>NW_026947484.1:112837981-117637981 GCF_034190915.1 Cavia porcellus
TTTTCACCCTGAACGCAGTGTGTGTGGTTTTAAAATTTCCAATCCTGATCCTATAGTTGCCAAGATTTCTCTCTGTGCAACGTGTACAAGGTCTGTGATTTTGAATCATCAAAAGACTGTACTGCAAAAGGCTCCAATCTAGGGTTTTAGAAAATGCAAGAAGCCTGGGTCCCTTCTTAGATGCCTACATTTCTATAGTTCTGAGTCTCAGCCAACATGAGGCACAGTGGTAATCTTCGCAGGTGATTTCCACTCTCATGTGCACAGTCAATGCTTGTGGCAGAGACTTACGGAGTTAATATGTGAAAAGGTCCCAACCATAGGGTGACAGTCTTATTCTTCCAGGCAAAGGAACAAACAAGAGATTTACCTCTTGGAAATAAGTCAGTGAGAATCTTTTTATAATTTCCTTTCCTTTTATGAAAACAAGTAACAGTCAACAAAAAGGGGTATCAATTTTAAATACACAGAAACCAGGAAACTTCATTTTTAAAACTGAGTGTAAAACATTACAACGTATGCTACAATTTCCTTGTTGCATGCAAATCACAACACAACCTGGGAAAAACTGTAATTTCTCTTTCTTTCAGTCTTACTTATAGTACTATAATAAAGCTGGTATAAGGTCAAGCAAAGTGTGATCTACTTGTAAATCTATGCCTGCCTATGTGCAACCCCGTCTATAAGATTATGTTTCTAAAATTCAGGGAAAATTTTAAAAATCTTTCTATAATAGCTTGCCTGTCTTTTTCATAAATTACAATCTTTCCATGGTGACTGACACATCTTCTAATTTTTAGGTCCCAGGGAAGCTTGAAAATTCCCAAGCTTTACTGGGGCCTGGAAATTAACCCAACTTAGGTCTAAAATGCTAACTGGAACTTTCTGCTTAGAACCTTGCATGCAGACTTCTTTTCTTACTTTGAAACTAACATCCACACACTCTTAATACACCTGCTGCAGTAAAAGCAGCAGACATTTGGGAACAGGGATAAATTCTGTGGACCACAGATCAGGAAAAGATATACCAAAAAAAGATACTATCACAGGGGAATTTAAAAAACCAGTAACAATACATATCACCTATTAATAATTTGGTCTGTCCTCAGTGTTTATAAGGAGCTTCCTCAATTCCTTATCTGTAAGGAACACAAGTCCACTAAGTTCCTGCCTAATTTTTTGAGGGCATGAAGGCTGGGACACTGATGAGATTCTTGTGTTTTACAACCAATGGTTCTGGAAACAAAATGAAGTTAGATTCCTGCTCAGGCAGTCACTGCATCTGAAAACCTCTGGAGCTGGGATCCTGAAGGAAAAGCTTCCAGATTTCACCAAGGTGGCTCCGCAGAACTGAAAGGTAGTACATCTGAAAAAAAAAAAAAAAAAAAAAAAAAAAAAGGCTTCTACCACCATGTGTGGACAGACAGTCAGGGCCAGGGTTTGTGGGAAGAGGGGAATAGCAGTCAGCATGCCTGATTGTTGCTGGGACTCTAACCTAAGCAGGTGTAATTCTATCACTAAGAACATTCATTTCCTGGGCATTTTCCAGCAGGTTCCAAAACTTTTCTCCCTAAGCTTTGGAATTTCACCTAAAGCTGGGAACTCTGCCCAGCCTGGGAAGTGTCCCTTTTCTGTGGAAGAAGAGAAGTCTTCAGCAGAGAGAGTTCACTTTTATTTTACAGTATGTGGAAAACCTCTTAAGGGTCTTCAAGGGAAAAATCAGTGCAGTATCATTTTCCTGCTTTAGAACATACCACCCCTTCAACTTACCCAGGGTAATGCAGCGGGGCAGCAAGAGACCAGGTAAAATAAGAGACAGGAAATAGGACCTTCCAACAGAAAACAAACAAGTATTCTAGTCCTCTTTTCCTCCCCCTGCTTCTCTCCCTTCTGCGACTCTAACAATAAGCCACCAGGGTCTCCTAGAAGAATCTGAGTTTCTGCTCTTAAACGGCCCTTTTCCAAGGAAGAACAAGGTCTGTTTCCTGATGTGGGGCCTCAGACGCTTTGTTATTGCAACTTAAATTTTGTCATTTCTTCTTTTCAAAGATTATTTGAAATGAATTGTTTCTTTTGTTTACTATCCAACAAACGACCTCTGCTAATCTTATATTTTATCTCCCTAACATATGGAAAAGCTATTTATTCTAGCCAATCACAATAAAGTAAAGAAAACCCCATTTTATGGAAGGGTATATATCACTAGTCTGTTGATCATTAAAGATATGATTACCAGTGAAAACCCTCTGAAGGTGGCACATTTATTCTTCCAGGAACAGATGGGGACACGCATTTTCCTTGCAAATACTTTTGAAATTGCTCTACTGGTAGCAGTATAAAAATGATATACAGATGCCAGGGCCTGCATGGCCAGGATGAGTATGCCAGATTTACACAGTAAAGCCTTCACACGCGGACTGTCAGTTTTGATTGATCTCTACTATACCTCAGGAACTTGTTGACTAGGTAGGGAAACAGTGCAAATAATTCACTGCAGCAAGTCAGATAATTCACACAACCAATCGGTCTGCTTCACTTTCTAGTTGTGACATACGAGCTTTCTCTACAAAGACGCATCATTTTCCAGCTTGAGCAATATTCAATGTCAGGGAAGAAAAGATATTAAAGCCACACAAAAGGAGTTGGTCTATTGCAGGATGAGAAGTTGTTTTCGTAATGGAGGCCAGATCCTGCTCTACTCTAAGTCCTACCAGGGTGTTCAGGCCCAATTGTCATTATCATATTGATTAAAAAAAAGTTCATCATGATACAATTTTAGGTTTAACGCCAACAGATCGGGAAAGAGCAAAGAATTATCCCACAAAAGCACAACATTCTTACCACAGGGACGTTTCCCTGTTCCAGCTCATTGATGGAGTTGATTAAGTTTAAATGAAGCAGACACTGGATAAAAGTAAGGGTATTGACCACTGGGCACTGCGATCCGTGCTTGAAAGGACCTGATACATGCAGAAAAGCAAGATTTGCTAAATGCTCTAATCTTCAATCAAATCTTACATCAATACAGACAAAGTTTGGTAATGAGAGATTCAATGAAGCATGCGGGAGAAAGAATTAATCCTCTTGGTCTAAACTGGCTTCAACTTTGAAGCTTGCTCCGAAGGAAAGACAGTTATCTAAATGCTAAATAAGAAACTTATTGTACTTTTCATGGCATGCTAATCTTTTGTCTATTTCATCTCTATTATGTGTATGTTCATAGACTGCAGTTGTCATGGTGATTATATCTAGCCACGCTCAGGGGACGGTGGTGAGAAGCCAGGCGTCAAGGTGGAAAAGACCCCTACACAATCCATAGTACACAGACACAAACACACACACACACACACACACACACACACAGGCAGAAGGAGAACAAGGAGACAGACACAAGACACCTTCCAGGCTTTTCCTGCCAGAACTTGAGAAGGCTGGGCTTCCTGTGCCTTCCTGTTTTTCAGTATAGTAGTAGAGGGGATAGTGTTAAATATCCCTCCCACTTGGAAAACATCTCCCCACATTTTTCCAGTTTTTAGTTCAGAGACTCCTTCCTCCCCTCATAGATCCCCCTCCTGCCCAGGATTGCAACCAGCTGATAAGAGTGCAAGGCTACAAGGGAAGTGACTGGA
Source organism: Cavia porcellus (assembly GCF_034190915.1). NCBI lineage: Eukaryota > Metazoa > Chordata > Mammalia > Rodentia > Caviidae > Cavia > Cavia porcellus. Next base: position 112,841,611 of record NW_026947484.1, read on the forward strand.
GAGGAAACAGAAAGAAGTACAGGCTCCAACACTGGTGGACTGGTTCTATATGGCTGTGCCCAGGGAAGTTAAGTCATCTGCTCCTGACAACCAGGGGAATTTGAATTCCAGAGGAGCAGCCCACTGAAGCCCTGGTGGGAGGTGAAGCTACAGGATCACCCTGGGCTTTGGCAACCAAAGGTGACCCTGGGCCCTTTATGTGTTTTACAAAAGTTGCCAAATTAAGACAGGATTATAACTGCTCCCAGTCCTTGTCAGGGCTGAAAGGTTGGGAGCCTCAAATATGCCCTGGCAGAGTTGATGAAAAGCTTAAAAAGTAATAACAGGGAGAAAAGAGCGAGGAAAGTAACATGTATAACTCTTATTAAAGAGAAGAGCCACGGAGAGGTTGTGAACTTGAATCACTGTTTGAACTTTAATTTGTTCATTAACAGGATTTGCCCCTCACTGTGAATGTTATTACTTCCTTTTGCTGCTCAGCAACAACTCTGGGCATAATGAAAGAGTCTGGCAAAAAGTTAAATGTCTGGTAATTAATTCATTTAATTGAAAAAGGGGGAAACAGAAAAAGAGAGGTCCCACTGCAAGAGCAGAAGGCAGAGGCTGGAAAAGGAGCAAGGCTGAAATCTGCTTGGAGGCCCTTTCCAAGGCCAGTCACTCACGGAAGACAAGAGGCTGGCCTCTGATGAGGTCCCTCCAGTCCCTTGAAATTAATGCTGGCAGCCCCATTAAAATCTTCCTTCTAATGCTATCTGGCCCAGGCCCAAACTTCCTGCCCAGGGTTCTATCCAGTGACTACTTTGGATGATCTATTATGGTGGCAGAGATGTCAAAAATCCAAAACAATATATACTTATAAACTATTTCATTAAAAAGTAGGAGTCTTTTGTTCCCTCCTCTCCCTGCCCTTGAGTTGAGCCTCTTTGGAAGTTTACCAGCAGACAGTGTAAAGGTGAGTGTCAGGAACTGAACATAATCTGTATTTTTGCATCTCAATCAGCCTTAAAGATCATGTTTGCTTTCCTCCCCATCATAGCCAATGTTTTAAATTAATTCAAGAGATGAAAAGTGAACACAGCATGCTCCTTGCCCTTGCTCACAAGTGGCAGGATTAACCCAATTTTCTTTGTCTCTAACCTCGCAGAGTCTACTTTTTCCTTTGTCACTAGGTCCTTCTATGTTTGTCAACCACTGTATCCAATGCTTTTTCATATACATATTCCTGTGAGAAGATCAATGCACATTTAGACACCTCAAAGCTATCAGCATGATGTTGACTGTTGCAGCCCTTTGCCTACAGTAGAGTTCAGGAAATGATCAGTCAAGTTATTCTTTACAAGCCAGGCATGGTGGCTCACGCCTGGAAAGCAGATGGGAGGCTGAGGCAGGAGGATTGCTGTGAGTTTGAGTTCAGTTTGGGCTACAAAGTGAGTTCAACATCAGTCTGAACAGCACTGAAACCTGGTCTCAAAAAGACCAAAACAAAAAATAACAAACCAAACCAAGGTATTCTTTACCAGTTTATGTTTAAGGCCTACCACAGTCATGATTTTCTAATGATTTTAAAATCAGTGACCATATAATCAATATGATTTTATTTAGAAGTACAACTTTCTTTTATGTACTACCTTACTACAAAACTATGGTCAGAATAAAGACAGAGGTAGGGGAAAGAACATGAGACAATATAAATAAATTCCACAGAATTTCAAACAGTTTACTGGGTTTATATTTGTTGTTGTTCTGGGAGTTTTTCATGGGGGTGAGTCGAATTCAGGGCCTTTGCACTGAGTTAAATCATCAACCTTTTTCCTTTTTTGAGACAGTGTCTCACTAAGAAGCCTACATTGGCTCCAACTTGTGATCCTCTTGCCTTAGCCTCCTAAATTGTGCGCCATCATACCTGACAGGGTTAATTAAATCACTTCTCAAAGCCAGAGAAAGGACAGAATGTTATCCAAATTACACTAGGTCCTCTCCATTTATCACAGTACTTCTTAAGAAATTCTAACCTCAAATTCTATACAGTTATAAATGATCTGTATATGTGTATTTCTACCCCTGAAAACCAGGGGTAGACACCTTTAATTAGAATTAACAGAGAAGGGACGGGAGCTTTTTAAAAAGGGCTACTTTATAAGATGAAGCAAGTTATAGGGCTTATTTACCATCTTTATAGTCCCAGGATACTGAGTGAGCTCAATTTTTCAAAGTTGTGAATCTATCCTAGTTTTATTCTGGTCAACTAACACTAAATATTAAGAGTCTACAAACAAAACAAAACAAACAAAAAAGCTCCCCTTCACACTGAGCTCTAAGCTGTAAAGCAGCTTAAGGAGATAAGTCTAGTAACACTGCCTCTATCCTAATCTAGACCTTGATCACCTTACACATGCACCACTGAGTTTTTTCCTTCCTCCAACACAGCCTTCAGAGTGCCCTGAGATTAACTATACTAAAGTCCTACTTTACTCCAAAGTCTTTATAGTTCATATTATCTATAACAGCCCAGGTCCTTAAATCTGCCTCAAGCCTCCTCCCCACCCTGCCCATAGGCACTAATAGCCCTTTCTGATTTGTTTTCTACTACTTGCCTACAGCAGGCAACACAATTCTTTAGACAGACAGCTCTCTCATTGTCTTCTGAAAACATAAGATGAATTATTTTTATTTTGCTGAAGGTGCCAGGCATCATGAAACATTCATTTAATCCCCTGAATTTAATTTGATGGGCACAAACCATACCATTATTAAAATGATATATGTCAATTTTAAAAGAAGTTGTTAAGGTACTTGTCCAATATAGATCTCACAGCCAGCTAGGATTCTCAGGATTAATAGTCTGGCTCAAAAATTGGTATGCTTCCCAATATGGTCTTCTCCCAATCCTGCTGTTCTACATGTTTTGATTACTCCTCCCTTTGCCATCTAAGTGCCTTCTCAATTACACTCTACATATCTGAATTCCACTTAGCTTGCAAATCAAGAAAGAAATTCCTACTTCTGCATTGACATCTTTTGCCATCAACCTAGTCCTCAGCTGAATGCTGAACTCATCATCTACACACTCACTAGACATTATCGTTTTCTGCCCTGCATTGTCAATTTTGTTTTTATTTGATTCCTTGCTACCAGGATGTAAGCCCCTTGAAGTGGAAATTTGCTGTACATTTCTTTATATTTCTCTCTTATACTAATAATATAGTTTGCATTTGTTAAGCACTTACATCATGCACAACAATCCTTAAAAAGAGATACTCTTATTGCCACCGCTTTTTGAAGACAAGGTTTTGCTCTGTATTCCAGGCTGGTCTTGAATTCACTATGTAGCCTAGCAATGATCCTTTTGCCTCAGTCTCACAGCTCCTAGGAATATAGGAATTCTCTCCACACCCAGCACTGTTACCATCTTGCAGATAAAGAAACTGAGGCTTAGAAAGATCAAATTTGGAAACATAAATGTCAGAATCAAACATTACTTTTCCTTAGACACTATACTGTACTCACACTACAGTGTATCTCACACTGGAAATTAATGAAATGTGATTATATGGAGTATACTGAACAAATCTGCAAAAAATACCCATCTGTTATGGTTTGATGTTCCCCCAAAGTCTCATGTGGTTATTAAGTGGGGCTTTTTAGAGGTGATATGTGACACTGAGATTAAGGGTGCCCTACCCTGGGTGTAAGTGTTTGTTACCTGGGTGTAACAGCAGGTAAGCCTGGATGGGAGATAACAGACAAAGAGGAGGCTGCTGCTGCTTCCTTACCTTACTGTCGTCTGCCTGCCATGAACTGTTTCTTCTCTCTGATGCCTCTCTGCCATGCCACCCTCCCTGGGAGCCAGCTGACTATGGACTGAAACCTCTTTGCACTATGAACTGAAATAAACCTTTTTTCCTTTAACTTTGGGTGTCAGGTATTTTGTCTCAACAGCGAGAAAAACTAAGACACCATCTAACCATTACCTCAGAGAAGAAGCACTGCTTTTTTTCTTCTGTAGATTCTGAAAGGCAAGAGAAGGATAGGTATATACACACCACAAAACATTCCACTTTTTGAAACTACCTTTCTTAGGATTCGTACTCTACCCTCCTACATTGGTGGGAGCTAATGTCCTCTCTGTATCTGTACTGATATTTCTAGAAAATATAGCAGACAAATCACCCTTCCCCAACATCTTTGTTTGGCATCTTTTAAATACAGTACACAAAGTAGGATAAAGTAAATGGTACAAATATTAATTTTTAAGTGGCCTTCAAGGAGTGGAGGTGGGGCTTGCTGCCTCTGTAGCAGAAATGGATTGCTGCTGTAGGAAGAATCATAATTGTAAAAGATTTGCGGTACCAGGGATTGAACTCACCTGCTTGCAAGGCAGATGCTTATACGCTGAGCTAAATCTCCAGGCCCAACTGGAAAAGATTTTTTAAAAATGTTCATAGTTGACCAACTAAGCCAATTATGTGGAACTCAAGTCAGCTTCTTGTTCTCCTCTAAGTCATGAATGTGGCTATATGGTCTAGTGAAACTGTTAAGAAAAGAGGATTGAGAGTATGAGAACCAAGAATTTAGAAGCCTGGTCAGTTTTCTTCAAAGGAGATTATCCCTTCAATGTCAGTGATGCAGACCTGGGTTTAACAGTACTGAAGACGTTACCATGTTTCTTTACATGTGAGAAGTCTTTAGGAGAAAAAAAAAATTCCCTCTTGATATGGCAATGGAGTGCTTCTCATGAATCAGAAAGGAGGAATAATGACTATAATGTACTATTCATATGTCTCTGTATCCATACAAAACCTAGTCTCTCAGTTTCCTAAGCGTAATTTCCATATTCATTTATATTTTGGTTTAAATATCTAGACAATGCAATGGCTACAACCTTTAACATAGAAAACCTGCATTTCGGTACACAAAATCTTGCACATGCACAGCCCTCAACAAATCAAGTCCCTCTGATCACTTCATCTCAGACTAAGCTTGCAGTACTCTACAAAGTAGATCTAATAGGTACTGAATATGAGGAAAACTAAAATGTGTCTCAAGTTACATAACTGGAACATGCCTAACCTAGTCCAAATTCTTGGTCCAGGACTCTTTCTACCATAACACTTTATAATTTTTAGGGCAACAGTCCACTTGCTCTGTATTCTAGAGCTACATGCAAGTCTCATAACTCTCCCATCCAAGTCCTAACCAGGCCCAACCCTGCTTAGCTTCCTAGATCAGAGGAGATCAAGCACATTAGGGGTGGTATTGCCACAGAGTAGTTTCAAAGAAATGTAACTTTAGAGTTACATTTAGTAACTCTAAAGCTAGAAACTTCTCTATCTGAAAGAGATAGGATTCAAGCTATAATCACCAGACTTCTTTTACAATTACCTGAGCCACACTAACAGCTCTTCTGCCACACTTCCAAAACTATAAACACTACATGTGACATTTAATATTTAAGATCAAATTTTAAAATATTTGAATGATTTAAGTCTATACAAATAGGAATAATTGTTAGACTATCTCAAAAGGAAGGCTAAAATCACTGTCAATTGTTTTCCCAATTGTCATTATTTATGAAGGGTATTTGGCCTTCTCTTTTATTCCTAACAGAAACTGTTTTGTCTACCTAATGCACAGAATACAGAGGTTTTTCCTGAGAAAAGATAAGCATTGAGTTTGTTGAACTTGTTCACTAACCTTTTACTTGGGTATACAGCCCTGGCCTCCAGGGCCCAACAGGGCCACTTCACCTAATTTCTGGCAATAGCCATGCTCATCAAAGCAGACAGGACTGAAAGTTCCAGGACTCATACGTAGCTAACTCAAATTTGACTTATCTCCATATATGATCTAACTCTGAGATAAAAGAGAGGAAAAATTATTCGCTTTTAGACCATTGGGCTATTTCTTCATCTGCTGACCCATCCCTTGAAGAGCATTAGTGTTTATAATATTTTGTTTTAAGTGTTAAAGCTCTTCCTTCTTTATCCTCTGGCCCTGATCACTAGTGATCATCATGATCTGGATTCCTGCCAATCACCAATGATCTCATAATGCTCTAATAATAAAGATATTAGACCTGAAGCTTTAGGAAAATTTCTATTCACTGCATTGTATTTTTTTTTTTTTTCTGCTTTTGTTGGTTCTCCACATAGTTGGGTTTGAATTTGAATTATTTCCTCAAGTTTTAAATTGTTTTCTGGTAGTTTTAGAAAGTGATTTGAAAAACATCCCTCTGATGAATTCACCTAATAACAATTCAAAAACTCACTCATTCTCCTTGACTCTTTTTTTCCTTTACTGTCTTTCTAAACCTCCTCCTATATTCTGGTGTTGACTATCCTAAGAGTTTAAATTTTCTAAGTTAAGATCTTCATGATTCTGCATTTTATAGAGTAGGTGGCATGTTATTAACTTACAACAGTACAAAGGGATTCTAATTCACATATACTTTGAGGTCTATATTCATAGTCAACTACTGAAAAGTACAAATATCTTGGCTCATAGACTAGACCTCACTTGTAGTCTAAGGATGGCCGAGTTCTTTTTCTTTCTTTTCCTTTTTTAATGTAGTTTAGGCTGGCCCTGCACTGCCAGTGATCTCCTTGAGTCATCCTCACAGTGCTGAGATTACACGCCTGTACCACCACGTCCAGTGGCTGAGTTCTTTGTAATGGTGGAACACCTTGCTCACTAGATAGAATGAATACAAGTTAAGTTTGACTTCTTGGCTGAGCATAATTTTATATTTCAAGGGATACAAGCATGATTCAGTGGAGTTACATACAGCAATCCTAATTTTAGCCATGATATCTTGAATTTTCCCATCAAACTCCATATTCTAGAACTTAACAGCATTTTGAATCATACCAGAACTGTGAAGTTTCATAAAACCCAGAATCTATGAACCAAATTCTTGATAATAAAACTTTTTGAAGTAACAAATCTATATTGTACACACCAATGTACTACATATGTACATGACTGTTAAATTAGCAATTCACTAAAAGAGATTTTTAAATCCTGAATAAGCACCTTTCTTAAAGTTGTTTCTTGGCAACTACTCATTCAAGGAGCTAGAACTTCCTCTGTTCAAACTATGTTAGCATAATGACTAGAACTAGTTTTTAAAAAACTCAAGAAATCCATCTAATCAACTTTTAGCTTCTTTTGACCTCAAATTTTACCATCCTTACTTTATCACCCATCTCCTTCTTCAGGGCACTGATTGACTGGATAGGAAGATGACTTGCCACCGCTGTCTTTAAACCAGATGTGCTGTGGGTACTGAAAGTAGTGGGTACTGGAACTCCACCTAAGCAGGAGTTCTAAAAGAGGCTTGAGTAATAGAAACTTTAAGTGACAGTCTTCCAAAATGACCAGTTGGTGAGAACACCTCAAAATATATATGTAAGTTTCAGCATAGTTATTAAAATACAGACATTACACAGTTTCTTAAAATACAGACAGTCACATTTTGGTTAGAATTTCAAGTCCCAAAGCACAATATTAGGGTTAGTGAAAAAGTTACTCCTAACATCTTGGCTTTAGTGATTATACTGTGCAAAATTTTATATTCATTAGGTACATCTCACAGATTTCACATAAAATGTTTTGACTCAAGGCTTTAAGGCACTTTCAAAATAACTGAAAAAAACAGCATAGTCCCTTTAATCATGTAAGTCCTTTAAACTTTGGTTTACAAAACTTTAAGGAGAAAAAAATGGCACTGTGAATAAGATAAAAGTTGGAGAAAACTTTGACTCCTAATTTATTTCCTTGACTTACCACTTGAAATCCGCAAATAAATTTTCCATTTGTAAAATAAATAGTCCCAGTTATTAACTTTTTCCTAATAATATTCCTTGAGTTTTCTATAGCCAGGAGAAAATATACATATAAATTTTTGTGAAATGCCTAAAGGAATCAGGTTCAGTGGAGTGGAATATCTATAAAAACTCATAAATACTTATTAAATGGATAGAGGAAAAGAAAAACATCTTGGATCAATATACATGGAGTTCACTGTAAAACTATAGTGTTTTGTCCATTTAAATATAGCTTCTAGCTACTATTCAATGTTAAAGATAAAGCATTTGCTTTGGTTTGGACCTGACTTTAGATCTGACTTTTCCACTTTTAGAAAATGTTTGGTCTTATAAACAAAACTCTCACTGACTTACCATGGGCTATTTAATACGTCATATAACACCTCTGTTTCTCAGTTTATATGATAGAACAGAAATAAAAGAAAACTTTTCTCCTTCCTATGGGCTTTTGTGCGTCCACTGATAAATACCTACAAAATGATAAATGTTACTACATCCTTCAGCATTTTGAAAGATGTCAACCAAACACAAAATATTTTTAGTGTGTGAATTAAAATGCTTCTCGCTGATGGCCTCAGATGTTTCCATGTAAGATAGTGTGTCAAGACCTGGTTTGTGTATTATCTGCCCTTCCAGCATGCACTGACATCACACTTCATAATAGCTTGGTATAATGATCGTTGTCAAAATCGCCTGCATGAAACACTCTGGCACTGGTTTGACATATTAGTGTCACAGAAAACTAAAAAACTAAGGACATGTCATGGCCGGCTTTGAACACAGAGGATGGAGGGACATGCTATGTATGAGCTAATGGCCCTCTCCTTCTTTTGCTTTACTTTACCTGGGCAATGAAGACTGCCTGGCGTTCCTGTGGGGCGGGGGAGGGGATCCCTGTTAAAGGGTCCCAGGATTTGTTTTTCAAGTTCGAACCCATCCAGAAATAAACAGACCTTTGATTCTCCTGTTTGCCCCATGACCGCCACACAATGGCATACACTTCTGCAGGGAGCTAAAATCTAGGAGAGGAGAGCGGGCGTGGCCATTCGGGGTGGGCTGGGATCTGGGCCCAGCCACCTCCTGGACTTGGCGAAACATACTCCGGGTTCAGAGGTGCAAAGTGCCCACAGGCCCGCGCCTGGGAGACTGCAGCGCCGCGCCCGGGTCCGCGGAGGGCTCGATTCCACTCCATAGCTCTCCACACGCAGTCTCCCCGCCTGCAGCGTGAGACCCTGAGATATCCGAGCCGCGAGGCCTAACTGCACACAAGGTCCCCAAAAGGACCGCGACACTCCCACGCTCGCCAGCCCCAGCTCGCCAGCGAGCGCGGAGAGCAGCGCCGGGGCGCGCATCTGTCCCGCTGAGCACCCGGCTGAGAAGGTGAGAAGCCACACGCGAGAGGAACCCGCCCCCAGCAGGGCCCTGGGCCAGAGGGAGATTCTCACCTCAGAAAACAGGCGCTGCCGCCTGCAGGGGGAGGACAGCAGGTGGGTAAGGGCCGCTCTGGGCCCGGCCGCGCCGGGACCTCGCTGGGAAGGACGAGCAGGGGAGCAGATCCCCGGCCCGAGAAGTTCGAGCCACCTCCTCGGAAGGGAGGCCTCTACCGTTCGGCCACGGTCCTGCAGCCGCGCCCACGCTCCACCGCCGTCCTCAAGGCTCCGCCCACTTCCCCCGCCCCTCGTCGGCACCGCCCAGTCCCGGCGGCTATCTCCGATCCCGCCCTCACCGGCTGCTCCGCCCACTGGCCTCCTTTCGCCCGCCCCTCCCTTCCTTCCTCTCAGCTAGCTGGGTGCTATCGGCTCTCTCCTGGAGATGAACGCGAAGCGACGTGGAAAGCATTCTACCAAAATGAGCTGTGATATCCTTTTGATAGCTGTAATTTATTCCAAACGTCCCCAGACTGAAACGATCAATTAGCAGCCTGAAACGCACTGTGAAGTAAATTGTCACACTCTCTATTACAGGATGGTTATCATATATTTATAAGGTGTGTTTTCTGCAATCAGAACCAACAAGGTGTTGAATGATCAGTCATAAACGCACTTCTTCAAAAAAGTGGGAGACAGGCTTCAGCATTGTGTGGCAGGAAAAAGTCCTTTTGACAGTTGTCCTCCCCACCCAATGTTGTTGCTTCTTTGTAACTGGGGAGTGCAGCGAGGTCTCCAGGAATAGCAGCCTTGAGAACTACTGGGAGACTCCAAGAGGAGAAATTTCCTTACTGTGTAAATACAAGGTGAGCATATGGTTCACTCACTCCTCTGTCTTATTTCCTACCTCTAACAATGATCTTTTACTCTTTTGTCTAAATGTATAATAGAATGTTTGCATTCTACACTTAATCTTGATTCTTCCTGAGGGCTTTCTCTCTATTCCTCAGGTGAAGATGTACTCTAGACATTAAGTCAGAGTAATAAAACGTTCCCCTATGTAGAATATTCTCAGTTGGAGTCCATCGAATTCCACTAAAATTCTGCCCCATTCAAAAATGAGATGGCAAAAAAAATGAGATAGTACAAAAGTTCTAAGAAATGCTTATTTAGCCTGATAGGCTGCCTTGACCAGACAAACCTATAGACGTTGTTATTTGCCTTAGTCATCCTTAGTGGTCAAAAATATACCTCCAAAATTTCTGAGCTTTCACTAACAAACTTTCATCAGATTGTCATTCATGAACCACCCATTAATCACATTTTAGAAGGTTTATTTTTGCATTTGATTATTGTCCCTTTTGTTTAAAAACATAGCTCTAGATCTTAGGCTACTGAGTATTGATTGTGAGAAAAGTTTAGTAGTCAAAAGTACGCCTCTGTGGTTAAAAAATAAATGACATTGAATTAAGTGTCATAAGGTTTAGGAGTTTAGGAGTTTAGGAGTAAGATGCCGAATTTATACTACATTCTTCTTAGTTTCACCACCCTAGAGACTAATGCATGGCAGAGGATGTCCACAATGCCAAGGCAAAAGGAATGAGGAGAAAGGAAATCTAGTTGGGCGTAAGGGTTGCATTGCCCCCACCCAGCACAAAGAGGCTACCATGTTTCTCCCTCAGAATGCAAAGAGAACCCTTGTTTCATCTGAGAACTGTCATGACAAAGATCCAGCCAGATCCAGTACCTTCACAATATACCTTTCAGTGTTGTTGGTTTAATTTGTATTTAATTCATAGCTAATATTTGTTGAGCACTGACTCCTTGCCAGGCACTGTGCTGTAAATTATCTTCATTATTTTATTTAATCTTCTCAACAGATTTAACGGGGGAAGTTCTTTATTTTGCCAATGAGGAAACCCTGAGGCTTAGTGAAATTGAGCAATTTATCTAAGGTTACACACCTAGTAAGTGATGACCTCAAATGCAAGGCAGAGTCCAGTAGTTATACTCTTCACATCAATAACATAATATCTCAAATTTAAGATTTTGGTTTAGTCCTTTTTGCACCAAAAAGATTTTAGTGGAGTTATTGACAAAATGAGAATGATGAATTCTGAGAGAAGATGAAAAGAACAGCTGTTTGCAAGAAAAAGTCACTGGGGACACCCAGAACCCTGACATGGGTAGATTACTTTCTATTTCTTTCTACCTTTCACATTCTATGAGTTCTTTTTCAGAGATACCACCTGTAATCCAGCCAAAGAGTATGTTACCCAAGGATAGTGATAGCTGCTAAACTTAGGGGAAAACATGGGGAGACACATGCTGCAGAGCCCAGAAAAAGCACAACACCCTGGGGAGAAGGCTTAAATGGAGCCCAAGTAGGCCAGAGGCCCTTGTCTCAGACACCCAGCTCTGAGAATGAAACCTCGCTTCCTAATGGACTTTAAATTACCAACATCGCTAAACTTCCCTTAATAGACTTGTAAAGATCTGCTTGCTACCTTTTCCCCCTTCATGTAGAATTTGTAATCAAGAGCCCAATTTTGTCATTTGGAAATACTAATTATCTAATCATGGCATGCTGCATAACGTACTTGTCTGCCCAATTAGCTAGGACAATTATTAAAATTCAGAGGCCTAATTATGTCTCAATTTAATGCTGGCAAACTTGCATACAGAGCAGTAATTAAAATCCTCTCTTTCCCTCTGCCTTTAGGGCAGGGGATGATTAGGCCCTGTCAGGGGGTGTACTGAACCAAACCAGTGAAGCGTATTGTGCAACATGACCCAGCATTGTTAAGTGTGTCAACATATTAACCTGAATTCCCTTCAGCCCCCACATAATCACATTTGGTGCAGGAATAAAGGAGCTAAAATATGAAGCATTTTATTAAAAAAACATAAATTCTTTTTAATTAATGCTATGAGAGTTCTGATGAATTCCATGCTTCCGAGCGCTGGAAGACATAAAACTGGTTCATCTAATTACTAGCAAATTTGCTCTTGTTAAAACTACTTTTTTTCCTTATTTAAAGAACGATTTTTTGTGGTATATATTGAAAAAAACTAGTTGGCTTCTAGTAACACAGTAGCTTATCAGCTTTGATTAAGGAACAAAAAGTGGATGTTGACTTCCAAATGATTCTAACTGAAGACTGGAGGCACGGCTATAATTTAACACTTGAAAAATGTTAAAAGTAGAATATTAAAAATCAAAATATTGAAACAAATTCAAAATATTTGTCTTTTGAGTTCTTAAGTTTGATGCCTGAAATCAAACCAACGTGAGGAGACCCAAAGCACTGTAAGAAGTCATGATACTTGGAAAGCTCCTGAGCATGTAGGAACTCAGATGTCCTCTGCTGACATCTTCTCAGTGAGCTAAGGGCAGCCATAAAACCCACTGAGATTTCTAAACTGTCCTCGAAATTTGGGTTCCACTCATGGTGATCTTCAAAGATCATTTATGTACCCAAGTAATGAAGGACAACATTCAGTCTGTACCAAAACTAAATCTGCAGGACTTTTTCCAGTTGCTTCCAAACTCCTTGCTGTATAGACAGCTTCCAGAGAGCACCACATGTGTGTGTGCATGCTCACATTCAAATGATTCTATTTTGAATCCCCTAACAACTTTGTCACATAGCGGCAAGACAAGCATGTCTCCATTTTGTTATGTGTGGCCTCTGAAATACTTATCCAGGTTGACCATTCTATCTATACTCACCTCCTACATGGACAGGGCAAGACTAGACCTTAGATTCCCCTGCTGCCCACTGCATTAGACTAAAGGAAATGAGGCAATAAGTGTATAGCCTGTGTATCAACACCATAAGACCCTCTGTCCTCAGTCAATACTGATATAGCATATATAGCTGTATTGGTTCAGAGTCAAAGCCTTTGGCCTATTTTCTTCCTCTTTCAGTTTTTATACTCTATAAATATGGTTTGGTGGTGGTAAAAGTAGGATTCCTCCCTCCACCTAATCTTGCTCGAGGTTCAAGTGTATCTGTTTAGAGACAATCCTAGTTGGTACATGCCTTCTAACAAAGGTAGTGACTATAGATAGGAGGTGATTGGCTGGAACAAGGACTAGCCCCTTAGGCACTTGTGCTATAAAACTCAGGGGTGGTGGCTCCGCCCCTAGGCCTCCCACAGCGTGTGCCCTGGGTCTTGAAAATGGCCTTGCTCTAAGTCTCTTTGGAGGGCTGACTGAAGTGCAAATCTGTGTTCTGACTTGTTCCCGTGGCTGTCAGCATGTTTTCCTCTTGTCAGCAGCAATTGACTGGTCAGGCTCACCCCTGTACAGCAATTGTAACAGCTCATTGACAGACTAGTGACCCAGCTGGACCTGATAATGGAAAACTATTGATTTTTGTAGGCTTCACAAATCTAAAATGAACGACCGATGTAATGTCATCAATTGTCTTAGACTCTGATAACCCGGGGGGAAAAGTTTCAGGAATTGCTTGTATTTCCTGACAATAGTGTTTCAAAATCTCACTGAGTATATGAGAGGAAGCCCATTTCCTGGGTAGTTTCCCTAACTAATTTGGATTAGTTTATCAGGGCTTCAACCCTAAGGTGTATGTGGATATCAAGTGAGAGTTATCAATTAACCAAACTGATACCTTACATACTATTTAGGGTATAAGTTGTAGAGAAGCATTTCGGAAGGAAAAAATTTTTTTTTTAATTTTTCCCCCTGTGGTGTTGGAGATTGATTCTAGAACCTTTGCGCTGAGCTACATCTCAAGCTCTCATTTGCTTAAATTTTAGATAGGGCCTCACTAAGTTTCCTAGGAGGGAAACTTATGATCTTCCTTTCTCAGAGTATGCCATGCACACAATATTCTTATTTATTTTTGTGGTACTGTGGCTCAAACCCAGGTCCTATTGTGTTCTATGCAAACACTCTACCACTAAGCTACATCCCCAGGCTTCTTCTTTGTTATAAAACAAGATTACAGGAAAAACAAACTTGGGAGCAAACCACAATATATTGACTCTCCAAGAGTCCTGAAATATGAAATCATGATGGAACTGCAAGGTTGCTTCTGTATGCCTGTTAATTTGTTTGTAGTGGAAAGGTTGAAAATAATGTAGAGTTGCCTTGGATGTATGTATGAGAAATCATTATTTTGTTTTGTTTTTAAAACACTTTCCTCCTTACTTTATCATTTTAAACTTCTCAAATATTGCTTAGTGGGTTTTTCAAAAACAAAAGCTTTTTTTTTTTTTCATGAGCCAAATTAGCAATGAGTTGAAGCTAAATATACCCAGTAGGTAAATTCAGAAAATTCCATACTCTATGCTGAATTCAGTGGATAGAATGCCCATGAATGGTCTCTGCCAAAGAGAACTTCCTGGCAGAGGAATGATACTGATCCTAGCGCTGACTCAATTTAACTCGCAATCTACTTATAGTGATAAGATAATCATTGTGTGGTTATAATCTAATTCAGATAGTCTAGGAATACAGTTCTGGAGCTACACAAATCAGAGAAAACATGAATAACAGTGGTGCTTCCCTATCCACTTGTTCAAAGAGGGGTAGAGAAAAAAATCTCAGTGAGAAGCCAGAAAGGCCAGGCCTTAGGAGTGATGAGTCCACATGTGCCTGGCTTCTTATTCACAGGACACTGCAATATGGCCTGTGATTAGCTTTACCTCTTGCAACCCCACATCTGGTTTTCTAGCGCTATCAAAATTAATGTTACTGTTTGGCTGCCTATTAGGAAAGACACACAAGGGTTGAGACCTTGAAGAAATTAGGCTAGACCTAAAAAATACTACCTTTGGCATTTGTACTTCAATAAACATAAATACTCAATGCAGAGAAGACTATCTGATTTCATGCTGTTCCTTATTGGCTCAGCCAAGACATAAACAGGTCAAAGATTGGGGCCTATATTCTACAAATTTGGGAGTTCTTCAGGGTGGCTTCTATGAGACTTTGCATATCACAAACATACAGTCATTGAACAAAGAAGCAAAAAAGCTATTTTGAAGTAAAAAAAGATGAAGGTAAATGTTTTCCAGTTTCTAATTCCATATTCCTATGTATAGGCTCTTGCTGGTCCACAAACAGAGTATCCTCTGCCTATGCTATGCCAAATATATAAAGAAAATTGAATAAGGCTTTATTTTTATTTATTTGCAGTGCTGGGAATTGAACTCAGGGTCTTACACATGCAGAGGCAAGTTTTCTACCACTAACCTACATCCCCAACCGCTTCTGTGATTTTAGAAAGCAAAATTTTATCTTTTGAAAAACTCCAGATGATAACATTTTGTAGCATTAAACATTTTTATTTATAAATAATGATGGTCATAGGCAAGAGATTTTTTATTATCTTTGCTTGGCAAGGCAAGATAAAAAGTGAGCAAATCATACATTGGTCCTAATATATCTATTATTTTTTTTAGTTTAGTGGTTTTGGTTTTTGGTGTGTTTTTATTGTTTTTGTTGTTGGTGTTGTTTGGTACCAGGGATCAAATTCACGACCTTGTACTTTCCAGGTAGGTGCTTACACCACTGAGCTGAATCCCCGGATTCTATTACTTTTCTTAAAAGAATGAGTGCAGTGATGTAAACGCCTATTTATGTGAAATGATTAAAATTAAATCCATCACAGCCATATGACTTTCAACACAAAATATTTGTGATTTGTAGCATTTATTGTAATAGGTGTCACAATTGGACTAAAATATAGGCATTCGTAGCTTCTTTGAGGTTTTTACTTTACCTACTATCTCACAATCTGCTTTATCTTTACAACCAATTAAAAAACTCAAGTATGTAATTATCACTGAAAAGATAAAAGATGTGATCTTGGTCACTGCACTTTTAACTTCAAGATAATCTTTTCCAGTAACATAATTCTTACCTCCTGCTCCATACAATGTCAGGTCTGAGGCCAGCAGAAGTTTCATAATAATGACACCATCTGGAAGAGAAAAAAAAAACTATTTGGTTTCTAATTGATTTTTAAAGTTAAAATTTAAGTTCCAAGTGGGTCTTTAAGTACATGTGCCACTCCATATGATGAATGTGAACATCATGTACTGCGTACTTGAGCTAGCTGGGCGTGGTGGCGCATGCTTGTCATTTCAGCACTTGGGAAACTGAGGCAGGAGAATTGCAGTGAGTTGGAGGCCAGCATGGGCTACATAGTGAGTTCAAGGCCAGCCTGGACTACATAGCAAGACCATATCTCAAAAAAACAAAAAACAGCAAACAAAGCAAAATAAAATGAATAAAAAACAAAACAAAAACTCCTTACACTAATAAAATAAAATATATTTTTGCCATAAAATAAAGATTTATTTTATAACAAAAAAATCTGTGTGGTTTAGTGTCATTGTACTTTTAACTTCAAGATAATCTTGCACCATAGATTTAAATGTATTAAACGTAATCCCACCAATAAATAAATAATCATAAGGCCACAGTGTTTATTTGGGCAGGCTGGATACTGAGGGTTGAACTCAGGGCCTGTCACATGATAGCAAGTGGCCTACACTGGGCTACATCCCCAGCCCCTACACTAGTTCTTCATAGAGGATTAACACTCTGGATCCAGTTTCATCTCTATTTTAAACATCTTCCTCTTTATTTCTTTCGGAATGCTTTAGGCTACAAGTAAAAGAGGGCTGTTTGTGTGCTCATTTATTTCAAAAAATACAAGATTCTAAGATTCCTGAGGAAAAATAAGAGGACACTGTAAGCATACAGAGACTGAAATTTTGGCCAGTGGTAACTGGACAAACCTAGTGCTATCTGTAGAAACTGCTTTCCTGCCCATGTGCTAAGGCAGCTATTCTTTGAAATGCTGGTTTTACAAGGGAACAAAGCAAGCTAGTGATGTCACTGCTGTGTAGTTTATAAAACACCCTCCTTTCAATAACGGTGCAGAACAGAGAATAGAGTGCTACTGTGCCACCCATCTCCCCAGTCCCCCCTCCAGTGGACACTTTGAGTTCTTCCTGGCAATTTTCCCTGTCCAGCCCACCACAGCCAGACCTTTCAGCAATTTACTGTCTGGTGAGCAACCCCTGAAACCACTAAAAGTATGAGCCAAATAAATCATTTCCAGAAAAGAAAAAGAAAAAAGAAAGAGGCCTGAGGATATATTTCAATGGTATGATATTTACCTTAACAATTTGAAATTAGTCTATCATTTGAAAATCAATGTAACTCAGCATATTATTAAAGAGGAAAAACCATTTGAACATCTCAATAGATACAAAAAAAGCCCTTGATAAGTTTAATAACCATTAATAATAAATTTTCAGCAAACTTCAGTTATATGACTTCTGTGAGAAATATGTCTTGCATGTTGAAATGTGTCAAATGCTTTCTTCTTAAAATCTCAATAAGACAAAATGCCTACACTCAGCAACACACTAGAGTTTCTAACTAGGACAATGAAACAAGAAGAGTAAAGACATAAATATTTGAAAGGAAGAAATACTAATATATTTGTTATCTCCATTTTTAGATTAATTGAATTAATAATTTAACAAACTATAAACATACAAAGTCAAAATATAAAATCAATTTTGTGACCCCAAGAAAGTCATATTAAAATCAAGGATGGACTCCGCACAATGGCACATACCTGTAACCAGTTACTTAGGAGGCTGAAGCAGAAGGATCAAAAATTTGAGAACTGTTTCAAAAAGTGGGAAACAGGGACTGGAGATGTAGCTCAGTGCTCCTTGGGTTCAATTCACACCCCTGCTCAAACAAATACAAACAACAAGAACAAAAACTATTTGTATCTTGTAACTAACAGCAACCAGTTAGAAAATAAAATACAAAAGCCATTTCACTTATATCAAAGAGCATAAACCATTTACTAATAAATTTAGCAAAATGTAGGGGAATGCCTATGCTGAAAACTATTAAATATTGGTGGAAGGAATGAAACAAGAGCTAGAGAAATAAAGAGGTACACTCCATATTTATGGATTGTTAGGATCCTCCAAAATGGATCTTTGTCAGCATCCCAGAATACTTTTTTTTTTTCTTGAGACAATTCAGGCTGAACTTGAACTGACTATTTTGCCCAGGCTAGACTCAAACTCATACTGATCCACCTGCTTCAGCCTCGTGAGTGCTGGAATTAGATACGCACCACCATACCCAGTCACCCCACAATACTTTTAAAAATAGACATTAAGAAGATGGTTCTTAATATTATATGAAAATGCAAAGAACCTAAAATAGCTAGAACAATTCTGAAAAAGGAAAAAAATAGAAGCCTTGAACTTCCTGACTTTGTGAGTTAATATAAACCTATATTAATCAAGGCCAGTACGGAGCTGTTGTTATAAGCACAGGGTTGAATTGAATAGTTTTAGAAATTTTATTTATCTTTAGAAATTTTATTTATTTATTTTTAGAAATTTTATATATAATTGCTTTGATTTTCAAAGGCCCAAAGTAAATCAATAGAAAAAATAGTCTTTTAAGTAAATTAGGAGGAAATTTAATTTCAGAGTTGAGGCAGGAATAGTAAAAGGAGCTTATGCTAGCCAAAATATCATGTATTTAGGAAAAGGTGGAGACCGCTGTCTTCCTTCTGGATGTATCACACTCTGTCTCCTGACATCAAAGCATCTCTGCTGTTTTCTCCGAGGTCCTCAGAGTCTTTTGAGAATAAACTCTTGAATGGAGGGAAGCTTTCTCCATAGAGCGCAGGTATGGGCCATGTGGTGTACTGAGGGACCAAGACAAACTCGCTGGGTATCTCCTAACTCTATTTTAACGCCTTCATGCCCTTTTTGCATAGCTGTTTAAGCAGTGCTAGCTTTTGTGATAAGAGGCATTTAGTATAAAAATTTTTTTATTTAAAGAGAAAAAACAAAGGACATAAAAAACAAAGCAGTAAAAAGGTACAAGTAATACAGAATTTTAGAAAAAAAATATACAGTAAGAAATCACTAGTTAATAGGTTACATATTGTCTTCCTAGAGACAGTTGTCCAAATTGTAAAATTAAAGCATATAAAGTGGACATTCATACAGTGATATTGGAGACAGTTCTGTTCAATGATCCAACAAAAGCTCAGTAATATGGTTTTCTATCCTACACATTCAAACATACCTGCAGTTATATCCCTTAGTCCACCTTCCTTTCCTCTCTCTTTTACAATAACAATTACACTTTTGGGGTTTTATTACTCCCACAGTTCTTATTACTTTTTTTGAAGAGAATAAAACCAAACGTGACTAAGCAAAACAGAGTCAGTTAGAACAGAAAGGTGGGCATAGTACGTGATGCAAAAATAGAATACCAGGTGATCAAAAGTGGTTACCATTGTGCCTCTTGCTATTTTTAAATTGAGTTGCCTATATCATCAGGTATTACAGAATTGATCAAAACAGTACAGAACAAGACCAATAAAACCTACAGTGGAGACCTTACAGGACTTCAAAAAAAGATAATAGTCAAACCATAATGGGCATCATAGTATATCTTATTGCCTTCAAAGTGGTTGCCTATACCCTCAAGCTTGATACTATCAAACAAAATAGAATATAGAATAATCAGACAGAACAAGATGGGGAGAGCAATACTGGGGTTCAAATCAGGTGAATAGGAAAACAAAAAAGTTACTATAATATGTCCCGCTATTTTTTAATTTAGTTTTCCCTTAATTAAAAAAAATGAGAGAAAATAGATTAATTTAAAAAAGGAGGGGAGATTGAGATAAAAGAGGACATTGTAACAGAACAACGCAGGTCAGAACTGAACAATTTAAGCATCATTATGTTTCACCACTAGATAATCTAACATAATAGTAGTCACCATAGTGCCTCTTTCCTTGAATTATTTGAGTGTAACTTCGTATGCTATAGCATCAAGCATATCAAGGCAGTGTGAAGCCATTCAAGAGAATGAAAGAATCACAGGGTATTTAGAACCAGCTAAAAGAAAACGAACAACGGTTTCTATATTATCTCTTTGCCTATAAAAAATTTTGTTTATACTATAGCATATAGTGAAATATAGTAAGATACAACATGTTAAAACCAGTGGAAACAGATGTACCACAGCTTGATGGGACTTCAAAACAAGATGATATTAAATCAGCACTAGCTTTTATGTAGTGTTGTTTTCTTCAAAATAGCTATTCGTACTATCACAGATACTAAAATCGAACAACCCAGGTTAACATCATTGCAATTAATGAGTGAAAACATTATATGGCTTCAAACCAATATGACTGGGAATCATGATTACCACATACTTTTATGTATTCTTATAATTTCTTACACTAGGGAAATTATTCAGTATTTATACATGCGAGTTTGATTTATTTCACTTATGGTCTCAAGCTGTATCCATTTATTTATAAATGTCTCAATGTGATCATTCTTTATAGCTGAGTAGTATTCCATTGTATAAAAATATCACAGCTTCATGAAGCATACGAAGTTACACTCAAATAATTCAAGGAAAGAGGCACTATGGCAACTACTATTATGTTAGATTATCTGGTGGTGAAACACAATTTGCCATTGTAAGCATTGTTAAGTGCGTAGTTCTGTAGCATTAAGTACATTTGCATTGTTGTGCTACCATCATCATCATTCATTTCCAAAACTGTTTTCATCTATTTTCAACTAATGCCCATCAAACTGCAATGGCAAGCAGACACACTGAAACAATACCCAGGATTTATAGGCAGATGAATTTATGTCAACAGGCATTGTCTGGGATCATTTCCAGAATATCAAATCCTGATCTTTGATGATCTATATTGGATAAATAAGCAAGAAGTACAGAGGCAGGATGGCTTATTGATCAAGGATTAGTTTATATAGTGTGCATCATAGCGATCAGCTATACATCACAGTGACCAGCTTATTTCCAAGAAACAAAAGCAACTGGGTCTGGAACAGGAACCAGTACCTGGACAACTAAAACACTGAAGTATACTGGCTGGTGGAGGATGGTTTCTATTACATTTTCCCCTTCTTTTAGATCTAGTTTCTTTTCTTTTTTTCTTTTTTTTTTTTTTTTTTTATCGGCACCAGGTATCGAACTCACAACCACATGCTTGCAAGGCAGGTGCTTATGCCGCTGAGCTAAATCCCCAGCCCCTACATTTCCCCCTTCTTTTAGTTTCCCTGGAAAATCTTTGCTGAGCATATGTGATTTTCTGAGAGAAGGTCCAACTATAATTTTGGCCTGTCTGTTCCGTAACATTACTCTGGAAACATAGTGAAGAAGTTAATGTGATCTAGGAGACTGTCCAATGTGTCGTGGACACTCAACAAATCTTGATTGATTGTTCTATTCTCTTGGGGCAACCATTCATAGAGTTTAACACACATTAAAAAAATTCAAAATAATTTTTTAAAAAGCTAGCAGGAAGAAAGGACTGGAATAAGCAGCCTGAAAAGACAAAAATTAGGGGAAACAGGTATGGAGCGATCCTGTGAACTGTGCCCTCAGACTTCAATTGTGCATGGACTGGTCCGCGTGCATTATCTCTTTGGAGTGAGCCTTGGAGAAGCTTCCAAACAGATTTTTTAGCTGATCTAAGGCTGAAACTTGTAGAGATATTAATATGTACCTGGGTTATGTGTGTGTAAAGGAATGTCTACAAATATAGCTGGTCTTTTAACTGGTTACAAGTTGTTTCTGTAGGATTATGTTGTATTTCTGTGTAATCTTTAAATGGGGAGAGTCCACTATAACGCAGGAGGTCAGGGCCAGTGACATAGATGTTGAAGCCTGAGCTGGCTGCAGGGGTACAGGTGTCAAAACTGTGGCTTGAGGTTGCAGAACGAATGGCAGGGCTAGGTCTGGCTCTGATCTTCTGGGGATACCAGGTTAAGTTTTTCCAGCTGGGGTTGATGTATGTCAGTTGGATCCCTGGAGGGGGCTTAAGCCTCTGGATCACATTATTTTACATTGTAAGTGGCAGGTTTCCAAATGGCAGTTTGCTGTGAAGATCAACCTTGCAGGAGTGTTTTGGTCAAAATAGTTTTGTCCAAGGTGACCACAGCATATCTAGACTGTCAGACTTCATTTTTAATAAAGCTGCTTTTATCCATAAACAGGGTATATTCAGCATCTGTCAGAGGTCCATTTTTTTCAAACAGTTCATCCTCATACAGCATGTGGCAGTTGAAAAATTAGTCTTGGTCTAAGGTAAGCTTGTCAAATTTTTTATCAGAAGGACTGTGACTGTTAGAGCATGAAGACAGAGAAGTGAGGCAGCCCTTAGGAGCCACTGGGTGCTTCCAAGGATTGACAGTCTGAGTAAGCATATAGAAACCAGCAACTCCAAGAAATTTGTGGGGATTTTGTAATCAATTTCTGCCAGATATTGTAGCAGAGCTTTTGTGTCTTTCCAGCAGGTAGCTTGGGTGTCATTCTGGGAAACTAGTGAAGTCAGCTGTGAGGGTTTCTCAAAAAAGGGTAAACAAAGTTTTTGAACCTCTGAGAGGTTGAGTCCAGGTCAGTTGCAAAGAGGGACTGGCTGACAGGAGCCAATCAAAAGCACAAAAGAGCATTCTTAGGTCCAGGCAGGTTTACCAGCAGATCGTGGGTAACAGAAGACTGCGGAAACATATATGGAAGGCAGTCATGGCAACATTGGCAGGTTGCAGATCTTGAACTGATTTAACAGTCAAAAGAGGTGTACTGCTTGATGCAGATAGGGGTTGCCTTGGGACAGAGCTCATCACTAATGAGGAATGATTGATAGCAAGCCCCGGGAATGAATCTTTTTTTAAAATTTTTTTAAAAAATATTTTTAAATTTTTTTTTTAAATTTTATTTAAGGAAAAAGAAAAAAAGCAGAAGAAGGGTAGAAGTTATACAGAATTTCAGAAAAAATAAACAGTAGGAAATCACTAGTTAATAGATTATATATTGTCATCTTAGAAATAGTTGTTCAAGTTACAAAATTAAAGCATATAAAGTGGACATTCAAACAGTGAGACTGCAAACAGTTCTGTTCAGTGATCCAACAGAACTCAGTAATATGGTTATCTTATACACTTAAATGTAAATGCAGTTATGTCATTTAGAGCACTTTCTTTTCCCCTCTGTTGTACAATGACAATTACACATTTTGGGCTTTATTACTCCCACAGTTCTTATTACTTTTTTTTGAAGAGAGTAAAACCAAATGTGACATAACAGAACAGAGTCAGTCAAATCAAAAGGATGGACATAATACATAATGCAAAAACAAAATACAAGATGATCAACAGTGGTTACCATAATGCCTCTTGCTATCTTAAAAAGAATTGCCTATATCATCAGTTATAATAAAGTTGAACAAAACAGTAAAGAACAAAACCAAAAAAACCAAAATATTGGAGACATTACAGGTCTTCAAAAGAAGATAATAGTCAACCAGAATGGACATCATAATGAATCTTATTGTCTTCACAGTTGTTGCCTATACTTTTGAACTTGGTACTATCAAGCAAAACAGAATAGAGGAAAATCAGTCAAAACAAGATGGTGAGAGCAATACAGGGTTTCAAATAAAGTTAATAGGAAATCAAAGTGGGTTACTATAATATGTCCTGCTATTTTTATTTATTTTTCCCTTGATTAAAAGGATAAAAATAAAAAAGTAAATAATAAAAAAAGGAGATTGAGATAAAAGAGGGCATAACAACAAAACAGTGCAGGTCAAAACATAACCATTTAAGCAAAATAGTGTTTCACCAATAAAATAATCCTGACATAAAAGTAGTTACCATGGTGTCTCTTTCCTTGAATTCTTTGAGTATAACTTCGTATACTGTAGCATCAAACATATCAAGACAATGTAAAACTGTTCAAGGGAATGACAGTATTACATGGTATTTAGAATCAACTAACAGAAAATGAACAATAGTTTCTGTATAATCTCCTTGTCTATAAAAGTTTTTGTTTATATTATCACCTATAATAAAATCCAGTAAGATACAACATGTTAAGACCGATGGAGACAGAAGAACAAAAGCTTGATGGGACTTCAAAACAAGATGATATCCAAAATAGCTGTTCCTACCATCTAACCTTCTCTGCCTCATTTCTGTTGAGCTCTTTTTCTGTCATTAGTTGTCAGTTTGTCTTCTTCATCTAGCTTCCTGCTCCATTCATTGTGGCCTCTCTACCACTGTTTCTGGAATCTTGGTATTTTTCTTTTTTAGAATATCCCGCAGTATTCTTTGTAGAATTGAACTGGTGGTTGCAAATTCCCCTAGTTCCTCTTCTTCTGGAAGCACCTTGTTTTTCCATCAATTTGTAGGGACAGTTGTACAGAATATATCAATCTTGGCTGGAGGTTATTATCTTTCAAAGCTTGAATTATTTCCCCCCATGCTCTTCATGATTTGATGGCTTGTGCCGAGAAGTCTGCTGTAATTCTGATGGGTGTTCCCTTGTAAGAGATCTGTTTCTTGACTCTGACGGCTTTTAATATTCTGTTCTTATATTGGATTTCTGGAATTTTGATTATTATATGCCTGGGTATAGCTCTGTTTGGGTTGTAGGTGGCTGGAGTCCTGTATGTCTCATACATCTGAGAATCTTTACCTTTTGCTAAATTAGGGAAATTATCCTGGATTATTTCTGTGAATAGCTTTTGTAGTTCATTTGTTTGTGTCCCTACTTCTTCTTTTATGTTCTTAATTCTTAAGTTATAGATCCTCTTATCATCTTCTAGCCTTTGTATTATTGCTGTTTGTTATTTTTAAGAAGTTTTTCATTTCATGCTCCCATCTTACAAATCTGTCCTTAGTTCAGATAATCTATCCTTAGTTTCTTTCAAGCTGTTATGCCAGCTTTCAATAGAGTTTTTAGTATCCTGGTAACCTCTTTGAACCTGCTTCACATATTCTATGTTTTCTCTGTTTTCTCCAACAAACAATTCTCCCCTTTTTTTCTGTTCTTCCATTCCACCATCTGTTTTTTCTTGGGCGGTGCTTAGCATTTCTCTAACTATTCTACTTACATCTTGATTTATTTCATTAAATACTTCACTTTTGCACTTGTCTATGAGGCTCCGGAGATATCACTTTATGTCTATTGGTGCTGTGTCTGATATTGCATGTTTTCTGTCCTCATTCTCCTTTGCATTTACCTTTCCTGGATCAGCGTTCTCAGGATTGGGGACTGAGGACCCTTTTTTGTTGCTCCCTCTTCCCATACTTTTTGTTCCTTCCATACAAGCATATATAGGAGACCCAGGTTTTTTTTTTTTTTTTCTTTGTCAGTTATAGTTTGTTTGAATCTGCTGGCTAGGTGTTCCCACCCAAAGCAGTGTACTAGGGAGACACAGACCTGGGCAGCCTCTGCTGGGCCCCTCCCTCCAGGTCAGTCAATCTACTGAAGGCTTCACTGCTAGGGTGCACCGCCAGGTGCTGGGACCTGGTTTGGACTAGCCTATTGGATCTTAGTCTTCTGCGTCACCCAGGCCAAGCACTCCCCACCAATCCCGCTTGAGAGGGAATATGCAACTAAAGTCACTGCAGTGTTCTGTTCCGGCTAGTCTGCCCGGTCCCAGAATGTCCTCTGTTGGAGACTCCTAGTCTATGGAAGAGTTCCCGTTCCTCTCATTCACTGCAGGTCGATGCAGGGCTCCCTGCCATTCCTGCTCTCAACTCCGTTCACTGATTCCCACTCTCAGAGCTTTCACACGTCTCTCTCCCTGCTGTGCTGATTCAGATGCAGCAGTGGCAGCAGGAAATTCAAATCACAGCTTCCAGTTGTGTGGGTTCCAGCTTCCGTGCTGAGATTTTATCTGTTTCTGTTATAGCACTGGGATTGCATTTCCAGTTGGTTTCTCTCAGCTTAGTTCATTCTTG
This sequence comes from Cavia porcellus, assembly GCF_034190915.1. Classification (NCBI taxonomy): domain Eukaryota; kingdom Metazoa; phylum Chordata; class Mammalia; order Rodentia; family Caviidae; genus Cavia; species Cavia porcellus. The sequence continues at coordinate 112,867,646 of NW_026947484.1, forward strand.
GGTTGGCAGGGTATATCTCCCTTTGCTTAGGACTCCTCACACCACACCATTCCTGGATTCTAAGCTGGCAATCTCAGAGAGCCTCCATAGCAGCTGTTATCTGTCCGCCATGTTCTCCCGGAAGTCCCAGGAATGAATCTTTTGTCCATATTTCTGGAAATGAGTCTCTCAAAATTTCAGGGTTATGATTATCAGGCATTTCAGGTTAATGTAGGCATGATTTTTCCTCCTGGGGTAAAGTCAGAATCAATGTCAAGTCTGGGATAGCAGACCTAAGTGTGAAGGAGGCTGATCGCATCTCAGGAGAGCACAAATAGGACATTCAAGCACATATAGGAATTCTTATTTGACAAAGTGTCCATCAATCTCACAAGATCTCTGGCCCTGAATCAAATCTGTCAGCTTCCTGATGCTGCTGGTTTCAAGCAGGAGCCTAAAGAGATGTCTTTCTATGGTCTGTTGGCCATTTCAGAACTTGGGCAGTGAATTGGTCAATTTATTAGAAAGAAACAGCTTGAAGCAACCCCCCTGTGCCCCATGAGTGGCTGTGAGCATCGTGGGCTGTGGCAGCCCAGGACGGGAGCCACCAGTATTTACTGGGACCTGCACCATGCTGGGACTTGGAGCACCAGAAAACCAAGCAACCTCTCCCTCTCTGGTGGGTGGCTATGAGCGTGGCAGGCTCTGGTGACCCAGGACAGGAGCCACTGGCGTTTACTGGGACTCACACCATGCTGGGACCTGGAATGCCAGGAAACCAAGCAACCCCTCCACCCCTGCCTGTTTTGTTTTGTTGAACTTCAATATACATGAAAGTATGGACAGTTATTTTGGAGAGAATGAGAGACTCTACAACAGTCATTAGTGACTTCCCTATTGTCTGGTTTTGAAGACCTAAAACACCTTCCCCATTCTGTTTGGATCAGTTTTATCCTATGTTGCTTTGTATGAATTCTCTGTATGTGAAGACATGGAAAACTATTTGGAAGAACACAAGAGGCAATATGATAGATAGTGAAGATCTCAAGTTGTCTAGCTTTGATTATATCTCTTACATTGCTTTCTCATGTCCTATTTTGTTCTGTTTTGTTTTGTTTAATTTTACCCCCTTTAAAATAAAAATAAAAATTAAAAAAATTTTCAAAATTTCACAAGATCTGCTTTGGCAGAATTTTTTTTCAGTAGGGGCTCCAGTGTTTATTGGCTTCTTAACTCCATATTGACATGTTTATTGGCTTAACTCCCTCTTTGACATCTTCCAGGAAAGCTGTGTGGTACTGATCTAAGGCTTCTTGGCTCTCTGTTGCAATACAGTCTCAGTTTGGACATGGTCAGGGGAGGAATGTGTTCACCCAAGCATCAGGATAAACCACAGTAGCAAAGACTTTTGACTTTATCCAGGCTTGGGCCTGTCTAAAATATGGTAATGTTCCTCAGTATTAAACAGAGTTAGAAGGAGTTGTTGACAGTAGAGCTGAGTTATGGTGCAAGGGACAGAACTAGTGGTAGTGGCATCATGGCTTGCTGAGTATCTTGGGACTGATGAATGTAAGGAGGAGGCAGGTCAGACTTGGGGTACTTGGGCAGAACAGGATAAAATTTTCAGGCTTGGGCTGAATCTGAGAGCCACTCAGATGGCCTTGTGGGTTTGTTTTGATGACTAAGATGGCTTTCTTCTTGTGCAAGACACAGGTACAGAGCCAAGGTGGGAGAGTTTTTAACTGCTTCATGGCAATTAGGTCCAAGTGAGCTGACTTTTTATTACAGAATTTTCCCAGTTGAAGGGGTTTATTCAAGCAATTCACATGTAGAGGAAGGCATCTTTTCTGCATTGTTGACAGCATGAACATCTTGCCCAAGGTGACTAACTGTCTGTTAGGCTGATGTGTGAATGGATGCCTGTTTGTGCTTTTCATGACATTTGATAGCAACAGGGGTCGTGGTGAGGTGGCATGGTTGATGTCCAGGCTGAGAGCTGAGTCTTTATAGTTCTGGGAAGAGAGTTTTCAGAACTTTAGAATTGTAGTTATCTGTCTCAAACTGCTTCATGCATCATTTTCCTCTCAAGGAACAGTCAAAGTTGAATGTACAGGGTTAAATCAGAACAAAGTTGACTGGCTTAGTGTGAAGATGTTCTCCCAGGCTATAAGTTTGTGCCTATTAGAAGGGATGAGAGGCAAGAGACCCAGGACTTCTCATCAAGGACTCTCAGGGGCTCAATTTGATAGAGTTCAGTCTGTCCTATATATTCAGACCTGACAGGGCACAACACATTTGTCAGAGCTGACAGGCCAATTTTTCCTCAAAATGTAGAACTCAGAAGGAATTGTTGATAGTCATCTTGGGAGGGCATGAGATGGTGCCATCTGACCAGGATAGGGATGGAGGGAGGGCCTCTGTGGCTGAATGCAGGCAATGGCTAGCTGGAATCAGTTCAATTGGCTGGAAGTACATAAGTAGGGAGTGAGGAGTGAAGTTATAAGTGTTGACAACAACTGTAGTAGCCAATGAGGGTGCCAAGGTGGAATTTTCCTTTTTTTATTTGAGATGCAGAAGTGGTTTGGTCTCATTTTTAACTCTTCAAAAGGCCCTTTTCTTGCATTCAGAGTTGTGGGTTTTAACAAATTAGTTCCCATTTTATTTCTCATGGTGAATGTTGTGTCCCCTCTAATGATGGCATAAGAGACAAAGGGTGGGCGCCTCTCAGAGAGAGACCATTCAGATGCAACTTAGCTAAGGAGGATGCAAGGCTTCCATTATGCCATTTGTCAATTGACACAGAACTGTAAATGAGGGCCCAATCAGCCACTGTGACCAGTGCTTCCCAATCTTGGTGCACAGATAATGCAGCCTATTGCTTACACAGTCTAGTCCACTTACACACACAGTCATTCAGTTAACATTCAGAGGTTAAACATTCCAACACTTTTCCTTTGATGGTGGCCTTAACTAACAAGAGTTGATCAAGCTCTTCTGCTCAAACTGAGCAGGACTGACAAGACTGACTAACTGGAGTACTCCCAGGGGTCTTACTGGAATTAGGCAGGCAGGCAGACAGACAGACAGACATCAGATTGTGTCCTCCCCCCCTTAGGTCTGATGTGAGCTGTTCAAGAGAGAAGGCAGGAATCCTCCTCCAGACCTCTGAGGGGACTCAAGAAATCTCAAGGGCATACCTTCCCATCAGGACCTGGAGAAGTCTTGCTCCATCTGCAAGGGCCACCAAGAGTGACCAAAGAGGTCAGCATGATCAGTCTGCATGGTTGGTGCACCAGATGCAATGACAAGCAGTGACACTGAAATGACATCCAAGATTTGGAGGCAGATTTATTTATGTCAATGGACACTGATTATGATCATTCCCAGAATATCAGGCCTGATCTCTGGTGGTGTTGGGGTTATATTGGATAAACAAGCAAGAAGTGAAAAGGTAGAATGGAATGTCAATTGGGGATTGGTTTATACAATGTGCATCACACTGACCAGCCATTTCTAAGAGACAGATGCAACCAGATATGGAACAGGAACTGTGCAACTAACAAACTGAAGTATACTGGCTGGTGGGGTGGGGCGCATTTTCTGCTACAAAGCACTGACTCCTCATGTCCTCAAAACCCCAGCTCCTGCCAATCATCATTCTATTCTCTATGTGCCAATCTGATTACTCTGGTTATTTCATGTAAGTAGAATAAAACAGCATTTGTCCTTTGACTTATTTCACTGAGGATAATGTCCTAAAGACTTCATTCATGTTGAAGCATCCGTAAGAATTTCCTTCCATTTTAAGGCTGAATAATAGCCTATTCTATGTATATATTTCACATTTTAATTCACTTAGCTATGACTGGACATATGTGTTTCTTCTACCTTTTAGCTATTGTGAATAACCCTGCTGTGAATATGGGTGTTCAAGATTCTGATTTCAATTCCTCCTCTTCCTCCTCTTCCTCTATAGGATTTTTGGTAATCCTATAGATTAAGTCTGGTGCATGCTAGATAAGTGCTTTAGCACTAAACTGTATCCCTAGTATTTGTTAAAAAGAATTGTTGGACTATATGGTAATTATATTCTAATTTTTTTGAGGAGCTACCATATTATTTTCCATAGCAATCTTTCCATACCATCTTCCATTCCCATCAGCAGTGTACAAGGGTCCAAATTCTTATCAATATTTAACATCTTCTGGATTATTTTATTTTTTATATTTTATTTTACTCTCTTTATTGTTAGCAGCCATCCTAATGAGTGTAAGCTGGTATCTCATTGTGATACCTAAGGTTTCGATTTATCTCTTCCTAGTGATTAGGGACAGGGAACATTTTTTCATGTGTTTATTGGTCATTTGTACATCTTCTCTGGAGAAATGTCTGGAAGGGTTCTCTGTCTGTTTTTAATTTGGGTATTTGATTTTTTTATAATTTCATTTTACTATTATCACACAAATAAATGTGTGAATACCTCTTCATTATAAAAATTCACACAATAAGTATGCATATAGGTATTGTAAAAATATCCCATTTTTTCTTTTTTGACCTATTTTTGACCTTTAAATATATTTTTCAGTAGTGTATGTTAGGTTTATAGAATAGTGGGTTTTGCTTTGGCATATTCATACATATGTACAGCATAGTTTTATCATACATACATATAACATGCTTTTGTTACTTTCACTCTTCTACATATACAAAGTATGCCATTCTTGCCCTCTGCTCCCAACAAGTCCACCTCCTCTCTTCCTATTTTATGTGTTTGATTAACTATGTGGCTGCTGGCTGTTCAAATCCCCACTCTGCTAATTACTAACTGTGAGATCCCAAGGATTTTCCTAACCTCTTCTCATTAGTATTCACCTAAATTGGAAGGATATTAATAGTACCTATCTCAGTGAGTTGTGATAATTAAATGAATTAATTTATATAAAGAAATTAAAATGATGCCTGGCACTAAATAAGTGTTTGGCTTGTTTCTTCCCAAAGCTTTCATAAGTCTTTACTTATAATCAGAAACAGATCACTGGGAAGGGTTTTCCCCATACCTTACCAATGCTGTGCGTTATTTCTGTGCTTAATACAACATTCCCATCTCCAATTCACACGCAATCAGACTGTGATATGCTGGGGTCGGTCATGGGTTGACTCAAACTGATCTGTCCTGCGACTCTCAGGTAGAATTATAAAGGAGCTGCACCAACTTTTTGTATACTATCCAACTGGTAATTGTTTAGTGATATACAAAAGATTTGGGAAGATTGTTTCCATCTTAGTTTTGCCACTAAACATTCTTTGGGGTCACAGCAACACAGTTCAAACCCAATGGAATTCTCATTTCAACCCCAAAAGATATGAAAATAATATGTATCATTTACAGAAAGGTTTCTTGAGAGATCAATAAAGGGCAGTTGCACCTGACAACATAGGAAAACTCCTTACCACTCCTCTATGCACAAAATTGTATTTCTAACAATCCCAAGACCTCTTTTTCCAACCAATCAATCTCCAAACTCTAGGTTATGATTCTCTTACTACACTGTTCCTTGGGTCTATCTGGGGACTCTGGAGGCTTTTTCCTCAAGTGGAGTGATTAATCACTTTCAATTCCCATCAGTCCTCACTACCGGTGATTAAGGCTCCAGAAAGCAAAAAGGGAAGATGAGAAGATAATGAGAAAAACACCCTTTTAATTTAACACACTTTTTTAATTCTTTTTTTTTTTTTTTTACTTTTTTTTATTCTTGACATATACATAGCCCCAAGCAGGTCATTTCTCCCCTAGCCCACACATTTGCCTTCTTTTTTATCTTCCTTTCCTGGTTCTTCTCTCTCTCTTGCAAAGTCACTGTCACATGACAGCCCCTCCACCTCCACTTAGTATAGGTTGATCATCCCAAATCCAAAATCCTTCAAACTCCAAACCTTCATGAGCACCAGCATGTTTCTACAAATACTGTGTTCCAGGCCTGACCTCATGTGGTAGGTTGTTGTAGTCATGGGTTGCAAGGCAAACAATTACATACAGGATACAGAATTTATATTATTTTGTGGTGGAGTTAAATATAACAAAGTGCAGGAAATCTGTTCATAACACTAAAAACCTAGAAAATCTAGGGTCTGGATTCCACAGGAATATCCTGCATGAGTCCAATTGTGGTTTGTTTAAATGTACCCCCAAAGCCTCGTGTTTTCATGGAGGCAGCTGAGTCTAGTGTTTGTGATTGGTTTGTTATCTAGCAATGGGATTGGTGATGTAAGTGCTGCACTCATCCAGAGGTAGGTAACCAGCATACAATATAGGGGACAGAAGGAGGTGTGTTTTCCCTTTATCCTTTTCACTCTTGCTGTTTGTGGCCACCATGAATGACTGTCCCTCAGTCATGCCAATCTGCCTTGGAGCCAGCTGAGTATGGACTGAAACTTCCAAAGCTGTAAGATGAATCTTTCCTTCCTTCATTTTGGGTGCCAAGTATTTTGTCCCTGCAACCACAGAAAAGTAACCAAGACACCAGCTGAAGACCAATGACTCGTGCAAGTTTACTTCATGAATCTGTGTTTGGAAGGTCCAAAGGTCAGTGGTGGAAGCTAAAAAGTCTATGCCAGTGGGGTGAAGGATCTGTGCCAGTAGATTGATGGTTTTACACTGGAGCCAAGTAATTCTCAAAATAAGGACCAAAGCTCTCCCTGAAAAGTACCCCAGCCATCCTCAGTGACAATGAGGCCCTGAGCTTCTCCAAAGATGAAAACAGCTCAGTAGATATCAGGAAGCCAGTATGACAAACCTCTGGAGACTGAGCAATTCATAGCTCCCTCTGGAGCCAGGAAGCGATGCTCAAAGTAAGGACCAGAGCTCCCCCAAAGTGATTCGCAGTCATTCTCAGCAAGAAGGTTCTCTGATGACAACAGCTGAGTTTGTATCTGGGAACCAGCATGACCAGCCCTTCCAGGAGAACCAGTGACTCCAAACAACAGCTCTAAGGAGAACCCAGACGCTAATTTTTCCTCTCCACCATCTCCTTTTATGCTGGCAACTTTAGTCAGGTGGGCCATCCACTCTCAGCACCAGGCTAATTTAATTCAGCTAGTGTTAAGTTAACTACCCATTTTTAATCCAGAACATAAGTCAAGTTAGAATGCACACTAAAAATAGTATATAAAATTATTACCAGGCAGTGTGTGTGTGTGTGTGTGTGTGTGTGTGTGTGTGTGTGTGACAAATAAATTTTGTGTTTAGACTTGGGTCGTTTCCCCCAAGACATCTCATCACACATATACACACGTGCATACGTAAATATTCCAAGATCTAAAAAAAATTTTAAAATGTTCAGTGCATTTCTTGTCTCAAACATTTTGGGTAAAGGATAGAAACCTTTAGTACTGTGTTCCAAAACAAATTTAATACACAGTAATTCTTTCTTTTGAGAAGCAGATATGCTTTCTGAGAATAACTTATATCCTTTAAAATGCCAGTGATTATATCAATCACAGAAAAATGAAGAAATTATGAATCCTTTAAAACATGTGACTTGTGGTATGCTGTCTCTCCAATCCCAGCTGTCCTTAAGCCTAATCTCAGGTTCCAGGTAAAGTCAAACCTTTATAATTCCTTTTATTTTTAACTACAGTAGAAGGCAAAGAATTTTTCTAATATTTCCAGTTACAGACTTTGTGGTTATTTTGTGTTTTGAGGTGCACACAGTCCCTAGTGGCTTTGGGTGTGTACATCTTTAGTTGTCTTTTTTTTTTTTTCTTTTTGTAGTGCTGGGGATCGAACCGATGACCTTGTGCTTGACAGTCCAGCATTTATGCTGCTGAGCTAAATCCCTGGCTCTTCTTTAGTTGTTTTTGAAGTATTTGTCAACTGTTGTTCAAACTTTGGGCTGTGGGAGAGGGAAGAACAGGAAAGGAAGAGGTTCTGTTGCAAGCAGTTCTTTTCAATTATGAACATGTTATTTCAAAAACATTTTCTGGTCAAGTTATGCCATTTTTGTTTGGAAATAATGGCCCAAATTTCACCCAACTACACAATACACAGAATAAAGTTATTTATAAAGTAAGAACCCAGGCTCCCTGTTGAGTTTCTTAGTTATACTTCTGAACTGCTAAAGTTGACACAAATGTGTCAACGATGAAAAACATGAAAAAAAATCTGGTTCATTATAGTTATATGGTTGCTTTACTGGGTGTATCCTACTGAAAGTCCCTAGTTATTTAAGTTTGTTATTGGCTTATTGGTTGTCCTCAGGTTTCATTTTACTCGTAACCCAGGCAGTTACAAATTTTGCTTATGTTTGCAAATCAAGCAAGGTTCTACTTATGAGGCCTAACAGGCTCTATTTGCTCCACAATTTCTCAGGCCTGGTTTCTATGTTCTTTCTTAACTAAGGGTTTGTATGCTGCTCTTCCCTTTGTTTTGAATTCTTTCCCCAAGGTAACTGCATGACGTTGTTTCTGCCCTTCTTTAAATCAGTATTCAAATGTTTGCCTTTTTTTGTGAGGCCTTCTCCAACTAGTTTACTTTAAAATTATAAGCTCATTTCTTGGGATTTAAAGAAAATTTGGCAGTTTGAGAAGGTTTCTTACAAACTAAAGAGTAAGTCATGTGAAAAAATTGATTTTAAAAAAATCTCACAGACAAAATTGTGTTTAGGTTAGTTTCTGGTCAACATCTAATTATGTGGAACTCAAATTCTGGTAGCTTGACCCATACACACAGAAATGTCACTGATGGACTCTGATGAACCTCAAAAGGTTTCACAGCCTTTAAAAGCTTCAAGAGAAGAACAGTTGTTGAATAATGAAGTGAGAATCTCACTGAAAGTTGCTAGTGCTATTTTCAGCATTGTCCCAGCAATGAGAAAAAAGTAACCACGACAGAATTTGGTACCAGAGGAGTAGGGCCGTTGCTGTAACTACACTGGACCATGTGGTTCAAGTGCCTTTGAGAATGGCTTGTGGAAAGAATTTAGAAAGGTTTGGAGACATCACCTGGAGAAAGTATCACTTGAACACTTCAGGGTGATCTGTATGGGAGATTCTGGTCAGAACTCAGAAGGTTTCTGCTGGGAAGGACTGTGTCAGGTGCTGGACTCCAGATGATGTAGGTTATAGATTGGCAAAAAGTTAGTGTATATTTTGCTCATGTCCAGAGACTTTGCCTGACTAAGATTAAGAGTGATGGACTAATTAATCTGGCAGAAGAAATTTCAAGGCAGTCAACTGTTGAGGTAGTGGCGTGGCTATTGTTGGGGTCTTTTAGCCAGATTTATGTTGTAAATCATGAGCAAAGAGCCCATCAAGATGATTTAAACACTGTGAGTTTAATCAGAAAGAATGCTCCAATAAAGCTGTGAACTGCAAAGATAGCGCTGAGGAAATCTCCACTGTTGAAAAGAAACAGGACAATAAAAAAGATGACCTAAGGTATAAAAAGCAGCAAGTCTTAAATCTTTGCAGCATCAAAACCACAAAAGTGAAAGACTTTGCTATTAGGTGAAAGTTGTGGAACACCACATTCCACAATGGTGACAGTTGCACCATATTCCAGAATGGTGGCAGCATAGAAAATTTGTTCTTCCAGAATTGGATTTAGATACCCAGCAATCCAGGTACTCAACTCCCACAGTCAAGAGAGAAGAAAGCCTGGCTACTGCTCCAGCTGGCAGCATGGTGCTGATTTTAGGTACATACAGAATACAAGAGTTCTGGGTTAGAAAGGCTTTCACTTCAACTTCAAAAGGCCTGGGAAGCCAGGCAGTGTGCCCCTGAGGGGAGTATGTGAAGATGTGACTGTGAACCCAAAGGTGCAGTGGAGATCCCAGCAGTTTGGAAAATCCAGGAACATGGATCATTGAGGAAAACTGCAAGGAGGGAGCAAAGTGGGCCTAAGAGAAAAGCTGTGAGAGCCACAACCACCAGAAGTGCTGTAGAGGTGGAATCACACAAGCCCTTTGGAGCTCACAATTTTCCACAGATTGCTTCAGATGCTGGATGTGCAACTATAGGACTTAATGTTTGCCTTGATGGATTTTGGACTTGCTTTGGTCCCAATGCTTTGTATCCCGGATTGTACCTTTTGGAATGGGAATGTTTATCTTGCATCATTTCATGTTAGAAATGTTTAACTTTGTTTTCATTTGTGTAGTGGCTTTCAGCTAAGGTTTGCCTTACATCTCAGAAGAGATTTAGGACTTGAACTTTTCAGCCATGCTCAGACTGTTAGGACTTTGTTAACTCTTGCAGATGGACTAAATACCTTTTGCATAAAGGAATGTGTACCAGTCTTTGGGGAGTTGGGGCAAAATGTTATGATTTTAATGTAATATAATATTGATAGACTTAATGTTGGTTCTTAAGGATTGTTAAACCTCTGTTATAGTGTTCAAGTTGTAAAATGATAAGAATAAGCATGCTTTTGTATCTGGAGACCTATTTTAAGAAATGTGTTTTGTTGCCAAGTTGACAAGGGGTGGACTGTTATGGTTGATACATTGTGTCAACTTGAGCAGTTTAGAAGTTTAACTAAGAGACTCAGTAGGGTAGCCAGGGTTCTAACTTCGCAAATATCCTCATCCTGTGCAAGAAGAGAGCAAGGAGATTTGCCCTGGAGGAGGTGGTGGTGACCTCTGTACAATGTAAAGGAGCAAAAGAAACTTGCTCTACCCTCTTTTGCTTTGGTTGCTTTTGCTGGCTGCTGCCGTGAAGTGTTGCCCCAGTGCCATGCAAACCTGCCATGGAGCCAGCTGATTATGGTATGAAACCTCCACAAATTGTGAGCCAAATAAACCTTTTCCTTCCTTGGTTTTGGGTGTCAGGTACTTTGTCCCATCAAGGAGAGAAAAGTAACCAATACAACATTTTCCTGACAAGAACCTTCCTTTGTGTTCCTTTAGTAAAATCCAAAACTACCTTTGGTTTGGTGCCCATTCAAGAATTGCTGTTCGTAAAAACAAACAAACAAACAAACAAACAAAAACAAAAAACTTCCAGGCAATTTATTATGCATCAGTTTATCCTTTAACAAAATATGTTTGGTATGTTCAAAGAGGAATATAGTACCCCAAATGGCTGCAACAAGGAAGGGGAATTAATAGAAGAGGAGGCAGACAGATTTGGAAGTGGATGGTGGAGGCAGATCACACAAAGACATGGGTTAAACTAGACATGCTGGTGTAATCCCAGCACTCTGGGAGGCTGAGGCAGGAGAACTGCAAGTTTGAGCCCTGCTTGGACAATTTCATGACTTAATGAGATTCTATCTCAAAAATTTTAAAAAGGCTGGGATGTGAAAAGGTCCTGAGTTCAATCCCTAGTATCACCAAATAAATAAACAAACAAAAATTTTAAAAAAGGCATAGACTAGTGTAAATTGATTTATTTTGCCTTTGCTGCAGATAAAAAATGTGACATGATTTGTGTTTTAACAGAATTGCCTGAACATTATCTTGCTGAAAGAAGGCAAAAATAAAGAACAGTTAAATATCTAGTGCAGCAGCTCAGTTGATGAACAATAGTGGTTTTGATCAGGAAGATAAGAGTGGAGATGGTAATGAATTAGATTCGGGATGTATTTTTTCCCTTAATTGTATTGAGATGTAATTTCTATAAAAGATGTACCCATTTAAATGTTCATTATCTGTTATGTGTGCTTACAAAATTGTGTGCTACTACTACAATTGAGGTATAGAACACTTCATACCCAAAAGAGCTCTCTTGTCTCTCTGCACTCAGTGAACTCTGCCCATTCCCAGCAACTGCTGGTTTGCTTTGTATTACTATAGATTCAATTTCTCTGTTCTATGGTTTTGTATAAATTGGGATTATACTTTATTTTTGTGTCTTAAAAGTTCTTACAGTATTTATGGTTTTAAGTTTTATTTGTACACACTTATATGATTATATTCATTGTGGGTAGTTGGTACATGTACATCACACATCTTAATTTTTCTTCACTTCTCCTTTCTCTCCCACCCTCCTCTCTGTCTCATTTCTATCTCCCCATCCTATTTGCAAAATGTTTTCAACTTGTCTTGAGTTAATTTTTCTACATGGTATGAGTCAGTGATCTCATTCATTCTTTTGCATGAGAATATATAGTTGTTCCAACAACATTTATTGAAAAGATTATTCTTTCCCCACTGAATCATTGAAAACCTCAAGTCCATTTATCCCTGGACTCTAAGCTATATTTCATGGATCGGTATGTCCATTCTTATGTTAGTATCACACTTCATTGATTATTCTTGGAGTAAGTTCTGAAATTTGGAATTGTGTGTTCTCCAACTTTGTTCTTATGCTATTTTAGATTTCTTGTATTTTATCATGAATTTTTATAAATAGGTTTTCCATTTCTGAAAAAAAAGTCACTGGAATTTTCATAGAGAAAATTAAAGATTTTGATTTTTAAGATTTAAAATTTTAATTTAAAGATGTGTGAAGCATAAAGATTAATTTGAGGAAACTTCCACGTAAGCAATATTGGGTTTTTTTTGTTTTGTCTTTTTCCTTTTTATTGGTACCGGGGATCGAACTCACGACTGCCTGCTTGCAAGGCAGGCGCTTATGCCGCTGAGCTACATCCCCAGCCCAATATTGTTTTATAATCTTTATCTTTCCATTTATTTGTGACTTTGCTTCAATAATAGTTTATAGTTTTCAATGTATGAGTATTGAAACTTCTTTGGGTAAATTTATTATTTTATATCTGTTGACACTATTGTTTACAGAATTGTTCGCTTTACTTTTGGGTTCTTTGTTGTTAATGTAAGAAATGCAACTGATTTTTATATATTGATCTTGTACCATGCAACTTTGCTGAACTCATTAGCTCTAATAATATTTTTTAAAACTTCTGAGGGCTTTTCTTCTTTATATAAAACGATGTTGCCTGCAGGGAAAGACCATTTAACTTTTTCTTTCCAATCTGGATTCCTTTATTTCTTTTTCTTCACTATCTGCCTTGACTTGAACCTCTTGTTGAACAGAAGTGGTGAGACCAGATGTCCTTGACTTGTTTCTAATCTTAAGGTGGAAACATTCTTTTGCCTTTAAATATGATGTTATCTGTGGGTGTTTTACAGATGCCCTTATATTTTGAGGATGTTCCCTTCTATTCCTAGCTTGTTAAGTGTTTTATCATTAAAAGATGTTGGATTGTTTTTCTTATATGTATTATTTATATACTAATTCTTCTGCTAGTTCAAATCTATTGTTAAGTTCTTGTAAATTTCATTTCAATTATTACACTGTACTTTTCAATTCTGGGATTTCTATGTTTATTTTTAATTTTTATTGATAATTTATTTTTAAGATGTCTTTGTCAAGCTTTTCCTCAGTTCTTTGGACACAGTCACCTCTGAACATATTCAAAATGTCTGGTTTTAAATTTTTGTGAAGAAGGTCCAAAATCTATTATTTTCAAGAATACTACAAGTACTAGGGATGCTCTCAGGATATTTTGAAATACCATGAAACACATAGTTATTGACAAGATTCAGCTATTTTTCTAGAAAAAGCAATGCTGAGGTTGCCATAAATTTTTGCCTTATTTATAGTGTTCTGAAAAAAGTTAATTCAGATAGTTATTTTTTTGGCCAGTTTTTACATTGCTCTTGGGAGATTTCAATTTCTTACCCTACTATTTTCACTGACATCATTTTTTAGTGAATCTCTTTTAATGAGTGGGTGGTAGCAGAAGTAACACTGAATGTCTTCCAAAGCTAGGTCAGAAAAGGTGGTACAGTTTCCACCTTGCTCACTCTTTTGAGGTAGTTATCATTAATACAAGTGATAAATGATGACAGCTACTGTTTTGAAAGCCCAGGATAATGGAAAGGCTATGTGATAGTGCTCAAGCCAACAGTCTAGCTAAAGCCCAAGATGGCACCCAGTATTACCTACCAATCACAGAAAAGAGTGACTCTTTACTGGAGTCTAGTCTCTTCAATTGAGCAGCCCTTGCTAGGTAGAGGCAGGATAGTTACTGCCCCACTGAGGCCTGCTTTGATTGCAATTTCATGAGTAAAATCAGGGTTATTGTTTTAAATCATTAATTTTTGGAATTATTTTGCATACAGCAATAGGTAATTGGGATAGAGTCAGTTATCTGAAAGATGTGTGCTGCTGAGACCATAAATCTAAATTAAAGGTAACAGTCTTGAGTGGAAGCTGGAAATTCCTCACTGGGAGAATTAATAAAAGCCACATGTTCTCAAAGATGCTCTTGGTAGAAACCTGATGCCTCTCAAAGAGATCACTGGGTGAAAGATTAATGGAAAATGAAAAATACACTTTTGTAAATTGGGGAAGAGAACCTTGATATATAGTAGTGAAATGTTAGCTTCCCTGTCTCTTTTACTAACAAAAAAACTACAAAATTTACTGGATGTTCTAGCTAAGAAGATCTCAAAAGTGTTCAAGCTGTTGAGTCTTTTTGTTGCTTAGTTAAGTGCAAAAGCATACTGCTAAAGAATGACTGTTAACAATTAACAAAGCTTTCTGGCCTGGGAAATAAAACCATTTTGAACACAGTAGGAAAATGTAGCCAAACATATTACTGTAATATAGATAGATAGATAGATAGATAGATAGATAGATAGACAGACTGATTGATTTTACAGGGACCAAGGGCCCTCTTCTACTGAGTTATACTCCTACCCCTTTTAATTGTGAGACAGGGTCTCACTAAGTTGCCCAGTTTTGTCTTGAACTTGTGATCCATCTACCGTAGTGTCCTAAGTAGTTGGAATTTTAGCCATATGTCATCATACCCAGCTAATTATAAGACTTTTGATAAGTCCTCAGAAAGATTTAAGGTGGTGTTTCCAACAAACAATAGTTCTCGTAAATATTTTAAAAGAATGTCTTAAAGATCTCCATTAAACTTAAGGATCTTATTTATGGTCATTGACCCATAGTAGTCTTTTAGGAAAGCAAATGGAGACTACTTTAACTTGATAAAATTTGTGAATGCTACTTTTGTCTAATGAATTAAATATCATTGAGTTATAAGAAACTAAGAAGGTTTTTTTGTTTTTGTTGTTTTTATTGGTACTGGGGATTGAACTCACAACTGCCTGCTTGCAAGGCAGGTGCTTATGCCGCTGAGCTAAATCCCCAGCCCCAACAAACTAAGAAGGTTTTTAAGAAAATTGTATCAGAAGGAATACTACCAGCTTGAACCTTCATGTCTTTCATTGTCTTGCTGAGCTTAATTAGTTCATTTTTGTCTCTTCATTACCATATGCAGAACAAAGAAATGTCAATGGAAACTCCAACTTGATTACTTTGCTTTTATTTGCATAACTCTTACATGCAGTATAACAGAACGTAGAACTACAGTAATGCAGTATACAGTACAATCAGAAAAATTATAGGACTGTATAAACAAGGTGTACAATACAACAAAAAAGATTCTGAGGTTCTTTAAAGATGTAAAGAACTATATGAAAATGATGGATCATAAGACCCTGTGGTGGACCATAAGTCCAAACACTCATTAAACAGGTAAGTTGTGAAAGGAGGAGCATCTCTGTTTCTTCTTTTATCTCTAAACATTTTAATTATTTGGCTTGCGAGTTTTTTGGTTTTGGTTTTCAAGATCAGCTTTTGAGTAGTTAAGAGTTTTCAGATGTATCCTGTTGCCTTACTTTCACATGTTTTTATTTATTTATTTATGCTTTGCACTGTGGGTTGAAGAGGTTTTAGTGTAGAGAAACTGTTACCATGGAGATCCTTTAGATTGTCTTCCTGTTATATATCGTAGGATTTGACCACGTTTGGTGTTTACCCCTCTTCAATCCATTCAATGTAATGTCTGAGTCTTGTTAGTGTTCAGTCTGTTAGTGTTTTGTTTAGTGTTAGTGTTAGTTCAGTTAGTGTTCTTCTGGGCGCTCGATCCACAGCACCACTTGGAGGGGAGAAGACAGACTGCAGTATGGCAACAACACAAAGACAACAACAGACACTGACATAGGGTAAAAAACAATTAAAAGCAACGTTTATGCCACCACTGGTAACTGGAAAAAAATCAACGATAATTATAGCATCAAAAATAAACTGGATGCTGACATAACATAGTACCTATAAAGATAACTATACCACCCTTCACAATCAAAAAAATTTTTCAATAATAATGTAGACACAAAGACTAAATATTATCATATAGCAAAATCTACCAAAGAAACAACTAATCTTCCCCTAAGAATAATAAAGAATTTGGCAATAATACAGAGTCAGCTCAACAGCTAAAAATTAATAAAGTTTAATGGTAATAATAAAAATGGAGAAGTGGAGGAAGAGAAAAATGAAAAGTAAAATTTGAAAAAGAAAGAAAAAGAAGATGCGAAGGAGAAAAAGTGAGATAAAAAATTAAAGATTAAAAATAGGTAAACATAATAGAAAAAGAGAAATAAGAAAAAGAAAAGATATAAGCAAAAAAGACAAAATAAAGAACAAAAGAGAAAAAAATGAAAAAAAGATAAACTAAAAGAAAAATAAGTCCAAAATTTTCCTCTCTGCCTTTGGGTGACATATTCCCAGCATGTTTCACTGGAATCCAGTAGGTAGGGAGCTGAGAGAGTAAGCCACAACTACAGTCTATCTTCTTTCCACACCCACTTTTGGCTGTATGATTGCTGAGTCCTCTCTGCCTTCCCCACAAGGTATAGTGTCTGCTTAAAGCTGTGTCCACTCCAGCAGCTCTTAGTGTTTGTGTCCTTCGGAGTACCCCAAGTGACCTGTGGGCTCATGAAGTATATATTCCATATTTGAGAGGTTCCTCTGTCCACATACCCCCGGGATGTGACAACTGTCCAAGCCAAAGAACACCCTGATCCTTTGGCAGATGGGGAGAGCAAACAAAACACCAACTTTGTGCTGAAAGTAGGAAGCAAGGAGGGCCAAGCTGTTTGCTGAACATAATGTCAGCACTTTCAGACCCAGCCCTCTCTAAAAGCCATACATGACAGCAATGGCCTTGCACTGTCTTGACAAATTCTTTGTTTAGGACAGAGAGAACCTAGAAACCACCTCTAGAAGGAGCCTCTAGCACCCCAAAACTGGGTAACAGGAGCAGTCACTTTTGTTAATAGCTGCATTTGTGGCTTATGATAAATGTGGGCTTTTGTGATCTGTTGTTTCTACTTGGGGCTGCCAACATTCTCCAGACTGGTCTTTGTGCTTACCTTCCTGGGAGGCGGGGTTAGCTTTCCAAACTGCTTAGTTCTTTTCTCTATGTTGTCCTTGGTTTCTCTAGTTTCTTTGTGGTTTCTAGCTTTCCTGTTGGCTCTTGATTCCTTTGTTTTTCTCTTAGCTAAGTTGCTATTTTGCAGATGTTCCAATTCCAGGTCCCAGAGAGGCTGTAATTTGCAGCCAGCCTGTACTCTGCCATTTTTAATCTCTTTCTGTGTATCCGCTTTACAAGGTCAGGCACTGCCATTTTGCTGACGATGAAACTGAAAGTTAATGGGATTCATTTGAGAGTGAATTTTAAGAACTAAAGTAGCACAATAGCAAATAGTACCAGGCACCAAATCCACATATGTATGATGCCAAAGCACAGATATTTTCCTTTTACCATGCAAAAGTTCAACAAAACCTATACTTGAAAGCTGTTGGGGGGGGGGGGTGTTAATGATGATCCTAGAAAAGTTACTATATCTCTAGCAGCTTTCAGTTTCTTATTCTGTTAAAACAAGAAAATGACATATCTTAAGAACCCTATAAAATGACTGTGTAAGAAAAGATTCTGTAATCTGTAAATTATCTTCTAAATACTTACCCAAACTATGTGAAGAATTGATTTATTTCCATAGTACTTTTTTATAATCTGGGGGAAAAGTGATCTCTGGCTTTTTACCCTAGAAAAGTGCTAAAAGGATACCATTCTTTGCCTCTTCCTCTATATTGTCTAATTCTCCTTAAATCTTTTATTCTCTTTGGGTTGGGAATTAAACCCAATGTTTCACACATGCTCAGCACATATTCTACCGCTGAGCTACATCACTAGCCTTTATACTTAAATTTAACATGTACACAAAATGGTACAGTTTTATTCAACATTCCTTTCAAATACCAACATCACTTTCTTCCTGTGTGTTCAGCCAAAAATTACTTTTATAATCTTCTATGGCTTTTTAAGATCTTTTAGCAACAACATGCAGTGTTATAACCATTGTTAAATTCTTATCATCTTGTTTTGAAAACCATACTGCTATTGTTTTGGGTTTGTTGTTTGTTCCTCTTTTGCTTTTGGGTTTTCTTTTCTGAGTCTTTCTCTCTGTTAAATAAATAACTAAGTAAGTAAGATCTGTTAGCATACAGAAAGTTGGTCTCAGATGACCCAGAAACTATGAGTGAACACCGGTAAAACTAACACACCAATAACCTGCTCAGGGTTCATTTGTGCTTAGCAGTGGGACATGGTGAGGCTGGAAGAGGCAAGCCAACAACACTTGTTTATTCATAGATACCTGTGCACCCCTCAGCTGTAGGGTAGAAGAAGACTATGGATTCTTTTTTTTTTGTTTGTTTGTTTTTTGTCTTTTTCATTTTTATCGGTACCGGGGATTGAACTCACGACCGCCTGCTTGCAAGGCAGGTGCTTATGCCGCTGAGCTAAATCCCCAGCCCTAAGACTATGGATTCTACCATGGGTCAGGTTTCCATTGTGGGTGGGAGACTCCACAGCCAAGGAAATTATGTATCATTGCTGCAGAAAGAATGACATATTCAACAGCACCGGCCTCTTCTTGATCTTTTCTACAGCTAGCTGTCTCCAGATTCTTCAAAATGGGCAACACTGTGTAGTATTAAATTTATTTTATGTTAATAGAAAGGAACTGCTTAAGTAGATTTTCTTTTCAAAATCTTGTTTTCTCAAATAATCCTCAGGAAAAAGGAGAATAGTTTGGATTAAAGATCTATAGGGATTTTAGGTAAGAGTTGACTTTAAAAAATAATTTATTTTGAACTGTTTTCCTATCACTTTACTATGAGTAAGTCAAGGAATAATTGAGTGTGCTTTTTCCATATTTACAGATTTACCTTGTTGCTAGTAGTTTCTAGTTTCATTAAGTTGAATTAAATTCCGTAAGCATTTTTATAGGTCAAAGATAGGTGGATGTAAGTAATTTCATATGGTCCCACCTAATTATAAGAACTAATGCTCTTTGCTTACATGGTTATTTGATGAAAATACCTAATTTACTTCTCTGTTTCTACTAACTTTCTGATACTATTTTCCTGGCCTTTTCCAACTTAACATTTTACTTTTACTAAGATTTTCCTGCTCCTTTCCCTTTTTCACCTTATGGTAGCTTAATGATTATTTCAATCTCTTCTGGAAATAGTTTATACATACCTTGGTTCTAGCAGTTCCACAAATGTCATCAGCTCACAGCATTTTTCAAGTCTAAAAAGGCAATCTTCACTACTGATCATTGAGCTGTTAAGAAAGTATACCATATAAACTAAAATGACAAACTAGTATCCACCTTCCAGAGACTACAAAAGCTCTTTCAGTCCATACATAGTGCCATCTGGTGGTTCTACACAAAACCATGCCTTATTCTGGCTTTCATTTATAACTCTGACATGAAAAACAACTGCGGAACTAGGTTTGGCTTTACCACTGGTGTTTGGAAATCACCTATTGACACCCATATGCTCTGGCAGTGGTCTGGGTTTGACCATACATTCCAGAATTGGGAGGATGAACTGTTTGCCTTGGAAAAACCTCCAGTGAGTCAGTTCCTTCTTGTGTATGATGCAATTTGAATTCTTGTTACAGTTCCTTTTACCTCCTTATGATATCTGCTAAAGATCCAAAAAGGAAAAGTCTCAGAGGAACACCTAAGTTTTCACTACATCCCTGCTGACCATGGGCAGTCATTCTTTTTTAACTCTGTGTCATATTTGAAGTTTATTGGTAACCCTAATTTACATCAGGAGCCCCCATAACTGAAGCAATGATTTCCTCAGTAATTTCTTGTATGGAGTGTGTAACTCTGGAAATTCAAAATACTTTCAGCATTTTCTAGTCCTATAGTGTGGACTGTAGAAAGCCTTGCTGAAGTCCTTGCACCATTTATGACTCACTTTCTTCCCCTCTTTTATGTCAGAGAAGAATAAAATGTGAAGATAAGGCAAATGACCAGGCGGCCCTCTGTATACATCATCCCACACCCATCCTCACCTTGGGCAACTGCAGTTTGTGACCTCAGCATATTGGTTTACATATAATTCCCTCCTTTTGCTTCTTTCTATCTTGTACATAGTCATGTTACTGGTGGCTCATCTCGATCAAGCCAGAACCAGGCAAAGAATCTAACTCATTAGCCAATAGCAGTGCAGAATAGCAGTGTTAACACTCAGGAATTAAAAAGAACTAGGTGACATTGCACCTATCATCTACTTATTAAATAATACTTACTAATCACTGGTAGAGCATGAGACCAAACAGTGAGATTCTGTTACAAGTTTTAGCATTGTATAATGGAGAGATATTTATTTAAGAATCAAAAAATTAAAATTTAAAATCCAATGAGTTAACTTGACATTATACATGTGATTTTAGCTCTTCTGAACCTCTTTTCTGTTCTGTAAAATGGCATCTGTGCTTAAGGATTGCTGCTAAGTTCAATGAGTAAAGATTGCAATTTATTATTACAAATATTGTGAGTAGCTTAGCGGGAATATTAGCCATATTGTTATTGGAGTGTGCATGTCTAATAATCTATGCCGAGGTTCTAGCTCAGCGGTGTAAGTGCCTGCTTGGCAAACACAAAGTCATGAGTTTGATCCCGGTACAAAAAAAAAAAAAAGAATCCATCGTTTTTTTCCCCTAAAGTTCAGGGGGAAGTTTTCATCATTGATGAATGGTTTTGTCTTAAAAAATAATAATACAGAAAAAGCCGGGCATGGTGGCGACTCCTGTAATCCCAGCACTTAGGAGGCTGAGGCAGGTGGATTGTGGCAAGTTTGAGACCAGCCTGGGCTACAAAGTGAGCCCAAGGCCAGCCTGAACCACATAGCAAGACCCTGCTTTAAAAAAGTATAGAAAGTAGGGATGCATAAGTAAATGTGATAGGAACTGAAAATTTCCAGGAACACAAAATTATTTATAGCCAACAGTGCAAGCCATTGGGGCATTCTTGTATTGGGGAAGCCTTTTTTTTTTTTTTTTTTTTTTTTTTTTTTTGTAGCAGGGATTGAACTCATGACCTTGCATTTGCCAAGGGAACTAACCCCCTGACCCTGCCATTTTTATTTTTTAATAGTGAGGCTGAAGATGTAAGAGTAATGTTTACTGGAGTTTTTTTTTTTTTTTTAATCTTTTTGGTACAAGAATCAAATTCAGGACCTTGCCCACACCAGGCAGGTGCTTGTGCAACTAAACTATATCCCTGGCCTGTGTTTCCTGGCATTGCAAAGATATATGCAAGTCTAAGAATAAAGACAGGAGGTGGGCTATAAACTGACATGTTAACATAATAGTATTATTTTGATCAATAAGCAAATAAATATTCCAGAAGTAGTACAATGTCTTTTTATCCAGTGTTAGGTAGTGCTTTAAGTGTGTTATCAGTCTTTTAAATACTGAAATATTCAAAAAAATTTTCTTTTTGAGATTATCTCAGTGTTGCCCAGGCTGGTCTTGAACTTGTGGACAGGTTGTGCTTACTGTTCCTAAGAATCTTTCTGTTTACTGCTAATGATTTCCCTTTCCCCAGTCAGAACACATCAGGGCCTGTGCGATATTACTACAGACAGCAAAACAGAGGAATCATCTTCTAAATAATGAAGTCTTCAGATTTAAAAGCATCTCTCAGAAAAGTCATGTGCTTGGTTTACTTTTATGGAGACTGTCACAAGGTGAGAGGGAGAAGTTCTGCTTGGAAATGACAAGGTCTGTCTGCCATCAGTGATGCTTCTAACTTTGGTATTCTGTGTACATCTAAGACAGGACCACCAGTGTACTGGAGCAATGAGGGGCTGCTGTGCACGTATCTTCCCAATGCTGCCTTCAGTGAGGTCATTTTGGTAGCTTGTTCTTAGTTGGGAAACCAGATGTCAAACATTAGCACATCACTGCACAGAACTAAAATTTCTTGAATGGTCTTACTGATGTTGAATTTTTAAGGTATAAGAGTGATTTTTAAGGTATAAGAGTGGGTCTTCATGGGTTGTTTGAATGAAATCTAAAAAAAGTCACTAATTTCTGCCTGGACCTACACCAGCAGAAATAGTTCAATCTAAATCATACATACTAATTTTTAGGATCCCAGTTACCCAGGATCCAAACCTTAATGCAATTCTGTATAGCTGGTATTAGTCTAATGCTCTAGGGTTCTCAGAGTCTTTAAGCTTGAAATTGTGAAAAATCAAGGGGTGTTCTACAAAAAGCACAATCCGTCTGATATGCCATGTTTGTTTAAAAATCCTCCCCATGAAAGATATTTCAGAAACTGCATACAAATCAGAGATGTCAATGAGAACCAGACTCAATTCAAAATTGTGTCAACTGACCGAGCTAAAAGTGAAGACTCCCTTGTTATCCAAATGCAATTTCCTGAGAATTTAACTTGTTAAATGCTGTCATGTTGCTATATGCATGTCTCCTTTCATTTTTCATGATTAGGTATTTTTTGCTTCAATCTTGTCATCTGGTGTTTATACTAATTACCCAGATTAGAGACTTCTTGAATCCTTGTGCTACTCATCGCACAGAAAATAAATCATTCAGAGAATAAGATTCACTTTGTAATTTCACTTCAGTCAACAATTTTTTTTTTTTTTTTTTTTGGCATTCTTTCCACACATCTCTCACATCGAAAAGCTGTCCACTTCTTATTGTTTGAATTCAGGGTAGATAAAGAACAGTTGGTTACCATCTTCCATATAATGGTCCTTCATATTCATATTTGGGTGGATATTACATTCAAGGCAGGAGCTACATTCAAGCCCATTGTTAAGAATGGCTGAGGCTTTATTCTATAAAAATATTTAAATTGCTGTTATTCAGATGACTGCTCTTTTAGATGAGTTTATGAATCTGCCCTTTCCCCAGGCCAATTTCAGTGGTTTCCCAAGGCTAGGAAGTCCAAGAGACTAGACATTTGAAAACATAAACATTATGACGTTTTCTTGTAGCCTTCATTCCCCTCAGCAACCTTCAGTATCACTGGTACCACAAATTTGGGTCAACTGTTTAAACACTGAATGAGATCAATGCCTGTAGCTCTGAAGAAACCCAGGTTAAGTAGACTTACCACATAATTTTGTACTTTTCTCACTTTATTAGTCACACAATCCACTCCAACTTTGGCTTCTGATGTTTACATTAAACTTTATTAAAGCCATTAAAATTTCTTTCTTGCTCTTTTAATCAGTTGGAACTTTTCACCTCTTTTATGACTATTTTTCTTTTTCTTCTGAGTCTGCTAAGAGTATTTATATGTCCTTTTACTTTTATTAATTTCAGCTCAGTTCTTGAATCATTTATTTGGTTCAATAAAGGGTCATATTTTTATACAACTATAAGTAGTTGTATAAAAGTTAGTATCTGTCAGAATGCTCCTTCTTTAGCATCTGTCAAAATGAATCCCACAGACCACTGAAAAGCTTTTTAGGATTAACAGAGATCTGCAGATTTGGGGTGCTATTTAAATAATAAAAGACATAATATAGTCTCCCCTTCCAACAGCCAATAAAATATTTACCAGTCTGAAGGATGTTAAATAAGTGCTAAAGGAACCAAAAAGATGAAACATCATAAATCTGTGAAGTGTTCATTTAGCATACTCTTTCCAAAAGATTGGGACAGAGAACAGAAACTATTCTTTGAAATTGTCTTAGATATAGAAAATAAGACCAGTAAGTATTTACAGGTATACCCCAAAGACAGTTGTTTTACTAATATCTACAACAAAGCTTACAGAATATAAAATTAGGGCAATATTCAGGTCTTTGTTACGAGAAGATGATGTGCTCATGTTTAAGCAAATTTGCTGTATCCCACTGGGTTATGTGTCATTCAGTGATATGTGCTCCCTGAATCAGGAGCCAGATGGCGGATACAGAAGTCTTTTGCTAGAATACATCTCTATAGACAAAGACATCGCATTGGACTTGGTGACCAGGCTGACACTGAATGCAACTCAGTCACGGTATTTAAATCACATTAAGACTCCCTTTTATTTATGGTTTTTCTTGCAGTTTTGTCTGGCTTTTATGTCTAATTGCTAGCCTCCATGTGGTGATATGATGAGCTACCAACTCTTTATCTTTGCCAAAATGAATTCTGCATCCCTTCCAGATATAGTTTCTAAAAAGTTCATTGTTACCTAAGTCAAATGTAACTAAGCATAAATTTAATTAATAGAATATCTTGTTTTATGCTTTTAATATTCTTGATATCGCTCAGGCCAATTTTATTAGTGTTAGTGTGGGCACTTTCTGCTGTAAAAGTCTAATTATACACATGAAAGGACAAGGAGGTATATAGTCCCATCTCTAGTGTTGGGAAACTAAAATCAGTATGAATTGTTTTGTGTTTAGGTGCTTGGAAATGCTGAAGCAGGCAACAATCCAAGTCTAGAAATCAAGCTATAATACGTATGTTAGTATTTTTTCTATTACTCTCTAAATTTCCTTCCCTTCCCAGTAACAATCACAGACTTCAAATCTGCCTTCATCGTGGTCACTGATAGTCATCTTCACCATCACCATCACCAACTGGCTACAGTGGGAGACACTTTTTTTTGTGGTACTGGGGATCGAACTCAGGACCTTAACACTTGCCAAGCAGGTGCTTACACCACTGAGCTAAATCCCCAGCCCCACATTTGTGGGGTTTTTTTTGTATTTACTTGGTAAAAGAAAAGCCAATTTCTATCATTTGGGTATTTCTTTCAGGATTGTGATATCAGAGACAGCTTTGTGAAAATCCATGACAATGCAAATAAAGCTATCTTAGACAGAAGCCTACTTTGTTCCTGTATCAGTTTTAACAAATGGTTTTTGCAACTGTTCCCCTTCTATAGCTCTAAGTCTATAAAAAAGCAAAGTTCAAGTTGTCTTTTCCCCTCTTGGTTGGCTCTTTAAGCATATCTACTTGGTTGCATCTGACACTGCTCAGAAGAAAGTCTCCCTCCCAGCACCCCTTCACACTAGTAGTCTTTTAATGCCCTCTTTCAGAAAAATTGTTCTACTTGCCTAGCTTACTGAACCTCATCATGTTCTCTATACAGTTCCTCAGTACATAACACCTGTATTTCTTAAGATGTCTACTTGTACATATTTTGTGATTATAATCCTGATCTTCAATATGTGCTAATTTTACTCCTTAAATCACCAGCATTTATAAAAAGTGATTAGGCTGAGGCCCTGTGACAGATGTTTACTAAAAGACATCAACTCACCTAAAAGAATATATTGTAGGATTCAAAACTCTTAAGCTAAATCTGTACCAACAAAGTT
Organism: Cavia porcellus; assembly: GCF_034190915.1. Classification (NCBI taxonomy): domain Eukaryota; kingdom Metazoa; phylum Chordata; class Mammalia; order Rodentia; family Caviidae; genus Cavia; species Cavia porcellus. The sequence goes on from NW_026947484.1 coordinate 112,893,116, forward strand.
ATTTATTTTCTTTAGAATCAAAGAAAGAAATTTTTTCTTCAGAACCACAGAGAGCTATTACTCCTAAAAAAAGCAATGGAGTTTATTCATAAAGTTTAGGGCTGTTGATCAAAATATTTTCAGCTTTATCTTTTAAGACCTCCAGAGTGAAAAGTACCACTTGGAAAATGGCTGTAGTTTCCTTCTGCTCTAATAATCTTACATCAATTCTTTTTTATTTTCCTTTAGTGTTTCATATTAATATCAGTTCTATCTGGGTGGAATCTTTCATTGATGGTAGTTTTACCTTCCTATACTCACATTGTCACATTTAACTGGTAAAAATGTTGAAATTTTATTACTAGGATGCAGGTGAGTGAGGGAAGAGTGACAACAGGCCTGAAAAAATTGTCTGGTCCTACACTGAAAATTTTAGATAATCTCTGACATGAGAATAACTCAAGAATGAAGAGCAAACAAAACATCAAAGCAATAAAGAACAAACACTAAATCACTTTCCTCTGGATGTTGACTTACTTCACAACCTGTTTCACATAGGAAAGACAATCATACTACCACTTTCCCCCTGCCAGAGATGATTTAGATGGAGCAGTATGCCACGTCTGTCATGACAATACAGGAGGTCAGCTAAAGTGATTCTGACTTTTTTTCTTGTTCTTAAAATCTTAAAACTTTGAGGGCTTATGTGGGGAACCACTCAGACTGTTTCAAAGCTCAGGGGCATCTCTAAGAACACCCGAGAACATGACCTTTCTTGTCTAGCACAGGTGTACAGTGAGAAAGTTATGTAGCCAGGACTTAGCACAAGTAAGCACCCATGTGCTGGTTATAGCACTATATAAGAATGTAAATGTGAGATACAACCTATATAAAAATTCTACAATAAAGACGCAGGCAGCTCTTGGTCTCGTTCTCTGCTCTGCTCTATGCTGCCTGCTGTTGTTGCTGATGTCCCACACATGTGCGTTCTTTAATCTTCAGACCTCACCTGTGAAAACCTCCCCAGGGCCCCTCTAAGCAGGTCAACTGACGCAGTCAGTAGGACACTGAGGCTGTGGAAACGGCACTCCAAAACAAGGGAGAACCCTAGGGAATGAATGATAACCGACTCAGCCTCCCTATGGCTACCTGTAGCCACCTTGGCAGCTTAAAAGGCCCCTGAGGACTAGAAAACAAAATCTGTTTGGAGCCCAGGGATGTCTTACAAGCATTGGAAGCAACTGACAGAGAAATTCCTCCCCCTAGCCATGAGATGGGACGGGTGGCTTGGCTGTTTTTCACTCTTCTGCTGTGAAAATCAAGAGCTAGATGGCCTTGTTCAACAAGTAGACCAGTTGCAACAGGTACAGAACCTTGAACAATGGCTGGTTACTTCAGAGCTCAGCTTGTGGGGCATGGGAAGCACCACCTCCTCCAGAAAGTACTCATGTCTGAAAAAGCCCCAAGAAAATCTGGTTTTGCATGTTAGGCCGACTATTCATCAAAAAATGGAGGTAAAGGAACCTCTAGCCCAGAGAAAAGAACGGAAAAGGCTGCCTACCTCTACCTACATACAACGTGCATGATCCACATAGCCATGAAACAGTAACAAAACAATTAAAGCAGAAGGTAGATAGAATACTGCCTGCATGGCTGCTAGGCTAAGGGATGATGGGGCTGATAACAAGCAGTTAAGCCCATGGAGATGTCCCTAATAGCCAGCATAGATAGTACAACTTCTATGAGACAGGTTCTGCACCATGGACAAAGGCAAGGTCCAGGGAACTGGCTTGTGTCAACTTTTTAGGTGTTAAATTGGAAGACCAAACCCACGACAGTACACAAATTACAGGAGTAAATACGCTTGCTAGATTTTTGGCAGATGTATGGCACCTATCTACCCTGCTGTGCCTTTTATACAAGATGACCAAACGGGGCACAGCATGAGGCTAAACAGATGCAGTGGAAGCCACTTGCTGGATAGATGTAGCGGAAACTGCTTTTCAGGATTCAAAGAGATGTAGGGCAAGCCTTATGAGTCACAGACACTAAACCTGCCATTTATCCTAACCGCCAATGTGGGCAAAGATGGATTTGGCCGGGGCCTAGGGCAAAAAATGGGAAACAACAGTATTCTTTTGCGTTTTGGACACAGTTGTAAAAGGGAGCTGAGAGTTAATACTCCCCAATTAAAAAACAGCAGCAGTGTACTGTGCTGTGCATTCATGTAAGGAATCACAAGATAAACAGAGGGCTGGGTATGGACATGGACAGCTCATCCCAAGACTGCAGTGACACAGGCCCCTCCCTCTCCTGCACTGAGGAACATACCTCCAATAGTGGGCCTCTTTTCTCAGCTAGCCTATTGGCAGCCAAACTGATAGTAGTCTTGGGTCTCATGATGTACACAGCCCAAGAAACAGTCCGAGAAGAAAGACTATAGGACTTGAGCCCTAGTTCCTATGCAGAAGGGAAAGAGGATCCTCTGATTAACACTTGGTATACTAATGGGTCTAGCCATGGTACACCCTGCAATGGACAGCAGTCACTGTCCAGCCCAGTACAATAGTACTCTAACTTAAAACCTGATAATTCCAGTGATGACACTGATGAGAATTTTGAAGGATTCTGATGGAAACGTTAGCCTGAGGGGGCCAGGAATATGGCTCAGTTGCACAGTGCCTACTGGCAAGAGCAGAGTCATGAGTTCAATTCCCAATATCAAAAAACAAACAAATGGTAGCTTGAATGTTTGTTTTCATATATAGTTCTACATATCATTTATAGAAAGTTTCTGTAGTTTTTGGTACAGCACACTTTGTTTATACAATACTGTAATTTTTGGTGATTGTGCTGTACAGTATAGTATTATAGTTTCATGTTCTACTGTATTTTTATTTTTTTTGAGACTGTCTCATGTGCAGTGCAGGGTGGTCTTGGGCTCAGTGTGTAGCTCTGGCTGGCCTCAAACTATTGGAGATCCTCCTGCCTCAGCCTCCCAAAGCCTGGAATTACAGGCATGTGCCACCACGCTCAGCTATTCTGTTTATAATTACAGTATTGCATATAAATGTAAGTCATGTATATAAAAGCACAGTCATTTTTAAAAAAAGCCTGAATAGGCAGGGCAAGCCAGTGAACCAAGTTGTGGACAATACAATTGCTTGTAATGCATTTTTAAAAAACCCTACATATATACATGGATAGTTGGGCCATTTTGAGGGGCTGTCACTCTGGCTGCTGATATGGGCAGCTTAAGAGTGATAGGACATTATCCCTTGTGGACAGCTGAGCTATGATAAGACATTCAGAAGTGACTAAAAAGCTGATCATGTAGGGTATTACGGTTCTGGACATAAGTCCCTCCTCTCATCGGAAAATGATTTAACAGATGCCTTGACCAGACATTTCAATGACTGACCACTAGGAATAGCATTTGATCAAAAATATTGACTGTTGTGCTGTGTGTGGAATGCTGCTAAGAATAGTATCTAATCTGGAGCAAGGACCATAAACTTAGCCCCCCAAGTTAAATCCCTTGTTCAACGTATGGTCCAGGCCTTAAATGTTAAATGTTGTAATGGATAAAACTGTTCAAATAAAAAAAGTGGTTTTGCAAAACCACAGGTTCTCAATTTGTTAACTATAGGTACTTGTGCCATTACGCACAGAATGTTACATTTACACACTCCCAACCTTTGAGAGGGTAAGATGTGGGGAACCACAGACTGTTTCAAAGCTCAGGGCATCTAAGAACACTTGAAGACATGATCCTGCTTATCTAGTGTGGGCTCACAGTAAGATACAGTTATCTAACCATGACTTTAGCACAGGTAAACACGTATGCACTAGCTACGACCCTATGTAAGAATGTAAATGTGAGATAACAACCTATATAAAAATTACATAATACAGACTCAAGGCTCTTGCTCTAGGTCTCTGCTCGGCTCCATGCTGTCTGCTGTTGTTATTGATGCCCCACACATGTGCGTTCTTTAACTTTGGGACCTCACCTGTGAAAATCTCTGGTGGTCCCTTCTAAGCTGGCCAACAGCTTATTAATAAAAATTTTCTAAGTCAAGGACAGTAAATGATTAAATGAATTTTCCCACTTCCAAAAGATGGATGTAACAAAGAATGTAGGACACATATAAGAAGGAAGTACAAGTTGCACATAGCTGTGTGCCTGTAATCAACTACTAGTGAGACAGAGGCAGGTAGGACTCCAAGTGCAAGGCCAGGCTGCTAAACATAGTAAGAACCTGTCTCAAAAAACAAAAAACAACAAATTATGACCAATACTTTAAGTTGTTCTCTAGGGAAGCATCAGAATAGGGCCTAAAACAAGTAAACTCTAAATGAAGGGTTTTTAAATTATGCCATTTGTAGTTTTTTTTTAAAAAATCTAAACAGAGTGTAAGGTTCTTGATTATTATTTTTTAATATTTTTTGCTTTTTAGCTTAGTGCTGCACTCCTAACAGTGGTAGAGGCCCTACAAGACCAACCCTACAGTACTTCATTTCCTACATTTTCGCTTGCTTTTCTCCAGCCATAATGAATTTCCTGCTGTTCAGTTCATCAGGCACACTTCTGCTTCAGCCTTTTAACTTCCTTCTGTCAGCTAATTTTATACTTTTCCTCAAGATTAGCAGATCACTAACTGCCTCGGCTACTTTGACAATCTGTTTTGAATGTCACTTGCTTAGGAATGATGAAATCCTCAAAATTCAGGACAAGGGTATGCTGCAAAAAGTGACAACAAAAATTTGCTCAAAGCTTCGACATAGTAGAGAACTGTTAAGATAATAATTGCAGCAGGGAGTGGTGAGTCAAATAGTTTGAAAGTTAAGGTTCATAGGTGAAGAGCCCTTAATAAGAATAAATGGGTTCAGACTTTTCTGAGAGCTCTCTGGCTTTAGCAGTAACTACAGAAGGAAGCAATTTCCTTTGAAACTATGTGGGCCCAACACCACACAGCAGACTGTTACACTAGTTTCCAACCATCAATTCAACAACTGTGTAAGATTTAGTCTTACAAGGCCATTTACCTCCTGTGTCAGAAGATATCTAATGGGATGGATTTTAAAGTTATGTGTAAGAGAATATAAATTTCTTCTATCGGGGGCTGGGGATTTAGCTCAGCAGCATAAGCACTTGCCTTGCAAGCAGGCAGTCGTGAGTTCGATCTCCGGTACCGATAAAAATGAAAAAGTCAAAAAAAAAAAAAAAATTCTTCTATCTTCTCAGTGAATAGCCTTAAAATGTTCCTTGTATTGGGCTTTTGGAAGTAGTTTCATGAAGCAATATATGAACCTCCCAAAGGGCTTCAACATATTATATAAAATAATGGCAGGAACTGGGGAAACCACATTTCATGTCAATAGTAAAAGTGGTACCACAACAGGTATTTCAAATTAGCATTTGGTCATTTTAAGCAAAGAGAAATAAAGAGAAATGGTACCAAAAAATGTTACCTTCTAATATAAGGAGTTGAGGTAATACAAATTTAAGTTACAGGATAAAAAATTTACGTAGCCTATGCTTTAAGTGAATTTCTTTTGAGGGGGGCGTGGTACCAGGAATTGAACTCAGGACCTCACTAACTCAGGTACAGCTCCAGGCAGGAGCTGTACCACTGAGCTATAGCCTCAGCCCCTTAAGTTAACTTCTTTACAAACACTTATATTTTTAAAAAATCTATTTCTACACATCATTATGAAATACAGTGGGAAGGACATACAACTCATACTGTAGGAATAACATTGTTATAATCAGGATAAAAAAAGACTTGAGGCAGCAAAAATCCATTGATTGGAAATGTAACTGCTCTTATTATGAATTAACATCTTTTATAAGCTTTAGGAAAATAATTTATCACTCCAATTGACATGAAAAGCTTATCAGTGAAATAAATTATTGCTATACCCTCCAAATGCCCTAAAAGAGGACATTAACAAGTTTAAAAATCTGTGTTAGAAAAGTGTATTTTAGTAACTCAAAAACTATGTGTAACCTCTAAAATCAAACAAACAGCAACTGTAATCTTCCTGAACGAGAAAACTTTAACCCAGCTACTGTTTACAACAGTGGTAATGGCTCTGAAGGCTGCGGTACTTGTAAGTTCAGACCTGGCAGAGATATGGCATTGCTCTCCAAACAAGAAAATGAAGTCTTTTTTTCTAGAAGACTTAATATTGGCATAATGTATACTTTCATAATAATCACAAGAGAAAAGCAGAATTAGTAGAATATTTATAGAAAAGTTAACAAGGAATCTAAAACCTAAGAAAAATAAACAAGCAAACACTGAAGCTTCGTGTGCCTGAGGCAAGAAGACTGCAAGTGAGAGTCGAGTCTGAGCAATTTAATCAAACTGTTTCAAAAGAAAAAATAATAATTTTTAAGGCCAGGCATGGTGGCTCACGCCTGTAATCCTATAATCCCTGTAATCCCAGCACTTGGGAGGCTGAGGCAGGAGGATCACTGTGAGTTCAAAACCAGCCTGGGCTACAAAGTGAGCTCAAGGCCAGCTTGAACTGCATAGCAAAACCCTGTCTTAAAAACAATTAAAAAACACAAAAATAAAAAGAAATTGGGATGTAGATCAGAGCAAAGGCTTTGGGTTCAATCTCTAGTACTAGAAAAACAAACAAACAAACAAACAAACCCCCAAAAAACTAACAAAATCAGAACCCCATCCCAAACCAAGAACCATTAAATATTTGACAAAATCCAGTATCATTAAAGAATGGCATTGAACTCAACAGTTAATCCTAAGAAAATAGGGGAAAAAACTTGTAACATACAACTACCTCCTTTTTTTTTTTTTTTCCATTCATTTTTACCGGTACTAGGGATTGAACTCACGACTGCCTGCTTGCAAGGCAGGTACTTATGCCACTGAGCTAAATCCCCAGCCCCTATACAACCGCCTCCTGAGAGAGCCAAGTGGAAATTAAGTTCAAACAAAACAGGTTGTTACTGGGCGAGGTGGCATAGGCCTCTAATGTCAGCACTTGGGAGGCTGAGGCAGGAGAATTGCTGTGAATTTCAGGCCAGCCTGGGCAACTTAGTGAGTTCAAGACCAGTGTGCACTAGAAAGTGAGACTCTGTCTCAAAAACAAAATGAACAAACAAACAAAGCAAGTTAAGAATAACAAAACATTCAATCCCCATAGAAACAACAAAAAACAAAACAACAACAACCAAAAAATAACTTATAAATAAAAACTCTGAAAATCAATAAATAAGTCAAAACATCAAATCACAAAAGAACTCATCAGCTAGGTTGGATTAAAGTCAGTGTGCTGGAAGTCTAGGTTAAGAAATTCTGAAACACTGCAAGAGTTAGTGATGGAAGACTGTAACTTCTCATATCCATTGAAAAGATGTGCCACAAGGAAGGAACGAAAAGAACTAAAAGTAATACACAAGAAATAATAAACATCTCAACTGAAAAGACTTAAATCTTTAAACTGAGAGAATCTATAAAATGTTGAACAAAATGAGTAAAAAAAGATACATATTGGTGAACTTTCAGGACAAAGGGTAATCTCACAGGGAGGGGTACTGACAAAGGAATAATATTAGACAGACACTAAATGATCCACAGTACTGGATGTAATTGGACAAAGAACACCTATCTTTAGAAGCCCAATGGAAAATCTACCTTACCTCCAAAAAAAGAAAACACACGCATTTTCAGAAGTATATAGATTCACAGAGCACAACACCCATAAAGTCCTTTCTGTAGAAAGTTCCTTGAGGATGTATTTCAATAAAAGATATATTATTCAGATTGTAAAATGAGTATAAAAAATCATGATGAGTAAAGAAACCAGTAAAAATGGGGGGGGAGGATGGAAAAGTCAAAATTACTCACCAGGCAATAACAGAAAATTTTACTTGATTTAGAGAAAGAATATAGTCTGCTCATTAAGTTCCAGGTTGGACTGATTAATACACTAACTCTCTCTTTCTCTCTCAGCATGCTTGATAAAGTCCCTGAATTCTAAAGATAAACAGAACATCTTATAAATAATAAGCCAGAAAGAATGAATTACCTATAAGCAAAAAAGTGAGACTGGCGATGACAAGACAGTCTATGTACCCTAGGAAAAAAAAAGATCTTTTATCCACTAAATTTATTATACAACTTTCAGGGCAAAAAGCAAACAACAAACTAGAAAGAGACCTCAGAAAAGAATAAGAAAAAATGAAACAGTATAAAATTTAAACAGATTACAGACTTTTCAGGATTATGCAAAGTCTCAAACTTTTGAAACAGAAGCATCATAAAATCATTCTAAAGATGTCACTGCAAGACAGTAATGAAGGAGGTAAAAACATTGTGAAATAAAGACAAAGAACCGGCAGTTATTGAAACTCAGTATTAAGAAATAATGAAATGTGGTATTTAGAAGAAAAAAATAAACAGCAAAGAGATCCCAGATATAAATCCCAAGTTACACGAGAATTGATACGGGACAAAGAAAAACTATTTAATAAATGGTGCTGTTATGCATTTTGGATGAACACAGTAATGGACTCTTGCTTGTAAAATCTAATTTCAAATGGATTAAAGGCTTAATTTCTTTTTTTTTTTTTTTCCTGGTTCAGGGGATGAACTCACCACCACGCACTTGCAAGGGAGGTGTTATGCCATTGAGCTAAATCCATGGCCCCTAAAGGCTTAATTTTTAAAAACTGCAAGAAAATGTGCAAAAGCACATGCATTGTCTAAGGAAAGAGGTATCTCCCTATGCCCTACTATGATCCTACTCCAATATATGTATAAAAATAAAAATCCAATAAAATATGAGAAAGGAAAACCAATATAAAGCACAATACATATAAAAAATAATATAGCAAGAATAAGTACACATATACAAGCATCAAAATATGAATGGTTATAATTATCTGAAATACACTGAAGAAAATCTAGGTATATATCGAAGATGAAAGCAAATCTAAAAGTAACATTAGAAAGGAAGGTATGAAAGATATATCCATTTTTTAATATTTGAAAAATCAATCGTCTACAAAGTAGAGTCAATAATCATGAACCTTTTTATACTTATAAACAATGCTCATGAATATTTAAAAACCAAACGTGGAACGGGGAGAAACTGACACAACAATAATCATTCTGGGGAATCCAAAGGTATCTTCCATAGAACCTGACACAGAAAGCAAAGAACATGAGTATGATATAGCTAACTTTAACAGTGTAATGTAAACTATATATAAAATGTATATATAATAGATATAAAATTCTGTACCTCCAAATTAAGAAATGGCATAATGTTTTTCAAAAAATTGAACATTACCAACAAAACCTGTATGTTAGACCACAGAGAAAATTTCAACGGATGCCCAAAACACAGAAACTGGTTAAAAAGAGAATCAAAGTTGAAATATAATACATTAAGCAAACAATCGTGATAGCTCTAATATACATAAAATTGTGATTTAAGGCCAAATTGGTATATGCAAGAAAAAAAGTGGCTTTACATATACTTACTAGAAATCCAAAAACACAGAAAATAAAGGTTAAGTAACTGGAAGAAAGAAGAGTTGAGTTGAATAAAATGTTAAGACCAAATTCTTGGAAAAACTAACAAAAATAGATTTTTAAAGATCCTAAAATCCTTATAAAATAAATAGTAAAAGTAGTTAAGAGACCTGTCTCTCAAATAACAGACTCAGATGAATTTATGGGTATTAGCAAATGTCTGAGAAAGCAATGTTGTCCATGTTGTGAAAACTCCGTTTCAGAGCATAGACAAATTTACACTTCCCAACAAATTTTATGAGGTCAGGCCAACTAAGACACAAAACCCAACAAAGTAGAACGTAAGAAAAGTAAAGGTCATTATCACTAGTAAATACACAAAAAATTGCTTAATGAAAGAGCCATTTGAAGTTTATAGTATCAAGAAACCCAACATCACTTATGGAGAAACTTACAGTGTTTAAAAGCTTATTACTTCTTGACAATTTTTAAATCTCATAAAAACACAAGAACAGAAATAATATTACAAGGCAAGAGATACATACAGTCTTCCTTTCTATCAGCAATATTGAATTTCAAGAATTTGGAGAAAAACCCATTTCTAATAGCAACAGAAACTAAAATATATAGACATAAATTTTAAAATATGCAATTCTCTATAAAGAAATCTCCAATATATTCCTGTAGCATATAAGAGTTGAAAAGAAAGCATGGTGTAGTGCTGTACACCTATAATTTTGGGAGGCTCAGACAGGAAGAGTCCAAATTTGAGCCCAGCTTGGGCAACTTACTGACTTAATAAGGCCCTATCTCAAACAGACAAAACCCTCAAACAAATTTAAAAAAAGAATCAAACAAAAAACATCATATTCCTACAGAAAAAGGTCTGTATTTCCCATTTTCCATAAATTACAGTGTAGTTGTGAACAAAAGCTCAGGATATTCCAAAGGAGTTTGGCAAACTGATTCTAAAATACATACAGAAGAGAAAAACGTGCATAAATTGCCAAGTATGCTGGCACACACCCGTAATCCCAGTATGAGGAAGGAGGATCACCATGAGATCAAGAGCAGCCTAAAACTACTGTTTGAAAAACAAACAAGCAAACAACGAAAACCTGTTAATAAACATGTACAAAGAGTCAAAATATGTCAACAAAACACAAAAACCTCATCATCAGACAACTTATATGAGGATTTCTTAAAGTGTTAGATTAATAAAAACAAAACTTCCTATTGTTACTAAAAAACTAACAAGATTGTTAAGAATTACTGGTTTGAAAATCTAAATAGCTCTGAAACAAAGTTACATTTTTGATGGTCTCATGCGGCTAGTAGAATAAAACTATACTCATTGGTAAATGTGAACCAAACATAAACCAGCTTTCCCACAATCTAGTTCTTAAAGTCTAACGTTGGGTTAGCTGATTAGGTTAGGTAAACTGAAAGAAGAGTTCTAAATTATGAACATTCTTAGACATCAGGCAGAAGTAAACGCAAACTCTATTGGGCAAGATACTATCACAGGCCTCAAAATACTAAAACTAGTTTTCAAATATAAAGTTCAGTATACTGTTAAACACTTAGGCACATAAGATACCATGTATAAGAAACAGAAAAGGTAAATAACAACAGAATCTGATCCACAGATATTTTAGATTCCAAAATTATCAGTTTTCCATGGCCATGAGAAAGGGAGGGAAAGGGGGAGCAGGGAAGAGGTCAAGGCTATTCAGGGAACTACAAACAATAAAACGTAGTATCTAAAAAATGTAGTATCAGAAAACCTACACCTAGATATTATAAAATAAAGATCACAGTGATGGGGTTTAACAACTGTTGAGGAAATTTTCAAAAAGTAAAAGGGACATTAAGACACCAAAGTATAGCACAGAGATACAAACAAGAAAGGTAAGAAGTACAGAACATATTTAATGTCTATGCTTTTCAATCCCAAAAGGATGAGAGAAAAATGGGGCAGAAAAATTAGTTGAGAGATAACGGTTAGAAAATTCCAGAATCCAAAAGAGAACCAAACTTGACAATAAAAATTCCCATATAGCTGTCGCATCATAAACTAGACTTAGAAATAAATACCTTATGAAGACCCAGGAAATTTAGACAGCTTATCTTAAAATGAGCAACAGTTGAAATTCTGAGAACAAGGCAGAAAATAGTTAACTAATAGTTTGAATGTATGCATGTGGGAGGACAGAATAGTCGGCAGTCAAGAAGTGTACACCCAGTGAAAATATTTTTAAAGGAATAAATGAATAAAGGCCTTACAAACAAACAAAAGCCCAGAACATATGCTACAAAACAACTTTAAGAAATTTAAAAGGATGAATTATACTAAAATTAAGGACTATTCACCAAAAATGACTAAAAAGCAAATAAAAACGGAATAACAACGTAGAAAATACTGGCAACATATAAAACCTAAAGGTTAGTGGTACTTCTAAAAGTAAATAGGAAAATTAACTTAAGACAACCCAGTAAGGGTAAATGGGCAATTTTGTAAAGTCATTCTTCAAGAGGAAATCCATGCCAATAAACATAAAGATGAAACTTTATAATAATCAGGGAAATGTAAATTAAATTCACAGTGAAATGCCATGTATGCCCATCAACTAACAAACATTTAAAAATCTGACTATATTAATGGGGACATAGAGGAACAAGAACTCTTCACTTTCTTGTGGCAGTGTAAACATGTAAAATTATTTTGGAAAACAGTTTACCCATCTCAGAAGCATATACACTATGATCAGAAAAATCCTACTCCTTATCATGTAACCTACAGAAAATTATAAGGTTTATCAGGTGACGAGTTCTGAAAGCCCTAGCTGAAAGCTGAAATATTTATCAACAATAAAAATGGATAATAAAGTGGCGGCATATCTATACAATGCAATAACATGCAACAATGAAAATGACAGACAATAGAGATGAACTTCAGTGATAACACTAAGGAAAAGCTAGCTGCAAATCTTGTATGGCATAATTCCATTTCTACATAATACAAAAATAGGTGAAGGTAAACTATGCCCATGCACAGGAGGTCAAACTGTTAAGAAAAGAAAAAAGCAAATAAATGATTATTAGAAAAGGCAGAAGGCTCTGGGTGTAGCTCTTTGGCATACTTTTTTTTTTTTTTTTTTTTTTTGTCTTTTTCGTTTTTATTGGTACCAGGGATCGAACTCATGACTGCCTGCTTGCAAGGCAGGTGCTTATGCCGCTGAGCTAAATCCCCAGCCCCCTTTGGCATACTATTTGCCTAACACATGCAAGGCTATATATAGGTTCCATCCCCAGCCAATGCCAAAGGGGTAGGGGACAAGAAATAGGAAGATGGAGAGAACTTATTTTGAGGATGCTCATAACATATCACATCTTATAGTGATCAGTGTATTTCTTTAAACAACATACTATGTACTTCATTTCACTTAAGCAAAACAAATTTAGCAATAGGCAGTTGTACATACTTCAAAGTTTTGAAATAGGAAGAACATATGCAAATGGGAAGAACTAGGGAGGGAAGAAGGAAATGAAGGAATGAGAAAGGAAAAAAGGAAAACAGAAACAAAGCTTTTGTAAGTAAGGGAAGAGGAATTAAAAGGGGGAAGGGGAAAAAAATCAAGAAATATCATGTATAGGCATAAATTCCATATGGTGAATGTTATTATGTGTAAATATACCGCCAGGGATTTAGCTCAGCAGCATAAGCACCTGCCAGGCAAGCGCAAGGTGGCAAGTTAAACCGCCGGTACCAAAAAAAAAAAAAAAAAAAAGTACCAGTAACATTTTTTAAAAAACTATTATTCAAAAAAACCTTTTCAGTATTTCTAATATTAAGACTATCTAGACTAGTAGATTTAACATTTCTGCTTTCTGAGTTGTAATTTTAAGGTAGATATTTTATTAAGTCACATGACACTGAAATATTCAAGAAAATTCATGGTGCTACATACTTAAGAGTTTATTATATCTGTAGAAGATATTTGAAGTTTTAAATCAGAACCTCAGTTTTGAATATACTGAATTAATAAATGCAATTTGTAAAACATTTTACATAGAATACTATCTGAAAGTTCTTTATTTAAATTTTGCCTGCAATTTGCCTAATTCTTCAATCGAAAAATACAAAGTTTGGTCTTAAAAAGTTAAGAAAGAATTATCGCTTTAGACTCTATCTTTTAGTAATCATACAATTTATTGAGGTCCACTGGGTTTTGTCACATTCAAGTGTCAAAATAAATTACGTAGTATTAAAAAGTTGGTCTACACAAGACTACATTCAAATTTAAAACTGACCTGGGATAATAGGATTTTAATAAATTATTTTAATATATTATAGAGAACACTACCTCTTAATATTGAAACAAAAAGAGAAAGAAATGTACAAAGCTTTTAAAAGTAGCTGTTTTTAAGTAATGATACCACAGGTGACAGCTCTCACTTTTCACTTGTGTGCATGTGTGGTAAGTGTGTATGGGGTAAATAGGAATTAAACACAGGGCCTCACACATGCTAGTCAAGCACTCTACTACGGAAGTAATAGGCTCAAACTTGGAATCCGTCTGTCTGCACTTCCCAGGTTTATAGATGACACTGTAAACTTTGATTTGCTTCTATTTCATTGAGGAATTTTTATGTGTATTCATTAGTAATACTGACCTTTATTTTTCTTCTAGTGGCAGCTAACAGAAAATGTAATACTAACTTTCTAGTTGCCAAATAAAGAATTCCTAAAGAATTATTATGAAATTTACTTTTCACAAATCCTATAGTTTGTTAATTCTAATTTTAAATGTTCTACTTTGATGACTGATTTACATTTAAGAAGAGACATAAGGGCTGGGAATTTAGCTCAGGGGCGTAAGTGTCTGCCTGGCAATTGCGAGGTTGTGAGTTCAATCCCTAGTACCACACACACACACACTCACAAATAATTGCTCTAAATACAGGTGAACATATGAACAATTTAACCTAGGTTCAATCCTGAAATTTGTGGTCAAACTGACTTTTCTTGTATTTATATATTACTAGCCTTCTGACCAGGAATTGTTATGATTTTTTTATGACTAAACTACACTGGCTATGTAACTACATCTTTCGATTTAAAAAAATGAGCTAGGCAACATGGTGTACAACTGCAGTCCTAGGTACTTGGAGGCTGAGCCAGGAGGATGTTGAGTTGGGACGCCAACCACGGCAATTTAGGGTAAAAAAAAAAATCTGATCAGGCCTTTTGAAAAACTGAAAAAAAGTAACAAGTATTTTCTTCTGATCTTAATAGCAGGGACTCAAGAGACCCCATGTGGAGATGAGCCACTTAATCTTCTAAATTCACATAGAAAATGGTCCCTTAAAAGTTAATTAATGATTAATGTGAAAAAAATTGTTTCATATGCATTGTATGTTGATCAATGAGGTATTTCCAGAAAGTCTTATGTCTGATAAATAGTTTGCTGGTAAATATAAACAATTTAAATCAATGAAACACAACCTCAAACAGACTATTTCTACTAATGATAAAAATAAGAAATGCTTCACATTATAGACATTATAATTTTCTTTAAGTCTTTTTTTTTATTTAGAGATTTTTATGGTAAGGAGATATACCATAGGAAAACAATTTTCACTGGCAGTGAGGTATGTATATAATCTACCAAAATATTCCTTATTTTAACTGTTTTTAACTTTATTTACATAAGGAAAAGTATCAATGCATATCCTTGGTTCAACTACAGTATTAGCCAAACTACATGAAATTAAATGAAATGGTGCTTGCATACAAAAACTGTTATTTATAAATGAATCTCAATTTATATTAAAAGAATTGACTTATTTTTGAAAAGAACTTAAAAGAATAATCACAATTTATTATGACCAAGACACCTGCACCATATTTTCCATTCCTCACAGCACATTTATTTCAGTAATTCCGTTATGTCGGTTCTTAGCATGAGCATAGTGTTACACAATTTTCGTACATATAATCACATCCAAAACAAGTTCTAAAATTTATATTGTAAACATTCTCATCATATGTAGAAATATTTTAATTGGTGTATTAACTTTTGCTAACTGATCAGATTTGGAAGATAATATAAATGAGAAAGCCTATTCTAAATTGTGTAGTATCTTTTATTAATTACATTTCTACAATGTTAAATAAAGAGGCAAACTTGTCCTGTAAGCATGTCAAATTTTAGGTAAAACATTAAAAAGAAACAAATCTTTTAACAAAAGGATGTCTTGCAATAAAGAACATTAGATTTTTTTAATCTATTATGATACAAAAATGTAAAGGGTAAATAGCATCTTTGTTGACAAAGTAGGAGGTAGCATGGATGCACCACTTTATTGTCTGAGAAATGCAATTGGAGTAAAGAATATTTCCTTACCACAAATAATTTCCAGGACTATATACATATTTCTTTTAGAAATACTTGTTTAAACAAATCTCCCTCCACTTTTTAGTATAAAAAAAACCGTTCCATGTGATATTTTAAAAAAACACTTACACATCTAGATAGAATATTACTCTGCCCCTATTTGAGTGAACAGTCTCAAACTATGAAGTACATGATATTTAATGCCCTAAGTTGAGTAATTTAGTTAGCAATTCCTGATATTATACAAAACACTAAATACATACAAACAAAATATATAATATTTTATTTTTCTATGCAAGTCTTATGGGGAAAAAACAGAGCCTTGATTCTGGTAACACTGCAGAAAACATATTTTTCCATTAAGTCTGTATACATATCCATGTGCAACAGTTTATAAATGGCTGTTTACAGATAAGATCTTCTAATAAGTGAAGTTAAGCAACAAAACTTAGTAAACCTTAAAAACACATCTTCCATCCTATATAAAATATATAGACTACTTACTGTTTTAAGTATTCAATTTGCTCTGATGTCAGTGTAATTCACTTTTCCCCATTTTCCTGCTTTAGTATTTATAAACGGATAATTTAATGTGGCTTACAAAAAAAAGAGAATTTCAAATTTACATCCGATTCAAATTTGCTATTTAAAAGGGTTCCTGGTTCTATGAAGCTGCTTCTGCCATTAGTAGAGAAAATGAAGTTTCTGTAATGGAGGCAGGCTTTTTAAGTAGTGATGTGACTTCCACCATGCCAGCTCCAGTCCGTGGAAGATTAGCGTTTACAATGTGTCGTTGTAAGTGCTTAATCCAGTCTTCCTGAACAGACAATGGTCCTCGAAAGACTAGGCCACAAAACCTATAGAAGAAGGTTGATTACAGTTTCTTACCACAACCAAATTCCCTTTATTTAAAACCAATTCACATAAAAACCATAAATATAAGCAATAAACACTATTGTATACAGTATTACAAATAGCACTGGTCTGGCAGATTCTAAATACAATTTAAATGATTTAATACCATATCAAGACTCTCAATTCTCATATTATTTAATAGATATAACAAACTGTAGTAATATTTGCAAAGGTGGGAACCTTAGTAGTTAAAAATAACTAAATAGTCTTAATATCACCATAACTTATTCATTTATAACTCCTACTCCAAAAATTGTCATACTAAAGACTCCTCTCCAAATGAGAATTCTTTACAATGAGGTATTTATGCATATTCCTATACATAGAGATGTGTGCATGAGAGGAAGTACACTCCCTGATAAACAGGAATTACAGTAAAAATTAAACCAAACCACCTGATTAAAATTAAGACCTAATTAAAACTAAAATGCCCTTTTATAAATCATAGAATAATAGTCTCTTACCTAACAGATAAAACTCTAGGTGTTGAAGTAACTACACTATATTTTGAGTTAAGTAAGATTTTAAGCCTGTCTCCAAAAGTTCATTTGTAATGATATTGAGAATGCACTATGTCACACATTAAAAATCTTCAATAAATTGGCTAATGTCTCAAAACAAAGTCTGAAGAAACTGACCAATTGGGCAAAATAGGCATATACCTGCATCGGAGAATGTAAACCTCGTCAGCACCGTGAGGTAATGTTAACATTTTCTTCTTGCTTCCAGATCTTGACCTTGATTTCTTTTGCTTACAATCTAAGGCTAAAAAAGGGAACAGAAAAACTTAACATTTCTTATGCATTTTAAAACATATATATTTTAGAGAGGTCAGACCATTTATATCAATTTAGAAATAAGTTTTCATTAATTTTCCTACTCCTTGAGCAATGCATAAACTTGTAGCCGATTCTTTAGTAGCAATAATGTTATCTGCATACAACTGTCCTACACTGCTGTTTTCAAATACAAAACCAGAACTAAGAAAATCTAAGTAATAAACTGGAAACTCCTCAATTTCCCTTATTCCAATAAGGCTAATTGTCATGCTTTTAATCATATATAATTTTAATGTCCAGTTAAACTGTCCTTGTTTTTAGGAAAATTACAACCTTCCATTCAAGGATTACTACACCACTAAGGAGGTTTCACATGCTTTGAAAACTCAGCAAAGGAATATCAATAATATAATAAAAAGTTTAATGAAAAATCGATTTTCATAGCAATTCAAGGGCAAAAAAGCTCAACTCATTTTTTATATCAATTTGTATTACAGGTATGGTTATACAAACACGTGAGTTTATTAGAAAATAAATACAAATCCATTATCTTATGTATGTTTATAACTGGATCTGACCTGCACTGCTATTTCTAGACTTTTTCATTTTATATTTTCTCCAACAGTTTGTTTTTATTTTTTTATTTTTTGTTTTTTTGTTTGGTTGGTTTTTTGAGACAGGGTCTCACTAGGTGGTTCAGGTTGACCTTGAACTCAAAATGTATAGCCAGGCTGACCTTGAATTCATTGCAATCCTCCTGGCTCTGCCTTCTGAGTGCTAGGATTACAGGCATGTACCATCATACTCAGCAACAGTTTACTTTTCAAACATGACTAAGAAGAAGGAATAGATTTAAAAAATTAAAGTTGACCAAACTTTTAGTGTTCTTGGAATTTTCCATCATTTGACTTTTGTCTTTTGAAAAAAAAATTGATTTAATAAAGGAAATATTTTTATACATTGAAGTAGATAGGACATAATATTTTGTAAGTCATTGACTACAGCTATACCATTGTTTTAGGCAAAGAGATGATAGTCGTACGGGGTTCTGCCTATCAAATAGCAGGAAGAGAAAGTAAGAGTTTATTTCTAGGGATCCAAAGGGAAGGGATACAAATGTAGTAAGAGTCATTCAAATGACTTTTTCCCCCTTAATTATGCCACATGAAATTCCCTGAAAAAATTCTAAGTAAGAGAGAACAGGAATTGGGTATTTAATGGTTCTATGAAAGGAGCTGCTCAAAGTATAGATACCAAAAGAACAGATGCTAGTATTACAAAATCAGCAAACACGGTTCCTTACAGTATTCAAGTGAAATGCTAATAGAAATGCCATACAGAAAATTAAATATCACAAGAAGGTTAAAAATCTCATTCAAGCCACTAGTATCAGCTATCATTTGCCTGTTTAAAAGAATTAATGTCTTTTTCTATGTATCCTTAGCACAAGAGTCTAATAAAGAATTACCGGAAGTCAAGTATTAAAGAATGGCTATTTCAAAGCTAAACAACCAAAATCTGGAATAGAAAGCTCTTCCAACATTTTCACTAGACAACAGCCTGGCACACAACAGGAACCCTAGAAAGTCTTCTGGAGTACAAATAAAGCAAAAATCAAACAAAAAAACAAAACCAAAAAACTTCAGTTGTTTAGCCACTGACATTTACCTGGTGCAAGAAAAGAAATCCTGGTACACAATATGGGTAACATTCCCATCCATTCCCTCTGCACCACTTGTTTAAGCATGTCACTACAGTCACAAGATTGTCATTATTTTAGACAGAAATCATAGACTAGACTAGCTTATACATAGAAGCTTTGTTCTTCAATGAGTATGATTAAAGCACCATTCTTTTCCCCAGTTCCTCCAGTGATTAAATTTATGTGGATTTCAAGTGATTCACACACTGAAAATAGAGTTCAGGAAACTCAAGGGATGAGTCCTACTAGATGTCAGTTACTTTTCCATCTATGAGGTAAACCATACATAATCCCAATTCTATAGTGCAGAAAAGAGCAAGAATCTGGTTTATCAGATTCATAGGTAGAATCTTGTTTTTAAGAGCTTGTTGGCTCTCAAAACTGCCATAGTGCATTCAATTTTTTTTTAAATGCAAATAAATTACTACTAGATGCAAACAGAAAACATTAATACAATCTCTAAAAGTAGTTTCCACAGAATGTTGATGTTAGGGATATAAGCAAACTGAGGTTTGAGAAGGGGTGAAAAGTATGCAAAAGAATGTTTTAACATTTAAAAAAGGTTACATTTCAAAGTTGTGAGACTACTTTAAAAATGAAACTGAGTATGTTTACTCAAATGCAAAAATATATTAACCTCTTTAACAGAGGAGAAAGTAATATTGTCTGAATTTTTGATGCTGTATAAATGCCAGAAACTCTGAAGTTTAGGTTGTTTCATGAATGATCAAAAATAAATTTTAAATATGAATGTCATGGTTTTTACAGTACTGTAACGTTTGAACATATTATGATATTGGAAAGTAGAACAATTTTGCAAGCACATGACAACAGTTTCTGGTGGCTAGGGCTCAAAGCATAGTTAACGAGCCTCATACACCAAGAATCTTTAGAATCTTATCCATAACGTTAAGATATAAAAAGCCTGACACTCCTGATAATTAAACATAAATGTCTCAATGTCTTAGTATCTTCACTATTACTTTAAAGTTTTTTAGTCTCTGAAATATCTTTTTTTTTCCCTAGCAGGTGAATGTATTTAATAGGAAAATATTACCCATACATTTAGAAAAGTCTATAAAGTATATATATATATATATATTTGTCTTTTTCCTTTTTATTGGTACCGGGGATCGAACTCACAGCTGCCTGCTTGCAAGGCAGGCGCTTATGCCACTGAGCTAAATCCCTAGTCCCCTAGTATATTTAACATATTAATCTGTACAAAAAAGGACACAGATAAATTTGTCCTCTACATACGATGATTTACACAAAATTATCCCTTAAATGGATACATACGAACATATGTAGTACATAAACATTCTCATTTAATGGATTTTATAACTAGAGGAATAACTATTTTATAAAAACAAAAAAAAAAAAACGAAAACTGTGATGTCTGATTTTTTAAAAAAGATTTAAGTTTCTACTGGGAATACTTGTGAGGAAAATAAACTGAGCAATAATTATACACGAAAAGTTCTACAATATACTTTTCAGTAAACCAGTTATCTTGGTTAAACTGAGTCAGGAAAGTTAAATAAAACAGACTGTAAGTTCTGAGAAAGAATACCATACCAGATCAGTGAACAGCTTATTAATATATATAACACAGTTTCAAGTCTGTTTTGTGAATCACTGTTAAGTTTTATAAGAAAAATAGGTTACTTATGGGTTTAACATTATTAAAAGAAAATTTTTTCCTTTTTTTACTTTTCTACCCATTATTGTCCTTTTTCTTCATTCTAGAAATTACCACAGAGAACAAGGTCTTACTTCATAAAAACATGTGAAAGTTCTATTATAGCACACCGTAACTAAACAAACTTTCATTACCAAAATATTTTTATTTGCAATTATCCTCTCCTGTCCAATTATTTAAAAGTCCCATTTCATCTGTTTCTTCCTTGACTGTTGGCATCACTACTTGTCTCAATCCGTTATTTGCTGCTGTAACAGAATACCATAGAGGGGGTAAATTAGAAACAACAAAGATATATTTGGCTCACAGTCTGGTGGCTGGGAGGTCCAAGCATAGGGCACCAGTATGTGGTAAAGGTTTTCTTGCTCAGTTATAACATGGTAGCAGGGTGAGCAAACACAGGAAAGACTAAGAGGAAACTAGGCAAACACCCATTTTTAATCAGGAAGCTACTAATAACTAATCCACTTGCACAATAATAGCATTAATCTAGTCATGACAGCAGGACCCTAATGGCCCTACCAACTTTTTTTTTTTTTTTTTTGCTTGTCTGATTTTGTTTTTTTTTTTTCTTTTTTGTACTTTTTGAGACAGAGGCTTGCTATGCAGTTTAGGCTGGCCTTGAACTCACCACAACACAGCCCAAGCTGGCCTTGAACTCACAGCGATCCTCCTGCTTCAGCCTCCTGAGGGCTGAGATTATAGATGTACGCTACCACATCTGGCTTTTTAAAATTATATGTTTATTTTTTGTGATCCTATCACTTCTTAAAGGCCCTCCTACCTCTTAATCCTACTGCAATAACAGTATAACTCTTGTACATGAATTTTGGAGGACACATTTAAATTATAGCATTTTGTCCCCTATCTCCCTAAAACTCAAGTTTTCCTCATATACAAAACACATCCATTTAATACTAATGGCTCCTAAAAGTCTTTTAAAAATTCCAGCACCAACACAAGAGTCCAAAGTCCAGAGTTTTATCTCAGTCAGATATGGTTGAAACTCAAAGCATGATTCTTACTGAGGCAAATTCCCTCCATTAGTATTCTGTGGTACCAAAACAAATTATCAACTTTGAAAATAAATGGTAGAATAAGAATAGAAGAGTCCTATTCCAAAGGGGTAAAAAGGCCAATAGGGAAAACATTAAACCTTGAAGCTCCAGAATAATCCTTTTCCATGTATTACCTCCTAAATACACTCAGGTTAGGCCTCCAAACCTTTACTGTGCAACATCTCCTGGACCGAGGTGATATGCCTGTGCTTCTCCCCAGCCGGCAGTGCATGCTGGTAGCTCTACTGTTTTGGGGACTAGAAGATTTCCTGATTCCTACAGCTCAACTGAGTACTACCTAGTAGTGGGCTCTCTGCTCAGCCTCGGTAACCAAGTGTTTGCTTGGGCACACAAGTGGTCTATAGCATCCACTCCCTCCCATAGTAACAGGCACTTATGAGAAGCTCTATTGACATAATCACCTCTTAATACAGCTATAGAAACACTACATTTCAACATGAGTTTTGGAAGGGACATTCAAAATACAGCATTGGGTTGCAATGAAACGTAACCATCAGGTTATATGTCCAGTAATTAAAGTAAGAGTGAGGTTATATCCCTATTGCACAGAAGAAAACATCCATCTGGTTAGCTTATACACACATTGGGTAAGCAGTCACAATTATAAGTTTCTTGGAAAGACAGCAGTAGTAAAAATAACACAAATGGGCAAACTATCCTCCATCCTACTACCATTCAAAAGCCAGTGGCAATGGTATCAGTTTTAATGGCAGAACTGGGAAAGGATGCACATGTCCCAAGGGACACACAAGTATGAGATAGAAAAATAAACTTAATTCTGATTACTAGAGCTAACCCTTTGAAGTTTACAAGTCCTAAGTACATAAAAGACAATGCAAATGGCATTATTTTTCTCTCAGATCTAACTGAAAGAACCAGGGTTTTTTGTTTTGTTTTATTGGAAATAAGTTGGCTAGCACTAAATGGGAATGAAGGTAAGGGGAAGTCATTTGTTAGAAAGCAAGGATTTTTTTTTTTTTTGTCTTCTTTAGCTTATACTTTTTTCGGATGGTACAAAGTATCTGAGAAATCAGGTTTCATGAATGTGCAGCCTGTGCAACTGCATAAGGTTCCACACTTATTGAATGGTTTGCTCTTGTAGTCTTGAAATTCTTGGTAATTTTTAAACAATAATTATGTCCTTAGACCTTCCTAGTCCTGAGTAGCTAATGCCCTAAGTGAGAAAGGATACCTGCAGTTCCAATCCAATCCCTTAAAACTCTTGGCCCATTTAATAAAAAAAAAAAAAAAAGAAAGAAAGAAAACAAAGATGCTTATTCAGAAAAAAACCTGTTAAATCCTCATTCTCTACAATACAGAAAACTGGAAAGAACTCCTTTATTCCTAGTTAATCATTTCTAAGATGAATAGTTTAATGGTTATTTATTAAGAAAAGCATCGGAAACTAAGTATAGAATGTATAACTCTCAAGTATTACTCCCTGATATTGTGTATGTATTTTTTCAGTGCTTGAAGTAACTATCATTAATTTTGAGTTTCCCTTCCTGCTTACTAAATAAAGGATAGTACTTATTCCACAATCACAAGGCAACCAGTGGCAAAATTAACAGAAATTAACATTTCATCTGTAACAGGATAATATGCAAACCATCTAAAAGCAAATGTCCTTTGGTTTAAATTTGTGGTTTAAGTAATATTATTCTAAAAGAGACATGTAGATCAGTTTGCCAGACAAAGATGGAAGTGATATTAGGGATATCAACAGCCTTATAATCTTATTTCAGAAAAAAGTGCATACAGAAGAAAAAAAATCACAATTTGTAGACACTTCTGCTATTTGATGGGATGATTAGTAATAGATTTTTTAAAAATTAATATCAAATGACAAGTTTCATTTTTCAAAACTGGGATATACATTTAACATATCTTTATCATTTTTTATCCTGTCACCTCCTTTATTTTTTCCTTCCCTCTTGTCCAGGTGAGCTCCTTTTCCAAAATTCTACCACTTAGTTTCAGTCATCTCTCCATTGTTTATTCATATATTTTACTTACTTGGCTTCTAATGTATAACATAATATTTAACTTTCTCAGTCTGGCTTATTTCACTTAATATGATGATCCTGTCTTGGTTACTTTTCTGTTGTTGCTGGGGCAAAACCAAACAACACCCAAAATGAAGGAAGGAAAGGTTTATTTAGCTCACTGTTCCTGGAAGTTTCAGTCCATCATCAGCTGGCTCCAAGGCAGGGTGCTATAGCACTGGGGCAACACTTCAAGGCAGCAGCCAGAGCAAAAGGGGTTTAAGCCTCTTCACTTTTCTTACATTTTACATAGGCCACTCGCACCCTCCAGGGCTGGTGTATCTTCACAAAATTTCTGTAACCTTCCTCTTGCATAAGCTGAGGATATTTACAAAGTAAGGATCCTGACTTCCAAACTTCTCAAGTTGATACAATGTATCAACCATAACAATCCACCTCTTATTACCTGGCAAGCACACAGTTCTTTAAACTAGTTTCCAGATATAAGACATGCTTATTCTTTACATTTTGCAGCTTGAACATTATAATGCAGTTTAACAATCATTAAGAACCAGCATTAAGTCGGTCAACATTATATTATATTAGATACATAACATTTTGTCCTCGGTCCCCCAAAGACTCATGCGTATCCCTTTATGCAGAAGGCATTTAAGTCTATCTGCAATAGTTGCCAAAGTCTTAACAGTTTCAGTATTGCTGAAAAGTTCGAGTGTCAAGTCTCCTCCAAGATGAAAGGCAAACTCTTAGCTGCATACCCTGTACAAATGAAAATAAAGTTAAACACTTCCAACATGCAATGGTGAAAGACAAACATTCCTATTCTAAAAGTTAGGAAGAGGAAGGTAACAAAAGATTGGAACAAAATCAAGTTCAAAATCCAGCAGGGCCAACAGTAAGCCCTATAGATCCATGTGCACCATTAGAGGCAAACTGTGGCAAATTGTGAGCTCCAAAGGGCTTGTGTGACTCCATCCCTAAAGCACTTCTGGTGGTTTCCAATCCCATGGCTTTTCTATTGGGCTGACTTTGCTCCCTCATCACAGGTTTCCTTAGATGTTCCACTTGCCAGGTTTTTCAAAATTTCTGGGGTTTCCATTGCACCTTTGGCTTCACACTCACAGCTTTACACAGTGCCCTTTCAGGGCACATTGCCTGGCCTCCCAGGTCTTCTGAAATCAGGGTAAAAGCCTTTTCAACCAAAGAACTTGAGCCTTCTGTATGTACCTAAAACTAGCACCATGTAGATGCTGCTGCTGAGGTCTGTTGCCAGCTGGAGCAGTAGCCAAGCTTTCTTCTCTCTTGGCTGTAGGAGTCAAGTGCCTGGATCATTGAGCACTGTGACCCTGATTCTGAGGAACAGATTCTCTATGCTGCTGCCATTCTGAAATCTGGGGTAGTCTCCATTGCCATTCTAGAACATGGTGCTCTGTGGCTTTTTCCTCCAAGCAAAGACTTTCACTTTTGCAGTTTTTAGGTTGCAAAGTGTGAGGTCCCACTGCCTCTTCTTATGATGCCCTGCAGGTCATCTTTTTAATTTTTTTTTTTGGTTCCTTCTGAGCAATCGGGTTCTATCTTTACAGTTCACAACTTTACTGGAGCTTCCTTTCTAGCCAAAATCACATTTTCATCTTTGCTCTTGATTCACAACATAAATCTGGCAAAAAGTCCCTAATAACTGTCATATCACCATCTCAACATTAGACTGCCTTGAAATTCCTTTTGCCAGATTAGTTAGTCCACTGCCCTTAATCTCCACTTAGCAAAGTCTCTGGATGTGAGCAAGATGCAAACTTTCTCCCAAGCCACAACACGCATTGTCTGGAGTCCAACAACCAATACAGTCCTTCTTTCCAGCAGAAACCTCCTGAGCCCGGCCTCTACCAGATTTCTAGCAGCCTTCTGGTCTTCCGAGGTCTGACCAGAATCATCCATGAAGAGCAGCCTAAGACACTGCAAGCTCTGTATATTCAGGTAACATCTCCAAACCTTTCCACTTCAAATCATTCCCAAAGGCTCTTAAAACACATAGTCACGAATAGTTGCTGCAACAACCCCATTCCTGATATCAAATTCTATTTTGGTACTTTTCTCTTGTTGCTGGGACAAAACCAATCAACACCCAAAATGAAGGAAGGAAAGGTTTATTTAGCTTACTGTGTGTGGAGGTTTCAGTCCACAACCGGTTGGTTCCAAGGCAGGGTGGCATGGTACTGAGGCAACACTTCAAGGCAGCAGCCAGAGCAAAAGGGAAAAACAAGCCTCTTCTCCTCCCTTATAGTATACCTAGGCTACTGATTCCCTCCAGGGCAGGTGTAGCACTCACAAAATCTCTGTGTCTTCCTCTTTCACAGGATAAGGGCATTTACAAAGAAAGGATTTGCCGAGTATCTTAAACTGCTAAACTTCTCAAATTGTCACAATGTACCAACCATAACAGATCCCTAGTACATCCATTTTCCAGCAAAAGACATGACCTCACTCTTCTTTATGGCTGAGTATTATTCCACTGTATTTTTTCTTTATCCATTTATTTGCTAAAAGGCATCTGCACTATTTCCACAGTTTAACTATAGTGAATTGTGCTGTCATAAACACAAGATGTGCATGTGTCACTCTAGTCTGTTGACTTAAGGGGAACAAACCCAGAAATCATACAATTGTATAAAATGGTACTAGGTTTCTTTGGGGTCTCTCCATGCTGATTTCCAGTTGTTCTACTAGTTTATACTATGAACAGGATAGAGAAGTTCTCCCTGATCATTCCTCCAGCCTCACCAGCATTTGTTATTTTTTGTATTCTTGACAATAGCCTTTCTGGTAGGTTGAGATGGAATCTTAAAGTAGTTTTGATTTGCATTTTTCTAATGGTTAAACATATTGCATATTTTTTCATACACTTATTGGCTATCTGTACTTCTTTTAAGAAGTGTTCACTTTTCAATGGGATTGTTTTCTGGGGGTTATTTTGTTGATGTTGTTTTTGGTTGTTGTTGTTTGAGACAGGGTCTCCTTGTGTAGTTCAGTCTGGCCTCAAACACATGGCAACCCTCCTGTTTCACCCTCCCAAGTGCTCAGATAATAGGTATGTGCCACTAATGCTTGTCTTTGATTTTTTACATATACTAGATACTAATTCTGTATCCAGAAGAGTAAATAACAAAGATTTTTCTCCCACTCAGCAAGTTATCTCTTCCCTCTGTTTGTTTCCTTTGTTAACAGAATATTTTGTGCAAGTATCCTCAAGATGTAAAGTGAAAAGCAGCATCACTATGATACTTCATTACATATTTTTACGGAGAAATTAAGAGATATATAGTTTTACTACCTTACCAAAATTCTAGCTACAGAAGGCTTATTGAAAAAGTATGAGTTAATAAGATAGCAAATGCATTAGTTCTTTCTGGTAACAGGCAAAGGAAAAAAAATGTAAAATTTTCTTTTCAAAGTAAACTTGCCTACTATTTTTATTAAGCAAAAAAAAAAAAAAGACATTTGTTCTGAGCATCAATCATTTTTGCTAAGACACAGCTGAAACTGAAATAAATGTGTAAGTACATATGAACAAATATGTTGAGTGACTTTTGTTTAGAATTACCAGGGCACTGTCATACTCTGCCTTCTAAAGTCTCAGTATTTCTAAAACATCATTTCAGATGTAGTAGGTGTAATTAAGAAAATACCTTACTTTAAATTTTCCTTTAAATTATCTCTGATACAATCACATTCAACTGAAATTAAGACAGGTTCACAGCACTAAATGTCACAAATTCACTGTCCCACACAATCTGTTTTTTGCTAATTTTTCAAAGTTTTACACATTCCCACAAAATCTAAAACTACAACCAAAAATGGTATTGACAAGGCACTTTCTTCTTTGGTTAACTTCCATCTAAGGCTAAAAATGTATATAAATACACATATATGCGTGCATGTGTGTATATGCACATGTGTTTGTGGTTATTTATTTTGAACACTGGGAAACAAGAATTAACCTTACTCCTAAACCCTAGATACAACAAATAGTAAACTCCACTTTTCTGCTTTTGAGTGAGGGTCTACCCAACTCTAATAAATGATCTTGCCCTAGTCTGCAAGACAGAAAGTTAGTGTATAGCTAGACTATACTCATAAAGTCAACTAAAGCAAATTTCCTAAAGTTTATGTCTAGCAGCAACATGTCTTATTACTGTAAAGTCAAACTGTATCTTAATCCAAATTATAAACAGCACTCAAGAAATTCATGTTAGGCTAGAGATCATAGCAAACACAAATATAACTATAGATATAAACATTCAAGGTAATTTTTAAAACCTCATATGAAAAGGAAAACCTAGAGAGCTTTAAGTAACAAAACTAATAGGTATGCTAGAGGATTAAAACTTATGAAAAACAAGGTATTTACTTTTAAAAAAACTAAACTAAAAAGGAACTAAATTTTATAATCAATATATAGAAAAACTAGGAATCAGAAAAATTTAAGTATTTTGTGCTACAACAGCACAAAATTCTTGGACTCTATTTTCTCAATAAAAACCTCACTGATTCAGTAAGTGTGGCTATCTGGTTTGTTACAGTAGACAGCTGAGTAATGTACTGCTAGAGAACTAACAGGGTTGTGAGTCCTATCCTTCTGCTAAACAACTGCTATGTCTGCCCTCCTAGGAAGATTTAAAACCTTGAGCCATTTCTCTTTCATCAGTCCTCCACCTTTTTAATCTGCCCAATCCTCCTTACTTTACTACCATAGCTCTATTATCATCCCTTTATATAGTTATTCTCCTATTTCGATTGGCCTGGTATAAGAAAAACTCTTGAAATGACCACGCCTCTGATTTCTCTTTCAACTAAATCCAAACATTACAGAAATTCTTCTAGAAAGTTCTACAATGCCTTACTGAAAAATTAATTCCAAACTCTTAGGGAGCATTTCATGTTTTCTATTTGGCTTACCTTACCAATCCAACTCAATTCCCTTATTTCCAGCTTTCCACCATTTTAAATAATTTTCCTACTTTGTCTAATGATAATACTTTTCAGGTATGTTCACTCCCTATTGCAGACCCTAATTTCCATTTTAATCAACTTCTCAAGTACTAAGGGTTCATTCAAATACAAAAATCTTGCTTGTCCTAGTCTAGCTCCAAGCACAGTTCTTTCCTCCTCTGAAATTCCACAATATTTCACATATAACTCTCCAAGATACTTTCAAATTTGTGCTTATGTTACTATTATACTGGGAGGCCCACTTTATCTCTGTACTATTTAGCACAATGCACAAACCATAGCAAAAACTGAGAAAATGCTTGTTGAATTACTAACTAGCCAATCATTATGTAGTGGGCAAATAGCTTAACTCGATAGTATAATAAAACAATTGTTTAGTATGTATAGACACTATTCTAAATATGAATGTGATTGAATTATATTCAGTCTACTGTTTTACAAGGTAAAAATAACATTTTAGAATATCACAAAAATGGTTAGGAAACAATTAAGCTCGATATTTAAAAGGCTAGTTATTTAGAAAATTTATTCAATTTGAACATTACCTTGAAACTCCTGAATAAATGATGTTACTGTATAGATAAATGTATAAATATTTATGCCTTTAATAAAATACCAAGATAAAAGGGAGCTACAAAAATACACAGCACCATCTTTCACTGTCTCAGGGATAACTTTTCGAAAAGTTTGAGATGCCATATCATGATTTTAAAAAATTATTCAGTGACTGATAAAATTTTTAGTAAGCATTCAAAGCAACAACCCTGCCTTTCTGGCATGACCATTTTCTCAAACATCTGTAACTAAATCTCATGGCACTTCTTGTATCCCAAATTTCATTCCTTTGTGCAAATAATGTATTTTTTTTTTTTTCTCAGTCTAGAGTGATCTACTTCATAAAACTCTTATCCTTTGAATTTGAGGTCTGGCTGAAAACTTAAAGTTTTCTGTAATAGTACACTTACGGTGATCCCATTGGGTCATAATTATGTTTATATAGGAGGAGTTTAGGGTTTTTATATCCTCAGAGACAGGTGTAGTTCTAGTATAGGAATCTAAACCTTTGCTAAATGAATGAAAATGTTCCGTGACTATTTTATGTTTCTCTTATTTTAAAAATAATGACAAGAAACATACCAAAAAAATGTATGAACATTTTTTTTCTTTTGTATTCCTGAGGCTCTATTTAACCATACAGTAAATTGTAAAAGAAGCAGGAAAAAAAGGAGTTCATTTAATTCCTAGTTCCCATCAAGAGGAGATCCAGGTGAAAATAACCTGAACTCCTACAGCACTTAAAACCAATATACCACTTAATTGCACAGTCTTCTGATTTTGATAGTTTTAAATCTTCTGCTATTAATTCTTTCTTAAATTTGCTGATACCAGAGATATGTCTCAAACTTCTCATGATCCCCCAAACTCAGGATTACCAAGGTATTTGCTTTATGGAAAAGCTAGCTGATTGATTCATCAGAGTAAGGTTAAAATTTTTTACTTATATTCTTTCAGGATGAATGAATCACAATAAAAGAAGCAATTTCTTCAACATGCAATACTATAATTTTAAAAAGGCTGCAAAGACACTCATTACAAGACAAACGATTTAATGCAAACTGAAATCCCTCACATTTTTTTTCAGTCACACCAGAGAGTGCTCTCATAGCACTTTCTATAAGCTAGAAATAATTTTTTAGTGGCTTACAAACTCACTCAGTACCTGACACCACCTAGTATATTCATTAGCATTTCTATAACCTCTATAACCAATTATATCAAAGCTGAAAACAGCAAAAGAATCTGTTCAGTAACATGCAGTCTACAATTATAACAAAAGTGGATGCTATGAAAAAATAGAAACAAAAAAGGTATACATTTTGTACTTGGGGCATTGATTTGTTGTTGCAGGTATTTCCAAAATGTTATGAATAAAAGGTTCTCAAAACAATGAAAGGAATCCCTCATCACATGGATTTTTTGGGATATGTAAAACAGGTAACCAGAAATTTTTAATTTATTTTACTGAAATCAGCATTTGATTTTTAAAATGTGCTCTACACATAAAAATGAATAAAATGAGAAAAATAACACTTGCTGCCAGAGAAATATTAAGATTTCTAAGATGCTACTACTGTTGATTTGTCAGTACCAGCCCTTAACAGAGAGAAGCTCTTCTGGCAGTGTTATCAATCTGGGGATATGGTCTTCTAAGGGTTCTGCATCAGTTCATTAGTTCATAACCAGCATTAATTTTTAATGAGAAAAAGAAAATATTAAGAGTGTATTATACTAGGGGCTGGGGATTTAGCTCAGCGGCATAAGCACCTGCCTTGCAAGCAGGCAGTCATGAGTTCGACCCCCAGTACCAATAAAAAGCAAAAAGACAAAAAAAAAAAAGTGTATTATACTGAATTCAGGTGAATGAAATAAATAGTAATTTTACGTGATTGTATACAGATATAAAAAGTCCCAATAAAAATGCGTAATGTCAACATTATTCTATTCTTTTCAAGCCACGACACAATGCTGTATAGCACATAAATACACTGTAGAAATGTATGTCTCACAGATGTACCTTTTTTGACAGCACTGTACTCTGAATTTAATTATTTCCCTTTCCTCACCTGTTGAGATTCACTCTTTATTTTGATCTCATAATGTTTTGCTCCTGATTGCAGATTAAGCTGCTAGGATAAATTTCACCTTAAATAATTTTAAGTGTTTTAGAAATGTTAATAACTAGAATCACTATATAAGTTACCATCCAATCTAGGATATTTTGAATAAAACTGGCACTATTACAAAGCTAAACCAGTATTGTACAGTATTCTATTAATAACTTAGTAATACTGTTCTCAACCTTGCTAGCAAAGAGAATATTTAAGCAAATAAAATATTATAAAGAATATTTAAGCAAATAAAATACTATGGAACATAAAAAAGTGAATACTGGGGCGAGCTGGGGACGTGGCTAAGAGTAGAGCTCTTTCCTTAGCATGTCCAAAATACAATCCTAGGCATCATCAACAAACAAACAAACAACGCAAATAGTGAAAATAGTCTAAAGCACTGATTATGAACTCTATCATGAAATTTCTGATTTTAATGAGAATTACATGTTTTAATGAGACTATATTTTGACTTAGCCAGGAAAAATACCTGTAAACCATTAATTCTCATGAGACAAATCTAAAAAGAAAATCATGAATAGGTGGTTATCTATACTAATGAAAACTAATCTCTGAATAAGAAGTCTGCCTTGAATTTACAATGTAGAATATAAAGTAAATCCTTTGATACTAATCTCTTTAGACAAAGATCCATTAAGAAAATCAAAATGGTTTCATAAACTGTAGACAACTGATGATACAAAAGAAATTGTTAAACTGGGTCGGTTCTGTGTAATTCTCTTTTGAAAATTAACTGTGCCAAATATGGCTACCTCTTTTATAATTTCCACTCTAAAGCTTTTGTATTTTGTTCAGTATACCTTTTCCTAGTATCAATGACATATCTTAATTTATACTTGTAATAAGAGAATTAGTATTGACGTTATACAGTTCTTGCATCCTTTATTCAATAAAAAAAAATGCTAAGGGCTCTTGAAGAATTTCTAGTTATATTTTGTCTTCTTTTCCTTCCTCTTTATTTTTATTTTTTTGGTTTTTTTGTTTTTCTTTTCATATGAGGCAAACTGTATCTGAGGTATATCCCAAGCCCATTTTATTTTTTTAATATTGAGACATAGCCTCGTTAATTACACAGGTTAGCCTCAGACTTGCCATCTTTCAACCTCAACCTCCTACTAGTAGCTGGAACTGTAGTCATGTGCCACCAACTGGCATGAATTTGTATTTATTCATTGTACAAGTAGCTACTTATATTCTTGAAAAACCAATGTGTGCTATTTCTATGAACTGATAAATCTCTTTTAACAATCTACCCTCATAGGTTGGAACACTGCTATATACTAAGATGAGATGTGGGTGAGGAATATTGGTATATTGGAGCTTATATACAGAATTCCCATCTGAGAAACCAAAAACATTAATGAAATTGCATAAAAACTTCTTAGTTGGCATAGATTGCAAACACACCATCTGTATAGGTCTACTGATCAAGAACATTTTAAAAATATGGATAAAATGCTTCAGAATGTCTAAGAAAAACCATAACTTTTTTGCTTCTTAAAAGTGGGTACTAGTTGTGTGAAACCATCTTGGTTTTTCTTCAGGTTTTCATTTCCATTGTTTTGCCAAGGACTACCAAAAAAACCTTTATTTTCTAACTTTTGACATTTTGATTGATACTTAATGATTATTTTAAAAAGCATTATCCTATTTCTCTTGATGGCCTGGCCAGCGATGGCAAACCTTTTAGAGACCAGGTGCCCGAACGCTAACCCAAAACTCACTTATTTATTACAAAGTCTCAACAGCACAATGAAACCTGAATACTCTGATGTTTTAGATTAGGAAAAACAACTGTTATCTGATGCTCCACTGCTAGGGCAGCCTGGCTCATGTGCCAACAAAAAACTCTGCAGGCCTGCTGCAGCACACATGCTTTTGGTTTCCCACAACTGGCCCAGATTATACCCCAATTTGTCCTATTTCACTTTTCTAATTAAAAGTTTTTTTTAATGAAAACAACACCATTACATTTTGAAGTTTTTTACATGAGGTAAAAACATTTTTAAATGGATTAACAAAGTCTGGATTGGAGAGACTGTATCCCACTGAGTATTTAAAAATCTGCTCGAATACCCAGAATGAAATTTTCACAAGCCCTCCAAAGGCTAAACTAGGCCTAACCACTTCTTACAGTTTTTCTAATTAGACCTTTATTTACTTAATCTTTATCAGATTAGATTTTTCCCTAACTTAAAGTCAATTTCATTTTACAACTAACTGTCTTCTTTCCAAAATAAGAAACCCAAGAAAAGGATCCCTTGGTACAGGATAGTGACTAAAGAACAAAGATCTAAGGTATGACAGTCTTTCCTTTTTTTTTTTTTTTGTCTTTTTCCTTTTTATTGGTACCGGGGATCGAACTCACGACTGCCTGCTTGCAAGGCAGGCGCTTATGCAGCTGAGCTAAATCCCCAGCCCCGGTATGACAGTCTTGACTTGAATTTCAATTTTAATATTCATTAACTATGAAAGTTAAGCAAACTGTTGAAACAGATGTAACTTTCTGTGAAACACAGAGAATAGAATTACAGTACCCACATCTCACATGGCTGTATATTAAATGCTATGCATGTAAACTGCATAGCAATGTCTGACTTATAGTAAGTGTTCAATAAAGGTTAGTGGTTATGATAGCAATGATGATGACTCGTCATTTCTACATTTTCATTTGCCTCTACCTCTCATGTTTGCAATCATCTTCCAAGCCTGATAAAGGTGAAAGTATATAAAAATTACAACCGCACAGTAGGAGCTCTGATCCCCTGAAGAAAATTCACTATTCCTCTCCTTTTAATATAAATGGTCAATGGGAATTCTGGTTATTGTTTGTATATCAAGTCAAAGAATAAAGAAGCAGAGTAAAGACACTAGCATAAATACAAGTGTCTTTGGGAAATAAGAACATATTTGATGTAAGTCATAAGGCATGAGAAAGAAAAAATGAGTGAAAACAGCCCGAGAAAGCAGAAGGTAGAGATCTAAAAGGACAAGAAAAGAAAGACTAAAAAGAGAATTTTACATAATAAAATTTATATAGATTTATTTAGAAAAAATGAGTTTGTTTTAAGATGTGAAAGACACTGGACTTGCTAATATAGGATAGTTTGAAAGGCTACAAATAAAAGAGCAAAGCAAAATTTTGCAGGCTTTAAGAAGCACATTACATATGAGTTAGCTTATTAAGCAGTTTTACTAATAGCAGTATGAAGAGTATCTGCAAGGTTGGGCTAGCCAACCAAAAATAACACAGAAATGTGCATGTATGTGTATAGCTATATTTATTAATCCTAAATATAGTATAGGACAGAAAAAGAAAAATCTATTCAGTTCTCAGAACAGACCATTATTAAGGTCCGAACTTCAAAGACAGGATCTAGAGGCTAATAGAAAACTCATTAGGTTGCTTAGTTTTTTAATCAGTTTTATATTTTTGAAATTTCACTGTAATTTCCTTTTCTAATAAAGCATTTCCCTAAGCTAGAACTACATTTTTTTCCCACCCAAAGAGAGGTGTCTTAACAGAATCTAGTAATAAAATAAATTTAAAAATCAAAAATAGCATACTTTAAAAATTGATGGGTTTAATGTAGGCTCAAAAGTTCCACAATTCTACTTTTTTTCCTCCAAATCAAGTCAGTATGAGCCAAGTGAAAAAGAACCACTTGATTAGTTATATTAATAGTTTACAAGTTGCTGAAATTTAATGTCTATTCAGATTCAACTAATGCTTACCAAAGAAAGTTATAAATATAATCTGAATTAGCACCAGCATGGTGAAAAAGAAGTGTATTGTATCAAACAGGCTTGCTGTGATATCTGTTCAAACATACCTGTACCAGTCAAAAGTCCAGCACTCTTCTTTCGTGCATAAGCGCGTAAGTGGTTGGACAGGCTAACAGCACTTGTAAACGTCGTATTGCAATGCACACATGTTCTAAGCTTCACAGGCATACCTATCATTCAAAAGAAAACTATAATCCAGTTCCCACTTCAAAAAGTGAAATTTTCTTAGCTTAAAGTGTGTAGAGAAGTACCACAACAAAGATGGTTTCAAAAGCGTTCACTGAATTAGTTTAGCTTAATATAAGAAGGGAGAGTTAATTATTAGTTGTTTATAGTTAGTAGTTAGAGCCAACCCATGCTCTTTGGAAAGGTGGAAGAGGAGTGACCTGAACTTCTATGCTCCTCTAGATTTAACACCTATTATCATTTTCTTGCAGATTTCTGTGTTACGCAGATCATTTCTTAAACCTACTATGAAATAAAACCCTGTGATTTGAATAGTATGTTAAGAGTTTCAAAGCTTACAACATTACCAATAAAAAGAACTAAGAAGTCTAGTTGACAAAGTGGTAATTAAAGTGTTTTACCCACAAAACCGTAAAAGGCTTGATACTAAATTAGGCTTTTGATGAAGGCTTGGAGAAAAGGTGGTAAAACACACCATTGAACAGCTGTTAGACACAACATTTTATTCAGGGCATTTTATGTTCATTACTTTGAATGCGCAATCAATAATGAAAGTTAATGATTTGAAGTTTTTTGCTAAAATCTTTGTGCTAAATAAATGATCAACAAACTAACATCTTAGTCATCCCAGGAAAAACAAGTTGAAACAATAAGAAACTCCTAACTTCTCAGACAAATCTCACTCCCCCAACATATTTCAGTTGGTTTCCTCAACATTACTTTGATAGCCACACATACAAGTTCCTTTTGTAAGTATAGTACACCTTAGTCAACACAACTAACACACCTTCCCTGTATTTTATCCTTTTGAAAAACACTGAAAGCTACTGACTTTGCCAAAAATCTTTGTACGAAGAGCCCTATTAAGCAGAATTCCAACTAAATAAATCATTTTTCAGGCCATTTAAAATACAAGATAATATCTTTCCTTAAGTCAACACTGTATTAACAAATATTTGGGATCTCTGCCAGAAATACACAATTAATATTTCCTTACAGTAACTTTATTCATTAGTCCATCGGCCACTTACTATTACCTCAGACACACTTTATTAGGGCTCCAATCATGAGACTGTCAACATAAACCCCAAACTCTTAATCTCCAAAAGAAACCTATAAAGAGGCTTACAATTCTTCTAGTCTTAAAAGTATAAACCAGCAGCAATAATGAATGAAGTCTGGCTACTTTAATTGCCATGTCATTTACCAATATATACAAAATATTCCTTGGAAGGGAACAACTGGTATGCAATCACCATGCTAAATCATCTCTTCTATTCCAGTAGAACACTATTGCAAGATACAAAAACCAAAAAACAAAAAAAATATATATATATATATATGTTTCATATACTCACAACAATTCTTCAAAACCAAACTATTCCACAGTACAATGACGAATTGGAGAGGAAGAGGCTTCTTTGGGTTAATCACAACACACAACAGACACCAATCCATTCAGTTTAAAGAGTCTGCTTTGTTTTGTTTTACCTAAGCAGTGGGAAAACCAACAGCTAAATCTTGAGAATATTATCTCTTTGGAGAACTGGCAAAAATATGACAAAGGTCTCCCCTTTCAGTAATGCTATCTTTTGAACAACATCAACCTCCCTCCCATCCATAATCGTTCTTTAACCCTCGCAAATTATATTTTTACAGACCAGCTTTTTATTTGTTGTTGTTTGTGTGTGTCTTTTTTTGCTTTTTTCTCACCTTACAGTCAGACTATGCGACTATGAAATGAGGCAAAGACTGTGCTGATGAGCATCAACTGATGAGTTATACACAAATGACAGAAAAACCAATCTGTTCTGCAAAAAAAGTAGCTTAAATAAGAAGATTCTGAGAAAGTATTTCCCACAAATATTCCAATAAAAGAAAACAACTGAAGTGTTCTAAAATTATAGTTACTAAGTGTCCTCTTACCTGAGTGCATAGTCAAGTCCATTTTTTGTGGTTGATACATCAAAGGACTGTCTTCATTTAATGGAAGAACACATTTCTGAACAAATCTCTTTCTTGCTGTTTGATTGTGGATCTTCTGAGGAGAAAGAGCAGAATTCCTTTCTTCTCCCATCCTTTTATTTTTAAGAAGTTCTATCAGTGTAAGAGACTGATTCTTCCTTCCACTGGACAGTTCAGGTTTTGTTTCATCGTACTCATTTAAAAAGTTCAGTCCTTCTTCCTCTGATGCAGACGCTGACAGAGCTTCAGTCTTTAGGCCATTATGGTATGCTTCAAGAGGTAAAACATTTTGAGAAAGAAAATCATCACTTGATGCTAGTTTTTGAGCTACAAATGGTCTGGGAATAATACGACGGTTGTTCAACGCTTTTAAGATTTTTTCATATTTTTCTTCATTTTGCATCATCTCATTCAGAACACAAATTGGAGATTTATGAGCATCCCATTTGGTCTTTCCAAGCCTTTTCAGGTGGCCTCTAACGTGATTTGACAATCCAATTTTAGTATCAAACCAACCACCACAGAGTTGACAAGTATGTTCAGAAGTGGTTTCAGATTTCTCTATAGCTAAAAAAAAATTTTAATAGTATCAGAATTTATTAAATTCTAAAATATGAAATTATTTGATTCTAACAAAAGATCAAATTCAAAACTTTCAAATCCTCTAAATTTGAACATAAATAAATTAGCTCAAACTATCTGTGTGAGCACTTACCTTTTCTAACTCTCTTAACAGGTGTCCCTGTGCCAGTTCTTTTGAAATGTTGCATTTTGTCACTTGTGGCTATCTGCTCTGGTGATACAACATGACGGGCTTCATAACTTAATCCTGCTCTGTGAAGATGTCCTCGGACATGATTTGACAGCCCAACACCTGTTTCAAACGTTGCTGGGCAATAAGGGCATGATTTCTTCTCAAGAGACAAATCAGTCCAATGAAAAACAGAACTATGTTTTGACAATGAAGTTTCTGAATTTTCTAAATGCTGAGAATCATGTATCTCATGTAAAAAGTTGTTAGATTCACCATCTTCGTAATATTCAAAATAAAAGCCATTATTTTGATCATAACTAAGGGCAGCATTTTCTCCTGGTTCTTCACCTTCCACCTTGCTTTTAAATAGGGGAAATATGTTTACACGTTCTTGATTAAGATCAGTGTATGTTTCATCATCTATAGGCTGTGTAGTGTAGTCACTTAGCTCAACATTATCCCAGGAACTATCATCTTCTGTTTCGAAACTATCTTTCTTTTCAGCAGAATTAAGCTTTTGCAAAACCACAACAGTCATTTTATGCAAAAAATCAGGATAGCTATTCAAGTCTTCTCCTTGGACAGAATTTTCCTTCTTAGATTCTTTAGCTACTCTTTTCACAGCTACACGCCTGTGGTCCTTGAAGCCTTCTGGTCGTTTGGTGTCTTGGTTATCAGAGTCTGAAATAAAACTATTATGAGAATTACTTGATGAAAACAGATGTAAAGAATTTAATGAACTAACTTCTTTTTTGAAATGCAGAGGATATGATTCACCTGATTTTTTGATCATCCTGTAGTTTTCATATTTATGTCTATATAAATAGTTGCTATTTGCCTTGGCATTAGATTTTTCTTTTCCTGTTTGATGGAAATACTTCGGTTTTTGGTCAGTGCTGCTTTTAATCATAATAGTCTTGTGAGGAGAGCTGTTTTGACTGTTCATGTTTACCCCTGATTGGGCAATGCTTTTCCGAGCTTTTTGTATTCTATGTGGCCGCTTATGTAATTTTGAAAAATTACTTGATTGTGAATTTGATCCAAATGTTCGTTTTACATCTTGCTTTAAAGCAGAGTTCTTTGGAAATGTGGTTGATTGTTGCTTAATTAATGGTTTAGTGCTATCTACATCTATAGGCTCTTCAAGGGTGTCACTTTTTTTTTTATCTAGCCCCAGAGAATTACTAAATGAATCAACACATGATGAGGAATGCAAATATTCCACGTGTTTTTTTAAAATACTTCTGGCTGAAGTGGTAAAAGGACACACCTTACACGTGTATGTAGCTGATTTTTTGGATGATCCTGTAACAGAGTCTTTCACGAAAGTCTTTTTTTGTGTTTTTCTCTGGCCTGTATCAGAATTGACAATAGGGCATTTTACCACAGCTCCATGGGCAATGCCCCGATGGCATTCCAATTCATTTTCTGTCACTGCCATGAAATTACACTCTTCACAGCAATAGTACCTTTTATCTTTTTCATGGGTTTTAGCATGTTGCACAAACGTTTTAGGGCAATTGGTACCAAATACACACTGAGGACATTGTAATCGTGCACTTCTTCCTTCATCCTGAAGTTCTTTCAATTCACGAATTTCCTCCATCAACTTCTGTCTTCTTTCTTGGTGGATAATCATATGTTTTAGAAGTGAATTGCGATCTCTAAATGTCCTTCCACATTCTCGACATGCATATGGCCTTGGGACATTAAGGTGGCGAAAGTGACTATTCCCATCTAAATGATACATCATATGCCTATGGAGGTGCTTTTTCTCCCTAAAATTCACATTGCACTTTGTACAGGGGTAGAATGATGGCTCTTCAGTACTAAAAGTAGCAGGTGACTCAGGATCACTCTCTTCACATTTCTTTTTTACGGTATTTGAAATAAAAGTGCTAGTATGAACAGCTGAACTGTCTTCTCCACATTTATCTGGATTATAAATTAGCTGTTGAAAAGCATCTACAGATTCTAAGTCTTCATCAGTCGATTCAGGCTTCACTTTTGATAATGTGTATTTTTCTGAGTCTATTGTTTGTCCTTCTTCATTCTGTTTCATAAGATCAACTTCTAGCATTTTTGATTTATTTGGTACACATTTAGAATCACCAAAACAATCCTCCGTGTAACGAGTTATCTTGCTTATATCCATTTTTCGCTTTCTTTTTTTTTCTAGACCTACTTTAGAGTGAGCGGGTGCTTTATCCACAGTTTCTTCATTAGTTATAAGAAACTGAATGAACTCTTTTTGGGGATCCCAGTTCGTATCATTTTCTGACCTAAATTCATCTGTACCTGAGGAAATTCCTGTTATTGTATTAACACCATCATCTTTTACTAGTAAATCTTCACTATCCTCACCCACCTCTACTTGACTTATTAAAGTGCTATCTGATTTCATACTATTCCCTACTGAATTTTGAATGTCACAACCAACTGTAGAGGTAGGTAGTTTTTTAATGGAATGGGTTGGATTCTTATTATGTGCTACATCTGATAACAAAAATAGAACTTGGTGTTGACTTGCTTTTTGTGGTGTAGACAGCTGAAGATCAGCTGCCACCTTCAAAGTTGAACAAGATTCTGTTGCTGGCTGATCCACAGGCTGTCCAGTGGTTAATGAAACACTACCTTTATTCATACTGGAAGTCTTAGTTAAGGAGGAGTGTGAAACTGGTCCATTAACAGTAGCTCCTTTAGGTAAGGTAAAATTTTCACTAGAAACAGTAGGAGCACCAGCATGCATAAACAAAGTAGACTGGCCTCCACTTAAGGCTTTTTCAGATTTGTCCTTTGATAGTTCTTCAGATAGAGTCAATGAACTGTTTTTCTTAAATGATGTTTGATAATCTTTTGGTTTATGAACTCCACTCTCGTTTTCTGAGATAAAATTGTTGTCATCTAGGAGTTCTTCTTTAGCACCAGTAATATCGGTGTCTATCTTCAAATCATCCATATTGTTGGCAAGCCCATTTAACACATTTAGTCTAGAAAATGGAAAACAAAAGTTTAGATTTGCATGAAAAAAGTACTATTAGAGTATGGAAAGCTGAAAGTACACATTTTTATTACTTTTATTTTTCTAACCTTTATATCAAGATCCAAGTAACCTTCCAAGAATGAAGAAACACTTCAAAAAGCTCATGCATTTGAAATGCATCTCAAATATTAATATTGTTCTTTGTGTAAGGCAACAGCTCAATTCTGCATATATATATATAAAATATGCAGCACAAACTCATATACACATATAAACTAAGGCATCACAAGCTGAATAAACTAAAACCTCAAATGCAGACACCGAACAAAGTTATCTCACCAAGCAGATTATATTACAGAACATTCTGAATTATCAAATATCAAAGAAAAGTTTTGTCACATAAGAGCTCATTCCTGAGGAAGATAACAAAATGCTACTCATTAAAGAACTTTGCTTGAACAAACATATTGTCTATTACCATCAACTGTGTTAAAACAGTGATTTTTACTTTTGAAAATATTTAATATTCTCCTAAAATTCTAACTGTAACACAATGCTTCAGTTTCATGTATTCCTTATACAAATTACCCATTAATCCAAAATTAGTAAAATTTAAATTATTAAATTTTATGTTATAATTTCATACTGAGTTCACAAATTCCAATTACCCTCTGAAAACAATTATTCCATTTGTGATCTTACAATTCAGTGCAGTAGCCTAAAAAATTTCAAAATATCAAAACATAATTGTGTTTTTTAGTTTTTTTCATATATCACATAAAGATTCTTAAGCATTTTAGATAGTAGATGTAATCATTATGAGTAGATGACAATACTTTAAAAGGAAAGACTTGTGAGTACTTGGGAAACTTTCACACCTCGTGTGTAATTACTACCTCTACTCTAAAGAGTTCTCTTGCACCTTGTTTTTTATTTTGTTCTTAGAAATGACCACATTGTATTGGAATTGCCTTTATTAGAATATAAGCTTTTCAAGGACAGGAACTACAACCTATCCAACATCTTATTTCTAGAACATAGTATAGCAGTTGACATAGATGCATTATTTGTTAAATAAAGGAATAAGTATGTGTTGGATGAAGATAAACACAAATGCAAAATCAAAGATAGTATGTCTGAAATATAAAAAGAAAAATATTTTTACCTATGAAATTTAGATACTCTATTCTATTAAACGCTATCTACATTCCAATTTTAACTTCCTGACTTGAGCAACTGTAGCAAAGCTCTCAACATTTCCAAAAGTCTTCATGTACTACTTAAAGAGTTTATTTGCCAATTACAAGTGTTAACTATTTAAAGTACTGTCTAAATTTTCTACTCCTTTTCCTTTTATACATAGTAGTAAGTATAGTTCAGTAATTTGCCAAATACTTATTGAGCACTCACTATGTGCTGGGCACCACTCTAGTTATTCAACATAAAATAGTAAACAAGACAGAGTAGGACTTTCCTCCTCAAACAATAAAGCTGGCGCATTTTTCTTTTACACTCTTTTTATCTTGTTAAAGTAATACTATTAAAACAGTTGGACTAAGGATTGGGAATATAGCCCAGTGGCACCAATGACTGCCTGATAAGCACAAAGTCATGAGTTTGATCCCCAGTGTCAAAAATTAAATAATAAATAAAAATAAAATGAAACAGACTTTACAATCCAGTATTTAGAAATTAAAAACATATCAAATAAATGTCAGTGTTTCTATTATCCTTTATAGTGCCAATTTCATGCTTTGTAAAACATTAAATCTAGTTCAAGAATAAAGAACTGTGCATAATTAATTTTTCTTACTTCATAACTTAGAACAAGCACATATATATATACGATCTTATTCTTTCCACAAAATGTTTAATCACAAACAAACATTACAGATATCTTTCTTTGGCATTATTCTAACTCCTCATAGGGTTTAAAATTCTGTTTTGAATTTGGCAAATTTCCGCAGTAATAAAACTAGACTTCCAATAAGATCATATTCAATGATATCGCCCCAAAATGGTGCTAACACAGCACCCAGCAGGAGTCTCTATATCACAAACACAGAAGTTAAAAATGGGCAGGACATAAACATGTATGGAAGGAGTTTACAAATGTCAACGAAAAGCAAGCTTTGCTATTACACTATTACTCAGTCCTGATTTTTCTCATTAAATTGGACAGAAAAAGTAAAATGCTTCAGTAGTAACAATTCATAAATCTGAAATAAATGACAATTTAGAAAAACAGTAGCTTGAAAGACACTTTCTATTCCTATTTATCATAATCACAGAGGTAGACAAATATATGCTCAGTCATTTTGAAAGCCTGTATTAGCTTTTCTCAACAGGAAGCAGTGTTGCTAACGAAGTGGTAAATTCAGTGTTAATGAGTGGCTTCACTGTTACCACCTCAGAGGTAAAACCTTCCATGTTCTATGTTCCACCCATCTGTTATGGTGTGAGAGGTTCAGAGATGGAACAGACGCTTCCCATTTATTAAAGCAACTTCATTGGTACCCCCTGAACAGCAGGGTGACAAACTATGAGAATACCATGTCTGCTTGAAGACTGCATCCTCATTACCAGAATGGCTTTATAAAAGCTTTTCATAAGATCGTATTCTGAAGATACCAAACTGCTTTGCTCAAAAACATAGAAAAATATGTGCACAACAGGTATTTTATTTACAAAAACATCTAGCAAAATGTCAAATATATATTTATAAAATATTTCAATTGAGGCCTTTAAGAAAGATTTTTTTCACATCTTCATAGTGAAACATGGCTTGGTTGCCCATAAGTAAGTTACCTTTTTATAGATAATGATCAAGGCACTCACTCAGTAAGTTAATAGTAAAAAATCTACATTAAAAATATACTTGAAGAAGTTGACTAAACTAGCATTTTAGGAAGAATTAAACATTGTCTTGTTTTAATTTTCAGGATATATTCTAATTATAAAATTTTCCAAATATACTTGTTCTTAATAACACTATTCAAAATTCAAGCTGATATATTAAGATACAATAAAACCCAATGGATCATCAAACTATTTTGTAATGCACAACAGATCCAGAATTATAACATTCATTTCACTATGTTAAGAGAAAATTATATAGCGTCCAGATAAGAAAGCATTTGACATAAACTAATTTTATGCTGTCTCAATTTTTAACAAGTTTTCCATGGTAAAATATACTTAACATAGTCATCAATAACCCAAATTTATGATACTATAACAAATAGAGACATATTTGAAGAAAGGCATTATTCATTAGGTTTTTTAAAAGAACACTGACTGTAATATTATATTTAGACTGCTTAAATTTCAATTCAATGAGTTCAGTGAATTTGGTATATCAATTAGGATCTTTTAAAATGATGTTTAGACATAATTACTAA
The DNA here is from genome assembly GCF_034190915.1 of Cavia porcellus. Taxonomy (NCBI): domain Eukaryota; kingdom Metazoa; phylum Chordata; class Mammalia; order Rodentia; family Caviidae; genus Cavia; species Cavia porcellus. The sequence goes on from NW_026947484.1 coordinate 112,937,963, forward strand.
ATCCTCTCCCATATAATCATGTAATCATAGAATGTTTTAACTGAATTCAAAGATGTTCTCTAAAATATTCACACACTTTTTAAAAAGCTGCAAATGGGAATTTTACATCTACATAAAACATATTTCATTTTCTATAAAATCATAATGAGTTCTACAGCTATAACTGCCTCTAGTTATATACAGTGAGTATTAAAAAAATGTACAAAGGTCAGATCTGTCTTCAAGATGACAGATCATCACTTATATGCCTCAAGCTAGACTTATTGTCTCAGAAATCTCAAACATCAGTATTTTTGCAAACTATCAGCACTTGCTATAACACCCTCACTACACTACATCTTGAGGTTACTACAGAAGAAATGAGGCGATAATTGCATATTAACATAATTATTCTGTAATCCCTTTGAGCAAGCTTCCTAGGTCACTCAGTAATTCAGATTAGATACAACCTTCCTGTCATCAAATCTATGTTGTCCACTTTCTGTTCATGAATAATTCTTTTTTTCATAGAAAATTAACTTAATTTCATCCTTTTATGTACACTATTAATTATATTTATTGCAATTAGGTTAACATTTTGTGGGTACTACTATTACTACATACTAACTTTTCTCAGATAGTGTAATTTCATACAAAAAAATACTAGAATTTGCCCTTATTGTACAGTTCATTAGTAACTATATTATACAGCTATAAATAAACTACAGTGCTTTCTACTAACTGAGTTACAGTTAGACCTGTCAGGTTTTCATAAACTCTTATGTTCATTTAAATTATCCTTAAGAATACATGACAACTTCGGTTAGTAATGTATGAGCTTGGGTCAAGAGGAGAAAACCATTCACCAACTGTATCCTAACTGCCAAACAAATCTTAATTAACTATATATACATATATATGTATAGTTACAACAGTATTTAAACCTACATATACTATACATAATTTACAAACATACACCCTAAACCTCACAATTTAAAAGAAGAGTACACAATATAATCATGTTTTCTAAGGAGTCTCCTATTTTGGATGTCACACTAACAGGAAAATAAAAAAATACAGAACATTTATAATGGTATTGTTAGCAGACCTGAAAACTATGCCATATAATAATGCAAGAATATAGCATGTTTAGCCTAACAATTAGTCCACGTTTAATAATCTTCAAGAGAGAACATACAACTGATGTATTATATTCATCAAGATACAGATTTTATCTCGAGTAACAAAAGTTAGAAACAAGAACCCTTCAACATTTCATTACAGGCATTATTGAAATTATAGTAAAAGGTTTCATTACAGACAGTAAACTTAAATGGCTCAGTAGTTATACTATTGTCAGGAACATTGCTGAAAGAAATTTGGGGCAGGAAATTTGGTAAGATGGTTCCCCTTCTAATATCATCATAAATGCTAAACAGTTCTTAAACATTACTAACATTTAATACTAGGCTGAAATAGGGGTAAAAGTGGAGTGAGATGAACTATTGGACCATAGCCATGATTTGCAATTATATAAAACAATCTTTTAGTTAACTTACAATGTGTTCATAGGTTGATCCTTGAGCAATGAAAAAGTGGCACAAAATGACTAGCACACTGACACCACAGAGCTATCTTTATCATGAAAACTTTACACTATGGATATCTTTTTCTCTTGGCAATATTTTTTAAAAAGTCACCAAGTCTTAACATCTAAAAGATGTATAGCTTACAAACAAAAATAAAATATATCAGGAAAATACAGTGTTTTATTACCAGCGGTATGGGATACTGCCGTGATAAACTAAAGATGTCATTTTGCCATTTATCATCAAATTATACTGAACATGTGTAACAGTTTTGTTCCTGATACCATACATTATCTCATTATTTAGTACAAAGATGTTACAAATATAAGGTACTAATAACACAACCGAAATGTTCAAGATGACTTTTTCTTTTTTGAAACAGGTCTCAACTTTGCAGTTCAGACAGACCTTAAATTAACTACGTAGACGAGGCTGGTCTCAAATTCCCAGCAATCCTGGCTTCAGCCTCCCTGAATGCTGGAATTACAAAGAGTGCACTACTATACCCAACTTTTCTTTTGTTTATAATAAAACAAATCTTACTGTAAAGTATGCCAACTATTAAACACAGTCACATATCTCAAGAATTCTGCTGCCATCTGGTAAACTGAAGCAAATAATTGTAAAGATGATGGGGGGTGGCACAAATGCACAACTTCAACAATTCAGAAAATTACGTAACAATGAGTATCAGCACTAGTAGATAAAACAGATGTTTACTAACTAATTTCCTTATGAATAATTTGCAAATGGAAGACACATTGCATCAGAGTTGAAACCAAAGAATGTTAAGTCGCATTAAGCAAACGCTTATTGTGCTGTTCATGCTTTCATAGTCAGAACAAAGTGGTTTTAGCTTTGATGGGATGAATGACTCCAACAACTGATGACTAATTACCTTTAAGAAAAGTGGTAACTTTCTTTAACATATTAGCTGATCAATTTTATTTTACCATACTTAGGTAATTAACACAGGGCAGTGCTAAACTTTAAAACTCTTAGCCGTGGATTCAATTCCACATTTCAGAGGCAGTGTGTCAACTTTGTCCCACTTCAATAAAGATTATTAACTCCCCAACATTATCTTTTTTTGAGTCTTCTGGTATTCATCACTATAGCATGGATTTCCTGTTTATGTTCATTTTTGTAATATTTTATGAATACTAACCAATCTTGTCTAATAAGTATAAAAGAAATGAAGACAAAGAATATATCTATCTAAATAAGACATATTCAGAATTGTAAGATGAAATTATATATGCATATGAAATAAACTGCTTCCAGAACAGAAATAATTTAAAGGGCAAAGAGAATTTCACCATTAAAAATTATTATCTGTATATGTGGCAATAATTAGCAAAAGATCTGTAAGTACATTGTCAGATGTACATTTAATGTTTATTTGGAAAAAGTAGGAATTTGTTTCAATAACTAAAAAGCTTAAATCCTTACAAATGAGACTTTTGTCAAAACTTTTAGATTCCACTGGATCAAGGCATGTTAAGAGTATATTGATCAAAGGTAGAATTGACTGCAAATGCACACATTGTGGTTTTGAAGGGAGTTCTTAACACAGTTGAAGATATGATTTATGTTCTAATAGACTGTCAGTGCAGATCAAACCACTGTATTATTTTGAGTAAAACTGACCAACAGAACATTTATGTATTAAGTCAGCTTTCCTATTCTGGGATAATAACTGGCACTGACAATTTAAAAGGAGAGGTTAACCTTAAGGTTTGAAAGGTGCCAGGCCATTGTCACCTAGCTCTAAGGCAGAAACCATCAAGGCAGAAGGGCATGGAGGACAAAATTTGGCTCAAATCATGGTAATATATCTGGAAAGCAGAGAGCAAGGTCTTCAAAGAGTCAGAAAGTTAAGAGGCCAGGGACCAGATATAGTCTCTAGGGTTATACCCCATGACTCCCCAGACACACCCAGAAAATGCTTTACTAATCTTCCAGGAGTCTCTCAAGTCAATCTGGCTGAGAAGCTTACCTATCTGAATTTAATAGCAAGAATAATGTCTGTTCTAATACGATGAACATAAGAAATGTTTGCTAGTTTCCTCCTAATATTCCAGTAATGAAGCAAGCTCAACTTTAAAATTTCACAGATATAACTGTACTTTTCTCAAAAATGTAGATTTTGGGGGCTGGGGATTTAGCTCAGCGGCATAAGCGCCTGCCTTGCAAGCAGGCAGTCGTGAGTTCGATCCCCGGTACCGATAAAAATGAAAAAGACCAAAAAAAAAAAAAAATGTAGATTTTAACTAAGTAAATCTCTTATTGTTGTCTATTAATTTGTTTGTGCAAGATATTATTAATCATTTAGAAAAATACAAAGTTGCTCATATTCCATGGGAAGAACCTTAACATTTTGACATCCACAGGATATACTGATTTACAACTTTATTGAAAGGTAGAGTTTGGATTTTAACAGTTGTTTTCACCTGTTTCACCTTAATGCTTCATCTGTATTACACTTATGCTGAACTATGTAAATTCAAATTTATATATAGATATAACAGTGTCAAATTTATAGAGATAAAAGTGTCAAAGTTCTCTACTTTGAGAAGTAAAAAAAATAAAAATATATTTCCCACAAAATAATATTTTTATTAAAGTGAACTCAGTAATTTACTCAAATCACGTTTTTCTGTTTTTTGAAAGAACAAAAATCCAATTATCTTCTAAGAAAAAAACTGCAATATAACCTGTATTCTAAGATTATCTTCACTTAAAGTGCTAAAAATTGAAACACATGAAATATACTTTGTTTGAGAACTTCTCTTCTCTCTCACACTTCTTTTTTTTTTTGTCTTTTTCCTTTTTATCGGTACCAGGGATCGAACTCACGACTGCCTGCTTGTAAGGCAGACGCTTATGCCACTGAGCTAAATCCCCAGCCCCTCACACTTCTTTTTTAACAGAGAAGGAAAAAGCACCTTGTTTTTGTGATGTCAAATCACTAACCAGCCATTAGTACTTTTCCAATTTATAACAGAGATGCTAACAAGTTTTATTAAATATTTTGGAAGAATCTATATAGGATACATACATGTTAAAGAACTCTTCAATAAAAAATAATTCATTACTTCCCCTGTGAATAACACATATTTAATATATTCTATTTAAATGAAGTAGAAAGAAGGCTCTGTACTATGCCTTAGCCAAAACAAGTCTCACAGTACATTAGAGGACTTAAGCTAAATTTTATAGTACAGTCCCAAAAGAAGCAGTTTTGGGGGCTGGGGATTTAGCTCAGTGGCATAAGCGCCTGCCTTGCAAGTGTGTGGTCCTGAGTTCGATCCCTGATACTGATATAAAAAGAAAAAGAAAAAGACCAAAAAAAAAGCACTGTTTTGGAGATAACTTCGAAGGTATACAAACCTGAGTTTGAAAATTAACTCCACAACTTCTACCTTAGGGCCAAATCATTTCATTTTCCTTAAAATTCAGTGCTTGATTAACAAAAGATAGATGAAACCATCTATTAAAATTGTTAGGATTAAATAAGACAATGTACCAAAAACACAGCACAGAGCCTGATATCTAGTATTTACTCATTAACTGTTAATTCTCTGATTCTTACCATTAATTTGTTTGATTTATGGAATAATGACGCTACATTTGTGTACAGTACACAATTATCCATGAGGAATATAATCATTATGTACTGCAAATACATACTAATAGCAAATAAAAATACAAATCTCTCTCACAAGCTAAGATGCAGAGCTATTGCCAGACCATGGAATATGCTGAATGAATAGTGAAGAACATCCTTACAAGAAGATAGGTATTTTGGTAGGAGCTATTTGAGACCTTTCCAAGTTTCAGCTATTGTAACAGGATGAATGGGCAGACAATAAAGAAACAGAAGACTAAAGCAACATTACTGTAGACTAGAACAGAGCTTTAGGGAAATAAAAATCAGTGAGCAATAAAGTAAAGGGTACTCATGTATTCTAAGTAAAAAGGACACGCAGCAACCACTCAAGATTTAACAATTTCTCAGCATTGTTTCAATTTGCATTTCTCTAATGGTCAGATGCACAAAAATTTTTTTTGTATTCACTCGTCAATTATACTTCTTCTGAGGAATGTCTATTTGTCACCCCCCCCCCAATTTGGGCCTTTTATTTGTGGGTGGGGGTCTAATTTCTATTAGTTCTTTATATGTTCTAGATATTAGTCCTCTGCCCAAAAAATAGTTGATAAATATTTTTTTCTATTCTACAGGTTGTCTCTTCACTCTGCTGGCTGTTTCTTTTGCTGTATAGAACCTTTTCAATTGATATGATCCCATTTGTTGATTCTTGATGTTATTTCTTGTGCAACTGGAGTTCCACTCATATAAAAATGGCTATCATCAAAAAATCAACTAATAGGGGCTGGGGATTTAGCTCAGCGGTATAAGTACCTGCCTTGCAAGCAGGCAGTCATGAGTTCGATCCCTGGTACCGATAAAAAGGAAAAAGACCAAAAAAAAAAAAAAAAGAAATCAACTAATAAAAAGTGCTAGTAAGGCTGTGAAGCAAAAGGAATCCTTCTACATTGTTAGTGCGACTATAAACTAGTAGTCATTTATAACAATCATTAGATATTCCTCAAAAAACTAAAAATACAAATCCTATTTCACCCAGCTACTTTTCCTTTATGTATCTTTCAGAAAGAGTTAAGATATAACATTACAACAATATACAACCATGTTCATAGTAGCATAATTCATAATAGCTAAATCTTGAAAGCAACTGCTGTGTCCACCAACATATGAATGGATAAAAAGGTGGCAGTATTTCTGTACAACAGAGAACTACTCTGCCATAAAGGAGCATAAACAAGTTATTTGTATGACAATGGATGCACCTTGAAACCATAATGTTAAGTAAACTAAATCAGGCACACATTGTTTTTCTGATAAGAGAAATCCAGAGAAAAAACAAAGAGCAAAATAAGAGATACACATTAGGAAACAGAGAGATAGCTCCATCTCAAAGGGGAAGGGAATCAAGAGATGGGAGGAGAGAGAAAAGGAGGAGAGAAGAAGGAAAAGGAATTGGGATATGTTATGCACATGTGCCAACTCCACACAAAAAATTAAAACATTATGTATTAGACTGCAAACGTGTGTCCACCAAAAGGGGGGTCTGAAGGATAGGTGGAAAGTGAGGAAAGCAAAAGAGAATGAAAAAGGAATTAAGATGTGTTATGCGCATGTACCAACTTCCCACAAGACATGTGAGTATTATATATTATGTACTAATTAAATAAAATAATTTTAAACATAAAATGAAAGCATCATATAGTATGGGTAAAAAATTTACATGGTTTCTCTTATATGGGAAACCCAAAATATAAAAAAGAGCAAAATAAAAGACAGACAATAAGAAACAGACCTTTTGCGAAGGAAACAAAAAAAAGAAGTAAAATATATACACGTACCAATTATCCATGAGGAATATAATCATTATGTACTGCAAATACATACTAATAGCAAATAAAAATATAAATATTTAGGAATGTCCATTTCTTAAGGGTCTATCAAGATTGTGAATTTTAACTTTTCTCTCATAAAATGCCTATAAAACAAAAGCAGACTGGAAAGGATATGCTACTTTTTGCATATAATGAAATAGCTATACAGTATATACATCAAAAACTTCTACAAGTATAAGGAATCTCATAATCCAAGAACCACAGAGAAATACTTTGAACACTTTACCCAAGAGTTTAGAAATCAAGCAGATTAAAGCAAATAAAAATGTACTTTCATAACATAATTAGTAAGGTTTATTAAATACTGTGGTGTTTAAACGAAGGTACCTATATTCCTGGAAGTACTTAACATGTAAATAGATAAATATATTATTTTACATCTAAACAATAGATAAGTCATCACATGATTTTTACTTCTACCAAAACTGTCAGGTGCTCATTTAAAAATGTGACAATTTCCAAAATTCTTCTAGGGATTAAATAACAAAAGTCTGAAACCCGTTGATCACATATATAGAGAAAATTCCCTAAAACAGTAAAAACTAGGCATTCTAGGCAACGAGGAAGGGAAATAATATTACAATGATCAGAGAAATTTCCAACAGAAATAGAAATCATTGCAGACAATATTCTCTGGCCATTATGTAACATAAGTAGACACATTAAAGAGACAATTAGGACTTGAAAAAGGTCAGTACAAAGTACCCAAAATGAAGCAAGGAGAAACGAACAACAACAAAAAAAAAAAGGGAGAAGGGAGTAAAGGCCTAAAAGGACATACTGAAATTGTCTTAAATACATTTACTTGGTATACCAGGAGAGACAATAAAATAGAAGAGAAAATGACAGGATTTTCTCAGACTTACAAAAGACACCAAGTCACAGTTTCTGGGAGAACTGAATTCTTATGAGCAAATAAAAAGAAAACTACATATAAATACATCACAGCAAAATTGGTATAATAAAAGATGAGAAAAATCTTACAAGCAACCAAAGAAAAGCAAATACTTACAAAAACAATAACTAAAAAAGGAAAGAAAAAAAAGCAACTTCTGATGTTTGAGAACTAATCTGATGTATTCAGCCAGATTCTATAGTTCTTCTGTTAGACAAAAGAATCTTACAGAGGGGGAAAAGGAGTATCTTACAGAACATTGTGCAATACAAACCACTAAATATTGCCCCTCTCATTAAATGAATGGTTGTTAATTTCTTTAACTAATTTAATGTATATCCAAGCTTCAGTCCACTTTCCGTACATATAAGACCTAAGAAACAGACAATTATTAGAGGACTACAAACAAAAATGCAATACAACAAAACTTAACGCATGCAGCAAAAATAGACTACAGAGGAAAATTTATAGCTTTAAACCTGCATTAAAAAAAGAGCTAAAATAAGTAAGCTATCATCACACAGGACTGCAAAAAGAGCAAACAAAACTCAAAGCCAGCAGAAAAAACAGTATCAGAGCAAAGATACAGTAATACAAAGTTAGACAGTTACAAAACTCAACACAAATAGATGAAAGATTTAAATGTAAGACCTAAAACTACCTAATGGGATAGAAGACAACATAGGCAAAATGCTTCTGGACTTCTTGGAAGGGATGTTTTAGACAAGATCTCAAAAGCACAGGAAACAAATGCAAAACTTGAAAATGAGATTACTTCAAACTAAAAAACCTTCTGCATAGCAAAGAAAATAATAAAAAGAGGGAATAAACAGCCTACAGTATTTTTTTTAAATGGCAAACATTAACTGGCAAGAGGTTTATATCCAGAATATATAAGGAACTCAAAAAACTCAACACCAAAAAACAAGTAAAAAGTGAGCAACAGACCAAAATAGACATTTGCATCTCAAAAAACACACAAATGGCTAGTGGGCATAGAAAAAAATATTAAACATCTCTAGTCATTGGGGAAATACAGATCTAAACCACATCCAGATATGTCACTCCATTAAAAATGGTCACTACTGCTCCTCAGGTTCATAAGTGTGAAGATTGGGTGTTCATGCTCCATGCATGACATGTGCCTCCTTTGAACATTGTTATAACCTCGGCACATTACCCAAATTAAAACAAAAGGTCACTACTAAAGATAATCCTTTAACAAATGTTGATAAGGATATGAAAAAAAAGGAACCGCTGAGTACTCTTGGTGGGAACACAAATCCGTACAGTTATTATGAAATTAAAAACAAAGCTGGGTAAGTACCTGCCTGGCAGGCACAAGGTCCTGAGTTGGGTCCCTGGTACCCTGCTCCTCCGCAACAAAATAACCCCAAAGCTGGGCCCAGTGCTAAACACCTGCCACTCTCAGCCAACCCAGCCAATCCTGAGGCTGAAGCAGGAAAATTGCTTGGGCCTAGGTATTTGAGGCCAGTCGAAGCAACACACTCTGGCCCCAATTTAACACTTTCAAGGCTGTGTGGCACAGTCCCAGGGGGTGGTACAGGCCACCTGACATGATACTCAGGCATGTACCACTGGGCTACCAGCCAGGGAGAATGTATTAAACTATAAATAAATTTAAAAAAAAAAGTGGTGCATACACAGAATGGACTCAGTTGTTAAATAAAGAATGAAATCTTGTCATTTATAACAGCATAGATAGACCTGGAAACCATTAAGTTAAGTGAAAAAAGCCAAGCAGCGAAAGACAAATATTACATGATCTCACTGATGTGGAATATAAAAAAGTTGATATCATAGAAAGTTGAGAATAGAAACAGTATTCTTAAAGGATGAGGAGAAAAAGGAGAAAAATAGGGAGGGAGGAATATTAAGATACAGTTAGCAGTAAAAAGTCTAGTATGATATAAGCTAATGAAAAATAAATGTGGATATATTTCAAAGAGTTAAAAGATTTGAATGTTTTCAACAAAAAGATGATTATGTTCGAAGAAAATTATAATCTAATTTTTATGGTTATTCTTTTTTTTAAGTAGGGCCTCACACAGATGATATTAAATTCACTATGTAATCCAGGCTAGCTTTGAACTCACAATCTTCCTACCTCCGGATTACAGGCATGCTGTAATTTGATTTAGATACTATACAATGTGTATGTATATATGAACAGTTTCTGTTTTATGTATTGTCTAAATTAAATTTTAAAAATAAGGCAGTGAAATCAAGAGTTGGATCTTTGATAAAATCAAGAACACAAAGAAACTGATTGAGAGGGGAAATTCAAGTAATATTTTAGAAATAGAGGAATATTATTATGAAATTTCAAGAAATTTAAAACATTACAAGAGAATACCATCAATAAACTGAACATCAACAATTTAGATAATCTACATGAAGTATAAAAAAATTCCCTGAAACACATATACTACACTAAAGCTAACTCAAGAAGAAATAGAAAATCTAAATAGACATACAAAACATAAGCAGATTGAATTAGTAATCAAAATCCTCCCCAAAAGGATAAGCCTAGGACCAGACAGTTTAGCTTGCACAGAAGACAAGTATGTCTGAACACATTTTATGAAACACATATTATCCTAATATCAAAGCCAAAGATACTGGTTTGTCTGTCACTATACTACTAGCATCTACAGGTTAGAGGCTGTGGTTTATGATGCACAGAATGGTTTATGATTTGTGACGTACAAATGGAAAATGGTTTACAATTATAGAAAGTCCACATCATACTATGATCAGCTGATTTAAGTGATACTACACAATAGTGAGAAGACGAATCTAACAATGCCATATGAAGTATATACTCATAGGAAAAAGAAAAATGACCTCTATAATTCATACTACATGCAAAAAATCCACTCTAGCAAAATCAGTTTCTGGAATATCATTTTTCTACCTTCCAGTAATGACTTTGTTACATAACTATGTGTTCATCATAGGATTCTTAACATTCTCTATATTGTGGAACTAAACATCAACATTCTAAGTTCAATCCATAAGATCCAAGGGTTTATCATCCAGTGTGAATATGGAACTTACTAAGAAAACTAAAAAGGTCTCCACACACTGCCAAACATCCTCTTTAGATGGAGGAATTTACATGTAGCTGAAAATGACTAGAAAAATTGTTAACTTATGAGAGTTTCTTCTTGGTTTTGCAGCAAGGAAAAAACTTCTTCTTAAACCCTAACTGAAAAAAAGAGAAAGTTTAATAGTATATAAAAAGAAAAACATAGCAGAGGGAAAGGAAAAGATACTTTACAAAAGAAGATATCTAAACAACAAATACATTTATGAAAAATGAGTCAGTTTCATTTGGAATGAGGAAAATGCATTCTCCAGAAGGGCCAAAATTAAAGAGGCTATCTGTACAAAACATTGGTGAGGATATGAAATTAAGGGAGTGTCATACATTGTTGATAACATCACAAACCACTTTACAACAATTCACTAACTTCTAATCTGAACATACACGACACAGATTCTATTTTGCATATACCAATAAAAATGTTGCATATGTGCACCAAGAACACTCTTGGCAATATTATTTGATTCAAAAGTCCTACACAAAAAAGATAAACTGGATGAAATTTACAGGTGAACCACAGCTACATCTGACAACATTCACAAATCTCTCAAACATGCTCAGCAAACAAGCCACACACAATACACTACTAAAAGTACAAAAACTATTAAAAGTTCAAAAACAGAATCAATTCCATTCTTAAAGTGAGGTATGACTATGCTGGGAAAGAGAAAAGGGATGGTGACCGTGACAAAAACATGACTGAACTATGTACTTATAGTTTGTATACCTTACCGAATTATACTTTAACCTTTAAAAAGACATGAAGTGCTTTTATATGCTGTATATGCAGTCTGGAAAGTACATTACAAAAATACTTCATTATGGTATTAAAAGTCAACTTGGAAAAAAATCATTTCCGAGAATGCAATAAATTTGCACTTCTACCTTTAATTTTTAAAAAGGTTTTTAACAGAACTCCCTGAGTTTTCAATACGCTGCAAAAAGGTTTTATATACATTGATCATTTTTTTGTTTTATTTTTTGTTTTTATTTTATAAAGAGGGTAAGATTAAACATAACAAAACAGAACAAAACAGATACAAGGAAACAATTTTAAGAAACACAAATTTTGGGGCTGGGGATTTAGCTCAGCGGCATAAGCACCTGCCTTCAAGCAGGCAGTTGTGAGTTCGATCCCCAATATCGATTAAAAAAAAAAAAAAAGAAAGAAACACAAATTTCAAAGCAACTCCACTGGAGATCTTGTGTTTCTAGTTTTCTTCCAAATATTTGTTCCCATCTTCACACACAGTGAATACATTCTGAACATTATAGTACTAATTTAATCAGAACAGGATGATGAAGGCTTTTTAGGTCTTCAAGACCTGACATTAGGGTGCTGGGGATTTAGCTCAGCGGCATAAGCACCTGCCTTGCAAGCAGGCAGTCGTGAGTTAGATCCCCAGTACCGATAAAAAGGAAAAAGACAAAAAAAAAAAAAAAAAAAAAAAAAAGACCTGACATTAGGGAAGTCAACAATGACTGCCATAAAATGTCTCTCATTCTCTTCAAAGTAGCTGTCCATATCTCTATGTATGCTGAAATTAAACATAAGAGACTAGACTAATATTACTTTGAACAGTGAATAATAGTATTGCTAGATTTTATATCATAATGCTACAGAATTAACACTGGGTATCTTAGTGTCTCTTCTTCAGAGTATCTCTTCTTTACATGGTGCATTATATAATCTGTTCCCGTAAACTGATTAGAAATTCTGCACATGTGTGAATCTCTACATGTATACCTATCCTTTCTGTATTATAGGGAAAAACAGATCAAAACAAGACAACAAAACAAATTGTTAGAAAAATATGAAAAGAAAGACATATAAAACCACAATGTTAGGTGATCTACAGTAGTTACTATGTTTTCTCTTGCTATTTTCAATAGAACTGGCTACATTATCAGATACAATATAATTGAACATAGCATTACATAGCAATTTTAATAAAAACACAACATTGTAGGACTTCAAAAGCAGTTAATCATCAAACCGCAATAGGTATCGTATTACATCTTGTCATGATCATTTTTAAAAATGCCATTTCTGGGAGCTGGGAATTAGCTCAGCAGCATAAGTATCTGCCTTCCAAGCAGGTGGTGCAGGTGGTCAAGAGTTCAATCCCCGGTACCAATTTAAAAAAAAAAAAATGTCATTTCTTAGCACTTAAAAGAAAAAAATATACACCTTGGAAAATCCTGTTAAAGAAAAGTTGAAGATGTTTATTTTTAAACATTAAAATATTTTTCTTAGGGGCTGGGGATTAGCTCAGCAGCATAAGCACCTGCCTTGCAAGCAGGCGGTCCTGAGTTCGATCTCGGGTACCGATTAAAAAATAAAAATAAGTATTTTTCTTACATTTAGATTAAGAAAGAGATAATGATAAATGATACTTGAGCTAAAGGTGGTTTCTATAAACAATTCATGTATGGTACCTAGCCACCAAACTAAACCTTGGCTTAGATTTTTATAATTCTGTGACATTAATAAAATCTGATTTTACAACACCAATCATTATTTTATTTACAAAATAAGAATCAAGTATTTACAATATCAAATAATCCCTCTGAATTTAATCTTTTATATATGACTGCATAGTTAACAGCAGACATTCTAATTCATTTTTAAGCCATGTAGTGCCACCAAGTGGTAGCAAATTGTTTTCCTGAAATACCACCCAGGAGTGATAGAACAAGTTATGTGAAAAAAAAAAAAAAAAAAACAAGTTGTGTGGAAATATTACATTAGAATGGAAAAATCAATCTTAAAATACTGGTGAAACTTAGGAAACAAAACAAAGAACTTGTGACAGAGTGATATAGTTTTAAAGATAAAGCTTTTTTAGAAGGCGAGGAACTATAAATACAATGCTGCAGCATTTACTTTTTGTTGTTTATAATTTAAATCCACATTTTTCTAAAGGATATTAAGTTGCTTTTGAAATAAATTAAATACACATGTGCATGCATAGTAAATGAACTAACGGATTTCCTAATATTCTGTCACTAGTAAAGTACAGAGAAACTGAAGAAAATGCAAGTAGAAAAAGAAAACTGGCTCTTTAGCTACTGTGTTAGTCTTGCTAGGACTGTCATATAAAAAAAATATTCACCATTGGGTGGCTTAAGCAACAGAGATTTATTGTCTCACAGAACTGGATACTAGAAATTCCAAGATGAAGAAAAAAAAAAAAAAAGAAATTCCAAGATGAAGGTTTACTGGCACTCATTCCTTTTGAGGACTGTGAGAAAAGCATTTGTTTTACTTACGTTTTTGGCTTGTGAATGGCTATCTTCTATGCTTTTTCATATCACCTTTCCTCTCTATGAATGTATTAGTATCCAAATTTTCAAATTTTATGAAGACTACCAGTACTATTTAGAATAGGACCTACCCTAACGACCTCAATTTAACTTGTTTACCTGTGTAAAGATTCTTTCTCCAAATAAGGTCATATTCTGGGGTGCAGGGAGTCAGGATTTTAATGTATCGACAGAATGGATGCAATACAACCCAAAAAATTATAGCGACTTTTTTTTCTTAATAAGAATATATTTTTCTTACTTAAAAAAGAGGACATTTGAAGATGTGGCTCAGTGGTTGAACATGTGCCAGGCATTCACAAGGCCCTGGGTTTGGTTCCTAGCACTGGGGAAAAAAAAATTATACAATGAATTTTAGAGCTAAAGTGTAGTTCATTGCTACCGTAGTACTTGCTTACCATGCACAAGGACCTTGGGTCAATCTAGAACAATGCAACAGCAACAAACAAAATATCCCCTTGCTTTTTAAAATCACAGAATACTATTTTAAATTCCTAAAGTACTATCATCAAAAGAAGTAACAAATTTTATTATAAAAGTATAAATAAACTATGTGTCAATGATTCATATATTATCAAATTACAACAAACATAGTCCCAGAGTTTACTTCCTACCCCAACACACACACTGTACTCACACTGGCCTGCTGACTATTTTCTGATCATACCTCACGTACTCTATACTTAATGATCTCTGCCTGAAGTTCTACCTCCAAATATGTAGAAATTACTTACTTTACATCTATACCTAATTATCTCCTTCTTAGCTATTTCTACACTAATCCATACAAGATGGCACTTGTTTTAGTTTAGATCTAAAATATTCCCCAAAAGTTTCATATTCAGGGGTGAGGGTTTGGTTGGAAGGTGTGAGTCCTGTGGCTTTATATGGAAGACTGTATTCTCCCTTTTCTCCTTGCTTCCTGGGGGCTCTAATATGAGCAGTTTTCATCTACCATGATCTATGGTACATGGACATCTACCATGCCCCTTCTGCCTTGGAGGTAGCTTACCACAGACTGAATTCAAAAATTGTGAGTCAAAATAAGTTTCTGCTTTAAATTTTAGGTGTCCTCCTTGTGGAAGACAACTTTAGTGACTCTCCTTTAATGCAAAACAATTGCTGGAACTTTGCATTATTTGGAGACTTACTTCCTTATACTGAATGTAGAGAGCTGGCTATGCTATTTCCTTCTCTCTTCAATTGGCTCTAAGCATTGCAAATAAGGCTAGCCAACTTACTGGTATATAATTTCTAAAGCCCACGGTCTTCCGTTTCCTCCAATAGCATAGTGTTCTCCTAAAGGATATGAGCACAACACAAGATGTTAAAGCTAATAGCTCAACTGGGTATGAGCCTCAAGGTAAAAGAGGCTATGACTCCCCAGGGCACAAAAGTTTACATGAAAGCAATAGCCTCCAAAAACAATTCAGTTGCTACCTTAATTGAATCATGCAAATTGATACTTTTGCATATCCTTATCTCTACAAAATGCAGAGATATTTTTCTTCCTACCTGGCTAGCCAGCTCAAATTATCCATGTAATTCCTGTCATCCTCACTGTTACTCATTTTCATCACAAGATAATAAATTCTGGGAGAGGTCTAGGATCAGGGTCTTTGTTTGCACATCCTCTGGGGGACTGAATTTGGGACCCCTTGGCTGCCCTTAACTTGGAATATGTCTTGGTGTCTTTACTCCCGCTGAGGGTTGCATTGGAGGTGGTAGACTGCAATTAACTTCCTGGGATTCCAATAATGTCTCAATGGGACTACAATTATAACTTTTTGGATTGTGAGAAAAACTGGAAAAGAGATTACGATACTTGGATAATTACTCCATATTTGGGATTACAATACCGGTGAAAGGAAAGCAAACAGATATAGCAGTTACTCTACATTTTCCTCTGCTTGTATTTTGTTTCACAGCACCCATAAAACACAGAGGTATTTTTTTCTGTACCTGACAAATTATATAGTTCTTTGATTATTTGCTTTCCTCCCTGACTATAAAGTAAGCTTCCAGAAGGCAGGCATATTTGTTCACTAATATGACCTGGCATCTAAACCAGTACGTCTCCATGTTTAACACAATTGGTGACCATTTTTTGTGTATGTGTGCATAATTTTAATAGCTGAATGAATTTCTAAAAGCATCCCAGAGGTCTAGGTTGAATCTAGTGGTCCCTTGTACTCATTCTCTACACCATAGACACACTGAAGTTTTCAAGTTTACTACTTTGTGAAATATATTTTCCTCTCTCTCAACTTAATTCCAAATCCTTAACACAACTGAAACAGCTGTGCTGAGGCCTGCCTCTTCACTTGGGTCTCACACTTTCTTCCCACCACTTCTCAGTGAGCCACCTCACTGGTCCTCTCTCAAATTCTCCAAACATGTTCCTTCTTACCACAGAGTTTCTATATATCTTCTGCTCTCTTTTCCTCAGCCCTCTAGCACACCAATCTAATTTATCTTAACTCATAATACTGTTTCAGATCAGCTCTGAAGGTCACTTACTACAGAAAGCTTTCCTAAACATACTCTGTCAAGTTTCTTTGTCATATACTCTGGCATATATATTCTTTTCAAATATTCGACTGATGATACATCTCTCATAATGGGACTTAAATTTTAAAAAATGTTCCTTCAAGTTAATTTTAGTATTTAATTACACAATCAATTTGAAAATATAATCTGATGTTCTATTTTACCAGGGGTTGGGTCTTTGATACACATGAAACAAGCAGACATTTTTTAATTGAGAAAATAATAATTTAAATCTCTGGCAGAATTTATTGTTCTATAATTAACTTTCTAGCATGTGAACAACTACTATATCCATGATGCAATGTATAATTCTGTCAGAGAGAACAAATTTATACTGTAACTTTATGATGACATCATCTAATGATAATTAAGGTGGGTTGGAACTCTTATTACAAATGTGAGGCTGGCATATAGGTCAGTGATAATGTGGATGCTTGGCACGCTCAAGGAACTGAGGTCAAATCTAGCATTACTACCCAAAATTAAATTATAAATGATTTTTAATAAGGTCAGACTATAACTCCCTCTGAGACAAATGACTTTGTTCCTAAATATGTTAAGTGTGTCTCTCAGATACACTGATAGATACATGCATATTAATCGGTCACAGCAAACTAAAGTCACAAATATGATCAATGCACTACATCTTGTCATTACATTCTTATGGTATAAGTAAATATTAGAAAATCAAAATAATGATATTTGGCAGATATTATTCAGTAATCATTACCTGATTTTTAAAATTCCAAATAATTTAATTGAATGCATTAAATCATTCAGTTATATGGAATATTTTGAATTTATTGTTAGAAACTCAATAGTGTCTATCCAAAACTCACATGTTGAAGTCCTGACCTCCAGTATCTCAATATGTGGCTGTATTAAACAAAATTACTAAAATGAAGCTATTAGCATGGGCCCTAGTCCAATCTGATTATTATAAGAGAGCAGGACATATAAAATGACACCAAAGGATGGGCAAGCACAGTCTCTGGCTAAGGGCTAAGAATTCTAGTTCAGTGTTAAATATAAGTGGTAGAAATTACATCTTTGTTTGTTGCTCATCTTCCACAAAGCTTTCACTCTTTTAACATTTGAAGCTGTTTCCTTCCTTGTATTGGTGAGCCCTTCTTCCATACAGAGAACCCTGTATGGACTGGCAAGAATGCCAGAAAGGCTTCCTTTCACCCAGAGGAACCCAGCTGGGGCCTATGAGATCCCAATTTACACAATAGGGCCATGGCTCAGGCACATGCCATGGACAGGTAGGTGTGGCCACCTGAACAAGCCTGAAACCACATTAACAATATGAGCTAAGGATTGGTTCACATTAATACTCCTAAGCTAGTCAGCCTAGGAAGAATATAGGACTCACCCAACTGTCCCCACAGGAAGAATTCAGGTGACTGGCCTCTCCCGTACACTGTAGGACCCAGCAACTGGGTGAACATCAGCCACACAGTAGGACCCTAAAACATACCTGATGGACAGTCAAGACTAGCAGGATTGAAAAGACCAAAATTTTAACCAAGAGGTGAAAATGACAAAGTGAAAAACAAAATGCAATCTCATACCCCCAGCCCATCTGGAATAAGTGCAGGAGATATCAAAATAGAGGACATTGGAAGTCATACATCTTGAAATTTCTGAAAAGATAGAAAGTAAAGAAACAAATCCATGAGGCCACAGGGGAAATCAGATCAAAAATAATCTCTCAGGTAAAGACAGAAATGACAACCTTAATGAAAGAGCTGTTAAACACAGCTAAGGAAGACATACATTAAGAAGTACAGGAGCATGGAAAAATAATGGAAACCTTGAATGAACAATACAGGAAAAGAACAGAATGGATGAAACAAATTTAAAGAGGTATCTAGGAAATTAAAAATTCCACTGAAAGCTGGCAAAACCACTGAAACAAAACCAAAGATAGACTTTTTCAGACCTTGAAGACAGGATTGCAACTAGTGATCATGAAAGGAAACAACTCTTAAAAATAACAAGGGACAGGGGCTTTTAACTTAGTAACATATGTACCTGCCTGGCAAGCGTGAGGTCGTGAGTTCGATCCCCGGTACCAAAACAAAAACAAGGGACCATGAAATGATTCAACAGTTCCAAGAAAATGCAAAGAGAAAAAATAATATAAGCTGACAGGCATCAATGAAAATGCAAGAGTCAATGCAAATGACATTTAAAAAAATTTGCAGAAATAATAGCAAAAAATTTCCCAAGCATGGGAAAAAAATCTGAAATATAGGTGAGCATATAGCACCTCAAACATCCACAACCAAAATAAATCTACATCAAGATATATAATAATCCAGATCCCAGAAATTCAGCATAAAAACAATACTAAAAGCTATTAGAGAAAAGAAACAGACCACCTATCAAGGAAAGCACATTAGAATCATAACGCACTTCTCAACACAAATGAGATCTCAAGTGAAGAGCTTGGAGTGAAGTATTTCAAGCCGTGCCAAGAAAACAACTTCCAATCCAGAATAATACATCCTGAAAAACTATCATTCAAAATTAATGGGGAAATAAAATACTTCCATGACAAAGAATTGAAGAAATTCATGTCCAACAAATCAACCCTAGAAATAGTACTAAAAGATATTCTGAATAAGGATAAAAGTGACCATAATTTCAACAACAAAAGAAAGAAATCACCAGGCAGGGCAAGCAATTACACAAGATGGGGGTAGTAGAGACAGGAAAACAACAACAGGAAAACAACAACACAAAGATAAGCTAATACACAACAGTTATGACCATCAATGTAAATGACCTCGATTCACCAATCGAAAGAAAGAGACTGGCAGAATGGATCAAGAAAAAAGATCCAACAATATGTTGCAAACAAGAAATACATTTAACTCAAGAAGAAATTCATATACCAAAAGTCAAAGGATAGAAAATAAAACTATATGCCACAGGACCATCTAAAAAAGCAGAGGTACCTATTTTGCTTGCAAATAATATGAATTTCAAACTAAAAATAATCAAAAGAGATTAAGAAGGTCACTACATACTTGTTAAGGGAAAAATTCAAGAAACTGTAACAATGAGACATACATATATACCAAATACGAGACCACCTAACTGTATAAAACAAGTATTAACAGACATAAAAAAATCAAATAAGAAATAACACAATTGTAATGGGAGACCTTAATAACCCACTCTCACAAACAGTTCAACTACACAAAAATTCAGCAAAGAAATAACAGAACAGAATCAAACATGTGAATAAATGGACTTAGTGGACATTCACAAAGCATTTCCCACAACATCAGAATACACATTCTTTTTAGCTGTACATGGGACATTTTCTAAAACAGACCACATACTAGCCCATGTGCATAGACATACTTAAGTAAATGTAAGGGAATTGAAATCATCCCATGTGTATTATCCAACCATAATGAAATTAGAAATTAATGTCAAAGAAACTGTAAAAATTCCATGAACACATGAAAATTAAATAACGCACTCCTGAACAACCAAAGGATCACAGATGTAAGTAAACAAGAAACTAAGTGATACCTACAATCAAATGAAAATGCAGATAAAACACACAGAACCTGTAGGATGCAATGAAAGCAGTTCTAAGGGGAAAATATACAGCACTGAATTCTCACATCAGCAAAACAGAATGAGCACACATAAACAACCTAATGCTGCACCCCAAACTTCTAGAAAAGGGAGAGCAAGTCAATCCTAAAGCTCATAGAAGGGAAGAAATTATAAAGATCGGCATATAAACGAATGCAATAGAGACTAAGAAAATAATACAAGGAAATAATGAATCAAACAGTTGGTTCTTTGACAAAATAAACAAAATTTGCAAACCTTATCAAAAACAAGAAAGAAAAAACTCAAATTCATGCAATGAGAAATGAAAGGGGTGAAATCACAGGTACTGTGGAGCTTCAGAAGATCATCAATATCTACTTCAAAAATCTTTACTCACATAGGGTGGAAAACACAAACAAAATGGATAGATTCATAAAAACATGAATTACCAAAGTTGAATCAAAAAGACATAAACATTTTGAATAATCCAGTATCAGTTAATGAAATTGAATTAGATTTTTAATGAAATTAAAAACTTACCAACAAAGAAAAGTCCAGGTCCTAATGGATTCACTGCTGAATTCTACAAGAAATTTAAAGAAGATTTAACACCAATTCACCTCAAATTCTTTAATGAAATTGAAAGGGAAGCAATTCTCCCTAACTCATTCTTGGAGGCTAGTGTGACTGATACCAAAACCAAAAAATACACAACCAAAAAAGAGAATTAGAGACCAATCTCTCCAGCAAACATATATGCAAAAATCCTCAATAAAATACTAGTAAACAGAATGCAGCAAATCAGCAATAAGATTACACATCTTGATCACGTAAAATTCATTCTAGCAATGCAGGGGTGGTTCAACATACGCAAGTCAACAAACACAAACAGAGCCAAAAACAAAAAAAAAAAAAAAAAAATCACATGATCATCTCAATAGATGCACAAAAAGCATTTGAGAAACTTTAACACTCATTCATGACAAAAACCTTAGAGAAAATCGGAATAGATGGTCTCTAATCTGATAAAAGCCATGTATGACAAATCAATAGCCAACATCATACTGAACAGACAAAAACTGAAAGCTTTCACTCTAAAATCAGGAACATGATGACAAGGATGTCCACTATCACCACTCCTATTCAATATAGTTCTGGAAACACTAGCCAAAACAATTAGACAACAGAGAGAAATAAAAGGAACAATTACAGGAAAGGAGAAGTTAGTGTCATTATTTGCAGACTGACATGATACTCTGCATATAAGACCCCCAAAACTCCACCAAAAAACTACTAGATTTAATAAGCAAATTTAGCAGTGTGACAGGATACAAGTCAACACTCAAAAATGAACATTATTCTTGTACACAAGCAACAAATTCACTGAGGGAAATTAGGGAAATAACACAATAGCATCCAAAACAAAATACTAAAAATCAATCTAACAAAGGATGTAAAAGATCTATCTACAGAAAATTACAACACTCTGAAAACAGACACTGAAGAACATATTAGAAAATTGAAAAATATCCCTTACTCATGGGTAGCAAAGTAATCAACTCTGTGAAAATGCCCATACTCGCAAAACTGTTATACAGAATCAATGCAATCTTGATCAGAATGCCACTTGCATACCTCACAGATGTACAGAAAACATTCCTAAAATTCATTTAGAAACAGAAAAGCCCTAGCATACCAAAGGTAATTCTGGGCAACAAAGGCAAAGTGGGAGCCATCACAATCCGATTTGAAATTCTACTACAAAGCTACTGGGATAACATCAGCATGGTACTGGCAAAGAACAGACCTGAGGATCAATGAAACAGATTAGAAGATACAGACACAACTACAAACACAGTCAGCAACTTTATCTTACATAAGAAAGATAGCCTTTTTAATAAAGCTGCTGGAAAAACTAACTTTCCTTGTGCCAAAGATTAAAACTGAGCACATGTCTATCATCATGTATTAAATTAAACGCAAAGTGGACTAAAGATCTAAATATTAAAAGAGAAACATTAAAATACTGGAAGATAAGGTACGTAGAAATCTTGAAGTCACAGGGGTAGGCAGAGAGTTCATGAACAAAACCCAAACTGCATGGGAAATACTTCAAAGAATAAACAACTGGGATCTCATTAAAATGTTTTGGCACATCAAAAGAAATCATAAACAGACTGAAAAGACAACCCACAGAGTGGGAAAAAATTTTAGCCAACTATCCCTCAGACAAAGGACTTCTATCTAGAACATAAAAAGGACTGAAAAAAAAATCAGGCCTTCACAATTTCAAAGACACAATCCAAAAATGGGCATCTGAGTTGAATACAAACTTCCTTGATGAAGAAATACAAATGGCAAATAAATACATGAAAAAACATTCAACATCACTGATCATTTGAGAAATATGCAAATTAAAACACTGAGACTTCATCTCACTCCATAAAGAATGGCTATCATCAAGAAACAAACCAATAACAAATACTAGCAAGGCTGTGAGGAAAAAGGAACCCTTACCCACTTTTGGTAGGAGTAGAAAGTGGTACAACCACTCTGGAAATCAACAGGGAGATTCATCAAAAAACTAGGTTTGGAGGTCCCACTGAATCCAGCTATTTCCTTTCTGTGTATAGGTCCAGAAGAATTAAAAACATCATACTATAGCAATACATGCACACCCAGGTTTATAATAACACAATTTGTTTTTTTTTTAATTTTAATTTAATTTATTGTTTGTTTGTTGTTTTTTGTGGTACCAGGGATCAAACTCATGACCTCACGCTTGCCAGGCAGGCACTTATACCACTCAACTAAATCCCTGGCCCCAATAGCACAATCTGTAATAGTTAAATCTTGGAAACAACTCAAATGCCTATCAATCGCAGAATGGATAAAAAAGACACGGTATTTTTATACAATGGAGTACTACTCAGCTATAAAGAAGAATAAACGCAAGGCTTTTATATGTAAATGGATGTAACTAGAGACCATACTCTTTAGTGAAATAAATCAGACTCACATGTGTGAACATCATATTGTCCCCCTAGTGTGAAAAACTGAAAGAGTACATAATATCCAAAATATACAACAGCTATTGTGAAAGTGAAAGAGGAAGACACTACTCAAAAAGAAAGAACATCTGGGATGGGGACACAAAGAAGGGAAAAGATGATATATACATACATACATACATACATACATATATATATATATATATTCAAGATAGATAATTATACTATTAATCTGTTAATTCATTAAAAAGAAGTGTGTTTTTATTGTGTTCATTTTTTCATGTCTATCTTGTAATTTGCGCAACTACTTTGAAGATGATACACAATATATTAACGTTAATATACTATTGTTTTGAAATTCTGTATCCTTTTTATTTAAAAAAATTTTAAACAAAATTTTAAATTAAGAAAAAAATTTTAAACTAAGGAAAATTGCAACTTAAGCATCTATAAGAACAAAATATTTAGGAACAGACTTAGTCAAACAGGCAGAAAGCTTAAATATTCAAAATTAGGGAAAAAATAGTGCTGAAAAGAAACTAAATATATGAATAAATGGGAAATACTTCATGCTCATTCACTGGAAAACTTTAATATAGGGCATCATGATGGGTAAAATATATCCCAATCATATTTTTCCAATAAAACATGTACTTCAGAGTAGCTTTGTGTTTTGTAGCTGAGTTGGGGAATACAGGAAGCAATCTCTGCATTTACCACTTAGCACAATGAACAGCAAGGGGTGCACACACGTCTAAGTATAAATAGATTAGTTTTACCCACATTATGTACCATGTCACATTTTCGCATATTTCTAATTTTTCTATTACATGTTTTCTTTTGATTTCTTCTTTAGAATTAGCACAGTTAAGTACAATGTTGCATGAAAATCTGCTTTTACAACTTTGGGAGGAGGTTGAAAGTGAGTTGTCATGTGCTACAGCTAGTAATGACTTGGATCATGTAAGCCAAAGAAATTAGGAAGGTATGATGGATAGAGAAGTACAGAATGAAGACTATGATTCAGATGAGGAAGAAAACAGTAATGTACATATTTGACTACTCAAAATGCTACAAAATGGTCATGGACACCTGAATGATCCAACATTAGAACTAAGTCAGAAAATAATATTAGGGACTTCTGAGAAAATGGCAGATGGTGAACAGCAGAGAAAGGTTTTTTTTTTTTTTTTTTTTTTTTAATATTTGGAATCCACATGCTGGCATATAGCAACATGAAGAAGAAAATGGAGGGAAATTGTTTCCCAGAAATTTAGCAAGGATCTGAAGTGAGAATTCAAGTCTACCAGGAGAGCAAAAAGGGACAAGTTGGAGGGAGATAGTGCTTTCTACTTGACCCTCACCTCAAAGGTGGGAGGGTATCTTGAACATGCAGAAGCATGGTGGTAAAGGCACAGTTATAAAAATAATAACGGCACAGTTATAGAATATCAAATTTAAAGCCGTATTATAGCAAAGTTAAAAAAACAAATAGTTCCTGTGCTGGGACCTGGAGCGCTGGGAAACCAAGCAACCCCTCCCTCCATGGTGAGGGTGGCAGCTGTGGTGGCCAAGGAAGGGAGCCACTGGTGTTTACTGGGACCTGTGCCATGCTGGGACCTGGAGCACCGGGAAACCAAGCAACCCCTCCCCCCTGCCTGTTTTATTTTGTTGAACTTCAATATACATGAAAAGTATAGACAGCTATTTTGAAGAGAACGAGACTCTACGACAGCCCTTATAGTGACTTCCCTATTGTCCAGTTTTGAAGATCTAAATTGCCTTTCTTATTCTGTTCAGATCAGTTTTATACTATGTTGTTTTGTATGAATTCTCTATGCAAAGACATGGACAACTATTTGAAAGAAAACAAGACACAATATGACAGTGAAGATCTCAGGTCATCTAGCTTTGAAATTTATGAAATTTATATCTCTTACACTGCTGTCATGTCCTATTTTGTTCTGTTTTGTTGTGTTTAATTTTATCCCTTTAAAATAAAAATTTAAAAGAAAAATCAAATAGTGGCCAGGGATTTAGCTCAGCAGCATAAGTGCCTGCTTGGCAAATGCAAGGTCATGCATTCAATCCCTGGTACCAAACAAAAACAAAAACAAAACAAACAAACAAAAATCAAATAGTGGTCTCTACCCATGCTCCCACTGCTTGGCATGTAAGTACCCTGCTAAATTAAATTCAGTCAGCCTGAACTGTCTGAGTCCAGGTGGTTTATTTCTGATAATGCATTGGGATATCCAGCTTGACCATATCCAGCTTGTGTTTTCCATGGTTCAAAAAGTATATATTATTTTCAACTTGCTTCAAAGACTTTGTTTGGGAAAGACTTGCCCAGTCAAGGACACTAACTCTGCTTGCTCTGCTCAAAGTCCTATCCCTTGTTCCCAGAGTGTTCTTACATTATAATAAATAATTCCTTTTGCATACAACTATTTCAAACTAGCTTGTCTGACAGTATGTCACTTAATTCATGTAATCAATCATGTAGTAACCTGTCATCAACCTCTGTACTTCCTGCTTGCAAAATGTATTTAAACTGAACTCTGACTCGTGTCTGGTGATTTGAACTCTGTTACAGTCTCTCAGCCGCCAATGTAACATCAGTAAATGGTGCCTTCCAGATTCCTTGATGTCTTCCATTAGGTTTTATCCTCGTTTTTCTGCAACATGGTGATTACTGGCAATCCCAGAAGTTTTCATGGAGAAATGCACAAGTGGAAAAGAGCAGTGGACACTGTACACTGCAGTGGCTGGTAAGTTTTTGGGTTTACGTACTCCTCAGGAGAGGGCAACTGGCCAGTAGCCATTTTGTACAGAAGCTAACAGAAGTCAGAACTCGTAATAGCTATGGGGTTGGCTCCATCTAGTGGCTCCAAATGTCAAGGTGAGGTACATCCAAGTTTAAATTGGCATGAGGTAGGGAGCCAAGCCCAAATCTGACAGAGAGCAAAGTTCAAAACAGCAGGAGTCACTCAACGTTGTGAGCTAAAAAATCAGAGTCCCCACCTCAAAGCCAGGAAACCTGAACTACAGATTTGCAGGGATCATCCACCACTGCCATTATTCTACTTCTGGGATCAATTCTACTTTGCTGGGATCAATTAACATGGATTTGGGCTCTGTCTGTGCCTTCTGTCAACCAATGACAGCAGACATACACTGAACTGGACAATATTTCTCCTACTTCCTTTCTTGGCTTTTTAACTTAATTTTTAAATTTTTAAATTATTTTTTATTTTTTCCTTTTTTTCTTGATTTACCTCATTTTTATATGAATGAGCATCTCATATCTTCTCAACTAGTTCCTAAAGCTTGTGAAATCTTCCTTGATCCTCCAGCCTTGTTTCTAATCTCTTAAAATTCTTTCTCTATTTTCCCCCAAGCCCTTTGAAATTTTCTCTGCTAAAGATACAATCACCATACAGAGGAGATATATACATACACACACACACACACACACACACACACACACACACACACACACACACACACATATATATATATGTACTGTATACAATTTTCTGACCTATTTTTATTTTTATTTTGTTTAAAGACATGGTCTCACTAGGTATTTCAGGCTGGCCTTCAACTATCTATGTAGCCCAGACTGGCCCTGAACTCACAATAATCCTCCTGTGCTTCAGTCTTCTGAGTGCTGGGACTACAAGCATGTGCCACCATGCCCAGTCAGATTTGTTTCAGATATTGTTTTTTAACTATAAATTCTGTTCTTATAGTTAAAGGTGGAAAATTAATAGTTTCAGAGTTTGTCATTTTATAGGGTGTGTTAAATGATTAGTGATTATACTACTTTAGCCAAGATGACACAATTGTCTAATCAGTTGTTCTTCCTTATGTGCCAAGACTAAGATTGCCTGAGGGTCATAATAATATAGGCCAGCCAACAACTTATCCCTGATAAGTTCAAGAGGTAGGACCTTGCAACAGAATGAAAACCAAGCCAGCTCTATCTGGGAGACATCTCCCTGAGAAGTAATCATTTCCTAAGGATTTGAGTCTAGCAACAAAGATACCTACTGTTTACAAGCAGTAAGGCAGAAAATAAGCTGAAAAAGAAAGAAAAGAAAAGAGAAAGAAAAAAAAGAAAAGAAACAATCAGGAAACAAGATGCAACCCCAGTCTTCCAACTAGTCACAGTCAAACCCAGGAGAAAATAAGGCAGAACAATTTGAAAGCCACCCATACCTGCTTTCTCTAAAGTGGTCAACAGCAGAAGTATAAAAGCAGATAAATGAGGCACTAGAAAAAAAAAAAAACAAATCAAAGTTTCTCAAATAACTTCAGTAGCAATACCCATTATAAAGGGCATGATTAGTGAATCTAGAGAAACTACAGATTAAGAAAATAAAAACAGAAGAGCTTAGGAAAATGGTGTAAACAATAAATGCCCAATATAGGAGAGAAACAGAATCCACAAAATAAAATTCAACCAGA
The DNA here is from genome assembly GCF_034190915.1 of Cavia porcellus. NCBI lineage: Eukaryota > Metazoa > Chordata > Mammalia > Rodentia > Caviidae > Cavia > Cavia porcellus. Next base: position 112,966,001 of record NW_026947484.1, read on the forward strand.
TTATCTAGGTGATTAAAAATTCTATTGGAACTATATGTATCAAAATGAACCAATGTGAGGACAGAGTATCAAATGTCAAAAACAGGACTGTAGTTAGTAATCATGAAAATAAAGATTTCTTAAAAAATAGCAAAGGACCATAAAAAATCAATCCAATGGCTGTTATTGGACCAGGGAAGAGTAACATAAGATTGATAAGAGTCAATGAAAAAACAGAAGATAATACAAACAATATTAAAAAAAAAAATGTTCAGAGAATAATGGCAGAAAACCTACTAGGCATGGAAAAAAATTTGACATATAGATTACTGAGGCATATATAATGAATCCACCAGCAAAAGGGAGAAAAAGGGAGCCAACAGTAGGAAAATAATGACAAAGATAAGTCAATACGTATCAGTTATAACCATCAATATTAATGGTCTCAATTCACCAATAAAAATAAACACACTGGCAGAATAGATCAAGAAGCAAGATCCAACAATACGCTACACACAAAAAACACATTTAATACAAAAAGTTGTAGACTGAAAATTATGGATGGAAAACAATACTCCATGTGATAGGAACTTAGATAAAAGCAGGGATAATTATTCTATTTGCAGATAAAGTAGGTGTCAAGCCAAGACTGATTAAGAGAGACAAAGTCATTACATCCTTGTTAAGGGAACAATTCAAGAGAAAAAGGTAAAACAAACACTAATAGATATGAAAAATCTAATGAACACTAATACAATTTTAATGAGGACCTCAATAACCCTCTCTCTTCAACAAATGGTGCTAAGGAGAACTAAATATTCACATGCAAAAGAAAGACGTTGGACCCTAATGTAACACTTTATACAAAAAATTAACTCAAAGTGGATAAAGATCAAAATATAAGATCTAAAACTATAAAATTCTTTGAAGAAAATACAAAGCAAATGCTTCTTAACACTGGTTTTTGCAGTGATTTCCTGGGTATGATATTAAAGGCACAAACAATAAAAGAAAAAACAAACTGGACTAGTGAAAACTTTTAAATTTTGTATAACAAAAAACAACCTATGCAGAGTAGAAAGACAATACAGAATGGGAGAAAATATTTGCAAATCATGTTATTTGATAAGGGATTCAAATCCAGAATACATAGAGAATTTGCACAACTCAAAAACAGAAAAGCAAATGACACATCTTGAAAATGTTTAAAAAGTCTTGGCCAACAAGTATATAAGAAGAGTTACATCACTGATTATCAGGGAAATGGAAATCAAAGCCACAATAAAGCTAGATATAGTAGTATTTGTCTGTTTCTCAGTACTTGGGAGGCTGAGGCAGGATGATAATTTGAGTCCAGGAATTTGAAGTTACCTAAACAACATAGACCACATGTCAAAACAAATAAAAGTAAATCCACAATTAGATATCATCCTACACAAGTAAGACAGCTACTATTTTAAAAAAAAAAATCAGTATGTATTGGTGAGGATGTAGAAAAACAGGAACATCTGTGTACTGTTACTTGGAATGTCAAATCATATAGCCACTAAAGAAACCAGTGTGATGGTTTCTTTAAAAACTAAAAATAGGCTTATCATATTAACCCAGCTATTCCACTTCTAGGTACATACCCAAAGAACAGAAAACAGGGTCTCAAAAAGACAGTCATTCACATTCACAGGAGTATTAGTCACATTATCAAACTAGATTACTGAATGACACGTTCATCAATGCATAAAAGATAAATAAAAGGAGTTATACTTAAATGGAGTATTTATTATGTAGCATTAAAAAGGAAAAAAGTTTGGCAAAATGCTACAAAATAAATGAACTTCAAAGGACATTCTGCTAAGTAAAATAACCAAATCTCTCAAAAATGAACACTGTACAATTCTGCTTATAAGATGCAATAAAAAAAAATACAGTGTGCTTACAGAAAATGTACTGCCGTGAAAGGTCCATTGTTATTTATCTCTGAAAATACTCTCCATCGCTTCACACACACTTATCCCACTGTTCTTGCTACTTTCTAAAGTAGTTTTTGGAACTTTTTTATATCTTTGTTTGTGCTATTGTGGCTGCCTCAATGCCCTGAATTGATTCCTAAATATTTACATTTCATGGTCATTTGACTTTGGGAAAGTGACAAATGTGATTAAAAGGGTAGATAAGGGGGCTGGGGATTTAGCTCAGCGGCATAAGTGCCTGCCTTGCAAGCAGGCAGTCGTCATTTCAATCCCTGGTACCAATAAAAACGAAAAAGACCAAAAAAAAAAGAAAAAAGAAAAGGGGGTAGATAAGGACACACTGCAATATCTTCATGAGGCTGCCTTTCCACCAGATAGTACTTGGAACTGTGTGTGTGTGTGTGTGTGTGTGTGTGTGTGTGTGTATGTGTGTATAAAATAAAAAATCTTTTTTAATATATATAAAATCTTTTTTTCTAAATCACATCTTTTTTCCAGAACTGCTTCAGAAAGTGGCAATGCACCTGTAATCTCAGCACTTGGGGGCTGAGGCAAGATGATCATGGTGTGTGCATGGCCAGCCTAGACTACATAGTGAGTTCAAGGTCAGTCTGTACTACATAGTGAGACCCTATCTTTAAAAAAAAGCAGAAAGAGGCAATGATGATGGGATAATTGTGTGAAGACAAGGGAAAATATTTTGAAGGGATTAATGCAGTGTCTTTTATTGTAATAAACTTTAATATTTAAACATTCACCACAGTTTTGATATATTTACAACTGGGGTAAGAAATTATCAATAGGGAAGAATGGAGACCAATATTGTGTCTATATATTTTCCCAAGTGTGACAAAAGAAACCAATAGTTAGAATATATATGAGATCAGCATATATGTATAGTTACATGTTTTGATTGTATGATTTTTTGTTATTTTACAGCTAAACTATTTATTGTTCTGATAAGAGCATATAACAATCTTTAAGAGCATAATTTGAAGGCAGATTATCCTGATTCCAATTCCAATTCGCTGCTAAATTCTGATTTAATATTTATAAAACATTTATAATGGTGCTTGGTATATAGTAAGCACTATATAAACATTAGATAAAATAAGCCTAGCTTTATCTGATTTTGCTTTTTAATCAGGCAAAAACATCTGAGAGCTGTAACACGTATAAAGAAAAACATTACACAAATCTATGTTTAAAAAATAAATGTAAGTATTTTAGTTTTTAATCATTCAGTCAAAAAATATAAATTTATTAACACAATACTACAGGAGGGTTTTTTGTTTGTTTATTTGTTTGTTTGTTTGTTTTGTCTTTCTCCTTTTTATCCGTACCAGGGATCGAACTTAGCACTACCTGCTTGCAAGGCAGGCTCTTATGCCACTGAGCCAAATCCCCAGCCCCTACAGGAGGTATTTAATACTGTTATCTTGATGTGCTTTTAAACCATTCAGTTAATACATAGTTCAGTTTATAAGCACTACTGATAGAAAGAAAAGTGACTTCCTGGGGACTATGTGCAAGAATTACTACTCCTAAGAATGATATCTCGGCATTTGAGGAAACAGCAAAAGCAGTCCATTAATACCAAAGAAGGTCATTCTTTGAGTTTCTCCTTTTCCTCTAAGAAGTCTCATTTGACACATGCCTTTCCCTTTATTGATATAAAGAATGTCAAACAGAGATACCAAAAGAGTGTGACTGAACAGGCTTTGTTATGTACCCTATAGTTTATTACCAACAATATCATACGTTTGTCCTCCATTTCCCTGCACAATTATCAATAGAAAGTTTTTTCATTTCTTTGGGTCTTAATAAAGAAAAACAGTAAGAAATGAAACTGTTGAATAAGAATGAATTTGGAAACTCTTAGATATAAGACTTAAAAATTAAAATTCATCCTTTAGGAGTAAATGCTTTTTGAGCAAATAATACAATTGAAGTAACTCAGGCCAGTGAGTCAGTAACTCGGGCTCAGTGGCACAAGCACCTTCCTGGCAAGCACAAGGTCCTCAGTTTGTTAGTACCAAAAAATAAATGAATGAATGAAAGAAACAAAGAGACAGAGAGAGAAAGAAACTAACTCACTAAAGAGTTAAATCAAACAGTCTTACACAAGAAGTGAGGATATACGCTCATCCACACATGAATGCCAAAAATTACATAAACAAAATTAATAGTAATGAGAGGCAACAGGAGGGAAAAGAGAAAAAAATATGCTATACTGACAAAAATAAAAGACAGTAATTGACAATCTGTAAGACAGAAAGTAAACAATATGACCATTAAGCATGTTGTATCAACTTAACTAAGAAATACCTAGCAGTTTAGGAAAAAGCATGGAACTGGAAAGAGATCATCAGCATTAAATCTTCTGTCTCACATATTCATTTCTTATTAAATATTCACCATTTTATTAGGCTTTTTTTTTATAAAACACAAATATAGAGCAGGGATATAGCTCAGCACTAGAGCATGTGTTTACTTGTAAGCATGCACTTATCTCTGGGTTCAATGTCTAGCACAAAACAGAACAAAAAACCTTAAAAAAAAAAAAAATCAACCAACCAAAAAACAAATGGAAGAAAAAACAAACCAGATATAATCATATCATTTCCTCACATTTAAATACCTTCAATATTTTCTCTTCGCCTATTAATACAAGTTCCTTTAAATGTTTATAAGTTTCAATAACATGATCCTGGCCTTTCCTTTTAGTCTTAACTTCACACTGGTCACTTCCTATCCATACATCACATTGAACTCTATAACCAAAAATGTCTTACAGTTTCACTGATTTTTCTTTTTTCCTCTCAACATTTGCACTCCTTTCACAAATTTTAACTGAGATAAATTTTCAACTCTTCCTCCATTTCAGTTTGTCATTTCCAAGAAGTTTACAGTTCCATTCAAACTTTTGATAAATATTTATTACCAGTCTACTATTAATCAAGTATTATCTTAGGCAGTTGAATATATATTAATAAATGAAACACATTGCCTTTCCCTTCTAACATAAACACCACACAACACTAACCACATTTGATTATAACTACAGGGGCTGGGGATGTAGCTCAGCGGCATAAGCACCTGCCTTGCAAACAGGCAGTCGTGAGTTCGATCCTTGGTACTGATAAAAAGGAAAAAGACCAAAAAAAAAAAAAAAAAAAAAAAAAAGATTGTAGACTGTAACTAATACTGTATCAAGTATGAGCTAAAATCAGTTTAATTATAATATTAACTAATTCATAAGACAGTAAAGGAAGATCTACTAAGCACCAATCATGTGACAGGGAGGCCCATTGTTCTCAGCTAAACTGGAAGACCTGAAAAGGTTTAAAATATCAGTTCTAATAACCATCTCAAATGAACTATAGATAAAAAGATTTAGTTTCTAATTCTATTTTTGCAATTACCCTCTTGATTTTAAACCCATCGCTTTTTATAAACCTCATAGTCCTAAGTGTAATATAGAAATAATTAAATTAGTATGAGTATAAAGACTTTCAAAGTATATTTCTTGTCAGGTTCAAAAGCATTTAAACAATCTGAAAAATGATAAATAGGAAACATCAAATAATGAATTTCTAATCTGTAGTAAAATATAAACTGTGTATTTAAGAAAATGCCACTAAACTAGTTAATATGAATACCTAGTTAGATTAAACTGCTTTATGAAATAATATCTAACAAAAGAGAGGAAAAGAAAGTGCTCTAAACTATATAACTGCATGTATATTTAAGTGTATAAGATAGAATATGATATCACAGAGTTTTATTGGATCATTGAACAGAACTGTTTGCAGTATCATTGATGGAATGTCCACTTTACAAGCTTTAATTTTGTGACTTGAACAATTATTTCTAAGAGGACAATATGTAATCCATTAACTAGTGATTTCCTACTGTTCATTTTTTTTCTGCAAATCTGTATAACTTGTACCCTTTCTCTGCTTTTTTTTTCTTTTCTCCTTGAATAAAATTAAAAAAAAAAAAAAGCCAACAGAAAAAAAAAAAAAAAAAAAAAGAAATAATATCTAAAGCTAAATCAAATGATTTAGTGTATCATCTACCGTCTCATAATATCTCATGATCATTCTCTAATTAAAATTCTGTTTTTTTCTTCAGGGTTCAACTCAGATAAAGAGTCAGATTCTGAAACTGAGTTCTATCCATCAGCCTCTCAAGAGAAAAATTAGTCTAAAATATTGTAAAGACACATAAATGAAGCAGTCTCAAAGTAAAATTACTCAAACCAACCAAAAAACTTGACATACTTCACATCTATGACAAAAGATAATCAATGTTCTATATTTGGTAATAATTTGTCTAAAAACACTTGTAGGGAGATATAATGAACAGCATAAAACAGATTCAATATCCAACCTTCTATTCCATCTCTAAAGCAGAAGCTTAACAAAGGAAAAGCAACAAATTGGTCCCACTGAGGAAGAACCTTTTCTTGCTTTGAACTTGCTAGAGGGCAAACAGGCTTCAGGTATGTCAGTCCCAAGTGACTACTATAGCCAACTCAACTAGCCAAATTTCAAATACAGAAGAAAAACACTAGTCAAAATGTCCTAAACTTTTTAAAAAAATCCTTCTCCATTTCTAAAAAATTATACTGTGTGTGTATATATATAACATATCTATAATGATACTTTTTTTTCAAAAATACTTCTCAACAAACAGAAGTATCCTAAGCTACAGCAGTAAGAAATGTTACTAGAGTTCTAGACCACAGCTCTTCAGTTTCTTTCTTCATTTCTCTTTCAGAGAAATGCAAAAGTTTTTTTGTTACTAAATATTTTACTTATCTTCCTAACCTACTTTTACTAGTCTACAACAGCTTTATAAATCGTCAGATTAAAGAAACAACTAGTAAAAACCCACAAACAGAATGCTCAAGAAGGAAATACTTAAATTTTCACAATGCAGATTAATGCCTTTGCTTGGAAATAGTTATCAACAATAACACTAAGTCTTAAACCACAATTATAGCCACTTTATTTCAGCCTGAGTGAAAGAAGATTTTGAGAACATTTTTTTTCTTTTCAAAATGCTTACAATTCTGCCTCTAGATTGTCCTTCCTGGCTTCTCCCCATTCCCAAAAAGAAACTCAAATGTTAAATACTGCCATCTGCACTGAAATCTCCATAAACTGAGAGCTAAATAAGCCTTTCCCTCCTTAAAATAAATAAATACATACATACATACATACATACATACATACATACTGCTGTCTGCTCCAGACAGCAATCTGGATGCCTGTTTTTTTGAGAGTGAATTCTGTTATCTGACCTATGTTTAACAAACATCTAGTACACACAGTACCTAAGCACTACACTACTAGAATGAAAGAGACAGGGAAGTGTCTTCAAAGTACTCATATTCTTAATTGATAAAAGACATACTCCAATTACAGTGTATCCAGGCCTGGCTCAAAGCTTGTAACATATTACTTGAAACAGATTATTTCAGGAAAAAAGCTGACAACCAGGGGAAAGGACATTGGCAACTAGGAAGACAGCAGGTATTGAAGTGTTACAACATATACTTAGGACTAACAAATATGAAATATCAGACAGTTTATTTATGTAATCCTACACACAGGGCACAGCTGCAGTGAAATGATTATATGCTTCATAATAAATGATTCTGCAGGTAATGGAGAAAAATAAAGGAGACAAGTAGAAGAAAGAAAGCAGTACACAAAAGTTGGTAAGTAACACTAGAAATCTGGCAACTCCAATAAACAAAATTACATACTGAACATAAATAATTTATGGTTTGGTCCCACAATTGAATATTATACACCAATAAAAAGAACCAACCACGCATATATTCCCAATGACACGGATGAAATTCAAAAAACATGATGTTAAATGAGAAAAATTAAATATATAACTCTACATATATAAATGCCAAGAAAACTAAACAAAATCTATGCTAAATTTTTAAAAGATGTTTACCTCAAGAGAAGATACTAGACTGGAAAAGGAAAGAGCATAGGAAACTTTTTGCATAATGAAATTTGTGTGTATTAATCTAGATGTAGTTTAGTTATACATTAAGAACTTAGGAGTCATTCAGCTCTATACCTCAAATTCTACAAGGTAGCATATGTAAATTATACTGTGATGAAGAACAAACAACATATATAACTGTGATAAAATATGGTCAACAGCCAAGTCACGGTTATCCTACAAGCAATGATCAATCTTGTAAGCAATCAGAAGAAAGAATCTATTGCATACTGAACTAGAAAACAAATTTCCTATAAAATCTTGAAGCACAAAACTGGCTTCTCCATCTCAAGACATCCTATAAAATCTTGAAGCACAAAACTGGCTACTCCATCTCAAGACAATCTACATGCAAATGGTCCCTATAATAAATGTTACAAAAATAAAATACTCTTTATGAAAGAAAAAAAATGTTTTCCTATACAACAGCACCTGCCAAATAAGAGGTACACTAATAAAGGAATGAGCAGCAACAGAATGCATAACACAAACACTATTCTTTAAACTACCACTAGTATCATTACACACTAGCAATAAAATGAAGTTTTGCTTCAAAGCATGCTTAAGTCACTGAGACATTATCTAAATACACATCACTCAACTATAGCACTTCTCATCTTGTGCATTTTTTAAACAAATACTGAAATTAGCGAATTTTCTGACAAGACAGAAAATTTCTTAGATTGGAGAAAGGCTTAAGCTAAGTGAAATATTATCAGTGTTGTTTTTACACTAAATTTCACTTACCAATTACACATAATTTCACTTACCAATAAACACATTTATTAACATCTTACATTATTAAAAATGTGTTCTTTTACATAACAGGCAGAAATAATGTCAATTCAATTTTTAATAAATTTTTGGTAGTACTGGGCAATTACCCAGGGCCCTCACAAAGTTGCTCATTCTAGGCTCAAACTCATGATTTTCCTGCCTTAACCTCCCAGTGTGCTGGAATGACAACTGTGTACCATCATGCCAGGGTACAATTCTTTGCTGAACTTAACAGTCTTAGAAAACATCTTAGAATGCTACATTAGAAAAGTCATTCAGTAGACATACACACAAAAGCAATATTAAGATAATAATTTACAGTTCTGCACACTACAGTAACAAACAGAAGCCACAATTTGGAGGCTCTCATTAATTTATTAACAAAATAACATTTATGAAAGGAAAGACTACTTATATATATTACCTAAGAAAAGCAGTGAAGTAATTCAATAAATCTTACACTGAACTGGTGAAGAGTTCAGTAATAGTCACTAAACCAAACATTATCTTCATTTTTTAGAATGTTAAGGCAGTCACTGGGAATTTGTACGCTTTAGACAACCTCAACACAAAAGAAGAAAACCTAAGAATTTAGTCTCACAACTTGATGGGTTTTTTTCACTCCTATCAAATCAAATGAACGAAGTTTATCAAAAAGTCAATTCTTCACATTTCAAACTTTTATTTAAACATTCTTTTATTCTGGACTTGAAAGCATACTTTTAAAAACCACTTTCTATATTATTCCTACCTTGATATATAACATTTAACAAAGTAATTTTCCAACTTACCTAGATTTTGTCTTACTAACATCTCGCTGCAGGAACAATCTCATCCGAAATTAAATCAAACCTGAAAGGATACATGTAAAAACCACTGTTTAGTTTTTTGCTTCTAGCATAAAAAAACTACATTTTTTAATAAAGAGCTGCAAATTATTTTCTTAATAAAACACCTAAAAAAGTGTTCAACTAAAACATGATCACTTTAATATAGCGGAAAAAACAGTGCTAAGTACTTTTTTCTGAGTAACAAATTTTGTTGTCTTTTCTTTTTGTCTTTTTGAGACAGGGTCTCACTATGCAGTTCAGGCTGGCCTTCAGCTCACTTTGTAGCCCAGGCTGGTCTCCAACTTGCAACGATTCCCTTGCCTCAGCCTCCCAAATGCTGGGATTACAGGCATGTGCGACCATGCCCGGCTAAATTTTGTTCTTTTAAAATATTTTTATAACTTTTTAATGATTTTCATAGCACAGAAATGGCAATAATCAGAGTTAGTAGTCATTCTTCAGTATCTATAGGAAATTGTTTCCAAGAATCCCTCAAGAATAGATAATGTGTAGATGCTCAAGTACCTCACATAAAATGGTCTTTGCACATAACTTACACATATTCCTTCAGTGCTTTAAATTATCTCTAAATTACTTATACAAAGTACAATGTAGACATTATATAAATAGATATTGCTACTAAATTGATTACAGATTATAAAGAAAAAATCTGTACATACTTAGCATAAACACAATTAGTTTTTCTAAATGGTTTAAGTCCAAGATTGGCTGAATTCAAAGTTGCAAAGTCTACCAATAGAGAAGGCTGACTGTATTTAATATTGACATATTTCTGTTAGTGTTTCTAATTATCATTAACTTATCTGAAATATGTCCTCATAATTGAGTAACGAAAATACAATGGTTATCCCATATATACTTTTATCTTTTCAGTACTACTCATCAGTGATCTCACTTTTATCTCTCTCCAAACACTTTTTCTTATCCATGTTTCTACCAAACTACAGCTCTCCAGTTCTCAGAAAAGCACCTCTCTAAGCAGACTCTCTGCTTTCATGCCTTTTCACAAGGTAAACTGTAATTATCTACCTATAACTACTTTCCACCTCTCTTTACCCTTGCTAACACCTTTTCACTAGTTCTCCAATAAAATTAGCTTAGTCTTAGTCAGTCTGGTATATCCTCCTTTAATTCCTTCAGCTATATAAAACTTTCTCAATTACTATTGCAACTAGTACAGCTATCAACCTTCTCTGTTTATTTACGTATTTTCCAAACTACAGTAGAAACATACTAAGGACAAGAATTCATTTATTATTATTAGCACTTTTATTGGATGACACAGTAAAGCTTAGCAATGTAGGCTAAATAAGAGAATCAAATTCTGTATTACAATCCAAATATATTTGGGATATAGATGATAAGCAAGAAAAATGGGCTAATCCATTTAATTCACATCTAAACAGACTGCAGGACAAAATCATTTACTGCTCCCAGAAAAATTAATATGAAATAATCATCTCAAAATAAAAATACAACTGACAAAAATCATTCTAGTTCAGTCTTTTGTTGAGTGAATGTTTATTTCTCATTATTAGTACCAGGATTTTGGTACTGTTTTTATCCTTACAGAAAACGAAGTTTATGACCCAGAAATCCTATACTTACACTTCAGCAAGAAAAGTCGCAGAGGAGACAAATACAATTTTAGTACTAATAGCATCAATAATCTACTAAATGGTTCTCAAAACTTTAGACACAGCTTATTAGACACTGTCCCCTTCCCCCAGTCCTACTCCAGCAGGAATACACTGAAGCCTTCTAAGTTGCACTAAATTACTAAGTTCCTGAGGTAATGCTATGTTTGGGAACACACACTGAAAACCACAGATCTAAAATTTTATACAATTCCAAGGTTCAGAATACTCTCTCTGCCACCAAGTGCCATCAACTTCAAGTTGCCTAGTGCTGGACACTGGGATCTTTCACGAACTATACACTATAAAAGAAAGTGAAAGCATTAGAAGTCTATCCAAATTGCTGAGTTTGATAGGCTAGAAAATGGTTCCATAAAATATATTCATGCCCTGATCCCTGGTAGCTATGTATGTTGCTTTATATGTGGGAGGAAAACCAAGGTCTCTGCAAATCTGATTAAGAAATCAGGGGACAGGGCTGGCAATATAGCTCAGAAGCACAGTGCCTGCCTGGCAAGCATGAGGTGATGAGTTTGCTAGGTGCAATCATATCTATCTGTTAGAAGAAAGAAAGGAGAAATTTGTCTCCACCCAAGGGAGGAGGCAATGAGAAGACAGGCCATAAAAATTTGAAAATGCGGGCCTTAAAGATTGGAGGGATATGATCATGGTCAGAAATACCAGCCTCAGGAAAACACCAAAAAAAAAAAAAAAAAAAAAAGAAAGAAAGAAAAAAAAATTTAGATACAGATATACACAAGATAGCTAAGATAACTGTACTACTAATTCTATTAGTTCATGGAAAGAAACTGTGAGTGCTTATATTGTTTGATCTATTTTGCATGCCTGTATCTTATAATCTGAGCAACTATTTCAAAGATGATAATATGGAATATAGTGATTATTAAAAAGAAAAAAAAAAAGGACACTCCTGTAAAGCCTCCAAAGGGAGAACATCTGTAACAACTCGGATGTTTGCCCTGTAATTAATAATGTCAAAATTCTGGCCTCCAGAATTCAGAGAATAAATTTCTACGTTATTTAAGCCACTCAGGTTGTGGTAATCTGATAGAACCGCTATAAGAAACTCACATACTAATGAAGGCAGACTTCAGTAGAAATGAATTAGAAGCACCTCTACATAAAAGGTACTATAAACTGAACTCTGTCCTTCCCTCCAAAACTCTAACCCTGTATCTAAATGTTTGAAGAAAGAAAGTTTCAGAGGTAAATTAAACAAGATCATAAAGATACTGCCGTAATCCAGTATGAGTAATCCATGTAAAGAGAACAGGCATGCTTATACAGAGGAAAAGCTGTCTACAAGGACAAGAAGGATCAGGAGAAATAAAACCTGCCAATATTGTGATCCTGAACTTTCAGTTTTCAGAACTGTTTTTCAAGTTACACACTCTTTGTTATTTTGCCATGGCAGCCCAAGAAGGTAAATATACAAAAAAGAATACATAGGTACTATATGCTTTAAAATGGCTTAAATAGTAAATTGTCAGGGGCAGTCACTACAATAAAAATAAAAGCCTATACAAATACCAAATATGCACATAAACCAACTTCAGTAAGATTTTTATTCTGCTCTGTTCAATTATACCTCACCATTCTGCACAACAAATTATGAAAGCATATTCTTCCTGAAATTTTGTATCTTTTGATAAACACTGCCCCTTTTTCCATCCGCTCTTCCATCTTCACATAGCCTTAGGTAAACACTACTCTATTCTCAACATTTTTGGATTTCTCATTTAAGTGAGATCATGTGCTATTTGTTATTCTGGTTTGATTTCACTTAGCATAAGGTCCTGAGCAAAAGGTCACCCACCTTGCCAGTAGTGACTCAATTTCTTTCTTCGGAGGCTGAACAATATTTCATTCTGCCTATACATTTTCTTTATCAACTCATATAATGATGGACTATTGGACTGCTCCCATATGTTAGCTATTGGACATTGATATCACAATGAATACAGAAATACAGAAACCTCTTTAGCATAGTGATTTCAACTACTCTGGACATAAACCCAGAAGCACAATTACTAGATCCTATGGAACCTCCATGCTAGTTTCCATAATAGCTATATTAACTTACATTCCCATCAATGGTGCAAAAAGGTTCTCTTTTCTCCATGTCCTTACCAATATTTGTTATCTTTTATCTTTTTTATTTTTTTCTGGTACTAGGGATTGAATGGAGGTCTTCACTCTGAACTATATCACCGTCCCTTTATTTTAATTTTTTTATTTTAAAACAGGATCTCTAAGTCACTAATTTGCCCAGATGGGGCTGGAATTAGGATGCTATCTCCTTAGCCTTCCAGAGAACTAAGATTACAGACATGGGCCACCATTCCCAGTTTTCTCAACTTCTGGTAACAGCATTTAAAAAAGATCTTTTTTAAAGAAGGTGAATATTAAAATATTTTCAAATTCACACCTAAAAAGTATAATACTGTTTAAGCGCTGAGAAAGATGTACAAAAGAGAGTCTAAGGAAAAATGACAACAAAATATAATGTATCCTGGTACACACACAAAAAAGACCAGTTGCATTTCTACACACAAACAATAACAAATCAAAAAAGAAAATTAAGAAAAGTTTCACTACAATAACACAAAAAACATTAATTTAACCAAGGATGAGATTTCCTGTACACTGAAAGCTACAATACACTGCTAAGAGAAATCACAGAAGACACTAATAGAAAGATATCCTGGGTTTGTACGTTGGAAGACCTTGTTAAAAGGCCAGTACTACCCAAACAATTGAAAGATTCGAGTATAAGACCTATTAAAACCCCAATGGTGCTTTTTGAAGAAACAGGAAAATTTATCCCTAAATGCATATGGAATTTCATGTGACCCTCAAGTGCCAAAAACTCTTAAAAGGATGATAAATTCAGATTTCAAAACACTAAAAAGCAACCATAATCAAGACAGTGATGGTAATGGGTTAACAACATATAAAGACCAATGGAAGAAATCAGAGCCCAGAAATAAGCCCAAACCCTTATGATCACATAATTTTTGACAAGGTGCCAAGACTACACAATTGCACTGCTTGGAAATAAGGAAATAATAGGAGAGAATTAACAACATACATGAAGAAAATTCTGAAAATAAATACATGGTCGTTGGTCATTCTCACTGTGATGATATTTTCTATGTATACGCAGTTATCAAATCTGTTTAAAACTGTAAATTTTAAACATAATTTATTATGTCAATTATACTTTAATAACTTTAAAATTCACAATATGCAAAGAATAAAGTTAGTGAAAAATTTGAACCTCAAATTTAAAGTTAAAATGACAATAAATTAACACAAAAAGAATACTATCATTTATAAACAAAAAAAAGTCTTAATTCCTAAAAACTAAGGTACTCCCAGACTGCTAGATACCCAACATGTCTGGCACAAACAAAAATTATCTCTAGAGAAAGAATCACCCTGAACAGCCTGGAAAAGGTAGTCAGAATTTTAAATGTTAAAAACCGTGGTATTTAGAAAAACAGAGAGGTTAAGAAAAATTCCAAATATAAACTTGCTCCAATCATTGAGTAACAATGAATGTACAGGGCATCAAGGGAAAACAACAGAGACCAGAGAGAATGCTACAACTGAAAAATAGAGCTGTACTATATATAAGTCTGCCTTCAACATAGGAAATTCCCCCAAAATACGTAGTTTGGGCAGTAAGAAGCTGAAGCCCTATGAGGTTAATGCCAGACAGAGTCCAAGCCCAGTAGAACAGATGGAAATTAGTGGAATTCACAGGAACTTGAAAACTATAGGGCAGACTTTAAAACATGACAATCAACTCCACCAAAATCTTCACATAACTACCAACTTACTCAGTCACAGGGACACCTCTTCAAGACACCAAGCCAAAAAAGCAACAACTGAAAGCCTAGAACAGAGATCAGTAGCTACATATCTTACATAAAATCCAAGTTTCCAACTCTAAGCTCAGACAAGTTGACTAAAACAAATGTCAACAATTCTAAAACTATTTAACAAATCCAATCAAAATGTATCTATAATGCCCAGTTTTGAAGCAAAAATAACATGATATGTAAAAAAACAGGAAAGTTTAACCCACATTCAGATAAAAAGAACAAACAGGTACTATTCTGAGCACTACTCAATGTTGCTGACCGTACATAATGAATTCAAAGCAATTAAAGTATATTACAAAAAGCAAAAGAAAATATATTCAAACAACGGACAGAAACTACAAGAGAAAAAACTGAAAAATATAGGTACTGAAATTAAAAACAAAAAACCTTACCAGATCTGTTCAACAGAAAATTAGAAGACTGATGAGTTTTAAGGCAGGGAAATAAAATGACAATCCTAAGAATAGATAGTAACTAAAGAAAAACAAGTAACTTCAGAGACCAGTAGGACAGTATCAGGCAGTCCAATTCAGATGTAACTGAAGTCTCAGAAAGAAGTACGAAAAGTTAACTACACATATACACAAGCTACGGATGAAATAATGCACAAAACATCTCAAATTGGGTATAAATCATTAACTTACAGATCCAACAATTTCAAACTCAAGATAAATAGAAGCACTTTTACACAGGTATCAGTGTCAATACGAAGTTTTGATAAAATACAAATGGCACTTTGCTGATGAATTTGCAAATTGGTCAAATATTTGGAAAAAAGTTTTGAATATCTTCTGAGGTTGAATATATGTCCTATAACCAACTTATTAAATATTTAGGTATTTACTATAAGTAAATGTATATATGTGTGCATTAGAAAAAGATGTAAGGAAAATCATGATAGTACTTCTTAAAAACCTAAAACTGGAAACAACAAATATTTCCATTAATAAGCAAATAAATAAATGAGATATTCATACTATAATCAACTATAATTAGATCCAACAATGGAGGAGTATCATAAACATAAGGCTGGAAAAAAAGCTAGGATCCATTTATACAAATTTCATTTTTAAAAAGTGGGGAAAGTACAGTTCAAATATATATATTTTTTAGGTGCTAAAAACACAAAGCAAAAAAGTGACCCCCACAAAAGGTAGGATGGCTGGCAGCTGCCCAATAAAAGAGAGATAAAACTGGGAGGCAGCAGAGTTGAGAGCATAGCGAAGGCAAATGACAAACTACACAAGTAAGTACTAAAGGTAATATATTTTTTGTGACTTTTTCTCTTACCTGACTTTAAAGTCATAAGAACGCTTCTGTACGACAGCAAAAAAAAAAAAAAAAAAAAAAAAAAAAAAAAAATACAGTAGGGAAAAGGATAAGAGTTGCACAGAGCAAGACTTTTGTATATTACTCTAAACCAGATTGAAGTAAAATTTTTAAGTATAATTTCCAGACTAATCACTAAGAAAATGAAAAATATATATAGGATAAAATGAGGGATTTAAATACACTAGATAAAAACACAAAGGGAGACAATAGAGGAATAGAGGTACATCAGCAACAACAAAATTCTTAAAATATACAGAAAACCAGTATCAAGACGATAGATGCAATCCTCTCTTACCAGTAATTACAATAAGGTCAAACTAGTTGAGAAATAATTAGAAACAGATTGGAAGAATAGGTAAAACAAAATCCAACTATATACACTGCCTATAAGAGACAAATTTTAATATTCAAAGATACCAATAGACTTGGGTATGTTATTTATGACTCTAAATCCCAGCACTCTAGGAAGATGAAGCAGAATCTTTTGTTCAAACCCAGTGTGGGCCACTTAGCAACTTAGTGTGACCCTGTCTCAAAATAAATAAGGACTGGGGATATAGCTTACTGCAAAGGACACAAGTTTAATCCTCCCAATATCTGACATTCAAAACTTAAGCTTAATTTGACTCAAAGTTTCAGAGGATTGAGTCTTAATGTAAACTGGCTCCAAGGAAGAAAACATCACAGCAGAAAGGAATGGCTAAGCAAAGCTGCTTAGGTGATAGCAGCTAGGAAGCAGTATAGGGGAACAGTGCCAGACAGGAAAGGGCTAGGGGTCATGTAACATACAAAGAATACTTCAATTTTGATAAAAGTAACAGTATGAAACACTGCTATTAGTTTCCCTCAACATAGTCCTCACTTCAAACACACTTATCCCACATTTCTTGTAACTTTCTGAACTAGTTCTGGGACTCTTCTTTTGTGATATTTTTGAAGAATGATCAAAAATACTGCTGCTACCCCAGGGTTCACTTTTAAATGTTACAATGAGTCCTTAGCACACTTATTCATCAAATCTGCCACCATGTAATTTCTGGCTCTTCCCTCTAGTCAAAATGGCTGTGAAAGTTGATTCAGGACATCAGGGCTGGCACAACTAAGGATACTCATAAAAGAGGGCTCCCAGAACTGCTTCAGAAAGTGCTAAGAGTGGGGGATACATGTGTTTGAAGCAAGGAGAAATATTTTTGAAACGGGGCTAATGGCGATGTGTCTTTCACTGTAGTATTTTAAACATTAGCCATATTTCTTGATCATTCCACAAATAGTACATACACAAAGCATAAGACACCATGACCCATCCAAACATACCAAGAGTGCTTTACTGAACCCTTACATAGCTCCCAAGCAAATCAAGCTGAGAAGCTTAACTGTCACCATATTTAATCTCCAAATACACTAGTAAATTAACAGGTCTGCCTAACATAATACAACTATCTTAGTTCAACTGAAAATACAAGAATCCCTTTCCAAAAATCTCAAAAGCTCCAGTATTTTTCAAAAGTCTAAGACTCTTCTAAGATACCAAGCAACCTCTTAGTTATGAACCTCTAGAAAGACCAAAAACAAGTTACATAATCCCAAAATACAATAGCAGGAATAAACATTCCCATTCCAAAAGGGAGGACAGCCATGAATTGGAGCAAAGTAAGATTGAAACCCAGCAAGGAAAACACTACGTCCTGTACCTTCACGTCCAGCATCCAGAGCACAGAGTGGCGAGACGTGAGTTACAGACGGCGTGGGCAGCCCCACTCCTATGGTCTTGCTGGTTGAACCCCAAAAGGTGTTGCTCTGGATCCTACAACTTTACCTAGCAGACATTCCACATTTCTGGCACCTTTACCTTCCTCGGGTCTCCAGTATGTTTTCATTGTCACTACTTTATGCACTGCTCTTCCAGGGACTCCTTTGTCTGCTCTTCTAGGCCTTTCTTTTATATCTAATAGGAAACTTTCCTTGACTCCACAACTCTGGTAAAACCACTATCATATGGATGATACCAAGGTATGCTAATCAGTGAGAACAGCCAGGACCCTTTGGAACAGGGCTGCAGGGGCCTCTGATGGATGAGCATGGTGAAATGTATCTCCCAGGGAAGCTACTCCCTAAAAGACCCTTCTCCAGCAGGAGTTTCAGAGGTGCTCTTCTCAAATGAAGAGTTAAACTTCTGTACCCTTGAGCCTATGATGGGTAGGGTCTTACTGATTTCTGAGGTGCCCTCAAAGCTTTCTTCTTTGGTTTCTTTGTGTACGGTGCTTATCTCTTCTATACTTTTTTTTTTTTTTTTGTCTTTTTCGTTTTTATCAGTACCAGGGATCAAACTCACAACTGTACACTTGCAAGGCAGGCGCTTATGCTACTGAGCTAAATCCCCAGCCCCACGGAGCTTATCTCTTGAGCAACCGTAACCTTTTGCCCAACTTTTCAACTCTGCTCTACTTTTTGAGCCCAGTTTTATCAAAGCAGCTGGTAGTGCTTGTGGCACAAGCCTGAGTGTTGAGCTACCTTAAAATTTCCTCAGCCAGATCAGTAAATCCACTGACCTTAATTTCAAGTCTCCTGCAGTCTCAGAACATAGGTAAAATACAGAAATTATTTTTGCCTGGGTGTAACCCAAATGGCCTCCAGTATGTTTCCCAATAAAGTCCTTGTCTCTAGTTGAAACTTCCATGAGTCTGGTCTTTACTGTATACAATCCTATCAGCATTCTTGTCTTCCGAGTCACAGCGGAATCACCATCAAGCTCTGTTTACAGCACTCGAGGGCCTTCTCCAACCTGCTTCTCCAAACTTGTCCAAACTTAACAATTCCAAACCACATGGTCAGGTATAATCTGAACAACAGCTCCACTTTTTGGTATCAATTTTCTGTATTTGCTTTTCTATTGCTGGGGCACAATATCCAATATCCACAAATTAATGGAAATGTTTAATTTGCCTCATGGTTTCAACAGTCTCAGCCCACAGGTAGCTTCAGTATATAAACATAGTGAAAAGGCATGGAGGAGCAAAGCTGCTTAGTTCACTGCAACTGAGAAGCAGAACAGGGAAACAGTGCCGTAGAGGAAGGCCCAAGAAACCATATATAATACCAAACATTGTGCCTTCATAATCTGCACAGACACACCCCATAGTGTGCTTCAGTAATCCCCTAGATGACTCCCAAGCTAATCAAGGTGACAAATTTAACTATTACATAAATGTATGGGAAAAGATGTATCATGCAATCAGTTATCAAGAGAGCTGCAGTGGCTATACTTAGACATTAGACGACACAACAGACATTAAAACAAAAATTAGTACTATAAACAAAAACATTTTAGAATCAAAACTTCAATGAATCAATACTATATGGCTATTATAAACATACATACACTTATCAAGAGCTCAAAGTACATATTGCAGAAACTAATATCACTGAAAGGGCAAAGAATTGATAAGTAATAGCCGGAAACTTCAGTATCTCATTTTCAGTAATTGATACAGTAAGAGACAATTAACAAGGAAACAGAAGACTTGAACCCCACAAATAAACTAGGCTTAACAGAAATCTGGAGAATGACAGAATACACATTCTTTTCAAATAAACAAGGAATATCCTCTGGTATAAATCATGTTAGTCTATTTTTAAAAAGTCTCAATAAGTTTAAAAGGAATTAATGTTCTCTGACCATACTGAAACTAACAATATCTAACACAAAGGGAAACACTAGAAGAATAGAGGAGCAACAAAATCAATAACTGAGAAAATTCGGAAATTAAGTAGAAATTTAGCACAAATTCTTAAAAAGTAAATAAGCCAAAAAAGAAATCAGAAAATATACTGAAAGGAAAACAAGCGAAAAAATACCAAAATTCACAAAATGAAGTAAGTTCAATTGGGGGTTGGGGATTTAGCTCAGCGGCATAAGCACCTGCCTGGCAAGTGCAAGATCGTGAGTTCAATCCCTGGTACCAAAAAGATTAATTAATTAAAATTTTAAAAAAGAAATGTTTGTAGGCCTACATTTAAAAAGATCTAAATCTATACCTAAACTTCCATTTTTCAAAATCAGTGAAAGACAAACTAAGTCCAAAGCAAACAGGAAAAAAGATTACAGCAGAAATGAAATACAGAATTTAGAAACGAGAAAACAAAAATGAAATCAAAAGTTGATTCTTTGAAGAGATTAACAAAACACACATCATCAGCTGAATATTATCAGGACTGAAAAAGGCATCATTTCTGTTAACCTTATAGGAAATTAAGGATTATAAGAAAACACTATAAACAACTGTATGCCAAAAATTAGATAATATCATTAAAAAACAATGAAGTATCACAACCTAAGAAACCTAGAGGGGAAAAAAGCTGTAATATACACGTGACCACTCTCCAAAATAATTGTATATTGCATGAATTACAAACATGTAAACAAATAATAAATGATAAATAAACAAGAAAAAAAGAAAACATAAGAAATCTCAATAGATAGGTAACAAAAAAGTCCAGGACAAGACAACTTCCCTGGTAAAAAACATTTAAACCAAATGTCTGAAAAATTAATACTAATCTTCCTCAAACTCTTCACAAAAACAGAAGGGGCAACTCTGCAAGTCCAGTATTACATTCTACAAGACCAGTATTACTCTTGTATCAAAAGAAGTAACTCCAGAAAATTATAAATATCTCTCATGAATTGTCACAAAAATCCTGAGCATCCCTAATCCAAAATCCAAAAACTTTCTGAGCAACCCATATGATAAGGTTTATTCAAATATTCCAAAATCTGTAACAGTTCTAAACCCAGGTATTTTAGTGACAGCCACTCAACCTTTTTTTTTTTTAAAGATGTACCACCTAGATCCTTGTCTTCCTATCCCACATTGGTTATTTTTCAAAATTGCTGTACAGCTTCCCACATGGATCTTCTTTCACCACTATCCTAGAAAGTTTCTTCATTATTCCTGTATAACACCTTATTTCCTGATTCTTCTTTTTACTTTACCCCACCACCTTAATGAAATGCCGAGTCTTCTAGTAATATCCTGACATAGTACACCTGGAAGCCAACTCCCACATCTGACAGCTTGGTAAAGTACAGAATAAATGGTTTAGAAGTAACTTCAAAATTTGAAGTCATTGTCCCATTATCAATTACTATCAATGTTGATTCATGTTCTTTTATTATTCACTACTGTTAAAAAACTTTTACAACCTCCTTTACTTCTGGTGTATTTTACAATGTAAAATCTGGTGTATTTTACAAATTTCACAATGATGTAACTGGATGTGGTTCTTTTCCTTTAATCACTGTGATGACCACCCATGAACCTTTTCACTGTGAAAACTGATTTTTTCTCAATTATTAATTTCTTCTACTCATTTTCTCATGTTATGTTGCACCTGCAAGTGTGTTCTAATTTTCCACTTTGTATTTTTGTCCTGTTGTGATAGATTGTTCTCCAACTGATGTTGGCCAGGGGATTCTGCTCAGCAGCACAAGTGCTTGTTTGGCAAGCATGAGGTCTTGAGTTTGATCCTCGGTACCATGAAAAAAAAAAAACATAAAAGATATTTTACCTTCTAAATTGCCAAGCCTTCTATTTTTCATATTCTAAATTTCAAGAGTTCTTCGTTATTAATTACTGCTTTTTTAAAGCATAATTTTTTTGTTTCAAAGATGCAGTAGCCCTTTACTTCCAAAAATCACTAACATTTTGTAAAAACCTTTCTTCTTGAAATGCTTCTTTTTCCTTCTATCTCATACTGGGTTTATTCTTGAGTATGTATGGTGCTGAAGTCTCAAAATGCACTTATAGTTGCTTAAAAATTTTGTTAGTGGGTAGTTTTAACTATATGATGATCAATCTGGACCATTTTCCTGATGCATCCTCACTTTGCCAGTTTTTTCCTAATCTCTGATAGCAGTAAGGGTATAGAATTTCTGTGCAGTATTCTTAGAACTGGGATGAAAAGAGGCTGAAAATGATTTCCAGTTCAACATGTTGACTTCTATTCAACCTTTTCTGATTGTAGATGCCCTTAACCTAAACTATGCCCAGATTCTCTGGGTGAATGTAAGAAACTTAAGAGACCCTTTCTAGCCTCTTGTTTGTTACACAGATCTTTACACAATTTTTTCCCATAGCCATCAATTCCTACAGCATTCAAATTCTAGGCCTTTACCACTAAGAGTGGAAGCTTTTTCTACAAAGTTTTTCTTTTTTTTTCTACAAAGTTTTTCTACAAAAAACATTTGCTGCCTTTGATCTTCCAAAGTTTTACTTCTATGATTACCTTCTAGTTTTATCCTTGAGCTTCTATGCCTAAAACACCACTACAGTGATACCTTGTTACATTGACTCCAAACTCAAATTTTCCACTACTTGAACAGCAAAGTTTAAAAATAATCTGCTCAGGGTTAGAAACTTAGTTCAAGTCGAACTGAAAACCCAACTTGAAAAAAAGTCATCCATTACATCTCACCACAGACACAAATGAGTGAAACTTGAGTCCAAGTGCATCTCACCTAGACAATATGTAATGTTTGTGTCAGTGTGTTAAAACTTGTTATAACTATGGCTTCAAAGAAACTGACAGCAGTAGTAAAACTAAGAAAATCTGTGAGAACCATAAGAGTTAAAGAAATTTTGAAATTTGTTAAAGTCCAGGAAAAATGAAACTGTAAGTATAATTATTTAGTTGTCCATTGTTTATTACGGAAAAAGTATGCTCATTCTCAAATGTTGTTTCAGTGTTCGAACACAACTTCAGACCAAACTGATTTTGACAAATGAGGTATTACTGTATTATAATTGTAGTGAGAGGCTGATGGCAACCAAGTAAGTGGCTATTTAACCCACCTTGACCAAGTAAATATTCACATTCCTCACTGTTGTTAATTTCTGAATAGTATGAGATTGAGGCACAAGCTTCAGTAGGATATACGGTTTTAATAGTCCAAATAGTTAGTTTTGGACTTAGCATTGAGTTTTACTATATCACAATAAAATAAACTGACCTGCAGAATTCTCTTAAATAAAATTCAAGTCTCTTTGAGGCCATACATTAAGAAAATGAAACAAATTTTAATATGTATTTTTCTTCTATTGGCAACGAAGTCTGACATTAAAACATAATGCTATTTAAATCTTTTTTTCTTTTTCGTTGGTACCAGGGATCGAACTCACAACCTCACACTTGCCAGGCAGGCACTTATTCCGCTGAGCTAAATCCCCAGCTCCTATTTAAATCTCTTACTAAAAAAAAAAAAATCTCTTTCTACTTTAACATTTGCTTCCTGATCTATAAAATTCTAAAGGTAAATTAAAATTGGTAACTAGTATTGCCAACTTCTATAAAGAAGCCATGCTACATATATTTTAAAGCTATTTGCTTCTTTATCACACAAATTCTATTATTCAATGCCTAATTTTTTATTAATTAAAAATCTTGTTTTCATTCAATTGCTCTGGCTTGAAATTACCTTTGCTTGATATAAAAAAAAAACTCACAACTCTTTAGCTTGGAAGTTTTAGTATATTTTTGTCATTTTTAAAATTTTTTTTGTACTTTTAATTTTCAACATTTGCTGTTTTGCTTAAATAACTCAAAAAACTGGGAAAATGTTTAATGCAATCTTTAAAGAGAAAAAAATCAATTAAGAAATTAAAGAATATTGGAAGAATCTCAGGTAATAAAACTTGAAAGTTGATGAATCAAGCTTGGAAAGTAAGATGAACAGGGAAGTGGTTAAAAACGCCACTTAATAGTGTCTAGTTAAGAGTTCTATTTGTGTTAATGGTACCACACATCATGAGACTTTTGAAAAGCACCTATATAAGGTACTTTAGTATGAACAGTGTATTTTTCTAGTATTCACTCTTTTCAAATTGCTAGTCCTCTTGCATGTAATTTTCATTGTTTTTCAGCTTACCAGTACCAAAACAAAATAAGCAGCTAATGATAGGCCTATTTTCAAAAACTCTGTAGCCATAAAGGTATAAACTAGGGAATACTTAAAAGAGATGCAGGACTAGGCTCTCAGGGAAGTTTCCTATCCCCACACTTATAGTTCATCAAGATAATCAAGGAACAAACAGTTCTGCCACTTCCTCTTCTAATCTACCGTATCTATACAGAAAGCCCAAATTTCCAGATATAAAGTTTCTAGTTTTCACTGATGGGAAGTGGTAACCTATTCTCTTTTGCTTTAGCTAATTTGCCTCATAGATAACCTAGAGTCAAAAACATCATCTTTCCAGAAACTCACTATTAACATTTTTATAAATTTATGACAATGGTGAAAAATGTTTAAAATGTAATTATTTTAAAACTAACAGGGCTGGAGATTTAGCTCAATGACTTAAGTGCCTGCCTGCCTGCCTGCTAAGCGCAAGATCATGAGTTCAATCCCCAGTACCAAAAACAAAACAAAACAAAAAAACCCAGACTACCACTAAACTGTAAGACTATATTAACTTTCAAATTTCTATTTCTTAACTCTTAAAAAGGCAGAAAAAATATTTAAAATTACATAATTGACATAGTGTTTCATAATTTTCTAATTCTACTTTAAAATGATCTTTATTCATTAAAAAGCATACATTCAATTTAGCACTTACAAAGTCCAGCAGAGACAAGCATCTTACATTTTTAAACATCAAAAAATACTGCTCAGAGGGAATTACATAACTTTTTCTCATAAAAACAAGAGTGTTTCCAAATGTTCCTGAATTTTAGAATATCTGTTTAAAAACAAATACAAACATTAGCAGACGATTAGCTTTTATTATCTTATTTTCCTACCAACTCCTAAGTTAGGATGTCTTTCAAACCAAGACTAAACTACAGTTATAACTCAAATTTAGTACAAACTCTTACCATTTAGCCCAAATATTTCAAAATACCAGCAATTATAACTTTCTTGAGTTTTACTTAAATTTCCAAACCAAACATGAGGCAAAAAAAAAAGCTTAAATCAGCGAGTTTACAATTATAGAAAGTCAAAATGTATCTCATAACTCAACACATTATCTTCAAATAACTTCATTTTGAATATCAAAATATGAAAAACTTGTCACATTAATTCTGTATTCCAAACTTGTTTATATTTGCACTTACTCTTAATATAACCTACTTCAACTACAAGTAACTGTAACTGGACTTCCTAACTTCATTACTTGAGTCTTTCATACTTCTTTACCTAGTACTGGTCAATGAATTTCCATAGTAACATCTTACTTCTAATTGCTAATCAATATTCAATTCCTCCAGCTCATGCCACAATCTTAATCAAGTTTATTTCTCTTTACATTCATTTTAAACCCTACTTTAACCCAAGGAAAACATTTGCATTTCACAACTGTCAGTCTGTTTTAAAATTTTATTACTAGCTGATAATTTATTTTTCACCAATCTATATACACCATTTCTTCAAAATCTAGCTTAAAAATTGTTTTCTGCCAAGAAGCTTTATTAAGCCACTCACATTTTGTCAGTGCAGTAATTGAAATGTATCATTATTAAGTATTCTCAAGTAGTTTCCGATCAATGAACTCTTCGAAGCAGGAACTATATTCTGTCCTTAGTGAAATACTAAGTAAATTTTAACTAACCAAGCTAAAAACAAGTGAAAAAAGATTGAGGAATTACAATAACACAAGGCTTCTGTACAAGTCTCACAAAACCAAATGCAAATATGCAAATGTACAACATACTTTTTTTTCCCCTACCATATAATTCTTGAAGCTATAACATTCTAATTGTTTTGTAATTTTTCTAAAACTACTCCCTAAGAGCTATGTTTTAATATTTGAGATAAAAACAAATATTTTTCAGTGTATAATCTACTACCTTTGCTATATCCTTTTACACTTTACAAAAACTACAAAACTTTTGGGCATAAATGATGTATGTATGCCTGGAATCCCAGCACTCAGGAAGCCAAGGGAGGCAAGAGAACTGCCTCAGTATCCCGGATTATAGGCCAGTCTGGGGAATAGCGAGTTCCACTCCAGCCTGCATAGTGAGACCTTGTCTTAAAAGAAGCTGGAGAAGTACCTTTCTGGCATGCATGAGGTTGAAAGTTTGATTCACACTACCAAAATAAAAACAAAAACAAAACTTACAAAAGGAAAGTTAACAGTTTACTCAGTTTCTTCAAGACAAGTAATGAAATTCTTGGAGTGGTAGTATGTTATATTTATTACAAATTCTAAAAGACAAAATGTTATAAAGTAAAAATTTTCACTTATAAACTCAAAAGCATTCAGAAACCAATGAATGAGAAAATTTCTACACAATTTACAAAACGTAGTAATTCTTCAAAACTCAGTTTACTAGAACGTGAAGATACATATTTTAATAATGTGTGCTTTTTACTGATCATACATAATCAGAAAAAAAAATTTCCCAAAAGCACCAATTTAACAATAATATAAGTATTAACTATATTTGGAAAAACAAAACATACAAAACAAACTAATTCAAGTGCGAGAAGTAAAAATCATGATTAACAATTTCATTTTAATTCTCAGTTTATAAATAAGTCTCTACCTCAGCGGCATAAGCATCTGCCTGGCAAGCATAAGATCGTGAGTTCAATCCCCAGTACCAAAAAAAAAAAAAAAAAAAAGTCTCCTTCACAGGTTTTAATCATGTAATCTTTTATGTGATTGTCTATAAGGTAATATTTAATTATAAACAAAGGTCAAAATCTTTCTGGTTAAGAGAGACACTTAACTATAAAAAGCAGCATACCTATTCTTACTTCTGAAATTACAGTAAGAATTAAGTACCTTATTAAGCAACTTGAAATGCCTAAAAGGTATCATGTATAATAAACATTGAAAAGGCTCCAAACTGCATCTACGCAAGGTAACCTTCCACCTGCTTCTAAGCTACATGCCATGAGAACAGTATTAGGAGAGTAGGCCAGACAACTATGTTATCTGTGGATACAAATCTCTACATTCCAAATCAATTTTCAGGTTATAAAACTTAATTGGTAAAGGGCACCTCTTTGATTTTGGCATAAACCACACTGGAAAAAAGAGAAAGGCTACAATATCTACTATTGTCTGATTTACTTCTAAATTCATACAAGGACAGAGAAGAAATTCAGAAATCAACTCTTTACTACTCTTGGAAAGAAAAACACATCATAAGGAAGTTCAAAAAAGAAAGAAAATTAATTTTTAGTGTTAGAGGCTATGACTACTTCTAAGAGCAGGAATTAACAGAAAGGCACAAGGCACGTTTTTTTAGTGCAGAGAAATGTTCCTTATCTTGATCTGGACAGTTTATTGGGCATATTTATAAAATTCACTGGGTAGTACTCATAAAATTGGTGTATTTCAGTATATATAGGCTACACTTAAACACTTAAAAACAAGTCACCAATAATGGCTAAATCTAAAACCTTTAAATTCTCATCCTTTTTGATCAACCTCCACCATATTGCTAATCAGAGAACCAATATTCCCTAAACAGAACTCTAATTTTGAATATCTGCAAGGCTTTCAAGTCATTCTACTGTATTACCTGGTTTCAATTTACAGTTCCTATTATAATTACCAAAAATTCTTTGCAGTAATATTCTTCCCCAGCATTCCCTTTTCTCAGTCATCCTTTAAAGTTCAGCTCAATTTTTACTTTATCCTTTCTCCATACCACAGCAGGACTTTCTACACCTATACTGTACAATACAGTGTGGCACAGTGTGTGCACGTAATGTTTAATTATGCTGAACTAAGATATCCTTTCAGTGTATAGTAACAATGGATTTTGAAGACTTGCATTAATAAAATTTCCCTAATTTCTTTTTTTAATGTGGCTATAGAAAATTTTAAATTCTGTTTATGGATCACCTTATACTTCTATTGGACTTTATTACGAATGCCTCTCAATATTTTCTCCTTTTAATCAACAAAACTGTAATTATTTTTTGTACACATGTTTTAAAAATGTAAATATTGCAGAGAAGCTAAACAGACCAAAACTAAGACATGTACTACTTCACATACAAACGATGTCATCTCGAGAATGTAAGAATTCAATAGTAAACTATTTTTTTAAACAAATACTGTAATAGTAACTAAGTAGGATCCAAATGTCCACTTAATTTAAAAACCTATGAATATATTTAATTTTAATATTTTAACAATTTTAATAAGGAAGCTTAAGACATTTAAAAGTGTAAAAATTAAGTTTTTCAGATTACTATAAATCAAGTATGTCATTTGTATTTTACTTACATCCAACTTTGAGTTAAATGTCACAACAGAAAAGAGAGTAAACCAGTAACAATCCTAACCTGGGGCTGGGGATTTAACTCAGTGGCATAAGCGCCTGCCTTGCAAGCAGTTGTGAGTTCAATCTCCGGTACGGACAAAAAAAAAAAAAAAAGGGCTGGGGGTTTAGCTCAGCGGCGTAAGCGCCTGCCTTGCAAGCAGGCAGTCGTGAGTTCGATCCCTGGTGCCAAAAAAAAAAAAAAAAAAAAATGAAAAAGACCAAAAAAAAAAAAAAAAAAACATTCCTAATCCACTGGAAACTAGTTCTAAGCTTGATCTAAGTCACTCTGGGAAGAAAAAGACAGTTTCCATTTTGGCCAGTATCACTGCACCAATGTCCAACAGCTAAGACAAAGAGCCTTTATATGATAGTCTGAATACACAATGAGTGCAATAAGATACCACTTGAAAAAGGGGTAGGCAGAAGAATACTTTTATAATGTTAAGTTTTCAAATCAGAAGCTAACTCACAAATCATGTAATAACCAGGTAGAACAGACATTTAAGAAAACAGGAAGGGAGAACAGAAACAAAACTATCTCCAGAATCAAGATAGAACCTAGGTTTAAGTCTGCCTGCCCCACTGTTTACCATTATGACCTAAGTTTGAAATTTGTTTCCTTACATGAGATGGATATACACACATCAAAGGATTATTACAAGTAGCATTTAGATATTTAATTAAAGTCAGCATCAGGCTCCTCTTGAATATAAATTATTAATGGTATGATTTTTCCCTCTATTTTCAAATTGCTGAAAATATTTTAAAACATAAATGAAACTTCCACTAGACTAACCAATATAAACTTGTAGTATTCTAACATAAACATACCTCCCTATGTAAACTTATTTTTACTAGCTACCATTTATGATTCTGCTAAAAAGCTTAAAATTTGTGGTGGGCATGACAGGCAATTAAGAAAAGATGGGAAAAGGTAATGACATTATACCAACACAGACATACTCAAAAAACAAAACAAAACTGCGGAGGATAAAACCAAAAGGAAATGCTGTTTGGAGAAATTCCCTAACTCAGATTATCCAATGGAAAAAAATCACATTCCCCTTTCTCCACCCAGCTTCTAGGCCAGCCACTCCTCATTCAAATACAAATTTATGTAGCTATTCACTCTTCTCTTTACTAATCAGCACTACCACCACAAAATAAAAAACTGAGAGGGTGAAGAAATTCAGGATGTTGCAATGAAGACAAACACTTGATTGGGAAATAATTTCACTAAAATGAACTCTAGCACACACCTATTCATCAGTTGACAATCATAAAATGGAACAAATTCCTGAAATATTTAACCTGGTTCCTGCCTCACTTTCTTAATAACTGTCTTTATGGGCATGGCCTAACATGGGACACTAGCATAAGTATACAACTCCAAATGACCCCAGGTGGAAACTGCAAGTTAACCACTGAAACAGTAATAACTATTAATACTAACAATTACTCTGTATTGTATGCCAGAAAGCTAAGGACTCTATATAAACTCTTTAATGTAAATCCTAAACCTCTTTAAAGATGGTATTATCAATAAATCTGTCTAGTGTTTACAATGCTAAATTTGAGCACTTCCAGTTCTACTTCAAGGCTTACACTCTGTGATTCTATGTGTATATATGGTGTGTGCTTGGCGTGTCTATAAAACATTCATGGAGTCACTATCAAGCAAAAGACAATTCCAACTTTGGCAAGTCTTATTTACCACCACAAATCATTCAGTGATAAACTAGGAATTACTCTCCTTCCTCAACAAATGGTACTATTAAAAGTACTAGTTTGGGGGCTGGGGATTTAGCTCAGCGGCACAAGCACCTGCCTTGCAAGCAGGCAGTCGTGAGTTTGATCCCCGGTACCGATAAAAAGGAAAAAAAAAAAGTACTATTTTCCACAAGAAATTGATGAAATATATATACAGATACACATATATCCAGTAAGTTTGCAAACAATAAATACCATGGAAGAATTTAAATATTCACCTTTTTAAAAATCAAATTGATGGAATTCAAGTAAACAAGTAAATTTTTGGAAGCTGTACTTTAATCTTGACACTTTATTAGGTGTTTTTAAATTTTCAATAGTTCATTTGGCTCTTAACATAATTATGTTTCTATATGCTTCACACAGAAAGTCTTCACAGGACTGGGATTTGGCTCAAAAGCAAAGTACACACTAGAAACCCAGTTCAATTTCCAGACCAAAAACAAGATCTTATAGCACTATATTTTCAGCTTACATAAATGCTATATAATCTAAAAGGCTTAACACATAAAATGTGAACATATTCTATGCAATTTAAATTCCACCACAATCTAGACTTATGAATTAAATTTCATGGAACAAATCACTTATTTTATATTTTTATTTATAATATCACAGATCCAAAAATCTTAAGTGAATAGGAAGGCTACAAATTTCAGATAGAAGAGGTAGAAGGATTAGTAGTAGAGGAAGACTGAAAAGAAACTCTTAGAAAAGCTAACTTGAATCCAGTCTTATTTTCTGCCACCCAAAAGAAGTGTGCTCTGCTAACTGCTTCTCCTCTGGCAGGCTCCTCCTCTTCCTCTTGAAATCCTCTGCTTTTCTCCTCCTGGAAAGTCATCTCACAGGACATTTTGTTTTTCCTCTAACATCTCTCAACTGTCAAAGGATTTCTTATCTTGAATTTAAAAATATAAAAACATTCTAATTCCATAATTGCATGAGTTCCTATTAAATTCAAAAAGGAAATAAATCCAGTTTAACCTTATTAGAACTGAAAAAAAATGAGTGGACCAACTGAGGCATGAGATAAGCAAACATCTATTTAAAAAAAAAAAAAAAAGGAAAAAACACCTTTTTCACAAAGACTCTATCTCACTGAAGACCAAAGAAGAATTTAGTGTTCCATAATCTAAGTTTCATGTGGTTCTGTATGTTGAGGAAAGGGGTGAAATACTTTAGTCAACCAGCAGGGTGAGCTAGTGCTAGAATCAATTCAATGATTTTCAAATCCCTCAAAACTTAATGGTACAAATAGCTCACACTATAAAAAGCAGTTATTTCCCTCTAATAAACCTCAATCAAAATTACTTTTGGAATGACTTCAATCAAAGCTATGCATTATAACTTATTCAATCCTTACAGATTCTCCATGTACAAAACACCCTATGCTACAGATTAAATGTAAAAAACAATGGAGTTCATTTGAGTATTCAAATTTTCTTATATCCATGATTCATTCTCATATTTTATTTTACAAGGCTAACACTTTTTTAAAATTTAAAAACTTTTTTTGGAAGGACTATAGAAACTAGCGTTCTACAAATTATGACTGGATAATTCAACATGCCAATCTCTACACTGCTACAAACTACAAGGCCTTGCTATCTTCATGAAAAGCAATCCTAAAAAAAGGATCCACTCTTTTCTCCCCAGAGTCACAGTGAAGAGAGCCTAAGAAATAACCCAGGGTCTTTGGACAACAGTTAAGATGTATCTCCACCATCTTGAGATTCTGCTACCCATTTACCGTCTGAAATCAACCAAATTCTCTCCTATAACCTGAATGACAAACTAAACCCAGAAAACATTAACGTTAACAGGTGACAACCTCACGTTATAATTAAATAACCTGAAAGTAACATTAATTATCAAAAGACTAGACTGTAATTAAATCTACTCAGTGTTGAAAATTATGAAGCAATTACCAACATTCCTAGAAAACTCAATTTAAAAGCACCTTAAATGACTGATAAAGAGTTTTAAAACAATTTTAACTATTTCTGCCAAATTTCACACCCAAAAAAGTTAACCGTCATTTGGTGGGATCCCACCAAAAATGATTCTATTACTTGCTAAATTTCCTAATAAACTTTATACTCAGTAGTAGTAGTATGTTTACAAAAGTTGTTTTAAAAAGGAGCAGTCTAAGTGGCATGTTTGTTTATCCAACTGAAAGGACCACTGTTTTCCCCATCTATCTGATTTCTTAGGTAATAACTGGCAATAACTGGCAGCTGTTTCATACTTTCCAAGAAACTCATCAAGTATTTGGTTTTGCTTTTAAACTTAAAACTACTGAATCATCTGGTTTTGGAAAATCTCAAAACTCCTAAGTTATTCTGCTCTGAAATTTCACATTTTCATCAGACTTAACTGAAAGTCACCCAAAAACTGTTACCACATAACATTAAATGAAAATTAACTTACCGTCACAGTTCTCAATAATGTTATAGATTTTTAAATGGTAAGTATTTTCAGTGATACTCCCTTGTTTTGTTTTTAACCATTATTAATTGTAGGTAATTCACCTTCTTGTCCCAACAATATGGCAAAAAAAAACAAATGGAGTAGAAATTGAAAGACAATTTTCCACTACGCCATTAACTTAACCATCCATACTGTATTTAAGAGAAACAGGTAAAAACTGTGGTCGAGATTCCTTCCACTGTAAAACTGTATGATCCAGAATAATTTTGTTACTAATATCTTCCTATTCATTAATACATTTTTGCTTATTACAAAAATAAAGGGGATATGTATCTGAAAAGAAGTTAAATAAAAGTTTAATTTTTAAAGTTTAAATTTCATTTTGAACACAGAAACTTAAGTTAATGATCTACATGTATTTAAATATCCCGTCAAGTCATTCTGTTAAAGAAAACACAAAACATTTGATGCTCTGAAATTGGTACTTCGATTAGTTAATTCCAGTATAAAATATGAAGGTCTTGCATTATGTACTGTTAGAAATTCTGAAACTGACAGCTATGGCTTTAAGAGCATTTTATATATACTACTGCACTAATGGTTAAGCATTCATGTTTCACCTATTAAAATGTCTAAGCTAAATTACAATCTTAATACAAACTTTTTTCTTACCAAACCTACCAAAATACAATACTGCTACCATCAAGTTCCCACGATACTTACACATGGCACTGAAGGCAAAGAGCAGATTTCCTTTCTTTGAGGAACTTTCGTTGTCTACTTTTTAAAATGCTTTCTGCTTCTTGTGGGGCCTAAGCATTTAACTAAACTACTGCAGAGAAGGAATATAGCATTAAGGCAAATCTAATACATCACCCAGATGCAACAAGCTTGGCTTTAGTCAGGAGTGGCCAGAACAGATGACCGTGTTGGCTTATTTCCTTGAGATTATTAACTTGCATACAAAACAGTACCATCATTTCAGGCCTCAATTATATGTATCCCTTTGCTGAGTTTAATGATCACATAAAATCAAACGTCTAAATATAGAAGTTTTATAACAACTGTATTAAAAGTCAATATTACTTAAAACAGTTGAGGAAAACTTTTCCACTAATGTCGCTAAACCATGGATGGATCCCGACACGAGAGTCGTCTGTGGAAGTCCCGTAACAAGAAACCTTTAGCTCCACCACCTAAGTTTCCAATCACTGAGAAGGGTCTGGGACAACTCATCTTCAGGTTCACGGGAGAAGTGGAGCACACCTGCTTTCCTCTGGCAGAGATTAAGCTCCCAGGGACCCAAAGGCCAGGGAATCAGACCTGGAGAGGCAAAAAGCTTTAGCTGGACACCCACCAAGCCCCTGGCAACCCGAACACTTCGAGCGATTTACCTCTTGCTGCTACTTCCCAGGCACCTAGCGGCACAAGATGTTGCAGAACAGGGGGAGGGGAGGGCTCTGTGGTCCCGTCCCAAGTCAAGGGAGGGGTGTGTATAGTTCACGCCAGAGCTGGCGCCTCCGGCTAGGACCGAGCAGCCTCAAAGGCAGAGGGGCTGGCGTGACGACTGCCCTCGGACCGCCCCGTTACTCAGTGCATTGCAATGGCGACCGCCAGGCTCCCCAAGCCGCCTGATCTCGGCCCCTTGCCCCGACGGCTCACTGGCTGCTCAGCTTCTTGTGACTAAACAAAACCCCCAAGTCTACTGCCCAGCTCAGCCCCTTTGTGTCCGCTCCCGGATCCTCCGGCGCCGCGGCGGAAAGGCCCCCCCCGCCCCCCGCCGAGTCCCGCCCCGCGGCGGCGGCCGCCGCTCACCTCAGGCTCCGCGGCCCCCTGCGGCCGCCGCCTCCCCGAACCCAGGGCCCGGGCTCCTTGTGTAGCACCAACTCCGCCTCCTCGGCCGCCGCCGCCATCTTAGCCTGTGCGGCAAAATGCGTCCTTTTGGATGGTTGGGACCCAGCCTAGGGCGTAGCTCCCCGGGCCGCGCGCCGGAGGCCGGGTCCCCCAAGTTTTTCCGCCACCCACAGTCCCGCCGCCGCCACAGCCCAGAGGCCTGAAACCCACTCAGGTCCTGGCTAATCCGACCAAATAACCCCCTGAAACTCACAGTTTGGTGCCGTGTGCGTCAAACCGGGGCGACGTTGGGAGCGCGCGGCGTCCCCGCGTCACACGCCGCTCTGTACGCTACCGGCTCCCGCGGCCCCCCTCCGCTCCCCGCTTTTCGCCTTCGGCCCCGGTTCCCACGGCGCAGGCGCGCGGCTTTCCCGCCTCTGCCCGGCCGCGGGCCGCGGGGGTGGCCAGCGAGGAGCTCCAGGGCAACCTCGGCTGGTAGAGCGTCTCGGCCAATTAGACAAACGGGGTCAGCAGGAACAGTGCACCACTGTTCTCGGGTGCCAGAAACCAAACAAGGTCACCTCCTCCAGCGCTGACCTAATCACTCCCAAGAAGGTTCCCGCCCCAAAGTAGGCACGATCCAAATATGGTGGTGCCCAAACTCTGCAAGACCCAAACACTAGGCATGCCTAGGCCCTTTAAGGTGGAACAGACCCATGTTTGGTTTCCGCAACCTCTAGAGTGCCAAAATCTCCTTTCTTTTCCTACTATTGAGGAAAACAGCTAAAGAATGCGATATTTGCGGGTCATAACTGTGGAGTTTAGGCAGAGGACAGTTTTAGGACCTTAAAGCTGTCGGGAGATGCAGGATGGCGAGGCAAAAGGTCAAGTAGCTGAGGCGGTCACCAGTACAGCCTACCCTAGAAGGTGTGCTGAGTTTGGTCCAGTTGACTGTGAGTATACTCTGCATTACTGAATGTGCTATGGTTCTCCAAAGGAAAAGTTATATAAGAAGCATCTGAGATGATGTTTAAGACCCAGCGAAGAATGAGTAGACTCCCAGAGGGTTCTATAAGGCTTCCTTTTTAACAGGTATTCTGAGGGCAGAGAAACACTGCTTAGGAGCTCTTTCCTTTGCTTTTGAACTGAGCAAAAGAAAAGTCACTACCACTTAAGATAAAAAGTTCCTCAGGAATCTAGTCCTGCCTTAAATCCTCTTGACTTCTCTACTTTCTCACTGAAAAAATTTACATTAATTGGGCAGCTAATCGTAAATTATGCCCTTCAAATCCTCGAGATTCAGAGAAAAACACACCATAATTGCATTTATTTGACAAAAATTTTCGTTCCTATAGGTTAGTGATTTCATCATCACTAAACATGGATTCCAAACAAAAATACTTGACTAAACTGCTTCACCAATAGTTAATAATAGCAAATACTTCTGAACACTTATTATCTACAAGGCATTATTCTAATTTGCTCGATTTCATTGCAACCTAACAAGACAAAGAAAAGTGTGGTCGTTTGCTCAGAGTCAAACAGCTCTTTGTGTTCTTTCACCATGCGAATTTTTCTTCATACAAACAGGTACATAATAAATTATAAATCTGTGTGTATTTTCATCCACTTAGGTGGGAGGTTCCCTTGGAATCATTTCATTTACATGATCCATCAAAATGGGCATTCCCAGTTTACTCTGGTACTTAATACAAATAAAAACTTTATACAATATGGAAATTCTCACACTACAAAAGCAGTTACCAAGGACAACAAAACCAAACTGTTGTGAATGTACATCACTGACATGCAGACAGATCTCAGCTACAACACTACCACTCAGAACTCATCAGTAATCAGGAGTTTGTCTCATTGATAAAATTATTTATACTGGAACTTAACACCTGAACTGTAATAGTATAAAAGTGTAATAATAGTAACAGTAGTAATTATGAAGTACTAAATGTTTAATGAAACTTTTATGCACAAACTAGATCTCAAAAACTGAATAGGAGAAAACCTAAGCACAAAAGCCTTGAGTATGGTAATGCAAAAAGAGAGAGTAAAGAAAAAGCAGCAAATAGAAGCATCAAAGGACTAGTTATGTAGCTCAGTGACAAATATTTAAAGACATTAAAAGGGAAATGCAGTTGATAATGAAAATCCAAATGTGAGAAATAGTTTTGACTACAGAAGAAAATTCACAGGGATATCTTGCTGTAAAAAAAAGATGATTTTTTAAAAATAAAGGAAAAGGGGGCTGGGGATTTAGCTCAGCGGCATAAGAACCTGCCTTGCAAGCAGGCGGTCGTGAGTTCGATCCCTGGTACCGATAAAAATGAAAAAGACAAAAAATAAATAAATAAATAAAAAATAAATAAAGGAAAAGAACTGGGCATTGTTAATATGTTAAACTGTAGCAATGCTATCACACTACATGAATCCATTAATTATTTCAGTGAATGAAATTACTTAATAAATGACAGAGTATGCTGTAACCTTAAATGACTTACTGAAATAGAAAATATAATTCTTTATATTCTAATACATCTGAATTCTAGGCCCCCCAATTAAGCATTAATCACTGTCCTAACAAATGAAATTAAATTTTGGGTTGTGTTTAGGACCATACTAGTTCTGGATCCCCCAAAACTATAGTACCAGAACTATTAGGTCAAGCCACTTTAGTAAACTGCAAATACTTCAGTATATTTATTCACTGAGTTCTGGAGAGGCAAGTGTTTTGACAGAGATGAAGAAGTAAAAAGACCCAGATATTACATTTATTTTCATTTCAATACATAACAAGTATGCAGTAAATAATTCCAATCAATTCAAGCAACATTCTGTTTGCTTACACTATGCAAGATGTTGGAACACACACCACCAGAAAAAAGACAAGACAGTGTCTTGCAGATACTCAATAAAGTATAGAATAAATGAGAAGTTTATAGTTCAGTGAGAGAACTAGATAAAATATACATAAACTTTCAACTTAGCAGGGAATGGAAGAGATAAAATAGATAAAAATACCTTGAAATCATCGTTAAAACATGATACAAAATAGATTTATGTCTTTATTACTTTTCTGGTTGCTAGCACAAAATTTCTGACACTCAGCATTAAAGGAAAGGTGTTTTGTTTTGTTTTTTTTTAACCAGAGATCAAACTCATGACCTTGTGCTGAGCTAAACCCCTAGCTCCTTAAGGACAGGTTTCATTAGCTCACAGTTTGTAGAGGTTTCTGTCCATAGTCAGCTGGCTCAGAGGCAGCATAGCATGGCAGAGGGTGTCACAGCGGAGAAACAGTCCATGGCAAGGCAGGCAAGAGGCAGCAAGTAGCAAACCTCCCTTTCTCTTTTATCCAAACCAGGCTATAAGCTTTTTGGGTGGTGCCATCCACACCCAAAATAAAGCTAAACCAATCTGTGAACTAATTTAATTATCACACCCTTAATCCCAGTATGACACATCTTTAATTCACATTCACACACCCTAGATCCAACCAGCTCTGAAAAGTCCCACCTATGAGTACATGAGGGTTTGGGGGACATCCAGATACAAACCATAACAATTTAGCATACACATATTTAATAAACATTATATCTAATATTTAGAATATATTTATTAACCTGCTACAGCATATCAGAAGTAGATGAAACCGTGAACATGTGTGAGGTTATTTATGGAACACAGCAGAAAAAGAAAATTTTGGGCCCCGGAACTTTTCTTTTTTTTTTTTTTTTATTTTTTTATTTTAAAGAGATATGACAAAACAGGACCTAACAGAGCAGATCAGAACAGAACAATGTAAGCAAAACAGTATTTCACCAGAAGACAACCCATAATTAACAGTAACTACCATGATGTCTCTTTCTTTGAAATAGTTGAGTATAACTTCATATACAATAGTATCAAACATAACAAAATAGTATAAAAACATTCAAGAGAATGAGAGTATTACAGGGTTTTCAGGAACAAATAACAGAAAACAAAGAAAGGCTACTACATTATCTCATTTTCCATAGGAAATTTGTTTATACTTTCACACATAATATAATCCAATAAGGCACAACATGCAGAGCCAATGGAAACAAGAGAGCAAGAGCATGGTAGGACTTCAGAGAAAGATGATATTAGATCAGCACTGGCTATTATAATGACTTATTTCCCTCAAATTAGCTGTTCATACCATCACAGATAATAAAATAAAAGAACCAGGACAAACACATTACAACTGCAATCATTATAAGGCTTCAAAACAATGTAATAGGGAATCATGATTACCCTAAACTGTTCAAGAAGTGAATAGAGAAGTACAAGAAAATAAAGGAACGAAGGGGTAAACAGTCAGGCAAGAGTAACACAGCAGAAGGCATAGATATATTCATAGTAATTTACTGCTATAACAGTCCCAGATCTCAGTGGCTTAACACAGTTTCATTTCTTGTTCTTGTCTTACTCCACTGCAGTCAGTTGGAAAGGGAGCAGATGCCTTGGAGTAGTTATTGAGAGGCCTAAAATCCTTTCATCATATGTTAGCATAACATTTCTCCTTTTTCACTAGTCAGCACGCTAGTCATGTGGTCCCACTTAACTTCAGGGGAAGGCTGGGAAATAATAGTATACTTTATGCACTGCAGGAAAAGAAAATGAGACTGATGAGCATTCTGTGCATCTTGAATAAATGTAGCAAAGATATCATGAAAGATAAGTGTGTCCATTAATTGTACAAGTTCACTGGTGGCACTGGAAAGGACAAGGTCAGTAGAGTGACTCATCCTGGCACAACAGATTCAGTACTAAAGAGAAGAAAAGAAAAGAAAAGAAAAGAAAAGAAAAGAAAAGAAAAGGAAAGAAAATAGTCACTGAGTGTCATGAACTATAGAAAATTGACAAAATCAAGCAACTGTGCATACAAAACCAAGGAATTAATAACAAGCTATAGGTAACTGCCACTGCCTGCAAATTCTTTGCAACTAAACAGCTAGCATTCTCCTGCCTAGACCATTATTGAACTTCCACACACATCAAACTTGAGAAATGCCTCTGTTGTTTATTTTTTCCAATGATAGATTCCAGATGTTCTGTAATATTTGGTTGAGATCCTTCAAAGGAAAAAAGGCATCTGTAATTTCAGCTATCCCATGTGCTGTAATAAAGAAAAGGAATGTGAAATGGTGAGGCAATGTATTAAATTATATGTATTTATTTTCTTTGTAATTAAAAAATTGAGATATTTAATTATACAAATGTGTGCCTTTAACTACATGACAATAATTAGGCTAAATTAGAAATCTTTAGTTTAAAAAAATCTTTAATTGTAAATGAAATTAAATCTCGGAAATGATTATTAAGTCACTATTAAATATTATTTACTTTAGTTTTCTAAATATATCAAAAGAAGAAAAAGAATGGTAGTTGTAACCCTTGTAAAAAAAGGTTTAGGAAACAGTCATGTGTAGCTGAGAATTTAGCTCAGTGGCATAAAGCACCTACCTGGCAAGTGCATGTGTATAACCAACCCTAGCATACTTGGGAGGCTGAGGCAGAAGGATCTTGAGCTTGAGGCCAACCTGGCAGCATAGAGAGCCTACATGTCACAAAAATAAACAAAAGGAAACATGGATCAAAAAAAAAAAATAAGCTAACATCATATAACATATTTTTATATCCATTTCACTTTTTTGCACTCCACCTCCAGCTTTACTGGGAACCAAAGCAGAACCGCCCCGCCTTGATAAGTGCCTCTATTCATAGATCCAGTTGTAAGCACTGCACCTGTAGTCACCAGCTCCTCAGGCTTAAACCACAGGCTGATCTCCTTTTCAGCTCTTCACCGAGTGAGTCACTGCAGTGGACAATGTTCCTGCCGACTGAATGCACAAGTCTCCGCGGATGGCGCCTAGCTTGGAGTCCTCAGGGTTGGCCTCACCCAGCACCGCTTGGCCCGCCTTACCACGTTCAGCCCCTCCTAGACCCTGGCCACGGCCCCGAGTGCACATACTGACTGCACCAGACCGGGCAGAAGGGCCGCACCTTCAGGTCGCTGAAGTGCTGCTTCAGGTGCTCCTCCGAGGCCTGGATGAACTTCATGGCCACCAGGCAAAGCCCTTCTGCTCAAACCGCTTGATGGTCTCGCACACTAGGCTGCACGCAGAAGGGCTTGATGGCAATGAACGCGCGCTCCAGCTTGGCAAAGCTGCTGGGCACTGAGAGGCGCAGTCAGGGCGCGCGGCTGCGTGGACCCAGCCCCGCCGGCGTGGCCAGGCCTGGGGAGGCCACGTGAACCTCCATTTCACTTTTTTCTAGGACAGTAATGGCGAACCTGTTAGAGACTGAATGAGTACCCAAAGTGTAATCCAGAACCTAGGAGGTATTTATCGCAAAGTGCCAACACTGCAGTTAAAGCTGAAACCGAGGCCCTTAGTTTTGGAAAAACAACTCATACATTAACATCTTCTGTCTTGAAAGAAAAACACAACAGAGGTTTGAATGATACAAACAGTTCTTTCCTGAAAGATGAAAGTTTGCATTTAATGTCCTTTGGCACAGTGATCTCTGCTGTTGTGTGTATGCTGATGATTGGTCAAACCTTGGCTGAGGCAACTTGCTCCCATGCTGATGCAGAGAGCTCTGCATCCCCGATGCAGCATAAGTGCCATAGATGTGTTATTGCTGTTGTAGGCCATCATAACTTCTTTTATAAACTCTCCATCAGGTTCATTTCTGATTGCCTGGTTACTTCACTTTCAGAATTTCTGTGGTGTGTCTCTCCTGATGAACTTAGTACTTTCCACTCAGACTAGAAAAAAGCACTGAAATGCCTCGGTGTTACAGTGTTTTGAGCCTTGGAAGATGTGAAAGAATACATTCATCTCTCCAATATTTTGTGGTAAAGCAAGTCAAAAGTCACATGCTCATAAAAAGTTCCATTTGTGTTTTAAAGTTGACAAAGAAAGAGATCAGCTTATTGTTCAACTAGTGTTTCACCTGGTGTTATGGTTTGAATTGGAAATGTCCCCACAAAGCCCCAGTGATTGATGCTATGGGGACGCGATGGCAACTTTTAAGAACTGAGGCCTAGTGAGGGATTTTTCAAATCACCTTGTTGTACCTTTCAAGAGGAAACTAAAGAGTTTAGTATCTTCCCTACTCTCACTCTCTCTTTTAGTATCCTGGGTATAAAAAGACCAGCTTTCTTCTACCACCCACTCCCCCACCTGAGGTGCTGCCTTGCCACTGACCCAAAAGCAACCAGGCCAAATCACCTGGGATGGAAACTCTGAGCCAAAATAAACTTTTTTCTTTTGTTAAAAAAACTGATTGTATCAAGTATTTTATTACAATAATAGAGCCTGACTAACATTCCTATGATAAT
Organism: Cavia porcellus; assembly: GCF_034190915.1. Lineage (NCBI taxonomy): Eukaryota > Metazoa > Chordata > Mammalia > Rodentia > Caviidae > Cavia > Cavia porcellus. The sequence goes on from NW_026947484.1 coordinate 113,008,187, forward strand.
AATGCAGTAGAGTTATTTTCTTCCAGGATCTGGCTCTTAGGTTTCCAGGTTGAAAACAGTTTAACTAGAGTTAAGCAAGCTCAGGTAGATAAAATTTATAAGAGACTAATGGATAAATCACATGCTAGTATTAGTACAATAAAAGTTTTGACTGCCAAGCATAATGGAATACTCAAGCAGACTGGTCAAGATATTCTCTCCCTGTAGAACACAAAATTACTTGCTTGATGAGCAAAGAATTAGACAAATATGATCTTAACAGATGGCATCATAAAACTTTGACAACAGGCTGTGCTCTGCCACGAACATGAACCTGTCAGGGGAAGTTGAAACATTAGTCTGCTTTTACAGAAAGAGGAATAACTGTTAGGAATAACAGTGATACAACAGTATATAAACTACCAAAATTAAATATTTTACAATCCATATTTCAGCATTCTATAACACATATTTTGATAGACATCAAACCTAGTACCTTGCATGTGCTAGGCAAATGCTGTACCACTAAGCTACACCCCCCGCCCTATAACACTTTTCAAAAATATAACATCTCTGAAATCAAATTGTGTTACAAACTACAGTTTGTAATTGGCATTTTTTTCTTTTCATGGGGATTCCTAAAATAATAGGGCACTTTTCAACCAGTGATATCTTGGGATATCAGCAGCAATGAGATACAAATGCTGCCTGACAATTTTAGAAATTCCCCTAACTCAGTTTTGGTATACTGGGTTTTGTAAACTGAGTAGTTGCCTTATGAAGTTGTTACTTTGAGATCATCTAAGTTCTAAAAGTACATCAAGCTTTACTTTCATCAACTGATACTCTAATTAGGCTATTTTAATTGAGCTAAGTTCCTGAAGAATATAGAACATTGCAGTAACCCAAACTTCACTGGGTTGTTAGTTTTTTTCAATGTTGAATAGTTTATTAGTGAATTTCATATGGCTCTCATTACATTTTATTCTTATCCCATGAAATAAATGAGTCTTTCTTCCATTTGCCAAATTAATACATTGGTATTCCCATCAATTAAGAACCTTTCCCAAAGTTTTACAATTAATGTGAACTTGAGGTGGGAGTTTCTGACACTCAGTCCTATCATAATTTCTCTTAAAGCATTTTGTCTTCCAGATTCTCCTACAAAATCCCATGCAGATCATAGAGGCATCTCAAAGTGGCAAGGAGGCACTGACAATTTAGGATGACTTTCCAGCAATGAGAGGAAAGGAAGACTAGAGAAAAGGTTATATAATTTCGGTGACTTTTGATGGAAACAAAAGTGATCAGACTTGTTGGGTGGTTTCAGCAAGGAATTCTGATGCATCAAAGGTGACAATGGGCAAGCCTGAAGAGAAGGGACATTAATATCCAAGAACAATAGGGTGAGAAAGCAGAGACAAATTAATATCCTTTAAAATCTGCCTGGAATCAGTTCTAATTATTGATCATTGTCCCAACAATCTATAAAAGTAATGCAGCTAGCTGTATCTTCAGAGAGGAAGGACCTATCAGGACCAAACTCCTGCTTTGAACATTTAAACATGTTCTTTACTTTCCCCCAGGTATCCTTCTACTATCTTTCTGCAGCAGCACTGAGCTAAATAATTTTAACCAGCTCCTCCATCTCAGATTCGGCTAGTGAAATATGCTCAGGGTAGTTCATACTGCTTCTCAACAATGAGCTGTGAAACACCTGAAACTTCATGGAGAAGCAGTCTGGCTATCCACAGGTGCAAGCAGGGGGTTCCGTAAACTCTTCATGTGTTCTTTGTGTGTGTGTGTGTGTGTGTGTGTGTGTGTCTTTTTCATTTTTATCGGTACCAGTGATCGAACTCACGACTGCCTGCTTGCAAGGCAGGCGCCTATGCCGCTGAGCTAAATCCCCAGCCCCTTCTTCATGTGTTCTTTTACTTTCCCTCTCTGCTTTCTTCCCCTATACCTTGCCTTCCTTCCTTCTGTCTTCCTTTCTTCACATTTATTTTAACTGTTATGTTAGAACAATACATATTAATAGAGTATCATGTGAAATTTTGATACATGTGTGCATTGTGTGATGTATAAATCAGGCTGAATATATATCTCCTCGGTTTATCATTTCATTGTGTTAAAAACATTCAAAATCTTTTCTTCTAGCTTTTTGAAAGATAATTACTATTATCTATAATCACCTTACTACACACTAGCACACCAAAACTTATTTCTGTCTGCCTGTAACTTTGTACCCAGTCATTAACCTTTCTCCATCCCTCCCCCATTCTGCTCTCCCCTGCCTCTGGTAACCATCATTCTACTCTCAACTCCTATGGGATCAACTTTTTTGGATTCAGCATGTGAGTGAATTCGTGTTGCCCTTATCTTTCTGTGCCTGAATTATTTCATTATAATGCTATCCAGTTCTGTGTTTTGGTAAATGGCAGAAACTTCATTCTTTTTATGGCTGAATAATATTCCATTGTGTATAGGTTTTTAAATCTATGATGGATTAATGAGTAATAAAGTTGTTTCTGTTTCTTCCTATTGTGAGTAGGATTGCAGTAAACATACTGATTTCATCTTCTTTGGCTATATAACTAGTGGTGAGATTTCTAGATCATGTGGTAGTTCTATTTTTAATTTTTTGAGGTACTTCTATACTGTTTTCCATTATAGCTATACTAATTTATATTCCCACAAGTAATGTGCAAGAGTTTTCTTTTATCATATTCTTAGTAGCACTTATTATTCCTAATTTTTTCAATAATATCATTTCTTACTGTAGTAAAGTGATATTATATGTATCACACTAGTTTTCTGATAATTAATAATCTTGATTATTTTTATATACTTATTAACCATTTGTATACTTTTTTTCCAAAGATATCTCTTAGTATCTATTGTCTTTTTTTGTTTTTTGTTTTGTTTTGTCTTTTTGAGACAGGGTTTCACTATGCAGTTCAGGCTAGCTTGAACTTACTTTGTAGCCCGAGCTGACCTTGAACTCATGGCAATCCTCCTGCTTCAGTCTCTTGAGTGCTAGGGTTACAGGTGTGCTCAACCTATTGCCTATTTTTGAGTCAGGTTTTGTTTTGTTTTATTTTGTTTTGTTTTGATTGTTACCGAGTTTGTGGATTTCCCTATGTATTCTGGATATTAACTGACTGTTTGATGGATAGTTGGCAAATGTTTTCTCCCATTCTGTATGTGTCTGTTCATTCTAGTAATTGTTTCCTTTCCGGGGCAGAAGCTTCTGTTTGATGTAGTCCCATTTGTCTACTTATGCCTTTGCTTCCTATGCTTTTGGGATCTTTTTTTTTTGGGGGGGGGGGGTTGGCACCAGGGATCGAACTCACGACCTTGTGCTTGCCAGGCAGGCACTTATGCTGCTGAGATAAATCCCCAGCCCTGCTTTTGGGATCTTATCCAAAAAGCCCTTGCCTGTTCCAATGTCTTGAAATGTTTTCTGTAAGCTTTCTTATACTGGTTTAATGATTTCACTTCTTACTTTTAAATGTTTAACTCATTTTCAGTTGATTTTTATTGTAACTGGTGAGTTTTCATAACTCTTCTGAATGTGCCAATAAGTGCTTTTAGTACTTCTGTAGAAAATCAGGAACCAGGCATAGTGGTACATATGTGTAATGCAGGAAACAAGAGGATCACCTTTGGATGGTTTGGATATTTTAACAATATTGTTCTTCCAGTCCATAAACATGGGATGTGTTTACTTCTTTGTGTCCTCTTTCATCAAGATTTTAAAATTTTAAACACATCCCATGTTTACGGACTGGAAGAATCATTATTATTAAAATATCCAAACTACCTGAAGTAATTCCTCAGATTCACTATAATCTCTATTAAAAATATCACTGCCATTTTTCACAAAACTAGAAAAAAAAATCCTAAAATTTATCTGGAACCATAAAAAAATCCTGAATAATCAAGGATATCTTGAGAGGAAAACAAAAAGTAATCCAAAAAGCAAAGCTGGAGGTATTATAGCACTTGACATCAAAACGTAATGGAAAGATGAAAAAAAAGAAAGAAAGTTGTATTAATCAGAGCGGCATTGTATTAGCATGAAAGCAGACACATGGGTTTATAGCCAACTAATTTTCTGTCTTTTGTTTTGTTTTGTTTGGAGACAGGGCTTCACTATGTAGTTCAGGCTGGCTTTGAACTTGTGGCCTCTGCTAGAGTTTAGAGCAGTCTGCCAGTACTTCACTAGTTTAAATATGCTGGCGGTGATTCTAGGTCTGTGACTATCTGGAACCAGCAGTATTGGGAGATTCATTCCAGGAATCAGGTTTCTTTACATCCATTTCATCTGCTTACTCCAAGAAGCTTGGGTTGGGAGACCTCTAGAAATGCAGAATCTCATTTCCTCCATTTTTCTTGACTTTTCCTCACCCATGAGGAGAGCTTTAGCCCACTAAATTTGAGCAGAGGATAGGATTAATGGCCAAATATATGATAGTTGGCTTTGTATAATAAGAATTTCATTACTGTGTCTACAAGATTATACATGTGAATTTTACTATACCTACTTTTTTTAATGCCCACTTTCTTCTACAGATTATAAACTACATGAGAACAAAAGCCTACTAGTCTTGTTTGTGACATGTTGCTTACTTATAATACAGTTCTTAGCTCATATGAGTTATTTTAAAAGTGTTTGTTGAGCTGAACTGATATATCTAAATTGAGACCTAAAAGATGTAAAAACTAGCTGGGGGTATGTGTGTGGCAGGGGTTATTCTTTGCAGAGGGAGAAACATGAAAGATGTGTAAGAAGTAGGGGCAAGTAAGCCATGATTGGGGAGCAGTAAGTAATTCACATGGGTAGAGTACAATATGCAAATGAAAGCACAAAGAGCTGCAAGAAATGAAACTAGAAGCAGAAATGAAAGACAGATCTCAGTGGGCAAATAACTTGGATTTTATACTAAGGACAATGCAAAATGATTAATAGATTTTTAGAAGAAAATTATGTAATCAAATTTGAATGCTCGAAAGATGTGCAAAAATTTACTGAAGAAGCTGCAGAGAGAAGAGTGGAGTGTTTTCAGGATAGAGTCAGTACTTGTGTAACCGTGTCAAATATTAATGAAGGTTCCCTGTCCTTGGCCCACATAGAGATTTAGTCCTTAGCAGCCATGCTTTGTACTCTGCAAGAAAAATTCCCCAGCACTCCACTGCAGCTTGGTGGGCAATGGATGGGGGTTCAATTCAAAGAAAACCAATTCATAAGCTGGGAAATAGTCTGTGACATAACCAGCATGGAAACTTGTAATCTAGACACTGTCATATTAGCATTGGGATAGACAAATCAGTGAAAAAAATAACAACGTCCAGAAATAGCTCCTCGAATACATTGCCAATTAATTTTTAGCAAACACGCAAAGGCTGCTTAGTGGAGAAAGTATAATCAATGATACTAGAAAAGATGAATATCCATAGACAAAAATTTTAAAATATGATTCATGTGTAAAAATTAACTCAAGATGAATCACAGACCTAACCTAAAACTTAAACTGGTAACTTTTAAGATCAGGTTAAGCAAAGATTTTAAAAATATCCTGCCATAAATACATTTTCTAAAAGAAATAAATGGTTAAAATGACTTTATTAAAATTAAGAATTTGTATGACTTTTTGAGAATAAAAAGCCCACATAATGTAAGTGAAAGGGTGTTGGCCCAGACCTGACACTGTAGCCAGAAAAAGCCTCAGCCCCAACCAGGAAGCTCCTACCTCCTCCTACCTAGAGATTTACTTGTAACTCTATCTCCCCCCACCCTTAAGGATCTACCTCTGGCGCCAAACTTGTGCCAATGAAATACCTGTGCATCTCTAATGGCCCTAGGGCACTATCCTAAGCTTAGGCTATTTATATATGCCCCCAAGCCACGTGTCCCCTGGAGAGATCCAGACTCCAGCGAGGGTAGGGGTAGGGAGGTGGGGGAGGGGGGATAGAGGGGTGACGGGTGTGGGAGGGGTGGAGGGGTGGGGGAGTGAGGGGGGATGGAGGGGTGAGGAGGGGTGGGGGAGCGAGGGGGTGATGGAGGGGTGGCGGGGAGTGGGGGTGGTGGGGGGCGGGGTGGGGGTGGGGGTGGCGGGGGGGGGGGGTTGATGGGGGGCGGAGGGGGTAGAGGTGGGGGGGCGAGGAGGTAGAGGTGGGGGGCTCGGTCATCTCTCTGCTTGTTCTCAGAATAAAGGTCTCTTTTGTTTTATACTTTACATCTTTTGGAAATAATCCTATCATTTGGAATCCTATCAGTAAGAAAATATTAATGTATCACATTCATAATAAAAGACTTGTATCTATGAAACATAAATAATTCTCCCATTACAATAAATAAGTAATCTAATTTTTAAAATAGGCCAAAAAATTAATGCAAGGGCTGAGGATATACTTTAATGTTAAAGCACTTGTCTCATAAGCATAAGGTCCTGGGTTCAATTCCCAGTACTATCCCATTTCCTGCCCCCTACACACACTCCATAATGAAGGTAATGAAGATTGAAGCTGATAAAATGGCAAATAACAAGCAGTGGGGAATGGTTAAATGTGTGCTTATTAGAAAGAATAGAAGAAAAGCTCTCCACTAGTCAGAGGGGTATGGTCCATAAAGCAGACACCATAGTTATTTAGGCCCATTGGGTTTTTATACAGTTTTTTGGACATATGTATGAGTCATAAAGTAGGAATGCTCCTGGTTGTGGATAGCCCTTTAATGTCTGGAAAGCAAGTTGTTATATTTTTACTTTAATTCCTTTAAGGTTTGTCATTTAGTTAAGAACCTATTTTTTTTTTTTTTTTTTTTTTTTTTTTTGTCTTTTTCCTTTTTATCGGTACCAGAGATTGAACTCAGGACTGCCTGCTTGCAAGGAAGGCCCTTATGCCACTGAGCTAAATCCCCAGCCCCCAAGAACCTATTCTTTGTCTCTTACATTTTATTATCTCCTGATAGTCCATTTTGACATGCTAACTCAAGCACTTAGGCCCCAACATTTAGTTTAACTATTTAGGATTTGTGTCCGATCTGTCAAACTCCCCCTATCTTCTGGCTTCAGTACGATACCAAGCAAACAAACAAACAAAAAGTATATAGTTATGTTAAATAGGCACAGGAAAAATATCTTTAGTCGTTAGGCAAATTTAAATTAAAACTATGAGATATCACTACATACCTATGAGAATGGTTAAAAATAAAAAGACCACTGATACCAAGGACAAAAATATATATAGCAACCTGAACTCTACTCCTCTACTTACAAAAATGTAAAATGGTAATCACTTTGTAAAAAAGTTTGGCAGTTTTTAAAAAAATTTAAGGGGCTGGGGATTTAGCTCAGCGGCATAAGCGCCTGCCTTGCAAGCAGGCAGTCGTGAGTTCAATCCCTGGTACCGATAAAAAGGAAAAAGACAAAAAAAATTTTTTAAAATAGGAGCTCAATAATACAGTGCTTGCCTAGTATGTGGGAGGTCCTGGGTTAGCTCTTCAGTACCACCAAAGGAAAAAAAGACTAAAGACACAAACTATATAACTAGTAAAATTCTACTCATCTACTCCAAGATAAAAAAGTATATATCCACAAAAAGATTAATAGAAGAATTTTCATGGCAGCTGCATTAGTAATAATCAAAACTCAGAAACAGTCCAAATGTTTATCAATAGATGGATGTGCAAAACCATTCCCCATGCCCCTGAACATTTAATGTCTATCTTTATGTAAAACTTTTAGAAAATTCAGATTCATATACAATGACAGGAGATCAGTGTTTGCTTATAATGGAGGAGAAAGACGTGGACTTGGGGGTAAGGGATCACAAGAACATGTTTGGAGGTGTTGCATATTTTCATTATCTTGATTGGAGTGATATGTCACAGGTATAGAGAGATGTCAAAGCTTATCAGATTTCATGGTTTGAATGTTTCCAACTTACTGTTTTATAAAAATTTCAATAGAGAGTTTCAAAGAAACTCTAAAAAAGATTTTTAAAGAAAGATAATGGAAGGAGAGAGTTTCATGAAGTGGTAACATAGAAAGAGTATTAGGATTAGTGTGCAATGGGGAAAGAACGCTTCTATTTGTTTCTGTGTGACGTGTTGACATGTCTGGCAATGAATTATTTCTTTTGTTCAGATGCTGTCCATTTTGTCTATAAGGTTGACAGCACTAGTTTCTGCACAAAGTGACCTGAAAAAGCTAACTAGAAGGTATCAAACAGCTGCTGTGGAGAATGTGTGAGACTAGACCCAGAACCCTGAGCATTTAATTAGAATTACAGTTTTTGTAGATAATGGAGATTAGGAGTCTATACTGATGCGCCTTTTGTATCCTTATGTAACTTTCTCCAGTACCTGCCAGTAAGAAAGCTAGAAGAGCCTGTCATGTCTCTGCTCTGAACACATTTTATCTCCCAGAAAATGCTTTAATCTCTGGGCACTCTGATTTCTATGGCATCTGCTCCATTATTTTGTCAAACACACCAAGACATTTTTTCATTCATTAGTTTGTTCAACATCTATTGAATCCTTCAACTCAGGTGTGAGATGTGTAAGTGTATGGAATACACAGTAGCATCAATGTGCACACTTTCCGCTTTCAGGCTTGCATGCATAGATAAGCATCCTGGCACCCCAGGCTCTACACAGGCCCCTTGAACACCTCAGAAGACCATGCACTTCCCAAGCATAGGACACAAACCAGCTTTGGATCACATTTTCAATCTTGCCATACTACTCCTTTCTCCTTTCTTTACTATGAGCTCGGAAAGGTATGTGGCCAGGATTTAATTCCTATGATCTATAATTAGAGGCCTGAGGGCAAAGGAAATGTGTGCAGCCATTTAGTGTACTATCAGGTAAGAGGTTTAGGTATTTTCTTCCCTTGAAATTCAATGATTATACACAACAGTCTTTCATTTAAAATGAATACTAAATTGCTGTTTTATCCACAGTTTGAATAACAGATTATTAGAAAATCTTTACACATTAAACAATGCATCATTGTTGCATCAAATGGAAGTGACATGCTAAATTACTTCTTTGTTCTTTTTAAAGAGAGTTATGAAGGACTAGGGGTTAGCTCAGTAGTAAAGTGCTCAATGCCATGGTTTCCATCTCTCACACGAAGAGGGGAAGGAAAGAAAGAGGAAAGAGATCAGTTACATAATACTCAGATGTCTGCACATCACATTACATTTGCTTTGAGGAAAGACAGAGAAGTAAGTGTTTCTTCCTACCTTTGTAAGTCTGTTTAGATCAGAATAGGTATTTCATGTGACATGATTCTGGGCTACAATTCAGTGAATAGTGTTTTCTAGTTGACAGTATTGTATCTACAAGGATACCACTAGTATCAGAAGAGAATACAAAACAATAATAAAAAAGAAAACAGCAGTTCATATTATTTCCTTTTCTGTTGTTGTTATCCAAAAATTTAAAAATATGCATGCACAAAGACATAAAGGATATTTCTTTTAGTCAGGACACACACACACACACACACACACACACACACACACAGAAATTAATGAGTTTGGCAATAGCTTTGGAAATGAGCAGTGATAGTCAATATGACTAATAAGAAAGAAATGTTGAGAAAAGGCACTAGAATAAAAAGAAATTCCTCGTTTTTTTGTTTTTTTGGTTTTTTTTTTTGCATCACACATAAAAGTGAAATGGCTTTGATAGTTTTTTTCCCCAACGGTGAGACTTTCCTAAGAAGTAACAAAAAGAGAAGAGACTTTGCCTGCAATATACTGAACAGATAAAATATTAATCTCTCTATCTCTATAGGTAATAGTGAAATTTTTTTATGGGAAAAGCCATCATGTGCTAGATATTTCCCTAAAACATGTCCATGCATAGATTCTCAATTTACCCGTGATAAGTAATCTGGCAGAAACCTGGGTAAGCATCCTCCATAATTAAGTATAAAACATAAAGCTAACCACATATCAGTATTTTGCTTGCAACTATACTTGCCAGGAGAAATGGCTGAAATGGCAACAGAAAATGAGAGGATCCATGAATGAGCCTCTTAAAAATGAAGATTGCTGCTGGAATTCATAATGTCTCCCGGATTTTTGGAACTTTAACTTCTTTTTTAAAAGATGGGATCTCCTCAAGTTGCCTTGGCTGCCTCAACACCTGGACTCATGCCTCAGCCTCCTGAGTAGTTGGACCTACAGGCTCATACCGCTGTACCCAGCTGGCACCTCAGCTATTGAGCTAGGAAATTCTTGTCTTATTCTAAGTGTGCTTTCCATATTTTTATTTAGATAAATGACCAGAGAATTATTTTCATAAGCGACTCTAAATCACTCCTAAAATAGATTGCCTTGTGAATTATCTGTGGTCTCCTGTAAGAATCCCCTCCCCATCAACGCAATCAATTCTGCCATTCCTCTTTCATTCTTTGCTATGCTGGTGTCTTGAAGGACTGGACTGCAGAGACATTGGGCAAACTTCATGAAAAGTTTTTTTAGTTCAACTTTTTGCATGGACCTCCATGTGTTTGTGATTTTACTTTGTGCATACCATGGCTGTGTTGCTGTAACAGCCAAGTTTGAGATTCATCACCATTAGACTAATTCTGCTGATCAATATTTATTATGTGCACCATAAGTACTGGGAATCACATTGTCCAGGATACTGGGCATAGGGCTATGAGTAAGATTGACAATGTCTCTGCCCTGGTGAAGCCTATATTCTCTATGTTGACTACAGCCCCACACTAGATATAAGAACCACTCAAGCAAAGGTTTCTTGAGTAATCCTGTGAATCAAGTGGGGCAAAAAATGTTAGGGAAGGAAAAATGAAATTAGCTTATGGATCCCAAGGAAGACATTCTGCTAGGGAGCCAGAATTTGCTCAGGCAGGTAGGCTTAGGCAAAAGTATAAAAGAAAAACCTATTGTCCTGCAGGTAGAGAAGACAGCTCAGCAGGGGCTCAGGCAGACCCAGAGTAAAGCATCCTTGGAATGAGAGCAAGCTGCTGCTTATATGCTATAATTTTAGATAAACTGGGAAAGCTGCCAGTTCAAAAATGTCTCCTCCACAGAAGTCTGGAAAAATGTGAATGTTTATTTCTCTTGAGAGAGATGGTGGTTAAGCCTGGACTTTGGAATTGGGCAGATTTGTGTCTGACTTGCAGTACTACAGCCGAGTGACTCTGGAGAAGTTACTTTTCTGTCTTACCTTCAATTTCCTTATCTATAAAATGGGAATAATCATGTCTCCTCATGAATTTTATGTCTTAAAAAGTTATAAATCAAGCAGTGGCACAGGCACACAGAGGTAGTTCAATAAATATTAATGTTCAAAATGATATTCTTAATGTTACTTATATTGAATAATTTGACTAACATTCTTTGAACTGCCCCTCAGTGGCCCTGTACTAAATTAGTCATGATATGACAGAGAAGCCAGTCATGAAAGCCACTGCCTATAACAAAAGGTGAAAGGTGCTCCAAGAAATAGTTAAGGGATAGACATTATTTTTACATTTTCCTAAAGCAGAGAAATGAAAGAGGGCATGCCAGGAAGATGGAATTTAAAAAGACTCAATATATGAAAAATGTTTTATGCCATTCTCTTTCTAGATAATGACGTGTAAATGTAGAAATTGGACCCCAGCATACAAGATGCTTCTTCTCAAACACGTTGTGTGCCTTTGACTTGGGTGGCATCTCACTCTCCTGGTTTTCTTGAAGTCTCTCCACTAAGTCTTTCTCACTCTATGAAGGAGACTTCATAGAGTCCTTTTCCTCTATCATTATATGCTGAAATTCCTCAAGATGTCCGAGATGCTTTTCTCACTCTGTATGTTCTACTCAAGTGCGGTTCAATTGAAAAAACCTGGTATTGGTTTCTGATTTTACTCTGTCCCTCAGTCATCACAATTAATCCGTCTGTTCTTTCTGCCTTTTTGATGTGAATGGCCCAGGTCTGCTCATTTCCTACCCTCACTGTCTCCACCATGCTCTACTTAGACTATCTTAATGTATCCCTGTATTTAGTCTCTTTCCTTACAGCAGCCAAAATGTAAATCTGATCATGTCACTACATTAGAGAGACTGGGGGTTGCAGGTTCATGGTGGATAGCTTGCCTATTTTATACAAGGCCTGATTCCCAGCATCACCTAAACAAAACAATATAAAAATCTTCTGAGGATTTTTATTACTCTTAGGATAATTCCAGATTCTTTACCAAACTGTGTAGTATCATTCTCCCAGTTCCAATCCTGAAACTTTCATTCCCTGGGACACACTATACAGGCTAGTGTTTACCTAAAAAGTGCTCCCCCCTGTTCCTTCTATCTGGAATGTTTTTTTTTAAATCTTTTCTTAACTACTTCAAACCAACTCACAGCACTTACTTACAGATGTCTTCCTTAGTGAAACCTTCAAAATCTTTCACTTTAAGTCTAACCTCTAGCTCTTACCTTAGTGTTTACAAATTGCAAGCATTTATCTCCTATAAGCCAAGTACCATGTCCAAACCTGGGAAGTGGGGGAAGCAGTATAATCCTTCACATAGCTCACAGCCTGATAGAAGAGAAAGAACATTTATACCTCACATATAAATATAAATTTTATCTATGAAAACTACCATGAAATAGAAGCACATGATGTTTTAATGGGACTTGGGGGCAATGAAAGTAATGTCTGAGAAAATGATGATTAATCTAGACTTGAAGTTTGAGTAAGAGTTAGCAATCAGTTGGAAGGAAGAAATGACTTTCTGTCATAGACCCTATATAAGGGACATTTAGATGAGCTGAAAAAAATCCCAATACAACTGTCAATCAAAGAGCAAGTGATATCTTTAAATTGAAGTGATAACAGTGGGTAGGGCCGGACTTTGTAACCCTTGAGGGCTCTGAAAAGGATTTGATTCTTTATGTTAAAAACTACCCTTAAGGGGAAAAATGAAAGGGCAAAAGAAAAAAATATGACCATATTTGCATTGTGAATAGTATGTGAAGAAAAGACCGAGAAGATGTGAGAATAGATGTTTCCAGTAGTTAAAGTGGTGAGAAGGATATTGCAGAGGCATAAGTGAGAGATGATGTGAGCTTGGATCAGGGAGGTGGTAATAGAAATGGAGAGAAGACAATGTGGTCAGAGATATTTTGGACATAAAATCAATAGGCTTTGGTATTGCACTGTATTACCGGGTAGATGCTTCTCTACTTCTCTGGTTCCTCAGAGGAGGAATTTCCTTTAAATTTTTCTGGTTTCTAATGTTATCCTTTACTGCTTCCACAAAGAGGATGAGTTCAGGACAGTGAGTGGTACTGAAGGTTCAACCCTTCCTGCCTCCTGTTTAGGATTGGCCATCTTGTAGCGGGGATGGGTCTCAGTCTGCACAGAGAGCAAGCTTTTTAACGATTAAAGTCTATTCTCTAGAGAGAGAGTTGCAGCGTTCTGGTGCTGCTAGGAACTGAGTAGGTAAATCTTCCTAAAGCCAAGACTCAGAGTTAGGAAACTGATTTTACCGCACATCTAAATCACATTCTTCAACCTGGACTTCATCACTAGTAAAACCGACAGGTTGATCCCTATCTTCCTGATTCTTAATCTACTTCTTAATTTATTTAGATTTATATGGGGATTGGTAGAGGGAAAGTACAATGAATAATGATGATTTCTGTATTTCTAGTTTACACTCCCCCCCCCCTTCTTTTCTTTTTATTTATCTTTTTCAAATGGGGCAAATGAAACTCATAAATTCAATTTGAGACATGTTGAGTTTGAGATAACATTAAGATGTGATGTGGAAATGCCAAGAGACAATTGTGCCTGCTGGACTAGGGTTTAAGAGCTAGAGGTAGAAATTTGGGAGCTGTCAGCACATAGATTGCATTTGTAGACATGGGTAACCCACTCAGAGATTACAGAGAAGAGCAAGGGGCTAGATCTGATTTTCAGAGAACTGTAGTCTTAGTTTAAGAAAGAGTCTGAGAACATAGGCCAATTTGCTGGTATCAAAGATCAGAGTTCCAAGATCAGAGAGGAAGAGTTTATAAAATGAGAGGTGGAGGAAGGACTGAACTGGAGCAACAAGATACAGTCTTAAGGGAATGATGTTATATAGCAGACACAAGGCAAATAAACGGTGGGCTTATATTTGGATACTGATTCACACAAATGGATTCAGACGTTGTCTCAAAGCTTACAATACTTCACAATTTAAAATTACTTATCATTTTAAAATTATTTATTATATATCATACCTAACCTTCCCAGATAAGACTTTGTAAAGCTATTATTTCTTGGTCACTGCTAAATCTTCAATCACAGGAGCACAACTGAACAAAATGAGAATCAGTATTTTCTTTCTTTCCCATCTTTGTATTAAGAAAAGACTTGAAAAAGTGAAGCCTGGTAATATTTCTTGGGCTGAGCGCTAATTATAGGCCTGCAGAAAAGGAAATGGTGGTAAGAAGAAATTCATATTTTATTACTCATTGCATCCCATATGTGGGAGACAACTCCAGTCATTCCCCTTGAATGCAAAACAATTACTGCAACTTTGATTATTTGGAGATTTATTTCCTTATACTGATATGTAGAGAGCTGGCTATGGTATTTCCTTCTCTCTTTCAATTGGCTCTAAGCATTGCAAATAAGGCTAGCAAAGGTACTGATATAGAATCTCTAAAGCCCACAGTCTTCTATTTCCTCACTACCATAGTGTTCTCCATAAAGGATATGAGCACAGCAGGATGTTAGAGCCAACAGCTCCAGGAATGTCAACTGGGTATGAGCCTCAAGGTAAACAGGTTAGGACTCCCCAGGACACAAAAGTTTACATATCAGAAACCCAAGCAACAGCCTCCTAAAACAATTCAGTTGCTACCTTAACTGGATTATGTGAATTGATCGTTCTGCATATCTTTATCTCCGCATTTTGCAGAGATGCTTTTCTCCCCACCTGGCCAGCTAGCTCAAGTTACTCAAGTAATTCCTGCCATCCTCACTGTCACTCATCCCTGAGCCACCCCCCCTTCTTCACAAGATAATAAATTCTGGGAGAGGCCTAGGATCAGGGCCTTTGTCCTCACATCATTACAGGGATTGGTTTAGGACCCCTTGGCTGCTCTTCACTTGGAATATGTCTTGGTGTCTTTACTCTCACAGTGGGTTGTATTGGTGGAGGTAGACTGGAATTAACTTGCTGGGATTCCAATAACATCTCAATGGGATTACAAATATAACTTTCTGGGCTGTGAGGAAAACTAGAAAAAGGATTACTATACTAATTACTATTGGATGACTGTGTACAATGTTTGGGATTACAATACCATACAGAAGAAAGGTATTCTCTTATCTATTATTATAACTCAGAACCATTCTTTAGTGTTATAATTAAAAGTTTGATTTAAGGGACCCCTTCATTACATAATTTAAAAAAAGCTCAGGTTCCCCAGAATAAAGCTTATAAAATTAAGGTTTCAACTAAAGTTAAAATGATTTCAAATAAGAATAAGAAGGAATGTGACACATGCCCATAGTGGCACACAAGTGACCTTTCCCTTTTTATCTATTTTCTAAAAATTCTAGGTATTATATTCGCAGTTGTTTTAAAGGAGTTTATATATTTTGTGGGCATTAACTTTGTTGATTGTATATTGTAAATAAATATTTTTTTCATAGCCTGTTGCTTTAAATTGTGTTTGCTTTGAAACACAGCTTTATGGAGGCATGATTTACAGACCATAAACTTTACCCATTTCAGCATAAGTTGAATGAATTTTAATAAATTTATACAGGTTTTAAAATTTATACAATTTTACTAACATCATTATAATCAAGTTTTAGAACACTTTTCTCATTCTAAAAATTTCCCCTGTGTTCATTTGTATCTATCACCTACCCTACTCGCAGCTCAAAACCCAAATCTGCTCTGTCGATGTAGCTTGCCTATTCTAAAATTTCATATAATTTGCATCATTCAATCTGTAGTATTGTTTCTGTTTTGGTGGTACTAAGGTTGGTACTAAGGTTCACTCTTAACTACATCCTCACTCCACCAACCCCTTTTTTAGACAGGGTCTCACTAAAGGGCCTAGGATGGGCTTAAATTTCCAATCCTTTTACCCCAGCCAGCCACAGTGCTGGGATTACAGACTTAAACTACCATGCCCAGTGTCAACTTGATATTTATGTTCTGGATACAATCCTTTTACCAAACACATACTCTACAAAATGTTTTCTTCTAATCTGTGATTTGTCTTTTTTTTTTCTTCTTTTTCTTTTTCTTTCAGTACTAGAGTTTAAGCTAGGATTTTCACATTTCTCCCCCCACCCTTTTTATTTTTTATTTGAGATAGGGTCAATTGCTATGATGCCCATGCTGGGCTCAAACTTTTGATCTTCCTCTTTCAGTTTCCCATAGTATTTGTATTTTAGTCATATGTCACCAATGCTTTTTTTTTTTTTTTTTTTTTTTTTTTTGTCTTTTTCCTTTTTATCGGTACTGGGGATCGAACTCACGACTGCCTGCTTGCAAGGCAGGTGCTTATGCCGCTGAGCTAAACCTCCAGCCCCACCAATGCTTTTTATTTTACTAATGCTATAATTTGTATGTGTCCCCTCCAAAATTTAGGTCTTGCAAATATGATAGTATTAAGAGATAGGCCCTCTAAGATTAGGACAGAAGGACTCACTAATAAATGAGATTAAGGCTCTATGGGAGTGGACTCACAGCTATGTGTGGTAACACACACTTGTAATCCCAGTACTTGGGAGGCTGAGGCAGGGGGATTGCCACAAATTTTAGGCCAGCCTGGGTTTTGTAATGAGTTCCAATTCATATGGATTGCATAGTGAAATCTTGTCTCCAAAAACAAACAGAAAAAGTTTTGAGCATATAGCTCAATCCAAAGGTACTTGGGTCAATTCATAAAATAAGAGTCTTTGCATCACATCTGACCTAGCCTTGCCTCACCACCCGACACATGAGAACACAGCAAGGAGACTCCCAGCCTCTAGAACTGTGACAAAATTGTTTTTCTTCTCTATAAATTACTTACGTCCAGGTATTCTATTCTATATCGAAGTGGTTTAGACTATTCTAAATTCTTTGTATTTCCATACACATTTTAGGATCAGCTTCAATTTCTAAAACTGGGAACAAATCCTGATAAGCTTTTCTTAGGGTCTGTGTTGACTATTGACTAGACTGAGAAAAACTGTGATTTTTTTTTCTACTAGAACTACTATTTTAACAGTATAGTTACCCAATGGAATATGATATAGCTTTTTATTTATTTGTGTTAGGTGCATCATTTTTATTACCAGAAAAGAATCAACAGTATTTTTCCCTCTTTCCATTTTCCTTCTTTGGATAAAGCCAAAAGGCTTTTTCAGTACTAAATATTCTTAAGTGAGGATGTCTTTCTCCTGGAGGTACTAGTTACAACTGAACTTAGCGTCAGGAGACAGGGTCTCAGGAAAGTTCTAGAACTATTATAATATCTCTGGCACTGTGGAGGAGAGAGAGGACTACCCCAACAGTGTGGTTTGTGAGCTAAAGTCATTCTCTCCTGTGCCTCTTTTCTTCTTGCTTATAGTTCTTGTAGGAAAAGATCTTTTAATTTGTTTACTTCCATAAATATTAAATAATAATCTTACAAAAATAACTGATGTGGTACAGGAAATTTTTCATTTATTTAAAGATTATTAAGACAATTCTGGAAGAATTGTTTATGAAAGCACTCACTCTCAATATAGGCGAAAACATGAGTGTATTTTGGGTTACTATATAAGAGTTTTCTTGGTATATTTTATGGATAAAGTAAATGATCTTGAGATGATATGCTATTACCCAAACCAGAGCTCTTAGTTATTTATTTTTTACATTTTTTCTTCCTCCTCCTCCTCCTCTAATTTTTACATTTATTTATTTTTGTGATATTAGAAATTGACTCTTAGGCTTTGTGCATACTAGGAACATACTCTATCACTGAACTGTATTCCCAGCCCCTCCATTCATATATCTCTAATCTATATTGAAGAATTTCTTTTTTAAAAAAAAATTTTTTTTTATATCGGTACCGGGCATCGAACTCACGACATCCTGCTTGCAAGGCAGGTGCTTATGCCGCTGAGCTAAATCCCCAGCCCCTCTAATCTATATCTATACCCAAATCTCTGATATAGATTAGAGAATTTCATTTCATAGTCAATCTCCAGATACATTAACTATAAATACTATTATTTATTAATGTATCAAAATACTAGATATGTAAAGCAGTTTTTAAAAATGAAATAGCAACCACAAACCTTTTACATGGAGTGAAAAAATTTTTTCTTTACAATTTTTCTATTTGAGAAGACAAAAATATATTTGAACTAAGATAAACTAAACAAAAAGAACAAGCAGTAGCCTGCAAAAAATAAAATGTAACACTGTTACAGAACTCGTGAATAAAAAAGGAATAAATGAGACACAACAAATATAAACACTTTATTTATTTATTTATTTTATTGGTACCAGGGATCAAACTCACGACTGCCTGCTTGAAAGGCAGGCGCTTATGCCGCTGAGCTAAATCCCCAGCCCCTATAAACACTTTATATCTCATATTCAGTACTATGTAGTATCAGCTTCAATTACAAAAAAGTAAAAAGTTTGCAGTGAAAAAATAAAAAGTTATAAAACCAACCCAATTGCATTCATAAATCTATAAAATTTCCTCAAATAGAAAAAGATGCCTTTCTGAAGAAAGCAACAATAATAATGCTACCAAGAGTAGAACATATTAGAATTTAAATATTCCTACATATTTTTAGTAACTTACTTGATATTAAAGGGCTTTACTAATAGCCCAAATGATAATTAACAATTATAGATGGAAAAGAAATTTTATAAATAGAAAGGAGATAGATGGACAGTTACAAATAGACATATGCAATACTTCTACTAGATATACTGTTTTTATTACTGTCTAACTTTTGTTTATAGGGAACTAAAAATCACTCAGTTGGCACAAAGATATTTTTGAGTGGGTGAATGAATTACAGTGACCCCTTGATCTGTGGGGTATATGCTCCGTGACTCCAAGGTGATTCTGGAAGCCATAGATAATACTAAACCATAATATATCCTATGTTTTCCCAATACTATACACTTACTAGGACTAGTTTTAAAATGTCATTTGTGTTTAAATAAAATTTACTACAGTAGAAGACACATTGACATTAATTCCTCTCAACGTACTCCCCTTTGCTCCGAATACGTTGATCCCGGTACACATTGCATTTCCTGAAGCAGTTCCGGAAGTCCTCTTTTGTGGGTGTCTTTATGAGATGTGATCAGAAATGTGAATTCTCCTGCTATATGCTACCCAAAAGGAAAAGCAGGCTGGTAAAAACATTGCAATGTGTTTTTATTCATTTTATTCACCAGATAAGGGACTGTAGAGTTGCAGAAACTTCTCCCAACTCAAAATGGGCATAAAAGGTAAATGTTTTGAATTGATTCTGGACACGGCGGCAGCAGTGCCATTAAAGGCGTGAAAGAGGACTTTCAGAAAGTGGCAATAATGAAGGAATAAGTGTGGTTGAAGTGAGGGGGACTATCCTGAGGGGATGTTAATAGCAACATGTCTTTTACTCTAATAATAGTTTTAAAAATGTAAACACTCTATTTTTCAATCATACTTCGTACCTCTCTCCTTTACACTTAAAGAAAGCACTTCAGCCAGGAGTAGTGGCATACTCCTATAATCCCAGCACTTGGGAGGCTGAGGTAGGAGAGTCATTGTAAGTTTGAGACCAGCTTGGGCTATTCAAATCTAGCCTGAACTGCATAGTGAGACCCTGTCTTAAAAAGACAAAAAAAAAAAAAAAAAAAAGCAAGCAGAAAGAAAGCACTTTATTCCTCTTTTTGGCACATCCAAATTGTCAGCATTGTTACTATTGTGCTTTTTTTTTTTGGCTCTTTCCTTTTTATCGGTACCGGGGATGGAACTCACGACTGCCTGCTTGCAAGGCAGGCGCTTATGCCGCTGAGCTAAATCCCCAGCCCCATCTTGGTTATATTTAGATCAATTGTTTTGGTATCACAAAGCTTATGTTCAAGTAGGCCTTATTATACTTAATAATGTCCCTAAAGCACAATAGTAGCAAGGGCTGGGGATTTAGCTCAGCGGCATAAGCGCCTGTCTTGCAAGCAGGCAGTCGTGAGTTCGATCCCCAGTACCGATAAAAAGGAAAAAGACAAAAAAAAAAAAAAAAAAAAAAAAAAAATATATATATATATATATATATATATAAAACCAAGGTAATACTAAGTAACGGACAAACTGGTTAGCATACGTATCGTACATAGCTAGAAGAAGTGATTCATTTCCTAGGCCAAATGATACAGGACAACATGAGATTCATCATGCTTCTCAGAACAGCATGATTTTAAACTTCTAAGTTGTGTGTGTCTGGAATTTTTCATGCAATGCAACAAAGGGTAAGTACCAAAAAGAGGTATGTGAAGCTATGCAGAGGTAAAGAAAATTATGCACTCAGGGAAGTCAAGAAAGAATACCCAAATTAAAGACATGAAAGTGAAAGTTTGGAGGTTTTCATTTCTCTCCTGGCCTCCTGAAACAAGTCCTTGGAGCTCTGTGTAAAGAATATGAAGTTTGAATTCTATCTCTACTACTTAATAGTTAAGGAATTTAGTGAAAGTTATATGACCTCCCTTAGGCTTAGTTTCCTTTTCTGGGACATGGGGATAATCATAATCCCTTCTTTTCCGGTTTATCATAAAGTTAAAAGTGTAACAGAAGCAGGTGGTGCCATGCACCTGTAATCCCATGACTCTGTGAGGCTCAGGTAGCAGGATTACAAATTTGAACGCACCTTGGGCAACTTAGTGAGTTGGTGAGAACCTGTCTGAAAATAAAAATAAGGGGTTATGAATGTAGCTCAGTGCTAAGACACTAGCTTTAACACTCATACTACAAAATAAATAAATGTGTAGAAAATATTCAGTAAAAGATGACTATTCTTAAAAGAAAACAAACTTGTGCTATAACCTATGTGTCCTAATTGCCTAGATAAATAGATTTGTCTTGCTGTTCCTCTGAAAGGCAGTAACCAGCTTTAAATGGATGCTAATTATGCACTGTGTGTAATACAAACTCATACTGGCCCTCAAAGCCCAGATCGAGGCCACAAAGAATTATGCCTTTTCTTCTCACATAATCTACAAGAATTTCAGTAACTTCTGTAGTATTGCAGTTATTTGTGCTCTTCAACAGAAGACAGAAATAAATGTTAACATTTTCTACAAAGATGTAGGAAACAAAGATTTTATAGATCTTATCAAGACTAGGAGCAAAGAAAAACATAGGAGTGGGTGAACATTGGTAATTTTTTTTTTTTTCTTTTTCCTTTTTATTGGTACTGGGGATTGAACTCACAATTGCCTGCTTGCAAGACAGGCGCTTATGCCGCTGAGCTAAATCCCCAGCCCTGGTAATTTTGTTTTTAAATAGTATCCTCTTAAAATGTTGAGAACCCCTAGAAAGGATATTTTGTTAAAAATGATCACTATACTCATTTAAGTAATTTTCTAATTATGAATTGCTCATCAGCAAAATGTGGGGATATTTTCATTGCCACATGAAATCTATCATCTTTCCCTCAACCCTTCTCCTTACAAATTGAGAGAAGGATTCAATGTGTAGTTATGGCTTTGAGATGGAGAACAGTAAGAATAACACTGAAATAAAGGCCAGAAAAAAATAAGACCACAGTACTATAACCACAAGGAACTGAATTCCTCTGACAACTTGAATGAGCTTGCGAGTAGATTCTTCCTTAAGAGGCTTCAGTAATAAACACAGCCTTGCTGACACTTTTATTTTAGCTTACTAAGGCCTACGTCAGTCTTCTGACCTACAGTTATTGTTTAAAGCTATAGTAATTTATCATGGCAACACAATGAAGAACTAACATACAAGGCTTCACTACTTAGATTTAACTGATGGCTCTAATCACGAAGGATAAAGCCAAGCTCCTAAAATCTTATTATTTGGATCCCAACCTACATATCTAACTTGTTCTCCAACATTACCTCCCTCCCATCCTTCCCTTCTCCTCTCCACTTTGTATCCCTGTCAACTTTCTCAGTGCTGGACACAATTTCTAACACCCATAATTTAACGGAGAAGTGATTTAACTTGGCACTTAGCCCAGTTCCAGCTATCTCAAGGCAGAAGGATCATACCAAAGAGAAGGTGCTTAGTTCATGGCAGCCAGGAAGCAGAGCAAGGAAATAGTGCCAGAAACAAAGGGGCTAAGGACCAGGCATAGTATCCACAATCACACATGACCCACCCTGGTACTTCCAGAAATATGCTTTACTAATCCCCTAGGTGAGCTGGGCATGTTGACACACTTGTAATCCTAGCACTGAGATAGTGAGGCAAAGAACTGCAAATTTCAGCAATTTAGTAAGATCCTGTCTCAAATAAATAAATAAATAAGACAAGGGCTGGGAATATAGCTCAGCAAAAAAGCTCTGGGTTCAACTCAGACTACAAAAAACAAACAAACAGACAGAAAAATGAAATAAAACAAAACAACCCTGCTAGGCCCCTCATAAAACTTGAGCTGGGACATGGGGATAATCATATCAAGTTGACAATTAAGCTTACCTGTCACAGTCTGCATTCTGAGGATACATATTATTCTCTCACCTTCTGAATTTGAATACCTAGCTCATCTTAGCTCGCTCTAGCTTATTATTTATTTCTTGACCTAAAAGCCACCTCCTCTGTGAAGACTTCATTGACATGAGGCAGTTTTTCTTTCATTTCCTCAATAAATATTTACTGGATACCTCTCGTAGAGCTTCCGATCCAGTACTAGGTGGCAGAAAATTACATTAAACAAATAAGCAGTAAAGTGAATAAGTAAGATAATTTCACACTATGATAAGTACTGTGGAGGAAATGGATAGGGTGACATGAGAGTGCTTTGCGCCAAGGGAAATTAAATTAGGTCAGGAAAAGCTTTGAAGGCAGATCTTAGGATGAGAATAAGCTGCCCACATAGATGAACTGTAGAGGAGTCCAGGCAGAGAAAACTTCAGTGAGAAAGCAGAATGCAGAACAGAGGGAACTGTGAACCAAAGTGAGTCCAGAGAAATATAGGCAGGGACCAGATCATGCAAGGCCTTGCCTGCTGTAGAAAGGAGTTTGGATTTTATACTAAGTGCAAAGAGAAGGCTTTGCACTTTGGGATGGTTGATAATGATATGACTTGATTTACACATGATGAGGACCTCCCTTTACTTGCCTTGAAGATAATGCACTGCCCAGGAGTAATTGTAGGGGTAAGAAGAGCTGTGAGAAGGCCTTCCAGCTGGGGCCTTTAGAACCACATACATATACACATACGCTCAAATACACATACACATGAGCCTATTAGAGTGTCACCTGGGAATGGAGGCACTGGAGAGAGAGTAACTAGAGAGTTACCTGAAAGTAAAATCAAGAGCATTTTTGACAGATAAGCATGAAGATAAAAAAAAAATCTATGAAATGCTCAGTAGTTCCAATTTTTCTTGATTTCTTGATTCCTTGATTTTTTTCCTTGAAACTGACTCCAAGTTTTAGCTGGGGTAAACTGGGTACAGAGTGCCATTTACTAAGATGGGGAAACCAGAAGGAAGAGCAGGTTTAAGGTTAAAAAAAGCAAGACCTCTGTTTACATTGCATTGTGTTTATGCCTGTTAGCACTAAAGGCAAGAGGTCAAGTTAGTTTTGTGTATGCAGCAGTAGTAGCAGAGAGGTCAAAGTTAAAAATGTGAAACTTGAAATCATCGTCATGCATGTGATATTCAGACCTTGATGCTCTTTTCTGTGCTTTCACTGTACTTTGTAAAGATCTCTAATTCACCACTAATCATACAGCCTCCCAATTTTCCCCCAATACAGATGTATATTTGCTCTACATTTCTAAGCCCTTCAGGCAAAAATTGTGCCTTGCCTTTATCATCCTTCCTGTGTACTCAGTGTCTATTATAAATATTGGTATTTAATGAGTTCTTGTTGAAAAAAGTTAAGATATTGAAAGTGTCAAAGATGGTAGGGCTCTTGCCGAGCATGTAAGAGGCCCCGGTTCCAGTCCCCAACACTGCAAAAACAAGCAAACAAATGCTAAAAGAATAAGGAACATGACAGCCACTCAGAACTTGTGAAAGTCAGACAGCCACCATTATAGCTTGTATGTAGATGTCCCCCCAAACCTTGTGCGGTCGTAGGTGAACCTTTTCAGAGGTGGCTGGATCTAGTGTGTGTGATGCTGGGATTGATCATGGTCTGATGCTAGCCTTAAGGGTGCCTCTCCCTGAGTGTGAGTACCTGCCCTCAGGGCAGGTAGTGTGGATAGAATATAAGAGACATAAAGAGATTCGCTGGTGTCACTGCTTGTTGCTTGCTGCTTCACGCCTTTGCTGCCTTCCTGATTTTTGCTTGCCATGAACTCTTTCTCCTCTGTGATGCTTCTCTGCCATGCCACCTTGCCTTGGAATCTGCCAGCTACAAACTGCAACCTTACAAACTGTGAGCCAGAATAAACCTTCCCTCCTTTATTTTTGGGCTCAAGCATTTTGTTTCAGCAATGAGAAAAATTAACTAAGATACCCACTGTTTAGTATGATCCCATTTTCAATGGTATACACATACATATTCACGTATAATTTCATATAGGCATATATATTACATATATGTGTGTGTATAGAAAAAGATCTGAAATGTGCACGCTAGTTATTTTCAGTAGCTGGGGAGAAGGAACAAGGAGGATGAGAGATGAGATTTCACTTTTATAATTTTTGTACTTGAACTTTTTCAGGGAGCAGTTCATGTTTTTTGTACATTTGTGATCTTTTAAACCAATGAAATAAATAACATGAAATAATAAATAAAACTGAAGCATTTTTCTCTTGTCAAAGTAGAACTTTGGTATTCTACATCACGTAACAAAGAACACTGAAAACAGAAACAGATGTCCTTCATTCAAGCATAGAGAAGGAAGCAAAAATAGGAACTATGTAAGAGACATTTTAAAATAAAAGTCATCCCTTAGAATCCAACATGTATAAGCACAAATGTAACAAGAAGCAGAATAACTTGCTCATTTTACTATTATGAATACAAAATTTGATATCCACAAATATTTTCCCAATTAGAAAGTGTTCTAGGAAAGGTATAAGAGAAACAAAACATTGGAATACTTTTCTCTAATAGATCTAGATTGCCTCTAATTAAAATGAGGAAACACATGGAAGGAGAGGGAGGAAAGGGAGAGAAAGGGCTTGAAAACAAAATTGAGATGTGTTATGCACATGTACCAGCTCCCCACTAGGAATCTCATCATTATGTACTACAAATGTATACTGTTTTAAAAATTGGGAAAAAAAAAAAAGAGAGAGAAATGAGGAAATTCTCATTTTTACAAGTCAAATGTGGTAGAAAAAAAATCTTTGATTTTATATGATTCCACCAAACATACAAGAGTATCTCTAATATGTACAAATCTTTGGAAAAAAATAGCACAAATAAGCTCTAGCTTTGTCGTCACCTTCTTAATGTTCCATAAGGGTTTTGTTTTGTTTTGTTTTTTATCAGTACCGGGGATCGAACTCATGACTGCCTGCTTGCAAGGCAGGTGCTTATGCCGCTGAGCTAAATCCCCAGCCCCAATGTTTCATAAGATTTTATGAGAAAAACTTGAGAATTTGTCTTCCAGAGAGAAAAATTCATTCTTTTCTTAACAAATTACAAGTATAAAGCTTAATATTTCAGGGGATTTTTCAGGTGTTCTTTGTACCTAAGGCATGAAAGAAGGATATGACTAAAAATTCTTTTGTGAAATACTAGTGTTCAAACAGCATAGAGATAAAATTTAAAGAAAAATTGTCTACTGATGCTAAACTTTGAAACATTCTCTAAATTAAAACAGTGTCAAAATTCAAATTGCCCCAAAATCTAAATTAATTTTTAACAGCAAAGAAGACAAAGGGCCAGTTAGCTGTAGATAAATGAGAAAGTCTTAGTAGCATAACCCTTAGATAATTGGTGTGGATAATTGGTGTGGAGTAAAATATGTGGCACCATGAGAGAAGGGGTCTCTTACCCACTGCTGATGGGAATGTAAATTAGTACAGTCGCTATGGAGAGAGAACAAAGAATAGATCTGCCATATGATCTAGTTGTTTCACATCTAGGTGAATAGCAAAAGGAAATGAAATCAGCATATCAAAGATATAACTGCATACCCATTTATTGCTGTATTATTTATAATACCTAAGCTATGGAATTAACTTAGGGAACCATGAGTGGATGAATGGACAAAGAATATGTAATATATATGCATATATATGATACATATATGTATATATCAGTCAAAAAAAGAATAATAGTCTATAATTTACAAAGAAATGGTTGGAAGTGGAGAACACTGTGCTAAGGGAAATAAGCCAGAAACAGAAAGACAAATACCACATGTTCATTCATATGTAGATGCTAAGAATAGTCCATATGAATATAAAATAGTGATTACTAGAAACTGGAAGGGGAAAAGAGGGAAGTTGAGTTACAGGTACTGAAACACAGGTAGAAGTAATAAATTGTGTTCTGCAGCACAGTGAGGTGACTATGGTTCATAATAATCTTTTATACATTTTATAAAAAACTAGGTAAAAAGGAGCTCAAAGACTAGTGGTAAGGTGATAGAAATGTTAAATACCCTGAGTTGATCAGTAAATGTTATATGCATGTATGGAAATGTCACCCTGAACCTCATATATATATATATATATATATATATATATATATATATATAATTAAAATATGGTATCAGACAATAAAAGAAAATGAAAGCAGAGAAAATAATTTTCCTATAACTAGGATCTTTAATTTATTGTTCAAAGTATGTTATTTTAGATGAAAATTTATTGTAAAGTAGTTCTACCCTAAAATAATGGAAATCTTCAAATTATTGTATTAGTAGGGGCTGGGAATTTAGCTCAGCGATATAAACACCTGCCTTGCAAGCAGGCGGTCGTGAGTTCGATCCCCGGTACCGATAAAAAGGAAAAAGACAAAAAAAAAAAAAAAAAACAAAACAAAGAAAAAAATATGTATTAGTTTATTTCATTAATGCTAAGATTCAAGAAATTTCTGTGTCTTGACACACTAATTTGCAAACCTTGTTCTTATTTTAATATCAATATAAATACCATACATTTTAATATCAATATAAAATAATGGTCATCATTTGAGATTCTATCCTACCTTAAGGATAGGTTTTTTCATTACAAATAATAGAGATATACTCAAAATAGCTGAAATGAGGAAGGGAAGAAGGGAAGGAAGGCAAAGGCAAGAAGGAAAGAAAAAAGGAAGGAAGAAAAAAAGGGGAAAGTAGGTGGAGTTATTCTAATACTATAATACTATCTTAGAAATTGGTGAGTAGAATGTGCACTGAGCTTTGTGGTGAACTAGAACCTAGAAGGGCTCAAAGTTATGCTTTCTATCTGCTTCTTTCTCTGTGAAACTACATATTCTCTCATCTCTTTCTCTGGACATTTGTTCTACTCTTATTTCTGTGAATAATTTTTCCCTGCTTTTCCATATTTGTGGCAAAAGATTACTAGCAAGTTCAGGTGCTAGCTAAAGGTGAGTAGCATTTGCATTTCTAAATGTAAAATGTCAAGTTCCTGAGAAGAATGAATCTCATTAGCCTAGCTAGCAGTATGTATTTTTCATCCAATTAACTATGTTAACTATGGATGAAACCCCATAGATTTCATAGGGCTGTACAAGTCTGCTCTTGTGAAGGCTCTTGTGAAGGTGAACAGAATACTCTGTGTGTGTGTGTGTGTGTGTGTGTGTGTGTGTGTGTGTGTGTGTGTAGTGGGTTTGTATTAGTTCTCATTTGACCAGTTTTGCTCACTCTTTGCAGCTTTCCTCAGATGACCCATTTTTTGGCTTCTGTAATATTCTGGGGTTTCCACTATACTTTTGCTTCACACTCACTGCTCTCTCAGGGGTGCACTGCTTGTGCTCACAGACCATCTTCCAAAACCTGGATGGAAACCTTCCTGACCCCACAACTCTGGCATTTTGATGTACTTAAAACCAGCACCATATAGTTGATACCAAGGTCCGTGGCCAACTAGAGAAGTACCAAGCTTCTTTCTCTGTTGACTACAGGGGTCAAATGCCTGGATTACTGAGTATTAGGAACCCAAACCCAAGGAACACATTTTCTAGACCATAGACATTCTGGAACATTGTGCCCTAGAGCTCTTTTCTCAAAGCAAAACCTTTCATCTTGTAATTGTGGAGCTGTCGAGGATGATATCCTGCTCATTCTTGTGATTCTCAGGCCATCATTTCTATTGTTCCGTTTCAAACTACTTGGATTTTTAATGCTGATCTTTCCAGCAACCAAGTTTTCCTTTGTTCCATTTTGCAGATTTCAACTTTACCAAAGCTTCCTTTCTGAACAAACTAAAAACTTTTAAAATCATTCTACTGGTCCATTTGTTTGTGATTTACAAGGTACAGCTGGCTAAAAATCCCCAGTGGCAGCCATGAGACCAACTCAACGTTAGATTTCTTTGAAATTTCTTCCACCAGATTAATTTGTATACTGCCCTTAACCTCAGTTTCTCACAATGCCTCTGGAAATGAACAAAATGCAGAAAAATTTTTGGATAGGGTGTAACATACAGACCTGGAGTCTAAATGCCAACAAAGTCCTTCTTCTCAACAAACCTCCTGAGTCTGACCTTTACTGGCCGCATTATTCCTCAACAGTCTGGTCTCCTCCTCACTGATAAGAATTTCCCATGAAGCTTCGCTCACAACATTCTAGGTTTGCTTCTTCAGCTAGCATCTCCAAACTTTCCCAATCCTCCTACAAGTCAGTTTTAAAGACTTCTGGACTACACAATCAGGTATAATCATGGAAATGACCCTACTTCTCTGGTACCACAATCTGACTTAGTTACTTTCTCATTGCTGGAACAAAATACCTGACATTCATAAAGAAGGAGAGGTTTATTTTAGTTCATAGTTTGTAGATGTTTCAGTTAGTCAGTTGGCTCCAAGGCAGGCCAGCATGGCATAGGAACATGGCAGAAAAAGAAGAAGAGCTCATGGGAAGGCAATCAGGAAGCAGAGATTGATCAATGGGGCAGAAAGCTATATACTTCCAGGCCATGACCCCTTCCAGGCCTACCTCTTTCCACTAGACTTCATCTCTCATATCACACTCAGCTTTAATCTCATTAGTGAACTAATCCAGTATTGCACATCCATGATCCAGTCTCCTATCAAAGCCCCATCTATGAGTGCATGAATCTTTGAGGGGACATCTAGATATAAACCATACTAAGAGTGTAGAGGCAGTCATAGATTAGGTAATTACTCCCTAAACTACCTAATATATAACCCAACCCTAAAATTATGACTGCATTTCCAGGCTTACAGTAATCTTATTTATAAAACATTTGGAAATATATGTATGTGTCTTTGATTCAATCCATATTTGTATTATCTGTAGTACCTGTCCTTATTAATCGTACATACAATGACAACCAAAAGCTGAGCATAAAGGCACATGCCTATAATCCCATCTATTTAGCAGGTGGAGGCAGAAAGGTCACAAGTTCAAGGGCAGCCTAAGCCATATTGTGAGAATTAAAAGAGAGAGAGAAAGAGAGAGAGAGACAGAGACAGAGACACAGAGAGAGAGGCATTGAAAAGTAATAATGTTATAAAAATTTTCAGAATAAATTAACTGAATGAATTTATTTTTATAAAACATAAGTGTGGTAGGATTAACAGTGAGCCTCAAAGATATCCAAATTCTAATCTCCAGAACTTGTCAAAACTGCCTTATATGGAACTTTGTAGATATGACTAAGTTAAGGATGTTGAAATGGGAATACTATCCTACATCATCTATGTAGCATTTATTTTATTTTATTTTTGTCTTTTTCTTTTTTATCGGTACCAGGGATCGAACTCATGACTGCCTGCTTGCAAGGCAGGCGCTTATGCCGCTGAGCTAAATCCCCAGCCCCGTAGCATTTAAATGTCATAATCATAAGTGTCTTTACAAGAAGGAAGAGCAAGAAGTTACACTACACAGAGGAGAAAGCCATGTGAAAGCAGAAGCAGAGACTGGAGTAATTGACACATGTAAGTTTCAAAGGAAGTGGGGCACAAAGCAAGTAATACAGAGGTGACTAAAGCTGACCAAGGAAATAGAATTACTGCTGGAGACTTCAGAAGTAACCAGCCCTGACAATAACTGTCTTAATGCCAGTGAAATTGATTTTGAACTTCTGACTTTCTGAACTGTGAGAGAATATGTTTTGTGTTGGGCCACCAAGAATTTGGTAATTTGTTATAGCAGCCATAGGAAATAGAGATAACAGCATGTAAAAGCCATTGCTTTGGAACTTATAACTTATGTGCCCCTCATAATGCTCGCATCAAAACTCATAATGAGCCTTCTCTTTATAGGAGTCCTCATGAGAATGATGTCCTTGACCCTATATGGTAATCCCTGACACACTTTCATGATGCTCAGAGAAGACAGGTGATGTGAAAGCTCATTTACTTCCTTAAAATCATCCAACTTTTGGATGATTATCCAAAATGCTTCATTGTGGGAGCTGACAGCATGGGCTCCAAGCAGATTCTCATATTCTTCCAAGGGGATGCTGTGGTGCTAATGGGCAAGATCTCCATAATGCATGAGGTCATCCAAAGGCAACAGGAAAATAGCCCACCTCTGCTTTGTATCTGGAAGAAATCTGAGTTTCACATTCATCAAGTGGATCCTTGTTGAAATCAGAAACATGCTGCTAGCCAATAAAGTACGAGCAGTCAACCATGCTAGTGCGAATGTCCCCTGTGAAGTCACTCTGGCCTGTGGTCTGAGAAGACTTTCTTTTTCCAGGTTTGAGGCATCCCTACTAAAAACTTCAGGGGTACTGTTGAAATTCTGAATAGGTGATAATAACTAAAGACAAAGTGGGAGCAGTGAAGTCACACAGCTGAACATACTAAACATCCTTTCTCCACTGAGCTGATTATCCAACAAGTGTTCAATGGTGGCAGTCTTTTTATTCCTGAAGTTTGACATCGCAGAGGAAAATCTGCATTCTTGCTTTCTGGAAGGGTGTCTGCCTGTAAACTAGTGACTCTATTACTGCCTCTGTCCCCTCTTCTATCATTAATGGGTACATCAAATAGGTCTTGGCTTTGTCTGTGAAGGCTTAGTACACTTTACTACTTGCCAAAAAGATCAAGGCTTTTTTGGCTGGTCCATTGGCATTTGTGGCTGCTGCCCCTGTGGCTACTGCCACTACTCCTGCTACTGCTGTTTGGTGGCAGTAGCCAAGCCTGAGTCCAAGGAAGACTGGAGGAGTGAGATAAGGGAATGGGATTTGGTGTCTTCAGTTAATCACCAGAAAGCAATGAACTTAACTCAGCTTTATCTTTAAATGAGGGAATAAAGGCTTGCTTCTCTTAAAAAACAAAAGCACAAAACTAGTATTGCTACGGGGTTTCATTTCCTTTGATACACAATAAACTTTATTTTCTTGAGGAAAATACATCTTTTATTTTGCAAAGCTTTTTGTTTATCCTTTTATGAACCATTAATGAGTGGTATGTGGACTTACATTTTCTTGCCTATTCTTTTGAGAACACACATTCAACAACATTCATTAATTTATTCAGCAGATGTGCACTGAATACTTCCTTTGTACTGAACATTCGGTCCATAGATATTTATGAACAAATAACTTTGTGATGTACTTCCTGTTAGAATAATGTGAGTGAGTGGCAGGCATTATCCATGCCCTCATGCAACTTTAGTCAAGCAGGGAAGAATGATCATTAAATCAATGATTCAATAAAGCAAAAAGTGTGTTATGATTTGGAGTAACACAGGGTATTGTGAATGTGTAGCCAGTAGCTTATTCACTTTCTCATTATTGGGATATGATTCAATGACACACAATTTAAGGGAGGAAAGGTGAGTTGTATTGTATTATTAGCACATGTTTGCAATTCATGCAGTTTACAGTCATTTTGGGGTGTCGTTACAACTTGTTTATTTTTTTTTTAAATCTTCCCATTTACTCCGTCTCTCGACTCCTCCTCTGGTTCCCCATCCCCTTTTTCTTTTTTTTTTTTTATCCCCTTTTTCATACTTGTTGGTATTATTGGTCCTAGTTCATATTACAGAATATAGTGTTTATGATAATTGGAGTTAGTAGGTTCCAGGAAAAGTTTATTTTGACTCTCATTTTTGTTTCATGTTTGACATGCTTTAAGAAAGAAATGCGTGTTAAGAGGGCCTGGATAGAATAAAACTGCTCAGGTCATGACAGCCAAGAAGCAACGAGAAAAGGAAGGAGACTCTTCCAAGTTAACCCCCAGTGACCCACCCCAACTAGGCCCCACATTCCAATAACAACTCAGCAATACAGCCATCACCTTCCGTGAGCCCTGCCTCTGAGCACATGAACCTTCGGAGGGACATTCCTCATTCAAATCACAACAGCGGCCAACTCACTGAGAGGGAACGGGCACAGATGGCTTCTCAGGGGTGCTCAGAGGTGAATAGAGATCTGGCCTGGGAACAGCAATACAGGGGTAAAATGGCACAGCTCTTGCCCTCAAGAAGCTTAGGATTTAGTAGAAATCTAAGCCAGGTAAACTAACAATCTACTAAGAGTTACAGAGGAGAGATATATAAGATGCAGCGTAGAACAAAAGTTCCTCAATCAGATCTCTCTTGGGCTGAGAACAGAAAAGGCCTGAGTTTTGAGTGGAGACTTGAAGAAAGTATAGTCTTTAGTCCAATGGTGATGGAGAGGAAACGTGTTCTAGACTGAGGGAACAATGTGATACCACAGGGCACATCTAAAAAGCAGGGATTAATCCAGCCATATGTAGCTACTTATCCTTCTGTCATAAAAATTTGGCCATAAAAATTTTGAAATATAAAGCAAAGTTGAAAGAATATATTATTACATCTATATACTTGTTCTGTGGCCCTATCATTAATATTTCTATGCTACCTTATGGTCTATCTATCTATCTATCATCTATCCAAATTTACAAGAAAAGAAGTACATACTATTAAGGTACTTCTAGGGAATAATAAATTACCTTTTTGCTCTTATTTTAAAATCTGAACTTTCACTAAAATCAGAGGTTATATGCATATAATTTGTGTGTGTGTGTGTATGTGCACATGCACAAGTGTGTGTGTGTGTGTTTTTAAGGGGATTGATCCCAGGATCTTGCACATAATACGTACATGTTCTACCACTGATCTATTCCCAAACCCAAATATAAATACTTTTAATAAGATATTGTTATGGTTTAGGTCAAGACTATCTACCAAAGTCTTCATGCATTTTATAGGGCAGGCGATGGGGACAGGCTCTGGGGAGCTGACTTGCTGTTAGGAGGCCTGGTTACAGGAGGCAGGTCACTAGGGCAAGGGTATGTCTTTCTTCCTAGCTCCTTGCTTCTCTCTGCTGCCTCTTAGATTCCTTGAGATGAGCAGCTTTTCCTCTATTATGCCGTTCTACCATGCCTGCTACCTGGAGCTGACCCACTATATAGTTTTGGCTTCTGAAACTGTAAGCAAAATAAAGCTCTCCTCCTTTCAGTTATGGGGTCAGGTATTATGGCTCAGTGACTAAGCCAGACTTCAAATGAAGGTAAGGTGTATGTGTGGTATTAAATCACACAAAAAATACTTTTACAGAAAAATAAAATGCATAGATGAAAATGCTTTCATTTATCCATATGCTTTTTGCTTTATTGTTTTTGTTTTCATATGATACCCATGAAAGGGTTTATGCTGGTTAGAAATACTAGGTTTATGATTTAAATTACAGTTGACAATTTAAATTCACCCATTCAAGTGATAATTGTATTTCCAGTTTCTAGATTTTTATGAAGGTTATGCTGTCAAGTGTTCTTAGGATTTTTAAAGTGTTATACATTCCTTATGGTAATTTAAGAATCTTAGTAAGAACCTGTTATGAATATGTATTATAAATACAAAGAAAATTAAGAAATGTGCTGAGAAATAATGTTATTCTTATGAGTTCTTTGCTAATGCATATTCCAGGTGAGAAGGCTTTAGAAAGAAACATTTCTGGGAATGTACAAGATCTATTTTGGAACTGTGTCTTAGTTCAGTTATTCTAAACTGTACTGCTCATAAGAGTTACCTGCCAAGCTTATAAAAATGAAAATCTGGTTTGATATTCCAGATTTTGGGGGGGGGGGGGTTCTTGTTTGTTTTTGAGACAGGATTTTGCTATGAAATTTAGGTTAGCCTTGAACACTGTGTAACCCAGCCTGACCTCAAATTCACAGTCAGTTTCCTGGCTCAGTGTCCCAAGTGTTGATATTATAGGTGTGTACCACCACGCCCAGCAATCCTTCAAATTCTAATCATTAGGTTCAGGATATGACCTTAGAATCTGCATTTTTGGAAATGAAGACAGTGCAAGTGAGTATTTTTAATACACTAATGTACAAGTCCTTATTCTACGAGTCTTACATTTGACCGGGTGTATCTTAGTATGGGTCCCTAGCCCATTTGGACAAAATTAGTGATCTTGTATTAAGGAATTATAACGTGTTAATGTAATAATGTAGTGGTGGCTTATTTTGAATAAATACTCTTGTTAAAAACAACTAACAGTGTTGGATGAAATATACTTTAAAATCATCTCTTTTTTCTTTTTCCTTTTTATCAGTGCCGGGGACCGAACTCACAACTGCCTGCTTGCAAGGCAGGTGCTTATGCCACTGAGCTAAATCCCCAGCCCCTAAAATCATCTCTTAAAAGTATGTTACCTTTTGGTAAGAAATGATCAAGCCCAAAAGGCAGGAATCCTGAGAATACCTAAGAACCAATTTCATATGAGGGTGTTTGCCAGAGGAGAAATTTTGAGGCATAGCTTCATGGTTTTAGCTTATGGGAATCTAGTAGGAAAACTTCCCCCAAGAAAGCTAGAGTCCAGAAAACAAGGCCTCAGGAGAGATAATTTAGAAGAAAGCCCCTCCAACCTTTAGTCCCAGAGAAAATAGGCAGAACTGTCTTGGTCCTGAGAGGTTGAGGAAACAACGTCTATGAGAAGTTGTAATCATAATCTGATTGTTATATTACCTGAGTGGTAATAAAAATCACAAGGCATGAATTTTATTCAGAATAATCCTAGACTAGCAGACTTTTTAGACACTTGGCAAGAATAAATGTAAGTCTTTTCTGGTAGAATATCCCTTACAGGATTTGAAAAGGCCTATCAATGATTTTCCAAGAATAGTGAATGTGGTAGATTCCTCTAATTCTTACTCCCCTTCTTAGCCATGTCTTTTGCCATGTAACTTTGGCGTGTCCTCCTGTCCCTCCCCTTGACATTAGTCCTACTCATGTGATTTCCAGTGCTAAGGTGAGGTTTCAAGATAAGACACAAGCAGAGGCTTGAGATGGGATTGCTCATTGCTTTTTGTTACAATCATGAAAATATGGCCATTCTGACAGGACCTCCAAAACAATATTAAGATGAGTACAAACAGGTCATTTCATCTGAACAAAACGACTTCTAAGAGCTATACTGTGTGTGTGTGTTTGGGGATTGAACCCTGGACTTCATCCAAGCCAGGCAAGTGTTTGACCACTGACTTACATTTCACAGCCCTTTTGTATTTAAGACAGGATCACACTAAGTCATTCAGGTTTAGAGTGTACTTGTGATTCTCCTGACTCAGCCTCTTGGGTAGTTAGGATTACAAGCATATGCCTCTACACCAGGTCAGGACTTCTAAAAATCTTAAGGAACATTTTTCCCCCCAGAGCCTGACATGGTCAGTAGTAGTGATAGAGTCTATAGAAAGAGGAATGTCAGGTGCTGGGGATTTAGCTCAGCGGCATAAGTGCCTGCCTTGCAAATGTGTGGTCGTGAGTTCGATCCCTGGTACCGTTAAAAAAAAAAAAAAAAAAAAGAGGAATGTTTCAAAAACAAAACAAAAAACTATGAGAGCCAGGCATAGTGGTGCATACCTATAATCCTAGCACTTAGGAAGCTGAAGCAAGAGATTCTTTGCAGGTTTGAGACCAGTGTGGGCTACAAAGTGAGCTCAAGGCCAACCTGAACTGTATAGCTACACCCTGTCTCAAAAAGACCAAAACACAAGAACAGAAAAGAACTATGGGCATGATTAGGGGGAGGGCTGGTAAATGGAGTGACTGGAATTAAACATACTAAAAATCCTAAAATATTTTTGAGAAGTACGAGAAAAAGTGCTGCCAGCCCTGTGTGGAAATGTTCAAAATGGTAAGGGTGGGGGAAAGACTTCTGGGCCCTTAAACTTTCTTTAGGCAGGAAGTAGTCTGAGGAAGTTGCTCAAAAGCATATTTTCCAGTGCCCTTTGCAGAAATGGTCAAGGAGAGTAAAGGAAAAGCAGAGACAGGAAGCACAAAGAAAAATAGACTGGAGAGCCCACCCAAGAAGCCAAGTCAGGGCTTACTCAAGGAACATCTCTACCTTAAGTAGGGGAACCTGCAATATTTGCCTAGCAGAATTTGAGAATTATTATGGAACAGCGACTGTTATTCTCTCCTATTTGGAATGGAAGTCTTCACTATAATTATCTTATCCTTGTTTAATTGCTGCTAGGTATATTGGAGGCAGTAACTTGCCTTTAGTTCATGGCACTCTAAATTAAAAGGACTATACCTGCTTTGGAGTTGATGTAAGATAATAAGATGTTAGACTTTGAGCCTGAGTGTGAGCATGTTTTTTACATGAGAAGATCGTGAATAATTTCAATTATGAGAGCAGGTGATGATAGATCGTAGGTATAGTATTAATTTTTCACCTCTTCCTGTACAGTATTTGTACTCTTTACCAAGGAACTATAAGAGGCTCTCCCATAATATGCTGAGACCTGCCTTGCCCCTTGACAATAAGCTTCATCATGTGATATACTTTTGCCAGTAGGATATTGGCAGACACAACAAAAGCAGAAGTTTATAATGGACTTGTTCAGAGGATCTTACTCTCTTGTACTTCAGCTGTTGCAGTAGGAAAATCCAAGATGAGCCTGATGGTTCTGGGAATGACGTAACAAGGTCCAGACAGAGTGGAGGAACACACACCTAAGGTGAGCCTGTTTCTGCCCACAGCCTGCTGACCCCCCAAAACAAGCAAGAACTTTGCTGAGATCAGCACTAGCTGACCCACAATTAACTAGATTTGTGATTCTTCTCTCTAGAAATCTCAACTTCCTGTTAACATAGTCTATATTTCTAATTGTTACATATGAAATAATTTTATATTAAAAGCCTAGTCTCGGGGCTGGGGATTTAGCTCAGCGGCATAAGTGCCTGCCTTGCAAGCAGGCAGTCGTGAGTTCGATCCCTGGTACCGATAAAAAGGAAAAAGACAAAAAAAAAAAAAAAAAAAGCCTAGTCTCTAAACATGATAAATAGAGGCTTCAAAAGAATATACATCTCCTTTCAATAAACATCCATCCCACACAGAAACATACAATCTCCTTCCATGTAGGCTGTACCTGGAATGATGGAAAATAATGGAAAGTTATTTTTTGATTAAGACATCTTAACATGGAAGGAAAATCATTGAAATCTGCAAAGAAATCCACACTGTAAATAAGTTGTTCTGTACTATCTAGGACAATCAGGTTCAGAATCTTGACTGAAATTTAACACATGAGTAAAGAACACAGTTGTTAACACAAGAGTAAAGAACACAGTTGTTCTCTCACTCCTCCCCAAAATAGTACTTTTTTCTTTTGTCTTAAAGAAAAACATATAAAGCATATTATGGTCTCCTGCATCCATTTCCTTTCGGTAACAGAATCCCCAAGAACATTAGTAAAGTACACAGACACCTTACTAGCAACTACATTTCTCAGCCTCACCTGCAACTCACTGGGAAGCCTCATAATTAATTTATCATCCATGAAATGTGAGGGAAAATGATTTGTACAGCCTGTGTCATTGACTTAGAAGAAAATAGCTTTGCATAGTAACAAGATACCCCTGTCAACTCCTTAACTGCCCAAAAGCTGATCTTATGGAGAGAAAGCTTAAAGCAAAGAACTCAAAACACCAAATGATCAAAATGTTTGAATGAAAATTATATGACTTTTAATGAGCTAAAGATGATTTAATTAAAATGTAAAGAATTTTGCTAACAAAATGCTCAATGATCTTAAAGAAAAAAAAACTATGTATTGAGTTAAGCAAGGCAAAACATAATGGCCACTTTGTCAAGGAATTAGAAAATATGAAAAGAAAGCAAGCAGAAATAGATGATATGAAACATTTAATGGAAAGCACAGGTAAAAGACTTAATAAATGTGACTGCAGAACATCAAAAAAAAAAAAAGAAGAAAAGATGAATGTGGTAAATTATAAACTCAATCATACCTTTAAAAATAACAAGACACTTCCAAACTGGATCTAAAAGTTGCTAGATAATGCAATTTAAAAAAAAAATCCTCTCAGAATCATAGGCATAAAGCAAAACTTAGAAGATGACTCCAAAGGTATAAAATATTTATTCACTGAAATCATAACAGAGAAATTTCTAAACCTAGGGAAAGAATTTAATATTCAAGTACAAAAGACATATTATAGAATCCTAAGGATGACAAGAAAAGAATCTCGTGACAAGACATCAGAATCAAAATTCCAAAAATCCACAAAAGGAGAGAACACTAAAAGCTGCTAGAGAAAAACAGCATGTAGCCTACAAAGGCAAGCCTATCAGAATAACTGTGAATTTGTCAACACAAAAACCTTAAGCAACAGGAAAACTTGGAACAATTTTTCAAACCGTAAAAGAAAACAGTTGTCAACTCAGACTTTTATATTCTGCAAAATTAGCCTTCAAAATTGATTGAAAAGTAAAGACTTCCCACACCAATAAACCTAAAAACAATACGTAACCACTATATCAGCATTACAGAAAACGTTTAAATAAATCTACACAGAGATGGAGGCTATCACCACCAAAAAGCCTAAAGAAACTTATATATCTAACTGGGAAAGTATTTTAAAAAAAAGAAAAAAAGGCTGGTGCGATGGCAGTGGGTTATCAGAACTTATTAACATTAGTGTCACTAAAGTTAGTATACCACCCCCCCCCACTGCTAAATTTGACTGGCTTTTAAAAAATAAATAAAGAAAAGAAAAGAAAAAGAAAAAGAAAAAAATAGAGGAATCAGCAAGGGAAAAATGAAGCAATGACAGCATTCAATGATGATTACTCTCATTGTCAATGGTCTCAACTTCCCAGTCAAAAGACATAGAAGATTGGAAGATTGGATTAAAAACAAAATACAACCATCAGGCAGCATAACTATTTCAAAAGGAAGTACAGAGACTGAAAATGAAAGGATGGAAAACAATACTTCATTCAACCAGAGCCTGAAAACAATCAGAGATAGCTGTCTTATTTTCAGACACAGCAGACTTCAAATTACAACTGGTCAGAAGAGATAAAGACGTCCACTACATGTTGATAAAGGGAACAATTTAACAGGAAGAGATAAGTGTTAATTTTCTATGCAAGTGGACCCAATTTTATAAAACAAAAACTATCAGACTTTAAAGAGCAGAAAGACATCAATACAATCACAGTGGAGGGGCTTTAATATCCCAGTCTCACAATTAGTTCAAACAAACAAACAAACAAAAAATCGACAGTTAAACCATATTATTGAATAAATGGACTTAACAAATATGTACAGTGTTTCACCCAAGAACAAAATATATTTCTTTTTCAGCAGCACATAGAACTTTTGCCAAAATAGACCATATCTTTTGCCATAAATCGTGGATCAATAAATACAGAATTGAAATAATGAATACTTTTGGATCATAATAAAATGAAGCCAGAAATCAACAACAAAAGAAGCCACAGACATTACACAAACATATGAAGTTTAAATAATACATTATTGAAAAATCAATAGATCACAGATGAAGTAAGGAAAAACATAAAAGTTTCTAGAATCAAATGATAATTGGAAGCACAACACACCAAAACCCATGGTACCACAATGAAAGTATTTTAAGAGAGAAATTCATAGCTATAAATGTACACCTAAAAAGAATAGTGACCCCAAATAAATAAACTAATGACGTACTTCAAGGTCCTAGAAAGACAAGAATAATCCCAATCTGAAATTAACAGAAGGGAGAGAGATTGTGAAGATGAGAGTAGAAATTAATGAAATCAAGACTAAAAATATGACAAAGGATCAGTGAGTCAAAGAGGGGTTCTTTGAAAGATTGGGAAGCGGGTCTAAACATGGAGAGAGGAGGAGGAAAAAAAGGAAGGAAAAAGTATCAAGATATGATACATATATGTACCAATTCTCTCACAATGAATATATTCACTATGGAGAAAAATAGCTTTCATTCTATTTTCTCTTTTCTGTTCCTCTAACAGGATACAAATATGGTATCAGACAGTATCAATTATATTAACTCAGTCTGTTCTTCTCCCCATTACTTTTGAGTCAGTGTGTGTGGGCTCTTTGTTATAGCAGCTTGTTGTGTGTCCCAGTTAATACATCATGTAGGCAGAAGGGAGACTGATGGTCAGCCTAAGACCCCTACAGTGGGAATCTGTCAGGGGTACCCCGTTTGACCCAGGGTTAAGGATAACTGGCATTTTTCTCCACTTTCCATTTTGTTGTCAAAAATTATCAGTCAATTGTTCCAGCAAGAAAGGAGATCATTACAATCCCTACTTCTGATTGCTTCACTTAATTTCTTGCTCAGTGCCCTGCTGATTAGAAATTTACTTCTTTTTTTTTTTTTTATCGGTACCAGTGATCGAACTCACAACCACCTGCTTGCAAGGCAGGCGCTTATGCCACTGAGCTAAATCCCTAGCCCCCCAAAATTTACTTCTTATAGAGATATTTACATAGGCTTGGGTTATATCAGCAAATGAATACTAGAGTTTTGGTAGTTGTATAAAACTAGCATTCTTCTTTACATACCAGTTGAGATCAGATGGTATGAATCTATCTTTAGACATTGTTTAATTCTGAGTGTGTTGGCAAGAATAGAGTTTCTCTGTCTATAGAACTAAAAACATACCCTGGCCTGCGATATCCTCTGTGACATATTGCCATGCTGAGAAGTCTTGTCTGGAGACCAGCCAGCTGGGCCACCAACCTAGGGCTTCCACACAAATATAGGCCATTTCTCCCTCAATTTAGCACACTTTAGGGAGCCTTGAATGTTTTTCACAGAATCCATATAAACAAGAAACGGATGAGGTATGCCATCTCTCAAAAGAGCACTGTCCTAGGAGTAATTTATACCACCTCTGCCACTTGGTGGTCAAGACAGAAGAGAAGAGCCCAATTCTCTCCAAAAGGTACAGTACTTTTATTCCCTGGCTGCTTCAAATGCCTTGTGGCTAACTCAGCAATATCAGATGCCCCATGGTTGCTCCTGGAGATATTTATATACTTTGGCTCCAGCAGGTTTCAGTTCACCTATCCTAGATGATTTCATCTTGCAGCCTCTCTGGATGACTCAGACCTTCTGCTGCCCTCCTCATTCAGGTCCAAGAGGGGCCCCGCCCCTACCTGTGACCAAACAGAAACTCTGACACTGTGCTGGGAGAACTTGCCTTTTTCCTTTATATGCAACTTTCTAATGGTCTTAGTAGGTGCAGCCCATGCACTGTTCCTGTTATGGTGCAGCCTTAAATCCTAAAGAGAAAATTTTTGGTGACATACACTTGCTTATTCACGTTTTTTACCATTAGGAGAGCATGCCAAGCTGGTACATTAGAAGCCAGTAATACCAAAGGCCACTGCTGCTGAAAATGCCCAGCAGCCATAGCTTGTAACCCTGAAGGCACTAGCGGTAGAAGATGGTGGAGAACAGTGAAGAATAGTTAGAAGCAGCCACCTCTGATAGCCCAAAGGGTTCCTTAGAACATGCCACTAGCTGCTGGCTTTGAGCTGCAACGAAGGCCACTAACTCTAAAAAAGATGTTAGCCACTACATCTAAAACTCAGGGCTGTTAACCCTAAAAGATCTACATTTTACTTTTTTAAAAACGTTTTTAAAAATCTACATTTTATAAATTTATTCTCTAAGAGTTGAGCAGGAACCCTCAGCTGATTGGTAACATCTTGAAAGCTATTACTGGACTTTTCCCCTGACTGGGGGAAGGAGGGGTGCTAAAGAAGAGAGGGAACAACAGTGAAAATTGTCAGCAGGTTCAAGAACTGGCCCATATTTGATTTCCATCTTACACGCAATTAAAGACCCATTCTAGCTGGTGACAGTGTTAATGGACTGTGTAGAAATTTCATCGTTTTGTAAAATAGGGATGATAACATTTATCTCACAGTATAATCATGAGAATTAGATGGAACAAAACACATGTAAATATGTCTAATGTAATGCCTGACATTTTATAATAAATATTACTTTCTTTTCTTGTTTCTGCTACTTTCTAATATTACAGATGCATTTTAGAATGTTAATGTCTGGAAGGTTGATGCTGATGTTAATCACAGCAAGAGTGGTGATTTAGAAACACTGGCACCAGCTTTTACCAAGGAAATTTGATTTTCTATACTGTTCACTTGTCCCTAAAGAAAGAAGAAAGGCTACTGCATAGCAAATTGAAAAGTGCTGGTCATAGAAATTTGAGGAAAAAAAAATATGAAAAAACAATAGAAGGTGGTATCTCCAAAAATCAAGGGGGAAAAGAATTTCAAAGGAGTGGTCAAAATGTAGGAAGTCAAACCCATTCAAATGTTGGAGAACAATCAAATAAATCCCAAGGAGTATCCATTGGATTTAATAAAGTGAGGGTCATCAGTGGTTTTATCAAGTGGGCTTTATCGGCACTGGGTGGAAAACCAATGTAAGTGGAAGAGGAAAAGAAGTAGAAGAATGCAGACAGGCTGTGAAGGAAAGAGAGAAGGTAGGAGAGTAACTACAGAAGGGTGTAGGATTGGGAAAGGCTTTTCTCTTAGATGAGAGAGAACTGTGTAAGTTAAAATACTGGATAGAGAGGTGACCACTGAGGAAGAAAGGCAAAGGAAACAGGTGACAAGACAAGAGGATGAGAGTGAAGTTCCTTGGGGCAGAGGGTCTGGGAGCAGGGCTTATGAGGGGCACCTCTTTCGTTGTAATAAAGGGAGTGGACTCAGGTCCACTTACAGATTAGGAGTCAGGAAGTTGAGGGGGTGCATCTTGGCTGTCTTCTGTTTTCTTTATAAAGTATGAGCTGAGTTTGTTTTCTAAGAGTAAGGGAGAGAGAAGGACAGGATTAAATAGTAGAAAGAAATGGAGAAGGTGAGGAAAAATGGCACCTGAAGTGGGAGGAAAGAACTCACCAGAGGGACATAGTACCATAGCAGAGCAGTGCTGAGGGCCCTGCTGCAGCCGGTGACTCAGAGTTTCCACTGGCACTTATACACAAGGCTCTGCTTTTTTTCAGACTTGCAGAAGGGTAGTTGGGTTTCCCATGGTGCTGCATGCACAACAGTGTGCTAATAGGCACTTCAAAACTGGTTTTAGGAAGTATGATGGGGGACTTAGTTTATAGAAGTGACATAAATACTCCCATCCAAAATATTTCAAACTACTAATGTGATGTCACTGAACACAGACTAGGAAAGGCATGCACAGTGGGCAATGATTATGCACTATTCCCACCATACAGACACCAATGGACATAAAATGTCTTCCACTCATAGAAAGTAGGACAATGTAATACAATAATTAGTGATAAATTCTATTACTTTTGTTTTTATGTAGTGTTTTTGTTGTTGTTTTTGTGGAACCAGGGATGAACTCGCAACCTTGTGCTTGCCAAGTAGGCGCTTATGCTGCTGAGCTAAATCCCCAGCCCCTTAGTTTTCTTAATTTTAAGTTTGTGTCATTCAACTTCTAATAATAACTTTTAAAATTTGACCAGAAAAATTTCTGCAAATTTTACATCCAACTCTTTAGAGACAAAACACAAGCTGGGTCCTGCATACACTGGTTGTAGGAAACCAAGTTAAAACCGCCTGCACTAAGAGGTGGAGGGGGTGAGAAAGAGCTGAAACATCATGATGAGGTAACTTTTCCTAAGGCCTAGTGGAGGAATCCCAAACTCACTTGGAAAATCATTTGGAAATGATTGAAAAAAAAACCCTGCTTTTGTGGTAGAGAGAGAAATGGTAGGTGGGACATGGATTAACTGTTAAACAATCAATATTAGGATAGTTACCAAGTTTGTATTCATTTTGTGAGGCTGTGTTTTCTCTCACTGTACTAAAAATAGTCTATAAACGTCTTTTAGAGTAGTTTAGGAGGAAACAGATGGAATGGGGGAAGGGCACTGCAAGTGAAGGTCAAGAAAAAAGACTGAGCCCAGAGGTAGGAGAGTTGTGTCTCCTGGATCAAGTCAGACAAGTTTTCCCCTGCAAAGGTAAAATCACCTGGGAATCTTGCTGATCCCACTTTTTCTGAGTTATGTTTCGTTATGAGTTGGCAGGGAGACACTTGGGGGATGGAAGCTCTTTTGGGTTCTAAAATTACTCTATAGGAATGAATGCTCTATGAGGCTGCTTCTTTAAAGAAGCTTACTAAATAAGCCTAGAGC
This sequence comes from Cavia porcellus, assembly GCF_034190915.1. Lineage (NCBI taxonomy): Eukaryota > Metazoa > Chordata > Mammalia > Rodentia > Caviidae > Cavia > Cavia porcellus. Next base: position 113,052,934 of record NW_026947484.1, read on the forward strand.
AGAATTTTTTGTCTAAAAGTCTTTGTATAAGGCATAAGAATAATTTCTCTTCAAGTCTATTCAATACACCCTTCTGATACAAGCAAGTGGCTTTCTACAAAAGATTGAACAGGCTCTGGGGTCAGTTTGGCTTTTGCAATCATGACTGTGTGTAATATAGACTTATGTTTGATGTGAGATACCTCAGCAGGCAGCATTTTCACTCTTTTCAGAGAAAATATTTCAGGATAGCTGTGTTTTCATCTTTTTCCTGTCTGCAAAAAATCCTGCCTGTTCAGGCGACGATTGCAATTACAAAGACATTTAGAAGTTTCCTTACATGGATTGGGTATTGGAAGTAGTAACAAAAAAAAGGGGAAGAACTAAGGGGAAAAAAGATAAACACAAACATGGCATCGGCTGCGGCAGCAACTTTAAGAGCAAGGACGTTATGGGGGCAGAAGAAGCTGTAGAGCCCGAGACCAAGGGGCAGGGCAAGGGTACTATTGCCAAGGCAGTTTAGCTTATGGGGAAGCTCAGCACATTGCTTTTACTTTTCTCATTTAAGGCTTAGTGGTGAAAGAATCTTTATGAACCATGGTAGGGCACTGATATTTCAAGTTTGTCATTTGTTTACCTTTTTATTGTTTACCCTTTTGATAAGATCATAATATAACAGGAAAAAAAACCCAAGAGGAGAAGAAAGAGAGGAAGGCAGGAAGGATGTGATGGAAGAAGGAAAAAGGAAGGAAGGAAAATAAGAAAAAAGAAGAGAAAGAAAAATGGCAGTGTGAAGTCTGTAGTTTTACAAGGTGGTCTTGAAAAAGTAAGAACAGGGCTTCCCATGGCTCAAGACAGGAAGAAGGACATGACTGAGAAGAACATTTTGTGCAGCCTGCATAATTAGTAACTTTCAAGGCTCAGCTGACTTAGGGTCAAATCCTGGCTTACAGGGAGTTAGCTCAGCAGCGTAGCTGCCTGCCTGGCAAGTGCAAGGCTGTGAGTTCAATGCCTGGTACAAAAAAAAAAAAAAAAAAAAAAAATCCTGGCTTGCTACTTGCAGATTGGAAGTTCCTAGGCAAGTCACTGAACTACTAAATTTCAGTTTTCTTCTATTCAAAATCAGGATGATAGGCACTTCTCAAGCTGTCATGATGATTCCATGAGCTAAAATATATTAAGATAGAATGCCTAGCATTCAGTATTGTTTGTTTTCATCTCCTCTCTTTCTCTTTGCTTTCCTTTTTAAAATGTTAATGGTGGAAACTGGGAATAGTTTCTTTTTAATGCCTTGACTTAATTTATGCTGAGATCCCCATCCTTTTAGAGCCACACTTTACCTTTCTCCACCTGTGCCAGATATTCTGGTCTGGGAATCACTGTTCCACAGAAGCATCTCACAGGCAAGTGGTTTTTTGTTTGTTTGTTTGTTTGTTTGTTTGTTTTGTTTTTTAACCACAGATTTCCTCTGCCTACAGCCCATCTTCTACATTGCTGTGCCTGATTCATCCTGGAAGTGCTTTGGTGTAGATGCCAAACTGTCATGGGCTGTCTTGTGTGAACAATTGTCATTTTATTTTAAATGAAATGGCTGAATTGATTTCAGTTTGGTAGAAAAGGGAATCCCATCACCTTCTAATATCATGGCTAAGAGTTTGAGATATCACCTGCCAAGTTGCCTGAAGCAACATATTTATGCCCTGTCACTTTGTTTCACATCTGTGGAGTAATCATGAGCCTAAAAATAGCTCACGCGTATCTATAATGGTTACTGTACACCCATAAGGTCTAATCTCATGGGACTATTGTGAGAACTGAATGGGTTAATATTTATAAAGAGCTTAAAATAGTAAGCCTGTAGCACATAGTGGGTCCCCATGAAAGGTTTTTTATTTTCTAGTACTTTCTTCTTATGTTTTAAAATAAATCTTTCATAAGTGATTTTATAGCCTCTTCAATACCTAGTACTGTCCAAATCTGATCAGTGTAAACCCCTCCGATCCTGCTGCCAACAGTAACAAAAAAGGGGAGAATTCCAAAATCCTCTCTAAGAGACATCAGTGGCTTGCTTAACACGCCCCCTCACGTGCCCCCTTCACTCGATGTAATGTTCAGGCTTGCCCCCAGCTACTCTGTTACCACATTCTTGTAGGTTCTTGCCAACTTTTGGTATTCCTTCTTAGTCCCCTTTACCCTCTTCTTCTCTTTCTTACGGTTGCATGCCAAACCGCTTCTCTTCTCTTTTTGGTATCCTCACTACCTGGAAGCTTTCAGCACACTCTCAGGGCATCAAGTGGCCAAATTTATACCAATGATTATCAAATCAAGCCTTCCTGCCCAGCCCTGCCCCTGAGCTACACCCCTACACTGACTCCAATGATATCTCTGCTTATATGTATGTTATGGCCTGAATATTTATCCCCCCCCCATTCATATATTGAAGTCCAGCCCCACTGTGTCTAAATTTGGAGATGGAATTGTTAAGCAAGTCACTAGGATTAATGAGATTTAAGGGTGTGGTCCTGACCCAATAGGCCTAGTGTCCTATAAACAGAAACATCAAACAATTGAAAAGCTCTGACCCTTCTCTCTCCATAACTGTGTGAAAACTTGTAGGCCGTCACTTATAAGTCAAGAGAACAGAAAAATGAAATCAATCTGGACAGCACCTTGATCTTGGTCTCCCCAGCTCCAGACGTGCAAGAAATACACATCTATGAAGTTACACAGTCTGTGGTATTTTATGATTGCACAGTGTGTCCTATGCACCCTGCATTTAGTGTGTCTCAAACTAAAATCATCGTTTCCTCCATTGCCCAAAACAAATAACAGAATAAACAAAAATTCTGTCTGTGCTTCAGTGTTGCTCTCCTTCACAAATGGCCTCAGACTCTCAGTTGCTCAAGTCAAAATCTTGGGGTCCTTCTCCCTCCTTCCCATTCTTCTAACCTTCTGTTCTCTATCCTGTAGCTAGACAAAAATTTATAAAAATATAAATATTATCATGTGACTTCTTGCTGCCCTTACAGTGAGGCAAACACCCTGCAGTCTCACTTTCTCCATCCACTGACTAATGAGGGCATCAGTCTTCTCAGGGGCCTACCTCCCCCTCGAGAAGCAGTCCTGGGCTTATTTCCATGAGTTTCCCATGCTGTTTCTTATTGCTACGTCTCTGTGTCTGCTGTCTTTCTTTCTGGAATGCTGTACTCTCTCACTATTATCTTGAAAAACATAAATAATGAATTGTTTGGTGCTGTTATAAACAAGCAGGAAAGTAAATGGATCGAGATTATTGAATGGATCCATCTTGGCTGCAGTGAAATTTTGAGTTTCTTACTTACTACAATTAACAATATATCTGCAGGCTCTTGTCCTACATTCTGACATATGTTCTCACTGTGTCAATGATCAAGTGGAATAACTGGTTTTATAAGTATGTATCTTCAGGGTACAGTTTGGAGGCTCCTGCTGGACCCTACTCTAGTGTAGAGGGGTTAGAATATATGTAATTATCATAAATGTTCTATTTATTTAGAGAAATTTATATCCCAGAGATAAGATATAATGGTAGGGAATACATGACCCAAGAAAATAAACTCCAGTGATAGATGTTTTTAAAATGAAGTTTGCTGATTTGGTCTATGTCATCATGTAATAACTCTCCCTAGAAACTCATTAAATCTGGGTGTCAACTTACTGGGAAATATTGTATTTCACCAGCAATTGAACTGTAGTTCTAGAAAGCCATTAAAATGAAATGAATAACTTAATCTCCTCTGTAAAATCAACCTGGGATTGTAAGTCATATTTATCAAGAAAAAAATACCTTAATTTATATCCAAATTAGCCAGTCAGTAAATATAACGTTAAGGCTATTACAGTAGACAATCTAAGAGACTGGATTACATCAAATTATTTACATGCTGGCTAGATCTCCAGGTAGGTATTTCCAGAGACCATATGTTACAAATACTTGTACCAGGGGCTGGGATTTAGCTCAGCAGCATAAGCACCTGCCTTGCAAGCAGGTGGTCATGAGTTCAGTCCCCGGTACCGATAAAAATGAAAACGACAAAAAACAAAACAAAACAAAAAAAACCAAATACTTGTACCACATCTGAGTTTTTCTGTGGGCCAAAAGGGCTACTCATGAGTGTAACATGTATGAAATATACATACAAGAAATATACTATAATGAATAATATTAAAGTATTTTGACTAATTGGGGAGATTTTCAACTGTGTGTGAAATATGTATTTGATTTTCATCCCATTCTCCTGACATAAAGCTCCTAAAATCCTTGGGATTTCTTAAAGTGATAAATGTCTTTTGTATCCTAACAAGCAGTTTGTGATCAAGAGTCCCTAGTCTAAGAATCAAGGCTAGTTGACAGGGAAACTAAACAGGTGACTAGAAGTTTGGAAATTTCAGTTTCCTATCACCCACAGACCCTTGGGGAGGACAGGGAAGATAAAAGGTTGGGTTGATACACAAATGGGCAGTGACTCACTCAGTCTTACCTACATAATAACACTTCCATAGAACCTCAGAAAGCCTGAGTTCTGGGGACTTTCAAAAACATGAAAGTTTCTAGAGAGAGATGTGTTGAGAAGAGGCATGGGAGCTCTGTGCCCTCGTCCTGCATCTCACCCTGTCGCTGCGCTAAATCCCCAGCCTATCTTTTCCATCTGACTGTTCATCAGTATCCTTTGTAATACCTTTTGCATTAAACAGGTAAATCTAAGAAGTGTTCCTCTGAATTCCATAGGCTATGCTGACAAGTTAATCACATATAAAGAGAGGGTCAGGCAATCCCAATTTATAGCTGGTCAGTCAGATGGATCAGACCCACAGCCTGTGCTTGTGAGATGACTGTCCAAGGCAGTGATGCAGGACTGAACCCGCAACCTGTGAAATCTGACACCAACTCCAGGTAGATAGCATGGCATGAATGGAGCCAGGGATTTAGCTCAGCGGTACAAGCGCCTGCATGGTGAGCATGAGATCATGAGTTCAATCTCCGGTACTGAAAAAAGAAAAAAGAACTGAATGGAATTAGAAGACAGACGTTGGTGTCTGCTGGAGAATCATCCATAGACTTGCTCGAGGATGGGGACATACTTCAGGGGTATTGGAAGGCGCTGTGTTGGAGTATATATGTGGCATGAGAAACTGAGTTTGTTTTTCATATATACATACACATTAATAGCAGTGGAATATTTTTAAAACTTATTTCCCGAGTGAGCTGTGATATATTTGTCAGAAATGAGCCCAGAAAAACTTTCAGAGCACAACAGCTGCACATCTTCACCAACATCACATCACACAGACACACACATATGAATCCAAATTTCTAAAAGGTCTTTTCCTCACTAGGCACAATTCGATCTACTTACAAATAATAATCTGGCAACTTGATAGAAATAGTTCTTGGTCATCTGAGAGAACAGCAATAATCTATGTGCTACTTTTCTCTTTGAGTCAGGAGCTGCCACTTTAAATCAGTTCCAATCAGAGGCATCTGAGGCTCTCTTTGGGTGTTGGTGTCCTGAGGCCTGGCATGATGTAATCCTTCCTAGGAGGGGATTAGATTCACATTATTTCAGTGCTTTATGTGAGCAAGCTGTTATTTATCCAAGTTGATCGCCTTCCAACAGCCTTATTGGGAAGGAGATAAAAGCATCCCAGTTTTGCCTGTGAGGAAACTGAGACAGAGAACTGAAAAGATTTACCAAAGTTTTATGGCCTATATTGACAGAGCCCAGGTTAAAACTCAGATTCCTGCTGGGGGTTTAGCTCAGCGGCATAAGCGCCTGCCTTGCAAGCAGGCGGTCATGAGTTTGATCCCCGGTACTGATAAAAAATGAAAAAGACAAAAAAAAAAAAAAAAAAAAACCCAAAACTCAGATTCCTCAAACCACCCCAGCACATTGTGTATTCCTCTAGCTGCCCCTCCTAGCAAAAACTATAAGAAACTCCTCTAACTGTGACTCCACTGAAGGTCAGGAGACCAAACCAGAGTCAGCAGGAAATAATTGCTATCTGGATGAGTTGCAGCATAACATGTCAACCAAATAGAAAACTTCTTTTGTTATTTTCAAGTTAGATTTGGATTCAAGTTCAGAATTTATTGAGCACCTTCTATGACCAAATGCTGTGCTACATTACTCTCATGTATCTCTCTTGATGTTACAACTATTTTATTGATGTGCACTAAAATGGCAATACCAAAAAGAATGAAACACCCCCTGGATTTAAGGAGGGGCAAATTTGAAATTTTCTGTGCAACCCCATTCTTGCAAAGGGATCTGATTTCTGACTTGAAAGCAAGCTCATTATATAAATATTGGTTTGTGGACTTCTAGTTTATGTTTTCCTTTAATGGAGCTTGACAGTTTTCAGTCCTCGGTGTGACTAAAAATTAGGGCTGCGTATCCACTTTAAAAATTTTTTTATTTTTATTTTAAAGAAGATAAAACCAAAGATAAAACAGAATAAAAACAATCAAAACAAACCAGGGTAAAATATACAGAACTTCAAAGCATTGCAAAATCCACAAAAGTTATCATGATGCCTTTTGTTGTCTTCAAAATAGCTGCAGATAACTTTGGACATAGTAAAAATCAAGCAGAACGGAATAGAAGAGAAACAATAAAAACAAAACAATGAATGCAATAAGGGACTTCAAAACAAGCCAATGGTAAATTCAAAATTGCTACTATAATATATCTTGCTATCTTTGAAATACCTGCTCATGCCATCAGATTTAACATAAAACAAAAGAGAAGAAAACCCAACCCAACAAAGCAATAAAAATGATATAGGACTTCAAAACAAGACAACAGGGAATCAACAATGGCTACAACCAGGGACTAGGGATTTAGCATAAGTGCCAGCCTGGTAAGTGTTAGGTCGTGAGTTCGATCTCTGGTACCAAAAAAATAAAAAATAAAAAATAAAAAAAGAGCAATGGCTACAACCCTCAGAAAAAGATCACCCCCCTCCCAGATGCCACACTGCATACCGCTAGCCTCTGAACCAATGATCAGACCAATGGCCCTAGACCTGCAATGTCAATGAAACACCAAAGCACCACAGGCATCCAAATGCATTTCACCTCTGTAGCCATCATCACAGCCATTTTCTCTAGATCAACCGGTCACTTACAAGATGGTGGGAGGATACTTCTTGTTTGCCATCTTGTGTGCCAGAAGGGAGTGGGGTCTGGCTGTCCCCGGTCTGGTGGTGGCCTGTGCATGGTGCTTGTTCAGAAGGGGCTGGCTTCCTGGTGTGGCCTTGTTCTCCTTCCCTGCAGTCTGCGAATAGCACTGACTCACAGGGAAAGGCTTGAGTCTGGCTGACTCCAGTCTGCTGGTGGCCTGATCATGGTGCTGGTTCCCAGATAGTGCTGGAAATATATATTTTTTTACAGGATAATTTTTTTTTTTTATCGGTACCAGGGATCGAACTCACGACTGCCTGCTTGCAAGGCAGGTGCTTATGCCACTGAGCTAAATCTCCAGCCCCTGGATAATTTTTATGTATGCAATGTTTCACCCTCAGTCTTACTTTAAAGCCCAGTCCCTATGTCAGATGCAACCCTTTGGATAACTAGGGGGCTCAATGTAGGTGTAACCCCTATCTCTCAGGGAACTGTTTCTTTTTCTTGCATTCTAACCCTATGGTTCTTCTTATATCCCTGGTCATGGCTAATTAGTCTGAGAGATTGATTCAACCTAGAACAACACAACTCCTTCCAAGGGCTTTTCAGAGTGAAGATAGTAGAGATTCATCTACGTATTTTCCTTCTGGCTGTGGCCTCTGAGAGAGACTCTGGAGCCAAATTGGTCTACTTGTCACTGTAACCAAGGTGCATCAGAATTATTCTGTCCACCAGGTGAAGATAATCTTATTACCACTGATCATTCTCCATCAAGTTGTAGGGACCTATCGTGTGTTAACCTCAGGCCCACAGATGTGACCAAGTCCTTACTGTCCTTCTGGGCACTGAGCTAACTGGCAAGTACCAGTCCTGAGTATTAATTGCAATGACAAAATTTACTCATTGAAAATGCTAACCTAGTGAGCCACAGGCACAGGGGGAAAGACTGAGGGGATTTAGAGTCCTATAGAACTAGATTTTAATATAATTTAACTCTACTCTTTACTAACTGTGCAAATTCTCTGAGACTAGACTTTCCATCTTTAAGTGGGATTCATAGGAGGTGGGAGTATAGCCCAAGGGTAGAGCCATTTTTTTTTTTTTTACATATTCAAGGCCTTGAGCCTTCACTACAAAAATTAAATAGAATAATGTGTTTTAACTTTGAATGCTTCTATGATAAGTACATAGTACAGTGCCTGTACAACTTGGAAGTTAATAAGCAGTAGTGGGGATAACTATAATGAAGGGTGATATCAATGGTAATGTTTTGACTGTAAAATATTTTCATGCCCTCCATTAGAGAAATGCAGGATGGAAAAACGATTATCATGTGGCTGTTTTTCCTCCTCTTCAGCTTTCTTTTCTTCCTCCTTTATTTTCTCGTATTCCTCCTGGACCTCATATGAGTGAACCAAAGTGCTCAAATGACAGGAGTGGTTAGTTTCATAACAGTAAGTTTGAATCCATAGCATCTTCCTTTTGATTTGTTTCTATATTTTAGTTTATAGAATAAAATTTAATAGAAGCATATTTTTTCAAATATCTTTACCCCAATTTGGGGTTTTACTTCCCTATCCCTTAGATTATATTGGAGGAATAATTTAAATGCTTCCTTCTTGGTTCTGATTTTTCTCAAATTTAAAAATTTTAAGTTTCCTTTACTTTTTTTTTTTTTTGCACCAGAGATTGAATTCACGACCACATGCTTGCCAAGCAGGCGCTTATGCCGCTAAGCTAAATCCCCAGCCCTTCTTTACATTTTTTAAAGGTAAGGCACCTGGTCCTGTCTTAGCTGAAAGAAAATGAAATTCTAGTGCATTTTCCCAAAGTGATATCTCAAGGCAAAGCTGATCCTTGAGTGGATATCACTAACAGCTGGCTTCTTATAATTGAGGTCTTTTTTCAGAAAAATCTGTTGTTTAATCTCAGGTCTTGCCAATAACCATTTCCTCTTTTGATCAAGTGCTTCACTTCTGTGAAAGATTTTCTTAGATTTCAACTATTGCTGAAAGGATTTTCATCTTACCCTAACCCTTTCATGACTGTCTGGCATATCCATTATTGCAAAAAGGAGTGTTTTTGTTTATCTAAGTAAAAGTTCAGAGATTTGGTCTTCTTTTCTGTCTATTACTGCTGAATTGAGGAATTATTTGGAGATCTCTTTGCCAAAGGATTTTTACAAAAATCAAGCAAAATTAAGCATTTATAAAAACCAATCTTAGACAATTCCCACTTTTCTATATCAATATAAACTGAAGCAAAGAAAGCTAAAAACAGGTAAACACCCACATTTGATTTTTGACCATTCTTTTACTTTCTTCTTCCAAAAGTAAAATATATGTGTTGTATTTAACCTTCATTTCAATTTCCTTACCATCTTTTAAAATGTTCTAATTTTTGGAAAACATGAACTGCTCATAAAGAGGGAAGAAGAAAAAGAAAGTGGCCATGCTAACACAAATATTGAGGAATAAGAATTACTGCCATTAATATGCAAAAGTATAATTATTTTTTAAAACACAAAAATAACAATAACCAATTTAGCATAGTTTTTGCGGGATTCTTCCGAAAACCTCAATTTATTTCATCCCTGACAAGGAATCTTAGCTAGATCTCTATCTGGGTTGAATGCCTGTGTAGTAAAGAAGTTTGCTTTACCTGAAGAGAAGGTTTGGCCTTCAATGCTCTATCACATCTGACAGGAGTATCTTTATTTAAGGTGAGGACTGGTTATACTGGATCTTAAAGCAAGGTTAAGCACTTCTGATAATTTTAGCATAGGGGCTGAACACATCAGAAAATCCAGTGTTGAGACTTAGAGTAAGGCCTTTGAGTCTTATATTTAAACTGAAAGGTTGAGTTCAATCGCACAACAGTCAATCAATCATGTCAACCATATCCACATAAGGAAACTGTAATAGTAATTTTGGACCCTGAAGATCAGATGAGCATCTCTGATTGGCAATACTCCAAGTACCTTGTCACATGTCTATGCTTGGACAACAACACACTCGACTCCAAGAAGATGGGACAATGGCAACACCACGTTTAAACCTTCTCAAGCTCTGCCCTAAGCATCTCTTCCTTTGGCTGATTTTTATCTGTAATTGAATCTTACCCATTGCACTAATGGATTTCTCTGAGTTCTGAGTACTTGTACTTGAATTGTAAAATCAGGGTGGTTTTGGAAATATGAACTTGGAGTTGGTGAGCGTTGTGACAGGGACAATGCCCTCAAACTGAATTTTGATTAGCTGGTCAGCACTCCTCCTCAGTTCTCCTACGCTATCACAGCCTCTATCATAGCACCTGATACATTGTTCTTTCTATCATTTCATGTTTAAATATTTAATTATATAATGACAAAAATGCTCAAAGAGTGTGTGATTGTTTTATTAGTAGTAGTAGAATAATAATGGGGAAAGTGAGATTCAGTTGGCCAAGGCCATAAAGAATTAAGATTCATTTTAATCCAATCTTCTAGCCTCAAACTCCAAGTTACAAATCATTACATTTCTGCCTTTGCATTTGCTACAAACACAATGCAAGGCTTAAGCGTAATTCCCCGCCCAAAAAATAACAGATTAGGAACTCACTGTTATAAAATCATTTCTCTCCTTTTCCTTTTTTTCTCTCCTTTTGCTCACTCTGTTGTGCAACACTGCTGTAAAAAACAGATGTACAGTTCAGAGGAGACAGTAGTCATAAATGTAGAGATGTCAAAGGGAAAACACACCGGATTTTTGGCTAAGTGGATTTGGAAGGCAAAGAAGAGGAAAATGTTAAAAAAAAAAAAAAGAAAATCAAAAACTTTTAAGGTTTTTGATCAGATTCACTTGGAAGATATTCTTGTTCTACAATAAAAAGTGATGATTTGGAAGAAAAACAATGAACCCATGCTTTAAAAGTCTACTTTTTAAAGGTATAATTTATATACAATAAAATGTACACGTTAAGTGTTAAGTGTGACTTTTGACAACTATATATGCTGTGTGCTCACCACCTTAATCAAGATGTAAAATATTTGTACTTTCCCAGAAGGTTTCCATGTTCTCTCATCATATCCATTGTCCCTACTTATTTCTATTAGTGTATATCAATTGTTACCTATTCTAGAACTTCATATAAACAATAATACATGATGTGTTAATTCTATCTAATTTGGTGTATGGTTTCTTTGTATCTGATATACCCCTTTTGGTCTAGTTGATCATATTAACATCTGTGAGAGTCATCCACATTATTGTGTACATCAGTAATGTTTTCGGCCAAATGACATTCCACTATGAATATACCACGATTTAGTTATCTCTCTATCTGTTGATGAACATTTGGGTAGTTGGCAATTATAAATAAAATTGCTGTAAACATCTGAGCGTATCTGTTTTATGGACAGGCGTTTTCATTTCCCTTCTTGTGTGTAAACATCTAGGAAGTAGAGTTGCTTGTCCATAGGGTCAGAGGGTATTAACTTTTCAAGAACTTGCCAAATGGCTTCCTGAAGTAGTTGCCACATTACATACTTGCCGATCAACCCACAAGTGTTCCTGTGGCTCCACACCCTTGCCAGCCCCTTATTGCCACTCCTTTCCATTTTAGCTTTTTTTAGCCAGTGTAAAGTAATGTCTTACTGTGTGTTTAAAACAGCTTTGTTGAGGTAGTTTACAAACCATCAAAATCCACCATGTAAGACTACAATTTAATGATTTAGAGGCTGACATAAGCTTGACTAGAAACTGGTTTTAGACTATTTGTGATGTCCACGGGGTTCCCATGCAGATTTGCATTCAGTCTCTGGTCTGCTTTCTGTCCTTATACGTACATTTTCTGTATTTCATGTAGATAGAATTGTATAACAGCTTTTCACTTCAAGCTTATTTCCCTTATCATAGAATTTCTGAGGTTTTCGTCTATGTTTCACTTATATGTCAAAGATTATGAAAATCTAAGTTTTTATCCTAATGCAAGCTGGTAAGTGAGTCTATTATAGCTATGGCTACTGAAAAAGGATACAAAGACTTCTGGCTCAGGAAAAAAGGACCTGACCACTCCCAGCCCACCAGGCAATATGAGTTTCACATTTGTACCAATTCTCTACGTGCTTCAGGTCCTATGAGGCGGTACAGTTGAGTTAGGTTTAGATGGGTGTTGTGTATTTAGTGGGTTATACTGAGGATCCCCAAACTTAGAGAAGCCCAAATTTTTTTTTTTTTTTTTTTTTTTTGTCTTTTTCCTTTTTATCGGTACCGGGGATCAAACTCACGACTGCCTGCTTGCAAGACAGGCGCTTATGCTGCTGAGCTAAACCCCCAGCCCCAGAGGAGCCCAATTTTTTATTAATGGCATATAAGCAAGTCAACTCACTCTTTGTCTTGGAGAGAGACTTTTTAAAATTAAACTGACATCAAACAAACCCATCTCTCTCTCTCTTAAAAAAAAATCTCTTTTTCTAAAAAAAAGTACTACTTTCTGAAATAGTTTTGCTACATGCCTCTGTGAAATGATGATTTGGAACAAAAGCAATTAGTGTCTAAGACCATAGAAAATTCTGTCCCAATAATAGATCAGCAGTTCGTTTCTTTTTTTTCCCCCGCTGAATAATAATATAAATAAAATGTTACACATATAAAGAAAGAAAAAATTGTAAATATACATTTTTGTTCATTGCACTGCAGTTAGATATTGGTGAATATTTGGATTGTTTCCAAATCTAGGTCACAACAAAACTGTTGTTAAAAATCACAAGCACGTCTTATGTGGATATGTTTTCATGTCTCTAGATTCTTAAGTTTGTGTGATAACTTAATATGAAACTCTTCAAGAAACTGCCAAATTGTTTTCCAAATTGGCTGTACTATTTTACATTTCCACCAACAAAGTATGAATGTTCCAATTGTCTCATACCCTTTCCAACATAGTATTATCTCTTTTTGATAAAAGTCATACTAGTAGATGTAAAATTGTATCTCATTATACATTTAATTTACATCTCTTTAATCACTATTGACTAACACTGAGCATATTGTCCTATGCTTGTTAGCCATTTGTTTATTTCATTTGTTGAGTCATCTATTCAAATCTTTTTCTTACTGTGTTTTGCATCATTTATCTTATTGAGTTATACATATTATTTGTATATTCTAGATACAATTTCCTTATCATATGTATAACTTGCAAATGTTTTCTCCCATTCAGAGTCTTGTCTTTTCTTAATGGTGTCCTTTGTTGTTAGTTTTCATAAAAATAGATTTTATTTTTACCTTGAAAGTGTAAAGTATTTAAAGAAAGTGTACACAGAGAAAGAGACAGACAGTTCTTTCCATCTCTTATATTTTATGCAGGCTACCCATCCTAGGGCAGGGATAACACACCCTTAATCCTAGCGTTGAATCAATGAATCAATCACTCTAGATTTAGCTACCTCTGAAAAGGCCCATGTAAAACTGCATGAAGCTTTGTGGAGACATCTAGACAAGACCATAACAGTATCTTTTATATTTATTTATTTATTTAGAGACAGATACTTGCTTATAGTTCAGGCTGGTCTTGAGCTCACTATGTAGCGTAGTCTGGCCTCATACTTGAGGTAATCCTTCTGCTTCACCCTCCTGAGTGCTGGGATTACAGGAATGATCACCACAAACAGCGAGAATTAGTATCTAATTGTGGCTTTAATTTGCATTTCCCTATTGACTAGAGATGTTGGTATTTTTCAAGTGTATTCACCATCTATATATATTTGGGAACACATCTGTTATAGTCAGGGTTTACAGGGGAATATATTTAATATAGGACACAACTATGGGATTATTTTATAATATTCACCCTGTCAGCCCACTCAGGGGGCCCAAATGAGATTTTTGAGGGTGAGGGCCGAAGGTTAAAGAAAGTACATGTGTAAGACATCCGCAATGACAGCAGGCAACATGGAACAAAGTGGAGAGCCACCTGCATCTTTATTATATAATCCTTATACAGATTGTTATCTCACGTTGACATTCTTACATAGTGTTCTAACCAACACATATGTGTTTACCTGTGCTAAGTCATGGTTACATGGCTGTATCTCACTGTGTGCCTGTGCTAGACAAGTGAGGTCACGACTTCAAGTGTCCCTAGCTTTGAAGTAGTCTGAGTGGCTCTCCCATACCCAAAAAGTCAAATGCAAAAGAGTTCAGGAGACTTGTCCACACACTAGAGACTTAAAGAATCCATCTGAGAGCCTGGATCCCATGACAATGTCCTGCAGGAGTCCAGCTGAAGACCTAGAGTCCACTGCAATGTGTTTCACAAGTCCAACTGGAGGTCTAGAGCCTACGACAATGTCTCATGCAAGTCTGTGTCAAGGATCTGTACTGGAAGGACCCAAAGGTCAGTGGTAGAAGCTACAAAGTCTGCACCAGCAAGATGAAGAATCTGCACTGGAGCTAGGGAGTGACACTCAAGGTAAGGACCAGAGCTTCCCTGAAAAGAACTGTAGCCATCCTTAGTGATAGTGAGGTCCTAAGCTCCTCTGACAATGAGAATAGCTGAGTTCATACCAGCAAAATCAGCATGACAGCTTCTCCAGGAAAATCAACAGCACACTATTTTCCCTGCCAGTTCTCTTTTTATGCTGTTGGCAACAATCTTCAGGTGGGTCTTCTACCTGATTCAGTTCTGCTGGATATTGTAAGTTGACCGTTAGTTAATTCACCACAACATCCTTCCAAATCCTTTGCCCATTTTCCAAATTCATTATTTTTTATCATCAATATAAGAATCCTTTTGTATTATAGTAATTACAAATGCCTTATCAGCTTCATAAGACTTTTCAAAAAGTACTTTGAAGTACCAAAATTTTTAAATTTGATGAATTACAATATATTGGGTGTTTTTTTTTTTTCTTTTATACCAGTACCAGGGATCAAACTTACAACTGTGCACTTACAAGGCAGGCACTTATGCCGCTGAGCTAAATCCCCAGCCCTTGTTTTTGTTTTTTTGAGACAGGTTCTCACCATGTAGTTCAGGCTGCCCTTGAACTCAGTAAGTAGCCCAAGCTGGCCTTGAACTCAGCAATCTTTCTACCTCAGTCTTCCAAGTGCTAGGATGACAGGTGTGCGCCACCATGCCTGTCTCAGATTTTTTTTTTTTTTTTAAAAATGAGTTTACTTTTGATATTGTATCTATGAATTTTTTTCGTTTGGGTGGAGGTCCCAGGACTCAAACTCAGGACCTCATACTTGCTAGGTAAGCTCTGTGCCATTGAGCTGTATCCCTGGCAAGAATTCTTGACCTAATTGAAAACTATTATTTTCTCTTAAATGTGTTATAATGTTAGTTATTACATTTAAGTCTATACCACTATACTTGGATCTATACAATTATCTTTGTACACTGTCAGTTCACTTTTCTGCATATGAATATTCAATTGTCTCACTATCATTTGTTGGGGAGATTACAATTTCCTTATTGAATTGTTTTGACATCTTTGTTGAAAACTGATTCATCATGAACACAAGATTTATTTCTGGACTATTGATTGTAATATATATATATACATATATATATATATATATATATATATATACATGCTTATTGCATCAATAGAATAGTGTCTTGAGTACTATAAATTTATAATAAATTTTTGTGTGTGTCTTTTTCCTTTTTATCGGTACCAGGGATCGAACTCACAACTGCCTGCTTGCAAGGCAGGCGCTTATGCCACTGAGCTAAATCCCCAGCTCCCCTTTGTTCTCTTTTTAAAAAGTTTTCTCACACCTTTGCTTTTCCTTATAAGTGTTAAGATTAATTTGCCAATTTATTTTAAAAGGTGGTGGATTGCTGTGATTTTGAGAGGATCTTGTTGAATTTGTAAGTCTTTTGAGGAGAAACCACTACTTTAATAATAATGAATATGGACATGAAACACTTTATCAATTATTTAAATTTTATTTAATGTATCTCATCTGTGTTTGGTGGTTTGTAGTATATATTCTCCATTTCTTTTATTAAACTTATTACATATATTTTTGGTGCTGTTAGAAGTGAAATTGTTTTGGTTTTGGATTGTTGTTAATATATACAAACATGAAGTTTTTTGGGTCTAATATCCTATGATTTGCATTCTCATTATTGCATCATCATTGCAGATTCTTTGAGATTTTCTGCTAACACTATGGTGTGATCTCTGACATGGGAGATAGTTTTACCTATTCTTTTCCAAAAAGAGTGCATTTCTATGTCTTATAGAAGGATAAAAGTAAATGTCCTTATCTTGTTCGTGACTATTGAAAGAATTTATTCTCTCATTGATGTTTCATATAACATTTGTTGAATGTTGCTCCATAAAAATTTTCAGAAACATAGCAAACAAGACTGTACATCTTGATGAAAGAGCCCTTTGTCCTAGTTGGCTCAAACTTCAGTACAATATTCAATCTAAATATTTTTTGAGGTGGCCAACAGCAGACTTTGAAAGAAGGAGTGATATAAGGATAGAGATACAAAGGTAGAGATGAAAAAGCGAGAAAGAGGGGGAATGGTGCATCTGAATGAAATCAGCTAAATTGATTATGCCAATAGGTTGTAACCAAGAGGGCATCGGAGGACCTCAACAGGAAATGATAAAAATTAAAATAATGCACAGTGGCATTTCATCAGCATTAAGGACCTTATCTCAAGATAAAAGCAAGTACTGACTTATTCTGAGGGCTGGGTAACAGAAGCTCCCTGAACTGGCATTCTTGGTGTGGGAAATGCTATTGGAAGGATGGGGACAGGATGTAGATGTGCATTAAGAGAGAGCAAATCCATTCAGCATGAAAGTAGTGCTTGAAATATTACATTAGTCAAGTGTACTGGCTTCCCTGCCCATTAAATATTCATGCTAAAATCCCTGCCAGTCAACCGAACAACCTTGTCCCACTCAAACCTATGAAAGAGAAGCTATGTAAGTTATTCAGTGAATTGTAAGAGGGAAAGGACTAGGTTTTTGTTGTCTACAAGAATGCCAAAGCATTCAGTATTGAAGGTCAAACTGTTCCATTCCTTGCCTGTCTTTTGACAGAATGCATCTGGGAAAACTGAGTGTGAATGGCTTTGGTTTTCAGATTTGGATGCTCAAGGGAATCCACTGTGCACCTTGCTGAACTGAAGATTTCTGTGCTCACACTGTTGCTCCTTACCCCTTATCTAATTCAGTTGATGATTATAGTGCTCAGGGAGGGAGTAGACTTCCAGCCATTTTGTGTTTGGTTATTGTTCTTGTGATACTGAGAATTGATCTCAGGGTCTTCTCACTGAGCTATGTCCCAATCTCATTTATTAGTAGTAGTGTTATTTTTTATTATGAGACAGGGTCTAGCTAAGTCTCTAAGTTGCTCACTCTGGCCTCGAACTTGCCATTTTCCTGCCTCAGTCCCTCAGAATTCTGAGAATACAGGTCTATGCCTAGACCAGGCCTGGCTGATATTAGATGATTTTTTTTTTTTTTTTTGTCTTTTTCATTTTTATCGGTACCAGGGATCGAACTCACGACCACCTGCTTGCAAGGCAGGTGCTTATGCCGCTGAGCTAAACCCCCAGCCCCAATATTAGATGATTTTGACACACATGGCCTATAGACCATTTCTTGAGAAATGTCGGGGTGATTAATATTCCAGACCTTTAGACAGCCTGTTTGTTGCATGACCTTGGAAATATAGCCTAACCCATAAGGGCCTACATGTCCTTAGTTCAGGAACTGATAATAATAATAACATCTACCTCCTTAGAGGTCTATAGTGAGATTGATTAATTGATGGGTAAAGTACCCACATGGAGCACACAAGAAATGGTAACTATTATTACCTTGAGTGAGGCAGAGGTAAATTATACAAATCACACTGGCCTCAAGTGCAACAGCAGAATTTTTTTTTTTTTTTTTTTTTTTTTGTCTTTTTCGGTACCAGGGATCAAACTCACTGACTGCCTGCTTACAAGGCAGGCGCTTATGCTGCTGAGCTAAATCCCCAGCCCCTAGAAATCTTAAACCCTGCAAGCTTCCTCTGCAACCCTAGAATGAAGTGAAATACAGCAGAGAGTTAATTTAGTCTTTAAGGGCTTTAAGCTGGTGCAGAGGCTAGCACAGGAAGCCATACTTCCCACAGACTGGGTGGCTTGGCCTGTGGTGACATGGTGCAGTGGCTTAGATATTCTCAGCAAAACCCTGACCACAGGGCCCATGTGACCTGAGTCTTTTCCTCTGCTTCTGCCATGAAGACTATGCAGGGAAGGTCAGCAGTTCAGGAAGCAGTGCTGTGGAAGGAAGACACACTGATCTGATTTTCTGGCCTGGTCACCTTCTACTTGGCTGAAACATTTTGCATATAGCAAGTCATTTCTGCCAATTTTAGTTTCCTTAGCTCCCAAAATGAGGACAGATCACATATTTTATATGGGCATTGGATTCCCACAAGAGTGTAGAGTTCACAAAACAGGGATTCTATTCCACTTCAAGGAAGGATAAAATGTTTAAATGATTTTTCAAAGTCATAGGGTTAGCATGGAATTCAAGATTGATTCTTCTCCATTGCTCTGTATTATGTTGCTAGGTGTCCACTGTCTACCTCAAAGAGTTGCTATAAGGAGCAGAAGAGATTATGGATGTGAAACTTCTTGGGGCACTTTGTGATTTGAAAGCACCATGCCACAGCCTTCGAAGCCAAACCAGACCATAGAGACAGAAGTCTATTTATGGAAAGTCACAGTTTGCCTTTGATACGCAGCTCACTGTATTTTAAATAGGGGAACACTCAAATTTATATGTATTTAACATACTGAGAACTCTTGAATATATTATATGGAAAATATATTTTCAATGTCTTTTTCTTTTTTTTTATCAGTACCGGGGATCGAATTCACGACCACACACTTGCAAGGCAGGTGCTTATGCTGCTGAGCTAAATCCCCAGCCCGGAAAATATATTTTCATTACCATTATCTTTTGTCATGATATTTGGTCTTAACATTAATAAGTCACTGTCCGAGCATACTATATACTAGATAATTGCTTTACATGTAATATCATATCTGTTCCTATCAATATCAAGTGGGAATTCAAAAGCTATGAGAAAGAGACTATAAAAAAGAGTTTAAGTATTTGACTTGTTCTATTTGACTGTTAATATAATCCACTTAAAGGAGCATTTTTTTTTTTTTTTTTTTTTTTTTTTTTTTGTCTTTTTCGGTACCGGGGATCAAACTCACAACTGCCTGCTTGCAAGGCAGGCGCTTATGCCACTGAGCTAAATCCCCAGCCCCTAAAGGAGTATTTCAAAACAGGGTCTCACTAAACAGTTCAGTCTGGCTTTGAATTCACTAGGTAGCCCAGGCTGACTTTGAAATCACAGCAATCCTACTACCTTAACCTCCTGAGTCCTGGGATTACAGGCACGTGCCACCATGCCTGGCTGAGGGCTATTTAAGGCTATGAAAATTCCTACCATGCCCTTGAAATCCTTACTACATAGTATATACCATTTTGGCTATAATTCATGCATATCACACATGAGTTGAGTTAATTTTAAATAGTTAACTTTTACAGGCATTTAAACATTTTCAGTTTATATTATGGTAGTGCTGGGGCTTGAACTCGAGCCTTCAGGCTTTCCAGGTAAACTCTCTACCACTGAGCCATGCCCTCCCACCCCAACACTTATTGACTTTGATTTTTCAAATTTTCTTTCCCCGTTTTACCTTTCCATAAAACCTCTCCTCTGCTTTGTAAGGTTCAAGGCTGACACTGCTTCAAAAAAGACAAGTTGCTAAGAGAAAACCATAACAAATTTATTTAGTCAAAGTATTGTGTGACACTTCAGAAATGAAGATTCAGGGGCTGGGGATTTAGCTCAGCGGCCTAAGCATCTTTGTTGCAAGCAGGCAGTCATGAGTTCAGTCCCCGGTACCGATAAAAAAGAGAAAGACAAAAAAAAAAAAAAAAAAAAAAAAAAAAAGAAGAAGAAAAGAAATGAAGATCCAAAGGCCCAGGGAAAACTTTTGGTCATTATGCTTAGCTTTGACGAACAATGTACAGCTCTGTAGAAGTGTGATTGGACAAAGAGAGTCTGACTTAACACCAGTGACTGAGCAGAAATCCGGCAAAGCCTGTCTGTTCAGATTCTTCATGGCTACTCTATGTAGCGTTTCTTCTGCCTGGCAATAGGGCAGGTCTCCATGTAGAAGGAGGATCTTATGATCTAGTCTTAGGCATAGTAGTTAGGGGATTTCTTTATGGCCAACTTTTACACAGAAGGGCAGAAGAAGGCCAGAATGATAGTTTTAGATTTTATGGATGCCTTTAAGGGAGATGAGTTCTAGTTTCTATGATCCACATAGGGAAATATGTCTCACTTCTATGGCCTGCCTGAGGGGAGAAAGGGGACTAGGAGAGAGAAATACAGATCACAAAGAGACATTGCTTTTGAGCCCCTGCCATTGTTTTTTGGTTCAAATTACAGATGGTCCCCAAGTTACAATGGTTTGAATTATGATGTTTTTAAAAATGATGAGGAAGCAATATACATTCAGTAACAACAATATTTCAAATTTTGAATTTTGATCTGTTCCTGGGCCAGCAATATGTGGCATGATACTTCCTTGTGGTGCCCAAATGTAGAATAATGTAAGTGTTCTGAATACATTTAAGAGAGACTAGTTAAACTATAACATTCAGTAGAGTAGGTGTCTTAAATGAATTTCTGAAATGACATTTTCAATTTATGATAGGTTTATTAGGGCATAAGTCCATCCTAAGTCAGGAAGTATCTGTAGTCAGTGTGCCAAAGCACCATAAATTGGGATATTATTTTGTAAGTAACAATACTCAATTTTTTTTCAGGTATAAAACCTTTTTATGGGTTTTTGAGAATCTATAAAGCTATATAAATGTCTCTGCAAAGGAAAAAAGGTGAGCATTTACCTGGGCTTAACATACTAATAAGAGAAAGAATACAGGCAGGAATCTAGCCTCTAAACCTGTGAGCAGGTGTCATCAAATTATTCCCTATGATAATGCTGGCAGATGGTTGTGCTGGATAACTGTCATACAAAACTTGACTTCATTTATGAAGGGTTCGTAAATTGAGAAATTTCTGAATCCCTCGGGAAGCGTTACGCAATACTGTTTTTTAGATCAGACTTCTCCCTGTGCTAAGGTCCTATCCCTGCTGGACCAGCTCATTTTTCCAAGTCTCTACCTTTTCTTTCTTTTTTTTTTTTTTTGGTCTTTTTCGTTTTTTATCGGTACCAGGGATTGAACTCACGACTGCCTGCTTGTAAGGCAGGCACTTATGCCGCTGAACTAAATCCCCAGCCCGTTCAAGTCTCTACCTTAACAATCCTGTACTTGGCTTTTCCTTTCCAGTGCTGCAAGCAGAAACTATAGCCTCGGGGCCATTCTTGCCCCTTAAACTCTATCTTTGTTTAGGTCTGACTGGCTGAACTTGATCCTATGTAACATAACATCCAAGTACACTTCTAACAAGATATATGCTCCCAAACCTTTGGTACAGACATTCCTTGGAGATACCTTTACAATTTCTCTCTTAACTTCACTGTAGCCTTTAAAATCAGTAGTCCTCAAAAAAAGAGGGGAGGGGGATGGGGATATAGCTCAGTGGCATAAGCACGTGCCTGGCAAGTGGAGGTCATGAGTTGGATCCCTGGTACCAAAAAAAAAAAAAAAAAAAAGAAAAGAAAGAGAACCAGTAGTCCTTCCAGCTGGCTCACCTTTGGCCTATTTTTCTTCCTCTCCAATTCTCCTCCTCCGCCTCTGAGGCTTTGGCACATTCCTTACTCTCCCACTATCTGGATTGCCTCATTTGTTGCTTTCTTCACCGACTCTCTGCCCTCAGACTATATTCTCTTTGGTGACCTACTTTCCTCTTGTTTCTGATTGGACTGGGACCAGGAAGGGTGAGACAATTTCTCTGATGGTATAACACTTTGAATCAAGTATAAATTATGGTCACTGTCTGGAATACCTGCCCTCAAGCTTGCAGATGTTGCTGACGTGTTTGTTGAGGAAATGTCTTTATGTTAGCAGGTTTTATCAAATTATTCCCGTATGATATTCAGAAATAAATTCCTGAGTCATGTAGGCACAACACTGAAAAATCTAAGGTTGAACTGAGGAGTTTGAGACTGGGTGGGAAAAAGGCAGAGAGAGTAAGAAACTAAAAGTAACATTTATATATAGAAGCACACTGGGGTTGGGGATTTAGCTTAGTGGCATAGTGCATGCCTGGCAAGCACAAGGTCACAAGTTTGATCCCCAGTACCAGAAAATACAAAAACAAACATATAGAAGCACTATAATATTTACTTTATGTATCATATATGGCATTTCAATAAAGAGGAAGATTTTTTTGTATTACATTATAAAGCTTGCAACAACCCTGTGATAGAGATGTTGTTATTCAAATAAAGACATTGAGATTAAGAGAATTTAGAAACATTGTGCCAGCTCAAAATGTCAATGACAGGACCAGACTGATATCTAGTTAGAAACTGGCTCCAAAACTCATGAATTTTTCCATAATTTCTGGTTCTACTATAATCTGCCATGACCTCAGATTATCCCTGTCTATCAATATATCCTTTGTCTAGAATCCTCACACGGAAAGTTTTGTGACTAAATCTTCCCCCACACTAGACTTCAATTTAGAATTCCTTTCCTTCTTGCTCCTCAAAATCCAAGAGAAAACTTTGTTTTTTGAGATACAGGTAATGTTTGAGAGACAAAACCTAAGCATTGTCTGGCCCACAGGTATGTATGACCTCAAGACTGCAGCAATCATGGTGGGATGAAAAGCTGTAGATGCCTGGGCCCCAGTTGGCATCAGGTCACTGCCTGGATCTACAGAGCTTCAGCACCTTCATGCAGTTAGCTACAAAAGCTTTCCTGGATCTATTGTTTAATGTTTCTAATTGCACTTTTTAATTTTAGAAAGGTGAATTTGACAGTAAAATCCGTTCCTGTTCCTCAGTGCAGGGCGATTGTATAGAGCCTTCCATTTATCAGGGAAATTTTATTTGTTTCCTGGGTTTGTCTGTCAATAACCAAATGCAAATCAGAGAAGAAACAGATTTTAAATGAGAAAAAAAAAGGGGGTGAATCAAACAGTAACATTAGACTGGGCTCTTGTTTTTAGCAGCTAATCCCCCAATAATCCACACAAAGCAAGAATAAAATGCCACAGTTATTAAACGTCCTGAGGTTCTCACTTTTAATCCCCTTTTCCTTTAAAAAAAAGAAAAAGTTATCTGTTTCATATACACAAGGCACTTTCCACCTCCCCCAACTCCCTCCATCATCACCCCTCCTCCAAACTACAGATTCATTTACTCAAGGATGTAGTTAGTGTGAACCAACAGCCCATCTGCCTCATAGCAAAAAACCCAAAAATTTCAACTATATAATATGATCAGTTTCAATTGTTCTTTTAACACTGGAATGAGTACCCTTCCCCCACACTCCTCACTCACACGTCCTTGTGCAATTATTTTATATATAAAGCAAAGAAATTCCTTGTTTCAGCTATCTTTCCTAAGCTTATCAAGTACGGGCTTTGTTCCTAGGCTCCTAAAACTCACTCCTCTACAAACTCAGGTGTTTGAGGAGTGTAGTTGGCTCCTAGCTGAGATCTTATAAATCAGTCTTTTTTTAAGAGTTTTACCTACCAGTGGAATCTTTTCAAAAGTCTTTATGATTCTGGATCAACACCAGGATAAACTGCCTGGAAAAGGGAGCCCCAGAAAATGTTGTCTACATTGATATGAGTTATTTGTATAAACAATGGTCCTCTTGTAAAGAGGTATTAAAATCTGATAGCAACATTTAGAAATGATTAAAACAAAAAATGAATGGATGTCATGAGCCTAAATTGAAGGTAAAGTGAATGCATTTAAGTGATTGTGATAAAACAAGACCCAGTTTCCACATTAGCTTCTCTGTGTTTTCTAAATTGGGCAGATTCAATGTTTTACCTGTTTTCTCTTCTATGGCACTGAACACCTGGACTCATACAGCTGATCAGAAACAAACATGTATGTATCTGCTTCAAGAAACAGAAGACTACTGCTTCTGGCGCAGAATCAGCGATGCAGAGGAAAAGCATTTGCCTTTCTCTGGAGGAGGATGGGATGCAGCAATGGGGGAGGCAGAAGTGATGGGAGTGTTTTGTCTCTGCATTCACACATATAACACTTGTGACTTTTAAATAGTTTGCCCAAACTGACATAAGTCCTCACTTTGGTTCTAAGGAAATTAGCTATCTAGAATTGTTAAGTCTTTTCCTTACTAAGTCTCCAGGAAAAAATTCTATTAGGAACATCTGAGGATGGCACATCTGTGACAGCAGAAGCAAGGGGAGGGGTAGATGCGTGTTTGGATATGTAGGAGAACAATGGTCAGTGTTTGTTATTTAGCACTGTGTTTCCGATGTTTGGCTCTTTGGAGGACCACCTGCAGCATCAGCTCACAGGTGGCTTGTTTAAAATGCAGATGCTCCAGATCTTGGGAATGGTTTCTAGAATGGCCTCAGACTCCAGTATTTAACTACTTTTCAAATGTTTCTCATTCATGTTGAAGTTTGGAAGTCATTGTTTTAGAACTGGTGGAGCCAGTCTTACCTGTTCCAACTGGGAGTTAGAGTCATTGATTTTAGCAAATGAATGTACTCTTAACAGTGGCCTGTTTCCTGCAGGTGCCTGGTTAGCACCCCGCAAAGAATCTCTGAGGCCACGTCAGTTAGCAGCTCGCCATAAGGAGGCTGTGGATTCTGAGCAGCCCTGTGTACATCTCTCCTTTCTCCACGTCCTTTATCTCTTCTATTGTACACTGTAAAGAAGTGGTCGCTAGACTCTTTGTTTGCTTGTATATGAGTAAAATAGCAAAACAATACTAAAAATATTTTGATTATCAATATAGGGGTGCCTAATTTATTATCACTGTACTCTCTTTATACAATCACACTCCTTTACAACTATTCATGTTTGCCCCAAACCTTTGCACAGAAATACACAGGTTTCTCTGCTTCTTTGGGTCTTCATTTCTGAAGACTCCTGTGTCATATAGAACTTCTATTAAATAAATGTCTATGCTCTTCTCTGTCTTTTGTCATGTAGAGGCCTCAGCCTGGAACCTAGGATGGGTATGTGACTGTGCACAAGGGATTCTTTTTGTGAATGCAAAGCCAGTAAGTATAGCCAGTAGATAAAAGAATGGAGAGAGGCTTGTAGCTTGCAGCAAGTTAGGAAAACACTGGAATCATTTGCAAAGCAATACTATCTTGGAACAAAGAAAGCGTGGGAATTTCTATTAGGGAATCTATATGTGCTCATATAAGGAAGCACATGTAGAGCGTGCTCCTTGTTTTTTTTGGTCTTTTTCGTTTTTATCGGTACCAGGGATCAAACTCATGACTGCCTGCTTGCAAGGCAGGTGCTTATGCCGCTGAGCTAAATCCCCAGCCCCAGAGCATGCTCCTTTTAAGATCATAAATCACAGTGTTCAAAAAGGAAGATGGCAGAAAACATTCCTGAGCATGCTCAGTTTGAGATTGGTGATCACTGATCAAAAAAGAAGATGATAGAGAAGTTCCTTGTTGATTTCTGTAAAGTCCTGGATGAAATAAAAAAAAACAAGTTTGAAGGCAAGTTAACAGCCTTTCCAGGGGCAGCAGGCTTCTACCCTGTAAGTATCGGAGTTTGTCCCTGAAGGTGTCTGCCTTGTTTAACAGCAAACAGGAAGAAAATACATATTCTTTCCCCTTAAATTTGAAACAAACTTTTTCCCCAGAATAAATTTTCCTTTCAGTCTTTAGTAATCCAATCTTTATGATATGTATATATATATGCAGATATAGATATAGATTAGCTTCAGTAGTACACAAAGTATAAAATGGGCGTGGTTTGCAGTAGGACTGCTTAGAAATATAATGTAAGTCATAAATGTAATATAAAATTCTCTAGTAGCTATCTTTAAACAGGATGGTGGCACAGGCCAGTGATCTCAGCACTCTGTGAAGCTGAGGCAAGAAGGACATGTGTTCAAAGCCAGCCTGGGCTACACAGTGAGACCCTGTCACCAAAAACCAAACACCAGGAGAAATTAATGTTAATAGTATATTTAACCAAAACATTGAAATATTTTAAGTGCAAATTTAAATGGCTATTTTACATTTTCTTTTTGTACAAAGTCTTTGCAGTCCAGACTAACCACATTTCAATGCAGTTTACAGGCCCTAAGTGACCCTAATGGCATTATACCAGGCTGCACAGAATTACACAAAGCCAAGAACAGAAACAGGTTGACAATTGAAGTAGAAAATCTTTGCCCAAGTGAACAGCCAGTTTTGGAGGATTACTCCTGCGCAGGATTTCAGCTCCTCAGTTACGTGGACTTCTTGTCCCTCGGTGCCAGGTGAGCTAAACATGGAGCGTTCTGAGAGCAGGAGCAGCAGCACAAGTGAAAAAGACATGGAGCAGGAGACGCCCTGTGCTTCCTCAGCTGAGCAGCCTCTGAGCACACGGTGAGTAGGCCGTCCCTAGGTTCACTTTCACAACACCTCCAGGTGTTTCCAGTTATTTCAAAGGGTGTCATGAAGTTTGCAAAACAGAATGTAATTTAAATTCCTGGACATGTAAAAAGCAATTATTGTGCCTCATGGTATGTTCTTGATGGGAAGGGAGAATTGTGAAACCCAGCAAACAATGCACTGATGTTGCAATTCCCAAAAGGCTACAAATCACAAACAAAAGGAAGGTGGCAGAGTTGATAAAGAGAAAGTGAGAAAGGCCGGGCTGGGTTGTAGAAAAGCCAGTTTTTCCTCAGCATGTTTGCTGAATGGCTTATCCAGTAACACTGAATGAGCATTACATCCTTCCTCTGTTAAAAAATTTGACTCCACCCTTTTCAGTTTGCTATAAACATTTCAATTATTTTTGCTCATTGGCCTTCCAAATACCTGCAACCATACCCCTCCCCCACCCCACTGTGTACTCAGTTTTCAGTCATTTACTGAGCCCTCTATGTTTTAGGATTGAGCTAGGCACTGTCACTGGAGGAATTTTTTTAAAAAACTCTCATGTAGTGGTGTGGCAGAGAAACAAATGCGCTGCAAAGAGATCAATGCTGGAAGCAAGTTCTGTACAAAGGGCTAAGGGAGCCCAGCCAGAGAGCTGTGAAGTCAGCTCTGGGTCTGAATAAGTAAGGATTAGCCTGGGTGGGGATTGCCTTTGACAGCTATATCGCTTGATCCAGTTGGAAGAGCAAGGCAAAGGTGGAGGAAGCTCTTAAAGTAAATAGCCTGAGCCAGGGAGCCATGCATTTGCTCTCTGTGAACAAAACTAAGGTCAGTTCATCCCTGTAGCTTGTGATTGAACTGGGGCCCTGGTAGGTCCCAAAGCAAGCAGGGTAGGGATGATCCCAGATAAGAAGCAATCATTTATGTTGTTAATAGATTTGTCTCCTGGGCTGGCCTTGACCTGTCATTCAAAGTAATCTCAGTGACACCTTTGACACCATCTGTTCCTTCCTTTTATTTGGTCCTCAAATGGTGTTGAATGCCTATCAGCTATCATGAATAGGTTCTGGAGTAGGGGAGACAGCACACAGCCACCTGCTCTGGAGGCAGCAGTGGGGGAGTAGAGGGCTGTAACATGGAGTGTGGTATTTGCAGTGGCAAAGACAAACATAGGCGATGAAGAGGGTACAGCAGCCAGAGAGCCACGAAGAGGAGCATAATCTGGCTGCTCCTCTTTATCCTCAGAAATGAGGAGTCTGCCAATGTGTACAAGTCATATAAATTGGGGATTATTGTGGTGGAGGCTACACAATTGCACCTGGATTTTGAGTAACAAGGAGACCTCCAGCTGGTGTCTAGAAATACTGGAATGATGCACATGACAGGAAGCAAATGACTTCAAGATCCTCACCTTGGGACAGGGGGTGTCTGTACCAGAGCAAGAATCCTCTGAGTCCTCTCAGAGACTCAAGAAGGCCACCTCACACGTCTTGCTTCCTGACTCCTGAATCAGCTTTCCTAAAACCTTTTTAATGACCAGAAAGTCTGAGCTCCAGAGAAGCAGTAATGTGTCCCAGGTTCCATAACTAGACCCTTCACTCCTTCCATGATGCTGCCTTTCCAACTGACTGAGCAGTTGGGGCAGCACAGAGCAAACACAAGAGGTTTAGCCCCAGGCCACTTTGGGTGAGTTCTGCCGGCCCAGGCCAGGGCTCTCTGCTTTGTCAGCAGACCCCTGATTGCTCCAGTCCCTCCCATTTCTTTCTGGCTAATGAGTTTTGTCTGTTTTGCTGTTGGGCCTATTTCCCAGCACTGACAGGCAGAGGATACCCTATTGCTATTGGTTGGTTGGTTGAGGGGAGCAGACAGAACTCCATCTGGCTCCAGTCACACAAACCCAGCCAGAGGCCAGCCAAGCTCCAGGTTCTTTCTGTTCTTAGGGCAGTGTAACTCCAATGTGGCAATTCCATGCTGATTCACAAGACCCGCGGCCACAGTGAATCTCAAGGATCCTATAGGGTAGGCATTTGCCTGAGAGTAAAGAGAACCTGAAAAGTTCTAGACTTCACTTTGCCATCTTCATACAGCCTCATTAGGTCTGAAAAATCAGTAAGTTTCTCTGTTACACTGACTGAGAAAATTGTATCATTTTTCTCAGGTTGAGATTAATTCTTAAATGTGTGGCCTTAAATGAGCTGTCCTTCCCACAATTGTATGTGGTACTGTAATTTATCCAACTGAGGTTTTTTCCTAGATACTTTACCCCAAATTTAGAGGACCAGGGGAGTAAGAAGGCAAGTTTCTTATAAGTCTTTTGGTCTGGGAATGTAAGCAGTTTCACTCAAGCCAGGTTCACACAATCCTCATACCTAACTGGAAATGTAGGAAGAAATATGTCAGTTCTGGTCACTTCTGCAATCTCAGGACCAAGATTTTCTGTGGATGGGTGGATGGACGGATGCATGGATGGATGATCAGACAATCTTCCCGATGTAGATTTATTTGTTTGCAATATGAGGGATTGAACCCAGGGCCTTATACATGCTAGTCAAGCACTTCCCACTGAGCTACAGTCCTGACCTCATAGAAAAATTTTGAGTTTTGTCTTTCTAGTTGATTTCTTCACATAAGAGCATTGTAATGGGCACGTCAGAGAACTCTGTGAGCCAATACATAGCAATGAAAAATACTATACCAGGGTTGGAGGGACAGTGCAATGATAGAGCTATTGCTTAGCAGGTATGAGACCTAGATTTTAACCACCAGCACTACAAAAAACCAAAAATACCAATAGCAAACAATCCTGTGTAGTCTCCACAAAGAAAAAGAATCTAAGAGGAAAAATGTTAAAATATTTATATTTTTAAGCATCAGCTACTTTAACTTTATTCTCACACACACACAAATCAAAATAGAAAGAGACACAACACAAAGAATATAACCCCTAACTGTGTCACATTCAGAGGCCATCATTCTAAATTTTATTTAAACTTCACAACCTTTTCAGGTTAACACTGTTAACTCCATTTTGCAGATGAGAAGACTGAGGCTTTGAGTGATGAAACAAAATGTCACCATTATAGGAGTAAAATCGAATTCAAAAGCCGATGTACTTTTTATTAACACATAGTAATTGTAGGTAAGAATGGTGCTCAGTATGGTATTTCCAAACCTGTGTACAGAATGCACTGATCAAGATCCTCACCACTGCCATGCCTTTCCCAATTTCTATTCTGTATTTTCAGGTCAGTTTGTTTTTTTAAGCTGGAGGCTATGTTCTCAACTGCTATTGTTTATGGTACAGTAAATAATTTGGTTTTCTTTTAGAAAGACAAAGAAACTAAGGCTTAATTGTAAGGATCTTCTTTAAGTCAGCAAGTGATAGAGCCAGGATTTAAACCTAAATTAGCCTGATTTCAAATCCTTGCCTTTTTTCAACTCTTAGAACTCTCCTCCCTTGTCATGCCTGGTGGCTTTTGAGTGGAGCTTGAAAAGCAACGGTGAGAAGAGAGAACAACTTTGATCAGAAATGTAGCAATGGTGTCTGGAAAAGGGGCTTTCCAGAAGGCCTAACAGTTGAGAAGTACTGAGCTGCCCAAACAGAAATTATAATTAGGACTTTGATTTTAAAGTTACATAAAACCTTTTTAAAAAGGTTATTGTATTCACTGGTATTTTATGCTTATGGAATAACATTCAAACTGCTTGAAAGGGTCCCTGTGAACAGCAGCGCTTCCCTCCTACCCCTCAGTTACCTGTTCCCACAGGAGGATCTGTACTACACATGACCGGTGTATGCATGGGCGCACGTGGCCTGATTTACCTTCCTGGTCCATGGGTAGGAGAGAGTAAGTGCTTGGGATCTAAAATGTCCCCTAAAGGTTCATTGTGTTGAAAGTTTTGTTGCCAGGTGATGGGCTTAAAAGGAAGTGATTGGATCCTGAGGGTTCTAATTTCATCAACAGATTAATCCATTGATACTCTCATAATTTGATGGCATTATTGAGAGGTAAAGGAAGCAGGTGGTAGGGCCTTGTTGAAGGATGTGGATCATGAAGACCTGACCTTAAGGACTGTATCTTGTCCCCAGCCTTTTCCTCCCTGCTTCCCAGCTGCCATGCGGTAAGAGTTCTCCTGTTATATCCTTCCACCATATTTCATTAGACTGAAATCCCTGAAAGTGAGCCAAGATAAACCTTTCCTAGCAGGCGTGGTGGTGCATGCCTGTAATACCAGCACTTTGTAAGGCAGGAGGATCACAAGTTCAAAACCAACATAGGCACCTTAATCAGTTGGAAAGAACTGATCTCATAATAAAAAATAAAAAAGGAGCTGAAGGTGTAGCTCAGTGTAGACACCCTTGGGTTTAGTCCTTAACATCTCAACACATAAATAAACCTTTTCTTCCTTCAGCTGTCATTCTCAGGTATTTCGTTACAGTGCCCTGACTAACATGGAAAGTAAGTCTGCACAGAAGAAAGGAGGGAGCAAGAGAAGGACGGAAGCAATGGAATGAATGGCATTGCTCCTACCGGCCTCCTCTGAAGACAGGCAGTAAGAGACCAGAGGATGTAACTACTAGCAAGGCAGCGGCCACCATCCTGGATGCCTGCCAGACTGGCTAGGCCCTTCCCCCTGCTTTGCTACACAGCCTTGATCTGACACTGGGCTGGGAGTTTTGGGAGTGTCCAGGGTTTCCCCTTTGATGAACTTCGGCTTACCTTGTCTCTGAGTCACCTCAAAGCCAAAGTCTATGTGGCTGCCAGAGCTAGATACAGAGAGCAGGAGCCAGACCCAAGAGGAGGCAGTGTGGTAACAGCTGGTGACCTGGTGGGTGTGAAATATGTCCCCTCTGGGGACACTTGAGGGTGTGGGCTGAGGACACACTTTTAAAGCAGTAGAGGCCAGTGATAGTAACAAGGGCCAGTTAATGAGTGCTTGCTGTAGGACACTGTGTACTCCTGTGCCACACAAATGGCAGCCATCTGTTCATTTTACCCACACAGAAGAAGTCCTCAAAGGGAAACACTTTGGTGGGGCCAATATTTGTCTGGATGAGGAATGGTGGAGGTAATGACATTGAGGGGAAAATCAAAGGAAGAAGACTTGTTTGGTTTTCAAATCATGTGCTACTTAAGAAGGAGAAATGCCTGATCCCTATGTTTATCAGTAGAAGACATCCTGAGGATTTTACTGGCTGTTATTACTTTTGTACCCTAAAGAAGCCCTCATGATCATTTTATTTAAATCTCTTCCATTCATAGATGCAGAAACTGCAGTTCAGCTAGAGGATGTAGCGGCATGCCCAAGGTCACAGCCAGTGGCTGGCATCAACTTGCAGAGAATACCTGCTGGAGAGCCATCTGGCTGGCAGGTGGAGGGTCCATCCTCCTTCGTCACCGCCTGACCAGAGCACTCTGTACAGCCTTGCCAGTGCTTGTCAGCATGTGTGTGCCCTCTGAATTCTGGGGCTGGTAAAATTAGGTTTCTCAAGTCTAAGAATCTCACAACCTATTTTTCATTTTCTCAATAGTGCCTTAGAGTCCTTAGGAAATAGACATGATATCTATATTATGCTGAGCCAATTTGTAAACAACAAAGCTAATAACTTATAACAGACATGCAGTGTGTTCCAGAAGCTCTTTACCTAGTAGTGGGCTTATCTGGGAACTCAGAAACATGACAGGAAGATTGTCTGATGGGCAGAGAATTATACAACAGGAACAGGCCTCGTAAAATTTACTCAACACTGGATCTGGAAATATCTCTTGTTTTCCTTTCCTTTTTTTATGGAAAAAGTTGCCTCTTGAGTTTGATATTTACCTGTGTGATACTGAGCAAGTTATTTAACCCTCTGAGACCGTTATTCTCTAGTGGTTCCATGGGGAATACCTGCTACATGGTACTAGATGCACTGAGATTGGGTTCTTAAATGCTTAAGTGGACTGTAATTTTTATTTCTTTCCTAGGTGAAAAAGCACAATCTAGTGAATTTTTATCACACTAAATTCATTAAAATATTTGATGCTAAAATGTCCTTTATTTCATCAAATCATGGTGGTAAGCATTCATCTTTTTGAGTTGGGAGTGTGATTTCAGGTAGAACCTCGCATGTGTGAGGCTGTGGGTTCAATCCCCAGGACACCCCCTCACCAATCATTTTAAAATAAATGTCTTTACTGGCTACCTAAGTTGTTCTCCTTATCATTGGCTATACATCCACAACACGGACTATTTAAATTAGGCAACTTTAGCAATAGAAAGAGGCAAATTCTCTTTTGTTTGCAGGTCTTCTCTTGGTAGTGGTGTCAGTGAATTTAGGTATAAAACCTGAAATATCTAAACCGACTGCAAAAGTCCAGGATATATTCAACATCGCAAAGCAAACAACAAAAAATAGAAACATACATTCTAAATCCATGTTATTCAGTTTTATATTTATATTTCTAATTGGTCTCAAGAGGAAATGTTAACCACTTCACCCCAGCCCCTGTGCTGGGACTCAAACCTGCAAAGAGTCTCATGCATGCCAGGCAAGTGCTCTCCACCTGAGCCATCCACGCCCACGATGTCAGTGTTGCTGACATTCAGGCTTCAGGAGTATTTTCTTTCTTATCTGCTACAGTGTCTACTTTGCTCCCCTTCCTTGAGTACTCGTATACATAAGATCTTTGAACGAGGTTGGAGACATTACCCCTGGTCCTGGCTTGAGTGCCTGACTTCTGTTTCAGAGGTTTTCCCAGCAGGCAGAGCAAGAAGGGCCTTTTGAAACTAGCATAGCAGTGCTGCACTCTGCTCAAAGGTCAGTGACTTCAACATCTAGCAGGGGGGAAGGCCATGGCCGCTAGGAAGATGGCAGCCTGTGTCTTTATATGATGAGAAAAGGAAAGCAAGAGGAAGGAAGGAAGGAAGCAAAGAAGGAAGGGGGAGGAGGGAGAGAGGGAAAGGGGGAGGGAGAGGAAAGAAAAAGCGAAGGAAGAAAGGAAGGGATTATTATCTGAGCCAGGCAAGCTCTTTAAATAAAAAATCCTCCTGTGGCTTGCTAGAGAAACGCACACAACAGAATTTGGGAGCTAGCTATGAGTGACACCTGTTGTGTGTAGAGCAGAGCTATTTAAATAGCAGCACCCCAGGCACTAGTTCAGGTACCTACAAGCTGTTCTGCTCTGCAGAGGGGAGCAGGAAGACTGAGAAAGCGGTGGGGTGAATTAGCTGGGAGAGGGGCTCTGGTCGCTTCAGCAGGAGCACGCTGGGATGGGAACTCTCACTCTATCTTTCATCCCCATCAGATGGTTATTTGGTTCCCTTTGGAGAGGACAGGGGAGAGGACAGGTTTCACTCCCTTCCCTCTTCATAAACCTGTGAAGGTTTATTTGTAACTTGTGGAGTCTGTAACTGTTTTCATTTTTTGTAAATGCTTGTGTAAATCAGAAGTGGCTAAAAACCCAAGCCTGACCTTTTCTGGGCTGCTTCTTCTTTGGATCAGTTGGGGAGGAACGTGATGTCAGAACATTTGAAGGTGTTTACAAATATGGCTCTGCAAAGAGGAGCTAGTGGTAGAGGAGATAATTACTGATCCCTAAGGGACAGAGGCCAGGCTTTGATGCTGGAACCAAGACTGGTTGATGGGTAGGGAGACAGTGCCATCCCTCCTGCATGTGTGTCATAGCAGTCGCTGAAGTCTTGGTGATGCGCAGTGTGACAGTGGTGCCTATATTTATGATGGGGGCAAGGCGTTTCAGTCACTGAAGGTCTAGAATGTAGGACTGGTTCAAGCTGTGTTCTCAAAGGAGAAGAATAGGCTATGGCCATCAGCAGGCCTCTTCACTAATATTCTTGCCTCAGTGCACTGAATCCTGCTCAAATGGCTCAGAAGACTGATTGGTGCACATTTCCGTTTAACTCTGAATCAGATGACCTCCAGTTAGTAAGCTTGAAATTAGTGATGCTGGAAAATTTACACTATAGAAATTAGAAAACACCACGAATAGAAGCTTTTGGTCTTTTTCTCAAAGATCTGATTTATTAGCATAACACTTTTCTGTTCTTACTGTTGTTCCCCTACATTCATTTTCTTCCTTGGCCGCAATGATTCATCAAAAGATAAAGCTGATTGTTGTCACCTATTGTTTAAAACCATCCAGTTTTACCATGGCTTTGAGGTCAGGAACATGGCCTGACCAGGATGCGGACACATGTCCCCAGCCTATGGGTTTCTGGTTTTGCGCTTTATCTCACTAGATGTGACGTGAGGCGTCAGTTTCTCCCCCGAAGTTCTTTGCTCATACTGCTCAGTATGAGCTACTTTGGCTACTCTCCACGGATTTACCAGCTTCTCACACTGCCCAACCCTCTTGCAGTTGGGTGAAGCTATGTGACCGGTTCTGCTGAGTGAGCAGTGAGGAGCAAGTGACACAACAGAACCTCTGAGAGTGGGTGTGCCACCGTCCAGCTTTGTCTGCTACAGCTGCAGGCTCGGAGGCCCTATGCTGGGACAACAGAATCACAAAATGGAGTAAATGGACCTCTGCGTCAGCACATGGAAGACAGCTGCCCTTGTGCTGCCTGATTATGCATGAGAGGGAAATAAACATTTGTTGTGTTTAGCCGATGAGATCTGATACAATTTTATTACTATAAAATAACTCAGCCGTTCTCAAGCATTTGGATCAAAGGACTTCTTTAAACCCTTAGAAAGTTTTGATGATCTCTAAAAGCTTGTGCTTATATGGGTCATCTCCCCAATATTTTTATATCAGAAATTAAAACTGAACAAATAATTTAAATGTATATTTATTAATTTATTTTAAAATAGCAATAATAAAACCATTACATCTTAACATAAATATTTTTCTGAAAAAGTACTCTCCAAATTAATGGCTGTATGTTACATTTTTGAGAATCTCTGGATTAATTGAACACAGCTGAATTTTCATTATCTGTGGCTGAATTTAATTTGTTGCAAACTGTTTTCTCATTGAGCTATGTGAAGAAGTCAGGCCTTGTATAGAAAATGTGATTGAAAAGAAGTGTGTCTTAATTCTGACAATTGGAGATTTTATTACTTTTTATTTTATGAATTTATTTTTTAGATACTCAGCAAGTAGTGGTTTAAAAGTTAATTGCGGTGGGGAATCTGAATCCGTGTAAATGAACTTTTCCTCTAAAATCCATCAGTCTCTCTCACACTTTGAACAGATCCTTTGTTCACACATGGTCTTATAATTCCACAACTAGTTATTTGGAAAAGAGTAGTTCATTGAGTTATGTAGATTTTTGTAAAATTGACATTTCATTATATAATATTTTAAAATTGCATTAATTAACATTACATTAATTAATATCCATCTATTGAAGTCTTTAAAGACTTGGAAGCTGTCAAACTCACAGTAGTGGCCATAGTTTTTCTAACATAATTTTTGTTTGAAAGCTTGAATTTTATCTTTGGCAACAAACACTGCCAGCTATTATTATTTTTTTTTGAAGTGACAAGTTCAGTTTATTCATTTTCAGGAAAATGCCTCTATTCAAGTTGGAATAACCATATTTTGTCAGTGTTTTTCAAATGAAAAAACAATGTTGTACAATAAAAGCAGCTGTTTGCAACTCAAAAAATGAAACTCATGCTTTTGTTCAAAACAACCTGCAGTCCTCTTTATGCAGAAGTGCTTTATCCGTGCTTCCCATTTGTCACACAGGGTATTAGAAAAATATGTACTCAGGAGCAATGATTTAACAATCCTCAGGTGGGACTTCCACACCCAGAACCATGATGACTCAATTCAGCTGGACATTCCTACTTGACCATTAGTCAATCCACACAAGAACTAACCTGTTCCTGGTCATTATGAAGATCTGATATAAGGAAGGAACCCACTTAATGACTACTATTGTCTATGCTTAGAAGTTTTCAGGTCCACTTCCTTTCTGTTCTCCATATCCAGAAGGTCCAATACTGAAGAAGGGTGGATAGCACATCGGGTTCTAACTTTGGCTGTACATTAGAGTCACACAGGGAGCTTGTGGAAATATCTTACCTAGAAGAAGCTACCCAGCATCAATAGTCTAAAGCATTCCCTGGGCAATTCTGACATGCAGGCAGGATAGAGGACCAGAAAGTAGAGAGCTCAGGTGCTCACAGGTCTCCTCATACATCCATGGGGAAAAGCTGAGATCTGGGTAATGAATCTTTGAGAAGTTAACATATGGCAGCCTATCCCCACAATGGCTGTCACTGCTGCGGAAATGCTCATGGGATGTAACCAGTTCCTAGCCTGTGTCCTGAGCCTTGGGACCACCTTGGAGTGGTGTCAGGCTTATGCTGCTTGAGCACTCTTTGCATAATCCACCCTTAAGGCACCATGATTTCAAAGCCTATTGTTCACACCTTTCAGTTATTTAAACTAGAGGCAAATGGAGTGGCATGTTGCCCTAGAAAGACAGGTGTGTGAATAAATTCTGCTTATGTTCAAACTCCCCAAGGAGGTCACATACTGAGTTCACTGGCTGCTGTGCTTATCATAAGCCTTTGTTTATAGTTCACTTAGAGTTCAATAGCTCAAAGACCCTTCTCTCCTTTCTACTCCCCACCCTCACACCCAATGGCTTCCTCTAATAAGGTTCTCTAAACTACTCTAATGGTGGAGTGAGAACATGACCTGTTACTTTAATGGTGTTTACACAGTCAAAGTAGCTTGTTAGACCATGGAGCCACAAGGACAGGCAAGATACTGGCTCAGGGCCCTGTTAAATTAATCTCTGGTTGGTTTGCCCTAATTGATCCTCTGCCTCACTCCCACAGCATTCTAACTAAAGGCATGACACAAAGCTTGACTAGCCCATAACCATGGTAGTTTAAGAGAACTGTTACTCCATTCCTTTTGAACTATCCCACTGAATTAAAAATTATTTAGAAGATATTGGGCTGAACATAAATTAGTTCATTCTGGGTTAAATTAGCTCTAACATGTGGACCAAAAACGCATATACCTACATGGGAGAACATGTTTCATGCTGACGTAAGAATAGCAATGCTGACGTGCCTCGCTTGGTGAGAATGTTTGCATTTACCTGGTAGCTTCCATTTCAGGAGGGCACCTTTGCCTAAAAGCGTCAACACATGGAATTGACACAGCAAAGGGATGTGGATTTCAGAGGACTATTTCAAGCTGTGATTAGGTTCTATCCCCAGCCAGAATTTTTCAAGCCAGAGGACAAAAGCCAATGAACAGCAAGGAGTATGGGATAAGAGGGACCCAGGTTAAATATCTCGGCTTTCATACTTCCTGGCTTCGTGATCTTAGTTTAACTCTTTAAACTACCCTTTTCATTTCTGTAAAATGGTACCTAGCTCTCAGAGTTACTATGAGGATTAATAAGGATAATAATCTCAAATACATGGAACAGTATTTGGCACTTAGTAAACATGCAGTGGATATTAGCAAAATAAACAAATAGACAAACATACATTAGCAAACAAAACCCAGCCAATTGAATTGAAAATTCAGCATGAATAGGACAAGTTGTCAAGAACCATATAAAATTTTTCAGCTGCTTGAGACTGCTACTACCCTCTTCTTTTCCACTCATCTAAAGATTTACTAATGGCAACGACTTCAAAGAAATGTATATCTAAATAAATATGTTATAGGGACCCATTGGTTAAAGTACCCATAGCATTTTTAAGACAAAACTATATTCTGGTAACTGTCACCACTGGACGGCTGCTGGTCTCAGAAAAGGCATCTAGAATGGATGAGTGTCCATGGTGCTCTACTACTGGAGTACATGGTAGACTGTTTCTTGGCTTTTTTTGCAGTTAAATTTGATACACGGTTGAGTTCTGAGAAATGGACATGGAAGGGAACGAGGTGTGATGTCCAGGCCTGGCCTATTAAATGCTCTTAGGTACAATATTTTCTCTTTGTTTGTTCATTTTCTGTCTAGAGAAGACAGGAATGACCTCAAGAGCCCAAGAGGCAGCCAGCCAAGAGGGATGAGGGAAGGAAAGTCCATTACATTGCTGTAGATGAGAAATAGGTCCTTACGAAGGTGTAGATATTTGTGGTTGTGCTGGTGGTTATAGAGCTTGTCTGAAATGATGGATACAATGAGTTTCTCTAGTTTTGCTGGTCTCTGGGATTCAGAAACTACCAGACAACAGTCTAGAGAACCGAATCCAGCCTGGACTCTGCCTCTCACTTCCTAACTAGATGGTCTCAGAGATCTGAAGTCTAAGAAGCAGGTCTATTGTCTGCCTCTCTGCTTGTGCAGAGACTTACCTGGAATTAAGAATGTACAAAACCCCGGGAAGAGATTTCAGTTGGCTGTCCCTTCCCTTTTCTGAAGTTTGTTAACATGTAGGCTCTGCAGCTTGGCACACTGGAAAGACTGTTTGGTTCAGTCATTTGAACTAATTCTATGACTTTGGCCATGCTTACTACTTTGTGTCTCAGTTTCCTTGTTGGAATCATGATGTGCTTACCAAATGGAGTTGTAGCAAGAACTAGAATTTTTGAGAAGCATCAATCACAGTGCCTGACACTACTAGCCACAGGATAAGTGGTTGTTGCTCTAAATTTGTGTGCTTAAAACTCTATCTCTTCTAGATTTCTTTCTTTCTTTTTTTTTTTTTTTTTTTTTTTTTTTTTGGTCTTTTTCGTTTTTATCCAGTACCAGGGATCAAACTCAGGACTCCCTGCTTGCAAGACAGGTGTTATGCCGCTGAGCTAAATCCCCAGACCCCTCTTCTACATTTCTTGAGTGCTTGTGGTCAGGCAAATTACTTTGAGATGCAGAGGCAAATGAGTGGACAAACCTCTGGCCTTGATGCATTTAGGCTCTTGTCCAAGTGTCCTTTGACCTTTCCTCCCCAAACACACACATAGGTGTGACTTGGCAGCCTAAAGTAGAAAGCAAAAGTATGAATTTGCAAAGAGTGCCTTCAAAGGCTCCTCCTCCTCCTCCAGGTGGTGACACAGAATCAGATATTTCTTCTTTCAAAAACTTCTCTCAGCCGGGGCGTGGTGGCTCATGCCTGTAATCCCAGCACTCAGGAGGCTGAGGTGGGAGGATCCTTGAGAGTTTGAGACCAGTCTGGGCTACAAAGTGAGCTCAAGGCCAGCCTGAACTGCATAGAGATCCTGTCTCAAAAAAGACAAAAAAAAAAAAAAAGAAAAGAAAAGAAAAGAAAAAGAACTTCTCTCAGTCCATTGAAAAGTGCACTAGTTGGACCCTGTGCCCCCCCTCAGAGGGCTCTTAGTATACAAATAAAATCTGCAGCTGTACACAATTTATAATAGCTAAATTTTGGAAACAGCCCATATGCCCATCAATGAGTAAATAGATAAAGAAAATATAGTTTTTATATGCAATGGAATACTATTTCCCATAAAGAAGGATAAACTTGATGTACTTTTAGGTAAATGGGTAGACTTTGTGAACATAATTTTGAGTGAAAGAAATCAGACACATGTGGTTTTTATTTTTTAATTTTTTTTTTTTTAACTTTTTATCAGTACCGGGGATTGAACTCACAACCGCCTGCTTGCAGGCAGGTGCTTATGCCGCTGAGCTAAATCCCCAGCCCCTAGACACACATGTTTAAATATCACATTGTTTATCCTGTGTGAGAAACTCAAAGGATAAATAAAGACCAAAACTGAGAATAGATATTGGGAAATGGGGAGAAAATGTTCAAATGTGATGGGAAGACAGGGAAGAAGGGGAAGGGAAAGAATAACAAATAGAAAAGAATGGAAAGACACCAATGGAAACAAAGTTTTGTGAAAGGGGAGGGGGAGGATTGAAGAGAGGGAAGAGGAATGGAAAAAAAAGGAATCAATATATTATGTGCATCATTCCCTATGACGAAAGAGATCATTATATATGTCAAAAATGTACCAATAAAATTAATTAAAAAATAAAATAAGTTGGGTGCAGTGGCACACACCTGTAATCCCAGCACTCAGGAGGCTGAGGC
Organism: Cavia porcellus; assembly: GCF_034190915.1. Lineage (NCBI taxonomy): Eukaryota > Metazoa > Chordata > Mammalia > Rodentia > Caviidae > Cavia > Cavia porcellus. The sequence goes on from NW_026947484.1 coordinate 113,093,609, forward strand.
AGGAGGATTGCTGTGAGTTTGAGGCCAGCCTGGGCTATACAGTGAATTCAGGGGCAGCCTGAACTGTACAACAAGACTGTCTCAAAAAAAAAGTATAAATAAATAAAATCTCCAGCTGCATTTCAACCCTGAGTCCCATGACCTAACAGAGTCTGGGAGGAAGGAGAAGTCATGGTTCTATTTCCCATGGGTGGGTGTGAGGGAGACAGAGACCTTGTGGAGTGTCATGAAGGGTACAGACACTGTCATTTTCTGTCCATGCATTGCTATTCTGAATGTAAAATCTTCAATATTCAGTCCATGCACAATGTAACAAAGCCTTTAAACATAAGCTTAGAAAGGATTAATTCACAAATACCCAACAACTAGAAGCTCTAAAATAACTGTTAATGGGAAAATGATGCTTAAAATCTCAGCATTTAAGACTGGAGGTGAGGAGAAATTTAAAGGTTCTGCAGGAGTGTCTCAACTGCTAATCCATGATGAAATTTCTGCTGGTTCATGATGAAATGAAAACACCTGGGGAAGTTGTTTTTAGTCTTTCCATACAGTAAATTTTAGTCATTTTATATCACTTATCCTTTATTCTAAGATTATAGCCTTCCTAATTTTTTTTTGTTGAACTATTCTTGCTCTGATACAGCGATGATCGTGTTGATATTTTGGTGCTGAGGATTGAATGTAAGGCCTTGTGTGTGAGAAGCATGCACTCTGCTGAGCTCCTGATGGTAGTATTTTATTTTATTATTTATTTTTATTTATTTTGAAGAGAATAAAACCAAATGAGAAAGGAAACAAAATGAGGTCAGTCAAAACAAAAGGATGGACATAGTGCATGGTTTAAAACCAAAATACAAGGTGATCTACAATGGTTACCATGATGTCTGCTGTTATCTTCAATAGAATTGCCCATATCATCAGGCATAATAAAAGTGAACATAACAGCAAAGAACAAAATCAATAAAAACAAAACATTGGAGACACTATAGGACTTCAATAGTGAATCTGATGGTTTTCAAAGTAGTTGCCTATATCCTCAGACTTGATACTATCAAACAAAACAGATTCAAGTACAATCAGGCAAAACAAGACAGTGATCAAACAAAACAGATTCAAATAAAATCAGTCAAGACAAGACAGTGAAAGCAATACAGGGCTTCAAATTAAGTTGAGGAAATAAAAAATGGTTACCATAGTATATCCTGCTATCTTTGGAATAGATGTCCATGCCATCAAATTTAGTACAAGTAGACAAACTGGAACAGAATATAACCAAACTAAACAGAGTGATGAAAACAATATGGGTTTCAAATCATGATACAAGATTAACAATGTCCTCTGCCTTCCCTTTTTAGACAATTCCTCCCCTTTCACTTTCACAGGGTGCATTGTTAATTTTGTATGACACTAACTCCTTTAGTTTTTAGGTTAGGGAGGCAACCTGCTATTTACCTAAGTGATTCTGAATGTTTTTACCCGAGCATGATCTCAAGGTGTATCCATTTACCTACAAGAGCCTCAAGACTTTCCTTCCTTATAGCTGAGGAGTTCTCCATTGTATAAAAGTGTTATGTCTTTCCAACCATTCTGCAGCTGATAGGCAAGCTACCCTCACTTTTTTCTGGTTCCCTATCACATAGAACATTATTTTCTCATCTTTGACTTTCAGTCCATAAACCCTCTTTCAGGTTAATTATATTTCTTATATAGATGGACCCTATCTCCTGATTCACTCTGTCTGTGTTTCTTTTTATTAGTGTATCAAGGCCATCTATGTTAGTAATTATGGCCAACCTTCTCTGCCTCATCTCTGCTGTGCTATTTTTCTACCATTGGTTGTCTACTTTTCCCCTTCAGTCCACTGTCTGCCCCATTCATTGAGGTCACTGTTTCTGTAACCCTGGTGTTTTTTTTTTCTCTCTCTCTCTCTAGAATGTCTTTCAGTATTTTTTGTAGGGTTGGATTAGGGGTCATGAACTCCCCCAGTTCCTCTTTGTCATAGAAGCATCTTGTTTCTCCATTAATTTTGAGAGATGGTTTTTCAGGGTACATCAATTTGGTTTGGAGGTTATTTTCTTTCAGTGCTTGGAATACTTTGCTCCAAGCTCTTCTTGATTTGATGGTTTGTGTTGAGAAGTCTGTCATGATTCTGATGGGTTTTCCTTTATAGGTGATCTGTTTCTTTTCTCTGACAGCTTTTAATATTCTGTTCTTGTTTTGAATTTCTGGGATCTTGATTGTTATATATGTCTGAGTGAAGATCTATTTTGGCAATAGCTGGCTGGGGTTCTATATACCTCATATATCTGAATATCATTTCCTTTTCCTATGTTTGGGAGTTTCTTTATTTCTGTAAATAGCCTTTGTATTTCATTTGTGTTTACCCCTGTTTCTTCACTCACATTTTTTCTTCTTAAATTATAGATCTTGTTGTCATCTTCTAGCCTTTGTATTGTTACTTCCTGGTTTCTTGTTATTTTTAAGAGATCTTTCCTTTCACAAATGCAAGTTGCAAACCTGTCTTCAAGGTTTGAAAGTCTATCTTTAGTTTCTTTCAAGCATTTGTGACAGCTTTCAATGGAATTTTTAATTTCCTGGTAATCTCTTTGAATCTGTTTCATGTATTCTAAATTTTTTTTTTTTTTTTTTTTTGGTCTTTTTCCTTTTTTATCGGTACCAGGGATCAAACTCACGACTGCCTGCTTGCAAGGCAGGCACTTATGCTGCTGAGCTACACCTCCAGCCCCATCAGTAGTACTTTAGATGGTTGTTTATTTTTAGTTTATTTTTGTCCATAGATTTAAAAAAAACTCTACCTATAAAAACCAAAATGTTGGCAAATCTACATCTCCCCTAAGGTTTTTGAAAATTTGTTATTCCCTGAGATTCAAAATCTAGAAACCATTTGGAAAAGGTTATGTAATTTCTCCAAGTTATGAGAGACCTAAATATGGAAGTTTGCTTTGATAAATGAGAAGAAAAAAACTCTCAAGTGAAGGGCACCTGTTTTTTTTCCCCATTATTATCTGAAGATAGCACTTCTGCAGATGCCAGTAAAGACAGTCTAAGAGATGCAAGCTCACAATGTGGGGTTTGAAATGAAAGCAATGGCCTGGGTTCTAGCCCTGTGCTTTGAACAAGGTTTGCAATTTAGGCCAAGTTATTTAACTTGCCTGTACCTCTATTTCCCCATCTACAAAGTGAGGAAGTGAGACACATTAATTTCTAAGGCAGTTTCCTGCTTAATGATTATGCTGTTTTCAGTGGAGACAGCATGGTTACTGACAGAAAGTTCAGGCCCCCAAATAAACCACCTGGTTTGAACACTAACTTTAGTATTTTCTGACCAAGGGACTTTGAGTTAATTACTTAGTCTCTCTGTGCCTTATTTTCTCAGCAATAAAGCAGGGCTGAGGAGGGTGCCTACTTTACAGGGGATAAATTAGGTAAAATTTACAAAGCACTTGGCATAGAGTCTAATATTTAACAAACCCTCAATAAATGCTAGCTATTATTAGTAATAGCCTATGCTGCTTCTAAATGAAATATCTCATTTGCCTATTGGGAATATAACTGTTCTGCATAAATTGGACTATGCAACAGAACAGATTCTGCTCTGAAAGGATGAGCAATTCAGGAGATTGCTAACAGGATTCCAAATTCCGAAATATTATAATAAGTGCAGATGCTATTCAAAGCACTTACATATGTTATCTCATTTAGTTCTCATAGCATATTTCTGAGATAAGTAGACTATCTTGGCTCCTTGGCCATAGCCCAAACCAAAGCCCATTAAAGGCAATGCTTATTTTTCCCTGTATTATGAACCATCTTCTATAAGGGCTGAGGGAAATAGATGGAGGACAAAGTGTGCTGGGGTGGGGAGTGGGGTGGATCGTGGCTAGCAGCAATGGCTTCCACTGAATTACAGATGCTGAGTCAGTGGATGATGCCCAAGACAGGTAGTGGAGTTGTAGAAGGCAAGCTGGAGGGAAAGGTGGCTGGACAGCTGTATTTCTTTCTGTGGCCTAGTGCAGCTTTGTATGTATTTGTTGTGCAAGCAGGCCAGTCCCTTTAAAGGGCTAAGGAGTGAGTGGACTGTGGACTGCAGGCTATTGATCTAGAAATAGGAAACCAAGTTTAAAAATGTCTCTGATACTGGTTTCGCATAGTTCTTAGGGAATCACTATAAATCCTCTCCTTTTATAACATATAAAGCAAAAAAAAAATTGTATTCCACAAAAGTAATACTCTCAGGGCCACACTTAGGAACTTGGTACTAGAACTACCTGGCAGAATTCCTAGCTTACCGTTTATCTCTTTATAATGACACTGTCACCCCATTCCATCATTCTCCCATTGCAGAAAGCAGGAGTTGAACCAAGGTGTTCACTGGAATGAACTAGCATGGGCAACCACCAAAGATAACAGACTGGGGCTGGGTACATATCTGCGAGATGGCCTTGTCTGAAAACTGCCCAGGAACCATATCTGGGAGGGTTGAAGGAGTAGTCATAAAAACAGCCATGTGTATGTAAGTAGGGAGAAGAAAAATAATACCCACATAAAGATGCACAGAACCGGTGAGGCAAGGTGCTCTGTAACAACAGAGCACCAGAATGGAGATCTCTAGGTCTTATAACTGTGAGTAACAACCTACACAGTCTCTGGACTGTCTTGGATCTTGAGCAGGGACTGCTCCTTGTTTCTTTGAGTTACTTCTATGAACTTGTTAATAACAAATAGCATTATGTGAGTAGCCTGAATTTCTGTTCTTTACAACCAGAATGACCTAACAAAATGAGAATCTTGGTATTAGTATTTATGTGACTGAAATGTGCAGATAAATCTTGCTGATGTCTAAAATTGACCAGATACACAAAAGAGCAAGACACTAGAGACTGGGAGGTCCAGGTGTGTCTGGAGCATGGCAGGAAGAGCAATGTGAGTAGAGAGAAGGATGGAGAAGGAGGAAGCTCCCTGAGGAGGGAACAGCCAGGTCCAATTCTCAGGTGTCTGCTCACTGTGTTGAAGATGGCCAGATTCTTAATTAGGGTGGAGAATGTGTACACGGTCAGATTCATTTCTCTGCTAGGTTCCTTCAGGTTACAAAAAAGAGTGAATGTTGATAAAGTATGTTGAAAAGAAGGAAGCCAAGAAATAATCACATCAGGCACACATGCAAGTCCCATGAAGAAGGAGAATGTCAGTCAGGGCAAGTAATAGGTCCAGGAAGTTTACACAGAGGCTTAAAAAATTACTTGAAATTTTAAATGATCCCACATTCATCCCTTGATTTTTTTCTTTCTTTTTTGGTGCTGGGGATCAAACTCATGACCTTGCACTTGCCAGGCAGGTGCTTACACCGTTGAGCTAAAGCCCCGGCCCATCACTTGATGTTCTAATCATAGAGTTGCCCCCTTGTAACATTTTCCTACTTTAGAGTTTCCAAGGCTTGAACGATAGACATGTAAGGAATATTTAAAAATTTACTCTTAAATGCTCATGTTTGATGAATCACAGACCACTGATCTGAACCAGAGAGTGTTGTTTTACAGTCAGAATGAAGTCAGTAGGAATTTCTCTGACCATACTATTTAGATGTTAGTCTTTCATGAAAAATGGCATAAAACCCTGCGTCATATGTTGGAATTAATATATGGATAAAATATTTCCCTTATTTTCTAGTTAGACTTTATGGGTAGAATCTGTGATGGTATTGCATTAATTTATGATATTTTTTGTCTTTTTCTTTTTTATCGGTACCAGGGATCGAACTCACGACCACCTGCTTGCAAGGCAGGTGCTTATGCCGCTGAGCTAAATCCCCAGCCCCTCAATTTATGATCTTATGGGAGTGATTTTTAAAAGAAAGTTAGTAACTTTAAAACTTAGAAGAATTTGTGATCTGTAGTGGACCTTCAAAGCCTAGTGGAATTAACTTTAAAGGAAAATTCTTGAAAAATGATTGCTTTATCCCAAGTAATGTATTCAAGCAAGTAGCTTACATGCAGCTACTGTAGAACCTGTAACGAAAGTCAACATTCATAACTTTCAACAATGTTGACACAACAGGCTGGTCAGTGTTTAAATTGATGCAAATCTTCTGGAAGACTATTTGTGCATGTCAGGAACCTTATAAATGATCACATATTGTAACTTAAAATTCTACCTCCAAGGAATATCTTCCAAGGTTGATATCTTTCAAGATTAACATCCAACAATGTTTATAACAGTATTATTTATACGGATCCAAACTAAAAATAATTGAAAAGCCCAATTACCAAGTACTTGTCAAAGAAATGATGGAATGTTATTTTCAAAGAACATTTAATATCATGAAACATTATCCACAACACAATATTATTTGAGAAAAGGATATAAAGTTACAAACAGATGTACATATAAAATAAAGCTTTTAATGTGCAGTTATACATGGATTTTAAATGCTTTAAAAGAAAATCTGAAAGAAAATAACATCAAGTTAAAATACAAAGTGCATGTTAATATCACTTATTTCTTAGCAGCAGGGTTACAATTGCTTTTATTTTTTTTTTCCTCATTTTTATCGGCATCAGGGATCAAACTCACGAGTGCCTGCTTGCAAGGCAGACACTTATGCCGCTGAGCTAAATCCCCAGCCCCCTACAATTGCTTTTATATATTCTTTTTTATTAATTATCCAAATTTTTAGTAAGGCATATATGCTACTAATATAATCAGGAAAAAGTTTTTTTTCGACTACAAATAATTTATGATTATTTCGGTTACTCTTCAGTTGAAAGGATGATTATATTAACAGGGTAAAGAAAAAAGACCAAGATTTTCACTGCTCTCGACCTATTGACACCATTACAGGGAACAAGCAGGTGACCTGGTTTGAGTCTCCGTTCTGTTTCCAGCTCCCTTCTAGGGGAGCAGACAAAGGCAAATCAGGATTGAGGTTCTCTGAAACCCTGCAGGTCTTCTAATGCCATCCGTCTGGGTTGCTTCCTAGTTATTGGGTAGGTGTCAGATACCAGGAACTATTAGGTGTTCACATACGTTGCTTATAAGCAATAACCATTATTGCTCCTATTTCAGTGATGAAGAATCAAGGAAAAGAGAAACTTGCTCAGTGTCACACAGACAGTAAGAGATGAGGCTGCATGCCGACCCCAGGAAGTCTGACGTGTTGTAACGCAAAGCCCAATGCTACACGGTCCTTCAGAACTCAACATCAACTGTTAGCATTTTCAAATTAGAGGGCATCACAGAAGTTTCACATTTCAGCCAAAGGAATTTTTTTTCCACATCAAAGTCTATGTGTAATTCCAGTATTTAAAATACATAGGGAAGGTTTACTTCAGCCTAGTTAAGGAATGGGCTATGCTTCCTCTTCATTTCCTATTGAGGTCACTGTGGTACCTTAGTTTTGGGTAACTCTCCTGGGAAACTACATTTCAAATACAACCACTTTCACAAGCTAAGAAACCTAAGCCCAGCTGGCATGTGCATGAACCCACAGTTTTCTAGTGTGACCTCACAGATTAAATGTTTGTTACTCAGGACTCATTCTTTTCCAGGAATGGAAATTCAACCCAAACTTGCCTAGACAGAAAAGGGACTTTAATAGTTCAAACAATTAGGTATAGCTAGATTTGGGACTCTATTTTTTAATTGACTTATTTGTCTTCCTAATGTTGAACTGTAGTTTTTTTTGTTTTTGTTTTTGTTTTTTTGGTATGGTGAAGGCACATAGGAGTGCACTGTTAGTAAGTTTCCTTTTATATTTATTTATTTATCTATTTATTTTTGTCTTTTTGAGACAGGGTCTCTCTATGCAGTTCAGAATGTCTTGAGGTCACTCTGTAGCCCAGGCTGGTTTTGAACTTGCAGCAATCCTCCTGCCTCAGCCTCCTGAGTGCTGGGATTATAGGTGTGTGCCACCATGCCCAGATATCCTTTTATTTTTTGAGACAAGGCCTTGCTGAATTACCCAAGCTGGGCTCCAACTTGTGATTCTCCTGCTTTAGCCTCCTAAATAGCTGAGACGACAGCATGTGCCACTGTGGTTAGCTGAGTTATCGCAATTGTTTATGTCTCATAGGTATGAAATGTACATCTTTTGTTTAAGGTATATTTGAAAAACATCTTGCCCAGGTTGTGACTTGTCTTCCATTGCCTTTCTTTTTAACTTTTTGTTTTTGTTTTTATTGTATAAAACTCTCTTTACCAATACTTATACCCAGAAATTTAGTGAAAGGTGAACCTCTATTTGGGATTACTAATGAAATAGTAACATTTCATAAAATTTCTGCTTATACTATTAATTTTCATTAATTTTGAAACATTTAATATCTAGAAAATGAGTTTTATTTCATTTTTCTAATTTTCAAATCTATTTTATTTTAAAGAGAAAAAATAAAACAAAATTACAAAACACAGTAATTAGGAGGTAACTACATCTTAGCAATACTTTTTGAAGAGCAAATGTTTATAATTTTGATGAACTCCCATTTTATTGATTTTTTAAAGACACGTTCTCACTAAATGCAAGCTAGTTTTGAACTCATGGCAATCCTCCTCCCCTCAACCTCCTGAATACTGGAATTATAGCCCAGCATTACCACGCCCAGCTTAAAAATATTTTTTGCTTTTGGGGTCATACTTAAAAATGTTTTCCAAGCCTCAGATCATTAAGAACCCCATCTTTTCTTTTAGAATTTTTATAGTTTTACTTCTTACATTTAGATATTTTACTAGTTCAGTTTTTTCTATTGTGTAATGCACCGCTCAATGCTCTTTTAAAATTTTTTCTCACTGTGAGTATCCAGTTGTTTCCGCAGCTTTCACTGAGATGGTTACATTTTTTCCTTATTGAATTACTTTGTAGTGTTGTCAAAATTCAACTGAAGGTTTAAAAACATCAGTTGAGCTTGTATTTGTGGGTCTATTCCTAGGCTCTTTATTTCTTTGATCTACATGTTCATTTTTATATCAAGACTGTCAAACTCTCTCTCTCTCTCCCTCTCTTTTGTATGGTAGGTAACTGTTTTACCATTCAGCTACATTCCCAACCCACTTTCTGTTTTTATTGTGGCTTTAAAAAACTCTACATAAAATGAAATCTGTTCTCTTAACAAATGTTTTGCTGTACCACACAGTGTTGCTAGCTAGAATAAAAAGCTAGAATCAGACTAAGGTGCCAGTTCTGGCCACTTTTATTCAATACAGCACTGGATGTCCTAGCCTAGCAATTAAATGGAAAAAGAATTAAAGAATATCCAAACCTAAAGAGAGAGTGAAATTATCTTTGATCCTTGATGACATGATCAAGCATGTAGAAAATTCTCCAAATGTCACCAAAATATCAAAACTAGAGCTAGATGTAGTGATACACACCATTTGTAATCCCAGCACTCTGGAGGCTGAGGCAGGAGAATCACCATGAGGTCCATGCCAACCTGGGTTATACAGTGCGTTCATGGCCAGCCTAAGCTGCATAGTGAGACCCTATCTTAATCCCTCCCCAAATGCTGAAACTAGTAAACAAATCCAGCATAATTATGACACAAAGCAACAAAAATTTATACACACTAACAATTGACAATCTATTCCTTTGCTTTGAGCCTATGTGTGTCATTAAAGCTGAAGTCTCTTCTAGATATCAAATTGGATCTTGTTTTTCTGTCCATTCATCTGCTCTTTTGATTGGAGAATTTGATCCAGTTACCTTTGAAGTAATTATTAGTTAAGGACTTCCACTATTGCTATCTTCCTTTCTGATTTGATGACTTTTGTCATGATAAGTTTTGATTCCTTATCTTTTTGTGATCTACCATAGACTTTTTCTACATAGTTACCATGAATCTTTTTTCTGTTTTTTTATTGGTACCGAGGATCGAACTCATGACTATGCACTTGCAAGGCAGGTGCTTATGCCACTGAGCTAAATCCCCAGCCCCTACTGTGAATCTTAAATAAAACAGTGTTAAAATAATTTCTTAGGCTAATAACAACTTACTTTCAACTACATATAAGAATTCAACACTTCACCACCTTCCCACATTTTATGCTATTTAAGTCACAATTTATATCAAACATTAATTAATAAATTATTGTAGCTATAATCATTTTTAATATTTTGTCATTTATTTTTTATATTACAGTTAAAAGTGATTTATATGCCCTCTTTACAATATTAGCGTATTCTGAAATTCACTCTGTTCTCACAAGTTTGCATGTTATTATCCTGCCTCCTTTCTTTTCAGTTTGAAGAACTCCTTTTTGCATGTCCAGTAGTGATAAATTCCCTTAGCTTTTATTTATTTATTTTTCTTTTTTAATTTTTTTTTTTTTTTTTTTTTTTTTTTTTTTTTTGTCTTTTTCCTTTTTTATCGGTACCAGGGATCGAACTCGCGACTGCCTGCTTGCAAGGCAGGCGCTTATGCCGCTGAGCTAAATCCCCAGCCCCTTTATTTTTTTAATTTTTTAAAATTTATTTTTATTTTTTTGTCTACTCCCTTAGCTTTTGATTGCCTGGAAACAAATTGCTTCTTCTTTTCTCTTTTCTTTTTCTCTTCTCTTCTCTTCTCTTCCTTTCTTTCCTCCTTTTTTCTTTGAGACAGGCTCTCATTACACAGTTCAGCCTGGCCTTAGGTTTTCTTTGTAGCCCAGGCTGGTTTCAGACTTACATCACTCCTCCTGCCTCAGCCTCCAAGCGCTGAGATTGCAGGAACCGGCCACCACGCCCAGATGCGTCCTTTCTTGACGTTTTCCCAGGTGTCTTGGAAAGGAGTTGGTAGTTTCACCAGAGCTCCCTGGTATGCAGTGAGTTGCTTTCCTTTTACAGCTTTCAAAAGTCTCACTTGTATTTTCAAATGTTTGATTTTAGCGCATGTTGGTGAAGAGCTCTTTGGGTTAATCTTTCCGAGATTCTTCGGGTTTCATGGATCTGAGTGTTTTCTTCTTGATATTTGGGAAACAGTCTGTTATTATTTCTTTGAGATTTTTTACTGTTTTTTTTTTTTCTTCATAGACCCTCATAACATGTATATTGGTTCGCTGAATGCTGTCTCTTTGGTTCTATTGATTTTTTTGTTCTTTTTTTTTTCTATTTCTCTAATAAGAGAATTTCAAATGCCATGACTTTGAGCTTATTGAATCTGTTTTTATTCTGCTCGACCAAGTCAGCTACAAAAGCTGTCTAAAAATTTTCACCCCAATTATTATATTCTTCAACTCTAAAATTTGTTTTGTTCTTTTTTACAGTTCCTCTTTGTGAATTTCTCATTTTGTTCATGTTTTATTTTCTTAATATTGTTTAGCAGTCTTTTTGTTCTTTTTTAGATCACTAGTATTCTTTAAAATGATTGTTTTGAATTTCTTTGTCAGGCAGTTTATAAGTTTCCATTTCTTTAGTGTCAGTTACCAGAACTTTTGGTGGTGTTTTATTTACAGGACTATTCCCAGTCCCGGGGCCTTGCTCATTTAAGGAAATAGGTAGCTCCTCTAGTTTTTATCCTGTGACTTTGGCAGGGAAAACCTTCCACCAGTCAGCCCATCCAGATATTCTAAGTAGGTTAGCTGGCGGAGCATGTGGGTGATTTTCCTGTTGGAGTCCTTCGGTAGGTGAACCTGGTGTCTGTGTAAGTGGTGGCTGGGTCTGGTATCGGAGGCTAAAAGGCCAAGCCTAGGCTTGACTTCGAAAGGGTAGGACTTAGATTCAAAAGGGTGGGATTTGGGTCTTTGGCAGCAGAGATAGAACCTAGATTTACAGATGCTGAAGTGACATGTGAGTCCATGGGAAGGCCAACTTGATACCATGGTAGGTCCAAAACCTAGGTCCATGGACACCAGTCTGGAGCTGGAGCCCCTGGAGGCCAGTCAGGCACTATTGCAAAACTGAAACCTGAGTCCACAGGAGTCAATCAAGAGGCCAGGCCCATCATGATCTATCTGGCTCTGAGGTTGCTTGGAATACGGGGCAATAGGACCCAACCTAGAGCCGGGCTGTGTGTGCTTGCTTGGTGTGTGTGACATGGGGACCAACCTGGAGCCAAGACCACTGGGTGTGGCTTTGCACTGAGGTTCTCTGGGGATCCTGGTGCTAGAGTTTGTGATGAAATGAGGTGCCCACTTCATTCTTCACTACCCACAGGGTATCTCTGAGCTGCACTCTATATATTTGGGGGAGAGATGACATGGATCTTTTTCTGCCCTTTTTGATGAATATTTATTTATTCATTTAGTGTGTATGTGTGTGTTTCACTAAGATACTATAGTCACGTACCTAGACCCATTAGTTCTTGGAAAGATACTTTTATGTATGGATGGTTGTTGATGTTGGTAATTGTTTGTGAGGAGACAAATACTAGAAACTCTTATTCTGCCATTTTGTGATAGGGTTTTATTATATGGTTCAGGCTGACCTTGAATTCACTTTGTAACCCTGGCTGACCTCAAACTCACTGTGATTTTCCTGCCTCAGCCTCCTAAGTGCCGGGATTACAAGCATGTGCCACCAAGCCCAATTTATGTACATATTTTAAAAACCACGAGTGGATACTGAATTTTGTCAAAGGCTTGTTCAGCTACTATTGTGATAATCACATGCATTTTTTAGCCTGTGTCTTAGCTCCTTTTCTTGTAATGTCAGATATTCTTGAGACAGAATGCCTGACACTGAAAGCTAAAGAAGAAAAGGTTTATTATAGCTTACAGTTTGTAGATGTTTTAGTCCATGCTTGGCTGCCCCCAAGGCAGGGTGGAGTGGCAGAGGGCTACCACAGAGGAGAGACAGTTCTTGGTGGGCGGAAGGACATGTGAGGTAGCAAAGAAGCAGCAGCAGCCCTACCTTCCTGTCCTGTCCCTCACGTCCATGGTGGCATCCCCATTACCCGCACCCAGAACTAACCAGGCCAGCCACCAGTGGACTGCTTTACTGATTAGCCTTAATCCCAGCATCACACACCAGCTCCAGCCGCCTCTGAGAAGTCCCACCTGTGACCACATGAAGCCTCCATTGGAGGGACATCTAGACACCAGCCATAACAGCCTGTTACTATTATGAACTACATGATTTAAAATTTTAATGTAAATTAGCCTATCTCTGAGATAAATACACTGAGTCATGGGTCATGACCCACCTGGGTCATGATATGTTATCTTTTTTATGTACTGAGATAAATTTCCTAAAATTTTGTTAAGGATTTTTATGTAAATGATCCTAGACATATAGATCTATAGTTTTCTCTTCTTATAATGTCTTTGTGTGGTTTAAAATTGAGTTAATGTTGACCTTATACTACAATAAATTGGAAAAATTTCTCTCCTTTTTCTGGAAGAATTTTTCTTTAATTAACATTTTTTTTGTTTGCTTGTTTTTTAAATGTTTGATGGAATTCACCAGCGCAGCCATCTGAGCCTTATTTTATCTGTTTGTTCATTTAATTTTTTTGTTTTATCACTATGCAGTTCAGGCTGATATCTTAGACCAGGTTGGCCTTGCCCTGATGGCGATTCTCCTGCCTCAGCTTTCTGAGTGTTGGGTTGTATCACCATGCCTGGTTTAACTTTGTTTTTGTGAAAATGTTGTTAGCTACAATTTCAGTTCTTCCAATAAAGATAGGGCTATGTCATCTACTTCATAAATGAGTGTTGACAGTTTGTGTCATTTACAACTAACTATTTAATCAGTGTTGTGAAATTTTTTTTTGTACCGGGGATCGAGCTCATAACCTTGTGCATGCCAGGCAAACACTTATGCCACTGAGCTAACTCCTCAGCCCCCAGTGTTGTTAAGTTTATTAGCATGCAATCTCTTAATTTTAATGTCTGCGAATGTAATTACGACTCCTTTCTCATTCCTGATATTTGTGATTTTTTTTCTTTACCCTTTACATTTTGATCATCTATCTATCTATCAGGTTATTAACTATATTAGCTAAAAGAGTAAAAGAGTAAGATTTTTATTTCAGGGCTAGAGATTTAGCTAGGTGGCTTGAATGCTTGCTTGGTAAGTACGAGGTCATGAGTTTGATCCCAGGTACAAACAAACAACCCCCCCCCCCAAAAAAAAAACAACAGAAAAAGATTTTTATTTCATTATTATTCTATCCTGTTTTACTGTTTTCTGTTCACTGATTTCTGATCTGATATTTATCATTTGTCCTCCTTCCTCCAGGTTCATTTATTTTTCTGCTCTAAATTCTTAAGGTAAAAGCCAAGATGTTTTGATATGAGATCTGTTCTTATTTCTAAGCAATCTTTTCAATGCTATCAATAAATAAATGCTAAGCATTGTTTTAACTGTGCCACAGACATTTTGATATGTTGTATTTTCATTTACTTAAAAATATTCTCTAATTTTTCTCATGATTTCTTCTTTGCCTCGTAAATTTTATAGAGACAAATTGTTAAAGACAAATCTTTGAAGATTTTAAGTATAACTTTCTGTTATTAATTCTAATCTAATTCTTCAAATCAATTTAAATTTAATTCAGAAGCCATATGCTATGTGACTTTAGGCCACTTAAATTTATAGAGACTCTTTTGTGGCCCCACATATGGTCTCTGTTGGTAAATGATCCATGTGGACCCATGAAGACTGCGTATTTTGCTATTATTTGGTTAAATTTTTTTTTTTTTTTTTTTTTTTTTTTTTGTCTTTTTCCTTTTTATCGGTACCGGGGATCGAACTCACGACTGCCTGCTTGAAGGCAGGCGCTTATGCCGCTGAGCTAAATCCCCAGCCCCTTATTATTTGGGAAACTGTTCTGAGTTTTCATTAACTCGATTTTGTTGATGGTTTGTAACTCTTCTTTAGCCCCACTAATTTTCTTTTTGCTCTGTGAGTAGTTTAGGAGGAGTTTTGAAGCCTCTAACTATAATTACAGATTTATCTATTCCACTTTATATTTCTACCACTTTTTACTTCACATATTTAAAACCTGTATCACTTGCATATACATTTAGGAAAAGTATGTATTTCTTTATCATTACGAAAGGATTCTTTTTTCTTCTAAATTTTTTGACTTAAAATTGACTTTAACCTCAGTAGTTAATCCAACTTTCTTTTTACTAGTATTGGTGTGACTATTTTTAATCTTTTTTTTTCTTCAGTTTTGGGGACTGAACCAGGGATCTCAGGCGTGCTAATCAAGTGCTTTACCACTGTTTTTTTATTCTTTATCAGGCACTATAGTTTTAATTTGATCTGAAAATTTCTGCCTTTTAATTAGTATATGTGGGGCTAGGGATTTAGCTCAGCGGCATAAGCACCTGCCTTGCAAACAGGCAGTCGTGAGTTCGATCCCTGGTACCGGTAAAAAACGAAAAAGACAAAAAAAAAAAAAAAATTAGTATATGTACGGTTCATATGTTTAATTGGAATCATGATATTATCTTGCTGTTTTCCGTTTGCTTCATCTCTTTAAGTTACTCTGTTCCTGCCTTTTTGGTCATTTTTTGTATTAATCGCATTTTTTTTTTTTTTTTGTCTTTTTTCCTTTTTATCGGTACCAGGGATCGAACTCACAACTGCCTGCTTTACAAGGCAGACGCTTATGCCGCTGAGCTAAATCCCCAGCCCCTTAATCGAATATTTTAATGATTTAATTTTATCTCTACTATTCATCTATTTAGCTATATCTCTTTGGGGTTTTTAAGCAGTTATAGTACAGTTTACAATATCCAACTTCAACTTAACACAGACAAATTTCAAACAATATCATCCCATTGTGTGCAGTGTAAGATTTTTGAAAAGTATTCTTCTATTTTCTTCTTCCTGTTCGTTTTGCTACAGTTGTTATATATTTTACTTCTATATATATCACAAGCCCTAATACACCTGTCACGTTTGCTTTAAGTGGTTGTTTTTTGCAGAGATTTTTAAATGTAGAAAAATACTTTTATTTATCCATGTATTCACAATCTTTCACATGTTACTTCCCCTGTATAATTCAAATATCTACCAATTATCTTTTTCTTTCTGCTTGCAAGACAATGTTTTTGTCAGTGGTGTGCTGGTACACTTACTCTCTGAGAAGTAGAGAGTCCTTCGTGATTTTCTGTGCTGATTTCCATGGTGTAAATGCTGCCACCATTACCAATTTCAGCCCACCGACAGTTTAACAACTAGTTTTCAAAATTCATAAATATTTAACAATCAGCTTGTGTGATCTGGTATTAGCTGACTCAAGCTTGTAGTGCTAGCCTGATGGCAACAAATTTCTCCAGTTTTTTCTGAAAAAATCTGTTGTTCCTCTTTCATTTTTGAAAGATAATGTTTCTGAGTATAGAATACTAGGTTTACAGCATTTTACTCCAGCACTTTGAAGTTATCTGTCTTCTAGCTTCCCCTGCTTCTGTTGAGAAATTAACTGTATTTCTATATTTCCCCGCTCTATCCTTAGCACGTTTTTCTAACCTTTTATCTTTTTCACTCTACATCTCTGGCTGTTCTACTTTTCTTCAGTTTTCATTTTTATTAGCCCATATTGCAATGCATAATGACTGCGTTCCTTGTGGTGAGTTGGTACATGCACAGAACACATTGTCAAATATTTATTCTCTTGCCCTCCCCTCTCACTCCTTCCATTTCTCGATCTTCTTCCCACTTGAAAAAAAATCTACATCCCTACTTCCTGCCGTCTATTTTTTATTTTGTTCTTTATTTATATTTTGGCTTTCTCGTACAAAACAAACCATGTGGTATTTAAGTTTGTGTGTCTCATTTTGAAAGGGTTTTGGCCCAGGTCGGACACTGTAGCCGGTAAAGCCAGGAAGCTCCTATCTCCCCCCACCCTTAGGAATTACCTCTGGCGCCAAACTAACACCAATGGGCTACCTGTGCATCCCTAATGCCCCCTTGGGTTCCACCCCAGGCCGAGGCTACTTACGTGCCTCACTCCACGTGTTCCGTGGAGAGATCCCCGACCCTGGGGTGGAGGTGCCACGCCCCAGGGGGTCGGGGGTGTCTCTCCCCGCATTCCCAAAATAAAGGTCATTTATATTTCATACTTCTTATCTTTTCAGCCGCCGCCGCCGGTCCTACCCCCGCATTTCTATCACATTTATTTCACTCAATCCTGACTGCTTTTAGTATTTTGTTTTTCTTTATTTTCTGGTTTTCAAAAATTTGATTTTTTAATGCAGTTTGCTGTGGCTTTTTTCCTGTTTCTTTTACTTGATTCTAGCATAGTAATTTTTTTTTCTACTTCCGGGCAACTAACATGGAGTCATTATGCCCTGATTAATTGTACTTACCTGTGAGACATCCTAGTGGCCAGAGGCCACCAGTGTGTGTTTTACAAGACCACTCCTTGAATATTAGTTTAATGAAATGGTTAGAGTTCCCCATTACTAATATTATTCTCTCCCTAGTCTCTCTTTTCTCTCTCCCTCCCTCTTTCTTTCTTTTTTTGTCTTTTTCGTTTTTATCGGTACCAGGGATCGAACTCACAACTGCCGGCTTGGAAGGCAGGCGCTTATGCCCCTGAGCTAAAATCCCCAGCCCCCTCTCTGTCTTTTTCTTTCTCTGTCTCTCTCTGTCTCTCTGTCTCTGTCTCTCTGTCTCTCTCTCTCTCTGTCTCTCTCTCTCTCTCTCTCTCTCTCTCTCTCTCTCTCTCTCTCTCTGTGTGTGTGTGTCTCTCTCAATTTCCCTCCAGTAATGGAGAATGAATCCAGAGCCTCATGTGTGCTAGGTAAATGCTCTATGAAGCTGCTTAGGTACCCAGTCTTAAAATTTTATGTTCCTATAACAGTTTACAATTATAAAAATAACTGAAGCTACATTTTATTAATGTATAGATTGTTTTAAATGTGTTTATGTATGAGAATTACCTAGGATCTTTTTAATATGGAATCTTGGATACTCCTCCGAATCTTTGGAGCGAGTCACATTTTAAAAAAGTTTAAGAAACAGAACATGGGGCAAGGAATTTAGTGCAGTGGTTTAAGTGCTTGCCTGATAAACATGAGGTTGTGAGTTCGATCCCCAGTACCACAAAAATAAAATAAACAGTATGATCTGATTGATATATATATATATATATATATATATATATATATATATATTTTTTTTTTTTTTTTTTTTACCAGGGATTGAACTCACAACCTCACACTTACCAGGCAGGTGCTTATGCCACTGAGCTAAATTCCCAGCTTAATTTATATCTCTTTAAAAAGCTCTATGACATTGAGCCAGGTTTGGTGGCACAGCCCTGTAATCCCAGCAGTCTGGGAGACTGAGGCAGAAGGGTCACAAGTACCCCGGCCTCAGTAAGTTAGAGCAAAAGCCTGTCTCAGAATAAAAATATAAAAATGGCTGAGGATGTCACTTATTGTGAAGGGCCCAGTACCATACACACATACGCACACACCAAAAAAAAAAAAAAGCCCTTTGATGTGGTGTTGGGTTTTCTCCTTGTAGTCAAAGAAACAAGTTCAGCAAGACCAATATGTTACCTTAAGTGGTCAGCCCCACTGATGTCTGAATTTAGCGCATGGATCTAAGTCTCCTGTCTCTTGTTTTGGGGATTATCCATAATGCCAATTACTCTAAACTTTGGGAGCGTTAAGTCTCATTTTAATATGTAAATATTTTTATACTTCTTCCACCACCACTACAATATTTATGAAACTAAATTTTTTTAAAAAGTAAATTTACAAGTTTACATCTCATGAATCACAACAGATTCTATAAAAACAAAATAAACAATCATACCTATGTGTGCAATAGATACTAAGCATTGTGACTGCCAGTTACATTGGGACTTGGAATCTCTTAGTGTACCTCCAAATGCCCCAGGACTCTGTAACCTACGGAACAGCCCTGCAGTGTGGTGCCCACTGAGGTGATTTGGATACGGTGACTTGAGGTCTTTGTCCGCATCATTACATCATAATTAGCTTTAATTTTAAAAAAGAAGAAAGTGTCAGTCCTTAGTGTGTTATGTTTCATAGCTATTGTGACTTTCACTGAATTCTAGAATTAAAGAATAAATGATTACATCCAAATGCAAAGTAAAGGTCAGTAGGGTGAAAAGAATTGAAAGGAGGAAAAACACGTTTTAACAGAAGGGTTTCTTACAAAATCAACTCTACATGAACATCTGAAAAAATGGATAAATATCTCAGGGCTGGGAGAGTAGGGCGTGCTTTAGGCAAAAGGAGACTGGAGTGCGGACAGAGCTTAGAGAGGCTCTCGGCTGCCCTGGGGATTCCCTCAGCCGTGTCATCTTCCTGATATCCCCAGACATATTCCAGGCTGACAGTGGTGACAGTGGCTGCACACAGGACTCTGTGCGGTGGAGGGAAGAGGCTAGCTATGAGATCGATTAAAAGCAACAGTGGTTTAAGGAAAAAGAATCTGGAACCTTCCCTGCCACAGGGAAAGAGTTGCCGGGAGCCTGGGGGAGCAGGTGAGGAAACGGATCTGTAGCCCCAGCCTGCAGCCTGCAGTTTGGTGCAGAGTGATCTTTGTGCACTTTGTCAGTCTTGCAAGGGCCTCCCCAAAATAACTTCTATTTTTGAAGCAGGAAGGCATCTATTTTCCGTTTAAACCGATGTCGTCTGCCTTAGAGAAGCCTTGCCTTTACTAAGCCTTTGGCTCAGAGAACTTGGTTGTGCTTTTGGCCCCTCTGGGACATTTTAATGAGCAGTGACTGTGCAACAAGGAAGGGAGTTCAGGATCCCTGATGTCTCCAGGATGAAAAACACTGAGGAGAGCCAGAGGAGAAAACTGCTGTGGTCAGTAATATAGAGAGCATGGACTGATTGTCTCGAGTGATGAGTACTTCTCTGTTTTGCTGACTGAGACAATGGCTTCCACACAATTTACTTGGAAATGTGGTTTTGGGGAGTAGGAATGAGGGATAAGCAAGAATGAAACAGGGAAGAAAGAAGACAATCTAGGACGTGTTGTTGGGTTGGCCAAAGGCTGGGCTGGAGCTCTACCCTATGGGGCTTTTTGAGGAGTTCTAGGAGTGTGTTTCAGAAGTCCACTGTGGGAATGAAAGAAACATTTACCAGCTCCCATCTGCCACTGGTTAAGAGTGGACTCAGGATGGACTCCCTATATTTTGAGCTATTCATGTAAGAATGCTATGCATTGGTGGCCCATGGTGTGACATCCGAGAAGACACAGGACAGGAAATGGGAGGATGAGACACATGCTGAGGCAAGACATTTCCAAACCACTTGTGCACAAAGCTGAGGGAAGCCTGCACAAAATGCGAGTTCTTCCTGAGTCTGGAGGAGGAGGTACAGTTGAAGGGCTATGGCATGTACCCAAGACATGGCCAATAATCCAAGCCACTTACTGCGGTTTGTTTGGTTGTTTCCCCAGAGCCTCATGCAGTCATAGAGGTGGCTGAGTCTAGTGTCTAGTGCTGGGATAGGAGGGTGAGTGCTTCACCCTCTCGGAGGCAGGAGCCAGCACACAATGTAAGGGAGGGAAGGAGGCATGTTCTTCCTTTTTTTTTCCCACTTGTCACCTTTGGTACTTGCCACCACCATGAACAGCTGCCCCTGTGCTGCACATGATCCTGCCTTGGAGCTGGCTGTTAATGAACTGAAATGCCCCAAAACCATAAGCTAAATAAGCCTTTCCTTCCTTCACTTTAGGTGTTAGGTATTTTGTCCCAACAACATGAGAAAAGTAACCAAGACACTACTTTAGTGAGAAAGCTTGAAAGTCTGGATGACTCCTCTTGTTTCTAGTTTATCGTAAGGGACACATAGTTAAGCACATTGATTTTGATCTCTTCAGTCTTTAGTTTGAGTCCTGGCTTTGTCACTATGAGTTCTGTTCTCATGAGCAGGCAACATAACTTCTCTGAGGCTTTGTTTACTTGTCTGTAAAATTAAGGCAGTGTATGTACCTCATCCATTATCGTAAGAATGATAGGAGACAGTAATGCATGTTTATGTCTTAGCACACTGCCTAGCACATGACAAGGGCTAAAGAAATGGTAGCTCATGTTATTATGATGAGGATTTGGACAAAACAGAAGTTTTAATTGTGAGGCACGAGGTAGCATGGTTAGACAGTTGATAAGGTCCCAGACTCCAGGGAAGACAACAGGCCCTCAGTGGGAATCTGGGGTGGGGATTAATGCATCTCTTTTTCAAGTCAAGCTATGGGCTCCAGGATGGAGATGGTCAGAATGCAACAAGGTTTCAGGATTTCCTGTAAAGGAACCGAGGCTTTAGAAGGAAACTGGAATGCTACAGAGAAAACAGAAACAGTCATGAGATTTTGGAAGCTGAGGGGCTGCAGAAGGATTCAAGGAAGACTCAGAGAGCCTGGTCACTGCAGAGATGCTTCCAGGCTGCCCCCAAACACACTTCCAGCAGCTGGACTAATCTCTGTCAAGCATCCGGTCCCTCTGAGTTTACTATTTCTCCCCTGTGTGATTCATGGTTCCAAATGTGGGAGGGCTTGGCCCATACATTCAGTTGGGGCTGGGCTGGCAAAGCAGAGACCTACCTGGCTCTTGGTACCGCTGCTGCTGATCAGGAAGCCCTGCTCTATAGGGGCTGACACAACCTCTGACCACAACTGCTATCTGCCGTATGTGGTCATAGATTACAAGTTAACCAGGCCTCCTCGCCTTCACTGATGAAGTGACCAGACCACATATCCAAACCTTAATTCTCAGTTCCTCTGTCCAATGCATTGGGGAGAGTGCCTTCTATTTCATTATAATAGACCAAGATGTTATCACATTGCATGTTTTCACATGGTAACAATGTAAGCAAATTCATTCCTACAAACCTTCCATTTTAATCTATTTAATATTAACACATTTCTTTATGTTGTTCAAAGAATTCTCTCAGATTCTCTATGTTTTCATGAAGAAAAATATGATTACAGTCAACACATTGAATTGATGTTTTTGATTGAAGCAAATACATCTGAAGCAAATTTAAATTAGACATGCGACTTTACATGTAGTTGGTTATGTGTAACAGCGGATAGGTTAGCATGCCTTCATTTTTCTTCAAGGGGAAAAAAATTCCAATTGAGTGTTGCTTTGAAAATAGCTAACTGGAAGCGTCAGGGACTTGTTTAGAAAGTTGAGGTGACAACTGAAAATCAAGACTACACATGCTTGTGTGTTTCTTAGGGAAAAAATTCTCCAGTTTAAAGACATGGGCACTGCTGCTATTTCTTGAGATATAATACATAAGAATGGGAATGACGGTTTTCTTAAGGAAACATTAGATGTAAATTGAAGAAAAATGAGTATAAACAGTGATTTCTTTTCAAGGATTTTCTCATCTCTTCATAGTTTTATCACGCAGTGATTTAATGCTGACACGTTTCACTATGTGCTTGGGCTCATTCCGCTTCCCCACAGCGCATGGGAGTGTTACAGTGGTGGCTCTTCAGACAACAGAAGCCCTTATCTGAACCCAGACTCCCCGACATTGTTCTATCACCATTTCTGAAAGCACCTTCTGTCTCCAAGACCCGATGCTCAGCCTTCTGTGTCCCATTCCCTGCTCCATTCATGTGCACTCTCATTTGAATTCCTCTCTCCCTGTTCCCTGAGATGCAGTGTCCTTGGTTGCTTTCTCATTTCCTGGCTACTTATTCACCAACTTTTAATATGATTCTCAGATTACCCATGTGATGTGTAGTCTGAATTCTCCAAAAAGGCTGCACTTGGATCAAGGTGAAAAACTGCCATAATTGGGTTGCTGCAATCAAGTAAATTTTGTACAGAAATAGGCACTTAATCCATCAGAATCCTGGCAGTTTGAGCTCTTGAACACTGTGATAAGAATCAGCAAAAAATCTTCTAAGTGATGAGTAAAATAGCTGTCACAGAATCCACATAACTTACTTCCTTTGATTAAATTCAACAAACAGTTATTGAGTATTTTCCATCTGCCAGACATCGTCCAGGGTGGTAGAAATACTGAAATGAATAATTTATTTTTCTCCTATCTTGTTCCAGAAAGGATCTGAGGCAGCTTGTAGCACAAACATATAAAATAAAACAATCCAAATGCAAGTTTTAAAACCCAGAGCAGGGGAAATATAAATTAAAATAGGTCAGGTCCGGGGGGAAAGGAGGACACACTTGGCTAATGAGAGTCTTTGTAATTGTTATGCTTGAGCTGTATTTTTTTATTTTAAGCACATTAGGTATTCGAGGGGAAAGTAAAAAGTGGTCAGTTACAAATTCCTGTTGTAAAGACACAGAACTGATAGAGTTATGTGTAAAGAAAAGAATAAATAAGACACAATTCCTTGTGGTAAAGAATTCATACTTAGTAGGAGAATCAGATCCGTAGCAAACATCTGTAAAACAAAGCTATACATGAAGGTCTGTATAAAGGGCTAAGCGAACACGGATAGGAGAGAGATTTATCTGGCATATGATAAGGAGATGGCACCATATGAACAATGTCTCAAAAGAAGCAGCGGATGGGAGGAAAAGAACAAGAGAAAGAGAAGGACGGGAACACGGTGGTGCTGGGCAAGTGGACCCGGCCAGAGTGTGCACAGAAGTGGCTTCAAGTGCTTGTTAAAAGATTCAGAGTCAGTAGGACCAAGGTTTTCCACAAGCCTCGAAGCAGAATAGATTCTAGGGTGCATGGAGCTGTGAACAACGAGGTCAGAAAAGCAAGTGAGAACTCCTGTGCCAAAGTGAGAAACTTTGACTTCACAATTGTGGGGAGTCACTGAGGTGTCCGAGCCTGAGCAGATGGATGGAGTTGTCAGACGGCTCTGTGTGACCCTCATCTTCCCCGATTCCAGAAAATTAGAGGCGAAAGTGATGGAAGACCGGGAACTGTCAAAGCAGTGTTTCCTGATCCAAAGAGCACTTGGACTGGAGTGGGCAGCGCTAGTGGATGCGGAGCACTTCGTGGTGAGCATGAGCCTGTCACCCAGTTAACCCGCACACTTTTAGTTTTTGGTGAGCGTTTGCATGCCTCATTCACTATTACTTCCCTCACATTCTGCTGTCTGGCATTTGGCTAAACCGATGGGCAGCCTGGGACCGCAAGGGAGGGTCCTTGCTGACTTCTGACTGGACCACTCGGAGAGGAAGGGGGTGGTTCAAATACCTGCTCACTGTAGCGCTGGGGAGGTGACCTCAGGGGAATCCATAGTGGAAGGTACAATGGTACATACGCTTCAGTGTGTTCTATGAAAGTAGCTAAAAGTGCGCACTTTATTAGATTTTGCAAATGCAAAAACTGTTCACCTAAAAGTGACAGAAAATACAAGCATCTTTCATTGTGGTTTATAGCGTACCTGCGGCTGGGCAGTGTTGCAATCTAAAGACCAGTTGTTTTGAATCGGCTCTTGTGCTGGCAGAGTATTTGACAAACAGATTTAAGGTCAAGTGCATCCTGTCATTTATGGGAGAAAGGGCACAAAATAAGACAAGTAAAATGGATTCCCCGTGGTGAAGATCCACCAGCCGACATGGTGGTGGGCATGATAATGTCCCTCCCTGCCCTGTGAATCTGCTACCTTACATGGCAAAAACGGTGTGTCAGCTGCTAGGGTTACAAAGTACCGTGAACTAGACAGCTTAAATCAAAGGAATTTCTTGTGTCACAATGCTGGCGGGTCTGCAGCATTCCTTCTTTGGGCTGTGAGGGAAAGATTTGTTCCCCTCTCTCCTTTTGTCTTGTAGATGATGGTCTTCTCCCTGTTTCTTTCCACAATGTCTTTTTCTAGGTCTATGTCCCAATTTCTCCATTTTCTAAAGGACACTAACTATTAGATTGGGGCCCACTTTAAGATCTTATCTTAGCTAATTGCATCTGCAAAAACCCTATTTCCAAATAAGGCCACATTCTGGAGGTTAGGATTTCAACATCTGAATTATTCAACCCAAAACAGGGCCCTTTGAAGATCTGCTCAAAGTTAAATATTTGAGATGGGGTGGTTATCCTCAATAATCTGGGTTGGCCCAATCTAGTCACATGAATCCTCAGAGAATCTTCCCCATCTGTGGTCAACGTGAGGGAGTATGGATGACAGGAGAAGCTTCCAAGAAAAACACAGTATTCCTGGCTCTGAAGGGGAGGAGGGCCATAAACTGCTGGCTGGAAAAGGCCAGGAAACAGGTTCTACCCTGGAGCCTCCAGAAAGAAAAGCAGCCTCACCTGTCTTCATTGTAGCTGAGACCTGTGTGAACGTTCTTACCTATAGAACTAAAAGGTAATATACTTATGATGCTTTGAACCATTATGTTTGGGGAAATGTATTATAGCAGCCATGGAAAACTAACAGAACCTCTCTTAACCTCAGCACCCAAACTAACCACGTGATCGACAGTTCCTATCCATAGGGCTCCTCTGCTGGAAGCAACTCATGCAGGACAGTCCCCACACCTGCCGCACCACTACCCAAAACCTCGTGGTGTGAAGTGACCGAGTCCTCTCTGGCCTGGCCAGCTGGCCCATGACACACTCATCTGGGTAATCCTGACTACAGAGCAAGCCTCAAATCCACCTGTCTGGGAGCCCCTGACAGGGATGGACGGCAGCAAGATGGACAGGCACGTGTGATGGACCAATCTCCCTCTCTTGGGGTTTTGAGCTAAAAGGACACTAAGAGACAGAGACTGGAGCGGATTCCAGTTCCTGGCAGAGGTCTGGAGACCAGATCCAAGGATTACTGCTGCTGAGTTCCTAGGACCATGCTGTGTCACCGAAGCCACTTTGCAGAAAGTTTGTGGGCTTGCTAGGGAACCTTAGCGCTCACATTTGCCAACCCAGAAAGTCCACCAGGCTGAGGAGTGGACAGAAAGAGGAAGGAAGGGGAAAAAGAGTCCAGGGCAGGAAGCTGCTCAGCCTCCTGCCTGGAAGAGGTTGCCCGCTTTCTGCCAAAATTAGTTTTGGAGGAGTTTCTCACAGTGCGGGTTTCCAGTGACTGTGGTTCTAAGGAGCTGGTAGCCAGTTTCAGGAAGGCTTTGTTTTTCTCCTGGAAGAGTCAACCAGGCATCTTGTTTGAGATGATTTTTGGTTCTTGGATCGAGAGCATGTTATTTCCCTTACACAAGTGATTGCAAAATGTGCAACTGCCTCTCTGTGCCTTTGTTTCATATTGTTTTGTTTTAATGTGTTTGATTTTTTTTTTTTTTTTTTAAGCTGTGAAGCCCTCGACTGGAAGCTCTCAGATGATCCACTCTTCTCCTGTCAGGGTACAAACACACCCGCCTAAACAAGGCTCTAGTCTTTTCTTCCTACCTCTTCCATCAGGAACTGCTAAAGATAAAAGCAAATGTCTTAGAAGAGCATGTGTGACATCTGGCATGCTATCAGGGATAAATCTCCACCTGCCAGCTAAGACTGTAAGGCAATCTGGAGCCAGTTACTATGCAAACTTGTTTTATTTCAAAACCACCTCACCTGGCTGACTTTTCTATCTATCTAGCGGCTGTCTTGGGTTCTTTTTCAAGAACATTGCTAATGAGACATAATTGACCTGAGTTTTGAGGTAAATTGGGAGAAAGGGCTTTGTATAAAAGGAGGGAAGGGAAAGAACCCTCTATTTCCTTAGTTATTGAAAGGATGATGTCAAAAATGGGCCAAAAAGGTACCCCAGATATCAAGTCCCCAGAGGGAAGGAAAGGGGAGGGAAGTGTGTGCAGTTCTGACCCCAGGTCCTTGTCCTCGCCCCAGGGGTGATTTTAAGATGTGACAAGCGTATGGTGCAGCTTTGGGGTCTGCTGTGGCATAAGCTAGAGGACCCATAAATGGAGGGTGCAGGAGAACAAGCCTGCAGCTGAGGATCTTCCTCTTAACCGTGCCACACCTAAACAGGGACATTGCAAAAGCCTGAGGTGACTGGCAGGTGGTGGAGACCCCTAACGTAGCGTACTGGGTTGCCCAGAGCTGGCATCTTTTCAGGGAGCATTGTACGTCCTAAACCCCACAGTGCCAGTGCGCAGGTGAATGCTCTGAATGTGTCCCCAAATTTCACATGTTGGAGACTTCAACTCCGTTCTCTGGAGCTGTTACTCGGCCATCCCAGAGTGTTCATCCCAGGAGAGGCCCGGGGCTGCCAGCACCTCCTGTTTCTCAAGAGCAACCAGAATAAGCTTTTCATGTGGGAGCACAGTTATTAAAACCAGCTTAAGAACTCCATAAAAGAAGTTGATGGGGCCCAAACGTTGTGCTTCCCGCCCTGCTGTGTCCTTGCCAGGGTGACTTCTGCTGTAGCTAGGTTCACATTCACTGAGCAAGGCTGTGTGTGTGGACTGGGAAGTGTATGGTGACAGGCAGGGTCAGTGGCGAGGGCGAGGCCAAGGCCAGTGTCATCCTAGGACTTCTTCACTCCTGCCCAAGAGTCTGCAAAGGTTTAGCTTCTCTCCCCTGGCCTGTGCAGCCTGCTAGAGATGAAAAATAAAAATAAGATAAAATAGCCATACATTTGCACAGTGTGATTGTACTTAATGCCAGTGAACCATATGATTAAAAAAGTAAAATTCATATTTATTTATTACAATGAAAAGTGCTGCAAAATAACCCACAGTTTTTTTAAAATCCTCAAAATAGTTAACATCTAAAGGAGAAAACAGTTCTATCAAATATTTCAACCCACCAAACCTTTGAGGATTCACTGTATGCCAAGCATCATCCTTGGTGCTGGGAATTTGAGGAAAATATGTTCCTACCTGTGTCTGCACAGGTAGCTCCCACCCAGCCCTTCTGCTAACTGCTCTCTGCACTGTCCGGCTCACCCCAGCCTCACGGTACCCTAGGGGACAGATACAACTGTCACAGCCATTTACAGAAGAGCCAGCTGAGGCTCTGAGAGGTTCAGAAACTTGCTTGAAGTCACACAGTGCCAGTAAGTGGAGAAGTCAGTCTTGAACCCAGCTCAGCAGAGACTGGTGTGGGGCCTGAGAGGCTGGGTCACAGGAGCCCTGGAACCAAGGAAAAGGTGCTGCACCCCGGAACAGGTGTCTCCTCAGGGCGGTTCACAGAGCAGGGCCTTTCTGATGATCCCTGCATGAAGAGAGATGGACAAAATGGACCCACAGAGCAGGAACGGGGTCCTGCTCCTGTCCCTGAGCCCTCACCTTGCAAAGCTGTGGCTTGGTGACTGTGACACCACAACAGGGTGGACTACCCAGGGAGGTGGCGGCCTTGGCAGGCCCGGGTACTCATAGGACTTGGGGGGCCTCTGTCGGGTGGTCTGCCTGGAGCTGCATTGGTTGGAAATGCTCGGTACCATGGGGCAGCTGAAGGGGGGCGGGTAACATGGGCTTTTAAGACTGAGGGTTCTGCCAGTGTCCCTGAGTGAGACAAGGAGGGAAGGGGACAGAAAAAGCTGAAGTGGGGCCAGATCACGGTGGCCAGGAGGGCTCCGGGTCACACGCACCGTGCATGAGGACTGAGGATGTGGGGAGCAGGATTGGCTGAAGAGGGTCAAGGGAAACCAGCCTGGCTGCAGGGCCAGCTCCTCTATGGCAGATTGACAGTGCAGGCTGCGCTGCACAGAGACCTGGAAAGTGCAAGTTCGGGGCCAGGGGGCGTGGCGGCACGCGCTGTCCTGACGCAGAGCAACTGTGGGAGCGCCCGGGCAGGTGCCCAGCCAGCCCCAGCCAAGGGCCAAGGGCCAAGAGGTTGGGCAACACCGGAAACGGTTCCTGGAGGGAGGCCAGCTGGAGCCGGCAGCTGTCAGGCCCGCGTGAGTTTCAGGGCTTTCAGAGGAACAGAAGCCAAAGCCCAGTGACACCCAAGTCAACCCTTTGGCAGGCTGAGAGGCTGTAGTAAAAGAAAGATTCTAGGAAGGTCACCGTTCCGGCCACTGGCCCCAGGCTCACTCCCTGGTGCAGCGCTGGCAATAAGGCTGGTTTGGGCGCCACCTGCTGGCAGGCTGCCGCTGCTGCTGTCCGGGTCCTAGCCAGGCGCGCCTCAGTGGAGGCAGGAAAGTGCTCCAAACAGCGTTTGGAACGGAATTCTTTTTTCTTTTTGTACTGGGGATTTCATCTAAGGCTCAGCTGAGTTACTGAGCTACATACATCTCCAGCCCTTTTCATGTTTTATTTTGAGTCAGAGTTTTGGTAGGTTGCCCAGACTGGGCTTGAATTTGTGATCATCCTGCTTCAGCCTCCCAGAGTGCGGGGGGGGGGTAAGAGGTGAGCGTAATGTCACCGTGCCCTCAGCTGGAACAGCACCTTATTACCTCATCCACGGTTGAGGCATCAATACAAGCGATGCCAAATTCCAAAGAGGCAACTGTGAGGAAATATCAAAGTTGTATCAAGCACAGGCAAACAATCCTTAAACTGCTTAACCACTAGGAAAATATTAGAATTTGCCGAGAATTTTTAATCTTGAGAGTGAAGAACTCTGGAAGAAGGGGCTGCTGCCTCAGGAGGAGTTAGTAGGGTAGGGTGTGCGTGTGTGTTTTTATGTGTGTGTGCGTGTGTGTTTTTATGTGTGTGTGCGTGTGTGTTTTTATGTGTGTGTGCGCGCGTGTGTGTTTTTTATGCGTGTGTTTCCAAGAGCGATGGGGCGGAGCTCTGGTTGTGGCATTCATGTTTACAGCTGTCGCTTTTCAAGAAACAAAGTTTTTATGGAAATACTGAAGCATAAAAAGTAAATACCACAAACTATGAAATACTATATTTGTTTTTCTGGCCACAAAAGTAACACAGACCAGTCAAAATCCCAAACAGCAGACACGCGCAGTGTCACAGAGCGGTTTCCGCTTCTTCTGATCCTCCCGGGTCCGCTCCTGCGACTTTCGGGCGCGCATTCTCCTTGCAGCCAGCAGGTGGCAGCACACCACTGCTTTAGGGGCCCCAGCGGCCCGGACTGACAAGCTCCGCAAAATGATTTCCATTCCAGAATTTTTTAGGTTTTCTAAATGATGTCAGGAAAATATCCTATTGATTATTTTTGCATGTTTTGTGCCGTTCAGTCCTGGCGTCAGTGCATTAGATGAAGACTTCATTGCCCCTCAGCACCAAGCTTTCAAGAGGAAGAAAAAGGTCCATAAAATAAGGAATGTTTTGGCTCATAGAACTGAAGAGTCACGAGATTTGTTTTGTGAGGAGGCATATGTGCTTCAGGCCCAGTTTGATCCGGTCGCACTTTGTGATCGGGACTTTGGGTCTATTTCGCTGTTTGCTGCCCTTTTTGGCCAGCTGTGTCCCTGGGCTGCCCTTCCTCCTGATAAGACAACAGCAGCAGCTGTTCCTGGTCTGCATCTGCAAGTTTCACCTCTTGGTGGGGGGAGGGACCCACAGAAGAGTGATGCATGGGTGCCAGGGACCGATACTGAAAGCAAACATTTTGATGGGGTGAGGAGAGAGACGACTCATCTGCTCATTTGGGCCAAACAGCATAGGCTGTGTTTGGGGTACGGGGACTACTCAGATGCACGAAAATTTGGGTGGTATATGCAGAATGCTGTTGCGACTGTGGTGCCCTAGGTCTCTGGAAAGTCCTGTTGCCACCAGGGAACCAGCAAAGACAAGCTAGGAGAAAGAGAGCCGGAGAGCTTGTTCCTGATCTGTGTACCCACGTCATTTTCCACCCAAGAAGACCCTGCAGCTCTTCTTCAGACTGTACGCTTGCTCACACAGTTCCTCGGCTGAAAACCCCACTGAGGGCTCCTAATCCCCAAGCTCGAGTTCTGTTCCTTCACATGGCATGTTCCATCCCGCACCCTTGAACCACTGGTCTCTCAGCCTCACCCACTCCCATCCCCTGACATGTTAGGCTCCCGCCACACAGACCTGCTCGCTTGCTCTCATCCTAGTGGGGCATCTTTCCATCTCCTTGCCCATGTTTACTTCTCTTCCTCCCTCTACACTTAGCTCAAGTGTCACCAGCATCTCGGGAGCATTTTCCACAGGTGCCCCCAGACTCCTCACTATCCCATTGGCTTGGGTAACCTCACAAGCCCCTTCTAGTCTTGTTTGATTCTTCCCTGGGGATAGCATTAGAGGAGGAGAGGAGAGCTCCTAGGATTGGAGCAAATTAAAATCCAAGGAAGTGTCAAGTTGGATCATCAGGGACAGCCTCAGTTTTTGGTTCTACAGGATTTCTAGTAAATCATACAATTCACCCATATCTATAGCTAACCCTTTTCCTGCTCCTCTTCCAGGGAGAATATTTTCATGTGTTTTTAGAGATTCCTATATTTTTTTTATTCCCCTCTTCCAACTTCTTGATTGGCTGGCTTGTCAGGGTGGAAAAGTCCAGTGTTCCTTGAACAAGGCTGGGGAAGCACAGTGAAGTGGGCTGTTTGGAAGATGCGACCATCACTGGCAAGGATGCCCCATGGTTTTTGAGTGCTTATTTTGTTTTCTATCATTTCAAAATGTAGTACACATGACAAACCATTTAAAATCTACAATATTCTTTGAGGTACTGATACCACCCCTAATTTAGAGACAAGAAAACTAAGGTGGAGAAAGGGGGAACGTCTTGCTTAAGGCGGTGGAGCTGGGCAATGGCAGAGACAAGATCCAGACACAGGCAGGCTGGTCCCCCCAACACCTCCAGGCCGCCGAGAAGGCAAGAGGCAGAGAGGCGAATGTGCAAAGGACATCCAAGCTGATCAGACTCTCCCTCAGTCACTACCATACCTGCTGCTGGCCTCTAAGACCAAATTTGTTTCACTTCTACCCATTCATGAGTATTTTTTTTTATATACTGGGGATTGAACTCATGACCTCGCACATGCTAGGCAGATGCTTATGCCAGCCCTCACTCATGAATTTTAAAATTATCATAAATACAATTATTATACGTAAAACACTTAATTTTTTTGGTTGGTACCAGGGATCAAACTCACGACTCCCTGCTTGCAAGGCAGGCACTTATGCCGCGGAGCTAAATCCCCAGCCCCAAAACACTTAATGTTGATGTACAGTTCTCAGAACAAGCCATAAGCCTTATTCCATTGGAGACAGACAGTGGCTCTGTGGTGCTGTTGAATTCACTTCATTTCATCGTAGGAGCAGCAAAGGCTCAGCACAGGGTGACCAGGGCCCAAAGCCAGAATCTGCCACACAGACCCGGAGACTTCACAGCATCTCTTCCTTTCCAGGCTGTGGCATCTGGATTTTGGGAGCCTCTCCAGTGAATGTGGTGCTAGGTCGGCTCATTCTTCTTCTTTCATTCCGTGCTGCCCCAGGCAGTAGCCAGGCTGTTATTTCCCAGTTCTCAGCCTACTGCTCAAAGGGCAGAGTGGGTCTAAGTGTGACAATCTCTGGCTCTGTGGCTGTAGCAACAGTTCATCCCCACCTGTGCCCAGTCCCCTTCTTCCAAGCCCATCCTCCTTTCCCCTTTGCCTACACATGTTCAAAGTTGTAGTCTACTCTGATTGGCAGCCTAGGCTTCTCCCTGTCACCCCACAAGTCACAACTCATTGCTGTCATGGCCATCATTCCTCATGTGCTTCCGGCTCCTCCTTGGGCTTGGAGTGCTATGGAAAGACCCAGACTTCACCCTTTCCAGAGTCTGCGTAAAGACTCCTTAGAGAAGGTACTGGGGAGGCGAGAAGTGGAAGACTGTGTTGGTAAGGAACACAGATTGAGCTGCACTACTACGTGATTAAAACTGCTAAGAAAAGGTAACTCAGGGCAAAGAGTCCCCAGCACCTCCAAAAAATCACTCCTCTATGTAAACCTAGTAATGTTTGCTTATTTACATGAAAACTTGTACTGCAGAAGGAAGTTCAATAGACCTGGGCCACTTGGAATGACAGTAGTGTGATAAGTAAGAACAGCTCAGCTTTTGGGGGAGCTCACTTTGTTAGCTAAGATTTATTGAGCTCTAACTAATGCATGATATCATTTAAGTATAATATCTGTATAAACTATTCGGTATTCACAACAGCTTATCCAGTAGGCACCACTGTCATTCTCATTTTTCAGTCAAGGACACTAATCATAGAAAGATGAAGTATCTGGCCCAAGGCCACAGAGGTGATGTACTTACCAAAGCCAAGAGATAAAATCAATCTCTGCTCCATCCCCAGGCTCCCCAAGCAAGTGGCCACATTTACTAGCTATGTTCACATGTCTGTTCTGTGGTTTGTACCTGTCAAAATCAGGTCATACAGAGAAAATGGGTCTAGGTTCTGACCTCCAGAAGTTCAGTGCATTATAGTGAACATTGTTATGCAAGTTACAGTCCAAGGAAATAAGTGGTGAGAGGCATAAGTACAAGTATTTGGGGCCAGAGTGGGGAGTTCACCGAGACCCAAGTGTATTTCAGATAGGAGAAGTTGAATGAACCAAAATTCAGAAGCCAAAGGAGATGTTTTCCTGGGAAAACACTCTGTGACCCATCATCTCACTAGACATCCTATGATATAGTTGGATCACCCTTGAGGTTCCCAGCTACTGGCTAAATATCCAGTTGACCTTTTCTGAAGGGATTCATGGGTGGGTGATGGGAGGAATGGGTGAATCACCAGGAATCTTTCATAACAATGTCAGTCCTTTATTCTGGGTTCTCTGATTATGCATGCTGTGGTTTTCTGATATTTTCCATATGACATGAAATTTACAAGTCTGATCTCATAGTACAGCCAGGAAGCTCAGAGGCAATTGATGATGTACACGAACCCCCTGGCTTCTCTGAGGTAGGATTCTTAAAGTGATTTAATTTTAAATCTTAGGATGGAACAAATAGAGAATGCAAATCTGTGTTTTTTGTTTAAGAATTTTGCATTCTTTGTTAGTTTCAAAATAATCATACAGAGAAAAAAATAGGCTTAACAAATACATCTTGTTGAAGAGGGTACATGCTTTGACAAATCAGAAAACCAGCCAAGTCAGATAGATACTTTTTTTGTCAACTCTCGCTTCCAGCCCGTGAGCATTTAAAATAATGTTCCGAGGAGGTTTAACATTCATGATTACATTGTTTGGTTATTACACTTTCTAGATAATGGTTTTTCAAAATTGTATCTTGCAGCTAAAAATTAAACAGCAACTTCTGGGTATGAGCGACATTCTTTAATAAAATGAGACCCAATATAGTATTCTCAGAGGCTGAGCAGTAATATAGAAGAGATTTACTGTAGTCCAAAGGAGTGAGATCACTGATCCTATAGGATCTGATTATTTTCTCAAGTTAAACTCCAGAGAATGCTGGGAGTGGAACTGCAGGCTTTGTTCATGACTGGCAGGATCCTAGACGGGCTTTCCTTTCCCATAGGGATATCTGAAGAATTCTTGGGGTCTTTTGGTGGTATATTGAGGAAATGCCTCTCAGGAGAGACCATGGTCACAATTGCTCATTCATGTCTCCTGTAAAAATGCACCTATGTTATTAGGGCAATGAAACTATTCTGTATGATACTATAATGGTGACTGCGTATCATTAGATATAGTCTAAATCCATAGGAGGTGAGCTCCAAGAAGATAAACTGTGCCCTTTGGGTGATAATGACCTGGCAGTATAGGTTTATCAGTTATAACAAATGTCTCATTCTAGTGACCAGTGTTGAAAGTAGAGGAGGCTTTGTACTTTCTGCTTTCAGGCAGAAATATATATCATCAACCCTCTTCTGCCAGTGCAGGAAGTAGTTGCCCCCTCAGACTCTACACTCTGATCATCCCTTCCTGTTCTAACTTTTGACATTGTTTCTTGTTTGGTTTCTCAAGATGAGGATGTTATCCTTCAACCAATGTTTATGGAGATTCTGGTACATGCTAGGCAGTGGCTTATGTTTGAATTCACGCTTTGATCTGGTCATTCCTCAGAAGTCTTGGCTTAGACCTGGCCAAGGGCAGAGTCAACACTTGGGCAAAATACTAGTCTAATGGACTTTTCCATCTGGAATATTAGTTAAGAAAAAATTAATTTTCAAATGTGCTAAAAGGAAGGAGCTGGCTGGATTCCCAGACTGGAAATGTCCTGGGAGATAATTGTATCCTGTTCATTTATTAGAATATAGAGAATCCATGCACCTGAGGATGAATCCACAGAGTGCTGGTGCATACTTACTCACTGGGCACAGTCAGGCTAGGTGAGGCTACACGGAACAACAGACATCTGCAAAATCTCAGTGGCTTCCCACAATGAAAGCTACTCTCCATTTACACATAGTCCGATGTGCACATGCCTGGTCAGGTACTCCTGACTCATAATTTCAGCAGTACAATCTTTGACATTTGTATGTGACTCTGACATCTCAGATTTTTATTCTGGAGGCACACAGATGGCAAGAGCAGGACCATGGAAAACTGTATGGGACATCTGAGGGGCCAGGCCTGGGAGTGGCCGGTATGCTTCTGACTAGAACTCAGTCACCTCAGTGCCTCTCCTGGTTGCAAGGGAGGCTGGAAAACAGCAGCCACAGGTCTCAGTGTGTACTAGCAGTGTCTGCTGACTCTAAGAGAGCTACTTCCACCAGGGACGACTTTAAAGGTCATTTCTTGCTTTTTCAGGGAGGCATATTGCATTTTGTTTATCTACGCCTTTGTCTTTCCAGTGGACACATCATAAATGTGCAGGTGGAAGAGGAAGTAAAGAAGGGAAGGGGTAGTTGTTGGTCAAAGGGAACAGTTTCAGATGGGCAGAAGAAATCAGCTTGGAGATCCATTATGTCAGCCTGTGTTTCAAAGTAAGTGAGCCAATTTCATATGTCTGCCTGCATTTTAAGGCCCCAAGCAATTGGATGTCACTTCACTACATGGTTGGAGGGATCAGTCAGGTGTCAAGTTAAATAGCTGCAGGAAGGAGTCAGGCCAGAAGTGCGAGCTAACGAGTGCTTGACCCATGCATCCCAGAGGCCTCCTTCCAGTCAGACAACCCAGAATGAGCGCCCACAAAGTCCCACTTCTTCAGACCACAGGGAAAATGCCCCTTTGGATGGAAGGGTTAACAGGACCTCCTCAAGGATCAGTGATATCCTCTGAGAGGTTCTTGTAGTTTCTACAGCAGCTCTGCAGCACTTTGTCAAGGGCCATTTTCTATACCTTCTAGCATTTTGCTACTCTGCCTGCTAGGTCTTTAGTCTTATGCATCCATTGTCATTAAACCCGTGGCTCCTTAATGCAGGTGATCTGAAATATCTAACCTCTTTCCAGGAGCTGTAGAATAGCCCTGCCATGCAGGACAGAAGCTGTGAGAAAGTCTCCTTGCTTATCATAAAATGGATATTGACAATCCAAGAAATGCAAAGCCACCCAGCAAGAATTCTATAAAGGAAACAAGAAGAGAAAGCAAAACCACTCTATTTTTCTGGGGACCTGTAAGCCCAGAGTTTGTGGCATATTCTGAACTTCAGGTTAATTTTTAGTTGAAAAAACATTATTCTCTTCCTAATTGAAATACACAGTTAGCTCCAAAAACACTTGATTGTTTTTCTGATCATTGGCTGCATAGATATTATAATAAACTATTAAGCTCAAAGGAAAATATATATTTTCTTTTTATTACTTTGGTTATCCTATTTGCATTCAATATAATTTTTTAATTTGAGCTATCAAAGTAGACTTCAAGAGGTGTATGTGTTCACACATGTGCATTTGGTATAAATCAGTACCTGCATAAACTCAACTCAACCTTTGCTCTATAGTGATGGTGTCTTTATCTGTATATTCAGACCTTCAGTAAGTTATTACTCTCTTTGCCCTGCTTTTATGGAACCAGGAAGTAAGATTGTCCTTTAAGAACCAAACAATAAGATCAACATATGCACAATAAGTTTCTTGAAGGAAACAAAGTAACTCCAAGTTCTGTAAGTACCCACTAGCAACCCACTACTACGGAGAAGAATCCCACTCCATAGAGCTCATGGGTCTGGTTCATAGTTATTAATGCTTAATTATTATAAGTGTTTACTGTATTCAAATATAAGATGAAATTTATTTTCAAAAAAGTATCTGTTGGTAAAGAGGAAGTAGCCTTTTTTTTTTTTCAGACTTTAAAGGGCTCTTTGTGAGTCTGTTCTCTCAATCACTTTCTTTCGGATAGCAAAGTGACATTAAAGATGATTCATCTAAATTAAAGGGAGTCTAACTCAGCAACCTGAGTCACTCTGTCCCAGTGGCCAAGGCATCCCTAGGGTAAACATGAATGCAGAGTGTTGAGAACACTTTCCCTCCCAGTCTTTTAGCCCCAGTTACTTCCAGATCCAATTACCAAGTGAAAGCTTTACACGTGTTAGTGAGTTTACCATATATTCAAATCATCTCACTCTTCATTTCCTCCAGCAATCTTCAGATCATGACTTGAAATTTGTGTCAGGCAGAAGACAGAAGAAGTACTAGACATGCAGACCTTTGAGATTTAGTCCTCTGAGAGTTGCTTATTACAGCCACTCGGGGCCTCAGCACAGTGTTTTCATCGTTCAGTACCACTATTTGGTTGATGGGTCTCTACCCAGAAAAATGGATCTGCTCCTAGTGCACTGTCTAACTTCTGAGCCTGTTAAGCTGAAGTGGAGGCCAACCGATGGGCAATTCACAAAGCTACTGGAGTCCATACGTTCAAGCTTCCCATCATAAAGGCTGCTGCTGTTGCTCTTCAAGAAAACTTTTTGCCTGAACATATGCCTATAATTCCAGCACTTGGGAAACTGAGGCAGGAAGATTGCTGTGAGTTCAAGGCCAGCCTAGGCTACATGGTGAATTGAAAGCCAGGCTGAACTGCATAGCAAGATTCTGTCTAAAAAAAAATTAACAAAAACAAACAAACAACAAAAAACAGAAAAAACTTTTTGACTTGGGTGAGTGAAGAGATCTAATTTATTCTATTGTCATGTGATTTGATATTTTTCATTTCAAACA
This sequence comes from Cavia porcellus, assembly GCF_034190915.1. Classification (NCBI taxonomy): domain Eukaryota; kingdom Metazoa; phylum Chordata; class Mammalia; order Rodentia; family Caviidae; genus Cavia; species Cavia porcellus. The sequence continues at coordinate 113,131,345 of NW_026947484.1, forward strand.
ACAAGTTTTCAATCTCAATTTCCTCAAAGTTCTGTTTTGCTTCTTGTTTGTACCCTAGGAATGAATTTTGTGAATAACACAATATCTGCTATTGACAGTTTTGGAGATAACAAACTTGTCATTTCTTACTTGCCAATCCCAGAGAAGAAACTGCAAAACACTCAATATGAAGTGTGTTGTAAGTGCTAAGCTGATATAAACTGTACGATCAAGTTCTCAAGACAGGACTACAGCCAGTAAGGCTGACAGCCAATGCTTTCTCTTCTGTGGTTTAAAACCTTCTCTATGCCCCCTTAATAAGCAACCCATTTCTTGATACGCAGCCTCATGCACATGAGTGCACATGCGTGTGAGCTTCTGAAATGAAGCTTGAATGGCTGCTTGCATCTGCTGTCATCTTTTTTCTTTGTCAGCTCTACTCTAGGAATGTTAAGTTAGCCTCCTTTCACTAAGAAAAGCTAGTTTAGAACATAGGTTTTGAATTACAACTGGAACTATCAGGAGCCCCTGACTACATAACTTGGGAAACTAAAGAATTTCTTGGAAGTTGTATGGGATAGAAAGGCAGAGGACTGATCATCTTTAACAAAATCAAGTGGATAATTTTAACTCTCTTGAATGTTCTCACAGGGCTCCATCCTCTTTCAAAACTTGCTGCCATGGTTGTGATTATCAAGTTATGTAATTATCCATGCTATGGTTATGTAATTATCAAGTTAATGCCTAAATTCCTGCTACATTTTAAATTCCAAGAAGATAGGCTTTTTTCACCTCTGAAAACTCAGCACCCACTACAGTGCCTTTTACAGGGCGGGTGACTAGTAAATAAATAAAAGATAAGTGAGTAATATACGATCCAAAAGACATCTTTTACCCCAGAGCCACCAAAGCCTAACAGAGTGCTTGGTATGGTAGGAAGTGTGGGAGTGGTCATCTCCACCCCCTGAACTCAGTGTGGTTGGAATTCAGGTTTCCTGATTAATATTATCAAAGGGCAAATTTCTTCCTATGAGCAAAAGATGTGAAAAATAAACAGAATGCCATCTAATTTAATTTGAGTGGCAAAGAAGGTGAATAATGAGGTATTCTGGTTTTGGGGTAGGAAGAGGACATTCCAAGTACTACCTAGAAATGGCATTAGTTACTTTGGTGACTGTTACAGTCTTGTGAGAATAATCGCCTCTTAATAAGGACAATTACTTAGATTTATTACTCCTCCGTGGTCTTGTTAAAGATCTAAGAAGAATCCTATTTAAATGGAAAGGACAATAGAAGCTTTAAATGGAGAGCAAGGTTTAATTAAAATATGAGCATAGGATTGGTACCTCTATGGCTGGGAGGAAAAACTGGATTAAAAGAAAGTGAAAAAAAGGAATAAATAAATCATGCCCTTTACTTTGCCTCCTTTAAAGAAAAGAAGTCCATTTTTGAATGAGAAGCCTCCAAAAACATATGTATGCAGATTATGCAAAATATTTATTTTTTTGAAGGAAGACTTGGAATCAAGTCCTCCGTTAGTGGGATATCCTGGCTTGCATAAGGAGTTCCATTATCTGATGGGTGCCTGATCTAAAAGACAAAATTGGGTGATCACAGAATCACTGTGGTAATGTGCAGTAGTATTTTAATAGTACTTTATATGTTCCCAGAAAGGAACCTAGACCCAGAATTCTCCCAAAAAAACACCTTGTCCCAGAGGGTCCCACCATAAGCTGAAGTCCAGGATTCTTCCTGCTTAAGTGATAATGAAATCTGTTTAGAAGCCCCGAAATCTCTGGGTCTGGGGAAATGCCATTAAAAGAATTAACATCCTATGAACTTCCCAAACAAAAATAAGGGATGAAACAACGTAAGGGGACAGCCGCCGGATGGGTGGCCCACTCTGCTGAAAGGAGGTCCTGCAGCAGAGTAGGCTGCTCAGCTGTCCCATGTGACCAGTATTCTGCAATTGGAGCGCACATATAAATATGGCTGCCTGTTCATTTGTAGCATGATTCTGCTGTAAATAAATAACCAGCCACCAGCATCTAGATGCATTTTGGGTGACCATGGCACGTGGGAACTCATCTCATCAAACCTAAGCCGGAAATATTTTCCCATTAAATTATATTATTGAAAACAATGCAGGAACAAGCGTGGAATGGGGTGCGGGGGAGAGCCTTTCTTGGTTATGGGGTATGTTCTGATTTTATGTCACCCTAGTGGTCAACAAATGTCATACCAAGAACAGATGAGCACTAAATGAATCTCTTCTTGTGATGATTATAACAAGACTGTAAAATGGAAAACAGTAAATATAACTCATCCTTATTAAGACTCTCTGGTATTTGTTCCCAGCTAGTGCTCCTAACAAGAGAGTAAACAATACTTGGTCTCTTGTGATTGCTAATTAAAATGCAATAAATTATGGAATCAATTTAAATTCTGGATCAGCTCTACAGTGAGTTCAATAAACCTCCTAAATTTTATTTTCCCCTTGGGATCCTTTTTCCATGAGTTAGGGTTGTACATGTATGTGGCCTCTCTTTTGTTTAAGGTTTAATTGCTCTGGCAGCTTTTCTCAAGCAAGACGGCCAATAGGGCAAATCCCAGTATCTTGATGTGTGTTTTCCAGGGCTGAGTTACCTTGGGAAAGGCTAGGACAAGATTTGTAGCTGCTGGCTGAAGTCATTCAATGACAGTGGCTTTGGCAGCACACCTAGAACAACCGCACAGTCTGTGTTTCCCACAGTCTTGCCTGGGCCCAGCCAGAACAACAAGGATGAAGTTCTAGCTTCATGTGGCTGCTGTGTGAAGGCAGAGTGTTTGTCAGCAAGGACCAGTAAGAAACTAAGGCTGCTTAAGAGGGGGCTGTATTTTTATTTTGAGGTTATTCTGAGTCTACAAGACTCTGCAAGAAAAAAAACTATTCTAACAAAGATTCTCTGGAAAAGCAAAGTTACTTTGCCAAGGTGGAGCAGTGGCTCTTTCCATCTATCAAGGAACAACTTAGTGCAGTTTGTGTGCTAACTCCAGACACTATGCAGGTTGTGTGGCCTGAATGGAGGATCTTGTAAGGCTTTGCTGTCTGTTTTTACATTGTATCGGCTAGGGCAAGAAAAGCATGGAGGGGAGCTTAACTATACAAGAGTATATGTGTGCTCCAGCCAGAATATAGTCAAGTAAGCCTTGCCCTTGAGCCAAGCCCAAGACACAATTCCAGGTCATACTGCGATTTAAGTCAGAGCTGAAGCACAGTTTGGGTTCAGGCTGTGAAGAATATACTTTCTTCCTTTCCGATGCCTTCAGACAAGCAACACTAACAATTTAACTTTTTGCTAACTGAGGAAAAAATTCTTGCCCATAAAAGACATGCCATCCTCCCCCTCCCCATTACCCACCCAAAAGCCAAGAGAATTAACTTTTGTCCTAGTTCAATATGCGAAGGGTTCTTAACCCCACTCCCTGTGTTGCCCTCCCCCAGTAAATACTTAATTACATTTATTGGCTGTTTGTGAATATCATATCTCATTTGTGCTGCTATAAGAAAATATCATAGCATAGGTAATTTATAAAAAATAGAATTTTTTTTCTTTTGGTTCTGGAGTCTGGGAGGTTCAAAATCAGAGTACCAATGCATTTTGTACCTCCTGAGGGCTGCTTTCTGCTTCCAAGAGGGTATTAATCCTCCCTGCTGTATCCTTCAGAGGGGAAGAATGTGATGTGTTCATTGCTCAGGTGGTGGATGGAAGGAGGGCCAGGTGGTGCTCCCTCAACTTGAGTGAGCCCTTTTATAAGGGTGCTAGTCCCATTACAAAAGCTTCACTCACGTGACTTAATCTCCTTCCAAAGGCCACGCTTCTAACACTGTTGCACTGAGGACCAGTTTTGGAGGAGCCAGCAGCAAGGCAAAGGATATTTTCACCTTTTGGATGGGTCTTTGGTCTCTTTAGTCATCATTATGTAGAGGAGTAAGTATGGACTTCAAGAATTGCATTGAAGCCTTTTTCTCTTACCAACCGCATATTCTCGAGGAAGTTCTTTCGCCTTATGTAAAAAAATGCAATTAATAATAATGCCTAGTAGTGCAGAGTGTTTGTTAGTGAGGCCTGGCAGGAATTTAATGTCTCTTAAGAGGGGAATATATTTTTATTTTCTGGCTCTTCTGAATCCAGTAGTCTCTACAAGAAATAAAACTGTTACAGTGTTTAAGCAAATTCGTGTATATAAAATGCCTAAATTATCTATTCTGCACATAATAAATGTTAGCTGCAACAATTTAAAATTTGGTTTTGTCTATTCTGTTAACTTTCTTTTTATATCCACTTATCATTTTATATGTTCGAAAAACTCGTTAAGTATAACATGCTCCCGTGCCTATTGCTCTAGGATGTTTCCTTACAGGCATCACCTGACAAGGTATTCCCAACCCTGAGAAGGTGCCTGAGGGAACACACACATGTGCACGCACAGCACACACAGAGGCAGATGGGTGACTTTCCAAAATGCCTCAAGCTTCAGTCTGTTGTCATCAAGAAGAGATGAGGGGCTGGGGATTTAGCTCAGCGGCATAAGCACCTGCCTTGCAAGCAGGCCATCGTGAGTTCGATCCCTGGTACCGATAAAAAGGAAAAAGACAGAGAGAGAGAGAGAGAGAGAGAGAGAGAGAGGTGTCCAGTGCGAGAAAACATTGATAGCATCCACGTGCAGTGTATGATAGAGATGTATACTTCCCCAACTTGTTCAGAAAAATACATTCTATAGAGCCCTGAAGAGATGGGCTGCAGAAAAATACATTCTATAGAGCCCTGAAGAGATGGGCTGCAGGCCCAGCTGACTGCAGATTAAGGTGACCGAATTCTGTGTGCTTGTGTTGGAAGAAAAAAAAAGCACAGAAACCAGCATCACTTTGGTTCAACTCCGCAGTAGTTGTTAATGAACATTTAATGGTGATTAGTTCCATGCTCCCCTGAAATCTCTGTCAGGAAAACTGTTGGCAGAGCCGCAAACAGTAGCTTAAAAAGACTGCATCTCTAGAAGAAATGACCAGACCACAGAAAGGTTTTTTACACCCTGTCCTAATTCCCCTTGTATTTTCTGTTTGACGGTGTTACATACAATGAGCCTTTTCGGTTCTTAGTCTATCTTGGTCTAGCTAGTAAATCAAACACCATTTTCCTGGTTCTACCAGGTACATTTTGTGTTTGATACCAGAGGGTTCTTGGAGAGCCAGTGCCCAGCTGGTGGCCAGGAGGTGGATTCCAGAGGATGTAGCCATGGGGAAGAACCCCACTCTCTACGCTGCTGGGGTCTGTGCGTATGCACTGCCTCCAGATAGAGAAGGTCCTCAGAAATGCTGGTAGAGGTTAAATGCTTCAAGGAGCTAGAAGCAGGTGTGGCAGAATCCTTTAAACACAGAATGTCCTTTAGAATCCTTTAAACACAGATCAGGATTACAGGCAATAAACAGGGATTGGGGGTAGGGGAGCCCATAAAGGAGAAAGACAATTGACCTTTACTCTTTTTAAAACAAAGAATGCAAATTGTTACCTTACAAAAATATTGTTTCATTTATAGCTATGTAAGAGGGTTGATGTGAAAGAAAGGAAGCAGAAATGAAATGAAACAGACATGATGTTTATGAAACATAAGCTAAGGTCAGACACACATAGGGGAGGCTTTGGGTCCTAAACACATCTTTTAGGACTTGAAGAAGACAAAGCATAGCATCTTCACCAAGCAGAAAGAAGCTTTGCAAGTAGTGGTGTTTCCATTATGGTATAAGGAAAAGAGATGTCCAGCTCAGGACAGGGGCTTGCGGAGCCTATGATCAACTGGCCCAAGAGAAAGGAGTCGAAAGAGCGGGTATGGTGAAAACCTGTGGTGGTCAGGGCCATGGCTAGAAGGAGAACAACAGGAAGCCAATTTCTGGAGGTGAAGGCAGTGTTCCCTGCTACACATTCACATGCACCTCATCATATCTTCACCACCCCTGTAGCTCCAGGGGCTCAGGAGGCCTTCTCATGCCCTTTATCTTTTCTTGGCCTCTGACCCTGTGAGAAGCTTCACATTCAAAACCATTCTTCACTTTCTGGTCACGTATGCACATTTGATCAGGGTTTCTGGCCCTGTCTCCTTCCTTTCTGCCTCTCCTGAAACTCTTCCATCTCTTGAGCTCACTGTCAGTCATCAGCACTACCCCCACACCTGCTAACAGTCCTCTGAAAGTTCTTTTTGACTTGTGTAATTAGCTCTTCTGAGATTTGAGATGCCATGGCTTGGTATGGTGGTGGCCTTCTCCTGAGTACCACCAAATCCACTGATCTTTCTCCCTCAACCCCCTATCTTTTCCTTTTCCAGTTTAAAATCTGAGGTCAGTCAAAATTATTCTCATAATTATGTCTCAAGGTTGTACTGCTCTCCTGAGTCAGATACCCAAATGTATACTTGACACCTCCACTTGGACATCTACTAGACTTTTCAGATGTTAATGGATCCAAATTAAGGCATATAATCCTTCCCATGTGCTCCTTCTGTAGTCTCCTCTATTTTAGTAAACAGTGATCTTCTCTTCTAATTGGTCAGGTCCAAGACCCTTGGTATCAACTTTGTCTCTTTCCTTTTCTCAGATATTGCATAATCTATCAACTAATCCTGTTGGCTCAACCTTAAAAATACATCCAGGAGTTGACCATCCGATCTCTGTCATCACACACCATTCGGTTATTCTCATCATCTCCATGATCACAGGTTGGTAGTCCAGACCACCACCATCTCTTGCCTGGATTCTACAATAGAACCTTAATTGGCCTCCCTTTTTATCCTTCATCCTGCTCATCTGCAGCAGTCAGAGTGACCCTGTTAAATAAAGACACAACAAGTCACCTTTCAACTCCAAACCTGTATCTTCCTATATCACTTAGTAAGATCCAAGCCTAGGGGGCTGGAGATTTAGCTCAGCAGCATAAGTGCCTGCCTTGCAAGCAGGCAGTCGTGAGTTTGATCCCTGGTACCGATAAAAACAAAAAAGACAAAAAAAAAAAAAAAAAAAAGATCCAAGCCCGGAAGCATCTGTCTTGTCTGCTCCTCAGCCTCCTCCCACTCTGACATCATCTTGTTGTACTTCTGGCACTCTGCTCTGGCCACAGTGGCTTGATGACAGCGTGGGTCTCTCCCTTTGCACTTGCTGTCCCTGCTGCCTGGCACTTCCTCTTTGGCACTTTGGATTCTTGATCTCTTCTCAGAGAGGTTCACGCTGGCCAACCTGTCTAAATGCCATCCACCTTCCCCCTATTTTCCTCCCTTGCTTTACTTTTTCCCTGTAACACTGCCTGACATACTAGCTTTTACGTAGAATATATCTTCATTGTATTTTATCCTGTTTATTGTCTGTCCTTTCTTCCCAAGAAGGCAGAGAATTTTCTATCTATTGTCTCATAGCTGATTCCCCATTGTCCCAGTACTGCGTGGCACAGTCGTGGAATAGATGTCCCAGGCTGTGAATGGGTCATTCATGAAAGCAGAGAGGAAAATGGAGCAGAAATGTAGATGTGATGGAGCTGTGCTCTGGAGGGTGACCAGAGGAACCAGGTCTGGGGATCAGCATTTTGGTCACCATCGTCACCTGGGCATCTGCCACACAGCTAGTCCCTGGCAGCCTCTGGGAAATTTTATGAATAAATGAACATACTTTCTTCATGCTGGACAAACTCAGACAAGGATGCAGGCAAAGCAACCAGGATTATTGGCTTTATAATCCTCTCATGACCTGAGGTTACTCACAAGTCTGTCACCTAGGTTTCCCTTTGCTACAGCCCTCGTGTCTTTACTATCTAAATAAAAACATCCCACTTTCTGAGGGCCAAATGCTGTGGTATGTCCAGCCCCTAAAGCCTAGGTTCTGTGTTATCCCTGTCACTGGCATCCTGGGACTGCTCTCATTTGACCTCTGTCCAAACAATCTTTTTTTTTTTTTTTTGTCTTTTTCCTTTTTAATCGGTACCGGGGATCGAACTCAGGACTGCCTGCTTTCAAGGCAGGCGCTTATGCCGCTGAGCTAAATCCCCAGCCCCCTGTCCAAACAATCTTGCAGGTGTTTTCTTTCATCCTACAGAGACCACAGCCCCTACCTGCTGGTGCAGAGCAGTTTCCACAGCACTCGTCTGAAACTGAGGCTGTAGTACAATAGCACACATTTAAACATGTAAATTGACTACACCCTTGTCTCCAGCTCCCCTCTTCTCAGGGTCTCCTTCCCTCAGGCCACACACAGCCACAGACAAGTGTTGCCCAAAGCTCTGACGCTCTTGGTTCTGGCAGAGTGTTCTCAGAAAGCTGTTTTCTGTTCCAAATAACTCCGTGTGATTTGGATTTCGAAAAACGTGGGGGTTATCTCAGTAAAGAATTTTATGAACACGGTTCCCTGCTTACAAATAGCTACCAAATTGGTTTCTACTCAAGCCAAATGTGTGGTGTAAAATGAAGAACAACAATTTAGAGGGGTCTCACCTTACCCAAGAGTAATAACCAGACCACAAGCCTCAGGCAAACTCCAGTCTGTGGATTTAGGGGAGGAAATAAGAGACACTAGAGGAGCTGCCCTAGCTATTTGTACTTCTTAGGCAGCAGACTGTGCGGAGGGGTTACAGACACGGGGAACTCAGCTTCATACTTCGCCTTGTCATAGTCTTTAGGAGTGAAGTTGCAAATAACTGCTCATCCTCAAGAGCAGGCTTTCCTTTAGCAGAACTCACTGGCCTCCCAGCCTGCCTCAGGAGGATCAGAGGATCACTAGCCATTTTGAAGCACGTGTGTGGAGCTGCCCATGCACTTGGACACCACCCATTCTACTGAGGCAGTGCTTCTCAGAGTGTGGTCCCCAGGCCAGCAACATCAGCAGGAACACTATGTGGGAACCTGTTAGACCTGTACATTCTAGAGCCCCACCCAAACCTGCTGAACCAGAAACTGGGAGTGGGGCTCAGGAATCTGTGGTTTACCAAGTCCTCCACGGATCCATGCTCATGCACGTTCAAGTGTGATAATCACGTAGCCAAGTGCCCCTCACCCCCAGGTCTTCCTGAAATTTTTAATGTTGGAGACTCTATAAAGTTTATGTGCAAAGATAGTCCTGAAAAGATGGTGCAATCTGTTCAATTGTTTTCATACGATGGAAAAACAATAAAAAAGAAACAACTGTCTTTATGCAGATGGATGAACAAAAAAGGGCACAGAGAGGACACTGGACAGAACTGCTTGAAATCGCCAAGTACAGCAATGGTCTGTCCAGGTCCTCAGTGTGGGAGGCTGGCAGGTCTGATACTCAGCAGAGGACATGCAAGTGAGTAAGAAAGGACCTAACAATCACCCAAATAAGTTGCCATTAAGTTTCAGGGCTCTCACTAAAACTGTTCATATGGAAATATTTTATTAGTGCATGCTAATATTACAGGATGATGTGGTTTATTTTGGAATCTGGTACGTGCAAAAATTACTCATTTTTAGTTGCACATTGAAAGCTAAGAAACTAGTGCTTCAGTCCCCAGAAATCTCTGCATGAGATTTCACATAGAGACTGTTTCATTTCAGAGAAACCATATATGTATTTCCTTTCCTTTTTATAAGAGCAGAAAGTAATTGCTTAAATTCATATAGATGTAGTAAGTGGTAGAGCTGCAGCACAATCTAGATGTGTTGGGTTTCAAAACCCTTGCTCTTTCCCCGTCATAATCTGCCTCCCTCTGAGTAGGACTGGAAGTGGGATTTACAGACAAACACAGAGCAAGCCGGAAAAGGAAACACTAAAGCAAAGGAAGTCTGAAAACCACAGTCAAAGGGCCGCATGCATCTCAGTAACCTTGGAAGCCATGACCTCAATAGTCAGTGGCAACACTAAGTCATTTCACAAAGTAATAATTAACTAATGAATTTTTTAAAAAATTGGATCCATTTTTCTGGCCTCCACCAAGTCACATTTGGGATGAGATCGGGCTCAGGTTTGAACCCAGCCAGGATAACTTAATGACATTGTCAAGACCCTGTCTCAAAATAAAAAATAAAAAGGACTGGGGATGTAGCTTAAGTGAAGCCTCTGGATTTAATCCCCAGAACTACAAAATTAATTAGTTAATTATAATTTTGTTACCTAGAATATTTACTTTTTATAGAAACAGTCTATTTATGGATAATGTTAAATGAATGAGGGAGGCATTACTGCGGTACTATTTTGTTTAAGAAGATGATGATTTTTTTTTTTTTTTTTAAGAATGAGTTTGAGGTTAAATTCAGGGCTGAGCATGCGGCTCAGGAGCACAGCGCCTGCCTGGCAAATGAGAGGTCCTGAGTTCAGTTCCTGCTACCAAAATAAAATAAAATAAAGTTAAATCCTAGACAGGTAAATAGTGAAACCATTCATTTTATTTTACCCCACAACCCCAAGAGATGATGGAAGCCATATCAAGCATTTTTCCCCCAGTGTTGGCCAGCAGCATCCTCCCAGAAAGGAACTTTAAGGACTTTACCGAGGTGTGAATGTGAGCACCTTGCTATTTCTATGATTGCTTTAATAAACAATCATATCATCTTTTAGTAACAAGTGAACAATTTATGGAAAATACTGCTGTACAATACAAAGGATTGTGTGAAGATAAGCAACGTTTAAACTGGTGATTAACTGGCATTTGGGCCCCAGCCTATTTCTAACATGTCTATTAATTCTACTGCAAAGTGAGGTTGTGGAATTCCATATTGAAACACCAAAGGAGTCAGCAGCAATCCTGTTCTAAGCATGGAGAGAACATTAATTATTCCGTTGAATTCTATTGTGTAAAGTGGTTTTCCCCCCTTCCCTGCCCCAAACACAACTGGAGAATTACTTCCTAATAAAATTTCTACCAGGCTAGACAGTGTTGATAGAACATAATTTTTAATATGCAGTGGCCTGGAATCTGACAGATATTGGCAGAGTGGGTGCCCCTGTTTTAAAAAGCTGAATGTGGCTGACAGTAATATCACTGCTTCCTTATGTCTATTATAGTCAGTGCAAGGTTAGACAAATACATTCCCACCAGCACAAAACAGCAACCTTCCAAAATGTATGTCAGTGGCGTATTTACAGCCAAATCCAGATGGAGCTTGTACTTCTTATGTTGCTCCCATTAATGAGACAAATGTCAGCATCCATGAGCTATTTTTTTGTTCCTGCTTATCAAATCTTTCAAAAAATTGATAACTAGTCTTTATAGATTGTGAAAGTCAGATATAACTCTGAATGTATTACTTTACAGGACCCCTTGGGGTAAACTTATCACCTGGAAACCATTTTACATGGACGATTTGACTTTCATGTGGAGTATCATAATGCACCCCAGATAGAAATCTAAAATAAAATATCTAGACTACAACCTTCCTCTTGGTGGAATTTATGATTCCCTCAGTACAATAATTTTGAAAATTGTATCCCTTAAGCTACAAGACTTGATATATTATTAACTGCTTGAATTGAAGAAGCTTTCCAATAGGCTTATATGCTGTCTAGAGGCACAGATTAATTTCTATGGAATTGCAAGCTTATCTCAAACTGTTTCTCAGCAGTCTAAACTTCCAGCTTCATCTTGTGTCTAGGACAGAACGGAGTGCACATGTCATCTGTGGCGGCTCTGGGATGCGCTGCTTTTAGCAAGGTTCTTCCAGGGGATAACCGGTACTGATTCACTGGGAAATTGGTTGCGTTCAGTCAGTCGCACCCCAGAGAGGGGAGTAGCCACTTGGGGCTCTTCACTTTCTATTTCTCATGGCATTTTCTGGTTTTAATTTTATTCTGGCTGAACTGACCTGTCGTGTAGAGAATGCTGGTAGGAAGAGTCTGGAGGGGACTGTTTCCATGAAATTAGTGAGGAGCTTTGGTTATGTTTTTATCTTTAATTTTTTTTAACACTTTAAAGTGTTAAAGTACTAAAGTGTTCAAGTGCTACTTGAAGTTCTAGAAACAATCCTCCAATATCTTCTGCTTTTCTGTCTCCCTTCCTGTGTCACACATACTGCATCTTGAAAATCAGCAGTGACCAGGGGTAAAAAAAAAACCCCTGACTATCTGAGGCAATCCTGCAGCAAGGCTAAAGGACTCTCTCTTTCACCCATGGCAATGTGGAGGTGGGAATATGCTAATCTGGGGATACACTTACCTGGTCTCACAGTCACCCCTGTTTATGGTGCAGGTGTTGAGAGCTCACTACATGGCACAGGGGCAACACTACTTCTGGGGACATAAAGTGCAAGGCCCCAAAGCACACTGCAGCAGAGAACAATGTGTCCTGTCTCCCCAAGGTATTAGGAAAATGTGGCACTAGTTAGAATTAGTCACTACACAAGAAGTTTTGAAATGTTAAGCTCGTAGGTGAAAGAATTTCCCAAATTTCATGACCATCCTAAAACTTGACATTCAATTATCCATAACAAGTTGCAGAGGCAAAATAAATTTTTCTAAACTACTAACACCAAATTTATCAATGTCATTAGAAAACAGACTAAAGAGATAATCAATGATGGGAGAAGTGTTATAGAAATGTGTTAGACAGTTGATACATAAAATTTTTGTGATCTTTTTGAAGTTTACAATTTGTTGGGGTTTTTTTTTTTCTCATCTTGAACATTCATATCGTACTTTTTTTTTCAGTACTGGGAATTTAACCTGAGGTCTCAAGTCTGCTAGGCAAGCAAGTGATCTATGACTGCTACATCTTCAGCCCTGTACTCAATTTTGCATCATTAATATTTCTTTCATTGTTTTTAAAGACAGCCTTCCAAAATATATATGCTTCACGTTTCACAATTCCTGAATCTACTCCTGGATGGTATAAAGAATCTAACCTGAAGATACCAAACACTGAATAATCTAGTCATTGTCTGTCTATATAATTTGACAAATTATAGAATTAAGCTTTTTAGAATTTATACTTTAGAATCATTATTAAACCTAAACCACTATGTAGATCACCATAAATCGTTGTAGGATAATATATTGAATATCTCATGAAAATGACATTGAGATCTTTTTCCAAGTTGGCATAATAATTTTCTAAAGTTCTCCATGCAATATAAATTTATAATGTTTCTAAATTTCTCTTTCCCTGCTATCTAATTATTTATCTACCTTCTTTAATTCCTCTTTTTAAAAGTGTGCATGTGCCAAAGACTTTACACATCTAGTAAATTTCAATGCATATGATTTTAAAATGCGTTGAGATTTACCTGACTTATTTAGTAATTAATTCAGTAATCGAATGCTCAATATCAAGAGTCTATTACTTACAAGAACACAGATACTGATTTTTTAAGAGAGAAATCTGAGGTTATCACTTAAGTGCTCATCATTTATGGGAAACTTTCTCTCTGAGTAAGAAAGTTTGCTGGGTGTGACTGACAAGGTGAAGGTGGAACACTGATTGCTGTGCCTTCTAGCAGCTCATACACAACCAGCAGTTTATAAATATTCTGCTTAGCAGGTAGAGAAGGAACCAGTAAGCATCTTGTCTGAAGCAGGGCTGGAATTGGGGATATCTTTCAAGGGGGCCCACTTTCCTCCCCTGGGCAGCGTAGAGCAGGATAATGACTGGTGCTTGGAAGGATTGTCAGTTCCTGGAGCTGGATCTTGCCAGCTGTGAATCTCAAGCCACAGGCCAGGTGGCCAGGAAACAACAGTGGCCACATGACAAATTTATGGAAATTTCTGGGCTACGGTATCCTACCCTAAACTTTGAGCCAAGCTGTTTGAAAACCCCTTAGAATATGGAAACTGCAGCTTGCTTGGCCTTTCAAAACAAGGTCCATCCTGTAGCGGAGAGTCTGAAATCAGAGACCACTCTTCCTCAAGAGACACCTGGGCAACCTCTTTATTAGCTGTGAAGTAAACCAAGTTTGTAGCTGGTAACTCTGGCTGTCACAGAGCCTATGCATTTGTAGAGCATTTAGCTTATTGACCTAAATGTTCTCATCTTTAGGAGGAAAAAAGTATCTTAATTAATTCACAATAAAAATCCTCCATTTCATAGAAGTTAAAATTAATATAACCCAAACAGAATTGTACATGTGATATGATGCAGTCATCAGCATGCAGCAGTCTTAAAAATTACAATATCTGACCTTAATATGTGTGAATCTATCAGGATTCCATTGTCGACATGTATATTTTTCAATATTCTCCCCTAAGCTGAAACATGTCATTTATATGCAAATGACCACATCTTCAGCAGCTGCTGCTTCTCCGTTGAAGCCCAGGGACTTATTTGCACTTAATAAAGCCTCATAAATAGGTTTTGCCTCTAAATGGGTGGGGGAACAAGAAAACCCATCATAGCCTTTTACAGTTACAAGCTTCTTTTTGTTTTGAAAGTGAAAGTGCCACCTCTAACAGGATGGTTCTCAGTTGCCAAGAAACACAATTCTGCATCCAGCCTTGCTTGCTCTTTCCTCCTTAGGAGAAAAAGAAAGTGCTTCCCCTTGACCCCCACTTCCTCCCCCTGGCTGTTATAGGTGTGGGACGTTCTCTAGGTCAGGTGGGAACTTTTGCAGAGCTCACTGCAAGGAGAGATTTTTTTTTTTTTTTTTTTTTTTTTTTTTTTTTAATACAGCCTCTTGCCTGATGATAAGGGCAGTTGTTCAACTGGGAAAGACTCTCTCTAGGTCCCATCTGGCTGTTTTGTCTGAAAAGCCGAAAAGGAGAAGGAAACTTCTGGGCAAATAGAGAATTATTCCTTTTAAGAGTTATGAGCTTCTCTTTTAAAATACTGTATAGGGAAAGGACAGTGTATGGGGACCATTTGTGTACTCTGAGTGCCCAGGCAGCAGGCAGAAATGATAAAAACTCATCTTAATTCATGTAATAATCATATAGTACCTCTCTTTCACTTTTCCTAAAAGATCATTCTTTTTCATCAGAATCAGATGAAAAGGGAAAGGGAAAGGGCGATATATAGTAGGTGTGCATATGACACGAATTCTACCCATTGATACTAATCATTCTACTTCAGGGTCAGCAGGAACCTTCCATTACCATTTAAGACATGTTTTTTTTTTTTTAAAGAAGGAAAATATTAGAAGATAATTGTCCCTGCTGTTGGATACAAGACAAACCCAAGGCACTTGTGAAGAGTAAATACAATGGGGAGCATGGTGGTTTATTTTTAAAGCACTGACTTCTGATTTGGTAACAATGACATTTTATCTTTGTCAAGGTAAAAGACTTTCTGGTGTGTGAGCATCTGACACAGGAGAAGTGGTAATAGCATTTGGTAAATGTATATAATCATTGAAGACACTGGCTGACATTAAGTTGTCATTGGCTTGGAAAGAGACAACATCCCTACCATGCAAACTTGTAAAAGGTGCTTATAATTGCAAAACATACAGACACAATATTAATCTAGGCAGTTGAAAACATGTACACACACCTCAACTTCCAGATAGTAGGAACGAAGTTCTCTCATAGAAAGGAGTGATATCTCTACACATCAGAATTCTTGGAATCTGAGCCTGTTTATTTTAATTGTGAAAACAGAGATCACATAGTTTTCAATTGCACAATGAATGTCAAAAATGTAAAAGATATGAAATACAAAGTACCTCACAGTAATACATTTCATCTTTTTGTATACCATTCCCCTCACTATATTTACATTAGTTTTTATTTTCCTCAAAAGAATTGTTGGTGGGATACCCAGAACATAAAATTTACCATTTTAATCACTTTTAAGATCTATGTCATTAAATGTTCATAGTATATGCAGCCATTATCATCATCTATCTCCAGAGCTCTTTTTGGATTGCAAAACCAAAACTTGGTATTTATTTTTAAAAAGTTCCTCGTTCTTTCTTTCCCCTTTCCACCATTCTATTTTGTCTCTATGAATCTGACGACTCTAGTACCACATAAGAGTAGAGTCATGTAGTATTTGTTCTTTTGTGACTAGAATCTCTTACGTATATCAGCCTTAGACTAGAGAATAAGAATCCTGAGAAATCTTAAAAATATACCAGTGCTCAAGCTTTAGCAGCAGAGATTCTAATTTAGTTGGACTTGATCAGTCACAGGTTTAAGTATTTTTAAAATGTTCCAGATGATACTGACTGCTGTTTGTCAAATTCTTGCTGAACTATATCCATTCCATTTCAGCTTGAAATGTTAGCCCATGAAAAACTGTGATTTGAGTGTTATTATCACCGGACAGTTGAGAATTCATAGTCTCAGGTTCCAACCCAGATTTACTGTATCAGAATCTGCATTTTCAAGAGATGCTCCAGCAGTATATATGGGCTTTAAAAGGTAAGAGAAGCTCATCTGTGAAGGTGGAAAAAAAAGTCCTCAGTCACACAGCATACCTTTTCAAATGTATGCACACTAATGTGAATTAGTCTTGCACGGAAATAGTCAGTGAAAGACAAAGATAATCTCAATACTATCACAAGTGGATGGCAGCTACGGTCAACTGCACCGGGGTTGAAAGTGAGTTTGGCAGCCATGACTATTTCTTTCCTGTGATCATCACTGCTCCTGGTACTGCAGTTTGTCCCTGCTCAACCCATCCCTACATCAAACTACAGACTGGGCATAAATGGGCCTCATGCCCAACCTTAGTCAATGAGGCTCAACAGGGATATCATGAACAATGGCTGGCTGCTTACCACCTTCAGCTTTGTCCCCCCCACCTCTGCTCAGCAACATGGAAGGTCCTGCTTTTGATCTTTTGATCTGTATTTAGGATGCATGTTTGTTGTCATCACCACCATAGTGAGACTGCTGAATCACCTCTTAAATCTACGGGCCATGCCTTACCGTAGGACAAGAACTCACCAGGCTCTGATGAATCATTGAGCCTAGACTCTTAATACTCATTGAATCTAGACAGCTCTGTAAAGTAGAATTCCTGCAAAAAAATAATTGTGTCCTGTGATTGTCTTCTGTGTGCTATAATGTCTCTAGGGATGGAAGCAAAGCCACAAGGTTAACTTATATTGGCCTTGCTTACTTTTGAAGAAAACCTTTTTCCCTTCCCTTCTCTCTCCTCCTATCTCTGTTTCTCTTTCTGTCCCTGCTAAGATAGCAACCCATTCTCTGCTGATAGAGTTTGTTATTAGGCTAAATAAAATAAAAGACTAAAGCATTTCACAGGAAAATATTAGAGTGCCAGATTTGATCTGTTGCTTCAGTCATTTGAGAATTTTTGAAGTCTAATTAGTAATTCAACATCCTTTCATTGACCAACATGTTGCAGATCTCAGCAGAACAATCACTAGAGGAAATGTGGAACAATTTAAGATTAACGGACCACCATCTGAGCTACTCCTCCTAGAATCTTTCTAGATTATGACACTTCTTAACTAGTACTGTTTGGATTATTCAACAAGTTAATGGTTTTCTTCTGATGTGGCAACAATCCACAGTTCTTTTATGAGGGCATCGTGAGATTCTTGGTCATGGTGAAATATTAGTAGTTGGTCTATAAAATTCCTTTGATTTCCAGTGTAGCTCTTTAGGAAAAAAAGAAAATGCACTTAGGTTGTTATGATTTATTCTTACTGAAACCATGTTATTCCTAGAGATCACTATTTAGTTTGGAAATGATAAAAGTATCTTTAAAATCATTCATTCTAGATTTACTGAGTACTTATTCACAATATTTATTCTTTTCCATAAAGATTACTACCATTTCAACTATTTATTCTATGAAATAATAATGATAAAATGAATAGCTACTGTGTATTTTGTGCTAGATTTCTCACATTCAGCTATTACCCTAACCCTGTGAGGTATGTCTTTTTGTCCCAATTTTACAAGTGAAGATATCAAAATTTACAGCTTTTTAGTAACTTGCCAGGTGAACACAGTAGTCCCCAGATCTGATTCTAAAGTCTATTCTCTCAGTCAGTAAATTATCTTCCTTCGGTTCAGATGTGGTCTTTTGAATAATTCTGGTCTTAAATTCCTTTGAGTAGCATTTGTTCCACCCTTTCTTGTGAGTTGTCTCTGCCTAGAAAAAAAATTTTGCCTTTTAAAAAGATGGTGGTAGTAAAAAAGGAGAGGAGTAGTTTTGGCTGGTCAGGTCTGCTGTGCTAATCTAGCATCATTATTTTCAAGTTGGGGCCTTCTGCTTCCCAATTCTTTCTAGACTGAATTTCTTTTTTTTAGCATCTCTTTTTTTTTTTTTTGCCTTTTTGAGACAGGGTCTCTCTATGCAGTTTAGGCTGGCCTTGAGCTCACTTTGTAGCCCCGGCTGGTCTCGAACTTGCAGCAATCCTCCTGCCTCGGCTTCCTAAGTGCTGGGATTACAGGCGTGAGCCACCATGCCCAGCTTTCTTTTGCATCTTTATGTCATTCTGAGCATTAGGCTTTCTACTCTGTGTTCTCTTCTGAGTTATTCTGAGAACGTAGGTGCATGTCATCTTGTCTATCTTGTGTCTATGCTCCTCAGAAAGCATCCTGTCTAATTGGTCTTGCTGAATTTCTCCCAACTTTCCTTCCTCAGTGAGACCATTGTTATGCTCAGAGTCAAAATATGAAAAAATAGTTATTGTCATTATTTACCTTACCTCTAATGAAGTCACCATCAAGACATCAGTTAGGAAGCTTCTCCAGTGGACCCAGAAGAACTATGGGACTCCCGAGAAAGCCTAGCATGTGCTATACGGTCTGCCCATTCTCTGCTGATGGTGAAGGGCTTTGCTTGGTTGTATATACTGTCTGTTTCTTCTAGAAAACTTTTCCTGCATTCTCAGGAATTTTCTGGAGTAGCACAGATAGAACATCAAGAAAACAAACTTGCCATGACTGTCATACAGAAATTTTTCTAAATTGGTGGATTTTATATGAAGAAGGGAAGTGGCATGGAGTGAGTCAAACCTACAGTGAATTCACTGTAGATGACAATGGAGATGTGTTGCTCTATTTTGGATCTGGAACGTTAAAGGCTTGGTCTTCAGCTTGGTGCTATGGAAGGTAGTGGAACATTTAAGACATGGGAGGTCTTAGATCATTGAGTGCATACCCTTAAGAGATGGTAGGATACTGGACTCCTCTCTCTGTTACTTCCTGACCACCATGAAGTGAGCAGCTTGCTCCACTGCATGCTCTCCTCTATGATGTGCTGCCTCAGTACAGGTCCTACTGCTCTGTGAAACATCTGAACTGTGAGTCAGAATAAAACTTTCTCTTTTTAAGGAGATTATTAAATAATTTTTTACAATGATGGAAAGCTAATACATGTTTTTAGTTTTAATTTGAAAGTGGAGACAAGTATAAGACAATGAGATAGCAGGTATATGTCCCTTAATGTGATATAAGTGCTCTTTAGCAGACACAGTAGCTGTTAATATTTTCATTATTGAATTCCTTGGCCCCGTGTGGAATTTCGATCAGCTGTCTGAAGTCCCTTGCTACCATATCCTATGTAAGCCCAAGAGAGTATCTAAAGATTATGACTTTCACACAAGACTCTTAGCTACTTTTGAAAGGATTTGTGAACATTCTTCTCAACCTTCCAGTAATTCAGTCTCATTTAACACTGAGTACAGAACAGAGGTCAAATTTATGAAAAGACATTGTTTTGGGGTTTTAAAACCTGGGGAAAGGAAATTAAAGCATGAAAAGTGTAGTTCTTTCCATACTTTGGAATGTTTACTATTTTTTAAGAAAACTGAAGATAAATAGGAGCAAAGTGAGCTTGTGATAAATAAAAGGGAAAGCAAGATTTTTTTTTTTCTAGTTGGTGGTAACGGTTCTGTGTTGTATTATAGATGTGATTTAGGAAAGTCAGTTCAATCCAACTAAAATGATGTGAATGTATTCCTGTGTCATCAGCCCCAAGGTCAATGCTGTCATAACAGACTAATTACCACAAATTTAACAGACTGAAATAAGACAAACTTACTATCTTACAACACAAATTTATTTTGTTACGGTTTTGAAGAACAGAAGTAAGAAAACTAGTGTCCCTCAGCTAAAATTAAGGTTGCTTGATTTTGAAATTCAGTGTTGTGTTCCTTCTTTGATGTGTGACTCTTCTCCCATTTCTGAGTTTGCAAGTAACTCCATCCCTCTTTCTCTGTTTCTGTCTCTCTCTGATTTTGACTTTCACCATCACATCTTCTATGTTTCTGACTCCTGTGCCTCCTCCTTCAGTTATAGGT
Source organism: Cavia porcellus (assembly GCF_034190915.1). Lineage (NCBI taxonomy): Eukaryota > Metazoa > Chordata > Mammalia > Rodentia > Caviidae > Cavia > Cavia porcellus. The sequence continues at coordinate 113,151,502 of NW_026947484.1, forward strand.
AGTATCCTTGTGATTTCTGGCCCTTCCTCATAATCAGGGACAATCTCCTCGTTCTAAGATCTACAACTTTATAGGTACAAAGTCCCTTATGCCATCAAAGGCAGCATAGTTATGAACTCTGAGGATTAGAATGTGGATATCAATGGCACCCATCATTTTGTCTATTACAGTGTGGATTATATAGTCTTTCCTTAGTCATGGGACCCAGTTTTTTTAGTCCCAGTTTATATTTTGCGGTTAAGACTTCTAAAGGGACAAGTTAGCATTCAAAGAAGCTGAAGTTAATCAAATAAAAAGCAGGTATCAGCATGTACTTTGTCATATCACCAAGAGAACCAAAATAGTATGATAGTAAATTTGACTTCCTGTCATGTAGAATTCTTCTTTCAGTGCTGTTATCAGATAGAGGCAGTACTGTTATAATGTAATTTATATAGTGCATTCCCCTGAGTGATGAACAGAATATTCCTTAGTACCCCCAGAGAATTAGTCTATCTCTTTTTATCCTAGATCAGCTACTCCAGCAATATAATATCTATATTCCAGATATAAACCAGACTCACTAAATTTAAGGACATGCACTTAAATTCTTTTTGGAGTTTTTGTTTTCTTTTTCTTTCTTTCTTCCTTCTTTCCTTTCTTTTTTCTTTCTTTCTTCCTTCCTTCCTTCCCTCCTTTCTTCTTTTTGTCATTTGTAAATGCTTTATTTTGGTACTGTTAAGTCACTGACATGCATTAGATTAATTAAGTCAATTAGCTTTTTGTAGTAATTACCACTCAAATGGTTTTGACCCATATCCTTTAAATAAAGATGTACCTTGATAAGAGATTATCAACTTCAATTCATGTAGTATCCTTAAGGAAAATCTGCATTTAGCAGTGCTTCCTATAATGTGATCTTAACTATAGCAATGGTACTAAATAGATAAAATATTAAGAACTTTACCTCGATAAGTTATTATTCACATTCATTTCTTGTTAAAAGCCACACGGGCAGTTTCCATTCAGAGTCTGTTGGTAACCCCAAATGGTGAGTCTAATTCAGGAGAATGCCTCCTTTTGCTAAACTGTCAACATTAATTCCCACATTTTCAGTTTACACTGGCCTCAGCACCTAACCTCAGACTATCTACTACTAATTATCAGGAGAACTAGTTGAAAGTTTTAGCTCTCTGCTTCTCTCCTTCAATGACACTGTCTTGTCACCAGTTCAGACTGGGGAGTTTTGCTTGAGATTTGGGCAACCTGAAGAAGAGATGCAGCGTGGTGAACTGACAGGTAAAACATCCTTTGTTTAGTTGCTTAATGGATAAGTCTGTCTGTTGAGCTGTTGTTGTGGCCCCAGCTGCTGTATGCTTGCAGCAGTCCGTAAGCCCTAGCAAGCCCTTCCCTCAATAGTCCTTGGCTGCTTTGTCTCTCCTCATCTTTGTGGCAGTTTACCTTTACACCAAATACACAATAGTGGCCGTAGGCCAGTAATGACCTTGGTTACGTGAGTTACTTACACTGGCTAGCATTAACATAGATTAGATCAGTTATTTATGCTGAGACCAACGAGGTGTGCTTGCACCAAAATCATACTGACTTGGACTTAATGTCCAGCAGAAATCACCACCACACAGTCTGAACCACGTTGTGTGGCTTTATTTTTCCCTATGCTCATCTTCATTTTATCTTAATAATGATAATGGGTACCACCTAATGAGTATTTGCTAGGCTCTAGGCATTTCACGTTCATTATTCCTAATTGTTATCTTAAGCTAACCCACTGATAAATATTTGTTGAAATAGTTGCCCTAATTACTACAGATACAGCTGAATAGATATTCCCTTCTCCACATAATAGTTGAAGACAGTGGGAGGAATTACGTGACTATTCCAAGGTCCTGCAGTGCACGAGTATGGACAAAGCCCAGATCTGGCTGGCACAGCAGCTCAGCTCACCCCACCTCTTGGACTGTTCCAGCTGGGGCGATGGAGCTGCTCTCTGATTTGGTTGGGATGTTTGAAAATCTGTCCAGCTCTCTAGCTTAGGGCGTAAGGTTAGCACCAGAGTCAGAAAAATAGAAAACTCACAATTACTTAGAAGACAGTTTCTACTATTAGTAACTAAAGGCTTTAATTTTTTTTTTTAACTTTAGGATTTTGATGCACATAAAAGCCATAGAGCAAAAGAAGTGACTCATTTCAAAGTGAATGTATTCCAAGAGAATCGGTCATAGTTCTGGGCGCATCCTTCCTGTTTTCTCTCAATCTCTGATGTGTACATTAGATAAAGGCTAAATTGTCAGTTGTGCACTGGCATTAATATGTTTCATAGTCTTTCATTTCACATAAAACTGAACAGAAAAGACTCAGTAGATTTACTTAATGGCTGAAAGCTGGACATTTAGATTGGCCTGGAGTATGGAAATAATTTTTATCGAGTTTTCTATCATAAGCATTTTAGGAATCTGAAAGTGTCATATTAGAAATGTAAAGACAATGAATTTCTGCAGAGCAGTTTGACAATTTGTTTTAAAAATTTAAATGCACCTTTTGAGCAAGAGGCAAACAGGTAAAGTTATATGTATAAGAATGCTCATTACAACATTGGTTATAAAAAAACCCTGGAAATAACCTAAATATGTATCAGTAGTCATTAAATAAATTACACTCATTCATAAAAGTATGGCACAAAAAATGACTGTGCATATAAGTACATTTATATTATATTGTTTTATTATATTTTTTAAAAAGTTGTAAATCCCATTTTAAAATGGTGGTGCATGTGTGTATGTGTGCATAAAGTGTGTGCCATGACTGGTAAATGCCAAAACATGTTAACTGCAGTTATCACCAAGTAGCAGCACTGAAGATGATTTTCACTTCTTTGTAAATTTCTGTATTATCTGGAAGTGCTTCTTTTGTTCTCTTTTATTCCCATTTCCCAATTAGATCACCCAATCTCTACCACCTCCTGTGCAAACCCATAGATATTGATAACTATTCTAATGTGTTTTATGTAAATCTTGTAATTTGTATATACTCCTACTGTGATGGTTAATTTTAGATATAATTTTAATTGCTTTTTTTCCTCTAGAGAGCCCTTAGTAATATACCTTAAAAATGTATTTTATGTTTCTTGTAAAGGTATTTCACATTTACTTAGTATAATATCCTGTTTTCTACTTTTTTTCTACCTAGTTTTATGTTTTTAAATCTCTATCACTATGTGAACATCTAGTCTATTATACAGAACTGTTGAAGTTTCTTTTTCATAGAGGTAAGAACAAGCATTTGCTACTTTCATAATCAGAAAAAATTAATTAAAGGTGTTTTAATTGTAAAGAAAGAAGAGAAATAAAATAACCTTTCTTCTAATACAAAACATACATAAAGTTATAAATTATTGTACATAATTTTATCAATAAAGTGGAGAAACATCTATTACACTGGACATTCTGCTTTACTAAGAATCTCTACATTAATAAGGTGTTTAGATGCATGGAACTTTTATAAATATAGAAAACTCAAAGGAAAAAATGAATGTTTCTTCTTATGGAAACTCTAAAATGTTTGACTTCTCTTAAAGACAAAAATTTCAAAAGACAAAGTTATTTTGAAAGTGATACGACATTTATTGCTGTGTGTTCACACTATATATTAAAAATGAAATTAATATCATTTAAAATAAAAGAAATATGATATTGAAGTGCAAACAGAAATTAAGGAAAGTCCCAAAAGGATAGGAAATAGTTGATGGACAGCACAAGAAAATGAAAAGACAGGAAGCAATAAAGCCTGTTGGGAAAAACGGAAAATTTATATGCTGAAAGTTCATAATTTTTAACATAAAAATCTAATAATAACTGCTAATCCCTTTCCTTTCTTTAAACTTTAATTTAAGGATTAAAAATAGAACTTCAAGAGTAACTTTATTCAGTCACAGCTTTCATAAGATAGTTGCCAAATACCCTCAGTAAAGATTTATATTTAACTTTCAAATTTTTCTTCAAAACAATATTATATTCCTAGATGAGACAAGGTGTAAAAAAAATCACATATAACTGTATGTTAGAAGGAAAAATGGCAAGTTGAGAGTCATATTTCAATATGATATTATTGCAGTGTTATGATTTCCGAAAAGGTTACAAAGAACTGTGTTTATTCTCTTTTATTATTAGGCTAGTTTTCTCTGACAATGGCAGAGAAGCTTTCAGACACAGCACTAGCTGACAACACAAAGGAACCCAACTAATGGTATTTTGTTGAAAATAGGGGTTTCTATTTTACCTTCATTGTCCAGAATATTTGGCTTCAGAACGAAGTTATTGATCTGAGAAAGATAGGCATACAGACTTCGGGGACCTACAGGCAGGTCAGATAAACAACTATAGTACAGAAGTTTAAATGTGAAAATGAAAAACCAAAATAGTAATCTCAGGGCTCAGGACCAGTTTGAAGAAGGAATGATTTCCTGCGATGGGCGAAAGGCTCAGCACAATGACCAGGAAAAGATGGTCGTAGACATTTTGCTTCTGGGAAACTAGAAACCAAAACTGTTGGATATTTCTTGGCTATGAAACCTCTTGAATTTGCCTTAGGTTTTCCAGTCAAAAACCTCTAATGATAAGAAAAAAATACCAATTTTTGAACAATTTGATATGCCCTTAAAAATGTAATAAGCATTTTATTTCAGAATGAAATAGCAGAATAATATAACTTACTTGGCTAAGAATTTTTAAATCCTGAAAGTTCAAGCTTTACAACTTCTGGCAATTTATTTAGCCTCTTTGTATATGGACCATATATATAATAAAGGAATTTACCTCATAAGATTATTGAAAAAATTAATTTAAATAAGTCTTTAGGTGTTTAGGATTAGTTATGGCAAACAGCACATATTTAGTAAGTGTTAACTGGTAGTGGCAAGGGTTTGTAGGGAAGAAAGAGAGGCTGTATGCACTATTTGAGAATCTTTTTGCCTGAGACACAGAGCTGAATTTTTATGCCAATTGAGTTGGCATGTTGTAATGATTTTGACAGATCATATTCAATGTGAAGAAGACATTATTTGCCACTAATATTAGAAAATGAGACTCTTGTAGATCTAGCACTACTAATATTACAGTACAAATTTTTAGTGCATAAACTTAAGTATATAAAAATGTTAAATTTAAGTGTATAAAAATGTTAAACTTTAAATTCTATTTCAAGTTTTCATGCCAATCTGTGTTAGAAAACAATTGGTTAACTCAAGGTTCCCCTGCTTATATTGGTCATAATCTCAAACGACTGAATTCTGACAGATTAATATTCCAAATACTAACATCTTGAAAATTCCCCTGGGGAATTTCCTTGGAGGTAGAAAATTAATTCTAAGAATCAAATTAGACATAATATATGACAATGACAAAACAGTTTAAAAATATATCATTTGTAGCTGGTGTGGTGACGCATGTCTGTAATTCCAGTACTTTCGCTGAGGTGGGAGGATTACAGCAAATTTGAGGCTAATTGGGCTACAATATGAGTTTAAGGCTGGCCTGAACTACATAGCAAGATTCTGTCTCTTTTTTTAAAGCATATATTTTAACAGCATTTCTTCAAGCTAGATAAAACTGCATTTGCTTGAAGAAGCTAATAAAGGGTTTTGCTGTTTCATCACCAATATAGTTTCTGCTATGTCTGGTAGTCTATAGTCTGCATGTGGAATGAATTTCTCAGTATCCAAAACAACACAGAAGCATAGCATTGAAGATAGGAAAGTTTAATAGAGAATGATGGTGTTGGTATACATTGAATCATTAAAGAATTTCAAAAAGAGCAGCACCGTGTAGAAAATGAGTATAAATTTATTCTTAGAGAGCCATGCCCTATAAGAAAAAGGATCCATTCATTGTAACACAAGATTTCAAAATATAGTTGATTATGAAAGCAGCTCTTAAAGATGTCTTCTATACATACAATTGTCTATCATGTATCTGGTCAGTACACTTTTTTATGTTATAACTTTTAAGATTTTTTTGTTTTCTTTTTCTTTTCAAAGTTTTCCTCCACTTTGTGGGTTTACGTGTGTAGTGTGTGTGTGTGTGTGTGTGTGTGTGTGTGTGCGTGTGTGTGTGTGTTACTGAGGATGGAACCCAGGTCTGCACTGAGTCCAGCCCCTTTTTTATGTTTTATTTTGAGACAAGTTCTCATCAAGCCCTTAAACTGATCAGTTGGTCTTGAACTTGTGATCCTCTTTCCTTGGCCCACCAGAGAGATGGGTTTACACACTTCTCCTGCCATTTAGCTCATCAGTGTTATTTTTTACAGTTTGTTTTGCTATGATTTAATTTTTGCATCATTTCCAATACTGTAAATATAAATCATGTATATACTTTTAAAGTTCTAATTCATGTAATTTTTTGCAAATTTGATTCCAAAAAGTACATTATCACAATGTTGACTTTGTAAGCATTATGTATGTAAACATGTCAAAGCTTTCTCAGTAAATGAAGAAATGTCCATTTTGTACATTTGCATTTGTAAAAGATACAATTTATCCGGATACTGACTCTTTGGATGTCTGCATATGTGGTGTTAGACCCTTGGCAGTTTTTCCTTACTCTCATCAAAAGACTCAGGTTGTCTGTCATGGAATTTCAGATGACTGATTGTAAAGCTGATTGTACACAATTACCAATAGTTCCAGTTACTTCTGTATGGAATTCTTAAGGCATATGTTAATTTAGGGAAAGGTTTCCAAATTGAAACGAAGATTATCTTGTATTATGTTAATTAAAACAAAACTCTATAGAGTGCCTAAGTATCTCACAAGTCACATAAAAAACACCTAGTTGATATATGAGAATTATAAAGATAATTTATATAGTTTGGTGAAGAAAGCAGCCTATAGTGAAAGGCAATTAAACAAGAGCTATATCACCATATATTTTAAGTAGGAAATACATGTTCAGAAAGCCGAGTAATCATCATTACTCTTGTGGAATAGATTCCCTTAAAATTCTGATATTACCTCCTTTTCTTTCCACCTTATTTAACTGCTTTTCACATTCTAATATGCACAATCACCTGGGAATCTTGTTAAAATTCAGATTCTGACCAAGAGGCCTGTTATGAGGTCTGAGACACTGAGCTTTTAAAGGCATACTATGTATTTCCCATCTTATTAGTCTTTGGATCAGATTTTGAGTAGCAAGGCCAAACACTATGGAGACAAGAGTTGAAATGACAAAAGAGAAGCCATGTCAAACTTTCCTTTTTCATTTGTTTGTTTTGTTGCATAGACTACCCAAAACATACACTGAAATTCGTATGTTATTTATGTAGGATGATTCTCAGATCAGATTACTACTGTCTTTCTCACTGGTGGCTTCTTTATTCCCACAAAAGGAAAAGTTCTTAAAGACAGACACCTATCACCTAGTACACCATAGGTAAATATTATCTGTGACTCCCAAGCCAAGAGTTCTCAAAAAGTGGGACCTTACTGTGCCTGATGAGACGCTTTTTAAGAAGAGTCATGGTAAAGAGATTTCACATGATTCTACAAAAGAGTAAATTGTGCCAAAACTTAGACAAGTAAATAAGTCAACAATCATTTCTCTTTGGCTTTAGAATGTATTATTATGATAGAATTTTCAGGAAACATTTTCCAATTAAATTTTATTTAAGGTAGTAATAATGTAGATTACATACAATGATCAGATAACAACTAATACTAAAGTGTTAGTGAGGAAAAGATAGGGATGTGGATCTGCCTGAAAGTGTAAGAAAGCATTGTGGGGGGGGGGTCTCCGATAAAAATTTTTTTTTTTCTATGATGATACACCTGCTGAAAGGCAAGAGTTCAGCTACCAAGTTTAGGTCACTCAATGTAATTCAAATGAAAGAGCCTTCTCATAGGCCTTTAAAGTGTTAAAATATCTTCCCCTCTCCTCTTTTGTTACAAACACATACTACGTATCCATCCCTAAACTAAGAGCTTTCAACGAAGTGACTTACTAGGTCATCACTGTAAACCTCTGAGGTAACTGTTATTTTGCCAACAAAATAAGAAATTGAGCCTATTGAACATTTTGAGAAAATTTTTGAGAGAAATTTATCCTACTAGAATTTTTTGTGAAAAGCTCCATTATTTGGTTCATTCTATATTAATAAATGAATATATATGTACGTATCTTAAAAATAGGAAAATTTAGATTATTCATTAAAAGAACAGCCACCTATTAGACTCCTTGAAGTGGTTAGTATGTATAGCATGGTTTGAAAGTTACATATATACATATATATATATGTTTATATATAACTTTCTAAGTTAAATACATAAATTGGGGCATGTCTATAAGACTGTCACTTTGGTATTCATTTTGATTTGTTAGGAAGTAAATCTATTACCTATTAGTGTTTCCCAAGTTAACCAGATCATAAGAACCATCAGCAATGATTGTTAAAACTACAGAATTCCTATTACTCTCCAAGGAGACTCTGAATTAGATCTGAGGTGAGTTCTAGGTATTTATATAATGCAGTATCCATATATTTTTCACAATGAAGCAAATTTTAGAAACACCAGTCTACTGAATAGAGATTGGGTTTCATTAAAGCCCTCCATGGTTTCACTTAACCAACATTTCAGGCATCTGTAACATTGTTTTATGTTTATATGTTTTATCTAAAACATATGTTTTAGATCTGAAATGTCCCCTAAAAGTCTCCTGTGTGTTTTAGAAGGTGACTGGATCATGGGGAGACTATACTCATTAATAGATTAATTCATGGATGAGTTCATATAGCTAAATACACTGTTAGTGTGGTATGGTTGGCGGTGGGTAACTTGATACAAGACTGGACAGATACATTCTTTTCCCATATCTGCCTTCTCTCTCTGATTCCTGCTGCTGTGGGACAGGCAGCTTTCTTCTGCCACACTCTTTTACCATGCCAGTTTAGCCTTGGATCCAGTCAACCATGGATTAAGCCCACTGGCACTGTGAGTAAAGTAAAGCTCTGCTCCTTTAAATTGCAGGCAATGAATATTTCAAACCAGAAATGGTAAAGTGCCTAATATAAACATTAACTTACTGTTATTGTTTAGATCTAGAATGGCCCCCAAAAGGCTCTTGTGTCCAGAGGTGGGGCTTGGGAAGGTGATTGGATTCACTCAATGAATCAATGGATTAATTCAATGAAAAACTGAGAGATGAGTGTGCTATTAGGAAGTAGAGTCTGGTTGGAAAAGGCAGGTCACTGGGGGTGTAGCTCAAACATCTCTCTCTCCCCAGCTCTTCCCTTCACTCACTGCTTTTTGGCCACCATGGAATGATAGTTGTCCTTCACCTCATCCTTTCCACAGTACCATTTCTGCCTTGGAGCTAGCTGACTGTGGATTAGGACTTCAAAAAACTGTGAGCCAAAATAAACCTCTCCTGGTTAAAGTTGTCAGTGTTGGGTGTTTTGTCCCAGTGACAGTGCAGTAACTAAAACCTGCAAAAATTATCTACTCATTATTCCCTAAATAGATACTTTCCTCTAGCACCTTGGCTCAGGCTGTTCCTTCTGGCTAGATTATCCTTTGTCCCTATCTTTCTACAAAATCAAGGCTCAGCACAAAATTTAACTTCTCTACAAAGGCTTTCTAGGCAACTACAGCCATGATTATAATTTTTCCTTTGTGTATTCCCATAACTTTCTAAACCTCTATCACGGTGATTCTCAAAATGGGTCCTTCTCTCTGTAGCATTAGTGTCATTCGAGAATGTTAGAAAAGTAAATTCTTACAAACACTGCCTACAGTGCCCAGCAGTGTGTTTTGGAACAACAATCTAGGGAATTCCAGTTTACTGTGAAATCTAAAAATCCAGTATATTTTATATTTTATTATTATAGACATACTCTGTTTTATTGTGTTTCACTTTATTATATCTTATAGATACAATATTTATACATTGAAGGTTTCGATAGCAACCCTGCATGAAGCAAGTCGATTGGTACAATTTTTCCAACTGCTCAGATTGTTAGCATTTTAAAAATTAAAGTATGTATATTTTAATATGCCATTACATACATAATATACTATAGTATAGTATAAACATAGCTTTTATATTCACTGAGAAACCAAAAATTCATGTGACTCATTTTATTGCAGTATTAGTTTTATTAGTGGTCTAGAACCAAACCTACAGTGTGTGGAAGTACACCTATACCAATTAAGTATTGTAGCCTATTCACAAGAAGGTAAAGAAAGTTCCATGAGAGCAAAAACACTGTTTTCATCCTTTGCAGTACGAAGTACAGTGCTTTTCACTTAGCAGATCACAATAAGTCATGTTGAATTGCTATTTCTTTTGTATTAGGTCTATGTATGCAAGATGAATAGGCATTGGTTGGATCAATTTTTCATTTTAATTGTGTTTAAGAAATTTTAAAGGTTGTAACATGGTTGATTCAGATACAGAAACAGGTCAATTGTAAAGAGGACTAAAGTAAAGGAACTGTCTGTCCTTATTTTCAACATGAGACAATACCTCTTAGTTTTGTTCTAAACTTTTATCTAATACATATGATGCCACATGAATGTTTACTAACAATAGTAACATTATGGGACTGGGGATTTAGCTCAGTGGCATTAAGCACCTGCCTGGTAAGTGCACAGTCAAGAGTTCGATCCTTGGTATCAAAAAAAAAAAAAAAAACAAAAAAAAACAAAAGTCATCTGGAAGTTTTTCTCTTACCTATAGGGTTTTAAAGGCTTGAAAAAAAGATACTTTCAAAAATTTCTTAATTGGGCTTTGAATTCATATGGTGTCTGTACAATAAATATATTAGGAATATCAATTGCATAAGGTCTCTATATGCCACTTATGAACCAATGTTTGAGATATAACATATTGGAAAATAATATAAAATATTTTGCTATAGGAAAGGTCGACAATAATTTTTGGAATTTACAACACTGAAAACAACTGTTTATACTGATTAATAATATTTAATTTATTAGTGTTCAAAATTAGATAACAATAGGTTCAAATAGCCACAGGAGTCTTAAAAAAATTTAAAATAGCAAATAGAACAAAATACACGAGAACCACCATTAATAAAGAATCTATACAATAAACAGATTCACCAAGATCGTTCTGCTTTTAAGATCGATCTACCTTTTAAAGAAAATATAAAAATGAAATCTTGATTCTTGTCAAAATCCAATTAATAACTAAACAATTACTTCTAAGTGGAATTTAATTATGAGCTTACCGAAACAAAAGAAGCTACAATATAACTGAAAAATAAAAGTTCACATGTGTTGTAAAAAAGTTAACAAATCTGATCAAATTCAAGGGAAAGAAGTCTTCTCAATTATGAACTACTTTTTAAAAACAAAAGCATGTTTTGTGATTGTCTTCATACTTCATCTTTATTATGAAAAATGTTTTGGTTTGTTTTAGCAAATATCATCAAATATTCCCAGAAAAGACTTCATTTCATTAGCTTCATTATCAGGGTGATACCTACTTGCAGATGGGGGGAGAGCAAATAAGTAATCACTACTTTCTTACACAATTTGTTTTAAAATACAGAATAAATAACGTAAGACTAAAAAACAAAACCATAAACTTGAATACTGCTGTGATGCTAATGTATTGAGTCAACTTTAGTATGCATAACCTTTATGAAGATTGTGGGCAGAAAAACAGACTTCATAAACTATAAAAACTTAGGACCAAGTTGCACAGATATTTTTCAAATATACTGGAAAATACTGTCCTTTAATAAAATGTGAAGAGGTCTCTAATTTTTTTTGAGTCTTCAAGGGGAGAGAAATGCTATAATTTCCCTTTAAAACTGGCCAGTAACAAGGGTACTGATTAGATATCATTTGACCTTTCCATTGAACTTGTGAAATAATTGATTGGCTAAAATATGGTTTGAACTTTTGAATAATTAGCTGATCTCATCTGTATTTCTCAAATGATATTACATTTTATACAATGAACAAATATACTATATTCAAATCAGTAAACATAAGTATCAACTCAATGCTTTAGTTAATAGCACCATAAAGGTTTTAAAAATTAAGATATTTGATGTGAAACATCTTAAGGAGTACAGCTCATTAGGGGTCTATAATTTCAATGTCTTTACCAAAGTGTTCAGGTTCTGATCTTTGAAATCAATCAAGGAAAAAAGGAATGCTGAATTTCTTTAAAAAGTTTTCATCAGTATAGTCTTGAAATGCATCTAAAGAGTTCTTACCTGAAATCAATTTCCTTTTTAGTCACTGTTACTAATAATATAAATCTGCTTCCATAAAATTTGAAGATTTTAGATTTTTTTTGGAGTGAGGAAAGTATAACCTCTCAATCACTGGAGACAGATTTTGTTGTTGTCTTTCTTGTAAATGGACCTATATTTTGATGTAAAAAATAGCAATCACTGAAAGTTTAAGTAGTCAGGGAAAACGTAAAAGAAAAAGAAGTGCTTCTGCTTACATTATCTGCATTTTCAGTTTGTTGAGATAACTGAATCAGGGAGGATGCACCAAACTTGTCCTTAGCAGAATTGGATAAATAATTATTTGGCTTCTCATTCGATGAAACAAAACTAAAAATTAAAATTAATGATTTTTAAAGACATGACAAACCAGAGAAACAAAACATAATTTACATTAATAATGATTCTATGAGGATATGATTAAAGTTCATATTTGTGACAAAACTGACCTTCTGTTGCTTATAGTCATGGAGAAATTGATAATTTTTTTTTCTTTAGGCTAAACTACAAATTAGATACTTTTAAGGGAGGACAGAATTTTAAAGGACTACAGCAATAATTGTTCAACAGTTTACTTTAGAATCAAGTCTTAGGCATAACCCAGAAGTCTACAAATCTTTTCTTAATTCTGCTTGCTTTTTTAAGTTCCACTTTCAATCTTCTTTCCTTATTCTGGTCTTATTATAAATAAATAATTCTAGTTGTCTTCTTACATATAACTGTAAATGAGAACTTAGTCACAAACTTATGTATTAAATTCATCCATTAAAACATTTATTATTTACTATCATATGCTATGTATTATTCTAGGAGCTGTAATAGTAAATAAACCTTTAGAGCTGTATATAAAATAGTAAATAAACCTTTTTTCTACCTAGTAGAGGAACAGACAAAGAGTTAAAAATAAATGTATACATAATTGCAGATTTTGAACTTATAGAAAGAAATGAATTAGCAATATGATAGGAAATAACAGTGAGGGGGCATAAACCCACTTTAAAAAAATGACACATATGTAAATGGAACTGGATCTTTTTATTTTGGATAAATAAATATTATATATACATAACAAGGAATTAAACAGTTTTAAAAGTATATCAAAAGAAAAACAAGTCTTCCCACCCAGCTCCTCAGTTGCAGATCTTTCCTGGAGCAAATTCTTTTTTTTTTTTTTTTTTTAATTTTTTTTTTTTGTCTTTTTCCTTTTTTTTATCGGTACCAGGGATCGAACTCACGACTGCCTGCTTTCAAGGCAGGCGCTTATGCCGCTGAGCTAAACCCCCAGCCCCTCCTGGAGCAAATTCTAACACCAGTTTCTCAGAGGCTTCTGGCTAGGATTTATTTTTAAACCTATTTATCTGCCGTTGGTCACTTCTAAACTTCCAAAATTATTTGTAGTTTTTAAAAGGTGTTACAAAGAAGACTGTTCTGCTTTGCTATCTTCCTACTTGTGATTTATCTAATTTTTTCTCTACCTACAGCTTTGTTCTACTTTGTTGCTTATTTCTGTGATGCTATCTGACTCAAATTTAGAACCAATGAATGGAAATGCAAAAGGGACAAATTTTAGGACTTCTTTTTTTGTACCGGAATAGACATTGTACTTGCCAGGCAAGTGCTTGTGCCTCTGAGCTAAACCCCCAGCCAATAGGACAGTATTTTAAAAAGCTATTTTATGGTCTGAGAGATTCAAACATGGCTCCAGTCTCAGAGACATGATTCAGTAGGATTAGGTGGGCCCAGGAATCTGCATTTTTAACATGCAAGCCCTTAGGTGGTTTTGTGGCAGACGGTTTGACAACAGCATTTTGAGAAGAAGATTCAGGTTGGTAATATAGCTTCCCTGACATCTAATGACTTGAATTCTATGTCCAATTATGTATCAAAAGGATATCAACTTGTAAGAATTACAAACTAACGTTCAAAAACTCACCTGTTTGACATTTCTCTTTGGAATTTGCTCTTTGACTCGTGGAAGGGTAATTTACTTCCCCTGGTACTTGAACTTAAAGTGTTTCCAAATCCTAGATAAAGAGATAACATTTTGAAAATAAAATGACAGGAAATAGCTGAATGAAGCTTTTAACACATTCTTTTTTTTTTTTTTTTTTTTTTTTTTGCTTTTAACACATTCTACAAGAACCTTTCCAACAGATATGATCTGGTTATGAAAGGAATTCTTTTCAATAATCAAATTTAATTTGTTTAGAGAAAATAATGGCACAAAGCTAAGAGAATAAAACTACAAAGTATATAGGTTAGCTTTTTAGTTCACCACTATGAACTTTTTTTTTCACTCAGGTTAATGATCAAATTGAAATTCATTCAGTATTTTCAAAGGTCTGCATATTTAAAGTATTGTAAACATAGAGGGAAAGTAGCATTTATTGAGCTGATTTTCCCTCAAAGGATTAAGTCATCCCAAGGATCAGTTGTCTACTAACTTGCAGTGCACAATATTTAGTCTTAAGACAGGGATCAGTAGTTGTCCAATGACATAGGAAACTATGCCTAATGATTTTCCAGGCCAATTTTGTGAAGGTAGTCATAATCAAATCTTTTTGAGAAAAGCAATAGCTCCTTAAGTAATTCTTAGGGCCCTAAAACTGTATTTCAACTTCTATTTGCTTCCCTTGGAAAGAATTTTTTAAGAGCACAAAATGAGGAACATAAAGAAAGAATAAAAGTATAATGGTGGGAATAAGAGTCTGTACTGAGAAGGCTGAGAACTGATTTCTTTCTGTCAGCCCTCATGGGGTAGAGTATCTCCATTTGTTATTTTTGTCAAATACCCAGATTTTCAATTTTTGTTTTAGTGACATGAAGTGAAATTGCCTGTAACTCAAAGCATGAAGTCTTATTACTTTTTGTTTGTATATAATTTAAATGTAGTTTCTACTACAGAAGAAACAAATCCTTCATTTATACCAGAAAAGTCAGTATTTTGACCAGAAATAAAAGTTACTTTATTTTCTTTGCAAGTTTCTGAATACTTTTTAAAAAATCAAACATTTTTATCTTTCACAAATATTAGTAAGCCATGTGCAGTCTTAGTATGGAGATCAGAATAGTCTGCTTTGTAAGGGAGTGTTCAATGATCTAAATTTGAACAGTCTTCAACAAGACAGAGGAGCAAGAGAATAGAAAATGCTGATTTGCTATATCAACATGAAATAACCTTGATCTTTGCCTTTAGGGGAAAATATGTTCTTTGTAGAGAATCACATTTTCAGTTTTGTTAAAAATTATAGTCTTAGTGAAACAAATCTAATTAAACAAGCCCATATAAAAAAAGCAAAGAAAATTAGTTCTAGGAGCCAAAATAAAAAATAGTCCAAGAATTTCAAATGAAATTACTTCATGCTAAAACATAATTCTACCTGTTGTCTTTGTCTTCCCATTATCAGCTGAAAAGCTAGTAATTTCTATTAAGTTTTCATCATCAAAATCATCCCAAAGTTCATCTCCCAATTCAAAGTTTACATTCAAAACTTCTGAAAATGAAGAGTAGCTTTTATCTGCATCTGTCAAATTTTGGTTTCTAGATACATTAAAATTTCTGTTGACTACCACTGTTTGAGGACTCTTCTCATTTGAAGTTGTAGAGCAGTTCCACCTAAAAAAACCTGTTATATGTACATATAAAAAGAATAGTACTTTTAAAAACATAAGCATCATTTACGTTGATATATCAAACAATATCTTTCAACTACCAGAGTTCTTGAGTAATACTTTTCAAAAGCTCTGTGTCAAGCATTTTAAATATGTATTGTATTTATTTACTATATTAAATGTACTGATAGTTACACTAAATTTAATTTTCAATGGATCTTAAGAATTATATTTTTCTCTTAATTCACATATGAAATAATGTATAAATTAAATTATAGTATAATTATAGTAGCTTAAATTAAATTATAGTAGCTTCTAAAATAGTCTCTTTCTTCCATGGAGCTCTTCTTACTAGTTAATTTTGAATGTTGTTATGAAATACATTTTTCTAAAATCTATTCTTATTTTTCTGCTGGTAAAATATTTTCAGTGTTATCATTGTTCATATCCTGGATTAACAGCCAGACTACCTGTGTGAAGACTTCACCTTTTTTTGTTAATTAGTTATATGATTTTAGGCAAGTAATTTAAAGTCTAGTTATCTCTCTGCAAAATGAGAACAACAATAATACCAATTTCAAAAGATTGTTATGGTGACTAAATGCCCTGTATAGTTCTGCACAATGATACACTAAATCATGTTGCACAACTGTCTTTCAAAAAAAATCTATGAATACATACATGTATATTATCAACTTTATTGATATAAAAGATATATACTGCATAGTTTATGAATAATAATGTATACAGCTTGCTTAATTGTAAATTCTATATAGCTGATTCTACTGAATGATTTTATTGCTTTGCCACTCTTTTATCTATAGCCAAACTATCATTGCAATTGACAAATGACTAGTGCTCACATGAATGTTGTTTGAAATGTTTGTTGGCTCTAACAAGTAAGATGAAAGAAAACATCAAAGTTTTCTTTGGAAGGACTTCATTTATTCATCTTTGACTTATACAGCATCTTTGCTAAACTAAGTAGTAGTTTTCAAACACTGGAAAAATATTCCCTTGATTCTTTTGTGTGTTATTCACAATGATAATGGCTATAAATACAACACACTGTTAAATTTAATATATGCCGCTTAAATCTAAACAATAAATAAAACTTAAATTCTGATAGGCAGTGTTTACTGATTCCCACAATAAAAGTATGCCACCATAACTGATTTCAAATTACTAATGTGGTATCACTGAATAAGAAACTAAGAAGAAACAGTGTAGTATCCCCTTGCATAATATTTCCACCATATAGGTAAATAATCTTAAGAATACAGGTAATAGTGAATTGTAGTGAAATAATTAGGAAGTGATAAGTTTTGCATTTTCCTTTTAGAAACAATTTATTTTACTGAATTTTTATATAATCTTAAATAATGACTGAAAAATTTCTGAAAATTTAATAACTATTCCTCAGAAGCCAGGACAAACTTACTCAGTACACTAGAGTTTCCTTCACTTTAAATATCCTCTATCTACTTCTTAATTCAAATTTTACTTTACCCTTCAGCTGTACTTATAACTATAGTTCACATTATTCTAGTTTTGTACTCAATACAAAACATGATACACATAATATATGTGCTAAAAATGGAAACAGATACAAAGTGCAATGGGAATACAGAGGAAAGAGAAATGGGAATCAAAAAGATTGCTGAGGTAAAACATAAAGGAACAGTAGGACTGTTGAGCTTGATTAGATCTGTGAGGACAGAACTGGCAAGAAAGAACAACAAGATAGACTATGAAGAGAGAATAGCATGTAAAAGACGCAGCCAAATGAGAAACCAAAGATGGGAACTATGAGTTTTCAAATTTCTGGAGGATAAAGCAGAAAGCAGGGCCCACTAAAGTCATAAAGACAAGGCAAATACTAGACCATGGTCAAGTTTGTCATATTACAGTCACTTTTATTCTTATTAGCAAAAGATAACTTTGAAGATGTTTTAGCAAGAGGTTTGTATGATCATATATATGCTTGTTTGGTCACTTGGAATAATTATGGGATCAGAGGAAAATAAGTTGAAAACAGAAAAAAGTAAGAAAGTTACTGAAATAGATGAGAAAAGTTATTTCCCAAGCTGAATATCAATTTTAAAAGACAGAAAGGAAATAACATATACAAGAGATGTGTAGGAGGAAAAATAAGATTTGGTAGTAAATAGCACATGGGTAAGATATTTAGAATGATTTTCTTTTAGCCCCCAGCAGCTTAGAAGAGCATTTATTTCTTAAGCTAAGAAGAAAATAGAGTAAAGATAAAGAAGATGGAGTCTGGATGCTGACATGATAATGTTAGGTGGATATATGTCTAGGAAAGTGATTATCTTAGATGAATTTGGAGTTAGAAAGATCTACATGAATGATATAGATTTAGGAAACATCAAGAATATAGTTGGTGATAGAAGACATGAGCTTAGGAAATATTGTCTGGGAACTGTTTTGAAGTGAGAAAAGAGGAAGAGGAGTGGGGAGAAGAGGAGGGAGAGGAAAAAGAGGGAAAAGGAGAGGAGGAAATGGAGGAGAGGTAGAGGGTCCTTTTACAACATCAACAGGAAAAAGAGCCCAAGCAGTCTGGAAAGTAGAAGACAAACCAACAGAATGAGTTAATTAAAACCAAAGACTTTCAAAAGGAAAGGAAGAACAGAAGTATAAAATACTACAAGTCAAAAAGAATAGGAGTTGAAAAAAGCCACCAAATGACACTTAGGAGTTCACTAACTGACCTGAGTAAATGCAGTTTCATGGCAGAGACAGAAAGAAAATGTGACTGGTAATGAATGAAGAGTGACCAAGATGTAAGAAAATGAGCATACAGAATGTATATTGTTCCTTCAAAAATTTTTATTTTGATGAAAAAGTAAGAGATAGAGGGTAGAGCAAGAGGATTTTGTTTTTTCTTTGTTTGGTATGCTTTCCGTTCTTTTTTTTTTTTTTTTTTTTTTTTTGGTACCAGGGATTGAACTCACAACCTCGTGCTTGCCAGACAGGTCCTTATGCCACTGAGCTAAATCCCCAGGCTTTATGCTGTTCTTTTAGTAAAGTACCACTCTTTTCCTTTGGGGAAACATGTCTCTACTATATTCTGTGCCATCCTGGTGAAGCCTTTGCTTGTGGTACATTGACTTACCTGGGACCAGAGAGATAGAATGATCCAACTGCCCGGGATTGATAAAGAATGAAGACAGGGCTCAAATAAGGCCAGTCAGAATGAACTAAGTTCAAAATGCACAGAGAAGACTACATTTTCCTACTGATGTTGCTAAACTGGGAAGATATAAGTTACAGAATATTTGCTAAATGAGAAAGCCACGTTTACAAATAAAGCTAATAAGCAAAAAGTATAGCTAAAAGATTGAAAGAAAGCCAGAGACAGGATGAGGTCATCTGAGTGCCTAGATCTAGCCAAGATTAAACACAGATGTATACTTAGAGTTTTCAGTTTACATGAAGGTTAAAGATAGGTACAGTAGCAGAGAAACATTAAGTTGGATGGCAGTACAAAGGAATGGAGGAAAGGTGAAAAGCTTCAATTCTCCACTGGCAGCTAAAAGTAATTTTGTTTTCTAGAAATGGCATTAGATTGGGAATAGGGAGGTATAGAATCTTTTTTCTGGCCTGGCAATTAATTAGATATGTGATTTTGGGTAGGCCATTTAATTTCTCAGAGTCTTGGTTTCCTACACTATAAAATGAGACATTGCACAAAGGTCCCTGTCAATTTAAATTTTATGTCAACATGCTTTCTCCTAGAAATTCTAACACTTTTCTTCCCTTCTTGAAATCAGAATATAGGTGATGAAATTGCTGTATTTTGCTAAAATATTCTCAAAATCAGTATTTGATTACATTTAAAATGTTTTGCCAACAAAGATAATATATGAAAAGAATACACATACCCAATCATTACTATTAATCACTTAAAAGATTTTGATGAATATCACTCAATAAGTACATTTGTTTATGTACTGACTGTCCTGAGTGTTGCTTGGGCAGGTGTTGATATTTTAAGATATACATGGTATGTACAGAAAAATTATTTTTTTTGGTACCAGGGATTGAACCAAGGATTTTATAAAATTATTATTTTTATATTATAAAAATTAAGCATAAATGCAATTTTTGGTCATCCTGTATTTAAATAATCGGGTTGATAAGTGAATAATAGTAGTGAGACAGGAGATATGGGCTCAACATGACCCAAAATGTACTCACAATTTATCTTCCCTATTTTATAGCTATTCCCTGTAGCCAGCCATGGCTATATCAAACACTACACAACTGCTATGGGAGATATTTGCTTTGGTCGCAGCAAGCCTCAGCTGCAGGTACATCTAGCTAACTCTGTCCTGCAGCCTCTCTGGATGGCTTCCCCCGGCCCCCAAAGCCATCCTCAGTCAAGTATGTAAGGAACATTTCTCCTGGCCCTGCCTAAACATAGTCTAACACTGCAGATGCACAAGCTTTCTTCCTCATATATAAATGATCTCCCTATACCCTTTTTGGGTTAGTTTGTATAATCTTCCCTCTCATGCTGTAGTATAAATCCTAATAAAGCCTTTTCTAGATGGTCTATTTTTTTTTGCCTATTCATGATTTCTATTTCTAATGCAACAGGCTGATAAAACTGTAGGCCACTAGAGCTGATAATGCTAAAGGAGGCTAGCAGCAGAGAATGATGGCAATGGACAATTGGTAGGCACTGCCATCTTGGTCACTGGAAGAGTTTCCAAAGGCTGCCAATAGCTGCTGGCTCCAGAGGCTAGAGAGTAGCAGAGGGCTACTAATGCTAAGAGCTGACAGCTTCTGGCATTCAAAGCTTCAGCTACTAACACTTCACCTATTCAAGATTTCTATGGGAACTGATCAAAAGAACACTCACAGTATCAGATGCCATGCTAAGAGATTTACATACATTTTCTCAGTTAATTCTAATATTTCTGAAATTTAATCAGATTAGGGAATTGAGACAAAGTGGCTAAGTATACTGTGTGGGGTTACACTAAATGGCAGAACTAGAACTTGGACCTAGATAGACTATTTCCCTCCTACTGGACTATTCAACTTTTTCTTTCTTTCTTTCTTTCTTTTTTTTTTTTGTCTTTTTCCTTTTCATTGGTACCGGGGATTGAACTCACGACTGCCTGCTTGCAAGGCAGGTGCTTATGCCGCTGAGCTAAATCCCCAGCCCCTCAACTCTTTCTTTCTTTTTTTTTTTTTGTGTTTTTCGTTTTTATCGGTACCGGGGATCAAACTCACGACTGCCTGCTTTCAAGGCAGGCACTTATGCTGCTGAGCTAAACCCCCAGCCCCCCCCATTCTTTCTTAAAAAACAATAAATAAAATAGCCCCAGAATAGAGTTACTACTGGGGGTTAAAGAAGCTAGATGGGTTTTTATATCATAATATTAACAATCATAAGTTAGATTTTAGATGGTGGGTAAAAAAGAAAGTTATAAAAATTATACAGATAAAATATTAAAGTAAGTAGAAGAAAGGATAAATTCTGTACAGAGAAGGGCAGGAAATAAAACAGTAACATAAGGAAAAAAGAAGTTGGATACCTATAAATTGAAAGGCGATAACAATAAGAGGGTTGACAATTTTAGACTTGCTATTTTATAATAATATTCACTCCTTGAACAAGTTGGATAAATACTCTGATTCTCCAAGTAAAATTAGCAGACTTTCTTGATCTCATACTGAGCCTAAGGGCTGCTGGTATCATTAAGAGGTGGTAGATTGTAGATTTTTTTGGTAGTGGTAGGGAAAGCTAGGCAAGTGCTGTACCACTAAGCTAATCTGCAGCTCTCTAAAATCTTAAATTATGTCTAAAGAAACCACAAAATGACAGCAACAAAAAAGAGTGGCAAAAGAAGTCAATGCCAAGCATAAAAAATTATGTTCAGAAAACCCTAAGCTTATCATGTCTTGCCATTTCATTTTCCATTTATATACAGCCACCTGCACAAACAACTCACTGGCCAGAATTATTTCTGAATCATTTTAATAGACTGGGTATGAATAACAATGCTATTAATACCAAGATACAGAGTAATGATGAAACAGACACAGTAATGAATAATTTATGTAAATTATACATTAATTTAATGAAAGACAAAAGTAAAAAGCAAATCTGCATAACATCAGCTATATCCCTCAACCTAGATTACATTCTCATATTATTATAGAAATTGTAACATTCATAAGCCTAAAAACTGAAGAAATACTAGTGGCCACCCATTTCAATTTCTTCATTTTAAAGATAAGACTAAGGTCCAAAGAGGTTACACAATTTCCCCAGTTATTTTGTAAAACTGAACTAATTTTATAAACATAAAATTATATAATTCTAAAAACATGAAAATGACAACTTAGTTTTTTACTATTCTGCTATTCAAGGATAGCTTTTTCCCTCAGCTTTTCCTCAGCTTTTTATAAATTAAATTTATATTACTTTTAAATTAAAATAAGCAACACTATGTAAGAAAGATATTTATCAACAAGCTATAACACACATAACAAAACCATTTAAAATAACAAACCCAAGAATCTGAAATTGATTTAATAACCCAAGAGAAATATATTGCTAAGAGTCATAAGAATTTTAGATGTTAGTTTTTCAATATTACTTGTCAATCAGAACTAATGATAACCTATATTCCCTCTCAAGTCAATATCAACAGGAATTTACCTTTGCCTTGATATTCAGACAGTTCTTGCTGAACATTTTCACAGATTTCATGTTGATTCCCCTGCTCCATTATAGGCATGTTTAAATATTCTGACCTTCATAAAATTTTTTTAAAAAATAAAAATGTTAAAGAAAACATAAAAATGAATCTGGGCTACTTATTCACATAAATGAAAAGAATATGGTCTATCCACTCAGCACTTCTGTGATAAACTGTATCCAGCCTGGGTAGCAAAGTGCAAAGACAGAGGTTAATGGAAGAGACTAAAGTCTCAGATTGTATACTGATATTTGCTATCAGTATATAATCTCAAAATAACCATTGCTAATCAACTTGTTGTCAGCTGAAGTCTCTAGAAGTAGTACTGGGATTCAGTATTTTGATCCCAGTACTACTGGTCAGTTCCTGTGCTATATTAGGCATTAACTGAACATCATCCCTGCATATAGAATGCCTTCATCTGGATGGGAAAGTATATATCTTGTTGTCTTCTGGGCATCATGATATAGGAAAAGAACACTGAATTATCTCCTAATGCCTCTGCTTACTAACTGGGAGTATGAAGTTCAGTTTTTTCACCAATAAAGTGAAATAAAAATATTTCATTTGATTAGCCAGATTGTTAAGGTCAAAAGAGATAATGCACAAAAGTGAAATTGTAAAATATTTTTGAAGTCTGAAGTATGAATAGTATAAACTGAGTCCCTGCATAGAAAGATACTTTCTATTTTAACTTGGTCTCCTTCTTATTAGTTATTTATTTATTGTTTGTTTGTTTTTGAGAGAGTCCACTCTATAATTCAGACTAATGAACTCACTGTGAAGCCTAGACTGGTTTGTTTTGAACTTCTGGTATTGCTCCTGCCTCAGGCTCCCAAGTTCTGGGGTTATATGGATGTACTACTATGCCCAGTAACTTTCTTTTTTAAAGCATAGTATCTTCCCGTCACTTGTTTTAGAAATCATAGAGCCTGAAAAAATAGGTAGAATGGTAATTTCCTAGGAAAAAGATGATTCAATGAATATTAGTATTTCATAATTGTGGAGTTAGGGTTAGTACATTTAGGGCATGAAAGATAATAAAGCCCTTACAATGCTGTTGTTTCATTATGGAACTAAATGATTGGTGTGGTTTACTGTGAGTGGCTAGCGAACACCTTTCCCTGATTAAGTGGCTATGTGAAGGAACAATGAGCTTAAAATGAATATTAACATTATATTTTTACCTTGATATACTGGGAACAGAAGGCTTTGGAGTAAAACCAAACTCTTTAAGGTCCACACTATGAGATTTACCCATCTGCATCTATTAATAAAAAATATAAGCTCAACTATCAGTTTCACATGAAGAACTTTAACAAACAAGGCAAACAGAAAAATTCCTGTTGGAACATAAAAGTCCAGACATCAATGAAACTCAGATTAGTTCTCAACTCAAATATCTTTCTCAGGCCTTTCTTAAATGTTTGCCATCTTTATGTTTCATTATTAGGACTTCTTCTCTTTTTACTTTGTATGTTCTCAAGGATATTCCTATGGTTTCAATTATCATTTTCATGTGAATAGCTCTCATATTATTTCTAGCTCCGCTCTCTGTCCTTCACCTAGGTAGATATATCTCACAGACCTCCCAGTATTTCCCAAATTAATTTATTCTGTCTCTACCCCTTCAAATTCCCTTTAGTGTTTTTACCCTAGAGAGGCCCAACTTTTCTCCCATTGTTCAAGTCAGAAAGCTAAGCATTATTTTTTGATTAGTCCTTCTATCTCATTCCTCATAACAGACGAAGTACCAAGGTAGCTGATCCCTCATTTGAATTTATTTTTAGTTTAGTCACTTCTCTCCATTACTTCTACTGCCACCTTAGATGAGGTCATCATTTTGCTAGAATTATTGCACAATCTAATCAGTTCACATGTTTATGTTTTTATCTTCTAATCTGTTCTCTACATTACAGTGAGATTAATCTTTATAAAATGCAATTTTGATCATGTCACTGATTAAAGCCCATCAGTGGCTTTCCAATACTTTGGAGGATAACAAATAAATTATTAAAATAGCAAAAATGTTTACATGATCTAGCTCCTAGTTACCTTTCATCTCTCTCCCCTCCTCTACTTGCAACTGAACTCTAGATACACTGTATTCTTGCAGCTCCTTTAAAGATCTTTCCTACTCCCCAGACCTTTATATACGTTTCTACCCCTTACTACCACACCATTCTCGAGCTCTTGATATGTACCTTACCCTTGGGTCTCAATCCATCTATGAGGAATCGTTTCTTGGCTTATCAAATGTAGACTGAGCACATTTTCTATCTAAAAGGAAGTATCTTATACTTCTGTCACAGAATCACCCATCCTAACTGAAAAGGTCTGTTTCCCTATGTATCCTTCCTTTATTCAACTATAAATTCTGAAAGGACTGGAGATAAAACTTTTATTTTGTTACTATATTACAGTACATTCTTGATGCTCAGTGAATATGGAAGGAAAGAAGGAAAATATGGAAGAGACAAGGAAATGATGAAGGGAAGGAATATTATGTTCATGAAAACATTGTCTCAGAGAAGGTGATGATCATTTCAAACCTCTTGCCTCTCCCTAGTTCCCAACTCTACTTCTATTCTTGTGACCCAGAATATTTATTCTTATAAAAGCCCTAGAAAAGAACATTACTAGGCTTTAGTCCTACTAGGATGTGATATCCTAGGCTTTAGTCTACTAGGATATGATATCTTATCAACCAGTAGAAACCCAGTTTTTTTTTTGTACCAGGTTTCGAACTTATGACCTCTCGCTTGCCAGGCAGGCACTTACACTGCTGAGCTAAACCTCCTGCCCTAGAAACCCATTTTTAAATCACTTTGTAAGGAATACTTTTGCTCAATAATAGACAAGGTACCAAAACTGAAGTCAGCTTTAGACTTTCCAGCTCTATTCAGCACTGATAGAAGCCAGAAAGGACAAGATCATCTAATTTCAACTTTTGCTGAACCAAGCCAAGATCATATCCTTCCCTTTGCTGAACCAAGCCAAGATCATATCCCTCTTTTCTGGCTAAAAAAAAAAAAAAAGCTAGTGACATAAGAGGTGTATAAATGTGTCTAAAATTAGTAGGTCGAGACTGATTATAAATAACATTCATATTCCTAGTGAAGCCCACTAGTAATTGTAAATTATACTGAGGATACCTATCTAATTGATACACTGAGCAAATTATATTTATATTCATCTAATTGCAGAACAAAGAAATGTTATTAAAACTAACCTTGAGACGTTTAACTGGAGGAAGAGATGAGATGGCATTCCTGCTTCTTAAATCAGATAAATATAAAGAAATTTTGGTCTCTTTAACTTCTGACTTCTGAGCAACTCCAGTTTTACCTATGAAAAGAAATTTTAGATGTTTTTAGATTAAATTTTAGGTATTTTTCATGTAAAGCCAAATTTCTTCAAAAATTTTAATCCACTATTTACTTTTTCATGTTGCCCACAAAATAGATACCTTGAGATCATGTTAAATGTAATAAATTAGAAAGAAAATGTGAGTTATAGATAATTAGGATGCTATTATAACACATCAATGATCTTTCACTTTTTAATGCCTGAAACAAACTTGTTTGTGGAACTCACAGCAATCATGTCCACATGTATGTTTATTTTTACAATGATGATTGCATTCTCTGTTCCCAGGTTTTCTGCAGACAGTCATTTCTAAATTAATATAAGAAAAAGAAATATTTTATTACATATACTATGAATTTAATATAACTAATGTTATCTCTTTTCTCTCAGACAGTATAAAAGGACTTTTATTTTCATGTTTTTTAAAAATGTTAACCTATACAATTTAAAAAATATATTTCTAATAACATTTAGACCTTGTTCCACTATTAAATCCAGCTTTTCATAAGCACCATCTGGCCATCTAAAAGCTCCTCCCAACCTTCCTGAAATAAACAAAAGCCAAATATGACAAAATATCTAACAAATTTTGTCTTTAATAAAGTGAGAATGATTATTATTTTAGGTACTGATAAGATAATAATAATAAACCTCTGGGAGCTGAAAATTGACATCCAAATCAATATTCCCAATTAAAAACAAACAACTTTGAGAGTCCTGTGATCACAGAAGACAAAGATAAGGCCACCTTGTAATTATTTCTGAAACTAAACACAAGCACACTCAAGAAACAAACAAACAAAAAAAATAATGAAACATCTCCCCCTTCTGGCTAACATAGATGGCTATTAATTTTTAAATTCAACTCTAAGATAAAAAGCACCAAATAACCAGCATCTCCCTTTCTGAGAATATCCAATCTAGAACTGATCTCTGTTTTCCCTAAACCCTTCCAGGAATTACCAAGCACAAGATGAAATCCTGTAAGAAGCTCCTCCAAACTTCCTGAAATTATCTTCAATTCTCCTAGTGATGTGCTTTCATTAAACAAATCTAACATTCCTCAAAGACAGATGATTTTTGAATGAAAGCCTTTTTAATATTACACTTTGTAAGAAATGCCATGACTTAATCATTGGGAATTTGTGTACCAAGTCATTATCTGTCTCTCATTTAGACCTTAATTTGTTTCTTTAAACCCAGTCCTCCATGCTTCAAATTGTTCCATATATTGTTGCTTAATTAATCTCCCCTAAATTCAATTCTAATGAGATAATTTGCCCACTTAGCATCATTAGCTATTTCTTGATGTCAACAAAGTCAAAATGATCTTCAAAGTCCTTTACAGTTAGTCCAATTGTCCTTTCTAGCATCCATAATAACCTTATATCCATTAAAATACATTCAATTGCCATTCTTCAAATAATCTTGTCTACTTTTCTCTTACTACACCTTGTATGTGATCTTGTTTTACAAGATCTTTACTTCCTTGACTATCAGAAGTCTATTAAGTTTCAAGGTAACTCAGATGCCAGTTCTACTATAGAAATCTATTGTGATCATTTCATCAAAAGTTATTTATCTCTTATTTGGACCCCTATAGCTTTTTCTTTGTGCATTTAACTTACTGTATATTTAGTACCTCTATAAAAAAAAACAGTGCTGAGGTACAGGATACACTAGAGTTAAAAAAATTAGTTCTAGGGGGCTGGGGATTTAGCTCAGCGGCATAAGCACCTGCGTTGCAAGCACACGATCGTGAGTTTGATCCCCGGTACCGATAAAAAAAAAAGACTTCAAAAATTAGTTCTAATATGGGGTCTTTTCTGAAAAACAAAATAAGGTTAAAAGCAATATCTTTTCTATTTATTTCAGGTGAAAATATAAAGTGAAATTAAGCATGTAAAATTATTTTGAAATTAAGTGCTACAATAATGTATTATATGCGTGTATTATATTACATTAATTCAAGATCATACAAATAATTATAAAGTTGAAACTGTTCTGTGTGCTCTGAAGGACAGGTACACTACACTATCTGGTAACAGGGTGTGCTGTCCTAGTGAAGAACGTTGGGGAGAAGCCTGAAAAAATGATAGGAGTTAACAAGGAGACAGGAGAAAGGGAGTTTCAGGCAGAGGCATGACATATTCTATAAACCTTCATGACAAAGGAAAACACAGCCCACTGCAGAAAATGAAACGTTACTGTGGCCACTTCTCAACAATTAAGAAAGAACATATGAAACTATACTGAGAGAAAAGGCAGCATATGTTTGCAGGGCACAGCTGTACCACAGCACCCTGCAATAGCCTGTCCCACAGGTCACATAGGTAAGGCTCAACTATTCGCAGAATCCCTGTGATCCGGCTTGGAATACGGTAGGTAGGGCAGTGTAATGAGGAGCAGTTTCTTATCTGATTCCTAAGGAGCTTGCATGAGGCTGCCATGAAGCAGTATCTCATTTGCTTTCCTGATTCCAGTAAGCCATGGTACTTCCTACTTTACCTCTTCTGGGTACAGCTGTAGGATATAATATGGCTTAGCTACAGCAGAGTTCACATCTCAGAAACAAAGCAACTTACCTCTCATCTTATCTGGCCCCTCTAGTTCAGTGTCACCCTGTAGGATTAGGGCTGGGAGTAGCTGGTACCATGATGATGTTGCTCTGCTGTCTGTGTAAGTATTAAACCCACCTGGGTCTCTTGTGTCCTTCCCACCTAAATCTATAAAAGTGAACCAGCCAAGTCTATAAATAGCAGGCCAGACTATGTATCAGCTGCCAAAACATTGCTGCTTAGGGACTGGTTGACCATGTAACAGTGTGGAACCTTGTAGGGCATGCCAATGATTTAGAATCCAAGAGAGATATAGAAAGTCATTGATGTGTTTTAACCAACAAAGGGACATATCAGATTTGCACTTTGAAAAACACTGCTCCATAATGTATAATAGGGAGAAGAGAACTGAGATAAAACATAATGGGTACAACAAAATTAGCTAAAAACTACTATAGGGATCAAGGTAAAAAAAAATTGGTAACTCAATCTATGGTGATAACATCAGCAGAGGCAGAAAAATGATTTGATTTGAGCCATATTTAAGGTAAAAATACAGTTAAAGAAAGATGAAGTGTAGTACTTTTCTTTCTTGAGAAGCATACTGCTTTCCATTTAGCCTAGCAGCACCTACCTTATGTTTCTTAATGTTCACTTAATATTTCAGGAATAAAGATAAATATTAGAAAGCATCTCACTCACTTTTTATCCCCTCTCAGATATCTCCTTCCCTGAGCCTTAGATCATCCTCCTAATGCAATGGAAGCTTGTCTAACAGCTGCCATCTTGGAACTTCCTTTCATTAAGTTTCTGAGCTCAATCCATTATATCTGGACTCTCTGACCTTTTGTTTCCTGCTTAACTCCTTTGTTATACAGGTGTTCATCCTCAAGCAACTACCTAAGAATGAATGTGTGAGTTTCAGTTTCCAGACCTTTAAATTTATTAAGAATCTTTATTTTACTTTCACACTGAAATAAGAGTTTTGGCTGGAACAAGGACTGAATTTGGAATTTAAAGTTCATTGTCTTCTATTATCCAGTGTTGCTGACAAAAAGACTATAACAATCTTGAAATTTGTTTCTTGGAAATATTTATGATTCTCTCTTTATCTACAATATTTTCACATGTTGCAAGTATGCCCTGTTTGCAGATCTTTTATGCATCCTAATTAACGTTAAGAAAGCCTTCTTGATGAGATTTATCACTTTAGGTCTAGAAAGTTTTTAAAATTTTTTTCTCCTGAATTGTTTGTTTTCTCTTTCAGGAACATTTGTTAGTCACATAATAGGCTCCTAAACTGCCCTTTTGTCTCTTATGTTTTCTGTCTCATTGTCTTTTTGCTTTCATTAGATTCAACTGACTTTATTTTCTATCCCCCATCCTTCTAGATTTTACTTGCCTGTGCTTGTTCTTTTATGGAATTCTATTTTTTTATTTTTAATCTTTAACTTCTGAGATTAATATTTAAGCTTTTATACTGTATTATTAATTCCTGATTTACCTTATTGCTCTTTCATTTACTTGGTTTACTCATCTTATACTTTCACACGTTCCATATTTTTCTCAAATATCTGGTCATCCTACATTGTCCATCTTAAGGTATGCTTATTGTATGTCCATCTCACATGTGAGGAAACATTCATTTAGAGTTCAAGTAACATGTTAAGAGTGTGCTGTTAAAAAGTAGCAAATCTGAGATTCTAATTTCTCTAATCTAATTTCAGAGTCTAAATTCTCAATTATTATACTTCTGAGTTATATTTCAATCTCCCCAAATCACTAATTTATTTCAAGACTAAATCTACTATTTTGGATTGGGAACGCTAGAAAGAAATGCCTCCTGGCAAATTGTTCTTTTTGGAGTAAGGAGTAAGAATTTGTCTTAGTCTTAACTCAAGGACTTCCAAAAAGATGCATTTTCAAATACTGCCACAAGATGGCGAACAAAGATTACATATACATTTGTTTTGTTTCCAGTTGCAAAAACTAATTGAAGTAAGAAGGTCTAACAAAGATTCTGAGTGCCCCCAAAATTTCTAGGAAGAGTTGGCAAGTCTTATCAGGAATGAAAACTGTTACACAAGTTTGCTTAGACTATTACCACTTTTTAATCTCAATTTTATTAACATCTACACTGATCTTTGTAAGTTCCATCCAGTACTAGCTTTGGATTTGCCTTGTTCTTATGTTGGATATTAGATGTTTCATTAGGTTATTTATTTGGGCTTTCCATATTTTTCTGGTGTAGGCATTTGTAGCTATAAATCTCCCTCTTAGGACTGATTTCATTGTGCCCCATAGGCTCTGGTATGTTGAAATGGCATTATCATTTTATTAATGCAATTATCTACTTTCTTCCTTTATTTCTCCCATGACTCATTGATTATTCAAGTATGTTTATATCCATGTGTTTACATAATTCTGTTGTTTCTTCTGCAATTGGTTTCCAGTTTCATTGTACTATGATTTTCATATATCAGATAACTTTGTATTTATTTAAGTGTGCTTTATGGGTTAGTATTTGGCAAAATTTTGGAGAAAGTTAAACTTAGACTCATATCTCTCATCACGTACTAAACTAGAATAAAAATGTATCAAAGATTTACATATTAAAACAGAAAAAATCTGCTGGAAGATAAAATAAGTAAAAATCTTAAAGACAGGCATAAGCAAGGATTTTCTGAACAGAACCCCAGTTGCATAAGAAATAACATAAAGAATAAATAAATGGAGTCATATCAAATTAAAAAGCTTCTGCATACAAAAGGCAACAAGCAGTGGAATGAAGAAAGAACCTACAAAGTGGGAAAAACTTTGGCCAACTTTTCCTCGGACAAAGGATTAACATCTACAATATGTAAAGAACTAAAAAAAAAAAAAAATCTGACCCTTAAAATAAGATTCAAGAAATGGGCAACTGAAATGAATAGACACTTCTCAGAACAACAACAAATAGTCAATAAATACATC
The DNA here is from genome assembly GCF_034190915.1 of Cavia porcellus. Lineage (NCBI taxonomy): Eukaryota > Metazoa > Chordata > Mammalia > Rodentia > Caviidae > Cavia > Cavia porcellus. The sequence goes on from NW_026947484.1 coordinate 113,183,012, forward strand.
TCTGATCATACAGAAATAAAAATTAAAATAGCACTAAAATGCCATCTTACTCCAGAAAGAATAGCTATCATCAAGAAATCAGACAATAACACATGCTAGTGAGGCTGTGGGGAAAAGGAATCCTTTTATGTTTTTGATGGGACTGTAATTAGTACAAACATCACTATGGACATGAGTATAGAGATTCCTCAAAAAAACTAAAACTAGAAATTCTGTTTGACCCAGCTCTTTCTTTTTTAGCTATCTTCTTGAAACAGTTAAAGACATCATATTAAAACAATACATGCAATACTCATGATTTTAGCAGCACAAAAATAGCTAAATCTTGAAAGCAGCCTACATGTCCACCAACAGATAAATGGATAAAGAAAATGCGGTATTTATACATAATAAAGTACTACTTTAATTTCAAATAATTAAAGCATAGTTTTGAGATTGTAATTTTACTGCTCAAAAATATCACATGGTATTGGCACAGCCAAACATGAGAATAGAGAACGCAGGAACGACCCTAGGCACATTTGATTTCTAACAAAGGGGTCAAAACATACCCTGGAAAGAAAACAGCTTAATTAGTAAAGTGGTGCTGGGGAAACTGGATATCACCATGCAAAAGATTTATTGAATCTAGATCTATATTCTCATCATATACTAGAATAGATCAAAGATCTAAATGTTAAAACATAAACTCCTAATCCTCTGGAAGATAAAATAGGTAAAACTCTTAAGACATAGGCATAGACAAGGAATTTCTGTACTGAATCCCAAAGACACATGAAATAATGGTGAGAACCAACAAACAGGATCATGACAAATTCGCTTCTACAAAGCAAACAACTAATGGGATGAAGAAACTACCTGCAGAATGGTAAAAATATTTTTGCCAGCTATTCGTTGGACAGGGAACTAACATCTAGAATATATAAAGTACTCAAGAAATTAGACTCCCCAAAATAAAAGACCCAATAAAAATGAGCAACAAAAATGAATTGACACTTCTCAAAAGTACAAATGGACAATATATACATTAAAAAATGTTCACCATCATTGGCTGTTAGAGAAATGCAAATTAAAACTACACTGAGACACCATCTGACTCCAGAAAGAATATCATCAAAAAATCAAATAATAACAAATGCTGGTGAGGATATGGGAGAAAAGGAATCCTTCTATTACCTTGTTGGTGGGAATGTAAACTATTACAACCACTATGGAAATCAGTATTGAGATTCCTAAAAAAAAGCAAAACTAGAAATTCCATTTGACCCAACTGTCACCTTTCAAGGTATCTTCCCAAAAGTTAAGGTTATCACATTATAGGAATATATGCATACCCATGTTTATAGCAGCACAACTTATAATTGCTAGATCTTGGAAACAATGTATATGTCCATCAACAGATGGATGGATAAAGAAAATGTGGTATTTATACACAATGGAGCTCTACCATAAAGATAAACTTGAGGCATTCAAAGGCAAATGAATACTAAGTAGAATAAGTAAAATAAGTCAGACACACAAGCTCAACTTTATATATATGAGAGAGAGAGATAAGTAGGAAGTAAGGAAAGCTCAAGTAATTCCCCAAATTCTATGTTTTTAACACACATACACACTCACACACACACACACACACACACACACACACACACACACATTTTGTTTCATTTATTCTACTAATTTCTCCTAGTTCACTTAAGAGAAAGTCCTGTGATTTTTAACTGTGTTTCTTCTTTGTAAGTCTTTTTTGTCTATGGTTTGTATTTTGAGTAAAATTTGGCCAGTTTTTAAAGATTATGACACGCTGAGTATTAATTATTGTCATTATTTTGTTATGAAATTTTGTTTTACTTTTTCATAGAACAGTGCTTTTTTACATTTCTTTATTAAAATCTACTTGTATTACATTAAAATAAAAATAGAGTAAAAATTTTAAAGGGAGAGTAGCTTGGTGTTTCTGTTCTTAGATTATTTGTCTGTAGTATGTGTACAAATGATGTAGAAGTGGTGACACTGTATCAGTTTTTGAATTATTGAGAACTAAATTTCTCATCATGAAATAAAATAGATACACATAACTGAGTTTAATGATAAAGTCCATACCTCTGAATTTGATTTGCACTTATAAGTATGAATTATACATATAAATTATATGTATTTTATCAAAACAAAAGTCATATATTCCTTGTGTATGGTAAAATCCTAGAGATAATGAATATTCAGTGACAATGTGCTCTTCCAGGATACAGATTGTGATGTGAAAAAACTATTAATATTAAAAGAAACCAAGCCTTATTTGAAAAAAAGCTTGCTATGGATCTGAAGCTAGAAATATAAGATGTGCTTAAGGGAGTATATTCCCCTGCACAGCAAAGAAACTGTTGAAACTGTGAGGTCCAAACCAAAAGAATTTACAAGCCAATCCAGTATATCAAGGTAGTGTATATCTACAAGATTAATCAGAAAATTAATAATCTGAACATCTCTTCTACATTGGACAACATTATTCTTGCATAAAACTAATATAGTTTTTAAAAAATATCTTTACCATTTTCAGATCTATAATGAAAAATTTACAAAAGGAATAATATATTTAAGTTTTGCTTAAAAATATTAAAGGGAGAAATTAAAGTAAGCTATGAATAAATATTATCTGTGAGTTGATCATTGTTGAAGGTGGCTAATGAATACCTGAGAGCTCATTATATACTTTTGCCTACTATATATGTATAAAATTCTCCCCCAAAATTAAATTCATTTGCGTTCTAGTTTGCCTCATCAAATCACTAGATTCTTGTAATCACATTTTTATACAATGGTTATAAAAATTAAGTAGGTATGAAAAAGAGACAACTTCTATAAAAAGACTAATTAAATAAACTATGCTCTCCCAAATCACCTCAATTTGACACATACTAATTATAAAGAATTCTTATTATGTTATTAATGTGAATATCACAAAGTCTAAATATCTAATTCCAGAGTATCCACAACCTGAGTGATGTAGTATTATAATGTTGATACTCCCCCAGTTATTTGTTGTTTTAATATAAAATAGAAATCAATAGAGCTATTTACCTTTATTAGGTCCTGCTACAGTAGATTTACCTGGATATTGAGGATGAGAAATCTCTGTTTCTGATTTTCTTTGTATAATGAGTTGATTTTTAAACCACTTAGGCCCTGAGTAAAAGACTGTAAATTTCTGCTGAATATCAAGTCCAACTAGAAAAAAGAAAAACATACTCAAATCCCTATTGAAGTCATATAAACCTATACATGTGCCCAAGAAATTTAAGTATTTTTAAAAGGTTAAAAAGCACATCAAATGAAAATTTAACATCTATCATTATACAAATCAATATTCTCACAACAAATAACATTTATCTACCTTAAAAAATAAAATGTCTAAAAATGAACAATTAAAATTTGAGTATTATCCTGTTCATACTATCTTTTCCATATCGACATATATGAAACTTCCCTTAAAGTTTATTTATAGTATCTAAATATATTTTTATGTATTTTGTATCAGCATAAAGCAAATAATTTTAAATGCTATCATATCTTTTTTATTTTTATCGGTACCAGGGATCAAACTCACGACTGCCTGCTTGCAAGGCAGGCGCTTATGCCGCTGAGCCCCCAGCCCCAATGCTATCGTATCTTTAATATTCATAACTTCACTATTTTGACTAACTTACCCAAATCAGAGCTAATTAGATTTACGCTAAGATCTTCAGATATAGGTGTTCTTCTCACATCAATCTTTTTAGTCCAATTTCCAACTTTTAGCAAAACAGAATCCCTGAAAAGTGGAAATTCATATTTCAAATAGTACTCCAAATACTAAATGAAATAATATATTAATTTTCAAGGGCTGATTAATTTTCCTAGGACAAGTCTTTTTAGTGATAAACTAAAACTGATTATTGAAAATTAGTTCCTCTAAATTCTAAATAGGGAAAATGATTAAATACTATCTTCTTTATTTTTTGTGGTAGTAGGGATAAAACAGAGGACTTCATGAATGCTAGGCAAGTGCTATACCACTGCCCTAATCCCCAACCCATTTTTAAAAATTTTATTTTGAGACAGGGTCTTCCTAAGTTGTCTAGGCTGGCTTCAAACGTGTGATCTTTCTGCATCAGCCTCTCAAGTAGCTCGATGACAGACGTACCACCAAACCAAATTGAGCATAATTTTCTTAAGTATAACTGATTCCAAGTTGCACTGACTCTACTTGCAGTTTGTGTAGCTGCTTTCAATAATACATGAGTTTGCCCCTAAGTCATTACTACTTTAAACTGATTATAAATTACATTTATTTGTAAGAACAACTTCAACAATATTTTAAAGTTGATTTGAAATAGTTTGTATTTAATATTACAAACCAGCAACCAAATTATATGACTGAATTTATGAGATGTGTCTAATATGTACAGTAAAAGTTTAAATTTTAAACATACAGAGTCCACCAAAAAAATGTATACATTGCTATCAATAACTCCCTCAAAATACTTCCCCTAACTTATTTCATCATCTTTGCCACTTTCTGAAGCAATTCTGTAAGAACTGACTGTTTTTACGAAGAATGATCAAAACTATGGCAAATCCTGCTGCCAGGTGTCGTCCAATGGAAGAGCATAAAACACGGTGTGTTCTCATCCACTTTATTTAGAGGACCTGGCACTCTGTGATTTCTAGTTCTTCTCCAAAGTAAAAATGACCACTCAAGGTAAACATTTTAAATTGATTCAGATCATTGAGACAGCCATTGCTAAAGACATTCATGAAAGAGAACTAGAAATGTTTAGGAAAGTGGCAAGAATGATAGGAAAGCATGTTCAAAGTGAAAGTTTTGAGGAAGATTAATGACAGTATATCTTTTACTGTAATAAATCTTTTAAAATTTAACCATTCACGGTATTTTTAAATCACACTTCATAGTTTTTAGGGCTACTAGTAGATTTAATAGTCACAAAAACAAAGATTTTTACAAGAGTAGGGGAGTAATTACTAGTGAAAAGAATATCCTATTATTCTGCATATATACAGAAACAATTAGGAGATTCCCATTTCAGAGTTACTGCCTTGCCTGAACCTATATGAGTAGAGTAACATAGTTAAGAGCACAGGCGCTGGAGTTGGAATGCTTTGGTTCAAATCTAGATTTTGCTATTAACTAGCAAAATCTGACCTTGGCAGAAGTGTGAAATATCTTTGTTTTGGTTTCCTTCTCTACAGTACATATGCATAATGAAAATACTTGCATCATATAAATATCAAACAATTCAATATTTTGAATCTAAGTATTAAAAATTATTGAATACAGCTACATTTGATATTCTTAGATTTTGTTTATGACATTCCTGGAGAAAACAATAAATAGTATCTAGAAAAATGCCAAAGTGAAAATTATAGACTGGCATGCTAGAGAACTAGATATAAAGGAGGTTTCCTCCTTTTGTTTGGTAGGTTTTAATTTGAAAATTGGAAATATATTTTGAGCTGAGTAATAAGATGACTATATCCAAAGAGTAGTAAAGCCCTGAATGACTAGAAAAAAAGGCAATGAAATTAGAAAGATCTTCTAAATTATCTATTCACTTATTTCAGCCCATAGTGATACGAATATGAAATATTAACAATATAAAACAACAGATACAATATTAATACTTTCTATCAAATACCAACAGAGAAACTATTGTTATCACAGGAAAACGTAACTTAATTGTTCCCTTAGTGATCTTTCTACTCTAGTGGAATTTTTCACTTATAGAACATATATACTTAGAAATAAAATAGAAATTTCATAATTACTTACATAATTTTTTGCTTAAAAACCACTTGATTATCTGCATCACCTATGATTAACGTAGTATAGTGAGAATTTGGTGTTGTTCTTTTAGTCTGTAGCTGTTCAAAGTTTCTCAATATAACAGTCACCAATATTTCTGCTTTAGTATCACTATATCTTGCAATCTTCAAAAAAGGATAGATGTAAGAAATGTTAAAAAAATAATCCTACTAATAATACTCAGCTTCTAGTGTAGTTATAGGTAGCTCTATTTTTGAGAAAATAATAAAAATACTTAAGAAATCAAAAAATATTCACCTGATCTACTTCAATTTCATATTTTGGTAGATACATCACAGCTTCTTTTATCTGGGTCCCAAAAGGCGGATGTCTATTTAAAATCTAAACATATTTACCTAATTATAGTCTTAGCATAACACTTAAAACTCTAGTAAGATATTTTTTAGAATCAACAGAATTTAATATTTATCACCCCAAACCTCAGTAAATATGACTATAAAAAATAAAATAATCTTAATATAAATAAAGATATAAAAATAAGGTTTTGGAATTTAAGTAGAATTTTGGTAATATTAGGAAAAAACAGAGTTTACATACTAGTTCAAGTTTCCTTGCATCTGTTTCTTCTATTTTCTTAAAGGAAGTCAAACCTGCATTTACCATGGCATTTGATAATGTTATACCTGTGGAAAATTCATCAAAGAACTTTTTTTTTTTTCGAGACAGGGTCATGCTATGCAGTTCAGGGTCGTGTGTACTCATTATGTAGCTCAGGCTTGCCTCAAACTGTCAATCTTTCTGCCTCAGCCTTCCAAGTGCTAGGGTTATAGGCATGTGCCACCACATCCGGCCCAAAGAGCAATTTTAAAATGAAATCCATACTTAATTACTTAACAACTACATTAGTAAAAACTTTTTAAAAGATTCAGTCCATCTGCTATGGTTTGCATATGTCTTGAGTGTGTCCCTCAAAAGTTCATGTGCTGTAGATCTGGTCCTTGGTGCAGCAGTGTGGAGGTAGAACCTTCAGGAGGAAAGGCCTACTAGTGGAAGGTAATTAGGTCACTAAAGCTTTACCTTCCTATGAAGATTAATGCTGATATCTTGGAATGGGTTGGGTCTGGTAGGAAAGAGATGGGCTGTTAATTAAAAAAAAAAAAAAACTAAGTTCTGTTTTTTCTTATCTTTTCTTCCCAGACTCTCCATATGATTTCTTCCACATGTGCTTCTGCCCTTGTGATGCTGTTACCATGAGACCCTCAACAGAAACAAGCAGACATGAGCACCATGCTTTTGAACTTACAGAATTGTAAGTGAAATAAAATTTTTCCTTTTATAGAGTATCCAGCTTTGGATATTTTACTATAGCCACACAAAACAGAACACATTTTTCTTTTTTTGCTTCTGCCTTATCTTTTTATAATTAAAAAGTTAAGTTTTTTGGTATATTCTAAGTATACATAATGACTACAAATTCATTATAGGGAATTTGTACATATATATAGTATAACTTGATTCTTTTTTAAAAACATTTTTTAAAGTTCTCAAATAAGATGCAAATTTACTTCATAAAAGAACGAGGAAATCTCTGGTCCACATATTGACTCAATCCTTAACTTTACTGAAAGTCATCCATATGGCCAATACCAACAGACAATTTATATGTACTTATGTTTGAAAGAGACAATGTGAGTCAGTGTTGGGTATACTGCTTCAGGAAATTACGGATTTCTGAGCATTTATGTCTAAGATATAAGTCTTGTTGTTTCAAATACCTAAGCCAGATAATTTTACTCTTCCACATAAAACCTCCAATGCTTTTGCACTGCATTTAAAATGAAGTGGCAAATTTCTTGCCATAGCTGAATTTCCTTATCACTATGTCTTGATCACAGCCTACCTCCTGCATCTAATTTCCTATGACTCTCCTCTTGCTGGCTACTCCATAGTTAAACTGGCTATTCTGTTCCTTAAATACACATTGGACCTTGTCTCTTTCCTTATGTTTTCAGAAACTGGAATTTTATGAATAAATTTACCCAAATCTCAAAATAGAGAAGAAATGTAAAATTCTAAAACATTATCTCCTTTCTCAAGGTACACATATTATTGCTGAAGATACATTTTTCTTATTCATATTTTAACTATTCTTGAATACTCTGTTAATCATTCTTACAACACAGCTTACAACACAGTATTCATTGTTCCTTAAGTCATTTCCATTTCCCTCAAAACTTTTCCTTTTAAACTTTTTAGTTTATAGTCACTATTGAAAATCAGTTCATCATGCTCAGTAAGAATTTTGATTTGGTCTTTTGTTTATATTACTTCCCTGTCAGAGCAATTTTCTCATGGGAAATATTTGGCTATACTGTTCATGTATGTACATCAGGTTACTGTTTGGCAGTCTAGAGACAACAGAGTTAAGTGGATGTTCACACTGATAATATATTAGAAAGTAAAAAAGGCTGGCTTTTTGAACTTTATGAAACTTACTAGTTCTCAAGTTTTTCTGCAAATAGTTATTTTCTAAATGTTGTATGGAACCTCCTTTCTGGTTTAGAATACTTGCCTTTGTGGTATGGCATTTGGTTTGCTATGGCTTCATTAGGAAGACGAGCCTTTCTATCGGCAATCTTTCCCAATTTTGACCTGACTTTACTTTCACCAGCTAATCCCACCTTCACCCTACCACCTAAGGACTGCTAGTCCCCACTGATTTCAAATTTCACATAAATAGTAAGTAGGACTTCAAAAAAGAGCTGGAGAATAGCACAAAAATCCCCCCAAATTCATTACAAAATTTTAATGTCCCTGACACATAAAATCACAGAACTAACAAAGTTCTCAGTCATGGGATAATAGCTCTCTGTTTAGAATTATAGCTATTTAAGAAAGATTAGGTCAAAGTCAAAGGTACCAAACTGAAAAATACCACAATCCTTTACTCTGATCCCAGTTTTTGTAATGTTTTTCATTGTCTATCATATTTATACTAGGATCCAACAGACAGAAAAAAATTAGGCACACTTTTTTTTCTAAAGAATCTCCATGAAGATAAGTACTGTTACCCTATTATTGAAAACAGAAAAAAATTAAGACAAAAGTAAGTGACACAGTTCTTTTGTAAATAGGAACGGCCAAAACTGTTAACTCTATATATTTGTTGAGATCACAGTAAAACACTTATCATAGAAGTGGAAGAGACAGCAGCACATTGTTAGTTATCTAATTACTAAAACAAAAGTTCACTCCTGGTAAGAAAACAAATTTTAAAATGAAAGTATTTTTATTAGATTTTTCATGCACCACTTGGTTGATTTCACATGGAATGTTTTAAGCTGAGGCAAAGAAAATCAGATTTTCAAAAGTAAAGTATAGTAGCTTACACTGGCTTATAAACACATCTTTTCTTTAGCACCTATAATCATCACAGAATAATTTTCTTAATAGTGAAATACAAAATAAATTGTAGGCACTGCTAAACCACCTGCTTCAGTTCAGTACTTACCAATTTTTTCCAGTTGTTTGGATACATGAAGAGAGTTTTCCCAAAGTTTACACCTAAAACATTTAGTTAAAATCAAACTATTCAATAATGCAGCAAACTTCTTTTCCTGAGCAGCCACAAAATCTGACAACCCTAAAAAAAAATTTCCAATATTAAACCTAGTGTAATAGTTAACTAGAAAGACAATGAAAATCCACTAATTCTGTTACATACATCTTGTGATTCGTGAGCCACTTCTGAAAATCTTTGAGATATCTTGTGTCAAAGCAAAATCTTGTATGGGAATGCATCCTAGCTGAGCCTGAATAAGACTGAGGAAAAAAGAAATTTTATATCTTCCTTTTGAAAGTTATTGTCTCACATATTTGATATCACTGACTGAAGTATTCCTTCTTAGAATTTCTCTCTGCCTTGATCTCTGTGACACTACATGATTGTATATCTGGTATTATTGCTGCAGGTCTTTGTTAACTTTCTTTTGCCAATCCATAAAAGTTCAGTCCTCTTTTTTCTTTTTTACTCCTTTTTTTCCACTCAATTTCTCTTTCTCTCAAAAGTCTCACAATTTATAAACAAAAAAAAGAGCTAATACAAAACTGTGGGTGAAATATTTATTTTAAATGTTGGATAAATAAGATAAACTACAGATATACAATATGTAATAAATGAAAAATTGCTGAAGTAAAAACTTTAAAATAATTTTTGATATTTAAAACCATATCCTTAGTAATAAAAATTATACTTTAAATATCAAACTTCCTTGTTGAAAATCTTATTGTAAGAAGCAGTAATAAAACTGAGATGGGAGAAGAGAAAAAAGAATTTATGCCAGTAGGTACAGAACCATGGCAGGGCCATATGTTTCTCTCCACTAAATAAAGCAAGCAACAATGTTCTGTGATCTTACAGTGCTTGGTTTTCTAGGTATTTAGGTCTTAGTACTTAGGTTTTTTGATACAACTTGAAGTGCAATGGTTTTGTTTATGTGACTCAATAAAATGAGCCAGCCAAGGAATTTTTTTCTCTTCCAGTTAGAAGAGGGCATTTTTCTTTGGGATACTTTCAGATATTTCATTGAATTTTAGCTTCCTAAAGCTAAAATACCTTCCTAAATACCCCAATAAAATAATTTTCTATTACATGCATTTTCTCAGGCATAGCTATAGTTTAGATTAAAAAATTTAATATTCTATTTCTTAGCTATACTTCTCTAGCAATTCAAAAAGTCTTAGGGATCATGGAAAACAAGAGATCAGACAGCTCAATTATCTCATTTTACAAATGAAATAATGTGCAGATAAACTGTGACTTAGTCACATTTATGTTGGTATATGAGGGACTAAGCCGGAACTGGAATCTGGAGTTCTTGATTTGCTCAATGTTTTTTTCCAATGCACTCTGTGCATCCATATTGCATCAAATCAAGGTATTTTACCACAAAAATTTCTTGGGAACAATTTACTTGTAATTTTAGTGTTTCCATTAACCTTGTCTTAAAATTGAACCAGTTTTTTAATTGGGGCTGGCAGATTAATATAATTATTTCGATTAACATTATAATCCCCTACCATTTGCATTTCATTTAAGCAAAGAAGAGAATGTGTATGTGTGGAGTGTCTGCTATTAATCATAAATTTTATAGTCTTTTGGTAGATAATGATGGCTAACAGTACCACTTTGGTGGCTCTCTCATAAACCTGTTATATGCTGAATTTCCAGTCTATTCTTTCCAAAATAATATTACTCATTTTAATTTGCAGTTTTTGTCTTTTAAGTTTCTGCCTTCTTTTTTTTTAAAGCCAGTCAAATTTAGCAGTGGGGGGGGGTGGTATACCAACTTTAGTGACACTAATGTTAATAAATTCTGATAACCCACTGCCATCGGACCAGCCAAGTTTCTGCCTTCTTTATGTCCTGGCTTTAAATGCTCAGTCTTCCTTCTCAGCACTAGCTCTGTCTTCTTTAACTGGGATTTTTCAGTGAACTCATAGAATATTATATGGCATTACCATGCAAGTCCTAGACTGCTTAAATCTGGATTTTATACAAAAAAAATTTAAATGCAAATGGTCTGGACATGGATAAACTTAATCCTTACTGAATCAATATTGTATTTCATTTAATTCTTAAAGTAACTCTGATTTAGTCATTATTTAACTGCCATGAGTTCCTAGAAGAAAAGAATATCATTGCATTTGTGATTATAAATTGGGTAAAACTCTCAAGTTACAGTGTAATCTTAAATTACTATTCCAATTATTATTCCTCTATACAAACTACCTATTCTTTACAGAAAAAGTAACCACAATCATATATGCATTCCATCATTCAGGCATTTGATTTTACTATTTATTTCTCCCAGAATGCTAGTATCATTCAAAAAACATTGACTACATGTATTTTAATACTGTTCCAATATATTTATACGCATGGTTCTCATTCAAGATAATTTGAAAGCTCCTGATAAATATAAGAAGCATGTTTTCTATTGTTTACCTTGTATCAATAGACTGCATACTCTACAAATGGTTGTTGATTAAAAATATTCATAATCTATTTTAGTTAAAACCCAAAAGTTCTTGGAAATTAATTTTGCATCTAAATTCTGACTCCATCTTTTTATGTAAATATAGTTTTTGTATAAAGGAAAATAAATTTAAAATGTTTTAAAACTAAGAAATATCTTCATAATAATGAATCATAAATGAATAGTACATTAACACATTTAAAAATTAATAATTATTACCAATTTACTTTCATTTCTCTTGTTTTAATTCTTCCTTTCATTGGAAATCTGTATATAAAAGCACACAGCATAATTTTATTATTTATCTTAATTAGCTGAAACTTTTTAAGAATTATTTAAAACATTTGTAATTTCCTTACCTGATAGTTGTCCGATTTGGATCTTTGTTCAAAGTATTCAGTGTTTTCTTTTCATTTATCCTTAATTGTACATCTAGAAATTCATTGCAGTTGGCTATCATTGCAACCTATAAAATTTAGGCATTTGTCCATTTAATGTTTTTTTACTTCTTTTCTCTCATCATCTTTTGTCAAATTTATTTATTTATTTTTTTTTACTGCTGCCTTGAGCCATCATAATTTTATCAGTTAACAGAGTTAAAAATCTGTTTTACGGGGCTGGGGATTTAGCTCAGCGGCATAAGCGCCTGCCTTGCAAGCAGGCAGTCGTTGAGTTTGATCCCTGGTACCGATAAAAACGAAAAACACACACACAAAAAATCTGTTTTACATATTTTGCTTCTTCAAGGATTCATTCATTCATTCATTCACTAACAAAGGCTTATAAACATCTTATATAACAAGCTTTATGGCATATAATGTTTACACCTTATTTCTTTCTTTTTTTTTATCGATACCAGGGATCAACTGCCTGCTTGCAAGGCAGGTGCTTATGCCGCTGAACTAAATCCCTAGCCCCTTATGGCATATAATGTTATTATTAGACATTAGGACTATACCAGTAAGACTGTAAACCTTTTTTTTTTTTTTTGTACCAGGTATCGAATTCATGACCTTGTACTTGCTAGGCAGGAGCTTACGTCACTGAGCTAAATCCTCAGCCCAACACTGTAAACATTAACATGATAAAGTTTTCTATATTCAGCTCAAGGCCTACTGTATAGGAATATACACTTAATAAATACTTAATGCTTTAAATGTAATGCTTAATAAATATAAACTGCTGCTGTTACTCTTATTCTTTTTTTAAAATTTTATTTAAAGAAAGACTAAACAAAACAGAAAACAGTAGAAATAATACATACGTTCAAAAAAAATAAACAGTAAGAAATTACTATTTGATGTATACATATTGTTGTTTTACAAATAGTTGTTCAAGACAATAAAGTGGAACATATAAATTGGGAATTCAAACAGCGAGACTGCAAACAGTCTTCAACTGTCCAACAAAAACTTAGTAACATGGTTGTCAATCCTACATACTTAAACATACATGCAGTTATCCATATCTTCATTTATGTTGAGATTAAACAAACTAAAGCAGGTTAAAATCATTCTGAACAAAGAATAACAGTATTGCTGGATTTCACATCATGACACTCTGGGATCAGCACTGGGTAATGTAGTGTCTCTATTTTTTAAAAAATTTAATTTAAAGAAAGATTAAACAAAACAGAAAACAGGTAGAAATAATACATACTTTCAAAGAAAAAAATAAACAATAAGAAATTATTAGTTGATGATTATAGATTGCCTTCTTACAAATAGCTTTTATTCAACATACTAAAGTGGAGCATATAAAGTGGGTATTCAAACAGTGAGATTGCAACCAGTTTTGTTCAACTATCCAACAAAAACTTAGAAATATGGTTATCAATCCTATACGCTTAAACATACATGCAGTTATCTATATCTTCAATTATGTTGAGATTGATCAAGCCCAAGCAGGCTAATATCACTCTGAACAAAGAATAATACTATTGCTGGGTTTCACATTATAACACTCCAGGATCAGCACTGGGTATTTCAGTGTCTCTTTTTCTTCAGAGTATCTGTTCATTTCATCATGTGTCATAAGATCAGATCTCATAAACTGTTTATAGACTTTACACATGCATGAGTCTTAACATGTATTTCTATCCTTTCTGTATTAGAGGGAGAAACAAAACAAAACATATTCCTATAAACACATGAAACAAAATAAACATGTATGGCCGTTGTACAAAGAATTCTACCATGTTTCCTGTGTTGTCTCTTGTTATCTCCAATAGAATTGGCTATTTATCAGACATATTATAATTGAATATATCAGTACATAACAGTATTAATAAAAACACAACTTTGTATATAGCATAGAACTTCAAAAACCAGCAGTTATCAAACCAGAATGTGTATCATAGAGTCTTGTCATCTTCAGTGTAGTTGCCTATACTCTCAGACTTGATACTATCAATCATATCAGTTTTGAATAAAATCTTCTCTGACTCATTTTTGTTATGCTCTTTTTTTTGCCATCAGTTGTCTGCTTATCTTCTTCATTCTGTTTTCTGCTCCATTCATTGAGGCCTCTCTGCCACTGTTCCTGGAATCCTACTACTTTTTTCTCTCTTTAGAATGCCCTGCAGTATTCTCAGTAGAGTTGGATTGGTGGTTGTGAATTTCCCAAGTTCCTCTTTGTCTTGGAAGCATTTTGTTTCTCCATTAATTTCTAGAGACAGTTTAGCAGGGTATATCAATCTGGGCTGGAAGTTATTTTCTTTCAGGGCTTGGAATATTTCACTCCAGGCTCTCCTTGACTGATGATTTGTGTCGAGAAGTCTGCCACTATTCTGATGGGCCTTCCGTTATAGGTTATCTGTTTCTTGTCTCTAACAGCTTTTAAGATTCTGTACTTGTATTGAATTTCTGGGATCTTGATTATTATATGCCTGGGTGTAGCTCTGTTTTGGTGGCTGGAGTTCTGTATGCCTCGTATATCAGAATATCATTTCCTTTTCCTATATTTGGGAAGTTTTCCTTAATTATTTCTGTGAATAATGTTTGTCGTTCCTTTGTTTGTAGCCCTGTTTCTTCATTCACATTCTTTATTCTCAAGTTATAGATCCTCTTTTGTCATCTTTTAGCCTTTGTATTTTTACTGCTAATTTCCTTGTTATTTTTAAAAAGTTTTCCTTTTCCATAATCCCAAGTTGCACAATTGTCCTCTAGTTAGGATAATCTATCCTTAGTTTCCTTCAAGCAGATTTGCTATCTTTCCATAGTTTTTAATTTCCTGATAATCTCTTTGAATCTGCTTCATGTATTCTGTATTTTTTTTATATTCTTCATCAAATGGTGTTTTCCTTTGTTTGAGTTCCTCCCTTCTTCCATCTGTGTCTGCTTGAGGGGTGCTTAGTATCTCTTTGATTAATCTTCTTATATCTTGCTTTACTTGGCTAAATATTTCACTTTTGAACTCGTCTATGAGGTCCCTCTTTATGTCCACTGGTGCCATATCTGATATTGCATGTTTGCTGGTCTCATTCTCCTCTGTATTTACCTGTCCTGGGCCAATGTTCTCAGGATTGGGACCTGGGGACGTTTTGTTGTTGCTTCCTCTTCCCATCTTTTTTGCTTCTTCCAGGAGGCCCCAGTTTCTTTCTTTGTTGGTTACAATTCTTCTGAAGCATGCTGACTAGATGACCTTTCCCACTGCAGTGTGCTAGTAAGTTGCAGATAGGGACAGCATATGCTGGCCCCTCCCCTCTGGATCAGTTAAGCTGCTGTGGCCTGCAACTGTATTACTTTGCACCGCCTCCCCTCCAGGTCAGTCAAACTTCTGAGGCTTCACTGGGCTAGTGTGCACCACAATGTAGGGACTTGATTTCAGATAACCTATTGGGTCTCAGCCAGGTCACATGACCCAGGCCTAGCTCACTCCACCAGTCCCCTTTGGGAAAGGAACAACTGACTGAACTCACTGCTGCCCCTTGTACTTGCCAGTCCTGCCTGGTCTCAGAATGTCATCCATCGGAGCCCCCCTTTCTGTGGAATGGCTCCACTCCCGTCACTCACCACAGGTTGATGCAGGCACCCCGCCAGCTCAGCTGTTTGTCTCGCCAACCCCCAATCTCAGTGTAACTGCACCTCCAGTGAGTTGAAGCGGCGGGATCTCAGATGGTTCGGCATGTCACGGCGGGGCCTTGGATGTGGCCAGTTGCCTGCTGCAGCAAGAGCACTGAACCTCTAGCTGTTCCAATAATAGCGCTGGGACTATACATTTGGTTGGTTCTTCTCACCTTAATTTCTTCTTGGGATTAGAAGAAATGAATTTTCTCTTGGGGAGAGAATTCATCTCCCTCTGTTTGGAGCTCCCCATGCTGTATTATGCTGTCATCTAAGTTGACTCAGGGAGCCTCTGTAGTCAGTTGTTATCTATCTGCCATCTTTCAACACCAGGGAGAACAGTTATTTTCCTCTTCCTACTGCATGAGGAGTAGATGGAAAAGCTAGTCTTATTCTTATTCTTAGCCCTTCTTCAGTTTACAAATCATTATCACAATTATTTGGTAATGCAAATCATTTAGTAGTTCTTTAGATATCAAGAATGTTCATTGTGGGCCGGGGATTTAGCTAAGCATCGGTTTGACAAACATTATCTTAACATTTATTTTGCACCCTAAGCACCTGCCTGACTACCCCAAGGTCATGAGTTCGATCCTCGGTACAAAAAAAAAAAAAAAAAAGAAATGTTCATTCTGTAGTGCAGGTCTGCTGGCAAGCGTTCTGTATGCTTTGTTTTCCCACATCTATAAAATGAAACTGACTTTAGTTCTCTTACATGGTTGCTGAACTCAAGATCAGACAAGTCAATACTAGTACTAAGTATTTTCTATGCTTAATTTCTTATTAGTTAAGGATAATATTAATAGTGACTCTTTAATAACTAAATTCTATTGTGTATTTTTGTACAATAATATTACAATAAATAACTTTGATATTTAAAGTAAGAAAAAAGAATGGTTTATATTTGAGAATAAATGTTTTCTTTTACAAATCTCTTACTTCATATTGATGTCTACAATAAAGGGAGAAAGGACCAATGCAATTTTCAGATATTAACAATATACCTGCAGTCTATTCACTACTGCAGCTGAAAGCTGCTTTACTATTAATATTTAGCATAACCTATTGTTATATACATTTTCTTCACAATAAATTCTTTTGTATTATCCTCAATACTACTTTGTTTCTACTGTGACTCTAGTGCAAGAGATTTAGAGAGAAGTTATGAACATGTTACCATGTTGCAAACTCACTGTCATTCATTCATGGCAGACTTTCCTATAATATCATGCCCATACTGCCTTCAAACATTTCTTAGAGGATACTACCAAGATAACCAGTATTACCATAAAAATTGTAAGGTAGACCCTAAGGAGCAATATTCTATATCATGATCAGAAGAATACTGAAAGAGATATAAACATTATTAGAAATGCTTCCTAGCAGAATTCATTCTTAAATTGTATGAGATATATACTTTAGTCAATATTAGTCAATATTATTTTGTACTATTAGTTGTTTCTTCAGTATTATTTTATTCTATATCATTAGCTATTTTCTAGTGAAAATTACCTTACCAGATCTGATAAAGTTTCTTCTCCACTGATTGTAGAAAATTTCTTCACTGTTTCAAATGTAATATAATACCAAGCCATCAATCTTCCTGCCTCTTTGAGAAAACATGAAAAAATAAACATTTCCCTGATTAGCTGAAGCAACTTCTGTTTTCATCAGATTGACAAATATTATCTTAACATTTATTTTGCACCCTTAGTAACACCTGGTACACCTAAAAATTGTAAAAAATACAATGTCTGAAACTTAGGGGTTGGCTAAGGAGATGATCACATACAAATAGAGGACAAAATCCAGTGAATAATAATATTTATATACAATCTTAAGAAGAAAAGAAATTAAACCCATAGAATGGTCTAGTAGAGAAAATGGTCTTGAGCAAGAATTTTTAAAGTGAATAATACGCCTTTGCAGAGAAGAAATAGTCAATTATAACACTGGAAAAATGAAAACTCATTTATTAAAGGAGAATAATAATAAAAAGATTATCTTTACAGTACTATTCTAAGGGATATGGCTTGGTGATGACTTGAGCTCAGGTCTCTGGGTTAGAAACAGCTTCTTCATGAATGAGATAGGTGGGTGATTAGATGAAAGTTAGATAACAGTTCTTAATGTGTTGTGTGGATGATAAATATGCTTATCTCTGAATCATGGTAAAGAAAATATAAATGCAACTTTAAAAAAATATATAATACTTGGCCTAATATTTAATAAATGTTGCCTACCATTATTATTAAGAAATGCAAATAATAGACTTGATAGGCCATCAAAGAGCTTGCAACTTTTAAAGGAGTCCAGGTTTTGCATTTGACTTATAGAAATAATACAGGGCCAGTTAAAATTCTCCAGCAATATTTTAACTAGAGTCTTAAGATAAATCAACTAGGGATGTAGCCTAGTGGCAGAGTGCTTACTTAGCATGCACAGGCCTTGGGTTCAATCCTAAGTAATGCAAAAAAGCAAAGTAACAAACAGACAAATAAATAAATAAAAACAACAAAAATAGAAGTGCAAAACAAGATAAAGTGTTCTGAAAATAGGACAGCAAGTCATTAGGGAGTTGGAACTAAGTAGATGGGGTAGGTAACTGATGTAATGGAGTTCACATAAGAGGTTATTGGATTTAATTATATGTTGTCTAAAAATATCATGAAGCATTTCAAGCATTGTAAGCATACTCAAAAAAATAGCTAAGAAGTGGAAGGTGACATATTGTTCTCAAGGAAAAAATTAATATTTATGTGCTGGTTTTGCTGAAGAGGGGAATATTTCTGGCATTCCAACAGAGTTACAGGCACAAAAAATATAGTACAACAGATGAACTAACAATCAGAAATAGACAAAGAACCAGAAGAGCCTAAAGGCCACTTTCTGAATAAAGGGACTTGTGAAATTGTTCGTCCAAATGAGGGTGATGCAGCAGGTCAAGAAAGAGAGTATAGTGGTGTATGCCTGTAATCCCAGCATTTGGGAGGCTGAGGCAGGAGGATCATACACTTGAGGTCAGCCAGACTACATAGTGAGACCCTATCTTCAAAAAGGGAAGTATCTGCATGCTGGAATGTAGTCCAGTACAAAGGTCCTGAATTTAATCTCCGGTAGTGCATATGCACACATACAAGGAATTCATACATAAAAAATCAAAAAAGACAAAATATTAGTAACATAAAGGAACAAGAGATTACAAAAAAGAATTAATTATAAATAGTACATAAAGATTTTGCTATATCCATGCAATGACAGGCATAGTAATTATGAAACAAACTTTTTGCTAAAGGCACCAAAAGTAATATAAAAATCTTTTATAAAGCATCAAAGAACAAAATATACATCAGGAAGAAGGCTTAAGCCCAAAGAGATAAAATTCATGATTAGAAGATGTAAACACAATCACAAAGACACTCAGCCACCTTGACAAAGAGGCTAAACATGTTTACTGGAAGAAGGAGTCTTTTTAATAAATGGTGCTGGAAAAGTTGGCTTTCCATATGCCAAAGACTAAAGTAGACCTATGTCTATCACTATGTACTAAACTAAAGTCAAAATGGACCAAAGATCTAAATATTAAAACAGAAACACTAAATCTGTTGGAAGACAAAGTAGGTTGAAATATTGAAGACATAGGGGTAAGGCAAAGAGTTCATGAACAAAACGCAAACCACACAGGCAGTACTTCAAAGAATCAACAACTGAATTTCATCTTATTTAAAAATTTTTGCATTTCAAAAAAATCACCAACAAAGTAAAAAGAAAACCCAAAGAATAGGAAAGAATTTTAGCCAGCAACCCCTCAAAGGACATGTCCAGAACATATAAAGAATTGAAAAACATCAAGCCACCCAAATTCAAAGACCCAATCCAAAAATGGGCATCCGAACATGCATTCCTTACATGAAGATATACAAATGGCAAATAAATACATGAAGACATGTCCACCATCACTGGTCATTTGAGAAATGCAAATTAAAACAGCACTGACATTCCCATCTCACTAGAGTGGCTGCCATCAAGAAATCAACTGATAACAAATGTTGGTGGGGCCGTGGAGAAAAAGGAACACTTCTCATACTGTTGGTGGGAGTGTAGACTGGTACAGCCACTGTGGAAATCAGTATGGAGATTCCTCAAAAAGCTAGGATTGGAAGTTCTATTCAATTCAGCTATTTCCCTCGTAAGTATTTCCCAGAAAAATTGAAAATGTCATGTCACAGTGATATTTGTGTACTCATGTATATGACAGTATAATTTGGATAGCTAAACCTTGAAAACAACCAAAATGCCCATCAACCACAAAATGGATGAAAAAGATGTGGTATTTTTATACAATGGAATAGTACTCAGCTATAAAAAGGATGATTTTGAGGCTTTTATAGGTAAATGGAGGCAACTTGTAGTTATACTCAGAAGTGAAATAAATCAGACTCACATTTGTAAATATCATATTGCCTCACTAGTGTAAAAAATAATAGTAAAAAACTGAAAGAGTAATAAGATCTAAAATGTACAATAGTCATTGTAATAATAAAAGGGAAAGAAATTGCTCAAAAGGAAAGAACAACTTGTAGGTATACACATATAACTGTATGCATGTTTAAGCGTGCAAGATAGATAACCATACTATTAATTCTGTTAGTTCATCAAAAAGAATAGTTTGTGCTATTATTACTTGATTTTTTTGTTCATTTTTTATGCTTTGATTTTAAAACTTAAACAACTACTACGATAACAATGTATAATAATTAACTATTGTTGATTTCTTACTGTCATTTTTTTTGAAATTCTGTATTATTTCTACCCTTGTTTCTGTTTTGCTTTTTAAAAATAAAAAAAAATTAAAAATAAATATGATTCACTAGATTTTACTCCAAAAAATTGAGATTTTCAGGTCTGTGGTACAGTTAATTGTATTGTTAATGTAATAGCACCCTTAGTTGATTTTTTACTGCAAGTAGTCAACTTACCCACATTTCAAGAAACAGTATTCTAGTCTATAATTAGGACTACAGCTCTAAGACTAGAACATCTTTTTGGTGTTTAATGACTAGATGGACACTGAATGGCTGTGGAATGAAAGAGAAACCAAAGGTTTCAAGTATTGAATCTTAGGCTTAGTAAAAATGCTAATGAGAACAACAGACAAACAAATATAAATTTTCTTAGCCTTAGACAAAAGAAAATAATTCAATTTACATTAAAATGTTTTGCATTCATTATTTCATTTAATCAACCCAATAAGGTAAACAGGACACTTTTTTCACATGAATGAACAAAGGCTTGGTTAGAGTAAGGTCACAGTTAGTAAATGGTAGAACTGGAGACGAAATTCAGGTACTTTGGAATAAATTATATTTTTATTTCACTTTATATTATTTCAGGTTAAATTAACTTTTATATGCTTCTGTGTACAATGTATCATGTCAAATAAATTAGATTTTCAACAGAAAGTTGAGGATCAAATTTTGTAACAAAAGTGAGGTACTAGAGTCAAAACTACAATTTTGAATTCATTGACATAATGGATGTAGCTGTAGCTGTGAAGGTAAATAATATTTTCAAAGAAAGGAACATAAACTGGAGATAAATATGCAAAGCTAGAAACTCCAAGAAGTCCATAGTGAGCACAAAAGTTAACAAAGAAATACTGATTTAAAAAGCAGAAAGAGAATCAAAATAGTAAAGTGTTAAAAGAAAATGAATTATTCACTGATAACTGAAAAAAAGAAGAAATATTGTATAGAACATTTATTAAAAATGTTAGAAGAGTATCAGTGGATTCAAGAAGCACCATGGAGGTTGAAGGTGGGAATAAGTATGAGAAAAATTCTTCATGAGAATGAAAATATCTAAGAATAGAGGAAGAAAGTACATTAGTAATTTTCATGCTTCCTTTAGTGACACACCTTAGAACATGAAGAAGTTAATTGTCAGAAACAAAATTAGGCTTATTAGAGTAAGTACCAGCAAAGAAAGGGAACAATGTTATTAATCTAGGACTAAGGATAAATATTAGAATGTCCTGACCAGTCAGGACTGATAAATTATTAAAAACTTAACATTACCCTGGTTCAGAGGCACCCACTTATATCCCAATTACTTGGGAGCTAAGACAGGAAGATTACAAGTTTTTTCCTGCCTAGGCAACTTATTGAGACCTTATCTCAACACAAAAAACTTTTAAAAGTGCTGGGGATGTAATATAGCATTCCCTAGGCTCAATCTCTGGTATAATAATAATAATAATAAATAAATAAACCAAAAAGCCTTAAACATATTAAATACAAATAAAGAATGACAGAATTATATATGGTTAAAAATATCTGAACATAAATTAAATTGGAAGACACATGCCAAATACTAACAGATTCTCAATTCTGAAAAAAAAAATATTTTCTTTATTTCCCCACTTTTACATAATACAGTACCTTTTCTTAAAAGAATTAACTACAATAATGAAGTTGATTTTTCCCCAAAAAATTCTAATCATGAGTTCTAAAAATTTTGAAAATTTTTTCTTTGTTTTGTCATTGTTATTGTTGATTTGGTTTGCTCTGGTTTTGGTTTCCTGAGATAGAGTCTCGCTAGGTAGTTCAGGCTAACCTTCAACTTACTACATAGCCGAGGCTGGGTTTAAACTCCTGGGTGATACTCCTGCCTGAATCTCCCACATGCTGAGAATACAGGCATGTACCACCACACCAAGATGAAACATTTTTTCTTAAACACAAATAAATATGGGGGAGGAGGAATGGCAGGGCTCAGCAATCTCCCTCTAAATATGGCATCTTGAATACTGAATATTTTAAACTGAAGGAATTTTAGAAATAGCACATGCAAGAACATCTTGACCTTCCCATGAAGCAATCATAAAACCCCTAAGTGAAAGGTGCCTTCCCAAACCTGCAGGAAAATAGCATCTTTACCCCTGATGGTAAAGAATCTTAATGAAAAGACTTTGCTAAGATTCCTCCAGTTCATTACATTTAGCTTACAGCCTCTTTGTGCTATCATATTCCTCCATGATTTTCCACTCCTTATCAAACTTAGAATAAAAATATTCAGGTTTAACCACTTTTTTGAAACTTCAGTTCCTTATGATGGTTCCCATGTCACTTACATTAGATGATTCTGCATGCTTTCCTATTGCTAATGTCTTGTTACAGAAGTCCCAGCCAATGAACCTATGATGAGTGAAAGAATATTTTTCCTGCTCTACAAGAATCTAGGTAAGTATCTAGATAATAAATATTTAGATGGTCAAGAAATGGCAAAAAATATCTACAATATTTATAAAAGGTCTAGAGTACCCCCAAAATTCAAGCATTTTAAACCCTTTGCTAAAAATCACCAGGATCAGTGAAGACAAATTCTGAGTCTGTCCCAATACAACAATAAAAACAACAGCTCTATAGTTTATAAATGAGATGTGTAGATTTATTATGCCCAATGGCTAATAATAATGATATTCTGTTAAGATTGAAAACTGCAACTTAGTTTTACTTTTATCTTGTATTATTTATTTATCGTGTTTTTTTGAAACAGGATCTCACTATGTTACTCAGACTAGCCTCAAACTTATAATCCTCAGCCTCCTGAATAGTAGGGTTATAGGTATATGCCACCATCCCTGGCTGATTATTTAAATTTTAGTACACTAATTTTTTATTTAGTTTTTAGTGAACAATTATTGCATTGACTAACATAGAAAAGTTACCTGTTGGCTTGAAATTACCATCTCCATCCATCGTTATCAAGTCTAGGGATGATAAATCATTCAGATTCTTCAAACACAATTCTGTTCAATTTTAGAAAGCATATTTTAATTTTAGTAAAATGATGAAGCAAGGCAAAGGAGAATTTATTATTAAATATACTAAAGTTGTGTTATGTTACAGTTTCTGGGAAGAACTACAGTCCCTACTAAAGCTGCAAAAAAATCATTAAAATAAAAAGGTCAACTACAATTATATCATACTAGTAACAACAATATAAATAGTAAAAATAACATTCAATAAGTGCAAAATAACATTTATCACTTGTGGTGACACTGGAAATGGTATACATATATTAATTTATTTAACCCTCAAAATAACACAATAAGGCATCATCAATATTATTTTCATTTGCAGGTTAGGCAACTAAAGAATAGAAATTAAGTAACTTATTGTAGGTCTAAATGAATACTTTGTTCTCCTCCATTAGTAATTTTCATTTTTTTAAAATTCCATCAAATATGTTTACACACAAATTAAAGAGTCCTATAGTTCTACGAAGTTTATTCCACAACCCGTCTCTCCTCTCTCTCATTTATGCTCTTTTTTTTTTTTTTGAGGAAACCACTTAATCTTTTTTAAGCTGACATGTTTAGCATTTACTTCCATTTCTCTGAAATACGATACTATTGCTACCTAGAAAGGACCTCTGAAAAAGAAGTAATGCTAGTCCATGCTCACAAATCAATAGGGATTTATAGACCTCTGACTGTAGTCTAATGCTTAAAATTTTCACTCTGCCCCATGCTACAGCTCAGAGGTGAGGCAGCTAAGAGCAGAGTAAATATCATAGTATGTTCAATCCACAAAGAGTAGCAGCACTTTTTAAACTCTTCAACGAAATTTAAAGAGAAGCAATACTCCCAAATTCATTCCTGGAAGTAAGCATTACTCTGATACCAAAACCAGAGAAGGATCCAGACAAAAAATGGACTTACAGGCAAACTCTCTAATAACTGACATTTCTCATCAAGGTTTATAGAACATACATTTTTAGAAGTAAATATATCTAACCTTGTAATTTTGCTTCAATTCCATCTTTGTTCAATCCAGATGTAAAACCTATACAAGTGGTTAAAATTTATAAAAAGTAAAATAAAATAGATTTAATTTATCTTTATAGGCCCAATCTATACCTTCACTTAACTGGAAAAAAATATCTAAATCTCTTATAAAAAAAGATGACTTAATGAATTCCAATAAAGCTTAAATACCTATAGAACATCAGCTACTGTTTTGAAATATTTTCAGTATAAATTGTCTATTTTGACTTATTTTATTGAATAAAAGTGTCGAGGAACTACAATCATTTTTTAATAATTGTATGGACTAAATTTCTAATGTTTTACAAATAACAAATTTCTGCAAAGTGAGGAATATTTTCTAGTGGACTTTCATTATTAAATGGATGTTCTTATGCAAAAGTATTTTGTAATGCAACCATTATGGAAATTTGTATTATTTATTAAAGTTCAAACTACTAGAACACAGTAATTTAAAATCCAGGCATGTACCAATAGATGTACATGTACATGTGTATAGAAGGACATATATTTAAAAAGTTCACAGCAGCTTTGTTTAAAACTAAGAATGTCTTTTCATCAAACGATTCATAAGAAAATGAAAAGTCAAACCAGCTTAGGAGAGGAAATTTGAATATATATATTTGGCAAAAGACTTACTCAGAATATATAAAGATCTCCTATATATTAATAATAAAAATACAAATAACCTAGAATAGATTAAAAAAAAAAACCTTGAATGGGCATTTTACAAAATGAGAAAATTCCAATAGCCAGTAACATAAAAAAGATCCTAGTAGTATCCGTGAGGGAAACACAAAATAAACCACAACACAGAATGCAAAATCAATGTTAAAAATTAATAGTTGTTCTATATATGAATAATGAGAGAAATCAGGAAAATAATTCCATTCACACTACCTATTTAAAAAAATACCTAGGAATCAACCTAAACAAGGAAGTGAAAGACCTCTTACAATGAAAACTGCAGAACACTAAAGAAAGAAATAGAAGACAACAATAGAAGATAGAACACCTCTCATGTTCACTGATCAACAGAAATCATACTGTTAAAATGGCCATATACCAAAATTTCTCTGCAGATTCAATACTACCCTCATCAAAATTCCAATGACATTCTTCACAGTACTAGGAAAGTAATCCTAAAATTCATATGTAAATACAAAAGATCCAAATAACCAAAACATCCTAACCAAAAAGAGCAAAGATGGAGGCATCACAATACTCTATTTCAAATTATATTACAGAGCCATAATAACCAAAACAGCATGGTACTGTCACAAAGCAGACAATGAAATAGAATAGAGGACACAGAAACAAACCCACCCAACTACAGCCATTGATTATTAACAAAGGGGCCAAAAATACACGTTGGAGAAAAAGAAGCCTCTTTTAACAACCAGTCCTAGGAAAACTGAATAACCATGTGCAAAAGACTGAATCAAGCTCCCTCTCACCCTATATAAAAATTAATTCAAAATAGATCAACAGTGTAGGTATAAGACCTCAAACTTTGACACTGCTAGAAAAAAACATGAGCAACACATGATGCCACAGACATAGGTGAAAACTTCCTGAAAAAGGATTCTAACATCACAGGGGAAATTTTGCAAAAACCGAAACATGAGATTACATCAAACTAAGAAGTTTCTACAGAGCAAGAGAGATAACTAGCAGAGTGAGAAATAGCTTTCAGAATGGGAAAACACTCTTGCCAGTTACTCTTCTGATCTAGAACATACAAAGAACTCATAAAACTCAATGCTAAAAAAAATCAAATAGCCCACTTGAAAAATGGGAAAATGAAATGAACAGACACTTTTCAAAAGAAGTCCAAACAGCCAATAAGTATATGAAAAAATATTCAACACCTTTAGACATTAGGAAAATTCAGACCAAAACTGCATTAAAACTGGATGTGGCATATGTTTATAGTCCTAGAACTCTAGGAGATTAACTCAAAGGGATTGCAGATTTGAGCCCAGCACCATCAGTTTAGCAACTTCATGAGACAAACTTGGTGAGAAGATGCAGATATAAAGCTCAGTATAAAGGCCCTGAGTTCAATCTTGAGAAAGAAAGAATAAATGAACAGGGAGGAAGGGAGAGAGAGAAAGAAAGAGACCTACATTGAAGTTGAATCCCATCCGCAGAACAATTATCACCAAGATAATAAAACAAGTAAACAATACTAATAAATACAGGTGAGGATGTATATTGGGGGAAGGAATCATTCTATACTCTATGTGGACATGTAAATTAGTACTGTTCCATGGAAATCAGTATGGAAGTTCCTCAAAACTAAAAAGAGAGCTGCCATTTGATCTAGCTATAGACTTCTTGGTATTTGCCTGAAAAAAATTGAAGTCAGCATACTATAGGGATATCGGCATATTCATGTTTATTGCAGCACAATTCACAACAGCTAAGACATAGAACCAGCCTAGGTGCCTATGAATAAAGAAAATAATATCTGTAATAATACACATATATATTACAGATATTATTCAGCCATAAAGAATTACAGATTATTATTCTGCCATAAAGAATTACCATAAAAAACACCATAACAGAATTACTAAATTGACTGGGTGTGGTGGTGCATGCCTGTAATCCCAGCACTCAGGAGCCTGAGGCAGGAGGATCATTGAGAATTCGAGACTAGCCGGGGCTACAAAATGAGTTTAAGGCCAGCTGGAACTGCATAGCAAGACCATGTCTTAAAAAGACAAAAACTAAATAAAATTTAAAAAAATAATTACTAAATTATGTCATGTATAGGAAAATAGATGGAAATGGAGATGATCATATGAAATGAAATGAGTTAGACTCAGAAGTTTTGCACTTTCTCCCTAATACGTGGGATCTAAAAAAGATGATGCACAGCCAGGTGTTGGTGGCATGTGCCTGTAATTCCAGCAGTTTTAGAAGCTGAGGCAAGAGGACTATAACTCCGAGGCCAGCCCAGGCAACTTAGTGAGACACCGTTTCAAATAAAAAATATAAAAGGCTCAGGATGTTGTTCAGCATGAAGGCCCTGTGTTTAGCCCCTGGTATTCAAAAAAAAAAAAAAAAAAAAAAAAAAAAGACATGAAAGTAGAAAAGAGATTATTATTTTGAGTTCTTCAAAACTGAAAAATAGAGCTGGAGATTTAGCTCAGTGGTGTAAATGCTTGCCTGGCGAGTGTAAGGTCATGAGTTCAATCCCTGATACGCCCCGCCAAAAAATATTTGAAAAATGAACAGTCAAATCCAGAATAAGGAAGCTCTTAAACACTAAGTATAGACAAAATTTAAGACTTTTTAATTTATTTTCAATGATTTTAGGCATTTTTATTAGAGGTAAATTTTTTTTTACTGGGTTTATTTTTAATGATTGATTTACAAAGCTTATTTAAAAGCAGATAAAATTCTCTTACTTTTGTCTACTATTGCCTCTAACCATATTTTTGACTCTACCTTTTGTTTCTGTTAGCTTTTAGTTTCTGTAATCTACTCTGCAACCCATCAGTATAAACCAGGGCCCAGTTGGCTTGAAAACATTACTACTTTTCCAGATCAAAGTAACAAACCATAATGAGTTGGGTTTTTCAAAGCTCTGATATAAAGCAAGGTTGACCGTATCCATTCCAAAGCAATGTTCACGTCTGTGATGGTGTGCAATACTATCTCTGCATTTAAATGTTCAATAAGATGTCTGTGCAAACTAATGGGGAGAAAAACAAAAACCTCTGTATTATTAATGTGCATTTCAATGCTATAACTCTTAGTTTTTTAAACTTTGATGATATATTTAATATACTCATTGCTTCTTTAATAATTCACAAAAGATAATTTAATTTCCAAAAATAAGAGAAAGTCTTGCCAGTCAGTTTAACTTGTACAAAAATTTGAGATTTTTTTTTCTACTTCATGATTCCAGAAGATAATTAGTTACTTGAGAAAGACAAAGGGTAGGAAAATATCTTAAATATTTTCCCCAAAAGAAAATACATCAAATACTAAAAAGTTAAATTGCTTACCATATTATTAAACAAATTTTAAAGATGTGAAACTGATGTTTCTCCTTAGTAATTATAAATTTATAAACTATATACAAATTAAAATTATAGTAGTAAGACCTTAGTACAAATTACACTATTTATAACAAAGATGCATGTTATCCCATGCTAACAAACACCACTTACTAAAGCCACTCCTTTTTTTAAAAAAATTAAATTCCTTAAAATTACTGTTAAAAATGTTCAAAAGAAAATGGCCTTAGAAAAAACATGAAATAAATTTCTTTTACTATGTTAAAAGAAAAATAGATAGTATTCATGTTATTATCTTTTCAGAATCTTTCTGTATTACCTGCTTTCTGCAGTGTCACTACAAGCTAACATCTGAACATACTTCTCTCTTGTACTTAAGCGAGTCATAATAACAGCAGTAGCTGTAGTGTCAAACTGAAATCAGAGAAATAAAAAATTACACAAAGTTAGTAAAGAAGAGCACAACATGGTATCAATTCTTTTCCACAACCCAAGATCTTAATTTTATATTGAATAGTCTCTTAACTTTAAAGGCCAATAAAAAATGCTTCTAATTTGAATGTTAACTGAAATTTTAATGTAAAAACATTTCACGATGACACCTGTACTTTACGTATCACTTTGTTTCAGTGTGACATGAATTGTTAATGTAAAAACCAAAACTAATTTTGGAAAGTGGGGAAAAGTTGTAAGATTTGGTGGGTCATTTACATATAATTTTATTTATCTTATAAAATCATAAAATTTTAACAAACTATTTTGTTAAAATAAACAAACTATTTTGACTTAGTGTAAAAAAGCTATTTTTCCTGAATATTGCTTTAGTATGTATATGAATGACTTATTCATTCAAGTGTCTGTCAGTATTTATAGTATAAGAACTGACTTTTAATCTTCACCATGGGGTGGGGACCCC
This sequence comes from Cavia porcellus, assembly GCF_034190915.1. NCBI lineage: Eukaryota > Metazoa > Chordata > Mammalia > Rodentia > Caviidae > Cavia > Cavia porcellus. The sequence goes on from NW_026947484.1 coordinate 113,212,715, forward strand.
TGGCATTTAGTGCTAGACCCAGGGATGCTACATGTTTTGTAATGCACATCAGATCCAATGGAAAAGAAATCCCATTCAAAATCCTAGGACCATCCCCATTCAAAATAAAAAAAAATAAACAAACAACTGAACAAACAAACAAAACCCTTAATAATATACCCATTCACAAATCCATCCCTTTATTAATCAATGGGAGTTCAGAGAGTGGGAGACGGGAATGGGGTAAGACATGTCCTAGTTTGTGAGACTTGTTTTATTTCATTTTCTCTAATAAAGTACATTTTCTCAGTTACATTGCTTTCAACTTTATCTAATTATGAAATGCTAACCAGAAAAATATACAAAAATGGTTTTTGGTTTTTGCCATGTCTGCAAAATAAATTCTGAAAAGTAAACTTATTGTCACTTACTTGAGGTCGACCTGCTCTTCCAATCATCTGCAGAATATCTGTTTCACTGTATTCTTTAAACATTCCTCCAACATAATGCATTGTAGATTTTATAACTACTAGATGAGCAGGCAAATTTACTCCCATAGCTAAAGTACTGGTAGTAACTGCATTAGATTAAAGAATATTAATTTCAAGCATTACAGCTTTTTCCCTCCAGGAAGATAATATGTCTTTACTATAAAAGATACATTTTATAAATGTAATAACACAGTAAGAAATGTGCAAAGGGAAGAAAAGGACAATATAATCTAAAATAATAACATACCCTAAAACTAAAAACTATTAAGTTCTTAACTTTTCAAACTGCATTATATCCAGTAAGATGATAAAGAACTAAACACTGTCCAAGAATTTGCTGTAGTATATACATGCATAGTTAGAAACAATTCAAAATTCTTAGGTTTTTTTCCTTTTAAAAAGTAAGCTTCATAAATATTTTATAATATCAACAAGAAATCTGTTTTACTTACAAAGAACTGGTAGATCTCCAATAGTAAAAGCTCCTTCAACTACTTTTCTATCTGATAGCTCCATGCCAGCATGGTGATAACCAACACCATATATTAAGATATCTGTAATAGAAATATATTACTTGTTAGTTACACTTAATATTTTATCAGTAACTGTCTCCCATTATCTGTAAATGAAGATGCTGTTCAAAAATGAACTCTAACCTACCTCTAAGTTTTGAATCTCTTACAGAATATGCACATTTCTGTAACCTATTTAAAAATAACATAAAAATTATTGTTATTCCCAGTAACATTAGAAAACTCTAAAATAATTTATTTTGATACTTATAAAAAGATTTTCATATTATCTGAAAACTATCTTTGAAAAGTGGAACATATTTTTCATACTCAGAAGTTCCCAATTTATCAACTATAACATTAAATCTCACTTCTAAACCAAGAATTTATTTTTTTATATACAGGAAAAAAACATTATAAATGTTTATGGTCAGAATTAAAAATCATACTTTGCCTTAAAAATACCTGTAAGAACTAACAAATTCTAAAACTCTACCGTATTACTAGTAAATAAACAAAAAAATTGAAGTAAAAGATAACTTTTTTGTGCTCTAAAATATGGCATGTAAAGAAAACTAGGTTAAATTGAAAGAGAAGAGGAAGTTAAGAATGGCTGGTCATTTGCAAAGGAATTCTTGGTACTTTCAAAGATCACGGAAGTTGGTAGACTTGGTTCTTAAGTATGCGAAAGAATCCCCAAATTAGTGTTTTCTCATTTCCTTGTTGCATATATAACATTTAAGAGCTCTTATTTTATGATGATCATTTTTTAAGGATTCACAAGGGATGAAAAAAAGGCAAGAGCAAAGGGTGTGTTATTATAAAGCATAAATTCTGTGCTACAGTTAAGTACTTTAGAAACATTGCCTTATTTAACATAGTAATATGATATGATAGTTGGTTTCCATATACTGAAACTAATTAAGAAACTGAAGCTGATGTGCTGGGGATGTGGCCTGGTGGTAAATTGCAAGCCTGAGGTGAATGAGACCCTGGCTTTGATTTCCAGTACTAAGGAAGAGGTTGGGGAAAAGGAGGATGTGGGGAAGAAAGAAGAGGAAAGAAAGGGAAGAAATGGAAGGGATGGGGAAGAGGCAAAGAGAGAAGAAAATGGAATACACCCAGTGGTAAGTAGCTAGAAACAGTGTCAGTGCTACAATTGAATCTGGTTCTCTAACTTAATGCTGTTTCTAATAAAAACATTTTATTGCTGAAAACACAAAAATGAGATAGAGAACAAAGAAAGGAGAAGTAAACAGTGAAGACTAAGGAAGCAAATTTTCCTAAGGTAAGTATCGAAAATGAGAGAACGAATTACTACTGCATATGCTTCTGTTCGAGAAAATAATTTTCTAAAACAAAAATAATCCATGTGCACTGAACAGGAAAAAAAAGGAGATGATGGGATGTAAATTGGTTTAAAGAGAACCACATAGTTCAGTTTCTTATTCAGATATATTCAGTTAAAAATGTTAATTATTAAGTATTTACCCAGAGAGGCTACATAGTTAATCTATGTGAATGATTCTTCCATTCCAGAAAGCAGTATGTAGGTTTTTCCAAATAGCTTTTATAAGCCTCATTGCTTGATATTCATATCTTATTTATGCCTAAAAATGGCATGCCCCAATTTGTCATCCTGTTTTTTCCCAATAAGTAAACAGTCCAAATTATTTACAGCTACTTATAGCTCCTTTGCTCTATATCCATACTTTTTAAATTTCAGTTTTACCTTTAAATGTTGTAGTTGTAGTCAGGGTGTATAGGGGAATAAATTTAATATAGATCACATAACTTATAGGATTATTTTATATTTACCCAAAAAGTCAAATGTGAAAGAGTGCAAATAATCTGTTCATGCACCAGAGACCCAAAGAATTTAGCTGAGGCCCTGGATCCCATGGAAGTGTCCTACATGAGACCATCTGAGGACCTAGAGCCCATGGCAATATCTTCCATGAGTCCATTTGGAGGCCTAGAACCCATGATAATGTCTCAAGCAAGTATATATCAAGGATCTGCACTGGGAAGGGCCAAAAGCCAGTGATGGAAGTTAGAAAGTCTGTGCCAGAGGGATGAAGGATCTGTGCCAGCAGGCTGAGGGATCTCACTGGAGCCAAGATAAGGTCCAGAGCTACCCCAAAGAGAACCACAGCCATCTTTGCAACACTGAGAACTCAAACTCCTCCAATGATGAGAACAGTTGAGTTTATATCAGGAAAGCCAGAGTGACAAGCTACTCCAGGAGAATGAACAGCACACCATCTTCCCCTCCAATTCTCCTTTTATGCTGTTGGCAACAGTTCTTAAATAGGCCTTCCACACTTAGAACCACACTGATTCAGTTCAGTTGTATGTTACAAGTTAACCATTAGTTCAACCACCACAACTGGTCAATGTGTTTTCAAAACTATCTTTGTCAAAAACTTTGAAGAACATTATCACACTAAGTACAGCTAGTATGAAAACTATTAATAATGATTTAATTTTTGCCAGCGAAATGACCTAATCAATGCACACATTCTTCTAATGCTTGATCGTTGGTCAAGGAATCCTCCTAATTCAAAGGCTCAGAAGCTATTTCCTGTATAAAAATACTTCAAATTAAATTCTAGAAGTTGAGAAATTTCAAAATACAGACACATTTTGTTATTTAAATGTGTAATATATAGGAGAAAAAAATTAACAGAAAGTTAAAAGACTGGGTCTGAAAAGTTTGTCATATTAGCCGTGTTTAGAACTCTTAGTATGAAGGGCTTGATAGACAAAAACCAAAAAGCCTTGTGAGGAGTATCTGGTTAAGGGGAGTTAATATGTGTAACAATCTTATTCCCTAGTCTACACTCCAAATGGCATCCCATTCATTGCATTTATGCCTTCCTCAGGGAATGAAGCAAAAACTTAACATACAAGATAGACAAATGAAATTTTATTCAATTTTTAATTGTTCCTAATAAAAGAGTGATACATGGTATTCTCTGGAGTATAAAACAAAGAGGTGGTCTCAGTCTGTTCCCATTGTTATGACAAAATATCTAAAGCAGGGTAATTTATATATAAAAAAACCTTAGGGTTGTTTTGGCTCACAGTTGTGGAAGAACAGGAGCTGCTTAGCTTCTGGTCATCTCCATGCACAATGGAAAAGTGGAAGGGAAGTGTGTGTGTGTGTGTGTGTGTGTGTGTGTGTGTATGTAGGGCTGGCTTGCTTTATAAATACCCTTTTTCAGAATATGTAGTCCAGTCCTATGAGAATGTACTCATTCTAGTTGAGATTTGATCAACTAACCCAATTTGTTTGAGAAACACATTAACTCATGCATGAAGGTGGTGGCCCCATGACCTACTCACACATTACTAGGCCTCACCTCTTAAAGGTCCTGCCACCTCTCTGTACTGTTCCACTAAGGAGCAAGATTCCAGCAACATAAAGCTTTCAGGGATATATCATTTTCAAATCATATCAGATGGAAAGAAAGAAATCTTTCCTATTGTTACCTTATTATCATTAATTTCATTTCCTCCTTTTGTCTGCTTCTCAAGACTTTATGTTCCAGTTATAAGATCTTTACTGGTTTTTCTCTGTTCTGTAACTTAATTTTGCTTTGTTGATGAGTTTACTAAAAGTACCACTCTATATACTTCATATCTTGGGGGGGTGGCGTAATCAAGGGGAATCAGATGAAATCTTTGAAGTGGAAATAAAAGTATGAAATGTGGATAAGTACTTATGTTTGTTATTATCCAACAAACTAAAATTGCCAGGGACCATCTTTTTACTGACTACAAAGCCAAAAAATGTTCAGAAAATTAAAGCGGTTATCTCCTAGGCTTGGGATATGTTTTGGGATAACAAGTGACTAAAGGTGATAGTAAGGGGAAGACAGATCATTTGAAAGCTACTGTGACCCAAAGAGGAAAGTACATCTGTGTATGGAAAATGAGTCAGTAAAATCAGTATCTGTTCTTACTTGCATGTAATTATCCAATCCAATATTAGTCTAGGATCTACCACCAAACATTTTTATTCATTCCCCAGAGTAATTAATAATAAGCTACTGTTTTTAACCATGTGCTAGCAGTCTGCTGAGATCTGCTAAGATTAAGTAGTAAATAACATGATTATTTCCTCAAGAAGTTTGTAATCTAATGTTTATTCTTCTTTATGGCAGAGTAGTACTCTACTGTGTATAAATATTGAATTTATTCATTCATTTTGGATGGACATATAGGCCCAAGATTTAATTATGAGTCATGCTGCTTTAAACTTAGGTATGCAAGTATCACTGTAATATGATATTTTAACTATTTCAGGATGATATCTAAAAGTGGAATAGATAGGTCAAATGGAATTTCTAGTTTTAGGTTTTTGAGGAATCTCAACAGTGACTTCTGCACTAGTTGTACTAGTTTGCATTCCTACCAACAATGTAAAAAAGTTCCTTTTCCTCATAGCCTTGCCAGCATTTGTCATTGATTTCTGATGACAGCCATTCTTCCTGTTATTTTAATTTGCATTTTTCCAATGGCCCAAGATGCTGAACATTTTCTTATGCATTTACCAGCTATTTGTACTTCTGAGAAGTATCTATTCATTACACTTGTCCATTTTTTTGACTGAGTCTTTTACTCAGTCTTTTTTGACTGAGTCTTTTACTAAAGTAAAGTCTTTTACTTTCTCTTATATCTATTTTTTTTGAGTCTTTATAGATTCTAGATATTAGCCCTCTATCTGAGCAAGAGCTAGCAAAATTATTTTCTCATTCTGTAGGTTGTCTCTTCACTTGTTTGTTCCCTTTGCTTTCTACTCTTTTATCATCCCATTTGTTGATTCTTGATAGTATTTCTTATGCAAATGAGGTTCTGGTTCAGAAAGCCCTTGCCCATTCTATGCTTAATTTGTTGGAACTTTTATCTTTCAGAATATTTAATATTTGTTTTAACATTTTGATCAATTTTGATTTTAGATGAGTACATGATGAGACATACAGTTCTAGTCAATCTTCTGCAAGTGGATGGCCAGTTTTCCCAGCACCACTTATTAAAAGGCTATCTCCTTCATTGTATATTTTTGGCCCCTTTGTCAAAAATCAAATGGCTATATGTGTTTGAGGTTGTTTTTGCTTCCTTTGTTCTGTTCCACTAATATGTATCTGTTATGCCAATGCCACACTGTTTTAATCAGTAGTTTCATAATATAACTTCAAATTAGGAATTTTGATGCTCCTGCTTTGCTCTTGTTACCCAGGATTGCTTTGCTATTCTGAGTCTCTTCTGGTTTCATATGATTTTAGGATTGTTTCCTCCTGTTCTACGAGGAATGCTATTGATATTTTAATTGTGATGGGGTTAAATTTGAATTATCAGGGCTGGGAATTTAGCTCCATGGCATAAGCACCTGTCTTACAAGTGCATGGTCATGAATTTGAGCCTTGGTACAAAAAAAATTGTATTATCTGTATGGAAGTATGGTCATGTTTAATATATTGGCTCTGTCTATCAAGGAACAAAGGATTTATTTCCACTTTCTAATGGCTTCTCCATCCCCTTTTTCAGAGTACTATAGTTTTCACTATAGAGGTCTTTCACTTCCTTATTTAGTCATTTGTAGGAGAATGGATGCACCTTGAAATCATAATGTTAAGTGAAATAAATCAGACACACAGATATCACATTGTTTCTCTTATATAGGAAACTCAAAATATAAATAAAGACCCAAATAAGATAGATTAAAAAAATGGAAGATAGATCTTTGCAAACAGGAAGGCAACCAAGAGATGAAGAAAGGTATGATGTAAAGGAGGCAAAGGAGATGAAAAAACAATTGAGATATGTTATGTAAATGTATCAGCTCCCTATGAGGAATGTGATCATTATGTGCTACAAACATGCACAAAAAACAAAAACTGAGAAAAAGTTTATAATCTAATGAATTAAACAAAAGGTATCTATAACTGTAAATTGCAATAAAAGCACAATGTGTTTTAAGTGAATACAGAGAAATTGAGGATTATTGAAAACTGATATTAAAGATGTGACTTGAAGGATGAACAGAAGTTAGATAAAATGCATTGCAAGAAAAGAAAAATATGATGCAACCCTGGTTAAGGTAACAATTTGGGATATTCATAGAGCAAAGGCCAACATGGCTTGACTGTAGTAAATAAAATAAAAACACAATAATGATGAGTCCAGAAAATTAGCTAGATATCATATTATAAAAGGTACTACAAATCTTACTAAGTACTTAGGAGTTATTGGGACTTATATAACAGTCAAAAGCTACTATAGAGTTTAGGCAGGAAACTAAAGTATTTAGTATTGCAATTTTTTGGGCAGGGGCACAGGGTCTCACTATGTAGTTCAGGCTGGCCTTGAACTCACTCTGTAGCTTAACTTGGCCTCAAACTCATATTGATTCTACCACTTTAGCATTCCCAGTTCTGGGATTACGAGCATGCACTGCCACATCCAGTTTAGTGTTATAATTTTAAACAATTACTTTGTAAGTAAAAATAATGTGACAAAAGCGTATGCAAATGGTCAATAGATAAAAGAACACAAACCAGATAGGAGAGTAATAGTGTTTTGAAGTAGGAAGTGAGTGTGCTAATAGAGACAAAAATGACATGATACACATTCATGAGAGTCATGCAACCATGATCTACTCACATCCCACTAGGCCCCATGTCTTAAAGGTCCCACCATTATTCAATATCATTACATTCATGACCAAGTTGGTTGTGATAAGAAAGCAAGGAAAAAAAAGATTTGGTAAACCATATATATGAAGAAAGGTAAGAGAAGTATCAGAAACTTTTAAGATTATATATAATTAAGATAGAGAATGTTGGAAGAACATTGTTTTGAGTCAAAGAATCAAGGTTCTATTTTGAACTACTGAATTTAAGATGACCTTAAGATATACAATCAAATGTTAGGCAGATGGACTATAGGTAAGCTCAGAAAGGAAGTCTTGGCTACAATATAAATCTGGAAATTCTCAAACATACATAAATATTGTTTAAATCTCAAGTGAATAGATACAAACACTATTTGGAGAGCAGAACTTTATAAAGTCAAATTTGGGGTTTGTTAGAAAAGGTGAAAGGGGGACTTAGAACATGTAGTGCCCCAGCTGTAAACGAACTGGTAGAAAATAATCATGGAAGAAGAGTCCAGTGTTGTGTTAGAGGTTCTTGGCAGATTACTTAAGCAAGGTCAGTTGTAGTAAGATTACAGCTTTATTTTTCAAGAAGTCTAGTTATGAAATAAAGATAGGCTCATAATTGTATTAAGATTTACTATCTTACTATTATTATTTTACAGATGAGAAAAATGAAGCTTAGAGATGTCAAGAAACTTGTCAAGTTTAAGGGATGAATCCATTTTCTCTTCATTTAACTGACCCCTAAAAATCCTACTTTCAATCAAAAATGAATGAGTATACCTTTGTTTCTGTTCCACAGTCATAATAAATTTAGCATCTTTCACAAGAACAGAAGCAGCTTGTTGCACACCTTTTCTTGTTGCACAAAACTGAAAATGAATTAATACTTTCTATATTAATCATGTTAAAAATTGAAAATCACATTAAAAAGTAGCAATCAACAATTCATACCACAAGTGTAGGTTTCTGATCAGAGTATGTTCGTATAACACTTGCAACTTTGTAGTTGAGAGTTAAATCAAACTTAAATTCAGTTTGGTTACTACCACAAGGAAATCCCAAAACCACTTTCTGAAGTTTCACAGGTCTATGACTGTCATCCATTTTCAGACATATTGCAGGTCTTTTACCATCTGATAGCCATTCTGCTACCTTGAAAAAACAGACACATGGATAATAAATCTTTTCTAGTAAAGTTCTATAGCTAAAAATTATCTAAGTTGTGAAAGTATTTATTTCAATATTATGTATTGCATTCATGCTATGCTATTACTATATTAGTAAATTCTAACAGTATTTTTAACTTTTTCTTATTAGTACATGTCTGTGAAACATAATGAATACATTCATTGTAGGGAGTTGGTTCACATACATATCACTATTAATCCTTTTTATTTCCCCATTCCCTCTTGTTCCTCCCTTCTCCCTACATTCCTAGATCCCCTCCCCATCTGCATAAGGGCAACCTTCCTGTTTCCTATAAAAATAATGAGAATACCAACTTTTCACCTTGGCAAATTTCTGAATAATTATTAGTTTATTTTCCTTCACAAAAGTCCAAAGTAAAATTAAAATTTATTTTTATAGAAATTACATTTCTCATTATCACTGTAACTTTTTGCTGTTTTACACAACTCTGCGTGAAGGGAATAAGACTTGTGTTTTCATAATTACTAGCTGAACAAGTAATGGCTACCTTAGGTTGTCAAGAATTAACAATTTTCTATCAAAGAACAAATAAGCACTAGGGAAACGGCAGTGCAAAAGCACATTTCAGACTTAAAGCCAGAGTTACTAGTTAGTTCGTGAAACTGTGGTATGCAATCCTTATCCGTGCATGATATGATTACTAATCAAACCCCGTATGATGAAATTTATCATTGATTTGACAGAAAAAAAGTTTCTTATTCACAGAAAAGAAATACTGTCTAGGTTATTGTGGCTGAGAATAAGATCACACAAGAAACTGCAGGCTGATAGGAGCAAAAGGATAAAGACTTTAAGAGGAAATTGAGGAAAAGGATCTGAACAATGAAATAGCATTCACAGAACCAGTGACTACACAAAGGAAGAAATTTCAAGATTTAGAAGGTAAGTAAAAGGGAAACCATTAAAGAAGAGAAAAGGGATCAGGGAATGGAGCATAGGGAGAGTAAGAGTCCAACATGTCTGCTGGTAATATATTTCTTTGTTTGTTTGTTTGTTTTCTTTTTTATCGGTACCGGGGATTGAACTCACGACCGCCTACTTGCAAGGCAGGTGCTTATGCCGCTGAGCTCAATCCCCAGCCCTCCTGCTAGTAATATTTAATGGCTGCTTAAACAAATGAATATAACACTTACTACAGGTAATGCACTCTTAAAATTTTATATATCCTTTATTTCAGTTAGTTTAGAAGTTCATCCCATGGAAATGATCATGGACATTTTCAAAGATCATTAATTTCACCACCGTTCATAACAGAAAATGTGGAAATAACAATCTTCCATTATTATGAGGCTAAATAAATAAAATACAAAACTATAAAAATAATACAGAAAAACACCAATGACATGGAAATATTTGCAGATATATAAAAATTTGGTCAAAGAAGTATATTTTGATTCCATGTTGCTGTTGTTTGGATATAGTTTATATATATTTTAAGTATATCTCTTAAAAGTTCTTATGTTGGAAGCTTGGCCCCCTGTATAGTGATAGTGTTGAGGCAGTAGAATCTTTAAGAGGTAAAGACTAGTGAAATGTGATTATGTCACTGGCGATGTTACTCTCAAGAAGATTAATGCTGGTACGGTAAAGTTAGTGAATTTTCATGAGAATAGGGTGTTTAAAAAGTGAGGCTGACTCTTGAATCTGTTTGGACTGCTACAAGATCTCTTTCTCTCACATGCATTCTTGCCATTGTCTTTCCACCAGTATGATGAGATAGCCAGAAGGAGCCTCATGAGACTAAAAGATAAGGCCATTCACTCTCACATTATCAACCTCCAAAATTGTAAATCAAAATAAACCTCTTTATTAAAAATAAATTATCCTGCCTCAGGTATTTTGTTATAGCAATGGAAAACTGACAAACACCAAACATCTGTAAGTACAAATTCCGGATTTCAGTTGTAATTTTCCTATACTATAAAGTCTATATATTATTTATGACTATGAACAAATCACTTTAAGAACCACAAAATAATTAATTGTAGGAGCTGGGGATTTAGCTCAGTGGCATAAGTACCTGCCTTGCAAGCAGGCGGTCGTGAGTTCGATCTCCGGTACCGATAAAAATGAAAAAAATAATTAATTGTGTAAATTTAAAGGTAAAGACAAAATTTTCTATTAGAAGAAATAACAGATACTTGTAATTCCTAAAAACACTATAGTAGTTTGAGACGTATATAGGAGAATATACTCTTTTTCAAGAAGTTTTCCTAAAAACTGAAGAAAAATTTAATTCATATATTCATTATAGAACTATACTATTACATATAATATCTTTACATGTCTATGTACCCATTAACCATGACATCACTCTAAAGGATAGAGCCCATATGTTTTTACTTCTGCATCAATCATTAGTACTTATTACAGTACCAGACATATAAAATTGACATGGTAATCATCTCAACGATTATTTTTATACTCCATCATACTTTCTAATTCCTGTACAGTTAGAGTTAGCTGGTTACAATGACCACCACCTATTAGTCAAGTTATAACAAAGTCTCTGAAACCTATGAAACTAAGACTTTTAGATAACAGTAAAAAATAGACTTCCACCAATACCTGATCAATCAAATTTCATGTCCTTAATATTATTATACCTATGAGATCAAGCCATAAATTTCTATAGCATATTTTCCTATAAATTTATTAGGTCATTGAAAAGCAGAGCTTTAATTTTCTCTAAAGTTAAAAGTACTAAAGATTTCACAAGTCATAAAAAATACTTGATAGACTGTAATTCTAACTTACATCCTCAGCATTTGGAATGGTTGCAGACACAGCTACAAATCTCATTGGAATATTAGTGCTCACATTTTCTAAAGGAAGAGGTAAAGACTGTATAGTTTTCATTCTGCTGACTACAACTTCAAGTGTTGGGCCACGATTTTCATCTTTTACAACATGTACCTAAGCAAAAAATCAACAAAGATCCATTAGCTAAAAAATAAAAAATTGACTTAATTAAAATGCAAATAATACTAACATTTATCCTTGAGAAAATCAGCACTTTCCACTTTTGAGGATTAAACATATGGCTGAAATTTTCTGTTTTTTTTTTTTTTTTTTTTTTTTTTGAGACAGGGTCTTCCTATGTAGTTCAGACTATCCTTGATCTCCCTGCAATTTTCCTGCCTCCACATCCGCCTGAGTATTGGGACTACAGCCATGTACCACCACCACTAGCTGAAAATGTCTTAATCTTATCTATTCTAATCATTTCTTATGTTTATAACTAGAAATGAATAACATGTTTACTACCTCATCAATAAGAATTAGTCGAACCAGTTGGACCAAAGAGTTGTCTCTCCATTTCCTAGTCATGCTGTCCCATTTTTCCTACAGAAAACAAGACAAGCAATTTAATTTGATAAGAAGTTAAAACATTCCCAGTACCCTGGAAAAAATAAAGAAGTTAAAACAAATATTATTTAATACATCAATAAAATTTTTAACAAGTTTAACCCATATTTTGGTTGCTACTTTAAAAGTATCCTGAAAGAGATATAAAGATTAAAATAACAGTCTCTAATTACATGTTTCTACGCTCCAGCAAGGTATCCCCTCTATAATACATAATATGTAGGTAAAAGAATACAAGCAATAAATTACAAATTATCCACAATAAGTTGAATATTCTTTCCTGATTTTTGTTTTTTACTTACTTATTTCTAGACATTCTTTTTGTACTCTAGATATTATTTACTTTTTGTGTTTATTGTAAACATATGCTTCAACTTATATTTTAACTTCTTCTCAATTATGATAGAGATATTCTTAATAACTTAAGGAAAGATAAAGTATAAATAACACTTACTGGAGTTGTCATAATAATATGAGCATGCTGAATCTCAAATAAGTCATCCATGACTGTATCTCCAGTGAGTTCTTTGCAAGTCAGTCCTATTGGTCCAAATTTCTCTTTCCAGTCATCAAAACGCTGACTGCACAGGGCTTTTATTGGTGCCACTATAAGAGCATATTTATTTTGAACATGAGTGCAATTTAAAACTTTTTCACAAACTTTGGTAATAAAGTTGCAATAAAACATACATCCAGATACACTCTAATACTGATAAATTAAAAGACATCAAAGTAAGCTATTATTTAGAGATATAAAGCAAAGCACCAAAAGGAACTAAAAATAGGAGTGATGATGTAATAGGAGTGATGATGGGCCGGGGATTTAGCTCAGTGTCATAAACATCTGCCTGCCAAGCACGAGGTCCTGAGTTTGATCTCTGGTACCAATAAATAAATAAATAAATAAAGGGCTGGAGATTTAGCTTAGTGGCATAAGTGCCTGCCTGGCATGCACAAGATCTTGAGTTCGATCCCTAGCACAAAAAAAAAAAAAAAAAAAAAGACAAAGAAAAAAATAAGCATGATGGCTCAGAGAAGTTAACTAAGCATGGAGACAGACAGGGCAGGAGATAATTGCTTTTCATTATGAGCCTGTTAATTATTTTTAAGTCATATGCATATATTACCTTGAAAAAATTTTTTAAAAATTACACCTAAAAAAGGGGAGCATAAGTTTCTATGTAAATGTCTAGAATTGTAAAATGTGATTTTATCTGTTTATTTTAACTGCTCTCTTAAAAACAAGCATATAAAATTTAAATCCTCAATTCAGATGTTACTTATTCATAACTCTGGGAAAATATGTTTTGAATTTAATATAACAGAACAACCAACAGTGATAGATCTTTTTTTTGGGAATTGAACTTATCACCTCACACCTGCCAGGCAGGTGCTTACACCACTAAGCTAAATCCCCAGCCCCTTATAGTGATATATCTTTATTAAAGATGTATGGAAAGCTGGGGGTATTGCTCAGTGGCAGAGCACTAGCCTAGAATATATAATATCACAAAAAAGGGAAAAAAGGAAGTCAGGTGCCATGGCACACACTTGCAATCCCAGCACTCCAGGATGCTAAGGCAGGAAGATCACAAGTTTGAGCTAGACCAGGTAATTCAGTGATTTAATGAAACTCTGACTCAAAATAAAAACTACAAAAGGCTGAGGAGGTAGCTCTATTATGAAGGCCCTGAGTTCAATCTACAGTGCTCCCTGCTCCCAAAAAAAGAGAGGAAAGAGGAAAATTTATTAGAACTGGGATGTAATTCAGTAGTAGAGCACTTGCCTACCATGTTTGAGGTTGTGGGTTCAATCCCCAACACTGAAGACAAATAAATTAATAAAATAAAATTAATTTCTTTCAAAATGTATGAAAAACACTAATGCCAATAGTCTGAACTGAATTTCTTCCTTTTTGCTTTAATGGTTTTTGTTATATTTATTATTTTTGCAACATATACTTACTATAAACAATTTTAATGTTCAACCATGGCAATGGTACTTCCATTAACAATCTCGTTATAGCGAGTTCAAACAATACAGTTTTCCCAGAACCAGTTGGAGCACAAATCACAAAATTTCTATCTGTATAAAGAAGCTAAAAAACAAAACTGAATGAATTATACAATATATAGGATTCTACCCACACATTCTCAACTTGTTAGAAAACATGCCTTAGGAAGACTCTGTGGAATGATAGTTCAAACATTTTTTACTTCTGCAATTATTAAAATTGTAACCTTGTCCAGACTTTTCACCCTCAAAAAACACTATTAATATTTTATCATGCTGTTTTATTTATCAAAGAGATAAGTTAGACCTAGAATAAAATCATTCCTTTATCTTCTAGAGAAGTTCTTTTAAATGTAATAAGTATAAACCAACCCACCTATGGAAATCACATGTAATTTTAAAAAAAATTTCTGAGCACCTATAACGTCAATGAGTGTGGCCCTGAAAATATAAAGATGTTATCTAGTCCCTCTCCTTAGAAAGCATATCACCTACTGAGAAAAAGAAGTACTAAATGTGATAAGGTACTTACATCATCAAAGGCTTTGGACTGTATATAGTTGAAATATGGAAATTCTTTGAAAATACTTCTAAATTTTACCGCTTACAATAACATTAAGGAGTCAAACACTTCAAAATTTTAAAAATTGTTTATTTTTACTGAAAAATTCAGTTAAATGAATTCTGATGAGCCTTTAACATTTGCTATTTTGATGTCTTAAAGAGGGAACTAACAAATTATTGCAGTCTCACTCATTCTGAGAAGCACTTGCAAAGTCCCTATGCAAAATCAGATTATATAAGGATTATAACTTGAAAGTTAAACATGATAGAAGACATACAAGTATATAGAAATGAGTCTATTAGAACCATCTTCTTGTTTATCTTTTCCAAAGTACTGCTTTTTCTCATTTACCTTGTCTGAATCATTTTATTTTTATCTCTTTCTAAGGTTTCAAATTTAAGTTATAAGCTAATGATTAAACTTGTACTTCATTAACTGATGTGTATTTCTAGTCATGTAACCCTGAAGCCCTGGTTTTTGTTAATTTGTTTTGGCTGTTGACTTTAATTGTAATTATTGGAATACTTTCTCAAGAGAAAAAATTTAAACTATACTTCCCTTTAAATAAAAAGGTTTAGACATACTAATAAAAAAGTTAAAACATAGAAATAAAGAATAGAAATAGAAACAAAGAATAAAGTGTTTTCTTTCTAAGGTGAGAGTCTATTGCCAACTTGAGAGATATTTTATGGCACTCTTCTTACTCTGAGTCATACCTGAGTCAACTACATGTATTTAGCACACTGTATATGTAAAATGTTTTACTAGATTTAGAAAGTGGTCAAAAAAGGAGAAAATGAGTTCCTACAATTTAAGCTTTATAATCTATTAAAAGATAAAAGACAGATAATAATATATTTGAAAACACAGTTATTTAAGCATATGTATTTTTATGAAAACTCACGATTGTAGTGATCCTTTTATAATTTAAATCAATGATTGGGTGTGCCTGTAACCCCAGCACTCAGGAGACTGAGGCAGGAATATTGCTGTGAGTGTAAGGCCAGCCTGAGCTACACACTGAATTCAAGGGCAGTCTTAGTTGCCTGACAAGACCTTGTTTCAAAAAAAAAAAAATTAAATTAAATTAAATTAAACTAAAATCAAACTGTATGGCTTCTCTCCTCAACTTCCCCTCTCAAAGTACATAGATACAAAGCTCTAAATGATTTGCCTTGCCATAGCCACTCCCCACCTGATCCTACCTTTGTATTTCTGACTTCATGTGCTACTATTCTCCCTGCTAACTTATCTCCTCTAGCTATACTGGACTCTGCTATTCTTCAAAAACAGCCATGTGCCTTTCATGAAGCCTTCCTTCTGCTTCGATTATTCAATCTTCCTCGCAAATTTCCTTGGCTCTTTCACCTTCTTAATTGCTTGATCTTTTTTTCTCATAAAGCACTATCCTAATTATTACATTTAATTCTATATTCTGAACTTTCCATTTCAGTAGTCCAGATTTAATCTTTTTTTAACCTTGTTGTACATTTTTTCTTTTCTTATAATGCTCATTACCTAATGCTCATTACCTTCTAATATACTATATGATAGTGAGGCAGATAATCCCAACACTTGGGAAGCTGTCATTTGAAACTAGACTGAGATACGTAATGAGAATCTGATAATAAAAAAAGTACACAACAAAAATAAATACTCTATAACTTATTTATATACTGCTATAGATCTGTTCTTTTCCCTATCATCATCTCAAGAATGTTGACTCCCCAGGGTAAGAATTCACTGTTTTCTTAACTGACATAACCTAAATACCCAGAACAACACTTGGCATGTACACTATACTAAGCACTCACTTAGTATCCGTTTATACTTAATAAAGCAAGCAGTTAACTCATAATTCTTCATATTACTTTCAGTTATGCAGCATTTTAGAATATTTGTGCCAACACAATAATAGAATTTTGAGTTTGTCAATCCAGTCTTTCAGGAAATCTCATTTTTCCTTCAAGATATGCCTTTTCCTATAAAATATTTATTTGTAACAAGCCAAGAAGTGTGCTATCATGCTGGTTTTTCTCTCATTAGGTAGTTCTACATCAATTTATATTTTAAAAAATGAACCTTTGATTCAGAGTAGCTGTAGAATAAGTTTCCCAGCTCATAATAAAATTCAACCACAAACAACATTTATCATCACTATCAACACTTGAAATCAATTTTTTCCATTCGTTCAACAAATTCTCAGCAGTGTCACTGTAATTATATACTATAATAGGAAAAAATGTCTGCTGAACTGAAAAATGACAAGAGTACTGTGGCAGTATCAATCTGGAAAAACTTCTATTGTTCTGAGAATTCTAACACAGAAAAATAGTAAAATAGAATCAGCAAACATTGTATTTGAGTAACCTACAAATTCTAAAATTATCATGACTAGTTTTCAGTCTTTTGCTGCACACAATAAAGAATTACAGTTGAGTGAGTCCGATGGCAGATAAAATTTTGGAACAATAAATAGTAAACATTAGTATAGACAGTGGTCTTGGCTAACAAACATATCTAAACAATGAACAGAACCGCTTCAGCTCTACTATATAGCATGAACATCTTTAAAACTCTTCAAAACATAGTACCATAATATAAAAGCCTTCCAGTAAAAGATAACAATTCACCATCATACAGATAATAAACAATCATTAACTGCTTACTGCCTACTGCTAATGTATTTCTTGTTTCCATCCTGTTCCAGAGAGAAGAAAGTATAGCAGGGCTGAGACAAAACCATGTTAAACAAAAGCATCAAAGACTGGCTATATCTCAAATTTTGTATCATCCTATATAAGCTCCTATTGTCTCCTCCTCCTAATGTAATTAAATTCAATTATCTGCATTAAACAGATTTTTCATGAGTGGTCAGGCAAATATGTTATAACCATACAATACTTTAGAATTATGTTAAATGGGCCACTGTGTTTCTCTGACGTGATTGGCCAGCCCTCACACTATAGGGTGTACTTCTTTTCCTACTTTTACTTGGTCCAGACTTCCTCTGCAGAGCCTTTTTCTTTTCCTACTATTAATAAAACTCTGCTACCATTAAAAAAAAGTTATGTCAAATGGTCACCAGAATACTGAGGATTAGAGTTACTCTGACTTAGATTTTCCTAGCTTGACTGCCCACTATCTAGAATTTACTTTCTGTTTTTGCCAAAGAAACCATAACTTCTCTAGATCCTAGAGTACTCCCCAGCAACTAGTCTCTAATTCCATATAATTAAAGCATAATTTTAATAAGGTAACTTGACTGCTCAAAAACATCACATGGTACTGGCACAAAATCAAATGTGGATTAGTGGATCCCAACAGAGGATGCTAAAACAAGCCCAGGAACATTCGGCTATTGGATCTTTTATAAAGAAGCCAAAAACATACAAGGGAAGAAAGATGGCCTCTGTAGTAAACAGTAATGGAGAAACTGGCTGGCTATCCACATACAGAAGATTGAATTGAGAGCCACATATCTTACCTTGTACTAAACTAAAATCAAAATGGATCAAAGATCAAAACATTAATATAGAAACAATCTGCTGGAAGATAAAATAGGTAAACCTCTTGGGCCAGGGATTTAGCTCAGCGGCATAAGCATCTGCTTTGCAAGTTCTATCCCCAGTAACAACAAAAAAATAAAAGGTAGAACTCTTGAAAACACAGGCATAGGCAAGGACTTTCTAAAAAAAAAAAAAAAAAAAAAAAAAAAAAGAAATAACAACAAACATCAAAGAAATGGGATCATATCAAATTAAAAAGCTTCTGCCCGACAAGGGAAAAACTAACAGAGTGAAGAGACAACCTACCAAATGGGAAAAATTATTTGCTAGCTATTCCTTGAGAAAAGAGACTAATATCTAACAGATATAAAGAACTAAAAAAAAGTACAACCTCAAAAATAAATGACTTAAATTAAAAAATGCATATGTGAAATGAATAGACATTTCTCAGAAGAGGTACAAACAGCCAATAAATACAGAAAAAAAAATTCAACATCGCTGGCCATTAGAAAAAATTCAAATTAAAACAACACTGAGATTGTCTTATACCAAGAAGTATGGCCATCATAAGAAATTAAATAATACAAGCTGCTGAGACTGTAGGGATAGAGGAACTCTTACACTGTTAGTGGGAATGGAAACCATTATGGAAATCAGTATAAAGGTTTCTCACAAAACAAAAGCTAAAACTAAAAATCGTATTCAACCCATATTTTCCACTTCTAGATATTTTCCTAAAAAAATTAAAGACATGATAAAACAGTTATACATGAATACCCATGTTGATAGCCACACATTTAATAACAGCTAAATGGAAGTGGCCTGTTTGTCTATCAACAGATGAATACATAAAGAAAATGTGGTTTTTATAGTGGATTACTACTCTACCATAAAGCAAGATAACCTGAGACACCTGTAGGAAAATGGATGCCTTGAGACCATAATGTTAAGTGAAATAAATCAGACACACAAGCTTAAATATTACATGGTTTCTCTTATATGAGAAACACAAATTATAAATAAAGAGCAAAGTAAAAGGTAGATATTAGGAAACAGGGAGATAGATCTTTTGTAAAAGGGAAAGGAATCAAGAGACAGAGGGCAAGGGAGGGTCAGGGAGGGATAAGAAAAGAATTAAGGTGTGTTGTGTGTATGTACCAACTAGTCATAAGGAATTTAATCATTATGTACTATAAACATTAAGTACTAATAAAAAAAAGCCATGTGCCATGTACCTGTAGTACTACTTGCAAGGCTGAGGCAGGAGGATTACTTGATACCACAGGCTCAAGAAACAGCCAGGCAAAAGTAGTCTTGTCTCAAAAAACTCAATAAAAAAAAGGCTAACACAACAGATATTTATAAAATATAGTTATTAGCATGTATTAATTTTACAAACTATGAGCTTCACTGTGGAATTCCCATACATTTATACATTGTGCATTGAGTATATCCAGCTGCCTTCTTCTACTCTCTCCCCTCTACTGCCTTTTTTCTCAGCTCCCTTCTCCATCCCTACTCCTGTCTCTTTTATTTTCTGGTTGTTTTTCTTTCTTTCTTTTTTTCCGCATGTAAGAAAACTTATAATGCTTGTCTTTCTGGGTTTGGCTTATTTTGCTTAATATGTTGTCCTGCAGTTTCATCTATTTTTCTATTAATGACATGAATTTTTCTTCTTTTCATCTGAATAACATTCTTATTCTGTATATAAACTATATTTTCTTTATTCATTCATTTGTTGACAGGCACCCAGACTGACACCATATGTTAGCTATTGTGAACAGTACCACAGTATACATGGGCATCCATCCAGGTTTCTCTTTTGTATGCTGACTTTATTTCCTTTGGATATACCTGAAGTGAGATTACTGGGTCATATGATAGTTCTATAGTTTTTTGAGGAAGGCCATACTGTTTTCAATAGTGGTGTTATGGATTAAAAACTGATGGTCAACTCCAGCTGAATTAAATCAGCATGGTGCTGAAGGTAGATAGTCCACCTGAGGAAAGTTGTCAGCTTTCCTATAGAGACGTAGAGAAGACGAGTGAGGCACTGTGTGTTTCTCTAAGTGTTGCTCTTTTAAGCCATTGGTTCTCCTGAAGGAGCTTGTCATGACTATCTTCCCCAGTGTGAGTTCGACCACTGTGATCAGAGGAGCTCAGGACCTTGTTGGTGAGAGTGGCTGTGGTGCACTTTGGGGGAGATTTGATCCTTACTATGAGCATTGCTTCCTGGCTCTGGAGGGGGAAGATGTATGTCGTTTAATCTCCAGGAGAAACTTGTCATGCTGGCTTTCTGGCATGTACTCGACTGTTCTTAGCGTCGGAGGAGCTCGGGACCTCTGTGTTGCTGAAGATGGCTGCAGTACTTTTCAGGGCAGCCTGGTTCTTATTTTGAGTTGTTATTTCTTGTCTCCAATGTACAACCCTCAACCTACCACCACAGCTCCTTTACCCTGCTGGCATAAACTTTCTAGCTTCCACTGCTGACCTTTGGGCCTTCCCACCCCGGATCCATAAAACAGACTGGTGTGAGTCCTTCTAGTGGGCTCTAGACCTCCAATTGGTCTCATGGGAGGCACTGTCATGGACTCTTAAGTTTTCATTTGGACTCATGCAGACATTGCTGTGGGATCCAGGCCCTTGGCTGAATATTCTGGGTCTTTAGTGTTGTGGACAGATTTCCTGCACTTTCTGTGTTTAACTCTGGGTAACCATCATAAAATAATATTATAAATACTGTGTCCTGATTCTAATTGTTCTCCATACAACCCCTGACTATAAGTGGCAATAGTAATTTACACAACAGTGTATAAAGGTTCCTTTTTCCTTGACATTCTCATCACATATAATAATAATAGATACATTAATTATCTTGGATAATCATTTTAATGATCTATATAATAATAAAACACTGCAGACTTCAAAAATGTACGATTTTTACCCATTATACTTTAACAAAGCCAGCAAAATTTTTTTTAAACTTCACAACATTGATATGACCCTAAGGTACCTATTCAAGATCATCCCTACTACTCCTTTTCTCTCTGATTTTAGCCAAACTTCAAAGTTTATTCTTTCCAAACATATTCCACAGTTTTTTAATCTCACCCTTGCTCACTGCTATTCATTTGCTAGAACAACTTTCTAATTTTATGGACTTTATTTTTCAGTGTACTGGGAAATAGATAAATAAAGCACAACCCTTGTCTTCAAGTTCTTAGGTCACGAGAAAATAGTCACACAACCAGCTAGTGAATAATAATAACATAAAGTGCACTAGTATAGGGATGCACAGGGTATTAAATACACAAAGAGGATGTTACTGCCAGAAAATACAGAATACACTTAAAACATGTACACTAGTAAGTGCCTAACATGCAAACTGGATTATATATGAACTAAACTTGGGTTCTTTCAAATATTAGACTTGTAAAAAAATGCACCTAATCCATAAAATATCCGATTTCTTTTATTTCTCCTACTCATTTTAACTCTGTATGGCTGATCTCAACCAAAATACAAGGCATTATCTGTGATCTGTTCGATATAGCTCTTCCTACCCAAATTACAAAAAAAATTCTTGTATCTATCTGTAAGTAAATATGGTCAATATTCTTCAGAATACCAATCAAATACCTCTATTATCCAACCATATACTGGTAACATACAGTTCACAAACTGCCACCAGTCTGCAGAACACACTTGAAAACTATCATATGCACAAATCTCTTACATGACCCAAAAGACTCACTTTTCTTTATCAACCAAAATAAATGCATAAGAAAATAATGAAACAAAATATTTTAAAATATGGTCCATACATAGAAAATATTGTAAAACTGAGAACCAATATCTAGAATATACAAAGAACTCAAAAAACTAAATTATCTACAATTAAATACTGCTAAGAAAGGGGTGAGAAAAATGAACAGACACTTTATAGAGGAAGAAATCCAAATGGTCAACAAATTTATGAAAAAATTTTCAACATCTCCAGTCATTAGAGAAATTAAAACAACTCTAAGAAACCATGTTAGTCTAGAAAGAATAGCAATCATTAGGAAATCAAACAATAATAAATACTGGCGTGGATGTGGCAAAAAAAGTATTCTCCTATACTGTTGGTAAAAATGCAAACTAATTACAGAAATCAGTATGGAGATTGTCAAAGAAATTCTACACAATCCAGTTGCCCTCCTGCCACGTATCTTCTCCAAGGAGCTTAAGTCATCCTACTTCAGCGATATATGCATACGATATATGCATGTTTATAACAGGACAATTTATAGTACAATTTATGAATCCTGGAAGCAGCCTGTATACTATCAACAGATGACTACAAAAAGAAAATGTGGTATCTATAAAAAATGGAATATTATGCGGCTATAAAGAATGAGACATTTGTATGAAAATGAATGTACCTGGAAAATACAATGTTAAGTAAAATTAACCAGACACAAAACTTAAAGACAGTATGGTATCTCATCTGAATAAGTTAAAGTACAAACAAAGAAAATGATAAAGGATGGATAGAAGGGGACAAGGGAATGGATCTTTTGCACTAGGGAAATAGTCCAAAGGAACATGGGTGAGGAGTAAAGAGGAGAGGAAGGGAAAATGACAGGAATAAAGATGTGCCAGCTACAGGAACCTAATAGCTTCAATTAATGAAAACACTAACATGAGTTAAGAAAAAAAAAAAAGAAGAAGAAGAAGAAAAAACAAGCAGCTGGGCATGGTGGCACACATCTGTAATCCCAGTACTCGGGAAGCTGAGGCAGGAAGATTGCTGTGAGTTCAAGGCCAGCCTGGGTTACAAAGTAAATTCAAGGCCAGCCTGAACTGCATAGTGAAACCCTGTCTCAAAAAGACAAACAATAACAACAACAACAAAAAACAAGCTATACCATTTACATATAACCACTTCCAAAATAACTATTAACTGCATAAATTACAATCATGTAATAAAATTTAAAAATTATAAAAAGGATATAAAGTTTTTGCTAACATCATTAAATTATGATCAATTTCATAAAAACACTGTAAATTAATTTAAAGGATACGAATTTCTGTGACAGCCTTCAAGGAACCTAAACCAGTTTTGGCTCCACCTAAAAAAAAAAAAATCTACATACCTATATGGACATTTTTTTTTTGTCTTTTTCCTTTTTATCTGTATCAGGGATTGAACTCATGACTGCCTGCTTGCAAGGCAGGTGCTTATGTCATTGAGCTAAATCCCCAGCCCCTTATATGGATATTTTAAAAGATTTTTTTATTAAAAACTGCTTCAGTGAAAGTTAAATAGTTTTTATTATTGATAAATTTAAAATTATTCAAAAATAGCTTTGAAATAATGAAACATAATAAAATACAGAAACTACACATAAAGATAACCTACTCAAGTTAACTATATTTTTTATTCTTATTTATGGTAAGAACTATAGTTTAGTTTATATTTTTATAAAACCAAGTGAAGGGCTGGGGATTTAATTCAGCTGTGTAAGTGTCTGCCTTGCAAGTGCATGGTCGTGAGTTTGATCCCTGGTATTAATTTAAAAAATTTTTTTAAAAATAGAAAAAAATAATAAAACCAAGTGAAAAAGCAAGGAATTACCTTGAGCATCATGAGGCTGGAATTCAACAGAAAAAGATGGTACTCTGAAAATGTCGCTTCCAATTTCAGAACCAGGAAAAGTGTCATTTGCTTTAAACATGTTTTTACAATACTGAAGTTTCTGTTTATTATGGCTATAGTTCCATGGTTCCCCTTTGTTCATTTCTGTTTGGAAATTTTTCACTGGGCCAATGTGAGAATCCATGTTTGCAATGTCATTAGAATTAGTGCTTCCATGTATACTGTCACATATTTTAAATAATCTGAAAACAAAACAAGAATCACCACGTTTTTCACTTTTAGTTGTTTAGAATGCAACAACCTGCAATAAAATTACCCCCTTTAACATATTCACAGATTACAGCTTATTAAAACAGAGTTAATCATTCTCCTAAAATATTATTTGCTGATTCTTACCATTGATTTATATCTTTTCCCTAAACTCACACAAATCCTTTGGTGGTAGCAGCTCCCCAAGTAGCCCTAAGGATCTTTCACACCCTTTTGCAGTCTCCTACCAACTGAATTATTAAGTCAGGACTAGCATACGTAACTAGTAGAGTATTTCAAGAGTGCAAATGTATGTGAATTCCAAGGTTAGGTCATAAAATATTCCATCCCTTTTTCAAGGTTTCTTAGATGACTAACTCTGTGGGGATCTAATCATAAGAATGATCATGAACAACACTATGGAAAGGCCCATGTAGTGAGGTACTGAGGCCTCCTATCAACAACCAGCACTTTAGTCTAGCCAAAGTCAGTCAACTTGAAAACCGATCAAGGTATGTTACATGCATAGGCCAATTCCCCTCAGTGGACATCATTAATATATACTATAAACAAACATTAATGAAAAAGAAAATGGGTCCTATAGTCCCTGGCAAGATGACCAGACAGCATAATATTTTGACTGTAGCTCTGAGAGAGGTTGCCAGTATCTCATGCATTCTTGTGAGAGGGCACAGGCCAAAAATCTCAACACTTAAGTTGCTCCTAAGTTCCTATCTCACAAGAATTCTGAGAAATAAACTGCATCCTCTGAATAAAAATGTTTTCCATCTTAAGCCACTGTTTTAGAATAATTTTATACAACAATAAGTAATTTAACAACTACTGACTAAAATTAGCAAAGTGCTAAGCAGAAAGGGAAAAAGTCACTATAGTCACAGTAACTCACTTAACAGTAGTTAAATTTAACCAAAATGATTAGCTATACAAATATATAAACATTTATTAAATTTTTAAGAAAAAAATCAACAAATTTGTCATGAATTTAAAATTGTCAGCAATAGCATTCGGCCCCACAGAAAGATAATGTATGAAGCTTTCTTCTCAAACTGCTTGCTCAAGTTTTCATGCCCTAATCCTTCTTTCCCCCAAAAAGGAAATGAATTTAAGTATTTTAGCAGATCAAATCATCTCAAACATTACTCAATAACCTTACTAATATAAGAAATAATTATAGGACTAGAGATTTAGCTCAGTGGCATAGGCAACCTGCCTGGCGAGTGCAAGAGCATGAGTTCAATCCCTGGTACAAAAAAAATTATAAATTATTTACAAAGCTCTGGAAAACAAGGATATATATGCCAAAAGCACAGTCAAAATAATATTGAAAAAAGTTAAGAAAGAGCACATTTGAAACATTCACACCTCCTAATTTTAAACGTTTCTAAAGCTCCAGGGTGGGACTGGCTAAAGGTTGGCACACTTGTCAGTAGGTTGAAATCAAGAGTCCAAAAATAAACCCTTGTGTGGGTTTGGATGTAGAAAGTCCACCGAAAGCCCACATATTATTAAAAGCTCAGCCCCTACAATGGTGCTATGAGGAAGTAGCAGAAATGTTAAAGGATGGAGCCTAGTGAGAGGTTTTCTGGTTGTTAGAGGTTTGCCCTTGAAGTTGACAGTGGGAGTCTTCATCCCCACCCTTCTCCATGTCCTGACCATGAGTGAAGAATTTCTCTACCACACACTTACATCGTGATGAGCTGCCTCACCACAGGACCAAAAGCAAGAAAGCCAACTAGTCATGAACTGAAAACACTACCATCTTTTAATACCGTTTTTTCTCAGGTATTTTATTACAATAACAGAAAGCTAATACACACACATGGTATAATAAGAAACATATTTTTATCTGTTCCTAATTCCTAGATAGAGTTCCTAACACATTTGGAATTTCCTAAGTAATTGGAATAACAGAAGTATCTTGTTATTCACACAAGATCCTTCAAGAGACCTGAGTTCACACTGTGCTGATGAGATGACCCTGAGATAGCTTCGGCCCTGCGATAGCTTCGGGATGAGGACTGAGTATATTGTTAGAGTATTAAAGCTACCTCCACTACTGCTCCCCCTGTAACTTTCAGAGGGCAAGTGGAACTAGAGATTTGGCTCAATTATAAATAACCAATGATTTTATCAACAATACCCACATAATGGAATCTTTATTTGAAAATAAAACTCTAAGTAATGTTAATCAGAGAGTTTGAGTTGGTGAATACATCAAAATATATTTCAAAAATTCCATTTGTCTCCTAAATTGTTTTCAAAAATAGGTTTTTAAGGTTTTACTTTTGACTGACAAATAATTATCCATAGGACAGATACAATGGTGATGTTTCGATGTAAGTACTTAGTTATAATGAAAAAAATCAGTGTAATATAACTATTACCTCAAACATTATTTATAATGAGATCATTCTAAATCTTTTTCTAGTTATTTTGAAATATGTTAACTACAGTTCTCCTATACAACAGAATATAAGAACATAGTATTCCTAACTATAACTCTGTATTATTAACTAATATCTTTCATTTTTTCTTCTACCTCTTTCCCCAGGAGCTGATAACTGCAATGTTTTCTACATCTGTGTATTCACCTTTTTTAGATTCTACATATAAGTGAGATCATGTTATCTGTCTCTGTGTCTGGTTTCGTTCACTTAACATAACATCTAAATTTATCTATGTTCTTACAAACAATAGAATTTTCTACATTTTATGAATGAATATTATTCGACTGCACATACAGATGGTGTTTGACTTATACTGGGCTATATCCTAAAAAACCTAGTGTAAGTTGAAACTACTATAAGTCACAAATGTATTTAATACATCTAACCTAGAAAAAAAATCATTGTGTACTAGAGAGTATTGGTTATTACTCTTGTGACTGCATGGTTGACAGGGAGCTGCAATGAGTCACTGTGCAGCAAAATAAATTATGGTAATACAAACCCTAGAGTAAGAAAAGTCCAAAACTACAAATTTGAAGTATGGTTACTTCACATTGCTATTATACTACCATCAAGTAAAAAATCATTAGTCAAACTGTCCTAAACTGTGGTCTAACAGAATGTCTAACATATAATAGATTTTCTTTTGTTTTCTATTTTTCTCATTCAGATTGTCATATTTAATATTTTTGAATACTAATACTTAGTACACATAAATATTCAAATTTATTCACTGAATATTTACTTCATTTAACTAATTACCTTTTTCGGAATGCTGATGTGCTTTCTCCTTGATCTTCTACAATATTAACTAATTTTGTATCATCAGGAACATTCCTCTCAAGTGCTATCTCCATGCTCATGTCATTTTTATACCTCTGGGAAGACTCATATGTCAACTTTTCAGAAACATGTGATAAGTCAGTGTTATCTATTTGTCTAAAATTTAGATAATCTTGTCCATATTTGTTAGAGGTAAATTTGAATTTTTGTGTTGGCAAAATATAACTTGTATCTCTGTTAGTAATCTTTAAATTTGATGTTAACAGTTTTGGCTTCTTTCCCTTACCTATAAAAACATAACATTAATTATTACATATTTTCA
This sequence comes from Cavia porcellus, assembly GCF_034190915.1. Lineage (NCBI taxonomy): Eukaryota > Metazoa > Chordata > Mammalia > Rodentia > Caviidae > Cavia > Cavia porcellus. The sequence continues at coordinate 113,240,492 of NW_026947484.1, forward strand.
TGAAAATAAATTTTCGAAATTACAATGGAAAGATTTAATAAAAACTTTCAAAAGAATTACATATGAAAGCCAAGAGAAAAGTATTATTATAGTAACAAGATAATTTATAATACTATATATGGTTTTAAAATATATATATATGTATTTTCTGAAGGGAGCTAAGAAATTAATTCAGAATTATTAAAACTAATTTCAAAATGTATATTGAATCTACATTATAAAATAGGCTTGAAAGGAACCCATAAATGTAATATTTAACTACTTTAGCTACAAATGACATTATAAAAAGCAATTAAAATTCAAAATTCCACATAATCTACATGCAAAAATACAGTGGCCAATCATAAAATGCTATCCAATATGATATAGTATTTACATGATACAATGCTTTTAATTTTATAATCTTGCTCCTAAAATATAGCAATGTTTTAATCAGAGTGATGGAATTTTAAAGGTATCTTTAGTGACTTTTCAAGAATCTATGGAAGGTTTAAGGCAGAGTTTAGCAGACTCATCAGCACAAATTTGCTATACCATCCATTTATACATATACTACATGTATATTATGCATGCCAAATACTATTTGACATATTCAAGAGTATGTTACTTTAAAATACAGAGCATATATGTAAATTATGAAGCTTAATAATCAAATATATGCATGAATCTATCACTCGATTTAAGTAATAAAATTATACTAGAAGGGCTGGAGATTTAGCTCAGTGGCATAAGCACCTGCCTGGGAAGCATGAGGTCATGAGTTTGAACCCTGGTACCAAAACAAAACAAAAATTGTACCACAAATATCACATTATATAACACATATAATTTTAACATGAATTTTCTTGGTTTTAGAGGTTAAACTCATGGGCTCACAAATGCTGACCTGCTCTGTCTCTGAGCTGCATCCCAGCCTGAGTATGACTGTTTTTTGACTTTTATAAAAATGTTCTCAAATTGTACATAATCCTCTGCCTACTGCTTTTTTCACTCAGTATACATTAGACACCAGGCCCCCAGAGGATCTTACCTTTAGTGAAAAGCAAAGAAAAACTGAACATCAGTGACAGGAATTTTAATGGTAAGGAGAAAAATATTCATAGAGCAAAAAAGAATAACTGTATGATAGTGTACTGTATACTATGTATGTACAAATGAATGTGTGTATGGAGAAGGTGTTTTAGTGTCTAGATTTGATAAGCACTATTTTGAAGAGAAATCTCTTTCATTTTATTCCATTAAAATAAAGGAATTAATATTTTAATGTTATTAGATTTTTTATGTTGACTTGCTCTGCATGAATTTGATTTCACAATAAACACATAATAACTTACCTAACAATTTATGACTTTCTATTTCTTCTTCTAAGTCCTGAGTATCTGGAATTTCTGAAATCAGTGGAGCTGAGGGGAGAAACCAATCCAATGATTTTTCATTGTCTGGAAAGCTATATAAAATATAAAAATGTGAATATTATTATTATTCACCTTTAAGATATAACATCACACTATTAAGCATACTCAATTATAAAATCTGAGATAAACATTCTATAAATTAACTTTCTGTCACCTCTTTGATTTATCTCTATACAGCAGGAGTATTCTTAACACCTTTTTCCCTTTGTGTTAAGGGATTAATGATAATGCTGTATGAGATCTGTAACTTAATGGCTACAATTTCACGTCATCCATTTAAAATGCTTGTCAAAGGAAACTTAAACCTATTCCAATCTTTTTTAAAAAGTAGTAAATCTATGTTCAAACTTTACTACTTTTTAACAATCACTTATAGCAAATTACTTACAACATAACTCACCCATAATCATAAATATTCAACGTACATGCAACAGCATTACTGGTATTCTAGAACATTACTACAAATTAACGTTTTAACCCAAATATTCTTAGTCCAAAACTATCAATAAACTACAGAAAAATCTAAGAAACCAAGTGAGAACTACAATGCCTTTATAAGCCTACAATAACTAATGTGACTTGTGCCATACTTTTGACATCCTTACTCCTCATTTTTCAGCTGTGATTCTGTTAACTGATACTGCTTTAATAGTTGCTTTCCCACCAAAGCTGATTTGTCTTTCATTAGGGCAAAAAGGTAAGGACTAGGAAACAGGAAATATAGTTGAGAAGAGCACCATGTAGTCTGCCTGTCCCAAGTCCCAAGGATTTTAAGATTTATTTTTTTCTCTTGATTTAGGGATGTTATGCTCTCTGAATGAGACCATCTTTTACTTTTCTGCTTCTCATAGTGCCTAGCACATAGCTATTATGACCATATTTTCCAATTAAAAAAACATAGAACACATTACCTGACAATATCTGACAAACTGTCAGACAAGAGGCCAGATCATTTGAAATTTAGGAATATCTCAAAGGATCCCCTAGATCATACCTATTTCAACAATTCCCTAGCATGACTCACAACTCAGCTTATAGTCCTACTCCTAGCTATGGGACAGAATCCAAGGGAACCAAGCACAAACTTCTAAAGGCTCTGTCTTGTGAAGTCACACAGGACACATTTAATGCTCTACATCAGTGATAGTGAGATTTGTACAGTTTTCAATGATATAAAGAAGCCCGTGGCAACACATGTGCCATAGATTTGGCACCACTGCTCTAAGTAACGAGCTACCACCACATATTTGTATGTGAAATATTACCAGTGAGGGAAGCTTATTAGGGACTCAGTATCCAGGTCTATTAACTAGATACTAATAAATATCTTCTGATGCATAAATTTCAAAATCCCAGAAGAAAAGCAGGTGTTTAGGTTAAAGCATATTATTTGTACATGTAGTTTATATACATACAGGGAGCTACTGTGTCAGTAATGCTGGGAACCTTCTTGAAATCTTAAGTTTTCAGACTTCAGTCAAAGGCAACCAATGCAAACAGTCCTTTTTAAGAGTAGCAGCTTAGAACTACTGTAAACTCTTTTCTGCAAAGAACATTTCAAAAATCCAAGAAAGAGGAGAGAGACATAAGAGATACCCATCAAGCTCTACTATTCTACACCCTCATAAAATTAAGCTTTTCTATGATTTCCCTATTTTCTCTAGAGGTGCTACCATTCTCACAACACCAAAATCCAAACCATAATAATCTTTTTTTTTTTAATCAGTACCAGGGATCGAACTCACGACCGCCTGCTTGCAAGGCAGGTGCTTATGCCGCCGAGCTAAATCCCCAGGCCCCAATAATCTTTTTTACTCACTATATAAAGTCAGCTATCAGGTCTTATTGAATTTATAGTAATTTCTTATAACATAATAACTTCTCAAATTCATCATTTACTTTTTTTGCCACTATTGTAACCAAAATTCTAATCAATTTATGTCTGGTTGAGAACACTCGTGTCTTAACAGCCCACACTCACTCTAGGCTTCCTTTCTAATATATTGTACACATTCCTACCACATTGGTTTTATCATACAATTTCATTCAAAATCCTTCAATGGCTCCAAAATAATGTCAAACTTATATTAAACTAATGGGCTCAGACTAACTTAGTTTTAAATCTCCTATACATAACTTTTAGTCCAGGTCAATCTGAACTGCTTGTTATACACCGGCTACAGTTTGAATAAGTGGCCCCAACAACTTTTGTGTTCAAAGTCCTGGGGCTATTTGGAAGGGAGCTGAACCCTTAAGAACTAGGGCCAAGTTGGAGTACATTTGGTCACTAGGAGTGTGCCCAGGAAGGGGATATTGGAACCTCAGCCGCTTTCTGTCTCTCTTTGCTGCCCTACTTCCAAAGTGAGGGCTTCCTCTATCACATGATGATATATGCCATTATGAAGTAAACATCAGTGATCCAAAAGCAAAAGGTCAACTTACCATGGACTAAAATGTCTAAAATCATGAGCCAAAATCAATCTTTTCTTCTTATGAGTTGTTACCTCAAGTTTTTTGCCAGTAACAAAAAGATGAGTAACACAACATTTAACAGATAATACTTTGTGTCACATTTTTATTTAAAGATATTTCCTTTACTCTGCTTACCATGTACACTGCCTGATTCCCATATGCACTTATAAAAATTGCACTATTTTATCAAGTCATTAACCCATTCAACTGTTATTTACTAAGTACCACAAATCCTAACTACCAGGTAGGATTTTAGGCACTAGACCCTGTATTTGTTCAAAGCACAGTTCAAATTTTACCTTTTCCAAGAAATTTCCATAGTTTCTCAAAGATTTTCTCCTTTGTCTCTTCTTGTAGATTCAACCTATATTTCTTAGTCCTTACTATACTGTACAGATAGATTTATTAGAAAGATGGGCAGAAAGAAATAGGCAAATAGATCTGATATTCCCTGTAGATTGTAAACACCTAGGGCTTTGATTTTTTTATCTTCATTTACATCAGTAGTACTTGACACAATGTTTTTTATAATTAAATATACTGTTCAAGAAAGTTTGTTGATTTAAATACATGGGTTTTAACACAGAAAATTATGTTTTAAAAAACCAAATAATATTCTAAAAATCCTTAGCCTAGCATTTACTACTTAAAACAATCTACCCTCCATTGATATTTTTAAGCTTTATATCCCACTGTATCTCCTATAGGAATCATTTATTGCAGAAATTGTCTGTATACACTATCCCCTAAAAGAACTTAGAACTGTCCAATCTCCATTTTTGCCTTTCTCTTTCTTTTTTTCTTCCTTTTTTTTTTCTATAACATTTTGCCTTCAACTGCCAAACCTACTGAAGTTTCTCTCTTCTACCATAAAGTCTGACCTGATCATCTTCTACAAGATGATTTTCCTGCTGAATCTGAAACTTCATTGCAGAAACACATGTGTATCATTTGCTTTGCACATCTTTTTTATTTTTATTGTTAGAAAGATAATCATATACTCCAAAATGTGCTTGGGTCAGTTCTGACTAACTCCTGCTTCCCTTGTTGGATATACTTTTATCAAAAATATTCCAGCCCATATAATGAATTACAGTCACATTATTTAGTAATGACATTTGCATATGTGTTTAATCTCAGCTAGACTTAAAATTTTTGAAGTAAACATTTATTTTATTCTGTTTAATGTCTCCTTCACCAATTAATAGTTAATATTTGAATAAATGTGATTAAAATTAAAGGAAACGTTTCATTCGCACAGGTTAATATAATAGGAGCACACAGAAAATTTAGAATTGAGAACAATTCACATAAAATCCATTAAAGGTGATATTTAGGAGACTATCTACGTTTTATTCTTGTGGTCTTTGGTCTTAGCATGTTATTTCCATCCATATTTCCTGCCTATTATTGACTCTTTCTAGCCCATTTGGCCTTTGGCACACTTTCCATTCTGTTTCCAAAAGGTACCATCATTTTTGATCTAAGATATGTTCTATTAATTCCAGTCTTTACCTTGGCCAGTAATAACTTAATGAAACAAAAATGCAAATAGACATAAGGTAAACAGGCAAGAATCTACTTTTAAAATGGCAACATTTAACATGCTAAACTTCACTTAGTTCCTTATGTGTGAATTCCATGTTTTCCAAATATGTAACTGAAATATCATTTGTTGTCCCTTCATTATTAACTCAGAGAAAATTAAGACTGTTTAAAATTTTTAAAAATCTAAAATAATACACTATATTACTATTCTGCTGAGGCAGACTTACTTTTCAACTTCATCTCGGTTTTCAAAAAACATACTATCCACAGGAAACAAGTAGTCATTTGATTTTAGCATTGTTGAAAACGGGACTTTGTCATAAATCTGTAGGATATAGAAAGGGAGTTTATATTTTATTTGCAAAGACATAGAAAAATGTTTCTGGATAAATAATCATTAATTTTCCAGGATATCTAGCATAATATACCAACCACCACAGACAAGTCTTCCAGCTTCATTTTCTACAACTTTTTCCAAAACACCTCAATAATGAAATTCATTATTCTTTGCTTTTCTGCTCATTCAAGCATTTTCACACTTGTGCCCCTGTTCATATTGTACCAATACAATTTCTTTCATTCTCCACATGGCAAATTCTTAGCCGACCTTCAACGTAGTAAGTTACTGTTTCTACAGGCATATGCTGCTCTTTTTCTCATTCCAGTTACTTCCCCCTTTGTCAATACTACATCCCAATTTTTTCTAAATTCTTTTTTTTCCTAAATTCTGAAACATATATATAACATTCTATATGTGAAGTGAAATCAGACACAGACCATGAAACATGTTACTTATATTTTTCTGTGGTAGTTAATATACTGCAAACTTGTGCTCATAATAAATTTAAATCAAAGAAACTATATGAGCACCATCTTGTGGAGAAAGCTTCATCGCTAATTTAGATTATGTCTCTCCAACATTGAGACCTCCCTGATACTAGTATAAGACACAAGTAGAAGTGATGTAGGAGAAGAAGTAATGTACCCATGTTCATCTCTTGAGAAAATGGTACAGGTAAGAGTGTTAAATCTATGAACACTTTAGGACTGATCTAGAATACCATATTGCAAGGTTTTTCATTGTTTCTTTTAATTGCCCTCTTTATTTTTCTCAATTTATTAATCACTCAGTTATCAACAAAAATAGTAAAAAAAAAATGAAACAAACTAGTGTGGTTTTAAAAATGCCTAAAGCAATTAGACTATCAATGAAAACTAAAAGCCTAGAATAGTAACATAAGAAGCAGAGCACTAACTCAGAGATAAAAAATAAAAGCTTAGAATAATAGCATAAGAGGCAGAAGTGTCGTTCAGAAATATACTAACAGAAGCTGTCTTGTTTGTTTGTTTGTAATACTGGGGATCAAAACTAGGGCTTCTTACATACTAGGCTAAGTACTCTTCCACTCAGCTACACCCTCAGGCTACTCACAAAGTTTTAATATCTTTATTTGTATAACCAATTTCAGAACTTGAACAATTATCTGAAAAATATAAATTAAAATACTAGGCATTTTCTGTACTGGTCAAAAATTACTTTTTGAATTTTAGAACTGTGCATTTTTAATCAACAAAAAACTTTTACAAATAAAACTCACTAGATCACTTTAATGTAGTTTTGCTATCTCAGGAGTTAAGCAGAAAATCTTAAGGCTAACATTTATACACTTGAATTATTTAATCTAAACCAAACTGCAAATAACAACAACAGCAAAAAAAAAAAAAAAAAAAACCCTACAAATTCAAAGAATTTTTTGGTAAAAAAATGGGACATAAAGTATACAAAAATCCTCCTCTATAAACAGCAAATACTGTTACAAGAAGTTTTGCTTTCCAGTTCTCCCATGAAAGATATGTTTTGGTTCAGAATAAAAACTTTATATTATACTTTGTATAAAACTTGTACTTTTTAATTGATACTTTCCTATAGAAAAAAGATAATTCTTATCTAAAATTTCTCTACTTTCTCATTCTGCATTTTCTTGATAGCACTAATAGATAACTGATATTATATATATGTTTAATACCTTTCTCCCTCATGACCAAGCAGGGGCTTTATGCTCATTAATGTGTTATAATAACCTAGAGCAGTGTTTGACATACAGTAATTATCCACGCAAATTCATCGTGGGATAAATACATTAGCAATGATCAATTTATAAAAGTAATTTTCAGTAAAAACAATTTTTAATTAACTCTTAAAAATTTACTCCAAAAAATTTTTCAATTTAAAAATATAATTTTTGGCAAAGGGGTGGCACACGCGTGGGAGGCACGAGGATCTCTGTGAGTTCGAAGCCAGCCTGTGCTACAAAGTGAGTTCAAGGCCAGCCTAACCTGCATAATGAAACTGTCTCAAAAAAAAAAAAAAAAAGCTACATTTCAGTGTGTATTTGTGAGGTAAAAGATGGCTAAATTTTGAATTAACTAAAGTTGTGGGTTTAGATTCAAAATTTCTAGCTATGTTAAATTTTTCATTAGCTTTTGTTTTGGCACATTGCAAAGCACAAAAGATAACATCATCTAACCCAAGTAGTTTAAGTCTATTCTTAAACTTTTTGTAACTAATTTTTTGTTTTGTATTGTTTTACCTGTAAGGAAGTCTCACGCCTACTCTATACGGATGACATTTAGCATTTTCTTTAACCCTTATTTGATAACGTTTTCAGATGTGGTACCCACTCTTCATATTTACCCTTCCAAATACGCTTACTTCAGAAGTACCCAAAATGGTATAGAATAATTGATTTGCTATGAACCCTAGGTAAGTTAAGAAGTAGGGGCCAACACTGGGCAGAATAATGGAGCACCCGAAGGGCAGCAGGCAACTTGGCCAAGTGCGCGCACGCCCGCGCAGGTCCCCGACGGCGCCCACGAGGCGGACAGCGGAAGCGTGGCCGGCCGCCCACACTCGGCCCGCGCGCCCCCGCCTCCCACGCGCCCCAGCCTCCCGCGCGCAGTCTCTCAGCCCCGGCACACGGGAGGCTGAGCAGCAGAGGCCGCCCGGCGGGATTCAGGCACAGGAGGCTCCGCAAGCCACCGGTGCGAAACGCCGCCGCGGCCCTGTAGGCTGCGCGGCCTCAGCGAACAGCAGCGCTCGCCCGCGCTCGCCCGCCACCAGCCCTGAGAGGAATGCAGCCGCGGAGCCGGCGGGCCGGGGGCTGGGACTAGGCCTGGGCCGGGGCCGCCAGTGACCGCCCTGGCCTCATGCCGCCGCACAGCCCGCTGCCCGCCGCCCGCCGCCCGCTGCCCGAAGGCGGACGGCTCTGTGGACCTCTGTGGCCCCACCTTCCGCGACGGGTGTCCGTGGTCCTCAGCGCCCGTCCGCAGTCTGAGGCCGAGCGCCGATCCACCTGCCCTCGGAGGACCCCAGCCCGGTTCAGCCGAGCTCCAAGCAATGGATCGCCGGCCCCCACTGCTCCCTTGCACTTCTCCAGTTTTCTCCAAGTTTAGGTTTGATTTTGAAGAGTATATTGCCCCTACGATACTGGATCATTTTCATTAATACAGTCCCCAATCTTGGGTATAAAGGCTCTTACATCCATGTGTGTAACGGTCATACTTTTCAGCTTTCTTAAGCACAGATCTTGATCTTGAGTGTAAAGTAATCTCTTTCTAACTTAGCTTGCCTTTGTAACGCCCCAAATCGCTACTTCCCAGCCTTTCTCATAGAAACCTTAACTCTGAGACCTCCATTTTTCTTATTATCTAAAAAGTGTTTTACGTGTATTGTTTATTGCAGTATCACAGTGAAGCGGCAGCCAGTGTAATGCCAGGACTCTAGGAGGCTGAGGCAGGAGGATTACAATTTAACTTGGCAGCCTAGGAGTTTAACGATTTACCAAGGCCCTGCCTCAAAATAAAAAAGAAAAAGGATGTAACTCAGAAAGACCTAGATTTAATCTTCAGTACAGGGGAGGGGGTGGATCACAAGGACACTATTGAGGGTAATATTATCTTGAACTCATTTCAGAAATAAAATTCAAGTTTCAGAAATAAATCCTTTAAAAATGCGCTGACAGTTAAGTCTGTTTAATGAAAGTGTGCAAAAACACCAACAGTATACTCACGTTATAAATGTAAACAACTATAAAAGTTAAATTGTCCTCTAAAATTTCCTTAATCATTTTCTGAAAATTGGCATGGACTGCTTTCACAGAAAAATTTCTGTAGATGGTAAAATATCAGCTAATCAATGATGTCTGTCTTTCAGAGATAGACAAAGACCTTTTTTTTTTTTTTTTTTTTTTTTTTTTTTTTTTTTTTGAGACAGGGTTTCACTATGCAGTTCAGGCTGGCATTGAACTCATAGCAATCTTTGTGCCTCGGACTCCCGAGTGCCACTTCTGGATAATCCTGTCTTTGAAATACCCTACCTCTGACATTTAGGAACCACAGTCTATCATGACTGCCTTGTTCCCATGGGTTCTTTTGAGCACTCTCCTTTTACTTACTAATGACCTTGAAAAAAGTCAAACTTCAAATTTTATTTCATCATCCTTAATGACACTAATAATTCCTGGGTGGGGGATTAGCTCAGTGGTATAAGCACCTGCCTGTCAAGTTCATGGTCATTAATTTGATCCCCAGTATAAAAAAGACATTAATAATTCCTAAATCATAAATATCCTCATGAGTTAAATAAAACAATATTTGTAATAGTCCTAGCAATACTAAATGCTCAGTAATATCAATTTTTTTCTCCTTCCTGGACTGTATTATTTCAGTAATTAGATTAAATCATTGTTTCAGTAATGATAATCTAATAAACACTGTCGTTTTGTCAAAATAACTAATGCTTGACTTCATAAACTATTCCTAATACCAAGGCTGAAATGCCATTTCTCACAAAAATTCTGGATTCATATACTTAAGAAAAATTTTTTAAAAAGATGCATTGGTTAAGAACTGAATATTTGTGATTCCTCCAATTTGTTGAAATTCATATGTTGAAATTTAATCCTAATGTGACAATATTTGAAAGAGGGACTTTTGGGAGGCAATTAGTTGCTGAGGGTAGAGCCTTCATAAGGAGGATTAGAACCCTCATAAGAGGAGGCCAGAGACCCAGCTTGCTCTTTTCCCACTGTGGAGAATACAGTGAGAGCCAAGAAAACACCCTCACCAGACACCAGTTTTGCTTACACTATAATCTTGAATTTCCCAGCCTTCAGAATGATGAAAGATAAACTGTAGTTTAGCCTGCCCAGTCCACAGCAATTTGTTATAATAGCCCAAACTAGGACAACATTTCTGAAAAATTGTACTGGCTGGTACAGAAACTTAGGCACACAGAGCAAGTGACCACTATAACAGTTAATTTGATTGTGTCAACTTGATTGGCTTTGAGACCTCAAGGAATCGATGGAGCACGCTTCTGAGTGTGTGTGGATAGGTCATGAAGATGTGGCCTTGGGGTCTACATCTATCCTTGGCCCCTTCCTCTCTATGCTCTGCTTGCCCACCTCCAGGAGCTGGGCATCTTTGCTCTGCCACACCCTTCCTCCATGACATTTCTACATTGGAACCAACTGACCATTCGCTGAATCCGCTGATATATATGAGCCAAAGTAGACCTCTTCTCCTTTAGTAGTGGATACTAGGCATTGTGTCTCAAAAGAGGGAAACCTCACTAAGACAGCCACTAAGTTCATAAAACCTTCACTCACTCAGTTATGCAGTCAGGATTCTGGAGAACTTTTCCTTTCCTCTAAAATAATACAAATATGGAAGCTTTAAGTTTAAAAGCAATCGGGATAGTGGCAGTTAATAAAAATTCCATTTTTTATGGATTGCTTTAATTTAATGTCACCGTATTTCTCTAAGAAAATATTTTAATCCTAAAGATTTAATTTTACAACCAATACACAAATGCTTAACAGTCCACCAAATTAAATGACATAGTAATTTTAAAATACAAAGCATCCGTATATCAGCTTGTGAGTGAGGAACTCAACTAACACACTCCTCAGTGAAACTAGTGGTGAAAATTAAACAAAAACAACTATTCATGCCTTTTGGAAATGGTTCTACAGGCAAACAGTGAAAGAAGAAGTATTGTTTTAAGAAAAACTTATGAAAATTCAGGGAGGAAAGCAAGTCCATGGTTTTTTTCTCAATTTTGTATTTTATTGGTATATTTTAGATAGTTATAAGAACAGAAATCATGGCTAATTTGTACAATATACATGATGTATCTTGCTTCTCACTCACTCCATTCCCCTCTCATCTCTTCAGCCCCTCTCCTTATCTCACAAAAGCTTCGGGGACATTTTAGCCAAGACTGCTTCTTCCCTTTCTCTTCCATGTGAGCAAAGCAAAGAGTCAGGTTGGGATTCCACAGCCAAACCTAAAGAGCTTTCTCCTCTTTCGCTTCCCTTCTCTTCCCTTCCCTTCCTTCCTCTCATTCTTTTACTTTTTTAATATGGTAAAATAGTATTTATAGTTACAGAATTTATAATTTTAACCATTCATAAGTGTATCACTTATGGCATTAAATACATTCACAGAATTATATAAGCATCGCATTATCCATTCCTGACATTTTCATCATCCCCAAGAACTCTGTAGCCATGAAATAATAACTCTTCTTCTTCCCCTTTCTCCAGTTCCTCATAGCCTCTATTCCATTCTTTAGCTCTGTGAGTTTATATAATGTAAGTGGAATCATACAGAGTTTGTCTTTCAGTGTCTGACATTTTCTGGCTCATTTGTCTTTCACTGTCATCCATCTACATTGTAACAGTTCCAGAATTTCATTCCTTTTACGAGGGTGAATATCCCACATTTTGCCTATTTGTTACCCTGATTGAGAGATATTTGAATGTTTTCCATGTTTTTGATGTTGAGGATAATATTGGTATATAAATATCTGATTCCCTGTTTTCAATTCTTGTAGACATATACTAGGAATGGAATTGCTGGGTCTTATGGTAGTTCTACCTAACATTTTAAAAAATCACCAAAATGTTTTCAACCACAACTGCACTATTTTCCATCAACACTAATAAACTGTAAGGGTTCCAGTATCTCCACATATTGGTTAATGTGTTGTTTCTATTTTTAAAATTGTAGGCATCCTGGTAGGTATGAAGTATAGGTATCTCATTGTGTTTTTTTTCTGCAGGGATTGAACTCACAATCTCACACTTGCCAGGCAGGTGCTGTGCTGCTAAGCTGTATACCCAGCCTCTCACTGTGGTTTTGACTTGCATTCCCTTAAAGGCCATTAATGTTGAACATCTTTCTATACACTTAATGGTCACTTGAATACTTTCTTTGTAGAAACATTTTTCAAGTCCTTTATCAATTTTGGGGAAGTTACATTCTTTTACTTTTGAGCTTTAAGAGTTCTTCATGTATTCTGGGTTTTAATCTCATTATATATATGAGACAGAAATATTTTCTCCCATTTAATAGATTGTCTTCTGGCTTTATTGATTGCATACTCTGGTGCATAATTGTGTGTATACTGGTTTGGTTTGGTTTTGCTATATTAAGGATTAAACCCAGTTTCTCTGAACACTTTTATAAAAAATTGTATTTTTCCTAAGTCACTAATGCCTAGGCAATTTGCAATCCTCATGACTTAACCCCAGAATGCTGGGATTGCAGATGTGTACCACGATGCCTGGCTAAACGTTTTTAATTTTGATGAAGTTCAGTTTATTTTTTCTTTTGTTGTTCTTATTTTTGGTGTCATATTGACAAAGTTGTTGTTAAATCCAATATTGAAAAGGTTTACTTTGCAGAGTTTTATAGTTTTAGCTCTTATGCTGAGGTCTTTGGTCTATCTAGGGCTCATCATGAACCAAAAGAGTATATCCATGTGGACTAGGGTAATTCAACCTATTTCAAATAAAAAGGAAAGACAGGATATAGTTTACAGAAAGACTGGAACAGTTTGAAAGCCAATCTGGGAAGAGTTCTAGCTCATATGCAATGTCACCAAAATTCTCTCTACTTTGTAACTGCCTTTTAAAATGTTCACAATGGGGCTATAATTCCTATGCCTTCTTGTGGGGTGGCTGATTTGAAAATGTTATCTTCCCTTTGGCTTAAAACCACCAGTGGTACATCACTGACAGTACCACCAGTGGTTCAAGCTGGTAGGAACCTGTTAAACTCCAGTTAGCATGAATTGATATTTACAAATCAGTATGGATGACCCTAAAGTAGCAGGAGCCAAGAAATGTTGATGTGTCAGGACTATTTTTCTGTGGATGACTATTAAAAATGTGTTCTTTCATTTATTGCTGATCAGGACTATGTAATAACATACATGAGGAACCACCAGGGAGACTGAAGCTGTGGGGAAGAAGAGATTTTATTTTTCTACCTATAGGCAGACTGACCTGGGAGTGAATATTAGCATCTATCTAAAGGGAGATTGTGTATATAGGTTTTAAGGTTGGAGATGCAACTTTAAGGAATCTCAAAGAATCTAGATGAAATGTTTGAGTTTAAGGCTGAAGGGGCAGTCATGCAGATTGGTACACAGAGCGGCCATCAGAGGACTTCAAGCTGACCTTAGTCCTACATTAAATTTTTTACTGCCCTTGCTTCTTATTTATTAGGGGCAAGCTATTGCCTAATGGAGAATTCATCAATTGTATTCGGCAATTGTTTTCATCATCTCTCTCCGCTCACTCTCAGGCCAGTCCTGACCGACAAGAAAAGGTGAGACAATCATTTGAAAGTAATTTGAAATTTACAGAATCAATATATGAGTTAAAAAGAAAATAAAGATGGTCTGGCACAAAAATTATTTTTTTGGCAGTGAGGTTTTACAATTATTAAAGGTAAGAGAACAAACATGCTCTGCCCAAGTAGTGCTGGTGCCAGCTTATTTATTTTCCTTAGAACTCTCCATATCCTGTGATCTACCGCCTAAGAGATCAAGGTGGAGCACTTCCCTTCTCTTAGCAACTTTAGAAACAGTATCTCTTACATTTATTCTGGCAATTAATATATTAGTACTTTATTCAGGGTAGTAGAGATAGAAACTTCTTTTTGGCATTTAAGAGAAAAATTTCTAAGTACAAGGATAGCTCTACTTTGCATACTCACAGCCCCTGGAGTTGATCTTTACTGGCGGTTCTCTTTATTTTTGCTCAGCCCTTCAAGGCCATTTCTAAATTACCTGAATTACTGTTAGAAGTAACAAGGAAGAGATCTAACCCAATTCAGAAGAAAAGCAGGCAGGAAGCTCATATGCTTCCTACACTTGGCATGTAACCATAAGGATGAAAATTCCTGGTGTCTACGAGGTCAGTTAAAAGGTGAAGAAACGTGGCAGAGCCACGTGGTTTACGCACAGGTCCAATCAACATGACAGGCAAACACCACAGATCAACGTGACTGACTCACATGATGATCCAAAATGGCGGCCAAAAATGGTGGCAATAAGTGAGTGGGATACCTCTTTCTGGCTGGCTTCTCCAAAATATATCACAGAGTTCTGGTATGCTGGGCCTCTTTTTCCAAATTCTTTCTTGTTTTGAACAAAGAATTGAATAAAACAAACACAAAAGGTAGCAAAGTTTTATATATATTAAAGATAGGAAAAGAAGCATGCTCTGAAGAGCAAGTGTGGGCCAATTAAAAGAAGTACATTCTATAGGGAGAGAGCAATCACTGTGAAAGAAAGAACACAGTAGAAATAGCACAATTGGATTCTTGAGAAGAAAGAAAAGTTTAGGAAGTGATACCCAATTCTGTCTGAAGAGTTCAGTTCTCTACATTTGTGGTTTAATAGCAAAACAATTGATCTTAACTAGCTGAAATAGGTGCTTAAATAGCAAAATAATGACTAAATGATAAACAAGTCAAGGAATAATTGCTCTTTAAGGATTTAATATGTATCCATGCTACTAAAAATTAATAGTCATAAACCAATTAGAAAATAATTTTTATTTGTAAACAAAGACATTTAATGGAGTTGCACAGGACTTTGGTAGCCATATTTCAGAAGCTATGTTTTATTTTTTTCTTTAGGAAAACATTCACTCTTCCTGACAAATGAATTTGAAATACCTTGTGTTCTCCAGAGTCAAGAATGGTGATCCTAGTGGGTCTGTCAGACAGGATACTCCAGTTAGATCCAGAACTGAAGAATCTCACAGTCACAGCTATTAAAGGTGATTATAAGTCAGTTAATAAAAATTCAGTGTTCAATGGTCATTCTTTATACTTGCTTGTATGGTAAAATCCAAAATGTGGTTACCTAAATCCTAAAGTAAGAAGCAAACATCTTAGGATAGAAACTTGGAGATAAAGGCCAAATTCGGCAAATAAAAACATTTCCCAATTAATTATTAATAAAGTTTGGTGTTCTAGTGCATATTTATAGTCTCAGCCACTTAGGAGGATCACTTCAGCCTAGATGTTTGGGACCAATATGGGTAATAAAATGAAATCATCTCAAATAACAACAACAATACTCTACTCACATGTGTAGAAATGAATGAGCGATTAGCCAACAGGAAACTATTTTTCCCAAGCAGAATGCTTTGTATTACAAGTCATATGAGGAGGTTTTGACTAAATAAGTCACTTTGTAGGCCATAAACTATAATACTGCAGAGTTTAAACTTTTGTTACATGGTAGAAATAGTTTTGGCCAGATTCAGTGGAAAATTTCCCCAAATCAGGAAATATTGTAGGCATAATTATTTGATTCCTGAACCAGTGATTTTGTCCAAATTTCTCTATATCTATTTCTCAGCTCCCTCTATGAACTACCTTATCTCCCTTGAGCAGATATTTGACAGATTTTTGTTGTTTAAACATTTCTATCAGAAAAAGCAGTTTTAAAATCCCTGACTTTGAAAATATTTCCACTTCATTTACAACACTTTCATTTATTTGGAGTGAACCTAAAAGAAAAAAGATTTTCAGCTTCATTCTCAAGTGGTATGTTTCTCAACATATTCACATGTACAAATCACATTAGAAAAAATATGCATCACATCCTCTAACCAGCTATAAAAATTTTTAATATTTTATTTCCTCTGATCTAACATCTGAGCTGCCATATGCATTTAATTTTTCCAACTCACAGAGATTGCATAGCAAGTCACACATCTGTATGGTCTAAAGCACTTGGCCGAGATCAAGCGTACTGTCTGTTTGTATCAGTTTAAAACTCATGACTGGAAAAATCTCTAACATCAGAAGTAAAGGTTGTAAATCCACATGCAAATGGAACAAACAATGTGTACCTCACTAAGTACAAATATGATGCAAAGCTAAATAATTCTTTTTAAGTAATGAAAAAAATTTTTGAGCATAAAATCACAACATATTTCAGTTTATTTATAACTCCTAATTGAGACAATTTCTTAGAAGTTTTTATTTGTACTTTCATTTCTGAATACTAAAGACAAGTAAAATATGTCAAATAATTGTAACTCCTTTATTATACTGAGGAGTCTATGGTGATAGATTTGCCTTGAAAAATTGGTCAATGACAGAATTAGAAAACTCAGATTGCCCAGTACTGAGTTCCATGTTCTCCCTACAAACCACACTACCTCTACTTTTCTGAACAAAACTTGGCACATAACGCCTACAGTATTGCATTCAGTTTTGGATGATTCTTTTTATAAGAAATGTTGACAAAATAAAGTGTATCCCAAGATAAGAAAGTAGATAGATTAAAGGAGTTAAAAAGATATGTAAAGAAACAGGTTGAGAGACTGGAGGGGGGAGTATATAATATGAAGAAGAAAAAATTCAAAGGCAACAGCTGTTTCTTTTCAAATATTTGAGGGACTTGTAGTTTTTGTTTATACATTTATAAGCATGATTTCAGAGGCAGAACAGAACCACTGAATTAAAAGCATTACAGAGTGAGAAATAGATCTGAGCTATGAAGAGTGATACAAAAAAGACTTCCAGTTTTTACAAAATTTATTGATAAACAATTTAAGCGCAGTGAACTCTATCCATGTAAAATAAGCAATTCAATGAGTTATGACAGTTGCATATATCTGAGAAATCACAATCTTAATAAAAAGTACTACAGAACATTTTCAGTACCTCTAAGATTCATCTTTTCTTTTATAGTCAACTGTTTCATCTGCCTTTGACTCTAGGGAACCACTGGTCTGTGTTTTATCACTATAGTACGGTTTGCATTTTGTATAAATTGAATCATATATCATGTACTTTTTTGTGTCTGGTTTCTTTCACTTGGCCTAATGATTTTCAGGTTCATCTCTATTGTTTTATACATCTTCTCTTTTGTTGAATATTGTTCAGTATAGATCAGTCATATTGCTTAGTAGTAGTCTTTGTATGGATATATTACCTTTGTTGGTTGATAGGCATTTGAGTTTTTCCAGTGTGGAGTTATTGTGAATAAAGCTACTATAAACATTTTTGTAAAAGTTTGTACATGGTCATATGTTTTCATTTTTCTTGTGCATATACCTAGAAGGAAAAATAGTAGATTGTATGGTAGTATGTGTTTACTTTTTAAGTTCTACATTTTTTTCCCAGAGTAGCTGTACCATTTTACATGCCTGTCTCTAGTGAATAAGTTTCAGTTAATCTTCCACTATACCAGTACTTGTTACTGTCAGTCTCTTTCATTTAATGCGTTACAATGGTTGTAACAGTATCTTATTGTGGTTTTCATTTGCATTTTATTTGTGGTTTATTGTGGTTTTTATTTGCACTGTATTTGCATTTTTCTGATAATTTGAAAGCAGCATTGGCCAATTAATGATCTTAGCCAAAAGACTATTGTTAAATTGTATTCTGAATGCTAGGCAGTTCTTTGTCAGGTATATAGTAGAGAATATTTTCACCTATTCAGTGGATTTGTTTTCATTTTCTTAACTAGTGTCTTCCAAAGAGATAAACTTTTATTTTGATAAAGCTCAATTCATACATTTTTTCTTTATAATTCATATTTTATATGTCCTGAGAAATCTTTGCCTACTTCAAGCTAGCAACAGTTTAGTTCTGATTTTATTTGTAGTAGTTTTGCAATTCTTGTTTTCTCTTTAGTTCTATCATACTTTTGAATTAATTTTGTATTGCAATGATTGTATTGTATGAAATAAGATATATATCTTTCTTATTGTATATGTATAGAGCCCAGTTTCTACATCAGTTTTTGTTGATTTTCCTTTCCCCATTGAACTGCTACAACAGCTTTGTTGAAAATAAAGTGGCCATATCTTTACAGTTCATCTTATACATCCTAGTTCCAGTAATCTACATACTATATTTCTATCTTTATATTTAAAATACATTTTTTGAGTCAGTAAATGATTGTTCTCCCTTTTAACCCATCGTGATAATCATTTTCCTTCACTGGAATACTCCATATTTTATGTAATTATTGGTATGACTGGATTCAGATCTACTATTTTTTTTTTCTGTTTGTCATCTCAGATTTTTGTTTCAATCTTCTCCCTTTCCTATCTTCTTTCCATTTATTTAGCTTTTAGATTTTCACATAAATGTCTCTCTTAGCTTTTTAACCATATTTCTTTACATTTTTAGTAGTTGCTTTAACTACTGTAATATGTATCTTTAGACTGCTCATAACCTATTTAGAATTAATATAGCATGTTGCAGCTATCTAGATTCATTTATTCCCATGTCACCTGTGTTTTATGTTTTTGCTCTAAACATTAGTTCTATATACATTTTATATCCCTTAAAACATTTTAATTTCCAGTTCTCCAAATCACATATATTTTAAAGAAATAAATAAACAAACACTTTTCTACATTCACTCGTGTACTTAGCATTTCCCATACTTTTCATATCATGGGAAACCAAGTTTTCCTGTCATATTTTCTTTTCTAAACTTGAAGAACTTCATTTAGCATTTCTTGTACTGAGTTTGGTGGGGACAAATTCCTATAAGCATCTCTATCTGAAAATATCTTTTTTCTACCTTTGTTGTACAAGAAAACCTTCACTGGATATAGGATTCCAGGTTGAAATTTTTTTCTTTTAACATTTCAAAGATAATATTTTATAGTATTATATCACCATGATTTATGATAAGCAATTTGTAAGTTGAATCTTAGTTGCCTTATATTTAATATGGCATTTCCATTGATATCAGATGTTTCTCTGATCTTTGGTTTTCAGTAGTTTAATTATGTCATGCAAAGGCTTACATTTCTTCAAATGTTTCACCTTTGGGATCCACTGGTTTTCAGAATGATTATTCATAGAGATGCTATAAATAGGAACCTCTACCTTCCCGTTTCCTTCTTTTGCTTTGTTTGTAATATTCAATATTCAAAGTATTTGCTCATTTATGTTGAAGATTTTACTTAGGAAAGGTAAGGATTGAAAATCTTAACAGTGTAGATTTAGAAACCTTGGCTTTTTAAAGATGTCAGAATTGGGAGTAAAACTTATCTGAATCTAGGCAGGGGATTTAGCTCACCAGGCATAAGTACCTGCCTGGCGAGTGCAAGGTTGTGAGTTCGATCCCTAGCTGAATCTTTAATTTACATTGTTAATTTCAGAAAAATTATAATTTTCAGAATTTGAGAATATTTCATAACAAATAGTGTATACCACCTTGATATGCAAAAGGCTCATCTATATATTGCTTTTTTTTTCAGTGTTGGGGATCAAACCCAGGGCTTTGTGCATACTAAGCAGGTGTTCTACCATTAAAATACATCTCAGCCCCTATGCATTGCTTCAATAATATATGTAAAATAATTTTAATGATTTTATTATATATTATATATTTTATATATTATATATTATATATTATATATTATATATTATATATTATATATATATCATCCCTGGGTGAGTACTGCAGGATATCCATCAAAATCAATTTTGACATCCTCCAAAGGTATTATAGGGCTTATCTTGCTAGTGATACCATTTGTTTTAGCTACTAATATTGTTGAGACAAAAAAACCCAACATCCATAGGTTAAAGGAGAAAAGGTTTATTTAGCTTGCAGTTTATAGAGATTTTAGTCCATAATAGGCTGGCTCCAAAGCAGGGTAGCACATGGCAGAGGGACAACCCTTCATGGCAGCAGAAAACCACAAAAGTAATAAGGAGAGGAAAAGAGAGGGGAGGAGAGGAGAGGAGAGAAGAGAAGAGAGAGAGAGAGAGAGAGAGAGAGAGAGAGAGAGAGAGAGAGAGAGAGACAGACAGAGACAGAGACAGAGACCGAGAGACAGAGAGAGCGCGCTCTTTTGTTCCCTTATATTGTATGTAGGTTATGTATCCTATAGCAGGTGTAGCATTCAAATCTTAATCTCAGCATTGGACCATAAATCAATCACAAACTCTAGAAGCCGGCATCCATGACTGCAAGAGGCTTTGGGAGAACATCTAGATGTAAACCAGAACACTTTTTATAACTTTCACATGCAGTTAATTGTAGCCACATTGAAAGGGTTTTGGCCCAGAGGGTACACTGTAGCCAAAAAAGCCTCAACTGGAACCTCCCCCGCCCCTAGAGATTTACCTATAACTCTATCTCTCCTCACCCTTCGGAATCTGCCCCTGGTGCCAAATGTGTGCCAATGAAATACCTGTGCATCTCTAATACCCTAAGCTTAGGCTATTTATATACTCCCCTCGCCAAGTATCTGCTAGAGAGATTGCTGGACTCCAGAGGCTGGGGGGTGTCGGTTATCTCTCTCCGCATTCTCAGATTAAAGGCCTCTTTTGTTTTATACTTCATATCTTTTGGAAATAATCCTATCACACATGACTAAGCTCCTGTCAATAAAATTTGATAAAAGTAGAGTATGTTTTGAGTTAGTCATTAAAACACATTCTCTTACCCAGGAGTATTGATACCTGCCTATAAATCCTAGCACTCTGGGAGGCTGAGCAAGAAAGATCGCAAGTCCAAGTCCCACCTGGACAATTTAGCGACTTGGAGGGACCCTGTCTCAAAAAAGAGGGAGGCTGGGAATACAGTTCTATGCAAAGACTCTAGATCAATCCGAGAGAGAGAGAGAGAGAGAGAGAGAGAGAGAGAGAGAGAGAGAGAGAGAGAGAAAGAGAGAGACAGAGACAGAGACAGAGACAGAGACAGACAGAAACAGAGAGACAGAGACAGAGGAACAGAGATACAGAGAGAGAGAATAAATAATGGAACACAAGATAC
This sequence comes from Cavia porcellus, assembly GCF_034190915.1. Classification (NCBI taxonomy): domain Eukaryota; kingdom Metazoa; phylum Chordata; class Mammalia; order Rodentia; family Caviidae; genus Cavia; species Cavia porcellus. The sequence continues at coordinate 113,262,056 of NW_026947484.1, forward strand.
AAAATGATTGCACTCAAGAAGAGCTGTCTGCCAATCTGTAGCACAGTAATCTATTATATGAAAAAGGAACGAAATTTTATCTTCTCTTTAAAATGGTGTAAATATTCAGTGTGTTTGTCTCAATAGGCTAAACTTACCCTAACACACTTGGGGCCCAGTCTCAGCTCTTTGAGATGAGCAGGGGCTTAAAGAACTGTCTGCACTGCCCCTACTGTTTTTCATAGGACACCAGAAGAATGAATATCTGACATTCCTGTAAGATTCCTTCTAGATAGCCATGTCAGCTAATTGAACAGCAGGACAATGTAAATATGTTATTGTCTACAATCATTTTGACCAAGACTGACATAAGAAATAACAGATATATACTTTGTTCCCAGAAACTTTCTTAACTGAGAGGACTAAAAGTGAACATCTTCAAATAACTTACATGCTTCACCTTCTTTGGCCCTAGTGCTAACCCTTTGCATTTTCTTCCCAGTCATTCCTAAAGTGAAGCAAAGAGGATCAGGAACAGTATCTTGAATGATGCTGTGAGGTGCTCTTACTTTAGATAATTATTCTTTCTTAACATGCTTTGCTATGTTCTGATATTATTACCATGAGTACTGATCTTATTGCCAGGGACACTGGGAGGTAACTATAAGTTTCAGCATTTCCTGTGAGAAATTAACTCTTTCTGGTGAAATATGTGCTATGTTTTTGGCTTACTCTACCCTTGGAGGATAAAGAATGTAAAATATTCCATAGCCCTTACTGCTTTGTCTCTCTGGTGTATCTCTTTTTAAAGTCTCTCTGACCTGTACAAAATCTCCTGAATTCACTAACTTTCCATAGTCTGCTTTAAATATTTAACCTTGATATAGTCCTCTTTCTATTACTATGGAATCTCTGTCTCAATTTTCCTTTTAATTGATACTTACAAGCTTACAAAGTACTCTTTCTCTTAGATCATAAAAGGAAAGGCTATTTCTTCTAGCCAATGTCTTTTTTGTAGCTTTGCATGTGGTAGGATTTCTGATTAAGATTCTATTTTATAACTGATTTGCTACAAGTTCCACTTCCTGGGTGTTCTGTGCTGTTTCTCAGCATACAACTTGCAAAGTTTCTCAGCTGTATTATATTTTACAAGACCAAGTGAGTAATTCTTATTATATGATTAGAAGGGCTGTGCCATGCTGGAGATCTGGCAATTGAAAGAAAGTACATCTTCATTTTCTTTGTAGGATGCAAGATTTCAGGAAGAGGAAAGCAGAACGATTAACCAAAAGAAGACTGGGCCCCTAAACTGTATATAGAAGACTCCTGCCCAACATTTAGTTTGTGATAAGAGCTAGAAATAAACTTTTGTTATTTTAATCCAGCAACATTTGAGAACCGGCTTGGGGTACACAGGGGAGGAGTCACTACACTATAGCTTCGCCTACTTTAATAATATGACAAGTAAGATTTCCTCAATTATACCTAAATATTCTTTTATTCAACTTTGAGCTCAAAGTACTATAATTATGTGAAAAAACTAAATCATATAAAATAGAAATTTCAAACACTTCACCCCTCCCCTAAACTCCAGTGACCTCAACAGCATCAGTGACCCCTTCCACCAGTACTGTGGTTGACAGGAGGGGGCCTTGGCAACTTCTTCCCCCAACTCAGAGGACCTTGGCAGGCTAGTGAGAGTGCAGTGAGTCCCAGTGGGTTGACAGGAGCCTTGGAGAACCCTCCCCGCACCTGGAGGACTTTGGCAGGTTGGTGAGAATGCTGGTGAGCTCTTCCATATAAAGAATCCTGGGTAAGCTGGCAAGAGTGCCAGAAAGGCCTCCCTCCACCCAGAGGAACCCAGCTGGGCCTGTGAGATCCCAAGTGACACAACAGGGTCCTGAGTGGGGCACATGCCATGGAGAGGAGGGTATGGCAACCTGAACCCATCTGAAACCATAGTAACAATATGAGCTAAGGGTTGGCTCACATTAATATTCCTAGGCTAGTCAGCCTAGGAAGAATATAGGACTCGCCCAACTGTCTCCACAGGGGAAATTCAGGTGACTGGCTCCTCCCTTACCCTGTAGGACCCAAAATCTAGGTGAACATCAGCCACACAGTAGGACCCTAAAGCATATCTGATCGACAGTCAAGACTAGCAGGAATGAAAAGACCAAAATATTAGCCAAGAAGTGAAAATGACAAAATGAAAAACAAAATGCAATGTCAAACCTCCAGCCCATCTGGAACAAGTACAGGAGATATCAAAATAGAGGACATTGACTCTGTTCTACACCATGTGCTATGTCTATCCTTGGTATTGACTGACAGCTTTGTTTTGCCATATTTGACTGTATTCTTCCCCCCCCCCCAAAGAAAGTAATAAGCACTAAGGAGTAATAAAATCCAAGATGTGTAAATTTTGTTGTAAAAAAGAGAGGGAAAAAAAAAAAAAGAAAAAGAGCTCTAACGGATATAACAACAAGTGTGTTTGGGGGTGTTAAATAGCTGGCTTTATCAATGTTTTTGGAACATTGAACACAGCTGTTCGCAGTCTCCCTGTTTGAATGTCCACCTTGTGTTCTTTGATACTGTGATTTGAGGAACTATTGAGGAACTATTTTCAAGAAAATAGTGTGTAATCTACTAGCAGGTAATTTCTTACTGTTATGGTTTTTTGTTTCGTTTTGTTTTGTTTTGTTTTGTAGTTCTGTATTGCGTGTACCCTTACGCCGCTTTGGTTTGTTTTGTGTTTTTCTCTTTTTCCTCTTAAATAAAAAAAAAAAAAAAACAAAATAGAGGACATTGGAAGCCGCACACCTGAAATTTCTGAAAAGATAGAAAGTAAAGTAAAGAAACAAATCCATGAGGCTACAGAGGAAATCAGATCAGAAATAATCTCTCAGGTAAAGACAGAAATGACAACCTTAATGAAGGAATTGTTCAACAAGAAGACATAGATTAAAAAGTAAAAGAGCGGACTTCTTAAGGTGCCCATTTTGATTCTTGATATGAGTGCTGTGGGTCAAACACAGGCCTCACACATGGTAGGTAAGAACACTGCCTCTGAGGTGCCACCCCAGCCTACAATGTAAAGTTTTCAAATTTGTTTTCCCTGCAGCCTGCCATTCACAAGTGCAGTGTTTTTCACTTAAAATATCCTGCTACATATTTTTACCAGCAGCATGGAAAACAAATGAGAAGTCCCAGGAAACAGAATGTGAATGAAGAAGCAAGGGTACAAACAAAGGAGCTACAAAGGCTATTCACAGAAATCATTAAGGAAAACTTCCCAAACATAGGAAAAGGAAATAATATGCAGATGTATGAGGCATACAGAACTCCATCCACCTACAACCAAAACAGAGCTACACACAGGCATATAATAATCAAGATCCCAGAAATTCAATATAAGAACAGAATATTAAAAGCTGTTAGAGACAAGAAACAGATAGAAGGAAGGTCCATCAGAATCACTGCAGACTTCTCAACACAAACCATCAAGTCAAGTAGAGCCTGGAGCGAAATATTCCAAGCCCTGAAGGAAAATAACTTCCAACCCAGATTAATATACCCTGCTAAACTGTCTCTAGAAATTAATGGAGAAACAAGATGCTTCTAAGACAAAGAGGAACTTGGGAAATTCGCAACCAGCAATCCAACTCTACAGAGAATACTGCAGGGCATTCTAGAGAGAGAAAAAAGTAGTAGGATTCCAGGAACAGTGGCAGAGAGGCCTCAATGAATGGAGCAGAAAACAGAATGAAGAAGATAAGCAGACAACTGATGGCAAAAAAAGAGCATAACAGAAATGTGGAGAGAAGGTTGGTTATAATCTCTAATATAGATGGCCTTGATACACTAAATTAAAAAAAAAACTACACATGGAGTAGATCAGGAGGCAGGGTCCACTGAGATGCTATTTACAGGAAATATAATTAACATGAAAAAGAGCACATGGATTGAAAATCAAACATGAGAAAACAATGCTCTATGTGACAGAGAACCAAAGAGTAATAGGGGCAACTAGATCAGTATTTGGGGATAGGTTGAAAAGACAGGCTTTAATAGGTAAAGGAATTACAATTAGAGATCAAGTCCCAGAGAGAGGAGGTTTCGGAACCACTTAGGTAAATAGCAGATTGTCCTCCGCAATTTAAAACCAAAGGTCTTGGTCAGACCTAAAAATGTATGAAATTTTAAAACAATCAGAATGATATAAAAATTTTGAATACATGGATATTAGTTACTGAAATTGAAAACATAGTTAAAAATTTAGCAACAAAGAAAAGCCCAAATCCTGATGGATTCATGGCTGAATTCTGCAAGAAATTTAGAGAAGATTTAATTCCAATACTCCTTGAATTAAAAGGGAAACAATTTTTCCTAACTCATTCTTGGAGGCAAGTATAACTCTAATATCAAAACTAGAGAAGGTCTCGGGGGCTGGGGATTTAGCTCAGCGGCATAAGCGCCTGCCTTGCAAGCAGGCAGTCGTGAGTTCGATCCCTGGTACCAATAAAAAGGAAAAAAAAAAAAAAACTAGAGAAAGTCTCAACACAAAAAGGGGAACTTTAGGCCCATCTCTCTAATAAACATAGTTGCAAAAGTTCTCAATAAAATACTAGCAAACAGAATTCAGAAAGTCATCAAGAAAATTAGGACCATGTGGAATTCATCCCAATAATGCAGAGATGGTTCAATATATGCAAATCAATAAATGCTATATACCACATCAGCAGAGCCAAAGTCAGAAATCATGTGATCATCTCAATAGATCCAGGAAGAGCTTTAGATAAAATCTAGCACTTGTTCATGACAAAAAAAAAAAAAAAAAAAACCTAGAGAAAATTAGAATAGATGGTCTCTACCTCAATCTGATAAAAGCCATTGATGACAAACCAACAGTCAACATCATACAAAATGGACAAAAACTGAAAGCTTTTACTCTAAAATCAGGAGCAAAATAAGGCTGTTTACTGTCACCGCCCCTATTCAATATGGTTCTGGAAACATTAGCCAGAGAAATTAGACAAGAGAGAGAAATAAAAGTAATAAGGCTAGGGAAAGGATAAAGCTAATTTATCATTATTAGACATGATACTCTACACAGAAGACCTCAAAAACTCCACCAAAAGACCACTAGAGTTAATAATCAAATTTACTAGCATAGCTGGATACAAAATCAACACTCAAAAATCAATAGCATTGTACCCAAACAATAAAGTCATCTTTCAAGATAGTATCCAAAAATTGAAATACTTAGGAAACTAACAAAGAATGCAAAAGATCTGTATATTTAAAACTATTATACTCTAAAAAAGGAGACTGAAGAGAATATCAGAAAGTAGAAAGATATCCCTTGCTCTTGGATAGGAAAAACTAACATTTTGAAAATGGCCATGCTTCCAAAACTGTTATACATATTTAATAATTTAAACACTATTAGTATACTTCAGAGATCTAGAGAAACCATTCCTAAAATTCATTTGGAAATTAAAGAGATCTAGAATAGCAAAGGCAATCCTGGGTGACAATGGCAAGGCAGGAAGCATCAAAATTCCTGATTTGAAATTACACTACAAAGCTACTGTGATAAAATCTGGGGGGAAAAAAAAAACACCAGACTTGAAGATCAACTACAAAGACACTTAGCCATACTATTTTTTTTAAATTTATTTATTTATTTTGGTACTAGGGATTGAACTCATGACCTTGCGCTTGCCAGGCAGGCACTTAAGCCATTGAGCTAAATCCCCAGCCCAGCCATACTATTTTTGACAAAACGGCCAAACATGATCACTGGAAGAAAGGCAGTTTCTGTAATAAGTGGTGCTAGAAAAACTGGCTTTCCACCTGTTGATGACAAAAACTAGACCCCAGTCTATCATCATGCACTAAACTAAAATCTAAATGGATCAAAGATTTAAATATTAAAACAGAAGCACTACATCTACTGGAAGACAAGCTAGGTAGAAATCATGAAGACAAAAAGTCAAAGAGTTCATGAATAAAACACAAGCTGCACGTGCAGTATTTCAAAGGATCAACAACTGGGATCTCATTAAAAAGTTTTTGTACATCAAAAGTAAACACCAACACAGTGAAAAGAAAACCCACAAAAAAATTAACCAACTGTCACTCAGACAAAAAATTTTATATCTAGAACATATTGGATAACTTTAATCCCCTCAAATTCAAAGACCTAATGCAAAAGTGGGCATCTAAGATAAACACACAGTTCTCAGATGAAAAAATACAAATGGCAAATAAATACATGAAAAAACATTCACCATCTCTGGTCATTCAAATGCAAGTTAAAACAACACTGAGATTCCATCTCATTTCAGAAAGAATGGCTGTCATCAAGAAATCAACCAGTAAAAAGTATTGGCAGGGCTTTAGGGAAAAGGAAAATTTCTCCATTGTTAATAGGAGTGTAGACTGGTACAACTACTGTGAAAATCAATGTGGAGATTCATCAAAACACTAGCATTGAAGGTCTCATTCAATCCAGATATTCCCCTTTTGGGTATTTTCCCAGAAAAATTGAAAACATCATATCACAGCAATATGTGTGCCCATGTTTATAGCAGCACAATTTATAATAGCTAGATCTTGGAAACCATCCATCCACTGAGGAATGGATATAAAAGATTTGTATTTTTATACACTGGAGTACTACTCAGCCATAGAGAAGAACAAACTCAAGACTTTTATTGGTAAATGGATAAAACTTGAGATCATTACTCATAAGTGAAATAAATAAGACGTGTAAACATTGTATTACCTCACTAGTTTCAGAAGCTGAAACAACATACATTACCTATACATATATATAATCTTAACTATTTTGTCATATATATGAATATTCACATATATATAATATATATATATATATATATATATATATATATATATATACGAAAATGGTTAAGATAGCTATACTACTGATTTCTCTGCGTTTATTGAAGAGAAAGATTTGTGCTGGTATTGTTTGGACAATTGAATGCAGATGCCTTGTGCTTTGGGTGAATGATTATGGATGACTATGTGTAATGCATGTACCATTGTTGCTCCCTGATTGATGCATTTTGAAATTTTGTTTTTTTTTTCTTTTTTGAAATAAAATTGATTTTTTAAAAATTGGAAAAATAAATAGAAGTTATGACATTGTCAACACTTTGCTTCAAAAAAGTTTGTCTAGATGGCTTTTATCCTTTGGATTATTTGATAGACATTCTTTATCAAACTTCTTAGTCTAAATACGAGTGTCCTTTATGGGCCCCAAGCCAGATTGACTGAATCAGAAAACTAAGTTCTAAATTTAAGACTAAATTCTAAATTGCAACTGAATAAGTTGCATTGCTAACAAGCTCTGCAAGTAACTATTGCACTGGTAAATTTGGCACCCATTCCTTTGGATCACATTCAAGATGTGCTGCTTTATCTCTGCACTCCATAATTTTTGTCACACTGCTTTGGGTCCAATTTTTCTCATCATGCCTACCCATGTTGTGTTCTGCTTTTGCTCTAAGGGCTACATTTTCTTTTTAGCCATTTGATCTCCAAGGACAGCTGGAAGGCCACCCTGGCTGCTTTGTTAAAGAACTCATTAATCTCATCCTTATCTTCCAGGTCATGCTGACCACCCTGATTATACGGGCCACACATAGTCACAACTCTGAGATCTAACTTTAGAGATAGTGAAAAAGAAATGGCCCCAGATTCAGGATCAGGAAACCAGAATGTACATCTATGAACAATTGTTTGCTATCTGAATGATTTTGAAATTGTTACATTTCTTCATTTTAGATATAATAATAATAGCTGCCCTCCCTACCTGAGAGATGCTGTGACGGCCAAATGACATGATGTATTATGCTAGAATTTGGTAAACTATGCAAAAAATAAATAAATGTTAGCTATAAATAATATCTATCATTCAAATCTTTAAATGATGGGAGGGACTATTTATACACCATGATTTTAATAAGAAAAGATAATCTTTCTAGCACTGTCTTGTTCTAGAAATAAACCAGCTATTTTCTTCTCTGATTTACAAATGTTCCATACACTGTAGCTCTCACTGAACAGTAAAATATCTTAGTGATTTTGAGCCTTTTTATTTCTTAGTACTCATTTGTCTAGGTTACACAAACTTGCCTTGATAAAAATAGTATTTTTCAAGTAATGAAAGTAGAAATGTCTCAAGGTGGTCTTTTGAAAAGCCAGAGTATTGAACTATTATATGACATAGTGATTCCCATCTCTCTAATAAACTTTAGTTATCCCTTCTCTCTAGTCTATCACACAATCCTGCTGATTATTTTCACTAGCTCTCAAGTCCTTCCTCTTCTATGCTTCCACTGTTTATTCAAGTCTTCCTTAAGAGTGACCCTGTTAATTCCCTCCTAACTTGTTTCACTGCTTCCACTTGCTAACATCCTCTTTCATACTCCCAACAGAAGTGAGCAATATTGTCAACAACAGCCATCTAGTTGTACTGTTGTCATTGCCTTCTGTTCTTGTTTCTCAAAGGCATGTGTCATATTCGTAGTACAGTCCTTAGCACAGAGAAGAGTAAATGACTGTTTACTCTTTCCTATAATTCCCAGAACATTAAAAGCAATGTTACTCATAAATTTATGCATAATAAAGTCATTACCAAAATAGTCACCAGTAAATCTGAAATATAACTAATGTTGTATAATGTACTTATAACTTCTAATCTTTTGCAAATACATTCCTTTTTAAAACTTGTGATCTAAACAAGTCTGCTTCATGGAAAACTGTTTTATGTGGTTCTCTATTGAAAGACATCTGAAGTAAAAAACATTTACTTCAGTGAAAAAAAAAATTTTTCCAGGATAGATGTTCCCCCCTCACATCACTGAATATGGCTTAGATAATTAGAACACTTTGGTTTCACTGTTAAGGAATTCTGACCTCCAACTTTATTTTTAAATTAAAAGGATGTTCTTTTCTTTGAGAGAGACCTACCTTTCTTTTTTAATATTATCTATCTAGATCCTGAGCTATAATCTAACATAGGTCCATAAGTCAATGATTTAGTTAGAATAACAGAAATACTGCAACACTGGAAGAAAAATTTTATATAAAAGCACAAGGCAGAAAGCAAGCAATAAAAATAGTAGTTTGACTAAAACAAGGGCAGAAGGAATTGCCAGGGTCAAGAAATCCATCTGCTCAGATCCTTAGCTTTTTGTGTGTTTTCCTGTCCATGCTCTGGAAGATTATTCAGAGCTAAGAATTCCCTGGAGTCTTACAATTTACATGAAGAGTTATCTGTATGTCACATGTATATTATTCGTGGCCCTAATCTATGATAACATTCTATTCCCTAGCCAACAGTATCTATTTTCTAGTGGAATGATATTTAAGTTTTGTTTAGCACTTTCTTTCTTTTTTTTTTTATTTTAAAGAGAATAGAACAGAACAAAGATCAGAACAAAACAATGCAAGCAACACAGGATTTCAAAACAAGACAATAGGAAATCAACAGTGGCTACTATAATGTCTCTTGTTTTCTTCTAAATAGTTGTCCATATGTTCACACATAATGAATTCAAACAAGACAAAATAGAATAAAACTGATCAAAATAGGATGAAAGCATTAGAGCCTTCAAAACCAGACAATAAGAAAGTGACTTCCATAATGTCTCTTATTCTCTTCAAAATAGCTGTCCTTACCTTCACACATATTGAAATTAAATAATACAAAACAGATTAAAATCAATAAAAGCAAAGAATAAAAGCATTACTGAACTTCACAACAAAATGATAGGAAATCAGCAATGGCTACCATAATGTCTGGTTTTCTTCAAAGTATTTTGTCATGTTATCTTTCTGCTGTTGGTTCTTTACCTTTCCCTTCTGTTTAATTGTTTGCTTTGCTTAGTGGTTTTTTTCTGTTGGTGTTCTTGAAGTGATAGTTATTTATATGTTTATCTAGAGTATCTTTCAGTATTCTTTGCAGGGTTGGTTTGGTGGTCATAAAGTCCTTCAAATGTTTTTTGTCATGGAAGTATCTTATTTCTTCATCAATTTTGAAAGATGGTTTTTCAGGGTACATCAATCTGGGTTGGAAGTTGTTTTCCCTTAGGATTTGAAATACTTCACTCCATGCTCTTCTTGACTTCACTGTTTGTGTTGAGAACTCTGCTGTGACTCTGATGGGCTTTACTTTGTAAGTGATCTGTCTCTTTTCTCTAACAGCTTTTAATATTTTGTTCTTATGTTGGATTTATGGGACGTTGATTATTATATGTCTAAGTGTAGATTTATTTTATTTATGGTTAATTGGAGCTCTATATTTGGGAAAATTTCAGTTATTACTTCTGTAAATAGCCTTTTGATATCATTTGTATGATCACCTTTTTCTTTTACACCTATCTTATATTTTCTTTGCATCATCTTGCAACTGTTATATTGTTATTTTGTGATTTCTTATTATTTTTAAAAGATCTTTCCTTTTCTGCTCACTAGCTGCAATCTTGTCTTTGAGGTCTAAAAGTTTGTCTTCATTTTCATTGAGGCAGTTTTTCCAGCTTTCAATGGAATTTTTGATTTCCCGGATATCTCCTTGAATTCGTTTCATGCATTCTGTTTCTTTCTTATATTGTTCATTCAGCATTTCCATCTTTTTGTGGTGCTCATCAATTTTTTTATCTATGTTTACTTTAGATGTGGTTAGCCTTTCTTTTATTATCATATCGTCTTTTACCTGGGAGATCATTTCTGATTTGAGTTCTTTACAGCTTCATGGAGTTGTTTCTTTACTTCAGTTGCTCTCATTTCAGAAGTTTCAGATATGTAACTTGCATTTTTTTCTATGTCCATGTCTCCTAGGCTTGTTTGGCATGGGCTGGAGGTTTGAGATTGCATTTTGCTTTTTCATTTTGTCATTTTCCTGCATTCCACTGGAGAAGCTGAATGCAAGGTCTCAGTTACTTCCTGAGTTGAGGATATCCGTCTATACTGCAGGGAGTTTCCCCAGTTGAGTGGACATTTTTAGGCCCTACCAGGTACCTGGTGGCACTTGAAGGGTCCTCAAATGTGGGGAGTACTGTGGATGGGCCTTCAGCATATCCCATGTGGTACTCTGAAGCTCTCCAGCCACTTGAGTTTGCTGGGAAGGACTTTGTCAGGTTCAGAGTGGCATACCAAGGCTGAACAGCTAGATGGAGTATGCTATGCAGGCCTTCAGCTCATTGATATCATTTGTGTGATCACCTTTTTTTCTTACACCTATCAATCTTATATTTTCTTTGCATCATCTTGCAACTGTTGGATTGTTATTTTCTGATTTCTTGTTATTTCAGCTCATGCGACATGGCACATCAAAGCTCTTCAGCTTTTTGGGGTGGCTGTGCAGGGCTGTACCAGGTTCCAAGCAAGGTGTGGAGGTTGCATAGCTAGGTGGGGTTTGCTGTGAGGACTTTGGCTGAGGCCCCTGAGCACAGGTGGTTCCCTGGCCACTCAGGGTCACTGGGCTAGGTGCAACCAGGCCCTGAGGGACCTATCTGAACGTTTCCAGCTTATTGGGGTGCTGGGCAAGGCCATAGAAGGTTCCAAATGAGGTGCCAAGGTTGCATGGCTGGGCGGGCTTCCCTGCGCAGGCCTTCGGCTCATGCCACTGAGAGCAAGTGGTTCCCAGGACAGTAGAAGTGGCTATGCAGGGCCCAACCAGGCCCTAAAGGGCCTACCCAAAGGTATCCAGCTGATTGGGGTGCTAGGCACTCTACTAAGTTCTGAGCAAGGTGCTGGGGTCACACGGCTGGATGGGGTTCACTGTGCAAGCCGTTGATTTTCACTACTCTAGTGCTCTTCATTTTGGTAAATATAAATTTAAATTATATGCTATTTCTCCCGTGGCAGTAGATTAACAGCTGCAAAAAATTTATTTTGGTTTCCTAAATACAGATATAGAAACTCCATTCTCTGCTCACATGAAAGGAATTCTTCAATAGCTTTAAAAAATTGGCTAGGATTTGAATAAAAAGTTGTTTATTCTGGTGTTAAAGAGAGGGTAAAAAAACTCTAAATATCTTTCTGACTTTTAGTACAGGTTACAAAGATGTCTCTCTTTTTCTTACCCACTTTGAAAAAGTGACAGTCTGCAAGAGACTACTGTCTGAATAATACTAGCTATTCTCCCACTCATGCTGAGTTATTGATACCTTGGGCTTTTTCTCTGAGAACTGTTTTGAAGGGAAAACTAAACATTAAATATGAATATGCATAGTTTGCTACTTCTGGCCAGACCCAGTACTGCTACTAAGAGTGAAAAACACAGTGCCTTTCTAAAAATGTGTTCATTAATCCTTGCTAGAAACAACTTAATATGAAATATATTCATTTCTTCTTTATAATTGTTTTTTAGAAAAAAAAGCAAAACAGAAGAAAGTGCTCTAACGATAAATAACAATACTGTTTTTGTTAGTTAATCTTCTTTATAATTTTTATAACCCAAGATTAATATGAAATCTTATCAAGAAAGAAGAGTAAACATAATTTCTTTTCAATATAAAAAAATTATACCAAATAGTAGCAATCAACTACTTGTTTTATAAGGGTGTGTTGGTAAATTATTATCACTTGATCTTTACCAAAAGCCTGAGAAATGATACATAAATTACTATTGTTATTTAGTGAAATAAAAAAGTTTATGATACCATTTATTTGGTTGCTTCGATTGGAAATTCAAAACCACCAAATTGATATCATAATGCTGAAAAAGTTACCTTTCTTTCTTTAACTCTTTGTTATTTTTTCTTTTTCTTTCTTTCTTTCTTTTTTTTTTTTTGACCTATCCATAGTGTACTATGATACCACTGGAAATAGAACTTCAAGGGTAAAGGGGAATATACAGAGTCCCTGTAAGCATAGTGATCCTAGAAGAGTGGGATTGACACAAACAGCTTTAGGGAACTTGCTACTTTGGTGCACTAAACCTCAGTCTCTGAGAAAATTCTGTTTTAACAATAGCCACAGAGTCCTTTATAAAGTATTGTCTCATCTTTAATATTTTAAGCCCAATGCCTTAAGTGATAGACTGGCTATTTTCTTTTCGATAGATGATTCCTGCTTTGATGGGTTTGTTTTACATCTCAGGGTTTCAGCATATTGTCTTCTGGGTATGGCAAAAACATTTCATATTTGCCTGCTGAGATTTCTGCACACTTTTGACAAGCTCTTGGATTTAGTTTTTCTCTCAGTATGCTTCTTTGTTCTATCAAAGGGTTTAAAATAATTTTCTTACAAATCCTTAATCTTTTTTTTTTCCTACTGGAAGTGAATGAAAACAAGTAGACATTTTATTATAGTTTTTCTTAACCTAAATAATACAATAGAAGATCTTGTTAAATTTGTAACTGTTAGATTTGTATATCTTATAAAATAAAGTGGACCATTGTATTATGGAAAAATTATAATTTGACATAGTGTTTCCTAAAATATCATAGTAGATGCATATCAAACTCATTTATTTGTTTATTTGTTTGAAAACAGCATCTCACTATATAGTTCAAACTGACATTGAACTCACTAGTCCAGGCTGGCCTCAAACATGTGGCAATTCTCCTGCCTCTGCCTCTCCAGTGCTGGGATTATAAACTTGTGCCACCACTCCAGGCTCAAATTTATGTTAATTATGGTCTTTTAGACCATGAGGAGGCTCCTCTTTTCCTACACAGAAAATTACTATCATGCCAGAGTTTTCCCTGAAACTTTCATAGACTTGTAATAATCATGTTTAATGAGCATCTGGTTTTTTTTACATACAGTATTCTAAAATTGGACTTCAGGAGTCCTCATTGTGCTTATTATTAGGAAAGAGGGTGTGGGGAGAAGCGTAGGGTGTGATTAGGAACAGATTTTGGTACTATCTAAACCTGTGCTGGAGGCACTTGAGAAGTGCCTTGAAAGTATGGCAAGTATATATGCACTTAGAAGTATGGTTTCTTTATCTATAAAATGTCATCCTAAAAAAAAGTATCATCCTAAAAAGGTAAGGCACATATAAAGCCTGGAACAGTGAAATTTACATTGTGAAGGGTCACTAATAAGTGTTTTCTTTATTATTACTGTTATTGAATATTTAAATTTTCGGAGGAGAAAATGAATGTAAGTTTTAATATATTTATAAATATATGTCTTCGTACTTACATATTCTAATTGACTTATTTCTACATATGCCATAAAAACATAAGCCTATTATCTTCTAAAACATATACTGAAGCACCAAACTTCATCAACATCAAATTATCAAACATTTACTATATAATTACATGCATATGAAACCATGGCTTCAAAGGTTATAAAAAATGGAAAATCCTGAGTATATAATCCTTTATTTAATCTTTCCAAGGCTCCAAATAGTAAATAAGTTTAATTTTTCCTCTGACTCATTTTTAAAATTTTTCTTAGTTTGTATTTGCCACAAGTAATGATGACCTTCATCAGGGGGAATTCCATCTGTACATGTCTTAATTCTTTTTTTCTCCATTTACCTCCCCTCCTTCAACTCTTCTTGCCCTCACCATTTACAAAGGTTTTGTTTCCATTTTTCCCTTCCACTCTTTTATTTACATCCTTCCCCTCTTCCTTCACTATCCCCTCCCTTATTCCAGTTCTCATTTGAACTGTTCATTCTTCCAAATAGCTATCCTCCATTTTATTCCTTATTTACCCTTTGGGCTTGCTTGAAATTTACTTTGTAAGTAGAATAGCTAAGTTTACCCTATGGAAGAAAATTTAAAACAGAAAAGAGGAAAAATATAGAAATGAAAGAAGAAAAAGAAATTAGAAGCAAGGCTGAAGGACAAAGAAAGATTACTCAAGCCTCAGGAAACTGGCAAAGAAGACAGGAGGTCAGGAGGTAAGGAAAGAAGAAAACAAAAACAAGAACCAAAGGCCAACCAAATGAAAACTAAAACAACACTCACACTGACAAAAACCAAAAATAAGCATGTGTGTGTGTGAGAGAGAGAGAGACAGAGTGAGAGAGACAGAGACAGAGACAGAGAGAGACAGAGAGAGACAGAGAGACAGAGAGATTTCTCTGTGATTTCAAGCCTCTGGCTGTCTTCTTGGGTCTATATTGGTGGCAGCATCCAATCCAAGGCATGACTGTGCTCTCACTGGTAGACAGAAGAGGTAGTCAGATCCCAGATCTGTGCTGGATAATCCTAGCAAGCTAGCAGTAGGATTAGAGCAATGTACTGGTTTGGGATTTTCAAATCCACAGAAATTCAGACTGAACTTGGCTTCTGGTCATGGGGCTAGGGTCCAAGTCATTTAGTTTGTAAAACTCTGGGTGTCTCTTGCTGGCTTGACCATGACTCCCTGACCATGGATGTCTCTTACCCAGTCACAGTGGGAGTTTAGCACTGGAAGCCTTTCCCTTTAGGACCTTCCTGGGTCCCAGGAACCCACCTCCCTCCTTCTTTTCTTCCTCCTGTTGTTATTTTCCAGTTTTTAGATTCTAAATCTGAGATAAACTTTATTGCTGCTCATCACTCTGCCATCTTCCTGGAAGCCCTCCCCTAACTAATTTTAAAGTCTGGCCTCAAATGATCTTTTCTAGTTACTATAGGTAATTAGTTTTCTATTGGGAAGAGCCAACATATAGATCATATTATACTTTTAAAATATTCTTTATTTAAATGATACTCTATAAATGTGACAATTAAAGAGAATCAATTTAACATGATTTTGTCTAGTTGAATTTTTTGTTTAGTTTAACAAGAGTTTGTCTAGCTTTCTCTAAGGCAAAGTAAAAAACAAAAAAAAAAAAAATAAGTTGAAAAAATAGTAAGACATACCAACAATAAAGACTATCCCGTCCTGTAATATTACTTACAGATTTCAATATACTTACTCTTGACTCTTACTTTCTTCCTTGCAATTAAAGTTTCACTATCCTGAATTTATTTTTTCATAAAACACTAAATCTTCACCCTGTCCACTTCTTAATCCAATTTGGTTTTGTTGATTTTTCTCTGGAGCTCTTTGTCTGACATCAATCAAGCCCATCACTGTCCTAAAATCTCTTTTAAAATCCCTACCTTTTCTCCTTTCTTGGCTAAGAGGACTTAATTGAATCTTTGGGTTTATTCTTTGCAAAATATACAACTTACTTTGACACATTTAAGATTTAAATTTTTTCCACACATGTAAGAAATTATAATAACATAATCATTAATATAATTAGATATAAATATATCATCTTGGGTTTTTTCTATTTTTCTGTGCATTTGTTGTTTCCTTTCCTCTTTTTCTGCCTTCTTTTATATTAATTTAACATTCTATGGCATTATAATTTCTTAGCTTATGAATTGTATTTCTCACTTTGTTATTTCAGGGGTTGCATTAGGATTTATAGTATACATTTTAAACATGTCATGCTCTATCCGTAAGTGATACTGTGACACTTCATGAGTAATATAAGAAACTTAAGAAACCATTGTTCTATTTCTTCTCTCAGGGCCTTTGTGTTCTTTCTGTCATCTGTCTTCTACATATTTTATAATGCCCATAATACATTTTTTTTGTGTGTGTGTGTATGTTTTTCCTTTTTATCAGTACCGGGGACTGAACCCACAACTGCCTGCTTGCAAGGCAGGCGCTTATGCTGCTGAGCTAAATCCCCAGCTCCAATACATTATTTTTTTATGTAAGCAGCTCTACTATCTTTTAAAGAGATTTAAAAAATAATAAGGAAAACATATTTACTTGCACAGATACCATTTATACTATTCTATTCATCATTACTTTGTGTAGATTCCTATTGCCCATCTGGTATTATTTTTCTTCTGCTAGAGGGACTCCCTTTACCATTTCTTGCAGTGAAGGTCTACTGCCGATGACTGCTTTCAACTTTTTTATATTTGATGGACATTTTTTTAAATTTTGAAAGACATTTTCACTGTACATAAAACTCAGGTCATATGTCTCCATGTCTTTCTGTACTTTAAAGATGCTGCCCTACCATCTCACTAGCATTTTTTCTAATAAGAAATCTACTTTCAGTCCAACTTTTATTTCTTTGTATATAAAGGGATTTTTTTCTCTGTCCATTTTTGTGATTCTTCTCTTTATTATAAGTTAAGTTTGAGTATGATGATAATTTGTGTAATTCTTCATGTACTTTGAGTTCGTTGAGTTTCTTAGGCCTAAGGATTTATAATTTTCATTACATTTGAAGTCCTTGATATTATTTTTTGAAATATTTTTTCTTCCTCTCTCCTCTTCCTTATAGACGTTTATGTATATTAGACTGCTTGAGTATTTTTTAAATTTTCCTACTACCTTTTATTAGATTTTAGAAGTTCACTAAATTTTTCTTCTGCAACATTTAAGATGTTATTAATACTATACAGAATAGTTTATCTCAAATATTGTTGTTTTATTTCTAAAAATTAGATTTGGATCCTATTTGTATCTTACGTGTCTCTATTTCACTTTTGGGTAATATAAAATAGACTTATAATGATTATTCTACAGTCCTCGTTTGCTCATATGTCAGTTCAGGGTTGTCCTTCTCTGGCAATTTTTTTATTGAGTACCAGCCATCATAACTTTTAACCTGTTGGTGTTAGATATTTTTTTTTTATTTAAGAGGAAAAAGAGAAAAACACAAAACAAAACAAAGCAGTGTAAGTTTACATATAATACAGAACTACAAAAAAAAACATAACAGTAAGAAATCACCTGTTAATAGATTACATATTATCATCTTGGAAATAGTTGCTCAAATCACAGTATCAAAGAATACAAAGTAGACATTCAAACAGAGAGACTACAAACAGCTGTGTTCAATGATCCAAAAACATTAATATAGTCAGCTATTCAACACCCCTATACACACTTGCTGTTATATCCGTTAGAGCTCTTTTTTTTTCCCTTCCTCTCTTTTTACAACAAAATTTACACATTTTAGATTTTATTACTCCTTAGTTCTTGTTACTTTTTTGGGGGGGGGGTTAGATATTTTTGTATTTTACAGACAAAAAATATGGCTTTATTCTGGAATATGATTAAGTTATTTGGAAACACTTTTTTTTCAAGACCAGGTTTCACTATGCAGTTCAGGCTAGCCTTGAACTCACTTTGTAGCCCGGATCAACCTGCAATTCTCCTGCCTCAGCCTCCTCAGTGCTGCAATTATAGGTGTGCACCACCATTCCTGGCACAGTTTGATTGTTTTATGTCTTGCGTGTAAGATTTTTAGCTCCATTTGTCTGGCAGGCGTGAGGTTATGAGTTTGATTCCTGGTACCAAAAAAAAAAAAAGATTTTTATGTAGAAGTAGAGCAGTGCTCACACTCATTATTCCCCACTCTGGCCAGTGAAGAACAAGTATTTCTGATCCTGCTGTTTCTAATTCATTTAGATACTTCTTTCCTGCAAAATATGCATATTTCCTGGATAAGGGTAAGAATTCTTTCCTACATGATTGTGTGTTTCAATATTCAGCTGAAAATTTGAAAATTTGGGGGGACCCTCTCTCTCTCTCTCTCTCTCTCTCTCTCTCTCTCTCTCTCTCTCTTTCTCTCCCCCCCCCACAGCTTTTTAGCTGCCTTGATATCCTTTGACTCAGTCCCCAGCTTCCAAATTTTTCCAGGCTCTATCTTTCAAGTGTCATCTGGGTGCTCCCTTCTTGTTCTGTAACTTGGAAACTTTCATAGGCATACTCTACTCCCAAGTCATCAATGGACCATCAAGATCACTTGTATTGTGGCATGACCCTGTAATCTCAAAACTTGGGAGGCTGAGGCAGGAGGATTACTGTGAGTTTGAAGGCAACTTGAACAACATAGTGAGTTCAAGGCCAGCCTAAACTACAAAGAAAACTACAAGGCCAGCCTAAACCACAAAAGAAAAAAAAAAGGAAAATCACTTTTAGACGCTGAGGTGCTCGCAATATCACCATACAGATAGATTGCAATCTCATCTCTCAGGTGGACATCTTCTTGGGCATGTGTCCTAAAACTACAAAAACAAGAAAAGGGGAATTAAAGCAGAAGGGTCAGAAGCAGTCGCTGGGAATAGACACATCAAGAATGCATGTGTGCCATGGATCAAATATCAGGAGAGTAAAAAGACTTTAGCCATTTGGCTGATGCTTCGCTAGATGGGAGTTCTGTTGGTTGAAGTGACCCCAGCGGGAGGAGGCTGTGCTCTCCCATCAGGGAGAAGGATAAAAAAGCAATTCTTGTTCTCCTCCCCTTATCTCTTGAGTCACAATTAAACCAGGGATAGGGAAGGACAGAAGATGAGGTTAGTTTTAAAATGATCAAGTTTGATGACTGATAGTGACTTAAAATTTACACATCTGCCTAAGAGTTTGCTGAGAGCACTGGCTGAGGAAAAATAAAACCATCTCATGTTTATTCCACAGTAAGTTCAAACTCCTCAACATGTCAGTTACATTTCTACCCCCAGCCCAGAGCCCACAGTATACAATACCCATTTGCTCGATGAGCCATTTAATAAACTTTGACTCTTTGGAATTATAATTTTCCATATATATGAATAAATAACTCAAATAAAAATATACTGGGACAGAAACAGTCATCAAGAAATAGCCTGGAAGCTACAGCATTTAGTTTGATCAAAAGAACCTCAATCATATAACACAGATTCTTGAGTATAAATATTTAAAATTTTTATTTCAAGTCAGTCATTTCCAGTTCTCTGTGTTGCTGTTTCTTGAGGGGTTGTTTGGTTTGAATATTTGTGATGAAATTTTCCCTTCTGCATTAAGAAAAGCAGGGTTTTTACAAAATATTGCATGGTGCTAAGGTAATATCTCTATGTGATAGAACAAAAGATCCTAGAGGCAAAAATTACAGATGGCTTTGAAACATAGCCCAAGTTACTGGCATCTAGTAAAGGACAGATTTAGAAGTACAGTAAACTTCTGTTTTTCTTGGAATTCAAGCCACCATACAAAAATGACTAGAATGTTTTTCCTTCTTATTCTGTGCTGTTATTTTTAGAAGTGGAGACAAATAGGAAATACACTGTTGTCATAATTTTGGTTTAAAAATCAAAGCCAGAGTATATACAATATAGAGTCAGTACTTTCAGCACAATCACTCACATCTTCCACATAATTATACAGTAAAAATTGTTCAAGACATAAATTAAGTCTAGCAGCTCAGCGTTTACTATGTATTTGTCTTTGTTGTTGTTGTTGTTGTTGTTGTTTCTTTTTTTTTTTTTTTTTTTTTTTTATCGGTACCAGGGATCAAACTCACGACTGCCTGCTTGCAAGGCAGGTGCTTATGCCGCTGAGCTAAATCCCCAGCCCCATATTTATGTATGTTGAGCCACCATTTGATAGGTATACATTCGGCCCACAATACAATTCTGGATGAAGCATTCCTTTAGTTACTTTTTTTTTTCTTTGCTGGAATAAGATACTTGATACAATTCCAAAGTGGGAAGGTTTATTTTGGATCAAAGTTTGTAGAGGATTTTGTCCACGGTCTTATCTGATTCTAAGACAGGGCAGCTTGGCAAATAACCATAGCAGAGGGCACAGCGGAGGAGAAACAACTCACGGCTTGGCATTGGGAAGCAGAGAGAAATTAGGTCAGTGAGACTGACAAGCAAGTTGAGTCACAAGTCATAGAGGAGAGTTGAAAACCAGTGTGTCAACTGAGCCGTCAGACGGCACCCAACAGGAAGAGATCACGGGCAGAAAGAAGTTGGGATATAAACGGAGAATTTAAAATCCAGGAGGTGGAAGAACAGAAAAGAAGTCATAAGCAGAAGATAAAGGAGGAGGGGAGCACTGGGGAGAAGTGAAGGACAGATCCACCGGGCTTGAAGAGTCAGGAATTGGTAGCAAAGCAGAGGAAAAGAAGGAAAGAATGGAAGCGATAGCACGCAGACGGCACCATTTGGTGAGCCTGACCACAGTATCTCTTTTTCGGAGACTGTATTGCATTACCTAAGTGTGCCCCTTGCCCAGAGCTAATTAGGCCAGGGCAGACACCTGACCTAAGCTGCGTCACTCATATTGTCTCTCAAGGATCTGGAATTCGAATGGAAACGTTCAGTAAGTGTGAGCATTTCTATGAATGAAGATGGTACTATTTTGGAGGCTATGTTGTCTATGTAGGAAAACAAAGGACAGCTTTAAAACAGAGAAAGATGGGTGAGTGTAAAGGTGGGAGGGGTGACACTCTCATTTCTTGATGGCTTTCTGCTCACTGATCCCAAAATTCTTCCTTGGACTCATGTTTTATTTCTTGCTCCCAAAGTGTGAAAACTATCCCAATTTTTAAAAAAATCCTTTTCCTAAAGCTAATTTGGAGTGCCCATGACTTGCATCAGAAGCAGTAGAGTCCGACAGTTCAAACTTTCCTTGCCATGGGACAAGGCTCAGGAAAAGGTGTTGGTTTGAGTACTTTTATCCTGACATTTTAGAAATTATGGTCAAATTTGGGGAAATTGACCAAGATTAGGGTTAGTAATCCATGGGTTAAGAGGAAGGTGCTAAATTAAGGTATGGAAGAAAAATAGAAATACATGAAAGCTGGAAAGTGGGAAGATTGAATTTGGTGAAAATTTTAAAGGGACTTATTTGTGTTATCTCATTTAGGAAGATTAGGAGCATTTGGAGCTGGATAATAGTTTCTGAGTGAATATAGGGGAACAAAGAAAACATAGCTACTACCTTACTGCTCATGGAAACATCTGGACTTTCTTCTTTATTTGGTCCTTCATGAATCAGACATTTCTAGGAATTTTTCAAAGTTGATTTGTTCCCAAAGGGAATGTGAAAGAATGGCATGTATTATATCCTTGCTGGCTGTTTTAAGCCATGAATGATGCCCCAAGGTACAAGTGGAAGCAGAATGTGTGCTTAATGGACCTTAATTTTGTTAGAGTTTCATCCTGCAGGTGGAGGTTGTCAAATATTCCTCTAGTCTATTTTAATATTTCTCAGTTTTAAACTTTGACTGGATGGGTCAAAGTTTAAAATCTGGATGGGTCAGATGCAACTACTTGCTTTTAAGCAATGACACCAGCATTCTTTGTACTAGCTTTTAAGCAATGACACCAATATTTCAAGCTGCACTCTTAGTATCCAGTAGTCCCAGAAATGGGCTAGCATTTTTACATCGAAATTTTAAAAGCCACCATTAATGGCTTGTAGGAGAAAGGAACTAACATACTAAAGTGAAAGTTTTAAGGCTTGATATAAATTGACTCTTGGAAAGGTATTTTGCAGTACTCTGATCCAACAGTTCCTGTAATGTTTCATAAGAACCCTTTGATTGTGTACACACTCACCAACTCTTCTGCTAGCAGCAAGCCTTTTGTTCCTCAGTCCCTGTCATTCCATCCTCACTGCCTTATCAACTCTTATTTTTAAGGTCATCAAATTACTTTATGTTGGCAAATACCAAGATCTCTTTGTTGTCAATATGCTCTTGCCCTTAATCCTATTAAATTTCTTATCCTCTTATATATTTCTATCAAATAACACATAAATCTAGCTCAAATTCAATGGTTCCCTTAGAGAGTAGCTACAACATGATATAAAATATTTTCCCAATCCCTTTGAAGAAACTAAAAAGACACACTGCTGTTAGTGGCCCAGAACAATGTCTAGCCCAGGTAAAATCCTGCTAAATCCAAGACACCCAATTCTATGCAGTGTCTCAGTCATTTTATACTTTACCTCACCATCCATGAAACACCTACACACTTTTCTTTAGTCTCTGGCCTTGGTTTCCATGTTATCACACTCCTGTTTCTCTTCTGCCTAGTTTGGCTATTCTTATTTTCTTGTGTCAACTTCTCATTTTTTAACCAACCATTAAATGCTGATGTACTTCAATTCTGTCATAGGTCATCTATTTTTTGTTTGCTATGCTTTCTCCCAAGGAAATTATCACTTCTTGTGCAGCCTATCTATATACTGACAATACCAAATTAACATCTCAGGTTTAGATCATACTTCTGAGTAACAAATATAAATATGAAACTTCCATGTCTTAATTAATTTTCTCATTGCTGAGACAAAATATCTAACACCTAAAGTTAAAGGAAGAAAAGTTTACTTATCTCACAGTTTGTAGAAGTTTCAGTTCATAATCGGCTGGCTCCTAGGCAGGGTGGCATGACAGAGGGGTAACATAAAGGAGAAATAATTCATGATGGGCAGAGGGCAGCAAAGCAAGCAAGGGACCTTAGAAATTGCTTTCTGCCCCTTTTATACTCTATCTAGGCTACTGAGCACCATACCAATTAGTAGACTGATAGTAACACATTCTTAATCCCAGCATCACACTCTCTAGATCCAGCCACCTCTGAACAGTCCCACCTATGACTGCATAAGACTTGAGAGGAACATCTAGACACAAACCATAACATTCATATAGGACATTTCAATTTGAGTATCTCAAAGGCATCCCTAAATCACTGAGTATGTCCAATGCTGAACTCATGACCTAATACTGCTTATCTCTTGATACTAATAATGTGGCTTTATTATACATTCAGTTACTTGAATAAATGCAGCAGTTGGGATCATCTTTCACTCCTACAACTACCTCATGCTCTAAGATCCAATCAATTAGCTAACTTTTTAGATATAATTTATCATTGTCATCAGCCAGTAGAGATAGTGCTCTTGGTCACAGATGTTAGCACATGGTCCCTGGAATAGAAATATCTTCATTTATAGATGAGTCATTGCCAAACACTGAACTGAAGAAAGACCATCACATCTGGAACAAACACTCACCAATGATGGTATTTTGCTTCTAGCTTGCTCAGCAATGATACCAAGTTTGGGTTATGTATAGGTTTGGCACTAATGCTAACTCTACCCATTTCCTCCCTCTCATGGATGTTACAACATACAGAACTGTCCTTATTGCAATTTCATGTTTCTAGCAATTCTAATCATTGGGAATCAACTAATATATATATATGTAATGTGTGTGTGTGTGTGTGTGTGTGTGTGTGTGTGTGTGTTCCAGCTATTTCTGTCAGTCTTTGTGGGATGATTAGTGTGAGCCACTAATGATAAACAGATCTGTCTGTGACATGTTGATGAAATCCAGTTTCTAAATCTATGGGCTGAGAGTCAAAGCATGGTCCATAGTAAATTCTTCAAGATAATCCATTTTGTGGAGCCTCTTGAAAGGCAGCCAATTAGTCTTACCTGGAATTACCCATATGCTTTCTGTTTGAAATATCTCTAAGATCATCTTGAGAAGATGCCTAAAATCCATGAAACAATAGTTTTCATTTTTAACTGCTTAAGTTAATGTAGACATGCACAGACTTCCTGCAGTGTTGGGGGCTATTAGCAAAAGTATTCTGGAATTTGGTAGCAGAGAGAGTTGCTTCAACCAGGCATTTAGAGCACCCAGTAGATGTGGTGTTCCTCTTGTACTGGAAGATGTAGTGGTTACACAGAAAATCAAGAATGAGTTATTTCTTATGATAACAACTTGAATACAAATGACTGTTCATCTAATGTTTTATTCTTCTCCACAGAAGGACTAGCCAACACATGAATCATGGGTTCAGTTTGGTTACCAGTCATGACTTAGCCCAAATACAACTGTCTTTGATACATGCAATGCCTGTCCAGCTCAGACCACTATGGTCATGACACTGAGTTGGGCTCCCTGAAAGCATCCTGGTAGAGTCAATGCTGCATACAGAGGAAAGAGATGGACACTTCTGAAGGCTTCAAAGACATCTTGCAGCTCATCCATCAGAGGCTGCAAACTGCTTTAGGAACCTGTAGGAGCAAAGAAACCAAAATAAATAGAGACTTCAAGGAATATGGAGCATTCTCTGAGTGCCAGAAGGGAATAAGGCAGGCCAAAGAGGCAAAAACAAGATGTGAAGAGATCATCCTATAAAGAATATAGAGTGCCATATTTAGGAAAGTACTATAGTTCAAGGAAAGAGTTGGCTTTAGATTTTGGAGAGCTTTGAGAGCCAGAAGAGATGTGCATGTGTGTGAGTGTGTGTGCGTGTGTGTGTGTGTGTGTGTGTGTGTGTGTGTGTGTGTGTGTGTGTTACTGAATCCAGGACCTTTGCACTGTGCTTCATCGTCAGCACTTCGTAAATTTGTTTTGAGACAAAATCTCACTAAATTGCTAAATTACCCAGACTGGGCTCCAACTTGATAGCCTTCAGCCTCAGCCTGCCAGAGTGCTGGATTACATTTAGGTGCCACCATGGTCAACTGGAGAATATTGATGTAGTTGGAAAGAGGGAGCATATGAAGGACCAGATGAAGGAAATTATCCTGCCTCCTCTCTCTTTTCATCTTTCCAATTTATTTGGTCATCAAGCCCTATAGATCCTAAACTGACCTCGCATCTTGAATCTAGTCTCTTTTTTCCACCACCACTGCCTCTTCTCTCATGACTATATTTGGGTTCTTACCGTAAATGCCTAGCAGATCATCCATTTCACCCCAAATCATCTCCCATTTTTCTATCAATGCACTGTCATCTCTGTAAATGTAAGTCTGCTTATATCAATCTCTGCTTTAAAATACTAATTGATGCTCTGCTGAATGTGTTTAGGAGGTGATTCAATCTCTTTACCTCGACGTACAAAGATTATCATAATTTGCCCCGATGCTGCAGAGGCAGATGTATTTTGTCTGGGCGTATATCTTAATCATTGGGAAAATTCACATAAAAATCTGTATATTAGACTTCTCTTGAAAAACAACAGGTGAACCAGGCTCCATCATGGGGATAGGAGGAGACTACTCAGCAAGAGAACAAAACACAGCCTCCTGTGAACCAGCTGGTATGCAAGCTGGGAAACCAGAAGAGCATACTACCCCCAATTCCCACCCCTGCCAAGCAACTGACCGATTTGGAGGACTCAGGGTAGGATAGTAACTGAGGTGAAAGGAATAGCTTGATCCTTAAATTGTTTGATTGACTTTACAGGTCTGGAGCTGGTGATCTAGGTATCTATTTGGAGGGTGGCAATGTACATTGTGGCAACTGTGGGGATTTCCTTCTATCTTGTTTTTGAAATCCAGTGTTTTGTTTCATTTTACTGTTTTCTTTTATGCCTGCTTCTGGTAACCTGAGCAAATATTTTAAAGATAACAATGTGCAATGTAACAACCATTGTTAAATTACTATCATTTTGTTTTGAAAACCTGTATAGCTATTGTTGATTTTTACTGTTGCTGTCATTTTGCTTTTGTTGTTGTTTTTGAGGTTTGTTTGAATCTTGATTTTTGTTTTTTCTTTCTTCTCTTTAAAATAAAAAAAGTATACAATAGATACTGTTAAGGTAGTTACACAGCTAGCTTCTGTTATATCACGCTACAGCAATATATCTGCACTCATGTTTATAGAGCACAATTTGTAATAGCTAAATCTTGGAAGCAACCCAAGTGCCCATCAACTGTGGAATGGATAGAAAAGATGTAATATTTTTATACAATGGAATATTACTCAGCTATAAGTAAGGATAACCTCGAGGCTTTTATGGATGGTTAGAGGCAACTTAGGACCATGCTCATGGGTGAGATAGAATGGACTCACATTTATGAACACGTATTGTCTCCCTATTGTAAAAAAAAAAAAAAAAAAAAAAACAAAAAACTGAAAGAGTAATAGGTTCCAAACATGTAAGAGAGATTGTGATCATGAAAGGGAAAGAAAGTGCTCGAAGGGAAAGAACAAATGGGATGGGGGAGAGGAGAGCAGGAGGAAGGGAAAGATTACACACACACACACACACACACACACACACACACACACACACAAGGTAGATGGCTATGCTGCTGATCTCTGTTGGTTCATCCAGAGAAACAGTTTGTGCTTTCATTGTTGATCATTTTTATGCCTAAATCTTGTAGTCTGAACAACTATTTCTAAGATAACAATACGCAATATATTAATTAGTATTAATCTCCTACTATTTTTGAAATTCTGTATCATTTGTACCCTTTTTTCTGTTTTGCTTTTTAAAATAAAAAAGAAGAACAAACAAAAACTGGCAATATTTGGGCCTGCATTCCCAGCAGCAATATCAGACTGGAATAAGGAACAGTTGTCCATTTGGATAGCATGTGTGTTCTCTGGCTCATCAGTCTGCACTCTCCATGTTGTAATTTACTTAGGCTGCTTCACCCACTGGCCGAGTCTGCATAGCTTCTGTACATAGTTTTTCATTTGTGCCCTCATATAATCCTCCATTTCTCCTTCCTTGGTTTACTGAACTACTTACAGTATTTGCAACTGGGCTAAGATAGCTTTAAGATTGTGTGACTTTGTAAATATTGCTGCCTGGGTGTAGCCTGTTCTGCTTTTGCCCCAACCTGTCTGATACCAACTTTTCCTTCGAGATTCAACTCAAAAGCTCTTTCTCTTTCCCTTAGGTTCTTGCTTGTAATTTTCCACTTTTATAATCTTTTATTGTCCCATTTCATTCTGTGTCTGCGCTCCATTAGTGTCTGTTGTAATATAGTGTTCTATAATTAATGGGTAGCATGTTTTCCATACTTGACTCTAAATTCTGTCATAGATTTTCATTTCATTGCTTGTCAAAGTATTTGGCATATAATATATCTGAATAAATATGTATTAGGTGAATATTGAAAGAGTTTATTTTAAAATAATGAGCAAAACTAGAGAGTATAAAAAACTATAAAGAAAAAGAGAAAAGGTGAGCATTGAAGGTTAATAAGTGAGATGAGGAGAATCTGGGAAGAAACAAAGAAATATCTGGAAAGAGAGCATGGTAGAGAAGGAATAAAGTCATCAAATGCACCCCCAAAAAAAACAAGGATGGAGGGGCAACATTGTGCATTAAGAAAGTTCAGGCGTTAAATATCTAACAGATAGTGTCTCTTAGGAGCTCAGACAGGACAGTGGTGACATCCACTCCAGCTCCAGAGAAGGCAGTTCTTGTGTTCCGAATTTGCAGCACTATGTCCATGGCAGAAACAGAAATAACCAGTAAAGGCAGTTACTGGTCTTAACATATCTTTAGATGCATGTGAGATCTTCTTTGAGGGTGCCCAGAAATATCATGGGGAAAAGCAAGAACTTTGAGGGACTGATACCCTGCATCAGTAGATAACAGTGTGGGGCAGCAAAACATGGACAGTTGCAAAGATTCAAATAACGCACAGAACAGTGCCTAGAACTCTTGACATTAGGGTGAGACTCATTGAGGATAATTCGTATTGTTGTTAGCATGACAGAAATTACTTTCATGCTTTTTACAAGTATGATGTTTTACCTTTTCTTTGCTCATTTACTTTATTCTGAAGAATCAACTGAAAGACCAGGCTTCTTTCTCACACCTGAAGCAATGGTTTGAATGTGATTTTTCTTGCTCCAGGGTCCACTGTGATTAGATCTGGCCCACAAGACTGCACTATAAGGAGGTGGTGGCACCTTAAAGGGCCGAGGCCCAGTGAGATACCATTTGACCACTGGGAATGTTAGGTGTTTCTCATGTAAGCCCTTTGTAGTTCTTAGAGTTGTTATATGAGGACCAAGCCTGGCCCTCCCTACTGTGTTTCTCTTTGCTCCTATCTGAAATGTGACCACTTTTTCCTCTACACATTTCTATCATGATATGCCACCTTCCACCACCCTCACTAGAGGCCAGATGAATGGGCTGACTGATCTGAGACTGCATCACTAAAACTGTGAGCTAAATAAATTTCTTTTTCATTGTAAGTAGCCTGTGTCAAATATTTTGCTAAACTGGTGAAAAGCTAATATACCTGCCCATCTATTACTTGTTTTATTCATTCCCCTTTTTTGAAGGAAAGAACTGGCTTTATTCTTACGTTGCAAAGTGTCAGAGAGGTCCAATAGAAATATTTCCTTTCACTTAGCCAATAAAACATACCTTCTTATCTTTGCTATGGAAAATATACTGTCTGTTCCAACTTCCTACCCCTTTTCCTCCAGACAGTCTGACTTCTTCTGAGGACTGCCCCCCAAATCTGAAGTAGACATTTAAAGAGGGCCCAGTAAGAGCTTCAATTTTCCTGTCTGTTTGCTATAAACTTAAGCATTTTATCTACTCCACACATGTCCTAGAGGAAAACTGATCTATTCCTGCATGTTTTAAATGTTCCCTGATAATAACTTAGTAACTACAGGCAACCAGTTATGGGAGTACACATCACACGTTTGTCTTGTAACATTTTGATTACAAGTTACACTTTCCTGTTTCACTGTGAATATTGCTCATAATTTAAAAATATTTATCAACTTTTCCATATTCTACAAGTTCCTTAAAACTACACACACTTAAATTTTATTTCTGAATTATAAATTGTTTTAAAAGAAAAATCGGGGCTGGGGATTTAGCTCAGCGGCATAAGCACTTGCCTTGTAAGCAGGCGGTCATGAGTTCGATCCCCGGTACCAATAAAAAGTTAAAAGAAAATTTATTTTATAATGTTTATAGGATTATTTAAAACTTTTAAATAATAAACCCAGATAAATTTGACAGAAATAGAGTCAGTTTATTTTTTCCATCAAAATTGCCCTTTAAAGTGGAGGGACTGGGGATTTAGCTCAGTAGTGTAAGCATCTGCCTGGCATGCGTGAAGTCATGAGTTCGATCCCCAGTACCAACATACACACATACACACACACACACACACACACACACACACACACACTGTGGAGGTAGAGTACATTTAAAAATGGAACAGCTACAGAAGAAAATGTATCTAAATTAGCAAAATTTAGACATGTTTCCTAGTATAGCTGAAAAACAGAATTTCCTACGCAAAACTAGATTACCTTTGAGGACAGTCAATGGGATCTTTTACGCTATTATTTAAATATTTGTGTCCCTCAAAACTTCATGCTGAAACTTAATCCCCAGTGCAATGGCATTAAGAAACAGGGTCATTAGTTAGTGATTAGCCCATGAAAGATCCTCCTCCATGAATGGGATTAAGGGCCTTTCCAAAGAAACTGTACACAGAAATCCACCCTTTTCTATTTCTATTCCTTGTATTATGTGAGCACACAGTGTTCTCCTCTGCGGATTGGAACAACAAGGTGCCATCCTGGAGGCATGGAGACTGGGTCCTCACCAGACACTGACTTTCTAGCTCCCAGAAATGTGAGAGATATATTTCCAGCTTTTATAAGTTACCTGGACTGTGGTATTTTGTTATAACATCACAAATGGGCAAAAGCACTTTAGTAACAAGAAAGGATAAAAGAAGGCAAGGGGTGACCTGGACTTTAGATGGTTCATCAGCTTCCAGGACGTCTTCGTGATCTAGTTGACTCTGATGATTCTTATAGCCTGATCTCCAAATTCCTAGGAAGGCAAGAGGCACTTCAGAGGATCAGAGTAAAGGCCTACAGGAGAGGTTGTGTTTGCTGTAAATCACTCTGATCTTCATTTTTTACTTTCAGAATCAAAGTAGCTTCACAGGACACTATACACACAGATACATGCACACAAAGTCGATAGATAGCATATGTAAACCTAATCATTTTGCTAGCAACTATCTTGTTAGAAAAGAATTTTATCTTCACAGCATATATTTTTATTATATACACAAATAATTAAGAACTCTGAAAATGATGGGATGGAACATAGGACGGAAGATAATTTGATATTCTCCTTCCTATTACAAATTGAATGAACAAAGAAGATTTATGAAGCCACAGCAATAGATGTGAGTAATGAAAGGAGAAATAGCTGAATAGTATATCTTATTTGTACTAACACTTATTTTTACTGACATTACAATTTTTATATGGAAATATCTATTGACTGACATAATCCTAGAGTTAAAAACAAAGCTCCTCCTTGATATCAGATCTTTGGGAGATTATTGATCTCATTGCATGAGGTAAAATCCTAGTAATTAAAGCTTTTTATGTCTCCAGCCTGCTTCCAAATGGGAACACTTAAACAGACGTATATAAACTAGAATAAGATGACCACATAACTTACTATCAAATCCATGGTGGAGAAAGGGTGTGCTAACAAGCCGGCACATGGGAAAAAAAATGGACAAGATCTAGCATTGTCTCAAGCAATACTGTAATTTTTATTCCAGCTAGAAATTAATAACTTCTCCCAACTCAGCTTTCCAAAACATGTCCCAGTTTCAACCCAACCCTATTGCCATGGCATTATGGTAGCACTGTAGAAGAAGCTCATCTTTTATTTCTAACTCAATTTTTCACCTAATTTAGAGTCTGGCTGTTTCTTATCTTTCAGAGGTTTCTTCCATTCAGCCCTGCTCACAGCTAGCATCAATAACTCAAATGACTTACAAAATTACGTATTTCATATTTGTAAACTAGGGAAGGAATACAAGACTAAAGACAAAAGCAATTGAAGGTTTTTGTCTGATGAGTCTGGTTAATGTGTAGTAGAATGACTACAAAGTATTAATGCATTATTTCTCTTTGACACTTTCTCATTTTTTGACACTGCCCCTCCTTCACTGCCTCAGGGAAGATGTGTTACACAAGAAAGCAGATTTAAAAAGAGCCTCATTCTAACTGACATGGCTTGGATCTGATTATCCTCCAAGGGTTTGTAAACCGGAAGTGCGATCTCCAGTGTGGTGATGTGGAGGGTGGTGCAACCTTTGAGAGATGGGTCCTTGTGGGAAGTAATAAGGTCATTGGGGGCATCACCTTCAGAAGACACGAATGTAGCTCTTATGGGATCCTAGTTAGCGCCTAAGAGAACGAAGTTAGTTTCAGAAGAGTAGGTTGCTTATAAAATAAATCTACTCTACATATATGGCCTCTTCTTCATGCATACTTCTCCTTTCCCACATCTCAATCATTTTGTGATACAATCAAGGTGTCCCTGCCCAGAGGTTCAACAGGTGGTAGCATGTTGTGGGAGCACCTGGCTGAGCAGCAGAACAGTGGGTGGCAACATGCCCAAAAGAAGAGCCCTGAGTCTGTAATAGCTTTAAGAATGAGCATGAAGATGATCAGAGCCTCGGAGATTGTTGTCTTAGTCAGATAACACCAAGGATATAATATGCAACCCTAACCCTCATACTCTGGCATTGCTAGAACAAATATACTAAATCAATGGATGGGATCACACACACACACACACACACACACACACACACCACACACCACACACACACCACATGCTCCCATTCCCCCTCCCCTCCTTTTTTTTTTTTTTTTTTTTTTTTGGTTAGGGCTATGGATTAAAGCCATGACCTTTATCCTTTAGACTAAGCTATGTCTCTAATATATTACCAGGTCTGTTTCTCTATGTGTATCTCTGTGTTTCTGTCTCTCTATTTTTCTATCTGTCTCTTTTTCTCTCTCATCTCTCCTTTCATTCACTGTAATACATGGTCTCACTAAATTTCCCAGACTGAAATCAAACTTGTAATCCTTCTGCCTCAGCTTCCAAGAATGCTGGACTTACAGGCGTGCACTATCATGTGCCATCAGTATTCCCTCATGCCTTTTACTTGTACTTATCTCCAGCTCAAATAAAGCAAAATAAAGTAAAATCAATGGGCATCCTTGTTTTAAAAGCACCTTTGTATTCATTTTATCCTAAAATATATAATATTAAATTCTAATGAATTTTGTCTTGTCTGCTTGCTTGATGAGTGATTTTTTTAAAAATCTATCTTCCCCTCTACACTGTGAGCATTCTAAAGTTGGGGTTATATTTTAATTCTATTTATATTGGACCTAGAATGTAGTAGATGTCTTATACAACTGTAGAATTAGACCAATAAAAATATCTTTTCATATTATCTTTTTTCTTGATTAAACAATAACTTCACAATTATCAGTTAAGCACCCTCTAAATGCTGAGCATATGAATGTATACTTTTACCTTCTTTTCTCCCAGAAATGTTGTTAGAGAGATGAGATTATTCTAGTTTTAAAGATAATGAAAAATAAAGCTGAGCAAATGCATGCAGAATAAAACAACATGATAATAACTTATCTTGTGGAATTGTTTGTGAATTAAAAATAAGCACCAAAGTGATGAATCCTGAACACAGAGTAGGTCAGTAACGAATGGTCCTTACAGTTGCTGCCAGAACTGTTGGTGCCTCTTAACTTGATGTCAGCACCGGTCCAGATATACCACAGCTGTTCATAATTTTAAATTAATGGCTTGTCTTCTTTTTCTAAGACCATTATTTCCCTTCTTCAGTGTTCATTCTAATCCTTAGTGCAATCCCTTGGTTCCCACAAGCTCCACGTTTCCAGTTTCCAGAGATCGTTTCACAAAATGAGACCCTGCTCCTCTCTGGGGACTTCCTGACTCCACTTTGGGGAACACATTCTTACATTTTTCCCAGCATTTTAAAAGAATTTCATCCCTGGACTTGAGAAACTAAGAGCTGCCCGCTTCTTGTCATTTTTAGAGTTGATGGGTTGCAGTCTTGCCTGAGCGTGGTCAAGCTAGCACAGCTATTGAGACTGTGAGAGACCAGATGGCTTCACTCAGATGAGCCAAGCAAGACTCCCTTAAACTCAATTTCATGTTCCAATGTCTCTCAACTGTCACCTAGAAATAAATGTTCATGCTCCCTAAAACTTACCAAGCACTGGAAAATATTTGCTCCCCTCTGTGGGAGGTGAGGTGGGCTCTCCTTTTAGGGTGCTAGTCCTACCTGTGTCCAGCCCTGACTGCATTGCTTGCTACTGGCAGCTAAATGTCTCCTCAGGGATTTGGGTGAGAATGAAAGGGAAGAGAGGCAAGCAGAGTGGAAAGGAAAGCAGGATGGGATCCCAGATGAGTGCACCCTCAAAAACAGGGTCAAAACTTCAGGGTGCTGGCATTAGAGAGATGCAGTAGAATAGGCACGGGCTTTGGAGGCTAACTTGTTTATGGGTGACTAAACGTCTGCCTGTGGGCCAATTCAGGGAAAAGAGGAAGGCTTACATAAATGGCAGGAATGGATCTTTGCAACTTCATGGACATTTTTACTCCACATTGCTTCATATTCCAAATCTTTCTGTTTATTCAGATTGTAGATTAGAGCACAAGGCCTGCATTGCTTCAGAGGAAAAAAAAAACAGGCTGCAGTTAATAATTCTTGGCTTATAAATACCAAAAGCCTAGACCTAGGCTTAATATTGTATAAAATTAAACATTTTACATGTATTCTCTTATTTAATCTGTCACAAGAATCTGATTAGATGGTATGGTAGAGAGAGAAGTACCCCTCAAAGACGTCCATGTACTAATCCCTAAAATCTGTGACTATATTTTAATGCCTTACACAGCAAAAGAAACCTTGCCAATGTGACTAATTTGCTTGAGGTGAAAATAAGCCTGGATTATCCAGGTGAGAGGCCCACTGTAATTACATAAGACTTGGTAATGCAGAGTGAGAGAAAGAGATACATGAGCATTCGATTTGAAGATGCTGTGCTACTGGTTTTGCAGATGGAGAAAGAATTGTGAGCCAAGGAATGCACATGTCCCTAAAATCTGAGAAAAGACAGCAAAGTAGGTTCTCCCATGGGTCAGCCAGAAAGAACACAGACCTGCCAACACTCAGAACTTTTGACTTTTAGAACTGTGGGATAAATGTGTTGTCACTAAGTTTGTGATAGTTTGCTATCACAGCAATGGAAAATGGATAGAGGTGGGCACTATTATGCTCCATGTTATTATACAACTGAGGCATAAGTGATTATATAACTTTTCTATGGTCACATAGATAATAAGTAAAAGAGGAAGGAAATCAGAGTGTTAGTCTGGTTCCAGAGTCAAGGTTCTTGCTCACTATACTTTATTTCTCTGTTGCATATATTGAAAGATTTAGAGGGACAAATAAGCAGAAAGGTTTCCCTAGAACAAGGAGATAGGATAAGAAAATTGCAATCAAAAATAATTTTAGATGCAAGCAGAATCTGAGAAAGAGGCCCAGCAATGTCTCTCCTAAGATCAAGGAAGGAGAGACTGAGATAAACTAAAGGTAAATAGATCAAGGGGTCTAGAAGCAAGATGTGTCTCTGGCTTCATTTTTCAAGTAAGGTTGGTGACTGGCTCCCTAGTGGCATGGTAGGGAGAAGAATCAGCTATGTGGTATCTTGCTTCATAACCCCGAGACAATCTTATTGAGTTTCTTGGCAATATAAGGTTTTCAGAAGATTCTGGGTATTTTCTTTATGCTCAAAATGGAATAGATATGAGAACAGGTTGCTATGGGATCTACAGAGACCCTGTGGAAGGAAATGAAAAATTACTCATAGAGTAATTGTTGATTGAGCAGCTGACCAAGAGCAGGAGGGGAGGCTGTGCCTCTCAGTGGTTGCCAAAATGTGCAGTCAATACTCAGAGACAAGATGTTAATCTCTGTGCAAGGACACACAGGGAGGCGCATCTTGACAAAGAGCAAATCTTGGCCTCGGAAACTTAGATGCAAGCTTAGTAGGTACATCAACAGTGATAGAGTGGGAGCAAAGACCCTGAGTAAACAGATTTTTTTTAATTTTTTTTATTAGTGCACATCAGTAAAATAGAATAATGAAATTTGCTTTGGTATACAGGCACCCACAGATAATATATTTTGATTAGTTTTCGTCTTCCCTACCTCTCCCTCTTCCCTCCCTTTCCTTGGATCCCTTTCTAATTCTTCCCCATTTCTAATTGTCTACCTTCTACTTCCCTATTTCCCTGTTCTCTCTCTCTCTCTCTCTCTCTCTCTCTCTCAATATTTAGCTTCCTAAGTCTGGATTATTTCACTTAACAGAACAGTTTCGGTTCCATCCATTTTTCTGAAAATGACATGATTTCATTCTTTTTGGCTGAACAATGCACCATTGTGCATATATACCACATTTCTTAATCCAGTCATCTGTCAATAGGAATTTAGGTCTTTTCAACACCTGAGTTATTGCGACTCATGCCATAACAGACATGGCTATGCAGGTATCATTATGGCATGTTGTTCTAGATTCTTAAAAAATATAACTAGTAGTATAGCTGGATCAAATGTTATTTCTTTTTTTTTTTTATTTTGAAAAGAATAAAACCAAATGAGAAAGGAAACAAAATAGGGTCATTCAAAACAAAACGATGGACATAGTACATGATTTAAAACCACAATACAAGGTAATCTACAATGGTTACTATAATGTCTCTTGTTTCTTCAATAGAATTGCATATATCATCAGGCATAGTAAAATTGAGCATAGCAGTACAGAGCAATATCAATAAAAACAAAGCATTGGAGACATTATAGGACTTCAAAAGCAGGTAATAGTCAAACCAGAATGGATATCCTAGAGAATCTTACCATCTTCAAAGTAGTTGCCTATACTCTCGGATTTGATACTATCAAACATAACAGATTTAAATAAAATCAGTCAAGACAAGACAGCAATCTAACAAACCAGATTCAAATAAAATCAGTCATAATTAGACAGTATAGGGAATATAGGGCTTCAGATTAAGTTAATAGGAAATTAAAGATGGTCAGCATACTATATCCTGCTATTTTTGGAATAGGTGTCTATGCCCTCAAATCTAGTACAAGTAGACAGACTGGAACAGAATATAGCCAAACTAAACAGAGGGATGAGAACAATGTGGTTTTAAATCATGATACATCACTAAC
Source organism: Cavia porcellus (assembly GCF_034190915.1). NCBI lineage: Eukaryota > Metazoa > Chordata > Mammalia > Rodentia > Caviidae > Cavia > Cavia porcellus. The sequence continues at coordinate 113,298,671 of NW_026947484.1, forward strand.
AATGTCCTCTTCCTTCCCTTTTTAGACAGTTCCTCCCCTTTCACTTTCACAGGGTGCATTGTACATTTTGTATCCCACTAACTCCTTTAGTTTTTAGGTTAGGGAGGCAACTTGCTATTTACCTAAGTGGTTCTGAATCTTTTTACCCCTGAGTTTGAGCTTAAGTTGTATTTCTTTACTTGCAAAAGCCTCCAGATTTTCCTTCCTTCTAGCTGAGTAGTTCTGCACTGCACAAAAGTGTCATGTTTTTCCAACCTACCTGCAGCTGCTGATTGAGCTACCACTATTTCTCTCTCGGTTCCCTGTCACATAGAGCATTATTTTCTCATCTTTGACTTGCAGTCCATAAACTATCTTTCAGGTTAATTATATTTCCTATACAGAGCATCTTGATGGACCCTATCTCTTGATCCACTCTGCCTGTGTTTCTTTTTATTAGTGTATTGAGGCCATTTATGTTAGTGATTATAGCCAACTTTCCCTGCCTCATCTCTGCCATGCTATTTTTCTGTTGTTGGTTGTCTACTTTTCCCTTTCATTCCACTGTCTACCCCATTCAGTGAGGCCTCTTTGCCACTATTCCTGAAAGCATGGGGCTTTTTTCTCTCTCTCTAGAATGTCCTTCAGTATTTTTTGTAGGGTTAGATTGCTGGTCATGAATTCCCCCAGTTCCTCTTTGTTATGGAAGCATCTTGTTTCTCCATTAATTTTGAGAGATAGTTTTTCAGGGTACATCAATCTGGGTTAGAGGTTATTTTCTTTTAGGGCTTGGAATATTTCACTCCAAGCTCTTCTTGATTTGATAGTTTGTGTTAAGAAGTCTGTCGTGATTTTGATGGGTTTTCCTTTATAGGTGATCTGTTTCTTTTCTCTGACAGCTTTTAACATTCTGTTCTTGTGTTGAATTTCTAGGATCTTGATTGTTATATGTCTGGGTGTAGATCTATTTTGGATGTAGCTGTCTGGGGTTCTATATGCCTCATATATCTGAATATTATTTCCTTTTCTTATGCTTGGGAGGTTTTCCTTAATTATTTCTGTGAATAGCCTTTGTATTTCATTTGTGTTTACCCCTACTTCTTCACTCACAGTTTTTATTCTTGAGTTGTATATCCTCTTGTCATCCTCTAGCTTTTATATTGTTACTTCCTGGTTCCTTGCTATTTTTAAGAGATCTTGCCTTTCACAATCACACATTACAAACCTGTCTTCAAACTTTGATAGTCTATCTTTAGTTTCTTTCAAGTAGTTTTGCCAGCATTCAATGGAGTTTTTAATTTCCTGGTAATCTCTTTGAATCTGTTTCAAATATTTTAGATTTTTTTAATATTCTTCAGCAAATGTTTCCCTTCTTTTTCTATGCTCTTCCATCTGTGTCTTCTTGAGAGGTGCTTATCATTTCTTTTATTAATCTTATATCTTGCTTTAGTTGTATTAGTATTTCTGTTTTGAGTTCTTCTATAATGTCATGAAAATACTTTTTTATGCACATGACAAATCTTCCCATACTGCAGGTGTGCTGCTCTTGATCTCTTCTGTGTTTATCTCTCCTGGACCAATATTGTTTGGGTTGGAGGCTAGAGACTTTATTTTGTTTCTTTCTCTTGTCATGTTTCTTGTTTCTTCCAAACAAGTGTATAGTAGAGGTCCCAGGCCCTTTCTGTATTGGTTACAATTACTTTGAAGCATGATAACCAGGGATTGCTGCCCTCTCCAGTCTGCTGTTGACAACTGAAGTATAAGCAGGAGTGGTGCAAGCTGGCCCCTCCCTTCTGAGCCGGTCAACCACCAGGGGTCTTTACCACATTAGTGTGTTCCCTGTGGACGGAACTGGTTTGGATCAGCTTCAGGGGAAACTTTATCCCTGGCTATTGGATCTCGCACAGGGCAGGGCCCAAGCTTTTCCCACCAATCTGCTCTGCACCAGGAGTGGCCAACTGAAGCTGCTACAGTTCCAGATTTGGGCTTGTTCTACCTGACTCCAAAACGTCACCCAGTCAATCACCTCCTCCTGTGGGGGACCAAACTCCATGCACTCACTGCCAGGCTGGTGCAGGCTCCATGCCAGCTTCGTTCTCCATTGCAACATGTCCCCTGCTGAGGTACTCGGGCTTGCCAACCCCCTATTTCACCAGCAGCACCTTGCACAACGTGTGACCGGCTCTGGTGAGAGCACAACTAGCTACAACCTTCCGTCCATGTTTTTCTTTTCTTTATTCCTTTTTCTTTTCTTTTTTTCCCACCTTAGTTTCTAACTAGGTTGTGAGAATCATTCTCCTTTCTTCTGGTCTTTTCCATGATGTTAAATCATAGCGTCTGAGCTATTTGTCTCACAGAGGCTGTTTACCTTGCTACTTACTGATCCACTATCTTCCCAGCTCCACCTCTCCCCCTGCCTCCCCCCACCACCTTTTTGTATGTTTGAGACAAGGTTTCACTATGCAGATCAGATTGGCCTTAAATTCATTTTGTAGCCCACACTGGCTTGAACGTCCAGCAATCCTCCTGCCTCAGCCTCCCAAATGCTGGGATTATAGGCATGAGCCACCACACATGGCAAAATTGGTATTTCTATATTTGGTTTTTTGAAAAACTGCCATACTGATTTTCGTAGTGGTTAATTACACAGGTATTAATTAACATTTCCTTTAGATCATTTCCTTTTTTTTTTTTTTTTTTTTTTTGTCTTTTTTGTTTTTATCAGTACCAGGGATCGAGCTTACGACTGCCTGCTTTCAATGCAGGTGCTTATGCCGCTGAGCTAAATCCCCAGCCCCTAGATCATTTCCTTTATGAGCCTTGAATTGCTTAAATCCAAATTTCTCATTTTAAAGGCAAAGAAACGGAGACCCCAAGATTTTAGGAAACCACTTAGGATGTAGTCCTTAATAATGATTAAATTATAGGATGGGAGATTAAGTCCACTTCTGATGCCATAAGACCAGTGCTTTCCATCTCCTGGCTTTTTCACTCACACTACATTTGTTAAGATATTCCTGGCACTGGGTACTAGGGATAAAAAGGAAGATTCCTTCCTAGAACTCCAAATCTCAGTGGTCTCCAGAACTAAGTACAATCTATGTGATCCCAAGGGCTGTTGTTAGTACCGAGTAAACATGAACCATGAAAGGTCCAGCCTCACCTTGTTCACCTCCCAGCTTGTACAGTGGCTTCTCGGGCACATCAGTGATTCCTCCAGGCCTGGACCTGTTCCTCTTTGAAAATTGTTGCCCTAAGCAGAATTCTTAGTATGATTATTGATAACTACATGCATTTGTGTGGTTTTCATGTAAGGATGATTCTCATTCATTGTAAATTTTGAGGGAAAAAAAACACAAGAATTTTTAAAAATAAATCTATAATCCCATCTATTAGAAAGAGTCAGTATTGCAAGCAATATCTTCCTTCTAGCCATTAAAATGTATGTATACACAGAGTTTTACATGCTTAGAAATCAGAAATAATATTTAAATAGTTAAGTTTCACTCATTCTTTTGACTAGAAAATAAAATTACAAGATTCAAAATCGCATACAAAGAAAAATAAATTTTCCTTCTCAAGCCTGTTTTATGCCACCCAGATCATATTTTTTTTACAAATGTAATCCTGTTCCAAATTGTTTGCTTGTCCTTCTAGTAATACTCTAGTTAAACACAATGGATTTGTATTTTTTACACAAATGTAACCTATTACAAATACACCATGCTTCTATTATTAAACAAAATATCTTGAAATCCACATCAGGATTTCCTCATTGATTTCTACATTAAAACCTTCCTCATTCTGTTGTCAATTAACTCCTGCCAAAGACCACCATGAACAAATTAATAGGAAACAAACTGGATTTATTGTTCGTTGCAACAGGGGAAAGAGTACACCAGAGATGCCCAAGTAACAAGGATTTATCACAAGATTTGGCTCTCTCTTAGGTGATTTAGGAGGGGGCTGGAATGAGCAGGGCTTTGCCCTGGATTGGGTACTGTTAGGAAGCAAGGATAATAAAGTGATTTAGTATCTTAATAAATCTCATGTGTAGGGAAGAGGAATGAATCACAGGTAAAGCTTTGGTTGTTAAAGGAGTGTAAGCAGTCACTCATATTAGCCAAGATTAGAAAATGTTTGATCACTTTTGTGATTTTGAAAAGGTTCATGTTTTGATCTGATGTAAATACAGAGTGGTCTTTCTGCCTTGATCTATCCCAGTCACAGGGAAGTCTTGTCTGACTTTTCTGTGCTTTGAAATTGTTTATGTTCAACTGTGGAACCATCGGCCAGGCTGATAGCAGCACCAAGTCTCAGATGTCAGAGGCCATTTTTGTTTTCTTACTTTGTATATGGCTTCTATAATCACTTGTTTAATGTTTATTCTTTATTTAACTTTGACCTTTTGTGGAACATATACGTGGTAGCCAGATTTTCATTATTACAAATGAACCTGTAAATTAAGGATTTGAAATTGCCTTAAACAATAAAGAGGATTTATTAGCCTTTAGAACTGATATGTCACCAAAATGAAAAGAGTTGGAGATACAGTGTAGTGGGTCAAATGCTTATCAAGCATGAACAAAAGGCCCTATGTTCAATCCCCAGCACCATACTGTTTTAAAAAAAAAATAAAAATCAGAAGTAAAATGAAAAAATGAGTCAAAACTAGGCAAAAATATTTGTAAATAAAATATCTGACAAAGACTCGGTAAGGGTAAGGGGTGTGTGTGTGTGTGTGTGTGTGTGTGTGTGTGACAGAGAGAGGGGTAGAATATTTTTCGCAGTATTAGAGGGTTGTTCCTAGCCCCCTACCACCAACTACATCTACAGCTCTTTTTTTTTCTGTTTTTAATTTTAAGACAAGATCTCGTTAAATTGCCCAAGTAGAACTCAAACTTGCAATTCTCCTTCTCTTAATTACTTTTCTCATTGTTGAGACAAAATACCCAAAACCCAAATTTAAAGGAGGAAAGATTTAGTTGGCTTATAGTGCATAGAGTTTCCAGTCAATAACTGGCTGTATGTTTAGATACAAACCATAACATTCTTGCTTTAGCCTTGCAAAATACTGTAATTGTAGGTATGAACCACTGTGACCAGCCAAAATATACTTTAAAAAAGTTCAAAACTCAGTAGGAAAACAAAACAAACCAATATTTTAAAGTGAACAAAATATTTGAATAAACACTTCACAAAAGAGGATAAACATTTAGTACACAAATACCATCACTTACTAGAATAGCTAGCATAAAAAAGATTTTCTGTGTTTACTGCACCACGTGTTAGTGAGAATATGGAGCAAAGAGAACTCTTATCTGTTGCCAGTAGGATATAAAATGGTTCATTCACTTTGGAAAAGATTCTTTAAAAATTAAATACATAGGGGGCTGGGGATTTAGCTCAGTGGCATAAGCGCCTGCCTCGCAAGCAGGCAGTCATGAGTTCGATCCCCGGTACCAATAAAAAAAAAAAATTAAATACATACTACTTCCAATATTTACTCAAGGGAAAAGGAAGGATATGTTTCTACTTGTATATAAATGATTATAGAAGTTTTATATTTAATAGCCAAAGCCTAGAAACAACTCAAATGTCCATTAAACAGGAAAATGGAGAAACTATGGTATACCTGTAAGGGAATGCCACTAAATAAAAAGGAGTAAATTTTTGATACACAATGTGAATAAATTTCAGAATAATTATATTGAGTGAAAAACCCAGACCAAAATGTACATTTGTCCATTTAAAATACAGAAATGGCAATAATCTACAGAGAAAGAGGGAAGATGAGACATGGCCTGTATAATCAGAAGGGGTAGGTGAAAACTTTAGAGATGATGTGATAGGCTTAATATTTTATTTATAGTGATGTTTTTATGGAATATACATATCAAAAAATCAAAATATATACTGTAGCGTGTACACTTTATTATATCTTAGGAAATCTGTATTCAAAAGTGGGGAAGAAGGTTGTAGGTATAGGCAGCATTTGTCTAGCATGTAGAGGCCCTAGTTTCAAATTCAATTTAATCTCCAGCACCATAGGGAAACAGAGAGACAGACACAGACAGAGAGACAGAGAGAGAGAGAAAGAGAATCTATAAACCAGTAACTGTCATCAGCAGTATAAAAAGTCTTTCTTTTTCTTTACTGTGCCTCCTGATCTGGAAGACAGAGAGCTTTCCAAGCAAGAGAATTGAAACCTGAAATTCACTTTTCAAACAAGCACCATGGTTAGGAGAATACAATACAGTAAACAAGGCCAACCACTGAAAGTGACATCAGAAACCTTTGTAGTTCTGATTAGTTACTTGCTGGAAGCTTAGAAGTAGAATCATTGAGAAAAAAAAAAGTTATATTACAAGGTCATATTACAAGGTCATATTACAAGGATAATAGAGGAGCATTAAATGAAGTACTATTTATAAAGGCAAATAAAGGATGAAGGGCCAAGGAAACTTGTGGAGATGCCATCAGGAGGGATGGGATGAGAGGCCGGGAACCTTTTCCACTTTCCAAACCTGAGGAGTAAGTGGAGCTGTTCTCAGAACTGGACAGGAGTGAGAACTATGGGAAAGGAAGTATTTAGGACAGCAATGGCCCTAGGTAAAGAACACCACTCAGCCAATTTGGAACCCAGCAAGAGAGGAATTCGGGAAATAAAACTACAACTTTTCTCTCCTCCTTACTGATTTCACAAAATCTAAACAGGTAGGAAGCCTGGAACACATGCCTCCGTCAGTAAAGGTTAGCCTCCCAGGGCAAGGAGTGAAGTAGAAAAGTGAAGAGGGAAGAATACCAACACAATGCTTATTATTAAACTCCTTTTCATAAAACTATTGTTTAAAGGTTTTCTTTTTCTTTTCTTAGATTACTACATTGAAGTGATTAATGAAGAACTTTTAAATTATGCTAGAAATCACATCTTGATCCACCCCTGCTCTGTCCTATTTTTTTTTAATTTTTTAAAAAAAATTTTATTTAAGGAGAAAAAAGAAAAAAAAACAGAAAAAGGATACAAGTTATACAGAATTTCAGAAAAAATAAACAGTAGGAAATCACTAGTTAATTGCATATTGTCATCTTAGAAATAGTTGTTGAAGTTACAAAATAAAATCATATAGAGGGACTTTCAAACAGTGAGACTGCAAACAGTTTTGTTCAATCCAACAAAACTCGGTAATATGGTTATCTATCTTATACACTTAAATATATATGCAGTTATATCTTTTAGAGAACTTTCTTTTCCTTTCTTTTGTACAATGACAATTACACATTTTGGGTTTTATTACTCCCACAGTTCTTATTACTTTTTTTTTTTTTTTTGAAGAAAGTAAAACCAAATGTGGCATACCAGGACAGAGTCAGTCAAATCAAAAGGATGGACATAATACATAATGTAAAAACGAAATACAAGGTGATCAACAATGGTTACCATAATGCCTCCTGTTATCTTAAAAAGAATTGCCTATATCATCAGTTATAATAAAATTGAACAAAACAGTAAAGAATAAGACCAATAAAACCAAAACATTGGAGACATTAGAGGACTTCAAAAGAAGATAATAGTCAACCAGAATGGGCATCACAATGGATCTTATTGTCTTCATAGTTGTTGCCTAGACTTTCAAACTTGGTACTATCTAGCATAACAGAATAGAGGAAAATCAGTCAAAACAAGATGGTGAGAGCAATACAGAGTTTCAAATCAAGTTAATAGGAAATCAAAGTGGGTTACTATAATATTATCCTGCTATTTTTATTTGTTTTTCCCTTAATTAAAAGGATAAAAATGAAAAAGTAGATAATAAAAAGGAGATTGAGATTTAAAAAAAAAAGAGGGCATAACAACAAAACAGAGCAGCTCAAAACATAGCCATTTAAGCAAAAAGTGTTTCACCACAAGATAATCTCAACATAATAGTAGTTACCATAGTGTCTCTTCCCTTAAAATCTTTGGATATAACTTCGTATATTGTAGCATCAAACATACCAAGACAATGTAAAACCAGTCAAGAGAATGACAGTATACAGGGTATTTAGAATCAACTAACAGAAAATGAACAATGGTTTCTGTATAATCTCCTTGTCTATAAAAGTTTTTGTTTATATAATCACATATAATAAAATCCAATAAGATACAACAGGTTAAAACCGATGGAGACAGAAGAACAAAAGCTTGATGGGACTTCAATACAATAGGATATTAAATCAGCACTACCTATTATGATGTCTTGTTTTCTCCAAAATGGCTGTTCCTACCATCCAACCTGCTCTGCCTCATTTCTGTTGAGCTTTTTTTCTGTCACGAGTTGTCAGTTTGTCCTCTTCATTTCGCTTTCTGCTCCATTCATTGTGGCCGCTCTGCCACTGTTTCTGGAATCTTGGTATTTTTCATTTTTAGAATATCCTGCAGTAATCTCTGTAGAGTTGAATTGGTGGTTGCAAATTCCCCTAGTTCCTCTTTATCCTGGAAGCACCTTGTTTTTCCATCAATTTCTAGGGACAGTTGTGCAGGATATATCAATCTTGGCTGGAGGTTATTATCTTTCAAAGCTTGAATTATTTCCCCCCCACGCTCTTCGTGATTTGATGGTTTGTGCCAAGAAGTCTGCTGTAATTCTGATGGGTGTTCCCTTGTAAGTGATCTGTTTCTTGTCTCTGATGGCTTTTAATATTCTGTTCTTGTATTGGATTTCTGGAATTTTGATTATTATATGCCTGGGTATAGCTCTGTTTGGGTTGTAGGTGGCTGGGGTCCTGTATGCCTCATACATCTGAGTATCTTTACCTTTTGCTAAATTAAGGAAATTCTCCTGGATTATTTCTGTGAATAGCTTTTGTAGTTCATTTGTTTGAGTCCCTACTTCTTCTTTTATGTTCTCAATTCTTAAGTTATAGATCCTCTTGTCATCTTCTAGTCTTTGTATTATTGCTGTTTCTTTTCTTGTTATTTTTAAGAAGTTTATCATTTCATGCTCCCACCTTACAAATCTGTCCTCCAGTTCTGATAATCTATCCTTAGTTTCTTTCAAGCTGTTATGCCAGCTTTCAATAGAGTTTTTAGTTTCCTGGTAATCTCTGTGAACTTGCTTTACATATTCTATGTTTTCTCTATTTTCTCCATCAAACAATTCTCCCCTTTTTTTCTGTCCGCCCATTCCACCATCTGTTTTTTCTTGGGTGGTGCTTAGCATTTCTCTAACTATTCTACTTATTTCTTGCTTTATTTCATTAAATACTTCATTTTTTGAACTCGTCTATGAGGCTCCAGAGATACCATTTTATATCTATAGGTGCCATGTCTGATATTGCATGTTTTCTGTCTTCATTCTCTTTTGCTTTTACCTTTCCTGGATCAGTGTTCTCAGGATTGGGGACTGAGGACCTTTCTTGTTGCTCCCTTTTCCCATACTTTTTGTTCCTTCCATACAAGCGTATGTAGGAGGCTCAATTTTTTTTTCCTCTTTGTCTGTGGCAGTTTGTTTGAATCCTCTGGCTAAGTGTTCCCGCCCACTGCAGTGTACTAGGGAGACACAGACCTGGGCAGCCTCTGCTGGGCCCACTCCAGGTCAACCTAATGAATGTTTCACTGCTAGGTTGCACCTCCAGGCACAGGGACCTGATTTGGGCTAGCCTACAGGATCTTAGTCAGCGGTGTCACCAGGCCAAGTGCTCCCCACCACTCCCGCTTGAGAGGGGAATATGCGACTAAAGTCACTGCAGGGCTGTGTTTCCGCTAGTCAGCCCATTCCCAGAATGTCCTCTGTTGGAGCCTCCTAGTCTATGAAAGGGTCCCCATTTCACTCACTGCAGGTCGAGCCAGTCCCGCTCTCAAAGCCATTTGGGCCGATTCCTGCTCTCAGAGCTTTGGCATGCCTCTCTCCTTGCCGTGCGGATTGGGACGCAGTATCGGCAGCAGGAAATTCAAATCGGGGCTTCCAATGGTGCGGGATCCAGCTTCCGCACTGAGATTTTATCTGTTCCTGTTATAGCATCAGGATTGCATTTCCAGTTGGTTTCTCTCATCTTACTTTGTTCCTGGGTCGGCAAGGTACATCTCCCCTCGCGTGGGACTCCTCACATGGCACCGCTCCTGGATTCTAAGCTGGTAATCTCAGAGAGCCTCCGTGGCTGCTGTTATTTGTCCTCCATGCTCTCCCGGAAGTCACCAAATATGTCAGATGTCATTTCATGACAATGGAAAGTCTAAGAAATCCAGGATAGCTGAGTATCTGGCAGCACAGATGAGGAATGGCTTTTCAAAGGAACATCTTCCCATCCCTCAAAGACTCAGTCTGATTTAGGAGAAACATAACTTTCAATCTGCTATGTATCAGATATACAAAGGATGTGTTCCCCGAAATCAAAGAATGAGTATTTGCAGACATGCCTAGACCAATATGGTCCACAGAAGGGACTGGTCACAGCGTAGACTATACTCCCTGATAATCCAATGAAATAGCCAACACTTAAAAAAAAAAAACACTAACCAAAACCTTGGAAATACAAGGCAGAAATTCTTCCCTTCATTTTAGAATGGAGAGTCATTATCTTTCCTCACTCAGTTTCTTATTTTCTTAGGGAGCTTATTCTCAGGTAGAATGTCCCATCTCTTTTTCATTTAGTGGCACAACCATTCTTCTTGTGTTTACATTTTTTGTGACAAATTGAGAGGAGTCCTGTTTTATATTTTTTATCCCATTAGAATCCCTCTATTAATGAATTTGGGAGGAGAAATAATAAGCCTAGAGAAAGAAGTTGGTTGGACTTTATTTGGACAAGTGGTTTTATTATAGGCAGCTAAATTAGACAGAAATTAATAGGCAGCGAGACATGGATACATCCTTGAGAGAATCAGAGCAAAAGACAAAAGCAAATCAAAAATGTGGCTTGAGGGGCTGGGGATTTAGCTCAGCGGCATAAGAGCCTGCCTTGCAAGCAGGAAGTTGTGAGTTCGATACTTGGTACCAATAAAAAGGAAAAAGACAAAAAAAAAAAAAAATGTGGCTTGAGGTATATCCATTGAAGGACAGGGTTCAAGATAAAAATGCAGTTACTAGGCCTATGTGCCTCCATGAGGGATAAGCAATAACTTGAGATTGTACCATGATTGATATCAGCTGGTTCAGTAAAGTTCAGATAGACATCAGTCACTCAACCAGAGTGACCAGAACATCCAAGTGCATCCCATCTCAAAAATGCCTTTGTGCTTTCCATATACCTTTTTTGTGTATGTGTGACTCATTTCTTTATTGGATCAACATTAGCTAAGTGGCTATCCTTGTAGTACAATATGTTGACTATAGTTTGACCTACACTGCACCCACACTTTGACTTTGCTGTATAAATAATCCCTGATATTGAACCTTGGTGGCAATCCACCTGGAACCCTTCCTGTCTGCAAATAATGGAGGCCAAATCTTATTAAATGGGAGCTTTCAGGGAGGCAGCAAGTCTTATAAGGTAGGGTTTCTCAAACTTCAAATGTGTTTAGAAATTTTGTAGGTCTATTAAAATGCAGATCCTTTCTCAGTAAGTCTGGGGTACAGCCCAAGAACCAATGTTTCTAAACAGCTGATGCCAACACTGCTGGTCCCAGGACAAGGCCGCAAATCAGGAGTGAAAACTCCAGGTTCAAGGAAGTAGCAGATGTGCGATCCAGGAGAATATATCACACTGGGAAATAGTAGGAACTGAGGTGAACTGGAGCATGCATGCTCTGCCTTCAAGCATTCAAACAATAACATTGTACAAGCCCAACAAAAACATGACTACAGCTGAATCCCATCCCTATTCTATCACTAAGCCATATCTCTAGCCCTATAAATTTATTTCTATAAATTAAATCTACTGAATACATACTTGAATAAATGGCTTAAAAAGATGAGAATGCCTTTGATTTTTTTCTTCACCCAAGTATAAGGTTTTATATTGGAAACTAAGCATGATGGTTTTATTTTCTTTGAGAATGAATATTGAAGTATAAGTTATACAAATGTTAGTAATTAAAGGTTAAACACTGTTTAATATTTAGATTTTCTAGGATAATCATATGCTTTTTCCCAAATTGTTCAAACTGTGATAACTTTTAGGTGAAAAGGGGAATAATTAATAATTATGCTGGGACAACAAGCATGTATTGGCACTGTTTCTGGAAAACTGGAACATATGGTCACTTTAGTTATAACACATTTAAGCCATCATATCAGTATTTTCTTATACAAATTATGTTGGAATTTTAGCCTGCTTAACTGGTTTCCAAAGTATAAAACTACTTGATACTTCATTTCAGTTTATTAAATCTTTAACCTCTAACTTAAATATATAGCACCAATTTTTGATATAAAATTCTGTTCATTTCATTAAATTCTGTTAAGGCTATGAACATGTAGTGTATAGCTGGATGAAATCAGGCCTCTATGTATGTAAGATAACATTATTTTTATCTGTTTTGTGTTTTATACAGTCTTGCTGTGCTGAGGCTGTCTTCAAACCCCGCTGTGTTCAAGTAATCCCGCTGTCTTTGTGTATTAGCAGAGCAGCTGAGTACACCATGCCCCACCATGCCCAGATTAAATTGAGTTTTCTTAAACTACATTACAATGTATTGTATAACCATGGTAGAAAATAGAGGCCACTAGTCAAGTATGACTATGGACTACATGAATATGGTTAGTCTGAATTGAAGATGTGCTTATAAACATAAACTACAATGAATTTCAAAGATAGCATAAAAAAGATGTGAAAAAATTAAATTAAATTAAACCCAATGATGAGTGTCCTATATCAGACACACAAAGTAAAGGCAGGGAGAGAAATGGCAAAGGCCCTGTGAAAATGGAAGCCTAGATTTGGAGCTCTACTGCCACAAGTCAAGAAATGCCTGGAGTTCCCAGAAGCTGGAATAGGTAAGGAAGGAGTCTCCTTAGGGTCTTCAGGGTGAGCACAGCCCTAGCAACATAGCTTGATTTTAAGTTCCTGGCTTCCAAACTGAGAAATGACACATTTCTGTTGTAAGCCACCCAGTTTGTCATAACTTGTTATGGCCGCTACAATATAGTAATATCGGAACTAATGTGTATCACATCCTGGCATTCTTCTAGTAGCTTCAAGCATGTCTCATTTGGTCCTCAAAAGAACCAGGTAAACACACATTATGATGCCCATATTTGGATAGGAAACTTACCCCAGTCACATTGTAGTAGATCTGTAACTGAATCGGAATAATCTTATCATATTGTTCATCCACTGCATCAACCTACCTGCAAAATACGGGTGTCTCTTCATAGAGAATGTGACCCTGGATAAAAATAATCAGTGAATCTTCTTTTATCCACAAATACATAAAATAAGCATTACTACACAATATCAGTGTTTGTAATTTTTTTCTTGATAATTGAGTGAACAGAAAGGTTTAAGGAGAATTAAAATAACAATATTCCTATCAGATATGTCAAAGAATGCTATCTTTCAGTGTTGTTATTTAGGTTTCTTTTGGTTTTTTTATACTTTCTTTTGTGATTTTAGTCTTTCATTAGTTCATTTAATAATCTATTCATCTATTTTTGCCAGGTATTGAGCTAGGTTACAGAGACATAAAAATGATTATATCTGTCCTTATGATATTCTATAAGAATTATTGGGAAGGTTATCAGAATCAAAATGAATTCACTTACGTCAACCCTAGCAAAATAAAGCCAGAAGGTTATGGAGGAACATCCCTCATGCATGATTTGCCTATAAATAAGAATTATCACCAGACTATGCCAAAACCACAACCTTGCATAAAGAATATTCCTGCAAGGTCATCTGCCTGGCAACTACTTGCTCTATCCTGGGCTGATTCCACCTTGCTATTGACCCTTTTAACCAAGGATAATTATTTCAAAACAATTTATGTAGATTCCCCCACTTTACCTTTAAAAACCCTTGTCTTCTTTTGCCTCCTCAAATATGCTTATGATTTTTTCATAGCATATGTATTCCAGTTTACAAGTTTCTGTAATTTCTAAACAGATTCTTTTCTTTTTTTCTTTCAGATGGTACTTTAATAGATTCAAGTAGAATAAAATGCACAGGCATTACACTGCACCACTCCAAATCCTGCCATTCATTCCTTTCACTCCAGCCACTGAAACAACTGGTAGTTCTATGTAGACTTCAACTGAAGTTGTACAGAAGCAATTTAATAATACTCTTGTTTCAATGCATGCAGCATCTTGATAGCTGTCTTCCTTGGTGAACCTTTGGTACTCCTGTGTTGACTATCCATAGGAACTCACTTGACATTCTGGTATATGCAAGTTGGAAGGTGGAAGGAAGTTGACTAATAGGGAATACAAGAAAATGGATAAACACTTACTTGATCTTTTCAACCCAGGTGAAAGTTTCTATAACACATTTCCAAAGCTGACTCAGATTCTGTGAGACTCTGTTCTAATCATCTAACCTTAGAAGTAGTCAACTCCTTAATACGAACATGGCTTGGCTTTTCCTCAAATTTAAATACTTTCTTCCTAGAATCACACTGTGTACTAAATGTCACTGACATTAAGGAATACCCAGAGAAGAATATTGTCTTACATATCTTGGTATTGATTTTATTTGGTGTGAGTTAATGTCCTAAGTGTTTATAGTGTTGTCACTGCATCCTGGCTGGGATTAAACCATCTACTACAGAGTCTGGAATCCTGGGTTTTTACAGGATGTTAATACTTTGTAGGAGTGTCTTGAGTAATTAATTCTTCTATTAATTTCTTTTATGTTACTTTCAAGGCCTCATTTTACAAAAAAAGGAAAAATAAAATGATAACTATAAAATAGCATGAAAGAAGGAAGGGGGCATATCACATGGGCACATTTATTCTCTTATCTGTCTACTCAGTGTTTACTGGAAAAAAAGAAAATTTTGGAATGCTGAATGCTGATTCTTAGATCACCTTTTTGATAACTTTATCATCTTGCTCACTTTGTTAAAGCAAAATGTAAAGTTTAAGAAAACTTATCTTTCACTTTTAATATTCACTGTGATTATTCATGAGTAAATTGCAGTGGAAATGTGGTGGAAAGAACGCATTGGCCAGGGGTCTCGCTACAAGGAGGTATCTTGTAAAGTTAACTTGCTTTGACAAGTTCCAGATGTGCTTCATCTGACCAAAAATATGGAGACACTAGAGCCTAGAATAGATCTCAGAGATATGATTTTTTTTTTTTTGCTACATGGAAGATGAGTGTTTAAACCACGATTGTTTCTAAAATCTAAAAATGGAATGTATTTTGTTTTTTATTTTAAAGATTAATGCTTGAGATGTTATGCTTTATACTTCATATATGCAAAGGCACTAATCATTCTCATTCTTGAGTCTCTATTTTCCTTTCTGTTTTATTTTTTGGTTATTATACTTTTGCTTTCTTAGCTATGTGATGACTGCAAGAGGTGGTAGGTCTGTATTCTTAAGATATATAATTCATCATCTTCAGGGGTGGCTGGAAGATAAGGGATCCCCTTCTTTATCTCACTATAATTATTCTCTGAAATACTATTACACTTTTGGAGAGAAGACCATAAGATGATATTGCTAGGCAGTAGGGGGTATAACCCTAGTTTTATAATAGTATTCAGGAGCTTCTAGTTTTCTAATGAGATGACATAATTTGGAGTTCCAAATTTTAAGACCTTTATCCTTTCATGTGGCTAGTAGCAACATAGGACTTGAATTATAAATAAACTGTTAAATAAAAGAATAAAACCATTACTGATTAAGAATTTCGAAACAATTTTATTGAGAGTACTGTAACAGCTATATAGCAGCAGCACAAAATTTTCAGGGAGTCTTTGCCTTCCCTTCAAATACAGGCAATGTCTTACAGCCTCCTTGCTGAGATACAGTATCTGACACCTACAACTTAAAGGAGAAAAGGCTTATTTTGAGTCATGATTTTAGAAGTTTCAGTCCACATTCAGTAGGATTAAACACAAAGGATGATAGAAGCCCCTGGGGTAAAAAAGCTGTTTATATCAGGGAAGCCTGGAGTTGGAGAGAGAAAGGAGGGGCCAGGGAGGGAGATAAACCCTTCCAGTCACTCCCCAACCCCAGTGACCTGCTTCTTTGGACCAGATCCCACTTCCTAATGGCAAGTCAGCTATATCAACCCCACCTGCATCCCATACACACTCCATGACTATGTTACCTTCCAAAAGCCCCACTTATGAGCACAGGAGTTCTTTGGGGGACATTTTTGATCTAAACCACAACAAGCACTGAGTATGCTCTGGCTTCTTTTTCCCATCAAAATCAAACACAAAGTCACTGCCTGTCTATCCTCTCATGCTGCTAGTGAGGACCTAAGCATGTGAATTCTTACCATGTGTTTTCTATCTCTACCTGTGAAAGACCACAGGAGAAGGGTATTTTTCAAATAGAGAGGGTAAATTCTGGCTTTCTTGTCAAGAAAAACTACCATTATAAAGCACTAGTTGCTTTCTAAATTGCTGTAATTAACTAATAGTAAATATTTGTGTCCTTTCTCCATATTAAGCATCTAATTTAGTGTGTGATAAAAATTGATCCCCACATGCATTCTCTTAATTTGTATGTCTTTGCCACATACAAAAATTGTAGATACAGGCTGCAAATGTGATATTACAAGAAATGGCAAATTTTTCTGTAAAGGGCCAGAATGTTTGTTTGGTTGTTTGTTTTTGCTGGCCACACATCTCTGTGACATTTGTTCAACTCTGCTGCACTTTGGTGATAACAGTTATAGACAGTATGTAAACAAGAGAGCGTGGTTGTGTTTAAATAAACTTTTATTTATGAAATACAATTTTAATGTGTTACAAAATATTCTTTCACATATTTTCCTAAAATTAAAAAGACATAATCCTTTCTTAGTTAAAATGTGTACAAAAACAGATGGCAGGCTGGAACTGACCCATGGAGGATCTGATCTGTATTTTTTGGAGGCCTGTTACGATACAACATCAAACTAAATATCACTATGTTTAAAGCTTCGGAGTAAATTTTGCCTGTGTCTTCACTGCAGATGGAGATCTATTTTAGTATTTTGGAGAAGAGAAAGGGATTTCAAGCCAACTATAAAATTCTTCTTTGCAATAAAATTTCTCATTTAAAACCTAAAATTGAGAAAATAATTGTTCTAAATCTGAAAGCCACTAGCATTCAGCCCCAACTAACGGAGCCATATGAAATTGTACCTTAATAAACTGACATAAACAATAAACATTCATATGTTTAAATTTTTAGAATAAAAGTTAACTAATTATAATCTTATTCTGGAATTTTAAAACTCATAATAATATTAAAAAGTTTAATACAGTATTTATGCATCATTTTAAAAATGTGTCACCAAACACATTTATTTTTAAGCAAAGGGGAACCAATACAAAGGGCTTAACCTTGAAATTTATAGGGATTTTTTCAAAATCTTAAATCATCTTTAAACAAAACAATTGGAAGTAAAACTACTATGACTTCATTATAGTGGCTTTTTATCCCATTAATAGCTGAACTGAAATTGTCAGCCAGTTTCAGAGTAAGACCAGATGCTAGCAAGTTTCAGTCCCTGGAGACACTTTAACATATCATAGTGTTTGTTCCTCAACCTCCCAATCCTAATAATATCTTAGTACATATTGGTGCTTTCTGAACATTAAAAAATCTCAACTTTTGGAAGTTTCCATTTACATTTTTTAAATATGAATTTGGTCTATGAGTCTTTTTGAATTTTAGTAATTATAAAAAGATTTTTTTCTGGGGGCTGGGGATTTAGCTCAGCGGCATAAATGCCTGCCTTGCTAGCAGGCAGTAGCAAGTTCGATCCCCGGTACCGATAAAAAAGAAAAAGACAAAAAAGATTTTTTTCTTCAGTGTTTGAAATCTATATTTCAGGGGGAAAAGTACTATATATATATATATATATATATATATATACACATACACACACACAGTTTTCCTTGTATTTTACAACAAGCTCCAGATACAACCTATTTAATCCTATAAAATGTTTTTCTCCTGTAGTAGATTTTTAGATATTTTGTATAGATTTTATCATTTCTCATGTTATTAATTTTTGAAATTGAATTCTAACTACCCCCAGGTACCACAAAAATTAGTAGATAAACACAATATATAGATACTTATTATCTTCCTTTTAAAAAATTTTTTTAAACTCAGACCGAGACAGTTGTATCACTTTAAACCTGTATTATAAAAGTTGGACAAAAATTAGTATTTTCCAAAACTAGAGCATGAGGTTATTTGTACATTAAAATTAAACTTTGGTGGAACAATTTATTTGTCATCTATGTTTAAAAAAACTTTTTAAAAGTATAGAGGTGAAGTCTGCTGGGAAAACTGCATATCCACATATGAAAGAGTGAAAGCGTCTAAACCCATGTCTAACACCATATATAAAAATTAACTCAAAATGAATCAAAGATCTAAACTTAACAGAAAAAAATACTAAAATTGAGAAAATAAAAAAGGGAAAGTTTCTCAGTGTCAAATTTAGCAATGGTTTCTTGTTTATGACATCAGAGGCTCAACAGAAGAAACAAATAAAATGATTTTGTGAAAATTAAAAACATTTGTTCATTAAAAGATATTATTAAACAAAGTAAAAGGTGACCCAATCAATAGAAGAAAATATTAGCAAATTATGTATGTGGCAAGGGATCAATGCTCAAAATATATAGAGAAATCTTAAACCCGTTCTTCTTTTTTTAGTACATGTTTGCAGCACTAAAAATTTGTACAGGCATTATACAATCATTTTGAGGAGTGGGTACATGTACATAATATGACTTGCTTCCTTTTCAAAACTATTTCTTTCCCCCATCCCTCTCCCTTCTCTCCCTCAACTGATGTTTTAAAACTCAATTCAAAATATTGGCAAAAGACATGATCACACAGCTCTCCAAAGAAGATATACAAATGGGCAAAAAGTACATAAAGGTTTCACTTCAATGATCATTAGAGAAATGAAAGTTATTCTGAGAATAGCATTCTAGAGTATCATAGGTTCTTATTTTTTAACTTAGCTCACGTCAGTCTCCCTCACTACTCATGCTGAAGTAATACTGAACAACTTACAGTTCTCTTAACACATTTGTCTGCTTCAGTCCTTTTGCAATGCCTGAGTGACTTTTTTTTTCTTATTTACTTAGTGAACTCCTATTAATTTTTTGAAACCCACCTCAGACTTCAATTTCCCCAGAAAAAATTGCCTGACCTGAAGTTAATTACTCCCTCTTTTGGGCACTTATTTCACTAAACTCATTAATTTATTCAACAAATTCAATTACATTTGACAAACACTAGACTACTTACTATCAAGTATAGTGTTAAGAAATCTCATCATCATTGCTGTCATCATAAATTCATACAGAGTTCAACATATGCCAGGCACTCTCTCAAACAGTACACATTTATTAATTCACTGACCTGAGCAACAGAAGTAGATATTCCTACCATACCATTATGCAAATGAGGAAACTGAATCCCAGAGAGGTTAAGAAATTTGTCTATGGTTCCCTATGCAGTTCAACTTTAGAATGTGTACACAAGACAGGCTTTGTCCTTACTCTAACAGAAGCAACTAACAACTGATTCAAGAAAGAATAGGAATTTTTAAAACAACTGGATAAACATAGGATTTGGTGTCACAAGGTACCTGAACCCAAGTCCAAAGTGGAGGATAGTTAATTGCCCTTCCAGCTCTCCTGCAATGTACACTTTGGTACGTAAAGACCAGAAATAAAGATTGCAATGTAGTGGTTGAACTTTCACTTTACATGTATAAGGCCCTAGGTTCTACTCCTAGCACTGAAAAAAAAACAATGAACACTGAATTCCTATTTGTCTATTGTGGGGTGAACTTGCCTTGCAAGTTCATTTTTAAAGACCACACATTTCTTTTTTTATCTGAGTGAAATTTAATTCACTTCTGAGTCATCATTCTACAGAGATGATAGAAAATTCATTCTCTTCATCCCCTCCAACTCTTTCAGAAGGTTCCAGTAGTTATCTCATGCACCACGGTAGCAGTAAGGATGCTACTTGTTACTGATGCGATGCTCATGGTCCATTCCACCAGTTCCTACTCCTGGGCTGACAGGATGAGCATCTTTCTTTCTTTATTTCTGGTACTGGGGATTGAACTCACAATTTCACATTTGCCAAGCAGGCCCTTAAGCTGCTGAGCTAAACCCCGGCCCTAAGAGCATCTTTCTAGGCCTGAGAGCAGCTTTTAATATGCTGTCGGTTATTCTCCATTCAAGTCTTCCACTTTTATCTCTGTCATGAACAGGATCTACCTACCTGTTTTCATTCCTGTTTGAGGCAATTGTTTCTTCCCCCATCTTAGTTTTCTTTTTTACACACATTTAGAATAATCTAAAATTAAAGCACACAAAAACCTGTAGACAGAGTAAACATGCTGTGAATAAAAATTGGTGAAGGCATTGGCCTGACTCTAAGGAAGACTGTGTGTATGTCATTGTCAATATACATAAATAGTAATTATTAAGATGCAACAATCAATACACTTCTAATGTGCTTACTGTATCCTTAAGTACACTGTAACACCAGGACATTGATCACATGCTGGTCCTCTGCTGGAAAACAAAGCTCCTGCTATCATAAACTCAGTATCAATAAAGAATTAAAGAAGTGAGTTTAAACTAAGAGAAGACAGTTTATTTATTGGAGAAAAGGGGGAAGACAGACACAGTATATAGCTATTCCACCAGTAGGGAGCACTGGGAAGCAAAGTACTTGTAGATTCTGGTTTGGAGCTCCTTTTTATTGAAATCCTTGCCCTACATAGGCTCCTGGAATCAGATTGACTTCATGGCTGCCTTTGATCTTCCCTTTGGATTTCTTCTGGTGATAAGGCCTTCTCTGTTTGGTGGAAGCTAGGATGGTGGGTAGGAGGTTTTGGGACAAATAGTTTAAATTTAAGTATTAATTAAAGGGGCTTATGCTGAGCACACTACTTGGGACCACCTCCCTGAGTTTAACTTGTCTTTGTTTTTCTAATTGCCTAATCTGCAGAAGTAGAAGCTGCAGCCCTTAGTAATTCTCTCCATTAACTTCTAATAACTCTAAAGGTGGCCTGCATCCTATCCTTTTCCTACCTAGGCCCTTCTCACCTTGTCCTTACACAACCAACCATTAGAAACCTGAATTCCCATTTCATTAATTTCATCACCATTTATTGAGTTCCTACTATGAGTACAACATGTACTTGGCATTAAGGATATGATTATAGGAGGAAGGAGGAGAAAATACGAACTATAGATTAAAGGAGCTAGCAATGTCAGAAGTTAAGCACTTTATGTATCTTTTATACTTTATCTAATTTAATCTATACAGCAAAACCATAAAGAGAGTGTCAAAAATATTGAATAAATGTCCATCCTGTAAAACAACTGAAGAAACACGATGTGATCTTGTCAAATTACTGTGCCCTTTATATAAAAGACATAAAGAAGTTCAAGACATAAAATGGTAGGTAGACACTATAAAACTAATTACATGATTAGTGGAAGAAATAACTGCAGGATTAATGAATGATTATAATCAAAGGCTTTGTAGATTAATGTGACCAACTTCTAATTCAGTGGTTTTCCCCTTTGGTTGTATATTAGAATCAAATAAGGGAGCTTTAAAATGTACTGATGTTCAGATCTCATCCACCAAAATCCTGATGCCCCTGGTCTGGGTTGCAGCCTGACCTTACAATTTTTCATGCAGTTCTAACATCTAGGCATGTAGAAGAAACACTATTTTCAAGTCATGCTTCTAAGATTTTATAGTTTATTCAAATTATTTAGGAATTGTCATATTTACGTTCTGATTTGGTGATTTTAGACAGAGACTTTGCATTTCTTTCTTGTGCTTATGTGTTGAAATGGAGGAATGTAGAATGTGCTAACAGACCCCAAAGGAGGTGACACTACTTACTGTCTGGGGAGAAAGCATATTAGGCAACATAACTGGCATCTCTTTGGCCTGGTCATGGGTTGAGGAACCAGAATAACCTGATCTTTTTACATCAAAATAGATCTTTTCCTGCAATCTATTTTCTCCCTCCAAAGACGTCCCAATTTTCACCATTTCATGCACCACCTACTACCTCTATCTTTTCAATTCACTCTTCTATCGTCATACCAGTTACGTGATTGCAAAAATTACCAGTCCATTGTTCCTAGCACTTTTTCACACTCAGGTTATAATCTTCAGTCCAGTGGACCCATCCCATACTTTTCCACTGTAAATTTGTACTTTAGAGTTACAGTAACCAGCTGTGTGTCCTAGTAGCTTTCCCTGAGGAATACAGGAAACAATCCATGCACTTACCCTCTTGGTATGATGAACAGCAAGGAGTTTGTACCTATGTAAAAGTGTCAAAACTGGAGTTGGACTCACCACTATGCTCCTGATAACTAGTTTTGGGTATGTTTACCTGAGCACCACAGAGAGTCCAATAGATCTACCTTACTCAAGGATTTGTTTTTTTAAAGTTTTTTTTTAAAAATTTGTCTGATAGAAATAACCCAACTAAGTACAATGGCACATGAAAAACCAGATCTGCAAATTTTGAAGGAGGTCAAAAGTGAATCATCAGATGAATAGTGCATGGATGAACAACACCCATTATGGTAAAATACATACTTTCATAACAGAGGAGTGGTGTGGATGGGTGATGAGGATGATGATGATGATGATGACTTTGATGTTGACCATGTGAGTCAAAGTTCCTGTGACAATGAAATGAAGCAAAAATTAACTGACACAGGGAATACAGACATCCTCGATTCATATGACAACAAAAACAAAAAACAAAAAAAAACAGCAATATGAGTAGATGTTTGATTAGTTGAAATGTTTCAAAATCACTATGAAATGAAATGGAATGATTCAATGTTAGAACTAGGTCCAAAAATATAGTGAGGGTCTTAGCAGAGGTGAAACATATTAGATAGAATGCCAACACTCATCCAGTGTTGGAAATTGTAAGACAAAATGCTAGACTATGTTGTGAATACACAGACTGAAATGCAAGTAAAACATTCTGTACACACCAATAGCCATATTAAAAATGTATTTATTATGTTACCAGCTGAACTGAAAGCTTTCACAGGTCTGTCATACTTAGCACAGATTTCTTGTGGTGATTGCAGGAATGTAAAAGACTTATTATAAAGCAATGGGTCAAAAATATGGCATAAAAATTTATGCCCTTGTATATGTAAAACTTATTATTCTTTCAATTTAGACATTTATCCTGGAACTCAGCCTTAAGGACCTTATTCATATAACAATAAACTGAATAATGTTGTGAACAGATTTGTTGCTCCCATCTCCCAAACTAACAAAATGTGACATTCTACAATTGGTTTACTGGTTTCCAATTAATATTATATTTGCTAACAGAGCACAAGTGGACCAGCACAGGAACTGTACACAGGAGCAAAGCAGAAATTCCAAATGAAATGTTGCATTTGAAAACAGGGAATTGTATAGTACAATCTTTGAATTTCAAAAAGATATAATATTAGCTTTATATATGGCAAAGAAAAGTAAACTGATACTGCTGATATCCACATTTCACCATGGTGGAAATACTGATAGGGAAACCTTGACAAAACAGAAGCCTTCTTGAGATGGAAGCTTTCAACAACAAACCTGGAGTAGATGTTTTTGATGAGTTATGCAAGAATTATGATACCACTTGAAACACAAAGCTTTGGCCAATCATTGTATTTTACTCAATCCTAAACATATGTGGCATAAGTAAATCAACAGTTTACAAAGAAAATAATAAGTGCAAAATATCACAGAGAAATTTTCTTAGAGGATTGGGACTGGAACTTATAAGAGATCATTTACAGCAGAAGAAAAACAAAATATTTCTGCCCAGGTTACTCAGCAAAAAAATTGTGGCACACATTGATGAGCTCTCAGATGAACAGGCAGGCACAGCATCAGGAAGGCCTACTATGACAACAGGAAATAAAACAAATGTCAACAAAACAGATGTCAACTGTTCCTTATAAGAAAGTACAGGAAAACAAAACACGCATGCTGTTATGCCATGCATCTAGACGTCCCCACCCACCCAAGGCCTCTTACAGTTATGGGTGCAGGTTTCTAGAGTTTGTGATTGATTCATGGTTCAATGCTGGGATTACGGGTATGAATACTACACTCACCCT
This sequence comes from Cavia porcellus, assembly GCF_034190915.1. Taxonomy (NCBI): domain Eukaryota; kingdom Metazoa; phylum Chordata; class Mammalia; order Rodentia; family Caviidae; genus Cavia; species Cavia porcellus. The sequence continues at coordinate 113,322,903 of NW_026947484.1, forward strand.
AAAACAAGTTACTTGCGTACAATATAAGGGATGATAAGAGGCTTGTGTCTCTTGCCCCCCCACAATGTATTTGTTGTATTTTGCCACCATGAACTGTTACCCATCTGCCATGAGCCACTCTGCCTTACAGCCACTTAACTATGGACTGAAATCTCTACAAACTATGAGCTAAATAAATGTTTCCTCCCTTAACTTTGTAAGTAACTAAGACATGCACTATCAGCAATGAGAAAAATAATCAAGACATGTATTATCAGCATAGTTGATACTTGTGTATGGAATATGCAGTTGTCATGAGTGAAGAATATCTTGAGTGTGACAATTGAAGCAAAGCTAACTTCAGGGGAAGATTTTTGCTTGTGTTTACACTGTAGTTCATATAGGTTTTTATCTTTGATGTTGTCTTTTAGGTTTTGTAAACAAGTAAACAGCTGATATGAAAATGTTGATGTTTATTATAAGCACTCAATACACATTTGGCATTTTATTTCATTGACATATTATTTCTCAACTAAGTGCATATTGGATAATATCGTAGGAAGCTCCTGGCAAAACGGGAAGAAAGGTAACAAGACTGCCACATAGGAAAGGAAAATTAAGCACACATACTGTCATTGTGAGACCAGTGCAAGGAACATGCAGTTGTCATGTGTGAAGACAGCCTTCGTTGTGACAGTCACAGTAAACTTATTTTTTGTGGTAGAGTTGTATTGGTATTTTCATTGTAGTTCACATAGGAATTTATTTCTGATGTTAGCATCTAGGTTTTGTAAGGAAGTACACAACTGAAATGAAAATGTTGATGTCTATTCTGAAAGCATAATACATATTAAGAATTTAATAACTTATTTTATTGATATTTTATGTTGTTAACTACACACTGTATAGTATAATAAGCACCTCCTGACAAAACAGCAAAACCACTGAGATGTCAAACATGTCCTACAAGAAGGCAAGGAAAACAAAAGACGTGCTCTCAGTGTAAGTAATGTGTGTATACGGAACTTGCTGGTGTCATGTGTACACACAGCCTTAGGTATGATAATTGAAGATTTTTTTTGTAGAATGCTTTTGGTATTATCCTTGTGATTCATATGGGAATTTATTTTTGATGTTCATTTTTAGACTTTGTACACAAAAAAACTAGTCGATATTGAAAATTTTGTTGCTTTTTTATAAACATACATATTTTATTTTTGTGATTTTTGTCTGTTAAATATTCATTGTTTAATATAATAAAATTCATAAAATTAATAGATGATTCATCCATAGAAATATTCTAAAGAATAAATGTGGTGTCGGGCGTGGTGGCTCACACCTGTAATCCCAGCACTCGGGAGGCTGAGGCAGGAGGATTGTTGTGAGTTCGAGACCAGCCAGGGCTACAAAGTGAGCTCAAGCCCTGCCCGAACTGCATAGAGACCGTCTCAAAAAAAGACAAAAAAAAAAAAAAAAAAAAAAAAAGAATAAATGTGGCTCTGACAGACAAAAAGACAAAATTCTGCCTTGATTACAAAATGTCTTATACTCCAAGGGCTATTCTAAGTATGATTGAATGGGTTAATCTATGTGTAACTATTTGCCACATTCTTACTTTTCTTCCTTGCCTCTTAAAGATTTCATAGTGAGTTATAATCACTTCCTTCTAAACACTCTAATTTACCTTCTGTACGATTAAATTCAACTATTCTCTTTCATGTCTATATTCTTTTGACTAAAATGTACTTGAGAAAATCAAATCATTGTGCTGTCTGAGGTTACTGATACAAATTGCAAATGGGCACTCAACGCTGCTGGCAATATCACAATCTTTCTACAGCTTACATTCACTCTAATATCTCTGATCTTCTGAATGGTCCAACCTCTAACATCCTCTTTCCTCGTTTTCAGACAGAAGACTAACCTCGGATCGCATTAAGAAAGTTGATCATACACAACCTACCTTATCCTCTCACACATACACACACTATTTCCATCTGAATTTATTTTCTGTCGTTCCTACTATTAAAAGGATAAGAAATTTTCTTTTCAAATGTCTTTCTCCCCTTCTGTGCTTTGAATCCATTCCTTCACTCTCCTCTCTAACTTTATTCCTTCACAATAGACATAACTGAGAAAGTATCGTTTCCTTGCTTTAAAACTGCTTCCTTTCCTATTTATAATAAAAGCCAATTTCTTGACCTGGCTTTCAAAGCCTACACAGTTGGCTTGCTTCTAGGTGTTCACCTTCAAACTATATTTCCTCACTCACTGTTTTTTCCCACACTAGATGTTGACCCTACAACCATACCAGGTTCATTTCTACCTTTGTATTTGCTCTGTCCTTTTCCTGGGTAGTCTCTTTTCCCTATTGGCTCCTTCTTATTCAGATCTCTTCCCTGAAGGGCCTTTTTTAACTAAACAGTGTCTGGAAGCATGTGGCTCAATTTTGCTTCTTTTATTGTCACCGTCTAACTGGAACTGTACTATTTATTTTTAAGACAGGGTCTCACTATGTAGTTCAGACTGGCCTCCAACTCCCTGTCATCCTCCTGCCTCACCCTCTGGAGTGCTCGGATTATGGGCATGCACTAACATGCCCAGCTAATTGGAATTTTATTTCGTTACGGTTTACGTTTGTTTATAACTCTAAACTCAGGCTCTAGAAACCTGCCCATCTCATAGCTAAGGGTCTCTACGCTGCCGGCCTGAATATCACGCTGGTCATTTGTACCATAAAGAAGCCACAAAGGAGCAACTTTTGATTTGTTTGTTTCTAATATGGGTAGGGCATTTAATGAAAAAAGCAGGTAGCCAAGAAAGTTCCTTTTGTGTGGCACAGTATAGAGATATGACAGAATTCCTGGGCCAGAGGCTTTCCTGAAAATTGGCTTGCCCTCTTAACCTTATCCGGAGATTTACTTCCGTAACTGTTTCTTAGCCTTGTTTCTAAATCAGCCCCAGCTTCACGAAGATGCTCAAGAATTTTGCGCAAGCGCCCTGGAGCTGATTTGGCGGCTCCGAGCTCTTGCTAGTGCGCATGTGCAACTCGAAACAGCACGGCGCGAAGCGTTGCGCAGGCGCGTTTGACCGACTCGCTAGGTGGGGCACTCTAGGAGGCGGGGACCCAGGCATCTGGGGAGTCGCGGAAGTCGTACACCTTTAAACTGTGAGTTTCGGTCGGTTCGGTCAATGGCGTGGGATTCTGAGGTATTAGAAACAAATTCTGAATCGAGACTTCAGTTTTGTCGCAATGGAGTTTATCCCTTTTACCTTCCCTCCCCTTCAGATCCCTCCGACCTCAGGCGGGAAAGTCGCGCGCCTGCGCACTAAGAATCCCGTTCTGTTTAGGATCGGATGGCGGAGTGTCCCGTCCTCCTGAACCCGAGACCCGCGCTCGCTGAAAGGGTGACCATTAGTTTCCTTCTCTTTTTCCGCCTCGCACTCGTGGCCAAAATTACATTAGTTTTCCATTAGTTAGTGTGAGACTTTGGACGAGTCTCCTGGCTTTGAAACTCCAGCCTCTTTGGGTAGTCACTGGGCAAATGATTTCCTTAGGCAGCCTTTTCCCCAGGGCAAACCACCACCCTTCCTCTTTTTGCTTCCCTGCCCCACACCCTCCAACTGTCAGGCGCCCAGGCTCGCTTCCCCAGATGGCCCCAGATCCAGTCCCTTTCCTTTGCTGCGGGCTGCATGCAGCTAAGGCTCCCCACTGGGAAATGCTCCCTGTGGCCCCCTGTTGGTGTGTCTGGAAGGTGACAAACTCAAATGGAGTTCCTTAGGGCCAGTTTCTCTTACTTTGGGGAATTGGGCATGTGGTGCATTTTAAAATCTTTGCCCTTTTAAGAGCAATGGCATTGTTTAGTGCTTGATTTGGTGAGTGATTGAACTTAACCTTCGCCAATATTCTAATTTTGACAGATGCTTTGCTCCCTCTGTGTTCATAACCCCGTCTTGACATTTTGTATCCCAGTTGTTTTGTGATGGAGGCGTCTTTGGGGATTCAAATGGACGAGCCAATGGCTTTTTCTCCTGTGTGCGACCAATTTCAGGCTGATGATTCTATAAAAAAATGTGAGCAGAATTTTAAGCTTTCAGGTATGTGTTTACTTCTCAACATGTATCGTTTTAAAGATGCACAGGCAGCCATTCTGGTTTTTTTTTTTTTTTCATTCTGTAATTTCAACTGCTTTAAAAAATAACATTGAAAAGATGAACCACATGTTTATATAGAAAGGAGCATTTTACATAAAGATCGAGGTTTAAGATTGTGATCCTTTAAGAGGATTGTAAACCAATCTTAACATTTTACAGATGGGAATACTAATACCTAAGTATTAGGGGCTACGGAAAACACGAGTGTTTTTGATCCCAAACAATCTGTGTTTTCTAGAGCTTCTATTACCTCTCCTCACCGCACTACGCTGTGTGCTTTTAGAAATTGACACTAAAAAGATCTCAATTTAATTGTTCAAAAGCAGAATTCTACAAAAATGAAATAAATGTTCGAAGCAGTGATAAAGCATGATAATATACCATATAAAGTTAATTCATCAAGTGTTTGACCGTAGCACAGGCCTTGGATTGAGAAGATGATTTAATGCAAGATTTTCTACACTAAAAGAAAGGTGTACCTTCATTCCTCTATTACAGTGCTTGGGACATAGGGAACATTTAACAAATATTTTTTAAATAGAAGAATTCCAGTTGACTGCTTTATTTTCCCCTTAAAGATAACTAAATCTTTTCCACCTTTGTCCTAGGCAAATTGAGTGCTTCTCCAAAAGATCCCAGTTTTGACCTTGATTCATGATCTGTACTTTATATATATACCACAAAAGACTTGAACTCTACTCTAAAAAAAATATGATACCACATGCTTTTGCTTTCTGAATAAAACTAAACTCATTTGGGGTCAACTTAGGTACCTTCTCTCGTAGGTACCCTGTGTTTGGTGATGAAAGTCAGTGTCTTTGAATTATGCTTTGTATTTGCTCCCTATATCCAGTCCTCCAACTGATACTCTTTACTAGGTATGCTGATGCTTCTTTACATTCCCTTTCTACCTCCTTGATTCCCATACACTTTGCTCTTGAATTACAATTGAGATTTTTACCATTCATTTCTGCCCCCGTCTCCATTTCATTTACAATGCTGCTATTAGATTAACCGTAAAATACCAGTTTTATCCATTTTTATGGATGCTGCCTCTCTTCCCTTCCATTCTTCTTGCAGGTACCTATTTTTCACTGTTCAGCTTTTCCTTATTAGACCCTACACACACAGTATAATAATGTAGTTATTCTTGTATTCAGTAACACTTTGCATTTTGTCTCTAGTTTGGCTTGTTGTCTATGTTATGCATTATTAACTAGAGTGTGTAAATGGGTCAGTCTGATTTGGTTTTAGCATTAAGTTCAGGACAATGCTGTTCTAATATTCTGAAAATCCACTGGGAAAGAAAGCATTGAGGGAATTTTATTTTCAATTTTGAAAGTTTTGTAGCCTTTCACATAACCCAGCATTGGACATTATAAATAATGCCAGCAATAATATATAAAACATGCTGAAACTTTACCCATATGGTTCTTTTATTATATGACCTTTAAGAAAAGCTATAGTTATATCAAAAACATAACTTCAATAAAGAATAAAGATGACAAGATCCAGGCGCATAACTCTCTTGATCTAATTGAGAAAGTAAATAGACTAGATCATAAGACAGTTATATGCCTGGACCTCATCAACTTTACTGGTTATTGAAGTTAAGTGTTTGATCAGATAGTAAGTCTTTTTACATATTTCCCATAACCATACAGGGTCCAGCACATAGTAGGTGTTTGAAATCCTTGAATGAAAGACTTAATGCAAAGATGTAAAGTACTTAGTGTAATGGATGAGTAGCAAAGCCCTTTGTTTTGGGGAAGACTAGATCCCAGCCTGCTATTTGGTCTCCAGTTCTTCACATTCTTATGTCCCTTCAATTCATGTTTTAGTTACCATTTTGTGCTTAGTAACCATAGCTTTCAGTTGTATTCTGTTTTTCCCTTCCTCAGCTACATTGAATTTTCTTATGTCCCCTCCCTCCCTTTACCCCACTCTTCTATGCCTTTTCTTTTTCAATGGTTTTATATATGTACTTTCTTCTTCCTAAATGTCTTCTTCCATTTTTGTTGCTTGATGAGTGCTTCAGAACTTGGCTGTCATCTGAGGGCTTTCTGGCACCTTGTGAAGTATTCATCCTCCCCAACTCCATGTCTCTTCTATATGCATTCTTTGCTGACAGTTATCACTGTTTTGAGAATAGTAACATCTGTCTCCTTTACTAGACTAAATCCTAGAGAATAGTAGCTGCACCTGTTTTTTTCATTTTTCAAATATACCCATGGCCAAGCATTTATAAAAACTGTTGAATGAATAACTCCTTAGACATCACTTATATCTCTGTGAAATTGGAAAAGTAATGTAACTTCTCTGAATAGGGTATCCGTGTCTGGAAAATGAGGATTTAATTCTTGTTCTGCCAGTATCACAGTGCTGTTAAGATCTGAAAAGATAATACATATGAACATGTGTTTAAAAATGTTTTAAATTGTTACACTATGCAGAGTATTACAGTAACTTCAAGTAGCTTACACTTGGCTTAGATCTTATGGGTAAAATCTCAAGATTTCTATAGCTTCTTTTTGTATCCAGTTATTAGATTTTATATTATTGCCTGTACTTATTTTAACCATGTGTGTTTTTCATAAAGTTTTAATTTATTTATTTATAAGTAGCAATTTTTCTGCTGTCTAAGATAGAAGATTCTACTGTTATTTGGGACAAATCTTTTAAAATATTTTTTACATGGCCAGAGCTTTAGTAGCCTTTCTGTTGGGGGGTTTATTGTGACTATTCAATGCATAGTACTTTTGCAGACTTCAAGATTCTGTATGTTTGAAGAAGAAACTAGTTTTGGTGAACATTTCATTGTGTCTTTATTATGCCACCTAGTGATCACAGCATAAATTTATTTGCTTTTAATTTTTATTTTGGGTTTTGATTGTTTGTGTTTAGTTTTTGTGTTTTTCTTTTTAAGAGATAGGGTGTCACTTTGTTACTCAGGGTTGCCATGAGCTCCTGGGTTCAAGTAATGCTTTTGCCTGAGCTGCCAAAGTAGATGAGACAATCGGCAGGGACCACTGTACCCAGCTTTAGTTACTTTCTCATTTTAGCCTCTTCGTTTTAAAAGCCAAATGTGTGAATATAGTAGAGTTATTAGTCTATAATTCTAGTGTAATAGAGATTTTGTATGTGTAATTCTGGGACTGTCTTCTTTGTTAGTTTAAGAGCTAATGTGAATCAAAGCACCTTGATGAGGTTTTAATCTTGTAACTTTTATTAAAACTTTTTTACTTGTGCTAGAATTTATTTCACTGAAATTTTTTAACTTTAAAAACTGTAAAGTACATGTTATTGACTGCAACTGTAAATTTTTGTTTCCTTGATAGGTGTTAAAAAAGACATTGAGAAACTTTATGAAGCTGTTCCACAGCTTAGTAGTGTGTTTAAAATTAAGGACAAAATTGGAGAAGGTAATTTGGGAGCATACTTTTATTATCTTTATGAGGTTTTTTTTGCATATATTTTCCTTGTATAACCTTGATTTTTCATGATTTCTTAATCCTACTTTTAAAATTAGCAAGACAATGAAAATAAATTATTGTAACATTTTTCTTTTTTCCCCCTAGAAAAATGAAAAGTATAAATAATAAATACAGTAAAAAGAACAGGTCTATTTTAATCTATTATACCATTAAATAGTTTGTTGATCTGTTTTAGCATTGTTTCATGAAAAACTTTAAAAGTCAAATTCTGAAAATTCTAATAAATTCTTTTATAGGTACTTTCAGCTCAGTGTATTTGGCCACAGCACAGTTACAAGTAGGACCTGATGAAAAAATTGCTCTCAAACACTTAATTCCAACAAGTCATCCCATAAGAATTGCAGCTGAGCTACAGTGTCTCACAGTGGCTGGGTAGGCAATTTACTGTATAATATTTTAAGGTAGATGCTTAATAGGAATGATCAGATTGTATATAAACTAAATATATTTTTTAGTTGTTTGTAATTTGTTAGTACTTTGTCTCTGATTTTGCAACAGTTAGTTTGTTAATGTTTTTAGAGGGCATTTCCTTTGAGGGCCAGTATGATTTCCTATTCTTGGGTCACTTTTTTTGTAACCTTCCTGCCAAATCATAAACCTGGCTTCCATGGCCTGGATTTTTTTATATATATATATGAGAATTCAGTTTTAACATCTCTATACCTATTGACAGCCTTAGCTCATTTTTTTTAGATATGCCTTGTTTTTTTTTTTTTTCTGCTAGGTCATTCCTTTCAGCATAAAGACATGATATATTGTCTTCCTGAATTGCTCCCTTTTGCAGCCAAGTTTCTAAAAAATTATCTACTATACTATTTTCACTTCCACACTTTTTGCTACATACTGTGCTGCTTTCTTCTGACTAGACTGAAACTGACTTTGTTACACTGTAGAGTTAGCCAGACTCTAGCTATAGCTTATCATAATTGACTTTTTAAAGTATATGTGCTGCTAAAGCAAGCACTAATTGATACAAAATAATTAATACATTTATAGAGTACATGTGATGACTTGTTACACGTATGTGATATGTAATGTTCAAATCACTGTAAATAGCATTTCCATCTCCTTAAACTTTTATCATTTCTTTGTGTTGAGAGTCTTCACACTTCTACTAGTCCTTTATAAATTGTAAACAATAGTCACCTTTCTGTGCTCTGGAACACTAGAGTTTTTTCCTCCTATCCAATTGTATTTGATTATTGTTAACTAGCTTCTATCTCCCCTTCTCCCAAACATTCCTAGCTTCTCACTAGTCAGTATCTTCTTTTATGTACTTTTGTGAGATCAGCTTTATTAGCTTCCATATATGAGGGAAATGCAGTATTTGTCTTTCTGTGTCTGGCTTACTTCACTTAATGTAATGTATTCTAGTTCCATCCATGTTATTGCATTTCATTTTTTATGACCAAATAATATCCTATTGACTATATAGATCAATTTTCTTTATCCATTTAACTGTTGGACACCTTGGTTAATTCCACACCTTGGCTAATACAAATACTGCTATAATACATTTGAGAGTACAGGTATGATTCTGATGTACAAATTCCATTTCTTTGGATATGTGTCCAATAATGGGATTGTTGAATCATGTGATAGTTTTATTTTTAGTGTTACTTGAGGAATTTCAGTGCTTTCCATAAATGGCTATACAAATTTAGGTTCTGATCAACACTGTGGAAGGGTTCTGCCTTACTTCATATCTTATTAGTATTTGTTATTTTTGTTTTTTTAATAGCTAGTTTTACTGGAGTTAAGTAGTTTCTTGTGGTTTTAATTTGCATTTCACTGATTTAGATTGTTGAACATTTTTCATGTATTGGCCATTTGTATACAGTATTTTTTTTTTGTACTGGGACTCGAACTCAGGACATTGCACGTGGCAGGCAGGAACTGTACCACAGAGCTGTTTCCTTAGCCTGTTTGCCTGTTTTGAATCAGAGTATTTGGTTTCTTTTGCTGTTTTTTGAATTTCTTATATATTTATGGAACCCAATTCCTTGTTGGATTAATAGTTTGCAAGTATTTTATTCCATTCTTCAGATTGCCTCTTCACTCTTTGTGGTTTGATAAAATCTCATTTGTCTATTTTTACTTTCACTGCACTGGATCCAATTTGAGTTTGTTTTTTATATTTCTTTTGTCTGTGAAGAATCCAGTATTTCTAGCACCATTTATTGAAGAGACTGTCCTTTCTCCAGGATGTATTTTTCTCCAAAGTGTGTATGTCCTTTCTCTAGAGTACTGAGGGAGAGGGATACCAGGGATTGAACTCACAACCTCACACTTGCTAGGCAGGTGCTTTTGCAGCTGAGCTAAATCCCCAGCGCACTTGAGTATATTTTTATTGGAGATCAGTTGACTGTGGATGTATGAACTTACTGCTGAGTTCCCGCTTCTGCCTCATTGGTTGAGTCAGTTACTCAACTAACACCACTCTGTTTTGTTTGCTGTATAGCATTATAGTATGTTTTTAGGCCAGATATTCTGATGCCTCCAGATGTGTTTTGTTCAAGATTGCTTTGGCTATTTGGAGTCTCTTTTGGTTTTGTAAGAATTTTAGGATTTTTTTTCTTGTTCTGTGGAGAATGGCATTGGTATTTTGTTATGGATTGCTTTGAATCTGTCGATCAATTAGGGTAGTATCAACAATTTAACAATATTAACTTGCCCAAACCATAAAAATGAAATCCACTCTTCCTGGGCATGATAGCACATTCCTAATTTCAGCTTCTCAGAAGGCTGATGCAAGGAGGATTATAAAGTCAAAAGCATCCTGGCTACTTAGTGAGAACCTGCTAAAAAATTTTAAAAGGTGCATGGGGGTGTAGCTCAGCACTCCCTAGATTCAATCCCTTGTACTAAAAAAAATAAATAAAACTCAACCTTCTCTCACGCCAATCTTCCCACTTCTCTGTGTCCTAATTTCTTTAGCTTCTCTAATGAGTCTGAAGATTTTTCTTTCCTCAGGGTTACTGTTCAGACTCTTTCTACCTTCAGGAAGATTTCTACTAGTTTTCACGTGGTGACTCCAAATCATTTTGATATGAGCAACAATGGCACCTCTTCAAGAAGTCTTCTGTGAATTAAATTGGATTCTTAGATTTTTTTTTTTAAATTTTCACACACACTCTGATTTCTTTCAAAACTCTTACCATAATCTGTGTCTTAGTTACTTTTCTCGTTGCTGAGACAGAACACCCAACTTCCAAAGTTAAAGGAAGAGAGGTTGATTTGACTCAGAGTTTATAGAGATTTCTGTCCATTCTTAGTTACTATTCTTGTTGCTGAGATAAAATACCTAGCCCTCAAAGTTAAAGGAGGAAGGGTTTATTTAGCTCACAGTTTGTGGAGGTTTTAGTCCATAGTTGTCTGGCTCTAAAGCAGGGTGGCATGGCAGAGGGACAACAGTTCATAGTGGTGGGAAAACAGCAAAAGCAAGCAAGAAAGCATGAGACAAGCCTCTTTCTGTCCCTTATATAGTGACCAGCCTATTGGGATTAGGGAAGTGACAACCCAGTCAGTGGACTGATCCAGCAATCACCCTCTCTTAATCCCAGCATTCCTCTGTAAATCAGTCACACACTCCACAGCCACCTCCCAAGAAACTTTATGACTGCATGAGGCTTGGAGGACATTAGACACAAACCATAACCCCATAGTTGGCTAGCTCCAAGGCAGAGTGGCATGGCAGAGAGGCACTGCAAAGGAAAAATAGTCCATGACAAGCAGGCAGATGAAAGCAAGCAAGAGACCTTAGCAGCTTCTTTCGGCACCCTATAGTTTTATCTGGCCTAGCAGGATTAGGATGGTGCCAAACCAATCAGTGGACTGACTTCTAGATCCTCCCATCTCTGAAAAACCCTACTTATAACGGCATGAGGCTTTGGGGACATATCTAGACAAAAGTCATTGTTACCTTATTTATCTGTTTTGTCCACTAAATAATAAACTCCACAGGAATAAAAAAAGGACAGAAATTGTGGTAATATTATTCACTGTTGAATTCATAATAGTGGACTTTGTGTCTAGCAAACAACAGTGCTAAATATTTATTGAATGAATAAATGAGCTTATTTCTTTGTTTCACTTCTCTTTATTATAAAAGACAAGAAGATTGGGGCTGGGGATTTAGCTCAGCGGCATAAGCGCCTGCCTTGCAAGCAGGCAGCCGTGAGTTCGATCCCTGGTACCAGTAAAAAGGAAAAAGACAAAAAAAAAAAACAACAAAAAAAAAAGACAAGAAGATGAGATAGCCTAAGACATAATTGCATACATTCTAGTCCCCTAAAGATCATTTCTTTTTCTATACTACTTTATATTTTATATAGTACTTTACCACTACTTTATGTCCTTTTACCACATTCTTTTTCTTTGAATTTTAAAAAAGTACATGCTAAAAATGTCTTCATATGACCTTAGAGTGAATGCATTGAGGCAACTTGTCTTTATGCTCTGCTTCCAGTCTGTCCTATTTTCTGCTTCCTTAACAGTTTTCTTCTTTTCATCTATATTGCTGTCCGAAAAATTACCACTTAATTGTTCATTGTAAAACTAAAAGCCTTCCCTCAGTTCTTATATCAGGTTTGATAATCCCTTCCTCTAAAACTCCTTTTGATGTCCCTTCTTTATTTTGCTCTTCAATTTAGAGACTTTATTCTGACTCTCAATTTTCTTTATATTCATTTTCACACAGTTGGATATCACTTCTTTGTAAGTACTGTGCTCTCATTAATTTCTTACTTGACTTCCACTGTCATATTTAGATCTGCCTATCAAAATAATTAAGCTCTTGGTTTTAGATGCTTCTTTAATTTTTCAACTTAGATTATTGTTTACCCACATTGTTTACTCAGGCTTGTGATCGTAGAAATTAACTTTTGTGAAGCAGTGTGGCATAGTAGTTAGGAGAGTAAACTGCCAAGATTCAGAGATGGTTTCATGACTTACTAGTTCGGTGACCTGGTGAAGGAAGTTCTTTAACTTCCTCATCTTTCATTGTCCTCATCTGTTAAAAAAGGGGAAAGGAATAACAGCACTTTCCTTTGATGATTGTTATACAGTGGCACTTTGGTTCACCAGCTTTGTTTGTTTTATGATTTTGGAAATAATGGCCTGTTTGTGTTTATATGGGAAACGTGGCCAAAGTCATGTTTGTTCCCTGTTGCAACAAAATTTTGCCAAATGCTTCTGTTTGTGAACCAGAACAAAAAAGCATTCCTTCACCAAGGCAACACTGTAAGATGAAGTTTGTTCATAGGCATGAAGTCCTTATTAGATCAGAGCTTGGTATATAGTGAATATTGGTAAATGTTACTATTTTTTAAAATTCATTTGTTACCCTTACTAAATCTGCTGCAAAATCTGTTAACTCTGTCTTATATATCTTTTTCATTCTGCCACTTATCAGTTAAAACCATAATTTTCTCATATTTGAAATATAGTTACTTTGTAACTTACTACTTTTTACGTAAAACCTGATCTTTTATGCAAGTCACTTAAATGTCTACACTATCTTACATGATGATTTTAAGTCTGTTTTCTAATAGTGTACATGCATTGCTAAAATTACACTTTTTAAAATAATTCTAGTATGAAGTTCTAGTTCGTTTGACCTTTCCTCTAAAGTTCATTGTGCATTTTTCCACTAGGGGGCAAGACAATGTCATGGGAGTTAAATACTGCTTTAGGAAAAATGATCATGTGGTTATTGCTATGCCATATCTGGAGCATGAGTCTTTTTTGGTAGGTTTTAAGATTTCTTGAATTTTAATTATCTAAATGTTTGCTTGGAAAAAACTTTATGACCACATTCATAATTTTATTTTAGGACATTTTGAATTCTCTTTCCTTTCAAGAAGTACGGGAATATATGTTTAATCTTTTCAAAGCTTTGAAACGCATTCATCAGTTTGGAATTGTTCACCGTGATGTTAAACCCAGTAACTTTTTATATAATAGACGCCTAAAAAAGTAAGTATGAAGAATTCCCAGAAAATACTTACACTTGTGTATTTGTGCTATCGGATCTCTCTCTGCAACAGCTTTGTATAAATTATTATTATTATTATTATTATTTTTGTCATTGGTACTAGGGATTGAACTCAAGACCTTGCACTTACCAGGCAGGCACTGCTGACCCCGGCCCTTGTACAAATATTATGGTTTAAAACTTTTTTTGTAATTGGGGGAAAGAAATGCATGAAAGAAATACTGTTTTCTTCATGCATTTCTTTCCCCCAATTACAAAAAAAATCTCTGGGCTTCATTTTTCTGTTTTAGTAAATGAGGGAATTATATAACATGATAGCTAATTTTGTTTCTGTATCAGAGTTCTGATTTTATGTATATTTTTTGGGCTCATATCAATAAAGGCATTACTTAAGCTGAAAATAAAATACTGCTACTATATAATAGATTATATTAAGATAATTAAAATTTATTTGCAAGTATTACAATGTTACTAAGCTTTAATTAATTAAAGAAAAGTAAAGATTAATTTTGTTTCCTAGGTACGCGTTGGTAGACTTTGGTTTGGCCCAAGGAACCCATGATACAAAAATAGAGCTTCTCAAATTGGTCCAGTCTGAAGCTGAGCAAGAATGTTGTCCACAAAACAAGTCTCACATAGTCATTGGAGGCAAGATCTCATTGAGTGGCCCAGCATATAAGGAGCAGAATCTGCACACTACCATGAAAAATAAGGAGCAGAATCTGCACTCTACCACGAAAAATAAGGAGCAGAATCTGCACTCTACCATGAAAAATAAGGAGCAGAATCTACACTCTACCACGAAAACTTCTGTCAAAAGACCCTACACAAATACACAAATTCAGATTAAACAAGGAAAAGATGGAAAGGTTCTACCTTTTATTATTCTTAAGACCTCCTATCATACCATTTTAGAAATGTACTCCTTGCTCCAATAGGAGATATAATACTAAGACAGTACCTGTAATTTACCTTTTAAAAATTCTTGTTATATGCATTTGTTTGATTAGATTGTTACCAAGATTTGAACTGAGCTATTTTATTTTTTCAAAATGAAGTTTTTGAATTTAGCTCAGTGGCATAAGCGCCTGCCTGGCAAGTGCCAGGTTGTGAGTTTGATCCCCAGTTCCTCAAAAAAAAAAAAAAGAAAAGTTTTTACTTTGTTGATCTTTGTCATATATTCTAAAACTATGTGATAAATATGGAAAATTATAAATTTTCTCTGCATGTTATAAAGTTCAGATTATCATTTTTAAAAGAAATTGTTAGTTATAGGGGCAAAAATATGAAGTGTCTATCTCCATTTTAGCTGCACAGCAAAATGTAGCATTTAATGTAGGTGACTTTTTAAATTTTTCTAGTTATATATATCTGTGGGGTATGATAGCATTGTATGGGTATTAAGAGTTCTGTCTAGACTATTTTCTCCTTTTACAGAAGTGCTTTGGTGCCTGAGAATGTCTTGGATGCAGCTGTTTTTGTTTCCTATCACTTAACTCTTTTAAAACTATGGCAGAGTACAGCTGGCAGAAAGTGTTACAGACGTAATCCTTATTTTCCTTGTTTTTGTTGGTATTGTAGGAGGGATCTGTAGGCCTTTCTGCCCAGCGCTCTGTTTTTGGAGAAAGAAATTTCAATATACACAGCTCCATTTCACATGAGAGCCCTGCAGTGAAAGTAAGTAATGTAGCTTAATAGTCCAATGGTCAGTCAGTCATTCACTAAGGAGAGTTTAGGTAATGACTAGATGAGTATTTATTAAGTAGAGTATAGCTTTGGCAGTATAATTGCTGTGAGCATTTAATCAAAACTTTTATCTTCTCTGATTTTTTTTCCTGAACTTTTCTGGTAAATGTTTCATCATTTTTGGTTAGCTATTTTTCTTTCCCTACAGCACTATTTGGAACATTAAAACTTTTCTGTCAAGATTGCCAGAATTGTGAGCTCCCACACCTCACATAGTTCTGACACATATGTGATGCTATACAGATGTTTATAAAGTCAACAAAATTATCAATGTTAGATGATTATAAATTGACTTGCTATCTTGTGACAGCTAGAGACTGGAACAACAAATTAAAACTGATTTTAGCTAATGTAATTGTGCAATTTATAGTTCTGAAATGGAGTTAGACACTAGAACACAACTTACACCTTTGTAATATATCATCAAAAATTCTGTTAAAATGTAAGTCAAATATTTGCCAAGTTGATTAGTAAATTTTAATGCAGGTTGTTTGAAAATCCCAGAAAGATCTTAAACTTTTTAGTTGATAAATGTTTGTTTATATTCCACTAGCACACCCAGCAGTTTTAAAAGTTGCTCTTCTGTCACTGCATTTTACCATACTAGCATTTGAAGGCATTGTATTATATCATGAAAGTAGAAAATGTAATTTTTCTTTTATAGCTCATAAAGCAGTCAAAGACTATGGATGTAATATCAAGAAAGTTAGCAACAAAAAAGAAGGCTATTTCTACAAAAGTTATGAATAGTGGTGTGGTAAAGAAGACTGTCAGCTCTTGCCCAGCCAGCCTGACCTGTGACTGCTATGCAACAGATAAAGTTTGCAGTATTTGCCTTTCAAGGTAACCTGTTTTATTGGTGTTGTAAAATCACTAGCATGCTTCCAGACAAGATTATAAATTGAACTAATTTTGGTGGGCAGTTTGTTTAGTGAGTAAAGAGTAACAGTGGCTGTGTAGATCTGTGAACTGCACAGGCACTGATACAGAGCAAAGCCTTGAAGAACATATAACTGTTGTTATACACTGTTTATTTAACATGCATATTCTCTTTAGAAAATACATTTGAGCTAATATGCAAATAGTTTGAAAGGTAGAAAATAAGTGTTTTTAGAAACTTGGAATTGACATTTGGCTTGCTGATTTAATCATTTCTGTTTTCTCTATTTCTGCCTATGTGGAATAACCAGAACCAAGTAATAGAGCTTTCTTATTCCCATCTTTAATGGTTTGCCTCCAGAATTTTTCCTTTTCCTTTAAGACTTGGCTTTCATAAAGCTTTCCCTGATTAACTCAAATCTATGAGACATGGAGTATATCAATAATTAATCACCCAAAAACCAATGAATTTTTACATAAATTCTTATTATCTTCTGTTTTACTATTATGGCTTTTATCATTTGCCTCTGTTTTTGTGCTTAGAAATTACCTAAAAAGACCAGAAATCTAGTAGAAGAGAATGAAATTAGTAGAGTAAAACTCTAGGTAGATGATCACACTAGCTTATCATTTGGTTTATATCTATATCAAGGCAAAATTTACTTTGAACTAAATTGATAAATATACTTTCTTGGACTTAAATAGTTCAACTTTAACATAACTAGAGAAATCTTACTTCTTTATTATAAGGCGTCAGCAAGTTGCCCCTAGGGCAGGTACACCAGGATTCAGAGCACCAGAGGTCTTGACAAAATGCCCGAATCAGTCTACAGGTATGTTGCACTGGAAACATGGAATCTAATTCAAATGTCTTTTCCCAGATACTTCTTTGGGGACTTTATTTTTGAGACAAGGTCTCACTATATAGCCCAGCTGGCTTCAAACTTGTGGTAATCTGATCCTCCTGCTTTTTAGCCTCCTGAATACTGGGATTACAGGCATGTACCACCACTTCTGAGCTATTTTTTATGAAATTTTTGATCCTAATATTGCTTCTTGTTTTTAAATAATTTTTCTGGAAGAATATTTTGCTTATAAGGTGATTTTGTTACTACTACTATCACTTTTATAGAGAAAAAATATGTTTAATAGTTTTTAACCACTTGTAGTACTTTATCGGTTTATTTAATACTTCAGTTTTTTTGTGGTACAGATATAATTGTATTTGGTTAGAATTACTTTTTTGTTACTGTGAAAACAGTGCAATAGCAATTAAAAGATTTTGAAAAAGAAAGTATTCTGTAGTCTAAAAGTTGTCATGGAGCTAGAACTCAGGTAACATCTGTTGAATGAATAGATGAATCCTGCTATTCACTTGGATTATAGGCTTTAAAGAAATACATTCATTCATTGTGTCTGTGTTCTGTGCTTGCTGATGATGCAGAAATGAATGAGACCATCTGCTTGCACTCTAGTTAAGGTGTGTTCTCAGATAGTAATTACAAAATAACCTATTGAATATGGTAAAACTTTCTATAAGGGATTTAACAGATACCTTCACTAACTCAAAGATTGTGAAAGGAAGTTCATAGAAAAGATGATCTCTGAGATAAGACTGTAAATTGTGGTAAAGAATTAACAATGAGGCATGAGCTGAGGAACTCAAACAGCATAATCTCGGCAAATAGGAAATTAAAAGATTAATGTTTCTAGAATCTAAGGTCCAATTTTAATGGTTAGAAATAAACATGTGACAGAAGTATACCAAGTAAGATTGTGCTTGTTAAACAGTTTGCAATATGTACTGTAGAAAGCTTTTCAAGAAGAAAAGATGGTGACTGTCTTTAGGTAGGTCATTCTGGCAGGCATGCAGTGAGGGTAGATTTTGGAGGATGGTAACCTGCAATGGTCCGCGTGAGAGAGATGATGAAAATATGAGCAGGAGCATTGGCAAAAGGAATGAATAGGAAGGTGAAAGGATCAGAAAGACAGAGCCTACTTTTTAGGTATAACTAGTTATTAAGTTTGAGTGTGATGAGGTAGTGCGGGGAAAAAGCATCTATGATATTTATTAGATTCCTGGCCTGAGGGGTTTTGGTGTGTATAGGAGCCACAGTGGAGAATAAGGGAGCTACAACTGGTTTATGGGGATAGGTAAAATTGCGGTGAGATATCCAAAAAGAGATGCCTGACACAATAAAATTACTTTAAGTCAGCTCAGGGAAGAAGTTAGACTAGAAATATAGTTGAGTGTTATAGTTATATAAATGATACCTGAAGCTGTGGAAGTGAATGAAATAATCAGATTACACAGGAGGAAAGATTTGAACTCTGAGGAACCTCAGCACTTATGGCTAGGAAAACACAGTGAAGGAACAGACTAAAAAGTAGAAATGGATCTAAGAAAGGCAGGTAATCGGTGGCCAAGGGAATAGAGAACAGTAACTCAGTAATACTGCTTCAACAATTAGGAAATCTGTCCCTAAAAGGGGGAAAAGGAGCTTTTTAATATGAAGCTGAGCTAGTCTGTTTTTCTGGTTTGGGTAATGGTATTCATTTTGGCACTGCTAGGATTGAACGCAGGACCAAAGCTTAAACTAGGCTTAATATTAACTTCCAGAATTCAGGAGATTATTAAAGTTTCTATACTAATAGTTGATGTTAGTATCTGACTAAAGTAGAGCATCTTAGTTTTCAGTACTTTACACTAAAATAAAAATACTTTAACCTCTGGCTGTGGATCTTAAGGAGTATCCAGATTTTTTCCCCACAGTTATTTTTGGTATCTTTTGCCCTTATAAAATATAATTTACTTAGAGTTTTCTGATGGTGTATTATGCTTTTAAATTAATCAAAGTGTTCAAGAAAGAAAATACTGTGTTTTTGTAAGGGTGTTGAGTCAAATCCTGATTACAGTGAAATCACCTGAGAAACTTTTAAAAATACACACTCCAAATCTAATTGATTATAACCTCTGAGAGATTGAGCCTCTTGACATCTGAATTTTTTCAGACTCCTAAAATGATGTTAATGCCCAGTAAACATAAAAAACTACTTGTTTAGATGGTATGTTATATATAGATTATATATTTGGAATTTATTTTAAAGTTTGTTCTCTGTTACAGCAATTGACATGTGGTCTGCAGGTGTCATTTTCCTTTCTCTGCTAAGTGGGCGATATCCATTTTATAAAGCAAGTGATGATTTAACTGCTTTGGCTCAAATTATGACAATTCGAGGATCCAGGGAAACTATCCAGGCTGCTAAAACTTTTGGTAAGCAGTTTTGTATTACAGAATAAAACAAATGCCTCTGGTAATCTCCAACAGATCACTTAATAAATTATTTAAAAATTCTCTTCACAAAGAAGTACTCAGTGTTTATAAAGTTCTAATTTTAGGAAATTTCTCAGTTGCTTCAAAATAAGTTTTATTCAGGTAAGAAAATATCATGTATATATTTATATATTATATATTTGTGTTATTTTGCCAAATTAAAATACTAAACTACTCTAATATTTAAAGTTCAATTTTATAATTTTAATTAGGAATAAAAATCTTAATTCTCTTTTATATAAATATTTTTAGTAATAGATTTTAATTTTTTGTTGTATATTAAACATCAGATTGTCTGCCTGGTACTGATAAAGTCTTTGTTTTAATTGATCTTAGTTTAACAAGTAAAGTTAATTTTAATACAGTATAATAAGGTCTACAATGGGGAAGAGAATAGAAATGTGTGTTGTCAGATTCTTTAGAATTAGGATAGCAGAGAAGTGAAAAGGACTGGAACACCTTTTCTTATGGAGTATTATTTTAAATATACATTAGATATGGTAAGTCTTCTTAGCCATGTAGGTTCTACTTTATAGGGTACCTAAGAATTATCTCAGCCTTGCTCTGTCCAACAGCTTGAACTCAAATGCACACCTTGTGTTTAAGATAGTTACAGTTAAAATGTTTTCCAAGGAGTGGCTATGCCTGCATTAGCTTGTATACCCAATATGTGCAAAGTTTCAATCAACCTATCTCAAGGGTATTGGGGCCCAGATCCAGGATCAGTGGTCTTAACCAGAAGTAACATTAAATTATCTGAGAAACTTGAAGAAATACACATGCCTGCCCAGCCCCACCCATTTCTGGAAAATATGATTCAGAACAATATGATACTTAGGAAGGCTCCAGCTTGTTAGTTTGATGACAGAAGTGATTTTGACTAAAGAACTACTTCTTAGTAACCACTGCTACAAAAATGATTGTCCCTTGCGTAGGTACCAATGCCATGGTCTATTTCACAAGAAAAATTTAGTGATAGTTGTCAGGCAAGTCTCCTGATAGAGTCTTGCCAAAAAAATATTTTTGTAATACAGTCAGTTCACAACTTTTATCTGTCTTCTTCGTATTACAAGAAAATTTTGAGAAACATAGGGCAAAATAATATATATACAAAGGAAAAGTAATTGTGACTGTAAAACAAGATTTTTATATTAAAACTGATATTATACTAATTGTAATAAATGAGGATATTCTCAATTAATTGAGAAAACTTTTATGTACTATTAAAAAACTTTTAAAGATGTTCATGAACTTGGCTTATCAGCCAGCACCAAAACATTTTGTTGAAGAGCTTGGATCTTCCTCATTGAATGTAATGGTTACAATGCAGGTCAATAGTGGGATTATAGAATCTGACAAAAGTAATCCACAGCAAGTCCCATGATAGCAGGCACTTGTTTTCATATTTTAAAAATAATCATGCTTTGTAGCATTTGTCTTGGCTTTTTTTAGTACGGTAGTACAGCTTTGTATAGAGTACTAAAGACTGAAAATTTTGGCACATACAGCTGTGTTCCCCTTTACAACATAAGGGAATGAGTTGCCTGGGATTAGCAGTGAGTACTACTTCTCCTGCGTGTAACCTGTTCTCCTGTCCTTATCCCTAGACCTTGCCCCATTGCAGATCATTAAATACTCTATGAATTGTATTGAATAAATTCAAAAGAAAACTATGAACTAAAAAAAATTTTTTAAACTGTCACAATATATGCTTTGCTTGGTTGTATTAGTATAAATTCTTTTCCCTAAATATTTTGAATATATCCTCTTCTTTGATCATATGTGAAAATAATGTAGGCATATTATATAGCTTGTGACATGCTATAACATACAGGATTATTTCATGACTTCATAATTTAATAAATTAAGAAATAAAACTATATGCTTCTTCTCTTCTAAGACTTTCATAGAAAAGCTAAGAATGATAGATTTAAAAGTAAAAAAGAATTGGCATGCTGTACCCTCACCAAATTAAATTGTGGTAATTTGTTTCCTTTGTTTTCACTGCCTGCACCTCCTACTTTTCCTGCCTCAGTATTCCAGTCCAGTGGTTAGATCAGAATATGTAAAGGTAACTTTATTACCTGCACTGTTTTGGTGGTAATCTGAATACTCCAAAAAGGAATCTAAATATTCTTCTACTCCTCACTTAGAGACATATTTAAATAAGGAAATAAAAGGCAAAAGTCGTATATATGTGCCTCGCCATTTGTTTGTAGACTTTTTTCACACGGTGTCTGATATAAGCTTATAGCTGGGGGTGGGGTAAAGATTGTAAAAACCAGGTCTGGTTTAAAAAATTCATTCAGAAACATTGTTAGGACTTTATATGTGCCAGGTATTATTGTGATTTTCTGCTTTCATAGAACTCTAATTCTAATGAGGTAAAGAAAATAAATATAGTAAGTCCCTGACTTACAAACATTCGAGTTACAAACTTTCACATGTATACTATATAAACTGTTTGCTTTCAAACGAATCTAACTTATGAACAATTGTGGAATGGAACTCGTTCATAAATCTGAGACTTACTATATTTATTATCAGAAATAAATGCTATTGAGAAAGACAAAAGGAGAAAGGGAATGAAGAGGGTACAGCTATTTAAGATTGATTGGTCAAGAACAGCATCTCTCAAAATGTGACATTTAATAGTCGCTCAGATGGATAATGCTTTTTTCTTCAATCTGATAGACATTAGCTGAGAACCCAATATGTACAAGACATTGTATGTTTTGAGGCTTTAAAGATTCAAAACAAAACAAAAACAATTGTCTCACTTTCAAAGAGCTCAGTCTCAGGATATGGTTATACATTTATCAGTTATAATACAGGAGTAAATGATAGAACTGTCCCAAGAATACGGCAAGAGCTTGAAATATTCGATTCTCTGAATATCAGACCTAATAGAGATTATTTTTGACCTAAGTGGCTATGTCTTAGGCACGTGATGGGTGTAGAGCATCGTAGGCTATTGTAGTCAAAGGTACAAGTGTTTGGAAATGGGGCAAAGGGTGGTAGCTACAGCTGGTTAAAAATTACAGAAGATTAAAATGAAGCTGAAAAGGTTGACAGTCAAGTGAATATGCCTGGTTGCTGCTTTCTACTTATTATTTCCCACCTTATGATTTGGCCTTCAACTGTAGTTAGATACAATTTAAAAATAGTATGTGGTCTGTCTTATACTCTGTATTTCCATAAAAGCATATGCCTGACTTGGATGATTCTCATGAAAGATGTTTCTGAAATTTTTAAATAACGTAAGAATGGTTTTTTGTTCTGTTTTTTTTTTTTTTTTTTTTTCCTCTTTTAGGTAAATCAATACTATGTAGCAAAGAAGTCCCAGCTCAAAACTTGAGGAAACTCTGTGAGAGACTCAGGAGTCAAGGGTCTGACACTCCCAAATTAGCAAGTGATATCCAGAGATGTCCTTCTCATGATTCAACTTTTTCAGATAAGACTGACCATAAAGCTTCTTACGTCATTCAAAGATCTCAAGTACAACCCTCAAGAGATTCATTATATAAAGGAGATAATGGGTGTGAGAAACATTTTAATGAGAATAAGACCAGTGTAGAAGGCTGGGATGAGGTACCTGATGAAGCTTATGATCTTCTGGATAAACTTCTAGATCTAAATCCAGCTTCAAGAATAACAGCAGAAGAAGCTTTGTTACATCCATTTTTTAAAGATATGAGCTTGTGATGATGGTTCTTCATTTAATGTTTGTTTGTTTGATGTATAAACAATAGAAATTTATTTGGCTCACAGTTTTGGAAGTTGGGAAGTCCAAGAGCGTGGTACTCATCACAGCTGGCAAGGCTCATCCATAGCAGAAGGCAGAAGGACAGGGTAGCACATGAGACAGAGATTCATTTAATGATATTGTATATAGAGAGGCAGAGTGAAAGAGTCCTTTGTAATAGCCATAAATTCTTATTTAAAGAATAAGGAAGGGTGAATGTTTTAAAATCTTAGTATTTGTCCTGGTGACAGACTGTAAAATATAGATTTAAAATTACTTGAAATGCCTCAAAGAGTTCTTTCAGCTAACTACATGACATGGAGTTGAAGTCAACCAAGTAGAATCAGATCTTTAGCCATAGGCAAAAGAGGGAACAATTTTACTTTGGGCCATGGGTTCAAGTTATCAGGTTAATGTATGTGATAGGGGTTAAATGAGTCAGAAAACTTAGTTTCCTGCTGCCTTAAGGTATGAGCCACCTTTGAAAAATTCATACTGATGCTAATACTCAAAATTCTTTTCAAGTTAAATAATAACTTCTTCTGGAGATACACATGCCTTTTATAAACAGGAAATGTTTGTGGGGCAAAATATCACTTGAAATTGTATTTAATTTATTCATTTAAAAAATACTTCGTGAAACACTTTTTTCATTAATTGTCATGTTTTCTTTCTTTCTTTTTTTCCCCCTTCTCTGCCCCTACCTAACATTCTCCTTGGAATTGATATGGTACCATAAATTTCTGGGTGCTTTACTAAGTGTAATGTGTTTACAGTTGAGAATTTAAAATAATAAGACACACTAGTTGATAAAGGGAAGCATTCAAGAGCAAGGTGAATATTATTTATGTTTCCCACAATATCTTAGCTATAATTAGGTAACTGCTAAAGGGAAAAGTGAACATAGAGTTAAGAACTTTACTGGTGATACTTTTTACCTAGAGCCATTCAGATTTCTACAGCTGTTTTAACTTAAATGGTTTGGGAAGACATAAATGAAGGATGCAGAGTAGAAAAGGACCTAGTGTAGAAGTTGATGTTATTGACATTCCAAAATGGTCCATGACAGTATATCACACTTCTATGCAAAGTAAGTCTGAGAGAAGTTTCTCACTTAGCAGTTAAAGACTATAAACATTGACTTTGTTATTTTGAGCCTTGATATGTCAGTATGCCTACCTAATGTTTGGTAATTGTAATTTAATATGTGTGTGCATGTGCACAATTGCCATTGATTTGATGTCTTATGCTGTAATTTTTTAAAAATTTTGAATGTTCTCTAATTTGTATGTTTAATAAAATTATATGTCAACTATTCATTTAAAAAATGATAATCAGATGTAGATGTGTGCACCTGTTATCCCAGCTACTCAGGACACCGGGGCAAGAGAATCACAAGTTGAAAGTTGGCTTGGGCAACTTAGGCCATGCCTGAAAATTTAAGAAAGAGCTGAGGAATAGAGCTCAGTGATCGTGACTGATCTCTAGTATGTGCTGACATGTGTCTTATAAGTAGTCCCAGCTACTTATAAGGCTAACACACAAGTTTGGGGTCCAGTTTATGCAACACAATGAGACCACCCCCCATCTCTTTTTGTAAAAAAAAAACTTCAAAATTTTTGCCCAGCTCTTCAGATTAATGAGTAATTCTTTCAGCAAATGGTGATAATAGGTTAATAACTATAAATAGTAATAGTTTTAGTAATAACTATAAATATTTTGGTCAAAATGTATTGTCCAAATAACATAAAAAAGGCTTGGCTATAGAAGAGATGGTCACTGACCAGGATATTTGTCCCAAATAGAGTAAATCATCTCAGTAACCAAAATGAAGTCTTTATAGTCAGCTGGAAGTTTTGATTCACACAGATAGAGAAAAAAAATTTTACCAGTAGGGTAAGGAAGGGAGACACTCTGGCAGGAAGTTTTGAATTCAAACTTGTCCATGTTAATTTTGTTAGGATGGAACTTTGTTGATAGACAAGAAGGGAGGTAAATGGAGCTGGTGTTTTAAAAAATGGTACCATGTTCTAAGTTGGTTCCTAGTAGTTGTAATCCCACTGGAGAATGTTGCTACAATTTTGGGGAAAATTCCCCAATGTGCTTCATCAAAATCAGCAAGAATAAATATTCTTGAGATTTTTAGGCCTTTGCAATACACTTTTATAATGGCAGATAGCTTCCTAAAATATTCAGCCAAAATAGTCGCTTCTGGAGAAAGACTAGAAGAGTAAATAGTGTTCCAATTACAATGGAAGTTCTTGCAATATACAGCTGTTTTTCATTGTCAACCTTTTAAAATTCTTATTGCTCAGGCTCTTGAGATAAAATTGTTGAGGGTATTTTCATTAAATATGCCTTAGACATTTGGAACTATTAATATAACAAGATACAATTGTTAGTTTTGCAAAGAGGCTATAGCTCTAGCATTTTAAATGAAACTTTTCCTTAAAAGGAGATGGTTATGGTGGTTTTAATGACCTAAATAAAAATGTGGCTCGAGTGGTTATTCCAAAGAATTAGATGTTAAGTTTATTTCAAAATCAGAATGAAAGTCATCAAGTAATGTTAATTGTTTCATTCCTGGCATCACTGTTTTAGGGACAAAACTGTTACAGATGTCAGAATAGTGATTGCATAAAATCTTGAAACCCACAAAAGTTGCAGGCTTTGGTCTTAGTAATTTCAGTTGTTTATGTAATTTCAACTCTCCACGTCACTGAAAAGTTAGTTATCTTAAGAAGCTGTGGCCAAATTTGGCGGGTAATGCTGTCTGCAGTATCTGCAGTGTGGTGTTTCCGCCTACATGGTGCACACTGTGATCTTTGGAGAACACTGTCTTGACCCCAGACAGTAATGTCAACTCACTCTTCAGACTTTTCCTATATTCTTAGAACTGATGCTACTGTTTCCTAATTTTGCCAAATTACATGTCTGAATTGTCTGCCTTCCTTGAAAGGTAGACATTATCAGCCATATAGCAGATAAGTAATCCGAAGTAAAGTAATGCTATGCCAAATTAAGGGAATGTTTTCAATAAAATAACCACAAAAAGTACTAACATAAGTGCTTAGTAACTGATGTTTTAGGTACATAAAGTGAGAAGGCATGGTCTTAGGAAGTCATAATAAATTGGGTGAAAAAACTATAAAACAAAAATGAGAAAATAATTGCAATTTAATTTTCAAGATTAATGTCCATTTTTTTTTTCTCAGAAGAGTGAATTAAAAGGACAAAATTGGCCTTTGTCTTGTTTTCATTTTTTGAAAGTTTTATATATAGCTGTTATAAGGAAAGATCAGAAAATAGATGTAAATGGTTTAGATTTCTGTTCAAGCATATCCCACATGCAGAATATCCTTTTTGAATTGAACACTTCATGTTCTGACGTTTAAGCAGATTCCATGTTAGACCTGACTGAAAGCCTGTTTAAGAAAATTTTGTACTAAAAATTTTATTCACAATTGTGTGAAGGAAAATAGGGAATCAGTGGCTTCTAGATTTGTCTTCAGTTGCAGCTCTAGAGAATGCCGGTGTCCTCTAGTAGGAAGTTATGAAGAGGGATGAAGGGAAGAACTGCTGTGCTGTAATTAAAGGTAAAAACAGAACACTTAACAAGTTGTGACTGGTGCAGTTGTATGGTGAGTTTTGCATATGTCCTTGGATTACTGATGGTGTGTTTGTAAGTATATTTCATTATATATTTGCCCTCTGTAAATTCCTTCTGTAACTTTGCTGAAGACTAGCATATGATCTAGAAATGACTCCAACTAAGACAAGACCAAGAAAGTAAATCAGAAACAGATGCATGACTGTAGCTTCATACTGTTATTTTAGCTCTGTCTTTAAGAAAAAGGAACTGGGGATTGGGGAAATCTGTCTACCTTCAAATTTCTCTAGACCATCACTTTTTTTTATGATGTAGACATTTTGCATTTTTTTCTGGCATGTTTATGACTGTTATCTTCCTAAACTCAAATTTTCTGATTAAAAACAAAACTAGTCACGCTGTATGTGTAGGTAGGTACATGAGTAATCTTTCGGCACATATTACCAAAACTCCTTTAAAATATACTTTCCCCCAGGGTAGGGAAGATAAATGTCTTGTGCTCAGTGCGTGCCTTTCTTTCATCTTATTTTAAAATTCCATAGATAAGGGCAATATCAAATGTTTATTCCTCAAGAACAGGAAACTTCTTATCATTTTTATATCTAAAATTAATATCAATGTCTTACATCTCTTTGTATATTATGAGGAAGTATCTTTCTTGCTCATCCTTATGTATTTTGTCTAGAATAGGGCTTTCCATTTATTGAGTTGGGGTTCAATAAATATCAGTTGTGTGAATGTATTTAAGTTACATTCATAACTAATTTTGTATCTTGGCAAAATAGCAAGCCAAAACCTCTCAACAAGTGTGCCTTTATTATTTTTAATTTGCTACAATTTGATTAGGAAGTGACAACAAATAGTAACAACCCGAAACCTCATTTCTCCTGTGTAATTTCTTCCCCAAAAGACCTGGTCCTTCCCTCCCTTACTCGTAAAAGTTTAAAATATATAAAGGCAAGTTTCAGAGGCCATGCTTTAACATTCAGAGTAGATCAAAGTTGTCTTTCCCTCCAATCTGTGCATCCTAAATGTGTTTGTTTTTATTAGGCCATCAGAAGTCTCATTTCTCTCCCTACAAGGACTTCCCTGATTACACCAGTCCAAATAATCATTCCTTGATTTCCTATGCACAGATTATAAGTTTCTTGAAGGTCAAGATTTTATATTCTCCCACATTTCCTATCACCGCTGTAGAGACCCAAGTATTGTCAAAACTTTGGAGTTGACAAGGAACCTGACACCATGGAATATTTCAAAGCCCAACCACAATCCTGGTGTATTTTAATGATCTCAAATAGATCCTTTAATTCTAGAACATCTACTGTTTTCCCTTGTGATCTGTCCTGAGGCTCCTCCATTCCCAGGCCACCCTCCCATCCATCTCTGTACTAATTTCTCCATTCCAATTTGTTCGTGCTCTACTTCCATTGTGTTGTCCTTGGTGGAGACAAAGGACAGCTGGTGGACATTTTGTGTGTAATAGCCCTTCATGTCTTTGTATATATAAGTAGATGCTAAGCAAAAATTTCATACTTATAGTCATGTTTTTCGCTCCTACTTGTGTGTCAAATACTATAGTAATAAAAAAAAAAACTTCTAAGGGCTTATAGGTATAAAGGGGTATGGAAAAGCATAATATACACATTGATTATGGTTTGTAAGTCATCCTTATCCTGTAGGACCCTACCCATCTTGAATTTTTCTGAGATAATTTCAATCGTAAAATCTCTGTGTTTTGAGAACAAGTCCGAACAATTCTGCATCCAAATTGAATTTTTAAGACTTCCTTTCAAGTAGAAATGCAGTACCATAAAACTGTTAGAAATACATTCTGCTTTTTAACCTCTGAAAATGTATCCATTATAACATGGCATCTACGCTATCTCAGCTTTGGGAACCAACTGACATGTATATGACTTGGACTGTTATTGTGTCTTCTGAGTGCCAAATGGAATCTTAAGCATTTTCACTGTGGTCTTAGTTTAAAAGCATCATTGTCACAACTGGGGAATATGTTATGACTCCTGCTTAACCCTTATTGACCAACAGATAAACCCTGACTGGTGGCAATGTAACACGGAGTTAGCCAGAGGTGGCTCTTCCCTGAACTGTCTGTTTCCTCAGCTGAAAAATGGATTTCATGTGCCTTCTATTTGAAGGATAGGTGAGAGTATGCTTTCTAAGTACTGTGTTGGCATATGTGCATACATAATTGCTTCCCTCTCCCTCTCGCCTTCCTTCTCCTGGCTTCCCTTCATATTTTCATACAAGAGAGGGTCACATGAGAATATTTCTGTTTCTTCCTTTTCTTTTTAAGTACACCAGGCCTTTTAAACCACTGAATGGAAATGTCACAATGTGGGATGCTGTGAGCCTGAAACTACACTAATGCCAATTTTTTACATGTGATGTCACTTCTCTGTCCACCAGATGGCAGGAATTCCTTTGGCATATTCTGTGAGGAAGGGGGGCCCAAACAGGTCCGGACTGGTATATCAGTCTTCAAAAAAGAGAAACAGGTATACACACATACACATGCATGCACGCACACACACACACACACACACACACACAGAGCTTATATAATTAAAGCTTTCAGGCAAAAAAGGAGCTAGTGATCATATTACCTCTTCATCTTTCCAACTCTTTGTTTCTGAACTCTTGCTTATTCTGTTTGTCCTGCCTAGAACACTTCCTCACCAAACCCAGCTTCCTTTACCTGGCTGCCTCCTCTTCAGTCTTCAGGTCTTAGTGTATTCAATAGTGCCGTTAGGAAGACTACTTGACCACTCATCTGCATTCAGGATGCTGTACACTTCTCTGCTCAGTCTCCCACCCTGCTCGTCAGCATTCTGCTCATTATTCTGTATGCTACTTAAATGCTACATTAAGCAGACCTCCTACTTTTTATAATCTCTTCTGTGAGCACCTAAGTAGTGCTTAGCACCAATAGACCTCAAAAGCTATGCTGACTGGCCCTTACTATTATGGTACTTGTAACATTATATTATCAGTCCCTCTTGTCTGTATCATCTACTAGAGTATAAGCTCCATAACAAGAAGAAAAATAGGTGAGAGTATTATGTACTTGTGTCTAGTTTATGTACTTGTGTCTAGTTTATGTACATAGGTATTTGCACATAATAAATAGTTGAAAATGAGCATTTATAGAACTGTACACTGTCAGCATACACATAGCATGTCTGTAGTGAAGCATATTTTCTGTTTATTTTTGAGATTATTGGAGCAGAGGTGGAGGTATGGCAGCTGGACTCTATACCTGCGTTCCTTTGCTACAAAGCAACCTTTTTCAGAGTCAGCCAGGTAAGATTTGCTAGCAGTTACACTAAATAGGTGTTATGACAGTCAGACTTTTCAGTGAGCAAATTTAAAATCATGTCAAACTTTGTAGAAAGTTAAACACAGTCTCCAGAACAACAGTTTGGGAGGCCACAAAAAATTTAAAGAGCTAGAATGGATGTTTAAGAATAGATGTTTTGATGACAACCAGATATGGTGATACATATGCAACATGAGAACCTATGCTCATCTAGACAGTTATGAGAAATGAGGCTGAGGTACAACATTCAGGGAAAGAAAAAGACTCAGCCTTGATCATGAGTCTTTCCATGATATCTTGGAAAGATATTTTCTGGATCTTGAACAGAAAAAGATGCTCATATGTGAGGCCTCCTGAGCTCTGTGAAGTTTCCATGATAAAAGTCAAATGTGACTTTAGCCAGAGTCTCTCAGAGTGAAGAAGAGGCTAGCTCACTTCCATTTTTTCCAAGCGTCCCTATATGTTACTTATTTTAGATAAAGGACAACAAAACAGGTTTACAAAAATAGTTTTTAAATATTTTCATTTAACAAATTAACACATTTTTAACACCATTTACAATAAGTTTATGTGTTAATCCACATGAAACTTGCTATTCAACCATTTCTTTTAACCTAGAAAATGAACAGGTCTTCTAATACAACCTCATCTGGAGATAAATGTCAAAGGTCTGTGTTTGAGGCCTTGCTTTAGTGCCTGACACGTGACTTAATGTACCCTTGCCCATCCCTAATCTTCAGTACTGACCACATCCTTAGGTCGAGGATGTCCTATCTGATTAAGTGTGAGCGCTCAGATTCTAAGCAGAAGTTCTAAGCTCTGACTCAGCAGTGGGGGTTTAATACTAGGCTAAAAGAAAGCAACATTCTAGAGTGAAGACTGTGTATATATTCAGGATAAGGAATATATCTGACTTATCTTTGTCTTTCCAAGTATAAATACCGGAATCTTCTTTGCACCTACATTCACAAGTTGAAGAGAATGCAGCATATCCTGAAGCATAGTGGGTCGACCAAAATATTGATAGACTGACTCATTTTCTCCCTTATTCAACTGATCATCTTCTCCCTATTGTTAAAAGTGAGATGGTTCTGTTGTCTTCATTCCCCCACTTCAGCAGCGGAAACAATGCTAGACTCTAACAACAATGGTGCTAAGCAACTCTAGGGTCTTTCCTTTTCCTTTATCTTTTCTTTCTCCCAGATATATACACCCACCCTTCCCTTCATAATTTCCTTCTTTAGACTTCCTTACCTTCCTCTATAACTCTTTGCCCCTACTTCTGCTGTACTCCAGAAGCTACTAGGTAGTATGTAAAGAATTCATTGCATTTCTCCTGTATCAGATCTTAACTTGAGCAGTCATGACATATACCTTGGTGTGTTCAGTAAAACAAGATTGTTTTGATAATCCTAATGAGATCGAGATGTTTAAATTCTTCCCACTCTGTCATCTGCACAATGTGAGATGGATCCAAATATGTTGCAACAGTGTGGCGGCAGGCCTGGACTCTAGAGTTATGAAATATTTCAGCAAACTCTCCTTGTATAGCAATGTTATCAGCCAAGAACTCTACCCTTTATCCTGTCATCAAGAATTCTAGAGTACTTTCTCCTTGGTGTACTCACAGACTTTCAGAAATTTTTCCATGGTGGAACATGTGAAATGTTCATAAGACTCCTCTGGTAATTTCATTTTCCTCTGCAGGCACCAGCATTACACAGTCCATCCAAGTAGAGGCTTAGCAGTGGCACGTGAGCCCCCAAACCCAATGCTTCCCTAATTGCACTTTTAAGGGGTGGCAGATGTTTGAATTGGCAGCTGGGCTGCAGTAGATGGAAATAAGAACATTGTGTTCCCTTCCACGTGGAATCATGTATAGTTTTTTCAGCATATGATAAAGTTGCAGTAAGAAAGAAAATCTGAACTCTAGCTTTTTGGCTTTTCTCTGGATATAAATCTTAGCAAATCTGTTCATATTGTAAAACTTCATGGCACTCTGTACCACTTTTAGCAGCATCACTTCTTTTATCCCTCCTTGCACTGTCACAGTTTGTATGTCTGTCTTATCCTTGAGTCGTTGCCAGGTCTTACTAATTTTCATATCCCCACTTTATCCCTTTCTCCACCCAGTATCTAGCATAGTTCTTTACACAGAGTTATTGTTCAGTGACTGTTGAACTGCTGAAGCAGCTTTGCTTTGGAGCTGCATTTATCCAACCTTCTCAATGCCAAATTTTGGCAGGGGAAGGGGATAACATAAATATTTAATACACTATAAAGATGGCTGTAGGAGACTTAAATTGGGGTATATGCCCAGGCATCAACAGCTTTCTTTACATCTGGAAAGTCTGTACAAAGGAATGCTACTCGAGTCTTCGCATCAGTGTTCTGTGACTACCAACTCTTCCAGACATATCCTACTATGATTCATTAACCTAGGGTTTATACATGAGAAGCTGGTTTCCTCAAAACATCAGTTCTAGATATTTGAAACTTTTAGGAGTGGGGCTTGAACTAAGTCCTAATAAAAAGACTACAATCTTGAAGAAAAGTTCATAAGACTTTTCACTAGGGTTGCCCTGTTCTCACACCTGGAGTCTGTTTCTTTGGCTCATTCTTGAATTCTGTAATCTACTCCAGCATCCTTCTGGGAAATTGCTTTTGTACTTCAGTAAGTTTCATTTTTGATGCTAGATATGTACCTAGTTGATCGGAGATGGTATATATATAACCTTCAGCAAACCTCTTCATATTGACTTCTACTAGGCCTTGTTAAACTTGATCTCCCACTATGGCTGGGGTAAGGACTCCCATCTATGTCCCATCTGTTGGGGAAAACAGGTTCCAGTTTATGCTTCAAATACAAAATGAGGTTTTGATCAGCTACTAAAGGATTCTTTGACATATCCTAAAGCTCTTAGAGGAACAGGGTATAAGTCAATAAAAAAGAAAATATGCACACAAAATGCAAAATGGCATGAAGAAAATAACCAGGAGAAAAGAAGAAAGCAAGTCATGTTTACTGAAGGTCTTACCTACATGGCCTTTTGCCAGATTCCTTAAGTCTTCTTGTTAACCACTCCCGTGGTGCCTTCACCTTCTCTCATTGAATCATCAGACTTATAAACCTATATTCAACATCTTTTCTTGGGTTTATGTGTTCTATGAAGACTGGAACTATACAATGTATGTTTTGTTCATATCTGAATACTCTTTCCTCACAGAGTTCCAGAAAACTGCAGGGCAAATATTGCATGAATAAATAAATGCATTTATTCTTGATAGCGCTGCAAACTAATAATATTTCCATCTTACAGAAGATTTTAGGGCACTGAAGGATTTAGTGCTTACATAACCAGAGAGCTGAGGAATCTGAAGACTGAAGATAGATACCTTAAGTTAGGTTCTTTCTACTTCCTTGCACATTTCTCATGAAAAGTGCCCTAGGCAAGTGCTACAGCCATGTTCTATGTCTGTTCTTTGCAAAAGAAATGGACCACAGTCTTTTTGAGCAAAGCATCTTGCTAGAATAATGCCAGGGCTTCCCAAAATGGAAGAACTCCATTTAAGAAACTGGATCCAAACTGGGATTCAAGGAGGAGTGAAGGTTTAGCGAAGGCCGTGGAGTCATGTCTTCAATAAGTTTTGTTCCTATTTTTAGCTATAGCGCCCCTCAACTCAGAGTCCAAAAGAGAATTTAACTGACTAGGAAAGAAAGTAGTATGCTTACACTGACAGCCCCATCAAAACTGTACATGAATGAGAAAGAAGAAATTTTCCCTAGAATAATACAAGTGATTTTATAAGAAAAACAGCAAGATCATGAACTTACCCAAAAACACTCAAGTGTTCACTACAAAGTGCCAGCATACATAGAGGACTGCCAACATCCTAGCCAGAAGTTAGCAGCCTTCTTAAGAGGTTACTTCCCTTCTCCTCCCCCAGGAGGTGTTAATGGGAGAGGGGAGGGGTAGATAGAGGAATCTATCACAATGTCATCTTTTAATGCCAGCTGGGCTCTTCCCTAGAAGTTTCTAAAATGTTTAAGAAAGTGATAATTTAAAAGTCTCTGTCCTACCCTACAGCCTCCCCCAGAAACAGAGCCTGGTTGTTTTTCTGCTGCTTCTTTGTTGTTCACACCTTCCTGTGGGATCCTTTCAAATCTCTATTTCCTGATGACCCAACATCCTTCTGTAATCAACTGGCAGGGGGTAAAGCCTGCCAAAACTTCAGGTAGCAGCCCACCCCAGCACCATTTTCAGCAACATCCTGTGTTCACAACTTTCCAGTTACCTCCATTGCCAATTTTGGTTTGTGAAAATTTCCATGGTCTCCTGCTAGGCCACTCTTCACGTATTCAAGCCCATAGGCACAGTGACATTGTCCAGATTATGTCCCTCTCATGCTAGGTCCAGCCCCCACACTGTACTCTGTACCATCATTACTTACCCAGGACATATTTAATGCTGGCAATGAGCTCTGACTTCTGACACATTCTAACAACTTCATTGGCAGGAAAGGGACCTCTTAAGAACCTAGAGAGGCTAAGGAACCCTGTTATAGCCATAAATTGTGATCACAGCAGAATCAATACTGGAAATCAAGGCTTTAGATAGATCTATTTTCCCAACTGTCCTTATTCACAAAGTCTAAATCAGGTCAGTGAGAGTCTTCTAATTCTGCTACAATATACCCAGAGAACCCACAATTCTGCAGTCACAAAAAAGCCTGATTTTTGTGTTAAAGTAACTGGTTCAGAATACTCCCACAGCAGGCGCTCTCTGTGTGGTCAGGCTCTAGGCTAAGCACTTTATACACATTGCACACATTAAATACTCACTATTGCTTTGGACTACACTGAACTAGCCCCACTGTATAGAGGGCAAAGCAGAGGGTTAAAGAAGTCATATAATTTACCTCAGGTTCATATATGTAGAGCTAGTAGGAAGGACCAAGATTCAGACCACTCTGATTTGAGAATTCTTATGTTTTTCTACTACACTTACATTCTCCCACTGGCATTTTTAACTCCACTTGCAAACACACGCACGTGTGTTGCATGTACATTCACACGAATTTTATTAGTACATGTTTGCAGCACATAATGACTGCGTTCATTGCGAGGAGGTGGTACATCTTAATTCCTTTTATGTTCTCTTTCTCTTCCTTCCCTATCAATTGCCTTTTTCCCTAGCCTCCTTCCTCTTTCCCTCAATCTCTTTTTTTCTTACTTATTATTGACTTTTATTTAACTTTTTATTTATATTTTGGGTTCCTCATACAAGAGAAACTATGTGATATTTTATCTTATGTGTTGGATTTAGTTCACTTAATATTATGGCCACAAAGTACACCTATTTTCCTATAAATGACTCAAGCTTATTATTTATGGTAGTGTAGTACTCTATTATGTATAAATACCACATTTTCTTTATCCATTCATTTGTTGCCACTTCCAAGGTGTAGCTATTATGAATCGTGCTGCTATAAATATGGGTATGCATCTGTCATGTAATATGCTTAACTTAGGAAGACATCTAGGAGGGGAATAGCTGGGTCAAATGGAAGTTTTTGTGTTAGTTTTTTGAGGAATCTTCATACTAAATTCTGTTGTAGTTATAGTTTACATTCCCTCTAACAGTGAAGAATAGTTTTTCCCCCAGCCCCAGGCTCACTAGTATCTGTTGTTATCTAATTTCTTGGTTATAGTCATTTTTTCTAAAGTAAGATGGAATCTCAGTGTTGTTTTAATTTGCATTTTTCTAATGTCCAGAGATATTTAACATGTTTTCCAGTATTTATAGGCCATTTATACTACTTCTTCTGAGAAATGTCTATTCATTTCAGTTGCCTATTTTTGGGTTGAGTCTTTAATTTTGGGGGGAATCTAATTTTTATGAGTTCTTTATATATTCTAGGTATTAGTCCTCTGTCTGAGGAGTAGCTGGCAAAAAGTTTGGATTGTCTCTTCAGTCTGCTGGTGGTCTTTTTGGCTGGGGAGAAGCTTTTTTAATTTGATAGTATTTCCATTTGTTGATTCTTCATGTAATATCTTGTGCAACTGGAGTTCTGTTCAGAAAATCCCTGCCTATACGTTCAAGAGTTTTTACTATTTTACCTTCTAGAAGATAGTTTCTGTTTTAATATTTAGATCTTTGATCCATCTTGATTTAAGTTTAGTACATGGTGCCAGATACAGATTTAGATTCAGTTTTCTGCATGTGGAAAGTCAGTTTTCTTACACCATTTGTTAGACTATTTTTCCTCCACCATAAATTTTTGGTTCCTTTGTCAAAGATCAAGTGGCTGAAAGTGTTTGGGGTGGTTTCTCCATCCTCTATTTCTGTGATGACAAACCTATGGCATACGCGCCACAGCGGGCATGCAGAGCCTTCTCTTGTGATGACATCATGAGTCCTATGAGTTGTTTTTTCTAAACTAAAACCTCAGTTTAATTGTAGTGCTGGCTGGTTCCAATAAATAAGTGGATTTTGGGTTACAGTTTGGGCACTCAGTGTCTAAAAGTTTCACCATCACTGCTCTATTCTATTCTATTCTATTCTATTGATCCTCATCTCTGTTTTTGGTTTTGGTTTTGGTTTTAGCCAGTACCATCCTGTGTTTATCACTATAGCATTGTAGTATAATTTGAAGTTTAGAATTGTGACTCTTTCTGCCTTGCTTTTGTTGCATTGGATTGTTTTTGCTATTCTGGTCTCTTCTGGGTCCATATGAACTTTAGGATTATTTTCTCTAGTTCTGTGAGGAGTGCTATTGGCATTTTGATTGGATTGAATTAAAGCTGTATATCAGTTTTAAGAATGGTCATTTTGGGGCTGGAGATTTAGCTCCGTGGCATAAGCCCCTGCCTTGCAAGCAGGCAGTCGTGAGTTTGATCCCCGGTACTGATAAAAAGGAAAAAGACCAAAAAAAAAAAAGAATGGTTGTTTTGACTATATTGGTTCTGCCTATCCAAAACAAATAATATTGTTCCATTTTTTGATATTCTCTTTGATTTCCTGTCTTAAGAGCACTATAGTTGGAGAGGTTTTACCTTTCCTTGGCTAGGTTATTCCAATGTGTTTTCTTTTTCTTGATGCTATTGTGAATATATTGTTTCCTTAATTTCTCAATGAGTTTATTATCAGTGTACAGGAATGCTATTAATTTTTGTGCATTGACTTTGTATCCTGATATACTGCTTAATTTGGTTATTAACTCTAGGAGTCTTTTGGTGGAATTTTTGGGTCTTGTAAGTAGACTATTATGTTATAAGTAAATAGTGACAATTTGACTTCTTCTTTTCCTATTAATATTCATTTTACTTCTTTCTCTTGCCTAATTGCTCTGGCTAATGTTTTGAGAACTATATTGAACAGTAGTGATGATAGTGGGCATCATGTCTTAAAGGAAAGTTTTCTGTTTCTCCCAACTTAATATGATGTTGGCCAGTTTGTCATAAATGGCTTTTATCAGATTGAGATACAGTCTTTCTATAGCCATTTCTCTTTTTTTTTTAAAGTCCTGAATAGATGTTGGATTTTGGCAAAGGCTTTTTCTGCATCTATTGGAATGATCATGTGAGTTTTGATACTAATAATCTGATTTTTCACAGTCTATTATGATTTCAACTTTTTCATTTCTATTTGCTTTAATTTGGGTCTTTTCTTCCTTGTTTTTGGTAAGATTTGCTAGAGGTTCATCTACTTTTGTCTATCAAAGAACCAGTTTTCAATTGATCAATTCTTTGTATTTTTTTAGTCTAAATTTCATTAGTTTCTGCTCTGAGCATCATAATTTCTTCTCTTGTATTGGTTTTGGATTTGGATTGCTCTTTTTTGTCTAGGATTTGAGGTGCATGAGTAGGTTATTTATTTGTGTTCACTTTTTCTCTGATGTAGGCATTCACAGCTATAAACTTCTTCTAGGACTGTTTTCATTGTGTTCCAGAGGCCATGGCATGTTACAGTGGCACTGTTATGTAGTTTCAGAAACTATTATTTTATTTTACCTTTTATATGCTTCTGTAAGCCACTGATTATTTAAGAGTTATCATTGAATTTCTAAGATTTTTCATTATTTGTGTTTTCTTTTCCCATTGAGGTCTATTTTCTTTGTCCCATAATCTGCCCCACTTTGATTATTTTTGTATTTACTTAGGATGTGGCCCATTTTGGGGGGAATTCTATGTGCTGATGAGGAGAATGTATATTCTGTTATTGGGTGAAATACTCCATAGTAACCATTAAATCCATTTGTTCAAAAATTTGGTTCAATTCTGATAGTTCTTTGTTGATATTTTGCTTATTCCTCTATTTGTAGTAGTGGGTTATTGAGATTTCCCATATAATAATGTTGGTCTTTATCTGATCTTTTATGTCCAGTACTGTTTATTTTATGAAATTGGGTGCACCAGTGTTTGGCTCATATATATGTACAATTCTTATTGCTTCCTGTTGAATTGTTCTCTCACCCAATGTGTAGAGACCTTCTTTGCCTCTTCTGATCAATTTTGGCTGGAAATGTACTTTGTCTGCAATTAGGATAACTACTCCTGCTTTTTTCTGGGTTCTGGTTGCACAGAAGTGTTTTTCATTCTTTCATTTTCAATTTGTGAATTTCTTTTTTGGCTTAAATGTGTTTCTTGTACACTGTGTATTGTTGGATTTTATTTCCTTTATCTACTCTGTCAATTTGTGTCTTTTGATCAGGGAACTGAGACCATTCATATTTTCATTCCTGTCACTGCTTATTTTCCTGCTGCTAATTTACTCCCCTACTCCTTTCTGCTTAACTGCTCACTTTGCCTTATGTATTCAATCTATTAGATATTTAGGTATTGTGTACTTCATTGTCTCTTTCTAGGATATCCTTGAGATTTTTTTTTTTTTTTTTTTTGCAGTATTGGTTTGGTTGTACATGAATTTCTTGAAGTGTCTTTGTCATGGAAATATCTTATTTTTCTATTTTTGAAAGAAAATTTTACAGGATGTTTAAGTCTGAGTTGGATGTTGTTGTCCTGTAGAGCCCAAAGCACTTCCTTGTAAGCTCTCCTGGCCTGTAAGTTTACTGTTAAGAAGTTTGCTGCAAAAAAGTTATGGTGGTGCACCCCTGTAATCTCATCACTCAGGAAACTGAGGTAGGAGGATCTCTGTGAGTGCAAGGCCAGCTTGGGCTACAAAGTGAGTTCAAAGCTAGTCTGAACTACATACCAAGACCATGTCTCAAAAAAAAGTCTGCTATAATCATAATAGATTTACCTTTATAAGTGATTCTTTGCTCTTCTCTGAGCAGCTTTTAGATTCTGTTTTAGATTCTGTCCCTGCCAGAGGTCTGACCAAAGTCCCTAACTGCCTTTAAGAGGGTATGGCAAATGATGAAATAAAAGAGAGACAAATTTAGTAATGTACAAAAGGGGAACTAGGAGGTAGGTGGCTCAGGATGGGCAAAGACAAAGACCTCTTCAGGTGGCCCAATTTTTATTCAGCACATACGCACATTTAAAAGGGGCAGGGAGAGAATCCAGGAACTGCAGTGGTGATTTAAAGCATACGTGCAGTGATGAGATGAGGATTAATAAGAAAACTGATTTTTCTCCAAGTGAAAGTTTTACTACTGCTATTGCATTGCTTTAAATATCCTTGTCATCCTCAGCAGGTTTTATCTTGACCTGTGAGTGCCATGGCATCATGAAGCATTGAGGCTTCAGCTGTAGCTGAGAGAAAGTGGGAGTTTCTGTGTCTTGGTCTGGCTCAGAGGGCAGGGCACAGATAGCCTGAGACAGATCTTACCTTCAATTTATAATTTGTGGTCCCCAACATGTCCCTGTGTTGGATTTCTGGTACTTTGACTATAATGTGATATTGACAGGTTCTCTTTTGATTGTGGTTATTTGGGGCTCAGTATGCCTCACTTTTCTGCATGTTCAATTCTTTCCCAATATTTGGGATTTTTTTCTGCTATCATTTCTGTAAAAAGGTTTTTTGTGTCCTTTGTCCTGTCTTCTGATTTTTCACTTAACTCCATTAATCTTAGTCTTCTTCACCATATAGCACCTGTTGAATCCACTTTTTCTTGTTGTTTGTAAGGTATCTTTGTGGTTGTGTGTGTGTGTGTGTGTGTGTCTTTTTCTTTTTTATCAGTACCGGAGATCAAACTCACGACTGCCTGCTTGCAAGGCAGGCACTTATGCTGCTGAGGTAAATCTCCAGGCCCGGTATCCTCATCTTCTAAGTATGATATTCTGTCCTCATATTGGTCACTTTTGCTGTCCCTGTTCTTAGTATAATTTTTAACTTCCTGGATTTCTGTTTTGAACTTTTTCATGGACTCTAGTTCTTTGCCAAACTAGGCATTCTATCATTTTGTTTAGTTCAGGTAACTTTTTATTAATGTCTTCTGTAAGCTCCCTGATTATTCTGTTACCTCAGTTATCTCATGAATTATATCTGTGAGCCCATCAAATGCCCTGATTACCTGTGTTTTTACTCTTTTTTTGGTACCAGGAGTCAAACTCAGGACCTAATGCTTGCCAGGCGGGCGTTTATGCTGCTGAGTTATATCCTGGGCCCAAATGATCTGTTTTTTAATCTTCTCTGTTACCCTTTTGAATAATTTAGTTGTGTGGCTTTTGCTTTCCTCCTCTTCAGTGCCCCATAGCTTTGGGAGAGTTGAGAGCTTTGACAGGTATTTTATTGCCTTGACTTTTCATGTCCCCCACAGGGGACAAAGCTCAGGTCCTTCCCAGCCTTTTTTTTGTCTTTTGAGACAAGGTCTCATTATGCAGTTAAGACTGCCCTTGAGCTCATGTTGTAGTCTAGGCTGGTCTCCTAGTTGCAATGATCCTCCTGCCTCATCTTCCCAAGTGCTGGAATCCTTCCCAATCTGAGTTTAAACTTTTCAGGGGATCTCTTTCTAGTTCATTCTCTATCTGTGTTGGTATCCCATGGCTGTTTCTCACCCAGCCAGTCTGGGAAGATATCCCTGAGGGAAGTTTTTAGTCATTCTGGATCTCAGATTTAAAGCAATCCCTTACAGAAGTGATACCTAATCAGTCACTGTCTGGTGATATAGCAGGTGCCAGCACTTGAATCCTTCTTCTTCTTCTGTTGCTTGCTATGTGGAAGGAGTCTCCTTGGAGCAAAACCCCATGCTGCTTTTGCAGTTCACAAAGGCCACGGTGCCATTTCTCCCAGGATCTCCTAGCCCTGGGCACTTACCTTGCTTCTAGGAAGCCTGGTTCTCCTCCTTATGAACCTTAAGAGTGGGAGAGAGTCCAAATTGATTCCTT
Organism: Cavia porcellus; assembly: GCF_034190915.1. NCBI lineage: Eukaryota > Metazoa > Chordata > Mammalia > Rodentia > Caviidae > Cavia > Cavia porcellus. The sequence continues at coordinate 113,364,477 of NW_026947484.1, forward strand.
CTTTTCTCTGGGTTTTGGACAATCTTTCCAGCTTCTCTGTAACTTCTAATTTTTTCAGTCAGTGATCTGTGCCTGTGTCTGTCTGTCTGTCTCTGTCTCTAACTCTCTCCTTTCCAGTTTTGGATTCTGAAATCAGAAAGGATAAATTTTGCTACCAATCATCTCTCTGACATTTCCTTTTTCAGTTTGTTACAGTTTTAATTTGCATTTCCCTAATGAATAATGATGTAGAACATAATTTTGTATGCTTTTTGACCATCCATAGGCTTGTTTTAATGAAATATTTATTGAAATGTCCATTGTATTTTTAATCAATAAATTTGTCTTCTTATTGATTTATCAGAATCTTTATATATTTTACAAACAAGTCCTTTGGGCCTGGGATTTAGCTCAGTGGCATTAGTGCCTGCTTGGCAAACGTGAGGTTATGAGTTCAATCCCTGGTACTAAAAAAAAAAAAAAAAAAGAAGGAAACAAGTTCTTTATCAGATACATTATTTGCAAATACTTTCTCCCAGTCTGTGGTTTCTCTTTTCATTTTCTCAGCTATCTTCTAAAAACCATAAGTCTTTAATTTTGATGAATCTGAAATTATCATTTTTTATATTAAAGATCATGTTTCTTATGTTTCATCTCAGAAATCTTTTTCTAGTCTGTGTTCTCAAAAGTCTTCTCCTGTTTTCTACTAATTTTATTGTGTTAGCTCTTACATTTAAACTTATGGTTCAGTTTTCAGTTTTGAATATGTTTAGTGTGAGGCAGGGATATGAGCTGTTTATTTATTTTTACGTTCCCAGTGTAACAGAAAATGCCACCCCCCCCCCCCGCCAGCCAGTATACATCATTTTCTTAGTTGTCCAGGTAATTCCTGCTCCAGTCCCCACTGCTTCTGGTCTCTTAGAAATAGCTGATCACTATGATGCACATTGTACAACCAACCCCTGCTTGACAAGCCATTCTGCCTCTGCATTTCCTGCTTGCTTATTCAGTATAAGCCCTAGACATGGAGATTGAAGCCTGATGATACTTTGGGAGTGATCCCAAACAGTACCCATTTACATAAATAAATCTGCCTCCAAATCCTGAGTGTTGTTTCTGTATTTCTGCTTGCCCTTGCATCTGGTGCATTGGCTCAGAAGACCAACCAGGCTGATCTCTTTGGTCACCAGTCGTGGCCCTTGCAGCTGGAGAAATGCCTCTCCAGGTCCTAACAGGAAAGCACATCCTCAGGATTTCTTGAGTCCCCTCAGAAGACTAGAAGAGGATTCCTGATTCCCTACTCAAGTGGCTTACATAAGACCCCAAAGGGAGGAGGATTCAATCTGTCTATCTGTCTGCCTGCCTGCCTGATTCCAATAAGACCCCCAAGGGCACCCCAATTAGTCAATCTGTCAGTTCTGCTCAATTCAAGCAGAAGCTCTTGATCACCTCTTGTTAGTTAAGCCTACCTTCAAGAGAAGAGAGATTAGAATATTTAACCTCTGAGTGTCTGTTAAATCAATGTGAGAGAATGGGAAGGGCAGCATAAGCAATAGGGTGCTCCATCTGTGCACTGAGCCTGGGAAGCAATGGTCACTGTGGCTGACTGGGCCTTCACTGTAGTTCCATGATGATCAACATACGGCATAATGGAGACCTCATATCCTCCTTAACTTCAGTTGTTCCTAAATCACTGCAAAGGCTGGCATCTGAATGGTCTCTCTCTGAGGGATACCCACCCTTTGTCTGTTGTGCCATCATTCAAGGGTGCACAACATACACTGTAGGGAAATGAAATGGGAAGTAATTGGTTAAAACCCACAGTCCCTAACTGCAGGAAAAAGGGCTTTTATGGAGTTAAAAATGAACCAAACCACTCCTTACATCTCAAAGAAAAAAATAAAAGAGGCCCATTTTTCCTGATAATTCTATCTTGGTACCCTTGTTGGATGCTGCAGTTGCTGCCAACACCTATGGTTTCACTGCCCACTCCTGACTTGTCTACTTGCATCCAGTTAAGCTAGTTCCAACTAGCCATTGCCTACATTCAGCTAAGGAGGTTCTACCTCCAGAACCTTCTGCTTACTTGCCTATCCTGGTCCGATGGCATTATCTAATGCCCATCCTAGATGATTGTCAGAAATTCCTTCTAGGTTTCATAGTTTGACTATGGAAGCTGTCAGCTCAGATAAATGAATCACACCCTGTCAGGCCTCAAATAGATAGTACAGACTGAGCTCTATCAAATTTGGCCCCCAAGATACCACAGTCATTGCAAAAGTTGGGAGCAAATATGTGACTTCTTTGTAGACAGTGGGACAGCACTCTGCAACTGGGAAAATCCTGAGATAAAAGCCCAGCTCATTTGGGCTTAACTGTCATAACAGGTTAAAAATTCCTCCACCTTGGCTCTGCACCCGTGTACCTATCTGCCAACGTGAGATGACTGTCAATAACTCCTTCTGACTCTGTTCAATAACCACCACCACAATTTAGATGGCTCAAGCCACCTAAAGTCCCCACCACTGTGGTTAAATTCAAAAGTCCCCACCACTGTGGTTAATACTGATGCTTAGGTAAGTCCTCCCCCAACCACATCCAAATTGTAACTGTAATGCACCAGACAGCCATGAAACCTTGTATCAGTTCTGCACTGCTGTTCTGGCAGACCTCAAAGAAGAAGGCAAGAAGCCAATAAACATGTATAAAATTATTGAAGTTACCCACTTGGGCCCCATTGAAAAGAAATTCTGCCAAAACAGATCCTGTGAGTTTGATGGACATTTTATCAAACATGAATTCCTGCTTGAGTACCCTATACCTCTCTGGGAGGTGACCACCCTTCCTTTTACTTGGGTCCACTTCCTGGACTTGATATTAACTCTGACTATATCCTGGGAGGAAAACTAGTACTTACATCAGCTTGAAATGCCTGGTAATCGCAACCATGAAGTTTTGAAAGACTCATTTCCGGAAGTATGGCCAAAAAATTCACCCCTGGGGCCTGCTATCAACCATACCCCTTTAGGGATCAATCTCTGTGCCAAGGGAACTCCCACCTGCATCAAAGAGTACATCTCTCCTGCCTGTAAAGCAGTTCAAGATCTCCAAGTTGCCAGTGCCACTGTGATTGCCTCTACATACATTGCCTCAGTCTTCTGCCATCCATAACCTGCTGGTACACATGCCTGGACCTAAATAAATGCCTTTTTCTGCCTTCCATTGGCTCCTATCAACCAGCTTGTCTTTGTACCTAACCTAAACTCAACCTTCCAGAGGTTAAAAATTTATTCCCTGTTTAAAAAGCAATTTTGATTAATGACACTTCCAAACTGCCTGCTAAAAAGTCACAAAAGCTCTACTACAATATTTGGTGGAAACTGGTTACAAGAAAGAAAATCTGTCAATTTCATAGAGCTATTCACCTCTATAAAATATGGATCCTTGAGTTCACAGAAACAGTAATGCCTACTGAGACTATCAGCCCTTGGGAAGGCCCAGTGGCCTACTTGCACAAATATTTTGGATTTGGCCACTAAGAGCTGTCTCATCTTTAACTGTAAGCAAGACCTAACTGTCCAAGTGCCACATGTTGCAGTTGGATGAACTGTTCTAAAGTATAGACCCCCTGACAGATGCTGAGTATGCCCTGTTTGTGAATGGAAGTAGCTCTGTGAGGAATGAAGTTCAACATCTAGATATGCTGTGGTCACCTTGGACAAAACGATTTTGGCCAAAACTCTCCTGCAGGGATGATCTGCATGACAAATTACTATTTGGAAGCCTGCCACCACTGATGCAAAGTAATCCAATCCAGAGGCCCAAGCTCCCTCCAGGTAGCCAACTGACTAAGACATCAAGTTCAGATGAAAAATTTACGCGTATTCCTGGAAGATCAGGGACAGACCTTCCCCCATTATTAGTTCTGCAAGTTCAAGCCACAGAACTGGCACCCATATCCCTGCAGCCAGCTGGGGCTTTAGCATGTTTATCAATGATTCTAACCTTTCACAGATATCTGTTGGTGCTTACATGGATCTACTCAGGCTGGTCCAAAGTATTTTCTATCTGAGTTTAGAGAGCAACAAAAGTTTTTAGGGTCCTGCTGTAGAAAATCATCCCTAGATATGACCTACCCTTGATTATTGGCAGTGACAACAGGCCTAAATTTGTAGAAATCAAAACTACATATAGCATTCAGGCCACAAAGCTCTAAAAAGGTTTTTTTGTGTTTTTTTTTTTTAAATCTTGTAACTCACATACATATAACCCAAGTGCATATTAACCACATCTATGAGTTTCAGAAACTCAGCCTGAGATTCACTGAAAAATTTACCTGGACTAGACAGCTCATTCTTAAGAGATGATACAATGTGAGTTCTGCTCTGGTCACTCCAGATGCTGACAGGTTCACTCACAGAGCCTGAGGACATCATTCACAAGATTGCTCCATACCTGTTCCCCTTGATTTTTGTGCCCTTCAGGCTGCTTACCCAGTCCTTGATTTCCTGACTCCCACTACCTGTGGTTTCTGACTTAAACTCTATGGATGATTGCCCCAAAAGAATAGAATAATCAAACACTTGACCCAGATTTGATGTGACCGGACAGGCCTAAATTACGTGTTTCACCTAAAAACAATTTAGGAAAAAACTCTGTAATAAGACAATCTTGGAGAATTTGGCTAGGGCCCATCCTAGGATTATTGACAACCTTAATGTTACTTCTAGTTGGGCCTTGTCTCAAAAGGTCACGTGTAATATGCCCCATAAAGATTTGCTGGGGAAACTAAAAGAGGAGGGAAATGTAACAGAAAATACCCCCCCACACACAGTATACTTCAGTCCCTTTAGTTGCCCAGGTAATAGGTCCTATTGCAGTTCCAGTTGCTTCTGTCTCCTAGAAACAGCTGGTCACAGTGATGCATAGTTGGTCCCTATGATGCACATTGTATAATCCAATCTCTGATTGAAAAGTTATTCTGCATCTGTATTTCCTATTTGTTTATTCCATCTAAGCCCTAGACCACCAGAGATCAGGGTACGATATTTGGGCAATGATCCCAGTTGGTGTTGTCAGTGTAAATAAATCTGTCTCCAAATCCTGAGTGTCATTTCAGTGTTTCTGCTTGTCATTACACCAGAATAGTTTATTGAAAAAAAAAATCACTGAATTTTCTTGGTACTTTTGTAAAAAGTCAGTTTACCATAACAAATACAAGGTTTTGTTTCTGTTGTATATTGTTTCAATAATCTATATCCAATTATTTAGCCAGTACTACACTGTCCTGAATATTGTAACTTTATCTACAGTTCTCCAGCTTCCTTCTTTTTCAGAGTTACTTGAATTTTTCTGTATCTTTTGCATTTTCATATAAATTTTAGGGCCATCTTGCCAAAAAAAATTGCTTCCTAGGATTTTAATACGGAGTGAGTTGAAACTCTAGATCAATTTGTGGGTAATTATTATCTTAACAATATTGAATCTGCCAACCATGAACATGGCTTGTCATTTCATTTGTTTAGATTTTCTTTCATTTCATGCTTTGAAGTTTTCAGTGTATAAATCTTATACTTTGTTAAAACTGTTCTTAAGTATTTCGTTATTTTTTCTAATACTATAAATGGAATTATTTCATGTTAGTTCTCCCATTGTTTGTTAATAGTATGTCTGACACATTATTTACTTGCTTATTGGTTTTAGTAGATTTTTATAGATTCTGTAGGGTTTTCTACATACATGATCATGTTACCTGTAAATAGAGGAGGTTTACTTCTTCCTCTCCAATCTATATATTATTAATGTCTTTTTCTTGCCCTATTACACTGGTTAGGACTTTCTGTGTGAAGCTAAATACAAGGGGTAAAAAACAGCAAATATTTTTGTTTTCTTTTGTTCTGCTCTTGTGAGAAATCATGGATACTCTTTTTAAAGAGAATCTTGATATTGCTTCAAGAAAAGGAGAAGGTAAAGCCTTTTGTTCTTAAGAGGTCTCTTTAGCATCTCCTCCACTTTCTTGTCTCAAAAATGTATGAAACTTGTATTTCTCATAAAAGATGAGCAACACCCATATTTCTTTCTCAAAAATCTTTCTGAAGTAGCCTCATCCTCTTAGCCACAGAGTTTAGTATCTCAGAGGAGCAGCACCTGCTTTTCTTGGCCCTCATCCATGGAGTTTCAGTGAGGAGGGAACTGAAAATAAAGTGCTTGGAACTCAGATGAAAGTTCTCTCTATACTCTCAAAGAAGCTAGGATGAATCTCAGAAGGTCCCAATGGTTAAAGCCCTCCTGACTGCTGTGAGATGCTGTGAGGAGCTCCTCTCTGCACTCCAGCTGTCTGTGCTTTCTTGACTTCTGTGTTCTATACACACATGCTAAACTCCAGCCATGTTTATCTCTTTAAAGCCCCTTAAAGGCACCACGCACATCTCAGGGTCTTTGGTTATGGTATCCCTTCCATCCTCTTTGGTTATGCTATGTCTTCCACTTTCCTATGCTTGTTTATATCATGCCTGTCTCTAGGACCCATCCCCAGTCTCCATCGCTCCTTCCCTCCCTCTCCGAAGCAGTCTTGGGAACTTGGACAATCCCATCTGTGACCCTGGGACCTGTAACTGTCTCTTGCCTCACGCTCTTTTGGCCTGGGGAGTGCACGTCTGGCTAGCAGCTTTGCCAGCATTTCCATCACATGCCCAGGGCTGTGAATTACAAAATTCACTTTTCTCAAGTCAGTTCAAGCCAGTCTGGCACGAGTCCCTTATTCTCCTTTGTCAACTAGGCAAAGACTCAGTTGTTCACCCAGCTTTGTGTCTTACAGTGAAGCAGCCCTTTCCTTGCCCTTCCTTTCTTATTTAGATGCCCTGATTATGCCTTTCCATTGACCCTGCTCTGAAGTGCACTGAAACTCTGCTTTGCCCACAGATACCAGGTAATTGGCCACTCTACATTTTCACCTTTCCTTTCTGACTGTGTGGGGCCACTCTGGGATGGGTAGAAAAAAGGCATAGGTCAGAACAGTCTGCAGCAGGAAAGCTCATTGATTGCATGTTATTTTGCTGCTGGATAAAAATAACCAAAATAACACCCACAGGGAAGTTTCCGAAGAGCCAGGCACGATGCGCTGCTTGTGTGGGCTTCACATAGGAAGGCAATGTCTGCTTACTGTAGGAACTGATAGAGGAGGGTGCCCTATGGGTCCTAACAAATTGAGATATTTCTTCCACACTTAAAAATCAATCTTCTTAGGGGAGACCCCTTTTAGGCCTTGCGTTTTCCTACCTATGTATCTTCATCTTTCAGTGCCTTAACGCTACCCACTTCCACTAATGCCCCTAGATTATCTCCTGCAAAACACAGTGTGAAAGTCCAACCAGTCTCGTTTTTGCCTAGAAGCATCTCTTTTCTAACTCCATCCAGTTCAGTTCCACGTTTTTTTCAGCCCCCTGGTTTTCTGGTAATTTCTTCTGCATCTGTGTAGTCCTGATGTTGAAATTATCAGAAACCTTATCCCTTAATTTCAATCCCTACAGTCAGAAAGTACATTTTTCCTCACTCCACTCATTGCCTAGTTAAGTTCTTGGCCCAAGAACACTGTCCAACTCTTACAGAATTTCACACATGCTATAAAGTCCAGAGTGTTTGAAGGAAAAGCTCAAGAGTGGCCCCTTGGACTAGGAAGAGCTAACCCTAACTCAGAACTACCTGGTCCCTGGTTACTTTTCCTGTGTGACCTAAGATATGTTCATTGGAGTGTTCATTGGAGTTAACAATTGATCTTATACTTCTTTAGCTTAAAAAAAAAAAAAAAAGGTTTGGTGGAAAAAACAGGTAGAAATTACTGTAGAGGAACTATTATTTTAGAGCAGATCTTCTGAAGCCTTGAGGCACACTATGTAAATGATACTCTCACCAATGTAAATCTTCCCAGCGTCAGAGGCTGTAATTACACAAACAAACAAACAAACAAACATCATGGAGCAGGGTATAGCTCAGTGCTAGAGCATACACCTAGCATGCCTGAGGCCCTGGGCTCCATCTCTAGCACCTCCCTTCCCCAGTACACCTCCCAGCTACTGCTGATGTACAAGTTAGATTTGAAAATCAGTGACAGATCCTTGCTGCCAACAATGTGGTCCTCCAGCAAACAGCATCAGCTTCACTTGGGAGTTTTTAAGAAATACAGAGTTCCAAGCCCCACCTGGATCTGAATCACAGTGTACATTTTAACAAGGTTCTCAGCAATCGATACATGTACTAAAATCCACCCCTTCTTTACAAGTGATTGCACTGGGATACGACCTAAATTTGGGCAACTTAAACTAATGGTTACTTTTCACATCACGGAGATGGTAAGCAGGGGGTAGGGAAGAGTAGAGAGGAACTTTGAGTAGCCATAGCTCCTGGGTCCTCTCCCCGCCAAACCTGACCATAGTTTGGGGATATAAACCCAAGAACCTATCTTCTGTCCCTAGCTTTCTAGATCAGCAATTATCTAACAATTGAACTGTTGGTTCTGCATGTCAATTGTATTCGTCATTATGATTATTAATGGCTGCTGAAAGTAAACAGTATGCATCTGGAGGAGCAGAGAAATATAACTGAGCCTAAGGAGCAGATCTGAGTGAGGAGACTCCTGTACCTGTCACTACCCTGTGCCTTGAATCCATTCTCATCCACAGCCACTACTTCCTTCAATGGCAGTTAGGATGAATGGTCTTGTCTTGTTTCTGCTTTTTCTAGTTCTTGATATTTTGGCTTTTATCTTGTTTCAGATTTTTAGCTTGCTTACTAGCCTCCAATCTGACTCTTGCATCTGACCTTCAAACTTCCAACAGATAATTCTTTTAACACCTTCCTTGTGCTGGTGTGCACTGGGGAGTCAAAGGATCTATAATGTTGCATAATGTTCATCAGTTACTGGCCCTCACTGCATGTCAGGGACCATGCTAAACGTACCCCTTACGTAAGTGCAATTTTCATAATCGTAACTACAAAGTTTTTGTCACTTTATAGATGGAATAATCAAGGCTCAGATAATTTTTTTTACTTTTTATGTAAAACAAAATTTCATAACAAAATAATAGAATCAAGTTCTTAATACATTACATGTTGTTATCTTTAAAGTAGTTGTCAGGGCACTAGATGTAGGAATAAAGATTTCTCCAATTGATATTAGCACAAACATGCCTTTTTAATTAACGAAGAGATACTAATAGTATGACTGGCTTGTATTTTTTCCCTTTTCTTTACTGTCCTTTCCCATTCACTCATCTTATCTCCTTTTTCTTTTTAAAAATTTTTTCCTACTTTACAGTATTTATTGTACATTTTAGACTTTATTTACTTTTTCAGTTTCTCACATCAAGAAGACAATACAGTGTTTACATATGAGTCTGATTTATTTCACTTTCTTTTCTCCTTCGTCCTATCCAAATTGTTTCTTCCTTTTCAGCACTTTCTTTCCATTTCATTTTCACAGTATCTGTTGTGCATTTTGGATCCTATTTACTTTTTCCATTTTTTTACACTAGCAAGACAATACAATGTTTACATATGTGAGTCTGATTTAATTCTCTTACAAATATGGTCTCAAGTTGCATCCATTTACCTATATTTCTTTATGGCTAAATAGTATTCCATTGTATAAAAATACCACATCTTTTTTATCCATTCCTTGGTTGATGGGCATTTAGGTTGTTTCCAAGATTTAGCTATTACAAATTGTGCTGCTATAAACATGGGTGAACAGATATTTGTTGAGGTATGTTTTTAATTCTTCTGAGAAGATAACCAGGGCAGAATATCTGGGTGAAATGGGACCTCTAATCCTAGTTTTTTTGGGAATCTCCACACTGATTGCCACAGCGGTTGTACCAGTCTACATTCCCACGGACAGTGGAGGAGGGTTCCTTTTTACTGGCAACCCCGCCAGCATGTGTTACTGGTTGATTTCTTGATGATAGCCATTCTTTCTGGGTGAGATGGAATCTCAGTGTTGTTTTAATTTACATTTCTTGAATGATTAATGATGTTGAGCATTTTTTCATGCATTTATTTGTCACTTGTGTTTATCTGAGAAGTGTGTATTCATCTCAGAGGTCCATTTTTGGAGTCTGATTTTTTTTCAGTTCTCCATATGTTCTATGTAGAAGTCCTTTGAGGGACAATTGGCTAAATTATTTTCTTATTCTGTGGGCTGTCTTTTTACTCTGTTGGTGATTTCTTTTGCTATGCAAAACTTTTTAATAAAACGAGATCCCAGTTATTGATTCTTGGAAGTATTTCTTATGCAGTCTAGGTTTTGTACACATATGTCTTCAAGATTTTTGCCTATTTTCTCTTTCTGCAGTTAGTGTTTCTATTTTAATATTTAGATCTTTGATCCATTTTTACTTTAATTTAGTGCATGATGATAGACATGAGTATAGTTTTAGTCTGTGGCATGTAGAGAGCCAGTTTTTCTAGCACCATTTATAAAGAGGCTATCTTTCTTAAGTGAACATGTCTGGCCCCTTTGTTAAAGATAAGATGGCTGAGTGTGTTTATAGTTGTCTCTGTATCTTCTAATCTGTTCCAATTGTCCTCAGGTCTGGCTTTGATTTTTGTTTGTTTGTTTCTTAGTTTTTGTTTTTGTAGATTTTGTTTTTTGCCAGTACCATGCTGATTTTATCACAGTGAGGTTCAAATAATTAATTACTTTTTCAGAGCCATAACTAATTTAGGATTTAGAACTAAGTATGATCACCTGAAAAGTCTTTCTATTGAAAGTGTTTCTAGCTCAAAACTGCATGATTTTGCAATGCGTAGCCATTACTTTTTTGTATAAGAAGTCTTTTTCCTCTTTAAGAAATCTCTCTATAAAAGGCTATCTTCTTCAGTGCTGTGCCCAGACACTGTTCTTGCCAGGGCCCAGGACAGTGCCTCAACTATCATACATTCGACATCTGTGGAAGGAAGGAAGAACGTTGTTTTGAACCATATCCTGGGTTCCACCCTTTAGCCACAGAGCCTTCTCAAGCCTGAAGCAAAGTAATTAACCTCAGTTTCCTGACCTGCATGTACAAATTACTAATACTCCTCCACCAGCACATGTTGTGAAGAATTAAATGTGATGAGTTAAATAAAGCATCTGGCAAAGTGCCTGGCATGTGGTAAACACTCACTGCACTTTAGGTATTGTAACTGTTACTAAAACTATGATTATATGAGTCCCTCAGTTTCCCTGAGAACTCCCCAGTTTTTGTGACCAGCAAGTCTTGTCCTTGTAAGGGCAAATTCCATACAGTTTTAGTTTGTCTATTTTTTTCTTGACCACATCCTTTTAGTTTTCACACTCATTTCAGACATAGTGTTCAAACTGAGATTTTAGTTGTTTATCTGAAGTCAATATATTAAATCCCAGAACAAACAAGTTATATGTTCTTATGATTTCTTGATAATTCAGGTATGAAATACTCATCCCTAAGGGTCCAGTGATATTAGGTTAAGTAGAGGAGGCCAAAGTCCAAGAATTCATATTCCTTTAGAAAGACAGAATGTGCTTCCTTTAGCTTCTGTAGCAAAAAATTATATTTAAAATATCAAATGACCTGAGACATACTGCACTAAATGAGTTTATTGTATATAAATTCCATTAGATCAAAACTATTTATGTTTCTGGGATTTTGTGAAGTATAAAGAAGGAAATCCCTGGAAATATACTTGTTCTTGTGTAACATTTGAGAAGTTTTAATTTTTTTTTTTTGTACCAGGGATCGAACTCACGACCTTGCGTTTGCCAGGCTGGCACTTACACAACTGAGCTAAATCCCCAGTGAGAAGTTTTAATTTTAAGAGTCAAAATATTGATGTTCAGTGATACTGGTTTTTCTCTGATGCAGAATGATAAACACAGCCCCTCATAATTTCTACTATGGAGCCATCCCAAATTTGGCCATTTAGTATATCTGCAAATCTGTTCCAAAACAAAACATTACTTTTTCACTCCTATAAAGTTCCTATGTATTTATTCATTCAATAAAAATTTATGTAGCTATTATTAATGTTAGCCACTGTTCGAGGTGCTAGAGATAGTAGTTAGCAGAGTTCTTTCCATGTTCTAGTGAAAGGAGATGGCCAATAATAAAACAAACAAACTTTATAAATAAAGAAAATATCAGATAATGAGAAGAAGTATTAGAGAATTGGAACATGGGAATCCAACAGAGAGTAACAAGCTGACTGTATCATATGGAACTGTGAGCTAAGGGTTCCCCAAAGTAGCAATTTTTAAGCAGAGACATATTTAACATCTGAGCAGAAAAGCCTTCCTAAAAGTGGAAAAAAAAACTACACATTTCAAAGACCTAATATTGAAGGAACTTAACATTCTCTCCCTGCTTTCCTTTATTTGTGACCCTCATTAAATTGTGAATTTCAGAGAGACAAAAACTGGATGATCCAGCTTGAGATGGCAAAATGATTTTTCCAACTAACACATTAGCTCCTTCAGTCTTGTTAAAACTTTCTAAAATGTGAGCTAGACTTTTTCTAGAGGCTTCTACAATCTTTCCTTGGTGAAAGTACCTGCTATATATCCTTGTTAAGCAAGTAAGCTAGGTTCAAGGGTTACCTGGGTAGGTTCCTCACCCTTGCCCCTTTCCTGGAATGAAGTTTGTGTTAACCAACGTGCATCCAACTTTATTTTTAGAAACTAGTTCTTGCATCTTGCATTAAGTTAAGTATAATTCCTTTCTGTGACAACTGGGGAGAGGTTTTTTTATTTTTATTTTTATTAATACATGTTTTTAGTACATACATAATGATCACATTCCTTGTGAGGGTTGTTACATGCATGTAGAATATATTAATTTTTTATCCACTTCCCCTTCTCTCTCTCCTCCTAAACTATAAAGTTTTTGTTTTGTTTTTTTCCTTTAGAATATCTTGACTTAGTTGGTGTAATTTTTTCTTTTCCTTCTGTATTAATCTTGGTTTAGAGAGTGTGTAATAGTTAGAGGAACCAGTGCTACATTATAACAAATAAGCCCCAGATCATATTCCTCCTGTGGCTCTCTTTCCAGTAGGGACTCAGGGATTCATATTCCTGTCATCTTACATTACCACTCTCTAGATCCAGAGGTCACCACAGAAAGACATGGGCAATTGTACAGTGAATTTCTTCTTTATTCTGTTAACTAGAATCCAATCATATCGTCCCAATGTACTAAGAACTTCCAAAGGTATCTGGAAAATATGTACCCACGTGTATGGGAGGAGATGAATGACACAAAATCTGGAAAACAAAGATGTGTCTTTCGTACAGGGTAACACCCCACTTTGCTCTAAAATTACTCCTTTCTTTAGGCTGGTTTAGCTTCTCTTCTCTCGGTGTAGCACAATCTAAATATAGTAAATGCAGGTGCCACAAAAGATGGGGTGGAAGGAAAGATGGTTGGATTGTAATCTAAGACTTACAGAGTAAGAGAGTTCACTAGAGTGAATATGTATTGAATTGGTTAGCTAATGAATAAAATTGTGTTAATTAATGGTAGGCCCAAGAATTATAGGAAGAAATCAAAACTTAGTGTTAAAAAACAGGCTAGATTGGAGGACCCTAGGAAAATCCTTTTATCATTTTAAATACAGCCTAACTAGCCAAAGTGGCTCCAGCTCTCCTCCCCTCTGAGTCACTCTGGCAATCACTCTATAGTTATTTCAAAGATTGGGAAATTATTCTGATGGCAACATGGCCTGTCAATAGCATTGACTTTGGCTCCTCTCATCCTCATTCTCTGTGTTGCTATAGTCTGTTTTTAAGCCCCTTAAGTTGGCCGCCTTTGAAATAAAATTGGGAAAACCTGAGTTTGTGGGCCAGTTTGGTCCCCAGCCCAGTTCCCCCACCTAAAAGAGTGAACAATCCTTCATTTGTGGCACACTGAGACTTCAGTGACCTTCCGGGGCCAGCAGGATGCCAGAAGGAGCATACATTCTCTGAAATGACAGTAGAGGAAGAACCAACCCATTGCCCAAGGACTAATGAATGGGCCCCTCTTTTCCACTGGGACAGCCTCAGCAGAGCCCACGCAGGGCTTAACTCTTTCTTACCCAGAGGTTTACATGCAGAGGTTAATCTATCATGTCTCTTAGCTAAAAATGAATCATACTGCAAATACATAATAAGTAGTCTAATGCTAGCAACAGTTATTTATGTGACTGATTATTTGATTAACATATTTCTCTACGTCAAAGGGCAAAAACTATGTTGACTTTATCATTTTATCTGAGGCTACTAACATAGTACATGGCAAAGAGGTGATACCAGGGAAATCCTTATTAAATGTAGAACAACTGTGGAGAAACCTTTTCTCAAAGATTACTTCCTTTATTCATTATAAATGTAAAATCTACTTAGAGGGGTTTCTGCTTCTCATTTCTGACTCAGTGAATCTCAGGACCATCAAAATGGAGACTTGGAATCAGCTCTGTCACCAACTTTCATCTTTGGGCTGGTAGTGAAACCCCTTGTTTTCAAATTGCTTCTGTCTGTATTTCCTGGGTGTGACAGGTGGGACTGTTTCACAAACCCACAGGCAAATACACTTACATTTAGTTTTCTTCACACAACATAAGTGGCTAAACTTCCTATGGTTTATCAGATAGTGTGATTAGCAGAAAGTCCAATATCAGGGCATTGTTCAAGGAAAACAAAGAGTTTCTCTAGGCAGTGAACATGTTAGGAGATATGCGATAGAATGAACTTGCTGAAATTTAGCATTGCCTTTCTCTTCCCATGACTTATCCGCAATCCAGAGGCTCACATGATCCACAAAGAATGACTAACCTGCCTTTCACTCTCCAGGAAGTTGCTGATTGTTGCCACGTGGCTATGTGAGGTACCCAACTGAGTTTCCAGATGAGATTGTCCAAGCCTCTGCATAGACTGCTGATGATCTATCATTTTCTGGCCTGCTGTATCAAAATATCTGAGCTTGGGTAATTTATAACAAACAGAAACATTTCTCACAGCTCTGGAGGCTGAGAGTCTGAGATCAAGAGACTGGCAAGTTCAGTGTATGGTGAGGACTCTTCCTTCCACCTGCTGTGTCATGCAGAAGAAAGGAATGTTGCATTCTCATACAGAGAAGAGCAAAATGGGCCTAATTTGGTTTCCTCTAACCCTCTCACAAGCCATTAATCCATTCATAAGAACTGAGCCCTCCTCACTTTCTACCTCCTAACACCATCCTGTGGAGAGGACACTGAATTTTAGCTAGGCCTTTCGGGGAGAAATGATCCTCAGTCTCCTTGCAGTGACACAGGACAGGTCACCCTCCTGGACTCCGATACATTTTGCAATAAAGAAGAGGAGTGATAGGGGGAAATGAAGAAGGAGAATAAAAATTAAGAAAAGTAAGAAGAATAAAGGCTACATACATTTCAGCAGAGTTACCCCACAGCTCTTCACATATTCACTGCTTAAACTAATTCCTTGTTTTCTTTGAACAGAAAGCAGACTTTTCTCTCTAAGTTGTACATATTGCAAAATTTAACTATAAGGAAGAAAACAGATTATCTTACTAAACTTTCTGGTTTCAAGGTGCTTGATCTTTGCTGGACATTATAGTAAAATAACTGAAATGGGGCAGGGTCACCGAATGAAATGATTCTGCATCTTGGAGTCAAATGATTTCTTCTTAGGATAAGAGTCAACTTTATTTTAGCAGGGCCAAATGATTTCTTCTTAGGATAAGAGTCAACTTTATTTTAGCAGGGCCAGATCAGTGATAGAAAATAAGCCATACATAGGCACCAGGACATGTATCATCCCAAAGAAAGACAGTGAGTACGAACAGTGTGTACAGGAGACAAAGGAGAGAATCCTGGGAAGGTTCTTGGGTCTGAGTCAGCACACCTTTTCAGGACCTGTCACATGTCCTCCCAGCCCTATTCTCAGCTTAAAGATACCACCTAATAATACCTTATTATCATTGTCAGCTTGAGTCTGCAGTCAAGGAGGATAGGGACTGACTCACAAGGTACGATCAGAGCATTATAAGGATTAGCCGTCGGTTTGAAAAGAAAACATTAAACCACATGGAGCTAAAATTGTTATACATTGCTAATTCATAAAACTCAATGAAAATATTACAGAAAATTCACTGTATATTCTCTGAGATTGCTGTAATAAGCAAAGGCAACAATGAGGAAAACCAAATGCAAAGCCCTGAAGTGTCACAGAAATGGGCCCCATACTATGCATCAAACCCTATGACAGCAGTGGAGGAGAGTAATCAAGTTTTGCAGATTAAGTGCCAATGAGCAAAACCAATCTTCCTTTCCCCTGAAATATGCCTTGATACTGACTCAAGCTGGTGAGTTATTGTGGGTTTTTTCTTTCATTGGTCTTCTGTAACAAAAGTTACATCTTTTGGTCTTCATATCAAAAGTTTAAAATCAACACAAACAGTGGTTCCCATTTCCTCTTTTAATCCTTCATTTTTAACCAACCCTCAACGAGCAAGAGCAACCAGCTTCCTTGAGGATTTGTAAAGGGGAATTGTATTATGAGGGAGCTGTCCCCACTCTTTTTTAGTTGGTTAAAAATGATTTAAGTCAATTAGGATCCAGAGTAGCACTGCCCATCTGTCTGTCTGTTGTATGCAGACTTTCATAGGCACTACTGGGGTGGACAAGGCCAAGAACGATGTCCAAGTGCAGCCCATCATCAGGAAGGGGCCACAGATGTGCAGACAAATAAGTACAGTATGGACCAGTTTGCCCTGAGGGACACAGGCAAGGCTATAGAGAAGATGAGATTTGAGCTGAGTCTTCAGGGGTGAATTGGCCTTTTAGACAGGAAAATCAGCTGAAAGGAAAATGAACAAAGGCAGTGACGAGTAAAAGTGGGTAAGGCATAATGAATGTTGGGTGTGTGCCTGGGGAGAGAGTGGAGTAAAGTTCGAACAGTGAGGTTTGAAAGCAGGCGGGTCCTGGGTGTGGAGAGGATTGGTCCAGGCTTAGGACTTAGACTTCAGGCCGAAGTTCATTAGTACAGGTCAAAACCTAGTGGCCTGGAATGTAAAGCGGAAGCAGCCCAGCTCTCCTTGGAGCCTGTTTTAGGATGGATGCCATTTCTTTGAGGCCTTGCCACTAGTGCCAGAAATTCCCAGCATTCCACTCACTCCTTGGAGGCCTTTGGAAACGTGCACACACAAGTTCCCTGAAAGAGGTAACACATGGACCACACAGCCTCTTACACTCAGTGTCACACCTACAATCAGACACTTCTGGAGCTCAAAGGCAGGCTCTGATTCAAGGATGTCGGGGTTCAAAGCTCAATGCTTTCACTTATACTAACTCTCAGAGGCTGAGTGGCAGCAAGGGATGGATGTGTGAGAAACTACAAGCAGAGTCTAGTGTCAAAAAACAGGAAATATGAACACAAATATATTCCTTACCTGGGAGCCATTCACTCTCACCACACCACTTCGTAGCATACCGCTCTAGAACGACACTGACCAACAGAAATATAATGTGAGCCCTATGTATATGTAATGTAAAATTTTTATGGTGACCCAATTACAAAAAAAGTAAGAATAAATAGTTGAAGTTAATTTTTATCACATAATTTAAAATTAAATGTATCAAAACTGTCATTTTTACAGCTAAGTAATACAAAATTATTAAGCAGGTATTTCACTTTTTTGCTTGCTAGTCTTTAAAGTTCAGTGTGTATTTTACTTTTGCAGTACGTGTCAATTTGTACGAGCCGCATTTCCAGTGGCCGTTTCTGATTAGTAGTGGCCACTCTCTAGAATAATGACCCATGTGATTGGATTGAAATAATAGCAATAGCTAGTATTTCTTGATTACCAGCTGAGAGATCTTAAGCAAGATACTAAACTGGTACTCATTCCTCCTCTGAAAATGAGTAGTAATAAAATCTAACTTATTTTGTTGTGAACAATAAATCAAAAGATTTAACTGAAGCTCCAAATAAGATAATTAGTCCTTTTGCCTTTGCACATATAGTTTCCTTGGCATGGAATGCCCTGTCCTCTCCACCTACAAGTCCTATTCATTTTTTAAGATCTTGTTCCAATGTTACCTCTTTAGTGTATTCTCTGAGTTGCTCTTGGTTCTGAAATATAACTTCATTTAGACCTCTAATAGTGCTTCCTAGCTTGCTCTATAATTGATTTCCTACCCATGTTCCCCGGTGTATCTAGAAGGATTATTGCATTCCAGTTCTAAGATACAGGTTTTTCAACTTTTTTACATCTCTGAAATGGGAGGACTTTCTTACAATTAGCAATGTTTTTTGTTTCTTTCTTGATGAGTTTTTAACATGTAGGTGTGATTCTAATATATAGATTTCATAAAATTTTGTGCTTACCTTTGTTTTCCCAGGCACTGACCTCAGTAAACGCAATACGTGTGTCGAATATATTGAGATGGTAAATGTTTACTGCAGTTGAGACATGTGTAAATTATTTAGCTGCCTTTCCTCCTAGATGATAACCTGTGTATGCTCAGAGACGGGGCCTTTCCATAGTCATAGGTTGAGCATCTTGTGAAAGGCCAAAATTTAGTAACTGGGTTTTGAAAAATATGTGACCTTGAATGCCACACAAAGAAAGAAACCCCATCTTTCTCACTAAAGCAGGATTAGGCTTTAAAATCTCCTTCATCAAAATATCTGATTACTGCATCAGAAAGTAGAGCAGGTCAGCTAGCCGCCTCAGGTTGAGAAATGTGCACTTATGGGACCTGGGGGAGACAGCATTTCCCCTCAAAGCTGTGCACTTCCTCAGAAACCCCAGAGAGCCCCCACGTGGATCATCTTTCAAAGAGAAGAAGGGCTTTTAAATATCAAGTGTTTTAACAAAACCTATTTTTTTTAAATCTGAAAACTCCACTCTCAAATGTACTATTTCTCTCCTGTTTCTATGACAAACAAAAACATGTCAAAAAACTTTGACTATAGCCTGACAGACCTCCAATTATAGCCTGATAACATTAGCAGGTTAAAATATATATATATATATATATATATATATATATATATATATATATAATGTTCAGTCTAAAAAAGGAGTGGAAGAATGGGATAATAGAGGACTTTTAACTGGAACTATTCCCAAAGCTAGACCCTATCAGAAAGAAGGAATTTTAAAACACCAAAAATGAAGTATCTGGAATGCAAATAGAGTTTCTATAAGCAAATATTGACTTTTACGTCTTTGAGGTTATCACAAAGCTGCTGTTTGAAGGTACACTTTGATTTTTCCTTGATGAGTGGATTGGAGTTCCTGCCAAGTAACAAAACTCAGTTTATCTGGGGCATCTACCCAATCAAATACATACCTATATCCCTGAAACTACCACCATCTCTCCAGAAGGGAAATCATGCCTGTTCTAACTTTGGCAAGCAGTACAAGCACCTGGAGTGAACTAAGAGTGTGTGATTTTATTGTCCCACCCCAAATGACACACTGCTTTAGCAACACAATCAAAGTAAATTGCTCCCTATCTTACCAAACTCAAACCATCAGGTAGGCTCACAGTGTGAAGTCCCAGGAGTGGGCCTGGCAGCATTTGGGATGCAGGGGTTCCTAGAAGCATTTGCTAACCTAGACCCCTCTAATATCTCCTGCATCCTGGGTTTGAAGGGAAAATCAATCACAAATTCTTTAACTTCATGTTTTCCATTTCCTTCCTTTTCAAGTTCAGTTTAAATGAAACTACTCTGGTTGATGGATGCGAAAGTATCAAATAGAAGAATCCTCACCATCTCCTCCTTCCAGATACTCCCACCTTCCTCCTGTCTTCTTCTCCCACATCAACATGTGCCCTCAACCAGCTTCTTGCTGGAGAAAATGCCTGTTCTTTGTCTCAAGATTCCCAAATTATGGCTACTGACAGGGCAAAGAACCACATGAATGTGATGCTGTTCAGGACAAACCATTCCTCTTGCTTGGCTCTGATAATAGTTCACAGCTCCTATTCAACTGACACCCACAGTTGAATAGAGAAAAGACATGCTAACAGTTATAGTGAGAAGGATCCTATAGCAGAGGTCTGTGGCAGGAGAAAGAGGTGATCTTAATTCTGCCTGTTCAGCAGCTAGTCACCAATTGCTCCCTATGGATTCGTGACACCTGACTCTGGGAAGCCCTCTCTTACGCCCTCTCTTCTTAGTTTAGCTGAAACAAAACTGAAACTCTCCCCCTCTGTCCCAGATAGTTTTACCCGGAACCAAAGAAGGCGCTAAGGAGGGACTGTACAAAGGGACAGAAGCAGATGAGTTTACAGAGTCACAGATTTCTTATCTAACAAGGCTTCCTGGAGAATTAGCTTCCTTTTCCCCACAGCCACCCTCAAAAATTCCGGATCCTTTGTGTACAATAAGATAAGCACATTCCCATTTCCAAAGCAAATAGGCCCCTCTCTTCTAGAGATATTTCTTTCCCTTCATCCTGCTCTCATTCTTTGCCAAGATCTTGAGACTAATTTGAGGAAAACATGATCAACACTAAACCTATACATTAAAAAAAAAAAAATCTGTGGACTCAAAACCACAGACTTGTAACAAAATAACTGACTTACAATCATCAAGCATATTAAAGTCATGAAAGTTAAGGACAGGGAACTGTTTTAAAATGATAGGTGCTAAGGAGGTTGTAGTGGCATACACCTGTAATCCCAGCACTCAGGAGGTTGTGGCAGGAGGATCACCATGAGATCAAGGCAAGTGTGGACTCCTTAGTGGGTTCAAATTCCGCTGGAACTGCATAGTGAGACCCTGTGTCAAATAGAAAAAAAAAAAAAAAAAAAGGCAGCTGTTAATGGGATATGACACCAATGGAAAGTACATAATTCTAAACTGTTTTGTTGTTGTTGTTGTTGTTGTTGTTGTAAAGTACATTATTGCTAAAGATTGAATGGAGTCAAAGATTAAAAGGCAGCATCAAACCAGTGTTAGTTTCTTGATTTTGATAGTTGTGAAGTTATGAGGGTGAATAACATTTCTTTTAGAAAATACACACTAAAGTATCCACACCATTCTCAAATGGTGCAGGAAAAAATATGTTTTGTACTACTGCAACTTAAATTTGAGATTAAGAAAAAAAGCAAAAACTATGATATATCCAGCAATCCCATTTTCATAAATCTAATCCAAGCACATACTGTTGAGAAGAAAGTATAATGCTATTTTTTTTTTTTTTGGCCAACCAAGATAAAACAGTTCAAATGCCTGTCATTAAGATGTGAGTATTTCAAATACACACCACAAAAGGAGTAAGAAGGAGGTTCCGGTAAAGATGGCAGATAGATAAGAGTAGATCACAGAAACTCCCTGAGAGAGTCAACTTAGATGCCAAAATAACACAGCGTGGGGAGTCCCAGACAGAGGGAGATGGATCCTCTCTACCCAGGAAGAAACTAAGGTGAGAAGAACCAATCAAACATGCAGTCCCAGTGCTACTATAGGAACAGCTAAAGGTTCAGTGCTCCCGCTGCAGTGCCCAAACATGTGCGCCGCTGCCGTGACTTACCGAGCTGCCTGAATTCCCTCTATTTCAACTCACTGGAACTGCAGTCACACTGCGGTCAGCGGTCGGCAGGCCCAACGGAGAGCCGAGCTGGCAGGGGACCTGCATGGACCTGAGTGCTGGGAGTAAAACCCTTCTACGGAAAAGGTGTCTGTCCAATGGTGGGGAGAACAACATCTTGAACGGAGCAGGACTGAGGAGAACAAGGAACAGTAGTGGCTTCAGTCAGTTATTTTCTTTCCAGATGGGATTGGTGGGATGTGCTTGGCCTGGGTCATGCCCCAACTGAGACCAATAAGTTGTCCCAAGCCAATTCTCTGTGCATGGTGCACTTTAACACAGTGAAGGCCTCAGCAGGTTGACTGACCCGGAGGGGAAGGCCAGCATTCACAGCCCCTGTTTCCACCACAATAGCACACTGGAAGTGGGCAGGATCACCTAGCCAGTGCGGTTCAGAAGAACTATAATCAACAAAGAAAGACACTGGGGCCTCCTCTATATGCCTGTATGGAAAAAAAAAATATGAGAAGAGCAAGCAACAAGAAAGGGTCCCCACCCCCCAATCCTGAGGACTTTGATCCAGGAAAGGTAAATACAAAGGAGATTGAGGACAAAAAATATACACTATCAGACACAGCACCAATGGACATAAAAAGATATCTTTGGGACCTCATAGATATCTTCAAGACTTCATAGATGAGTTCAAAAGTGAAGTATTTAACCAAGTAAAGCAAGATATAAATAGATTAACAAAAGAAATGCTAAACACCTCTCAAGAAGACACAGATGGAAGAATGGAAGAACACATAAAAAGGAGAGAATCATTTGATGAAGAATATAAAGAAAACATAGAATACATGAAGCAGGTTCAAACAGATTACCAGGAAATTAAAAACTTCATTGAAAGCTGGCAAAACTGCTTGAAAGAAACTAAGGACAGATTATCCAAACTGGAGAATGGGTTTGCAATGTGGGATCATGAAAGGAAAAATTTCTTAAAAATAACAAGGAAACAGGCAGTAACAATATAATGGCTAGAAGACGACAAGAGGATCTATAACTTGAGAATAAAGAATGTGAATGAAGAAACAGGGGTGCAAACAAAGGAACTACAAAGGCTATTCACAGAAATAATTTAGGAAAACTTCCCAAACATAGGAAAAGGAAATGATACTCAGATGTATGAGGCATACAGAACTCCAGCTACCTACAACCAAAACAGAGCTACACCCAGGTATATAGTAATCAAGATCCCAGAAATTCAGTATAAGAATAGAATATTAAAAGATGTCAGAGACGAGAAACAGATTACTTATAAAGGGAAACTCATCAAAATCACAGCAGACTTCTCAACACAGACCATCAAATCAAGAAGAGCTTGGAGTGAAGTATTCCAAGCCCTGGAAGAAAATAACCTCCATCCCAGATTGATATACCCTGAAAAACTGTCTCTAGAAATTAATGGAGAAACAAGATACTTCCAAGACAAAGAGGAACTGGGGAAATTCGCCACCATCAATCCAACTCTACAGAGAATACTGCAGGATATTCTAGAGAGAGAGAAAAGCACCCGGATTTGAGGAACAGTGGCAGAGAAGCCTCAATGAATGGAGCAGAAAGCAAATGAAGAAGACAAACAGACAACTAATGGCAGAAAAAGAGCACAACAGAAATGAGGCAGAAAAGGTTGGCTATAATCTCTAATATAGATAGTCTTGATACACTAAGTAAAAAAAGAGAGACAGAATCACACAGACTAGATCAGGAGGTAGGGTCCACCGAGATGCTCTTTATTGGAAATATAATTAACTTGAAAAAGAGTATATGGACCAAAAATCAAATATGAGAAAACAATGCTCTATGTGACAGAAAACCAGAGAGTAATAGGGGCAATAGACCAGTATTTGTGGATAGGTTTGAAAGACAGGCTTTAATAGGTAAAGGAATACAACTAGAGATCAAGTCCAGGAGGGAGAAGGTTTGGAACTACTTAGGTAAATAGCAGGTTGCTCCCCCAATTTAAAACTAAGAGTGTTGGTGAGACCCAAAAGTGTACAGTGCGTCTTGGGGCATTGAAAGGGGAGGAATAGCCTTAAAAAAGATGGCATAAGATATGTTAATAGTGTATCAGGATTTAAAACCCACATTACTTGCACCACTCTGCTTAGTTAGAACTTATTCTGTCCCAGTTTGTCTACATACACTAGATCTGAGGGCACAAACATCTATCCCCAAAATATCAGGATATAGCACAGTAATCATCTTTAACTTCCTATTAACTTAATCTGGAGCCCTGTATGACTTACACTGCTTTATCATGACTGATCTTAGTTAAATCTGGTTTGTTTGATTGCTGTTTGGTATCAACAGATTTTATTCAAAACTGTTAGGATTGATAGTGTCAATTCTGAGAGTATAGGCAGCTACACTGAAGATGACAAGATTCACTACAATACTCATCCTGGTTTAATTACTATCTATTTTTATAGTTTTACACTATCTACAAAGTTGTGTTTTTATTAATACTATTAGGTACTGATATATTGAATTATACTATGTTTGATGATATAGCTAATTCTATTGAAGATAACAAGAGACAACACAGTAATCATGGTAGAACTCCTTGTACAGTGGTTGTAAATGTCTTTTTCATTTTAGGTGTTTATAGGAATATGTTTTGTTTTGTCCTGCTGTGTTTTGTTTCTCCCTTTAATATAGAAAGGGTCAAAATACATGTTAAGACTCATACATGTGTAGAACCTATAAACAGTTTATGAGAACTGATCTTATAATGCATAATGAACAAATATTTTGAAGAAAAAGAGCCACTACAGTACCCAGTGCTGATCCCGGAGTGTCATGATATGAAGTCCAGCAATACTATTACTCTTTGTTCAGAGTGATTCTAGCCTGCTTTGGTTTGTTTAATCTCAACATAAATGAAGATATGGATACCTACATGTATGTTTAAGTGTATAGGATTGATAACCATATTACTAAGTTCTTGCTGGATTGTTGAACAGAACTGTTTGCAGTCTCACTGTTTGAATCCCTATTTTATATGGTCCACTTTTGTATCTCGAACAACTATTTGTAAGTGGACAATATGTAAACATCGACCAGTGATTTCTTACTGTTTATTTTTTTCTTTGAAAGTATGTATTATTTCAACCCATTTTCTGTTTTGTTTAGTCTTTCTTTAAATAAAATTTTTTAAAAAAAGGAGTAAGAAACATTACTATATACCACTAGGGAGTGATCAACAGGATTTAATAAGCAAGAAAAAAAAAGCAAAATAGAAAGTATTGCACAAATATACATATGAATATATACATGTATATATATGAATATGTACGTATACATATGAACATACATATATATGCATATGAAAGGAAATGTGTGTAAAGTTTTAAAAACAAGCATTAGAAGAATAAATTATACTGTTTAAAAAAAGTACATGTAAGAGAAAAAAGTAGAGAAAAGACAATAGAAGCTAGAGTATACTTGGAGGATTTGATTTAGGAATCATATAAATATTTTGTGTCATTACCAAAAAAATTTTTTTAAAATACTCCTGGAAAATAAAATGAAACAAATTATCCTAAATGTGAGCAGAGTTTATATAACCTTACTGAGAGGAACTATTCCAAATGATTTTACTTCAACTTGATTTCGGGTCTTGAGGGGATAAACCCTAGGGACAACGAGAACTACTAAAACAAAAACACTTAATCACTTTTTTCAGGAATCATATTGCTGGTAGTTTTTCTGAAAGTTGTTTGCACATTTGCAGGTCATGTGATAAGACAAATGCATAGCCATGTGATAATCAAGGAGTGAAGGTGTTGGGTCTGGGGATGTGGCTCAGTGCTAGAATTCTTCCTTGCATGCACAAGGCCCTGGTTTGGACACCAGCACCACAAAACAAAAACAAAAACAAAAATTGAAGATGTTAAAATTTCTATAGTCCTGATTTTGAATAAGAAATATCAATACGAGCTCACGACATATTTTATATTAAGACATAAAGACACTTCCTAGCTCAGCATACTAAAAAGATCTAGAAACAATAACCAACTCAATGAGGAATACCCTGTGCCCAGAATGAGCTCCAGGAAACTATTTCCCACAACAGAAACAAAGAACGGCTCCTTGGAGAAATAGTTGATTCTGTATCTAGCTCAGGAAATGGAACATTTTGTCATACTAGATAGCAAGAAAGTTATCAAAGGCTAGTAGAATTGTGCCAAAGGACTAAAGAGCCACGATTCTACTGGTCAAAAATGAGCAAATTTGGGCATCAATCATGATTGCAAAATATTAAAGTGTGTTTAAGTTGTGAGTTCATAGTGACTCAACAAGAGAATAATCATTCCTTTTTTTTAATTTAAGAAGTAAAACAGAAAAAAAAGCATAGAAATGATACAAAATTTCAAAAAAAGTAGGAAATTAACACTAGTTAATATATTGCATATTGTTATCTTAGAAATAGTTGTTAGGGTTACAAGATCTAGGCACAAAAATTATCAGTCAAACAATGACAGCACAAACTTCTAACAGATTAGCAGATAGTTATCTATCTTGCATACATATACATAAGTACATTTATATGTATTTACCAACATACATATAATCATTTCCTTTCTCTCTGTGCTCCTTTACATTTAATTATTCCTGAAGGAGTTTGTAAAGTTCTTTTTTTAATTCACTGGCAAATAAAAGCAAAAAATAAGCATTTATCTGGCCTTTTCTATATGAATGATTGCACTAGGCAATCAACTAGAGTTGAGAAGTTTCTCTTCTCTCTTGTAGATGGATTGGAGTTAAAAATGGAGAATATCATCATCATTTTGCAACTTTTAGTGAGTTAATAGATCTAGGAATTGGTCACAGTATCACAAACAGAGAAAAACTAAACATCACATACTTTCTAATAGAAAAATACACAACACTTACAAAGCAGTCTTTCTAAATGAACAACATCAAAAAACATACCTAAATCTTATCAAGTCGAAGATCCAACTACTAAAACACAGGACAAAGGTACATAAGAAAACTCCAAACTGAGAAACTCTATGTGACTACCAATCCAATTTCTTCAAGGAAGGACAGACAGAGGGTTAAAAATCTGCAGATCAAAAGAAATGTAAGGAGACATAAGATAGCAATGCTCATTGGATCTTAAGTCAAATAAGGAAACTATGAAAAATGACACTCATAAGACTACTTAAAATTTGAACATTGACTAATAACCTTATGAAATTAAAGATTTGTTGCATTTTTTAAATGTGGCCATAACATTGCACTTATGTTTTTAAAAGGGTCCTCTTGTAGAAATTCACACAAAACCTGTTTATAGAAGAGAATATATGATGCCTGGAATTTGCTTCAAAATAATGCAGATGGAAAGCAATTAAGAAAGTATATAAAACAATATTGGTCATTAGTTCATAATTATGAAAAGGTGGCTTTTTTTGTTTTTGTTTTTTGTACTGAGGGTCAAACTCATGATGCAGTCCTTGCCAGGCATACACTTGTGCCACTGAGCTTTATCTTCAGCCCTATACCTTTTTTGATTCTTGAAATCTTCTTACGTGTTTTGTCTACTCTTTGTATGCGTTTGGAATTTTCCACAACAAAAAGTTTAAAACTAACACCTACTATGTACTAGAGACTAAGCTGGCATTGCTCTAAGCCATAAATTGGCATCACAGAGAAGCACAGTCAGAAGTTTTCGTGCATGATTTAGACATGTGGGAAGGGAAGAGTTAGTGACCACACCCTTAACTCTCCCCTGACTTGAGATGAATGTGCAGTTTCCTTTGCCAAACTGGAAATGAAGAGCAGAATGCAACCCTGTCTAACCAGCTACTCCACAAAGTTTTTTGAAGGCCAGAATTATTACTCAGGGTCCAGCTGTGCAGCATTCTCATCCACCCAGAAACACATGTAGAAATCTGTGAAACCAAAATAGGGTTATATGTGAATATTAACAAAGAGCAGTCACACAAAAGACCCACAGACATGCCTGACCTCTCCCTTGGCCCTTGGGCCTTCATGGAAATGTGAACTTTCCTTTGACACTGTCGTGACACCCTCCAGCCCTTAACAACAGTCTTACACAGAGTGGACAGTGCCCTTTGGCTGCATCAAGAGTAGGGGACCCAATGCTCTACATTGCTGGCATTCACACCACAATCTCTTCTTATGTCTGAACCACACCCTATTTGCACTTTGGCTTCATGCTGCTTGAGGGTAGAAACATAAATTCAACTGGACACTTCTCTGCCCACTGTGACGACCTTTATCATGCATGCCTGGGATGTTTTTCCAAGAATCCAAGAAGAAATGGCTTCATCAGAGACACGTGGTACCATGGAGATGCCTGAGAGAGGACCGGGTGCGGGTGCAGTTCTCCCTGGATTACAGTTGACTGGTATTTGGCTTGCAGCTGAGGGAGCATTTCAGCGAGAACCGCTTATGACTATCTATTCATTCAGTCACTCATTTATTAAGCACTTACAGAGCTTCAGCATTATTAACTCTGGGAGCTATAAGGAAGAAAAAGAGAAAATATTTGCCCTGAAAAGTTCTCAGGCAGGTAGGAGAGAAAAAAATCTTCACAATTAATTTCAGTTTAGAACAGGACTGATCAGAACATGACCAAAGAGTTTAGAAAAGGGAGAGACACTTTCTACCTGGAGACATGAAATTGCAGCAGACCTTGAAAGATGACTAAAATCCCCCATTTTAATAATGCAGAATCAAGAACGCGAAAGATAGTGGTAGTGGTGGTGCAATGACAGTAGAAAGTTCAGAATAGAGGAAATGTTTTCACAAATTTACACAAATAGGACTTTACAAAGTCTTCTGCAACTATAATGAATAAAATCTTCAATGATAGACATCTTTAAATGCAAGGAATACTGCTGAACCCCCAGAACCAACAAGCTCTATTCAAGTTCTTTGTTGTTATTCACTGGTTTTTCAGAATACAGATAATCTCTGTAAAGAAAGAAAAATCACATAAAGTGGTCACCTGTTTTTTGATAATATACAAAACAGATAAATAAGTTCTGAAAGTGGAATTTGGTTCAGAATTATCTTACCTACTCCTGCTTACCTACCCCAAAAGGTTGGTAACCTTTTGAACGTATTTCCAATCTCATTTTAGATCAAATCATCAATTTCTTGGTTAAAAAAATTAAAGAGCCACATGTTTTGGTTTTTATGAACTTCAGCATTACTGACATTTTGGATGAAATAATTATTTGGAGGGGACCTGTCCCATGCATTGCAGGATGTTTAACAGCATCCCTGGTCTCTACCCACTGGATGCAAGACATACTCACCTTCCACTTGTAACAACCAAAATGTCTTTAGACATTTCTGGATGCTCTGTAGGGGCATCCAGAGGCAGCAAATTTGTTCCCAGTCAAAAACCACTGTACTACATAAAGCAACCAGGATTATATACAAAACTTATTTTGGGGGGTATCTATTATGTATAGGTTTTGTCTTAGGGGTTTACATATGTCTGTCCATTTAATCCTCCTATACCCCTCAATGAAGTATAGGTATGATTATGATTTAGATTTGACAGACAAAGAAATTAATCACATTTGACAAAAGTCTCATGTATTTAAAGGTGGGAGTTTTTGGAAGATAACTGTATCGTGCAGATGTTATCAGTGGATCGATCCATTAATGAGTTAATAATTAAATGTGTTGTTAGGAGATTGGGTCTAATAGGAAGCAGTCTGTCCCTGGAGGCCTGGCTTTGGGGAACACATTTCCCTCCCCAACTCCTACCTTCTGTCTTTTCTTCCTGGCTGCCATCAAGGAAACAGAGCTGCCCCTAGCACTATCTTGGAGGCAGCTAACCACAGACTGAATCCCATCACCCACGGGCCAAATCAAACATCTCCTCCTTTAAATTGTGGGTCTTGAATATTGTTTCCCAGCAGTAGTACAGTCCATTAATACAGAGGATTTACTAACATACTCGAACTTAACAGTCCTTGTAAGCAGCAAAGTCAGGAAATGTTCCAAGCACTTCTCCTTTTAGCTAACAAACTACATCAGACTGTACCCTAGATTCACCAGGCCTTTCTTCATGAGGTATGTAAGATGGTATGTGCACCACTAGCAAAAGCCTTTGCCAGGAGTCTCAACTGCTGCCGGAAACCAGACTCAGCAGGCCCCAGGATGGAGTACATATTGCCCAGGAGAGCTAACGGAGTTTCCTTTACTTCCCCTGTGGGTTCTCCCCACCATTCCCTGAGGACCAATATCTTATCTCTATCCCATATCACCAGCATCCTTTCTGGAATAGCTTGTGCCCTTGTCAATGTCCCCATGACATCCTTTGGTTGTCATCACATAGACCTCTTTTAGATGGACTGCTAATCATCCTTTGCTCTTAACTTAGAGGTGGAGGAAATTGTCTCAGAATGGGTACAATTGTCTTAAGCCCACAGGTGAGGCCAGGTTCAGATCCCACAGCAGCCTTTACACTTAGCTCTGCAATGTCAATTTCCCCTTTCCTTTAGTAACTGCCAGCTGTCATTCATGTATGCACTTCCTTCCCATGCAGCCTCAATTTTACATGTTATATTTTTAAATTCACACATGAATCTGACTTTAGAATCTATGTCTACCATGTGCTAAACATGCAATTCACATATCAGTTGTGGTGTTGAGCTTCATTTTTCTATATAGCAGTATAAAGAAAATGGTTGCCATGCTGAATTATTATAATTGGCTTGAAACAATATATTAT
This sequence comes from Cavia porcellus, assembly GCF_034190915.1. Lineage (NCBI taxonomy): Eukaryota > Metazoa > Chordata > Mammalia > Rodentia > Caviidae > Cavia > Cavia porcellus. Next base: position 113,394,774 of record NW_026947484.1, read on the forward strand.
GTACAGTGCTTTTTAAGTTCTAGTCTTATTCATCATTATCAAATTTTAAATATGAGGTGTCTCCCAAAGACTCACGTATTGAAGGGCTGATCAAGAAAGAAAGAATTGGATCATAATCATTAATGTTAGGGGGTGGAACACAGGTATCCCCTTCTCTCCAGATCTGCCTTGCTCTTGCTCTGCCTCGTGGTTGCCATGATTTCTGCTTTGGAGCCAGCTGTTGATGTTTTTAAAGCTCTGGAACCATTAGGCAAAATAAGCCTTTCCTCTTTTAAGTTATATATGTCAGGTATCTTGTCCCAGCCATGAGGAGATGATTAATACAGTTATTAATCTCTTCATGAGGATTTATTTGCCAGATTGCTTCATAATGTTACTTTCTGATGAGAGAAAATGAATGTAAAGATGAACACTTTGATGGCTGAGAAGGTGGGAGGGGAACCTAGTGGTTCCAAAATATTAGAAGTATGTATTAGTCCTAACCCTAACCCTAACCCTAATTTAGTAATCTGGATCACAATGAATGAATTTCAGTGGGCTGGTCTTCTGTGAGTTGTGAATCAAGACTGGTATACAATGGTCTCTGAGTTGAACTTCCTTTACTTGTCAATTTCTGAAATACCATTTCACTTGTTTACAACCAGTGTTTATCAGAAATCCAGAAGATATATCTCATTTCTGGATATTTTCTTCTTAAACTCTATAGGAACTATTGTAAATAGTTTTCCAAATTATACAAATAATAACATCTACCATTTACTGGGCACCTAATAAAGAGATTTGAATCCTATATTGCCTTTGAAAGCTTATTATCCCCATTATATTTCTGAGAAGGAACAGAATGTCAGAGAGGCTAACTGACTTGCTCAAGGTCTCCCACCTAGTAAGTGGCCAAGTCTGGATTAAACTAATATGGTGTGACTTCTTTTTGAAGACACAAAACTGCCTCCCTCTCTTCTTGTTCCATGGATCTTCTTTCAATTTATATACCACTGGTAGAACCAAGCAGTGACTGGATGAGCCAAGCAGGAGAGTAAGAAATTGGAGCAGAATACTCAGAAAGGACAGCCACTAGAAGCAAGAAAGAGATGAAGGGAAGGAAGAAGGGAGGAGGAGAGAAGGGAAGCAGGAAGGGAAAAAAGGAAGGAAAGAATAAGTGAAGAGAACTATTTTCTCTTACCTTGTCAAGAGTGACTTGGAATATTTCACATAGGCTTGTCAGTGAAGAGCTTTCCTGAGAGTGGGCGTGAGGGATGGAGGCCATGGCTGCCAGCGAACAACATCACTATCATCACAAAGCATATGCCTTCTGAGGAGAACGTTGACAGCAGCATTTTGACTTCAAAGGGAGGGCAGTTTCCTGCTCATGTGCAAGAACACATGTGAAGGATACTTGCCAAGCTTTTACGGAATCAGAAGAAGGTGCTTTCCCCACAAGATTCCCTCCAATCCATAGAGACCACAAGACAAAGATGTTGTCTAAGATGCTTGTAATAGGCTGCCAGAGATGATTGCTGCATCCCCAGCACCTAGTCACCAGCTGAGTGCCTGAAGCTCTGCATCACAAAGGCTGTATTTAGAAGGCAGGGAAGTTTTACAATTGGCACATTTCTGTAAACACATTGATTTAATTCCAATTTTACAGCTTAGCTACTCCCCGTAACACACAGTCTGTAAAGCATTTACAATGTTGTTCAAAATCTATATACTGTTTACATTCTTTACCCTCCCTGCAGGTAAAACGGATCTAGGAACTTGGCAAGAGTCCTGGGGAAACAGCAGGATTAAACAGAAACCACAAGGCCTCCAGAAAACACACACACACACACACACACACACACACACACACACACACACACACAAATTGATTATGGAAAGAATAAGGAACCCCAAACACAAATTCCCAAGTAAGGAAGATCCGATCACCTGTGTACAAATTCAGTGAGATGGGACCAATTGAGAGGTTCCTATAAGTGATTAAATGGATGTTCAACCTAATTCATAGTCATTTTACAACATTTCTTAAAAAAAAAACAAAAAAAAAACTTGTCTTGGTTGCTCAGCAGAAGAGAACATAAGTAAGTGTCTATTGCTTCAAGTCATCCAGATTTCTCCTTGAGACCCTAAAACTTAAGCTATTCCTGAGCTACATGGTGACCAGTGGATAAGTTCTGCCTAAGGCCTTTAGGGAAGGCCTGGCTGCCAACAGGGGAAAGTCTACAATTTGTTCTTTGCTTAGATTTGATTATTTACTACCCATGCTTCATTAGAAGAAAGAGACACTTGGGGGTCCATTAGTCCAGGGAGAAAGCTGACCACATTGGCAAGGATAACAGCCCTGTGCCATCATGGGGAACGAAATCTATGCCTGCAATAGTATAGGCCATGCCTCAGATCTGAGCAGGCCATGAAAAGCTAGAACTCCAGCCCAGCTCCCCAGTCTACCTTTGTTTGAACCCAGGGTCCCTCAAGATCAATTCACAGGACCTGCAGGCCAGTAATAAGACTTGGATAAGAATTTGACCTTTGGATGCCACAGTCTTTATCTTTGGAAACCTCAGGCCACGCAGGGAACTGACACTGCTTAATTAGAAATATACCAGAGTCATGTTAGAAAACAAGATGTGACCTGCAAGGATAGAGTAGCTTCTAATTCAGAGGGGACCCATTAAGTAAGGGGAAGGCAGTGGAGAAGGTGGATGCACCCCCTGGAAGGAAAGCACCAGGTTAGGGTCAGCCAACTGCTCTCAGTCCCCTGCACCTGAGAAGTCAATGTCTCTCCCGAGTGCAGAAACAGTTTTCCAAGGGCTAAAGCTGGCCTGCCATCTGGCCTCAACCCTCAGCAGAGCAGCAGGGCTGAGCCTGTGGCCATTCCTCTGACTCTGTTTGGTTGGAAGGAACAAAGGTGTTCTAAGGAGATTCTTGCTTTGAAAACTTTTTGCTGATTTTCCTGGTTGTATCTGTATCCTCTAACCAGATTTGAGAGCCTCGGGAGCACACACTTTGCCTAATTAATAATAGCTTACTGTTCTTAACCTCTTACCATGAGCTAGGAATTGTTCTAGGTATTTTACCTTAAATTGTCTCACTTTCTTTATTTCTCCTGACACTATTTTCTGCTTAAAAACCCACAGGTCAAGCAATAATTCATTCCTTCATCTAGGATCACACAGCTAGTTGAGTGACACAATTAGCACACTAGACCAGAATATCTGACTCCAAAATCATTTACTAAATGTTTCTCAAATTCATTGAACTATTTCTTACTGGATCTGAAAATATGAATATAGTTAACTCTTGGTTTGCAATGTTTAAAGATAAGCCCAAAGTAATTTATCCAAAAGTCATCAACATTTGGCCCTGGAGTAGATTTTTGTTCATATGTTTGAACGTGAGTATGTTTAATATTCTAGGAATCTATAACTCCAAATACAGTAATAAAGATGTTATATAAAAGAGCTCAAAATTAATGAATTTTCTACTCAAACTACTCCCCACATAGAACTCAGGGCCTCCTCTCCATCAGATCCTCATGACTGCTCTGTTTGCAGCCCTGAGGTCTCTGGAGCTTCCAGACACACGTACTTAATTGCTTATTTGACATCTCCAACTGGACAGTTAGCAGGCGTCTCAGACATTATCCACACAGAGCCCTTTGTCCTGCCACCCTCACAGTCTGTTCTTTTCCCTGTGACCGCCACCATCCCAGGAAGGGCATCACCATCCACTCAAATGCTCAAGAGTAGTCCCTAATTTCTTTTCCTCTGCTCCCCATCCATTGCTGATTGCTGCTGGTTCCTCTGGCATCAGATCCTTTAAGTTGTCATCTGTTGAGTAGGTTCTCAGAAGCCTCCGTTTCACACCTATCAGTAGCCCAGTGCTCTCACTTCCTCAATTTCTTTTTGTTATCAAAGTATTCAGAGAACTGCTGATACTTTCCAAGGAATAACCCTGTCCAGATGGGGGAAAAGGTCTTTTTGAGACTGTGATTCTGATATAAAATTTAAGATGCCATACATTCCATTACCAAAATATTTTTTGGTCTATCCACCAAATTCAGTATAACAAAATTCCTGTTTGGGAAAATCATTTGCCTATGTCACATGACTTATTTTTTTCTTTTTGCCTCTGTGATGCCAACTGTTTGAAAAAAACTAAAAAACTTTAAGAAGATTGTACAGGCAAATCATGTTTACATTAAAAAACAAGAGCTACACGGTAACTATTCTGGCACAATTTTTTTTATTTTTCAAATGACAGAAATAGTCTAGAAGCAATCTGAGTAATTCATAACTCCCTTAGCAGCATTAAATAAATTCCTCTTCTGTGAAGTATCAGGAGCTGTTTATTTCTCTGTCCCTCAAAGGCAATCTGGATTTTCAGTTAGCCTTCATAGAGGTGGACTGAAATAGGAGCTGGAGCTAAAGTTGCTGGTAGATTAATTATAGTTTTTTTTCAAATATTTTAACACAGTCTTCCAGTTATGTAATCAACCTTAAAAAGTAGATTTTCAAATCTTGGAGTCTATCACCCTTTGGGTCAGTTTATGTAAGAGTGTGTGTGTGTGTGTGTGTGTGTGCACAAGTGTGCGCGTATGTGTTTAATCTTGCCCCTTAGCGATCTGAGGCTGCTCTGTGTGAGCCCCGAACAATACTGCAGAAATGGAGATAGCCCTGCTCCAAGGCTGTAGTCTTCCATATACATTCCGGGAAATGTAATCCTTGTGGTTTCCAATCTCATCTCTCTGGGAACACAGATAGGAGCAGATTTTGCTGTGAAGCGAACACATGCCCTCTGGTTTACATTAAGATTATTTTGAGATGTATAAAGAAAGGAAAGCCATTTGGGATCAGTATTTACTAAGTCTAAATCTCCATTATACTGCATCAGTCTTAATTAGTGCTTAAATTCTAACTTAATTGTGACAGGCTTCATTCTGTTTATGTTTCTGAGATTAAACAAGCCATCACCTCCTCAGTGGTCTCTCTTGAGGAAGAAACACAGCTGGATCAGAGTTAGTTTTGGTCCCCATTCCCTCCTTCCTCACTTTTTTTTCTTCTCAGCGTTTAAAAAAACAAAGAGTTCTGCTCCCAGCCCAGCTGTTAGGCAGATATAAATTTTTATTGACAACTAAGTTAAACATCAGTATCTGCAGTTTATTTTATTCAGTATTTGTAGGAGTGAACTGAGGACCAATAAAGTAACCGATAATTTACTTTTACTCTGTTAGTGATAGAGAATATCTCCTGGTTGTTTTTTTTTTGTCTGTTACACAAGATGTCACAGATTAATAGTTTAAACTTTAAAACAACTTCAGCAGTTAACTCATACCCCAGACATTTTGGTTAGACAATTCCTGACTAACTAAGGCTACTTACTAAATACTATCTAAAAAAAGACCTCTCACTGCTACATGGAACCGTCACTTGCTGTGTTGAGAAGGTGTCACCTAAGGTTAGGGGCTTCCTTCTTGTCAGGATTCTATTGGGCTTGTTGGACAACTGAGAGGGGTTAATTCTTACCCCTGATCTTGGTGTGCTGTGTATGAAGGAATCTCCCTCAAAGGAAAGATCAGTTTGAAAAACCAAAGGAAAGTAGAAAATAAGCAGCACTGAGTTGTGGTTATTGAAGCAGGATACAGTTGTGATCAGATGCAGATAAAGGGCAGAAAGCAAGCAGCCCGAAATTGTAGGTTATAAATTAAACTCTCAGTGGTGAGGTGGCTTTTTTTAGGATGAGAGTTGGGTTAGTTGGGTTTATATGACTCATGATCAAGTATAGAAAAGGAGTTGACTAAAATAATGAAAAAATAAAGCTGAAACTTCAGAGTTCTGCTAGGTTTGTGTTTGCTTCAGCCTTCCTGCCACAGATCATTAATCTATACCCCCCCTTTCCTTTCTTTTTGAAATCTTCAGTGTATTTATGCTTAGTTTTACCCATGGAGGTACAGAGAAACTCTGCAGTTTTACCAGAGAAGCCTGTGGGGCTACAATCAGAAACCTAACTTTGAAAATCAATTTTTATTACTTTCCAGGTTATATAACCTCTGAATTTCAATTTCTTATGAATCAAATAGGGATGGCAGCTCTGTGCCTACTTCATAGAATTAAATGAGACAGTGCTTTCAGTGCCAGACAGATGAGTTCCATGAATGATACACACATGTCCCAGTGTGACTGGAAGCTACTCTTTTTTTGTTTGTTTGTTTGTTTTGTTTTGTTTGTCTTTTTTTACATACTTTTTTTTTGTCTTTTTCTTTTTTTTACTGGTACCAGGGATCGAACTCACGACCACACACTTGCAAGGCAAGTGCTTAAGCCGCTGAGCTAAATCCCCAGGCCCTGACTGGAAGCTACTCTTGCTGGCCTCAGCCAATTCTTCACTTAACAGCTACTGAACTGGACAAGAATGCCCAGAAAGAGGACTTAGAGGAGCAGCAGCTAACAGAAGAGAGAGAAAGAAAGAGAGAGACACAGAGACAGAGACAGAGACAGAGACAGAGAAAGACACAGAGACAGAGACAGAGAAAAAGAGAGACTGTCCTGGCAATACCTTTCCATCTTGGACCTTTGCACCTGCTGTTGTCTTTGCTTGGAATACTCTCCAGGCACTTTCAGGCTTGCACGCTCATTCTCTGCAGGTCTTTACTAAACTCTCTGTCCAGAAAAATTTTTCCTTACCACCTTAAGTGAAAATAGTTTCCCTATCCTTTTATACTTGTACTCTTTCCATGGTACATATACCACCTGATACTAAAATGTGCTTATTAATTATTTACCTCCCCTTCTACAAGATATACTTCTTTGGGTCACTGCATATTTGCTGATATTTTTTAATGGCCTGGAACCATGTTTGATACATAGTAGGCACCCAATAAATATTTATAAACCGGACGAATACCCGACAAGGCAAATAATCATTAATTAGAATAAGTTTTGGTGTGTACAAGAATCACATGTTTCTGTATCCATTCCCAGAAATTTGGATTTATTAACCCAGGGAAGGGGGAGGCATTTAGAAATCAACATTTTAATACTCAACTCACAGACTCTGAAGCAGACAACAAAACAGGCCAGACTTTCAGAAACATTACTAGACACACAGAGTCTATTTCATTACACCAATGGAAGGAGACTATATTTAATGCAAAGCTGTAGCTGGTTAGGCAGGATTTAATATTTCTTTTAGCAAAAGGTTTAAGAAGTGACCAAGAAGTGCTCCACTGAGGAAGAGAAGTGCATTTGCCTTGGAATAAATCTTCGTTCTGAAGAGAATCACTCAAGTGATCCTTCTTTGGCTCTGCTTATGTAAGTGTCAAAGGCTACAGACACTCTTTTCCCACCAAGGGAAAGAAGTCTTTCAAGGCTCCAAAGGTTGCCCTCTAACACGGAGTCCAGCAGAGCTCCGCATTAACAGAGCTTCTGTGAGGGTAGAAAGGGATAAACCAGGCTCCATGTTAGGGAAGAGACACCATGGCTTCCAAGGATGAACTCATGGGAGGAAACAGGGAGTCAGAGTTGGGGTCCTAGGACTCAGCTCAGGACCTGAGCCTTGGAAGGGGGAAGACAGATTTTGAGGGGGAAGACTTGATCTGAAGGAGACTCCAACTACACACACACACACACACACACACACACACACACACACGCATGCACGAGAGAGAGAGAGAGAGAGAGAGAGAGACAGACAGACAGACAGACAGACAGACAGAGACAGAGAGAGACAGAGACAGAGACAGAGACAGAGACAGACAGACAGACAGCAGACAGACAGAGAGAGCAGCTCCTTGGAAATAACTGATCACTGAATGCAGAGTTGTAACTTCGCAAGCCTGAGTTGTAACTCCCTTAGCCAAATTCTATATCTTCTTGCCTGAATGCTGGGTGAGTGTTAATATGAAGGAAAAGCTGGCAAATTAAATACCAGGGCCCTTTATTCTCTTTGAATGGTTCTTTTGGATTTCTTATCAAGCCCTATTGCCTTCAGTTGTCGGGACAGAGAATTGGAACTCTTGGGCCATCTTTGGCTACAGTCCATAACAGTGAGAGCAACAGAAATAAAATGCACACTCAAAGGTCTCAACCGAGGCTCATTATCCTTTTTCTTAATAACTGTTTTCCACTGAGGAATGATTCAGCAGTGCACCTTATGTTAGGTATCTTGCTTAATGTTCCTCTTGCATTAACACACTCAGCTCCCAAACTCAATACATATTATTATTGTATTATATTATACAATATTATTGTATTGTATTATCAGTACATATTATTATTCTGTTTTATACGTGAGAAAACTAAGGCAGGGCCCTGGGGCTTAGCAACGTTCCCAAGTTCACCAAATCAGTGATTAGTAGAACTGGAATTTGACCCCGGGTCTACTGTGCTCTTTAACATCATGCAGTGTTGACCTAGTGCCTCCTTCTTCAAGACAAGCCAGTATCACAGGAAAAAACATTAGATTTGGAATAAAAAGGTTGAAGAGCTGAAGAGCAACCTGTGCCCCTGACTGTTAACTTGAGTAATTTAAAACTCTTTTGAGTTTTTCTGTTTTTTCCTGTCTATAGAATCATAACAGGATAAATGGGAGGGTCATGTGTGATAACGTGTTGAAAGCACTTTGCAGACTGAGCCATGCTCCAGAGGACATGATTACTCTTTCTGAGGGGCACTGTCCCATGATATCATTGTACCAACTCACTTTCCTTCTGCTTGAGTTGTAACGAATGCAGTTGATAAAGGTTTATGTTAACCCATCCCATGAGACTTGTGTTTGAGTTTCACAGCAAAGGGAAGAGTCTCAGTGGTTGTGAATCTAGGGTCAGGCTGCGTATTAAAGTGTGCACAGCGTATATTATACTGCTCAGAGCAAGGTCTACAAGGAAGGCACTGTACCTTTAAAGGAAAAAGTAAGACTCTCAGTGCCTCTACCATTTTACAGAACAGTAATTTTTTCTGAAGAGAGCTCACACTACATTGTTTACATCTTCAAAGAGCACGATCATGTGTGCCAAAATGTCAGTACAACTGGAGATATTCTCAATGCTGTAAGAATGCAGGAATGTAGAAATTACAATTGACTTTTGGTTTATATTTTATGGATTTGATCTTTAGGCAAAGGATTTTCATATTCTCTTATCTCAGTCCCTCACACAATTAACCTCTTTTTCATTTATAATTTTGAGTGACTATAACAAGTTAATTAATACTCTAACATGAATGAGTAAATATTTCTAAACCGGGAGTGTAGAAGTCTAGAAGAAAACATAAGGGGAAAGCTCCATGATAGTTATTTTGGCAAAGATTTCATGAATATAATACCAAAAATACAGGCACCAAAATAAAAAAAAAATAAGTGAAACTACATCAACCTAAAAAGCTTCTGCACAGCAAAGAAAAATATCAATAGAGTAGAAAAGTAACTTATGGAATGGGAGAAAACATTTGCAAACAATATATCTGACAAAGTGTCAACTTCTAAAATATATGAATAACTCAAACAATTCAGTAACAGGAAAACCAGAAACTAGGTTTAAAAATCAGCCAAAGACTTGGGTAGATTTAAAAATACACTAAGAACTTGGGCTAAAGAACACATACTAGTGGTCAACAGGTATATGGAAAAAATGTTTATAATTACTACTAATCAGGGAAATTAAAACAAAAACCACCATGATAAATCACCTCACAAATGCCAGAATGGTTATGATAAAGATAAAAGATATCTGTAATCCCAGATACTCAGAAGGCTGAGGCAAGAGGAATACAAGTTCAAGGCCAGCCTGGGGACTTATTGAAACCTGTCTCAAAATAAAAATAAAAAGACCTAACCTCCTTTCCTTACAGCATTCCTACTGGGAATTCAGTCCCCAATACATTTTTTAAAAAAGACAAAAAGTGTTGACCAGGATACAGAAAAACTGAAACTCTCACACAGTTTTGGTAGGAAGGCAAAATGCTACAGCTGTCATGGAAACCAGCATAGAGGTTCCTCAAAATTAGAACTATCATCTGATCCAGCAATCTCACTTCTGGGTATATATCCAGAATAATCAAAATGAGGCTATCAAAGGGATATTAGCACTCTTATGTTCATTGTAGTACTAACCACAATAGCTAAGATGAAAAAATGACCTAAAAGTCCATGGACAGATAAATAAAGAAAGTGTGGTATACACATTATTGGAATACTACATAGCCTTTAAAAAGAAGATGTCTTTTGTGACAGTATGGGAGGACCATGAGGACATAGGCTAAATGAAGTCATACAGAGAAAGAAATACTGCATGATTTCACCTATATCGGATATCTAAAATAGCCAAATTCATGATTGCCAGAGAGTGAAAGAGAGGGAAAGGAGAATTATTATTAACAGGCATAAAATTTCACATAAGTGGAATGAATAAACTTGAGAGAACCACTCATTATTGCATTGCCAACAATAATGTATGGAACAGTACGAATTTGTATGAAGATGGAACTCACATTGCAATGTTCTTTTAAAAATTTCCAAATCCTTTATCAGTTGATGATTTTACACTACTCTTAGTCTGTAATCTAAGTGCTAGAGTTCCCTTTAGAGGTAAGCCATAAGCTTTCCTAGCTAGAGCTACTAGCACATTCAGTAACTACTTTCCTTGAGAGATTTAGTGGAGAGTACTAAACCAGGATTTCATAGATGCAAGAAAACAAAAAATTAAGGAAATATATCAAATATTTAAAGGTGAGAAATTCAACAATTTCATGCATCAGACACAGACAGAAAATGGTTTTGGAATCCCCCTTGACTCTTATTGTTTGTTTTGGAATATTTATATTGTATACATGGACATTTAATGAAGGTAATAACAAAAAATCCTAAGATCATATCTGTTATATGTTATGGCAGCTTCCTGACTGTCTGCAGAAGGCACAATGGGAGTTCAAATTTATTTATTTATTTATTTTACACTAACATTTACACATTTGGGGTTTTATTACTCCCACAGTTCTTATTATTTTTTTTTTGGAAGAGAATAAAACCAAATGTGACAAAACAAAACAGACCCAGTCAAAACAAAAGGATGGACATGGTACATGGTGTAAAACAGAATACAACATGATCAACAGTGGTTACCATAACGCCTCTTACTATCTTAAAAAGAATTACCTATATCATGTTATAACTAAATTGAACAAAACAGTAAAGAACAAAACCAATAAAACCAAAACATTGGAGACATAACAGGACTTCAAAAGAAGATAATATTCAAACTAGAATGGGCATCATATTGAATCTTATGGCCTTCAAAGTAGTTGCCTATACCCTCAAACTTGATACTATCAAACAAAACAGAATAGAGTAAAATCAGTCAAAACAAGATGATGTGAGCAATACAAGCATTCAAATCAAGTTAATAGGAAATAAAAAATGTTACTATATTATACTATATTATAACTGCTATTTTTAAATTTGTTTTTCCCTTAATTAAAAAATAAATAAAATTTTTAAAAAAGGAGATTGAGATAAAAGAGGACATAACAGCATAATAACACAGGTCAGAACAGAACAATTTAAGCAACATAGTGTTTCACCACAAGATAACCCAACATAAAAGTAGTTACCATAATGTCTCTTTCCTTGAAATATTTGAGTATAACTTCGCATACTATAGCATCAAACATATCAAGACAGTGTGAAACTATTCAAGAGAATGAAAGTATTACAGGGTATTTAGAACCAGCTAACAGAAAATGAACAATGGTTTCTATATTATCTCTTTGCTTATAAAAATTTTTGTTTATACTATTGCATATAATAAAATCCAATAAGATACAACATGATAAAACCAATGGAGGCAGAAGAACAACCGCTTGATGGGACTTCAAAACAAGATGATATTAAATCAGCACTAGCTATTATGATGTCTTGTTTTCCTCAAAATAGCTGTTCATACTATCACAGACAATAAAATCAAACAACCCAGAATAAAACCATTCCAATTAATGAGTGAAAACATTAAAAGGCTTCAAAGCAATGATTATCACATACTTTTATATATTCATATCATTTCTTACTCTAGGGAAACTATTCGGTATTCATACATGTGAGTTTGATTTATTTCACTTATGAGTATGGCCTCAAGCTGTGCCCATTTATTTATAAATATCTCAATGTGATCCTTCTTTATAGCTGAGTAGTACTCCATTATATAAATATACCACAACTTTTTTTTTTATCTATTTCTCAGTTGATGGACATTTAGGTTGTTTCCAAGATCAGGCTATTAAAAATTGTGCTACTATAAACATGGGTGCACATATATCACTGTGGTATAATGTTTTCACTTCTTCTGGGAATATGCCTAGAAGTGGAATAGCTGTGACAAATGAGACTTTCAAGCCCAGCTTTTTGAGAAATCTCCAGACTGACCTCCACAATGGGTTGCACCAATCTACACTCCCACCAACAATGCAGGAGAGTTCCTTTTTCCCCACAGCCTCTCCAGCATTTGCTGTTGTTAGTTTTCTTCATCCTGGCCATTCTTTCAGGAGTGAGATGGAATCTCAGTGTGGTTTTAATTTTCACTTCTCTAATGACTAATGATGATGAACATTTTTTCATGTACTTATTTACCATTTGTATTTCTTGATCTGAGAAATGTGTATTCATCTCAGATGCCCATTTTTGGATTGGATCTTTGAATTTTGGGCGTCTGATTTTTTAAAATTCTTTATATGTTTTAGACAGGAGTCCTTTGTCTGAGGGACAGTTCACTAAGATTTTTTCCCAGTTTGTGGGTTTTCTTTTCACTGTGTTGGAGATTTCTTTTGACATGCAGAAACTTTTTGATAAGAGGTGATCCCAGTTATTGATTCTGGGAAGTATTTCCCATGTGGTTTGATTCCTGTTCAGGAATTCTCTACCTACTACTATGTCTTCAAGGTTTTTACCCAAATTATCTTCCAATAGATTTAGTGTTTCTGTTTTAATATTCAAATCTTTGATCCATTTACACTTTATTTTAGTACATGGTGATAGGCATGGGTCTAGTTTTAGTTTTTGCATATTTATTAAAGAGACTGTTGTTCTTCCAGTGAACCTGTTTGGCCCCTTTATCAAAGATAAGGTGGTTGAGTGTGTTTGTAGTTGTGGTTCTGTCTTCTAATCTATTCCATTGATCTTCGGCTCTGTTTTGATTCCAGTACCATGTTGATTTCACTACAGTTGCTTTAGAGTGTAACTTAAAGTCAGAGATTGTGATACTTCCTGCCTTGCCTTTGCTTCTTAGAACTGTCTTTGCTATTCTCTTCTCACTCCAGATGAATTTTAGGAGTAATTTCTCTAGACATAAGGTAGGTTGATGTTATTTTTATTGGGATTGCATTGAATATGTGTAACAGTTTTGGGAGAATGGCCATTTTCACAATATTTATTCTTCCTATCCATGAGCAATTTTCTGAAATCATCTTCAATTTCTTTTTTCAGTGTACTATAATTTTTCCTGTATAGGTCTTTCACTTCTTTTGTGAGAGTAATTCCTAAATATTTCATTTTTTTTTTTTTTGGTTGCTAGTGTGAAGGTTGTGGCTTATTTCTCTGTCAATGAGTTTTTTTGTTAGTGTATAGGAATGCTATTGATTTTTGAGTATTGATTTTGTATCCAGCTACATTGCTGAATTTATTTATTATATCTAAGAGTCTTTCAATGGAGATTTGGGGGTCTTCTATGTAAAGTATCATGTCATCTGCAGATAATGATAATTTAAATTCTTTTCTTATCTTTACCCCTTTTATTTCTCTCTCTTGTCTGATTGCTCTGGCTAATATTTCCAGTACTATATTAAATAGGAGTGGTGATAAGGGACATCTCTGTCTTGTGCCTGATTTTAAAGTAAAGGCCTTCAATTTTTGGCCATTTAGTATGATACTGGATTTTGGTTTGTCATAGATGGCCTTTATTATATTGAGATAAAGACCATCTATTCCAATTTTCTGTAAGGTTCTTATCATAAATGAATGTTGGACCTTATCAAAAGCTTTTTCTGCATCTATAGAAATGATCATGTGATTCTTACTTTTGGCTTTATTGGTATGGTGGATTACATTTATTGATTTATGTACGTTGAACCATCCCTGCATGCCTGGGATGAATCTCACTTGGTCATGTTGTATAATCTTCTTGATGATTTGCTGCATCCTATTTGCCAATATTTTATTGAGGATTTTTACATCTGTGTTCATTAGGGAGATTTGTCTGTAGTTCTCTTTTTTAGTTGGGTCTTTCTCAGGTTTTGGTACTAGAGTAATATTTGCTTCCAGGAACGACTTAGGAAAGTTGCTTCTCTTTCAATTTCATTGAAGAGTTTGAGGAGTGTCAGCATTAAGTCTTCTTTGTACGTTTTGTAGAATTCAGCAGTGAATCTATCTGGGCCTGGGCTCTTCTTTGTAGGTAAGGACAATTACATTTTCAATTTTATTAATAGAAATTGGGTTATTCACAGTTTTACATCTTCTTGACCTAGCTTTGGTACTTCATATGTTTCTAGGAATCTGTATACTTCTTCTGTGTTATCAAACTTTTGAGAGTGGAGGTTTTCGAAATAGGTGTTGATGATCTTCTGTATTTCTATAGAGTCTGTAGTAATTTGGCCTTTTTCATTCCTTATTGCATAAATTTGAGCTTTTTCTTCCCTTTTTAAATAAGGTTGGCTAGGGGCTTATCAATTTTATCTATTCTTTCAAAGAACCACTGATTCAATGATTCTTTGGATTGTTTTCTTAGTCTCTATTGCATTGATTTCTGCTCGAATTTTTATAATTTCCACTCTTCTTTTGGCTTTGGATTGACTCGCGCTTCTTTTTCTAGATGTTTGAGGTGTAACATCAGGTTATTTGTTTGTATTCATTCTGTTTTCCTGCTGTGGGAACTCAGTGCAATAAATTTTCCTCTGAGGACAGCTTTCATTGCATCCCACAAATTCCAGTAAGTTGTATTTTTATTTTCATTTGCTTGTAGGCATCGTTTAGTTTCTTCTTTAATTTCCCCTGTGACCCACTGATTACTCAAAAGTGCGTTATTCAGTTTCCATGTGTTTGTGAGATTTTTGCAGTATCTTTTATCATTAATTTCTAATTTCATAGTGTTATGACCCGATAACATGTAAGGGATAATTTCAACTGTTTTGCATTTATTGAAATATGTACTGTGAGCTAATATATGGTCTATTTTAGAGAATGACCCATGTACTGCTGAGAAGCATGTGTATTCTGATGTTGTTGGATGGAACAGTCTGTATATGTCTATCAAGTCCATTTGTTCACAGGTGTGATTCAGTTCTGTTATTTCTTTGCTGATTTTCTGTCTGGTTGATCTGTACCTTGGTGTCAATGGTGTGTTGAGGTCTCTTGTTATAACTGTGTTACTGCTAATTTGGTTTTTCATTTCTGTTAATACTTGTTTTATATAACTGGGTGCTCTGGAATTTGGTGCATATATATTTACGATATATATTTAAGATAGTTATCTCTTCCTCTTGAAGTTTTCCCCAACCAGTATATGATGACCTTCTTTATCTCTTCTGATCATTATTGGTTTGAAGTTCACATTATCTGCAAACAGAATAGCTACCCCCACTCTTTTGGGGGGTTCCTGTTGTATGAAGTATTGTTTTACATCCCTTGACTTTTAGTCTGTGAGTATCCTTTTGGGTTAGATGGGTTTCTTGCAGACAGCATATGGTTTGATTTTGTTTCTTTTTTTAAAATTTTATTTAAGGAGAAAAAAGAAAAAAAGCAGAAAAAGGGTACAAGTTATACAGAATTTCAGAAAAAATAAACAATAGGAAATCACTAGTTAATTACATATTGTCATCTTAGAAATAGTTGTTGAAGTTACAAAATTAAAGCATACTGAGGGGACTTTCACACAGTGAGACTGCAAACAGTTTTGTTCAATAATCCAACAAAACTCAGTAATATGGTTATCTATCTTATACACTTAAATATATATGCAGTTATATCCTTTAGAGCACTTTCTTTTCCTTTCTTTTGTACAATGACAATTACACATTTTGGGTTTTATTACTCCCACAGTTCTTATTACTTTTTTTTTTTTGAAGAAAGTAAAACCAAATGTGACATACCAGGACAGAGTCAGTCAACTCAAAAGGATGGACATAATACATAATGTAAAAACAAAATACAAGGTGATCAACAATGGTTACCATAATGCCTCTTGTTATCTTAAAAAGAATTGCCTATATCATCAGTTATAATAAAACTGAACAAAACAGTAAAGAATAAGACCAATAAAATCAAAACATTGGAGACATTAGAGGACTTCAAAAGAAGATAATAGTCAACCAGAATGGGCGTCACAATGGAGCTTATTGTCTTCACAGTTGTTGCCTAGACTTTCAAACTTGGTACTATCTAGCATAACAGAATAGAGGAAAATCAGTCAAAACAAGATGGTGAGAGCAATACAGAGTTTCAAATCAAGTTAATAGGAAATCAAAGTGGGTTACTATAATATTATCCTGCTATTTTTTATTTATTTTTCCCTTAATTAAAAGGATAAAAATGAAAAAGTAGATAATAAAAAGGAGATTGAGATAAAAAAAAAAGAGGGCATAACAACAAAACAGTGCAGGTCAAAACATAGCCATTTAAGCAAAAAGTGTTTTACCACAAGATAATCTCGACATAATAGTAGTTACCATAGTGTCTCTTCCCTTAAAATCTTTGGGTATAACTTTGTATACTGTAGCATCAAACATACCAAGACAATGTAAAACCATTCAAGAGAATGACAATATTACAGGGTATTTAGAATCAACTGACATAAAATGAACAATGGTTTCTGTATAATCTCCTTGTCTATAAAAGTTTTTGTTTATATTATCTTTTTTTTGTTTATATTATGACATATAATAAAATCCAATAAGATACAACAGGTTAAAACCGATGGAGACAGAAGAACAAAAGCTTGATGGGACTTCAAAACAAGAGGATATTAAATCAGCGCTACCTATTATGATGTCTTGTTTTCTCCAAAATGGCTGTTCCTACCATCCAACCTTCTCTTTCTTTTTTTTTTTTTTCTTTTTCTTTCTTATAGGTACCAGGGATCGAACTCATGACTGCCTGCTCGCAAGGCAGGTGCTTATGCCACTGAGCTAAATCCCCAGCCCCTCATCCAACCTTCTCTGCCTCATTTCTGTGTGAGCTTTTTTTCTGTCACTAGTTGTCAGTTTGTCCTCTTCATTTCGCTTTCTGCTCCATTCATTGTGGCTGCTCTGCCACTGTTTCTGGAATCTTGGTATTTTTCATTTTTAGAATATCCTGCAGTAATCTCTGTAGAGTTGAATTGGTGGTTGCAAATTCCCCTAGTTCCTCTTTATCCTGGAAGCACCTTGTTTTTCCATCAATTTCTAGGGACAGTTGTGCAGGATACATCAATCTTGGCTGGAGATTATTATCTTTCAAAGCTTGAATTATTTCTCCCCACATTCTTCATGATTTGATGGTTTGTGCCGAGAAGTCTGCTGTAATTCTCATGTAAGTGATCAGTTTCTTGTCTCTGATGGCTTTTAATATTCTGTTCTTGTATTGGATTTCTGGAATTTTGATTATTATATGCCTGGGTATAGCTCTGTTTGGGTTGTAGGTTGCTGGGGTCCTGTATGCCTCATACATCTGAGTATCTTTACCTTTTGCTAAATTAGGGAAATTCTCCTGGATTATTTCTGTGAATAGCTTTTGTAGTTCATTTGTTTGAGTCCCTACTTCTTCTTTTATGTTCTTAATTCTTAAGTTATAGATCCTCTTGTCATCTTCTAGTCTTTGTATTATTGCTGTTTGTTTTCTTGTTATTTTTAAGAAGTTTTTCATTTCATGCTCCCACCTTATAAATCTGTCCTCCAGTTCTGATAATATATCCTTAGTTTCTTTCAAGCTGTTATGCCAGCTTTCAATAGAGTTTTTAGTTTCCTGGTAATCTCTGTGAACCTGCTTCATGTATTCTATTTTTCTCTATTTTCTCCATCAAACAATTCTCCCCTTTTTTTCTGTTCTTTCATTCCACCATCTGTTTTTTCTTGGGTGGTGCTTAGCATTTCTCTAACTATTCTACTTATTTCTTGCTTTATTTCATTAAATATTTCATTTTTGAAGTCATTTATGAGGCTCCGGAGATACCGTTTTATATCTATAGGTGCCGTGTCTATTATTGCATGTTTTCTGTCTTCATTCTCTTTTGCAATTATCTTTCCTGGATCAGTGTTCTCAGGATTGGGGACTGAGGACCCTTTCTTGTTGCTCCCTTTTCCCATACTTTTTGTTCCTTCCATACAAGCATATGTAGGAGGCTCAATTTTTTTTTTTCTCTTTGTCTGTTATAGTTTGTTTGAATCTGCCGGCTAGGTGTTCCCGCCCACTGCAGTGTACTAGGGAGACACAGACCTGGGCAGCCTCTGCTGGGCCCGCCCCTCCAGGTCAACCTACTGAATGTTTCACTGCTAGGGTGCACTGCCAGGCACAGGCACCTGATTTGGGCTAGCCTACAGGATCTTAGTCAGTGGCGTCACCAGGCCAAGTGCTCCCTACCACTCCCGCTTGAGAGGGGAATATGCGACTAAAGTCACTGCAGGGCTATGTTTCTGCTAGTCTGCCCATTCCCAGAATGTCCTCTGTTGGAGCCTCCTAGTCTATGAAAGGGTCCCCATTTCTCTCACTCACCGCAGGTCGATGCAGGGCTCCCTGCCAGTCCCGCTCTCAAGACCGTTTGGGCTGATTCCTGCTCTCAGAGCTTTCGCGTGCCTCTCTCCCTGCTGTGTAGATTGGGACGCAGTATCGGCAGCAGGAAATTGAAATCGCGGCTTCCAATGGCGTGGGATCCAGCTTCCGCACTGAGATTTTATCTGTTCCTGTTATAGCATCAGGATTGCATTTCCAGTTGGTTTCTCTCTGCTTACTTTGTTCCTGGGTTGGCAAGGTACATCTCCCCTCGCATAGGACTCCTCTTGGATTCTAAGCTGGTAATCTCAGAGAGCCTCCGTGGCTGCTGTTATTTGTCCGCCATGTTCTCCTGGATTTTGTTTCTTGATCCATTCTGCCAGTCTGTTTTTTTTAATTGGTGCATTGAGACCATTTACATTAATGGTTATAACTGTTATATGTTGGTTTATTGTTGACATGTTATCTTGCTGTTGTTGCATCTTTATCTTTCTGTTCTGTTTAATTGTCTGCTTTGCTTAGTGGTTTTTTCCTAAGTGTATCTAAACTGTCTTTCAGTATTCTTTGCAGGGTTAGCTTGGTGATCATGAAGTTGTTCAGCTGTTCTTTGTCATGGAAATATCTTATTTCTCCATTGATTTTGAATGACCATTTTGCATCTGTCTAGGTTGGAAATCATTTTCCTTTAGGACCTGAAATGCTTCACTCCATGCTCTTCTTGACTTTATTGTTTGTGCTAAGAAGTCTGCTGTGATTGTGATAGGTTTTCCTTTATAAGTGATCTGTCTTTTCTCTCTGACAGCTTTTAATATTCTATTCTTATGTTGGATTTCTGGAATGGTGATTATTATATGTCTGGGTATAGTTTTATTTTGTGACTGTCTGGATTTCTATACACTTCACTGATCCTGATGTTGGTTTCCAATCACATGTTTGGGAAATTTTCAGCTATTACTTCTCTAAATATCCTCTTGACATCCTTTATGTTGCCCCTTCTTTTTCATTTATCCCTATCAATCTTATGTTGTTTTTCTTTGCATCATCTTGCAGTTGTTGAATTGTTATTTCCTGATTTCTTGTTATTTTTTAGAAGATCTTTCCTTTCCTGTTCACTGGCTGCAATCTTGTCTTTGAGGTCTGAAATTCTACCTTCACTTTCATTGAGGCAGTTTTTACAACTTTCAATGGAATTTTTTTATTTCCTGAATATCTCTTTGCATCTGCTTTATGTATTCTGTTTGTTTCTTATATTGTTTATCCAGGGATTCTATCATTTTGTTTAGTTCCTCCAATTTTTAAACTGTGTCTTCTTTAGATATGTTCAGCATCTGCTTCATTTCTTTTATCATTTCTTCTTTTACCTGGGAGATTATTTCTAGTTTGAATTCCTTTAAAGCTTCCCAGAGTTGCTTCTTTATTTCAGTTGCTATTATGTCCAATATTTCAGGTGTATGGCATATATTTTCTTCTATGTACATAGCTCCTAAGGTTTCTTGGGATGGGCTGGAGGTTTGAGATTGTAATTTGGTCTTTTGTTTTGTCATTTTTCTGTATTTCTGTGTTTCAAGTGTTATTCCAATGCTTCCCCAGGGTCTGTTGGAAATCCTCTTGTATGTGCTCAGCTCCTGGGACTCTGGCTACCCAGTTCCCCAGATTGAGAGAGGCTCACTGGGTGTGGGGCAGCCGGCTTAAGATCCACCAACCTGGTTCAGTGCAACAGGAAGCTGTGAAGTTCCCTCTCCAGGGCGGAGGGAGGATCCCAAACTAGCTGGGCTCAGGGGCTGGTGCGGGGGATACTCTCACGCCAGGCCACCCAGCCTCTGGAACCAATGACACCCACTCGCTCGGAACTCCAGAGTCTGCCAAGCACGGCCGGGAGCAGGGAGGCCATTGCAGGCCCACTCAGGACCCACCACGCTGGTCTGGAGTTCAAATTTATAATTGGAAAATTTAAAGTCTATTATTAGGATATATACAAAGATATAAGTATTACCAGACATTATATGAGAGGATCCAAAATATTTACCTTTTCCAAGGGCAAAGATGCTTTTTCTGAAATTTGAACCTGAGGTGCCAGTGTGGGATTTGGGCCAGTAAACCTGTGTCTGAATCTGTACCTCATACTGTTCCCACCTGCTTGTGCAGATCTGCTGTTTTGGCCTCTCTGCCACCAATTGTGACCCCCATCAACTGTCCTGCTATTCCTAGCTATTTGTTATGTATGAGGGCTGGAGATGTACCTCTCCACTCAGCTCACAAATGCTTTTGTTTGGAAACAAATTGGTTCATAAACAGGAGCATTTGGAAAAATCTTTTTTTATTTGCAAATTCTGCATGGGGTGACAAATGTGACTGTGACCATGTTTCTCGCACACACACAATTGTGGCCATCTATCCCCAAGTCATAGAGCAAATTAAGTTCATGAACCCAGATGCCACAGTAGCTCAGTGACAGCACTTGCCTACCATGCATGAGGCTGTGGGGTTTAATTCCTAGCACCACACACACCCAAAACAAACAAAACCAAGTGGTATTTATGAGGGAGGGTAGACGGATTCACTTGAGCAGTCCTGAAACACATGTGCTTCTGACTCCATTTAACTTAATTATACAAAGGGCTCTCTGGGATACCACTCTGACTCACCTATTTTCAGAAATAAAAATGGAATAAATTGTAATCAGTGGAGAAGTAGCATTTAGACTTATTGTTTAATATAAAGTTTTACAATACAATATTTGAGGCAATTTTATCCTTTCTGAGGCCCGTTTGGCAAAATGATGGGTGAGGTGAAGTTTCAGGACAATGTGATAGAAAGAGGAATGATTGGTTTTTATGTCAATGTGAAAATATATTAAATAGAACTGGATGCTTTGGCTAGATGGAAATATCTTCCTGGGTCATGAGAATCCCTCTCCTTTTGTCTGATCTTCTCCATGGTGTTAAATTCTAGCATCTGAGTTGTTTCTCTGAGAGAGGCTCTTTACCCTGCTACCTATCAATCCACCATCTTCCCAAGATCTCCTAGATGAAAATATCAACTCAAACTTATTAAAACAATAAGGAAATGTGTCATCTCACATAATAGGAAATCCAAAAGCAGGTCGGCTCCAGATGCAATGTGTCAGGGCTGTGTTCCATTTTTCACTGATTTTCTTTACCTTGCTCAAACCCTGTGTCAGCTTTACCTTTGCCTAAAAGCAAGATGGTTACTACTCTGCCAGCAGCTTATTCAAATATGACAACAACCTAGGAACAATCTGTCTCTTTTTGTTCCTCTTTCTTAGGAACAAGGAAATCTTTCTCTGAACTCCCCTAACCTTTGGCAGACTTCCCATTCTTCACTGAACAGTGTTGGGCCACATGCCTGTTCCTAAACCAACCAAGGGGACTCCCATAATTAGCATAATAGAATGTGCAGAGCATGGGGCCCTGAATCATGCCGGGAAAGAACAGTTAACTGAGCAGAAGCTGGGTTCTGTCAGGAAGGAACAAATTGACTAAGCAACCAATTATGTTTGCTAAGAAAACTTAAGTCCTCACCAAGTCTGAGTACACTATTACCACATGCTTTATCCTCCTGAGATAACATTACTCACAGTTTACTCTGCAGAATTTCTATCGGATTTTTATGTGAAGCATCATTTTTCTCTGACCTTGGGCTGTAATCTTGTTTCTTTTTTCCTTAGCAGAGACCACAATGGAAATCCTACTATAAAAACATTTGAGTGCTATCAAAGGACCAGACCATATAAGGTGCTAAGGACCTTTTTATTTTAAATAAGAAACAAAACTATTTATACTTTTACAAGGAGTCTGCCCTATTTTAGTAAATATTTGGCAAAGTTTCTTGATTAAAAGAGCAAACTGACCCTTGTTCTGCAGGGTTGTTTTGCCATAACTGAAATCGTTCATTAATTTTCTGAAAATAGAAGCAGCAAGTGTGCGTTCTTTTGCCTTGTGACTAAAGTAGTGCTTGCTTGTGATTTGTTTTAAACTGTATTTACTTAGGCATAATTGGTCAGGTGTCTTTTAAACCCAGTCCTACTAATACCCCTTTTGAGTCACAATCACCAAATGGTACAATTGGAAAGTAATCTCCCATGGACAGAGTAAAAATGCATTAATCTGGCCCTGGAGACTGTGGCATGTTGACAATACATTTTAAACTGGACAGCAGAGGCCCTGGATTTGGTAACAAGCCCCAAGTGTTTTGAGAAACAGTAATTCCCGAGATTATTACAGGCGCAGTCTGAGAGAAGCTTGCTGAGTACCATATGTTTCTGATTCATTGGCAATTAACTCATTCTGTGGGGTGGGGCTTGTAGGCAACTCTTCAGGCCCAACTGCCCCCCTTCATTAAAGGTATCCACTTGCCAACTGAAATGGGAAGGTATGGAACAGATGCAAAGAATAATTTTAAGTTAGTAACGGAAATCTCGGGAGAGTTGTGTTGGAAGATATCCTTGATGCCACAGCAGGTTGGGCTGAGGCTGGGCACAGGATCTGGACACGGGATCGACATCTGTGTCATCACAGTAAAATGTGCTTTTCTCTCAATTTCTGTCCTCCACACTCTTGTTTGAGATGACCATTTCTGATCTTACGTCAAAACTGCTGAGGAGAAAAATTTTATCAGTAGATAATCTGTAGATAATATTCTCCTTAATAGGAGAGAATATAGAATCCTAAAATTTCAGGACTGGAAATTGCCTTAAAGACTGCCTACTTCAATGATGGCAAATGGGTTAGAACTTTCAGTGATACAAACAGCCCACCATGGCATGTGTGCCATGGGTTCACACCACCGGCCTACATCAACACCATTCCTTAGTAGATGAAGTGACTTGTCTACTGTCACAAGCTTGTTCCCCTCCCCCTTTATTCCCTCATTTTCTCAGTTTCCAGTTACTACTGAGAAATCCAAAATTCGGTTTTCCATGTGGGTAACTTAGAATCTGAAGTACCATAGTTGTTTCTGGTATATTGAAAAAGTCCTCATTCTATAGATTCAATGAGGTTAAAAATGATTTGAAGCAATGTTTAGCATGTAGTGAGAATTCAAAGAGCTCCTAACCAGTAACAATTAAAAACTTTCTACTACCAGCTGTGCTACATTGGTAAGTCACTCAGCTTCCCAAATCTTCAGTTTCCTCTGCTTCCCTCAGACAAGGATTTTAAAATGCGTGTGAAAGTTAAGCATAAAACTCTAAAGCAGAACTTTTCAAAACCCATTGTGCATCTGAATCATCTAGAATCTCGTCAAAATGCAGATGTAGTCCGGAACCCTGTGAGGTTGAGGAAGGAGGATAAAAGTACGAGTTTTAGCTTAATGAGATCTTGTCTCAAAATATGAATGAATGAGTGAGGCTAGGATGTAGCTCAGTGCAAAGACCCCCAGCATGAGGGTGAAGGCAGGGGTGAGAAGCAGATGCTGTTTCTGTGGAGCAGGTGTGGAACCTGAAATCATCCATCTCTAACAAGCTTCGAGGGCCCCTTGATTTGGCATATGACACAAGGCATCATTCTGGTCACCTCCAAGGCCATCAAATTGTCTAATTCTAGATGCAGCACCCATAACACAGCATGGATAAGTTCTGCAAAATGTGGATCAAAAAGTGGGTCTCTCTTGGCATCTAGTTTCAAGGTTTTATATGTGTGTTAAGCTTTACCTTTGATCACATAGTAATCTCACGCTTTGCTCAATACAGATCTGGTGACTATAACATCAACCTGAATCCCTGGTTTAAGAGCTTGTTTCAATTCCTTGACAATGAACTCCCCCAGGTTACAGCTGGACCGGGTACTGGAGGTTATTATTGTAAGAACAGATGTGGTACCAAGTCAAGAATAAACTCAACTTTCAGGCCACGAGCAAAATTATGTTCAAAACTGTTTCTAGCCCCCTTAAAAAGATGTGTGTGCATAGGGCATGAGTGAAAGTAGAGGCAACAGCGAGACATAGTCTAGCAGACAGGAAAACTAGAAATAACAGGAAAGAGATTTGAAAAACAAAGTGCATTTATACTTTAAGAGAATTGCAGAAATTTTAATAGACCAACATAGCAGAGGGGACTTACTGGCTCTAATTAAAAGTGTGCGCATAATAGTGTGAGACTTTACTTTGGGTTCTTTTGGAGAGTTAGGAAGTCAGGAGAGTTTGGCATTTGAGAACTGTTTCACTACGCAAGAGTCCAGAGATGGCCATCAGAAGATGACTTCAAGGTTTGCAACTGCCTGCTAGGGTCTTACTTTCTGCAGAGACAGCCTAGTAGCTGGCAGTGGGTCTGAAAGGAGGATGTTTGGGCAAATAAGACCCAGAGGACAGAAGAGACTACCGGGTAACTGCCACTCTTTTTTTTTTTTTTTTAATTTTATTTAAGGAGAAAAGAAAAAAAAAAAGCAGGGAAAGGGTACAAGTTATACAGATTTACAGAAAAAAAATGAACAGTAGGAAATCACTAGTTAATGGATTACATATTGTCATCTTAGAAATAATTGTTCAAGTCACAAAATTAAAGCTTGTAAAGTGGACATTCCATCAATGATACTGCAAACAGTTCTGTTCATTGATCCAATAAAACTCTGTGATATCATTTTCTATCTTATACACTTAAATATACACACAGTTATATAGTTTGGAGCACTTTCTTTTCCTCTCTTTTGTACCATGACTATTACACATTTTGGGTTTCATTGCTCCCACGGTTCTTATTACTTTTTTGGAAGAGAGTAAAACCAAATGTGACATAACAGAACAGAATCGGTCAAGTCAAAAGGGTGGACATAATAGATAATGTAAAAACATAATACAAGGTGATCAACAATGGTAACTGCCACTCTTAAGACTCAGATGCCCTGAAATCCACCCACCTTCTGTGCTCCCACCACCATAAACCTCACCCCATGGCATTCTGTGCTCTTCAGTCTGTCCCCAAGGGCAGGCACTGTCTGCCCTCTTGGCATCCCCAGCCATGTCATAGGCCTGACTCTACTAAACTCTTGGTTGTGTTTCTGGAAAGAGAATGAAGGACAGAGAAGCAAGTGGGAGAAGGAAACTGAGGAAGAGGAAAGAAAAGGGAGAGAGAGTATGTGATGGAGAGAAGCTTTAGGAAGCAAATCTTTCATGGTTCCAAGAAAGTTTTCCAAAATCCTTCAAACCCAGGTCCTATTAAATGGTTCTATTTTTTAGTTTAGCTTGATTGCACATCTGTAATAAAACTAAATGACATCTGACTAAAATTTAACCCTCTCCAAGGCACTGGATATGATCATCCAAGTGTATGTATACAGAGGAAGATGTGGTGATCTAGTTTCTAGCTTGCTATTGATTCTTTTATGCTTGAAGCAGGTGAAAGATGAAGCAGGTAGGACACATGCAAGAGCAGATATTGTCCCCTGCTGCAGCCAGCAGCCTCCATAAAGGAGAATGGAAGCCACAGGCTACCTGCAGTCCTGCTGACACTGCAGTCCCAAAACCTTCAACAAGGAAATTGTGTTATTTTGGCCATGCTCCATTGGGTGGCAAATATGTGCACTGCTTTATGAGGATCCTAGACTTCACAGAGTCTCCAAGTTCACAGCTGCACTGCCTCTGCACAAGAGCTAATCATTCAAACCACGCGCAGTTTGTGGTCCTGGCTGAGGAAGTGATTCTCAATCCCCTGGCACTTCTAGGTTATGAGGGTGTGCTGAGACGAGAAAAACCTCAGTTAAAGCTACATTTCCAAAAACCCTGGGGGTTCCCTTGGCCCCAAACTTCTTGCCTCAGTGACCATTATAAAACAGTTGCACATGGTTTCCTCAGCACGCATGCCACCACCAGCAGTGGAGAGAGAGAGTCTCTGTTCCTGCTTGTCTGTGAGATCAGAAAGCCAAGTTCTAAATGCTGCCATTCCTGCCAGAACACAAGAAGTGACTTTGAGCCCAGTCGTAGGCTTTGGACCAGCATTTATCCTCTTATAAAACTCCAACATCATTTGCAGTGTATTTCATGTACTGGATTCCTGTGTAAGTCTGTAGAATACTTTAAAACACTTGAAACTAGAGACTGCTTATGTGGTGGCTTTGTAAGGTGTCAACTCAGTCACTGAAGCCAAATCTCCCAGAATCCTTTTTCCTCTGTGGTTGTCCAAAAAGATTTGGGAGGTGAAGTTGAGGCAGCAACTATTTTTATGCGGGGAAGTATTGTCAAACATCTGCCCTGAGACTCTGGCTCCTGCCAGTTCCTTTGCTTTAGCTACTCCTGGCCTGGGGCTAGTTGTATCTGTGACAAAAGACACCAGCATCTTCTATAAGTCACCTTCACTCTCAAGACTGGAGACAGAAGACAGACAGAAGTCCCAGTCATTCATATGAGTTCTAGTTGACCTGTATCTCTCTCATTGCACATCCTCGGCTCCTCTGCTGACCTGTGGTGACCTCATTGCCAATACCAGCCATGCAGGCAACTGTCATGCATAGACTTCTCCACCAGATCCCACAGTGACTTATGGTCTAATCCATATTTTCAAAAGAATCCTTTTTATACCACCCATAATAGTTGATTTTTTTCAGTTGAATCTTGGCTGATAACAATGTATAGTACCAGCTCACTGTCATAAACTTGGATGATATAGCAATGCGAATCCAACTCTACATGTACTCATTAATCTGTTATCTGATTTCTCGGTGGAGAATGTCAGGTACAGTATTGCTGATCCACTGACAAAATTGGCCGCTTTCAATATATTACCTTTTCATTCTCTCTTCTCTTTTTCCACAGATGTTGCCTCACATCATTTCCACCGCTCTGACCCCACTCCAGGAGATGACTGCTCCTCTGAGACCAGGGCCCCTGACGCAAACCGCTATACCTCAAAGTGTCCCTGTCCCTGCATTCTGACTACCTTGTCTCCTTCACATATCTCTGACCAATCACTATTTTCTCCCCCTTACAATGATCCCTTTTCATTGGGTGTTGGTCCAAGTAATCTTATTTCTCCTTTCTTCATTTTCCATTCACTGCTTCTCTTTTTCCTGTTGTCTTCCTCGGAATCCTTCCCCTACCTTTAAGCATACTCAGGTCACCTATTCCATTTTCTTCTTCTTTGATCCTGTCACTCCTTCAAACTATCATTATATCTCTTTGCTGAAAGAGAAACTGTTGCCTCCCCTCTTATTTTCTACCTTCAAAGCCAACTTTAATCCCCATCTTCTAGGCCAGAAGTTCTCAGCCTTGGCTGCACATTAGAATCATTTGGGGCCCACATCCCACCTCCAGATGGTTTGATTTAGTTACTCTAATGTGTGGCCCAGCCCAGAGGGAACCTGCTCCACCTCCATATATTTGCAGATCCGTGTTCTTGTTAGGGGGAATGAGACAACTTGCTAAGTCCAAAGTAATTTGAGAAAGCCAAGAGGAAATGGTATACATATTTGCTTTCTTAAAATTTTAGAGCTTCCAGGTAAATAAATTATTTTGCTCTTAAATTAAGGGACAGATTATATATATTAATATCCAATGCTGGTGAGAACAAGCTTCTCATTCATTCCTAATGATTGGGTAACTAGGTATAATTCTTTGGAAAAACAATTTAGCAAACCATCCAGGGAAATAAAAATGTACATGCTATTTAACTCATTATTTTTACTTCTGGAAATCTATGCCAAGGACGTAATACAAGTGTTGAAATGAGCTAAAATCTTCTAACTCCCCACTGCAGCATTGTAATAGCAAAAAATTGGAAACAACCTATGTGACCAAAAAGGAATGGCATAGTATTTATGGTGCATTTAGTGACTGGACTATGGTGGTAGATTAACTAATGGTCACTTTGTGACACTCAGCTGAACTGAACCAGTGTGGTTCTGGTTGTGGCCCAAATGAGAATTGTTACCAGTAGCAAAAAAGGAGAGCTGGACGGGAAGATGGTATAATGTTGATTCTCCTGGAGAAGCTCATGGAGGTGGTTTTCCTGATATGAACTCAGTTGTTCTCATCTTCGGAGGAGCTCAGGATCTCGTCACTGAGGATGTGTGTGGTTCTCTTTGGGGAAGCTTTAGCCCTTACCTTGAGTGCTACTTCCTGGCTCCAGTGCAGATCCCTCTGCCTGCTGGCACATATCTTTCATCCTGCTGGCACAGACCTTCTAGCTTCCATCACTGGCCTTTGGACCTCTTCAGTGAGC
The DNA here is from genome assembly GCF_034190915.1 of Cavia porcellus. Taxonomy (NCBI): domain Eukaryota; kingdom Metazoa; phylum Chordata; class Mammalia; order Rodentia; family Caviidae; genus Cavia; species Cavia porcellus. Next base: position 113,423,656 of record NW_026947484.1, read on the forward strand.
ATCTTTACATGAGCACTGTGGTGGGTTCTAAACCTCAAGCTGGACCCATGGAAGACATTGCCATGGGTTCTAGGTCTTTAGCTAAACTTGTGTAGGACATTGCCATGAGGGCCCATCCATCTAGGCCCCCAGATGGATTCTTTGGATCTCTGTTATGGCAGCACTTTTGCAGTCTTCTGCATTTGACTTTTTGAGTGAATATTATAAAATAATTCTATAAATTATGTGTCCTGTATTAAATCTATTCCATTGAAAATCCTGATGACAACTATTAAGAATGCATCAAAGAATGATTATAAAAATTAGAACATGAAAAATGCTTATTATATAATAAGTAGGAAAACAGAACATGTAATTATAATGTAGAGTGAAAGTTGGGCAAGGTACTATACAAATTGAGCCTAGTTTAAACTAAATGCCACAATTTCATATTTTAACAATAAATTCTACATGCTAACTTGGAAATTTGGGCAAATAGGCTTTAACTTTCTTTTTAAAAATAAAATGCTTTCTTCTAACAGTATAAATTTTGAGCTTTGGCTTTCCATGATTTTATTTTCAAATACATTTGAAAACAAGACTAGCAATCTGGTTTTGTCCTGATAACTTGAATCTTGTAAACAGGCTCCAGATGATGACTTGACTCCCTTCAATCTCATCTCCTTTTAGGGAAGCTGCCCTCATTTCCCCAGCTGGAAGATTTATTGCAGATATTTGACTTCATGCTCCCATTTCAGCTTCATCAGCAACATTATTTCTCCAGTGGAAAAAGGAAGAAATACTCGGGCCACAGGTAAAATCTGATTCTAGAAAGCAATCCTAAGAGATGTCACTTTCAGCTTTTTTTTTTAATTTCCTGGTTTAATAATTGATGATAATTGTTTGGCATCCCAGTTTCAGCTTGGGGTTAGAAGAGAAACTTTTAAATGAAGCTATGAAACTACCAGTAAATGATAGAAATATATCCCAAAGTAAAACAAAACACATAAGTGACTGATTGAGAATACAAAGAAGTTGGCCTCTGATTTTTTTTTTTTTTAATCAAGGGAGGTAGGGGAGAGGATTGTATCCCCTTATAGACTGGACATGTAAGGATTTTGTTTTGTTTCTGGTTTGTTGTTGTTGCTTTGTTTCCTTGGTGCTGGGGATTGAATCCAGAGCCTCACACATGTAAAGCAAATGCTCTACCACAGAGCTACACTTCCAGCCCTGGACGTCTCAGAATTTTGGAGATACAACACAGAGGCATTTCTGCCATGTGAATTTTGTCATCTATGGTCATCATTTTGCATTACCATCCACTAAAGACAGAGCTGAGTGTCAGCTCCCCAGTAAGCACAGTCTTACCACCTAGTGATAGTGTTTCATTTAGAGAAAATGAGGATGCAGATCTTTCAGGATAGGGTCAGATGGTACTCAGACAGACAGTACTGGTGGCACTGCTCAGTTTATTCATATCTAGGAGGATATTGTACCCAGTTGGAACAACACTTGGTTCTCTGAGAGAAAACAAAGTTACCACCATCTTCCCTTTCTCTCATTTATGCTCTTTGGCAAGTGTATTTTATGAGACTGTCTCTGCAAACAGATCAATAGCATTGATCTGACAGAAAATATGGACTAGTTTATTCTCAAAAATCCAAGCATTTATGTTTTTTTCGTAAGTCCTAACTTGCCTGCAGCTTGATGTCTTTCAAGCCTGCTATACATTTCTTGGGACACCTGCACTTTCAATTGTGATAAAAAGCACTATTTGTTTTCCAGAACCTGAGGTCCAACTTGAGTTTAGCAACATCCTGTTCAAAAAGCTCAAACTTTCTTGAGGTTTACGATGCATTTGTGTTGCATTTGGGGGAAACAAAGATAAGATTTGAGGTCAGTTAATGTAAACTGCAGTGTAATGTAATCTTCGAACTACAATTCACAGTACTTATAAAGGCAGTCGTGTGAACACCTCTTTACATACAATTTCTTAAGTCAGGTGCACAATAGAGTTGGGAGGGTGGCCCACAGAGCCAGCTCTCTTGCTCTGCTCGTAGGACAAACTGCTGACATAGTCAGGTAAAAGCAGAGGTGCTGTGGAGATAGTAGCAGACGTTCTCCATTCAACATTTCTTACCTTTCTCATTTCCTAAGATTTCCTTTTGGGCCTCACAGCCATTGTGGGCTAAAGGTCAACCTTAGCACCGTGTCTACAGGGGCAAGACAGCCAGGAAACCCACTGGAGATGGAAGACTTGGTGAAGCAGAAGGAAACTGAGGCAAATGTCTAGTGTGGGACTTGGACTCAGTCTAGTTTCCAAAGCTTGAGTGTGCTTTTTCAATTGAAAGCAATTTTGTAGGAGACAAGTGTGAAGCTAGTGTGTGGGTGGACTGCAGCAGGATCTGTCTGAACACAATTCTGAGAACCCACACTCTGCGAAGTCCTTCCTGGCTGTGCTAAGAACTCACTGCATGAGTTTGGGAAAGTTGCTTTATTTCTAGGTGCCCTACTTCACGTGGCTGGGAAAGGAAAAAGTAAGGCCTCATCAAAGTCCTGAAATAATAGAAGTTTTATTTAGCCTTTGAATGAGCTCAAATCAGTAGAAGTGCATAATTAGAGCCAAACGAAATCAGTGATTTATGCGTCAGTTGGAAAAACAAAGGAAAAAAGTGATCAATGTTTCCCTCATCTTGTCAGGAAGCTTGTCCTTCTTCACACAGTTCTGAAAGAAACTTCTAAAACTCCTATCAACTCTTGCTTCTTCCCTGTTTATAGTCCCTCACTGGCTGTATTGTTGGCCTACCTGACACAGTTCAGATTCCCGGGCTGTCCAGCCAAGTCTCTCCTTCTGGTGTCAGTTCCCACGTGCTGGCCCAAATGCTACTGCTGCAGGGGTTCCCAAAACTGAACTAAGAGGTGGACGCAAGCAGGAGACAGAGGTGATAAAGAGCTTTGTAGAGCCAATCATCAGGGCCAACTCCAGAGAAACCCAGAGATAATGTCCTTAACTACCCTGTGAAATATTTCTACTGCTGATCTATGGATTGTTTGCTATAATCTCTTTTCCTGGTCCTTATTCTTGACCAACAGAGTGTTAGGAACATTTTAACTCAGTACATTCTCCAACAGCAAGTTTTGCTCAGAGCTTGTGTCCCCAGCAGCAAAGGGCATAGAGTCTGAAATACACAGAAAGACATTAAAAAATAAATAAACAAACCACTGAGATGTTACAGAATGCTAGACAGATTGCCAAGAAAGAGATACACAGAGGTTTTGGGCTACTGTGCCTTGGCCAAGATCATAGCTAGAAGGGGATGGAAGTGAAACACAATCTGACGAGTCATTTCCAAGGATTGCTTCTTCTATTATGTTAATCATTAAATGAGTACTTACTAAATATATTTATGTACATATATATAAGAATATATACAATTTTTTATATTCTATATAATTATATATTCTATATAAAATTATTTTCTGTATAGTTCTAAATTCTATATATAATTATATAGAATATATATATATATATATTCCATCTTACCAGACAGTTTAGAGCTAGAAAGTAGCTGTTATGGTTTGTTTGGATGTCCCCCCAAACTCTCATAGGATCACGAAGTATAGGCCTTTCGAAGGTGGCTGAGTCTAGCATTTGTGATTGATTTGTTATCTAGTGCTGGGGTTGAAGGTATGAGTGCTGCACCTGTCCATGGATGGGCAGCCAGCATACAATAAAGGGAGGGAAGGAGGAATGCTTTGCCCTTTTGCCCATTTCTCTCTAGTTGCTTGTGTACACCATGATGTTTGCCCCTTAGTCATACCAGCCCACCTTGGAACCATCTCAGTATGGATTGAAACTGCCAAAAAACTGTAAGCTAAATAAACCTTTCCTTCCTTAATTCTGGGCATCGGGTATTTTGTCTCAGCAATGAGAGAAAATTAACTAAAACAGTGGCATGGACAAGATTCAGCCTGGCAACCTGGATCCAGAGTCTTTCTTCCTCCCTTATGTGAGGCACAGCCTCTCTTCTCTGAGCTCCAGCCTCCCAAAGTGGCAAGCACAGCCTCACTCTCTAAGAGCCTGTCTTAGGCCAGCACAGTACAAAGGCAGCATAAAAGAAACATACAAGGGAGACCTCTCCTTGAATTCAAAGAGCTTGCAAAGTACACCTAACAGGTGTAGGAGATATAAGACCCTTGTGAAGACATGCTGAGAGTCATGTCACCCCTGTATCTCCAGGTTTACATCTAAAAACCATAACAGAGCTCCTTTTTGGAAATCTTTACAATGTACAGGCCTCCATGCTGTCAGAGGAGGCTGAGAAATAGCAAAAGCCTGTCTTTGGCTTTATCTCCTTAGATAGAGGAGAAATCCACAATTACGTGGATCTAAGGAAAGCCAAGCATTTGACACTGTCCAGCTCTGCCCACAGAGGAAGGCAGTGGCCAGAGCAGAGGGTGACCCGGAAAGTCTGACCAGGGGCTTCTCAGTAGCAAACAGAAAGCCTGCTATGTCTAAGTCTTCCATAGGCAAGCCTTCTTGTCTAAGCACTTATCAACTTTTTTTTTCTCTCTAGGCAAAGTTTGGGCTGGGGCAAAGACTAGAAGCTCCCTGGGCTGTGGGACACTGGTTCTGTATCTGTTCCCCTTGGTATTCTCCTGGATCAGTTAAGAATACAAGTGTGGGTGACAGCCAGACAGCAGAGTCATGCAGCAAGTTATTGAATCCTGCTATGCACATGGTTAAATGTGCACATTTAAAATGGGGATAATGATAGTCCCTATTTTACAGGACTGTTATGAGGGTTACATATAATAATGCATAAGATAAAATTCAGAGTCTAACAATACCGTTTAATAAGTTAGCTGTTATTAAAATCCTAAAACCCAAGTCAACTGTTAATTCTCTCCTGAATCCTTCTGTGCCTCCCTGCATTCCCTGTTCCAGTTAATCCTCCTCTTCTCTGGGCTTGTACAGGACTTATATATGTTTCTGTTATGACACTTATCAGGCTGAGTGATAATTATGTCTGTCTGTTCTCTCAGCTAGACCAGGAACTTATATCTGAGGACTGGGCCTTATCTGCATGTACCCAGCACAGTGTTGGAGGCCCTGTCAGTCTTGGATAGTGTAATTGATTAAACAAATTCCACCGCGTTCTGCCTGACAGACCAACTGACCACCCTCTGCTACCATCCCACAGGATGTAACTGGAGGCCTGAACTGATTGACATGTCTGATGTTTGCAGGGTATGATTTCCTCTGACGACCCTATGTCTCCACTCATCAGTGGGATCAGGTGAAGGAGCAGATAGGAACTCAAACCCTGAGTCAAGTGTGTAGACCAGGCCAGCAGATGTGTAGAGTCTCACTTCCTTGCCTTCTTACTGAGTCACCCTGAGTTCTCCATATTCCAACAGCTTCTTAAGTTAGTCCCTTGCATTTTTTAAAAATCTCTCCAATTACTTCTGAAAACCAGTGGTTTTCAAAGTTTAAAAAGCATATAAATCACTTGAAGATCTTGTTAAAATGCAGATTTTGATTTCGTTAGACTTGAATGAGGCCAGGGTGCTGCATTTCTAACAAGGTACTAGAAAACACAGGTACTGCTAGCCTTTATTTGACACTTTGGGCTACGTGTGATGGTGGTGGTAGTATATGCCTGTAATTGTAGCATTTGGGAGGCTGAAGTAGGAAGATCACAGTCTGAGGTCAGCTTTGACTACCTTGCGAGTTCCAGACCAGTCTGAACTATGCAGCAAGGCTCTGTCTCCAACAAAACAAAGCAAAACACATTTGATACTTTGGATATTGAGGCTGGGCACCACTGCTAAGATAATCTTCTGACTCCTAGCTGTGGTTGTGGCAGCTTGGTAGATTCGAACAGATTCTTTACCAGAAGAAAGGTAAGAATGGCAAATGAACATATGCAGATACATAATATCATTAGCCATTATGGAAATGGTAGCTAAAACTACAATGAGATTCCAGTTCTCACTAATTAAATGGTTTTTTAAAATACAATAACACATACTGGTAAGAAAGCAGAAAACGTGAAACTTTCACACATTGCTGGTGGGAGGGTAAAATATAGCTACTTTAGGAAATACTTTGGCAGGTTTCATTTTTGTTTATTTTGTGTTTCATGTTTTGTGGTGCTATAGATTGAACCCAGACTTTTGTGCATGCCAGGCAAGTCTCTTCCACAAAGCTACATTCCCAGCCTTAGCTGTCTCCTCCAAACAAAGTCAAACATGCACTTGTAAATACTTATTTGACCAGGTAATCTTACTTTTCCTCACTTAGATATGCACCCAGATGAACTGAAAACTTACTTTCACACAAAAGCCTGTATGTGAATGTTGATAGAGTTTATTTATAATTGACAAAAATTAGAAATAACCCAAATGTCCTCAGCTAATGAATGGATAAACAATGGGCATATCCATATGACAGAATATGACTAGGCACACAAAGAAGCAAATTACAGTATTAACACACACAGAAGCATGAATGAATCCCGTATGTGTTATTCAGAGTGAAAAAAGTCTAACTCAAGCAGCTACTTCCTATGTGATACCACTTTTAGGACATTCTGCGAAAGGCAAAACTGGTGAACAACAGATCAGTGATTTTGAAGGACTGGGAGAGGAGATTGCTGCAAAGGGGCAAAAAGCACTTAGAAGCCTTGATGGAAGCCTTCTATAGCTTGATGCTATGTTAACGACTATATACATTTGCCAAAACCTAGAGAATGTTAAAGAGGATGAACTTTACATTATACTTCTCAAACAACAGCAGAACCATCAACAAAAAAATTTTTTGATGGTTTCCCTTTGTTCAAAGTCTAAACTGCTTAACCAGACCCTCTTTCTAACCATTTCTACTATTCTTGTTCCCTAAGCATCAGCTAGCCTGTGCTGTCATTCAAACATGTTCTGTGTCTCATCTCACAGTCTATGATATCTTATCTCCTAGAATGCCCTCTTGTCTATCTCTGAAAATACTAGTGATCTGCAAAAGCCCACGATGATTGTCACCTCCTCTTTCACACCCTTTTCTCAACTTCCACAATCTAGAAAGACCATCTCTCCAGAGCTTTCTGCCTCCTCACAAGCCTCAATCTCCTTGTCTCAGCACTTAGCATGTTCACTGATACATCCATATTTTTACATTCACTCTTCACATTTCTAGGATAAACTATACTTGCTTACTACACACACACACACACACACACACACACACACACACACACACATACACACACACCTCCTGGAGAACTCATACATCCTCCCAGCTAGCATGTCACTTCACATGACGCCTTCCTTGAATCTCCCCAGAGTTAGGCTTCTCTTTTATGTTTCCTCCGCTCTTTGTTGAATACCTGGATGACAGCTTCATCAACAGTGTGGTATTTATTTGCTAATCCTATTATTATTCTTCTCCATTTCCTATTAAGCTATCAGTTCTCAAAAACAGTTCTGTGTCTTCTTTGAATCCTAAGACTTCTTTTACAAAGTAAGTTGATAATAAAAATATTAAACGAATGGGTGAATTTTCCCAAAAAACATCCTTTGACTTCTATGTTAATCTAAAATGATACAATGGACAGATAAACTTGCAGCCCCAATCATTTCTCTTAGAAAAGGGTTCAGTTATTTGTAAGGCTTTTATTTTACTCTCCTTGGAATAGTTCTTTGGACACAGATAAACCAAGCTAACAAATCACATGTGCTCATGAGGCAGCGGTGAGGAGTCACGCAGCCTTGGAAGTCGCTGCTTTGGAAAGGCTTCCCTGGCACGTGTTCCAGATGCCTGATTCCTCACTCCTGGCATAGGTGAAGAGAGGTCAGCCCTGCTGACAGGAGGAGCTGTGGTGGTGTCACCCACTGGTGGTGATTGATGCCCCTGTCTTCGCTCACATGTTTGGAGAAGGGTTCTTGTCCCCACTGTGTCTGCCTTCCTCTGGGGAGGCAAGTCTCCACATCACAGCCACTCCCAGGGCCTCTCACCAGTTCACCCACACCTCTTTCTCCACAACCCTGGAGTGCTGACAGCCAGCTACGCACCAGGATGAAGCCTGGGAGCTGATTCCCATGGTTGCTCACCCTTGAGATGACAGTTTGATGGTTCCAACAGAGAACACCAGAGCTTTGACAAGTCCCTACTATGAGGATAAGCTGCAAGAGAGACGCACATACACATGTACATGCACATATGCAAATCATATACACTTATTCAATTCATCACATGCATGTACTTACAAGGAAACAATATATTCCTGACTGAGTCTTTGGCCACAAGCTCCTAAACATCTCTCAAGCAACTGGAAGTCAAAATTTTTAAAGCTCTTTGCAATGCTGGAGTCTTTGTGAAGATCTAGCTGAAATAATCAGTAATTTCACCCAAATTCTCTAGACTTTCCCATTCTTAAGGAAAGAAAAGATAAATCAAAGAAGTTAGGAGAGCCACACAGGTATACACCTGTATCCCAGCTACTCAGGAGCCTGAATTAGGAAAAACCCAAGCTGTAACCCAGTCTGGACAATTTAGCAAGGCTCTGTCTTTAAATAAACAAATAAAAGACTGGAGCTGTAGCTTAGTGGTAGAAGGCCCTCAGGTTTGATTCTGGGTTTTAAAAAAACTTGCCCATTCAGGCTCTCTCTGACAAACACAGCATTACCCAACTTTGCTCAGATTATGGTACCCTTCCTCAAGAAGAGGGCACGAGGAAAGCTCCCCTGGGTTCGAATAATAGTAACATAGAAGATGTTTTAAAAACTGCATCTGAATTAACTCTTTACCAGCATCAGCTGCATAATTTGCCCAATGCAGAATGAAAACATGGAGCCAAAAAGCAGGTAAAAAAGTGCCTTTAAGAGTACAGAAATAGGGGCTGGGGATTTAGCTCAGCGGCATAAGCGCCTGCCTTGCAAGCAGGCAGTCATGGGTTTGATCCCTGGTACCGATAAAAAGGAAAAAGACAAAAAAAAAAAAAAAAAAAAAAAAAGAGTATGGAAATAAAGGGTTTTTTTCATCTCACGCATTTTTCATGGTATATCTAGGTATTTTCCATGATTTTTTATTTGCTATTCTAAGTAAAGAAAATTAACATGAATTTTACTATTCACATATGGAATGCACAATATTTACTTTTAATACAGATAGAAGAGCATTTAACTTACATGTAGAATTATTGCAATTATAGAGTTTGTATTTGGTAGCTTGTAAATGCTTGTGTACTTCATGTTCACCAGAATAGTGGAGACACAGCACAAAATGAATCCAGCTGTTTTTAGCTCACCTCCACTCTGCACATGTTCTATAGATATGCTCTACATTTGGCTTATAATGAATAAGGAAGGCTGAAAGAAAACAGCTGTAGGGGAGGCAGCAGCCAGCCCTGCCCCGCATGCACACCAGCTGCCATCTGGGACGCTTCTCTCTGGTACCCAGCACAGGCTGTGAAAAGCAGCAGCCAACCCCACACCAGCAACCCAATAGCCACCATCAGATAACCATAGTCAGCACTGGCCAGGAGAACCAGTCAGTCACGCTTTGGAGAATTTTTAACCAACACAGGAAGTGCCTGGGACCGCACTACCCACTTGTCTGGAAGAACCCAGGTAAATGTCAAGAGGAAGAAGCAAAAGGCAGTCTCTGCCCTCCACCCCATGCAGAGAATGTCTAAGAGATGTATACAAAAGAGATTGGGAGTTGCACACCTGTAGTTTGTGAAATGATGGCATGAAGTAAAGAAACAACTTGATAAGGCTGTAAAATAAATTAGAACAGAAATCCTATATCTGGTTAAACAAATGAAAAACATAATAAAAGAATTGCTGAGCATCTCTAAAGAAGACATAAATTCAAAAATAGAGGAACATAAGAAAATGAGAGAAATCTTGAATGAACAATATAAGAAAGATTTAGGATGCATGAAATAGATTCAAAGAGATATCTGTAAATTAAAAACTCCATTTAAAGCTAGTAAAACTGCTTGACAGAAACCAAAGATAAACTTTCAGACCTTGAAGACAGGTTTTCAGCTGGCAGTCATGAAAGGAAGGATCTCTTAAAAATAACAAGGAAGTAGGAAATAACAATTCAATGGCTGCTAGACAACACTAAGTCTCCCTAATGAACATAGATGCAAAAATCATCAACAAGATACTAGCAAACAGAATGCTCAAATCATCAAGAATATATGCCATGACTAAGTAAGATTCATCCCAGGAATGCAGGGATGGTTCAACGTATGCAAATCAATAAATGTAATACACATATCAGCAAAACCAAAAACAAAAATCATATGATCATCTCAACAGATGTAGAAAAAGCTTTTGATAAAGTCCAACAATCATTTGTGATAAAAAAAAAAACCCTAGAGAAAATCAGACTAGATGGTTTCTACCTCAATCTGATAAAAGCCTATGGCAAACCAACAGCCAACATCACACCAAATGGACAAAAACTGAAAGCATTTGCTCTAAAATCAGGAACAAGACAAGTATGTCCACTCTCACTATTCCTATTCATCATTCTTCTAGAAACATTATCCAGAGCAATTAGACAAGAGAGAGAAAAAAATAAAAGGAAAAAATATAGGAAAAGAAGAAGTAAAATTATCATTATCTGCAGATGACGTGAAACTCTGCACAGAAGACTCCAAAAACTCTATCAAAAGACTCCTGAAGTTAATAATCAAATGAGTAACATAGCTGAATACAAAGTCAACACTCAATAAATTAATAGCATTCCTGTATACAAACAACAAACTCAGAGAGAAACAATACTTTTCACAATAGCATCCAAAAACATGAAATACTTAGAAATGAATCCAACAAAGGATGTAAAAATCTATATATTGAAAACTATAGTACTCAGAAAAAGAAGACTGAAGAGGATATCAGAAAATGGAAAGATAACTCTTGTTCATGGATAGGAAGAATCAAAATTGTGAAAATACCAATACTCCTGAAACCATCATTCAGATTTAATGCAATCCTGATCAAAAGCTCACAGATCTAGAAAAAACATTCCTAAAATTCATTTGGAAACAGAAGAAACCTAGAATAGCAAAGGCAATTCTGGGCAACAAAGGCAAGGCAGGAGCCATCACAATCTCAGAGTTGAAATTACACTACAAACCTACTGTGATAAAATTGGAATGGCACTGGCAAAAAAAACAAAAACAAAAACAAAAACAAAAAAAAAACCCAAAAAACAAAAAATCCAGACCTGAAGATCAGTGGAACAGATTAGAAGATGCAGACCCAACTACAACAATACTCAACCACCTTATCTTTGACAAAGGACCAAACATGTTTATTGGAAGAAAGATAGCTTCTTTAATAAATGATGCTTAAAAAACTGACTTTACACACACCAAATTCTAAAACTAGACACACGTCTATCACCATGAGATAAACTAAAGTAAAAGTAGTTCAAACATCTAAAATATTAAAACAGAACACTAAATCTACTAGAAGACAAGATAGGCCTTAAAGAAATCCTGAAGACAGAGGGGCAGGCAGAGAGTGCATAAACAAAATACAAACTACATGAGAAGTACTTCAAAGAATCAATAACTGAGATCCTGCCCTATTAAATAGTTTTTGTACATCAAAAGAAATCATTAACAATGAAAAGACAACCCACAGAGTGGGAAAAACTTTTATCCAACTGTCTCTCAGACAAAGGACTTTTTTTAGATCATAAAGAATTGAATAAAATCAGGCCCCCAAATTCAAAGACCCAACCCAAAAATGGGCATCTGAGATGAATATGTACTTCCCAGATGAAGAAATATGAACAGCAAAAAAAAATGAAGAAATGTTCACTATCCCTGGTTATTCAAGAAATGCAAATTAAAACAGCATTGAGATTTCATCTCACTCCAGAAAGAATGGCTATCATCAAGAAATCAATCAATAACAAATGCTGGCCATGCTGTGGGGAGAAAGGAACCCTTCTTTGCTGTTGGTGGGAATATAGACTGATACAATCACTGTGGAATTCAGTGTAGAAATTCCTCAGAAAACTAAGATTGGAAGTCTCGTTTGACCCAGCTCTACCCCTTCTGGGTATTTTCCCATAAGAACTGAAAACATCGTACCACAGTGATACCATGTTTATGGTAGCACCATTTGTAATAGCTAAAGCTTGGAAACAACCCAAATTTTCATCAACTGCAAATGAATAAAGAAAGATGTGATATTTTTATACACTGGAGTACTACTCAGCTATAAAAAAGACAAGCTCAAAGTTTTTATAGGTAAATGGATACAACTTGAGACCATATTCATAAGTGAAATAAATCAGACTCACATGTGTAAACATCATATTGTCCCCCTAGTGTAAAAAACTGAAAGAGCAAACAAGATCCAATTGTACAATAGATACTGTGAAGGTGAAAAGGGAAGAAACTGCTTGAAAGGAAAGAACAACTGGGATGGGGAAAGGAGAAAAGAAAGAAGACAAAAGGCAGATCAATAATTTTACTACAATCCCTATTAGTTTATCAAAAGAATAGTTTGTACTTTCATTGTTTGATCAGTTTTTCATGCCTAAATGTTGTAATCTGAGCAACTACTTTGAAGATAACAATATACATTAAACATTGTTTAATCTATTATTTTATTTTGAAATCTTATATCATCATATTTATTCTTTTTACATTTAAAAAAAAGAATTCAATTACCAGCTGAACATGGTGGAACATGCATATTTTCCCAGCACTCTGGGAACCTGAGGCAAGAGGATTATAGATTCATGCCCAATTTGGGCAATTTAGCAAGACCTTGTTTCAAAATTAAAATAAAAAGGGGATATAGTTCAGTATGAAAGCTCTGAGTTATTCCTCAGCACCATGGGGACTGGGGAAGCAAATACCTTCCCTCTCCATGCAAAGCAAGTTCTGTTTGAGTGGGATGTACGGCCACTTGGCATTGCAAGAACTGGCTTATTTAGCTGTGAATGAAGCACCTGCATTCCATACCCACACTGAATGAGACTGCACTCCACAGGTTGCAGGCATACAAGATTCTGTGCTCATGGAGCATCACAAGTGCTATATGCAAACAAGAATGCGCACATGCAGCAAGAATATACACATGACATGTGTCTCTCTACTCATGCACAGGTTGCATTGTCTCTTGGGTCATGGATTCTACCTACGTATTCCTTCAGACTTCACTTACAAAACATAAGTTCAACAATAAAATTATGAAGAATTTCAAAATGGAAACTGCAGAGCTAAAACCAAATATGGAACCCCTCTGAGCACAAGGTCCTGTGCAACTGCACAGACTGAATACCCTAGTCTTTGCATCTCCTACCTGCCTCCCCAAGCCAAATCCCCATAGAAAGCTTCTACCCTCTGTAACCTGGAAAGTGTGAGGAACCAAGAGTCCCCTGTAGCAGATCAATCATTCCCCAGGAAAGCAAAAGAGCATATCATGTTAACAACATAGTTCCCAGGCCAGCTCGCCCCTGCATGCCGCATATTAAATCTATAAGGTGCCTTATACACCCTTGTATCTCTTTCAGACCCCAAAATAACCATATGGGTAGTGCTATTGCTTGCATGTCACGGCTGAGAACCCCGGTCACCTAGAGAGGTCAAGTAATTTATTTAATGTCATTTAGGTTACAAGTGCCAGAACTTATTCGTAAACCCAAATCTAACAACAATATTTGACCTACGGCTCCCCTCCAAATCTGAGAGTCCCATGAACATCTCAAGAAGCCCAAGAGTCCTCTCAAGTTGCCTTGTTGAATCTGAATCTTCCTCTCCAACCTTCCACTCATGCTAAGGCCACCAACCCATTCCCTCTTGCCTTCCTGACTCCTTAGAGTAACTCCCCCATAAGAAAGCTGCGAACTGCACAAATCAGCAAGACTAGTAGATTCTGACACTGGGCAGGACATCAGGAGCCTTACTCTGAAGCTACGGTTGAGCACAATGTCCCTTTCTAATTCTGTTCCATATTTAAATATTAAAATAGTTATAATAATTTTAGCATGATTGTTGACTATATTGCAAATATCCCCACATGACCAGGGACAATGGACTGCATACAGTGCCATCCCTCAGCACCAGAAGTTCCTCCTGCTTTGCCTGCAGTTCCTTTCTCTAAAGAGCCCACATGTGAGCTCATCGAGCTGGGGTCTGAGGTAGAAGAAAGGAATGTAAAGAGCATTAACCAGATCTTTGCTCTCTATCTAGGACTTCAGTGCTTCTCTGAAATTCCATTTTCTGAAAGGCCTCCTGCCAGTCAGCCCTGAAGGACTTCCTTTCCTTTCAGCAAGACAAATCCAAGCATGTTGCTGTGGGCTACGGGTAGTGGCCCTCCAAAATTCATGTGTTGGAACCCAACACCCTGTGATAGTACAGTGTTAGGATGTGAAGCTTTTTGAAAGTGATGAGGGCTCCATCTTCAAAAGTGGGATTTGTGTCTTTATATGAAGTGGCTCACAGGAACTCCCTCACCCTTTTGCAGCAAATAAGGAAATATGGAAGGTATCAACTAAAAGGAGTAAGTCTTCTTCTTTATTAGAACCAGTGCCTTGATCTTAGACTTCCCAGACTCCAGGAGTGTGAGAAGTAAATTTCTGTTGTTTATGTGTTATCCAGTCTAAGGTATTTTATCATAGTATTGTGAACAGAGTAAGACACATGTCTTAAATCTCAGAAGATACAACTTTGGCTAATGGTGAGTACTCCAGTAAACATACACACACACACACACACACACACACACACACACACACACACACACACGTGGCAGGGGATGGGAGTAATCAGAGCAGCCTAATTTGAATTTCAGCCTGCATAACAGAGAGGCCCCTCATATTTTGCTGAGAAATACTTTCTTCTCTCCCGTCATGGGCCCCTGATGGGCATTACATAGGAACGAAGCACCCCTAACCTCAGGTACTTTCTGTCACATCAAACTGTTCCATTCTCATTAATTTGTGATTCTCTGTAGTTTGTTATTCACTAGTTATCCTCTCTCACATTACTCTGGATTATTAACACCACCAGTGCACAGCCCTTAGCTGCTACAACATATGCTATGTGCATAGAAAACTCTCAGAAGTATTAAGTGGACAAATCAACGGATGAATACAAGCTGAGTCTCTTTTATTTACTACCCTTGCTTGACACTGCATTACCCATATGTCCTCTAGGCTCTCAAAAGTTAAAACCCACTCATCACACTGAAGAAAGACCAACCCCTAAAGCCAGGACAACCAAGATGAATTAAGTTTCGTGCCTTGTCTCTGAAGGGCAAAGGAAGGGTTTTTTGTTTTTGTTGTTTATTATAGCCAACATCTGGGAAATGGACTAGAGTAGCTTTTGGCTGAGGTGAGAAATGGCCAGATCCTATAAACACAGGCAACAGAAAACCCACATGTCCACCTCCCCTGCCACCTACACAAAACAGGCAATTTATCACCCAACTTTTCCCACACCTTTCAGTGATTGTGACTTTTTAATTCTTTTACTCCTCCAACCTGTCCTTAGGTTCACTTATTAGGATAAAGACAATGAGAACCCTCTGGCTATAAGGGTGGGAATGTAGGCTGCCAGTAGATGATGTAGTTCAGTGAGGAAGGCCAGCAGCAGATGTGGCCTTCTTGTCCCTGAATGTGTTTGAGGCAAACTGAATAGCAAAGCAGAGGAGCAGACTGCTGGTTAGGATGTGGATGATGTGGGATAAGAAGACGGGTTATGCTACCTTGCTGAACACTGTGTTATTTTTCTTTTTCCATTGATTAGAGACTAATCAACTCAGGGATGTGAAGAAGGAAGGTTACAGACATGCTTCTACCAATCTTCTGGTCCGGCCCAGCATTTGATTGTGGTGCACAATTTACCTGTGTGGTGGAAAGTTCAAGGTCTTACTCCATGAATTTCCAAAATAATAAGCATAATTTTCAAAAAACAATAGTATTTTTTAAATTAAACATTATTACACAGAACCAGGCATGGTAGTGCATGCCTGTAATTCCAGCACTCAGGAGGCTGAGGCAGGAGGATTTTTTCAAAGTTCAAGATCAGCCTGGGCTACAAAGTGAACTCAAGACCAGCCTGAACTGCATAGAGAGACCTTGTCTCAAAAAAGAAAAAAATTGAATATACAGCCACTACTAGAAAACTATAAAAATATTGGTATTTATCAGCTCAATACTTTTCTGTGCATATACATAAACATTGATTTTTGTTGCATTTATTGAAATAGAGATTCAAATTGTGGTAAAATTTTACAACCCACTTGGTTTTTTATTTTGTTTTTTGATACAGGAGATTAACCCAGGGAATATGGAACTACATTTACAGCCATGTATGCATGCATGTACTTTACTTTTTTTTTTTTTTTTTTTTTTTTGTCTTTTTCCTTTTTATCGGTACCGGGGATCGAACTCATGACTGCCTGCTTGCAAGGCAGGCACTTATGCTGCTGAGCTAAATCCCCAGCCCCCAACTTTTTTAAGGATGAAGTCTTGCTAAGTTGCCCTGACTCGTCTCAAACTCACAACTCTTCTCAACCTCCTGAGTATCTGAGACTACAGTATGTACTGCAGTGTCCAGTCAAGCCTCCTTATTTTACTTAGGAAACATGAGTATTTCTTTATGACATCAACCCAGTTTTTAATACTGTAGCTCCACTGTATGGCTGCACCACATATTACCTACATTCCCCTTAGATGGACATTCAGGTTATTTGTGGTTTATTAGTATAATAAAATCACAGCAGTAAACGCTCACTATGAGTCCAAGGTAAACACTTACACATGAACAGCTTCCTGAAGGGCTGCGTGTGGTGGTGTCCACATGGGAACCACAGAATGTGGGATAGTGGAAATCATGCGACTGCTGGGGTGAGCCTGGTGCCACTCAGTACTTGCCCTTCCACATGTGAAAGGGCCTGATGTCTGTTAACATCAGTGTGTGCTGGGACAGGGTAACTGTCTGATTCTTAGGTCACACAGCTGGTTCTCAGCTGAATGTGAAGTTCTTCTTCCAAGATGCCTATGGCTGTGTCACTGAGCAGACATTTGACTCAGGGCTTTAGAAGATCCCTCAGGGATACATCACCCCTGGTGAGAGGCTGTTTGCCATGCAGATGATGCATCACTTTTAGGTAGAATAGACTCCGATACTCAGCATAACAGTCCAGAGGTCAGTTGTTCTCAGTACAAGGAACAGAGAAAAAAAGAATCCTTAAACAGGGGTCAACATATGGGCAACTGAAAGTCTGCAATCTCTAGGGTTGGTTCCAGCCCCTGTAGATAGACATGTCCCCAAATTCCATGTACATTATCAAATTTTATTTTCTATCCTTTGGTTGATGAAAGTTGGCTAAAGGGAGAAAGTGGCCAAGGACATTGTGACCCATAAGAAGTCTCCATGGAATGTGGCAGTGTCACTACATTCCTGATAGAAACAGAGTAGCAGAATGCCAGTTCCCCAGCAGATCTCAGGTGATAGTCAAGACTGGGGTAGAAAGGCCTAGAATTTACTTCCACCTGCAGGTGACAGGGCCCCTGAATGGGGAACACCCTTCCCTCGGGGGTGATTTACCAGATGAGTTATCTTCTGAAGCCTGAGTCACTCAACTCCGGGAATTAGGGGTGTGGACCAGACTGGAAATTCGCTGGAGCCTTTTCAGTGTAATTCGGATCCACCCTGAGCATCTGGGGGACCTGGAAGAGACCCATGTCATCTGGAGTAGGCCCTTTACTGCAGGCAAATGGCGTACTCAGAAGCTTTACTTCTGAGATCGCTCAGTCCTAAGCTCAGAAGAAAATCCTAAATTTTCAGACACTCTGATGCCACCTTGGATTTGTCCCTCTCTCTGGTTCTGCCTGACAGCAAAAAGTCAGAATGAATGAACGAGTCATAAAGTAAATTAAGTTTCTCTTCTTCCACAAAAATACAAGCTCGCAGCAGCTGTCACTTGGAACAAAGGTAGCCCTAGTGAGTTGGGGGAAGGCAGGGAAACCTGAGGCAGCCAGGCAATGTGGAGAGGATGGCCTCCAATCTGCATCCCAAACCAGGGGTAGAGCGAGCCCTGAACTCCACCCTCAGGGCTTAGATGAGCCACACCTCTGGTCCTCAGTTTCCCATCTCTGGGGTGGGAAGTGCTGCAGCCTCCACACTTCCTCTGTGAGACGGGACAGTTTAAATAATGTCACTGAAAAGTTGTCATGTGTACCAACCCCAGCCTTTTGTGATGACTTCAGGACTGGCAAGCAGCCTTTCCCAATGTAATTATGTTTCTGGAACTTGATTTGATCCATGTAATAAGCAAAACCATGTAATGAAAAACCACGTTAAATTGAAATCCCATTTTAGTATTTTTATGCTGGAGCTTAGGAAGAACTAAAGGTGGGAAAGCAAGAAAGGAGAATGTTGACAAGAAGACCAGAGTTGGCATTAGACTAGGAAGCCACGGAGGAAGCAGCCTTGGGGTACTGCAGTAAGACAGTCAAGATTAGAAAAACACTGCAGGGGCTCCTTTTCTTTAAATGTACTTATTTACTTTAGCTGACCAACTTTTGTTTGTTTGTTTGTTTTTGTGGTACTGGGGACTGAACTCAGTGTCTTGTGCATATTAGGCAAGCACTCTACCACTGAGCTACATCTCCAGCTCTGAAATGGGCTCTTAACAGGAAAAAATTGGTGTTGCAAATAACATTTCACTAATTTACTCACTTCTTCCTACATATATTCAATATGCAGACCCCATTACTTTTGCTTGAGTGCTGGAAGAAGAAAAGAGCAAAGTATTAGTTTGGAGGGTGAGGCTGTGGCCTTGAAAGCCTTGTATCAGAGGGGAAGGTCAGCCTGGTAGATGAGGCGGTACACTGAGATGCCAGACTTCTGCGTGCAGATCTTCTACTTATGAGTTCTGCAACACTCCTCAAGTTACTTAACTGCTCTGGGCATTATTTTTCTCATTTAGAGAATAGGGACAATGATATCATTCTTTCAGGCTGTGGTGAGGAATAAATGACTTAACACATGAATAATTAGAACCGATCCTGCTACATAGCAATAAATGTAATTACTATTCCCGAGAAAAGGAGTTTACAAGGAGGGTGGGTAGAATCACCATCCAACATTAGAAGATTATTCCACGCATCACAAAGTTATTAACATTTTACTTTTTCTTAACACATACAATAACATTATTTGCCCACTTCTGATGTTTGTCATTTTTTGCATCCATTTTACAAACAAATCTTTCTAAAACAGACATAAAAGGGCAAGACCAAAAATCTGACACTATAGCACCCTCCCCCCAGGCTGTGATTTTAAGCAGATTCAGACAGGAAGTTACATTCCTGTCGTATTTGGTGAAGGTGTATGACAGGGTGAGGCCTGGCTCCTGTTACAGGATTCCATGAGGGGCCCAGAGCCACCACCCTGACTCCCAGGGCTTTGCAAGGAAGCTAGAGTGGCCCCCTACTCACTGTCCCCACACAGCACAACACATCTCCCTCCTCCACCCCTGGACCCACACGCACCCAGGGCATCCACAGTCTCTGCAAGAATGATAGCCTCATCGAGAGACTGAGGGAGCATCTTCCTTGGGTCTAATGAGACAAAACAGTTGGGTTTGATTTCAGATTTCTTCCTATTTCCTCAGTGTGCTAGTGTTAGTGATCTCAGAGCAGGGACTGCCTAGAGACGCTCAAAAGACTCATTAAACTGAGATCCTCCACAAGGCATCTTCTGTGCTTGGGGACAGAGAGGGAGGAGGATGACTGGACCCAGTGAAACTTTTCCTTCCAGAGCTCCTGCAGAGGTCTGCCTGCACCAAGCACCCTCCCCCATCTGGGCTCACATCTCTTCCTGAGCCAACCCCCTCTCCTCTCAATGAGAAGATGAAAATAGGGATCTCCGTGCAGTCAGACTCCCTCAAGGTCCCAAGTACCTGTCCCAGTGTGCAGGAAAGGGGTCCAGCTTATATTCCTTGGGGTGAGCGGGGCAGATCAGTAGCATGTAAGGTATCTCAACCTGTGGTCTGTGGTCAGTCTTTCACATTGTAGAATCCACCCTGACTTTACAGAGCCAAGCCCTGTCTGGTGATGACAGCTCAGACAAAGTCTGAAGACATGAAGGACATGGTTAAGAGGAACTCAGTGTTGATTAAGCACAGTATTGTCCAATCAAGTTCCTAAATGGAGCCTCCATCACCTGGAGTCTCACAAGAGGGGCCCAACTTTGACATATATGGCCACCAAAGACTTGGCCTGCTGGAGAAACCTGGCCTAGCACAACATTACCAGAACCCCAACTTTTGTTATCAAAAACTCCTGTACAATATTAAAACCTGGTCTGATCATCATCACGTTTCAGAATAACATTATGATAACAGTACTAGGTGCCACTGATTGACAGCTTACTATATGTGTCAGATAAATACAGTAGTCTTTTTACATGTTGTTAGATTTCATTTGATTTTCATGAAAACTTTGTGGGTTTTTTTTAATTTCTCATTTTCAGATGACAAATTTGGAGACTCACAAAATTATGTAACTTATCCAAATTGTATATCTAGTAGATGGTAGAGATAGGACTTTAAAACAGCTCTCTTTGATTTCCAGATTATGCTAATCAGTCTCTCAGGTCTTCCCAAAGCCCTTACTCTCTGTACAGTGGCTATATTATGACAGTGCCAATAAGGACTGACCTTCTTATGAAACAAGGAAGAACTTGGATTCTTAAATTCCTGATTCAATAAAGGGCTTAGTCTCATTTCCTCATGGAAAGATAAAGTGGAGTCTGAAATTTATTCTTCCCATTACCAGGAGCCTTCTAGCTGTTGTAGATGAAATCACAGGTGCACCTCAGGCATAGATACAAAGGGAACTTGGGGCCTCTTCTACAGTTTGGAGCCCTGTGTTCCTTGCTCCCATACCAGCCTTCCCAAAGCTGGGAATGCGCCACTCCTCTGGGTATAGCTTACCCCATTAGTTCATAGTGAATGTGGTGGCTGTAGCAAGAAAAGATGCCAATTATCTACAAGGTAGTTTCAATTGCCACTCTGAGAAATCAGCTTCCTTGGCTTGGAGGATTTAACTAAATTGAATGAAGAGTGAAAAACATTTCTCTAGCTTTTTACATAGTTTTGCATAGGAAATTGCTAGGTTTTTATAAGTCAAAAGCAATCAAATATCAGCAACTTCATAGGGGTTGATCTGATACAAAGAGCTTGTTGACTAACTGATCAATGGATCATCAATCTTGCTGGGGAAACAAAAGTAACTCATGAAGCAATCACAGGCCAAAGAAATTTACATCTGCTTCCTTGCTTAATCTCCATATCTACCACACTGTGGGGCTGGGAATGTCTGTGTCATTTAATATTACTGAGTTTCACCAAGCTCCCAAGTAGCAGAGCCACATGTGTGATAGTGTCCTCAAATCCTCAAATGTGGCCCAAGTGGATCCATAACAGTCTCAGTGGGACATAAATGAGCAAAGGCAGCAAGCAGTATGAGCTTGGGGTTCAATCACATTTAGCAATATCAAGGACACCAGGGAAAAAGCCACCTGATGGAAGAACAAAAGCATTTAGAAGAGTTTAAATGACCAAGCTGGGAAGACAGAATGAAATCAAATATGGAAGATTCAAAAAGAAAAGAAAAATAGAAGAATTTGCATTTTAAAATTTGTCATCATCAGAGCTGGAAGGAACCAAAAGAGATGACCTGTGTTAGCACACAGATTTCAGACAGGAAAGATTATATCTTCCTAACTTTATAAAATAAACACCTGAGGCTCTGAGATTTGGTTAAACACACAGGGTAAATTACATTATGGTTTCTTGCTTCGTCTGTTGCTGGTTGCATCTCATCACACTGCACTAGACTTGGGCTTCAGATTAAAAAGTTGCTGTTTTACCTAACAAACCATTTTATTTATAGACTTATTTAAAACTGTTTCATATTTCTAAAGTGGCAACAGGCTCTTAAGGAGAGTTTCTTGGCAGTGACAAAGAAAGAGTGTTTTAGAAAGATTAACCTATCAAAAACACTCTAAATAGATTTAAAACAAAAAAAGACAATGGAGGCCAGAGAGAGAGTAAGTCATCGAAACCTTAGAGAGTCTTTGGATACGTGACCCAGAGGGAAGGGAAGAATTATAGGTGATGTCAGAGAGTGGTGCTTCACTGACACCATGGAAAAGACATTTGAAAGAAGGGAGGCCAGTATTAATTAAGCAGTATGTCCCAGTGAATCAAATTCTGAGTCTTTGGTATAGTAGATAGCATCCATCAACCTGCAAAAAGCAGGTTACTTGGTTACTTGGAAACTATTAATGGCCATTCTGCCCGAACTTTGTCCCTTATTTTGCAATACAGTTTAGCCTGGTTCATTTTGTGGGCTTTGTGTAATAACATTCAGCTTCTCTTTCATTCCCAACATGCTCAGGCTAACCACAATGATCCCAACGTTCATTTCATGTCACCTCTTGGTATGCCTGAGGAAAAAACATTGAGTCTTGTTGGAACAAATGTGGAGCAAAGTGCAAGCAAGACAATAGTTCATTGTAATATAGTAAATTAACATTTGGCCAAATTTATTTGGCTTAATCAGTTTAGAAATAATGCTCTCAACTCCTTTTTACTTTTTATATATCAGGACAATTTTATGTTAACTAATACAATGTTTGGACTTTTGGTTTTAATATGTTTCCATACAAATCTCCAGGAAAAAATTCTCTAATTGAATATATCTGTGAGACAAATCATTCAGTTGATCCAGGAGGCTGATCCAGGAGGCATTTGGCAATACAAGACATCCATGTGAGGTCACAACTGAAAATGGAAATTTAGGAGTCATAAATACAGAGGTAAATATAGAAAGTACAAGAATGGATGCATTTATTTAGACTCACTGTTTTGTGAAAAAAAAAAAGAACTCAAGGATTGCGACAGAAATAACCAACTGTACCCCAAAATCCATTTTCCTTATCATAGAATAGAGTTGTTAAAGGGAAGGGACTGCCTAGCCATGAGCTCTATTTCCCAACTTTCTTTACATCTAGAAGTTCTGTCCTATGGAAAATGAACAGAGATAATGTATCTTATCCAGTCTTGGGTCTCAAAGTAGGTGTGGTTTTGCCGTTTTTCTTTCTGCCTTGTGAGGGACTAGATGCAGGTACTAATGAGGTCCTAAAGTCTAGGACAGTAGCAAATGGAAGGATTCAGGGTTCTTGGGTAAAGGAAATCCATCGGCCAACAGGAAAAGTCACTGTGGACTAACAGAAATAGATTTCTTTTGTGACAGCACAATTACCATTCTTGGATCTCTTTGTTACTGAAGGGCTCTTATGGAATGCCTGGCCAAAAGTGAATGGCAGAGCAAAGGAGATGGAGAAACAGAATACAATATGTGGCTAAGCATGGAGAAAAGGGGTAACTTCAAAAGTGCAGTGTTACCAAAATCAAGGGAGGTCTAATCTCAAGAGAAAAAGAAGTGATTGATAGTGTTAAATATTCAGATGGGGAAGACAGATTAATGATGAGGCCTAGCATTGGTAAGATTGTTCACTACCTTCCAGAAACAAAATAGATATGGGCAGGCATTTCAAAGACGCAGGGCCACATGGACAGTACATATTGTCTTTTTTTCCACTTGTTTTGCTGTTGGGCTTCCCTCTCCTGGCTCTAAAAGAGCTTGAACTTCAGAACATCCCCAAAGGACTATGCAGCACAGTCCAAAACCAATGGAAAAGTCGCGTGAACCCTGCCATTATGTAATGCAGCAGAAAAGCCCCTTAGTTAGGCTGCTTTGTGGAACTAACCAACTCCTGACGGCGAAGTCCAAAAGGACAAGCAGGGAAGGCCTTTTTTTTTTTTTCTTTTGGTTGTTTGTAAAAGGAAACAAAAAATGAGTTCCAGCCGTAAACCAGACTGACTGCAGCATCCCCACTGGGAAGCAGCAGGTGTTCCTGGAGCCTGTGTTGCAACAGACAGATGCACCTGCAGGTCGGGGAAAGGAAGGGGCCACCAAAGGGGTTGGAGCCAGCTCAGAGCAGGAGTGAAGATGGGCCAGCCTCCAAGCTGACTTTCGGTATTTGGGAAAGTTTTCAGGAAAATAGACTAAATCACACAGCCTGCTTTCTCCTGCCTTATTTAGTTATATTAGTTTAAATGAAATACAAAAACTAAACAAAACAAATCCCCAGTCACATTTAAACAGGGCTTTTTGTTCATTCTGAGGTCACATGGAGCTTTACAAGCAGACCAAAGTCCAGGTCTGTATTCACCCTTAGCATGCCAAGGAGTGACTAAAGGTCACTCCTTGTCAGCCTCCTTAGAGATGTAATTATATAATAATGTAAATACATACAAATTATAATATATAATAAAGTGTGCATAAATCCATCTTCAGAATACACTCTGCCAAGGCAGCTTCATGATAAGTCTCCAGGTAGACATTCCAACCCCAATTGTTCTCCTCAGTAATTCTTACATCGAAATTCTGGAGCCCCACTTGCTCCATGAATAAATGTCTTCTGGTTCTTGGCAAGTTGTCTAGCTACTTTAGTAGCTGGTTCTTTGTCTGGAAAGCAACTTCCCTAGGCCATAGTGAGGACTACAGTGAGATGACAAGTGAATCATGTTTGCCTGCTTTCCCTGGAAGTGTAGACATGGTCTACTTCTAAAGTAGCCTTTGCCACTGTGTGAGTTGGACATCAAAGAACACAGGAGAAAATGGAAGCTGCTTTGTTTGAATCTTCGTCTGTCTGGATGGAATGTAACATTTGGAACACCTTACTTTTCTTTGTGGGGGAAGCCGAGTCACTCATCTGACCAAAATTAAAAGGCAGAAAACCCAGAGGCAAAACTCCAAAACCAAGATCATTAAAATATGGATCATCCAACTTCCCACCCCCTGCCAGAATTTCTCCCACAGCTTCCCCATTGGGTGATCAGCCAGGATTGTCTACACCCTTTCTAAAGACAGTTTGCTGCCTTCTCAGTGAGACATCACCAATCACTGCCAATCAATTTAGATCAATCACTGCCAAATCCACCTTCTTGTTACTCCCTCCAAGTGATCCTTGTTCTGCTCTCTAAAGAAAACTAGAAAAAATACATCCTTTTCTACATGATCACCTTCAGACTGTTTACCACTATTACCAGGGCTCCTCCACTTCTTCTTCATGCCCTCTCTTTTCCAAAGTTAAATAACTCCTCTGCTTCAAAATGATATACACACTTTTGGCATCTTGTTTACTCACTTTTGAATTTCCTCTTTTCATCAAAGATCTTTTTAAATTTGCATTAGTAAGGGGGCCATAAATTGACCCAAAATTCCTTATAACTTTATCTAGGTAGAATGCAATGAAAATACTGCCACCTTGATCTATACATAAGATAACCTCTGTCTATCTCTATCTCTGTCTCTGTCTCTGTCTCTGTCTCTCCTCCTCTCTCTCTTTGCCTCCCTTTCCCTCTCTTTTTCCCTCTCTCTTCCTCTCTCTCCTTTATTTTAGCATCCAAGTACACTACTGACTCATGTCCAGGTTTGGTTTTCATTTTTTTAAATGAGACTACCAATCTGAGAGAAATTTGCCTAAATTTCCTCTAAAGTATCTATGAAGCCACAGAGAGATTACAACCTCACCTAACACCCAAAGCTAAGACCAGTAGAAAACCACTCAGCAGAATGTAGAAGGAACTGATATTTTAAATGAAGAAAAAAGTGGGTGAGGAAAAGCAATTGGCTATTGGCCTTGTCTTTTCTTTAAGAAACATACTTAAAATTCTTTAAGTATGTTTCTTCAGGTTAAGAAACATACTTACAAAGGAGCAGAAAGTAATAATCTCTGAGCCCTCTGCAACCCTAACTACCAGAAAACAATGCAGTCATGTCTGTAAACAGGATGGAAAAACATAATGAATTTGGGTTTTCTAGCTAAGCATGTCACAATTAACAGAGGCAACAGCCAAGGATATAGCTCTAATGACCACAGAAGCCAAAAGGACATTTTTGTTTTCCTACTTAAAACCTGGGATCTAAATTGGAAGCTGTCCCTTTATCATGTTGGCATTACATTTTGAATTGATATAAAGTTTTTACCTTCTTTATCTTTCAGTATCTCTCTAGGGGCCCTGTCTAGAAAGCACATGAGGCTAGGGTGCTAGATATACTTCACTCTGTTAGCACTAGATAAAATATTATATTTCAAACTTGTGACAGAAGAGGAAGAATCTTAGTAGTAACACATAGCAAAAAGAATATTCTAGATAGTGAGGACAGAAAGTCAACACAGCAAAGCCATGCTACAGGAATGCTAGTGAACATTTTAGAATTGGGCAGGGACCCATTCTCATCAGACTGCTCACCAGCTGCACAGCTCAAGAGATTCAATCATCACCCAAGTGTCCAATCTGTAGGGTTGAATGAAATTTACACGCCCTGTCTGTGGGTGAATCTGACACTGACTTTCCCTTTCCATTTAAAGATGAGTAACAAGAAAAAGAAAAACCAGCACTGGGAACACAAAAAAACAATTGCCCAGAAGAGGAGATAAAGAACATTCCTATGAAAACGATCTTTATTAGGGAGTCCAGAAAGCATGTTCAGAAAACTATGCAATAATATCCTCTGAAGTATATAAGAAGATGAGGCTTCTACAAAAGAAATCCAGATGTCACAAAGGTAGAAAAGAATGGGATGGCAAGGACAATAGAATGAGATGAACAATGAGACAGAGGTGAGGCAGATAAAAATATCATCAAAATAGTTCTAAAATACAATAAATTTATTACTAAATAATATACAGCATACCTTGGAATGAATAGAGAGTAACACCAGCCCTGCAGAAAAGTAAGTTAGCATTCTGGTAGTCACACTTTAGATCTTTCTCTATAACACAGAGAAAAAGAATAAGGAAATTAAAATAGTGAGTTAGAAGATAGTAGAAAAGACAGACTGGACCTAGCTCTGTTAAACATAATTTAACATGTTCATGATTTAACAGTAAGAATGAAAAGGACAAAAATGAGAGACACTGAGACAAATCAAAGACATCAGTGAGAACTGATCTGATGGAAATGTTTGGAGCATGTAGACTGACTCACTTTCTAAATAAGATTAAAGATCTTGACCCAGATTTAGATACATCTCAGACATGATTTTTAAAATGAAAGAATAAAAAAAAGAATCTTCAGGTTAAGAAACATACTTACAAAGGAGCAGAAAGTAATAATCTCTGAGCCCTCTGCAACCCTAACTACCAGAAAACAATGCAGTCATGTCTGTAAACAGGATGGAAAAAGATAGTGAATTTGAGTTTTCTAGCTAAGCATATCACAATTAACAGAGGCAACAGCCAAGGATACAGCTCAGTGGCATAAGCACCTGCCTGGCAAGTGCAAGGTCCTGAGTTTGATTCCTGATACTGAAAAAATTTAAAAATTTTTAAAAAGACAGAGACAACAGAGAAACATGCTCAGATAGGCAAAGCCTCAGAAAATAGATTGACCCATGCTCTCTTCTTGAAAACATTATTTGAAGAGATACATTGACCATCTGATAATAGAACACACAGAATAAAAGTCAAATAGACAACACACACACACACGTCTTCCCTTATGTAGATTGGAGCCATATTCTGAAATTTAATAAATTATGTGTTTTGTCTGGGATACTGCGTGACTCAGAGACCAAGCTTAGTCCTTGTGACAAACATTGCTGGTTACTATGTACTATCTCTCCTTCTTCATCAATTGTGTTCATATCCATTTTTGGATTTAAAGAAAGATTGAGAAGACATTAGCCTCATACCAAGACGTGGTATGAACCACAGTCCACATGTGATATAATCATGCCCAACCAGAAATGAGAGAAGTTTGTGAGGAACGCTCACAGGAAAACTTTTCTGAGGTAAGGGAAGACAGGTTGGAGGCCAGCCTCGGAGGATAACTTAGTGAGACTCTATCTCAAAATTAAAATAAAAAGGAATGGGACTGAAGCTCAGGGGTAAAGTGTCCTGAAAATAAAATAACAACAATAAATACAAATGCAAATAAAACAATGCAACTTTCCTGGCTTACAGAGACACATAGGAAGAAACAGGTTCATCTTCTCTTGTGACTGGAACTGCTGCAGTCATCTCACAGCTGTGAAGGAGCTGGCCAGGGAACTCACTGATACACTCAGGACGGCAAAGGCAGATGGAAAGAGCTAGGTCCAGGCTGCTGTTGCTGATTAGCGGAATTAATCGAACCTGGGCCTGCAGTGTACTTGTTATATAATGTAAATAAATCCAAATTGTCTGTCACGTACAGCCAAAACAAAATGACACAACCCTACAGCATTATCTATCTCTTCACTCTTTCAGTGCCAAGAAATGTTTTTGAGCCATATCCTTTAACCTACAGTTCATATAGAATCTCTTGTCTTATTTCGTGATCGCTTACTACAATAACTGGTGTTGTTCTTGTCCAGATTTTCTAACAATGGCCAAGCTTATTACATAGTGAAGACCCCATGCCAAGAAGATTACTAAATAAAGGGTCTTTTCTTTCCCTATGCACAAAAGCAGTATTGCGTAGAATGACATAATGAAGTTTTTCATTGCTAAAGAACTTGAGAAATGGTTTTTATGCATAATTTAAGCCTCATGTTAAATGACCTAACTCACTGGAATTTTTTTTATTGATGAAATACAATAGATCATCCAAGGACAGATATATAGCATTAAATATCTTTGGCTAAATTATATGATCTATGAATGTTCTTGAATTGTATACACTTAGAAGTCAGCATATATTATGATGGCAGCTATGTAAATACATAAGAACAAAATAAGAAAATAAGCAAAATTGTGGTAATTCTTTCTGCATGGTGAAGCATGATTAACTTCTTTAAACTTGAATACACTTGTATTCATTTTTCTTTCTCTTCCCCTTTTTTGGTGAATGCATGATCTTCTTTGACCAAGGAAGTACCTGGCACCCGTTACTTCCCCAAAAGGAGCAAAGTGGGCTCTTCCTTCTTTGGGATCTAGTGGGTAAGTGTACTTTCTTTCCCAACTCAGATTTTCCAAAATTAGATTTTATAGCTTCTAGGAAAATCTACCACACCGAGACTGCAGACGCAAGGCATCAGATGATGCAAACTTATCCCACAGAGGACTGTTCCACCACAAGCACCAAGTCCTGCTTATCTCACCTTTGAACTAACTTCTTTAAAAACCAATGTCTTGTGACACTACCCTTCAGAATCCATTTTCCTGGCTTCTTTTCTAGATTACTTCTTTCATCCTACCTAGAAACCCTTTATTCTTTGTGGTAGATGAAGGGCAAAGAGTAATCCTCCCACACTTTTATCCTTATCCACGTGGGACATTGCCTTCCATTCGTAGCACACCAAATGGTATGACCCTGAAGGCAAGAAGACTGGCTTCATATACAGATCAACCTGACAGTTCAGTGACCATTTTTACTTCTTAGATCAACACGGTCTCCAGGAATTTATCATGGCAAACTGTCCATTAATTCTGTCGAGACTTCTTAGGAAAAGTGCCTTTAATTGTGTCCTGGTACATTTGTACATTTGGAAGGCAGATTGAACTGGTTTTGATCACCTGACATTATGATTTCCACAATGGTCTCTCCTAATCCTCCTCCACAGGATGCTAAGCATCAGTTGACTCCAAGACTGGTAGTGCCCTTCCACTAAGGCAGATTCTAACAGGTACAAATAATCATTTGTTTTGAGATTGCCTATTTTGATACAGAGAGACAGTCTTGATCAACCTAGCTCAAGAAAAGGAGAGTCAAACTTTAAAGATGAACATAAGACAAAAAAAAAAAAAAAAAAAAAAAGCAAGGGAAGGGTAGATCAGAAAAGGCATAGGAGTCATAGTACGGCTGGGCCCAAAGGGTAAAGGACCAGGAAACAGAAACCTATGAAGTGCCGAAGCTCCTTGTTCCGGGCATCTACCTCTCTCTAAATGGCCTGGTAATGCTCATTTCTAAACAACCAATTTCGTCTGCTTCCCCATATGTTTAAGTACCTTATATTTTTTGAATGTCTATGGTGTATCATGGTCACCCTAGCCTAATGGCAATTCTTGATATAGACATTTGACTTTTATCTTCACTGTTCATTGGCTTAATTTTACAGTGGTTGCAATTTAAAAATAAATGTTTTAATTACAGAATATTTAGTATATGTTAGTAGAGAGAATAAAATAATGAAACTAATCATCCATTTTCCAATTTTCAATATTTTACTTCTGAATTTCTGTCAGTCTCTCTTTTTTAGTGCAAATCCAAATAATTTAATAATTTAATTTTAAATAAAATCTCAGATATCATTTCACTTCTAAATGTTTACATTAAGTCTCTATGTTTTATTGCTACTTGATCCTTTTCTATCAGAAAGGGTCGAATTACTTTCTTCACCATTTTAAGTGGAGACATAATAATGGTTACTGAGCTTTCTGTGGATTGGATATTTTGGGGTCCAGTGACCAATCTAGTCCAATCAAGATGGTTGGGGAGACCTGTGGTCAGTAATGTAAGTAAAATAACTGTTGATGACACAGCTTGCCTACAAAACTAAGAGGAGAATAGTTTTCTGTGTAAGGGGGATCAATCGTGGTAAATAATGTAAAATCTGATTATCTGTGGATCACAGAGTCACCACCAGTGCTGGCATTAAGGGGAGGCACTTGCCTCAGGCACAAAAGTTAGGAGGAGCCAAAACAAGTAGTAATTAAGATAAGTGTTATTTTAATGCAGTGTTTTAATGAGTCAAAGTAATTCTAGAAAATCTACAGTGAGAAAAATATTGAAATGTTAAATAAGAACAGGATCATCCCATAAGAGTAATAACTATGCTACACTGAAAGATCACCATATATTCAAATCCTTTGCATTCACTAGAACATTTACTCATAATAACAATCCCATGAGGAAGATATAATTAAGTAGTACTAGTAAAATTCTTGACATCAGAATTGGGGATTTTGTTTCAGTGGTGGAGCACTTGCCAGGCATGTGTGAGGCTGTATATTTGATCTCTATAACAGGAAGGAAGGAGGAAAAGAAGGAAGGAAGCAAAGAAAGAAGAAAAGTAAAGAGAAAAGGAGAGAGGAAAAACCTTGGTAACAATTTGTATCTTCAATCTAGTTCTGAATAAAAAAGCATTTATTGCTAAAATTTCATATAAAGCATCAGAACCTCAGTAGAAACATATAAGAAAGTAACCATAGTTTCTGTTTTTAACATGTCTTCTTTAATTTTTCTTTTTCCTGGTATTCCCAGTTCAATGACCTAACTTGCTTAGAAAAACAAGCCTTTTCCAAGAGAAACAACACTTAAATCAAAGAAAATTCTTACATCAACAGTGTTTTTAAAATGTGATCATTTTAAGACTGTGATATTTCCGACAAGCTGAGTTTTTGGAACTTAAAATTGGGGTGCTTCATCACTCAGGAGACTAATCTTTAAGGAGAGCTTTAGAGTTACATTTTGGAAGTTGCTGAGACAGAGTATTTTGCCTTGAAACTGTGATACCTTTTGAAAGAAAAAAGAATTTCCATGATTATTATTTTTGCTGGTAGCTGCTGTAACTATAATTAATCAGTCACTTATTCAGCAGCTATTCATTCAGGGGATAAATGGATTAAAGCACGATGCTTAGGAAACAACTATGAAACAGACAGCCAACGTCCTGGCCTTCATAGAACTAACATTTGATTTTTAGTATCATAGTAGTGCTCAGTGTGGCATCTCTAATTTAAAAAGCAAATAATGTTAATCTATACAATTACAAGAAAACTGGAAAATGCATTCAGCTTCAACTAGTTGTACTTTAAATGCACTAGAATATTCCCAAATCAATTATAATTTTTAAACCTGGTTTACCATTCTTCAGAATATTCCAGCTCAGTCTCAAATAATCTCCCAGCAAAACACTTAATAATTAACACATTTGCTTGCATTACATGATAGATATGAATAGAGAAGTTTTGTAGTTTTCCACCTCTAAACTATTTTCTGAAAATAATTTCAGAAAACAATAAGAACTGAGTGAACTCTGGCCTTATGGTTTTATCATGAAAATGAGAAAAGGTGGTCAATTTTATGATGACTTTAACCTTCTTTGCAAATTATTTCTGCCTATGTTTCCATATACTATGAGAACTTGGAGCTGCTTCATGTCCTAAGACATGCCTCTTCTGGTAATGCCATGTGATTCAAATGGAGTAATCTTGATACACCGAGAGGCTGTCCCTAACTTTCCAGTGCTGCAAAACTATTCTTAAGAGCTGGGGTCAGCGCTATTGAACAAACTTTCATTAAGTTTCTACTAGTTCAATAGTTTACATGACTATATTCCCTTTGAAATCTGTTCCAGAACAATTTAGTCCTAGTGTTTGGCCACTCCCAAAGTGCCTGGAGACCAAAGACAGAGAAGCACAAAGATCCAGGATTGTACAGAGTGCAGTTTAATTGCAAGATTTTACCAGCTAAAACCTGATCCTGGGCAGCAGCAAGACCAATTGGATTTCTGCAATTTGAGTTAAAGGGAGACATATTTTTGGGTTGGGACAAAGTGACTTCATTCTCTAACATGGCTCATCTCGAGGTAATATCAAAGAGTCAGGCACATCCCCAGAGCCAGGGTCTGGTGATAATGACCCATAATGACTCTGCTATATCAATATGGTTTGCTAGAAAAGTACGGAGGAAAAATCAGCTAGGGTTATTCAGGGGCAATCTTGTTAGCTATAATTCAACATGGCTACATGGTTATGTTAAGCTGAATACATATAAAAATCTTACTAAGCTTCAGAGACATTTGTTTTATTGAATAAAAATGTCTCCAAGTCTCCATACTCACATATTATCTTTGCATTTAAATACAATGCTAAACTTAGAGAACAAAATCATTAATTTTAGGAACATCATTAATTTTAGAGAAACAAAGGGATCATAAGAGAATACTGTGAATAACTGTATGTCAACAAATTAGACAACCTAAATGAAAGGAATAAATTACCAGAGACAAAAATTACACCAACTGACTCAAAGAAAAGTAGAAAACCTAACTAGACCTATATAATATAAAGAGACTAAATTAGTAATTTTAAAAGCTTTCCTAAAAGAATGGCTAGAATCTTCTGACTTTTAACCAGTGAATTCTGTCAAGCATTTAAATAATAATTAAAACTTATTGATCATAGCTATTCTAAAAGAAGAAAAAAAAAGATAAGAATAAGAGGAAACACTCCCCAATATATTCTTGTGAATCCAAGATTAACCCTGATACAAAATCAAAGACATCACAAAAGAAAACTATAGATCAACATCTCTTATGAATATAAATCCAAACATCCTCAATAAAATAGTAACAGGATAAATCCAGCAACATACAAAGGGGACTCTATACTATGACCAAGTGGAATTTATCCCAAAAGTGATGATTGGTATAACATTAGAGGTTCAGTTGATGCAATATACCATACCAACAAAATACACACAAAAATCAAAGCACCAACTCAATAAATGTAGGAAAAACTTTTCACAAAATTAATACTTAGTCATGATTTTTAAAAAAACTATTCAGTAATTCAAGAACAGACAGCACTTTCTTCAACTTGACAAAGGACATCCACAACAGTCTCACAGATAACACCATATTTTGAATTAAAGAAGGCTTTCTCTTAAATACCAGAAACAAAACAAATGTCTACCCTTCTCAATTTTGTTCTCAAGTTTTAGACAATATAATCAGACAAGAGAAAGGTATTAAAACATAGATTGGAAAAGAAGAAAAACATCACCACTTGCAGATGAAATTATCTTCCACATAAAAAAGTAAGGAATTCACTAAAATATTACTAGAACTAATGAGTTTATCAAGGTTATAGGACATAAACTAATATTCAAATATCAGTTGTATTTCCGTATACTAACAAATGAACAGTCCGAAAGAGAAATGACAGTGTTTACATTTTTAATAGCATAAGAGTAATAAAATAATTAGGAATAAATTTAATAAAGGAACTGCAAGACACATATTGATAACTATAAAACATTGCTCATATTCATGGAATATATGTCTTAATATTGTAAAAATGGTGTTACTCCCTGCACTGACTCCACACTCAATACAATCCCTCTCACAATCTAAGCTTCCCTCTCTTCAGAAACTGATAAGCTGATCTTAAGATTCATATAAAAATGCAACCCACAATAGCCAAAAATATCTTGAAAAAGAAGACATTTGCCAGAAAGGTAACATAAATTATGGAATAGAACTGGGAGTAAGAAATAAGCTCTTATATTTATGATTACTTGATTTCTGACAAATATACCAAGATAATTCAATGGGAGAAAAAACTATCTTCAACAAATGATCCTGAGAAAACTGGATATCCAAGTGCAAAAAAAGAGAAGTCTTAGTCACTTTTTATTCATCGCTGAGACAAAATACCTGATGACCGGAATTGGGAAAAGAAAGGTTTCTTTCTTACAGTTTTTGGAGGTTTCAGTTGGCTCTGAGGCAGGGTGGTAAGGCAGGGCCACAGTTCCTGGAGGTTGCAAACAGCAAGGCAGAAACCGGCAAAAAAGAGAGCAAGACACACCTTCTTCCGGCCATTACATTACATGCTGGCTCTACCCCTAGATGGGTGTAGCAGGACACCATCAATCCAAGCACCATACAATGAACCAGTCACAAATGTACCAATCACAAATGAACCAATCACAAATGTACAATGCAAATGAATGAGGTTGGGAGCCACCGACATAAACCATAACACTTTCCTTACACCAAACACAAGAATTAACCCAAAAGAGATTACATAACTAAATAAAAGAGATAATATTATGGAACTCTTAAGATAACACTAAATTTTTTGTAATTTTAAGTTAGAATCTTCTGCCAGGTGTGGTGGTGCACACCTGTAATCCCAGCACTCACAAGGCTAAAGCAGGAGGACCATTACAATTGTGAGGCCAGCATAGAGAGTTCAAGGCCAGCCTGAACTACTAACAAGACTATGTCTCAAACCAAACCAAACAAACAAACCAAACCAAACCAAACCAAACAAGGAAACAAAAAACCCAGGAGGATAAGTTAGAAATCATTTTAGAGTGCTCGCTTCTGCAGCACATATACTAAAATTGGAATGATACAGAGAAGATTAGCATAACCCCTGCACAATGATGAAACGCAAATTCATGAAACATTCCATATTTTTTTCTGTTCTGACCTGTATTATTATGTTGTTATGTCTTCTTTTATCTCAATCTCCCCCTTTTTAAAAATTTATTTATTTTATTATTATTTTTTTTTAATTAAGGGAAAAATTTTAAAAAATTAGCAGGATACATTATAGTAACTTTTTTGATTTCCAATTAATTTGATTTGAAGCCCTCACCATCTTGTTTTGACTGATTTTACTCTATTCTGTTCTGTTTGATAGTATCAAGTTTGAGGGTATAGGCAACTACTTTGTTTTTTGGGTTTTTTTTTTTTTTTTTTTTTTTGGCTTTTTGAGACAGGGTCTTTCTATGCAATTCAGGCTGGCCTTGAGCTCACTTTGTAGCCCAGGCTGGTCTGGAACTCTCAATGATCCTCCTGCCTCAGCCTCCCAAGTGCTGGGATTACAGGCGTAAGTCACCACACTCGGCTTAGGCAACTACTTTTGGCTAAACTTGGCCCTATCTCCATTTATTGATATGTACAGAGCTGGCTAAGCTATTTCCTTTTCCCCACAATTGGCTCTAAGCAATGTAAAGAGGGCTGGCTGAGGTACTGATGTGTAATCTTTGAATCCAGAATACAGTCACTGTTTCCCCACATCAGTGTCTTCCCAAGTGGTTGAGCCCACTGGGATGCAGAGCCAATGCTCCAGGGCTGTCAACTGGGTTTTAACCTTGAGAAAAGAGGCTATGGTTTGATTTCTCTATACCTAATTGACTGGATGACTCTTGTGAAGATAACGAAATATACTATAGTACCTATTATTACTATCCCAGCATTCTGCTTTGAAGTTCTGTACCAATGTTACTACATTGTCTCGATTGGCTTTGTTTTATCTTGTTCTGTTGTATTTTTACTACATTCTAAATAAAATTTTAAAAAAATAAAAATAAAATAAAATCCAGGTGAGGCCCTGGGTTGAGACCTTTGTTCTGATAAAACTTCATCCAGATTGGATTTAGGACACCTTGTCTGCCCATAATTATAAATATGTCTTAGTGTCTATCCTCTCACTGTGGATTGCACTGGAAGTGGTAGATTGGAATTAACTTCCCAAAATTCCAGTAATGTTTCTATGGGATTACAAATATAAACTTCCTGGACTGTGAAAAGGACAAGAAAAGGGACCTCTATAACAAATAGTAACTTGTAGACCCTGCAAGTGGCACCTAACATTAAGTATTCATATTAAACTGTGAGAAGTGAGTTCCAGTGAGAGTGCATGGCCTCTCCCCAAGCCTGGGTGATGTGCAGGTGAAGAAGCTTCAAGAGTCAAGATGAGTTAAAGAACTTATGCAGGTGCTGGAGGGACTGTTGGTCATACCAAGGAAGATTGGTCATACCCATATTCCTCTCTCTCTTCTGGCTCTCAGAACCTTAGTCACCTTCCTTAGATTATTGTGCAAAGTGTGTCTTCTCAGTTAGCTTCTTGAGTGTTATTTACATAAACTTACTTGTGTATGTTTTTACTAAGAATATATATTCAATGTGAAGAATTTAAAAAACATACTGAAAAATTTAAACTATCCAGTAATAAGATTACTGTAATATTTTCCTGAGGAGCTATACATATCTTTTATAATTGTTAAAAATGGGATGGGACTGGGGATATAGCTCAGTACTAGAGTGCATGGTTGTCACAAATGAGTCTCTGAGTTCAATCTCTAGCATTGAAAAAAAATATTATTCTAATCATAGTGCCTTAAAGTTTGTTTTGTTCATTTAGCAACATACTGTTTCTTGTACAAAAATTACTTTTCCACAATGTCATTTTGAGTAGTATATAATGAAACACCAATCATGTATTCCCTACAGTTCAACATTTAGGCTAATTTTTTTGGCATTAATAGAAGCAATGTTGTAATGAATATCATTACATATTGTCAAGGAACAAAATTTTAACAAATTGAGTTTAAAGATCAATTTGACTTTTATTCACAATTCAGGAGTAGAACAGCATGCAACAAATGGTATAGAAAGGCATTTCCAGGCAAGGCAGAACCATTGGTTTTTGCAAGAAAGCTTGAGTAAAAACAAGGA
The DNA here is from genome assembly GCF_034190915.1 of Cavia porcellus. Lineage (NCBI taxonomy): Eukaryota > Metazoa > Chordata > Mammalia > Rodentia > Caviidae > Cavia > Cavia porcellus. Next base: position 113,460,944 of record NW_026947484.1, read on the forward strand.
AACGGCATCTTGCCAAAGAGCGTTTACCCTCAGGTGATTCAGTTATTCAGGTCCCTATAGAAAAAAACCAGAAGGTGTATCCTTATCATGTTGGCTCAGGTTGACTGGGCCCCATTGGATTGGTTGCTATGAATCTCCTGGTACTAGGAAAACTCATATATTTTTATGTCTGGCACCTAGTACGAGTAACTCCATTCTGATTTGGTTTGGTCTGCTGAGCTCAGTCCAAAAAAATGATCTCCTATAAGTTTTATTTAATAATATCTTAACACTGCTGTCATTAATTTTGCAGGACAGTTTCTTGTAAGTGGAGCTTCTGGGTTCAAAAGTATTCATCAAGCTTTTGTGTGCCACCAACCTAATATTGATCAATTCAGTTCACCTATTTTTACAACCAAGGATTCTTTGGATTACCCAGGCTTCCTCCTAGGGGAACATGATTATAATTATAAACTATGAATTATAATTCTATGAAGAATTTCAAGTCCAGTCCTAATATCTTACTTAAACCTGTGAAATAACTTCACTTACTTGTCTTTCAAGCTATTTTCTCCCATTTTAATTCATATCTGGAAATTTATTGAATTGAGAACCAAGAATAAGGAAACAAAGGGTACAAGAAGTAATTGCCAAAACACCAATCTGTACAATATGCCAATCTATATAATATACAAGTGGACATTTTAACCAGGAGGCTGTAGGGCAGGGCAGAGATTTCTCTTCTCTCCTGTGTAAGAACGTTGCCTGGTACTGAGTAATAGCCGAGTTGAACTGCCGGCCGGTGGGCTGCATTGAGCCTGCTGACACGGGTGTGCTCACCCTGCCTGCACCAAGTCAGGGAAGGCTGGTGTTAGAGAAGGAGTGTCAGGAAACAACAGTGGCCACAGCACAGGAGGAAAGCAGAGCTACTACGCTCTCAGCAGCCTTAGGCTTGTCTCTTCCACAGAGCTCATCCCTTCCCTCTGAGTCACCCTGAAGCCCTAGACCAGAGGAACTCAATTTAACTTTTCTGCTCTTGATTGACATAGTAGCCCTGTCAGAAAAAAGCCACATTTCTTTATCTCAGTTTGATTCAAATTAGATACCTATATGAAGCAGAATCAGAGTCCAACCCAGGATATTTTCTCTTGACCAGGTTATAAGATCTTCTAGGACTGGCTGGATAGTGGTACCTTCTCAGTGCACAGACTTACCCCAGGATTCTTAGGCTGTAAACTTCACAAAAGCCTGAGGAGATTATCCAGGGCATAGAAAGAACACTCCTCAACCAAACTCAGAACCAACAAAGAACTCTCAGCACCTTTGGTAAACTTAGATTCCCCTATAAAATATATTAGTATAGCAAGGTACATGCCTCTCACAGCACCCCATAGGGTCCCATATTGCCTCTTGTTCACAAGGATAGAGTCACCCAATTCCATGAGGTTTCCTTGCCCAGGGGGAATAGCAGTGTGGCTCCTCGGGCTTGTTAGCTACCATCCTTTCCCTAAAAGCACCTGCAGCCTTCTCTTAACCTGTCTTCATACTGATCACATTCACAATGGTGTTCCTCGGTATACAGTCAGTTACCCCTCATGTGGCCAAAATCCTGTGGGGACCCTGGCAACTGCAGAGATCTAAGGAGCTACAGTTACTTGTCTCATCATGATCTCAGAGATTCACCCCTCAGGCAGGCTGACTGGGTGTCATAAAAATTAATTGTATAATTTAAATTGACTGTGGGGATGTTTTTTTGCAGAGCAAGACAGCAAGAGCTAATGTGAGTCACTGCAATGGGGCCCCCGGGATCTGAGCACAAACAGGGAGGTGCAGGCGTGGCCTCGACCACTGAGTCAGAGTAGGCTTGTTTCTCAGGGCAGGGCTGTGCCCCAGCCCCTGCTGCCCCTGCTCCCCTGGAGGGCAGGGCACACACACCCTCCTGAAGGTCAAGGCAAACTGAAGCCTGTGCAGAAATGCAAACCACAAGGCAAAAGCAGGTTTAATCTCCACCTCTGTTTCTAAGCAGATGCACTTTTGCCTCCTTTCTTCAACTTTTCTTTATTCTTTTCCCATATCCAACTTGGGAAGTAGGAGTTAGCAATATACAATAGCCAATAGACAGATAAGCATTGCTTAAGATCCAGGAAGACAGGTTGTCTGGAAAGTATCTTAAAATATATGCCATATAGAGTGTATGGATGGGGTAGGAACCGCAGTATTTTCCATGTTCTTATTTGTCTGGATCAATGAACTGGTCAGAACAATTGAAATGTGAAAGATTATTATTTATTCTAGGGCAAAAATAAAAAGAAGATAAATGCAAAAGAAGTACTCAGGAAGGAAAGAGTATTTTGAAAAAGAAAGAAGATATGTCTTACAAGCAAAATAGGACCACAAGAACAAGAGAGTAGTGACCCCAAAGTCATCACTGCAATCCTTTTGTCTTCTTTGCTAGTTGGTCCAGTTGGTCCCATTCAATCTCGTCCTAAGAAGATGGATATCAGGTGCCAGGTTTGGCAGGTTCTCATGGCAGAAGAGTGGTACCTGGTGCAGGGTTCAGCTTGATCCTGAGTCAGGTGCAGGAGCTGCTGCTCGCGTCCTTGGTTAAGAAGTCTCCTCGATCACTGGCTCTGGCCCAAATACTGCCCCCACATTGCCCTGCCCTAACCTCATACTGTATTAGTTGGCTCACACACTGATGTTCATCTCAGAAAAATCATACCCGTGCTTAACTTGTTGACTTGCTCTTTGAGTTTAATTTAGTTCATCTTTCAAATTGCATGTGTGGTCTGTATAAACACACACCATTATCTTTTCATCTTTTCTCAGCTTAGAATTGCTAAAGTCCTGGAGCAATGAGGTGAGTTTTGAAAAATAATTATCTGTTGTTGGGAAAATCTGGATAAGAGAAAGACAAACTTTTGAAATTAAGCTGCAAGTAGAAATACAGTAATATTAGGGACTGTTGGTAGATATGCACGGTGCCAGCTACTTCAGGTGTCAGCAGTACAGTAGAAAGTCAAAAGACTTTTGTGGTCACACACGCTGGGCTCAAAACCCGCCTCTTGCATTTACATAGCGTGTGATCTTGAGTTTTTCAGCCCCTCTGAGGGTGAGTTTTGCCATTCATAAAGTAGATAATCTTTAGGATTACATGAGTAACATGAGTAAGCCATTTGATACACATAATGAGTCTCTGGTAAACGGTAGCTCTTGTTTTACAACATAAGTTTTGAAAACAATAATGTTTTTTTAAATTATTGACTTACAACATGATAAATTGTTATATTTCTTTTAAAGCTTTTTAAAAACAAGCTGCTAGAACAGCTTACTTTCTTCTTTTCTTTTTTAAATACCTTTGCTTTTTAATATGGAAAGTCCCCCTATCAAAACCTGATAAACAATTTAGGCTACCAGTATGGACCTCAGTGCTGTTAGCAATATCAGTTCACTCAGTTGTCAAAAGTGTCCTTATGGAAGCCAATTCAATTAACATGTTTATTGCCCACAGTAAGAAAAAAATCTAGAAAGAGTAGAAATATTTTCTTTACTTAGGATCTTATCATTATCAATTTAAGCTGACAGATCCAAAAGAGAGAAGGAAGGGAAAGGTAGCTGACCCAAGGGTTAGGAAACTGGAGGAAAGGCTTCCTTCTTGGAAAAGACAAAACAAGAACTTCCACAGAAGTAAAGATTCACACAGGAAAGACCTGGAAACCTGACAGCTAAGCTAAGGGCTCCCTGTGGTCCTAAACCCCGATGGTGACTGATAACCCGCTTTGTGTTTGGGCCTAGTGCTTCCGGGCAGGAAACCCCAGCCCTGTACCAAGGATAAGGCCAGCCTGAGAGCTGGCCCAGTGAGGGTGTCTCACTGCCACTTCCCGCTCTCCCTGGGAGGCTCTGGTTCAGGATCCCTTTCCCAGGCCCTCTGAGGTCTCAGAGGTCAGGGCTCAAGCCTGCTGGTATGGAACTAGCCCTCTTCTGTGTGGAGGTCAGTGCTTAAAGCCAGGCCTAAGGGTGGGAGCTGGAACATAGGGATGCACCACCATGCCTGCCTGTTTTTTTATTTTTAAATGAGAAAAAGAACATACATGATTTATTACATGTCTAAAGCATAGGAGTACTAATAGGCTCCTTATACAATTTGATTTCTTGCTTTCAGTACCGAGGATTAAACCCAGGGCCTCTTGCACTACTAAGTAAGTAAGTAAGTACTAAGTAAGTACTCTACCAGCCTTACACCTTCATTTTTTTTAATGGCTGATGAGTATCCCATTATATGAGTTCTTTATTTATCCAACTCTTTCATTGAACATTCAGTGATTAACTTTTTCCACTCTTAAATAGATCTTATAAACGTAATCACTGTTTTCAATACATGTTTTCATTCTGCTAAAACAAAGAAAAGACAATAATATGACAATTATCCAAAAAGTTCTAAATTTGATCAGAAAATTCTGAGGCATTTGCAAGGTCATCTTAATGTAGCTTTCAAATTTCCCTGGCTTGCAGTTCACAAAGCTGTCTTTGGACCCAGCCAAGGCAGTGTGGAGTGTTTTCTCATTAAGTTGGCTAATATTTCTTGAATACCCACTATTTCAGGGCAGAGAACCCAGCCTCCAAAGCATTCCTGAAGCTTATATAAAAACAATTAGAGTCCCAGATTCTAGAACGAAATAGCTTGCTTTAGTCCAAGAAGTCTACCTTATGGCTTTGAGGAAGCAACTTTACCACTATGAATCTAAACCTCTGGGTGTGTTAAATTAGTGATACCTACTGCATGGGGGGATTAATCCTCCTATTGGGAGGATTAAATGAGACAATACTTGTAAAGATTTGACACAATATGTGGTACATACTGAAAGTTCTATCCCTTAACTCTATTATTGCTCTTCTGCTATTATAGTTGAAGAAATCTAAAGCTCTATACGTCTCTTCATAATTCAAAACTTCCCTGTTTATCTGTTGCCAGTAATCTCATTGATACTTCATTGACCTATTATTTCTTGAGTTGTGTACATTGTCAAAGAAAAAGAAAACACTAAATTAACAGATAAAAATATAGAGTTCAGCAATTGACCTTTCAAAGGACAGGAGTAGAGCCTTGAAATTTAGAGTTAACAAAATATAATTGCTTAAGTTTACCCCAGACAAAGAACAGATTTATTTCTTGGCAAGAGAGAATCGTGCTCAATGCCTCATGTTCCTTCGAGTTCAATTTGCATTTGAGAACCCTAAAACCTCTAGTTACTCTTCCACAAACTACATCAGCTGTATCCTACACAGGCACGGTCTCACTGGTACAAAGTGGAAACAGCAGGAGGAGCTGAGAGTGCACCATTCCAGGCCTGGTATATTCGACCTCCTCTGTGGTCAGGAAATTTTTGAGAATCCAGGATCTCAAAGCACTGAGGCTGACACTGATAGGCTTGCCTCCCTCCTCCTGAAAAAGAAAAAAAAAAAAAAAAAAATAGCAGCTTGGCCTCATTCCATGACAGAGCTGCAACACTAATCTTTTTGATGGTAACTTGTATTATTTCAATGGCAAAATGCAGCTGGACACTGAGCTAACTGGAATGGAGATTTGCAAGGTGCTAATGGGGGAACTGCCAAAATTACAGCATGAAATCACAAGGGGTCTCAAGTTAGCTTAAAATCCTCTCCACTATTTATTTCCCAGTCTCTAAAAAATGCTGCAAACTGTGGGAAAATGAAGGTGGCTCTCTGTAATTCCTGAATCTAGGGGTTGGGCAGGAAATGTGGCTTGGGGGACCAACTTTAGAGGTACAGAAATTGAAGAGACAGCATGCTCGAACAGGGGGAGGATCAAACTGGATTTTCTAGGCCTTCATTCATTACCAGCCAGGTTCTAGAGCTGGCATGACACTTCAGTTCTTAGTGCTTTGGTTTTCTTTTTCGTAAGATGAGAATCACACCATTTGGTTTGTAAAGTTCTGTACAAGTTTCTATTTTTAAACATGTTTTTGCAAATTTGTTAGATTCATCAGGCTGCCCCATGTCTGAGTTCATTTTGGGCCACTATTAGAGATCCACAGACCGGATAATTTATAAGGAACAGAAATTCATTTGGCTCACATTCTGGAGCCCAGGAAGTCCAAGATGAAGAGGCCAAATCTGGTGAGCACCTTCTTGCCACATCCTTTCACTGCAGACAGAAGGCATTGTATAGTGAGAGAAAATCAGTTTTCTAACAAACCTGCTCTAGCAAGAGATAACACCGCTGTGCTAACAATCCATTCATGAGGGATTGTCCTAAGCTCCCCTTAAACATACTACCCCTCAGCACTGTCACACTGGGATTTACCTTTCCAGCACACAAACTTTGAAATACACATTCAAGCACAGCTCCTAAAAATGGATTTACTAATAAGATCCATGTACAAAGAGGATAGATAATTTATAAGAAAAATACTCCCAAATTTTTTTCAAAGAGAGTCTCATGCTTAGTTTTTCCTTGAGCACAGTATATAAGTGTCTTTTGCTGACTATGTGAGAGTGAAGTATTAAGCTGATTAAAAGCTAAGTGATGATAGGTTGGGTTTGCTACTTGGTATGAAGGTAGTAAGGTAGCTAGCTTGATTTTTTTTTTTTTAAACTGGGAGCCCACATCTCTGTGCCAGTAGGGCTTTTGTTTTGGTCTAGTCAGTCTTCTAGAGAAGAATTCTCCCAACTTCTGCCCAGGCTCTGTGCTCGTGTTCTGTGCCCTGGGTGAAGGTGGGGCTGGACACTAATTCAGAACTTGGTATTGGCACTATTCAGGGATGACTTCACCTCTTTCACTTTCAGGTACTTCTGCACTCCTTTGCCATGTCTTGTGTCCCTGGGATGGAAAACCCTCCTGTCAAGGTTTATCACACAGTCAGTCTTTTGCCTGGATTGGAAGAGATGGGGCCCTTTCAGACTGTTCCTGTTTTCAGCCTGACATCTCCCCTGTGTTCAAGAGGTTCCTGTCATCCAAGTTCCTGAGCCATTTCCTTTGAATCAACTTGTAGTGGGTAATCGGGTACACCACTATGACAGCTCCATTTTGATTGGCTATCGGGCCCTTGTTTCCCCACTGCTGGGAGTATAGGCTAGTAAAGGCTTACAACAAGGTTCTTCCCCAGGAGTTGGCCACGAGTGAGGGGAACTGCCTCCCCAAAGATTGTCTCAAGGCCTGAACCCTTCATTCCACTTTGAGTTCACTCTGAAGAGATTTCTGTGAGGTTAGCTGACTCCACTGCAGCTCCATTTCTATGCCCTGTCCTGTTCTCACAGTCCTGCAGGAGTGGTTCCTAAGAGCTCTGCCCAGTAACTTTCCAGCCTCCGAGACCCATGTCTGGAAGGGTTGCACAGAAAGCCCAGTCTGAGACACTTCTCAGCAATCTGTCTCTTTCTTCTCCTTTTCATGTCCCAAATATTTATTGCCATTTCTCATCTGCTGTTGTCTCCTCTCCTATATTCTTTGCCTTCATGAATTTAAGCCTATTTTCTTCCTCTACTGTCATTCTGTTAATATTTTTAAAAGACAACTAGTGTACACATATGTATTTGGTCTGTTATTTTAACCAGAAATCTGAAAACTTAACACTATGGAACATAAAATGAACCTTCCATCTTCATAAAGGTCATGCGAAAATTATAAAAATTAAATCCATTTGGCTAGTACTGATTTAGAATATTAGGGAGAAAATTAAATATGACAGATCTAGGTCATCAGTGGAAGAATTAGAGTGGCTCCATGTTTCCATGGCTTCACCTCTAGATTTCTGGAGGGGCCAAGAAATTCACCCCAAGCTCTGAGCTTTCTCTTTCCTCTCCAGGTGTCTGCATGTGCTGAACTATGTTGAAATGTCCTTTGTTCATTTCACCTGGCTGAATCTTCCTAACCTACCAGAACCCAGCCAAAAAATGCCATAAACTTGGCATCCTTAGCATTTGTTTGGGTGTCTCTCTTGGGTATCAAAAGCAGGCTGTGCCACCTTTACAGCAGCACTTAGCCCACTAGGATTATCATTGTCTGTGATCCTGAAACTCTGAGGACCTCAGGCCCAAAGAGATAAGAGTCCCAGTTACCAGTGGGCTTTTTTTGTGCAGCCTGCATGTGCCAGAACAAAGACACTGGAGTTAATTCAGCCCACTGCTATTGAATCAGGGTGACAGAAATGGAAGAAAAGATGCCAGGGTGCCTATTGAGGAGTACTGAGTCAGAGGAAGGAAAGAGGAGGCCATGCGTTTAAAAAAATTATATATATCATATATATATATATATATATATATATATATATATGACATGATATATATAATATATATGTAGCTAGACTAAAGTTGCAAAAAGCTACAAAAAAGGAAACTCCTTAGGATCCTGTAATACTAGCAAAAGAACTATTCCTAACACTTAAATCTTAGGGATGTCTTAAAGACCTATGCATGTTTAACTCCATCTCTCCATCTCTATCTGTCTCTTTGTCTGTCTACATGTATCTTATGTCTTTTTTGAGACAGGGTAGTCTAGGCTGGCCTTGAACTCACTATGTAGCCCAAGCTGGGCTCACACTTGTAATATGCAGCAGATCTCCTGCCTCAGCATCCTGAGTGCTGGGATTACAGGCATGTGCCACCACGCCTGGCTGTTTTAACTCATTTTATCTTTATAACATTCTTAAGAGCGGGGTATTGAATCCTATTTTATAGATGAGAAAAGTGAGTCACAGAATACTTGCCTGAGGTCATTTATCTAGGAAGTGACAGTGACAAGATTTGATTCCAGGCAGTCTGTAGCTAGTATCCTTGCTCTTAACTATGCCAACACAAGAGCTCTGTCGCCCATTTCCAGATCTTACCAGCTCACTGCCTACTCCAACTTACTGGAAAGAAATTCATCCTTTTGGATGGAACAGTAATATGCCTGCCTTGGCAGGGTTCCCAGCTGTGTTGAGTCTCATGGCCCAAGTATAACTGAAGGCAGGTAAAAAAGAGCCCAGGAGGAGAAAGAGCCCAGAAGATGGGGTGGTGCTCATAACTTCTCCTCTCCTTTCTAAAAGAATTCTGAGAAATGGACTCTGTGAGTGTGTGTGTGTGTGTGTGTGTTTGTGTGTGTGTGTGTGTGTGTGTGTGTAGAAGAAGAGCTAGCTGACCATACATTAGTGGAGACTAATCCCCTCCGGGCCCACTTGCAGAAACTCAGTGCTCAATGGCCTACACTCAGCTGCTGGGCCTTAGTGTGTGGACCCAGGATGAAGGACCCCGTATGCTTTAGGGATCAAGTCAGAACTAATGACTCACCTCACACAGAAACCCAGAGGTTCAGAACACATCCCAGAATCCTGAGACATGTCTCAAACCCTTGCCAGCTGACCCATCTGGACCAAGAGCTCTAAGCATGAAAGACTGAGACAGGAAGGAGCCCTAAATGTGTGGGTCAGTGAGAACTGACGCAGAGATCACTTAAAAGGCCAGCCTGGAATGATCAGGTGGCAGGACTGAACCCAACAACAGTTTCCCAGGCAGGACAAGAGTGCTTTGCCCAGCCTCTCCCTCGCCCTCCCTTGGGGGTCTTACATCAGGGGCTATTTTCTCAGGATGTCCCACCTCTAAATGTGAGAAGCAGGAGAAAGAACTAGCCACCAAAACTTTCTGGGGCAATCTCCTTGCTGGTCCTTGCATCATTCAAAGGAAAAGAGTTTGTAAGCAAACCATGAAATTGTTCCCTCTGGACTAAGCGGCATTTTCACACTGGTAACTTGAATGTGTGGGGTGGAATCATTTGTTCCATGTCTGTCTTTTCCACAGGGCAATGAGTATCACAGCAGAGGGAGGAGGGTCCAGGTCAATAGTGTTTAGAACAGTGCCTGCTAGACAGTGGTGCTCAACATGTGTCTGTCACAGGACAAACTCTGCCTGAATGCTACATTTCTGGCCCTTACTTTGGGATTAGTGTGAGTAAGCCTCTCCCCACCCTGTAAAGAGCAGGAAGTGGATGAGGATGCTCTGTTCCTCCCTCCCCTCGTGCGCACACATATACACACACACAAACTACCAGGGCCTCCTTATGGATTTGCATTTTCAGAGCCAGCAAGAGCAGTTGCTCAGGTCTCTTGAGCCACAGGCTCCAGTACTAGCTCAGGTATCAGCTGCTGAACAGGATCTCTAGGAATCATTTGGGACGGTAAGGCATGAGGAATTTGAGAGGTTGGGGGTTGGGTTCAGCATTTTAGAGGAAAAGTCAGTAACTGGGGAAAACAACTGGGACGAAGGGCAAGCTCCTCAGCTATGAGGAAGTACACTGGCTCCCAGTCAAACTGGCCCTCTTCCAGATTTTTATTTCTGGTGTTTGGTGGTTAAATAAAAAAAGCTTATAAACTTAACTCCAGTTAGAAAAAAATACAACTATTTAAAATATTGATCCTGGATAATCCTTTCAAACCTGGAGACCACCAGCAGTGAAGGAAGGGGGAGGCACAGTAGGCAGGAACTAGGGGCTGCTGAGCTCCCCGCAGCCCCCAGGTTTGGAATAGCTTCTTCCCTACTTTTGGTGAGGGTTTTACTGGTCAGTTGTTCACCCCTAGATTTTAAGGACCAAGAGACAAAAAGGCAGTTCATAAGCCTATAGCCTCATTGATTCTCGCTCTTTACAGATTCTAACATGGTAATGTTCATGTTTGGCTTTTGATGATTCTTCCTCTCTTGGCAGAAACTATAAGTATTTATTTTTAAGGTGAAAATGGTTTAAAAATAATTTTGTGAGATCAACATAAAACACGACAGACATCGAATAGAAACATTAGCAAAGCATATGAGCAACAGTTTACTACAAGAAAACAAATGCTCAGTAATCATCTGAAGATTTTCACCCCCAAGAGTTGTTTAAAAAATGCAATTGAATCAATACAGTGCCATTTTGTATCTTTTGTATCTGTATCTATATCTGCATTTGTATCTGTATCTGTATCTGTATCTTGGAATGGACTTTTAAAATGTTACTTGCCAATTTTAACTACCGGAAAAAAGTCAACTGAAATACTACTAGAATTGAGACCTCGATCCAATGACTGAACACAAGATTTTTATTTAACAACATACATACACGTTTCTCCACAAACATGCATACTAACAAGCTGTGAGATATAATGGAAAGATCCCATGCACAGTAGTAATAACAACAAAATTAAAGATACCCAGGAATTCACATAACAAGGAATGAGAGACTTATACGAAGAAAGCATTCATGTGTGCATGTGTGCGTGTGTGTTGGTTATTGAACACAGAGCCTTGTGTGTGTTAATGATGTCACTGAATTGTATTCCTAGCTCCCCATAAAACATTTTTATTGAGAGACATTGGAAACAAAAGAGCCCACATCTGAAAATGTTTAGGTGAATTAAAAATGCAAATGTAAATATGAAATCATAAAAGTCCTAGAAGACAGGTCATCATGTAGTTCTGACATAAGGAAGACTTTCTATGCGTATAACTACATAATTCTTTTCAGTGTATTGATAAAACCAATGCTAAAATTAAAAGGCAAACTAATTAATACTAAACTATAACATTAAGATAAAACAGTTGGCATTCCTTTTTGTTATGAAACATGTACTAACATTTATTTTAAAGGAGCAGTTTTGGGGAAAGTATAAGATGTGATCTAAATTATTTCTTAGCAACCAGTAATTCTATGGCTTTTCATTAACTTCATCAAAAACTGTCAAGATTTTTTGGCAGAGGTCTTCACACTTGTCTTTGTTTGGAAAGTAAGCATTTCTTTTCTCACCCTCATGAGCAATCTTGTCTCCTTCTTCAGACCTGAGCATGAGTGATGCCTTCTCAAAGAGGCCTAAACCAAGAAGGCAGAAGTTACTTGTGGGGTGAATGAAAACACCCTCATCTGCGTGTTGGGAGTGTCAGAAGAATTGAAATAGGGTCCCTGCCCTCCTGAAATAGGCCTTGAGGGATTTATTGGTGCTTGAATGAATGGGTAGATCAATGAATAGGGTGGGATGCGCCTTTTGTGATATATTCTTTATGGATTGCCTGTCTGGATTTTAAATACAATCTTAACTTGAATCACGTCTTTATCTAATTTAAGCCCTACCCTAGTCAGTATCCATAAACCAGCCCCAAAGTCCAGGAAAACAAAGAAGCACAGTTCAATGAGAAATTGTTGATAAAGATTTTCTTTTATCCTCCTGTTTCTTGACATTCAAAGTGAAAGGTTTTTGCCCCAGACCCTGTAGCGGGTAAAGCCTTGGAGGCGGAACCAAGGGGCTCTATCTTCCCCACCCTTAGGAATTTACTTGTGGCACGAAATGAATACCAATGGGCTACCTGTGCATCAGTAATGCCCCTCAGGCACCACCCCAAACCTAAGCTACAGGTATGCCCCCACTCCACGTGTCCAACGGAGAGAATGCCAGCCCCCGGAGACAATGCCAGACCTCCGAGGGTCGGAGGGTCTCTCCCTACATTCTTAAAATAAAGGTCATTTATATTTCATACTTCTTATCACCACAATTCTATCACAAAGGAGTTCAAAGTGTAAACCCTGTAAGACTATTTTCTCTTTACTCTATTTTCTCTCCTCTACTTACCTTTCCCTATTGCATGAGGACCCAGACCTATCTAGAAATTTCTACAGTCTTTCACCCTCTTCTCTCCAGCCCAACAATCCTATTTCCAACCCCACTTCTAACACTTTCCTCTGTCTTTTCCCACTCCCCAAACCTCCAGCTCTGAACTTCATGATAGGGGATGACACTACAACTACCTCTCCTTGTTACAGCTCAGTCCCCTCCTTCCTTATGGATCTCTCTCTCTCTTCCATCACGCTCCCCCCTCCATCATTCTTATGGTAGACCCTGGCACATCCTGGCTCTCTCATCAGGTCGGTCTTCACATGTTGGAATGCTTTGGGGCTCAGTTTCTCTGATCCTTTCTCTACACTGATGTCTCTAGGGCTTATGAATGCCTCTAAGCTCGTGGCTTGTCTACTTAACCACAGGTTAATAAGTCATTTATATCTCTTGCCTGAACCTCTCCCCTGAGTTCTCCCTCCCCACCTGAAGTGTACAATACTCTCCCAGTTGCTCAGCCTCAGAACCTAGTGTCATCCTTGACTGCTTTCATTCTCTTACAACATACATTAGCCTGTCAGAAAAGCCATGCTCTTGTCGCCACTTCTACTCATGTCTCCCTCCTCTGAACAACAGTGTCACGGTGCCTGGATTAATTCCATAGCCTCTGTAGCAGAAACCCAGTGTTTCTCATCTCAGTGCATTGAATATCACTTGAGTAAACAAATATCCTCCTAACCCTCCTGAGGAACAACACTGTTGGGTTCTCCAGTTTTCTATGTCACAGCCACTACTTATGTCACTGCCTGAGCCTTCTGGTCCCTCCTCTCACCATCTCCAGAGCAATTTTCACATTTCTGCTTCACTTAATTTGGACCTTGCCAGAGTGGTAAATCCTCCATCACTGGCAAGGACTCCCATATCAATAAAATCTTTGTGGTAAGATGCCAGAGTGGTTCCAATGACCCTGCACTGTACATTTATATTCTGCATAATCCCTCCCCTTGAGTGTGATCTAGACACATCAAGACACATGGGATTTTACATATGTGATTATTCTATGTAAAGTTTTTGAACACAAGTCTTGTTAGCAGACTCTCCTTTGCTGGTTTTCAAGAAGCCTGCTGCCATAGTATGAGTTGCCCTAAGGAGAGGACCAGGCAGTAAAGTACTGAGCTGGTCTTTGGTAGCCAGCTGGCAAGAAATGTAGGGTTTCAGCTTTACAGTCTGCAAGCAACTGAGTCCTGCCAACAACTACATAAACTTGAAAGTGGATCCTTCCGCAGTCAAGCTTTCAGATAAGATCTCACCCTCAGCAGGGTGTGGTGGCACATGCCTGTGATCCCAGGCTTGGGAGGCCCAGGCATCACCTGACCTATATAGTAAATTCAAGGCCATCCTGAACTACATGCAAGACCCTGTCCCCCCCCAAAATAGAACTAAATTTAAATAATTTTTTAAAAATTTAAAAATCTCAACCTCAGCAGTCTTGATTCCAGCCTTGTGGAGGACCCACAGAAACTGAGAAAATAAATGTGTACTGTTTTAAACTACTGGATACGTATCAAGACACATGGGACTTTATATATGTCATTATGCCACTTAAAGTTTTAGGTTTTGTGCTGCTACAGTTACACAGCTAAACTTGTGCTAGTACAGTTACACAGCAATAGGTAACTAATACAATCTCCTATCAAACTTTGTGCCGGTATCACTTTTTGGACTCATGCTCCCTGATTCTACTAATTGGCCAGGTTCTACAGTTCCTTCTCATAGTAGACCCAACACTAACCTAGGTGGGTTATATTGTGACCTAGCCCGAGTCATTTGTTTTAATAATAACCATTATATTTTGTCAGAGGTTATGAATATTCTGCCTTCCAGTACTGGAACTTAGCAGTGGGTGACTTAGTTTAAAATATCATTTTAAAAGCTCACTTTCTATAATCGTTTCTGTACCAACTGTCATAGCTCAGCTACACTGAGAAACAGATTCCAAGACTGAGTGCCAAAGCTAGGCTAGAAGTTTTACTGGGCAGCGCCCTTGGGTCAAACATCTGTGAGGAGTGAGGAGAGCAGGGTTGAATCTTCACCACAAATGTCCCAGCTGCTCCTATCGGTTGTGATGCACTGAAACAGAGAAGGTTCTGTCTTTGGCAGAAGTGGGGGACTGGTAGAGGATTTTATACTTTATCCCCTTATCATCCAATCATTGAATGCAGGGAGGCAGGAAGGAAGTCACAGAAGGAAGTTTCCCTAAGAGGAAGTCGGCTGAGAGTCGTCACCAACAGGCTGAGGCACATCCCGACACCCACTGCCTTCCCAAGTACCCTCCTTACTCTGCTTGCAGCCTACCTCGCTGTCCCACCGTCTCACACAGGTTCCAGCTTACTTGCCTTCAGGTTGGAGCTATCATTAGACATTGACATTGGACTTGGGGTAGTCCATGGAGCTGGCAAAGCAACAAGTTCTGGGAGCATCAGTCTATTCCTCACCATCTCAGAGCAGCTTGAGAAATGACCTCGAATGGCCCTCTGATGTTCAGTGCAAAAGGCACAGGGCAAGAAGCCACTGGAAAAGAAACGTGGTTTCCCCTCCCCCTCAGTGGGCTGCACCCTGCCAGGCCAGTATATGATCACCTTTAACCATCACAGCTCATGAACTGAGAATTATTATTTGTTCTACAGATGGAGAGATTAAGGTCTAGAGATGATTAGTAACATGGGTGCCAATCTCTGAAGTCACCACTCCCATCTCATCTTCTTGGCTGTATCCTTCTTCATCCTGACGCTAAATCCAGGCAAAACTTACTAAGAATTCTTGTCCCATCCTATGGCTTTACATATTATTTCTATATTGATGATTCTAAATTTGGACCTTCCACTCAGACTGCTCCCCCAAACTCCTGGCTTGTATATTCTTTTGCCATCCTAGCTCTCCTCTTTAAATCTAGGAACAAACACAATAATTCAAAATAGAATTCTAGGTTTTCTCTGCCAAATCTCACTACCTGGTTTCCTACTGCCCCAGTTACTTTTCCTAAAAAAAAAATAGCACTACCATTCTTGCCATTGTTCATGCCGAAAACCTGGTGCTATCTTTGATTTTGTTTTAATCACATTTAATTCATTAGCATATACAGTCAGAATATTGCTTGAATTGAATCTGGATTCTTACCCTTTCTTATCAGTGCTGCTGATGGTTAGGTCATCCTAGCAAAAACCACCATCCTCTCTCATCAGTGCTATTATTATAAGAGCTGATATTCTCGTGTCAGATTCTTCTCTATGCAGCAGACAGTGATCATTTTAAAATGTAAAGTTGTGTCCTTCTGTATCTCAGCACTTTCCAATGGCTTTCTATTTAATTCATAATAAAATCCAAACATTTGCCACAACCTACAAGACTGCCTGATATGGGGCTCCCTAACCTTCTATCCTCACTTCTTACCCTTACGTGGCACTGCTCTATATTTTACTCTCACAATTGCGACCTCTTTGCCAGGGCCCAACACCCCCAAAACGTACTATTCCTACCCCAGGTCTTTGCATTTCTTTTTTCTTCACAGGTATTTATCCAGCTTCCCCTAGCCTCTACTTTCTATTGATCTCTGCTAAAGTGAGTTCTGTTTGGGTGCCCCTCCTATATATAAAAGGAAATTCTCACCAGCTGTGCTTAAAAAGAGACCACCCACCTTAGTCTGCTCTGTGTTTCTGTATATTGTTTGACTTCCATCCTTCTAGTGTTTAAGTCCCAGAAAGGCAGATATCCTGTCCACTGTTGTGTCCCCAGTATCTACAACAAAACTTGGTACACAGTGAATACTCAAGTTATTACAAGAATAAATAATAAACAAATGAATTTCCATACGAGAGGCATGACTTAGTAGATTTCTTTCCAGGTTTTTGGAAATTGTTCTGTGAAACACACTCTGTTACCCAGGGAGCAGATAACAATAGAGACTAGACTATTGGCTGCCTGATCTTTTTGTTCAACCCAAGGATTTCCTATTCTATATGTGTTGTTGTCTTATCATCTCACCCAAAATATAATTCTAAAACCACATGGCTTTTACCCAGGTCAACAGGTTCTATGACATGACAGGCAAACTCCTTCCTCATTCATTTCCCAACTACATATTCACATCCACACTTAGCCTTAGCAAACAAATTGCTCACAGGACACATTAAGTGTATGAGTCCACATCTACAAAAAGCTTAGAAAAATTTTGTTAGTATCACAAAAGGATCCTTTGCTTTGGAAAAGGAGTTACCACAGGAACCCTTTCAATTACCAGTTCACCAAATCAATTTAAGATAGAATTTGGCGTCAAGCAATCCCCAAGAAGGAAATGAAGGCTACATTCATCAAAAGCCTATATGTCCCAGTCACCCTGTGCCATTGGCTATTTTAATTCTGATACTCTGACAGTTATGCCAGGGCTCTGTCTAGTTTTGTTTTTATTTTTTAATACTTTTTGGTGGTGGGGCTAGGTCTAGCTCATTATTGTAACAGTTTAGTCATAACTTTTTAGTATCTTTGAATTTCACAAATTGTCATACTCTTTCCAAGGAAAAGTATATAAATCTATAGCACTTTGGCACTTTTAGTTTTGGAACAGATAGATTTTATACATCTCAAACTCGCCCAGAAACCAACTTTCATTTCTAGACATCGTGAAATAACTGGTAATTGATTAGCTTTTCTGTTGTAAACAACTCTTAAATTGGAAATAATACATGCAATAATTATTTTCAGACTTTAGACAGGACTGTGATTCTTGAGAGAAGAGAAACCAGCAAGATGTACCCCTCAGTGCTGGTAGAATTTTACTCACCATAGTACAGATAGGCAGTTCTCAGAGCATGGCCCTTTTGCTGAGCCAAGATGACAGAATCAGTCACAGCTACTGAAGTAGTCAGAATTTGTGGGCGAGAAACTAGAGGAAACTTTGTAGTAGAATAACTCTTAAGTGTCTGTTTAGAGGTCCCTATGAGTCTTGAGATGAATATTAAGCTATAATTTTACAGGGCAGAGCACTATGACTTTCCCCAAAAGCTAATGGGGAAAGAATAGCCACTGAGGTGCTGTGAGTTGAACACCTAGTGAAATTCACACAGGGCCAAGAGACATTTAAATTCTGATCATTAGATCATATATTAGGAGTCATATATTAGGAGAAGGCTAATCTAAACTTAGAGCCAAGTCTACAATAAATGGCTACTCTAACAAAGCTCAAAAATAATTCTTAAAAGTTCAAGTTGATTCACAACTGCCTAGTACAATGAAATGCAACATTTTATTAAAGAAGACAACAAAATTTGTTTTTATTTATGGCAGAATAGTGCTCCATTCTATGTAAATACCACATTTCCTTTACTCATCTGTTGATGGACATATATAGTCTGCTTCCAACATTTAGCTATTGTACACTGTGCTTCTATAAACATGGATATGCATAAGTACTATAACATGCATGATTTCTCTGTAAGAGAAAGGCCTAAAGTATAAATAGAAAAATAAGAGAAAGATAATAGGAAACAGGGAGCTGGTTCTTTCTCAAAGGGGAAGGGGTCAAGAAAGAGAAAAGAGGGAGGAAGGGGATGGAAAAGAAATGAGTAAAAGAATTAAGATGTATTATGTGCATGCAGGAACTCCCCATAAGGAATGTAAATGTTATGTACTACCAGCACGGACTAACAAATTTTTTAAAACTCAACATGATTTCAGCACTCTGATCAAGCACATTGTGTTCTTTGCAGGAACTATGTCATACGCGGTTTATGAACCTGTATGAGTAACAGATCAGCAAAAGCTGCTCCACCCAAACCACTTTTAAAGACTTTTAGCTTTAAGTTTAAGTGAAAGGAACAAAGTTAAAGTTTTAAAACTAAAAAATCATTTTTTTCTCACCTTATTCTCTTTTCTGTTTAAAGTTTTTTATTTTTATTATATGTTTGCAATACATAATGCTTACATTCATCTTAAGGGAACGGCCACATATACATACCTCATCTTAATCATTTTTACTTTCCCTTCTCCTCACTTCCTTCCTGTCTCCCCCATCCTCTTCTCCTGTACAGGGAACCATGGTCCATAAAAGAATCATCAGCTTTGAGTTTTCTGAGCAGAAAGATGATATTGAGAATGTTCATGAAAAGCCACAATTTTTAAATGAAAGGCGAAAATGGCTGAGATGTACGTGTGAACTTGCGCCTGTTCTAGAACGATTTCATCTTGGTGTTCAAGGATCTGCCCCAAGGTGCCAGGCAACCAGATAAAGGCAAATAGATCTAGAATTTTGGAGTACAATTTACAATTTTGGAGTCTTATTGATAAAAGTGGGGTCCTGAGCAGCAGTAAGACCAGTGGATCCCTACAATTTGGATCAGAAAGAGAAATACAATTGTGGGTTCAGATAGAACTGACTTCATCCTGGCTAAAATATGTGTGGTTTGTTTATCTGAAGATAGTACCGAAGTGTCAGTTGCATCCCTGGAGCCAGAGTCCAGTTATAAAGCCCCGCTTATGACTTTAATGGTTTTATCTATCTTGGTAATGTAGGAAAAACTAATTAGGGTTTCTCAGGGGGAAAATTGTGGTGGTAATTACTTAACACGCCTGTATACGTGTCAAGCTTTATCTGTATATTCCACTTTGGCAGACAGAGCGTGGAGAATGAACATCCAATGTGGGCAGTTAAAAAGGTGGTATCTCCTGTCTATGCTCTGGTGTCTGACATTGCCCAGGTGCTGAAAAAGTAACCGCACTCTCCCTTAACTCTGTATATGCCGTTTTAGAATTAGCTAGTGCCTTTTTAAGCATTTCTTAAAACTAGACCAGGAAGACCAGCTCTCCTTCACATGGGAGAAAAGGAAATGGGCATTATCTTCTGATACTGTCTGAATGAATTGTATCTGTGACATAGTGCTAACTGGCAAAGATTATACTCTGTTATAGGACATAGTAGAATAGCTATGCACACATCTACCCAAGAGGAGGTGGGCTGTCCAATCTCAATAGGATCCAAGGCCCTGGACTGTCTGTAAAGATCTTGGGAGTTTCTGGTCTGATAAAACCCGTGAAATCTCAAAACACGGTGTGAAATAGAGTATAAACCAAGGAACTGACATATTGATTATATTGAACCTTTGCCAAACAGTAAAGGACATAAATATGGTTTAACCTTTATAGACATAGCTACTGGCATTATTCAAGCATTTCCTAGCAAGAGAGCTGAATAAACTGCCCTTGCCAAAAGCCTTGAGAAGTTAAGTGTAATGTATGGGTACTTAGGCTAGATGCTGTCCAAGACTGGCCCAACCACATGGCACATGATGACACTATCACCTGCCACTGAACCCTCAGGAAGGCAGTTAGTAGACAAAATAGCTGAATGTGGTGACACACATCTGTAGTCCTGAGGCGGAAGAATCACAAGTTCAAGCCCAGCTTGGGCAATTTAGTTACTTAATGGGACTCTCAAAAATACCAAAACACAACAACAAAAGAAGAAACAAAGGGCTGGCGATGTAGCTCAGTATAAAGGCCCTGGGTTCAATCTCCAATACCAAACAACCAAAATAAAACAAAACAAAAAACCTGAGCAACAATAACGGCCCTATTAGGCAAATCCACTCTGAATGTTAACTCAAATACTTACACAGCTGGCATGCTTGCTCCTTAGGTGTTGGGGGCTCTAGCCCCTACTCCAAAACCTATCTGAGTTATGAGTTGATCACAAAATCCTGCTTTTTTACTCACTGCAAATATTACATCCAGGATGGGAAACAGCTCATTGGGGGTTCGGATGGCTTGTTCCTCCTGTACATCTCAGCTATTTCTTGCCACAACATGAGGATTCTTCAGCCCTCCTAATTTGGTCTTCATTGAACCTGCTGGACTCTGATGCTACAGTTGGCCTCCTGGTCTAGCATGCCATCTTGTCCCCCGTGAGGATATTAGGTCTCGCTCACAGACCTTGTTCTCTTGGCCCACACATGTGGTATGCTCCAGCGTACCTGCTCCCAGCTACTGCCACCTCGTTATGTAACAGAGATGATGCCATCAGTACAGTTGAGTGGCATAGGTTTACTTTTACAAGTCCTTACTAAACATTTTCCTATCCATAACTGCAGTCTTCCTGTTTCTGCTCTTTTCCCTGGAACGTGTACTGTTGTCAAACCCAAATTAATGCCTTGATTGAGCTTGCTCCTTATATATAAAGGCAAACTAATTCATTGATTTAGTTCCTAGGACTTTTGGCAGGGAAAGTTCACTGGTATTAATCATGTGATTACTGTTCTTTGTCTATGTTCACATATGTGCCTTTACTGTGGTAGACTCCGTTTATAACCCAGACAAATGGCCTTGCAGCACAACACCTACATAACATATGAAACCTCTTGCAGGCTCAGTACACATCATGGAAGAGGGCATGAAGTATTAAGAGCTGGTTATGAGGGGTGTAATTTAAAAACAAGATTGACATAACAGCAGACATCTTGAATTATAATTACCATGATTGCTCCTGAGTAACACTACCTGATTTTTTTTCTTGCATAGTTTCCAACATAAAGCCACTGGCGTCATATGTTGGGCTTTATATTTGAACCCTAGCTCCAGGGATGTGCCAACTCCTTTTGATATTATCTTAAGATAGTTCATTCAGCTAGGATGAAATCACTTTTGTTCTAACCAAAAAATATGTTCCTCTTTCTGACATGAATTTCCTGAATCACCTGCCAGTGACCACACTTCTGTCTAATAAGTAGTATTTGGGGCAATCCTGGATCTGTTTGGCTTTCTTTAGACACACAGCACCTTAGATCCAGTCTTTATAAACTAGGACCAAGTTGTTCCAAACATGCACTCAATTCTAACCTTCCTTAACCCAAGGTAGGATGCAATTCAGTCACATTCGTTCAGTTCTATCTTTAAATTTTTTCCTTCTAATGAATTCTCAGAAGCAGTAAATGGAGAAAGTCACTAAAAATCAATTCAAGCTGTGACATTCTGAGGAAAAAGAAGTGATGTCATGTGACCTTTGTTTTAAGTGTGAAAGCACTTAAAAGCATCTACATAAAGTGCAGTGTTCTCAGTTCCTCTAAAGATGCTGAGATGGAAATTTAGAGACAAAGCCTGCAAATATATCAAAACCCAAATTTTGGGTTATTAAAGACACCTGTAACTATTATCCAGCCATCTGCCTATTTTTAAAATGCAGTGTTAGGAAGAGCAATGCTACAGTTTAGGCTTACTGTGAAATACACGAACAAACAAAAAAGATGCCTATATTTTCCTTGAAAATGGCATTTAATAATAGTTCTGTATTTTAGAGAATTATAACATTCACAAGTGGCTGGAAGAAACCCAATACTTTATAACTGATATTTAAATTATATGATTTTTTCCGTAGATACTTATGAGAGGAAGGAAGAAGGGTGGAGTAGGGATGAATTATCAAGCTACCATACTGAACCATGAAAAGTTTGGAGCAGAACTAACATTGATCTGTTTCTTATTTACTAGACAACCTTTACCCTAAATTTTTTGAAACAACAGGGAAAAAACCAAATCTGTTTTGCTACAGTAAAAATCAGAGAACCCACAATTCTTATGTAAGTGTTGGAATTATAACCCTTTTGGGGTCATAGAATCATTCAAGAAGATTTTTTTAGTTAAGAGTTTAATAAAAACTATGACTTTATGGTAAGATCCTTCATCAAAAAAAACCTGGTCACTCTTTGTGTTTAATCTGTTTATTCCCATGTTAACACAAGGCTATTTTTAGTGACATGATTTTATGCTGAATTTTAAAATCCTTTTAGGTCAGACCATCCTCACTGTTTGCTTGCAGAGCCGGGTTTGAATTCAGGGCCATCACACTGAGCTACAACCCCAGGCATTATTTTAGTTTTTATTTTTGTTTTATTTTGAGACAGGTTTTTCTAAGTTGCTAACTTCCCCAGACTGGTTTTAAACCTGCAGTACTCCAGCCTCAGCCTTCTCAAGTGCTGCTGGGATTACAAATACATAGCACCACATAGCTCATTAGACAAATGGGCAAAGGATATGGAAATGTAGAGAAGTACCTGGAAAGGACCAGTTACTATATCATAATGACCTAAAACTTACTGTCAATGCAGAGAATACAAATTCAAATAATAAGATAAAATTTTAGATGGCCAGAATTTAAAACATATAATGCTGGTAACAATAAGAGATAATATTTATCAAGTGATTATTTTATCCTAAGAACTTTATGTGGAATATCTCACGTACTAACACAACAATGCTAAGAAGTAGATTTCGCAGTTCAGCTAGCAAATGAGAGAGGCAAGATTCAAGCTTGTGCAGTTTGATGCCTTGAGCATGCTCAGTGGGGATGAGGAAGCCAGGAGCTATGGAATCTTACACTCTGCCACTGGCAGGTGATTCAGGAAAACCTTAAAGAATGTAATGCAATACAAAGTTTATTCCTTCTGTAATCTAGGTCCCTGCACAGTTAAGGTGAGAAGATCAGATTCAAAGCCAGCCCGGGCCACTTAGCAATACCCTCTCTCAAAATTTAAAAATAAATTATAAAAAGGGTTGGAGGAATAGCTCAGGGGGAAGCCCTAGTCTTAATCCCCAGTACCACAAACAAGCAACTCATCCCGACAGCCTGGTACAGTGGTGTACATCTGTGGTCCCAGCACTGGGGAGGCTGAGGAGGGAGGATCACCTGAACACAGCAGTTTCATATCAGCCTGGGTAATCCAGGACGTCACTGGCTCAAAAATCAACACAAAGCAGAAAACCAAGAAAAATCTCATTTGCTTTGACCTGCTATCCTAGACAGAAAACCCACCAGCATCTGATCATCATCTATATTGACTATTTAGTAGAATTTACTTGTAAAACAATCTGGGTTTGGCTATGTGTTTTGCTTTTTAATTTTGTATTTTGTTGTGAGACTAATTTTTCTTAATAGCTAATATTTTATGTTCAATTTCTTTTGCTTCTTGAATTCATTTGGTAAATTACACCCCCCCCTCCAAAATTATCTGTGCCATTTACCAAGATTTGTGTATCCATTCCTAGTTCCACACTTCTATTTGCCTGATGATAGTGTTGAAATTTGGAAACCACTCTCTACTTAGTTCTGATAAGCCCAGATCTAGGGCTGTGATTTTTTCCTATGTTTGTTTACATCAGTGTCCTCTCTTCACCCTGTATCACCCCACCCAATACCTGCTTAACCATGTTCATTGCTGATTACTCTATGGGCCCAAATGACATACCACCCACACTGTCCGAGTTCATTAAAATAGTCATTTAAGGTAACCCTTTATTTATTAAAACCTCTGTGATACATAGCGTGTCATTTTTTAAATTCTTAGTGACTTTTTTTTACTGTTGTCTATCTCAAGTAGTTTTGCTCTGTTTGATACTCATTTTCCACTTTTTATTCCCGATATAAACTAAATTTACAGCGTTAGGTTTCTCATAATTTATTGTTTCGGCTGCATGTTTGAATGTGTTTCAAGTCTGTATACCTTCTAATTGCCATTATGAGTTTTTCAAGCCATGAATCACATCAAAGTACTTCAAAATTTCTAAATTTATTATTTAAAATTATCCTTGTCATGATTTCTAAACTACTTGTATTGTGGTTAAATCAGTGTGATTAAGTTCTGTGATATTTCCTAAGAATTCCATTATGTTTCCAGCAGTGGTCAATTTTTATGTATACTTTACATATTCAAAATACTTCAGGGACACAGGACCCTATGTCTGTCTAACAGAAGAAGCTAATAGACAATTTCTAAATGTGGCATGTTAAAATCTCCCACTACAGTGGTGAAATTATCAGTTTGTGATATATATATATAAAATTACAAATGGATAGGGATATAAATTATAGCAGAGTATTTGGGCAGGAACTTGAAAATAATATTTCTGTGTATCACACACTAACCAACCGATTGTGCCACTGAAGTTCGAAAATAACACTTCTAAATATTTGTTGGTAGTTATTAGGCTGAATTCATTGTAGGAAATAGTATATAATCATCAAAAAGCATATTGTTGTTCTGTACCTTTTAAGCTAGAGGGAGGTCCATATTAAGTGAACAAGAAAAGTTCTAGTGTGGCTACTGTGACTCCATTTTTAGCAAAAAAAACAAAAACAAAAACAGAAACCAGGAACTACTTGATTTATATATCTCAGTTTGAAAATAAGATTGTTAACACCAGTTCCTAGGGCTGGGGATTTAGCTGAGAAGCATAAGCACCTGTTTTGCAAACATGTAGTTGTGTTAATATTTTTGTTTTACTTCTTACAATAACCATGTTTTATTTTGGCAACTTAATGTGGAGTTCCATACTGATGAACTTTAGAGGATCTGATAGAAAGGTGTGTCTTGTGGGAAAAAAGCAAGTTATGAATGTTACAACTTGATTTTACTTCAGTGACACACACTGATAGATGTAAACAAGGAGATGGCTGGGAATACACACTGATTACCAATCAGTGTAGCGTGGGTTTTTCACTACTATGTTTTTTTTTTAACATTCATTTTTCACAACTATATGTTGTGAGCACGAAAAATGAGTTTTTTTAAAAATTAGAACTACAAAAAGTCTATGTCCTCTCTAACCAAAAGCAGTAACCGTAGTCCACACACCTGCACACTAACTGCTGTACCCAATTCTAGGCAGTTCAGAGACCCCCTGAGAAACCCTCCGATGGATGGTCTTGGTTTCTGCTTCACTAATACAAGGAGTTTATGGCAAAAATATTAGTGGACCCACAAATGTCTCCCTCATGTCCTCAAAAGGAGAGGAACTGGCCCCCAGGGGCAATCTTGGCATTGAAAAGCAGCAGGACCTCATCTGTAATGACGTCAACATCACTTGAGCAAAATGTGACTGCATCTCTTCTGTTCTTGTTTACTGTGGGCTCTTGTCTATGGAAGGTGTGAGGGGGCGGGCTGCTGGCCTTGCTCTCAAAGCTCCTAAGACACTTACTCTCAAAAGGGGAGAAGACAGGGACATGGCCGTGCAAAACCATATCCACATTATAACGTAATCTTCAATAGACAGAGTTTTCATAATACAAATTCATATGGCAGAGGTGTACCCAAAAGAACTGAGCCTCCAAGAAATGAGAGAAGTGCTGGGGTTGAAGGCAATAATTCTCATCCTGAAGGCAAACTGAGGAATTAAAGGACTCAAATTGGGAAGTAATGTGATTTGAGTGTTTTTAGTATCAGTTCTGCTCTATGCCAAAGAATTGGAGGGAAGCAAGACAGACAGTTGCTGCAGTACTTAGGAAGCTATTGCAGTAAATTCTGACCAAGATAAGGGCTCTTGGGCAGTGGGTAGCAGCAGTGGAAGTGGGAACCAGTCTATGGTTTTAGAGAAAGATGCTCTGGAGTAAAATAACACATATGCTTATTAATCTGGGTTGGGAAAGCCAAAGAGGCTCCAGTTAGATTCCTAGTTTTCTGCCTTAGGGAACTGGAAGAAGGCTGTACCGCAGTGAGGTGGGGAGTACTGGAAGCAGAATTGGGGTATTTGGAGGGGATGAAAATAGTGGAGAGTAAATACATATTATTTTTCCTCCTTTGACTCTAGGAGACTGACAGAAGGCCCTGGAGTGCACTGCAAGTTGCTTAATTCCCCCTGGTCTGCCCACCCTCCCCTAATCAGCGCAGTTGAAGCAGGCAATGTAAGTAGGAGAGAAAGTGTAAGTCAGAATTTTGATGTATCTGCCTGAAGGAAGAATTTGATGACCAAACAACATGCATATTCATAGCTGATATATATCTTTTTATTATGCACAGATAAAGGACTTAAAACTGTGGTTATCAAGACTATACAGACTATAAGCATGTTCACAAAGTTGCTGACACACCAAAGACTACAACAGGGGTGTTCAAACTGGCCACAGGGATTTTCCGGTTACTCTTTCTACCCTCCTAGGTGATGAAAAACAGCAACAAAATCAGGCTCATCCAGGAAAAACCAGAAGAGAGAAGAATTGTATTTGGAAACTGATAATAGTCCTCTTTAGAAAAACATCTGTCAGTTTCACGAACAACCCCAGATTAAACAAACAAGAAAAAAACTGTATATAGGACTCGCCCAACAAAATGTGTGCTGTTAACACAACCAGCAGTAAGCAGTCATCAGTCAAACCATGAGGTAGTTACAGTACAAAAAGACTGGTGGGTGCAAATGCACCCCACACACACTTGCAGTCACACCCGCTGGAGACACGCAGGAAACAGATTTACAATCTTATTACCAGACAAGGAAAAGGCCATTTTGTGTTTAGCAAATGCTACACAAACAGCTTACACAGAAGAAATTGATGACTTTTTAAAATAGAGTTACAGCTGGTGAACCAACCTTACACAGTGGAAAGCTAAAGGTGCTACACAGATAAATCTGTGGTGGAGCTTAGAGCATTTCAACAATAACTTCAGTAGCAACAAATAAAAAACAAAAGGGGCTCTGTGGATTATGGGTGCACTGCGGAAATAACATTAGGCTTTGCTGACAGAAAGGAGTTCAACCGGAATATAATGGTTTTAAAGAAACTTGCAGAACATGTTATAAAAGTAGAGCTTGTACTTTGTATTAAAACTGCGAAGGGTGAAGCAATCAGAAGTGCTATAACAAGAAGCCTGGGAAAAATGCCCTATTTAAAAAAAATACTTGAGGATATTTACTCTCCAATATGGGATTAGGTTTTGTTAATATGAATTTCTCTATCTGAATAGTACTTCTGACAATGACACCCAAACAAATAAAGGCTGATTTTCTTCCTCTCTCTCTCTCTCTTTCTCTCTCTCTCTCTCTCTCTCTCTCTCTCTCAAAAATCTTTTGGCTTGCATCTATAAATTTGTAAATTAATTTAAGATGACTTATAAAATCAGTGGCACTGTAGGAACTCTCTCAAAAATATACATTTAAATATATTATGAAGTTTTTAACCCTACCCATCTAAGAAACGGATCTTTTAAAACTTCCCCATAGCTAATTTTCTTTTTAAAAGATGGAAAGATTTTTTTAAAGCAAAGAACTGATCAAAGAATTCACAGTAACTGAAATTAAACATTTCATATGGAGTAACTTAAATTCATCTAAAACACTTAAATATATCTTTATACACAAATTTTTGTAGTAAAATATAGCTATAAGTGACTTAAAGACTCTAGTCTTCTTTGAAGACATCTTTAAACTTTTTTATACATAGAATATGCTAAAACAATACATTCTGCTGAAGGTTAGGCAAAGCGCATTATTTTTAAACACAGGTAGCATAATCTAGGCCCTCCACTCTGCTATGACACCCTTATGTTAAAAATTATGGGGACATATTTTCCTAATCTCATGTTGTCCTCATATGTATATAAAAATCTAAAAACAAGGTTCAATATATCAATGTAAATAGTCTGGAAATCTCAGCTGCTAAGTAGTCTGCTTTGGTTAAAATGATCTCATTTGAATGCCTACGTCCATCCAGTCAATGGATCTTAATGACTGGTATTAGTAACGATCCATCTCTATCAACTTGTTTGCCTTGTACACACTGCCTTAAGATTCCGAGTTTCATCAACATTTCTTATGTAAGGTTCCATTCACAGAGGACCAGGCACAACTGCCATATTTTAAAGGCAGTGGAATTCAGTTATGAATATTTTAGGACAGAATCTAACCTGTTCTATTGCTAGAATGCTAAACCATTGGGGGGAGGATTATGGAAAAAGAATACTATGTAAATTGCAATGTCAGTAGTAAATGATTTGGCATGGAAATCCTCTTCTGGTATTCTTTTTTTAACATACGGGTATCACTGAGTATACTTTAGCTGCAAAGTGACATCATATTATTCCATTTAATGAAATTCACTTCAAATCCTTTTAAATTTGGATATATTTAAGGCAAGAGAATGAAAGCAACCCAAATGAGTGCACTTTTCTTCTGCTCAGCAGTGGCCTAGCAGAAATGGTGACACTATTCAGATAACCCAGTAAGAATCCAACGGGATCCACCAGACATTTGATTTTCATAAGGGTCTGCTTTTCATATGAGAGCTTATTAGAAAGGTTGATGTGTGTTGAAGGGAAATGCTCATTCTACCAAATATTACTTAAGAATAAGTTTCAACTCAGGAGCAGCAGACAGTATCAAAATGGAAATGGATTTTTTAAAATCTCTTTTTAAAGATGGGGGTCTTGCTAGGGGAACTTGGGAACCTTCTGCCTTGGCAAGTAACTGCTATTGTGGCCAAGTGCCACTGCATCTCTCTTGATTTCTTCAACAAAGGAAATGAATGTGCCAGATGACATATTATATACTTGTAATTACATATTCATATACATATCACCTTGCAAACTTCTCAGCTTTATGACTGAATTTTGCCCCTATCTAGATATTAATTTATCAGAATAAAATGTTCTGCAGTTCCATATCTTGGCCATTTTCAATTTCTACACACCTATAAGCAAAAAACACTTGCATTAAGACATGTTTTTAGTCAGTGTGTGTCGAGTGGGGGGTGGTCTATAAGAAGCTGATAAGGTAATCAGCACTGACTGGTTTTGGCCCAGGGAACAAGAAGGGAATGTTGCCTTGACACATAGCAGGATGCAGTCCCCGAGGCAGCACCCCGCAGGCCACACATCCAGTCCCACTGAGTAGGGCCAGTCAGAAGTGTGCATCCAGGTGGGGTGCAGATTATGCATTGAGGCACGCTGAGAAAGCCTCAAGGCATTTCTTTTGTTTTATATCTTGGTTCAGATGTCAAAGACTCTTTGGCCACATCTCACTGGGTTTACTGTCTAGCTATTACCCTTTGACCATCTCCTTGAGTGTAGGTAAAACTCAGGGCTCCAAATTATGAATGTTCTCACCTGGACAAAGCAGCATTTTAAAAACTGGCCTGTGTTTCACATTGAAAATCCCTAGCCTGGGAGGGGCCGGTGGAGAAGGCCACCATCTTAGCTTTTCCACATGAATTCTAGTGTGTTGCAGAGATCTAGGGGTCACATTTCTATTGGCCATGATGAGGGGTGAATATAATAGGTAATCTTTATACTGAATTCACTCTCTCTTTACGAAGGAATCCAAGTCAAGCCTTTGAATCTGGACCCGTGCATGGCATCAGTGCCAGCCCCTGCCCTCGGCGGTGGAGGCCTGGCTGGGGCTGGCTACGCAGTGCTGCTGCTGGAGCAGGGCGTGCTCTGTGTGCTGCCGATGCTGTGAGCTGCACTGCTGTTTTCCGAGGCCGGTGGGGAGGTGGGGACTTGCTGTCTTCCTGCTGTCTCCCCTGCAGGTAATTTTAAAACAAAAGAAAAGAAAAGAAAGAAAGGTTTTATGTACATTGTAACACAGCATGTTACCCCTTGCTTTGCCATTTTTTCTGATGCTTTTCACAGTTGTGGGTAGGAAGCATCTAGCTCAGGTCTATGCCGTTTATTATTGTTTTTCTTTGAAAGCATCATGCATGGAGCAAGGAGAATTTCTTAACTACCAGCTAGTAATAGTAGCCAAGACCTCTGACAGTTGATGATGACAAATTCCCTGGATTTTATAGGCTACAAGCTTCCCCCTCCTCTTCTTTCCCCCTATAGTACTCGGCATTGACACTGAGCCTTCACACTGAGTTATATTCCAGGCAAGCTCCCCCAATTTATTTTTTTGCATTTTGAGGCAGGTTGCTAAATTGCTAAGTGGCCCAGGCTAGGCTCACTGACAACCTTTGAAGACAGGACTGTGTAAGCCAACTGACAGTGTTTAGATTATACTATGCATCTTCTCTCATAAAGATATTTACAGTTTGGAGGGTATCTTAGTTACTTTTCTTATTTCTGACACAAAATACCAGACACCAAAAGTTAAAGGGAAACATGTTTATTTTGGGCTCACAAGTTTGTAGAGGTTTAGTTAGTAATAGGCTGGCTCCATGATAAGGTGGCACAGCAGAAGAGTGTCACAGAGGAGAAACAGTTAATGGCAGGCAGAAGGCGGAAAGCAGCAAGTGATGGCAGCAGTCCTCTTTCTGTCCCTTATATTCTATCCAGGCTCTATATTCTTAGGGCAGGTAGTTCCCACCCAGGGTGTGCCTTCCCATTATCAAACTAATAACGGTGCCAAAGCAATCAGTGAACTAATCCACATGAGGCTCTGATTAGACATCTAGACACAAGCCATAAAAGAGGGTGAGCATTTAAATTGTAATAATAGAATCTTGGCAGCTTGGGACCTTTTGCTTTTCTGTTTTATGCCAAGGCTCGCACCCAGGGCCTCAGGCATGGTAAGCAGGCACTCTGCCAGGAACTACACCCCCAACCCCTGGGGCCTTTTTCTAAATGATTTGTTTAAAACTGGGCTGGTAGAGTCTGGATATGGTCCTAGTTACAACAGAGAACCTCATGTGTGAAGCACAACCTTCTTGAGGAATAGGGACTTAGAAAGGGCTGCTATGGGAAAACCTTTTGGGGAAGGGGTTTAGCTGTGCGGACATGAGGATTGCAGGGACTGTTCCCAAGTACCCATCTTTTATGCTGAAGTTCACTATTGACTGCATCATGAATATCTAACATATTAAGCATCCCACTTTTCATTACACACCCCACTGCATTTCAGTTAAACCCACTCTCTGTGCCAAATGTACAGGGCTGTGGAGAGGGAGGAAACCTCAGGTCACACACATGGTTTGCATTTAGCAGTCCAAAGGGCCCTGGAGTTAGTCCTCAACAAAACTGGCCTCAGTGCAACCCTCAAAAAATGGCTGTAGGTAGGGAAAAGTGATCAGGGCTCTCCAGTGAAAAACTGCATTTTCTTTGAAAACTCAGAGCATAAAATTTATAAACTTGTAAGCAGTGTCCTCTTTCCAATGCAGGAAACCCCAAAGGACTAGGCTTGTTTATGAGTGAGGCTCCTCTTTCCTGTCATGCTGAAATGCACATCTATCAGCCAGAGATAAGCAACCCTCCCTTCTGTTAAAACAAAACACACAAGCAAAGCCTCTGCCTTCAAGAACAGGAACTTGAGCCCATTACTTCCATTCCTTTTCAGGGGGCCCCTCAAAAGCTTCTGCCAGAAGTGTAGTTCTGCAAAATGTAGAACCAGCTTGTGCCCCTGGGTCTGGTTACAGCTTTCTCCGTCACTCTTTTTATGAACCACAGCTCCACACATTTTTACATCAACCTTAGAGCATTTCTATGCCTGTTGTATATTTGGTCCATGTGTTTCCTCTAATTGTCTTTTCTCCTGAGACCAGTGAGATGGAGAAGGAAAGGGATCCATATTTCCAAGAAGCAGAGCAACTCTGTTTATATGCTTCTTTCTAGAAGACCGTATTTCCCCAGCATCACCCTCTGCTCTTCACATGTGTATGTAATTAAGTGTGAGACATTTGCCTCAGTGGCAGTAACTTTCTGCAGAAAATTTACTTTCCCCAGAGTAGGAGCTTATTTCTAGCAGGGGATCAAATCTTTCTTTAAGTGCTGGGGATCAAACAAACCCAGGCCCTCACACATACTGTACTACTGACAGATACATCCGAACCCTTATTTTGATGTGTGTACACACACACACAACAGAGATCTTAACAACTCTTAATATATCTTTAAAAATTCAGCCCTTTTATAACTCACATTTTGATCTACACTCAGCTGGACCCTCATGTTGTTTATTAAAGGGTTAATGTGGCTATACATGAACCACATTTATAAAATCTCTCTTCCTATTAAAATAAAGGACTCATCAGAAAAACCAAAAGTAAGCCAACTTCTTCCTTTTTGGTTTGGCCAGGCTTCATTTGCTCAGCCTGACAGCACCTAAAGGAGGAAGGCTCACCGCCTTTAGTGTCAGGGAGCAAGTCTCTCTCCAGAACAGGACATGTCCTGGGGTCACACCCAGGACACGTGCCAGAACTATGCCCTGCCCAGGAAATCTGAATATTTGCTTTCTAGCATCTATTTGCCAAATATAATTTGTTGTCACATTAGTTTCATCAGTGCCCATTAAAAAGAGATCTTTCAACTTCCAGAGTTTTGGAAACCCTTGTCATGGTAATACAATCCGCTACTCAAACTAAACCCCTAGAAAAGAAAGAAAAAAAGGAAACAAAGCTCTTGTAAATAAATAAGAAGCACAGAGGTTGAAGGGAGGGTAGGGAAATGGGAAAAAAATCAAGTTATATCATGTATAGATACAAATTCCCTGTGATGAATGTGATCATTATATATACCTAAAATATATCAATAAACTTAATTTAAAAATAAAGTAAACCCCAAATAAAACAATCCAATAACCCCTGCAGTCAGTATCGCAGGATTTTTCCTCCAGGTGCACAAGGTAGAGTAGCCTAATATTCTACAGACTTTGATCCAAATGTCAAGGACAGTCTGTTTGGGAATGTTGAAATTTCCTTCATTGTAAATGATCCCTTCCACCTCTGTGGATATTTTCACATGTAAAACACAAGATTTCTCAATATTTCCAAGTTTAAAAAAAGAAAAAACTTACTTTTTGGCCAAATTTAAAAAAGGATTTTTCACTGTCAGATGGAAGCACCCAGAGATGCTCATCATGAAGCAGTAAGTTTAATGGGTTAGTGCTGCTTCCTACAAAGCCACAGAGTCCTCTGGGATTTCTCAAATGGGTCCTTTGGCTTTCTGTTCTCCAGTGAAGTGGCAGGGGCAGCCTGGAGCACCACCCCTTTCAAAACTACCCTTTGGGTGAAAAGCCGGGATACTTCTGGAGGAGACGAGCAGGGAGGACCTTGTGACTAAGCAAAGGAGGCCCAGTTAACAAATGGAAGAAGTTCAAGGGAGGCGCCTTCCTGACAAATATCAAACTTGGCCCTCAGACACATGTGTTCAGTCTCACTATGTTCCTCAAATCTCAAACCACATTGAAGGAAGAAAGACTTGTGGAGGAGGGAAAGAGCAGGGAAAAGAGGCATTTGTACTGGCGTATTCTGGAGCAGAAGGGTGTGCTGAAGATGACAGCACCAAGGATTAATCCACCCACCTCACTTAGCCTGTGGCTGAGCCCAGATGGTGCCAGAGAGGTTTTAACCAGAACAGGTTTTCCATGAAGAAATCTATTTTGATTTCTTCATGGAAAACCTGTTTTATTTCTTTAGCCTGGAATAGAGTCACCCAGATCCTAACTTCTGCCACCTCTTAGTTATCTACTTGAAACTTTTATCTCTAAGTCTTTCACTGTGGCAGGTTCTAGGGAAGAAACTACATATGCAAAATTTAAGTGATGTGCACAAGGCTCCCTGGGGAAACAGCAATGCAGGGAAACAATGAAAGTGCAAGAATTTAAATGACAGATGAGAAGAATCTAGACAAATTCAAAGGAAGCTGTTCAGTAAATACTGCCCTTGAGGATTATTACAAAGAGGACCAGGCAGCTGGGTTTTTTTGGTTTTCTGTTTGTTTTGTTCTGTTGGACACAGTCAGAGACATAAGTAAAATAGAAAAGAACTTGATGGTTATGAGGATTGGTTAGTTACAGAGGGAATTTACAGGATCTCTTTCTTGGGAGATATTTACACACATGATTGAAAAATCATATGCCTCAGGGTGGTTTTCATTTTATATTCCTTGATGTCAGAAAGAAAAAGATAAGTTCTAGTAGGTCTATGTGTTGGCTACAGTTTTATGCCAATTAACAGGAGTTTCTTGATATCCTGACTCCCATAAGGATAGCAAACTAAGCTATCTTCAGTTTAGTAATTTCAATTACTTTTTATTATTTCCCATAATGGTTCCTCTACACTCTCTAAGCTAAAAGAACTTTCTTTTGAAGGCAAAACTCTCCAGGAGGAGTAAGTGAGATGTTATCAATTCTGGGCCAAGAAATAATCTTTCAAGGTGGGAATTAAAATCTTTCCAAATGTCCTGCTTTTTGTTTCCCTTCTATAGTCCAGTATGACAATCTGTTTGCACCCACCTTTGGTTTTCTGTATCTTACTTTAGCTTGTTTCTGCTAAGCAGAATGCACTTAAACTCTGACAATAAGAATAAAAGGAGAAGAGGAAGAGGGAATGGAAAGATTAGATAGTGAAGAAAGGTCACACTTCATACATTTATTTGTGCCTCTAGGTGTGGGCTACTGGACTTCAAGCTCTAGTTCAATCATGGTGAACCTTTTAGAGCTTTCAATGATATAAACAGCTCGCTGCAGCATGCATGCATGGATTTACCACCACTCTTTGTCCATGTGCTGAGCCAGGTATATTTACGTACTTCCCGAGCCAGGCATATGAATCAAATTTACCTTTAGTAAACAGAGAAGATTCTCTATTTTACAGGATTCTTAGGAGTGAAATGCTTAAACAAGAAATGCATATGAAGAGCTTTTGGAACTTCAAGGTCCTATAAAAATGTACGATATTTAAATCTGCTCTGATATGTGAGTAGAAAAGATACTTAAGAGTAGACAAAACACTATTTCACAGAGCAAAATAAAATATGGAGATTTTGAATTAAGTGCGCCTGTCCCAATCCCTCAAGATTTATATTCAACAAGCCTTCATTGAACATACTATGTTCCACTTAGGAGCCAAGTTCATACCTAAAGCCCACCTAAGTCAGGTAGACACTTTTAATTAGGAGCATCTCTGCAGGCTCCAGTGTTTTCAGAGATCTGAGGTCTCACCAAGTTCCCAGCCTAGCCCCAGTGAAAAGAGGAAGAGCATGAAGCTAGGCTAGGGTACGACTGGAAGACAACGGCAGAAGGATGAGCTAGACCAGACGGAAGCTTCAGTGACTGTAAAGAAGGCAGCCTTGCTCACTTGTCACTCAAATGTTCCACTTAAACACAGAGGGCTAACAGCTCTAGCTTTCCTGGATCTGTTCCTGTATCTTCTTTCCCAAGACACAGAGCCCCTCCCTGAGCTTCTGGACATTCAGATCCTTCCCCTTTCTTCTGAACCTCCCTTCAGGTACTGTGGGATTTTTATAAGAAATTTAATTCTTAAAAACAAACAATACGTTCTCCTGTTGCAATGAGACTTATCTTTCCGGTTCTCCATCCTTCTGACAAAATTCACTGAATTGTTGCTTTCCTAATTGTTGCTTTCCTGGCATATGTGCTCATGTTTGGGTTTCAATGGAACCACTGTTTACTGTTCATCTGGTGATTCTCTTCCTCCAATATCTGTGAACTCATAATGCAAGGCCTCTATTGTTCATTACTGGGCTACCAGTGCCCAGAACAGTGTCCGGCATTTAATAACACCTCAGAAAGTGAAAACGAGTGAATATACTAGAAAATTTAGCAGACATTAAACAGAGGCAAAAAGAATAATCAAATACAGTGATACCTTGGTTTGCAAATGATTTGCTTTATGATTTTGGAGAAGATAGCTGTGCTTGTGGTGGGGAAAAGATCTGTGGTCATATTTATCACCCAATGCAGAGTTTATCAAAAGCAAAATTTTGCTGGCTGCTCTTGTTTATAAAACAAATTGTTTGCAAAACAAATTGATTGCAAATAGAAGCATTCATAAAAGCATTCATAAATTGAGCTATTATTGTACATGTTAATATAAAGGTTCACTACTGACAAGAAAAAAGAAGACAGCATTATGGTTATGTGCCTTTTAAATTTGGGATACAGGACAGGATGAGAAGAATGGCCTCTACATGAAGAAAGCAGAATTCCAGTGCTGCCTGCCCTAACTATATGGCTCTGAGTAGTTGCATCAGTTCCTTAGGCCTGTTTCCCACTATGTAAAAGGAAACAGATCAGTAATTCTCCAAAGACCTTGCTCAAGTCACTGATACAAAGTTAAGAACAAGACTTAATGTAGACGGTGCTTTCTATGCACACATGCTATATCCGCTCCCTACATTTCACCAGAATGACAGTAAATGGATTTGCAGAAGACACAGACCCACAAAAACAAAGACAATGGAAGTGGAGACAACAACAAAATTCTAGAAGCTGGTGAAGAATGGGAGAATGGTAACTGATTTAGCACATTCCTAAGAGTCAAACCCAAGGCACAGTGGGAAGAGCTGAGAAGCAATTTACATGACAGTGTTCCCAAAAAGTGAGGAAATGATGACATCATGACCCTGTGGGAGAGAGGGTAATTAGAAGGCTAACAGCAGTGGAGTTGGGCAAGTGTCTATGTAAGAAGCAGTAAGATTTCTCAAAACCACCTCTCTCACTGCACAGGGCTGGGACCCGTATCCAGGAGGACTATGGAAGTTTACTCTTGGAAGAGGGCGAGACCAGGGTTTCCATGATGACCACACAGTCTCAGAGGGTAAGAGAACCATACTCCCAAAGAAACATTAAGTAAAACATTCACTGTGTTTGGTTCCATTGAGCTTCACTTGCTTAGCCTGACAGCAGCCAAAGCAGGATGGTCTTGTCTCCAGAAGCAGTGAACCAATCTGCTTCCTCCAGAACACGTTATGTGCTTGATTATCCACAGCAAGTACAGGTGCCAATGATATCATGTTCTACCCAGGACGTCTGAGTATGTGCTTTCTGATACATACTTGCAAAATTTAATTTTTGCCATGTAAGTTTACTTTAATCAGTCCTATTGCAAAGGTCTCCCAACAGCCAGACGTACACCTTTAAGGGATGATGCAGAAAGATTTATTTTATGAAAACTCTAAAATTAAAGAAGAATGTCCCAAGGAGGTGACATCAGCAGCTCATGAATAAAAGGCCCTGTCCGTCATCCTAGGGAAGTTCATAGTCCTACCCATAAGCTCAGAACCTCCCCCTTTTTAAATAATCCTATGTTAAGGTACTGTACCCTAAGAGGCAAGCATAGGACATTTTTTAAGGAAATAAACTCATCAGAAAAAAAATGTTCCTGGAATTTAAAATTTTAAAAATAGTATTAAAATCTCAATAGGTAACTGAAAGATGGAGATGAGAAAAAGAATAAATTCTAAAATATCTCAGCACTGAAGGACATGAGTTTCTAAACTGAAAGGGCCCAATTAAAGCCCAGCACAAGGTATGAAAGCTCACATAAGTCAAAGGATCTTACTGTACAACGTCTTCCAGAAAGAAGAAAATAGGTCAGATATAAGGGAAATGAGCCTTGATTTAGAAGACAGTGAGGTCTGCTTGTGAAATTCATAAAGAAAATTATTTACAACCAGGCATTCTTTGCCAGACTATCCACAATTTCTGCAACACCAGCATATTTTCAGACATGTTAGATGTAAAAAACACTTTCTAAGTTTTAAACCAAGAAGGAGAAAGGTATGGGAAATAGGGCACCTGCGACTCAAAAATGAAGGGATTCCCTAGAATAAGAATGGAAAAGAAAACAGGACAAAATTGTCCAGACTTCAGAACATACTAGTTCAGATAGAAGCAGGTAGGGGGAAGCCTCCAGGAAAGAGCTACTAATGAAAAGGAATGAATCAGTGCAATACCTAATACAGTTTAACATATTAAGGGAAAATTAAGACAACTGGCAGAGTCAGCAAATAAATTAATGATAAATATATAGAAATCTAACTAGAAGGTAGAAGAGAAAGGAATGACTATTAACCCCAGGAAAAATTAAAAGAAATATTATCTTATCTGGTTAAATTTTGATTAGCCTTTAGGTTGTCATAATAATATAATTAAACAGTAAATAAGAATCTTAACCAAAATTTCAGTATAATTCTCCCAGGACAAGTGGGAAGTAGAGCAAAAAGGGAATTATCACATGATTAGGGCACAGGTGTAAAAGACAGGTAAACCCTCATTTTCCGTTGGAGGAGACCGATGGCAAAGGTTCCAAATGGAAAAATCAAGAAGCAGCAATGCATTCATGTTATTTAGAGAAGTGGATTAATGGCCAAGAGAATCAGGTAAGAGTAAACAGATGGTGCTCTAGGGAGGGAGGGAAGGGAAAGAGGTAAGCGGGGTCTGATTTTTTTCATTAACAAGTCTCATAGAACTCTTTAGGCCTTTGAACTATGTGCATGAGCTATTGAGATGAATCTAAAAAGTTTTTCAAAAAAAAAAATACTTTGTGTCCTTTACAAAAACAGACACAACTTTGCTTTGGACTTTAAAGACGTCCATGGACGAGGAGTTAGAGTCCCCTGAAGAAGCAAGGCTCCTCAGAACCATAAAGCTTCTATGGCTCTAAGCCAGCAACTTTCTACTCCCAATCACCTTTTCAGTCTGCACCATTTTGAGACATAAGTTTACAAAATGAAGTCTTCCAGGCAGAAATAATACTGCCTTATGGAGGTATCTCTTATTTGCCCAGAGGTTATATTATCAAATTGGGTCCCCATCTTTTCAGACCAACACAAATTCCAGGTATGTAAGTGGATATACACAGTCTGAACATGTAATCTGGTGCTGTGCTGTGTGCTGCAGACAAAATGGAAAACATGAGGAAAGGGAAAGCCATCCAAATGCAGATGCAGATGCTGCCTGGACCCCCAAATATACCACGTAAAGTCTGAGCCTACAACTTAGCTTACTGTGGAAATCCAGTGGACTAAGTCAGTTTTTGAGTTCTCACCATTTCTCTTGGCCATTCCATTAAGACCTTTTCTATTCATCTAAACTTGCTGCCAGCTGACCCAGGTAAGAAACCAAAAGGGTCTGAAGAGAAACATCATTTGGTTCTTTAATCGACCTGTATGACCCTGGTACTCCTGGTGAGCAGTTTGTAAAATGAACCAGAACCTACAGTTTTGAATAAAAAAAAATTTTGAAGCTATATTATAAGTAATACCAACAGATTTTAAACCCATATGAGCATGTTTATAAACTTTTTATTTTTTGAACTGACATATTTTGCTAAAAAGCATCACTTGGTGGGTCTTGGCTTTTCTTTAATCTATGTACAAACATATCTCTGTACTGACAATACTAAAATTCCTTCTGAAGCCCCTGGGTGGAGGAGAGGGGATCAATAACAACAACTCTCCAAGCTGGTGAGCCACAAACATATGCCGTAAACCAAGCTTTGTTTTTTATCAGATTTGTGCACTTAGCTGTGGACAGGAGTCCAGGATTGTGGAGGAGTGGGGATTCAGTGGAGTGTGGTCTCATAGCAGGTACTATTTGGCTGCTCTTCATTCGGCCTAGACCTGGCTTCCTGGCACATAGTCAGCTGTAACTAAGGCTACTCAATGGCTGGTCAGACACATGGAAGCTGTGTGGGGTGACTGCCACCGTGTAAAATCCTGGAACTATTCAGTTTTCTTAGAGTGCTTTTAGCTTCATTCCCAATAGACAACAGAGGTTGCCAAAGGTCCTAGGACTTCTCAGCCACACAACGGATTGGAAAAAGTTTTGAAGACCTATTAGTTTGAGATCTGAACATGTCAGTATTCCTGTGATTAAAATTACTTACATTAAAAATTCTACTCTGCTAAAAGCTGTCCCTTCTGGTCCTTTTATAAACTGCTCATGAGGAAGCATACTCCTAAACTGATTCATAGATGTTTATGTAATACTGAGAATCATTACACTTAAGGGTCTTATTTTCTCTGTGATATGAAACATATTTCACTCAAAGGTTGCCTAAAAGGAACAACAATTTGAAGACTCAAAGCCCCACTATTAAATTCTGCTGAACTTTTGCCAAGATGTTAGCTTATTAGATGAATTTTCTATGCCAGGCACAAGAGTTTGCTCCTCCCTTTGTGTCACAGATACTTTAGCCATGGATACAGTATTAAAAGTAAAAGAAAAGAAAAAAAAAGAAAAGTCTGAGATTTTTTCCACGAACACAAGATCTCTGGGTCATGTGTTTTTTATTTTTATTTTTTTCTCTTTGTCTCTCTCAACAATTAGAGGTTTCTTCTAGCTATCAAGAGAACTAAGATATCATGCCTCAAGATGTCCTCTGATGGCTGTCTGGCCTTTAACTGGTCACCCTTTCAGCTGGGTCACTTGAACAGCCGAAGGTGACACAAAAGATCATAGCATTCTTTGGTTCAATGAAGAGTGAAATGAAGTTCTAATCACAGGCTAGACCTGCCCCTTACCTCTCATCGATCAGCATTTGCCCAGGTTTGTAGCATATACAACAAGTATTCATAAACAAAATACACACTCTTTTTTCCCATATTTGCAGAGAAATTAAGAAGCAACACAAGGCAATCCACAGGTTCCTTCCACACCAAAGTTTAAGAGCCCCACCCACCCAAACCTCCTACACCCACTGGGCCTGTATTCTCTACTGTGTCAGAACAGGCTGTCAGTTCTGGCCTATGAGTTTTGACCTCTCTAAGGTAGGATACTCTCTAGGGTAGGGGAAGGAGGGTGCCAGGGCACATCACAATCAGGGTTGAGGGAATATAGCTTAAAGAACAAAATGCTTTATTGCAATACTTTTATTTTTCTTCAATTCATGAATACACATTTTGAAAATTTAAATAACTTTATAGAAAGATATGAGAGCTTTACACTTATCAAAGGATCGAGAAATTCTGGCTTAAGTTACTAAGTAGGGACAGTGTTCAACACTTCAGGCGTGGTTAAGTATTCTGGGCATCCTTTGTCACTTACTGCACATTTAGAAGTATTCTAAAGTCTAGCTTTGGACAAATGGCTTATATTTCCAGTTTACATTAACTTTCTTTAAACTTTAATGACAAAATAGCTTCATTAGAAGCTAAATATCACCAACATCACCACTGTAATGAACACAGTCTACGTATCACTTTTCTACCACTACTTAAAGCAAATTAGATTTTTACAAATGCAATTTATGCCAAACACATAAAGGTAAAAATAGTGGGGATGAACTTTCTTTCACTCATCCATTTCATTCATTCATCCAATGAAACACTAAGTGTCTACTTAGTGGCAAGCACACAGGGCGTGCACCAAGCAACAGTGAGCAGTTGCACTAACCTGTATGGGAATAGATGTACCACAAGGCCCCTGTCAAGAGTGCTCCAATCACAAATGCTGCAAATGCAATACCCATCACAGTTAGGGTGTCCAGACCATGGAAAATTTCTATAAAACAGGGAAACCAATACACATACTTTAAGTTAGTCTGCATCATATATAGCAATTTTATATTTATTTTACACACACTGTCATAAAAGCTTAGCCTTGGCTAATAAAATCTGAGACTGTAATAAGAGTCCCAATAAAATACACTGTACTTTGTTACTTGCGAATTTTTGGTCAAAGGAAAAATTATAGCTTTGCAAATTTTTTCAGTTTGCAACTTATTTCAAACAACAAATTAATTTTAAAAACCTGTGGTCTCAGTGCCCCTATCTGAGGGCCTACTATTTGAATAGAGGGCAACCACAGGTTAAAATGTCTTGCAAGATATAATGAACTTCCATTGTCAAAATGTGATTGATTGATGCTTTTTCACTGAACACCTCCAACAATGAAACATATGGCACAGAAAATATATATATTATACACACTATTTTCTTAACATTTAAAAGTATGACAGATAAAAGTAGATAAGAAAACAGAACAAACTATTCCTGTGCATTATAACATTTTACTGATTAAACCCTCAATTTTTTTTTTATTTTATGGAAAAAAGGTAAAACAAAACTCATATCAAAATAATAGAATAACTATTGAGTTAATAAACCCCCAATCTTAACAACTATGTAGCAAAAGCTTTTTAACACTTTTCCAACTGTGATCTTTCTATGAGGGGAACAGAAATTACTTCTCAGTGGACAGTGACGTCAGTTTCATGCTCAGCAAAACATACATAAATAGAATCAATTGTTCGTCCATTTGGCAAAGATTTTTATATGTGAAATTAATTCCAGACCACAGAAATAAGATATTTCCTTTTGTTTAAGATTATCTTTGAGTCGCTTATAAAAAGTTGAAATCAGTTTCTACGGGAGACAGTGGAATAAAAATTTGAAGGTTTTTTTTTAACACAAACTGAAGGTCTAAGATGTCCTCACTATTAGATTCTACCTGCGCTTTCCACTCCAGTCAGAATCAACGCCAGCTGATCTCTGCATAAATTGAATCTTTTTACTTTTCAGTTCACATTGATCTACAAGATTGAGTTGTAGAAAAACATGACCCCTGAACAGCCCCAGCACTCCAAAAGGCTTGGGAAAGTATGTTACAGTGGAAAAAGGAAGGATCCAAACTCCCATTTCTGATCATCATTCTTCCTGTGTCCTTTGTTATGCTCATTTAAATTGTGAAAAAAAAGGATTACGTTACCTACTAGAGGTAGAAGATATATAAAATAAGATTGTGAAATAGAGGAGGATCCCTTAGGGGGAATATGAACTGGGTAAACATCTATGGAGGTTACTGTGAACTATTTAATCCAGTCCCTGAGGCAGATATTAAAAGGCAACTTGACTTTTTATGCTTACAGATGTACAGATGAAACATGATTATAATTTTTTTAGTGAAAACATTTTAAAATTCCAAAGATGGAAACATCACTTATGAAAATTAGATTAGGTATGAGACAATGTGTATCCACATGGTTCTGTCTTTCTGAGATCACAATACTGTCCCATATCTTATTAAAATAATCTACTGGGGGAAGGGAATATAATCACTCTCCAGACTGATTGTTACATATGTGTGATGGGCTCAGTCTAGAGACTCATCTTGGGAATCTCAGAGAAGGAGAAGAAAAAGCATAGATTCTTCTAGCAAAGTCAAATTATCTAGAAGAACTTTGGGTGAGAAGCCAGGGTGGAATTATGCCCCATGCCAATGATGAGGCAACTCACTAAAATATTTCTTAGCTGTTCTGCACAAAATGATGAAAATAACATATACAATTTTAAACTCATTCTGTAGTAATTGGTATTGTTCTATTATCATTATTATTATTATTATTGCAATCTGTCTGGAAAAAAAAAACCTAAAAACTATAGATTCCTTGGACTAGAGATGGTCTTGAACATACTGCAACTAGATCTCTTAGCACTAGTTCACTGAGCAGGCAAGTACTATTGCCACCACTTAAAGTAAGCCACAACCGTATGTTAATGTTTTTGGATCACAACGGATACAAGCAGGTGAATAAAAATTCTCTAAAACTAAGTTTACCACGTTCCCATTCATGTCATATTGCCAGTGGGATAACAAATTAATATTTTGAAATGTCAAATAGGGAGAGGAAAAAAGAAAGAAATGGATGAAGGAAGGCCAGAGGAAAGGAAAAAATAAAATAGAAAAAAAAAAAAAAAGGAAGAAGAAAAGAGAATGAGAGCAGAAGTCTCCTTATCAAAACTCAAAGTTTGGCAAGTATTCACTAACCAACTCCATCCTATAAAAGCCCAGGAGGCTTTATTTTGAAAGAGTTGCATAAAGACTTACGTGGAGGAACTGGATTTGGCTCCTTAATGCTTGGAATTTTTTCTGAAACAAAAGCATAAGTCATAATGCATTCCATGCAGAATCCAAGGTTTAAGCAAAAGGTCATTAAAATCTCTGCAGAAGTTGACATTTTGTATTTGTTAATATTTACATATCAGGTGATTTGTTAATAAGGTTGTGAAGACACAAAGATCATCTTTAGAAATCAAAACTGTAATGTGGGTTACCCAGAAATTTTAGGCACTGTAGTTTACTAATGATTGATCTTTAGAAGCTTTCCAACTTGAAGAAAATATGAAGGCAAGCACCTAAACTTAGGCAGAACTGTATATGTGTGCACCTTTATATTTACATTCAAAAGGATCTAATACCTTTAATATCATGCTTCTGCTGTATTCACAATATTATTCTATTTTTAAAATATTCTGTTAAGAATTCACAGATTTTGTATCTTTATTCTTCTGTCCTTTGAATGCTACTGTCCTATAGCTCAGGTCTTTCATCACTCATCTAATTATCGCAGAAATCTCCCTTCCTCCACTACTACCAATCCCCCACAAATATTTCATCCTCCACATCTGCCCGCAGAGTGAATTTTCTAGAGTTCAGAGCTGATCATGTATTGCTCCAATTAAGCCCCATAATGACTCCTCTTTGTTTAGAGGAGGGAAAAACCCAAACTGTTCAGCATCAGGTACAAAG
Organism: Cavia porcellus; assembly: GCF_034190915.1. NCBI lineage: Eukaryota > Metazoa > Chordata > Mammalia > Rodentia > Caviidae > Cavia > Cavia porcellus. Next base: position 113,505,505 of record NW_026947484.1, read on the forward strand.
TATTCCCTGCCTGCTTTCCTGAGGGTTATTTTACCCATGCTGGGCTACCTGTAATTTATTTAGTCTCCCCAAGTTACCCATGATGCTCCACCTCATTATCCCTTCTTCCCCTTAACAAGCTTTGTTGGCAGTGTTTGCTGGGAGCTTCCCTCCCCTTCTCCAGCTCCAGTCACCCCAGCAGGGCTGGTCTCTCCCACCTCATTCAATTCACCCCTCTTCTGTTACATCTGTGTCACATCAGGGCCTAATTTGCTGGGTTTGTTGGGCAAGGTCTGGTTCTTACTCATCTACAGATCCTCAAGGCCCAGGCTGGTGTACAACAGTCCTTCCAGAAATCTTTGGTGAAAAGCAATTAAAATGTTGATGTACTTTTTGAAAAAGAAGGAAACAAGACTATTAAAAAGCTTGTACACCTCAATATTTCTACAATGCTTCATGTTCCTAAAGTGCTACCCAGCCAAGATTTCATTTGGGGTTTACTTCAGAACTGTGAGGGAGGCAAGGAAAGAATTTTTATCACTATTAAGGTCACAGCTGGAAAACATCAGGGCAGGGATTGAACCACTCCTGCCTTGTAGGCTGAGTGACTAGGGCTGAGAGTGTCACTCTGCCTGTCCTTAGCCAGGGACCACTAAGTTACTTCTTGTGCACAGTGAACACAGCATAGACTGGGGCCAGGACATTATAGCCCATGAGCTAACAGTTGGATTTTACATTTTGAAATAATTTCCTAAAAATCAAAAGAAGATGATTTTTTTTTTAGACAAGATCATGCTCTATAATTCAGGCTGGCCTTAAACTCACTATGTAGCCCAGCCTGGCCCCAACACCTGGAAATCCTCCTGCTTCCACCTCCTGAGAGCTGAGATTACAGGCATGTGCTACCACATCTGGCCCGAGATAACCATTTCATGACAAATACATGAAAACTTTCATGAAATTCAAATTCAACCCAAAATGAAGTTCGATGTGGCCATAGCCCCACTGAACATACTATCTATGGCTACTTTCACTTATGACAACAAAACTGAGCAGTTGGAGAGAGGAACTGTGTGCCACAAATGAAAATGTTCTCTCTGGCCCTTTCTAGAAAAAAATATCCTCCTTTTTTAAGAGTTTAAAAGCAGTTAGTGCCTCTCTCTTTCATCTCCACTTTCACTAAAAAAGAAACACACACCTTCTTTTTCCTTTTTATCGGTACCAGGGATCGAAAGCAAAAAGAACTTGTGAAAATCTGACCAAAAGCAGCAGCATGTTGATCTTTAAAAAAAATAAAGCAGGCCAAGAGGGTGAAGAAAGAAAGGATTGTTTGTAGAATACATACTCCCTACAGTAACCACAAAATAAAAGTCTCCCGGGAGTTTGGTCCCATCAACCTTACTTGGATCAGTGGTGACATCTTACATTTTTACATTTGTATAGTGTTTTACCAATAGACAACGTTTACCAATAGACTTAAGGTTTTCATTTTAAATTCTCCAGGCCCTATGAAGTAGGGGTATCTAACCACAAAATTCACCCACTTTCAAGAAATAGTAGTTTGAGTCACTGAACCAAGGCCAAAGGCATTTAAAGGTCTAAATAGTGTGCATCATGCAAGAAGTATACACACTTCTGGGAAGAGTTCCATCTAATCGACGGCCTGTGGTTCAACTTTGTCACTCGGAATCCCCAAGTGGTTTAAAAATGATGATTCTCCCCTAAAGAGACTTCATATGTAAGAATCTAGGTTTTATAGCCAGGCCTGTGTGATGGATGGCACTGGTTTAAAATGCTTAATGGACTTATGATCTAATCTTCTCTCCCCACCCCAAGGAGAGGCCTTCTCAGACAGCTAACCAGGAACAGTTGTTTCTCCCTGGTGAAGTTTCTTCATGACTGCACATAAACAGGAACAAGCGCAGGCTGCAGAGCTGAAGTTAAAAGAATTTTATCCTGTAACTTTTCCATGCCCAAGTCCCCTAACCCCTGAGTCTTAACTAAAATGGTTTCATCTCCATCAGAACCCTATAATTGAGTTGGCACGCTGAAAGGAAAAGGGTGGAATAACAATATTTACTTTGGGTTTAAGGATAAGATTGTAAGAAAGAGATCCTAGATGTTACTGCAAAGAGAATTTTAATAGATTTCTTTGCAGAAAAAATAAGCTATAATCAACATTCTGAATTAAATCTTTTCATACACTCTGAGCAAATTTTGGTCTACCTCTACAACCAAAATTTCCTTCCTCCATTGTTAGGCATGGTTTTCATAAATGTTATATTCCTGGGGGTTATGCATGAGTAACCAGCCACATCTTTTGGCCCTCACTTTTTGGTTCAGGTCTAAACACCATATAGGCCTGAACAACCCTCCAGGGAAACAAGGCGTCAAACTGGTACCACATTTATTGACATTTGACAAAGAGGAAAGGATGGGGAGAGAAAGTCTCTTGAAGATTCAGGAGGCCTTGTGTGGGCCCAATTTAAGACACATTTTTGCTAATCTAACTTCATTGTTTTTGAACTCTTTTTCTGGGCTCTTTCAGTATTTGTGACATGCTCTGCAAAGGCCTGTCTACTTGTGTGTCCTGCCACTAGACAGTGGTTCTCACCTGAGGGTGACTTAGGAAATGCAAAATGGCTACAGACACAATGGGCTGTCACAACAAGAGGAGTTGTGATTGGTGTCTAGTGAGTGCTGTAAACATTCTACAATGCACAGGACAGGCCTCCAACAACAAAGAGCTACCTAATCCAAATGCTGATACTACAGCGATCGAGGAACATTCCACTAGACTGGAAAGGTCTTAAAGATAGGAAACTCTGTCCACTAATACCCTAACATGCAAAAGGGGCTCAGCAAACATTGTTGTGAACTAAATAACCATAAATAGTATATATTTGTTCAGCAACCCAATCTTCATATTGCTTTCAGAATCATCATCTTAAGTGATCTAATCATTGGTACCTTGCTTGAGATCTTTTGATGGTTCGTAACCTTTAGAGATGCACACTGGTACACTGATGTTTAAAATTACTCCCTGGATTTCCTTCCAAATAATTCAATGGGCAACAGAAAGTAATAAAGTATAATTTGCCATAAATAGATAGCTGGTAAACTCAGATGTAGACTCATGATGGTTCATTCTATTTTTGCATGTATTTGAAATTTTCCAAAATAAAGTTTCTAAACTGTGAAACACATAAAAGAATAAAAATTCCTATAATACCCTCCCAATTGAATAGAGACTGAATACCTTATTCTGTCAGTGAAATATTTCTACTATCTTTCCACTATTTCCCTTCATCTCTACCTTCAGGACAAAAGTTGGCTGGTCCTTTAGAGTATTTTGTTCTGGAAAAATCAAATGTGTCTTCCAAAAAGTAATGTCTCTCTTGGATTAATTTTCATTTGACAATCACAATTTTTCCTTCCACTTTACCTACCTCCCAAAACCCTGCTAGTTTGGCTGAGAGGCTGAGAGGAAAGGAAATTAATATTCACTGAGTGCACATGGTATGCAGGTGCTTTTATTTTTTAAGGTTATGTGGTGGAAATCTGGAGAATTCAGTATTTCAAACATTTAACTTGCTAAGAATCAAGTATTGCATATGAATCACAGCAAATTTGAAGAAGACATTTATTGCTCTTTTATGTCCACACTTCTTTGTATACGTGCACTCTGTTTCAGAGGAAAGATTATCTTTCCTCTTGCCATTTTTTAAATTCATCACTGATGTAGTGTAACCATCTTTATTTGTATAAGCCCAACCATTCTCAAATGCTGTGAAGAATGGTACAGCATCCAAAGCAAACAGTACCAGCATGACTGTACTTCAAAAAATTTCACAAAATATGGTAGGATGGCACCACCTCAAGTATTTTAATTGTTTTGCCATAAACCATAGAATGCATAAACTATTCATGTTTTCTGCAAGTTTTTGTGAGTTACAGTCCAAAAGTCACAGAACTACTTCTGACCTTTAATACACTTTAAAAAAAAAAAAAAAAACGCTTTTAAATAGTTTACACATTTCCTAATATCTTAACCCATTAGGGGGGCCAACTTTGAAAAAAATTTATCTTCCTTTCAAAATTCCTCCTTTCACCCAGTATTTGGGTGATATCTTGAATAGAAATGTGATTAGGGCTGAAGCGGGGAGGGGAATATGACAGACAGAAGCTTATATTCATGGCAGTTCTACAAAAACTAGAATGGACTTGCACTTGGGATGAGGCAAAGGATTTAAGAACACAGGCTGTAGGATCAAAGACCTGGGTTTGAATCCCAGACCTGCCATTTATAGATTGCATGCCAGTGGGTAGGTTATTTAACCTCTTTCTATACAGAGGTGCCATGAAAATTAACTACAATGATCCACATAAAGCATTTAACACAGAATCCTGTACCAAGTAAACTTAAGCCTATACCAAGTTTAATAAATGTTGGGTCATCATCACCACCACCAGCACCTTCATTTACTGTTGAAAGTTTAGGAAAAGAATACTGGTTCCCAAAGGACTTGAGATCAAATGTGGCAAAGATGTGTTCCATTACAAACAGTGCCCTAGAAGAGGAACCCAAAATTATTTATGTACTCTTAATGACCTACTCCTCCTGTCCCCTGGGGGAAGAAAACACCACCTGAACAGTGTCCATGTTGTTATTGGCAGCGGTGGTCACCACTTTCTCTGCCTGGCTCTCTGCCTTTATCAGCTACCCTACAAAACCTACCAGTTTAAAAATAAGATGAACCAAGTGGGCAGGGAGCACTGGAGTTTTGGCATGGCCTTTGAAAGGCACCAATGTAGCATAGGCTAGTGAAGCATTTCCTGGGGATTGGGGAAATTTTACCCCAAAACTTAATCTCAATATGTGATCTGCCTGCTCCGCAGGAGAATACTCATAACCCATTTATTATTCAAATAAGCCAATGCTATTAGGAAAATGGTCACTTTCCCTTTACAAATAACCTATTCCCTGTAAAGAGGAAGTACAGATTCCAATGTTCTGTACTGAAATGATTTTAGAGTCAAAGAAAATAAATATAAAAGGTGAGAGGAGCCCTCACAGAGTTGAAAACTGCCAAAAACCCTATCCATTCAGTGCAGTTAGGCCGTGAATCTGTACACTGCCCCTGGGAAGCTAGCCTAAAGTTTAACTTTCTCAATTTAACAAACAGTAAGCAATAAACTTTCTTCACCCACGTGCTTCTCCTCTAAAATCTAGCCTCAGCAAATCTCAAGAAATTGCTGTGATACTTGGTGAAACTTTCCTCCTGAACTTTTATGTAAAAAAAACTTTCAGTATAATTATATGAAGTTTGAATAAAAGTTATTACCTAGTTTACAAGAGAAATTACTAAAAAAAAAGCTGCTAGAATTAAAAGAATGAATGAATTGCTGGAAGTTATACTCCTGCAGTATTAATGGGTAATTATTGTCTGGCACGGGAAAAAGTAAGCCTTCAATTACTGCAGAATTACCTCGCTCAGAAGAGGTACAAGTAACAGATGGAGTACAAGGTAGTTGCTGTTATTGGTAAACTGCTCCCACCCTAAAAAATAGAGCCAGCTGTGGCCCAACTGTGACTCTTTTGCAACACGATTAATTTATTCTTATTTCACCTGAATCCAAGAAAAAGGAACTAGTATTGGAGCAAGCCGTTATGTTATCACTTTCAGATGATTGAAAACCAACAACGAAAGTAAAACAACAACAAAAAACATTGCTGAGGAACTACTAAACACCTAATCTGTCCTCTCATAACAACTTTAGGATGGCTGGGAAATGAATTATTTATTTTGCTCCTTCCAATGGCACAGATGCGTGCTGCAGCTGAGCGGGCAATGGAAGTCATTTGGGCCAAACTCCTCCTTTCCAGGTGATGAAAATAAACCCAAAGAGGTGAATGAGCACTCTGGGGTCTCACAGTCAGTGGGAAAGCCAAGAGCAGAATTGCAGGCTCTCGGCCTGGGGCCCATGTCCTACCCCTACATTCACCTACCTCTCATGGTGACCTTGCCCCTGTGGGGGAGAAGCTACTAGAGCCAGATACAACAAGGAGGACAGCACAGCTGCCCTTACAAAGCTCACTCAGCCAAACAAGAAACCACCAGGACCCACACACTTCTGTTCTGGTTGGTCTTTTCCGCTCCAGAGCCATGTCCCCTGTCTAGGCTTACCACATCCCAATCCAACAATGCTTAGATCACAAGTGCATCCCAGGGTGGCCCCCAACCCTAAATCTGATGTCAGCAGCAGTCAGCAGGTCTCCCTGCTAATATGCTAAGCAGCTAGAACCAGGCTGTTCACTGGCTCCTTTCAGTCCTCAGGGTGGGGGAGGTGGCCTGTAGCTCCCAGCCCTGGAATATCTCACCCTGGCAGCATAAAATCCACTTTCAGGCACCCAGTCTTCTCTCGGCTTCACACCCTTAGACAGCATTGCTTCTGGAGAGTGCAGGTTGCTTCTAGACAGGGACACTGTAATTACCTGGATATCAACTGGCCTATCAAGCCTATGCCAGATCTGGCTCTGCCCTGCCTGTCCTCCCAGGTCCTGACACCACACTTGTCAGGGCACTTCGTTCCTTTTGTCCTAGAAGGTACAAATGTTCCTGCCCAAGTAGGAAGAGGCCTGTTGGCTTCAAGTAATAAACAATTGTGTAAAATTCTGAAAACTGAACTATTACATGCATTTAGGCAATGGTTCTTAATCACCTTGCTCTAACACCTAAGATGGACATATTCCCATTACATCCTCTCAAAGGCATCTGTGGTTTTGAAAGCATTATAGAAACTTATAGCCTACACTATTAGCAGTAGATCACAGAAAGATGGGCCATGGACTGTGTGCAAGTATCAGTAAACTACAGACAGCTTTAACCACTTCTTGCACACTCATGGAAGCATATTTGAACATGAAAGTGGCATTACAACAGAATTACCACTCTCAAAAGAGGTATGAGTAACAGATGAAGTACAAGGTAGTTGCTGCTATTGGTAAACTGCTTCCAGAGACAACCCTGACCCCGGTCTAGTATTTTAAAGAAATAATTTGCAAAGGTATCACAACTCACAATGGCAGAAGGAATACTACCTAAAAGACTCATTGGACAAAGAATCCTTTTTTTAAGGCTACGAACAGATCTTTTGAATAAAAGTAGACCTTGATTTATAGTATGAGATCTTTGTCAGAAGAGCCCTGAGGCCCTTATACCCTGACTCACCTTTAGGTAGTGCTTGGTAGATCACGGCCAGCGGCTTGATAAATGTCCTCTTGTTTTGCATCATGGCCCAGATCATGGCAGCATCCAATGAGGTACAGGCTTCATCGGGAGACACACACTGCAGAGGCAGGGCAAAGCACAGTGTCAGAAGTCCCTTGAAAAAGCCTCACCAGCTAGGCCTGTACATTTAACTTGTGACCCCACATCAGACAGCTCACAGCTGTGTGCCACAGTATAACAGGAGATTTGTGGTTTTCAAAGAATCTTAATCAGGGAGCTATCATGGCAGGTCTAGGGCATCTTCAGCTGCACTGGAAGGTGCAAATCTCCTTGGGTGGCTTATAAATACTGGCCTCCCCATCCTTCTTCTCTACAAGTTTTAGATTAGTTTGAAAAATAGGAGGAGCTATGTGACTAATATTAGCTTTTCACCAAACTGGCTTCATATAAATGGTATGTGTAAATTGTAATTATCATTTATGATTGTGGTAAACTTCATGTTTTACATTATGAAGGTGACAAATTTTACATTTGTTGTACAAAAAGATAATCATGCCATCAAGTTTGTCTTGATTTTTTAAATCCTGGAATAGGCTTTGCTAAATAAAACTTTCTAAGGCCATCTTGCTTTTTGGTTATTTGTTTTGGTGCTGGGAATTGAACCCAGGCCCTTTGCACATGCTAAGTATGTGCTATACCACTGAGTCACATCCCCACCCTGGCCTTCTGCTTTTCATTTCAGGTCCTACGGTGTGCAGGCCATGAGATCAGCTGCTTCTAAGCATATAAGGAGCATGCCTGGGGTTCACGATACCTGGAAAAAGTATGACCACACTCCAGTACCTTTTCCTCTAAAATAACTCTAGCTCCTTGTCAATGCTTATCAAAGGATGACATTCTAAATGACACCCATTTGCCAATCATTCAACAATTCTATGGGAGGCACCCCAAAATAGCTAATTAAGGTCCAGCTCTCCCAATCACACATGAGCAGAGACATGAGACTTAATGGTCTTGGCTGCTCTGAACAATACAAAAGTCAGACATACAAGAAGACAACCAACAAAATACCATCCAAAACAAGACAAATGCCTTTATAAAAGCCTTCTTCATGGTTTTCAGAAAGATTTGCATTTTATTTCCCTACTTCACTTTTCCAATATTCATTCTCTTACTGTCCTGTTAGTTAAGTAACAGTCTATGACTCTACTTGTATCTCAGTGGGTGGCCCTGGGCTAGACACTTAACTCTCCAGACCTCCATTTCATCAAAAAAGGGTAGGGTTGGATTCAGTGACCTTTGAAACTTCCTTCTAGAAGGTGCTTAGGCTATTGTGACAGAAAAGTCTCAGAGGTCACTAGAAATATGGAAATACTACGTATATACAGCAAATGAGGAGAGCGCTGAAATAGCTCCACGAAACCTATGCTGCGTCACATCTCCTCTCTCATTCACTTTTCTACCCAGGAGGAAAGCTGGGTGTTACTATTTATGACTTATAGATGAGGACATAACAGGTCACAAGGGGTCAAGGAACTTGTTTTAAATCCCACAAGCAAGCAGAAGGCCTTCTGTGTCACTGCCCATGTTCTTTTTGCTACGTCCTGTCTTGGAGGTAACGCATGGGCTGAAATTCATGGTCACATCTCATTATGTCATCCTCTGGGGCTCTGAGCAAGAGTTCTACAAGGAAACATTAAGTTTAATTTTCACAGATCAATACACTGAGAAGCTTAGACGCTGTCAGCAGACTCAGACAGGCAATAGCCAAAGCCACCAACCTGGATCCCTGCTAAGGGCCTCCTCTCCAAAATCTCTGACTTCTAAAAGTTGTCTTTCTGCTCGGAGGAAACAGCTCAGTCCCACAGCCAAGCACTCAGTTCCTCATGGTCCTCTATCACTGTCCACTAAGCCCTCACCTTTATGCCCACTGGAAGGTGACATGTCCATGGAACTAAGACATCAATGAATCCAAAAGCAATGAAACAAATATAGTCTAAGTCACCTTGCATGTGTACCCTAATGATTATGATTTGTATGTTTTCACAGGTAGACAAAATTCTCAAAGAAATGGAGGCCTAAAGAAATATAATGTGCTCAGATCAATGGTAATCTAGTAGAAAATGATTTTTTCTTCTACATCTACATGTATTTCTTACAGCCTATATATTAAATGAGAGAATTCTATATTATTAATGTTATAGCTTGATTCTTAACCTTTGAAATTGGTAAGTGCCTACAAAAGAATGAAAAATTAGTTCATACTGCATGTGATACCTACCACAGAAATGCACATAGGAAATCACACATAATTATGCAGGTCACAAAAACAGTTATAACAGAAGATTCCTTTCACACGAAAAGGCCAAATGAGGTATCATAAATAACCTTGTGGAATACCTGCAGTAGCAGGCCAGCAAGGCCAAAGGGTTCTGTTATGGCAAGTGAAGGGGAGGTGATGTGAGACAAACAGGACAAACTGAGAAAAGCTAAAATATTAGTTAGCTTCTCTTAGAAATCTTTCTGAGACAAGTCAACCTTATAATTCATACAGAAGTCAAAAAGCTACTGCAATCCAAGTCTCAGCAGGACCTGGAAAATTAACCCTCCCAAGGAACTCACCCTTTCAGCTTGCTGCCATTCTGGCACTGCACAGTAGCTGGCTAGCACAGATAAAACCAGGCCTCTCCCTCAATGGAAAACAGTACTGATTTATCACTTATAAGCTACTTCTAAGTAGCACACATGCAAAGAGAAAAATCGTGCCATTAAGATTTATTCTCTAAGACTCCATAAAACTCACACTGCTCACGCTGACTTTATTACTTCAATTGGGCAGTTCCAGGGCAGAAAACTTCGACCTTTAATAGAGTGATACCATAATCCCAAGCCTCCCTTTATTCCTTAGGGAAGTGTGCAAAATTAGTCACTGTGAATTTGTGGTCCCCAACATATAGTAATTTGGAAATCAACTTCCCCCAGGTCACTGCCTTGTATAACAATGCCAAAAAACCAGTCCCTGTGGATGGGAGTCCACATACCTTAGGCAATTTCTGATGGCCCTTGTCCTTCTTGGTACATAGTGTCACCTCACACTGGAGGAAGAGCAGTGAGGTGTTGAACATAGACTTAAAAATAAAGCTGAATCTCTTCTTATCCATCTCAGCTTGTGGGAGAGGAAAGTATACTTTCTTGGTACTATAGAATTTCACAGATTCATCTTTAGGACAAATGTTCTCAATGATGGTGTAATCAGACATCCTATCAGGGTGTGAAGATGGAGATATAAAGCATGTTTGAATGGCAAATCCCAGTTCTCGGTCAGTCTTAGTGACAGACACCTACAAAAACCAGAAAGATAAATTCAGAGGTGAGTAACATTTTTTACTTGATGCATGAGGACAATCTACTATGACTGGGATATTCCTTCATTTTCATAAATGTTTATGAGCTTCTTTCTAATTACAAAAGTAGCATATGTTCATTAAAGAGATATTTTCCATTTAAACTTGATATGGATGATGACAATGAATTATTTGGTTCAAATGCCAACCACTAAATCTCAAATGCAACATGAATGTCCCTTCAATCTCCTGTAAGTCCTCTGAGAGACTAAAATAAAAGTATACCATGGACCTAAGTGAATTTTCCAAAATAAATAAAACATTTGCAGCTAAAAACCCTAATAGCATACTACTGTTTACTTATAGGACAAACTCTTAAAATTTGCTTCAAAAACAAAAAACAGTACAGAGGCAGAATTGAGTTAACACAGGCAGGAAAGACTGAGTTTCTAAACTGCAACAAATCAGAGCAAACCCAGAACAGTACAGTAAAGCTCCAGATACTGAAAAGAGTGCAATCTGGTGGCCATCATGGGCCTGGCAAAGTGTCCCAGCTGCTCACAGGACCACACCGCCCTTGCCAAGTACTCTCCCTTCACTCTTCAAGCCCAAGGGTATTTTCAGGGAAATCTAATCTGGAAACAGTTCCAACTCATTTACACTTCCCTCTTACAAAACATTTGTATGGGTCATGTCCAAATCTTGTTAAGGTTCTTTTCTTTAGAAACAGGAAGTAGTGGTTAGCCAAGTGTAAACAGAATCAAACCTCAACTATCCTGAACTCAGCTAAAATCCCCAAAACAGACTAGATTCTCCATTTGGTGACATGTGGATCTCTTTGTATACTGTCTCTCCCCCTTGTATGCCTCATTCCTTAACTAAACTTAGGATCAAAATAAACTTAAACACTTTAGAAGTAAAGTTAGTTCTTACCCCTGGGCCAAGAGCCCCAGAATCCTTTCAAAAGATGTGGAAAGATAAACAACTTTCCATTCTGAGATGCCCAGGGGAAATCCCTGACATCTCATGGAGCTCTGAATCCACAGCACTGTATCAAAGATCCCTCTGCGAGTACTACACAGTACTTGACCATAAAGATGATGAAAGCAGGAGGATGCAAATGAAGACCATTATGAGACTGTCACTTTGGGGTGACATTCTGTAAATATTTACACATCACTATTTTTACAGTGTTTCTGCAGAACAAGCTGTATCTTAGAAAGATGGTAAATTATGTCCATCCTACTGACAAAAAGTACCCTTTAACATGAGTTCAGCACTCATCAAGTATAACTCACTAAAAATGTGTATCAAAAATTCTGCAAATCTTTTCTTACTCTCAAGGGAAGTATGTAATGGCACAATGTCTAGGGTATCCCAAAAATTTGTCTTGGAGGGGAAAACACGTCATCAGCAAATCCTCTATGCTAAAATAGACTGGAATCCTGGGGACAGGACTTTGAGGTAGAGCACCTGTCCTGCATGTGTAAGGTCTGGGGTTTGAGCTCCAGCAATGCCAAACAAACAAACTGTACCACACATGAAGAGTAGAATACTGTAGGTTTTGAAGTGAGACAAGTGCAAGGAAGCTACAACTCCTGCTGCTCACATATATACCCCGCGACTCAGTATCCTCAATTGCAGAGTGAGAACACTAATACTTACACGGCAGAGTTAGTGAGCGAATTAGTAATATAAAAATTACATTTAAATAATATAGCTGCCAGGCAGTCAGAGTTAGAAATGTAAAAGTTATATGTACTTCACTTAACATTTTGGCCTCAAGGTCCTTTATTTACCTACAAATGCCTCAAGTTGATCTTTATTTATGGCAGAATCTATAAATCCTACTTTGAGAAACATGTATTTTCATATATATATATATATATATATATATATATATATATGAATAATAAATAGGAAGTACGGAGACGTCTTTCAAATGGATGGGTTAACAAGTGATGGGAGAGGGGATGGATAAAAAAAGAACTGAAGAAAGAAAAATGAAAATAGAGCTTTTATAAATGGGAAGGGGATCAAGAGTTGGATGGAGCAAGGGGCAGCATACAGCAAAAGAATTAAGATGTGTTATGTACATGTACCAATTCCTCACCATAAATGTCATCATTCTTTACGGCAATCATGTACTAACAAAAAAATGTTACAGGTAAACAACACAGTTTCTAGGCAGTCAATTAGTAGTATCATTCTAGATTTAAGTTTGGAGAGTTAGATACTGTATTCTTCCTTAATTGCTCAAGACAAATCAACTATAAAAGAAACTGCCATTATATCACTAATAGTCATCCAAAGATGACCAGAGAACAGGTGGCAACATTGGTAGCATCTTAGATTAAAGGAAGGGACTGTCGTCTAGAGGGCATGGAATACATGGAAAAGGGATAAGAAGAAAGGTGGGGAGAAAAATCCAGGAAATAGTTCTTCAGATCAAGTCAATGATTTATAGGTTTTGCTTAACCTAAGTAAAAAAAATTTCCTACCAGCAGTGGAAAACAAAGATGAAGCACAGTTGGTTGCTGTCCTATTTAGCATTTTAAATAGTTTAAATCTATTTTTTTTTAAATTTATAACATTTTCCCCATCTCTTAAGTTCTCCTTGATGTATTCAATATTTCAAATATATTTAGTAAAAAGACTTGGTCCACTTTTCACTAAATTAAACTACACAAAATACAGAGGATATTTGAAAAGATATAATAGGAAAACAAGAATAAAAAGGAGAAAAAAACTACCAGTAATATATGAAGCCAGCACTGCAGTAATGAAGGAAAAACCTCCAAAATATCCAGGATAAAGTACAGAAGGAAGATTAGCCATTGGTAAGCATAAACTAGCAAAACCATAAATTAGTCAAACCAGACACATACTTAGAAAACAAAGTACTGTTAAACAACGCCACTAAAATTCACAGCACAATAGGAAGCCACTGACCAAAGACACATATGTATTGTGCAGCCAGGAAAGCCAGAGGAAAACAGCACCCCTTGGATTAGAGGAGAGTTATGATTAGGAACAGTATGTGAAAAGCAGAGTTCTTTCCTCAGGGGGGAAAGTAGGGGCAAAGAAAGAAGGGACACTCTCAAAATAGGGATCACAAGAAGAGAGACAAGAGTCCACATGATCAAGGAAATTAACACGTGGAGCCAGCAGGTTTGGTCCCAGGGCCAGTGCAGATGTGAGAGTTACCTTTTTAAAACAGAACTATGTGCCCTGAAGTCACTTTTAACATATGGAACTATCCTATTTCAATCCCTTGAGCTCAGTGCTCCACTCACAGTGAAGCAGGACACCAGCCTGCAGCTTAGCACCCAAACCCAGCTCATCAGATGACAACATCCCTTGAGACTGGCAGACAATACCCCCAGCTGAAACACTACAGGTTCTGCCCACAGCACAATGGCAACAGACAGTCTGGTGCCACAAGGAGACCTGTCTTTTATAGAGTCCAATTTGTGAACCTACATAGTTGCACTGATAAGAAGTTATGTTCTGTCCCTTTCAAATGGCACTCTGAGGATACATGACAGTAGTACCTGTGGACAATAGTATGGATTATGGAGCCACAGAGTCCGGGGGAGGGAAGGATCCAAGTCTGAAGTCTTGTAGGTAGCAGCTAGGTGACCTGGGACAAGTATGTTCCTCAATTTTGTCACCCATACAATGAAGTTACTATTTCCTGTTCTCACAGGCTTGCTTTGAAGAGTTAATTAATTACTACAGTGCCTACAACTATATTTGGCATGCTGTACACCAGCAATAAAATTAGCTGCTGTTATTTCATTATTAATCCCACTACCTAATATTTTGCAGTCATTCCAGGTTTATGCTATGCTTGATTATTGGCTTTATATAGGAAATAGTTTTAATAAATGTATATATTTAGATAATTTATGGAAATAATTATTTCTGTGACATATGGTAGCCAATGGTATTGACTTAAAAATAAGTGCAATTTAAAAGACAATGGGTGAGGCGATTTGAAACATTTCACGGTTAACTCTGACAGGGCCGCTTGCTTCTAAACTATTGTTCTAAATACCAGCCTCAAAGCAAGCGCAGAGCTTTACCAGAATTCATACTCTACTCTTATTATTTTTAACATTTATCTACCAAATATTTTCTCCATTTAGCATAATGTGTTAAATACTGAATTTTCCTATCTTGTTTAGAAAGTAACCTGAAGCATTTTCAGAGCCAAGCCGTCACTCCAGGCAGGGAGGACCATGAGGAGAGGAAGGAAGAGGCCCGCGGCAGGAGCGTTAGCTATTGTCTCAGAACTGCAACTCGGAGCTGAGCTGAAAGCCCAAGGCTCAGGTTAGTGGTCTCACCTCAACATAAATGTGTCCATTCTCTGCCACAGAGAAGATCCCTTGGGAGGGCACCAGAAACAGGTCAGTGCTGTACAGCTCCATGTTGAAAGTGATGTTTCCATTGGGCTGGTCCTGGAAGCTACTGGGATTCCTCAGTTGCCTCAAGCTACAATTAAACTGTAAAAAAAAATCCACAGAAAAAGATAAAGCCCTTCACAGGAAGGAAGAAGGTGCTGTAGCTTTATAAGCTCTGGCCCCTAACATACAACTATATTTTCTGATAGTCCCTAGTGAAAGCCAAGTAAATGGACAACACTGTTCATGAACTACCTACTAAGAGCCAATACATACCATGACAATTTCAGAACGGCTGAAGAGGAAAGCATCTCCTTCATCTAAATCTCCTGGAAATCCATTATCACCTGACTCCAAATCTTCATAACCATCTGGCCAGCCACTGCCATCCCCAGGCAATGGAACCTGTAGCACAATCTAAAAGGCAAAGAAAGCATAGTCATTGTTACAAACAAAACAAAAAACCCCTAACCACAGGCATTTTGGTCTACTTCATATAAATACCTATGTACCAATTCAGACATGAATTTAAAATCTGACTTCAACATAAAAAATCCACAAGCTTTAAGGATTTCACCTACAAAGTTACAAAAACTGACCAATACAAGTTTTAGAAAATATCTAAACTAAAATTTTATTTTCCCTGATGAAAAGTACATATTTATTTGATAACTCCATTGAAAAATTATACATTATTTCCTAGAGTGAGAAGACTATATACTGAAACAGTTGAATGGGATTGTCACCAAGCTTATATTGTGGGGGAAGGCTTTTCCTTTGGGCCTTTACTTAAAAACTCTAAGCAATACTAAGAGTTGGCTCTTGCAAACAGCTTTTATTATTTGTTCCCTTTAAAATTTGCAGAAAGTCTGGCTTCACTTAGAAACAAAGAACCTAAGGTTTATAATGGAGTCAATCTCATCTTTCCTCTTTTGCCCAGTATCTTTCTGTATGGTGTACAGATGCAGAAAAGAATATGTTCTTTTTCAGAATAATCTATCTTAACACTGGCTAAAATCATTGCTTCTGGATTAGTTCTAAGTAACAGGGAGAAGATCTGTCAAGAGCATGATTCTACAAATAAAATCCTAATTTCTCTCTACTTAGTATTATTAGATTCTGAACGTGATACAAAACAAAAATATACGGCAATCCTAAAATATTACAAAAAATAGTGATAATTAAAACAAAATATTCATCAAAGGGAACAGAATAGGAAGAATATGAAGAAAAACTCGCTCTCTTACCAGGTCCTCAAAAGAAAGTACTGATGCAATTGAAACAAGTACCCAGGCTATTGCTTATTCTATAATCATAATAAAGTACATGAAAATATATGCTAAAGAAGCATCTTTAAAAGGTCGTATGACTTCCTTTCCTAAAGCAATTGATATTTTTTGTTCTTAAACAGATTATCATACCCTGTTACTGGTGTTAACTTGGACATCAGTTCTTAAATACCAAAAGTCAAGTACAGCATTAATATACGACATTCACTCCACTAGGAAACACTAGATAACTGCAAGAAAATTAGTGTTGCATTAACAAGAAATCAAAGGTTAATAAATGAATTATTTGTATAACAAATGGGTATTTGCTAGGCCAGAAGAAAGATTACTGAATAAGAGATCAGGAAGCTGGATTCAATCCTAACTTTGTCATTAACTAGTCACCTGAATCTAAGCAAGTCTTTTAACTCTCCAGAGTTTAATTTCCTCACCTGTGAAATGAGGAAATTGAATGAGATCATCTCAGAGTACTTTCCAGCTCTAATATTCTGAGCTTCTCAGAGGAATAATAAACACGGGCCCACAGAAGAACTATGCCATATACCTCACTGGCCAGAGCCTCCCATCGCCAGTCTCTTCTTTAGACTGGGTCAAGTTACTGGCTGCTTGGCAGGGCAAAGAACCAAAAGCCCAGCCACCCCTCCTATGTCAACACAGGAGTAAGCGCTCAGAGACAGACACATACTCTGTGCCAGCGTAGACGCAGCATGTCTGAGCCTTATTCTTATCACTGAAAGTACAATCCTATTACAAAATTAGTACTTTGAAATTCTTGTTAGAGTTCATGTTTTGAGTCCTTCTAAAATGCCTTTGCCTACCACAGTCTTTACTCTCAGAGAACAGATTTAAACTGAAGAAAAAAAATTAGATGAAGTGACAAGAAAGATTGCTACAAAGTTAGTTATTGTTATGGTTATCATGAGAAATCTATAGATTCTTTCTCCAGGTAACTTCTAAATGTAGTGTTTTTCCTAGAAGTGAAGCAGGTGACTTGATAATTCTTTCTAGATTTTAAATTCTCTTTTTGGGTCTTTATGAAGAAGGGAGAAACCCTCTCACTTCTGGATAAGACCCAAATGAAGACAGAGAGATCATGCATTTGGTTAGAGCTTCTCATATGTAGCTCAAGGGTGTGGATTTTATCCTGTAAAGACACGGTCCTCTAAAGGCCATTTGATGGTTCAGATTACCTTAGAAAGAAGTCATAATCACTTTGCTAGTGAATCCTTTACCATTAGGAGATGGGAAGAGAAAGAGGGTGAGATCACTACAACTCCAGCTGAGAAAAGAAGACCTTCCAACTCCTAAAGACCCACCTATAAAGCATATTAAGAGCTCAGGGTGAAGGTGCTCCATATTTTGTTAAGAACTGACACCTGGCTTTATTTAGGCATGTCACTTTCATAGAAAGAGAAGACTAATCTTAAGGGAACACTCAGCAATTGTCTGGAAAAGGGAAAAGCTTTGTTGTGGACAACACTCACAGAGTTATAGTAAACTACACCATGGGAGGCTGACTGCCGGTGCCGCGTTCCACAGCCATTCAGCGGAGACTCCAGAATGAAGTGTGTGCTGTTCACCTTGGCCTTGCAGGAACGATCCAACAGAGTGAGCTCCATCCCTGGGTGGCCATTGGTCTGAAAAACAACCACCAAAGATATCCTGAAAGGCTCACAGGCAGTTCTCTGTGCACAGCGAACACAAGTGGCCTGACCTTCCATGTAAAGGTGGCTGAAGGCCTGTATCCTGCCCCTTCCCCCACTTACCTCTTCCCAGCTGACCACCTGTGAACAGCCCAAGAATTGTGTTTGTTGGCCTTGGAAATTCAATAGCTAAATATTGACGTACAAAGCTTTGGAATCCCCCTCCCCTTCACTGAGAACAACAGGAACCAGGTGAGACGCGCAGCCAAGCGGAAGTGGGACCATCCAACTAAAAACCATACCAAGGCTTCAGCCTCCAAACTAAAAGAGAGCGCATGCACACAGAATGGGCCAAGATGGGAAAGGAGGTAGCCTCTCTCTCCCATTACACTCTGTCAACAGGTTGCACTGACCTGAAAAGAATCTTTTTCTACAGCCACAATCATCTTTTCATTGTCACATTTGACTGATGGGATAATATCCATGCTCCCTTGTGCTTCTTCCGGTTCTCTGGGACCAGGAAACAGTTGTGTACTGGGGATGACAGAATCCTTTGGCCTAGGTATCCTATCTTCTCCCCCTTCCTTCCGGCCTCTCCTGGCGATATCAGGGAAAGGAAAGGGGAGACCTCCAGTTCCGCCAACCCCTCCCTGGAAGGGTGGGTTCTCCGGATCAGGCAGTATGGCTGGGTCCAGCAGGATCTGTAGCCCAGGAGGGATGGTATGGACTTCCTCATCTCTCATTTCCTCTGTGGCAACAGAAGAAGGCAAATCATCATCAGTGTGGGATGCCAGGCCACAATCATCATGATTAGAGGCAGAGCAGGAGGAATTAGCACAGAATGGGCAGTGTAAAATTATATTTAAAAAGCAATGTTTAAAAGCAAGGCTGAATTCTAGTCTTGGTGCTCCATTAATTGGGTGGCTCTTGGCCTTCTCTATGCCTCAATTTTCCAACTTTTAAAAGTTAGGGAGTTGCATTATATCTGTATCTTAACCTTGGATATACATTAAAATCAATTTTGAAGCTTAAGAAAAATCACTATGCCCAGGTTATACTCCAAGCCAATTAAAACTTAAGACTCTTTGAGACATAATCAACACATTTTCTGCTCCCTATATGACTGCAAATATACAGCCAAGATTGAGAAACTGTTTTGGTAGCTACTTCTATAATATATAAATAAAAAGGCTAAACATCTGTGACTCAACTTGGGGGGGGGCAATATTATTCCATTCAAAAGCCATTAGACTACTTTCCTTGAATTTACAAATTTAAAAAGATTTCCTGAAACAATAGTAATACTTTTATTTACTTATTTCTTAGGGTTTCTGGGGATCAAACTTAGGGCCCTGAGCATGATAGGCTAGCGTTGTACCATCAACAGTACTCTCTGCCCCAATTTTTGTATTTTAAAATTATTTTTCTACTTCCTTTTTAATTGTTAAATTCTAGCAGGTACTGAGTTTCCCATGCTTTTAGAACTCAGTATCTAATGGAAAAATAAAGAGCTACTAAGATGCACTTATCACTTCAAAGAGAGAGAGAGATTCCCATACAAGCTATATTCAGTATTCTATATTTTCAGCAGTTTATAGGAAAATTATTTCCCCAGTATTCCCTACTTTCTACTCACTTAAGGCCACCTGATGTATATCTGAAGTCAAATCCAAATCAGTGGAGGTTGGTCTTGAAGATGACCAATGAACTTGAACTCTCCTTCAACATAATCTTTTTGAAAATGATGCTACAGTTGTATGACTCCCAAAGAAGTCATAGCTTTGGAGGGTCTTTAACTTGTACATTAAAACTTTTACAATGACCTTGTAAGACAGGTGCTATTATTTTCCCCCTAGTTACTCAAGAGAAAGCTGAGGCTCAAAATTATACAACTTCTCTCCAAATAGTGAATAAATGGTGGCACTGGGATTTGAACCTATACTTGTAACCTCCACTCTACGGGCACTGTACTCAGTGGGACCAGGGATAAGGAACAGGTCTGAATATCAGAAAACTTGGAGCTTGAGTGACATTAGTTGTAAAACTGGATATTCTGGAAAACTTGAGCCTCTGCTTTCTGCTCCATCAATGTGAGTGACAACTCTGTCCTTCCCCCTGGGTAACAAAGCCCAAGTATGAGTCCTTCTGACCATTTTCTTATAAGATTAAGCCTCTGATCATGAACTTTCCTGCAGTCCTAACCCATCTGGATCTTCAGCCATCTGTGATCATTTAGGTACCTCTGAAAGATTTAGTCCTAATAAATATGATCTACCACAAATTTTCTGACACAATCAACTGTTATGAAAATCTATCATAATTTTGCTAAAATAATCTGTCATGATTCTAGATAATTATACATCTTTTGGAAGAAAGCAGTCAAAGAAATTATTAAAATGTACAACCAGAAAACAGCACCATTCAAGCTAAAGTAACAGTTCTACACAGAAAAACATCAGTTGGTATTTTTCACACAACAACCTCCCTAAAAGTCATACTTACCATTGTTTTCAACTCTGAGATGAAATCTGTTAGCCACAGGAGCCACTGTGTATGACGTCACTGGACTATAACCATTGTCCAAAGCCCACTTCACCAGATTCTCTTGTGTAGAAGGAATGTCGTTTCTTATTGATGTAGTCATTGTCATGGATCTTTCACTCTCTTTCCCAAAGCCAATACTATTGGGAGCCTAAACAAACAAACAAAAACTTCAATAAAATAACAACCACAAAAAAAAAACAGCAAAATTTTACTCCTGACTCAAAAAATCAGAAAGTACTTCAAATAACAATAACATTGCATATGAGGGATTATTTATTCTTTTGATCCTTATTTTCCTTGGGCTAAGAACACTGACGTGAAAAACCTTTGACAGCAGATGTAGAAACACCTAAACATGCTGTGTGACCACAGCATTTGGGTCACTTAATTGATAAAAATAATCCAGTGACAGCTACATAAATAGCCACATGCTAAATATACCTAGTCCATCCCTAGAGAAGCAGTTTAATGGTTACTTTATTAGCACACAATACTGAATATGTATACCAAATTCTCTTTTATTTATTTAAAATTTGGTGTAAAGTATATAGGTCTACATGTTATATGATCCTGTCCCCACAAAAAAAAAGGTCTGGGCTTTTAATTTTGTGCCAGTATTTAAACGAAAGATGGCACAACCTAGTGACTTCACTGGGGAGACTATCCCAACTTTATTAAATTCCATATAGTTAAACAACAAGTATTTATATTTCATCTATAATTTATGATCATCTTAGCATCCTTTATGTTTGTCAATTCTATTAAATAAATATGCCTACATTTTATATTCTAAAATGTTAATTAAAGTTATCCGCTAGGTGTCAATTTTTTTCAGCAAAATAAGGAAACCATAACATTTAGTTTCACTGTGTAATCAGTTACAAAAGTAAAACAAGAGTCATAAATGGGACTCTTAGTAACCAGGGCCTGGAAGGGAGAAACAGTCATCTTCCCTGACCCCTGTAACAGTAACTTTGTTAGCAGCAGTGGGAGCCGAGTGCTGCAGAGAGTTCCCCAATGGGAAGACACATTTTCAACAACTGCTCCAACAGGGCTGGGAAGCCCTTCCACTGTGCAGATTATAGCATTTCATGCTGAATAAAAGCCACTGTAATTTCCATGCCCAATGATTTTCTCCTGCATATATGCAGCATTTTCTCTAAATTCCTCATTTGTTTCCCATTCTGTTTGCCCCTAACATGACTAAATATTAATCCTTTCCCACTGTAAAACCATAAAAGATTCACAGGCTCTAAATTCTCTCGGCCTCTTTGGTTGTGGGAGATTGGCTGAGGACACATACACTTCAATTCAAAGCTTAAAGGATCTCACCCGGTCTGTTTTTCTATTACCCAAAGTGCTTATCTGAAGGAAGACTGCCAGACTGACCAGTCACAACCAATGCACATAAAGGAACCAGATGGACTTTTAACCAAGTTCTGCAGCCATCTGGATACTCAGCTTCAAAGATTCAGAATAGTTTAGCTCTGATTCAGAAAAAACTCCTTAGAGAAATTAAAGGAAAGGAAGTAGAGGAAGAAGGGGGAGGGGAGAAGAAAAAAAAAGAGAACGAAGAAAAGAAAGAAAACTAAAATAGGGTAAAGCAGGATCCACTTTGTTGCTAGAATGTTTTACTCATTTGGTCACCAGTAATTTCTTAAGCATAGCTTCTTCCGGCCTTTCAAAGCAGCACATCATTTTGATTGGCTAGAATCACAGCATTGGTCTAAACAATGCTGCGTGGCCTCATCTGCCCTGGTCTTGTACGTTGCTGGACAGCTGAGAAAATACTACATTTTGAGAATATTATCATTATAACTACCATTGGCCCATTTATACCAATATGGAATAATCTGCCTACCTCTTTCCACATTACATCTAGCTGTCAGTACCTGATTAAGGATAAGAACTTTTTAAAAACTAGATATCTGCCCACACATTTATAAAGCAGCAAGGCTTGGGACAATGGTAGGCAAGCTGGCTCTCAGTACTGCAGAAATTCTTCACTCTTTTCAATCATATTGGAGGTAACAGGGAGTTCAATCAGGCCTCCAAATGCCACCACCATCTTCCACAGTCACATCTTCAAAGATGATAAGCATGGTTAAAAAGTCTAAGTGCCTCTACCCTTTGTTCCCCATATCTGCATCAGAATTTACGTGGGATGTTGGGAAAAGGTGGGCTAAAGAGAGTAGTGCCTACACTTGCTGATTTTAAAAAATGACTTTTCTAAGAATATGCTGTCTGCTGCCAATCTGTAAATCCTAAGGCCATATAAAACAGTATAAGACCAGGTTTACTTGATCTCTTCTTTTTTGTTCTGTTTCTTTCCCCCCTCGCTTTGGAAGTGATTAAGCATTGACCATAGGGAACTTGAGGAAAGAGCCAGAGCTAGATGCGACAGTGTGGATACATTCAGGCTTCCCATTCTTGCCCAGCACAACCTTTTGATTTCTTTGGACCATTTTGCCATCGGAAGGGTACATTCTCCCTACCTACGCACAAGGCATCCATGTTTAATGTGCTCTTATTTAAAGTTACTCCAGCAAGCTCCTTATGGTTACTATAGTAGATATCTTTCTTTGTTTTCACCTTGTTTAGAGAAATAATCTAATTGTTTCTATAGATATGTCCTTAATGTCTTTAAGATGGCCCCTTTTTTATTGCTAGGCACCATGTGAGACACTTTACATATATTATCATATTTAATCCTCTAAAATAAGGAGAGAGGTATTGCTATTCCTGTGTTAGGGAAAGAGAACCAGAGACTTACAGAGAACTCAAGATGTACAGGAATTATGTCCAGTACTTTAGACAAAATATCCTGCAGGCCTTAACCAATACTTGTTGTATAAATAAATGAATGAGTAAACAAATGAACTCAGTTAAACCACTGAAAGTACTCGCATTATACCTATTTAACAGGTGAGTAAACAGATTCAGTGTTCAATTAGATTGCCCAATATTTGCTAGGGATAACAACAATCAGAGATGAGCCTTGAATCTAGCACTGTCTGACCCAGAGCCAGGGTTCTTAAAATACTAGAAATAAGGTCTCTATAAAACATTTCTAAGTAGTAACTTAAATCTTTTTATTACTATGTACCTTTCTTTTTTCTACAGCCTAGTCAGAATTCACATCTGAGACAGAATTAGGAAATCACCAAGCATGAAACTGATTGGGAGGGGGAAAAAAAGAACATCATGAAACATTACCTAATTGTTTAGTAATGTTGTCATGCATTGTCCAAAATTGGCCTGGAACAGGAGTACAGCCAAGGAGAGGAATATAAACAGATCTTTCTTGGGATGAGCGATCTCATTTCTAACCTTTCTGATTCATATGAGAGATGGGACATTCCCAGTGAACTCTGGGCTGCCACGGACCAGGCATATATACTCAGGGAGAGAAAGAGCCACTGAAGGGTCAGGGCTGAAAGAATATTTATACAAGAACTCTGGCTGGGAATTAAAATGTACCGTATGTTTTTTTGCCTTTCAAAGCATGATTCCTTTTCCTGTTTTTGTTATTCTGAAATTAAAAACATTTGCTTGGTGTGCCAGGCAGCAAAATCAGGAGACATCCCAGGTCACCAACACCCTGTGTGTCATGCCAGGGAAGGCAATAAAAGTATCTGTGACTTCAGAAAAATCACGGCTGGGCTTTGTGCTTGACACCAAATTAATATATCACTGTTACACATAATGAGTTATTGGGACCCTCACAAAGTTAAAGAAAAAAATGCAGAAACCCACAGCAACCAGAAAAGATTACTTTAAAATTAAGATGTGCATGCTCCTGGCTTTGCCTGCTGCCTACCACAAGTGTCTTTACATGATGTTGCCTAGGAAACGATTGGCTTTGCTCCTACTATATTGCAAGGAAAGCGCCATGCATGAGTGAATATCAAAACCAAAGATGGCCCTCTCCTAACATATTTAAAGCATAATATTCACTCCAACTGATTGAATATAGGTGAAACAGAAGTTGGTTAAATATTTTCAAAAAAAAATAATGCATAAAGCTTTGAGCCTACAAAAGAGATGCAAAAAAAGTTTTAAAATACAAGGACTTGGGGCTGGGGATTTAGCTAGGCGGCATAAGCGCCTACCTTGCAAGCAGGCAGTCATGGGTTCGATCCCCGGTACCGATAAAAAGGAAAAAGACAAAAAAAACAAAAAAAAAACAAAAAAAAAACAAGGACTTACTGTTTAACTTTCCATATTATTCACTCCACTAGTATGAAAAATAGCCATTTCCTAAACACATCTGAGGTAAGATTTATTGTATCTACTTCAACATTCAACTTTTCAGGAAGTTAGCTGCTGCATCCTATCATGCCAACCAGTGAAGCCTCTTAAGTGCATGATTTGCATGAAATAAGATGTTTAAGGAACAGGATGGAGCATACTCAAAGTTCCTGGATTCTTCTATCAGTGTTCCAGCCCTAAGAGTTTGCAGCAAGCAAAAAACTCATGCTGATACAGAGTATTTAACTCAAAAGAAAAGTCTATGATGTTAGCAGGGGTCAGTGCAATTTTCCAAATCTTCCCTAAGTACATGACCCCAAATAAAGTCTGATATTCAGGATATGGTTCCCTTACAGGACATTCAACCATAAAAGGCTGAGCAATGTTAATTATTCTACACTTACTATGTCTAGAAAGTGCATTTCAGGAATTTCCCAAATGAAGCAACTAAGGTTCAGAAAGGCAAAAGGGCTTGTCCAGGTCACAATTTGTAAATGGAAGCGTTTAAGACTCAAACCCAGGTCTGCCTTAGCCCTAGAGACCACACTTCAATCACCACACGGAACCCCCTTGTCAAGAGAAACCAGAGTACTTTCATAAAAGTAAAACCTGAGAGAGTTCAGAGATTCAAAAGAGCTAGAACCTTTACAAAAATAACACTCATAAGCACAGTTTACTGCCATTCATCAAGACACAAAAAAATTCAAACAACTTACAATAACTTTCAGGTTTCCCTTAACATCAAAAGATTTGATCACCCAGTTGACAGACTTTTTACACTTCAAGATCAGGATGAGATTTTTGACCACAGCAGAATCCTCTGGAGAAGGTCTTATGTCAATTATTATATCCACCTGGAAGGCACTGAGAATGGAAAACAAAGGCAAAGTAAGGACCTCAATGCCAGAACGTTGCAGCTATCTCCCCTCTTCCAAGTCTTCATGTTTCCAGTGTCTGGCCAGTTGATTAAAAAGCTGGAGTCCATCCCAGGCAAATGACATGTGCAAAACAGATTGTTACTGCACACATAACAAAATGGTTTTACATAACAATAGAAATACATGCCTGCTGATTACTAGCCACTCAAGTTTTTCTCTTCTTTGGGAGGGGAAAAAGGTGGTTATTTAATGCAGCCACTGTTTGAAATGGACTTGAACAAGCCAGAATAGTTTACTTCTAAAGCACAGTCAATGGTTTTCCAACCTATGACACCACTTCGTTGTGTATCTCCAACATGCTATACACTCAGATTCCTTCAAATCAAGAAGCCAAGCGAGTGGCAGTCTGGTGAGGAGGGCAGCTGGTGACCGGGAGGAGGGAGGCAGGGTGGTAAAATAATTAGGAAACTTCAGAATAAAATAAGAGGTAAAAGGCTGAAGGTACTCGGGCTGAAGAATCTGACCTACATAAGGCTTGCTTAAGCCATTAACAATTGTGAAGAATCATATCTCAAACTTCTGGACATACTGTTATTACAATAAAGAAAGCAGATGGTCAACCTAGTGATTGCAAGAAAATTGATGAGTACAACTCATTTTCTAAGAATTAACATAAAAGAGGATTTTTTATTAAACAATAACATCTCTGTCATTCTGAATTTAAGGGAAGAGTCTTTATGTCTATCTTGGTTTTACATACTTACGAAGCGTAAAGTGAATGGTATCCCCCATGAGGCCTTAGGCTTAATACTGAAGTATACTGGCCAGATTGTTTCTAGTCCCATCCGTTCTTAATTTTCCACTAATTCCTCACATGAGACTAAGTGAAATCTTACCAAAACTGATATGTAGCTTTTTTTTTCACTTTTGAAACAAAAACAATTATAAAATTAATTTTAAAATTCCTCCGCAATATAAAGTTAAATTTCTAAATCACTAGTCCTCATGAAATATGAAATGGGAGAAAAAACTTTCTTTTCCATTTTTGTTTCTTTTAAAAATTTTCTAATTATTCTCAAAGGGAGAGTCTAATTTCCAATCCAAGGGTAGGAAACTGACACAGAAAAAAAGAAAATAAGAGAGAGGCTAGTTGTATCTAATGGTTCCTTGGTATGTCACCATGAAGAACCTTTCCCCAACGCAGGCACATACTCCCCACTCCCCAGGACGGACACACACACACACACACACACACACTCCTGCACACACAACTTTCAAGCAAACAGTTCTGCGTATGTAAATGCTCTGAGGACTATGAAGAGAACTTTATTCAAAACAGAATGTTACTAAACTGAAAACTATGTTAATAAGGCACATTTTGTAATTTTCTCAAGATGGATAAACGTCAGTCAAAGGGAATCATGATGGAATGAGAGTAACTGTTTCCTATAACTAATACCCAGAAATTTAGAACAGGCTTCAGGAACTCCTCTGGACCACAGAGAGTCTAGAGACATGCAAAAAATAAGCTATCGCACTTTGCCTACTTCCTCTTCACAGCTTCTGTGAACCACAGGCATTGCACCCCTCCCTACCTATGAATCAGGAAAGATTTTTCCTTTTTACTTTCATCTTGTTTCAGTTCAGAAGAAATACACACATTTTTGCTCACCTGTAAGGGTTAGAGCTGGGGGTGATTAACTCGATGATGTGTACTTCCTTATCCTGGGGCTGGCTGGACATCACACACCCTTCTGCTGCTTTGGGCTGAAGGTACTCAGCGAGATAATTGAGTGACAGAAAATTTTTCCCAATGTTGCAAGTGGGAGGAAACACTTGATCTGAAAGTAAGGAAGCACAGAGTGACCTGTCAAACACTGAGCTGCGTAGAACTAGGCTCAAAGGGAAGATGTGATGGTGAAACTGAGCGAGCTTAACACAAGGCCCCACAAGCCTGAAGGAAGCACCAGACCTCCTCAGCCACCGCTCTGCAATGCTTCCCAAAAGGTTACCAGTGACTTCCTGCTAAGCAATTCTAATGGGCTCTTTATGTCTACATCCTTTTGGTGCTTGTTCTCCATGATCGTTCTTACTTCATCCATCTACACTGATCTATATCTGAGTTTCTTTCACTGTGGTAGCCCCACAACCTTTGGTACATGCCACAATCTACTTGTTAGGACCTCACTTTGGGTAACGTGGCTCAGAACCTAAAGCTGGGGCACAGGCAGTGTTAGTTTAAAGTTCCATAGTTTAGCCCAGTGTAAACCAAGGTTAGGAACATGAGATCCTTTCTCAGCCCTTTGTCTTTTACATTCCCAAAATGATCTCAGTCATGGCTCCTTCTCACTTGTATCTAGAGCAAAACTCCTTTTCTGAGTTCTAGACTTGCCAACTTTCTACTAAGCCATCTCCCACCTAAAATCCTAACAAGTATTTCACAGTTAGCATACTCAGCACTGAATCCATTATATATCCAATCCCCAAATATACTTCTCCCCAGGTATTTACAAGTTAAATTCATAGAAAAACTAGTTACCCAATTAATTTTCTAGTCCACACATGTAACACTAATCATCCCCTGTATTTATTTCTCACAGCACTTTATACTCTGTAGATTAAAGGTAAATGTTTGGGATAAACAGGGAGAGCAGACTTTTACTCTTTGTCACTTCTTGACCCAGATAACTGCTGTTTACATGGCCCTACAGTTTTCAGGGTGGTTTTTACAAACATCATCAAGCTGAGGGCTGTTCACCACCTCCAGTGGGGAAAGCAATGAAGGTACCAAGAGTCTGAAGACACTCCTCAAGAGCCCGTGCCATTTACACAGCACTGCAGTCAATGGGGTTTCCATCCAGTGGTTTAAATGTTTAATCAGAACCTGAGGAGACTGCTAGAAGCGTGACAGCAGGGACCAGTGTCAAGGAAGTTCTAGGTGTTGCAAACTTTTCAGAAGAGGTAGTTAGAGACCTGGCATTTTTATGAAACAGATTTCTGCCTATTTCATTTTAAAGAATGGCTGCCAGAGTCCACATCCACTGAAAGTTTCACCTGATGGTAAGGAATCAACAACCCAGGATGTTCCAAGATTGGGCTAATAGTGTCCCTCACCGCCATCTGTGTAGCCTCTCCCATACTAAAGTGCAGCACACACAGCAGCCGCACAGCTTCAAGCACTGCAGCATCCCACCACCATTCCAGGAACGGAGAAGAACAGAACAGTTCACAAGGGCCCTGCTTTTAGGCTCACTGCAAGAGAGCATTGGCTCTGCACTCTGCTTTCTCTTCCAAAACCCCCTCAGAGAGAACAGGCTCCCCAACTGGAGCTGCTCAAGCAGCCTTCCTTCACATCTGCTGAAGGTTTTTGCCAGATGTGCAGATGAGGTATGCACACCCTACAGCTGCAGCCCTGTGATGCCTCCCCCAGATCACAGGATGGAAAATGATATTGGAACAGCAGAGTTGAGATTTAATTGGGAATCAAGTGTGCATATGGGACAGAGAATTCAAGAGATAGACCCCTCCTGGGACTGTGGCCTGCATTTCCAGTCCACAAGCGTGCCTAGCTTGTCACTGGCATGTAATAGGCACACAGTATAGGTTTCCTGAATTCACAAATGACGTGAGACTTCAAAGTTCACCCATGTTGGTAAGCCAGTAGAAAAGGTTTCATTGTTCAAAAGTTTCTGGGGGTTTTTGTTTTGTTTTGTTTTTCTGGTACCAGGAATCAAACTCAAGACCTTGTACTTGCCAGACAGATGCTGTACCACTGAGCCATATCCCTGGGCCAAAAGCTGCTGTTATTAAGGGTTCCAGTCCTAGATACCATTGTCACTAAGTTCAATAAGCTGATCATTTTTTGTTGTGTATGTAGGGTTTTTTCCTCCACAAATAACTTTCCACATGCCTGGCATCAAAACTTACATAAAGTGCCAAGTAGAAAGAAAACCACAATGGGGAATCCCCAGGGAGAAATGTAATAAGTCTGGGGGTGGGGAGGAAGAGTACTTTTTTTTTTTGCATTTGAAGAAAGACCAACAAATGACTTTGAGAACCAAAAAGATACACTCAGAGCAGGAATTAGCTTAGGAAGTAATGCAAATGCCCCACTTTTCTGCTCTGGAAACTGCAGCTCTGGGGTTGGCAGTAACAGAGACCAGTTGGTGTAAGAGCTAACATTCTTCTCTACCCAGACAGGTTAGAACAGCTCTCAAACTTTGAGCAAGCACCATAGTCGGGGTGGGGTGGGGGGCTCATGAGAACAACTGCTGATCCCACCCCCAAACGGCATTTCTAACAAGCTCCCAGGTGATGCTGCCGCTGCTGCTACTGGGGTAGGAATTAGACTTTGAGAACTGAGACTTGGCATGGGGAGGCTCATGGCTTGGATGGGGAGTGGGGGTGAAAGGAAGGTAGAGACACATCAGATTCTGGAAAACTAGCTCATGAGGCTGGCCCAGGAACCTCACTGAGGGTGACATTTGATGACACTGTCTGTGATCCACCGACCTAACCAAGGAACCTCCAATTCCCACTGCATGCTTTCATGGCTTAGCCCAGTGACTTAGACCTGGCTAGAGCTGGAGACAAATTCCAGGGGCTCCACAGGAATTACCAAGAAGTTAACCAGTGTTTTGCTGGGCTGGACATCAGGTCTCTAAAATTCATTTCCCTAACCAATGTGTAGCTTAGTCACCTAAGTTAATCAGCCCTGCTTACAAGGCAGGTGATTTTTAGAAATCCGTGTACTATCAGAGAAATCCGTGTACTATCAAAGAAACAGAGCCCAATATTCTGAATGTTACTATAGCAAATGTTCTTATTCTGACAAATTCCAAGGCGTAATCAACATTCTTTCATGCTACTAGAATTCTGCTTCAGAAATGCAGACCATTGGCCAAGGATTAGAACTTGTATTAAAAGAGTTTTCATTTTGTCTCAGAGGGACTTGACCATCTGTTATTTGCAACCTGACTACTATAATAGCCTGGTAACAAATTTAAAATCTTTTGAAAAAACCTAGCTCTCATTTAAAACTCTTCCTCTCATCACAATTAAACAAGTCTTTCCATCCAGCAGTCCACTTTTATTTTCAGATTATGCTTATTTGGTGAAGACTCAACATCTACCATCAGGCAACAATCATTATTAGATTGCAGAGTCAGGAAACTTGGGTTTCAGATCTGGCTTTTCCACTTGCTAGTAATAATGGATTTTAACCAATTTACTTAACCCTCCACTAAGCCCTCTGTACAATGGTAGAAATCAGGTCTCCCTCCTGGGATTACTGTGGGGTTAAGTGGGATGCATGTGAAAGCCCTGATGTGGCCTCAGTAAGCAGCACACACTCTACTGTTGCTGTTCACCTTTGCTCTATCTGTTTCATATGCACTTAAAACAGTCTTGATCCAAAAAAGAGCAGGGATTGAGCATTCAATGACCCTCACTTTCTTGCCATGCTATCTGTGGAGGAGGTGACAACTGCTAAAGAATTCACCAGATAGCACTGTATGGTGAAGACCTAAAACACAGTGCTCACAGTCACCTGACTAACATGGACTCATTCACAAGAGTTATTGCTTTGTAAACTTGTGGCAGTTCCGAATATACTCAACTAAAAATAATGATGAAAATGTTCTATAAAAAACAATATTCTTCCAGAATTGGGTTGCTGGCTATTTAAGCCTGTCTGCAAGGCAATTAAAATGGGCAGTCTCTTTTCCAGGCCATGTAGTTCATTTCTCCAATAACTTATCATATGCATTAATATTAAAATATATTTAAGCACTTTCCTTTGATATTGCCCAAATTAAAATGATGTTTCAACTATACATTGGTACTGGCTTCAAATACATGTAGAAAGACAGGTAACAGAAAACTCATCTGTTGACCCAATTGCTAACTCCTTAATTTCATAATCATCATCTTACCACATTCTTTACTTTTTACCCTCTACTTCTGATGTCTGTGCACAGGCGCCTTCTACATCCTATACAACAGCTCCAACTCCCTATCAAGGGCACTAATTCCCATTTTCACTTGGTCATTACCAGGTAAATCTCCCCAGAAAGAAAAATAAAGAAGGGGAGGTGAAGAGAGACAGGAAGCCTAAATGATCCCTCATCTCTTTGCCCACTACAGCATTCTGGAATCCTGTGATTCTTTCCCCTAATCACCTGGTTACAGAAAAATACCTGTCATAAACCAGTCATAAACTGAAGCCACTTAAAATTTACCTTCCCCTACTTTAATATAAATGTTTCTTGCTATCTTGAGTTCGGTAAATGAAGTAACTGCTCCATATTCCTTTTGAGCCCAATTTAATAGATGTTCGTTTCCATGGGAGAAGTTCCTTTCTTCTGTTTTTGCTGTCAAAGAGAAGTTTCCTGATGAAAACTGGACCACAGAACCCTTGGACACCTAGAGGAAACAGAACACATAGTTAACATGGCTCAAGATATCTCAAGCTGAATCACAGTCACACACACCATGTCATGGCACGCAAAAGAATTCACCAATAACCAATTTGTGTCTTCCTGCTGTTACACAGGGAAACCAGCATTTTAGGAGCTGATTCAAGAAACTATCCCAAGCTTAGTTCTCCCAGCTAATGGCAAACATTCCTTCAAACTTTGAAAGAGCTTTGTGATGGAAGACTGAAACATGTATTGTGTGTAATCAGAATTATCACTGCTATTTTCCAATGTATCTATATTAAAGGACAACCTTTTGAGTACTAACAGCCTCTGGTTCTGCATCTGTGGGTTTAATCAACTACAGACTGAGAGCATTTGGGAGAAAATTTATACCTATACTGAAAATGTACAGATTTTTTTCTTCTTGTCATTATTTCCTGAACAATATAACTATTTATATAGAGCATTTACACTGAATTGGGTATTATAAGTAATCCAGTAATTTAAAGCATACAGGAAGATCTGCGCAGGTTTATACGCAAGTACTATGTCATTTTATATAAAGGCCTTGAGCATCTACGGATTCTGGCATTAGGGAATGGTCCTGAAGCAATCCTCAACGGGTAGCAAAAGTTGACTGTCAAGTATTGCAAGTCAACTTGGAAGCGCTGGTGGGTGTTCTCATGAGCTTGTTATGCACTTCAAAATCAGGGTGAGTGATCTTACACAGCTGCAGCATCTGCTGACAGAATCACAACAGACACCCAGCAAGAGTCCTTTCAAGTTCTGCTGATCCCTGAGATAAAAAGAATGGTTAAAGGTTCCTGATCTTCCACTACATTCCTATATTTCATAGCAGTGAGATGAACATGCATAAGTTTATTTGTAAGACCCTCAAATTTTAATAAATACTGGAAAGACTGTTAAACTGACCCTAATAAAATCTGGAGGTTGATGCACACAAGTACCATATTACTGTTACATGAATTTGTAGGAGCACTAACATAATGTGGTGCATAAAAAACACACACAAAAGAGAAAAATCATATTGCTGTACTATAATCAAACTCAGCTGCTGGTGAAATACATGTCATTAACTAGTATTTATAAAATAACTAACCTTAACAATGTCAAGTAGAAAACACAAAACATGAGTAAAAAAGTTAATAGTTATACAACTATAACTGTCTAACCTTAAATTTCACATTAACTATTTTATTCATAAGGAAATCATGTCATTTCTGGTGGGGTTATAAATAGCCAGATCAAAACAGCAAGTTTGAAAGCAGGTTCTATCACTTACAGCAACACCTCCAACCTTAGTATATGTACAAAATAGCACTTAGGCATTATGTTAAGAATTAATACAGTACTTGATTCAATTATATATACACATATATTTCTTAAATGCTGGCCAATGAGTGCTTCACTGGTTTGATCCAATGATATATTAATAGTTGAAAAGTGAAATCACTTGAAGAATTTCTAAATATTCTGATGCCCAGGGCATATCCCAGAGCAGTTAGAATCTTTGGGGTAAGGCTCAAGCATCATTATTTTTAAAACTCCCGGCTGACTTTAATGTTCAGCCCCATTTGAGAAAGCTTCCCTGAATGAATATGAAGTGATCCACAATGGGAAAGGCACTGTTGTAGCCCAGGCTCAGTGTGCGGCATCTGAGCTACCTCTACTCTCATGGTAGTTTTTAACCCTTAAATTCCCTAGTGATCCATTTCTAGAATGCTCACAGCAGTGGAACACAATGAAATATGTTCTCTTCAGTTTCTTCTCCCTTAAATTTTTCTACAAACATAGGTAAATTTTATGCAAAATTTTTAAAAATTTCAATCTTCAGCATAAATGGGTGAACCAGAGGTAATTTTGTCCTCTAGGAGACATTTGCTGATGTCCGTCTAGAAACATTTTTAAGATTATCATAAAAGGAATGAAATGCTATTAGCACATACACATTAGAAGTGGGAGATTTAAGTAAACATCTTACAATGCATAGGACACACACACACACTCGCACAGAGAGAATTATCCAAAATGTCAACAATGCAGAGCGTAAGAAATTCTGCTCTATGTTTTGGCAGTTCGCACTAGGGAGGCAGTGGTGAAGAGGATGATCCCTCAACTGACCAAGTATTATTACTCAAACATCTACTGGATTCCAAGACTGAATCCTCAAATAGCAATGTGGCTGATTAGAACTTTAAAAAGGAAAAGAAAGCCTTTCTAGTTTGCACTAGCTTGGGAAACTCAAAACTAGCTATCCATGAAGTGAGTATAGACATAGAGTATGTGAGGATAGACATAGAGTCTGACAATAGATACCATTTAATCCAAACCTACTCTATATTAACAGTTACCATTTACTCCAAACCTATTATATTCTAGCACTGTGCAGTGCTGTTAAATGTGGTAAGGACAATTTCCAAGTGTCCTGATGCCATTTATAAGCAAACCCAGTATGTAATGTTTAGCTTTGATGTCACCTGCACATAAAAAAATCTAACCCTGCCCACCTATGTATCACTCCTCTGAAGTGCAGCTGGACACCAGCACTGAGCCTCACACAGTGTTCATCTGGTCTTCTAACCTTAACCTGGTTGTAAAATCATCTTTTCATTGAAAAGCATTTGTACTAAAAAGGCATTTTTATTAAGTCTGTCTCTAAAGAGGAAAAAAAAACCCACAACAGTGCAGAGGGCTTTGTGCCCCTGGCAGGACAGTTCTGGTTTCCTTAGCAGGGATTCTTGGGTGTTCTGTTGCTCCTGTCTCTTTCATGGTACAGCCATAAAATGTAAACGTGGGTTTTAAGTACATTATACAAAGAGCACATTTTTTTTTCAGAGTAAAAGAAGGAATATATAATGTCAGTACACTCTCGAGGCAAGAAAATGGACAGTATAAATAAGGGCATAAATCAGGAACAGCTTCAGAATGTCCCCCGCGAACTACAATACCACGATGAGGCTGACTGTTCAAGGAGGAAGAGCTCTGGCTCAGCTCTGGCTGGCTACGAACCATTAACCCTGCCGACAGTGTCTTTGCCTGACCAGCACCACCAAGTTTCATACACTCAGGGCTGAGGAATTTGAAAACAATTACCGCCACTCCTCAGACACATTCCAAAAAGAAGACCGCGAAGCTGCCAGCAGCAGTGAGGTGTCCCTGACTGCAGGTCAGTGGAAATTTCCCGCTTTGGTAAGGGGTTAGTCAGCACTCTGCTCCTGACTGCCAGTTCTCCTAGCTCTGCAAAGACTTCCCCCACCTCCACAGAGTTACAGAAGGTATTATTCAGATGTTGTTTCCATTTGATCCTTAGGACCTGTGAAGCAGGCTACTGTAATTTCCACAATAGAAAGGAAGAAATCTCAAGGAATGGCCCCCTCAAGGCCGGAGAATATGGGAACAGGACCAGAGCATGAGACTTCTGATTCCTGGTCTGAGCAGGCATTTGTTGAACCCTTGCTAAAAGAAGACTACTACTATTCCAAGACAGACTACTTACTACTCATAAGATTCACTTTCTACTCACTAGCATGAATCATACCTGCCAGACTGAAGACCTTTCTCTTTCTCCTATGAGACAATCTTAGAAATATTTGAAGGTGTCACTGGGTCTTATCACGTGTTTGCTCTTTAGAGCAGCATTCTCAGCTTTTCCACCTCCTCCCTAAATGCCATGGTTGTCTGAGCTTTAACAGCATGGTCTCCAAAACACAGAACTGGCACATGATTCTGGGTTCCCAGATGTGGTCTGACAAACACACTGTGATTGTTAGTTTTAGGGACCAATCTGACAGGCCCAAGGGTTGCTCAGATCCTATAGTTGATCAAACATTATTCTGGGCATTGTTGTTGTTGTTAGGGGATATTTTTAGATGAGATTAACATTTAAATCAGCAGACTGATTAAAGGAGATTGCTTTCCCTATGGGTAGGCTCATCCAATTAGTTAAAGGAGTGAATGGAATGAAAAGCTGGCCTTTCCCAAGATAGAATTCTTCTGCCTGATGGCTCTCACACCAAAGCATCAGCTCCTCCTGGTTCCATAGCAGCCTGACCTTTAGAGGGAACTCTACCACCAGCTCTGCGGCCTTAGCACTTGCCAATCTCTCTAACTGCATGAGCTGATTCCTTATAATAAATCTGCTTTTAAAAAAATAGAGACACTACATAAGGCCCAAGACCACATTAGCTTTTATTATCAGCTGAATGCAGGTATTATCCTGTATTATTAATTTATACTTTAAACATATACTTAACAAATATTTACTGAGCCCCAGGCACTGTTTTAGGTGTGAAGGGGATATGGTAGAAAATATGACAGACAAAATTAACCATCCTTGTGAAGTTTAGGATCTAGTAAGGGAGACAGAGTAGCCAAAAAAAAAAAAAAAAGAGAGAGTAAAATATATAATATATAATACAGCAAAAAGAGGTCTTTGTTTTATCACAGCAAGGCTCTTTGATCCTTTCTTTATAGCAATAATTCTTTCAATATACATACAGACTCTTTATAATTATTCTTTAGACCTGTAAGTAGTCTATAGAGACTATTTAAATCCTTATTTTGTTGCCTGTAAATAACTAAACCTCACATGCTTCCTTCTATATATCCATCCGAATTCCTGAGAAGCTGAACAAAACAAGGTTGAAGTCTACTGTGCCTCACAGGGATCTCCACCCTTTTACAAGGTCCCAGAATGTTACCTAGCCATGAAGCTGCCCCAGAGAAGGACATTTTTATAATGGCATCATGCTAGAATCTTCCTACTGAAACAGACATGTCATGGCCATGTTATCCCTGGACTTTCCAGTCAAAGCCCCAGACTTAGCTTTCACCTCCACAGTGTGACACCCTTATTCAAGTCTGGCTTGGGTTAAAGTTTGTGGGAAAAGCATTGGGCGTAAAGAGATTAGCAAAACACATAGGAAACAGAGGGAAATAATTTCATAAGTATAGAGGAGCACCCAAAACCTGCTTTTCTCTATACACCCCCTACTCTCAACAGTTCATGTATGACACAGACTTCTGAATCCTCGTCCCAGCAGGTATCTGTTGAAACCTTACAGAAAGACTTCACCAATCCTTCTCTAACACACTGGACACTAGCTGCTATGATGCAATTCTATTTAACTGATGCTGTTTCCCTAGAGGTAGCCTCAGGTCCACAGGTTAAGGGTTCAGCCCTACAAGACTGCTGAAACAGACATGTCATGCCAACAGCAAGTCTAGGTTGTCACCTGTGTTTCTGAATGGCCATAAATCAGAGGCTCCTAAAACCCTCCTCAGGTTCACTTATTTGCTGGAATGGCTCACAGAACTCAGAGAAACAATGTGCTTCTATTTACATATTTATTATAAAGCAAACATCTCAGGAACAGCGAGATGGAAGTTGACAAGATATTGAGCACCTCCCAGGTCTACCCAGAAGCTCTACAGCTACACACACACACACACACACACACACACACACACACACACACACGCAGTTCTGGGATTTTTATGAAGATTTCTTTATTTCAAGTGAGCAGGATTAAGTTAAGCCATGGGACACTGGCAATAAAGTCAATCTCTTGCTCCATTTCCTTCCCCAGAAGTGGGTGATTCTCTGGAAATTTCAACCTCTAAATCACATAACTGGTTTGCCTGGCAACCAGCCCTCATTCTAAGGGCACCCAGGAGTTCCCAGCTCCCAGTCATCTCTGCATAGAAAAAAGAAATACATTTATCATTTTGGAGATGCCAAGGATTTTAAGAACTATGTGCCAGGAAATGGGGAGAGGGACTAAATATATATATTTTTTATTATGTCATAATGAGTGTAGAATTGTTTAAAAAAGAAAAGGTTAAGAATACAGATTTTATATGAGGATAAAACGGCAGAAACTTCCCAGTGCTACTAATTCCCCCATCCTCCACCTTATTCCTGGGTCCTTGCCATACTACTACGCCATTTCTGGCCCTTCTGTCTCAACCAAATGGTTACAGTAATCAACCCCGTTCCCTTTCTCCCTTTTCCACACTCTCAGCTGGGCAATCTTTCTCAAATATAAACATGCAATGACGCAGAAGAGCAGTTAAGTATCTGAATGTGGCACATGGCCAGAGGGGTCTCTGCCACCCCCATTTCATACCACTTTCCCATGTATCCAGCATGCACCATATGGAACCAATAATAGATGCAGAACATACTGCACTGCTACACGCTCCTGGGTCCTTTTACATCCTCCTCCCCAGCCTGGGCCACTCTAGCCTGCCTGGCTCACCTGGCAAACTGTTCCTCGTATTCCCATAAGCATCTCCTTCTCTAGGAAGCTCCCAGACTCCCTGCTCTCCTCAGGATGGAGCTGCTGTCATTCCTCCGGTCCATTCCCTCCATCCCCCTCTCAAATGAATTTCTTTGGTTTATTAGCACACCTACCACCTTCACTTAGCAAAGGACACTACCTAAGGGGCCAAGAAGATACCTTGGCCTTTCAGAATCTCTTGGCCTGGCACCATGTGTGGCACAAAGAAGGAACTCCGTAATTGTTTATTGAATGAAAGCTCAAGGTTGATACTTACAGGAAAGGATATGTCAGTAATTTCTCCATTCCTGTCACCTACACTCTTTACTTCCCTCACTGTCCAGGAAATGAGCTTTTGGCCAGGCTTTCAAGTTAATGATTTGATTTTTCACCTTATAACTCTAGCTAAAAACCAACTATCGAAGCATATTCAGTAGTTTCGTGCCCCCCCCATAGTCCACTGAACTTTCCTCCAGCTTGCTAATTAAAACCTAATCTTCTGACAGTCTCTAACATGACAAATGTCTTCCTGTGGGAATGAATGGAGCCCTGAGCACGAAGGGTCCCAATTCCTAGCAAGCATCTGTGGAAGGGGCAACCATAAAGCACTCTGCAGTCTAACAAATTCTGGGATAGCAAGATGCATCTGAGCCCTCTCCTCACCTGAATCTTTTTCTCTATTTGAACCACGCATATCATTTGTATTTTAAATTCTGGTTATGCTACCAGATTTTTTTTTAAAAGCAGAGCATTACTCTCTATCTGCCAGTGCTGGGAGTTTTATTACAAGAACTTACGGGTAGGCAGTGAGAGCCAAGTTTATTATTTTTTCTGGATCACATTCAACAACCTCGTCCAAAAGTGATGAAAAAAACTAAAAGAGGCAACCAGCCCTTTTGTTTCCACACCTGTGTTTAACGTTTAACTCTTGAAGTCCAAGCAGATCCATGGAAGCCACAAGGTTGATCTCAAGAGCCAGAGAAAAAGGAACAGCTCCTTGCAGACGGGTACACATTTTCTGGGATCTGAGTTGCTTCTTCTTAGCACTTATCTCAGCCCATCAGTTGACTACCTTTCTCAAGTTGGTTGAGTCTTGGTGGGGAGATAAGAGGGGCTGCTGTGGAAAGTGCCACTCTGTAAGGTTTCATCCAGTTCTATGCTCACCCCCACTTCCTTGACTCTCAACCAAAATCTAATGCTTCTGCAGAACCATCCTGGTGACAATTCCAGCCGTGCTAGATCACAGGTAGCATTAAGTCTCATCTTCACTTTTACCTCACATCCTCTAAGTCTACTCAAATATACTTGTTTATTATGCTTGCTGTCCATTCCTGCCACTAGAATGGAAGCTCCTTCAGAGACCAGAATCAACACCTGCTTCACTTCTGGATATATCACAAGTATATACTGAACCATGTTGGCTACAAAAAAGATACCCATTATTCAGTACAGTAAATTGTTGAAGACCAATTAGTTGGTAGTGCCCGCCTAAAGTTCTGCACTGAGGAGGATTCTGAGGTCATTTTCAGGAGTAGTGGAAAATGGAAATGAGTGCCAAGATCAATCGTTTCTGGCAAGGACTTCAAGAAAGCCATTCCCTGCCCCCAGCTACACTGTCCAACACAGTTACCACTGGTTATCTTAAGCACTTGAAATGTTGCTAAACTGACCTGTTTATAATCCTCTTCCCAGCACCCATGCATACTTGAAGAGCAGTGCCCTAGGGCATGAATATAAACATTATTTAAAATCTAAATAATCTTTACACAGCTGGAATGAGATTGTTTGTAGAACAAGCAAGCATCTTTTCCCTTGAAGTGGTGGAAAAAGCAAAGAGGGAGACAGAAGAGCCAACTCATGGATGGAGTCATCTTGTTGCACATCTTGTTCATTTCTTTAAAATGAAAGAAGTGGGTCTTGTGAAAGAGAAGAAGCCAAAGCTCCCTGGTGATAAAAGCCTGCTGAGATTGCAGAGGAAAAGTTGTCCTAGGATATCACACATACGCAAGTGCACATGCACACATACATGCGTGCACACGCGCGCACGCACGCGCGCGCGCACACACACACACACACACACACCCATATAGCTCAGCTGCGGTCCATTTGGAGCTTGCGTTATCGGTTGGGTGAGTGCCTGCTATTAATGTTAGGGACTCCCTTGGGGCAGCTTCAATTCTACTTCACACACCCAACTCCATGCATTTCTATGACTCAGGCATTGGTGGAAATTCGACACTTGCATAATGAGAATCAGCCCTATCCTCTTTCATCCACCCTAAACCCAACTTGCACTCTTCCTCTTCATTTTATCTGACTCTTATGTTTTAAAAATCTCTTTCCAGAGTTACCTGCTTAGGAAAATGAGAAGGGCAAAACAACAAAAACAAATAAAGCAAGGGAAGACATAATGATATTTCGAAAACACCTGCCCTGCCAAGAACTCACTAGCTCAATTCCAGTGGGGAAAGACATATGGTAAAGGAGAATAAGCATTTCTCTAGAATCTGGGTTTTTATTTAAGTAGGATCTACAGATTGGCCCTAGCACTCATAACAGCTCCCACACAGAAAGGTATTAAGGAGATTATGTTTTGATGTATTTTGTGCATACAAAGTCCAGCAAAAACAAACTTAGTGAAACAGTACTGAAATATTTACTTTCCAAATGAGGATTGAACTCTACATCTGAAAGAGGAAAATCACATGTTCTCCCTACCCGATCCCTGGGAAGACTATACGTGCTTTTTCCTCTAAATCTCTGTGATATAAAATGAGATCCAAAATATGTTTTCTATTAACATATATTACAACTTAGTGTTTTTTCAGAAAAAGATTTGTCTTAAAGAAATAATTTCCGTGCCCATGAATTTATATCTGTAATTTCCAAAGCTACATATTCATGAGCCTTATGATTATAGTATCTGCCAGTTATGTATTCAGGAAACACAAATTAATGCAACCATTTTTAAATTTTGGGGGGTTTTTTGCACCCCAAACCAGAACTTTTATGGTTTGAAACATAATTGACTGTGAATTTTTTGCCAGAGAATTCACGATGGTCATCTTGATTTTATATTTATTTATTTATTACTGAAATGTACAGAACTAAGAGACTGTGCAGTGTTCTACTGCTCTGCATGTTCACACGGCTCCACAAGGAAAGCTCTTGAAGCATCTCAGAACATGCGCCTCACAAACCTGAGTAGGAGCCAGCACACGAGCAATGTTCTCATCTCCCATGGAAAGATGACAAGAATGACAATATGTGTAAGTTCACACACAAAGAGAAGCAAAAGACTTCACTCCATCTGAGAAATGAACTCAGTCCCCACAGATTAGCAAAGTAATGAAGCGTGAGCTGCATTATAACAGTTTTCCAAAGTAGAGCCCCAGGCCACACAGGGATCCTACTCAGCCTTAAAATATAATCTCCCCAGACTCCTAAACTCACCCTTCCACATCTTCCAATGTTAGCATGATGTTTAGAAGAGCTTGCCCCAAATTTCAAAGTGCATTTTCCATCTAAAGAGTGTTTTCCAGGAAAAAAATAAAATATTGGCATTATTACTCTTACTTGCCACATTCCTCAATCTATTTTTGCCTTCCAAGTGTGCTTCTGGGGAAACTCTCACTAGGAAGGATTCTTTTATTGTACTTTATTTTTTTTAAAGTTACATTCACTCTGTCAAATCAGGCTCAAGAGCTCAAATTCAATTTTATAAGCACTTGACTCCAAATGGGATAGTAGAATGTTCTTTGCAGAGTTATTCTTTGATGCCAACTCCATTTAACAGACAAAGAAAGTGAGACTCAAAGAAGATAAAGGATCTACCTGAGGCACAGAGCTGCAGGATGGCAGTACTGACAAAAGAAAAGATCTTGACAAAAGAAAAGACTTATTTCTCATTACAGCTCTTTCAATTCCCATCATCAGGAAGCAGTCAGCTACTAAACCCAGAAATCACTGTAAGACAGCCAGGAGTCTCCCTCAGCCTCATACTAATAGAATACTGAGAGAACATGAGCCTAAAGCCTCAATCTTAACACCTACTAAATGTATGTTACATAGATTTTGAATCTTTTTATTTGACAAAGAAATGAGGTCTCTGAGTGACTAGGTAAAGTGCCAGATTATGCAGCAAGGGATGAGGGCAGATTCAAACGGTATTTGGATTCCAGATATTGCTCTTTCCATACAGAGATGGGACTCTGTGCCTAGAAAGGTCATCACCCTTTGGGAAGGGAACCTGCTCTCAGGTGAGCAACAATCTGAATCTCTCTATAGATATGGGGGTGGTCTGCCCTACTGGGTTCTTTTCTCTATATAAACCCTGACTGATATAATTCCTGTAAATATCTGACACAAGTTCCAGGAGAAATAGAGTTGCATACTTTGGACCACTGAGCAATCACAGACCCATGAACGGCTTGGGAAAAAAAGAGTCTAAAGCAGTGATAGAGAACCTTTTACAGTTTTCAGTGATACAAACAACCCATTACAGCGCACATGCTATAGGTTTGCCACTATTGGTCTTAAGAATATTTTCTTGGGTGGTAGAAATAGAAACAGGGTCTCCAGCCTAAAACAACTAGTGAGAGCCCTTTTGGATATTCTTAAAATTAGGTCTCAAGCAAAAGCACAGTCTTTCTAATAGACCACACCATTATTCTTACTCTCATCTTATAGTCTACATTTAATAGTCTTCTCCCAAATTCAAGAGTGTTGAACTGAACAAAACTAGCTTGAGTGTTGAAATGATTCCTACAGGGCAATAGACAGATACAGATAATAAGCAAGGTAGCCTAGTATAGCTTATACAGAGTTAGTCCAACCAGGAGCCACAGAGAAAATGTTCTTGGGGAAGAAGTGGAATAAATAAATAAAAACCCTTATCCAAATGGAATAGTGGTATGACCTAAATCCCAGTACTGAAACAAGAAGCTTTGCTGAAAAAACACCTTTCCTCATCTGGCTTCATTTCCCAATGTGGTTCTTAGGGTTCAAACTCTAACGCCTATTCTTGGGATAGTTATATAGTATCTTCATGCTGGAGTCCAGAGTTAGGGATGATATCAGTTACACCCTCAAGTCAGGCAGTGTGACTGCCACCAACAAAGTCACCATTTACCTTTCTAGAAAGTACACTAGTGTTGCTAACATTTATTGAGCACTTATGTGTCAGACACTACTTCAAGGACTTACTTGGGATATAGTCACAACTTACCAGCTATACAACCAACCATGTGTTAACCTCTTTATCTCAGTACCTCCATCTTAAAATGAAGATAATAATGATACCTATTTCACAGACTTGTTATAAAGATTAAAATAATATACGTGTTTAGAAGAATGACTAGCATACAGCACACGCTATTAAATGTTTGTTAAATATATACATATAAGCATATGTCCTTACAACAGATCATGAGAGTTCTCTGACAGATCTTGAGATGGATAGGCCATGATTTATTCACTGGGGTAGGGCCATAGCTTTCTTGCCCAAACTGCCAGAAAAGGATAGATGAACTCTATTTGCAAAGGTTGGAGCAGGATTAACATCAAATAGCAACTCTGAACATCAGCCTACAGCTTAGGTATAGAAGGTATAGAAACCTATATGTGCCACGATAAAGATGGAAGGCTAGAGATCATACAGGTTCTGATCACTGAGGACCTTCCAGGTACATGGATAAGTACCTGGCTTTCATGCACACCCCACATCCAAGTACCACACTGTTATTCTCTGCCCCAATGGGACAAGGCAGAGCCAGACCAACATTGACTCCCTGGCACAGGTGGCAGTAAGAGCCCACATCTGCAACAAAGACATCTGGCCATCCACAGATTCGGTACTAGGACCCGAGGACAAAAGCAGATCTTGGGATACAAATTCTACCCAGGACATAAAAATAATAGAGATTAAAAAGGACTCCTTCCTATCCTATAGAAAACAGAAGTAGCTTCTAAGCCAGAAAGTTAAATGATAGGAACTTGAGGCAGAAGACCCAGGTTGCTTCAAATAACACATCAAC
This sequence comes from Cavia porcellus, assembly GCF_034190915.1. Lineage (NCBI taxonomy): Eukaryota > Metazoa > Chordata > Mammalia > Rodentia > Caviidae > Cavia > Cavia porcellus. Next base: position 113,549,827 of record NW_026947484.1, read on the forward strand.
TTGTACCCAGAAAAGAATTAGGATATCCTGCAACTGTTTCCTGAAATGGGCAGTGGGGGCTACCTGGGTAAATCCTGAGCAAGGGCATCGCTGTCTGCAATTTACAAGACCAATGCTCAGTTAAAAGCTTTCACATCAGCCTCCTGGGAGATAGATTTCCTCCCCTCCTGCTACATGAAAATAAAACATTCTGCAACCTCCCTTAACAAAACATTCATTTTTTTCCTACCAAACTGCTCTCTGGAGGCTGTCCTCCATGTTAGCCATGGCACTAGAGACTAACATTTGATACAACTGCCCAATGCTTGGAGAGGGCAGATGCATCAGATTACCAGACCAGCCTTAGACAATAAAGCCTTAAAGGACACCATGGGACTCTACACAAAGAAACACCAACCTTCAAGGAAAGTGAGTTTATTTGACCTCAATTTGTTGAATGAAAGCAAAGCCTTCACAGAGCTGGGACCATGCCCGCACACAGACATGACACAACATGTCCAGCCAGAGCCAGGAAAAGTCTACACTTATGTGAACCCTCCAGGACGGATGTCTTTGGAAAAAAAAAAACACTGCAGTGAACCTCACAAGTGTCCCAGGGCTACTCATTCACCTGCATATTCACCAGCCTTCCCCCAACAAGCAGTATACATCCTAGAGTCATTCAAAAACCCTTTCAGGACCAGGTTCACTGGATGAAACTGGACTCTCTCTAATGTTTTAATTATCACAGTGTCACTTAAGAAGAGTTCCCTCACCATAAAGGGTCTAGAAACTCATTCCTAAGAAATATAGTAGTTGACTGACCCTAGCTCATGAGAGGATCGACCCCATATAATTAAGGCTCTTAAGGACAAGCCACAAAACCAAAAGATAAGCAGCCTCCAGGATAGAAATACATAGTACACAACCACTTGGCTATCCCACAGGACATAATGAGTCATTCCACCAGAGCTGTTTTAAAGAAGAACTACCAATCTTGAAACATTTAGCTATTTAGTCTGCCTCTAAGAGAGAATTTATTTGAGGGAAGACCTCACTCAAAAACCTAAAATGGTGCATCCAGGCCTCTGGTGTATAAGATGACACTTCTGGGTGATTAGGAAGCTGCCTTGGTCTCAGCACCCTGATCCATTTGCCACATGCTACTGCCCAGAATCAATCTCTCACATCCCATTTGAAGAGGAGAGTTCTCATTTTCTCTAATTCCCAGGATCCAGCAGTGGCCCCTGTCACACTTAACTCTGGGCCCTAACTTCCTAATCAGTTTTCCCATGTAATGGAAAGCTCTCTGAACGCAGGCAGTTCACCCCCTTTCTCTGTATCCTCCACAACTAGCTCAGTTCTCAGAATCATGTAGGCCTGCAAACACTAGGTGTTACACGAATGAAAAAGTAGATGCATAAATCAACATACCAAGTATGCTAATCTTGTGGTGTTCTAAATGGGGAGGAGGGCTGTCAAAGAAGGAAAAGGAGGAAACTAAAAGAGAAAAAATTATTTCCAGATTTTTCAGTGTAACACAATAGCAAACAGAGCTTTTAAAAGTTCCCTCCTCCACAAGCAGAAACGGAGTTTGAGTTATTCTTAGTGCATTTTTGGATGCTGCAGCCCTCGGTTACACACTGCTTGGCACAGTGAAAAGGTAACGGCTGGACGTGCACTGTGGTACCGGCTGTGTGTGTCTCTTCCTAGCGCAGTGCTAAGCTCACATCTGGGGCTGTTTAACAACTGATTGGAAATTTAGCCTTCTGATTTCCAGTTAAGTACTAGGCACAGGAAAACAAATAGCACTTGTTTTTCACTGAGCCTTGTCAGTCATCCAAACTGCAGTGCAGACCAGAGAACTGCCTGTGATTTGGTGGCAGAGGCCCAAATATTTGGATAGGTTTTTTTCCTCCAGTATAAGAAAAAGGAATAAACTAGATTTTGGCAAATACGGCTTCTTCATCCACCCTACCCCTGCCCCCATTTTTGGAAATGCAAAGCTGGATTTTAAATACGAAGCATGTTCTGGGTATCGATTTACATTTTTCATTAGGATTAAGTTTTGATTTGTTTTTAATCCAAAGCCAACAGCATAAAGTTTGGTTTCTCTCATTTATTTCAACTGCCCTGCCTTGATATTTACTTGGATTTGCTGAAGAGGCAATGTTCATATTGCCATTTTCTGTTTCCAATTAAATCAGGATATGATATCTAGCAGTTGTATTATCAAAGAATCAGAGAGTTTAAAGGTTAGGAGGAACTTTAGAGATCGAGACTCCCTCATTTAGAAATGCAAACTTAGGCCTGAATAGTTTAGTGATTTTTACATAAGGATGATGATTAGTTAAGTGCTAGAGCCCCATGACTAGTACTGAAGCACTAGTACTCCTGACACTCAGGTCAGGGTTAACTAGACACGAAAACCCGAGTTCCCTCTGAGTTGCCAGATAAAACATAGGACACCAGTTAAATTTGAATTTCAGATAAATAATGAATAACATTTTAGTGTGTCATAAATATTGCAAGAAAATCATTTGGCATTTATTATTTAGTTGAAGCTCAACTTTAACTGGCCATCTGTATTTTCATTTGCCGACGCTGGTAACCACACCTCAGAGATCCACATTCACCCCTTCCACACTCTACCTTCCCGTTAGCATACAGAACGAGATTGGAAGAAGCTCCTTATTTCTTGAGACTTTCCGAATCTTCTTTTTTCCTTATGAGTATGTTAAACAGCTAACAGACACAAATAGGCTGGCAAAGTTTTCTAGACCAGGCATTTATGTTACCAGAAACCAAGCATTAGGGTCTCATCTTGAAAATTTCTCTTTGCCCCAGGCTCTAAGTCAACAGATCTTGTGGAAGAGAGCCCTCAAGTTTGGAATGCAAATGAAGCAAGATTTTTAAAAAATCAGATAGGTGCATGGAAGAAACAAGAAAAATACATTTTAAGATTTAGTTCAGGGCTAGAGGCATAGCTCAGTGGTGGAGCACCTGCTCAGCATGCATGAGGTCCTGGGTTCAAGCCCCAGTACCAAAATCATCATTGCCATTGTCATCTAGTTTGCTGGTCTTGCACCATGACTTTTTTGGGACAACGGGGGTTTGAACCTAGGACTTCTACCACGCTAGACAAGTACTGTCTACTAGTGAGCTATACTTTCAGGCTTTGTATAGTCACTTTTAAAGAGTACTGTAGCCAAGGCTTTTTGTAAAAATGGCTTTTTAAGATATAATTCATTTACCATAATATCACCATTTTCAAATGTCCAATTTAGTATTTTTAGCATATTCTCAAATTGTGGCATACTTACCACCATGTAACCCCTGAACATTGTTATGCTCAAAAAGAAACCTCATATCATATTAGTAGCCATTCCCAATTTCCCTTTGCCTTTACCCCAGAAATGGCTCATGAATTTTTTGTCCTTATGGATTTGCTAGTTCTGGTCATTTCATATAAAAAGAATTGTACAACATTCTGTTTTGTGTATGGTTTCTTTCATTTGGCATGTTTTCAAGATTCATTCATATTGTGTTATATATCAGAACTTCATTTCTTTTTATGGCCAAATAATATTCCATTGTACAGACACAGTATTGTTTTTTTCTATTCATCAGTTGATACACATTTGGGTTAGTTCCAGTTTTTGGCTGCTATGAATAATGCTGCATTGGACAGTTGTGGACAAGTTTTTATGGACATGCATTTTGTGCAGTTCTTTCCCAAAGATCTGTTTGACATTCCCACTAGCAATATATGAGTTTTCCAATTTCTCTACATTTTTGACAACACTTGTTACTATCTGTCTTTTTCATTATAGCCATCCTAGTAATTATAAAGTGGCATACTGTGGTTTGGACTACTTTCCCTACTTTGGCTTTTTTTTATTTTGTCTTTTTCTTTTTTATCAGCACCGGGGATCGAACTCACGTCCGCCTGCTTGCAAGGCAGGTGCTTATGCTGCTGGGCTAAATCCCCAGCCCCTACTTTCCCTACTAATGACACTTAGCATCTTTTCATATGCTTTGGGCTATTTGTGTCTTTTTTGGGGGGAGAAATGTCTATAAACTATAGCATGTTTTTAAAAGAATTTAATATCGTAGCTCTTCTCAATACTTTTTGTAAAAACAAACCTCTCGGGTTGAAAGCTCAGATATCAGTTACACAGTTGAGTCACTATGTTTTCTCCAGGGTGGAAATGGTTGCACAAAGAAAAATAAGCCTATGTGATCTTTCTAAGAGATTTTTATTTGTAGTTTCAACATAACACATAGAACATAGAAGATTATTTTTGTTCTGATTGCACTGAGGGAACATCCTTAACCTGTTCAATATTCTCTGGACCATTCACACACTCTGCAAAAGGGAAAATAACAAGATCTGACACCTTCATCATGTATGTGCATGTGTGTGAGTCACAAAGACACACTGCTTGAAACTCAGCCTGAAAGTCTCTCCAACCTACTCCATTTCCAAGGTAACCAAAATAACCAGACAAAGCAAAAGCTCTTGCAGAGAAGACTAAATCCTACCTTCTCCTTGCCTGACACTCCCTTCTCTTGCCTGGGCTGAAGAATCATGAGAAGATCGAAGAGATCTGACAGATGCTTAGATTAGTATGAAAGTATATTTTTATATTATCAAAGTTACTAGCACAAGCCTCCCTAAAATTACAAAAGTTTTCATTTTTAAAAAATTTGGCAATTATAACAATGCAGGAATGTCAACTGAAAATACATCATCCTGACAAGTGAGTAGATGCTTTCACTTGAACTTTTCTCATCATCTTACTTTAAAAAGTGAATAACTATTAAAGTACCATGGTTTGTTATCATTATATCTATATAAAATATACCAATAAAATTAATTTTAAAAATAAATGAAGTAAGTATTGTGATTCTACCTGAACAGTAAAGACAGCTTTATGCGAGCCCTTGTGCAGAATACAAGGAAGAAACAAGGCCACCTGCATTTTGCACTGAGAGTCAAGAGCCGCACCTTCCTCCTCAGCCGCTCTGAGCTTTTGGGTAACGGTAGAGAGGGACACAACTAAACCCCAGCTCCCAGAGATCCCATGGGCTCCTTGAAGTGCTTGAAGAAACACTTACAGTCAAGTAATTTAGCTACCTTATTCCCAAACTTTAACTCTTAAGTATAAAAAATGGACATGCAGGGCACACTACTGGTTTAGTATCCTGTAGGAGAAGCACCTGGCTTCCTATTCATCACTGTCCCTCTGCTCCGAAAACTTTCAAGTGGATGAGGCATCACTGAAATCCTCTCAGGCTACAAGAGGAAGAGAAAAGGTTGCCTCGGGAGAGCTGCCCAGCTTGTGAGAGAACTCTTAGCCCTCGCTGTCTCCTGATCTGAGACTTGAATGAACAACAGATGTTCTGCTATCTCTTCCAGGCCATGAAGAAATGTACAGATGCAGACAACCATTTCCCTAAAGGAAACCTGCTGGACAACAAAGCAGAGTTCAGGTGTCCTGGAATTTCAATCCTTGACTTCCCTCTCTGCTGTCTCCCCATGCTGTTAATTTTAGATTCATCACTCAATCTGCAATCTCCTTACATGGGATTAACTCCAAATAGGGTCAATGTTAGATTGTTTACTAAAACTGTCTCCCTTTTTGTTAGTGTCTTAAACTTGTGGCCAAACAGTTTTTCCAGATCTTAAACAAAACTAGAGCAAATAAATAATGACTAGGAGTAAGATACTTTCCCTTAAAGCCCATGGAATGGCAGACTGAAGAAGGAATCTGGAAAGTAGTAAATATAACTAAATGTAGCCCACACTGTTCATCTGGACCTACAGTCCAGAGAAGCAGGAACTTCTTTCAACCTGAGGCCAGGCAGGTTGGTGTTTTCATGTTACGGGTATAAATTCAACACCTACATGTACTCTTTATTATGACTAAAACAATAATGGCACACATAGTGTCTACACTTATCCGAGGCAGGCACTGCCCTAAACATTTTCTATGTAATCTCAATTAATCAAGACAACACTTCTACAGAGTAGGAACTATTATTATTCCCAGGCTGAGGAAAATCAGGTTTAGAGAGATTAACTTGCCCAATTATCTCTTGCATTCAAAGCAGTATGGGTAACGCTTTTCCCATTACCTCTCCATAATCTGTCCACCGTGGTAAACTCTAATCTCACACAGTTACTAAGCACCTGAAAAGTGGCTAAGCAATAGAAGGGAGTTTTTGTTTGTCTGTTTGTATTTTACATTACTGGAGATTAAACACAGAACCCTCACACTAGCTATATCCTCAGTATTCTTTTTGTTTTTTATTTTGAGACAAGTTCTCACTAAGTCGCTAATTTGCCCAGGTTAGGGTCAAATCTGCAGTCTTCCTCCCTTGGTCTCTCAAGAATTCTGGAATTATTAACAAGGACTGCTTCAGCAGGCTTGAATGTTTAAAAATTAATTTCAATAGTCATGCATAGCTAATTCCTATACTACTGGACAGTATAGTTCTAAGGTACGAGGACCAAATGTAAATAGGACTTACGATCGTATTCGTAAGTCTTAATGTGAGAGATAATTTTAACTACAGGAGACTCACAGTGATTAAGTATGCAAAGAGCCTGTTTGATATAACAGCCTCTAAGATAGGTCCCATTTGGGTTTGAGATCCAGTTCTACCAGAAACTGGTCATGTGATTTGGTCCATGACTTAATCTCCAAATTCCTCAACTATATGAAGGTTTAAATGTACCTTTACCGTGGTGTTATTGTGAGAATTTAATGAAATAAAAATATGAGAGTTCTTATTGAGACTGCTTAACTATACTAAGTACTAAATAAATGTGTTTCTTAACATAACGACAGGATAATTAGCAATTGCAAACACTGATACAATACTTTAATCTACAGACTCAATTCTAACTTCATCCACTGAACACACAATGTCTTTTATGGCAACTTCTCCACCCCTACTCAGTAAGATCCAGTATGGTGCCACATGTGTCTTTTTTAGTCTTGCCTAATCTTTAATTGCCTTTTATAAGGTAATTAATGAGTTTTTGGAGAAGACGGACCAGTTATTTCATAAAATTTCACACGATTTGGTTTTATCCAGTTTTTCCTCATGATTAGATTCAGGTCATATGTATTTATAACAAGAATAATATTTAACTGGTTGTATTCTTTCTTATTTACCAGAACACACTGCCTAATCACAACATACTGGTGGCATTGTTCTGATCACTTGGTTAAAGAATTTCTGGGTGTCGCCACTGTACACAGTTATCTTTCTTCCATAATTGATAAGTAATTTGTGGAAAGGACATTTGGGGTCTATTCAAATATATTATTCATCTAACTCCCTCCAGTTCTACTAGATTTAGCATCTTTTGATGACTTTGGCCTGATTTTACTGTTATGGACCCAAAATGATGATTTTCTAACTCTATCCTTCTTCTATATGTAATAATTAAATTTCTACTATACAGAGGAGCTTCCCCTTCTTCCCTCTTTTATATATCTACTTTTTAACTGTTGGCTATGGATTCTTGCATTACTCAGTGGGTTCCTTTGAGCTTTGAAAAGTACTCTTTAAATGTAGGAGATAAGAAATTACAGATTTGGATTAAAGCCTTTATTACTTAGGCAAAATTTATTCCTTAGGCAAGAGGCAGCTGTTAACTGAGGACACCACTCATCTTAGATGCTTCTCAGAAAGAGAAATTTAACAGCCAAAGGCACTGCAGTTAGGACTCACTCAATAGACAACATGAGTTATCACTCCCAAGTTTCACTGTTGCTCATCATCAGACATGATATCATATACCAAAAATTCCAGCCAAACAGCCCATCTATTTCTCCACAACTAGCAAACTTGAAATGTTCTGGCAAACTCAAAAGGACATGATTTACAAATAGTAGGTAATATTTGGATCTTTCTACAAGAGCGGGATTCCAGCTTTTTAAATAAAATACAAATGATTTCATTTTGGAGCTTGCTATGTCACATTCTCAACAAACAGCTCCTCATATCAGAAATTAGGCATGTGTTATATACAAATATACTAGGTTCATGCATATTTATTTTGTGGCTAGAGACCACACACCCAGTGGCTACTTATAGCATTCATAATGCTCCTGGTACTACAAGGAGGGTCTCAGAGCTAAAACCAAAGCTCAGGCCACACAGTCTGACTCCAGATCTGCAATGTGTACACACAAGACATGGGTCATGTTTGCTTCCTATAGCTGCTTATGTATGTCATCTAGATACCAGCAAGTATACAACTCCAAATGTAACACTCTTTGGACTCTTACTATTTCAGTGAAAAGAAGGCTTTTCAAAGGTTTTAGAGTCACTACAACTTTGTACCAACAATCAGTTTGGAAAAGTGTTTTTAAAAAATCTTACCAAGAAGAGTCTGGGGACCCCAGTGGCAAGTCTCTCTGTCTTCAAATGCCAGACCAAGGGCTGTGGGGAGTTGAGCAGGAACACAACAGGCTTGTGGTGAATGTGGACTGAGGAGATGGGATTCAGGTGCAGTGTGACCTAAGAAGCAACAGAATGAGGGGAGAACTTAGCACTGATTTTCCACACAAGTCACTCACAGCAGTGTCTGGATATTTTTTCACTATTCACCACTAATAGGAGCAGCTCCAAATCTAAAAATAAGTATATCAGATTGAACTAGATGATATTGCTGATATTGCATCTTTTATTTTTTATTGCAACTATTTCAAATGGTTCAGCAATACTAATACCAACTAAAATATGACTCAGCTCCCCAATGTAGAATACAGATAAATAAAACACTTATTAAATGCAAAAGTGGCAAAGACAGAATAAAAGTTACCTTCCCCCAGTACTGCCTAATCTTTCAAGTCAAATTACTTAACTGAAAATTAAAGAGCAGAGTCCCCTGAGGGTAGGGTATGCCTATGGACTTCAGAGAAATGATTTTCTTCTCTCTCAGGTAAGCTCCAGCCTCTATAAGTTGAATTCTGCCAAAGAAAAGTACAAAAAAGCAAAGAGAAAGGATCTGCCAGGGGAAGCTGCCAGTGCTGTCATCATCTGAGCTACTAAAGAGAAGGAATTTTCCAAAATGAAGCACGAGGAACGTACAGTGCCACCATAAACAAACAAACAAACAAAAATCCAAATAGAAGAAAACTGTGTCTGGAGAAGAACACTGTGCTCAGATTTAACAGACGATCAAAGACTATTGTAGGTTACCATTATCACATTCTTTCACTAAAAAGGGAGTCAGAGAAAATGGACTCAACAATATTCTCTTGAAGCACATGATCCAGTGAGTCAATGTGAACCCAGGAAAGCAAAAGATGAGCAAAGGAATACTGACTAGCTGGTTTCATTCAATGTGTCTCAACAACTAGCTTTCTTTTCAGAGATAAGGCAAGACCTTGGAAACCACATAGTTAAGCAGATGCATGGATGCGCCAAAGATCACCATAAAGAAATAAGAGCAATAAAGGACCCACTCTCTAAAAAAAGCTTAGTCTGTAAAGATAGACTGAGAGATACATAGGGAACAGTGGAACATCACTGTTAAATTCTGAAGGTCTGGCTTTATGATCTGACTGTACACAATCAGAGACACACACTCAGTGCTATTTCACAGCCTCTGTGACTGCTGGACGACTTCAACTCAAGAGATCTCTATCTCTTTTTTAGGGACTGCCTATGATCAGCAGCATTTGGTATGCTCATGTCCTTAATAAATAATGCACCAATCTTCCAAAACCCATGCTTTAGGATATGGTAAGCATTCCCTAAAGCATTCCTTAAATTCCCTAAACTCACTATTTTTCAATATCATAAAAGTACTTATTCTAGGATTAATTTGTACTTAGTGCATCATAGAGTCTCGTTTGTTAACTATTGAGTGAGAATGTCTTAATTGCCAAAACAGACTGTAGGCAAAGATGTCTTACATCATGGGTGAACAACATTTTGATTTCCCTGGGTCACAGTAAGCAACGTTGTCTTGGGTGACATATAAAATATATATAACGTATAAATAATCTATATTATATAGTATAATTTATAGTAATAAAAATCTTAATATTTTTATTATATCAAAATGAAATAACACAATGAACCAATGTTTAACAATTAAATAAGAAAACACATGTGTCTGATTAATAACAACATATCTACGTGCCCAGGAAGAGAGAAACCAGTTTGCCCTTCCTGTGAGCCAATCAGCACATAGGCTAAGAATCAAGAAGGCCACCCCTTACCCTCCTTAAGCAACCAGCTGGTTTGGAGGACAGGCTGAGTTGATAACAACTGAGGTACAAAAACAACTAAATGCTTGCATTGTTTGACTGACTTTGCAGGCCTAAGGTCAATAGTCAGAGCATCTACTAGGAGGATGACAGTATGCAATACAGCAAATATGGGGGATTTCCTTCTGTCTTGTTTTGGAATCCAATATTGTTTTCACTGTTTTGTTTTGCTCTGATTTACTGTTTTGTGTTATTTTATGTTCTTTTTTGATTGTTTTTTTCTGTTTTGTTTTATTTGATTTTACACTATCTGATGGTATGGACAACTATTGTGAAGATAACAAAAGATATTATGGTAGCCATGGTTGATTTCTAATTATCCTGTTTTGAAGTTCTATTCCACTTTCACTGCTTTGTTTTGATTGGCTTTATTCTGTTTTATTTTGTTAGGTTTTATTCTCTTTTCAAAAAAAAGACACCTGTCTTCACAGGCACATGCATCTGTAGGAAGATTGAACCATTATTATCAGTAATTGTGTCTTTTACTTGCCAAGTCATACAAGTACGTGTAACTCTGATATGAGCAGCTTTCAATTTAACTGTGTGTGGCGGGGATGGGAGGTGAAGTTAGCATTGCACTGTGTCTTTCCCTATCCAGCGTTCCTTTGGCTCCTAGAGAATTCATGCTCAAGAATCACAAAACTGAGTCAAGAAAAACACTGCTCCTAATCTCATAATAATAATAAAAGCTTAAGCTCTCGTGGAACTATATTACTAGCTGTCCAAGTCTATGGGTTGGACTTGCCTGCTTTACATTTTTAAAATATCACATCAAATTCATAAATTTATGTTTCCTAAAAAGTTTTTTTAAAAAAGGTTCAAGATAATGCTCAAAAATGACTTAACTAGCTAATCTGCAGAAAAAAATACAAAAACATAGTCAAACTGTCATGAGCTATTTGTGAACACAGTTTGGATCAGTCTTATAGTGGACATAAACATAATGTCAAATGCAATACCAAATGAACTATGATGTCAAATATAACTACAATAAAATAATCTGTATCTTGGTTGTAGACTCTCATGATACACTGGAGATGTGATTTGTACCCAGAAATAAATGGACTGATAATCACTGAAAACGAGAGAGGCAGTAGAAACAGAGCAGAGGCAAAGATAGAAACTGAAGTGTTAACTGCATACTATGAAGAGCACACATCACAGAGAGTGAAGAAAAAAGAAAACCATCACTTGTGCAAGACTACCCAATATCTGCAAAACAACTCTCTGACTCACAAACAGCATGTGCCAGTAAAAGGTTTCCTTATTCATTCCAAAACTGTTCACTGGACAGCAACATAGCACAAAGAATAGCACTGTGTATCTGCAGGTGTGTATCTATAATATGTGTTTGTACTGCATTTTTTTTCTGATGATTTTCTTTTTGGTTCCTAGGTATATGATTCTTAAAGCTCTTAGATGCACAAAAGTCTTATTCAAAACCTGTGCTACAAAATAAATAAGTACATACCTCAAACAAACAAACATTTTTTTAAAAGGCTTATTAAATAAGAAGATATATGAAACAGATATTGGCTTTTTGGGTCCAAAATTTCCCAGATGGTCCAGAGTGTCAAGGCCTGGCTCAGACAACCAAGGAAAGATTTCTAGGAGTTGCAGCTCTTTGAGCTTTCCTGGAAACGGCTCCCTCTTCAATATGTGGCAGTGTCTAGCCAAGATGAATCTCCTGACTCTGGCACACGGGTCCCAGGCAAAGCCCCAAAAGCCATTTGGCAAAGAACAATTCACACTACAATTGGGAAATTAAAAGAAAAATAACGTAATCCTTTTTCAGAAAGATCATTTGGCAGGGACAAAGAGTCCTACGAACACAGTCTCACCTAATCCCTCAACAATCTTCCTCCTCTATACAGCACTTTCTCCACTTAAACATATCTTGCCAAAGGGAAGACAGAGAAACAACCAACAAAAGAATGAATGCATAAAAGCTCCCAAGAATGTGAAAAGAACATACTTGGAATATCTCAATGGCAAGGTACCTAACTTATTGTAAGCTGAAAAAAAAAATGAAAAGGAAATGCTCCTCAGGAACAATAATTACACCTCAGGAACAGATGACAGTTAGAACCATAAGACGATCTTGCTGAGGTTTTTCCAAGGTTGGACTGTCCAGAGATTATAATCTAAAGGCGAGAGCTGAAGCAGATTGCACCAAAGGAATACCACATGGAGTAATGATAATGGTATTCGCCAATTTCTAATTTAGAAATTCAAACAGTAGTCTAAAGAGTTGGCCTTCAACCCTTCATCACATTTATTTATAAAAATACATTTAACAGCTTAGCCTGGAGCCTTCAAAAACCCATGGAACTGAAGATGGGGTGGCACAAACCATGAAGGGGCTGTGTCCCATAGGAAGGGACAATAACTAGTCTCTAAATTAATGGCTTCTTTTGTGAATCTTTGGAAGTCACAAAGCATTTGAGAATGTAGTATAATATGAATCTTCTCTTCATATATACTCATACACAAAAAACCCACATTACATAAAATTTTATAAACAGTTTCAAGAAATACATCCACTGCAGGTCCCATGAACTCCAGGTTAAGCACCCATTAACTCAGGTTAACCAATCAATTGTAAAGGGATGGAAAGTTCTAGTGGTAGAAATAGAAACAAAATGGCCCCATTTAATTAAACTAGAAAGCATACTCCGGTCTTAAGATCTCATCTTTCTGGGTAAAGTATTTAACAGATGAGAACTCAGAACTAAAACACTTTCACATGTAGTTTCTGGGGTTTCTGTGGCCTGCTCAAACCCATAATTTGACCACATACTGGTCCATGAAGCCCAGCCCAAGAGTTCCTGCTCTAATCATGTTTGTCTCAAACAATGCTGAATGTTCAGTCTTCCCGAGGGTGTGAGAAAGTGCAAGTTGCACACTCACATGTAGCCACTGTCCCTCACACTCCACTGACCCCTTCCCCTAAAAGGAATGTAAACTGGCTCAATCAGTTCTATAACATCTGTTTATACTAGGTTTTCTCTCAGAAAATGAGTTTTCTCTCATTACCTGTACACTTCAACTAACTTACTAGCTGTAAATTTATAAAGAAATTCAAGCAAATCTTTTCTGACTGTTTTTCTGGATACAACTGAATACAACTTTATCCAGAGTCAAGGGCGCGCTAAGGAGCAGAGGCCTTGGGAAGCACGTTCTTTCTCTTATTATCATCATCAGAAAATAACCAGAACAACATTCTCTGGACCTTTTTATGATGAAGCCTCTTAGTTTTCCAAGAATTATTAGAAAAAAAACATATGTATAATTATACAGTTTCAAATTCTACAAATCACTTTATGAAAATGAATTGTGTACTTCCAGGAAAAGAGAAAAAATTCCTACTCTCTTTATGGGAATATCTCATATAATATTTTTTAATTCCCACAATTCATAGTCTAGATGCAAGACATTCCTGACACAGAGATTTCAAAAGATTTCTTAATATCAAGGCTCCCTACTCTTGGGGTTTGTTAAAACAAACAAAAGCAAAGTGAGAAAACAACTGATATGAGAGTCTATGAGTTATCCAATTTTGCTAATGTGTCAGTGAGGTTTCATTTCAACATTTCTGATTCTTAGAAGAGCCCCTATGGACCCATGAAACAAAGTCATCCAAAACACTACCAGAGAGACTTCTATTATCTAAAACAAGACCAAATAATGCTTGGAAAAGGATGACTCAATGATCCGTTTACAATTAGATAAAAAAAGAACTCCAACAGCATGCCTACAACCAAGCACCACAAAAATCACAGGCTGGTCTGTATATAGTCATCATCTGCCCCCTCGTCAGAGGTAAAGAGGCATCACTTGGCAACGGTGTTGATAGTAACTGAAAATATCCTAAATCTTGGCCTCCTGGCACCCATATATTATACAGACAAGGTGGCACAATCCCTTTTCAAGACACTAGCATCCCACACTTCAATCTCACTTTTATGCAATGTGATTTTAGAAACTCCAAAGTGCAACTGACATCTGGGGACAGGAACAGTATTTACTTAGTTCTACTACAGAGTCTTAAAGGGTTTTCTGGTCAGAAGAATCCCTACCCGTGATTTTTTTTTTTTTTTTTTTTTTTTTGCCATTGCTTGTCTTTCACCATTTGGGAATTGGTATAAAAAGATTCCCTTAAAATATTCTTGGAGGAGTGGATCTGGAGCTTTTTAAAATTTATTTATTTATTTTTAGTTTTATACCTCTCTTAATTTCTAAAGGAACACCAATTAGTGTCCCTCCTCCCTAGGGAACCAACTGACCATCCTCCTTGCTCTAGAGAAACAGTAGGGTCAAAGATTTCACACTGGTATGGTAGATGATACCAAGCTCTTTTTCAAAGGATTTGTCTTAAAAACCACTTACTATGCTGAGAGGGACACAGTCAATTCCCAAATTAATCCCTCCTCCCCCAACAAGAACACGATTTTGGATTCCCTGGGAGCCTCTGAAAATAATCTACTATGACTACAAAAGAGGAAATAAAATAAAAGTCTGACATTTGATGCAGAAATAAGTCTGCCTTCTCTGCCCCATATTTTGAATGCCCTGGAAAATTACTGGGAACTAAATTTGGGTTGGGGGTTGAGGGGCAAGAACTCATATAAACAGAAGAGTATTTATGAAACTACAGGTCATGACCTTCTAAAGGGGTCCTGGGAGCACTGCAAGGGGATTGCAGGGACCCTGGGCCTCCCTTCCCAGAGCAGCCCATGGTTTAGCCACTGTGAGGAAGAGAAGCAGGGGAGTGGAAACCCTGGATGCAGGTATGTGCTGGTAAAAAACACTGCTGGGGCCTCAGCAAGACCTTACGAACAGCCAGTGTGAGGACCCTGGCAGGTACTTTTCTACTGAGCTTCAGTACTGAGAAGAGACCATGTGAACATCATCCATGTCACTTACATACCATCCACATCCTTCCAGGACTCTGGTCTAATGTACATTACAATCATGCTCCCAGATGACCCACCACATTCAGTTCATAATGCATAACCTCTGCTAGAATCCTTTCCTATCCCTCAGGCACTACAGTTTAGTTGTCTGTCTTCCCTGGCACTCTGTCATGAGACACACTTCAAAGGCAGAAAGAAAGTCACACTCATTTCTGCATCCTTGGACCTAGCACAAGACTTGTTGACTGTCTGGTAAGCAGTCAACAAGTCTTCTGAAAAATGAATATAAGGAGCAATAAAACTTATCAATGAAATGTGACTCAAATAATGGTTCCAAAGACATATTGTCCTGTTTTTCTGGCCAAAATAGGGTATATCTAGAAAGAAAGCATTAACTTCATTATCAAGTTCAAGAGAAAACATTAAAATGGGAAGAAAAGCAAATAGATTATAATCACCAAAACTAAGGCTGCCTGGACCTATGTTGGTGAGGATTCCAAAGCCACATCCAGGCTTTGTAGGAATAAACATCATGACTGTCATCCTCTTCTGTGTGCACAGGAAAGGGTAGGACAGTTCATATAATGTGTATGGGAACTTTACAAGCTCAAAATGAAAATGGAAAGTTTAACAGCTATGCAAATTTAAATATGTATGATGTGAAAAAATATTTTAAATATATTCTCTTTCTCAAGGCTAGATAATGATAAAGACATTCTACGGCTTTTTAAAGGCATAGAATTTTAAATGGTTTTTATTCAGGCAATGTGGTGTATTAAAACGTTTAAATATTAAAATTCTAGGCAAACTGAAGGAACATAATATTTGCACATAGATTAAAGTGTGAAAATTTTGCTTTTGTCTTTTTATATTCCCTTTCATACTTAATAAACAGATTCATTCCAGTCACTTTATTATTGCTTCTCATATATAACCAAAAGCTCTATATAACTATGTGCAGATTTATTTCCTCCCAACTCTACTTTTATAATGGACTTGAAATTGTTTTCACTACTTAGCTATTTAATAAGCCCGCTTTTACATACATATGTCTTCAACAGCAGGGTGTTAGAGGGTCTATGTGTTACCAATGTGGTGAATGGAAGCACACAGAGAATCACTAGTTTGATCATCCAAAGCTGGTTTGGAAAACAGGCATAGCAAGAACCCAGCTCCTACATGATCTGGGAACTGGAGTAATCATTTCAACCTGCCAAACACAATCAACAATGTCTTTGATGCTTCAATGCAGAATCATAACCCCAGGAGCATGAGGGTCACAAGAACATAAGGCTCTGGTGGTCTGCAGAAATATACTTTCTTTTGGATTTCTACAAAGCACAGGATTTGTGCAGGTGCAAACCAATCATTCCTCAAACTCCAGGGGTTCCAGTCTATATGCGGATTAGGCTAAATTACTCTCTTAAGGGAACTAATTCTGGTCAGGGAAGGAAAACCTTGAGATTCTGTGAAGACTGATTTTCTTTGAAACCTGTAACAAAAACAACTCCCAAAGTTCACAGTCTTGGCCCCCTGAGGGTATTCTGGTCCAGCCAGGTTATGGTTTCAAGGAAATGTTTTTAGAGGAACATAACTTTGAATGGTTTTTTTTGTAAAGGAAAAAGAGAAAAAAAGCAGAACAAAACAGTGTAAGGGTACAAGTAATACAGAACTACAAAAAAAAAAAAAAAAAAAACAGCTATCACCAGTTAATAGATTACACGCTATCATCTTAGAAACGGTGTTTCAGGTCACAGGATCAAAGCATACAAAGTGAACATTCAGACAGTGAGACTGCAAATAGTTGTGTTCAGTAATCCAATCAAAAATATTAATATGGTCATCTATTTAACACACCTAAACACCCTTGCTGTTGTGTCCTTTAGGGCACTTTTTTTTCCTCTCTTTATTACAACAAAATTTACACATTTTGGGTTTTGCTCCCTTAGATCTTATTACTTTTTTTTGTAAGAAAATAAAATCAAGCATGATAAAACAAAGCTGTCAGTCAAAACCAAGTATAGACATAGCACATGATTATACGACCTGTCTTGACAGAAGGAAAAAAAGTAACTCAGAATAAACCACTGGAGAATCTGTGTTGGGGAGCATTTTCCTGAAAAACTCTTACTTTCTTTGACCAAATGTTCCATCGTTTATTTAGAAGTAAGAAATTGTAAATGCTTTTAACTCAGGAAATAAACAATGTCAGAACCACCTCCCGCGCAACGGAGCGGATGCAGTTTGCAATGTTTCCTCCAGAACTCAGGAGTTTTGCCATTTTCCTCCATACAATCCATTTTCATTGAGCCCTGCAATGCCTTTTCAAGGTGAAGAACCTACCTGTCATCAAGCCAAAAAAAAAAATACATTTAGAATATGCCATGTTAGAGCTGATGCATCTAAAATGGAATAATATCTTTGTAAAGCAGCCTTCAAAGTTTAAATTTCATATTTTCTCGAGGTAGTTCAATACATGTGTTCTGAGTGGAAAGGAACATAGGTATAATGAAGAGTAGGGCACCTGTTAATGAAGGTGTTGTAAGTTACTAACAGTAGTGGTGAACCTATGGCACCGTGCCGTAACCAGCCGTTTGTCATCACTGAAAGCTCTAAAAAGTTTGCCAATACTGGTCTATAAACCTTAAGGATCCTTCAAATACTTTCTACTACTCAAAACAAAATGGAAAAAAAAAAAAAGAAAAAAAAAGTTAAAGTAATAGGCAAAAGGGCCAGGGATATAGCTCAGTGGCACAGCACCTGCCTGGCAAGCATAAGGTTCTGAGTTTGATTTTCAGTACCAAAGGCAAAAAGAGGAACATGAAGAAGAGAAAAACGAAAAAGGAGAGGAAGAAGAGGAAAGAGGAGGATGAAGAAGGAGGAAGCCAAAGATCTAAATTGTGGGAAATCTGAACAATGTGAACAATGATCCTGTGGAAGGACAGGAAAATCACAACTGAGGGGCATGACAGAAAGGTGGAATGGGTTTTACCTCAGAATGAAATAAATATAAATTTTAACACAAGCTATTTGATTTTCAGATTTTATAACTAATGCAAGATCAGTCATTCATTTCCTAGCATTGAGACACTATAATCTTATCAAAGCTATATGCACACAGTCTGCAAATTTAAACCCTGATCAATCAATTCACATGACCAGGAATTTGTGAAGGTAATACACCAACAGAAAGAGAAGATCTAAATTATCTTCCATGTGAATAATTAAAGTTTTTGTTTCCTGTATTTGACACTGGGAAATATGAGGTTCCATATTCATATATGGAAATATTAACTGTGCCTTAATTTTTATTTTTATATCTATTCTCATTTTTTATACTTAAGATGAAGCTTTTTGCTATCTGAATTCTACTAGTGTGATTAACATGGAAGACATTCGAATATTTGATTAAGCTACTAAACACAAAGAGGAGTGTTTGTATTTAAAGAGTAAAAATGTTGCAAAGGCTGATTGCCCATGTAAATGGAGAAGGGTTCAACCTACCCTTTCAAAATATATCACTAATGAATTTTCTAATTCTGACCAAAGTCTAGAAGGTCCTAAAAGATATCAAGGTCATAGTGCTTAAGCTCTGTTTTCAAAGTTGGTCAGCTACTAATGCTTATTAAATCAATAGCCCCTAGTTCTTTATTTCTCATTTAGCCAAACTAATATGGTCTGTGATTCTGCCTCAGAGTCATACTTATACCCACTAATAATCAGTAATTAGAGCCAAAGAGGGAAAAATAGGAGCAGGAGTTGAGGGGTTCATTAAAATATATATTCAAGCCTTGGTTGTAAATTTAATTATGACAAAGTTAACTAGTATCTTGTAGAAGTAGCTAAAATTCTGTTTGTGATGTTCAAGCAAAGAAGAAAAAGAAGTCTAGCTCATAATACAACAAATCTCTATAAAAGTATTATTTAAAATAAATAAAATATAGTATTTCCCATGTAATAAAACATTAGTCATAAAAAGGGAAGAAGTACTGATCCGTGATAGAACATGGAGAAACCTTAAAAACATAATGCAAAGTGAAACAAGGCCGGCACAAAAGGCCACAATGCTGTATGTTGCACTGTTATGAAAGATCCAGAACCAACAAATCCACAGAGATAGAAAATAGACTGGAAAATGTAGAAGCTGGGACAGGTGAACAAGAAGTTACTACTAACAGGCATGGGTGTTTTGTTTTGTTTAAGTGACGAAAATGTTCTGGAACAAGACAGTGGTAGTGACCGCACAACATCATGAATATACAAATGGCACTAAACTACACACTTTAAGGTGACTAAAATGACTGTATTAGGGTCCTGCAGAGAAACATAACTATCTTATAGAGAAGGTCCAAGTTACTGATGTGCATTCAGTAGAAAACCTACTCAATGGGGATGGTGCAGCACTAAGGGCTGGGCTTCAAACTGAGCTCTATCCCTAGCCTCTTTTTAATTTCTGAGACAAGATCTCATTACGTAGGCTAGGATGGGCTCAAACTTGTGATCCTTCTGCCTTATCCTCCTAAGAAGTTGAGATTAGAGGCATGCACCACCATGCCCAGCTCATACTTTGAATTTTGAATGGTGATCTTTTCCCAGGCTGATGATACTATGGCACAATACTCTCTAGTGATGCTGGGCAGTGGCAGGAAGCTGAGATTGAGGGTAATAGCTGATACTAAGTATAGCTGGTACTGAGCTGATGTTCAGTAGGTTAGGTGTATTAAATGCATTTTCAGCTTATAGTGGCCTCAATCTTGTGACAGATTTATCAGGATGTGAGTCCATCCTCATAGAGGATCACCAGTAAAAGAGAGATTTTATCATGGGAACTTGCTCATTAAATGAGGGACACAGCAAAGTCCAATAATGTACCATCTATAAGCTGGAGAACTACGAGAGCCTGGGGGGCTCTGAGTGGGTTGGATGGTGCCTGCCAACACCGAAGACATGTAGCAGTAGGTCTTTCCTACTGCTTGTGAATTCAAATGCTAATCTCTTTTAGAAACACCCTTACAAACACATCCAGAAATAACAATTACCCATTACCTGGGCATCCCTTAGTCCAGTCAAGCTGACATCAAACATTAACAATCACAAGGGTTTTTACAAAATATATACACTTTATGACAATAAAATGCAATCTGAACTTTTATACAAGCCAGAGCAGAACAATCTAGAGTTTAAAAAAATTTTTTTGGCTAGGGGTTTAGCTCAGCTGCACAAATGCCTGCTCGGAAAATGTAAGGTCATGAGTTCGATCCCCTGCACCAAAAAAAAAATTTTTTTGATAAAAGATCTTCATGTGGTGCTATAAGGAATTCATTTTGTCTTAAAAGGCTGAGAAGTCACATAAATCCTCAAGGCTTCAGATCCAAAGCATCCAAAGCTTAACCATACACTGAGCCAGCTTCAGTCAATGTTATGGATTAAGAACTTGGTTAAGAAATTGGTACCAGGAGTGGGGTTATTGCTGTTATGTTGCCTGGCCATGTGACTTAAGAGCCTTAGAAATTAATTTGGAAAATATTTGAGAGACTAGCCAAGGAGACAGCCTTTGTGTGCTGTGTTATTTTGGAGACGCTGGTCGGAACCTGGAAGATCGGAGTACTGATGGAAATGCTACCAATTGGGAGGCTTCTGTAGGGAAAGACTCCAATGTCTGCTGGAGTCCAGGTAGTATATTATGCTTTGGCTGAAGGTTGGTCTTCTTGTTTGTATTTGGAGATATCACCTGGGTGGCAGAAAAATTTTAGTGCAGTCTACTGTTGGGATGGTAGCATGGTTACTTTAGAGAACTTTTGACCAGATGTATTTTGAAAATTTAGAGCAAAGAGCCAGTAAAGTAATTTAAAACATTTGGCCAAGAAGAAGGCTCCACTGGAACTGTGGGTTGTAAAGATGAAACAGAGAACATGGTTGGTCACCTTTTAAATGTTTTGGTTCTGATGCAAGAATTAAGTGTAAAAAGAATTGTGTATAAATGTAATTGTTGTATTAATATAACAAAATCTGCCACTAAGGACTATAGTTTAAGGAAATGCGTGTGGTTGTTAAATTGACCAGGGGTGGATTGTTATGGATTAAGAACTGGTGGTCAACTTAATGCCAGCTGGGTTACATCAGCATGGCACTGAGTGAAGATGCTCCACCTGAGGAAAGTTGCCAGCATAAATAGGTGGAGAAAAAGGGAGGTGTGGAGAGTTGAGGCATTAAGGAGGCATTGTGGCTTCTCCTACGAGTTGCTGTCTGAGCTGTTGGTTCTCCTGGAGAAGCTTTGGTCCTCACATCGAGCATTGCTTCCTGGCTCTAGAGGGGAAGACGTGTACCTCTTGGTCTCCAGGATGAACTCGTCTTGCTGCTTCCTGGCACATACCCGAGTGTGCTTGTCCTCGGAGCAGCTCAGGGCCTCCGTGTCACTGAGGACAGCTGTGGTGCCTTTCAGGATAGCCCTGGTCTTTGTTGTGAGTGTGACTTCTTGGCTCCAGCGTAGAACCCTCATCCCACTAGCACAGCTCCTTCATCCTGCTGGCATAGACTTTCTGGCTTCCACCGCTGACCCTTGGATCTTCCCAGCACGGATCCGTAAAGAGACTGGCGTGAGTCCTTCTTGTGGGCTCTGGACCTCCAGTTAGACTCATGGGAGGCATTGTCCTGAGCTCTGGGTTTTTATCTGGACTCATGTGGGACATTGCTGTGGGGTTTAGGCTCTTGACTAAGTAATCTATGTTTTTGGTGTTGTGGATAGATTTCCTGCATTTTCCTGTGTTAACTCCCGGTGACCATTATAAAAATATTATAAACTCCATGTCCTAAACCTAATTGTTCTCTGTGTACAACCCCTGACTACAACAGTCAAGAACTTGTTTCCTATGCACTTTTTTTTCATTTATTCAAGCAGCATGAGTTAAGTTCCTCTTACAGGATATGCCAGGCACTAGGTCAGTTACTGAAAATATAAAGGTAAGTGAAAGGCAACCTATCCTTCCTCACTTTGCTCACAGTCCAGTGGGAAGACACATACAAAGGGATGATTTTAACCCAACATCATGATGATGCTGGATGAAGAAGAGGATGTAGGGGTAGGGAATGAAGGCCAGGCTGGCAAAGGTCTCCCAGACAACATGATTTACGCTGCTATTAGGAAGCAGGCAAAGCCAGGTGTGGTGGTACATGCTTGTAATTCCAGCACTTGGGAGGCTAAAGCAGGAACACTGTCACGAATTCAAGGCTATCCTCAGCTACACAGTAAGTTTGGGGCCAGCCAGAACTACATAGCAAGACCCTGTCTTTGAAAAAAAAAAAAAAAGAAGAAAAAGGAGGAGGAGGAAAAAGAAGAGGAGGAGGAGGAGGCAGAGGAGGAAGAAAAGGAGGAAGCGGGCAGAAATCTGTCACCATAACAAATTTCCTTGTTCCTCATAATTCCTGAACAACTTGGATTGGTCTGATGACCAATTAACAGATCTTATAACAGATAAAATTCATAAACCAAGGAGACCAAGGTGACCACTAAGTTCCCTTCTGACCCTAGAATCCAGTTACTCCCTGACTTCATTATGAACTCCTTAAACTTTCAGAATCTGTTCATCCCTTTCCCATTTCACTTCTTCTCCAAAGATGTTTCTTAAATCTGTCTTTTAAAATCCATATAGTGTATTTAGTAATGTCCTTGAGAGTGTTTCTCAACAGTAATTCTACCAAAAGAAAATGATAAGACTCTAATCGGGACGTGATGACAGTTTTTCAGTATTTCCAAAGAGTTTGGAAAACCGCTGTGGTACGTACGCGAGGGTCGTCCCTGTCATTGTCTGGGACAATGCGAGTGTCAGGGAGCCTGATGGTTCCTGCTTCTAAGTTCAGATTCTAAAATGAACTAGATTGGAACAAGCTGTTAGGCTTCATAAAATATTAAATTTCTCCCAATCTGAAGAGAGACCAGTAACACTACCAATACTGAGGTTAAACAATTTGTAATTTATATTTATTTTAAGCTTATTTATCAACTCTAAGGTGTAAGGAAAATGTTACCATTATCTCAAAGAAAGATAAGGAGTGACATTTTCCAGATGACTTCACATGAACAAGCCTTGTGTAGAGACAGAAATCTGATAAAGGCAGTCAGCGACACAATCGAGCCATCAGTTTCCACATCCTTAAGCAAACTTTCTAACCAGAGTTAACAAGTAGCAAAACTGTATGATTTTTGTTTCCTCTTCTATTAATTTTCCACTCACCATGGAAGGTTCCCAGTCAACACCAAGAAATGAAATATGGATGATGGAAAAAAATTACTATGTTTCTCTTGGGAAGATGTCGAGTTGAACAAAGTGGCCTCACCTACTCTAAGAGTGACTTAGAATCAAGACAAATGGCATGAAACACACTTGTAACTCCAGCATTCTGTGAGGCTGAGGCAGGACAATCAAGTTGCAGCCCAGCCTGGGTAACTTAGCAGAATTAGCCAGATCCTGTCTCAAAACAAAAACTATAAAACACCTGGGGATATGTCTCTGTACAAAGACCTTGGGTTCAATACCCAATATAAAGAGAGAGAGACAGAGACAGACAGAGACCGAGACAGAGACAGAAAGGGACCCCTTGTGTTCAACTCCAGCTCCAATAGCTGCTTCAGCTGTGTGACTTTGGGAAAGTTGCCTCACCTCTCTGTTTTGCAGTTTCTTCAATTAAAAAACACTATGAATACCTAGCTTTTGAATTATTATGTGAAATAAACAGTTAATATGTCTAAAGCCCTAATCTGATGGTCCCACAATTAAAAATTAGTATGTTAGCTACAGACAGGCTCTCAACTTTCTCCTACAAGGATCAATCTCTTGTAGTTTTCTCAGAGTTTTGTTACTTGGATGCATCCTCCATTCACTACCCTAGAACCCACCCAAACCAGAGTTGTTCCTAAAGTGGATACACTGCTGTACAGTGATCTGGAAATTTTCAAAGGTGAATTATATGCAGATTCAGCATATTTTAATTTTCCAACCTTTTAGAGAGGTAGTAGTATGTATTAAGATATTTAATTAGTTTCATATTTTAACATAGGATTTGGGAGGGGAGGTGGCTGAGGGTCAAACCTAGAATCTTGCATTTGCTTAGCAAGCATTGACCATTGAGCTACACCCCCAACCCTCACACAGAATCAGTTTTGTTCTTTTCACAGGAAAAAATAAAAACATCATGCTTTTTAAAAGGCTTCATGCCAGCAGTGCTCCCAGAAGGAAGCGCTTTCCAGCAAACGCTCCTGATCTATGTCCCCCTGACACTTCTTTTACAGTATTTATCATCTGCTGCCTTCTCTTCACACACAAGGAGTATCTCAGAGGAAGTGCTATCGTTGGATGATGACTGTCCTTCTAAAAGCTTGGGCCCCAAAGTGGCACTCCTGGGAGGTCCTATAGATCTTTGGGAGGTAGTGCCTCAGGAGGCAAGTCGCCAGGAAGGACCACGGGACCCGTCTCTCTCTTTGCTGCCTGGTTGACAAGGTGAGTGGTTTCCCTCTACCATGAGCTCCTGCCACAATGGCTGCCCAAAGCTAATCAATCACTGACTGGAGACTATGAGCCAAACTGATTCTTTTCTCTTTATAAATTGATTCTCCTCAGGTATTTCATTATAGTAACAGAAAGCTTGCTAAAATAGGTGCTGGACTTGTCTTTTCCTCATTTTAGTACCTAGTCCTGTATCTGGCACCTGAAGAAAAATATATAAATATGTAATAAACAAATAAATAAACCAACAATCATTTTCTGAAACAAAATTTAATGTCTCCTAAGACTTACATTTTCTTCCAAGTTAACCAAGATTTCCTGTAACCCAGTCCTTTGGGTCACACTGCCTTCATTCCTAAGTTACAGGCACTTTGACCGTGTGGGTTAAGAACATGACTCAGAGCCAGACTCTAGGCTGGAATCTCAGCTCTCCTCTTACCAGCTTTAGGGCCTTGAGTAAGTTAAAACTCAGTTAGCATCAGTTTCAACATGGGGATGGTAATTGTGCCTATTACATCAGATATCAAAGGATTAAACATGCCATTTGTATAAAGTATTTAGCACAATAAGCGGCACATAGTAAGTGCCTGTAAGTGGTAGCTATTATTACATCTGCCCTCTAAAACCACGGCTGTTTTACTCTATTCCTTTGGTTTGTTTGACAGACAGAAGGAAGCTGTTGTCTATCCTGTCCTTCAAGCTCAGGTTTCAGCTTTCCTCAGGGTTCTCCGAGCTTGGCCTACATCCTCTTCCTGAACCATCCCCTCTCTGGGCACAGACAAGCCCTGTTAAGCTTTGCCTTTGCTCTCTCTCTCTCTCTCTCTCTCTCTCTCTCTCTCTCTCTCTCTCTCTCTCCTCCCACCTGGCCACTCTGTAAACTTCCTCCATCATCCTCCTAACTCTTGCACCAGTCATTATCATAGCTAACAATATCTCCATGGCTCACTTAGCTCTGCCTTTAGCTAGACTTGGAGATGCTTCAAAGGCCCTATATGATTTGGAAGAAGGATAAGAAAAGGAGCTGTTTGTTTTGAAATACAACATATCCCAAATGAGATGCCCTGTTTCCACATCAGTTGCTGATTGCTGTTGGGTTGGCTACAAGCTCGGTGAAGACCTCCATCAGATACCATACCAAAAAGGTCGAGACAGCTGCAAAGGTTCCTGTTTCCCTGGAGATGAGAGTTTCATGGAAGGCTAAGAATCACCACAGCAACCAGACTACAAAAACAGTCCAAGGGTTTCGGCCTCAAAACTCTGGTAAAGCAATTTGTACTCTGTAAAGCCGGGGCACAGAAGCTGAAAGATGATCAAAGTAAACCCTACTCCTCAAGCACCATTTTGTTGTGCTGATTTCAAGGCATCAAGTCACAGCATCAAAGTTCCGTTAGGGAAGATTCACATCAAGTGCCAAGGATTTGCTAGGCTAAGCTGCCAGCCTCAATGTGAAGGTCCAGAGGGAAATTTGTAGCACATTTTCCAAAACAACCATTTCAAATTTGCTCTATGAGCAGACCAGGGTAAAAATGTATGCCATTGTATCGAATTACTCTTCCCCATGGTAGAACAGCTGTTGATACCAACCCTAGATTAAAAAAAGGTGGGTGGTTTTTCTGATAAAATATTAAATAGGCTTTATCCTGTACAGACCTTAAGTTTTAAGGAAAAAAAAATTAAGCCTCATTAAACACTAATTGAGAAAACACACACACACACACACACACACACACACACACACACACATAAAAGTTTTTCCCTTTTTCCTTTTCCACTCTCCTTATCCCAGTTACTCTTTTGAGCAGCTTCTTCCCCTTTTACTTTCACAATATCTACTGTACATTTTGGATCTTACTCTTCCATTTTTTTACACTAGGGGGATAATACAATGTTTACACATTTGATTCATTTCACTTATGAGTATGGTTTTAAGTTGCTTCCATTTACTTATAAAAGTCCTAAGTGTGTCCTTCTATATAGCTCAGTACTACTCCATTGTATAAAAATATTGCACCTTTTTTATACATTCCTTAGTTGATGGCATTTGGGTTGTTTCTAAGATTTAGCTATTACAAGTTGTGCTGCTATAAACATGGGCACACATACGTTGCTGTGGTACAGTATCTTCAGTTCTTCCAAGAAAATACCCAGAAGGGGAACAGCTGGATCCACTAGAACCTCCATCTTAGTTATTTGAAGAAACTCCACACTGAATTCCAAGTGGTTGCACCAGTCTACACTCCCACCAGCAGGGGAAAAGGGCTCCTTTTTCCCCAATATTTGTTATTGGTTGATTTCTTGATGATAGTCATTCTTTCTGGGGTGAGACAGAACCTCAGTTTTGTTTTAATTTTCATTTCTCAAATGACCAATAATGTTGAACATTTTTTCATGTATTTATTTGGCATTCATATTTTCTCATCTGAGAAATGTGTATTCATCTCAGATGCCCATTTTTGGATTGGGTTTTTTAATTTGGGGCGCCTAATTCTTTTCAATTCTTTATATGTTGTAGATATGTCTCTATATGTCAGAGGGACTGCTGGCAAAAATTTTTTTCCCAGTTGGTGGGTTTTCTTTTCACTCTGTTGGTGATTTCTTTTGATGTGCAAAAACTTTTTAGTAAGATGAGATCTCAGCAAGCCATGTGGGGCCCATGAAGAGAAAAGTCAGGGCCTCCTGAGAATCAGCCATACTGGAACTGGGAGGAGCCAAACAAAAAATCACCTAGCCAGCCTTTCTGGTCAGCTTCAAAGGCACAAGGCACCCAG
The DNA here is from genome assembly GCF_034190915.1 of Cavia porcellus. Classification (NCBI taxonomy): domain Eukaryota; kingdom Metazoa; phylum Chordata; class Mammalia; order Rodentia; family Caviidae; genus Cavia; species Cavia porcellus. The sequence goes on from NW_026947484.1 coordinate 113,577,291, forward strand.
GGAAACAAAGTCAAATAGAGCCTCTTATGCGCCTACCAATGCCTGGGCTCACAATCACCAATTCCCCCTCCCCCCACCGCCCAAAAGCAACCAGCTGGTTCAGCGGACAGGCAGAGTTGGTACAACTGAGGCACAGAAATAACTAAATGCTTGTATTGTTTGACTGACTTTGCAGGCCTGGGGTCAGCAGCTTGAGCACCTATATAAGGAGGATGATACTATGTAATGTAGCAAATATGGGGGATTTCCTTCTATCTTGTTTTTGAAATCTAATATTATTCTTACTGTTTTGTTTTGTTCTGATTAACTGTTTGCTTTATTCAATATTCTGTTTTGTTTTGGTTTGATTTTGCTATATCTGATGGAATGGACACTACTGTGAAGATAACTAGATACACTATGGTAGGCGTTGTTGTTTTCCTATTATTCTGCTTTGAAGTTCTGTACAAATTTTACTACTTTGTTTTGATTGGACTTGTTCTGTTTTGTTTTGTTGGATTTTTATTATTTTTAAAATTAAATTTAAAAAAAGATGAGATCCCAGTTGTTGATTCTTTGAAGTACTTCTCATGCAGTTTGTGTTTTGTTCATGAACTCTCTGCCTGCACATGTCTTCAAGATTTCTACCTACCTTGTCTTCCAGTAGATTTAGTGTTTCTGTTTTAATATTTAGATCTTTGATCCATTTTGACTTTAGTTTAGTGCATGCTAATAGACATATGTCTAGTTTTAGTCTTCAGAATGTGGAAAGCCAACTTTTCCAGCACCATTTATGAAAGAGACTATCTTTCTTCCGGTGAACATGTTTAGCCCCTTCAAATATAAGGTAGCTGAGTGTCTTTTAGTTGTGTCTGCATTTTCTAATCTGTTCTACTGATCCTCAGGCCTGGGTTTTGGGGGTTTTGTTTTGTTTTTGGTTGTTGCTTGTTTGTTTTGGTTTGGTTTTGCCAGTGCCATGCTGATTTTATCACAGTAGCTGTGCAGTATACTTTCAAGACTGGGATTGTGATGCCTCCTGCCTTGCCTTTGTTGCCCAGGATTGCCTTTGCTATTCTAGGTCTCTTCTGTTTCCAAAAGAATTTTAGGAATATTTTCTCTAGATCTGTGAGGTATGCTAATGATATTTTGATCAGGACTGCATTATATCTGTATAACAGTTTTGGGAGTGTGACCATTTCACAGTGTTGGTTCCTCCTATCCATGAACAAGGGTAATCTTTCCATTTTCTGATATCTTCTTCAATCTCCTTTTTTAGAGTACTCTAATTTGTAATAAATAGAACTTTTACATCATTTATAGATTGATCCCTAAGTATTTCAAGTTTCTGAATGCTATTGTGAAGGGTGTAGTTCCCCTAATTTCTCTCCCATTGAGTTTACTGTGTAAAGGAATGCTACTAATTTTTTACTGTTGACTTTGTATCTAGCTACGTTGCTGAATGTGCTTATTAACTCTGCTAGTCTTTTGGTGGGGTTCTTTGCAGTCTTCCATATAGAGTATCATGTCATATGCAAATAATGATAATTGCCTTCTTTCCTATCTTTATTCTTTTTATTTCTCTCTATCTAATTGCTCTAAATACCATTTCCAGAACAATACTGAATAGTAGTAATGATAGTGGACATCCTTGTTTTCAATTTTAGAGTGAAAACTTTCCATTTTTGTCCATTTAGTATGATGTTTGCTGTTGCTTTGTCACAGATGGCTTTTATCAGATTGAGGTAGAAACCACCTATTCTGATTTTCTTTAGACTTTTTAATCACGAATGAATGCTAGACTTTATCAAAAGCTTTTTCTGCATTGACTGAGATGATCATGAGGTTTTTGGCTCTGTTGATGTGGTGTGCTGCATTTATTGATTTGCATATGTTGAGCCATCCCTGCATTCTTGGGATGAATCCCACTTGGTCATGATATATAATCTTCTTGATGATTTATGACATTCTGTTTGCTAGTATCTTGTTGAGGACTTTGCCCCTATGTTCATTAGGGACTCTGGCCTAGAGTGCTCTTTTTTGATTGGGTCTTTCTCTGGTTTTGGTATCAGAGTTACACTTGCTTCCAAGTGAAAGGGAAGAATTGCTTTCCTTTCAATTTCATTAAAGTGTTTGAATCGTCTCTAAATTTCTTGTAGAATTCAGCATCAGGACCTAGGCTTTTCTTCTTTGGTAAGTTTTTAATTGATTTTCAGTTTCAGTAACTGATAAATTGGGTTGTTCAAAATTGTTGTATCTTGATCTAGCTTTGGTAATTCACACATTTCTAGGAATCTGCCTATTTCTTCTGTGTTTTCCAACCTATGCAACTAAAGATTTTTGAAGTAGTTATTAATGATCTTCCAAATTTCTACAGGATCTGTAGTGATTTCACTTTTAATTCTCCATTGCATGAATCTGAGTTTTTTCTTTCCTTTTTTTTGATAAGGTTGGCCAGGGGTATATCAATTTTGTTTATTTTTTCAAAAAGTGAATTCTTCAATTCATTAGTTCTTTGTATTATTTCTTAGTATCAATTATATTAATTTCTGGTCTGATCTTTATAATTTCCTCTTCTATGAGCTTTGGGCTTGACTTGCTCTTCTTTTTCTAGAAGCTTACAGTGCAGCATTAGGTTGTTTATTTGTGCTCATTCTGTTTTCCTAAAGTGTAAGTTCACTTCTATGTATTTCCCTGTTAGGACTGCTTTCATTGCATCCCCCAGTTCCAGTATGTTTTGTCTGCATTTAATTTAATTGTAAATACTGTTTAATTTCTTCTCTACTGTCATCTGTGACTCGTTGGTTTTGTCAGGAAGGTGTTATTTAATTTCCATGTGTTAATGGAGTTTTTGCAGTTTCTTTTGCCATTAATTCCCAATTTTAGTGCATTATGGTCACAAAATACGCATGGGTTAATTTCAATTCTTCTGCATTTTCTCAAGCATGTTCTATGAGCTAGATATAACCTGTTTGAGAAAATGTCCTATGTGCAGGGGAGAAGAATGTATATTCTGATGTTGTTGGGTGGAACACTTTTTAAACATCTATTAAGTCTACCTCTTCACATGTTTGATTCAGTTCTATTTTTTTTTTTTTGCTGACTTTTTATCTGATTGATTTATCTCTTGTGACAAATGGGGTATTAAAGTCTGCCATTACAATTGTGTTATTGCTTATTTGATTTTTCAAGTCTATTAATATTTGTCTTATACAATTGGTGCTCCTATATTTGGTGCATATGTATTTATGATTGTTATCTCTTCCTCTTGAATTTTTCCCCTAACAAATATGTAGTGACTTTCTTTATCTCTTTTCATCATTTTGGCTTGAAGTTCATATTGCCTGCAAATAGCATAGTTATCACTGCATTTTTCTGGGTTCCTGTTGAATAGAATATTATTTTCCATCCTTTGACTTTCAATCTATGAGTTTCTTTTTGAGTCAAACGTGTTTCTTGTATACAGCATATTATTGGGTCTTGTTTCTTGATCTATTATGCCAATCTTTTTCTTTTGATTGGTGAATTGAGGCCATTTACATTGATGGCTATTACTGATATGTATTGGCTTATTGTCATCATGTTCTTTTCCTGTTGTTGGTTCCCTGCTTTTCCCCTCTGTTTAATTTTTTGCCCTGCCTGGTGGTTTCTTTCTGTTGTTTTTCTTGGAATTATGATCATTTTTATAATCTATCAAGGATATCTTTCAGTATTCTTTCTAGGACTGGTTTAGTGGGCATGAACTTCAGTTATTCTTTATCATGGAAATACCTTATTTCTGCATTAATTTTGAAAGTCAGTTTTTTCAAGATACATCAATCTGGGTTGGAAGTTGTTTTCTTTTAGGGCTTGAAATATTTCACTCCAAGTTCTTCTTGACTTTAAGGTTTGTGTTGAGAAGTCAGCCAGAATTCTAATGGGCTTTCCTTCATAGCTAAGCTGTTTCTTTTCTCTAACAGCTTTCAATATTCTGTTTTTTGTGCTGAATTTCTAGGATCTTGATTATTATACACATGCATTCCACCTAATGGAAAGATAGGCCCATAATAATGTTATAGTATGCCATCATCCATCCTATTCACTGTATCTGCAGCTTACTCAAAGACAAACATTTTAAATAGAATCAGGACATCAGAATGATGTGCTTGTCACACTCCCCTTCTACAGAATGTACTATGTAATACTGGGTACTGCTTCCTGAAGCTCTTCTGAAGATATAGTATGCTTACAAAATTGCTAAGAGTTTCAGCAGGATGGCCAGTGAATCAGCAGGTGGTCTGTTGGCCACCCAAGTTATTGCTCCTTGGGTTTCCTGGAGCAGCAGTGTACATACATAAGGAAGAAATTAGTAATATGTAACACCTAATGCTTCACAGACAAGAATTGAGGACAAGGCTGCTCAGTCTTTTCCAGCTTCTCCCTATTCCATCTGCAGGTTAACAAGCATGAAGTTACTAATCTAGCAAGGAAAAGACATTCTTATTTTTAAATTTTTTGCATTTATTAATTTCGTATATAATGAAAGTATTTCAAGCCCTGAAATATTTCAAGCCATTTTGTGTATGATACATTGTTAAATCAATCTTTCCCAAAGTGTAGAGATACCTAATAATTACTTTACATATAGCCTATCTATTTATTTTTCTGAAGATAAAGGTTTCTTGGATGAATATTTTTCTCAGTGAGATTAAAAAAGAACTATTAAGGGAAGATATAAAGTAATATGTGAATACTGTACAAACTGTGACTCAGTGTGTATACACTGACAGTTGGAAAGGACCCATAAATATTGACTAGAGCTCAAATATGAATCAGACACAAGACTTGTCCTCAAGAAGACCTCAGCCCTGAGAGTAAACATATACTCAGATGTAGACATTCCTGTGAGGACCCCTCACCTAGGCCCTGAGCAGTAAGCAGGACAGAGAGAGGCAGAACTGTGATGGAAACCAGGAAGGAGGCAGGGAGGGCCTCGAGTAAAGTGGAATAGGTAGGGCTGAGCAGCATTACACTCAAGATAGAGCTGAGCAAATATGAAAGAATAAAGAGAAAGTTGCAAAGATAACCTGGGGTCATCCCACCTAATTAGCACAAGCAAACAAAGAATAACATATAATACAATTTCAGAGTTGTGGACTGCACTTGTTTTCTGATAAATAATGGGTACATTAACTTCCAGCATATTACCACTTAATTAATCACATTAAGCCTGGGGAAACAACTCAGTGGCAGCTGACATGCACCAGGTTCTGGGTTCAATACCCAGTACTGCCAAATAATAATGATTATTATATTAATACACTACACACACTTCAATCACCTGACTTACTTGCTCAATAGAACATATATCATTAATCTGAAACAATTTTAATCCCATTTTATTTAGGATTCCACTCCAAGTCTTCTGTGGTGCCTCTTTAGATTGTTACTGAATTATCAAGGAATATCTCACCAGGTGAGAATATAAAACTTTAGTCCTCAAATTCAAATCTCTTAGATTTGAGGTTTTTGTTCCTTAGTTTTGCCACCAGGTCATAACTTATGGGTGTATTTTAATAAAAAATCATCAAGGATCAAGCAGGTGAGCTTTGAGTCTTGCATATTTTTTTCTAAGAAATAACACACAGGGCCTGATAATTCTGGTCCCGATAATATTATTACTCTATGCAAAAATTCACTAAGTCTTACCTGTAGGGCTTTACTGTATAGAAAAGTGAACTACAATATCTGTCTCTCTGCTTCACCTCCATTCTTCAAAAGAAAAAAAAATCTGGTATGATATTTTAGATTTTAGAGATTTCCAGAAAACAATTCACTTATTTTCACCCTCAGTAAGAAAAAGTGAATTCTCCATGCCTGAGAAACAGAGGAAATTAGCTTTCACTATAAACCACAAATATTGGTGCTTTCCAATCTTTCCTTACTCCTAAACAGCATGCCTGACATCACTCGCTTAAAAAAGAAGCAAACATGTTTTGCTGAAGTATTTAGTGTGGGCTACAATTTTTCCATAAATAAAGAGATTAGCTCAAACTGCATGGCCACCTATAGCTTCAAAATCTATTGTTCTTTGAGCAACTAATAAAGTCAAGTAAGTCTTCAAGACAAGAGCCCTAAGAACAGACACAGCTTACAAGAAGGAAGGGGCTGATGTGACCAAATCATTAATTTCATAAATGCTAGGTCACACTAAATGATCTGTGTATTCAATTAAAAGGAACAACTGATAAAAGTTTTAACTTGCCAAAGTAAATGCAAGTGAACAAAACAGAAGATCTTTCTTCTTTCAGGTGAAAATATCCTAAAATAAATTTATCTTATTTTTCAGACTAGTATGAACATGTTATACAGAATTTGTTTTCTTTCTTTTTTTTAACTTTAACTCTGGGGGAGTCTGCGTCCTCTTGTCTTTTACATTTGGCAGAAGCAAAACAAATCATGAAATACAAATATAAACCTAAATGTAAATCATGATTTATGGAGTCTATCAAAATAAGGTATGTTGACAAAATAATAGTCATAGATAAGTTCATTTATTTGCTAATTTCTCTTAGATATACTTCTTGAGGGCAGAGTTGTTTGATTTATAATGAATTGCAGGCAAGTGGCAAATTTTTCAATTTTGTTTTTTCTTAAGACAGGGTCTTGCAATATAGTGCAGGCTGGCCTTGAACTTGCTATGTACTCCAGCCTGGCCTCAAACTCACAGCAATCCTCCTGTCTCAGCCTCCCAAGTGTGAGATGCCAGATGTGTGTCACCACACCTGGCAGATTTTCTATTCTCTATGGAAGTACATACCTTCTAATGTATCAAAATATGATTTAAAAAATAAGAATAAATGCAAGCATCACACTGTTAGGTTCTAAAAACACCCTTTATATGGTATAAATTTTCCTTAAGAAGGACAAGGAGAGCTTTTGGTAAAACCACAAATTGCTAGCCTGAGAACAAGTTTCAGCCATCATAATTCACTCATTTGGGGGCTGGGGATTTAGTGCAGTGGCACAAGTGCCTGCCTTGCAAGTGCACAGTCATGAGTTCAATCTCTGGTACCAAAAAAAAAGGCTAAAAAAAATTTCACTCATTTGGTGACTGGGAATTTTTTCAGGGCAGTGAGTAATGTGCCACAGGGCACTGTTGAACATATATATGAAATTAGAGAGTCTCCTTATTTCCCCATTGTTTACTTCTTCCTTTCTAGCCCTCTCTTCCAAGTACTTGCTTCAAAAGCAAAGGAATGGGAAAAAGTGTGAAATTTGAACAATGAATGGACTTGGTTACCATAAGTACCATCAGAACACTGATAAAGGTCTGAAAGGCAAAACTAAAACCCAAAATGAAATGTGTAAATGAGAAAATCACTGACTTTCAGGGATAGAGATTTCAGCAATATTCTACTCCAGATGCTAAGGAAATTGAAGAGCTCATAACTTGTCCAAGTTCCATAGCTGGTTAAGGGACCACTGAGACTAGAATCTAGTCATTCTAGTCATCTGGCTTCTACATATTAGCTAGTGGAACCATTTGCCTTAGATAACCAATTTTCTCTAACTGGGAACAGGGGCTCCCTAACTCTTCAGAATTTGGGACTACCTCTTCACCACTGGCTACTAAAACAGAAACACTAGAAATAACCAGTACCCTACCTCTCCCCCTATACCGCACCCCACTATCTGACCCTTGACTAATCTCATCTTCCACACTATTCTCCAGCCACACTGGCCCTCTAACCTCCAGACAAGCTGTTTTCAAGTACAGGACTTTGCCATTAGTAGGTCCTCTATCTGGCTTCTTCCTGCCCACATCTCATGGTTTGATCCTTTTCACCACTCAGGTTCAATTACACCTCCTCCAAGAAGCCCTTTCTAACACTGCTTCTTATCACTTGAATACCCAGGTCCCTTGTCTTCAAAACCACCAAAAGGACTGTGTCCCCACTCTTAGAACAGTGTCTTTATGAATGATTAAATGAATTAATCTGTGAAAAGTAAAAAAAAAAAAAAAAAAAAAAAAAAAAAAAAAAAAGATAAGCCAACATAACGAGTGAATCTATAACTTGGTGTCCAGAAGTCCATCTGCTTACATTTTTATAAAGATGAAGGGAAAAGAAAAGAGAAAGCCTATTGGCTTCTATCTAAAGCATATCTCCTGGGCACTCTGATAAAAGATCACTGCAAACAAAACAAAACCAGTTTTCAGCCTACATACTCAAGATATGCAAGAATTCAAGATCAAGTCAGAATACATTTCAAAATTCACCTGATTCTGCCAGCCGGAGCCCTGCAGTGCTAAATTTTTGGGCATGTGAATGATACATTGTTTTACTGAAACATTTTCCAAGATTTCTTTCCAAATTCAACTCTATGGTCTTTTTTCCCTAAAGGGCAAAACACTAACCTATTTCCAAGCCATGTAGTAATATTTTGGCAAAGATAATTCAGTAAAAAGAGTTGTTTTTATAGAACAGGCTATGTTAATAATGGGGTGCCCCAACCTGTCCCTCGGAGCTCTTCACCTGTAGATGATGACCCAGCTATTGATATTTAGTTCTTAGCAGATGGCTGTTTCATGACAGAACCAAAGACTTCCCTCCAATATGATTAAGTCAACAATACCAGAAATAACATTTAAGCCTGCATTTAAGTAAAGCAAAGAATGTGATATCAAAGCAAGGGAACTAGCTATCCATTTTGTCTTTTCTGCCTTTGACAGATTCTCAAGGTTAAAGGTGTCAAGACCACACCAGTGCCTGGCACTGAATAAGACAAATAACAGATGTTTAGCAAATAAGGACTTACTAATTAAAGAAATGTCTATAGGTTGCCCAAAGCCACACACAAGGCACATAAACTCCCCTAAGGAGGTATGTTGTGAATCCAATCAGGCTCTACCAATCACCTCCTAGTTTGTGACTCTGTGGGGAACACTCAGTCTCTCTCAGCCTCATTTCTATACCTGTAAAACAGCTAAGGACATCTCCCTTGCTCAAGTGTTGAAAGAGTGAATAAAAGCAACAAGGAGCTTCCCAAGGAGCTGAAGTCACCAAGCTGTGAAGTGAAACTAGAGATTTCTCCCAATCTGTAGCTGGGAAGTTTGGGGACATCTACTTTGAGAGGCCTACCAGTGTCACAGATGGTGTCACTTTATCTGGCTGCAGCAAAAAGTGCAGCTGAACACCCAGTCTCCCAGCATAAACTCCAACAGGCAGGACCCACAGAAACCAGCTGTCACAGCTGCCAAGGTACTTACTGTCCTTAACATCTTTCATACTCTTCAACTCAGCTGTTTTATTTACCAGGCTCCTCCTCTAGTCTTGGAAAATTCTGCTTTCAGCCCCCAGCCAAACCACATCCCTATTTCAAACTTCTCCAAATTCTCACCTCCAGAAACCAGTGCCAGGTTAGCACACCTGGCTCCAATTACTCTAACACCAAGCTTTACTCCAGCCCTGGCCATTTCCAACATGCCTGATTACTTAGTGTGTTTATCTCAGTCCAGCTGTGGTTGATTAAATCTATTTGTTTAAGTTTCTATCATGTATATTTAGGGCCACGCTATGTTTCTAGGTCTCTGTCCTTTCTGTTCACAGGTGGGACTCTTTGTCCCTGGGATGTACAGTGGATCATGAGCTCTGCGGGCTGCTTCCTTCCTCGCTCCCACAATGCTTTATACTGGCACACAGACCGTGAAGGCTGCCCTGCTGCCTGGTTCTAATTTAGGGGTGGGGGAGGCTTTGCTCAGCAAACTGAAATGATTATTTCCTCTAATCTTCCATATTTCAATAAATAAGAGAGAGATTCGTGTATACGCTCTGTCCCTATGGAACAGTAGAGCTCTTTGGAAAATCATGAAATTCTTACTGTATAAGGTGGTAAGATCTAAGCAATGAAATGCAAAAACATTTCCCCAAGTATTTAGAAGCCAGATTGGCCTCCAGACCTGTAAATCCTACTTAATCCAGGGTTTTTTTTAAATAAGGCATCACATACCTTCATTTACATTTCTGCTATTCAGTGGTTCCTTAGTTTGTATAGGATTTCTTTAAGGTACTGTCTATTTTAACAAGTCCTAAAACACTTTCAACTCTAATTTTCCATTGGTATTTTTCACTAAATGTACATTAAGCTGTTTTAAATGTACATTAAGCCCACACTAACTGCATTAAAAATACATCCACCACTTCCAACGTAGACCCAAAAAACAATAGCAGTGAAAGAAAGAGTTCAATCTTCTCAACTTGTTTATATTGGTAAAAGAAAGAAAGACGACAAAACTGAGATTCATGATTTCATGCACTTGCTCAAGTTTAAACAAAAAAGATGATGTGGATAGAGGACCAAATCCTAATTAAGGCTCACCATCCATCCCTGTTTTTTTTTTTTTTAATACCTTGAAACACTGGCTTAATAATATATAATAGTCTCAATAACTAGGTTTTCCAGAAAATAAAATCAATGAGAAATTTCCAGATACAAAATTGGTAGACTTAACCTGTTTGCTAAAGCTAACCTATTGCACCAACACATTAATTTAGACATTCAAGCATTTAACAAATACTTGAATGCTTACTGTGTGCTGGGCGCTGACTTCACAGCTGGAGAGAGTGAACAAAATAAAACATCTATCCTCACATATATTCTAGTTAAAGAGACAGAGAATAAGTATATTTTAAAATAAATGAGTATCTGACAGTGATATGGATTATTTTGAAACAGTCAAATAGGGTCCAGAGATTGTAGATAAAGGTTTACAGCTATTTGACGTGGGGGCTCAATGAAGGCCTCTCTGCAGAGGAAGCAGCAGGGGCAAGACTGGTGCAGGGGGGGACTGAGCCACAGAGTAACTGGGAGAAATGCTCCAGGCAAAGTGAACAGCCTCCACAGGAAGGGTGGCAGGAAGGGGGGCCAGACATCAGGGCTAACTACTGAGAGCCCTGAGAAACGGTGAGATGCTTGGGGAAGAGGAGGAAAGATCATTTAGGGTTTTGGAAAGGACTGCGGACTTTCTTCTAAATGTAATGGGAAACCAGTGCCAGAAGCTGAGCTAGTGAATCTCATGACTGGATTTAAATTTTTGAAGAATCATGTTGGCTGTTACATAGAGTATAGATTACATTCACTAATAATGCTAGCAGCGGACACCTAGCTGCTATTCTAACTGTCACTTTTAATTATTTCACTGTTACAGAAACCCTATGAAATAGACTCTATTATTACCTACATAACAAAAATAAGGGACAAAGAAGTTAACTAACTTGCCTGAAGACACACAGCTCATAAACAGTAGAGTTAGGCTTCCACCGTGGGTACTCTACCCCAGGTTCAGCACTCTTACAAGGCTGGGTTACAAGTCCATTGAATCTCCAGTAAAAAATGTGATGGTGGCCAAATGTGATAGTGGTAGTCAAAGGTGGGTATATTCAAAACATATTCTTATGGTGGAATAAACAGGATTGGATACAATGCCTGGAAAAACACAGAAAATCATAGATAATGACAAGATTTTGGTCTTGGCAACTGGATGCCTTTTACAGAGATGGGGGACATAAAGAAGGAACAAACTCTGGATGAAAGAGCTGCACAGAACTCAAGGTAATTCCCTAAACTAAGGAAAGATAATGTGTTCATTTTCTGTAGGTGCTATCATAAATCACCTAAAATCTGGTGGTTTAAAATGACATAAATTTATTCTCACCCAATTCTAGAGGCCAAAAGTCCAAAATCAGTGTTTTGGGGGCCAAAATCAAGGTGCCGGCAGAGCTACACTACCTCCCAAGATTCTTAAAGAAAATCCATTCTGTGCCTCTTCCAATCTCCCAAGACTGTGGGTCTGCTTTGGCTTATCACCCCGCCCCTCTAAATTATAATGCCTTCAGGATCACAATGTCTTCTCTTCTATTTATATCCTCAAATCTCTTTTTTATAAGGTTACATGTGACAGGGGCCACCCAGATTACCCAACATAATCTCATTATCTTAAGATCCTTACTCATATCCTGGAAAACTATTTCTGTATAAAGGTGATATTCCCAGGTTTTGGGAGTTGGGACATGGACATATGTTTGGGGCCTACCACAGTTAAGTGTGAGAATAATAAAATCCATAGGTGTAGATAAAAAGTTAAGAAACAGTTCCCTCTTCTACACGAGAATCTGGTCTTCTGTTAACTGTTAATTCTATAACCCTCATAATCTGGTAAAATGCAGTGGCTTAGTGGGTACCACAAAAACTATTCTCATAGCATAGAACAGAGATGGCGAACCTAGGCTGCAGCAGGCTGTTTTTTTATCACTGACAGCTCTAAAAGGTTCACCGTCTTTGGCACAGAGCACAGTAGCTTGTTGGCAATGCGAGGCTTTTAAGCCAGGGACACACACCCACGTAGATCTCATCCCTGGCATCTGAGCCGTCAACTGAAGAGCTCCTGTGGCTATCTGAATTGAGGGACAAAAGGCACCCAGTAAAGAAAAACACCACCTGCCCTGCCACCAGTTGCAGTCCCTGTATTACAGTCCTCTAAAAAGACTAACACCTGTATTTGTTGAGCCCAAATGCCTCTTTGAACCCTTGCAGACCCCATATGTGTTAGTTGTCACATGTGACAAACGTAATTTCAGTTAATTATTTCCATTTTTCCCTCCACCACAGTTCAATGGGGAAAAACATTTGTTTCATCTTCCCATGGTCTCATTCATTGGCAGCAGAGTGGCTGAAAGAACTAAAGAGAAAGGACAGTCTGGAAAAGAAAACCCTGAGTTGACCAAATTTTCAAAAACTGAATTGAATGGTCCCTCGGGGAGAAGCGTGAAGGAGTGTGCCGTGCCTACCAATGACAGTGCCACTGGCTGTGCTGCACCTTCCAAGGCCCCTCCTACAGGATTAACTGCAAAATCCCAGCCCACATCTCTGCTGGAAATGTGTAAGCGGGCTCATTACTCAGAGCCAAGATAAAGGATAAATCTTTATGAGTACCGTAAGTATGAGTCATAAAAAATAGGAAACACATGTAAGACATATACAGTGTAATAGTACCAAGCCAGGAAAAGTGTTTAGGAAGTGTATATAAGAACATGGCAGAAGGGGATCAAAAATTACCCTTGTACATTGCTCCAAAACACATCGAAAAAACTCACAGCAAGTCAAGGGTCTATTATCACTCTGTTCTCTAATAAACATAAGTCATTTCCCTACTTGGAAATACACTGGTGTTTTTTTTTAAAATGCAAGTAGGAGAAGAACTGACTCGAGAAAAAGTAACTTAGAGTAAGCTTTGAAAGATTTTATGATTTGGGAAATTTGAACAGCTTCCAACTAAAACACTGGGAATTAGATCTTTAACAGCATTAAAAATGAACAAGAAAGATTCTTTCAGAAAAATACTTGCTTGCAATCGTCCTCTTACCATTTCACATAGAACCTCACTATCTCAACAACCAGAGGTGATAAGGGAAAAAGGAGCAGAATCTTTAAACCTTACTTAAGCAGGAAACAAAAATAAACAGCAACACGTGCACTAACAACAGACGGCATGGAAGAGCCAGGCTGAAGCCTCTCAGGGACGCTGGGCTCAGCAGAAAGAACTCTCGGCAGGGAAGAAATAGAGTCCCCAGCCCGCTGCACCAGATGAAAATAATATAAGGGAGAATAATTGGCCCCTAAAAGCCTGCTGGGGATGGATGGTTGAAGCAAAATACATCATCATAGGAAATTAAGCTCTTAATTTTGAAAGTTCCCTAAGTTTAAGACTGAGTGTGGTAAACAAGAAAGGCTGAAACTGAAAGGCCATCTGTCTCACACCAAAGCATGCATGTCCTCAAGGACTTGGCTCTCTTAAACCCAGCCTTCTCCTTTATCTTTGGAAACTGCTGCGTCTCAAGGAGACCACTGCTTGTATGTCTATCTCCTTGAGCTTGATAAAAGGAAAAATGTGTTGTTTTGAGCTTCATTAAGTGTTACATTTACCCACAGTTCTAATAAAGTCAATGCTCTTGAGCTACTCTGAGGCGAAGTCTCAACATAACTTCCATCTCACACACAAAATCATTCAGTTGTAGGCCAGTAAAACACCCCAGGAGGACAGCTAGCACTGAGAAGTAGAGTGCCTCACTCAGTTATTTTTCAGTCTGCAAACGATTGCCGTAAATCTTTGCTCTCCTCTCTCTCAAGGCACCTGGGTATGTGGTCCCTGAGAGCAAAGCCATACCTATGGCAGGAGGGGCTCACCTCTTAAGACATTAGTGCAGTTTCCATTTAAATCAGCACCCAGGTGCTGACTATTGACCCTGTGGCAAGTGCAGCTCTAGGCATGCAGAATCTCATCACCAGCTTTCTGCAGCAAATTCAAAAATCAAATGTGTGTACATGGGTATCAACAAATAGAAGTTAGATGTTGTGGGTACAATTCGATATCTGGGCTCCAGGAAAGAATCAGGCTACAGCTGTCATCCTGGATCCTAAAGCTGGCTTTGTTCATGGTTCAGGGAAAAATGCTCTAGTTAGAAAGCATTATTAGAGGGCATCTTGGGACCCTACAGAGAATCACTCCTAGGAACTGAAATTCATAGCCATTTGAACACTTCTGGCAAAATCCTATCAGATTACTAAAACAATCTGGTAATAAATTTGTAAAAGCCAATTTATCTTTCAAACATGCAATCCCACTCTTTCAAGTTTAAAAAGGCTACCTGCTATCTGGGCTTTGGCTATTTTAGCCTTTGAGGTCAGGCCAGCTAACTCAGAAGGACTACTTCAAATTGCTGAGGGACCTGATAGGCTGGAGAGAAAATCCAGGGCACGTGAGTGCAATGGAGGCCAGGCAGCACGTCTTCCAGTCAGATTCCTGTGTCTTTAAGACCAGACCCTCATAAATGGCTTGCTTCTGCTGGACACTATGCTCTAAATAAACATTCTTCTGGCCGACACACAACTTCCTGTAGGGTTGTGGTGGGTAAAGCTTGAAGAGGCTGCCAAATCCAATGACCAGCAACTTCTGAGCTGACATAGAAAATAAGCTACAAAGAGTTGAGTCCAGAGTAAACAAAGGAAAGAGCCACATTAAATAAGGAACAAATTACTATAGAGGCACAGATATTTTCAATATTCACCGAGCAAGAAAACAAATTTTTTTAAAAATCAATATTAGGTATTTAATAATACACAGTAGAGTAAAATGTTCTTTTTCAATTGGAGGAATCCAAGTAAATTAATTCCAGCAATATTAAGAATTGACTCAAGAGTCACCGCCTACATCGTGAGGACAGATCATTCTCAATGGCACAACTTCAAACCTGGCTCGGATCAAATGAGCTACCCTAGGGAGCAGCACGAAGTCAAAAACCATTTATAGCTCTTTACCCAGCTGAAGGAAAGACTAACTAGTTTACTAGCAGATGACTAAAACCCCTAAGAGAAAAGAAGAACGTAACAAAGATTTAGACATGTGCTATGGAAAGACTGCAACAGATCTACATAGTTTAGAGTAAGTCACAAGATGAATTAAAGGAGAATTAATTAGGGGGATAGCAGTAATAGAAAATGGAGGGGGCTGGGGACCAAATACCAAGTCCACAGAAATGATGGAAATCAAATAAAGATGCACCGTGGAAAAGGAGAGTAGTTTTTAAAATGTGCAGTTAAACAGTGTCATCCAGCCATGTTAGAAACCAATTTGCATAATGCAAAAGAGGCCCAAATCCCATTCCCTGTCCTTAACAAGTCCACTTACCAGCTGGGTGCACAGAATGATTCACACATGATTCAGCACCAAAGAATACAAGAAAGATCAAATTCTGTGCTCTGGGG
Source organism: Cavia porcellus (assembly GCF_034190915.1). Taxonomy (NCBI): domain Eukaryota; kingdom Metazoa; phylum Chordata; class Mammalia; order Rodentia; family Caviidae; genus Cavia; species Cavia porcellus. Next base: position 113,593,068 of record NW_026947484.1, read on the forward strand.
AGATGCAGAGTTTGGTAGAGGGAACTGGAGAATTCAGAGCAATGTTTAAAAAAGAGAGAGGCAGACAGGATAAAGGACTCAAAAAAAGGAATCACTGATGTCAGGTGTAGTGGTGTACACCTATAATCCCAACACTGGGAACCACAATGAGTTCGAGGCCAGCCTCAGCTACATAGTGAGTTCAGACCAGCCTAAACTACCAATACCCTGTCTCAAAACAGAAGGCTGCTGAAGAGGTAAGACTTAAAGTTTTCTAACAAGCAAGGCCTGGGAGAGTTAAGATAGAAGTTCAGGGAGAAAAAAGACCGTCTCACTAGGTTTTCCAGGCTGATCTCAGACTCCTGGTTTCTAGCAATCCTCCTGCCTCAGCTTCCCAAGTAGCTTCCCAAAGTTCATGCTATGGTATCCAGGAGTAAGGTTCTAGAATCTGGACTCTAAAGCATCTGAAAGAGGTTCATTATAGAGGCTTCACATACCACACACACTTTGAGAAACACTGATCTGCAGGAGTGAGCTCAGACCCTTACTTGTGTGGCATTTCCAGTCTCATCTTCTACTTCTAGGCTCCACCCACTCTTACCCCACCACTGTCCATCCTCTGTCCCAGGGGCTGGCAAGCTTTCTGCCAAAGGCCACACAGTAAATATTTAAGGCTTTGTATTCATGGTATTCAATCAAAAACAGCCACAGATAACATATAAACAAATGGGTGTGATTGCATCCTAATTAAACTTCATTTATAGAAACAGGAATCAGACAGATAAGTATATGAAGAGATCATGGCACAGCCATCCAGTGGAATACTACTCAAGAATAAGAAGGAGTGAAATAATGGAGACACGCTACAACATAAACAAATATCAATAAATTATGCTAAGAGCACATACTGATGATTCTATTTATATGAATGTCCAGAATACAGAAATCTATAAAAAAAAAAAAAAAAAGTAGGTCAGCGGTTGCCTTGCAGTGGGCAGGGGCACACAGAAAATGGGGGAATGTCTGTTAACATGTATAAAGTTTCTTTTCAGGGGTACTGAAAATATTCTAAAATTAGATTATGGTGTTTGCTGTGTAACTCTATAAATACTAAAAGCCATTGACTTGTATACTTTAAACAGGTGAACTTTATGGTGTATAAATGGTATCTTAATAAAGCTATTTTTAAAACTGAAGCATGCTGGATTCAGGCCAGTGACTCAACGACTATGGTTTGCAATTCCATCTGTAAATCGACCATTCCAAACATGAAGAACTTCCCTCTGCACTTGGTTTCTGTTCTTCCCTCTTGATACTGAGGCCTCCACTGCAAGCCCTCCCTCAAATGCTTTGTCTTCTGGAAATCCTTCCTTCACTTCCAGGTAAAATAACCACTCTCTGCCAGGGTAGCACATGTCTGCAATCCCAACACTGGGAAGGCTGAAGCAGGAGGATCCCTATGAGTCTGAGGTCAGCCTGGGCTACAAAACAAATTCAAGACCAGTCTGAACTTTATAGTGGAACCCTGTCTCAAAAAGATGAAAAAAAAAAATTACCAGTCCCTTTGTTCAAATTCTGAAAAATCTAGTTAATATATTAGTCATTATCTGCCACACTGTATTAAATTTAATCTCCTCTAATCCCAATATAGATGCTGAAAACATAAACATGAGTAACACAAGAAGAGTGGCACACAGTAGGTTTTCAGCAGATAGCTCATCAACAGGTCTGTGAACAAATAAATGACTGAATTATGGGAGTGGTATTCAGAGAAAACTGGTTTATGAAGTGGGTCCCAACCAAGATGGAAAGAATCAGGGCCTAAACTGAAGATGCCAGTCCCAGGAGATGGGTTAAGGAGCAGGATAGTGAGCAACAGAAAAATTCAAGGAAACTTGCAGAGGAAATGATGATAAAACTTGATGATAAAACTTGATGATTGATCAAATACAGGGTGTGAAGGGGATGGAAAAATCCTTGATCTTTCAAAACTGCAAAGAAAGATGGTAAAGGTAACACTGATGGGATAGGGAGACTGCCTGAAAAAGCCAGCACTGAGGTAGGCAGAAGTGGCTTAGGAAGTTCCTTGAATTCCATTTTAAAGACAATGAAAAACATCACTAACTAGTATTTAGTTGCTTCCTGTGTGCCAGGCACACATGGCACCTTAACTGTCCACAGATGTCTCTCAGCAGTCAGCAAGCCCCTATCATCACCACCTCACAGGTGAGGAGCTGGGGCCTACAAAATTAAGTCATGCACCGGGGCCACGTGCTGAGAAGTGACAAAGCTGAGATTAACCCTGTGTCTGTACCATATTGATAGCCACTCCCACACTTAGGGTACTCAGGAGGAGCTCAAGGAAGGCCCAGGAGGTGGGGTGCAGCAGAGCCCCCATTGTGGAGTTCTACTTGAAAAGCCCACAGAAAGTACTGGGAGTCATAAGCAGGAGGTGACAGCTAGAATCCTAAAGCCAGGAAAGCCACCTTGGGAAGAGCAGATAAAGGAAAACAGAAGGGCAATGACTGAAGAACTCTGGAGAGCCAGGCACGGTCACACATCCTTGTAACACCGGTTACTTAGGAAACTGGGAAAAGAAGAATTTGAGTTCAAGGACAGCTTGGGAACTTAGTGAGATCCTGTCTCAAAATAAAAAATAAAAGGGTTAGGGATATAGATCAGCAGTATAGCATTCCTGGATTGCATCCTGGCATCACAAAAAGAAAAAACAGGTGGAAAAGAAAAAGGAGAACCAGGCAACAAAGCACCCTGAAACCAAGAGGAAGCGGCCAGAAAAGGGAGTGCTTAGTAATCCTGAAGTTCAGGCATGGCCTTTGTCCTAAGAAGAAGAAAAGCACAATAATTAAAATACATTAATTTGCACAGAAATATTTAGAAAACACACTAGAGGGAAGAGTGGAAGGTTAACAAATATTTCTGCAGAATATGAATATTCAAGTTAGAGATATTAGCAGTAAGTTTCCTTTGACTCTCAAACAAAATGTCAAAACAGCCGATTAGCACTAGAAACCAGAAACACAAGTTGGATAACTGTATGTTCTGTGCACACACACAAACCAGGCATTTTCCTAATCAGCAAATCTGAGTCTCAGATTTGTAGACCTGTTCTTTACTTTGACTCTTTCTTATACTCTCAAAAAAATTCTAAGCGCAAAAATGTCATATTTTCAAATGTGGAAGGGTGTTCTTATAGAATCATTTTTTAACAAAAATTTCAGGAAATTAAGAAAGTCCAGGGAAGTTGCCGTTACAACAACAGTGTGGGTTGTAATTCTGACCTGTAAGATGACAAAACATCATGCTGTTTGGGAAATATTGCTGTCGGGCAAATTTTAAAAGGGATGAAGGCAGTCTCTTCTCCATCCCAAGGAAGAAGCAATAATCGGAGAGGCTTTTTCAATCTGTCAGCCTCTAGCCAGCATAGAACATAACCCAGCATGACCTCATGCTCTAATGGTAGAGTCCAAACAGGCTCAATCCCCATGGTGGGGTCAGGGGCTGTGCTTTCCCAGGGCAGTTAAACAGCACGAGGACCCTCCTATGACCAATAACTGGGCCGCAGTGATACAGACCGCAGTAACACTGTTAACTTAGTTGGGGCCCTTGTTTGTTTGCTAATCCTAGTGGTTAGTAATATCTAATTCCTGCTTTCACTTTTTCTAAAATTTTAAGACTGAGTTTTCAGAGAATTCCTATTTGAGAATTAGATGTAATTTCAAATGACACATCTGTCCCCAGCATGTTAGAAACCATTCATGACCGGTACAGCCAGTCCCAAACCTGGCTTGCGTTGTCATCTGCTGCTACAACTCTGTCTTGCTGTCCTACACTCTGTTCTTCTATACAGACCTGGAATGACCCTCTTCACGCTGCCCAGCAGGGCATCATTTAAATAGCCTGGAGTGTCTTCAAGGGAAGAGGCGGCTCTTTTAAAATGTTGTGGGCATCCTATTCAGTTAGGTTCTCTGATCCTATGTGAGAGACACAGCCGGCTTTGAAGGTAACAAAATCATTTGTACAGGAACACTGAATAAATGAGAGAAGGAGGGAAAGAGAGGACCAAGTGGGAGGGAGAAGGGAGACAGTGAGAGAGAAACAGATCTCTTGGGAAATTCAGTGCATCCAAAGTAGGTCTGTGATAAATGGTCTGATGATGCTGTGATAAATGGTCGGGCAGTGGTTATATATGAAAGGTGCTTGTTTAGAAACTGCATTTCACTAATATACAGCTTGACATTTGGTTAGTACATATTATGTGCAAGATGTTGCAAAATAATTAACACTAGAGTTTTGGGGGGTTTTCCCTGCATAAATACAAGACTATTACTGCAAAGTCATTCATGAATTAACAGCAAAGAAAAAAATTGTCCCAGATAAAAAAGAAATGTAGCTAACTTGCTGGTATTTATTTGATGTTTTGTTCTCATATTTGTACTTTCTAAAAAGCCAGCCTTGAAACTGTGCATCAGTCTTTTCAGCGGAGGTGGGTACAGGCAAGATACACACCCACCGCCTCCCTCTCTGAGCACTTCCCCCTTTTTAATAACTGAGGGAGGAGAAAAAGAGAAAAGCTAACCATCTATTAATATTATAGAAACAGGAAGAAAACTACAGATGTACAGATGAGTAAATAGGTAGATGAGGCAGGTGGACAGGCAGATATCTCCCAATCCACCAAAATTCTTAAAGTAACAGAAAAGATGTTAAACCAGATGACCAAGTCCCTATATTGTAGCTCTTACAACTTCATTCTCAGTAGGAGATCTCTCAATGCACCAGTTCCTCCTTCCACAGTTAAATCAAGTTTGGTTAAAAGAAGTTCTGGGTTATAGGTAGAGGACAGGTGAGTTACTGTGAAGGCTGCTGAAAGTGTTATGGAAATGATTAACTATGAAAACAGACAAACATCCTCTTGGTGGAGGTATTTAGTGTGGTGATTAGCAGCCAAACAGAGATCAATGGCTCTTGAGTTCAGCCCTGCATTTTATAATTACTGACACTTGGTACGATAATCCTAAACCAAGGAAAGGAAAAAAACGACAGTGTCACACACAGCCCAACCTTGATATGCTCTGAAGACCCCAGAAGAATAGGAAAGGACACCAAAAACTGGAAAGAGCTGGGGCTATGCACAAGCCATCCCTGAGACCTGCTGGCTCAGCCAACTTATAGGGCTGAGCTGGCTCAAGGAAGTCTGCAGCCTGAAACAAAGTAAAAGAGAGGCCACCTTGAGGTGCAGAAAAAACTTGAACTGCATCCTCAACACAAACCACTAGAGGCTGGCTCCGTGACACACCACCTCCCAGGCCCTCCTTGCTAACAGTGTGACTTGCTTTTCAGGGTGCTAAGGACTGGCAGAAGTAACACAAGTGCCCGGCATGGGGTGGCCCACAACAGGCACATAATCTCCACCACAGGGGCTGCTGTCACTGTTACGTGGAGAATAAAGAGGTGCTTTAAAAAAAAAAAATAACATTTATTTGTGCTTACTTCCTTCTCTTTCTCCCAGTTGTGGTCTTTTCCTGTCCTCAAAAGAACCAAGAAAGGAACAAGTTCATGCCACAGTCCTCAAAGAAGGTACAAATTCCAAGTGATTTAGAGCCACATGTGTGATTAACCACACATCCCATTTGGCCATGCCTGCCAAAAAGCTTGAAGCCAAATTTCAAACTCAATCATAGCAACCACACTCATCCACACAGCCAACAAACTACACTCTTCTCTTTTGGTTCTTGTTTTGTCGTACATCTGCTTACATTGTTGGTATGTTTGTTGCTGGAATCCATCTCAAATCTTTTTCTGGGAGGAAGCAGAGAAGCAAACATATAAAATCATGGAAGGCATGGACTTTCTGATGGGTGAAGTTATTAAGCCTGGCTCCTTTCCCATGTCACTGGAGCCTCCCAATTCTCACTCCACCCTACAGCCCCATGCAGCGGCACACCCATGAACAATCCCTCCTTTGGTGGCAGAACAAATACATAAATGTAAAAGCCCATGTCTTTCCCGTATGTGTGAAATAGCTAACTAGGGGCTTCTAGCAGTTTTTATAATAAAAGCACTTAGGCAGGATGGAAATAGAAAAGACCCAGACTACCACATAAAAGCAGATCACAAGTAAAAACTGGAAGATAAGAAGCAAAATTGTTGCCATTCCAGCAACTAATGAAAGCATGTTTCTGTAAACAAGGCTCTGATGATGTTAAAACCCTTCTCAGGAATCAAGAATCAGGGGAGAGGCTGAATTTGGAAGGAGCATATTTTACTATAGCCAAAGGGCACACGGAACTAGATTGTATACTGTTTTACTTATTCTAAAAGACAAATCCAATCTATCAGGGCTGTTTACCCTATTCTGTCCGCTTCTGCCTGAGAGTCTTTTTCTAATTTCCTGTTCACGTCTAGGGCTGTTGTTTCCAAAACCAATGATTACAAATGAGAGGCGGGATCTCACATGAAAAATACAACTCTAACTCTCATTGTCCTGATGAGAACCCAGCAGGGAGGCCAGGAAGAGAGTGGTGCTTTGGTACCGAGGGTTTCAAGACATTGCCGTATCAAGCATGTTTCTGGTATGAACCTTCTGCCAGCCAGTACAATCATCTGTACAACTTAAGTGTAACTATTTCCCCAAATCTTATCAACCTACTGCAGCTACTCCCTCCAGGTAGGCTCTGTCACCTCTTCTACTCAGGGAAACAAGAAACTTTTCCTCAGCTGCAGAACATTAAGGCACCTACAAGGTAGGAGTTTAGTAACATGCGAGAGAAGGGGATTTATCACAAATCTGGCCACTGGTCCTGCACTCCTGACAGGCAGAGGGGAAATGGGGCTGATTTAGTAATTCCTTCACATTCAAGGATGACACTATGAAACGGAACTGTTGTAATCATTAGAGTCAAGGTCAAGTGTGGCCTGTAGCCAGCATGGTAATTCTTCTACTAATTTGTAAGAAATGGTACATATTTCATTTTGAAAAATAACTGCCCCAGACCCTCCCATTAATACCCCTCCCAAACAGATCAGCTGTTATTTCCAACATAGCCCATATGTCACATCTATAAAAATAAGTTATCCATTGAGAATAACAAAGAGTTGGGTGAGTTTAGACTATCGAAGGAAGCAATTTTAGTATTTTTTTAAAAGTAAACTGACAAAGGTAAACTTTATGGGTTAATTACAATGTTAGCAGGTATCATGAATTTTTAGTATCTTTATTAAGATAGATTCATATCCCATCAAATGTACCCCTTCATGATTGGGACACTTTTTAATTATTCACAGGATTGTTTATGTTATCATAATTTAACTTTTGAACACTTTTACCTCCCACCCCAAAATAACTATAACCATTAGCAGTCAACCCCTACTTCCTCCTTTCCCTCACCTAAGCAAATACTCATCTACTTTGTCTCCATAAATCTGTGTATTCTGGATATTCCATTTAGTGAAACTATGTAACACAGTTTGTTACATCCACCCTTTACTTAGCATAGTATGTTTAAAGTTCATTCATAGTACAGCACATGTCAGCACTCCATTCTTTTTTATTGCCAAATAACATTCCACTGTATGGATATACTACATTTTATTTATCCATTCATCAGAGGATAAAAGTCATACTGTTCCCACTTTCTGAATATAATGAATAATATGATATGAACATTCACAGACAGGTTACAGAGTGGGATCTATGTTGTTTCTCTTGGCGCATATGCAGGAATAGAATCATTGGGTTACATGGCTCAAGTGATTTTTCAAAGTTATTTATATACCTGCAGTGCTGTCTCCGCACACTCAGTGATGGAGAAAGTCAGGAGCATGCAACTCTTTTCTAGCCCCATCTTACCACCCACCACCAAACTCTCCCTCTTATGCTCTCCTTGCCTGATGTCACTCTCCACATTTACTCTACATATGCAAAGTACTCTGAGTTCTAAGTATGAGAGCGCATCAGAGCCACGTGGAATTTCCAAAGATCAGTTATCGCAATCATCTTCTCAAATAAGATCGAGCTGCAACCACCTAATCCTCAAAGGTCCTTGAAAAAAGAAATAGTGCAATTTCCCTTAGTTGCCTATTTTCAGAAATGCCTTCAGGTCCATAGTTCCAAGTGTACATACACTACAGACACTGAAGGAGAACAACTTCCAGTTTTCAAACAACTTTGAGACATCGTCCACAGGCCTTCTTTCTTTCCTTCTCCCTGAACACATTACATCCTGTGATGCCAGCTCATTTTATGCATCTCTAGCACTGCCATCTCTTAAACTAGGCTCTAGAGTTCTACTATCCTTGCTTAAGGTATTTCTCTTTTCCTCCAGTAGTCTTACTGAATTTATTTTCTGAGTCAACAACAGTGTCGCACAATTTAACATCAAGAATGTGGGGCTGATGCTGCTTCTGTAATGGCCTGGACTTTCTTTTCCTTCCCAGTTCCTCGGAGAAAAGCATATATAAAATGAGTAATTATTGCTGCTAAAGAACTGCTGGAGTCAGCAACGCCTCGTAGGAACTGCATTTCCTCCTCTTCTCCCTTCCCTCCCACCACAAACTCTCCCCCGTAAGTTAAGAATTAAAGATGCATTATGGGGATAAAGAAATCTGACCTGAAATATGTGTTGCAGCAACAATGGCAAGCAACCAAGAGTATTAACAATAATTTCCAGTGGAGCTAGAAAGGTTAGATGATCTGTCTTTGAAATGAGCCAATTCTGCACACTTTCATGAGATTAAACTCCATTTGCTTTTCCTTCTGGCTGCCTCATGCCTCTCCTTTTCCTGCTCTCCCTAAAAGACAGGCTGGTGGAGGCACATGAACAAATGGCTCTGGAAATTTATTTTCTTCACTAGGAGAAACCTAAAAGATAAATTTCATTCTTCATCAGTTTTCCCATACTTCAGTGTGGTCAGGATTTACTGTACGTTCTTTTCCCCCTAGAAAAAATGTCTGAGTGATTAACATTTATGATACACTGGCGCAAAAAAAAAAAAAAACAGAATGACAACTGTATGTTATTTTGTAGGAAAATTTACCCCCTTAAAGAAGCCATTTTAGATGATGACCATTTTAGAGATACAAGAAAAGGGAGTTCATTTCTTTCTGAGAGTCACAACTTTGGCCAAATAAGTTATCTCTGCACCTGTTTCATCACCTGTAAAATGACAGGACCTCATAGGTAGATTATGAGTGAATCATGACGTGCTAGCCAAGAGCAAATACCAAGTAGCTATGAGCTGGCATCCTCCTCCTCCTCACTACCACTACTAAGCCCACTGGCATCTTCCAAGAATCTACCTGGACGGCACCAGGGAGCTACCACGGAGGATTTCATGGAGGTACAAACATTGCCATCTGTACTTCAGAGTGATCTCATTTCCTCTTGCATGCTGCAGGAGCAACAGGCTAACAAGGCAAAGCGGAAAAGACAACAGAGAGGTCCAGGTAAAGTTTGGAAGATACCTTACAGTTACAGATACCCTATAGTTTTCTCACAATCATGTTAGATAATGAAGTTCTTAAATTCTTCGCAGGCAGAGGGTCAGAAAATGGGAAGAGGTAAGCAATCCCTCTAGAGACAGAAGTCTTAAAGCTGCCCAGGTCAGAGAATAATCCATATTTTAACTCTTGCCTCATCCTGTATTTGTTCATGAGAATCCTTGTTGAGTCCAGCAGAGATGCTTTTCTGAAGAAAATCTTTGTAGACTCAGGGGTAAGGACTAAAGGCTGACACCCATACCTACCTCCCTCTGTGGCTGCTCAGAGCCCTTCTCATCGGTGCGGAGGTTCAGGACGTGTACCTCCTGCGGCAGCCCGGTGGTGCCTCTGCTGGCACAGCCCGACAGGACAGTGAAGCTCTCCATCAAGGCCTGGACGGGGTGGGAGGCATTGACAGGCGACAGTTCACAATGGGCACTGGACTCTGGACCTGATTGTGGAATCAGACACAAAGTATTCAGTGCAATTCTACCGCAGAGCGGATAGCAAATCACTGCCAATCCACCAAGAAGCCTTTATAAGTAAACTGTTTCCAAAATAAAACAACAACAACAACAAAATCTAGCCTATTCTTCTGAAACTCCAACCTCTTATATTTCTTTGGGATGATTCTGCTGTATACTTGATTTTCTAAATGCCTATTTAGACTCACAAATAACTAAGATATTCCTTCTGGATGGAGGACACTTTTCATTTGACATTTGTATTTAATTGTTCCTCTCGTGGAAGAAAATAACAGAAAAGTAGAAGAAATTCTTAAAAGACTCAATATTATTATGCATTAAAAAAATCTCAAAAAATAAAAAGGCATACAATCCAGTCTCTGCATTTTAAAAGATTTCATTTATTAAGGAAAGCAGAACAAACTTAAGAACAACACAAAATAGGTTGGTGTGAATAGAGGGAAGGACCAATACAAAATTTGAGCCAGAGGTCAGAAAAATTCTCCCTCAAGAGGAGAGACATGAGCAAGTGCCCCAAATAGAAAATGCAGAACCCTGCTCATAGGTGGCTCCTGCTTTTTCCCTCTTCTTTTCTCTAATCAGCCAAGCCTTAAATTCTAAACCCATCCATTTCTCTATTTCCTTATTCTCCCTAAGCTGTTACAGATCTCCCTAAGAGAGCTTCAGGCCTCAAGATCTCCAGCCCATCTTCTATATGAAGGAGGTCTTCCCATCCAAGGATGCTCAACTGTGCAGTGGTTCCAAACGTGCATGCCTATCCCTCTTATCTCCATCCCTGGAGAGCTGCTGGCCTAAGGAATAAAGCCAAAGCTCTTTCACATGGCACATGTGGCCTTTTATCCAGCCCCTTCCCGTCTCTCCAGCTGCATCCCACCCCACTCTAGCAACATCAACTTGCATAAAGATCTCCAAACATACTATGATGGTTCTCAATTCCTTGTCTTAATTCAAGCCTGTCTCAAATTGCTCTTCCATTCTAATTCTACCCTGCAACAAACATCCCAAGCAGAAGGAGGTCCTTTTATTACTCTGTCTCCCTCATCATTTCTCTGCTATCTGTTTCATTTACATTGATGGCCACAGGTGTATATATCTGTCTTTTTTAAAAGAGAAAAAGAAAACTAATTTTCAAAACAAGACAATTAGAGGGTAACAATGGTTAATACGTTGCATGTTATCTTTAAATTAGTTACTCAGAATACAAGATATTTAGCATTTATTTATCCAAACAATATTAGCACAACCTTCCTTTACAATGAATTAAGAGAAATTAGTAGTATAACTATCTTAACTACCTATATTATTTCTTTCAGCTTCTCACATGAGGGAGACAATATGATGTTTACACACGTAAGTCTGATTTATTTCACTTAGAGTATGGTCTCTAGTTGCATCCACTTACCTACAAAATCCTCAAGTTTATACTTTTTTATGGCTGAGTAGTACTCCATTGTATAAAAAGACAACACCATTTTATCCATTCTTTGGTTGATAAGTATTTGGGTTGCTTCCAAGATTTAGCTATTACAAATTGTGTTGCTATAAACATGCGTGCACATATATTGCTGTTGTATGACATTTTTAATGCTTCTGGAAAATACCCAGAAAGGGAAGAGGTGGGTCAAACAGGACCTCCAATTCTAGTTTTTAAAGAAATCTCCACACTGAATTTCCATGTTGGTTGTACCAGTCTACACACCCACCCCAGTGGAAAAGGGTTCCTTTTTCCCCACAGCCCCTCCAGCATTTTGTTATTGGTTGATTTCTTAATGATAGCCATTCTTTCTGGAATGAGGTAGAATCTCAGTCTTGTTTGAATTTGCATTTCTCAAATGACCAGTAATGTTGAACATTTATACCCGTCTTTGACAACCGAATATGACCTCCTTGAGGGCTTTAGTTACTCATCTTTGTATCTTCAGGACCCTGTAGAGGGCCTAGCATATAACAGATATTCAAAAGTACTGGTTAAATGAATAAATCATTCAGTTTTTCTCTTAACGCTTCCTCTCTGATCAGTGAGTAGGACATCATTCTGCAGATTTAGAGTTGGCTGTAAGGAATGGATTTGGGAAACATTGCTACAGTGACGTGAGGTACAGCCTCATGACATTTCAAGAGTGACTAGATGGAGAGAGACAGTTATACAGCAGAAAGGAGAAACTGGGACACTGTAGGGGCCCAGGGACTGTCACCCTAAAAAGCAACATGCCCTCGTGAGCTGACTGCTTTAAATTAAAGGACCTTGGAGAGTGACAGATGCTGAAAGAGGCTTCCCTTGACCGCTTAAACTCTGGAAGGAAGGAAGTAATGACCTCTGGTCCCTTTCCCAAACTTTCACTCACTAAACTCACACTGCAGGAAGAGAGACTGAAGTCTGTCAGCACACCTGCACAGACGTTTCTCACATACCACTGTTTTCTGTTTACATGCTGGTCAATATTCCAAAGGGAATCATTTACAAACCACTGTCTGTTCTGCAGGCCAGAAAAATGTTGTCTCAGGCTACTGTATGTTCTTCAAACCCACCAGTTTCTCCTAAAAATCATTTTCAAACCTTCAAAATTATTCACATTCCCCAACCCTACTCCTGGTCTCTCCCCTAGAGAGGTATATACATTTCTCAGTCATTTGGTGTTAGTGGTTAATCAGAGTCCTGTGTTGTCATTTTATTCTTTTGCAGGTCAACAAATTTGTCTTTTCTCCTATTTAATCTGCCTTTATCCGCCTATTCCCATGAACCTGCAGAGAGAGAGAGAGAGAGAGAGAGAGAGAGAGAGAGAGAGAGAGAGGAAATTTCCCTTCACTCTCATATGGTAACATCTCATTTTCTCACACCCCTGGGAGTGTGGGGCTACTGCTCCTACTCAATAGCTGAGGATCCTGAGACTTGAACACATAGCTCACTAAAGCAACCTTCCAAATGGAATCCAGACAAAAAGCGCTGGCCATTATACAAATGCAAATTAAAACAACACTAAGGTTCCATCTTACTACAGAAAGAATGGCTATTGTCAAGAAATCAAATAATAACAAGCATAATTCTGGTGAGCCTGTGGGGGAGAAGCAATCCTTCTATATTGTTGATGGGAATGTAAACTAGTACAACCACTATGAAAATCAGTATGGAGAATCCTCAAAAAACCTAAAGACAGAAATTCTATTTGATACACATCTTCTCTTCTAGTACTTTCCCAAAAGAGTAAAAGTCATCATGATCACAGTGATACATGCATACATGTTTATAGAACTCATAATAGTTAAATCTTGGAAGTAGTCCATATACTCACCAACTGATGAATGGATAAAGAAAATGTGGTATTTATATACAATCAAAGACTGTTATGCCATAAAGAAGGATAAAGTGGAGTCATCTGTAGGACAATGGATGCAGCTTGAGACCATAAGATTAAGTGAAATAAATCAGACACATAAGCTTAAATATCACATGGTTTTTCTTATATGAGAAATCCAAAATATAAATAAGGGCAAAGTAAAAGAAGATAATAGGAAATAAGGACATAAACCTTTTGCAACTGGGAAAGAGATGGAGGGAAAAAGAGGGAGGGGAGGGAAAAGGTTTGAAAGAAGAGTTAAAATGTGTTACATACATACGTGTACCAACTCCTCATGAGGAACAAAATCATGTACTGCAGATATATACAAAGAATGATAATAATAATAATAAAGCTTTGCACCACTCCAATGAGTTCTTCCTGACATCTAAATAATAAAGGTCTTCCTCAAGACTGCACCCTCAGTCTAAAATGCAATGGACAGAGTCAGCCACTCCTGCCCCCCACTGCTATGTCATAAGCAAACACCCTGCCCGGTGGGCCAAGTCTATTTCAGGAGTCAGAAAAATTATCTAGATTGATAATGGCAATCTGGCCTAAATGAAATATGTGCCTTCTCAAATAATCACCAGCACTCTATATTGCTGGACTCTGCTTGGCTGCTTTCTGAGAAAGCTGGAGGTGCTGAGGGAAGATAACGAGGTGGCAGCAGCAAGCAGTACATTGTTGGTACACCCCCAAGCCGAAGAGAAAGTCTCCTCTCCCTACTCAATTCTGGGGGCCCACACTGAGAGTAGCTACCCACACTGGGAGACCTGACTTGGTTTCAGAGCCTCCTGCTGTGAATTTGAAATGATCACAAATTCAACACAGGTAAAAGTGCTTTTGAGTTCCAATTTGTCTATTTGTGTGCAAAGCTGTGATTGACATTTGGCCCAAAAATACATCTGCAAAAAAGCTTCAACCTGCTTAACTTGCCCACCTCCTTATGACTCCATCATTGCCCACTGGAGTTGAGCTTAGTTCACTAAACTGTTCAATTCTCCAGACATAAGTGACATAAATCAGCACAAAGCAATGCACAGGGTACACTCTGATCCAATGGCGGGACAAAGACCCTACAGAGAGACCCATGGGAGTCAATATTTCAATGTCAGTGTTTAGATTTTAAAATATCCTCTCATGGTAAAGGCTTGGTCACCTACCTATCCTACTGGGATATGGTGGTATCTTTAAAAGGTAGAGCCCCATGAAAAATAGTTAGGCTCTGAGGGACCGTGGGACCCTGGCCCCTGCTCCCCTATTTCCTGCTGCTATGAAATTAACCATTTCTCCACCACATATTCGTGCCATGAAGTACTATATTGCCACTGGCCCAGAGCAACAAGGCCAAGTGATCATGAACTGAAAACTCTGCCAAAGTAAGCTTTCTTCCTTTTAAGTTGGTTATCCTAGATATTTTGTTATAACAATGGAAAGTTGACTAAGATACTCATTACAGGGTACTCTTTTTTTTTTTTTTTTAACTGGTACCGGGGATCGAACTTATGACCGCCTGCTTGCAAGGCAGGTGCTTATGCCGCTGAGCTAAATCCCCAGATCCCTTACAGGGTACTCTTGATCAGCTGACACATTAGAATTTTAGGAGTACCTTATGGAATTTTCTCCTTTAAGTTTAGAAAAGAAAAAACATACAAAACATGATTATACTAAAAAGACAAAAAAAAAGGAATTATCCACCATAAAGAGTATGTAAGAAATGGTGCTGTCCACAGTTCAACACACAATTTCATGTAGGAGATAACTTAGGTGACTCCCCTTGAATGCAGAACAATTGCTTCAGCCTTAGTTAAACCGAACCCTGTCTCCATGTACTGATATGTACAGAGCAGGCTATGCTATTTCTTTCTCCCTTTAGTTGGCTCTAAGCAATGCAAATAAGGCTAGCTAAGATACTGATATATAAACCTTGAAGCCAACCGACTGTTTCCTGTTTCTCTCTAGCATTGTGTTCCCTATAAATGGTTGAGTCCAGCAGAATGGCAGACCCATATAGCTTCAGGAATGTCAACTGGATCTGAGCCACAGGATAAGAGGCTATGACTTCCCAGGGCACAAAAGTTTATGTATCAGAAACTAAAGCAACAGCCTCCTAAATCATTGAAATGCTACCTCACTTGAGTTATGCAGATTGATTTTTCTGCATACTATTCTCCCTGCATATTGCAGAGATGCTTGCCCTCAATGTGGCCAGCTCAGCTCACATTGCTCATGTAATTCTTGCCAATTATCATCATTACCCATCTTTGAGCCACTACCTTCTTCATGAGATAATAAATTCTGGGTGAGGCCTTGGATTAAGGCCTTTGTTCTATGTATCTTTACCTGTACCAGACTCAGGACCCCTTGGCTGCCCATAACTTTGAATATGTCTTAATGTCATTATTTTTGTCATGGTTTGCGCTGAGGTGGTAGATTAGAATGAACTCACTGGGATTCCAATAACATTTCAATGGGATTACAAATATAAAATTTCTCAAGCCATGAGGAGAATGAAAAAAAGTGATTGCAATATTTAGATTACAATATACAATATTTGGCTTACAATACTTCATACTGAGTGAAAATAATAAAATGCTCTCACTTACTTAGTTTTTACTATGTTCTGGATAATGTAAAACATCCTTATACCACACCAGAAGGACAATGCCCATTTAAAGAAAAGGAAGATAAGCTCAATCCACTAACATACCTATTTCAAGTCGCGTTAGTCACTATAGACCACAGACTGGGACCTGCCTTGAAATATTCTCTCTTAGCCAGCAGGATTCTGATGGGCAATATCAATGTGAATTCTTTGGGCTGCTATGCTTGGACCTTCTGGGAAGATCAAAAAGCAATCAAAATATCCCATAATTTATAACTTACTCTGTGATGAGTCCAAAAAATAAGATGGATTGGTGGGAGAAGAGATAGTCTGATAAAGCAACTATTGCAAAATGTTAGTTGTGGAATCTGGATGTTTGCTGGTCAATGATTTCAACATCTCTGTATGTTGAAATGTTTCATTAAAAAATGCTCAGGGGGAGGGGATGCTTATGAAAAATAGTAAGGCCAGAAATGCCTCCAGAAATCACACTCCGCTGATAAGAAAGCAAATAGGCATAATTTTTCAATGTATCAAAAGCCTAAAGAAATGTGCATATTCTTTTGCATCTTTTCTCTTTCTAATATAGGGTCTTGCTGTGTTGATTGGGTTGGTCCATCATCCTCATCATCCTCCTGCCTCAGTCTCCCAAGTAGCTGGGATTACAGGTGTGCGTCATCATGCCCAGCTAGTATATGTCGTTTGACCCAGTAACTTCTCCCCAGGCAGTTCACTGTAAAGAAATAACTGAGTAAGTGTGCAAAGAGTGCAAAATGTACCTAAGAAGAAAATTTAAAATAATAAATCTTTTAAATATTATAATTCTGATTCTGCCCTGATCTCAGATCTCTCATTGCTCTGCAGAGTAAGGCCTTAAACCTCCTCTACCCCAAGACTTCTGCGGCCCTTCCAGACCTGGTTCTACCTCCCAGTCTGGTCTCATCTCTCATCAGCCTGCACTTCCTCACTGAGCTACATCGATCCCAGCTGAGCCAGCTGTCTACCCAAATCAATTATTCTCCTTTTTTCTCTGCTAGTGAGACCCATATTTCAGTCCCACTTGAATTCTGGATGAGATATAACCAGAGGTGTCACACATAACCTCCAATGATTCATTAGGAAAGGAAGGAAGTATGGTCTGGGTTTTTTTCCTCCTTCCTGCTGACTGGAATATAGATGTGATAGACAGCACTACAGCAATCATTTTGACCGTAAGACAGAAGAAATGCTGAAAAGGCCAATATGAAGTTGCCTGAGTGCTTGATGAACATGGAGCCATGGATAAGCTCTGAAATGCTTCTTTTTATTTAAACACACACACACACACACACACACACACACACGTAAACTTTTGTTTTACTCAAGCCAAAGTCATCTGAGGTTTTCTGACACCTGTAGCTTAACCTTCCCTAATTAACATCCTTTCCTTCTTTTATGCCAGCTTTCTTCCCAGGAGCCTTTACATAGCCACAGTTTCAGTTTCTTTCTCCATCAACACTTTCCCTACCATCTCTGCTCCTTCCCACTACACAGGCAAGACAAACCCCTGCTCAGGCTGAAGATCACCTGAGAAACCCTCCTGTGCCTCTCATACAGTGTTAGGCAGCAATGTTTTCATATTCTCATGGTGCTCTGTACTTCCCTCCGTAGCATTTTGTGTGACTTGAGTCTTACAATTCTTTATATAATTCTGTGCTTAATGTGAGCACACATTAAATGTAACTTATACCACAAAAGAATGGAACCTCACCATTTTGTTTATTGTTGTCTGCCTTACCTGAGCACTTTGCCTGGCACACAGCAGGCACCCCAATATTATTGAGCAAACAGGAAAGAAGTATGAGGTGATCCATGCTTAACAACTTCATACCAGTGAGAGACCATCTATCTAGATTTCTTCCTTTCACTTTTTCTTGGGAGGGGCGCCTGGGGATTGAACTCAGGACCTTCATGCTGAAGTACATCCCTAGCTCTTTTTATTGTTTTATTTTGTTTTGAAACAGCGTCTTGCTAAGTCTCTGAGTTGTCCAGGGAAAGCTGGAAATTGCAATCCTGCCTCAGTCTTTCAGAGTACTGAGATTACTACACGCATGTGCCTCCATGCCTGGCTATTCCTTTCATTCCTTCCCTGAGAGCCAAAGTTGCGATTTTATACCAAAGAGAAAAAAATCATCATGAAGAGAAGGAGGTGGCATTTTCAGTTGTTAAGAATCAAGTTCAGTTGGGGTTTCCCCACCTTCACTGTCACAGAGGGTAGGAAACACAAACCAGTTTTGGCCCTCTCTTCAAGCACTCCTCTCCAGGGGCAGGCCAATAACCACCCCCTGCCACAGTTGGGTCAGGCCCAAGCACCTCATCCCTCTCTGGGCCACAGGAAGTCCTTCCCATCATGCTGCTGGCTGGATTTAGCCTTACTAAGGATTTAGCCTTACAAGCTTCCACCTGCCGCCAGCGTGCTCTGCCCTGTCCGGCTCTTCCACACGTGCCTGAGGGAACAAAGTGGCTCTGGTTCGTGCTTGCAGTGCAGCATTTCAAGCCACAAGGGCCGGAAACTAGGAAATCTTGTTCTGAAACCAGGTCTGACTCATCTGACATTTCGAGATGCCCATGAGCTCTGGAGCCGCCAGTGTAGGCCCTTGTGGACAGCCCAGAGGGCTAGAAGTTTCTCTTGTGGCCATGGCTGGCAACCCACAGCCCTTCCCTTCCCTGTGCAATCTCATCCCCTCAGTCAAGAGACCAATGAGCAGCTTGCTCTGCTGACGATGCTAATCAGCACAGCAAAAGCCACTCCACCACAGTGAGAAGCAACCAGGACCCAGATGACCACACAGGATAAAGAAAGAAAACGCAGGCTAAGAGCAGCAGCATCCACAAACCCACACACCTTTACTCTCACCCTGCATTTTACAGATAGTTCATCTGAAGCCTGATAAAAATTGTAAATTAGGCAGAATCAATACTATTACTTCTACTTACTTAAACTGTTGCAAGCCACAGAGCCGAGCATACTTCAATGACATGCTGCCTACAGATCTACTGCTGCCTAATGATCTATACTGCTTCATCTCCTGGCCGTTCCTCACCACAGCCTCCCAATCTGGATACTGTTGCTTCTGGGCATCTAGTGCATGCCTGGGCTGGGATTCTTTGGAGGTTACCCCCAAAGAAATTCAGCTTTTCTGTGGTGTCAACATCTGAGCTGAGTTTCTCCTTCCCCACTGGCTATTCGAGAAATCTGACTTCTTCAAAACTCTGTGAATTCTGTGCATTTTTAGAACTGTCTTTTCCCCAGAGCCAGCTCTGTCCTGTTTGGTACCCTCCCAATCACCCAGACACCCCTGGCCTCTATCGTCCACAATATGATTCCCAATCCTCATACTGTGAACACAGTGTTGAAACTTGGATTTTAGAATGATGGAAATTATGCTCAGATAAGTTAAGCAACTTGACAAAAGTCACACTGTAAGTGGCAGCAGGAAATCTGAACCTAGGTCTGTCAGACTCTAGGTGCAGGCTCTTCCCATGGCAAGTTCATCTGCTTTTTGCCTTGCACTTTCCAGTTCCTCACTTAGAACTAAGCAAGCAGACTTAGGGACCAAACACGAACATTAATTTGTGTCTGATAAGATAAAATAAAATAAACTGCTCGATTTACACTTATAACCTTTGGTTGACTTAAAAGGTTTCATGAACTCAATGCAAGAGCAAAAGTTCCTTTCCCATTTTACCAAATGCCCTCTCTGTCTTTTTCACTAACGCTTGATTATCTGGACACATGGGAAATGTTCCTCAGATCTGACTATAACATCAACGTCTAAATTTCCCATTCTACTTAAAGAAAAAAATGCAGATGGACTCACCCTTTCATTATGTGCTTTCACTGCAACCCAGCATTCCGATCTCAGCTACAGAACCCCCACATCCACACTGGCTGCGGGCCAGCCCCGAGACTTGACAGAGTGCAGACAAGGCATTTGGGAACAGATGCATTTGCTGCACACATTTTAAATTTAATCTATCCCCAAAGAAATTATTACTGTTACACCTCATGCAACCCAGAGTAAAATATTGAGGGGAGGGTGCTGTTCAGAGGAAAGGATAGTGATTTTCACATTTAATAAATGTGATCTGCAACCATTCTAAATATTAAGGCATGCCAAGTTGACAAAAACATCTGGTACCTATTCCACATCATTTCCAGCACTCTGATTCCCCGTATCACCCAGGGTACTAATGAGGAGCGTGTGTTCTGCTATAATAAAAGTGGTAAAGATGCAGAAGGAATTAAGGGGTAACATTATAGCCTGGGACCAAGACACTGCACTGAGGAGATTTTATTCCAACAACACCATTGGCTAATGAGGGTCTCTGTTATTGTCCCACAGGGAATTCTACAATGCTGTCAGCTGCAAAGAGGGACAAACTCCCACAGACTGTGAGACTGGCGCTGCAGGATCTATTCCGCCCTTGAGCCGAAAATCCCTCTGACCCCTGTGAGAAGCCAGATTCTGTAAGCTAGGGCACCCAGGATGATTTCTCAGCCAACAGCACAGTCTGACTTTCATTGAGCTTTATGAGTGGGAATGTTACAAATACCAGGATATGATGCAAAAGCAAAGCTCAAGAAAAAACACCTGGAAGGCCCTGGGCTCCAGAGGGCCTAGCAGTACACAACATGTGCTCATGTTTGTACCATGTCAAATTACAAGTCCCTGGATCTGCAGCGCCTTGGGGATAGAGCTGCGGAATGCATTGCCTTTAAACTCCAAAAGGGGCCCTTCTACCACTGCCCACACTGGGCTTTTCAACAATAAAACTGAGCTTAAGGCTAGCGTTTTTCCCTGGTAAGAAAAAGACAGAAGAGTCCTAGAGCTTGTAATATGGGATTTCTAGGGTGCTAAGCCAGAGGATCCCAGAGTTTTCTAAAGCACAACTCTTTAGGTGTATCTTCTCATTGTTTCTTTCCCTCTTGCAAGAAGTCAAATGCCAATTGTTAGGCTAAACACCAACAAATTGTGTACATTGTTATGTCGAAATCATAGTACAACCATGTCAAAATTTTTCCTATTTAAAATTGTTTTTAAATATTCAAAAGAAAACAAAGGGAAGAACTGCATTAAGAACCTAAATTCTGAGTGTTGAGAAGTGCCACACTGTACAGGGTACTTCCCTAAGCAAAATATCACCATACAACCTGAAGTGCCCAGAGAAGGTATATGTGCAGCTCTGGGAGGAATGCATCTTGCTTTGTTTGGTAATTTTTACGACCTGAAGAGAAGAGGTAGCATGTACTACACCTCACCACTAAACTTAAAAAAAGAGCCCCTAAGGTGTAAGGGTGTAGCTCAGTGGTAGAGATAGTATTTAGCAGGTGCAAGGCTGGGTTGCATTCTGAAAAGATTCTTTGCGTGAGAAAAACACAGGGAGCTGAGGCATAACGAATGCCTGTAATTCCAGCACTCTAAGGAGGCTGAAACGGGAGGATTGTAACTTTGGGCCTAGCCTGGGCAACTTAACTAAGACCTTGTCTCAAAAAAATAAAATAAAATACGGAAGAGCATAGGGCTGGGACTATGGCTCAGCACAATCCCATAACAAATTAAAGAGGAAGAAGAGGGGAGGAGGAACGGGGGAGAGGGGAAGACAGGGGAGAAAAAGAAGAGGAAAAAAAGGGAGGGAAGGAAGGGGCAAGAGGAAAGGGGAGGAGAAGGAACAGAGCAAGGGTACTAGACCACCAAGAGACACAGGAGCTGGTTTTCAGATCAGACCTGTTGTTTACTGGTTGTTCGACTTGTTGTCTTACTTTTCTAGTGCTAGGGTTGCATTTAGGGCCTTGAGCACGCGAGGCAAATGTTCTACCACGGATCTACAGCCCCAGCCCTGAACTTCGCAGTCTCCCTCTCATTCTCTGACAGGCTCCACTTGTAGATCAAGCACTATACATAAAAAAGGCCCTACGGATTTCAAATACTCCTACAGACATAAAGTCCTCTGGTGGGGGGAGGAGAAAGAAATGAATGAAAACATTTTCTCCAATTGAAAAATATTTTGTGGGCTTTTAGAATGATTAATAAAATATCTGAGATAAGATGTTCTTATACTACTACTCCCTAGCCATTACTCCTCAAAAAGTATTTCTAACAATTACAGTGAGGAGATTGCAAATAAAATATGCACAGTACTGGACCAAAAATTCCTTTTCTCTCAGGACATTCTGCAAGGCCTTGTACAACTTGCAGAGATGAGAACAGGCTACGCACTTGTGCCTGCGAAGAATCTGGGCAATGAAGAAGGGAGAGTAACTTGGCACCACCTTGGCCAGACTTCCTACCATCTATAAGATGGAGCGCCTGTTCCTGTTTTTCTGATGAGATGTAGAAGAAGAGGAGAAGAAAATGTACACTCACAACAGGACTCATTTATGATAGACTGGAATTTATGGTTTGTCATTGTCTAAGTGGCTCAGTCCAGAGACTAAGTACAAGTGTAAAGGTTTGGAAAATGCAAAAAAAAGAGATTCTCCTTTTTTCCTACCTTAAGTTTGCCAGATGCAAAATAACTGAACATATACATATACTTTTTTTGTTAAAAGGAAAAACTTAATTGATCTGGATTTGCAATATTAAACTCAGTTTAGCTGCTCAGTAAAAATTGTAACTTAATCTCTAGTAATGTATTTTATAGTAAAGTAAGACATCAGGGATACAAAACTGCTACTGATTAATATTTCTGGATAACATTAAAAATCTGTTCATCTCTTAGAACTTAGCTTATACCTAAAGTAATTACTAAACTCATTTTATTTTTCCCACCTTGTAGCACTGAGGACCAAACCCAGGATTCAAACTTGCTAAGGACATGCCCTTCTACTGAGCTATAACCTCAGCCCCTAATTTCCCTTTTTTAACTCTAACAAACTGGTGTCTAACATGAAAGAAATGATACAAAAAATAGGGGTGTGAATATACACAGAATCATGGGAAAGAAAGCACACACTGCAAAGGTTCTATTCCGGGACTGGTGAGCATTTTGTGAAGCTGGTGTAGGGGTAGACAAGAAGATGCAAGAGCAAAGATGTCAGAAAGGACTGAAGAGGGAAACCACAACTGCTGGGGAGTTGAACTGTAGCCTAAAACCACCAGTCCTGGTTATAGATAGGAGACTAGAAATTAAAAAGGGAAACTACAAACTTTTGGTTTGGCCATATAAGATATTACTAATGACAGCCACGTGTACAACTGGGCCATGAAACCGAAGCACATTTACTTTAAGGATTTTACATACAATCAGGGTACTCAACAACTGGTTTTTAAGGAATGAGGGAAATGCTTCACATGAGTGCCAAATTATCTGGTTTAACGTGTACGTCAAATCCTATTACAAGACTAAACTGTATTCCTTCCTCTTTAGGACTGCTAGCTTGCTGCTCAGGTGCAGCTGTGATGAGGCAAACTGAGAGCTGACAGTTTGCAGAGAACTTTATGAACACCTGTTCATGAAGTGCTCCTCTCACAGTGCAATCTGAAGCTCTGGAGAAGCTATGGTGCCAAACTGCCAGAGCCCTTCACAGTTACGAATCAACAATCCAGCAGCACCACAGAACTGTTCAGTGTAGACTTAGAAACACTGGCCTTAGAGAAGGATTGCACCCAGCTGTGCACCCTTGGCCCCAAATCATACTTGTGTGCTTGATTAAATTCCAAGACTCCTTAGACCTCTTACACTGATTATTCTTTATCACAAATCTCAACTTTCATAACCTAGGGATTATTTGTTTGGGCATGTGTTTGTGGGTCCTCACCACAGTTGGAAACACCATGGGGTAAGGAACATGTTTCTTTACTGAACCCCCATCTCTGTGCTTCAGACCATGTCTGGTATGTAGCAGATGTTCATAAATACTTGTTGAGTGATGGATTCATCAGGCAAACAACCAAAAACCCATGCTGCTAATTCTCATGGATTTCAGGAGCTGCAGCCATCTCCTGCCACATTTCTGTTTTTGGAACCTGAGATGGTCACCTAATCATTCATTTCATTGCTTTGTACATAGTAGGAATATGAGCAGGTCTGTTCTTAATATTACTTGTTTTTATTATTGTTT
Organism: Cavia porcellus; assembly: GCF_034190915.1. Taxonomy (NCBI): domain Eukaryota; kingdom Metazoa; phylum Chordata; class Mammalia; order Rodentia; family Caviidae; genus Cavia; species Cavia porcellus. The sequence goes on from NW_026947484.1 coordinate 113,617,078, forward strand.
TACTATCATTATTGTAACAATATCTCCATCTATCTCACTTCGCATAAGAAACCACAGAACTATAGAATTTAATGGAACCTGTAATACTAGGTAACTCACGGCTCCTGTCACCCAAAGACTTTAAGAGATTTCTACAAAATAATAGTAAAAAGCCCTTCCCTTCCAAATCCTTAGTGGTTTTCAGGCAAGTTCCACCACTGCTTCTGGTCCTAGAGATCCAAAAAAGTAATCCACCAAATTAAGTCTAACCAGGATTCCCAGTTTTAGGGGGCCCTACTCCCAGGAGATTCCCCATCCAACCAAAATGTCATGCTATATATTCTTTTATTATTTATATTCTCAATTATTGCTAGGAAGGTAATTGAAGAGCTTATAACAAAAAGAAAAAAGAAAAAACAGGCCAAAAAACCATTTCAGCTGTCAATCAATCAAAAAGTCACTATAATGAAAAAGAAATCTTACAAAGAACCAAGTAAAGGAGACCATTTCATCTGAGTGCCAGACCCAGCTCTAAACTTTCTAGCAGCCAAGATAAAGAGAAAATATGATGCTTACATAGATCTCATAAAAAGGAAACAAATCAGCTCTTTGGACAAGAAAATACCTTTTTCTCTAGGTCTGAATTTAAAGACACCTAGAAAAATGCATGGATTGGTAACTTCAGGAGTCATTTTATATAAATTACTATCTTGTTATTTAATAAAATCACCCCAAAATTTAAAATTGGGATAAATGAGGTGCTCCACAGAGCACCTACTGAGCATGCCCATAACAAAACCACACACAGCACTGTACAATAAAATACACAAAGCAACCTTTCAAAACACATGTGTCATATGATGTTTCAAAGCTGAAGGGGTTTTTTTTAAGTTTGTCAAATTCAGTCAAAGCGATTTCTGTTTTTCTAAAATCTACGTGTGTTACTTTGGGGGAAACTTTTTTTCTTCAGTGTTTTTCCACTCTGGATCAACTAGCTCCTCTCTCTTCCTCCCAAGCAAACCTTCGGAAACCACACTGCCACAGGGAATTCACCTTTTCTCCCATGGAGACAAGCTCTAATACTTTCAAATGGTCAACCTGAAAAATAAAATGCTTTGCATGCCAACTCCTACAACAAAAGGGCCTTTGTTTTCAGATTTGCACAGAAAATATGCTAGAGCTACATCTATTATTTAAAGTAATAATTAATTCTTCTCGCAGTATTGCATATCATACTCCCTTCTTCCACCTTCCTACCCACACAGTAATGTCCCGTTTATTCAACACAAGCTTTACTCTTTTCAAGAGAGAAATCTTAGTCATTTTAAAGAGAAATCTACCTAAAATATACTGTATTTATGTGTGTATATATATATATATATATGTGTGTGTATATAATTACTTTATGGTCACTGCAAATATTTTGAGCATCCTGAATATCACATTTTATATTTTTTCTGCAATATATAGTGATAAAAATACTAATCATGGTTTAGTAAAGCTTGATATTTCTCTCCACCAAATGGCCCCATATTTATATACTTTATAGTTCTTTTATGCTTTCTGTATCATATTTCTGGGGTTTTTTTCCATCTCTGGCTGAAGGCCTGTGCCTGCCTCACTTGACATTTTTTATACTTGTTTACAGTTACTTCTAAGACAATCAGCTCTGGATGACAGCTAAAAGGTAGCTCATTTACTGAGTAACCTATGTGGCTCTCTTACATCTTAGCTTTTGTGTAACTCTTAAAATACGTTAGGTTCCCACAGGATGCAAGAGCTTACTATCAAACTGCAATCGCCTAATACTATTAGACAATACTAGAAACACTGTCCACATTAATTTAACTTGAATGAAAACAAAGTAAAGTTTATACACTGAAAGTTAACTAGTGCAAATTTTGTTTACACCAAAACTGTGCTAAGCCAGACTCCCTTATTGCTTCTAGGACTTCAAGTATTTTAGAAATTCTAAGGGGAAAAGTGCATAAGTAGGTCTGATAGAAGTTCCCATGGCTGCCCCTCCTAATTTCTTAAGGTGCCCTCTCCCCCTTTTTAGGATGAAGAAATATCTAACCTGCACATCTCAAATTACAGTTTTATCAACACCTGCAAATTCTTCCACTGTAGTGCCTCAATGAAAGCTGGTTTTACCATTCCCCCCTGTCTGCACTTAAGTCAGAGCTAAGTGGGTGCCACCATGGAGATCAGTCACTCCTCCCACTGGTCTCTGTTCCAGACAGCACAAGTCACCCACAATGTACCATGTAGGCCAGGACAGGCTTGAGGTTGGAAAGTGCCACTTTACAAAGAAAACATACAACGAGACTACTCATAAAGCTCCTCTACAGTACACCACTATCTGAAGCTTTCTAAAATCAAGTCAACATACTCTCTCCCAGTCTTCCCACATTAGAAATAAGGGTCTGACTGTACTATCTGCAAACCAAGGTTACACAAGGAAAGGCATGGCTGTACTGAGGACATACAGGTACACACACAGGCAGGCTCAACAGAATCCACTTCTTCTAAAGTGAAAGTTTCTTTACCCTAAAGATAACTTACAATTTATCCTAGATTTTGACCTCTTTTTTTTTTTAACTGTAAAAAGTATAGGAAGTTGCTTGGAAACAATGAATGGAAGCACACATTTTTGTCAAACAACAACAGGAAACTTTCAGTAGTTTGTGGCAAAACTTCATATTTGAGCAGAGAAAAATAAACTATGCTCTTTTAACTCCTAATTTTTACTTTCTCTCATCCAAAACATACAAGAAAACACACAACTGACAGCCATGAAACAAATCTCAACACTAAGAGAAAATTAGTATTTACAGGCTTCAAAAATACACTTCCCCAGATTATTTAATGAACATCTTCAAACAGGCCTACACTTACTTCTATTATTACATGACCAAAACGAGTCATAATAAAACTCTGGAATATTAAAGACAATGTGTGGGGAAAGTCCAGAAAACATAAAAACTATTTCAAGGAGCCAAAACAGAACTATATTTATCTTTTTATCTAAATGCATACCAACAAGTACACTGGCAAATAAAACAAGCACTCAGAAATAAACATTCTGGCTACAATTCTACAATGTAAAGTCTTCCAAATTTACCACCTCCTTCACACTAAAGAAAGGATTTCCTGAAAGAAAGTTAACCCCACTACCACTCCAACTACAAGAACCTCTACTACACTATGAGTAAGTTAAACACAAGTACTTGGGAGGCTGAAGGTGTAGCTGAGTGATAAAGCAGATGTTCAGGGTGGCCAAGGTCCCGAGTTTGAGCTGCAAAACTATTTAAAGGATGGGGAACTTGCTCAGTAGAACAAGAGCTTAGCAAGTACAAAGCCCCAAATTTTGTTCCCAACATTAAAATAAGTAAATAAAAACGTATTTTTTTAATACAAGCAAGTGGGCTTCAAGTATGTTTCAAAACAGAAAAGTCCATGTGTAACTCTCACTCACTGTAGTCTTACTACAACCCAATCTGAGGTAGGTCTCCACTTCCACTAATCCCATATCCCTATCCTAAGCCTCTATTTTCTTGCCTTTAAAATAGGGACAATACGGAAGAACATGGCGGAAGATAGCAGCAGCTTCGGAGGCTCTCTGAGAAACCACACTTAAAATCCGGGAAAGGTGCCCGGCAGGAAGTCCTAGGCAAGGGGGAATATTCTTTGCCGACCCAGGAACGAACTAAATTAAGAGAAACCAACTGGAAACACAATCCCAGTGATACAGCAGGAACAGATAAGGTCTCAGCACAGAAGCTGGACCCCGTGCCACTGGAAACTGCAATTTGAATTTCCTGCAGCCGCTGCTGTGTCCCAGTCGGCATGGTGGGGAGAGAGGCCCGAAAGGCTCTGAGAGTGGGAAGCATTGAATGGAGTTGGGAGCGGGACTGGCCGGGTGCCCTGCATCGACCTACGGTGAGTGAGCAGATCGGGGACCCTTCCATAGAGAAGGAGGCTTCAGTGGAAGACATACTTGGACCGGGCAGACTACCCGGAACGAGATGCTGCAGTGACTTCAGTCACATATCCCCCTCTCAAGCGGGATTGGTGGGGAGTGCCTGGCCTGTGTGACACCGCTGGCTGAGACCCAGTAGGCTAGCCCAACCCAGGCCCCAGCACCTGGAGGTGCACCCTAGCAGTGAAGCCTTTGGTAGGTTGACCTGGAGGGGCGGGCCCAGGATAGACTGCCCGGTCTATATCTCCCTGGTGCACTGCGGTGGGCATCTAGCTGGTGCAATTCAAATAGACTGTGGCCGACAGGGAAGGAAGCTGGGCCTCCTATATACACTTATATATAAGGAACAAAGAATATGGGAAGAGGGAGCAACAAGAAAGGGTCCTCGGCCCCCAATCCTGAGAAACATGCAATAGCAGACACGGCACCAATAGACATAAAGTGCTATCTCCAGAGCCTCATAGACGAGTTCAGGAATGAAGTTATTAATGACCTGAAGCAAGACATAAGCAGAATAGTTAGAGAAATGCTAAGCACCACCCAAGAAAAAACAGATGGTATAATGGAAGAACAGAAAAAAAAGGGGAGAATTGTTTGATGGAGAAAATAGAGAAAAATAGAATACGTGAAGCAGGTTCAAAGAGATTACCAGGAAACTAAAAAACTCTATCGAAAACTGGCCTAACAGCTTGAAAGAAACTAAGGATAGATTATCTGAACTGGAGGGCAGATTTGTAATATGGGAGCATGAAATGAAAAACTTCTTAAAAATAACAAAAAAAAAAAAAAAAACAGCAACAATACAAAAGCTAGAAGATGATAAGAGGATCTATAACGTAAGAATTAAGAACATAAAAGAAGAAGTGGGGACACAAACAAATGGACTACAAAAGCTATTCACAGAAATAATCCAAGAGAATTTCCCTAATTTAGCAAATAGTAAAGATACTCAGATATATGAGGCATACAGGACCCCAGCCACCTACAATCCAAACAGAGCTACACCTAAGCATATAATAATCAAAATTCCAGAAATCCAATGTAAGAACAGAATATTAAAAGCTGTCAGAGACAAGAAACAGATCACTTACAAGGAAACACCCATCAGAATTACAGCAGACTTCTCGGCACAAACCATCAAATCACGAAGAGCATGGGGGGAAATAATTCAAGCTTTGAAAGATAATAACCTCCAGCCAAGATTGATATATCCTGTACAACTGTCCCTAAAAATTGATGGAAAAACAAGGTGCTTCCAGGATAAAGAGGAACTAGGGGAATTTGCAACCACCAATTCAACTCTACAGAGAATACTGCAGGATACTCTAAAAAAGGAAAATACCAAGATTCCAGAAATAGTGGCAGAGAGGCCACAATGAATGGAGCAGAAAACAAAATAAAGAAGAGAAACTGACAACAAACAACAGAAAAATTGGTTCTAAATACCGTGTAATAATGTCATTCTCTTGAATGGTTTTATAGTGTCTTGATATGTTTGGTGCTACAGTATACGAAGTTATACTCAAAGATTTCAAGGAAAGAGACACTATAGTAACTATTTTTATGTCAGGATATATTGTGGTGAAACACTATTTTGCTTAAATGGTTATGTTTTGACCTGCACTGTTCTGTTGTTATGCCCTCTTTTATCTCAATCCCCCTTTTTTTTTAAATTTTTTACTTTTTTCTTTTTATTTTTTTAATTAAGGGAAAAATAAATAAAAAATAGCAGGATACATTATAGTAACCTACTTTGATTTCCTATTAACTTGATTTGAAATCCCTGTTGCCCTCACCATCTTGTTTTGACTGATTTTCCTCTATTCTGCTTTGCTTGATAGTACCAAGTTCAAAAGTATAGGCATAACTGTGAAGACAATAAGAATCATTATGACGCCCATTCCAGTTGACTATTATTTTCTTTTAAAACCCTGTAATGTCTCCAATGGTTTGGTTTTATTCTTTACTGTTTAGTTCCATTTTATTATAACTGCCAATTCTTCTTAAAATAGCAAGTGGCAGTATGGTAACCATTGTTGATCACCTTATATTTTGTTTTTACATTATCTAGTATGTCCATCCTTTTGATTTGACTGACTCTGTTCTGATATGTCGCATTTGGTTTTACTCTCATCAAAAAAAGAAATAAGAACTGTGGGAGTAATAAAACCCAAAATGTGTAATTGTCATTGTACAAAAGAAAAGAAAAGAAAGTGCTCTAAAGGTTATAACTGCATATATGTTTAAGTGCATAAGATAGATAACCATATTACTGAAGTGTTTTTTGGATCACTGAACAAAACTGTTTGCACTCTCACTGTTTGAAAGTCCACTTTATATGCTTCAATTTTGTAACTTGAACAACTATTTCTAAGATGAGAATATGTAATCTATTAACTAGTGATTTCTTACTGTTTATTTTTTAAATTTTGTATTACCTGTACCCTTTTTCTGTTTTTTTCTTTTTCTCTTTAAATAAAAAAAAAAAAATAGGAACAATATTCACCCTACCTGATAACCAGAAATGTTATGAAAACAAATGAGCTCTTGTACTCAAAAGGTCTTAATTAAATCAGAAAGTTTTATATAAATATAATCACATTACTAATAAAGAACAGAAGCATCAGTAGAAAACACTCTTCTTCATATCACCTCCCCCTCACCATCGAAAGGAGAAACCCATAACATACAGTGAAAACCATGGGAACAGCCCAAGAGCCAAATTTAGAAGGCCTTGGATCCAGTCTCAATTCTGCCACTAACAAGCTAGTAGACCTGGGACATCTGTTAGTTTCGCTTACCTGTGCATCATGGGGTTGGTACTCCCTTTCTTGCCAAAACGAGCCAAAGTAATGGGTACCAAAGAATTCAACAAACTGAAAAGTGAGGTTATTATAGAAAAGAGCAATGAATCAGGTTTGTCAACAAAAACCTAGGCTTTAATGACTAACGCTCTAAAATTAACTGACAAGAAAGAAGCTAGCTGTGACCAGCACTGCAAGGAAGAACATTAATCAAAGATGGGAATGAAGAAGACTCCACACTACGAACTCAGAAAAGCTGGGTTAGGGGATTTACTACCTCCAGCACTCAGAAGGCTGAGACGGGAGAATTGCCATGAGTTTGAAACCAGCCTAGGCGACATAGTGAATTTAAAGCCAGCCTGAACTACAACATACTGAAACCCTGTATGCAAACATACCTGTTGAATAGAAACCTTCTGTGTCTACTTAAACATGTGAATTGAAGTATCAGGTCATATTTTCTCCATTCCTGGTCAAGAGAGAGGTAAACAAACCCTAATTCCAAATCTGGATGCCCAACATTCCAGAGTAAACAGCAGCTCATGGAGAAAGCAACAGAAAGAAGGTAAGGAGAGAAAACAGATCAGCAAACTACAACAGACTGGTCACTTAATAATTAAAAAGAAAAGAAAATAACCCAACTTCAGGTTCAACTCGAGGCTGAATTCCTATCAGAAAACTACCAGAGGCCAAAGACCACATCTGGATAATACTTTAAATCTGAGGCCGGTCTTTGAGAAAACACATGACAAAGATTAACAAAACATATATTTTTCTTTCTACTCATTTTTCTCAATTATTTTCCCCAAACTTGCACTTTTACTACCCTGCTTTCCGAACAGCAGTCGGCAATTACATATAAAGTTATAATGAGCAGACATGAGGGTAGTATTCTTCTTTTATGTCTATTCTTTTTTAACTGGATACTTCATAATTACGAGTGAATAGCAACAGATTAGCTGGCTCACAGTTATAAAGTCAGAATCATTGCTCAATCCTCCTAGATTAGCAAACATTCTTTCAAACCAAGCCCCCAACCTGTGTTAGTTGTAAGATCACTTCCATCTTTGTGAGAGTAAATTCTAAAAATCATTAGAATCTGAGGTTCCCACGTATTGGGCTCAACTGAAACTTCTGAATCGCACAATAAGTGTTTACATTCAAGTATAACTTTACCTACTGGAAACATTTCAAAAGCAAAATGAAGCATTAAGAAGTTAATAATACAGGAAGTTCCTGACTTATGAACATGTTCTGTTTCCAGGAGAACATTCCTAAGTCAGATTCATTTATAGGTCCAACAAACTGAGTCTTACACACCTTTGACACAAATGTACAGTGTAAAGCATCTTAAACCAAACCTCCATGTCACCACTGGTCTCTTCTTGCTTCTGGTCATCCTGGGCTCTGATTGAGCTCACTATCACATTATACAGTAAGCACATAGCAGCACAACTGTGACAATATCTGGCAGATGATGTGAGCTACTCCCATGATTTTTCCACATCTACAAATGTTCCTAATGTGACAGTCATTCCTACCTGTGAAAGTTCACACCTTTGAATGTTCCTAAGTCAGGGTTACTGTGCATATTCATTTATATCACTTTCTATTTTTTTTGTTTTATATCTCTTTCTATAAGCAGAGTATAATGTACTTACTGTTTTCCTCCTAAGCTAATACAGAATTTCAACTACATTAAGGTGATTAGTTTCAGTTACTCCCACATAATAGATATTCTTATTAATGAAAACACCACTGTCATCATATATAAATTCATTTAGTTCCTAAGTATACTATCATTTATCACCTCTACAACTACACATGTGACAGATTTAAGTTGTGGTCCTACATAGTGAAAATTATTCACCTAGCTGAGAATTCACAAACTGACAACACAGTCTCTAGTTACACATTTATCTTAAAATAAGATAACTTTTTCTTTTACATATTTGGAATTAAACTCAAGCTCTCTACCACTGAGCTACACCTCAGCCCTGAGAACAAAAACTTTTATTTCTATCCTAGGCTTTTTACTCACTCCAGCATTAGCAGGCATCCTTAGCCATCTAACAATATTACAAAACATCAGAAAAAATATAGTGTTCAGAAGGCATACAAACCATGTTTTCCAAGGTCTGTATCTGACAATCTTCTAAAAAGGATTACATGTAGTAGCACAGTATAATAAACGAGATATAATACCCTCTTCAAATCAAGGTCAGCTACAAAGGAACACTCTGGCCTTGGCAAAGATCTCAAAGGTTCAGACAAATAGGAACTTCAAGAAATGTGTGTGTGTGTGTGTGTGTGTGTGTGTGTGTGTGTGTGTGTTCAAATACTGCCTGTCGTAAGTCATCTCTCTTGGTTTTTAAGCTAGAAAGGATATAAATGTCTGCATTGCTATAGTCACCTTCCTCCCACTGCTTTTAACTCCTCTCTAAAGCAGTCCCTGTGGACACCAATCTTTAACTGCCTTGGCCTTGGCAGGACAAACGCTGGCCCATGTATTCCAGTAAGGCCATGAGTATTCTGAAGGTCAAAAAAATATGGATCCTTTCCAAGGAGAGAGGAAGTCTGAGCTTTCTGGAATGAAGCCTCGGGCTCAGCCTTGACTTGGTGCACCAGAAGGCAAGTAAACCAAAAACTGGGAACGGCTTTCATTTTTAATCAGTACTTTCTGAAGGATGCTACTGATAACAAGGAAAAAACATGAATGTACTTGATGTTCACATTTCCCTCTGCCCTCGTTATTTCCTCTTGCAGATGCATACACAGATGTTTAAAATAACACTATCACTAACAAAGGTTTAGATTTAAACTATGGTATGTAATTTTGGATTCTGGCGCCACTTGCAAAAAATAGCTTGACATATTATGTAGGTAGGTCTTTTTTTTAATCAAGAAAAATTTCCACAAATCCTTTCAGTAGCATCAGTTCATTGTGATAACAGTTCAGAAAATGGAAGATAAAAGATGGGGATGGGTTGCAAAACATTTTGATGGCTGCTTCTCAGAGTGGGCTAAAAATTTAGGTATTTCCAAGCACTAAAGCGCATACTGGTGCAATCTGCAGACTAACATCACAAACATATCTACCTTCTTTCTTTGGCACGTTGGAATAGAAAGAAATCTCACCTGTCTTTTTCACAGATGAGAAAAGCAAGGCCTAGAAAAATGAAGGAGCTTTTTAAGTCAGGCTCACACAACAGGCCCGGCCTTCCCTTGAAACCTTGCCACCTCACAAGGCCTCAATCATCCCAAAGCTCTGTCCAGGGGTTCCTGATCTTTGTTCCTCCTCTCTAATGTGCTGATATCCCATCTAGTCCAGCAGATTTTACCCCCTAGTTAGGCCCTCGCCTCTGAATTCCTACAGAAGGTCAGTTCTCCGATGCGCACACTTTGTGGAAGGCAGCTGTGCTCACCACCATACCGCCAATGCTGAGCACACATTCTGGCTATCAAAAAAAAAGTTGTCAAGACTCCCCTGCATCTAAGGGAAAATGTTTTCTTAAGAATTCTACCCAGCACCTATCACAAGGCCCTGTACATAATAGGTACTCAATAAATAACTGCTAAATGAAATTATCTAATTTATGCATAAGGTGATATTTTTAAGTTTTAAGAGTAAGTGAGGAGTAAAAACAAAATTAAAATCCACACTTCAAGATGACCACAGCACAGTTTGTACCATCCCACAAGGAAAACCCATAGCTGCATTTGTATTTATGTGGTGAGGTATGTGTCTTGTATTTGTGTATATGTACACACACACACACACACGCAAGCACCAGTACAACCAGGAGAGAGCAGTTAAATTTCCTTTTTAATTTTTTACAAGTATACATTTATGATAAATACTAAATATATTTATTGGGTATTGGTACATATATTGGTACATATACTGGATCATTTCCCTTTGCCCCCAGTCTTTCATTTTTAAAGAAAAGTTTAGGACAGCAGGAAAACTGAGCTGAGGCACAAAGAAAAGCTGACTCTGCACATGCCTCATTGTTTTCTATTTTCATTCCAGCACACTTGTGGCTGGAAACCAGCATTTAGGATTCCCTGTGGACCTGCCGTCCCTGGTCCCTGGGGTTCCAAAGTGCTGCACTTTATATGCTACTCAGAGAGGTGTGATTCACTTGAGTATGTTCCCTGTGGTTCTAAGTGAAGCTAATATATATTGTATGTCTTTACAGAGGTAACCAAAATATGTGCTTAGGGGGAGGAATATGATCAAGGGAATATTCAGAGATGTAATTACACATGCACAAGTGGGACCTTTTGTGTGCTTTAGAGGTGGGAGGTTTAATGTAAACACTGACTACATTTGTGCTTTTCATTTTTATATACTCACTGCATCACCACACACTTGAGAACACATCTGTTAAAAATGCGGACGAATGGCATTTTACCCTATTATGGGTTTGGGGCTTTTGATTTTTTTGTTGGTCACCCCCTTCATCACTCTACCCCTCATTTTCTTAGCTCTCTTTCTTTAAATATATCTGGTGGCTTATGTTTCATTTCAAAGTTAGTTTTTTTGGCTTGGTTTCTCGAGTGTTTTGTTTTGTTTTGGCTTTTTCAGTAGTGCTAAGAATTGAACCTGGGGCCTTGCACATGCGAGGTAAGTGTTCTACTGCTGAGCTGTGCCCTCAGCCTCCTTGATGGCCATTTTTTCACTTGAGATTATTTTACTGCTAAGATCCTCCTATGACCTAAGAACACGAGTCTCTTACTGTGGAACAGAGCTGAACCTAAAAGGCTACTGACACCTTCTTCTCAGGACCTATACTTGCAGGGTCCAGGAAGCGTTAGGAAATGAGCCTTAGATTCTTACCCCATCCAAGTCCACCTCCCCTGTTAAAGCAGCCACTCCTCGGAGAGCTAAGCCATCCCACAGGCTGAAAATAACCCTTTGACCTATATAGAAATTACAACCCAGCGGAAGCTGAGACAATTCCTCTGCTGAAAGCCATTCTCCTGTTGGGAGAGGCCTCCAGATTTGTTAGCCTCCAAACACACAGCCGTTCCTGCCAGTGATTTATTTCTTAGCATGACACTAACTCCGCGGTTTACAATAGCAGGACATTCCTGCCGGACACCAAGGTCTCTCAGAGTAGCCACCATCACGGCCTTCTGACGTCATGAACCTCACTCACCTCTGAGCCTGATGACAGGGTTAGTGCCTTTGTCACCACTCTCATCTCCAGGCCCTCTGCTCACGTTCCCTCTGCTCATATACTAATTCTATTGGCAGGTGCTTATGCCGCTGAGCTAAATCCCCAGCCCCTTGTACTAATTCTATCACTCCAAAGAGTTTTATCTTCTATAAGTTTTTCTCCTTAAAATCTTAAAAAGAGTGGATCAGCTTCAGAACAGTAGGGAAAGAAATACCAAAGTGATAAGAGGAAAGTTCAAATCTTGAACTGGTTTCTTAGATAATACGTCACTTTATGCAAGTCACAATTTTTCTGAGTCATAGTTTCAGTGAATAGTAGTGAACTTTTCACAAAACTATTATGAGTTAAATGAGGCTACATAAAAAAGTTCTTAGCATATATTAAGCACTAACCTTTTACCTATAAGACAGTTATAACACTTAATTTGTATTTTTCAGAAGTCTCGCTACTTAAATAAAAAGGGCTAGTAGAAACTCTTTTAAACTCTTTTTAAACTAACTGTCCAACCTCTCTGTAAAGGCATTATACTATACCCATAATTATATTACATTGTAATTGGTATAATTGTAAATACCAGCTTTATAAAACCATAACTTCACAGCATAACAGTAAAGGCATTACAAAATTATAGGCATGAATGTTAACTGCCATAGTATTTACAATAGAGAAATAGTAGAAATAACTTATGTGTTTATCACTAATGGTACATCTCTGATTATAAAAATTTATACTATATTTTAAAAAGTGCTCTCTGTATTAACAAAAGTATTTTAATAACATGAAGTTTTCAATTGCAAAAAAAATACACAGATTTTTGGCCCTCTAAAACTATGTGTATGTATATAAATGCATACAAAAAGGATTCAATGGATAACTAATTAAATAACTATGGGTTTCCTGGGGGGAGGGGTTGATTTGTTTATTTGTTTTTTTAGTGCTGGGGACTGAACCTAGGGCATCCTGTATGCTACACAAATGCCCCACCAGCCCTAACTACAAATAGTTCTTTCCTAAGGTAGAAGCAATTCTAAAGAGGAGTTGGGAGATGAAAGTAAACTCAAACTTCCCTCTCTATCCTTCTACATTCTTTAACTCTTTTTACCATGTGTATACTCTTGAACATTTTGTTTTTAATTAAAAACTAAAACATATGTCTTACTTTGTTGCCCAAATAATTCTGACCAGTCAGTGCTCACTGATTAGTTGCTGCTCTGGAAGCCTGATTTCAGGACAGTATCACACATGACTCAAAGGGACAATTCCAGGGTCCCTGTTAGAGGTAAAGAACTCTAGTCTCTTCCACTTGAATCACAGTACACTCTCATCAATTTAAAATCTTTCACCCAACTCCCTCCTTATCAGAGGTCAACAATTCTGCAGATCTCAAGTCTTGCCCGGGCTCAGCAGGACACTGTCACAAAAATACCAGGCTACAAATCCCAGCATTGTCTGTACCATCTGAGACTTGGCCTCAGTTTTCTCATTTGTAAGACAGAAACAGCTATACTTTGCCAGGAGCAGAGGATGTAGGGAAATGTAAAATTCATACTAAGTGCTCAACAAATGACAATCTGTATGTTCACTACTTTTAACCCAGCAACGCCCTGAGTTTCAAGATCAGTTTTCAAGACAAGAACCTACTATAGGATTATTTTGAAAGTTTCTGGCTCTAATATTCTACAAATGTGCTATAGGGAAAAAAATGAGCAAATACTTGGTAATAATGCAGCCAGGAGGCAAAATCAAAAACCTTAGGACCATAAAAGGTCCTAAGGAGAAACTTTGTGACTCTTACTGTATCCCCATGTAAGAGCAAAAAAGATTGAGAATTCTTTCCCTTCAGTCTAAAAGACAAGTTAAGAATTTAAAGAGAGATTAGATAAACATATTTCTATTCTACTGACAAACAGAAAATATTTTCAGTGTCACCGAGTACCTGCCATAGGCTGGGAGTGGCTGGGCATTTAAGAAACAGAGCAATCCCTACTACCTTGCAAACACAATTTTCATTCTCCAGCTTCCTCAATCTTTTGTGACACTATTTCATTTGGGGGCTCAAATGAGATTCTACCTCCTCTATTAGTCCTCTCAACCCCCATCCGCAAGCTATCTCTCTCTTTCTGAATTCCTATCACCTTTGTCCTTCAATTCTATCAACTGCTACTTTACATTACAGTGATTTACATGCCTATTTTATCTCCCTTACAGAACCAGATCTTCCTTATAAAGCCAAATGAAATCTAATTGGGTCATCCACTCATAAGCATTTACTGAGCTTGATGGTTAAGAATCACACAAGGTTATGGGGATACAAAATAACCTCTCTCCAAAGAGCTCACAATCTAATGGCAAAGATGGGCAAGTGAACACTCAATACCTCAGTGCTTTCTGAGCACAGAGAAGGAGCCTGCATAATTCAGGAAGGGAAAAGGACAATGATCAAAAAGATTCCTGTGGCAGTGATATCTCAGGTAACTTTTAAGAATTGGTACAAGTTACCCAAGCAAAGAGGATAGGAAAGGACAAATTAGCATTAAGATACATCTGTCCCAACACACATACATCCTCTTTCAAGAACCTGCTGGCAGTTCTGCATAAAGTTAAGCATACAACCCAGCAAAGACATTTTTCAGTATTTGCTCAAAAAAAATAAAAAAGATATAGCTAAAACACACTTGCTAATGTTTGTCAACTACTTACCTTTAAAAGATTCAAAAGAAACAACCCAAACATCATCAACAGGTGTATGAATAAACAATTAATTGAAGTATATTCACACAGTTAAATGTACTCAGAATTGAAATTACAACTGATTACAAATTACTGTACTGATATATCCAACAACTTCACTTCATTACTGACTCCCAAAAATTTTTTTGCTGACCCAAAAGCCGCCAGACATGAAAATACATAAAATTCCAGAATAGATAAAAGTAATCGAGAGTGGACAGAAAGTAGATCAGTGCTTTAGGGCTAAGTTACCAACTCAAAGGAGCACAAGAAAATTCTGCTCAGGGGAAGTGGAGAGGTCGATGATAGAAAAATGTTCTCTATCTCAACTGTAGTAATGGGCATATAGGCATATAGGCATATGCATTCAATAAAACTCCACTAAATATCCCTTTAAAACATATATACTGTAATCCACATAAATTATATTTCGATTAAGTTTATTTTAAAAGAAAAAATATGTAGCACAGTGTTCAAGGGCACAGACTCTGTAGCCAGACTGCCAACATTATCATTTATTGGTCATTTAAGAGTCAAGCAGGAAGGGCACTAGCATTAATATTCATATTACAAGCAGAAGGAAGAACACAAGCAAAGATCTCAGTAGTGTGAAAAGATTACTGAGATGGTAGTGTGAAGGCTACAAATAATTTGATAAATTTGGAACATATATTAAAAGGAAGCTATAGGCACAATTCAACGCAAAAGCACTTGCCTACCAGGGAAGTGACTCTGGGGCTCAATCCCAAGTAAAAAAGAATGAAAGAACAAAAGAAAAGAATGTGAAAAGAGGTGATGCCAAAAAGACAAAGGGCTGAAGGCTACTCCTCTCTATCTCCATACACAGCAAAGAGCTTTTAAAATGTTGTATATACCAAACTAGATGTTTATTGTTTTAAAAAAAATGAATGAACACAAAACTAACTCCACACCACTTCAACTCATTAGGATGGCTAGAATCAAAAAGAGATAACAACAAGAGTTGGGGGGGTGACCCAGGGAGAAAACCAGCCAGCCAGCATCTCCCGATTTCCTGGCCACGGTGGAACTTTGGGCACTGGGCAACCTCCCTGCTAAGCATCTGTGAACCTACCAGAATGAGAATCAAACATCCCATCCCTACCCTGTTAGCAAATGGGAGCCAGAGGTCTGAGCATCTCTTGGAAGGATGACCATATGCAATATAGCAAATAAGGGAAATTTCCTTCTACCATCTCTTTGAAGGCAAATATCGTTATCACTGTTTTGCTTTGTTCTGATTAATTGTATTGCTGCATTTAATACTCTGTTTTGATAGGTTTTATGATGCTCTGTATTTGGTTTGATTTTGCTATACCTAATTGAAAGGAAAACTATAGTGAAGATAACGAGACATACTATGGAGTGTATTACTGTTATCCTGGTAACCTGCTGTGAATTTCTGTACCAATTTCACTGCATTGTCTCGATTGGCTTTGTTCTGTTGTATTTTACTACCTTCAAAAAAAATAACAAGAGTTGGAAAGAATGTGGAGAAAATGAAATCTCGTGTTGCTGCTAGGAACATAAAACACTACAAACACTGGAAAACAGTATAGCAATTCCTCAAAATACTTAACACAATTACCATGTGACTGATTCTATTCCTAGACACACAGACACAATACAAAAACATAAACATTTTTTAAGTAGACAAAAGTTCACAGCAACATTATACGTAGCAGCCCAAAACTGAAAACAATGCAAACATCCACTGACTGATAGTTGGCCATAAAAAATAAAGTAGTAAATACAAGCTACAATCTGATGAACCTTGAAAACAATGTTAAGAAGCCAAATTCGTAAGGTCACATATTGTAAGATTTCATTTATAAGGATGTTCACAGTAGGCAAATCCATGAAAAGAAAAGTAGATGTGACAGCTGGGGAAAAGAGAAGATGGTGAGTTACTTGTAAGGTTACAGAATTGCTCTAAGGAAGTGATAAAAATGTTCCAAAATTAATGTGGTAATGGTTGCATAAGTCTATGAATATAAAAGAAAACAATGAATTATATAGTTCAAATGGGTGAATTGTATGATATGCATGTTATACATTAATAAAGCTACTATAGGATACTTAGTTAACAAGGATATCAATGGTTCACTCACTCCAAGCAATGTTTGATAAAAGTTAAACACAAAGAAATATGAAACACCCTCCTTCAATTTAGTCAAACCCACAGTAAGTCTCTACTGTGTGCCAGGTATGATGACCACAAATATTGAGCAGCAAAGTACCTTGACCTTAAAAAGCTATACTTTTATGAATGAAGAGACTGCAGTTTCAGCACATTAAAAAGCCCCCCATGAGGCCGCTCTTGGGACTAAAAGAACAAAAACAAAGTCCAAGACCTCTGCTCCATTACTTTGCCCTTGATCTCTTACCCCTGTGTCATGGTCCTACTTCATGTATGTTTCTTCTACTGTAAGTCTCACTTTTTTTTTTTTTTTTTTTTTTTTGTAGCAAGTCCCGGTGACAAGCAGTGTGACTGATTCTCTAGCCAAGCAGCCTAAACCAACTACTGTAACTCCAAGACTCTTTGCCAGTGACTGATTCAAGGATGGCCTGGGTTAGGCCAATTCAGAGAGGTTGGAGAAAGAAGCTGTCTTACTCTTAAGAAAGTTGAAGCCAGCATTGTTCTTCTTCCCTGAGTAAGCACATAGTTCTGTTATCTACACAGAACCCCAAATAGGTCTATCTTCAGCTGATGACCCAGTGGTCCATAAAGCGGAGAGACAAAACAATGTAAGCATTGGATGAAATTCCATTTTTAATTCTCTCTGCCCACCATTAAGCTTAAGAAGCCTCCAGTTATGTCACATGACATTCTCCCCTCCTTGGTCGGAGGCATCTACAGAGTAGGCCAAGGAGCTCATCTCTATTTCATTTCCTCCCCTTATCTCCTAGCACTTAATCAAAAAGAAAATACAAAACCAATCAGCAGTGCTATTTGTTCTCATTATATCCAGCCCAAAATGTTTGTCTATTTTTATTTCTTATTTTAATGTTCTGGTACAATACCTATTTTTTGTTATTGTTGTTCTGTTTTGGGCTTCCTTTGGGGGGAATTAACTGGTACACTTTAGATATACATAATGGTCACATTTATCATAGGTAATTTGTACTTGTAAATAATATATCTTGATTCTTTTTTCCCCAGTCTTGTCTCCTTTCAACCTCTCTTTCCCTCCTTATTTATAAAAGCTTTGTCTCCATTTTTCCTTCTATTTTCTTTTCCTTTCTCTTCCTTTCTTGCCTCCTCCTCCTCTTATTTTCCTTCCAGTTTGAACATTTTCTATTTCCCTATAATCTACTATGCATTTTGTCCTTATTTAACCTTTCGGTTAACCAAAGAAACAAAGTGATATCTAAACATGTGTGTCTGATTTACTTCACCTAAGTGTATGGTCTCAAGGTGCATCCATTTAGCTAGAAATGTCCCAAGCTTATCCTTCTTTAAGGCACAGCAGTACTTCACTGTATTTAAAAAGAAAACACACACATTTTTTTTATCCATACACCAGTTGATGGGCACGTGGGCTGTTTCCAAGATTCAGCTACTACAAACCATGCTGCTATAAACATCAGTGTGCTTGTACTGCTGTGGTATGATGCTTTCAATACCTTTGGGAAGATACCAAGAAGTGGGATATCTGGGTCAAACAAAAAACCTCTAGTTTTAGTTTTTTGAATAATCTCCACAATAATTTCCACAGTGCCAACTCTAAATACTTTTAAAAGCAGAATTTAACAGGAAGATTTTTTACATAAATAAAAGTTTTCCCTATTAAAATTGACTAGTAGTATTAATACAAGTAACAACTACATCTTATAAAAAGAAAAGAATAAGTAGCAGGGTAGAGGTTGTGAGAGAAGGTCATGGGTGGATAATCAAAATATGTTATATGCGTGTATAAAAATACTATTTTGAGACCTAGTATTTTATAAAATTATTAGGCATAATAAAAAATTATTTTTAAAAAAAGATCATGCCCTACCAAGAAAAGATTTCTGTGCTTTCCCCTCCATCACTTCCTGTAGTGTCAGCGTAGAATGATCTTCAAAGATAAACTTCTTGGGGGTAGGGTCCCCACAGGTATGAGGTAAAGTGACAGACAGGCAGCTAGCATTGGCCTTTAAGAATCATAGCAACAATCACAGCAACAGAACCGGGTGTGTATGGGCTGGCGGTTACAACATGGAATGGTACTGGTTTCTATTCTCAGCGTGTGTCACTGACTTAATGACAAGAAAATCAAACATTAAAAGGAAGTATTATCAGCAGTAACTGGAATAGAGTTCCTGGGATAGAGGGAATAAGAAAATTCCAATGGTAAACCGCAAAACTCCTATTTCTCAATAGTTTCAATTCCCTGCTCCAAACCTTTTCTAAAACTGCTAATATCAAAGTAACTGATTTAAATTGATAGCTATGTCCCTTTCCTGGTGTGAAGGCATCAACAGATGAGCAGGAAGAAACATCAAGAACTCCAATTATCCTCCCCTTCTTAAGGCTTCTTTATATGCATACCATGTGATGTAATTCTTTAACTAAGCTTTTGGTTATGATAACACAGTCCCTGGTCCAGAGTAGGCACTTGATAAATGTTTACTAATCACTACAGTGCACTCGGAGAAAACATCTGAATGTGGACAGCAAACAAAGCCTCATTTCTCCCAGAGCTGCTTATTTAGCCAGCCTATTAACAATACTAATGCAAGTCATCAAAAAGCTGAAAAAGATCTCATACGGGTAAAGCTGCTGCTGCTCACTGCTCTCTGAATGAATAAACTTATTCAGCTTCTCTGACCTTCATCCAGAATGCAAGGTAGCTATGGCCAGTGCAGGCATGACTCCAACTGACTTGTTAGTAACCTCACTGGCTAACAATGAATACATCCTCAAGAAACCAGCTCAGCTGCACACTGTCCAGAACAGCGTCTTGGCTCCTGGCTTCATCTCTTCCAGGGTACTGGCTTTGCAGCACAGCCTGAGTCTGCTTTCAATGCCTGACTACATCAGAATATGAGTGTCATGATAGCTACAAAATAAATCTGGAAAAGTTTACTTCTTTCTTGCAATACAATTGCTCAGCATGAAGCACTAGATTCATCTGTACTAATATTCATATCTATGATGAACTCTTAGGATAACCAATCAACCTTACAGCCCACCTTCATCAATATTAGGCCTCACCAACAGGCCAGAGGAAAAAGAGTTTACCAAATGGCAAACTCACACTTCCCCCTGGTATCTTAGCCCAGACAGAAAGGAAACACCAAATCCATGGCCCAGTGTATAACTGCTTCAGCACTGAAATGAATGGAAACCAACAAGGCCCTGAAGTCGCACTGTAATTTAAAACTTCAGTTAGAAAAAAACTAACGCTGATGTAGTTCAGTTCCTTAACAGGAAAGTTCGTAAGAAATCAATACAAGTAAACAGGGGCGGTCATCCCTGTAACTGCACTGGCCTCAAGTATCAGATGGCAATGCCGATGAACTTAGCTTTACTCTCTTCACTACAGTGATGAGGTCCTTTTGGATAATGAAGCCTATGGAACAGTACAAGTCAAGGAACACAGGACACTCAGGGAGGAAGCATAACTGAATTCTTCTAGGATAAAATCATGGTTAAAACCCATTCCTACCACTGCATTTGCAACCAGTAGCCCACATCCCACATTCCCACCTCTTTCCTTTTCTCCCATCTCCTTGATATATAGTCAAAGCAGGATAAGCAGGTCAAGGACTTCAAGGTTTCCTCAAATGCACATAGCCCAGGGTGGCCTCGAACTCATTACGATCCTCCTGCCTTAGCCTCCTAAGTGCTGGGATTGCAGATAAGCACCACTGCACCCATTTAGAAATCCTCTCTCTCTAATCTGTATTCCCAGGCATTTGTTCTGCTGGAAAATCCCCAAGGCTTCTCCTTCCACCAGGACCCCTGGGCCACAGCTCAAGCAGACTCAGTGATGAGATACACAGAGAAGGGATCTCTGCAAGGGCATCAAAATGCCCAGGCCTTGACTTCTCCAAAGTAAAGTATCCATGCAAGGACAAAGGACACACATGCTGAAAGAGTCTAGCTATAGACTCATGAAAGGTAAGAATGCTAGAAGCACTAAGAAAATAGCAGAACCTTCAAAGGAAATTCTGAACTTCAAAGTGCTCTCATATATGTCCATGGCTCACCATTTTCCACAGAAAGGTAAAACTATCAAAGGTGCTTTAGACACACAAGACCATCACTGCAAAACAAAGGACTCAAACTTGGATGCTCCAGACAAAGGTTCATCCTAAAAGTGCAAACCCAAATATGGCTTTTCAGTTTATATAAAGGCAGAACTTAAAAAATAAGAGTTTCAAAAAGTCAGATCCTTGGTACTAAAATTGCTTCCATTTAAACCCAGAGCAAAAAGTCAGACCTATGCAATGCAAGGTTGTGCTCTGAAAACTGCCTGTACTAGAGCCATGGTCTTCGTCTCTTCCTCTGACATAACCAAGATAAGCTGTCTTGCTGGCATGTTCTGCTTTGTGAAGGAAGATGCAGGCAGTCAGGTCCTGGTGCATGCCCCCCAAGGGCAGAATGCTTCCTGACTACTTTTGTTTGGTATGTCTTTGTTTTGGTTTAACCCTGGCAATCTGGCAGGCAGTCTATTTCCAGGGGGAGCTCTGTCCATGGTGTGGATGCCCCAGGCTTGAGGTTCTCATTCATTTTCATAAACAGAGCCCAGTTGCCACAGCAACTGGTGCTGTGTGCAGCTGCTAAGTAGCAGAGGTCACCCAGAGCTTTCTTTGGGTTCTACGGTCTATTTCTTTGCATTTGTGAACAGTGGTCAACAGGCGCTACACTCACGCCAGCTAGTACTTCATTCAGGAACCCCAGCCCTGAGAATGAACAGCCATGCCAGCTGCTACATACAAATGCGGTATCAGATGGGACATGGACAGATCTCAGCCTGGGCCACAGAAAGCATAAGTGCATAAAAAGTGATAACTTCCACCCAGTGCTTTCAGCCATCCCCAGAGCAGGAGAGATACAAGGCCAGAGCTCAAGGGAAAAGAAAAGATACTAGGAAAGTGAAAGTGGAGCCCAGAGAATGGCATTTCTGCATAACATGTGCCAATGAGATACTTTCTCCCTTCCCCACTGAGATAGGACAACAATTCTCCCGATGCCCACAGCAGGAAGCACATCATACCTCCCATCCCAGCACACAAAGAAGCACTTCTGGAGTGGAAGTCCAAGTCTTTTCCAGCTAGAAATTATCACTGGTGTTTCCACAGTCCCAAGGCAACCCTGTCCCAGGGTCACTCTAGGCAGACGCTAAGCACATACAACCTTTGCGGAAATGCACCTCTGCCCACTCTTCTTTAGAGGTGTCCATTTACGATGATCAGTAACATCTGTCCATCACTCTGTAAATTACAATTTTAGGTGCTTTCAAACAAAAACAACCATAATAATGATAATGCTCTACAACGTGGGTCCTCTTCAGTCTGGAAAAAAACTAAATCAGCTTGCCTAGGGGCCACAGACCACAAAATAGAACTGAACAGAAACCTCACTGGTTTTCCACCCCATTCCCTCACTAACAGCATGGAAGCGATCAACATTCTTTGGCCCCTGGAGCCACTTTCAGAGACAGGTAATTGTTTGAAATGTCAACAAAATTAAGATTTACTCTTCCAGAAACATGCTTCTGTCTTTATTGATCAAGAAACAATGAGACCACCATATGGAGAGGAAAAAGGAAAGAAAGTAAGAAAGTTCCCTAGCCCATCAGTGTAACTGAAAGGTAAACCTGAAAACGTGGGTCAAATATGCAACAGAAACAAAATGTCTTGCATATAGGATTTTTTTTTTGTTTGTTTGTTTGTTTAGAGATGGGCTGGTCTTGAACTTTTGGGCTCACACTTCCCAGTAGCTGGGATTACAGGTATACGCCAGCATGTTCAGCTTACATACAGGGTATTGGTATGTTATTCCCATCATATTTTATTACAGGTCAAAGAAGTCTAAAGAGTTAAAAGTTGGCTCTTCAGGGCTGGGGATTTAGCTCAGTGGCATAAGCACCTGCTTTGCAAGCAGGCGGTCGTGAGTTTGATCCCCGGTACCCATAAAAATGAAAAAGACAAAAAAAAAAAAAAAAGTTGGCTCTTAGACAATTTCTTAGATAATTTAGACTTCAAAGACTCCATATTAACTTCTATGTACATAAACTAATATGATTCCTTTCCTTGCTGAACATCAAACACAATTCACAATTAATTCTATTTTTAAAAAACGTAAGTCCTATTAAATATGAACATGCCAATATATGTCAAGCAAGGAAAACAAAGATGTTGAAAATCTGCTGCATTCTCTGCAGAAACAAGGTCAAATAACAATATGCATGGAATCTGATTAAGATAGATAATGGAAAAATTATTTTTTTCTCAAAATTGTAATTTTTCTTCCTACTTTTTTCCATTTTGCCTATGAATTCTGTAGCTAACAAGGAAAAAGTAGCCTTTTAATTCTTTAACTTACAAAGTAGAAATTCCAAGTAAAAGTATACCTTAGAAAATTCAGTTATTTCATTTTTCTAGCTAGTCAGTGCTTACATTGCTCATCAGGGCGTTTCTACTTTGTGACTAACGGAGCACCCAAGAAATGAACATACCCTACATGGCGAAGAGTACCTGGAAACACAGCAAGTGGTCCTAAGTAGGACAGAGCTTAGCAAATACTAAGGCCACCTATGATATATGGAGACATATAATCAATATTACTTTGAATTTGTGTAAGGAGTCTTAAATTTCAGTTACTAATTTTCTACTAGAGTATGTTCAAAACATCCACATTTGACACATTATCTGTGGAGTCTTACTATTGATCAGGCTGTCTTCTAAGTATTTTATATATAGTAATGTGTTTACTCTTCATAACAACCTTAAGATACATTACGATTGCTCTCATTTTACAGATTTAAAAAACTGCAGTAGAGCCAGGTATAGTTGGTGCATATGCCTGCAATCCCTGCCTCAAGGAAAAAAAAAGAGAGAGCGCTGTAGACTAGAGATGTAGCTCACAGTAGAGAACTCCTCTAGCATACACAAGGCTCTAGGTTCAAGCTCCAGAATTACAAAAGAAAAAAAAACTAAAATAAAGTCATATTAAATAAATCATTCAAAATCACAAAGTGATTAAAGCCAAGCCAGGCTATAAGACAAGCGTGGTGCCCAGTTACAAAAGCAAGCCAGCTTTCCAGTTTCTAAACTGAAATGTTCTTCCAAAGAAAATGCTGAAACAAGATGGCTTAAGTGATATGCCAGTGAGTTCTGACCTAAAAATACACCCCACTTCTACAAAAAGTTCAGTTATTGACCCAGTAAGGAGAGATACAAACAGCAAAGAAAAAGATTTCCTTAATTATCTGCTCAAAATTCTCAGTTTATGACATTTTAATTTTACATTTATTTTCTGCAGTGTCAGGCTGTCTTTACAAATTACCTAAGAAAATGTTTAAAGTTTCCAGAAAAAGGAAGTATTTGAACATAATAAAGTAGGAATTTTTGCTCCTTTTTTCTTCTACATTATAATGTTTTCATAGCTTTTACAATTCATGTTTCTGGCAAACTTACTTCATTAGTCCTGAAAGTAAAACCATGTTCATGAAGCACATCTTCGGAGGTGTCAGTATGAAGCCACTATCCAGCTGGGCTAATTTCAAAACCTAATTCTGATAGCATGGTAAACTCCTGTCTTTGATAAGATTAGAAGCTTTTCTTTTCTAGAAAATCCTCACACATCAAAAGAAAAAGGATATTTTTTTTCTGAATGTATTTGAAAGTTGCAAATAATAATAGATACTTCTCCTGAGATCTCATTTCCTCTTCTCTCAGGGGTTTCCCTTCGGTTCATGCCTGAAGAATGGAGCCATGACAAGCAAGTGAAGGTAATGTTTATTTTTCTATGCTAAATTGAAAATATATTCACACTTGAGAGATCACAGTCAATGTTAATTCCATCATTTAAATATTGAACTATACGCCAAGTGTTTGCAGCTGTTTGAGAAACAGCAGTGCCCAAGATAAACAACTTCACCTCCACTTTCATAGAGCTTCCCATCTAAATAGGAAGATGAACAGACAATAAACAAATATGCAAAGTAGGGTTTTCAAAGCCAAAGAAAGCTCATCCCTAGGAAAGGACAAGTATAGTGATGCAGATCGAGTTTTGTAACAGTGGAGTAGAGAAACGCAGGCAGCCAACGACTGTCTCCTGTCTGACTCGCATCCCCATCACAGGTTGAATGAGACAAATCTCTATGCCAAATGTTGTTCCCAGCTAGCTTGTGACAACTCAAACTACAAATCTGACCCTTCCTTCTTCTACCAACAAGGAGCAAAGTCCTTGAATGCCTCAATCTGACACAGACCACATGTCCACTTTCAGATAACCTAATTGTCCAGAATCCACATCCTCAACTGTCACCATTCTACTTGCTAGCCAAACTCCAGGTAGTGCTACAGGGCATATATAGGGGCTGGGGGCAGAGGTGAACTGCAACACAGCATAATAAAGAATGTCCCAAGAGTCAGAGATGTTTAAAATTCAAGCAAAGGCTACAGGTTCAGTCAACAGGATATTAGATTTGTGTATGAGGCTGAGTTGGGCCAGATAATATCCAAGGATTCTTAAAATGCCAACATACCACTAGACTTCTAACGTGCTGTAAGTACAAAATCTCCCCAGATGTAACTTATCCTAAAATAATACTTGAGGATAACGTTGTTAATGAGATAAAAATTCAGATGTTATGAAGAAATAAGCAACTTAATCATGTCACATTAACCAAGCAGGAATTCTAACAGTACGGAAATAATAATAGCTACTATCCCACAACAATACTTAATAAGTGCCAGGCAGGACATTGAGCACTTAAAGCATACTATCTCATTAAATCTTCACACAAAGGCAGTGAGAGGGATACTATTATTATTTCTATTTTTTAAATGGGAAACATGAACAAACAAAGACTACACAGTTACCCAGGGGCAAAGTGATTTGTACCCAAGCAGCTGGCTGGGTACATAAATTCAATGCATTTATGTTAACTGTAAACAATATCTTTTATGAAAAAGTATGGTCTGAAACAAAACACAGTTTGGTGAGAAGAGCAGCAGTTTTCTACATTTTTGCAAATCTCCTTAATGTCTGGCTTAACAAAAGACAGCTGGGTTTTCAGTTGTACTTCTGCATTCAATTTGTTCTGACACATTGTTCTGGTTGAAGGGTATGAAGAAATTTGGCCTTACACAGATAAAACTGTCCCTAGGTATCCTCAGGAGACTGGTTCCCGGACCCGCAGGATACCAAAATCTGTGGCTGTTCAAATTCCTTAAGTAACACACCCATAATATTTGCATAGAACCTTCACACATATTTCAATATTTTAAATTATCTCTGGAATACTTATAATGCCTCTGTAAATAGTTGTCCTACTATACTGTTTAAGGAAATGACAAAACAGTAAACGTTCAATACAGAGTTTTTTCTTAGTATGTTCAGTCTGTGGTTAGTTAAATCCTCAGCAGTGGAACCTGCAGATATGAAAGGCTGACTATATAAGCAACTGAAAGATGCACATCTAACATATATGCATCTTTCATATATTGTGGCTATTTCCTCTTTGATATTATACCTCTGTTCAACAATCATTTTTTAAGATTTGTTGAATGTGGCATTTGAATCACAACTTTTCATATCCTGTTACATTAAAATCCATTGCTTTCCCCCTCAAAGCACCAAATAATTTCAAAGTGCAGTAATAACTCACAGCAGAGAATTCAGGCAGGCACCTTTCTAACCAACTGACTAAGTAAGGTTAACATCACTTGTACTGTAGTAACTTCTGCCGACATAATAAACCTTTGATTTGATGCTCTGAAAAAGGCACATTGCCTCAGGTATCTTTCCTAATAATGCATAACTTCAGAGTAACCATGAAGACAGATCCAAAGTGAGGAACACTCTCCAGTACTTTTCCAAAGTGTGAAGGTCACTGAAAGACAAAGGGATTTCTGAGTGACATAACAACTAATAACAATGTGACAGCATTTATTGGATCCTAGAACAGAAAAAGACCATTAGTAGAAAAATTAATGATATCTAAATAAACTAAATATTTTAGTTGACAATATAAAGCAGTACCAAGATTAATTTCTTAGTTTTGGTAACTGTCCTATGGTTTTATATAAGATGCTATCATGAGGCAAAGCAGAATGAGAGATACAAAAGAATTCTCTATTATTTATGCAACTCTTCTATAAGTCTAAAACTATCTAAAAACAAAAAGGTTTTTAAAAATCAACTGCTCTATCTTGCACTCTTAAGATATAGAATCTTTTACCCATGCATATTTTATACGATCAGGCATTGGTCATCTGGTCATCTGGTAAATTTCCTGAGGTAGACAAATATGCCAAATAAGATTTTCATTATATAATATCAAAAAATCACAATTAGCCTCATTGATCTCATCACAAAAGGATTTAACTATTAAGAAACTGGCACGGTCATGGTGAAGATAAAAGTTTTCCAAAATTTAATTCTGTTTGAAAAATAAGATTTTATCATTGGCAACAAATACTGTCCACTGTTTCCCTGAGGTAACAGGCTCACTTTGTACTCTGCTGAAAAATTCCTACAGAATACCAAAGTCTGGATAACCATCATTTGTCTGTCCGTCATTCTTTCAAGTCAAATGGTATTCCATGAAAACAGGCTAGTTCAGCTCACAATTTAAACAACTGCACAAGTATTTAGCTCAAGATAACTATTGTATTTGGAACATAAAAGTAGTATATGTGTACTCCTAATTTCATCATACAGAATATTAAAAAGACATTAATTTGAGGGGTTTTACTGCTTCAAGAGCATTCTTAAGTGAAATTGGCAGCTGTTTTTACTGCAAGTGTGTGGCAGGGAAGCACACTTGGTTTTTGGTAAGGCATCTGCAGTTTTATACAATTGCTTTTATGCTATCAGTGCAATTTTAACCTAATGAAAAACAGAGTATCTTAGCATCATTATAAAAATGGTTTGGGGGCTGGAAATTTAGCTCAGTGGCCTAAGCACCTGCCTGGCAAGCCGGTGAATTCAACCCCAAATATCATACACACACAAAAAAAAAGGTTTGGTTCTCCTGAAAAAGTCTAAGTATGGCCACACTTTGAGTACCACTGATTTAAAGAATTAATTTGCGACTTTAATATGACTCTGTCAAAACCAATCTCAGCATTGGGGCAAACTGCTTTTCCTAAATAAGAGTATAACAGTCTAACAAAATCATTCCTTACCTTGATAAAGTACTCAGTCACTAACCATAGTGGAAAATAAAATCTCTATAAAATCCTTTAGTTACAAGTCTCAAGTAAAACTTTACTATAACAACTCTAGTTGTTCTAGCACAGCTAGTCCTCAGGAAAATCCAAGGACTATTAGAAGGGTACAATAGTCAATTCTTGGGTTCTGAACTGCCCTGACTCTGACCTGTAGACCAAAGGAACATGGATCTTCATTTTACTGCAGTGGAGAGATGCTTTGACTCTTCCCTTCTCAGCAATATCACCCTCGAGCCCAGCTCTCTATTCCTTATAGCACACACTGAGCTCTGAATTTCTACAGTTTAGAGGAAAGCCAGTCAGACCAATATCTAACTTTAATAACTTGACTAACTAGCTTATGTCTGAGATTACTCTTCCAATGCACACAGAGAGCATTAGTTTTCATCGATATCTATGAAGATTAGTTTGAAGAGGATAAAATGATAGGTCTAAAGTAGGCTCTAGCATCTAGCACTGATGAAACAGATTCTGTGGTTACTGTCCTTATTTGGACACTCTGAAATCTTCAAACTAAATTTCCAAGAGTTGGAGATGTAGCTCAGTGGTAAAGCCCTATGTTCAATCCCTAGCACCAAAAATAAAAAAATACAAAGCTACTGAGAATTACAAATGCATTATTGAAAGAAATTAAATAAAGCCTAAGCAAATGCCAAGGTGTACCATGTTCATGAATAGAAAAACAGGCACCACATGCTATACAATCTGAGCACTTTTCATTCTAATAATGCCTCTCTTCCACTTTAATATATTTTAAACACAAATAATCATGGTTATCTTAGAAAAACCCTGAGTGCTATTTTATCTTTTTTAAAAAAATCATTTTCTAAAGTCTTCATCTTAACTATTAATTATAACATGATTCATGGTATCTCACAGCTTATCTGGACTATACCAGTAGGTCTGGATGTTACTTTCCTAAAAAGTGTGATGAGACTAAAAAAAATAAATAAACCAACAAAGAAAAGTCAAAGTCATTTATCAGCCCAAACACTTTGTTCTCAACTTTTAAAATACGTTTCATGATCCCTCACAGCTCTGAGAGCTTCTATCCTACCAACTCCATAAAGATGGCCGGGGATCATCTGCAGAAGGGACTAGAAGTCCAAAGCAGCTCCTACAGGCCTGCTGGCTGAGAAGCAGGATAGCCGGAGCTCATGCAGAGTAAACACACAGGCAGCTACGCACTTAGAAACAAATTCCTCCACCAGCACACTCTCCTGAGGCTTTTGTGTAAGCGTTTTCCAACAGATTCCAAGTTGCGTGGTAAACAGAAATAACATACTTTGCTGGCCTTTCCTTGAGTTCAGGAAGGTCTGACAATATCATAAAATGTCTCAGCAGAGTCCTCTGAAATTTTTCATTAGAATTCTTTTCATTTGATTCATGTTAATAAAGTAAGTTTGACCTGAAATTTGTGCATAACTACTTATTCACAGGCCGTTCAAGCCCCAAAGAGTAGGAAAAGATGATAAGGCCTGTTAGAGGTGGCAGGACCAGACCCAGGAGCTGGGAGATTTCTGGGAGGATATTTCCAAACACAGCTGTACTTTACAAAGCTCCCTTAGTTAAGTAACACTCAACTGGCTCTTAGATCAGGCTGAAATATGCTTCTGTACTTTCTTTTTCAACTGCCTACATCTCCCTCAGTCATCAGAGGCTGGCACTTGGCTCAAAAGCTTCTAATCTCTTGTATCGTTAAAGAAAGGGGACATTTATTTTTCTACAATTTGTCAGGCTGAGCTAATTCTAGATATTATTATTCTATAAGATACGTCAAATGTAGCAATAATACAAACCTATTTTTCCCTTTATGCATTATACTATATTTCAGTTGGCATATACTTCAAATTAAAATATTTTTTAAATCACCTTCCAGTGCAATCGCAATTGAAAATTTTATTATTTGATACTGGGCCACATAAATAAAGGATATGAGAAATTTGATTTGTTTTAAGAAAAACTTCTAAAAGGCTTATTCTGGTGTCTTTAAGCATTTAACACTTAAATTTTGAATTTTTTCACAATAAACTGGAGTTCTATCTCTTTACTAAGAAGAGGCTCTTGTGAAGTATTTATTTAGTTAATAAATGTTAAGCGATTGTGTTTCTCTCACAAAGCAAAAAGCACAGAGAACCTCTTAAAGATGCCCTTTGGACTCTTTTAGATCTACAAGGGTCCACATGAGTTCCATCACCCAAGTGCTGGAGCAGTGAACTGGAATTTAGGGAAGAAATGGTCATATGCACTTCTCCAAAAAAGAAAAGCAGTTCCCTCTTGGCCCTACTCCAAAAGGCAATTGAACCAGATAAAGTTCAGGCTAATCTCTGCAAAGTCTCTCTGCCAACTTTCTCCTACAGGAATTAGGTTTTTCAGCATGGGCTTTGCAAATAATCTAACACAATTAATTAGTGCCTTTGAATTTGTCCTGTATCATTAATGAAACATTGCCAGACAGTCTTTGATAGCACATTTCTAGAGCTAATTAAGCTTAGCAAAAACAGAGGACTCAGCCTCTGGTGCACCCAATAGGGCCAGGCTGAGACCTGTCTGTGACAGACAGTAGTGCTGTCCTCACAGACAATTTTGGAGTGATGAAACTAGTGGGTTGTTGGGGATTATAGATCCCCCATATATGCCAGACTTGAGATAGGATAGAAAAAAATTTTTTTAATAGAAAGAAGACAAAGAAATCGGGATTTTAAATTTTTATTTCTAAAAAAGGAAGGATGGATTGGGGCTGGGGATTTAGCTCAGTGGCATAAGCACCCGCCTGGCAAGTGCAAGGCTATGAGTTCAATACCCAGTACCACAAAAGAAGAAGAAGAGGAGGAAGAAGAAGACAATGACAAAGAAGGGTGGGTTGGCTTCCTTGTCTCAGCTACAGGGACCTGCTCAGACTCTGTCCAGTGACGTGCTCACTCCGTGAGCCACCCAAGAGGGCAAAATGTATCAGGATTGTGACTCTGTAAGTGCAACCAAAGGCTTTTCAGTTTCTCTTCTCCACTTCCTCAACCCATTGCCCTCTGAAGCACAGCTTATCTATTTTCCTCTCCTTTTTCTCTCTAAGAACTTCTGCAGCCTTTGGGTTTTTTTGTTGGTTTTGCTTTGTTTCCTTTTTAGCAATTAGAAAATGAGTGCTTGCATATATAGAAGCCCTAAAGACAAGAGGCACTGGCTCTGTCTAACCAGAAATGGAAAGAGATGTCTAGTGGTATCCTCTGATGTGCAGCTGCCTCATTAGGTACCCCCTTAGGTTAATATAACCTGTTCCTGGGTTAGATGGAACTAAAATTTGTTCACAAGGAAGACACATAAGGATAGGTGTCTTAAGCAAAGTTTCTCATGCAACTAGCATGGAAAAGTTAGTCCTGAGACACTGTGGAGAGGACCTTGGGTGTGAGAGCCAAGGAAGCAATCACCTTAAGTCACCTACTACTCTGGGTCCTGAACACTTTAAAGATATTTTCAACTGTCTTTTGCTTGCTCGCTTGTGCCTGCTCTCTCTCATGTTCTCTCTCTCTCTCTCTCTCTCTCTCTCTCTCTCTGTCTGTCTGTCTCTGTCTGTCTCTGTCTCTGTCTCTGTCTCTCTGTCTCTCTCTCTCTGTCTCTGTCTCTGTCTCTGTCTGTCTCTCTGTCTCTCTCTCTCTCTCTCTCCCTCTCCCTCTCTCTCTCAAGCTCAAAGATCATAAGCTCAGTCAGCCTGATGTCATAGCTCCCCTTTTTGGGGTGGTTGAGAACATTTCTTAAGCTATTTAGATTCAAGCAGTCATTCAGGTGACCCCTCAACCTGGTGAAGTCTATAATCCCAAACCAAGAAAGAGCCCACCAGTTTTCTGTCTTTCTCTCTTTCCTAAAGGACCCCAATCCCTTTCTTGTCCCCTTTCTCTCCCACTCTGCAGCTTTCATCAGTCTGAAAACTCAAAACTTTTTCTGATATTAATAATCAGAAGGAGGCAGGTGTAGATTGGCGGGGTAGACTGCAGTGGGAGAGGTAATGCTCAGGAAGCCTTCTCCAGGCTTTGGGGATAGCTATTATGCCTCTGCCTGTGTGGGGAAGATGAGAGGCACCTACCACCATGAGGAGGGAAGAGGGGAAGCACACGGTCTCTGTATCCGCCCCCAGCAGGAGAGACCCACAGACCACTGCAGGGACTCCATTTCACCTTCTCCTACCATGATACATTTCAAATAATCTTCACCCTAAAGACATTTCTTTTTTCTTCTAATGAGCAGAAATTCTTGATTTCATACTTCAAAGTCTGATATTGTTTCTGCTCTACATCCCCATTCCTCTACTCCCCCGCAAAAAAAGTTTAAGAAAAAAGATATATAGCTTTAAATGTACATATCCTAAAATAAATCTCATCCAAACTTCTCTTCTTCTGATCAAAGAGTACTGCACAATCCAAGATTCCTCACTCTTATGACCTTAGTCATAAGGGAAATCTTTCTTTTTTTTTTTATAATTTCTAATTCCATGCAAAATTCTAGCCTACTCCATATGCACAGCCAACAAGATAAACACATTTGGGGGAGGTTTAGAAAAAAAGCAAACAGGGCAAAAAGAAAAAAATACTGTTACATTCCTCTAGACTTCACTGGTTGAATTTCAAAAACAGAATGACCACTACCTGGGGCTGTAGCCAGTTCTGAACTGTACATAGGCTGTCCATGGCCCCTCTAGTAACAATAAAGAAGCCTGAGAAAGCAAGTCAGAAAATCTAATAAATTACTCAATGGCAGATAAATAAAGTTATTTTAAAACACAACTTTTCAGGCACTGTTTTCACTGTCTTATCCCAACTTCTAATAAATACGGTATCAGGATGCTTAATGAATATCAGTAAGAACTTAAGTAATTTTTTCACTTTAAAAAAAATGTTCTTTTTTTTTTAGGAAATAGGAAGTCAATGAAGAAAACAACAGTTAAAAACTAAAACAGTTCCATAGAAATGAGGTATGCTACACTTAACATTCAGGATTAGTCTCTAACTCCGAGCCAACTCAACTCTGCCTTTTATCCAATCAACCAGTATTACCCCTTGTTACTAGTCCCTCAGCCACTGTTGCCTGTTGCAATGTCCCTGCCCTCACTGAGTCAACACAAGTCACCTACCTTGGTCTGCACGAAGTCACAAGGCAAGAGGTGGGAAAGGCAAAAGAGGCCTTAAAAGGGAGAAATGTCAGACTGGAATGACAGTGAGGACTTCAGTGAGATGCAGGCCCAGTTAGGAAAGGTACACACAGTTTCTGCAGTGTCCACACATACGGCCAGGAGCTAAAGCTAGCCAAGGAGGTCCTTCAAACCAGTTTCCTCTCAATACGTGGCCCCTCTGACCTAAATGAGTTTACAAAAAGGTTTTTAAGGCAGCTGCTTTAGAGGCATGGTAAAGCCAAACTAAGATGTTGTCAGGATATCTGCAGGCTCCTTGTTACAATTTGTGCACTGAGAAAACATGATCTGCACTGTCAGATATGGTCCTCAAACCAGCAAAATCAGAATCAGAAGAGACTATTTTAAAAATGTGTACTCTGACCTATCAAGACTTACTATTAACAGAATCTGCATTTCTAACAAGGTTTCCAATGATTCTTATGCATTTTACATTCAGGAAACACTGGTCTAATATCTGTGTTTAATTTCCAAGTTTGAAAGCAAAATGTTCTGCTCTAAAAAAGTAAGATATGTCTCAAGCAAAATTAATATGAATAGTCTTATTACAAAACCTATTTAAAAGTAATTATTTTTTTACAGGAAAAAAAACTGCTGTAACACTCCTTCCCCCATTTAGCTCACTTAAAATCATCCCTCAAATATCATCTCAATGAAATACTCCTCAATCACCATATGCATGTGTGCATGCATGTGTGTGGGCACGTGTATGCATTGGGAGTAGAACCCAGGGCCTTGTCCCCACTAGGTAACCACTCCACTCAGCTACACCTCCAACTCCCACTGTTCTTTACAACACTGCATTCCCTCACTAATAGCCCCTAGGTTTTTTCTTCAGTGAACCTGCTAAAATATGCATAACCTGCTAAAATATGCTCCTGATCTATCTTTCCCCACTAGGGACATGTTTCATGAGGACAATGATTGATGATTATTTTGTTCACTGCTATATCTCCAACACCTGAACTGCAACAGGTGTTCAATAAACACTTGCTGAAGTCAGGCACAGTAGCTCACATCTGGAATACCAGCATTCTGGGGGGCTGAGGCAGGAAGATAACACATTCAAGTCTCACCTGAGCAACACTACTACTTAATAAGATCTTGTCTTAAATTTTAACAAAAAAAATGTTTAAAGGGCTAGCACATATAGCTCAGTGCAAAGGTCCTCAAAAAAAACATTGTTGAATAAATCAATCAGTTGGCACTTTAGGAATTTACATCAGAAGATGAAAAATGGAACTCATTCTTTGCACTTACTCTAAGGAACTCTAGAGTCTCTCCTTTCTTTTTTAGCTCCCAAGACAAGATCTTGCTATAGAGTTCAGGCTGACATCAAACTCACTATGTAGCCCAGGCTGCCTTGAACTCATGGCAACCCTTTGCTTCAGCATCTAAAATGCTGACCAGATTGTGCCACCACACCCAGCTCTCCTCCCTTTCTGTGGCTCAAAACCCAACAATGTATCTGCGACTTGATGAGTCACTGAAGGCTTAGTAAAAGACCACAAGTTCTATCTAAAACATAGCAGTTATTTAAAAGTTTACAGAAAATGAGAAAAGATAAGTGGTTCTTTCCTCTGACTCCAAAAGAAAAGAAAGGGACAGGCTGGGGCTATGTGGCATTTTGGTTCACCACACAGTGTTTGCCATGCACAGGTGCATACGCAGATCCTGCTGGGAAAGTGGTCACAAAAAGTACAGAGCAACACAGTGGTGCCTCCCATAAAAGAATTGACTGGGCTGACTGCTCACCCAGGCCTGTACCACCTGAGAATCCTTTCCCATGGGGCAGGAAGGCAGAAAGGAAGGCAGGTCTCATTCCTCATGGCTCTGGTAGCTCTTCTGGCCTAGGATGAAGTTTTTCGGGCATGTGAGGACAAAGCAAAACAACACAAAAGTTTTATTGAGACTTTTTCCTTTTGCCATATATGGGTCCTCTCACTGCCAACAGAGAGAATAACTTTAAAATTTAAAAAAAGCAACATTTTCCTTTGAAGGTAGTAAGATTTTCCACATACCACTCTGGGTTTTGTTTTGCTTTAAGATTTCTAAACGTTGGCAGGAGAGAGCAGGAGAATAGCTGGGTTTCGGTCCCCAGAGCACCTGTTGCCTATTTCTTGGAAGGAACATTCTATGAGCAAGTGCGATTTCTTTCAGATTTTTTATGAGTGCCTATTAGTTATAAAGAATAATGGCTTTCATTTTGATATATTCATATTGACTATACATCATTTCCACTCCCATAATATTATTCCCTCTCCCTCCTCTCTTTCCTTTACTCCCTTCTTCTCTCGTAGACTCCCTTCTAGTTCTATGTCTTTTTTAAGACTCTACATATGAGAGAAAACATGTGATATTTCCCTTGTAAGTGCATTTTTAAGCCCTCTAGAATGCCATCTGATTTATAGTGTCCATTCAGCAATCAAAACTATGACTAGTCTGGATTCAGGATGTTTTTTTAACCACTTAGGCAGTGAACACCTTAAAAAAAACGAAAGTCAGCAGCTCACATGGATGTGGTGTGGGGTGGGTCAATCAGTCAAATGGGACAAGTGCTTCACACAGGCACCCAGGCGGGCCAGTGCCAAGGGGAGGTCTCATGTAGGGACAAGTCTGGGACACTCCCCACTCTGACAGCACTTCTAAAACCAACACACTCGGGGTTTGGAGCTGGTGATTCCAGGTGCCCCTGGAGTAGCAGGGATTAGTTATCAAAGCAAACAAATGGAGAAAATCTAATTTTCTATGTACACAACTGTGTCAGAGTAAAGCTCTTAGCAATTAAACAGCTGTGTAGGCACACAAATAGCCACGTCCTAGTAAAACTGTTGATCACTATTTATAAAACATACCATTACTTGTACCATAAAATAATTCAAATAAATCAGAAATCCACAGAAGACAGTGGTAACTACACAGCACAATAAAGTGGCAAAGGGCAGAAAACCATGATTGTGTTGCCTTGTCTGGTATCCAATCTATAGATAATCTTACTCACTTTATTGACCCATCTTTTTTGTACTACACATACATCTAGTTATCAAACTAGCTATTAGTAAGCTCTCCTTGCAAATGAAAAAAAGAAAGAGAAAAAGATCTTATATTTAATAGATACCATATTTTACCCAGATAAAAGCTTCGAGGTTCTAGGCAGGGCAGAGGAGTCTCTGAAAAACAAGCTCATCTTTCTCTTGACTGTCACTAACTGTAACCACATGTGTGCACACATTTGGTGTATTGCTTCTACGCAAAACTCTAAAGAATAAGGAGGAAGCGGGGGTCTAATCAAACTTGGGCACACACAGTATCCCAGAGAGAACACAGCAGGCCACTCAAGCCACTCTG
This sequence comes from Cavia porcellus, assembly GCF_034190915.1. Taxonomy (NCBI): domain Eukaryota; kingdom Metazoa; phylum Chordata; class Mammalia; order Rodentia; family Caviidae; genus Cavia; species Cavia porcellus. Next base: position 113,653,699 of record NW_026947484.1, read on the forward strand.
GACCTTTTAAGAACAACTTTTTGCTCTTTAAAATAAATAGAAAGTTCAGCATCCTGGTGATAGCTGGCATCACAACTGACAACAGGCTTTGCCTAAGTGTCCAGAAGCAGAATTAAACACAAAAGTAAAGAACTAAAGACAGGAATAATCAAAGATTAAATCAACTAGCTGGGTCCAAAGACCGAAGAGTTGCCTAGGTAAGTCTTCTTGTCATTTGCTTTGAACATTCAAGAACATTCCTCTTCAGTTTGGGCACAGGGAGTGCTAAGTACTGAACCCAGGCCCTGAAACATGCTAAGCCTGCAACAATGCCACCACTGAGCCACACCACCCAGCCCAGCAGTCCTATCAACCTTGTTCTCTTACATTCCTCAGAGGCAGCTCCCAGGCAGCACCCTTCCCTACCTTCCTGCCCTTAGGAGTTACAGCTTTTGATCATTCAGTTGGCAAAAAGGAGAAAACCATGGCAGAACCACCTCTGCAGTTCTCAGACCATTAACTCAAGGGCAGGCCAAATGGATAAAGATAGTGAGACTATGTCTATGGTTGCTTACTATCCACCCTTGAAAAAGAAAGGAGTCCTGTCAGTGGCTACGACATGGACAAACCTGGAACACTTTATGTTAAGTGAAATAAGCCAAGCACAGAAGACTAATACTGCACAATTTATTCATATGTGAAATTTTAAAAGGTCAAATTTACAGGAACAGTAAAATTGTGGTTACCTGGGCTGGGATCAGGAGACTGGTAAAAGAATAGAAAATAGCAGTTAGGAAAAATAAGTCTAAGAGCTCCATGGTATGCCACAGGGACTACAGCTGACAACAATGTATTATACATATGGAAATGGCTAAGCTATTAAAGTGTTCTCATCATACCAAAAAAAAAAATGATAAGTATAGGAAGTAACACATATGTTAATAGCTGAATCATGCATTTCACAATGTAAACAAACATATCTATATATAAAATCGTGTTATACAATATTGACACATACAATGTTTACTTGTCAATTAAAAATAAATTTTTGAAAATAGCTTTTTTTAAAAGGCAAATAGTGCCAGTCCTTTTGGGCACCATAACAGTAACAGCATGAACTCTGGTGTTGCTACCTCACTGCTTCTATACACTTGATTTTTGGTTTGTTTCTCATTATATATTACATTTATCTTTTTTTTTTTTGTACCAGGGATTGAACTCACGACCTTGCACTTGCCAGACAAGCTCTTACACTACTGAGCTAAATCCTCAGCCCTCACATTTATCTTTCCTAAGCCCTAGTCTCTTCATTTGTAATATGAGTGTTATAATAACATTACCCATGGTGACGCAGTAATAATAACATAATAGTGATAATGGTAAATACCAATCTCAGGAACTTTCTGTAAGGATTAAATGAACTGACCCATGTCACATGCCCAGGACAGCAGCTGACTGCATTCTTAAGAAGTGCTGAGGGGTGAGGGGCTAAGGCAGGGATGATGAACTTTTAGAAATCAAGTGACTGCAACCCAAAACTCACTTATCACCAAGTGCCAACACTGCAATTAAACCTGAATACTGAGGTTCTAGTTTAGAAAATAACTGTTATATTAATATATTTTATCTTTGAAAAAAAGCCAATAACACACTTGCCATAGGTTCACCACCACTGGACTAAGGGATGCAACGCAGCAAACAGAGCAGAAGATCTGTTGGTGTCATTTGTCTGCAGAAGAGTATCTGAGTCCCAGTTTCACCAAAAGTTGAAATCACTTTTTCAATTCTTTTTAGATCACTTGCTCTAAGCCTCTCGTTATTCTCATTCTGAAAATGAAGAAAGTATCTGCTTACCCTAGAGACTGCCGGGAAGGTCAAGTGAAATATGAGGTATAAAACGTTCTGAACACTATCAATACGATATTATTTAGTGTAGACTCTCAGGCTGCCAGCTTGTCCCACCCCCCATCTGAGTAGTCACCAGCTGGTATCTCGACTTGCTGTTCCCAAGGTACAAAGCCTTCAGAGTTTTCTTAACAAGACAAAGGCTCAGGCTAAAATTGCTTCCGTTTTCCACGGACTACGCCTGGATTCCAGGTATAACTGACGACAGAGATAAAAAGAAGTGTGTCTGCTTAGCTGAAACACACATGCAGGCTGTGGGCAAGCGTCCAAAGGATGCATCTGGGCACCTGATCAGGATGGTGGAACAAGGGAGCCAGGCATCCCGATTCAGCCCCTGGCTCAGACAGGGCAACATCTCTGCAGAACTCACCTCGGCAGACCTTGCTTGCTGGGCCATGGGGGCCAGTAGATGCAGCCAAGTCCACCCCTTCCAACCAAACTAACTTCCCTGAATGTTCCAAGTGCACCTCTTTTTCTCATTATTTCAGCTCCTGGAAACAGCCCTACCTAACCCTGGCAAACTTCAGAAGCAGCAGCTAATATTTTTTAAAGATGTGCAGAGCTGTTTTTAAAAGTGAAAGCTTAGTGAGTTTAGTAAAAACTTAAGCCTGCAATAGCAGGCATTTATTTTTCAAACTTCTCGTTTTTCGTATATTAGATCACAGGATCTAAGATAAGGTGCCAATAAGTAACTTCAAATAACAGCTATTTGGGAGGTATTATGGTTCTTACACAGCATGTTTACCAAACGCACAGCCCTCCCTGCCCACAATGTTATACAATAACCAAGGTACAAAAGAGGGGAGGAGAGACGGGCATGGTGACGCATGCCCATAATCCCAGCACTGAGGAGGCTGAGGCAGGAGGATCACAGTGAGTTCAAAGTCATTCTAGTCTACATAGCAAGATCCTGTCTCAAAAAGAAAGAGAGAGAAAAAGACAAGTTATTAATTTATCAAAAAAACCACTAACCACGTGCTGTGATGTGCTGCCCACCGCCACCTTCAACAGTGAGAGAGAGAGAGAGAGAGAGAGAGAGAGAGAGAGAGAGAAACAGAGAACAGAAGAAGGAAGGAAGGAAGGCAAGAAAGGAAGGCAAAGAAGGAAGGAAGGTGGGAAGGAAAGGAAGAGAACAAAGGGAAGGAATGGGAGGAAGTAAATTAGAAAGGCAGACAGGCAGGCGTCCACAGAAGGCCCAGCCAAAACTATGCGCTGCTACAAGTAGGTGCCCACTATGCCCGCTGGTCTAACCTGGGCTCATTTTTTTTCCTCCACTGTGCTTGCCCCACCCCTACCCCCATATGTACAAGAGGTCTTTTACTCCCTTTACCCCTTTTGCTCCAAGAACTTTACACTTTTCCTCTGATTTACAGCTTCAGAGCCATTTCTGTGAAAGAAGAATACAAATCAAGAAGGCCCATTACTCGAGGGTCATTATGCTCAGACGACCTATGCTAGCCCTTCTCAGGCCAAAGGGTCTCTCCAGATTCCAGGATGCTACACTGGCAGCGACTCACCTGGTTCTTGATCAAGCGAAGGACAGTCTCCTAATGAGACTCATTAGAAGGCAAGGAGCTGAACTTGACAGCCAGCTGCCTGGGCTAAGTCCCAGCACTGCCACTTGTTAGTCACAGGACTGTATACAAATCATTGACCAAACTGAGTTTCAGTTTCCTGTGTGTCAAGTGTAACGATAATCATAATAATACCGACTTCATAGGGTTGTTTTACAAAATAAATGAGCCAGCAGCTAGCAAGCCTGCATCCCTGGCACTGTCCTTTTGAAGCTAACAAGGCATCAAACTGTTCGATACCACAGTCTGAATTCTAAGACTGAACAGTGCATGCCTTTAGCTCAGAAGATAGAAGGAGAAAGTCCAAACCTCAGAATGAAATCCACAAGCCTTCTTCTGATATTTAAGGTCCTCCACAGTCTATGCCTACCCTGCCTTCCAGGAAGATCTCCTGCTCCATTCCCACACCATTCTCCAGGTCATCTATTCAGTTAAAAAAAAAAAAAAAACAAGAGTCCATTATCTACATACCACACACCACATAAGGCACAGTTCTCCCATCTGGCCAGCCCAAAGTCATCTTCTTCCCAGAGTCTACCCAACCATTAGGACAGAGATCGAGGCTGGAGCTTCCACAAAGCCTTCCCTAGTTGCCCTATCCCTCATGAGTTTCCACTACTGAATGTCTCCCAGGTCTTCTGGGGCTTTTGCTATGACTATATTTTATAAAGCCAAGTAAAGTACAATTAACTCAAAAGAAGGGGGAAAGCTTACATCTCTCTGTACATCCCTAAGTGACTGGTACTGGAGGTGCACTTAGCAAAGACTCAGTGAATAAGTCATTTATATCTCAAGAGGGCTTGATGGCATAAAGCAAATACAGGAGTATTCTTTCAAAACACCCTTCAGATCAGTAATATTTCATAGCATAGAGGTTTAAAGGCTTAATCTTCAGACCTAGCTTTAAGTAGGCTTATGTTTAAATCTGCCATTAATTAGCTAAGTGACCTTAAAGGAAGTTATTTAATCTCTGTGCCTCAGCTTCTTCATCTATGAACTGAAGATAATCAAAGTACCTACACTTCTTAGGGTGGTTACGAGGGTAAAATAAGATAATACACATGAAGTACTTTGAACAGAGCCAGGCACACAGTAATTACCAATATTCAGTATTATTACTATCATTATTATTGTTATTATTACTAGCTTCTTGAAGTTCAAGTCATCTAAAGTGTCCCAGAAAGCATCTGGATAAGTAGGCTGAGCCTAGATAGAAAGGTACTCGGTATCAGCACATACAAGACATTTTTTCCCTCCTTCACTCCTTTGGCCCATTAGTTTATATAAAGCAATAACAACAAACTCCTACACCTAAAAGGCATCTCCACCTCTGTGTTATCTATCAGTTGCCTTGTGCTCTCATAAAATCTGTGATTCTACTGTCCCTTCCACCTCTGCAAAGCTTTACGTATGTAAGCAACTCAAAAATATTTTCCCAGGCTAGCAACACAGCTCAGTGTTAAGGTACTTGCCCAACACAAGCAAAGCCCTGGGTTTAAGTCGTAGTATCACCAAAAAAAGAAAAAAAAAAAAAATATATATATATATACTCTGCTAATAGCTTAAAAAAGGAAGGAGGGTCTTAAGCAAAACCAATTCAGGCTGTGGATATAGCTTAGTGCCACAGAGCCTACAAGTGCAAGGTTCTCAGTTCAATCCAATACCAAAAAAAAAAAAACCTGACTCAGTACCAGAAACATCAGCCAGGCATAGTAGCACACATCTGTAATCCTACACTTTGGGAGGCTGAGATAAAAGGATCCCAAGTCAAATACACATTCAATTTAGTGACTTAGCAAGACCCTGTCTCAAAATAGAAAATAAGGTGGGGCTGGAGATTTAGCTCAGCAGCATAAGTGCCTGCCTTGCAAGCAGGCAGCCGTAAGTTCGATCCCCGATACCGATAAAAACAAAAAAGACAAAAAAAAAAAAAAAAAAAATAGAAAATAAGGGAGGAGGGAGGCTCAGTATGAAGCTCATAGGTCAATCCCAGTACCCCACCCCCAAATCAAGACCATATGGAGCCATCAAACTTACCACATTCCCACGAAGTACCTTCAGCATTTTTCAGTCTGACCAAGGCATTAAGCAAAACAGAAAGCCTTGCCTCAAACCCACCAGGGATGATTTTACATCTTGTCATCAAACAGCAGATTTTCCATCAAGTGGTTTCTCTTTTCCTCTCCCCCCCCCATTACTTTTCAGTGAGATTTTAATTAAGATCAGTTTTAATACACAGTCTAAAAGGCAAATAACTCTTCAATAAATGAGACAAAATGAAACTGCTGACAGACAGTAATAGAGAGAGAATGGGCAGTTCAGATTCACACACTGGCATTCAAAAGCACATGGCAGCTTTCTTTCAAGATATCTGCAGTGCAAGGGACATTCTCCTTTCCAGTCTCTGAAACTAATTTCTGACAGTTCTCTTTCAGTCAGGCTGCATCTGCACAGTCCAGGTCTGATCCATGTGAGCCTCTGCGTTGAGATGGTTTCTTTAGGGCAACATACAGGTTAATAAGAGCACAGATGCAGAATTTGGACATAAAATCTGGCTCCTCCACTTCCCAGCAACACAGCACCGCACAAGTTACCTAATCTCTCCGTATCTCATCACTCATAAAGTGGCAAAAATAACTGTGCCTAACTCAGAATCATGACTAAGTGAGCTCCTTAAATAAGACTATCCTTTTTCACTTTCAGGTTCTGCAACTAATTAGCCCAGTGGCTACTGTAGCAAACACTAATAAATGATAATTATTTTACTCTCCTCTGCATGTGCAGAGAATAGCCAAAGCCAAGAGGCTTAGCATTTTTTAAATCCATGATTTCTCATTGAGATTTATCAGTTCCCAGAATTGATTCAACACACTAGTTTCGTGGAGTTCATTATAGAAGAGATATAAGCAAACTATAGCAAAATAGAGCAAATCAAGCTTCTAAATGCATTAAGTAATCCTGACATGAATGCTAAGATGTCCATACGGGGGATCTGATTCTCTCACTAAGTGATACCATTGCCACCACTGCTGCTCCTCATCTCCAGCCTCACAGTCCCACGGTCTTTAGGAAACACAAGGTGTTTTGCTACTTTTCTTGTTCTTTTTTTCTTTTATTTATTATTTTTCGGTGGTGCTGGGGATCATACCTAGGGCCTTACACATGCTGGGAAGTACCCTATCACTAAGCTACATGCTCAGACCTTTTCTCTGCTTTTTAGAAAGTTATATATTAAGGTATCTTTAAATAGATAAAATTAAACAGCTCCCATGCAGCCCATCTTCCAAGTGTCACCTCTGCATAGAAGGTCTATTTACTCTGAAATAAAGAAAAAAGTCTCTTTCTTAAAATTCTTATTTAGAGTAAGAATGCAAGTATAATCCATGTATATAATAAAGTGAAGTAGGATTAATTATTAGCACATCTGCTCTCGACCTGCCACATCCACAGATTAGCTAAGTATCTGGGTCACTAACTTAGAATGCCTAGTGCCAACCTAGTAAAACATAACATAGGCAAACATACTATGTATCTGTATAGTAGTCAAATATTTTATTGATCCTAAGAATGTTAAGTACTTGGGTTTTACATCAACATCACATGGTCTAATCCTGCTAAACTGAAAAAACTGAGAAAAAACATATTGAAAAGAATATCATGAATGTGTAATATACTATGCAACTTACCTGCAGTGGCTAAACAGGCAGTCATCAGGGCAAACACAGCGACCACATAATGAGACGTCATTTTTCTTTCTGCAGCAGCCGACAGTTCTTCAGATCACAGACAATCTTTGAAAATTAGAAGTAGCCTGAAAATCCCTCTTGGCAATTTTCAAATTTCCTATAAAAATAAACAAATTTCACTATGAAAACACAGTACAGAAACTTCTTTTCATAAATACAAATTAAAGTTAAATGGAGAATTTCTGAAAAGCATCAGAAAAGAAATTTGTCTTGAAAAACATGCCAGGACATTACTCAACCAAACTAGGAAGAGAAGGGGGTGGTAATTGTCCAATAAGCATTTCTACAGCAAATACTTTTGCTTATATGTGACATTTAAATCTTTGGGTTAAACTGGAGGTTTGGGGGATTGGTTTTGTTGTGTTCTGTTTCATTTTGTTTTTGAGATCAGACTCACTATGTTGCCCAGACTGGTCTCAAACTCCTGGGCTGATACAATCCTCCTATTATCATTCTCTGAAATAGCTGGGCCTGTAAGTCCACAACACCAAACTTGCTTTTAAAAAAATCTTTGGTTTTATAGAGTTTTCAGGACTACAGAATAAAATTGAGATGCATCTATAACTCCACCAGTGATACTGTGATACTAAAGTAATCAATAATACTCCAAATACACATTCCCTAGTGCCAGCAAGCAAACAGAAATAGCTCTGATTAGAGACTCAATTTAATATCATAATGACAGGGTTATCACAATGATAAAATTAAATGACAGTGAGAATCAATCTAAAAAAAAAACCCAAAGAACCATAAAAAAGGAAAGGCTTTTATTTCAACTGTTGGCTGACATTTTAACAGGGGAAAAGTCTCTCTTGACCCCATCTGAGACTTTCTTGATTACTACAGTAGATGATCTAAAAGACCTTTCTAACCTTTCCTACCCCAAGTCTTGAATGGCAGTTTGCTGGTGGTCTGCTTACCTAGAATATTCTTCCCACAGTCCTAACACATGCTTCGTAGAAACATTCCAAAGTATATTTTCCAGCCCTACAACCCTAAATCCAGCACAATGAACAGAAGTTGCTCAATTCAACAAATATTTATTGAGCACCTAGTATGATCCAGGTATGGTTCCTTCTCATCAGCAATAAAAGCTATCTAACAAACAGATAAAAGGTACAAAGATCCTGCCTGTCTCTAAGCCCTGGACAAAGCAAGATGGTGGAATTCCTGGGAACCTGAATGCACTGATATGGATGGACAAAGCTCTTTAAAAGAAAACGCTATTTCAGCAAATGCTAAAATGCAAAAAACTTTTAAGCAAATTCCTGTAAGGAGATCTCAGGAGAAGATGGCTTCCTAGTGTATTTTTATGGGACACATAAACCATAGGCAGCATGAGGCTTGTGGGAATACTTAATGAGCTTGTGTCACCCCTGCCCACAGATGGATCTGAGGAGCTGTAAGGCTGCACTGTATTAATCCAGGGGCTTAAACCAGGTTTGAACAAACCTGTGGAAAGAAAGGCAAATGGTTCTATTAAAAAATATAGACTGCAAATTGCTGACAAGAATATTGGGCAATTATTAAAATACAGCAATTACAGATATAATAGAGCCAAGCTAAACAGTTTGATGCCCAAAGGCAAACCACAGCAAGTTTACACCGGATCTTAAAACATCTCTGAGGAAGTCCAAGACAAGTTGAAACTGCACACTGCTGTTTCTAACAAAGAGGGAGTTTTGCTTCTTTTAGCTTAAAAGTCCTTCCCTAATGTAACTCGTTCAAAAAAGAAAATAAACTGCGGAGGGTTTTTATCTAATATTCCTAGTGTGGTGACAGGATCAGAAAGCAGAGAATATAAAGGGAAGCATGTGGTTCCCACTCGGCTGAACTCCAGTTTGGGCCAAGACCTGGACGCAGCAGCGCCTTCACACACAACTTACAGACTGGTTCCCTATTTGAAAGAATTCAGGATGACAGCAGGCTTCCAAAAAGTAATAGCTTTGAAACAAACCCAGGGACATAAACTCCTCTCTTCTGTGAGGTTCTATGACCCTCATTTTGCATAGACCAAGGACTCCCGGGCCTTGGCTTTTTGACCTTGCTAAAAGTCTTTGGACTTTATGAACTAAATGCTTCCTTTTGAAATACAAACAGGACCTCTAAAATTCTGAAAGCATAATTTTGTGTCTACACAGTTCAAGGCAATGTGTTCTATTCAACAGGTATGAAATACTTAGTATCTACAAATTTAGGAAAATTCTGAGAGAGCAAGCTTCATGAATTACAAAGAAGAATATGTTAGTAATTCTGCTACTAGCACAATTCTGCTTTCAGCATTGGCCTGGGTTAATGCTGGGGCCATCAAATGGAGCTCACTGCCTTGCATTCCTTGGTGATCCAAAAGCACACACAGGTAAAGACCAGGATTAGCTAGAAAAACCCTTCTCAAACGGATCCTGACCCCATCATGGGTTTAAACCAATGTCCAAGAGGAGCTAGTTAGGAACAATATTTTCTGGGTTGAATTTTTTGTTTTTGTTTTAAAAATAAATCTCACTCTATCTGAGAGGAAAATTATGGCAAAATGGCTATCTGGCAGTGGGCTAAGAGCTAGTAAGAAAAAACTAGTGTCTCTCACATGGCTATGTACCCAGCTATATATGTGAAATTATTGAAAATCAGGACGACTCAGTTGAAAATTTGTCATCCTAAAGATATATAAATAGACTGAGCTGAAAGAGGTCAGCATGATCTTAGTGACAACGAAAAACCCCAAATCCCAAGATCCACACCTGCCCTGATGGCAGATGAAGGCCAGAAAGATCTTTTTCTGTGGCCACCACTCTATCTCCCAGCTCCTCCTGCTCTGTCATTACAACCTGAGAAGCAGTCTCTCTCCTCAACAGTTACTCTCTGAAAACAGAACTTGTTTTCTAAAAGAGGGGGAATTCTGCTGTGGGTGCAAAAATCATTACTAGTCAAAACAGTCATTTGATTACAAGACTATGGGTGGCAGCCATAAAAAAATATACAATCCTTGGTAGTGCTAAACTCAACTTTCTTAAGAAATGCAAAGGACAAAATGCAGCACAAATCCATACACTGTCACATTCTAATACTGACATGGTTTTGCCACCAAGTGGGGAAGGAAAGTAGAGACTCAACAAATCTAAGGATCTTAAGGACAGAGATATTGAGTGAGATTTTTAAAATTACTACCACCTAAACTCAAATAGTAAGTAACACCTAAGATTCTGGTTGCTGAAATGTAAAGTGGTTTCTGACAGATCATAAAAATATTTCCAGAGTGCTGTTTAAGTGCATTTTTTAGAGAAATGCACAGTTGAGTCTGCAAATGATGAAGTAGAAGTTGGTAGAGGAATAGTCCTGATGGTCATTCAACATATTATTCAAGGGATTCAGAAAAGGGGCAGCAGGGATGACATCAATATCTATAAAAAGGGGTGCATGGGATGTAGAAAAGATACTGTTGTTTGATGATATTTGGATGCCCTTTAAGACCTGTACACAAAGAGAGTAAAGCCACTTTTATTAAGTCACAGCTGCAACTCTCAGATTTCTCTGCCTCACAGGGAAAGTAGATAATTCCCAGTCCCCATATTCAGACAGATTTGGCACAAAGAAAGATAGAGTCCTGGATTTCGTTGAGAAATCTCTGGAACCATATCTAAGCACAACAGATACCCAACAAATATTTACTACTATTATGTGCCAGGCACTGATCAAGATGCCAAGGAGATAGCAATGGAAAAAAGGAGCCAAATCCCTGCCCTCAAAGAATTGATATCTAGTAAAGGCAGTATCATTTAATTTTTTAGGAGACATCTAACTTCTTGGGCTTCATTTCTTCTCTTGATAAATCTGTAGTTATTGCTTACTCTTGCCAGGTAACGGGGATATAATGGCCAAAAAGAGACATGTTCTTTGGCCTTTATGGGCTTACCATCTGGCAAAGTAAGCAAACAATCACAAATACCTAACCATACAGTCTGACAAGAGCACTAAAGGAAGAGCACCTACAGATGAGAAAAGACACTCCGAGGAGAGGCACGCTGCAAGTCCTGGCGTGAAGGGAACAAGGCCGCACAGCGGAAAGAGACAAGGAGCGAGGTTCACAGGCCATGATCAGAGTGGATTTTAAGTATCTCCCTGGATGCTGTATGGAGAACAGACTGAAGGGAGGCCACTGCCCTTGAGAAAAGAGCAGTTGAGGTTTACAGAGGGGCAGACAAGAAAGGATGAACATTGAGGTCAGGAAGGAACCTCTGTTTCTTCCTTTGTAAGGGACAATAATAAATTATATAGATTACCAAGCCGTTGCAAGAATTGAATGAGATTGTGCATGTATGGTATAAAAGCTATCATTATTTATCATTAGCAGGTTATATTTACTGAAAAGCTTTATTATCCTAAGGTCTAAGATTAATTAAAGTCCCAACATGCTGTGGCTGCCAGGGCAGGAAATGAAAAGCAGAAGTTACTCCTGAACTCCTATGCTGGTGGGCAGGAATTTCAATGAAGACCAGCGGGAAGCGGGCAGGAGGCACAGAGAGCACAAGGTGAGCAGAGGCTGCGCCCACCCTCCCAGGATCCTGCCTGATGCCTTCGGGCAGGGAGCTGCCCCTTCCTGGCCCTGCAGCCCTCACTCCCAGCTGAGAGCATCAGTCTCTGGTCCTGGCATTCTTGCTTTCTTCGGGGTAGAACCTCAGTGAGTCTTTAAAGGCCTAGACACAATAGGCCTCAATCCCAAGCAAAACACATCGAAACGGAAAGACAAGGTTATGAAAGTCATACTTAGTTTGAATTCACAAATGGATTTTTCACCCACCTTGCAGTACCTGAGAACTACCTTTTCATGCTTAAGATTTTTGCATCCAAAGATATCTTCTGCTTATAATTTAGGGGGTATATTCTTTTAAGATAGAATTAACAGAGAACTATATTTGGGAGTTTAACCTTCCAGCATACCCGGCTGTGTTGCACTGCACAAGTCACTTAGCCTCCACCGTTCTCTCACCTGTAAAATGATAACACTTGGTAATATATGGGAGGTAATATAGGCATGTTACATACAATCATACCAGTACCCTGCCTCATATAGGCATGCACACACGCGTGCGGGTGTGTGTGTGTGTGTGTGTGTGTGTGTGTGCGTGAGTGTCACGCTGGGGCTGAACCCAAGGTCTCTTGAGTGCTAGGTAAGCACTCTATCACCGAGCTACACCCACAGCTCCATGGTCTAATTTACATCAATAATTTCACAATTGTTTTTATGGTTAAAATACATCCAACACTTTTTTATAAAATAAAATAAAGAGTAGTATAAATTGTGGTTTGTAGCAGTTCTGTATTTTGATATTTATCCAGCATTTCAAAACGTCTCTCAATTGTCAAAAAACATGATTCAAAATTCAATATAAGATGTAAATCCTAAAAACAGTCTTAATTTTGGAAATCTGCTCCCAAATGGTGAAGAAGTCACTGCCTCAGTACTTCTGGTATAAGTTACAGGGATCTGGCTGCACACTCCTCATTCTACCTTATGAATCCCAAATTAGCTGCAGGGGTTCAGCCAGGGGGCTGCAGAACTCAGCCTGGCACTGCCACCAATCCTACCAAACTTAGAACGAGGAACCAGCTGTCATCAAGAGGGTTTGAAGCATGACCCTACAATTATTCTGGCAAAATTCAGCACACTGAATATTTTCAAGATAAAAGTCATCATCCTTCAGGCCCCTGGCCATTGGAAGTCTTTTGAGAGCTGCAGGAATAGCTCAGTGGTAGAGCATATGCCTACCATGTGTGCACCCCTGGGTTAGAGCCTTAAAACCACAAAAATAAGATACTATTTTGTACATTACGATAAAAGTACAGAAATCTGTAAATTGTTAAAATTTTTCTCAATAACAAATGATAAACTAAAAATTATAAGGCTGGGTACAATGGCACAAATCTGTAATTCCAACTTCTCAGAAGGCTGGGGTGGGATCACGACTTGAATGACAGTTGGGGCAACACTGTGATAACCCCCATCTTAAAAAAAAATTAAATTTTTCTTTTAAGGAGATTAGAAAAGTGTAGGAATTCTGTCATAAGTGTGTTACACCCTCAGGCATTCAGCCTTACTTTCTAAATCTCTAACAGGAAAAGATATATTGGGAGCCTCGCTAAATTGCTATTTCTCAAACTAGGCTCAAACTTGTGATCCTCCTGCCTTAGTCTCCCAGAATGATGGGACTACAGGTGTGTACCACCACATTCAACTAAGAGAATCTTCCATTCTATACCTCACATATATTGATTATCATATGGGTAAGTGATCTGAATCCTGCCTAAAAAATGAGACTTCACACATACCTGTGGAAATCTGAGATGCACAGTCATATAATAGCTGGGAGGAATAACAGAACTGGGAAGAGGTACTGAAGAAAAACACTCAACAACATAAAGAGTACTAAAATGGAACTATGACAGCTATTTTTCATCTATAACACATAAACAAAAATATTTACACACAATATCTTTCCTAAAATATAGGCATATAAAAAACCTGAATTCTTTTAAATCTGCTAATTTGCTCAAAACCTGATGTTTTTATACTATTCTTCAAAGCCCATAAAATCTACTCATTCTCTCCTCATTGCGAAAGCCACTTCTGATTGACCCCATCCCACCATGAACACTCTTGTCGCCTTAACATTTTGTGTATAATTTGCTCCAAGTTATTTTCTACTCAGAGCCAACTGGGAATGTTAGAAATAGATAACATCTACTCCAAACCTTTAATTTTATAGATTAGCAAACCAAGAATTAGAGTACACGACTGCCCCACTATTACACAGCAAGTTAGCGGCAGAACCGAGACTGGTCCACATGCTGCTTTGTAATTATTGCACGACTGTCAAAATGTTTATAGTTCATTCCCTTACCCATTTGAGGCTCACCCCTTCCTCCCTCTTCTGAACCCACAGAACATCTCAGGGACTACTGAGCACAGTAAGTATGCTTCACAGCTTCTCACTTAATCCTCTCAGTCACAGAAGGAGATACACGCCCTTTACTGTACTTCTCAGTGAGAAAAGTGAGGTTTCAAGACATTTAAGCACCCTTACAGTCACCAGCTAAAAAGTCCTAGCACCAGGATTTAAACTTAGGTCTGTCTAACTCCACAGCCCATGCTCTTAACTGCTACAAGCAAGAACTCCTCCAGAAACAGCCTGATTGAAAACATCACACCAACAAACAAACAAAAATCAGGGGCTGTGCCTGATTACTGAACAACTGAGGACACCAACAAGGTCCTGGGTAGTCACACTGTAATGAGAACCAATGCAAGGACAAGTTATTTTGTTTTGAAACCAGGATGGCAAAGCTCAATCAGTAGTTACATTTCATGTCATGTCATTCATTCATCCAATAAATATTTGTGAGCACCCAGCATGTACTGGGCACTGGTGAAGGAGCTGACACAGAGCAGTGAAGTAAACACATCCTTATTTCCATGGGGCTTGCCTCTGAATTGGCAAGGAAGACAACAAATATATATATAAATGTCAAGGCATGCTCCGTCCTATGAAAGAATAATAAAACACATTGGGGAGAGCCAGTGAGGACAGAAGGGGTGCTGAAGAGATCAAGAGTGACCACCCAGGGGAGGTGACATTTAGCTCAGAGATGAAGGAGAATGCTGTAACAATATCTGATGGAAAAGCAGCCCAGACAGTAGAAATACCAAGTGCAAAGGCCCTGGGGTAAGAGCTTGCTGTGTGTTCTAGGAGCAATAGCATAGCACAGCAGAAAGTGTGAGGCCCCATCACACATGTTCAAATGCCTGCTATGCCTCTGTCAAGCAATGCAATTACAAGCAACTGACTTACACTGCTGTGCCCGACTATCTCCCTCACAAGGTTGCTAAGCAGATTAAGTAAACTAATATCATAAAGACAATTAAAACCTAAAATACCCTTGGGATGGGAAAATAGTGGCTCTGAGTTTGTTAACTAGGCCCTGATAACTCAGTTCTATTCAACATCATTTATTTACAATTTGACACTTTTGAATTCCAGGGTTAAATTGCACTCCTGGCTGTGTGCTTAGCCAATAATTTCCTCCTAAACCTTAGACTTCCATAGTTGGGCTTCCGGACCTGATGAGAATCCATACTGATGTCATCTCACTAAGGGCAGGAGGCACATTATTCCAACTTTACTATTATACTAATAAAAATTATGCTCTTTAGTCCACATGGCCCTAACCCCAAGAGTCTGGCACTTCTTCAGAATGGAATTTTTTGCCTCTTGGATTCAAGTTATTTGTTGGCTTCCCAGGAGGCGGTCTCACCAGCCTCCACTGCTCACTGCCCTCATCGGCAGAGCAAGCAGCAACTTTCAACCACAATCCACCATCTTCGGAAGGATTAAAAATACACTTTGAAATCAAGATAGTAGCTTAATGTTTAAGAAAAAAAAAAAACATTTTCTCCATTTTTTTACTCTAAAACGAACATTTCTCTAGGCACAGTGGCAGTGCACACCTGTAATCTCAGCACTCTGAAGGCTGAAACACGAGGATCACCGTGAGTTTAAGGCCAGCCTGAATTACACAGTGAGACCCTGTTTCAACAAAACAAAACATTAATATTAATTAATTAAACATTAATAAACAAACATTTCAAAAAAAAAAAAGAAAAAATACTCAAGGGCCATCTGGCCTGGTAGTCTCAAGACTGTCCTGCCACCAAGCAGAGCAGCTCTAGAAGGTTCCGTGAGCCACCAGGGAGGTGGGCTCAGAGCCAAAGGGAAGCTGTCAGAGCCACAAGGAATTTTTGCTCCTTGCCCCTGTCCTCTCCCCCAGCTCTTTCCTTTACTATTATGTTTACCTTTCATCTTTGTAGCTGGCTGAGTTAAAGGGCAAACCACAGTCAGAGAGAAACCACAGCAAGCCCCTGCCTGTTAGAGGTAAAATGGGAATCTTCCCAAACCGCTTGTAAGGCTGGGGAGTGCACGTGGTGGCTGCTTCCAGTCAGACAATTAAAAAGAGATCAGTGCTCTAACCTGACAAGTCTTAAATGAGGCTTTAAAAATCAGACCTCCTTCAAGCCTGACCTCATGGTTTTCCCTTTCTGAATAACAGGAGTACATGTTTAACTGGAGCTATAAGAACTCCATAAAATCTTGCTCCTTCACATTCATTTATCATTCAACAAATATTTATTGAGTACCTGGTTCATCCCAGCACAGATTGTACTCGATGTGGGAATTCACTAGGAATGTCAAAAAAAAATTCATAGAAATTCCGTCTTTATGAAGTTTAGACTCTAGTCCAGGAAGACTGATTATAAACAAGATATAGAACTGGGTACTAGACAGAGAAAAACGCTAAGGAAAAAAGCAGATAAGGGACAGGAAGTATGTATGTCTCCAAGTTTCTTTAAGTAAAGACCTTCAGGAAATGCACTCAAATGAACTTTGTAGATATTTGGGGAGAAAAAACATTCCAAGAAAATGAAGCAATACATGCAAAGGCCCTGAGACACAGTGTGTCTTGGCATATGCAGAGACAGCAAGCAGGACAGGCAGCTAGAACAAAGTGAGCCACCCAGAGCAGAAGTAACAGGCATGCAGGTGGTTGACTACTGTGGCTTTACAGATCACTGTAAGTGTTCTGGTTTGTACTGTGGAAAAGATATGAATAGTAGAGGATTTTAAACAAATACATGATGAGATCTGGCTTGGGCTTTATCAGAATCATTCTAGCTATTGGGTGGAGATTAGATTGCAGAAGAGCCAAGGAGGGAAGCCTCTCACCAGCTATGTGATCTTGAGGAAGCCACTTAACTCTGTCTCTTTCTGGCTGTTCTCAACTTTACAAGCCTTAAAGAAGATTGTTCTATGCTGCCATCTATTCCCAAACTCTGTGATTTTAAGTTGGTTTTCTTTGTGTTGTCTACCGTTAAAACTAATTTCACTATTATAAGTCCGACCTTTCTCCAAAGCTTTAACTAAAGTAGAACCGAGTTGAAGAATTCAATTTGACAGCACATACCAGGTACCAGACTAATGTTATGGATCCAGGACACAAAGATGGTAAGATTCTGCTAAAGTTTGGATCATAAATGTCTTCCAAAGGAAGGCCTATGTGTGAAAGCCCTGGTCCCCAGAGTGCCAATACTGACAGAGGCAGAAGCCTTAGGTGATGAGGGTCTAACTAGGGACAGTGGTGAATGCCTGTAGTCCAGCCATAATCCCAGCTACTCAGGAAGCTGGGGTGAGAGGATTGTGAGTTCAAGGCCAGCCTGGGCAACACAGCAAGACCCCACTGTTTAAAAAAAAAAAATAAGGTCTAATGGGAAGTCTTTAGATCATTTGGGGCATACCTTAGAAGAGGACTGTGGAACCCCAACCTCTTCCCTTTTTTTCATTCCCAGTCATAAAGCAGCTGTTTTCCTCTGGCCCATACTCCTATCATGATTTATACTCCCTCACTAGAGGCCCAAAACAATAAGGTCAATCAACAAGCCAGTGTGTACTAGAATCTCCAAAACTATGAACCAAAATAAATCTTCTTTATAATTTAATTATCTTGCATCTTTTGTTATAATGATGGAATGCTAATACAGGCTGAACCCTGCTCTAGAGAACTCCAAATCTGCCAGGGCAAAATAAGAGGGTTTTCTACTAGCACAAATACCTCCCCAGATGCAGTCACCCAATCTTGAAATTCTCAGCCTTCAGAACCATGAGATAAATAAACCTTTACTCTGCATAAATTTCAGAGGCTCCAGTGTTTTGTTACAGTAAATAGTCTAACACAAAGGCCATTACACATAATGAAGCATTGAAAATGGAGACTGCAGAAAGATCAGGAATGTGAAGGGAATAAGGAGAACTAGCCCCATAGAATTCAAGCGGAGAAAATGTAGGAAAATGAGAAGAATAGCACAGCAAATGAATCAGGAAGAAGACAGTGAAGATGCAGACAGCAAGCAGGCTCGGAATTTTGTACTTTGCATCTTTTCTGGCTCAGTCAAGGTGCAGTGGGCGTGGGAGCCTGCCTGCAGCGGGCTGAGGAGTAAACGCGAGGTGAGAAGAAAAGAACCAAGAGTTCAGACTCGACTAACCCTGACAAGACTACTTGTTATCAAGGACTGCACCATCAGGAAAGTCTTATTCAACACTCTGTGGAGGTGGAAGGTGTGAGAACAGGAACTAAGAGCTGATAGGCATGAACTTCTGGTGGTGGAAAAGAAGTTTCTTACTTATCACCGTGGTCTCATGGAGACACTAATCCTGAAACTAGCAGCAGACAGAAAGGCCAGCTCCTCCTAACAAACGCTCAGGACAATGTATTCATCCCCATACTGTCCAGTCACTTAAGACTTCACATCTCCATCCTCTTCTTCCTAGCATCCCTACTTTCTCCTCGATCAGAACACGCTGAGCAGTAGGGACTACAGTTCTGTTGAAAGCATGGCAAAAGTTTATCAGAAAATCTTACGTTTAGCGCCAACCACCACCTGTGATACCATGAGCCCATAACCTGGCACTACCCAGACAGAAACAGGTTTTATGAAAAACACAGGCTGGGGCCCAGACCCCGTAGTGACAGCGGAAGCTACTTAACTCCTCTTGAATGTGCTCTCTGAGGCACAAAAAGAAGCCCAAAGAGAGTCTTTAATCCTAAAATTATTCTTAATTTCCAATACAGAACACTTTAGAAAAATCAGAAAACCAAGCAAAAAAAAACTAGCAGATTCTTTAAAATGTGCATCTAGAGTCCCTTCTCCTTTAATGCAAAAAAGCAAACCAACTCCCAAATGATCATTTTTCTTGGCTTAATTTCACTATTTTTGTGATACATAATTGGAAGCAGACTACTTTTTCCTGGCTTTTAGAGAACAGGATCTTTGGGGTTACAAGAGTTGCCAACTACAGAACCTCAACCCGAGCAACAACAAAAAAAAGTTGTTGCAAAGCTCTTACCTACATATACCTACATCACATATATATGAACTCCAAAAGACAATGTAAACCCCTTATTAAGATGCAAAAGTAAACTTTGCCCTAATGAACTAAACACCTCTCTCCCATTCTTATTCTCTTTACTCATTTACATTAAGTAGAATCCAGCTTTGAGTTTAATCACCTCCCATTTAGATAGCATCCAAAAAAAAAGCCATACCCAGTGTGTTATCCACATGGGATACTTTTCGGAGGCAAATTCAAAAATTTAGTAGATCCCTTTATAAAAGAAACCTCCTTATTTAGACCACACACTGAATAAAACCCTAAACATCTTAGAGAACGAACACTTTAATAATAATAAAATAAAGATGCTACACACGGAAAATGTCATGTCTACAGAAAAATATGAAATGGTCCAAATAGGTCATCCTCCTGGCTCCTGTCAGAACCATGAGGCATCCAAGGACCATACAGTAGTGAAGAGCAAATATGACCCATGAAAAACAAAGACATGTGTGTCTTCACAGAATGGGTTGTTAGTCCACTAGTTTTTCCCAATACATATCATATAATATGAATACATGACAACAATCTCTCTAAAGTGACAAAACTAAGAAAATTAATAGGAATGTCTATTCAGAAAGGCTTTGACAAAAAATAGGTAGAACAGCAATAGTAAATATGACAATTTAGAAGATCGGAAACTTCTCCCACACACATAGGGAAGACCTTACACTGTGATGATGCAAAATGTATGTAATGACTCAGTGGTGCTTTCCCTCCGTGTTAAATCTAATGTGCCAGCAAACTACACAAAGTGTAATATAACAAAATGAGACATTTATTCTTTACGAGTACTCAGAAGAGTTTTGTGTTTGAGTAAGTTTTGAAGAAAAAAGCCATAAAAGAGACAACTCATAACACGGTGAAGATCACACAAAAGTACTGAGGGTACCACGTGAATATGGGGCTTTGTGATTAGAATCTAAGAATCTCTCTTCATATAACCTTCCAAGTATGAAAAAAAGCCACATTCTGCTCTAGTAATTATCATATAGTTAATTTTGAAATGAAATCTGCAAAGAGTTATCGGTACATTTTTGCATCCAAGAATCAATATCAGCTTATCAAAACATACGAATCACTAAAAATGCTAACACAATGAGAGTCCCCCAAAGGGGACACTTTCATACACTAAATGGAACTAAGCATTCATCAACTTTCCATTAATTAAAGAGCCAAAAAAGAAACCCAAAGTTCTGCTAAATCCTCCACCTGGCCTGCTGGGTGTTCTCATCCAGAGCAGTGTTAGTCCTCTGCTTGTGAAACTATAGACCACTTCCCAAGGCAATGTGATAAACAGGAAAGCTCAAGGACTATGTCTGTAAGGCTGTTTTCTAAAGATCTTTTTTTTCCAGGAACTAATCAACTTAAATGTGTTTTTACAAATGACCCATCTGTAATTTTATACAAAAACCTGACCTTCAGCATATACCAGAGAGAGGAGCTATGTGTTTAGGACAGAAAAACAGGTGTTTCTTCCCTGCAAACAGCACCCAACTCAGAAGGCCTCTTTCAGTTTGAATCCAGTGCCCAAGAGATTGGGAGAGTAGATACTACTTTACAATCCTTTTACTTAAAGTGAAGATAGAGCTAATATTTCAAGGAATTCTAAATTATTATGCTGACAACTGTTTAACATTAAATTCTAAAAATGAACCTTGCCAGGCTCCACATATCACTCAGAGGCCTCTTTCCAAGCTAGAAGCTTTCAACATAAAGGAATCACTGGCACGAACACCATCATTAAATCTTTTCCCTCTTATCCAGCCATTTATCATCAGGTTGTATCAGGATGGCTTGAAGAAATGGTTCTGGGACTCTTGTTTCAGACCCTCCATTTCAAATATAGTCTCTAACTCTTATAAGTAGTTGTCAGCTTATTAAGTCTCCATCTTGGCCTGAAACACTTAAGAATAAAAAATGCAGAGTAAGGTCCAAATGAGCATGGCCTAAGACAGAATTTATATTAATGTTGCTCCAAACATGAAATATTGCACATGTCTTGGTTGAGATAGCAAGGGATGAAAATCAGTAGTCTCCAGGGGAGGCAGGGAGAATGGCTGAATCTGTACTAAATCTTAAGGACTTTGCAAGCAGAGAAAACAAAGCTCGACGTCAGTTAACAAGCAAATGTGCTACTTCAAAAAATATAAAACAAGAAATGTAGACATGGACAGAGCCCAGGAAATGAACCCAACTCTTTTTGTAAAACCCTTCCAACTAGGGTTGATTTATTTCAACTTCACTGGAAACTGAACAAATTAGCAACAGCTTGCGTTTTATGAAATGCTACAAAGAGGTAGTGCTATCATTCCGAGTGTTACTCTGAATATGTAGAACCAGAGAAATTACTACCACAGATCATAGTGCACTTAATTTTCCCCAAGATACAAATGCCCTCGATAAATCTATTAAGGATAGCTTTTGATAGAGCCTGGATTCATCCTTACGCTCCCAGTTGTCCATATTCCTATACAAGACTGCTTTTAAACTAAAAGCCCTATGTAAATTTCAAAAAGTAGTTAACACTTTTTAAATATTTAAATACAAGGAAAATCTTCCAGTGGACTGATCAAAATGGCAATAAAATTCTTGTTAAAACTTCTGAAAGTAAAAAAGGAAGACTGTCCACTATTATCTAATAAATCTGACAATTATAATTTTTACCCAACAACAATGAGAGGGCAGAAAAAATACATTTCAAAATGAATTACTGAGAACAGGAATAATTCAAAATGACCACCCAGCAGAACCATCCAGGAAAAATATTACAGCAAGGTTACTCTTTGCCCACCCCTTTTCTAAATTCTAACTGTTCAGTTAGGCTCAAAATGTAAAGTCAAATCTTTCACAGATTTATGATCCCAGGAAATTGGCCATCACTTAGTTACTAAAGAAGTCAACAGTGATCACCTTCTTGGAAGACAAAGGATATTTGAGTTTCCCGGTCTCTTAAGCCCAGAGCCTGGGCTCACAATCACCTGACTTTTTATGAGATACAACCAAAATTTGCATGCAAAGGGGAAAGATGAGCTTCCTTTTGAGACTTAAAGAGAATGAGCCAATAGTTTCTTTCTGGCAAACCAATGTTGTCAGTCTTTAAAGGCTTTCTGTGACACCAACTATGGTGTAATCCCAGCACTCAGAAGGCTGAGGCAGGAGGAGTGCTGTGAGTTTGAGACCAGCCTAGACTACATAGTGAGTTCATGGACTACATAAGTAGACTCTGTCTCAAAGTAGGGGGAAAAAACTTGCAGTCACAGAGCCCTAGGCATTTCTCAGGCATCTTGGTCCCCTACTATCATAGAACTGAATATGGACATCTAATTTGCCAAGCTGCAATACTAGGAATCACATGTCAATTAGCAAGTATAGAGTTGATAAACATTTGTGGAGTTAAGGAAACTATATCAGAGTGTGGAAGACTAAATGAGATCTAAAATAAATACGTTTCTGCAGTTTAAGGGCAATGTTGAAATATAGACATATAGAAAGAAGGGGCTAAATTTTGAAGTTATTTTAAAATAGGGTCCATCTAACCCTAACTTTGTTAATAAAGTTAAATCAAAATTACATGATACAAAAGAAAGAAGGGAAACTGGTCTATAAAACTGCAAAGATAAAAAAAACTTTTTAAATAGTGAGTTTGACTGATTTTTCAAGCATGTTAATTCTTTTGTTGTTGTTATAGGGAATGGAACTCATGACCTCGCACTTGCCAGGCAAGTGTTTATGCTACTGAGCTAAATCCCCAGCTTAAGCATGTTAATTCTTAAATATTATTTATACATCTATTTACAGCATGACTATCTATTGACAAACACATTGTATATACCAAAAGTGGTATCAAATGATACTTTGAACTATCACTATACATATTGAGCATCCCTAATTCAAAAATACAAAATGCTCCAAAATTCAAAACCTTTTCAGCACCAATATAATACAGGTAAAAAATTCTATAGCTAACCTCATGTGACAGATCAAAGCCAAATGCAGATACTCTAAAAATACCATATAAAATTACCTTTCAGCTATGAACATAAGGCATGTGTGAAACATAAATTTCATATTTAGACTTAGGTTACCTTACTAAAGAGACCGTATAATGACTAAGCATGTATTCTAAACTCTGAAGAAATTCACAACATTCTGGTCCCAAGCATTTCAGATAAGGTATATGCAATCTGTCTCTGAAGAATGCATTGTAATCAAAATATAATTGAAGGTCACTGATCCTTTATTGGTTTGCATTTGAAATATGTCAATGAAAGCTAATAAATAAAGTATTGTGAGTGAACTAACCTCCCTGAGAATTAGTATAAACAGTTTTATGCAAAACATAAATAAGGATCATTATAAAAGAATTCACAAAGGATTTCTCCAGATTGCCATTTCTCTTAAATAACTTGAACTACTATTAAAACTACACAATACTATTTTGACATACACACTTCTTAAGGAAAACAGTGGAAAAAACCCACATGTGTGTACTTAATATCTGTCCAGCCCCCACAGAGTTCTTGACATGTACAGGCCCTATTCTCAAGGTCATTCTTATCTTCACCAGTTTAAATTAAATCTCATCCTCCACTGCAAACTCAGAAAGAGACTTGGTTAATTTGCTAGATAGAGGCTCATCCTTTGCCACTTCTGAAGCTTATGTTCCATACCCAGCAAATCAGTTTAGGTGCCTTACAGACATTAACATGCTAGTATGTTGTGCGCCCCCTATGGTCCACATTAAAAATAACAATGAATTCCCCAGGGATTGCTTTGAAGTTCTGAGTTTAAAGGTTGATGGTTTTTATGTTAAAAACATAAGCCGAATCAACAATTGTTAAGCAAATCTGTCATGTAATGGTCAGATTCCATCACAACAGGAAAAATAAAGGTTGACAAATAACAAAGATAAACTTAAGAGCAAAAAAAAAAAATAGCTTTAAGTCTTGAAACACTAAACAGTGAATAATTAAAGCCAAAAACAAAGAACACCAAGAAACAGAGCAACATCCTTTAACTGACACAATGGCATGAAATCAATTCCATTTTAATATCCCTTAACGGGGTAAGAATTATTTCCCTGTCTCTAGTGCCAACCTCAAGCTGTTTCCTAAGGAAGCCAAGTAATGGTGATCAACAATGTCTGGAGAATTAATACAAGAAATTAAGACTAAAGATTTATATTACTATAAGTCAGAGAGCTATTATAATAATTTGTAATAATTTATAATAATATAAAGTTTCAGAGAAGCTGCAAAGTGGCACCCCATAAGTATATAAAGTATATATAAAATCATCTAAATTAATCACATATTTAATGTACTTCAAAAGTTGTGTTCAACTCAAACAAGAAGCTGGGCAATGGTAGAAGACCATGGATTCACCGCACACAAATCTGACTGCACTTGCTGCTCGGACCCATTTGAGCAAACTAGCTCAGGACTTAGAACTCACAGGTGTGAGTACCGCGGGCCAGTAACTTAACGTGTGCTGCCATCCGTAAAATGGGGCTGATGGGGTTTTTAACCATAGGTTTAAGGTGATGCTTAAGTCTAATTGTGCCAGTAAAGACAGCAATGTCTGCATAGAGGCTCAAGAAACATCAATCAATTTACCCAAAAGAAAGCCAAACTGACACTGAACCGTTTGCTGTCCGAGTTACCATTATAGGAAGATTAAAAGTCTTGCTCTAATGTACTACTTGTGGAGACCTATCTCCTCCCAAACCGCTCACTTCTTCCAAGGGAAGAGGTACTCAGCAAACACTACTACTCCCCTGTCTCCGAGGGGCTGGGACAAGCAGTGCCAACACCTGGCAGTGCTTACCCGGCGCCAGGCACTGTTCTAGCACCTTACATATACAAGTTATTCAATCTTCACAGCAACTTCGTGGGCCGGTACAGCTAAGGAAATGGGGCGATCTCCTCTTCTCCCAGCTTTTTGGGTAGACAAGAATATCCATTAGATTCTACTGGACCAAGCTAGTTCGTGCTTGACACGCCGTCTGCCTACACTATGTCACTCTAAAAAGTGGGGTAAATACTCTAATGAGTCTCTTAGCAGATTGTTCTAGCGACTACCCAGATTTCCAGGTGACCCACGAAGAGTGTCTTGCACACACACCGGGGCGCACAGCTCAGTTAGCCCAGGCGGCAGCACCCGAGGGCGCGCCCGCAAGCAGCTCAGGTCATGTTGGGGCGCAGCCTTAAGCGGCAGTCTCTGTCACCGCAATTCTTTGCAAACCCACAACAAACCTTTCCCAGGGACGCTGTCACGCGCCCGGAGGGAAGTGGCCAGCACGTCCCACAAGGGTCAGAAGAAACCACGGAGAGGAAGAGTGAGGGCGGGTGAGGACTCCTCCTCCCCGGCACTGCGCATCGCCGCGAGCGCTGCCCACCCGCGCGGCCGCTGCCCACGCACTGCTGGCCACAGGTGCCCGCTCTTCCGAACGTAAACACCGCCCGACCCCCGCCGCCCTGCAGAGGCCGCAGCTCCCGCAGCTGGAGCGACCGCAGCGCAAAGCGGGCGCAGACCTTGCTCGCCGCGCGGACCCGCACCACGCAGCTTGCAGAGCCCGCGATCCGGCGGGTGCACAGCAAGGCACAGGCTGCAGCGCTGGAAGCCCGGGCCTGCACGCACGTACCTCGGGGCGGTGTGTCACGAGCAGATCCACCCGCTGCAAGTTGGAGGAGAGCAAAGTTTCCCCGCCCAGCGCTCGCCTCCGGCAGCTGCTGCGCCTCGGCGCAACTACGCCATCGGGCTGGCCCGGGACTTTCACCTCCTGCAGGGAGCTCCGGGAACTGCGCAGGGAAAGTGGCCGGGCGAGAGCCACAGACCTCCCTCCTTCACTCCTTGGGAAGAGGAAAGTGTCTCTCCGCGTCCCCGAAACCCTCGATTCCCCCCATCGGGCCGATCCAGCGCGCTCTTGCTCCTCTTACACGCGCGGGCGGGGCCGGGCAGGGCGCCACAGCAATCAGCGCGCTGGGGGAAGGGCGCTCTCTGCCGCGCCCCCACCGGGGGCTCTGGGCCGCCCAGAAACTCCTCCTCCTGCCTCCCGCCTCTTTTCCCTCCCCTTTGCCTCCCCGCTGGTGGATGAGCCCCGAGAGCTGCTCCAGCCTGTGTTGCCCTTTGTCAGAAAAGATGGGACAGGAAAGCAGGAACTTGGGGCGCCCAAGTTGGGGTGGCAAGTGGGGCCCTCGGTCGTTGGAGAAGGGAGGGGGACACGCGGTGTGAATTCCAGGGAATGCTCCCTCCAGCTGGGTACTTCAGACTTCCCAGGACTCTCTAGAGGAGACGGTTACAATTTGGCTCCTCGATCTGGATATAAAAATTCTAAAATTTCAGATAAACTGATCGTTCTCTCTTACCCACACCCCTACACAGCCCCCGACTCTAAACATTCATTCTGCCCGGTTGGCTTTCCCAACCTTCCAATCTTGCTTTTTAACTCAAGATTTGCCCTGGTGGTATGCACTAGTGGAGTTACAGCTTCCTCTCATTAATAACTAGCCAATGTATTACCCTGAGCAGTTTCTCCTGCTAGCTCGATGAATTAATACAAATAATGGAGCTAGGTTAGTATTACTCGCATGACCCTAGGTCAGAATGAAGCAAATGACAGGTGCACAGCCCAAGATCCTGAGTGCATGTGCCTGTGAACTGCACCCTGCAGGAGCTGAATGCAGTCCTGTTTACACCTCGTTTTTCTATTAAATGTATCCGTAAATCACAGGACTCTCTCTTACAGACAGGTGAATAATGGTCAACAGGCTGGGATTTCAGAGACCAGACCTCCAAACCTGACTGTGTCACTAGAGCAACTCCAGAACCTTGCACAAATGGCTTAAACTCTTCAAACATCTTTTTCCGCTCTGTAAAATGAACAGTTTGGCCTAAGAAACTTTTCCCCGAAGTAACTTGAGGTTCTTGGAAAGTTAAAGGAAGGGGCTTCTTACCTTAAGACTTACATTATTATTTGGGAAGTTTCAGAGTTACCTATTTTGAGAGAAGGGAAAATATTTCTTACCTCTTTCTTTTGTATGGGTGTGATCAAAATATAAAGTGAACATTTAGTTTTTAAAAAAAATTTATTACAGTAAAAGACACTGCCACATTACCATTAATGCTCCTCAAAACTCATTTTATGTTTGGTGGGGAGTGCTTTTGTTTTTGACACAGGGTCTTGCTATGGAGTTCAGGCTGGCCTTGAACCCGCTATGTAGCCCAGGTTGACCTGGAACTCACAGTGATCCTCCTGTCTCAGCCTCTCAAATGCCAGAATTACAGGAGTGCACCATCATGCCCCACCAAAGCTCACTTTAAACACGCTTATCCCATGGTGCTTGTCACTTTGTGAAGCAATTCTAGAAGTCCTCTTTGATGTCTTTACCGGAGATGATCAAAAAATACAGTAAGCACTGCAGCTGAGTGTCATCCTAGGGAAAGGCAAGCTCCTAAAAACATTCTGATGTGTCCTCACCCATTTTATTCAGTGGCTCTGGCACTCTACAACTTCTGGCTCTCCCCCAAAGTCAAGATAGTCATGAAAGGTAAATGTTTTGAATTGACTCAGGACATCAAAGCAGCCATGACAGCACAACCAAAGAAAAGAAAGAAGACTCCAGAACTGCTTCAGAAACACTGATGGAATTAGTGAGTTGAAGTGAGGGACTAAAAGTAATGTGTCTTTTACCTTGACAAGTTTCCTAATTTAAAAATACACCCTACTTTTCTATTGCTACCTTATATGTGCTTTTTATTATTATATTACTGTATTTTTGTTAGGAGTTGGTTGAGTTTTGTCTGTTTCATGAGAGATATTGGTTTGTAACCTTTCTCATAATACGTTTGTCTTGTTTTGAAATTAAAGTAATATTGACCTCAAAAAATTAGAAAGTGTATTGTCGGGCTGGGGATTCAGCTCAGTGGCATAAGTGCCTGCTTGGCAAATGCGAGGTCATGAGTTCAATCCCTAGTACCAAAAAAAAAAAAAAAAAAAAAAAAAAAGAAAGTATATTGTCCAGTTCCGCTTTCTGAAAGTTCTACATAGGTGAAGGATTAATAGTATCTTCTTTAAATATTTGACAGAATTTATGAGTGATTTGCTCTAGGCCTGGAATTTTTTTTTTTTTAGAACAACTTCTAATTATGAATTTAATTACTTTCATTGAAATATGGCTTTTCATTTTTATCTTTTTTATTAATGTCTTCCAAGCAATTTTGTGTCCTCCAAGCAGTTTTTCCATCTCTTTTTTCCTCCAATCTGTCATTTTTATTTTTTCTAATTTTTTATTAATATATATTTGCCATACATAATGCCCACATTCATCATAGGGAATTTCTGCTATACATAATATATCTTAATTGCTCTTCTTTTTCCCATTCCCCTCCCCTCTCTTCAACCCTTCTTCCTCTTCCCATTTACAGACACTTTGTAGGAATTTTTTCATATCATCCAAATATTTTTCTGTAATACCTCAAACCTTACAATAGCTTGGGAATTCACTTCATGAAGATCGTATTGTCCTTAATCAACTGACAGTGCTACAAAAACCACTCAGACCTTACCAGAATTTACTGAACACTATGTGATAGATTTGAGCTACACAGGTGTCTTAGTTACTTTTTACTCATTGCTGAGACAAAATACCTCAAACCCAAATTCGGAAAGGAAAGGTTTATTTCTTACAGTTTTTGGAGGTTTCAATCCACACTCATTTGGCTCCAAAGCCGTCGGGCATGGCTGGGCCACAGTTCATGGCCACTGAAACAACAAGCAGGAACCAGCAAAGAGCAAGACACACCTTCTTCCTGCCATTACATCACATCCTGGCTCCACCCCTTTGTAGGTGGTACACTGACACCACCAATCCAAGCACTAGACAATGAACGAATAACAAATGCACAAGTCAAACTCCTGAGGCCTG
Organism: Cavia porcellus; assembly: GCF_034190915.1. Lineage (NCBI taxonomy): Eukaryota > Metazoa > Chordata > Mammalia > Rodentia > Caviidae > Cavia > Cavia porcellus. The sequence goes on from NW_026947484.1 coordinate 113,682,825, forward strand.
GGGGCCACAGACATAAACCATGATATTCCATCCCTGGCCCCCAGGACTCATGTACATCCTTTATATAGAAGACATTTAGTCCACCTCTAAGAGTTGCCAAAGTCCTAACAGCTTCAGCATTGCTGAAGTCCAAGTCCCAAGTCTCCTTCAAGATCTATGGCAAACTCTTAACTGTAACCCCCTGTACAAATGAAACAAGGTTAAACATTTCTGAAATGCAAAGGCACAAGATAAATATTACCATTCCAAAAGTTACAAATAGGGGAATATAAAACATTGGAAACAAAGCAAGTCCATCATCCAGCAGGACAAACATTAAATTAAATTTCATATGCCCAGCATCTAAAGCAATCTGGTTGCACACTCCAAAAGGCTTGGGTGATTCCACCCCCACAGCACTTCCAGCGATTTTAACTCCCACAGCTTTTCTCTTAAATCCTCTCTGCTTGATTTTTGCAGCTTTCCTTGGATGATCCATGTTCCTGGCTTTTCCAAACTTTTGGGGTCTGCACTGCACCTTTGGTTTTACCCTTACATCTTTACAAATTGCCCTCTGCTTGGCCTCTGGGGGGCACACTGCTTGGCCTCTCAGGCCCTTTGCAATCGAGGTGAAAGTCGTCTTACCCTCAGAATTTGTGCATTTTCCTTGTACCTAAAATCAGCACTTTGTGGATGCCACCAAGGTCTGCTGCCAGCTGAAGCAGTAGCCAGGCTTTTCTCTCTCTTGGCTGTAGGGGTCAGTTGCCTGGATTGCCGGGCTCTGTTTACCTGAGTGTAAGGAAAAGCTTTTCTGTGTTGCTGCTATTCTGGAACCTCATGTGGCCTCTGTCGCAATTCTAGAACCTGGTGCTTTGCAGCTTTCTCCTCTGAGCAAATTCTTTTACCTTTGCAGTGAGGTTGCAAAGGGTGGGGACCCGCTTCCTGGGATGCCCCAGGACCATCTTTCTTATCTCTCTGTTTCTCACCAGGAGTCAACTCTGTTTTTACAATCCACAGCCTTCCTGGAATTTTCCTTCTGGCCAAACTCACAGTATTGCAAATTATCCTGCTAGGCTCTTTGCTCTTGATTTGCAACATAAAGTTGACTGAAAGCCCCCAACAATAGCTATGCTACCGCCTCAATGTTCAATTGCTTTTTAATTTCTTTTTCAAGATTAATCAGTCCATTGCTCTTTGTCTCAGTCTCAGGCAAAGTCTCTGGGCAGGACCAAAATGCAGACAAACTTTCTGCCAAGCCATAACACAAATCATGGGGAGTCCAACAACCAATGCAATCCTTCTTCCCAGCAGAAACCTCCCAAGCCTGGTCTTTACCATGAGGCTTTCTATCAGCCTTCTGGTCTCCTAAACTCTGACCAGAATCTCCTCTACAGAACAGCCTAAGCTGCTCTAGCTCTATGCATACAGGCAACGTGTCCGAACCTTTCCAAATTCTGCCCACAAGCCGTTTCCAAAGCCTCTCGAGAAACATGGTTAGGTATAGTCACAGCAAACGACCCCACTCTCGGTACCAAATTCTGTCTTAGTTACTTTTTACTTGTTGCTGAGACAAAATACCTCAAGCCCAAGTTCAGAAAGGAAAGGTTTATTTCTTACAGTTTTTGGAGGTTTCAATCCACACTCTGTTGGCTCCAAGGCAGGTGGGCATGGCTGGGTCACAGTGAACAACAAGCAGGAACCAGCAAAGAGCAAGGCTCACCTTCTTCCTGCCATTATATCACATCCTGGCTCCACCCTTTTGTGGGTGGAACACTGACACCACCAATCCAAGCACTAAGACAATGAATGAGTAACAAATGCACAAGTCAAACTCCTGAGGCCTAGGGGCCACAGACAGAAACCATGACAACAGGTATTATAGGCACATTATGCCTTTAATTAGGCATAATACCCCAAAGGAACAAAATCTAAGTATTAGAGTTAGCCTAGCCTTTTGTATAGTCTCTGTAAATGTAAAGCTTTAATGGTTTTGCTAGATTCAAATTACATACTATTCATGCTTCAAGTTATCAAGTGAATTTCAAGTACATACATGGGCACTTGAACTCGATGTAAATATTTAATCCCATATTTAAGTGTATCAATCATGTGGTTTCTAAATAAAATAGCATAGTAAAAGAGGGGAAAGCCAAGTCCCAGTAAGAAATGTCTTATCTTTAAAGCATAATCTGTTCTCCAGGGAACCAGGTTTATAATAGTAATCATCATCATCTATTGAACAATTGTACTAGGGGGAAGGAGAGAGAGAGAGAGAGAGAGAGAGAGAGAGAGAGAGAGAGAGAGAGAGAGAGAGGTTTTAAACCTGGGTATAGAGGCTTTGTAACTTACCAAATTAAAATAGTTAACAAATTGAAAAACCAGAATTCAAACTCCATTCACCTATCCTGAAACCTAACTCCTCAACCACCAGGATCTGCTACACTAAAGCTTTACATATTCACAGAATTTGGGAGCTTGATAAAAATAAAATTCAGGGGCTTTTAAATAGTTTCAGTAGATAACACAAGACATATTGATATTTACAAAACTAACAATGTCTTCATAGTTTTTGTTGTTATTGTTCTTTTGTTTTTCTTATGGCTGTTGTTGTTTTGATGTTGTTTTAGATGGGATTTTGCTGTATTACTACGAATTGGCAATTCTCTTGCCTCAGCTCCCAAGTATCTGATTATGGGAGTGTGCCCCATGCCCAGGAATGCCTTATCTTTTATTAATGGTGATTTTAGTGGATTTCTATAGGGCTAGATTCTCTCCTTTTATTAATTTCTCACAACCTAGGACTATTTGTTACCATAAGATAACAACTTCATTTGGGTGAAAATTGGCATCTTGATCATTTTTTCTGACCAGTTCTTTTATTTTTATTTTTTAAATTGTAAGACGAAGGTTGAAATAGACACACTTTATCTTACTTACATAAAAAAGTATTTGACAGCAGAGAGTCTCTGATTTACAGAGTCTCTCACAAGGAACCACCTCTCTTCCAGGTGTGGTCCCACTCTTTTACAATGACTCATATTCAGTGGCCAGTCTCCAGATTTCACTGGTTAGCAGACAACTGCACAGACTCATGATAACTTCTCAGTCACTAACACCATACACTGAATCTACCCTGGCTCCTTATAGAAGAAAACACCTCAGTTTTCTAAAAAGACCATATCATTAAAAAAAAAAAAAAAACACTTATTGTTTCTTCTTTTTAAAAGTCCTTTAACAAACGCTTCACTCTTAATCTCAAGTAATTAAATCTTGAAACAGCTCTATTAGCCTTATTTACATATTAGAAAATAATGCACAAAAAAGATCACTTGCTGAAGGTCACACAACCAGGGTGTGGCAAAGCTGGGAAACAGAGCAGGATCCAAAGGCTGTGTTCTCCACTTTGCATTGCAGGAAAAATGAGCCCCTTCTGCTCCTGCAGCTCAATTCTTTAAAAGTTTCAAAAGCAAAAGTTTGTTTAGGATGAATAATATTTCACCAATACATAAAAGTAGATTCCTTTCACCCAGTAAAGAAAACTAATGTAAAGTTTGTCTAACACAGCCAATATCTTGGAGGCAATTGCACAACTGCTTTTAAGAATGTGTGACAGAATGTGAACCTAATGTTGTTCCAAAATTGTTGGGACAGGATACTGGTCTACAAACTACAACATGTGCTCTCATTTTCTGCTCAGTTGATCTATTATTGCAGGTAGATTTACTACTTTATTTCTAAAATTCTCTCCTAAGAATTCCAAATCACACTTTCAGGGTTCTATATATAATCATGATCTAACGCTATAATTTAAAACCACGTTTTCTATATCTGAAATTAGAATTTGTTTTCACTGAAAAGCTTTGCAGTTAGCAAACTGCAAATTAATGAAGGAAAAAAAAAACCACTATCAGATGAAGGGCAGAGTCCCAAAAGCCACCTGATTCAGACCTAGAGGATTCCTCAGAGAATTTGGAAATACAAATCCAAAGCAAATCCCTTGTAACCAGAAGTTCCTGCAAACTTGCCATTTCCTGTGACTGAAAGGAACCCCAGTGGAGGTTTACACAATACACCTTCAATTTCCCCCTCAGCGGGGATTCTAATAAAGCAGGAAAACTCAGCATTTCAGAGTGAAGGCAACAAGGCCTGAGATGCACGTGGTCTGAGCTCCCCCAGAGGACCTGGCAGAGTCTTGGTCTCTGTAACAGTGGCTGGGATTCAAGGCGGGGATTGCCCCACCCCCATCTCCACAGCGATCTGCTAGATCTCTTTTTTCTGTGTTTTGTTTGTTGGGTTTGGGCTCAGAGAAAAGGAAAAAAGAAAGTAGAATGAGTTGTGAAATGTTATTTTGTGCTCAAGAGGACCAACCAAAGGCCAACATAGAGCTGAGGATATAGCTCAGAGGCACAGCACCTGCCTGCCAAGTGTGAGGTCCTGAGTTTGAACCCCAGTAAACAACAACAACAAAAAAGCCAAGATATACAGTCCATTAACACACATTAATATCTGTAAATGTTGTAAATCTTTGATCATAATGTAAGCCCTTTTATCACTGCTGGTCTCCTCCACTCTCTCTGTTCCAGGATTGTGTTTAATTCAGGAAGGCTTACACAGAGTCAAAATGAGTAAACAGCTGGTTACAGTTTAGATGTACAGTGTCTCCTAAAATTCTCTTGTGCTCAAAGGCAGAGTGATAGGATCCCGGGGATGCCTGGGTGAGCAGTTGGGAGGGAGCCTGGTTAGAGTCCAGTCTCTGAGCACTGACCTGGAAGGGTGTCTCCCTGCCAGGCTCCTCCCTTCTCTCTGCTTCCTGAAGACCATGGCATGGCATAAGTAGCTTCCCCCCACCTGGCCTTTGCTCTCTGCTTTCTGGCTGCCATGGGATGAGCAGCTGTCCTCTGCCCAGGACCTCTTGCCCTGCCATTTCTGCCGTGGAGCCAGCCAACCAAAGACTGTAACTGTGATCCAAAATAAACCTCTCCTCCTTTAAGTTGTGGTTTTGGATATTTTGTCTCCACAACAAGAAAGTGACTAAGACAACACCCATTTCATCTTTAGGATCATCAGTGGCTTAGGGTTTTTCATAATGAACATGTCATTTTTACCAAAAACCATGAGGTAATCATTACTTTTTACTCTTTTTCCTTTAATAGACATGCAGTTAAAGCAATAACATTTAAGATCTTAGTATATTTTACAGCATAATTAAGAACTGATCAGTTGACTACCAGCTGAGCCTTGATTTCACTAAGAACTATCTTTAAGAGACTAGAGGACCTCACAATACTGTTTCACAGTCTCCACAGGAAATCCAAGCCTGGAAATTATTGAAAGGCTGCAGAACCTGGTAAGGTCAGAGTAATGACTATCTTACTTCCCCAGTCACAGTTTCAAACATTCCTCTATCTTTTCCAAGTCACTGCCTAAATATGTCTTGATTTCTATAATTTTTTGACCCACCAGAATATCCAAATCATGAACTCTACCATCTTTTCACCATGCAAGACTATGACTGATCTCACTTTAAGTTTATGAACACAATCCTGATACACCCTGCATGCTGCTCTGCAATCCTACTGTTTACTTTATTAGCCACTCTGCCTTCCTCTGACCGGTTTGTTTTACTTATTCCTCTGTCCTCAACTCTTCAAAACCTCCTTCCTTCTTCTGGAACTCAGCTGATGACTTTGCTTCTTATTTTATTGAGAATATTAAAACCCTCAGAAGATAATATCCTCCTCTTCCCACTACCACATCTACCAATTTATCTGATTCCACTCTACTGTGTCTGTCACTCGCCCTGTCACCCTTGATGAAATGGTTCTGTTCCCTCTGTCCGAGCACTGAGTTCCACCCCTTCAACAACTCGAGGACTTTCACCATGTAGCAATTCCCCCTTCCATCTACATTCTCTGATTCTTCTCTTCCCTGGATTATTTCTATCAACTACAAACACACTATCAGTTTTTTTAAACTGTTGCTTGACCCACATACACATCAAGCCCCATTTCTCTACTCCCTTTTTAGTAATACTCTTGAAAAGAGATGTCAGTGCTGGTTGTCCCCGCCTCCTCACTCGTCCTTTTCTCCTCAGTCAGCTCTCTTTGGGTCAGTGTGTGGCCAGATTAGTGCCAACTCTCAGTCTTCATGTTACCTTATCATTTAATAACATGACCCAGGAGACAACTCCTTCCTCCTTGAGACAATGCTTCAGCTACAGGGACAAGAAGTACTAATGGTTTCCCTCCTCCTTCACTGGCTGTTTCTTCTAAGACCACTACACCAACTCCTCCTCCTGGTCCTAAGAGCTAAATGTTGGCTTGTCCTAGGTCCATGACCTAGATCTTTTTCTCTCCTGAGACTTCTCTGTCTCTCAAGGAGTTATCATCACCCAGACCCATCTCTTTAAATTAGTACATACTGATGATTTTAAATATTTATCCCTCACTTGAATCTCTCCTCTAAAGTCCAAATTCATTTATTTCTTTTCCTCGGCCATGTCTCCACTTGATTTGCTCAGTGGGAAAAATCAGATTTAACAGTGGAAAAACTGAAATTCTGATTCCTGTACACACATCCCCTCTCTCTTCCTCTCATAAACCATATATAGGCCATCATAAACCATATAGGCCATCATTAACTCTTCTCTCTCTCTTACACCCCACAACCAGCCCATCAGCTCATGTTTGCTCAATCTTCACATGACCACTTCTCATCATGTTCATTGGTCTCCCACCCGTCTCTTAGTTTAAAAATCTTTATCTCACCTTCCAGTCTTGCTTCTTATCTACCCACACACACTGGTGCTTGCATTCAGTACATTCTATACACTAGTCACCTGAGTGGAGAAGGTCAGCATCCAACAGGTATCCAGTAAGCATTATCAAATGAATAGATCACTTCATTTCATAAGTGAAAAAATGAAGCTAGTAAATCTTTACAACAACCACTGAGAGAGATAAAGTTCCAGGAGCCCAACAAGAGACTGACATGCTGCCTCAGGGTGTTATGTAGGCCAGGACTTGGAAGATAGCAGAATACATCTGACTCAAAGGTATTAGAAGCAACTTGCTTCCTGCCATGATGTGACTTGTTAACACACAGTGAATAAACCAAACTCCCAGGCTAATGCGAATAAACTTGATTACATTTAACTGAAAGGAAGTGAATAAGACTGACTACAGTTAGCTGGAAAGAAGGAAATGTATCCCAAAGAAGGGAAATAATGTGTAAAATTCCTTTTATTTTGGTCTTATAATACTATACTGCATTGGTAGAGACAAAAGTCATACTGCTTATTGTCAGTGACTGCCTTGAAATACTGATACTAGAAAAAGAGAAACACTTCCTAAGGGGTCTGGCTACTCCCCAAGTGAGAGACAGGAAGGAAGCACTCATTAGCTTACACAATACCCCCCTTCTACTTACTTTTTCCTTTTGAGAAAGGGCAGCCTACCCCTTTCTCCTCTGCCTTGGGTCTCCTGCCTGGCACAGTCCTGCTTGCATTACCTTAGGTTTTCTTTATGTCACTTTAAAACACTTTTCACTGTTAATAAAATCAAACAAATTGTTCATGCTCTATGTTTAAAGGGAGGGGAGAGCTTCTTTCTTTATTTATTTATTCGTTCATTTATATATTGAGACAAGACTTTGCTTTCTAGTTCAGACTGAACTTGAACTCACTGTGAAGCCCAGGCTGGCCTCAGATGCACAGTGAACCTCCTACCTCAGTCACCCCAATGCAGGCATTACAGGTATGCACCACCACACCCAGTAATTTTTATTTTATTTATTTATTTTTAAGAGTTTTATCTTTAGTGTGTGTGTATGTATGTGTGTGTGTGGGGGGGGGGTGCTGGGAAGGAAACCCGGCCCCTCACATACACTAGGCCTTGTCCTCTACCATTGACCCGCATTCCCAGTGCTGAAGTTCCTTTATGCCCTCATGGTTTTTTGCTTCCTCTTTTTTTATCTTCATCAGATTTTTCTCACATGTCTTAGTTCAGGCCACTGTAACAGAAGTACCAAGCCTACGTGGCTCAAACAGAAAACATGCTTTTCTCACAGTTCTGGAAGCTGGAAAATTCAAAATCAAGATACCAGATAAGAGCCTGCTTCCTGATTTATAGATGGCCATGTCCTTGCTGTGTTCTCACATGGCAGGAATGGAAAGCTCTCTAGGGTCTCTTTTACAAGGGCACTATTTGTGAGGGCTGCCCTCATGACCTAAAGCATCCCTCAAAGGCCCAACTCCTAATAACATCATAGGGCTTAATATTTCTAAATATGAATTTAAGGATACACAAATAGTTTATATATCAGGGCTCACTAGGGGAACATAATGTATGTATTTACAGTGTTGCCTTACAGTGGGAGACTTGGAGGATCCAGTTAAAAGCAGGTCTAGAGCTCAAGACAGTCTCATGGAAGTCTTTATTAGGAAGCCTGAAGTCAGCTGGCCAAAGGTGATGGTGAAGACTGGAGCTCCTCTGAAGAAGGAAAGGGAGATTTCTACCTTCTTTCTTCCTTTTATTGTTGGTGCTACTCACAACCCAAGTAGGTCTTTGCTCGTCAGCTGATCAATCATCCAGACAAGCCCAGAACAGCACTAAACTAATCTGATAGGCATTTCCTATTCAAGTTGACGCCACAATTAACTACCACAGTCCATAACATGCTGCTTTTCCTCCAATGTAATTTTGTTCACTTGAAATGCATAAACAGAACATATATCTTTACAGAGTTCATACACACTTGTAAAAATGAATACATAACATTTAATGACATGGCACTGTATGTTTTAAGTGATTAAGAAGATAAGTTTTATGTTATTTGTATTTTACCTCAATTTAGAAACTGGAAAAAAATACAGCAAAATTCCATAGGCTTTTGCTTATTTTTGCCCAAGGTACATTTCACAAAACTATGATATTATGTAGCAATCTGGGTATTGATACCAAGATTCATCAAACTAATTTTTTCTTTTTTCCCCCAAGGGTTTGGAAAGGTCCACTGCAGCCTTACACATTTACTTGGCTAAAGCTTCTGGGATTTTCCGGTCCACAAATAGCCATCCATCTACTCTTCACATTTCTCCAGGTTCACAAGTGCTGACTTCAATGTGGGTCGTGAATGTTTTGCTCTTCACGACTTTTCATGTGTGTTCACTGAAGTCAAGGTGCTGAACAATTCTGTCAGTACACAAATTTCTCCTGTTGCCATTTTATAACTGTGCACGCCTCCCTTTCATGCTTGTTCCCCTTTTTAATCCTAGGAAATCCCTAACTGGTCTACTATTTCTAAAATTATGTTGTTTCAAAAATATCATATAAACAGCACCCTTGGTGTGTTTTGTTGGCATTGTCTTTCCTTCAGCATAATTCCCTGGAAGTTTTTACAAGATAATGTGTATATTAGTCATTCATTCTTTTTTATTGATGAATAGTGCTTCACATAATCTTTTTTAGGACACTAAAACTCTCTATAATCGTGATAATAATTACTGTTCTATAAAACAAAAACAAACATGGGAAAGAAGCCGATCTTCCTGCTAAGTCTGGCCTCAGGGAGAAGGCAGGGTGGGCTGGCAGGGGGAAGCGTAGGACTAGGAATAGGGAGAAGGGATAGTAGGATCGATCTCCAAAGAGAGCAGAGTGTTTCGGCCAAATTCCTTTTTACCTACTTGGCAGTGCCTGCGGTCCTTCCCCTCTTGTCTCCTTACCTCAGAGTCCTGAACGTTTCTCTGGCAGTGGGCACCTGGAGAAGCTGGCTGGGTACTCTGGCCTCTTGCCAGGCTGTAGAAGTATAGGGTAGGGAGAGCAGGGCAAAGCCTACCTGTGAAAGGTCCAACCGGAAAGCCTGTGGTGTCTCAGCCTAGAAGCCTCTGGCCCTCTGAACCCCGGCTCGATATCCAGGGTGAGACTAGGATCTGACTCCTAGGAGTCTCCCACCAGAGGCAAAGCACATGAGAAAGCCCAAAAGGCTCCAGTCACTATTGGCTTTGGGGTGCAAGCAAATCATGTGGGTCCTGAGGGAGAACCTCTGGGCTCTGAGGTTGCTCTAGCCAGCGCTGCAGTCTGGGGACAGGAGAACATCTTCAGGTAGCACCGAGCTCACTGATGCAGGCATTCTGTGCTCTCTGAGGCACATAGAAGCTCCAGCCTCCCTCCTGGCCTGCCCATTGATGTCATAAACACAGCCTTACTTGGAGAGGTCTAGCCTGCCTCAAATTTTCTGTATGTCCTTGAAAGGGAGACAGTGTTAGAAAGTGTGCAGGTAGCTCTTGATAGAAGGGCACTGTCTTTCCTCATTGTTAAAATGAACAGAATACACCTGGATGTTTCTTTCTTTGCCTCATGTAATAAATCGTGTACAGTTGATTCCGCTGCTCATCCTTCAAGAGACACCTAGGTTGATCTCAGCCCAGCTTTTGGCTGTTACGAATAACACTGTTATGAAAAAGCTTATATCTAGGTTCCTAAGTTTTGTAGGGTTTTTTTCCTCCTCATACAAATTGTTTTCCAATATTTTGTTGTACTAGTTATCTTCAAAACTTCACTGAATATTCTTTCAACTTTTCTCTAGGCTTCAGTCTTCAAAATACAAAGTCTGGATTTTGAAGGAATGCTGAATTAACTTTGCACTTGACCTGAGACAGTCTCAGATTGCATTTTGTTGGATAGAAATGCTTTTCAATCCCCCACTTCCCCAGAGCTAAGTTATGTATCTTTTAATTTTTTTTTTTCTTAAAATAAGATTGAGGCTTCAAAGCTGGTTCTTCAGATATCTAACTTCTGTCAAGTAATTCCAGGTTCAATTCAGCTGGAATTTTGAATGTTGCTTGAGTTCACTTACATACTTGCCCAGTTGTATTTTCTCATTCACACATACATGCATGTAAGAGAGAGAGAGAAAGAGAGAGAGAGAGAGAGAGAGAGAGAGAGAGAGAGAGAGAGAGAGAGAGTATGTATGTGTGTTGTGCTGGGCAAAGCTCTACAACTGAGCTACATCCTAGCTTTCTCTCTCTCTCTCTCTCTCTCTCTCTCTCTCTCTCTAACTGGTATTTCTGCTTCTGAAATTCTTTTTTCCTGAGGACACACTAATCTTTTTATAAAAGAACTCTGCAGCTCCACAGTTCTCATGGATATCGCACTGTCAAACTGGCCTGCTGGGGACACCATGTAGAAGTAGGGATCATCTTCTGAGGTGTAACATCAGTACATTTTGAGAGAAGAAGCACATTATTTGAAAAGGTTAAAGTCCTCAAAAGCATAGTTTGCTGCAAATTTTGCTATCATTAGGAAAGTTCAAGCACACAAAGCATTATGTTTCAAAGACCTTGATGTGACACAGTTCTGATGACAGAATATTTTCATTGACAGCGTATTGGTTCATTAAGCTCAACTCAACCTGATAATTACATAATTGTGATGAGATTAACTGACTGGACCATCCAAATGTTCTGAAAGTCAACAGAGGGGCCCTCTGTCCGGTAATACTTTTACTCTTCAGTTATTTTTAGACTGGTGTGGTGAGAATGTGCTGTGCAGTCATGCAGAGGATTATACATGTTTTGTTCCAAGACTCATTTATGACTATTGTGTGGCCTGAATTGATCATAACTTACCAGCTGTAGGCAGAAAGTAAAGTCGTTCTTCAAACCAAAGAATGGGTCTCGTTTATTTTTTTTAAATCCTCAAATACAGAAAAATGCATAGAATGCTATAAATGCCCATGCATCAACATCCAGAATTGATCACTGTTAACATTCTGACAAGTTGGCTTTTCCATAAGAAATAAAATAAAAAAGATAAATCAAAGTCTCCTTGACCCTTCCCCCAATTCCAGTCCAGACCAGCTTCTCTCTGTCTCTTCAGAAGCAACCACTTTTATGAATTTATTATGTCTTTCTAGAGTGTTGTTATACTCTTATATATGTATATATGTATTGAAATTCAGAGACAAAGAGCAAGAGCACAATGCTATTAGCATGAAAATGTTGCATAAATAGCACATAATATATAATTTAATTTTTTAGTTCACATTGTAATTTTTTTTTTCTGTGTGGGGGATTAAACCTAGTGTCTCACTAATGCTAAGTAAGCACTCTGCCACTGCACTATAGTCTCAGCTCCTCAATATTACTGTAACCAGAATGCCAGATTCATGTCACACAGTCAAAGCAAGGACAGAGGAGAGGCAGGGTGCAAGCAAAATTATTTAAAAGATAAAAAGTCAAGAAAGTTAAGTTCCTAGTAACTGGGTGGGGGTTCTGAGTAGGATATCTATGAAGGGCATTGTTTAGAGGTTTTTAAGGAATTTAAAGGGGAGCACAGGCTATTGTATAAACAATACAATCTCTACCCTAGGAAACTACACATTTTTTAGGGTTGAATCTGCAGTGTCCATGCAGTACCATGCAGGGCCCATGTACACTTGAGCCAGTGGCCTACCTGATCCTGCCCTAGGGAGGTCTATGACAACCACAGGAAATCTGGGGAATGTTTTTATAAGACCATCAGAGTGAGTAGACTCCATTTTGGGCTTCGTGGCTCTATTTTGGGGCCACTGTCCTTACTGCCTACTGGAATACTAACTCCTATCTCATTAATTTCTGTTATATTATGATTTTTAAACTTATCTGTGCTGTGTATATGTTCGGTCCTCCATACCCTCAGTTTCTGCATTAGTGGATTCAAACAATCAGAGATTGAAATTTTTTTAAAAATTACATCTTTATTGAACATGCTTAAATTATTTTTCTTATAATTCCCTTAGCAATACAACATAAGAACTATATGCATAGCAATTACACTGGTATTATAAGTAATCCAAATATGATTTAAAATATATGAAAGGGTGAGGGTAAGTTATACACAAATACTAGTAAGCTATTTTATATAACGGACTTGAACTTCTGCAGATTTGGGTTTCTTCATGGGATAACAGAACCAACCCCACACAGAAACCAAATGATGACAGTACTTGGTTCATTTCTCTTAGCTGTTATGTAATATTCCTATATTAAATAATAATTTTATAAGTTCCCCTAAAGATAGCCATTTGAATTGCTTCTACTTCATACTATTTCAATGCTTCAGTAAACAAGGGGTATCTGTACCTGTACCCCAATTCAGTTGTACAACAATTTCTGCGACATATGATACATAACCAGGAGTGGAATTCTTGGGTTACAAGGTACAAACAATAAAAACTTTACAGGTATTGCCAACACATGTCCCTTCCTCTGGGGCTTAGATTTCCTGTGTGATGGATTTGAGACATTCTACTTTTCCACAACCTCCCAACATTAATACTGTTAGATTTCCAACATTTTAAATTTGGAGGGACACTTGCCTTCCTCAGACTTCTAGTAAAGTTGAACATAGTTTCAAATTTGCTAAACATTTGGTTTTCCTCTCTGTGATACTTCCTAAATTTCTAAACAAAGCAAATTTAAAAAAATATAAGGGGAGTAGTAAGGAGATATTGGTCAAAAGATGCAAATTTCAGTCAGGAAAAATAAGTATTTGAGATATACTGCATGATTATAGTCAATAGTAATTATTGTACATTTCAAAATTGTTAAGAATAAATTTCATATGTGTTCACTACAAATAATAAATATGTCAGGTGATGGGTATATTAACTAGCTTGATTTAATTATTTCACAATATTCACACATATCAAAACATCACATTTTACTCCATAAAAATAAACAATTAATCAATTAATTAATTGATTAAAAAACAATTAATTTACCAACTATTCTTTTCCTTTAAAAAAGGGAAAACACAGTTTCTCGAAAAGCAGAAGTATGAGCCAGGTGACACACATCTATAAGCCCAGCACTTGGGAGGCTGAGGCAGGAGGATCATTGCAAGTTTGAGATCAGCCTGGGCTACAACGTGAGCTCAAGATTAGGCTGAATTGCCTAGCGAGACTCTGTCTCAAAGACACCCAAAAAAAAAGCAGCAGTACTAAAATTTCATGTATAATAAATTGGTAGTTAATGTTGGTACTTTAAAGTTTTGTGTTTTGGGGCGTCATGGGGTATAAAATGTGTTCAATTTTCTTAATACATTTAAAAACATGCTTCTTACATAACACAGCAAAATAAATATCCTCAGTGCCAAACCCAGTGTCTGGCAAATAGCTGGTGTTTAATAAGTATCAGTTGAATGGACAAACAAAAGGAGTAAGTCAAGATAATTTCAGCAAGAGCACTTTGAAAATAGTACTCTGCTAAAGAGAAAGTCAGACAGCAAGTGTTTTAAAATACACGATACAGAAAACCAAAACCAAAACAACAAAATATACACTCAATACTTCTTTCACTAATCATGGTATTTCTTGTGAGGTATTAGATAATAGTTCCACTTTTCAAGTTGAAAATCAAATACTTCTAATGCTAACGTCTTGTCTCAGGTGACTTTTCTGAGAACTTGCCATCAAGATCTACACACAAGGTTTCTCTGCTGTCTCTTTGATGTGTATCTTGGTCATTTTGTTTTGTTTTGTTTTGTTTTTATTAATGTTTACAACATGTCACAGTTACATTTGTTTGGGGGATTTCTATATAAATATAGGCCACATATACCACGTCTTTATCATTTTCAAACCCTTTATCTACCCTCCCTAAAATTCCTCCTACCCCTACCTCAGGGTCCTCTTCTCCATCTCCAACAAATCTATGTTTTTCTTACCATCCTCCGTTTTAAACTTTTATTTATGTTATAGGATTCTCACGTAAGAAAAACATGAGATATTTAACATTCTGTGTCTGACATTTCATTTAACATTATGGTCTCAAATTCTACTCATTTTCCTGCATAAGACAAGATTTCATTCATTTTTATTATGAACAGTATTCTAATGTGTATATATTCCACATTTTCTTTATGCACTCACATTTTTTTTTTTTTTTTTTTTTTTTTTGGCTTTTTCCTTTTTATCGGTACTGGGGATCGAACTCATGACTGCCTGCTTGCAAGGCAGGCGCTTATGCCTGCATTCACTTTTTTATGGGCATCTAAACTGTTTTCACAGTTACAGAATTAAAAACAGAAAAAACATAGCCAAAACTATCCTCAAGAACAAAACAGGAGGTATTACAATTCCAGACCTCAAGTTATATCACCAAGCTATGGAAACAAGATCAGCATGGTATTATTTTACCCTCAAAAATAGACATGTAGACCAATGAAATAGAACAGAAGACACAGAAACGACCCCATGCACCTTCAGCCATCTAATTTTTCACAAATGGGTCAAAAACATACGTCAGAGAAAAGATAGTCTCTTTAATAACAAATCATGCTGGAAAACCTAGTTATCCACACAGAAGATTGGAACTAGAGCAGTATCTCTCACCTTGCACTAATATCAAATCAAAATGGATCAAAGAGTTATATATAAAAACAGGAACACTGAAATTTCTAGAAGATAACTTCAGAAAAACACTTGAGGTCATAGACACAGGCAAGGACTTTCTGAACAGAATTGCAGTGGCACATGGAATAATACCTGGAATCAACAAATAGGATTTCATCAAAGTGTTCTGGTTTTAATGTACTTTGAGATCAGAATCACTTCTTACTGTTTTCATATATTTCTATGCTCTTCATTACATTAGTGATCAGAAATTAGATGTAATCCCTAATCCCTTGCCAGCAAGAGCTAAGTAAGATCTAATTGTTAATGCTCTCTTGTTTGGAAAAGAGTTGGAACAGCAGCAAAGCTGAATCATCATACAGTTTTACACTATCTTGAAATAACAAAACTAAAACTGCTACTGACTCTCTCTGGATATTTCCCCCGTGGTGACCATGGTGAAAAAGCAAACTCAGGAGAAATGAAAGAAAATTACTGTCTTAAGGAAAGTACCTAACAAAGATATTGCTTCCTATGGTGCAGGACAACTTACTCAAACTAGCTTCCCAAGACTTGGTCAAATGGGATTCAGAAAAACACATGAATATTTTAACATAAATATTAACTAATATATTAATACTAATGTCAACATATTAAACATTGTTTTAGTTACTTTTTAGGCACTGAGATGAAGCACTCAAAACCTACAACTCTTAAAATGTTGGCTTATGGTTTGTAGAGGTTTCAGTCCATAGTCAAGTGATTCCAAGGCAGAGTGGCATAGAGAGGAGCATTGTACAGAAGAAACAAATCATGGCATGGCATGAGAGCAGAGAGTGAGAGAGAGTGAGAGCGAACAAGTTAGAGAGAGAGAGAGACAGACAGAGACAGAGAGACAGATAGAGAGAGGGAGAGAGAGAGAGAAGGAGAGGCAAACAAACAGACTGGTCAAGGGAAGAGGAAAGGAAATAGACCTATCTAGGCCACCCTCCCAGGGACCATCTCTTCCAACCAGGCTTCACTTCCTAACATCACCTTTAGCTACAAACTCAACAGTGCACTAGTTCATTGACGTATCACATCTCATGACCAACCACCTCCCAAAAGCCCCACCAACGAGTATATGAGCCTTTGAGAGGCATACAGTTGTAAACCATAACAAACATTAACCAAAGACATTAGATGTAAAAGGCCTAATATTTAACATCAGCCTAATAACATTAATATTAACATGAACATAGTAAAACCTTTGAGAGATTGTGAAGTAAAGATTCCCACCTAACATTTCTGCGCCTCACTATGTTGCCCAAGCTGGTCTTAAATTTGTGAGTTCAAGTGATACTCCTGCTTCAGCCTCCCCAGTAGCTGGGACTACAGGCTCACAACATCATTCCAGATAGGAATTTTTTTTTTCACCTCACACTTGCTAGGCAAGCGCTTATGCTGAGCTAAATTTCCGGTTCCTCTTTTATTTCCTTTATTTTTAACCCTACATTTTCCAAACTTTCATTTTTATCCAGAGCACTTTTAAAAATTAAGACCTATAGAAGTAATGTTTTGTAGAGCTTGGTTTGTAAAATTCAGATAAAAGAAATATTATTTGTTATTTGATTTGAACAGTCTATTTCACTAATCTATTTCATCAACAAATATTTTTTCTACTGGTGACAGATACTTACTAAAATGAAATTGCAGAATGATACCTGACTCATCAGTGCCTGAAAAATGGTTCTGGTGCTTCCCATGTGTGACTTATCTCCTATAAAATGCTTTGAATTTAGTCCTTAAAAACTAATAAGAAACTCTCTGACCTAAGAACTTCCTCGCAATCCCAACCCCACCTTGAGTCAAGCACTGGCTTTCTAATCTGGATCAACTGTCACAAGTGGTTTCTCTTGAGCCCCAGTGTGAAGATGAATTACTGTCAAGCTTTATAAGATAATAAAGGAACTTTCTGAAATATCATTAGATACAGTGTATTGATCACTTTTTCCATTGCTGGGATAAAAATACCTGACACCTGCAATTTGCAGGATGAAAGGGTTATTTTAGCTTTTGAGAAGTTTCAGTTTATTGTTAGCTGGCTCCAAGGCAGGACTATCAGGGCAGAAGGACCTCATCAAGGTTAAAAAGATTCATCTTATGGAATCCGGAAAGCAGAGAACAAGGGAAGAGCACATGAGAAGAAGCAAGGATCAGATGGAGTCACTGCAGTCACACTGCATGACACACCCAGATACGCCCAGGAGACAAACTGATAATCAAGATATAGCTTTTCAAAATTTGTGATAAAAATCACATACCAAAAATTTCCAGTTTATCTATTTTTAAACATAGTGTTCAGTAATATTAAGAATATGCATAGTTATGCAACAGACCTCCAGAACTTATTATATTGCAAAACTGAAAGTCTTTACTCGTTGATACACGTCCTATTTCCCCCTTTCTCTAGTCTCAAGCAACCACCATTCTATTTCCTGCTTCCGGGAAGTTGATTGTTTTAGAGACCTTGTATAAGTGGAATCACAAATTTTTTATGGCTTGTTTTACTTAGCATATGTTCTCTGGTTCATCTATGCTGTAGTATGTAAAATCTTTTTTAAAAAAAATGAGTGATATTCCATAGCATATATTTATCATGTTTTGATCATTCTTTCATCCACTAATGAACACTTAGATCGCTTCCACTGCTTGGCTATCGTAAATAAATTGCAATGAACATGGATAGGTGAAGATCTCTTCAAAATTCCGCTTTCACTTCTTTTGGATATATACCCAGAAGTGGGATTGATGAACCATATGGTAACTTCAAGAGAAAATTTTTTTTCAGAAATCTGTACACTGTTTTCCTAGGGACTGAAATATTAACATTTCCATTAATAATGTATTTACAGGTGTTCCAGTTTCTCTACATTCTTGTCAATACTTGTTATTTTCTGTTTTTCTTAATAGTCATTTCTTTTTTTAATTTTATTTTTTGTGGTATCAAGAATGGAGCCTAGAGCCTGGGCTATATTTCTACTCTCTTTTGTATTTTATTTTGAGAGAGAGTGTCTCTAAGTCACTAAGTTGGTCAATGTGGGGCTCAAACTTGTGATTGTCCTGCTTTAGCCTCTCAGACTGCTGGAATTACAGGCATGAGTTACCCCACCCAGACTAGTCACATATAATTAATATTAGATGTGTTTTTATTTGTCTTTCTTCTCTGAAAAATACACAACAACTTTTCATGAACCCAAATATGTGATCCCCTTGAACAAACACAAGTAGCTGCCAAAGAACAGTAAGCTCAGAAGGAAGACACAGTAAAAACCAATATCTGAAAATATACAGTTAAGGAAAACTACATCCAAAAATCAGAATGTGAGTTGTGTGAAGGTTCTAGCACAGGAGCATAGCTGCTCATGTTCCATTGACTGAAGAATGGGCCTCTTCTGTAAGAGAAGGTCTTCAACCAAGTTCATAGAGAGACGCACGTGGACAACTGCCTAGTCAGCCAGGTCAGCTGAATCAACCCTGGTGGTCAATAGGGTGGAAAATGTCACAGCCAGATCACCCCATCTCCAAACAATATTTGCAAATATACAATTGAAAAGATCTACATCCCAAAGTCAAAGTGAAACAAGGCCATCTTTTGGCAGTTGCTCAATCATTTATGTGATTAAGATTGCAAGGATTTACATATTTTTCCAGCTATTTGTTTAAATAATAGCATTGTATATTTGAAGATTATAAACATTATTTGTATTTGTATAAGTACTACATATTTAAAATATAGCTATTAAGCTGACTTTTCCAGCTAGTCTTAAAAGTTTATAGAAATAAATATATATATCAGAATAAATAAATATATCAGAATGAATGAGTATCGTGTGTTCACTGATACTCAAGAAATTTCTAGGGAGTTGTCTTACCATATCAGTAAGATCTATTAATTTATAACAATTTAGTGTTTCTAAATTTACAAAGTGCTAGCTAGCATCCACATGTTTTATTTAATTGTTCTTTCATTCAATGGGTTATATATTTTTATTGAAACACAGATGCAAACAATCTACCCAAATGCATATATTTAATAAGAGGTTAGCTGAAATTCAAAGCCAGATCCTTTCTCTCCAAACCCCAACTCTTTTTACTCCTCTGTTAGAGAACACAGTTCTGTTTCAATTAGTGTTTTCAAAATACTTTCTTCATGTCTGTTTAGGGCCTCTAAACCCAGAAAATTTTTTTTCACATAAGGGCTCAATTAATTGCACTGTAGACTTGGTCACTGTGTGAGAAGTTCCAACAAACAAGCAGTGCCAATCCATGTCCAGCTGTAAAGAGTCAGCATGAAAGCAGGCATTTTGTCACACATCCAGATGATGGGTGTCAGGGCCAGGGCCAGGGTCTTACTGCCAATTGTCCTGAGGATCTCACTGCAAAACAGAAATGCCCTCCAAGATCTCTAAAACTACCAAGCAGTTGCTGCTATTTTTGGAAAAAAGCAGCAATCTCAGATTTTGCTAGAAGACTATTAGTACTTGTTTTTTAGACAGGGTCTTGCTAAATCATTAAGTTAACCAGTCTGGGCTTGAACTTGGAGTCCTTCTGCCACAGCCTCCTAGAGTTCTGGGATTATGGGTATTTTTTTCTTAATGCCATGCTGAGCCTCTTATGCTCATACGAGAAAGTATTTAAAATTCCAGATACCAAATTATTGATAGCAAATTTCTTTCAAGAGTTTTGAAATACGATTTCTATATGAATTAGAAATTCATATATCTGGCTCATAATAAGCAACAGTATAACCAAAATATACATTTTTTCAAAATATGTTGATAAACTGATAACTGAATGAATTCTCACAAACTGATGCTTACACGTGGTTGGCAAATTTACAGAATCAATCAACATATATAACATTAAGATTCTAGTAAAGCTCTGCTGATTTAAAAACATACTTTGAAAGCAAAACAAAAATAAAAACATACTTTAGAGCACCCAGAAAGACTTGAGCTTAGATTTGGTTTCAACTTCTTGTCAGCTATTTATATTTCAAATTTCAAAGTCCCATGCTTGAGCACATCATTGAAACTCTCTAAGACCCCTTATTTGCCAAAGGAGAACAGTAACAGTTACCTTTTAGAGCTTCTGGGAGAACTAAATGTAAAACAATGACAGTTTTTTGCATACTTCTGGCAAAAAGAATGTGCCAATTATGTTGTAGTCATTATTAATTAGTAATCAGCCTTGGCATAATTTCTTTTAGTTTAAATATTTATTGAATAATCCTATTAATTTTGGAAATGTACATAAGTCATTTATATTTACATTCGGACCTGAAATTACATCTTTGATTAATTCTTGGTGTCAATTGATTTATTTGACACTTATCTTTATGGTACAGAAAAAATGTTTGTTGACATTTTTAAATTTAAATTCCAAACCAATATAAACTTGTTACTAATTCAACAGTGATTTCAATAAGATTTTCTATACCAAACTGTTGGCCGGTCATTTTGTATACACCAAAATTATCATTCTCACCTCCAGATGAAAAGCAGTATCAAAACTCTTTTAGTTGCAAGTAATAGAAATCCAACTTGAATTGGCATGAGCAAAAAGGAATGCATTGGTTCTCAGAACTGGAAACTTTAAGGGTAGATCTACCTTCAGACAGAGCAAATCTTGCCAGAATTCTCTTCTTCCGGTGCGTGGAACAGTCACGGATAGTTACCTCCATAAACTTGATGTTAGAATCATGGGCAGCTTTATGCAGTTCTTTCAGTTTGAAGATAAAGAGATAAAGAGAAAAAGAACTCCCTTTCTTTCCTAATGGCTATAAATCGTAGAAAGACAAATCTTAAAGAAGATTCTTATTAGTCTGAGTACGTGGGTCACTGTACTCATCTCACCAGGACCACTTGGCCAGAAGTGAGTAAGTTCCCCAAATGAAAATCACAATCCAGTTCCTGGAAAGGGGGTTTAGGAAAGTAAGCAAGTAAAAACAATAGATATCTCCAGCCGAGAGTTTGGACTGGGTTGCTTGAAAATAAAGACTTCAGTGTGACTGTCATGACATGTATTAAAATATGCATCCATTTCATGAAACCACATAAAAATGTTTCAAAAGGGAATTGGGGTGGGTCATTCTTGACTCATGCTTATTCTTCTTGCTAACTAAGCTCCACATGTGGTGAACATCTGCCAAAAAAAAGTAAAGTTATCCTCATGTGTTCTGCATCCTAACACTACAGTATAGTATGTACATGATTATATTTAAAAAAGGGAAATTATCTTTCCACATTCAAAAAGCAAATCAGAGCATTAATAAGTAATAATCATGCAGTTACATGAAAATATAACAAAGCAGAAATTTTGTCTGTATTTTTAAAAAGGGAATCAGTAGGCTCAAGTTTCAGCTCAGTGGTATAGTACTTAGAAATGCTGGATCCTATCCCTGTATCTCAAAAAATAAAATAAAATAAAGGTGTCAAGCAATAAATAAGGATATAGTCATCATAAAAATTTAACCAATTTCAAAATAAGACCAAATGAGTTATCATTATAATGAGTTTCCATAATACTAAAAAGGAAAGGAACACATTAGCATTATTTGCATTCAAAAATGGCTGTATTGGTTAATGTTTCTACATGAAGCACAATCATACCTGCAAGGGACAATAAGTTATTTTGAATATTAAAAAATACAAAAAGGAAAATCCTATCCCCTTTGTTTGGTTTCTATGCCAAAAGTGACTTTTAATCTGATTTCATTCTTCTTCAGTTTAGTATGAGTGTGTAGAATACTGATGTCTCCCAAATGAGAAGATTCTTGCTGTGACCTCACTGTGCTCTGCAAACATGATCTCATTTTTCAGCTTGGTTATGTTCCAAATCCAGGAGTGAGGGCAAGTTTATGATCAGGGAAGAAAAAAAGGAAAATATTTACATGAGTTCCATAGTACAATTTTTTAAAACTCAAAGAAACTCATGATGAAAGCATACACACACACACACACACACACACACACACACACACACCCTTTGAACTTTGTACATGTGGGTGCATAACCCAAATGGGGGTAGTCATAGAATGTGAGGAATAAGCTAGGAAAAAAAAAAAAAAGCAAAACCACTACTTGCAATGGAAATGCACAAAAAAGTATGAGATGAACCATCTGAAGATACTGTCCTAAAAGTGACACTCCCAAAATTTGAAACAGTATGGCTAATAACAATAGGGTGCTTTCCTAAATATCCAGCATACTGTATAAAAATCTCATCTAGAAGACTTCAAATTAAAATGTTAGTTAATTAATTAATACATAATAGTCTGAAAACAAAACATTGCAATGGAGGAAGCTTTTGCAACAAGTGAGTTCAACATCTCCCCCCCCCCCCCCCACACACACACACACACACACACACACGCACACACTCAGGTAGTAGGGATCGAACTCATGACCTTGCGCTTTCTAGGCAGGCACTTAATCCACTGAGCTAAATCACCAGCCCAACATCTTTTGCTTTATCTCATGAGCCAGTTGAAAGGACAGTAGACTGTATACCCTATTGTGCATGATAATTAAGTAGAATTATTTTATGAGTCTAAGTTCTTCTCTAATATTCTCAAAATATTTATTAAGCACTTATCAGAATTTCAGTATCTTACCTGTAGCATTACAACTTAACTAAATAAAGTATAAATTTAATATCACTGTTCTTTACTGATGTTATCAATACTACCAAAGATGAAATAAATAGATACATTCTGTCATATAACTTAGATATTTATTCTATTCTAGAAAATTTAAATGTCAGATCTGTGCTTGAATGATTGTTTCTTCTCTAAACATTCTTATTTCGTTGTAAACTCACTTTTATACTTTTGCTATTTAAATTTGGATTATGAATCAATCTGTTGAAGATTTCACTTCCAATATCCTGCAAAGTATGCCTTCATGTTTCCCCACTTCACCTAGCACAAAGTCACTTGCATCCCTAACAGAAAGACTAAAATCCCTGAGAAGTGACAGAAGTCTCTAGGGAAGACTCCTTTTTTTCCAAGTTCCTTTGAGTTAGGTCAGGATTGAAAAGTGCAGGATAGGCCACGCCACTTGGTGTCTTGCTGGGAACAACTGGACGTGTCTGAATATCCTGAGGAATAGGTTTCAGCACAAGCAATGTAATCCCAGAAGTAACAGTGTCCTCTCAGTTAGCGCTTCTCACTGTTTACTTCTGGTGGCATTTATTGAAGAAATGGTTTAAAAGTTTGGCACATGTCACAATCTCCAGTTTAAATTCTGACTCTTCTAATAAGCTAACCAAATTAATAAAGGCCGTGTAATCACCGCCACCTCAGTTTCCTCATCTATAAAACAGAGCTTAAAAATTGTTGTAAAGGTTAAATGATGTAAGCCATATAAAGCACTTAATAACAGCGTCTTATTAAATGTTAGCTATCTTGAAAATCTATTGTTAGACATTAACTTAAATTTGATCATTATCCCTATTTTGAATTTCAAAGGCAGTTTAAATTCAAACAGACATATTGTTTACAATAGCACAGGAGAAAGCTCTCAAGATCTCAATTTCAGTCCTTTCACTTACTGTCTTTTTACATTCAAAAAAAGTCTCCTCATGGGAATGGGAGGTATAGTTCAGGGACAGGGCACTTGCCTAGCATGTGTGAGGCCCAGGGCTTAATCCCCAGCACCACAAGAACAGAAAGGAGAAAAAAAATCTCATAAGACTTAGACGTGATCACACTTGCCTTTATATATATGTCAAGCACTGTACAGTACCTTATTCATACTAAGTGCTTAAAAATTGTTAGTTCCTTCTCTTTCATTAAGAATATATTACTCTAACAAGGATCGGCCTTTGGATTAAATGCATTCTTACAATGTCTAAACTGCTACTCAATTAAACTTAAAATAGTGTGATATTAAGATCAAAGTGCAGCAGATAAAACATCAAATTCTATTACCAGCTTTGTCACTAAGTAGTAGTCTTAAACTCTTTGGATTTCCTTTGTAAAATATAGATAAAAGTGTAATTTTCTAAGGAGATATGTAAAATGTTAATCATAAAGAAAAGCAATCACGATAATCTTTAAACGCGCTAATAGGATAAACTGTTAATACTGTTTTACATTCAGAAAAATAGTATTTTGATACAATATTTATTCCATAGGGCTTTTCCTCCACGCTTCACACTGAATGGCATTCTAAGCCCTTCTTTATTTTTATCTTGATATCTTACTAGATTGCTCAGGTTGGACTCAAATTTGTAACTCTCTTGCCTCAGCTTCCCAGAGTGCTGGTGCAATAATAATAATAATAATAAGTACCAAGTCTAGCTTTCAGTAGATTCTTGAAGTCAATCTATGATAAAGGTCTCAAGATTATTTTAATAACATACAGTGTGTTGGGGGGACTTGGGGAGTGTGTATGCATACACACACACACACACACACACACACACACACACTTGGGGTTCAAACTCAGGGCCTTGCACACACTAAGCAGGTGCTCTACCACTGACCTGTACCACCAGTCCGAGGATTTATTCTTAGAATAAAAAAAGACATGGCTACATATTAAGTGTTTCACTTTCATCTCTAAGCATAGAAACTCTCTAAAGGCTGAAATTTTCATCTCTCTAGTTTGTGTATTTCCCAGTACTTTGAACATGATAAGGCACTGAAGTACTTGCTCCTTGGTGAATGGTGGAGGGCTGAGATGTAGTTCAGTAGCAGGGCTTGCCTAACATGGATTAAAACTTCAGTACAGGGAGAGACAAAGGGACAGAGACAGAAACTGACATAGGCAGACAGAGACAGAGAGAGACAGACACAGAGAGAATAGGTTTTGTTATGTGGTATTAGACATTGAACCCAGGACCTTAACATGAGCTAGAAACCCAGCCCATTTCCCTTTTTTATTGTTTCAAATTTTGAGATGGAGTCTGAGTGAGTTGCTAAATTGCTGAGGCTGGGCTGAAACTTGGAATTCTTCTGCCTCAGACTCTCAGAATGCTGGGATTACAGGGTGGTACAACCATGACTTGCTGGAAAATTGTTCTTTATGCCATGCTTTCGGGGCCCCTATTTCAGATCACTGGATGTTTATATATTGTTAGCTTTCCATTTTTAGGGATTCTCCTCAATCCTGAGTTAGGCCAGCATTCTGCATTGCACTTCAACTACGTTAACTATATCTAATCTGAGATTGTTAACCTAAGAATTCTGTTTTGTTTTAGATACTCTTCTCACATACTTGTCACATACTTCTCACATGCATGGTATCTTGTTTCTCTGTTCAAACAAGTACTAATAAGTAGCTAATCGTCTGAACTGTCTCTCTCTCTTTTTTTTTTTTTTCTTTTGGTGCCAGGAATTGAACTCAGGACCTTATGATTGCCAGACAGGTGCTGTGCCACTGAACTAAATCCTTGGCCACAAACACTTTTAATAGTTCTCAACGAGGTTGATGAAATTGGAATGAAGTTTTAAAAAATACGAATATCAAAGATAATTATGAATCTAGATTTTTGCTATAAGCAATCAATGTTTTCTCATTCACACTGCTGTTTTGAAAGTTTCTACATTACTAAAAAGTCTTTTGGTTTAAAGTTCCAATTGCTGATTCAAAATACTAGTTGACACAAAGTAAACACTTCTACTTATATTTTTACATGTACTAATACATAAAAATTTAACATTTTCAGAAATTCTTTAAAACAAAGAAATGTGTTCTCAGTGAAGTATCTCTGATGTTTTTAATAAAATCAGTGTAGATATTAATCTCACACAGGGTCTCAAGACTTCCTTTCTTTATGAAACAAAGAAGAATCTTTTTGATTTAATACTTAGGTTGCTTATTAATCATCATTGCAGTACATTTTTAAAAATTAAGTCCGATATATTTTATGAGGTAAAAGCTGCTGACTTTGTTTACTTAAAATGTGCTTGAATCAAACATGAATGAATCACAGAATATAAATATGAGTGATCATAATAGAAAAGATTAAAAACATATTCTGCCTATGGTAATAGAACTTTCAAAGAGATCGCAACCAATTCTGACAAAGCCTTAGAAGTTCCTGTTTTGGCAGTTAAAAGAGGAGAACATAAAACATTTTGTGACCTTTTTTGTGGATAATTAAACACAAACCATGAGAAAACAAATGTACAGATGTACACCATATTTTCATCAGTCCAAGAACCATGTATTGAAGATTTAATATTTGGAAGAAATATTTGAACTACATTTAAGACATGTTACTGACTGTTTTTTAAATTTTGGTAATTTTTCAAGTTTTGTCTCTGTGTCTTCCTTTTTATATAAAGTGACTGAGTTTAGTTCTCATCTTCTTTCTTCTTTCAAGGAGGCCAAATATTTTCAAATAAACTATGTACATTATTAAGGTGTGTACATATAGCACTTCCACCCATGCTGCTGAAACTTACTTGTATCATGTTTTCTTTGCTGTGAATATCATCTCTCATTGAACTTTCTCTTCATAAACCAAACAAGAGAAATCCTTTTTCTGGTTGCTGTCACAGAACAGCACCATTTTTCCCCAGGCCTGCCAGAATTTCTCTCCCTTTACCTAGGGATAGATAGTAATACTTCTAAGTGGAAACTAATAGATAACATTCCCCTTTGTGTGCTCAAGGAGAAAGCATTCTCCAAGAATGGGTAACTAAGGCAGCTTCCCTAATAAAGGATGGGTGGGACATTCCAGAGTAAGGGAGCAGCAGGGAAAGGGCTTGTAAGGCTAGAGAAAGTAAATAATTTCCAAGCAACTGAATCTCAGAGAAAAAAAAAAAACAACTGGAAATATAGAGCAAAAGTTAAAACAAGCAAGGAGCAGTGGGAAGACACTTAAAGTCTAATCAGCATACTTGCATGGAATCTTCTCCAAGGAAGGTCTAGGGCGAAGTAATGGGTATCTGTTGCAGTCCCAATTGAGCGGTGCTAGGCTTATGACAGAGCCAAGAGGAATAACACTGAAGGGCCAGAGAAAGTAATGTCACCTGGGAGAAGGCGGAAATTTCAGAACAGCCCTTCAAAAAAACACTGGAGTCCTGTGCAACAGATTTCTTCCTGTAATACTGTAAGCCATCTGTTGTGTGTCTCCAGCATTTCTTCTACTTGTGTTTTCATTGCAGAGAAGGGTGCGTCAGTTCAGATTCTGTCAGAGGTACCCCAGGGGCCACGGGAAGGAATTTTGGTCAGTGAGCTTCTAGGTTATGACCCAGTGGTGAAGAATCCTTCTCTACATTACTTTTTCCTGCCCATGCAAAGCTGTAAAGCACAGCTGGCAGCCTTAGGGTCCCAAATTCTCCTGATTTCTCTGTTCTGCTTAGCCTGACCAGTTTATGTTCAAACCCTCATGCCTTTGTTCTCCCACATTTTGGATCTAAGATTGTCATCAAAACCTGCTCTGAGAAAAGAACTATAACTGATAAACAAATTCTTACTAAAATGTAAATAGGAAGTTAGGCATGACTTTTCCCAAGCATATTTAGGCTTTAAGATATAAAGGAAAGAATTCTAATTATGAAGGGCCTGGCCTTCAACACAATTTTTGAGAAGTGTGCCAGTTCTCAACTTATCTGTGTTTTTTATTGTTTGTTGATTGGCTTTTTGTTTTGTTCTGTTTGGTACCAGGAATAGAACTCAGGACCTTGCACTTGAGCATTGTGTTACTGAGCAGGCACTGCAATGCTGAACAACATCCCCAGCACTCAGTTCTCAATTTAAAACTGCTTTACCATTTCTTATCATCTACCTGCAGTAGACAGAAGATACCAAATCCCTTTTTGTTCGCTGTTGTAATTACAGAGCCTATCTGTATGTCAAATTCTTTTTTCATAGTTGGAAAGTTTTCTGCTATTACTTCTATGAACAGATTTGTTTCAATGTCTTGTGCTACGTTCTGATTTTTCATTGATTCTGGGTAATCTCATGTTAGTCATCTTTGTGTCATCTAGCAGCTGTTGGATTGATTCTTCATGGCCCCTTGCTATTTTTTAGAGGTCTTTCCTTTGATGATCACCAGCTTCAATCCTGTCTTTTAGATCTGATATTTTATCTTCACACTGGTTGACTATGTGAAGTTTCAACATAATTTTAATTTATGTATTTGAGTCTGTTTTATGGAATCCAGTTCTTTTTTTATGTTGGTGAGTTATGATTTCCATGACTTTCCCAAGTCTATTCTTTTATCTGTGTCTTCTCTAGATTCACTAATTATTTCCTTCATTATGATCATCATGCCTCCAATTATTTATCTGATCATTTCTGTTCTGTTTTAATCAAGAGACTTGATCTGTCTTGTTACTTCTGCAAATACCATTTCAGAAATTTCAGCTGGGTTGCTTCTGATTTCTTCTACTTCACTGCCCTCTAATTATATACAACAGTTTATCATTTTCTAGGCTGTGCTTGATGCTATTATTACCAATGGTACTACTTTAGTCAAAGTGACATAATTGGTGCTATCCATTGATCTTTCTTGCATGTAAAGGTTTTCTCAGGGTCACAACAATATGACTAGGTGGTAGGATGAACAGGCTCCAATGTTTCATCCCTAATAAACAGAAGAGGCAGGACCCTGGGGCATACTCAAAATCCAGGTACACCTAGAAAACATCTTTGAAAAGTAGTAATTTCTTTAAGTAGTCTTGTTACTAATAATAAAGTTACCTACTATGAGAAATTTATAAGTCTCACACAGATAAGAAAATCACAAGAAAAGAAAAGAAAAATGAGAAAACAGAGATGAAGAGGCAGCTCATAACCTCCAAGGCAAATCCAGGGAGCTTTCAGGTGGAATAATGCCAATATGACACACCAAAACTTATGGGATGCAATGAAACAGTCCTAAAGGGGGAATTTATAGCAGTGAATTCCCACATCAGAAAAACAGAGAGAGAATAAATAAATATCTAATGTGGTATCTCAAGTTCCTAGAAAAAGAATTGCAAGTTAAACCCAAGATATATATGTGGGGTACCACTCAGACTACTTCAAAGCTCAGGGTGTTACAGAAACACCTGAGATCACAACCCTGCTTGTCTAGATCAGGTGCACAGTCAGATACAGTTATGTAACTATGAGTTAGCACAAGTAAACACCCATGCACTGATTGTAAATGTGAGATAACAACCTGTATAAGAATTATACAATAAAGATTCCAATAGCTCTCACTCTGGCTCTCTGCTCTGTTCCCTGCTGTCTGCCACTGTTGCTGATGTCTTACACATATGTGTTCTTTAACCTTGGGTCCTCACCTGTGAAAAATCTCCTTTGTGCCCCCAACTTACTGAAAATATACAAGGGAGGAAATTATAAAGATCAGAGCAGAAATTAATACAATTAAGACTAAGAAAATAGTACAAAGAATCAATTAAATGAGGTGTTGGTTCTTTGAAACATTAAATGAAACAGACAAACCCTTAGCCAACCTTCCTCAAAAAAAGGAAAGAAAAGGCTTGAATCTATGCAGGCAGGAATAAAGATGACAAAACCACAACAAATTCTGTAGAAACCAGAAGCACATCCATGCCTACATAGAGATCCTATACTCTAATAGGATGGAAAACTTAGAAGAAATGGATAGACTCCCAGATACATATGAATTATCAAAGCTGAATCAACAAGATATAAAAATTCTGAATAACCCAATAGTGGTGAACTAAATTGAAAAGTAACTAAAAATTCTACCAACAAGAAAAACTCAGGCCCCGCTAGAGTCATTGCTGAACTCTATAAGAATTTTAGAGAAGATTTAATGCTACTACTCCTCACATTCTTTAAAGAAATTTAAAAGGAAAGCAATACTCCCACAGTCATTCCTGGATGACATAGTGCATAGTGCATAGTAAGAGGTTCAATTTTCAGCATTTGGAAACCTAGTTTTCCCAGCACCATTTATTTTATTTTATTTTTTGCTTTGTTTTTACTGTTTTCTTTTTTGGTACTGGGAATCAAACCCAGGACCTCAAGCTTATCAGGGGGACTGCCCCTGATATCAAAACCAAAGATGACCCAACTGAAAAAGAAAACTACAGGCCATTCTCTTCAATGAACACAAATGCAAAAATCTTCAATAAGACACTGGCAAATATAGTGCAGTAAATAATCAAGAAGATTAAACACCATGACCAAGTAGGACCCAGAGATGTAGGAATGGTTCAACATATGTAAAAAGATAAATATGATATACCACATTAATAGAACCAAGGATTAAAAGCTCAAGATCAGCTCAATAGTTGCATAAAAAGTATTTGACAAAGTCCAGTGCCCTTCATGATTAAAAAAAGGAAAAATGAAATAGAAGGTCCTTATCACAATCTGATAAAACCCATCTATGACAAACTAATAGCCACCATCATACTAAATGGTCAAAAACTGAAACTCTAATGTCAGGAATACAGATGCCCATAATCACCAATCCTATTCAATTTACTTCTACAAAGATTATCCAGAGTAAACAGATAAGAGAAATAAAAGGTATATGGATAGGAAAGAAAAAGTTAAATTATCATTATTTGCTAATGACATGATGCTGTACATAGCAGACCAACCCCAAAAACTCCACCAAGAAAAAAAACCAGTTGCACAAAGTAGCTTAATATTTGGCAGCACAGCAGGTTTCAAAGTAAATATTCAAAAATCAATAGCATTCCTGTACACAAATCACAAACTCATTGAGGGAAATAAGGGAAACAACACCTTCCACAATAACATCAAGAAAAATGAAACACTTAGTATTCGATCTAATGAAGGAAGTAAAAGACATAGTATACATTGAGAACTATGATACTCTGAAAAAGGAGATCAAAGAGGATATCAGAAAATAGAAAAATAATCTTCTGTTCTTGGATAGGCAGAACCAATATAGTGAAATGGCCATACTTCCAAAACCATTATATAGATTCAATATGCTCCCAATCAAAATACCTCACAGAACTAGAGAAAAGAATTCTAAAATTCATATGAAACCAGAAAAGACCTAGCATAGCAATTCTTAGCAACAAATGAAAGACAGAGGGCATCATAATCCATGATTTGAAGTTATAGTGCAACACTACCATGATAAAAAAAAAAAATCTCAATAATGGCAAAAGTACAGAGTCGTGAATCAATGGAATAGATTGGAAACTGTCGAAACAATTCCAAGCACATTCAGCTACCTTATTTTGACAAAGAAGCCAAATTCATCACTGGAAGGAAAATAGCCTCTTTAATAAATGGTGCTGAGAGGGGCTGGAGATTTAGCTCAGTGGCATAAGTGCTTGCTTTGCAAGAGCATAGTTGTGAGTTCGATCCCCCGTACAAAAAAGGGGAAGCGGAGCTGGGATATAGCTCTCTGGTGCAGTGCCCCTGATAAGCTCGAGGTCCTGGGTTTGATTCCCATTACCAAAAAAGAAAACAGTAAAAACAAAGCAAAAAATAAAATAAAATAAATGGTGCTGGGAAAACTAGGTTTCCAAATGCTAAAAATTGAACCTCTTACTATGCACTAAACTAAAATTGGAATGGATCAGAGAACTAAATACAGAGACAGAAACAATCTGAAAGACAAAACAGGTAAAACTCTAGAAGACAAACGTATAGGCAAAGATTTCATGAGCAAAACCCAACCACACAGGAAATATTACAAAGAACCAGTAACTGGCACCATATCAAGTTAAAAAGCTTTTTCACAGTAAAAGAAACCACCAAAAAAAGTCAAGTCAAAAGACAACCCACAGAATGGGGTTAAAGAAAACTTTTTGCTAGTTGTTCCCAGACAAAAGACTGAAATAAGACCCCATCCCCCAAATTATTAACTCAATCCAAAAATTGGGATCTGAAATGAGTAGGCATCCCTCAGATGAAGAAATATAAACAACAAATAAATATACGAAAAGATGTTCAACATCACATCATTCAAGAAATGCACATTTAAACAATGTTGAGATTCCATCAAAAAATAACAAATGCTAGAAGACTGAGGGGGCAAAAGAACCCTTCTCTTTTGCTCATGGGAATATCAACTGGTACAACCACTGTGGAAATCAGTAGTAGACTCCTCAGAAAGCCAAAACTAGAAATTCCATTTGACTCAGCTATTCCCCTTTTCAGTATCTTCCCAAAAGAGACAAAAGCATCATACCACATGATGAATGCATATGCCTGTTTATAGCAGCACAATTTATAATAGTCAAAACTAATAAGAGCCCATATCCCTATTCATCAACATTTGATTGAATAAAGAAAATGTGATATTTATATGAAGTGGAGCACTAATCTGTCATACAGAAAGACAATGTGTAGGAAAATGGATGCATCTTGAGATGAGAATTTTAAGTGACACTTATCAAATAGACAAATTTGTATATCACATTGTTTCTGTTGTTCAAGAAACCCAAAGTATAAATAAGGAGCAAAATGCATCATGAATATTAGGAAGTAGGAAGAAAATGTTCAAGTAGGAAGGAGAATAAGGGACAGAGTGGACCGGAATGGAGAGAACAGTGATGGAAAATTAAAAAGGGGGGCCTGGGGATTTAGCTCAGCGGCATAAGCACCTGCCTTGCAAGCAGGCAGTCGTGAGTTCGATCCCCGGTACCGATAAAAAGGAAAAAGACAAAAAAAAAAAAAAAAAAAAAAAAGAAAGAAAATTAAAAAGAAGGGAAGGTAAACAGCCAAAAAGAATTTTTGTGAAGAGAGAGAGGAAGAAGGATTGAAGAGAAGGAAGGGGATTAGGGGAAAGAAAGAAAGTATATTACATACAGGTACAAATTCCCTATGATGAATGTGATCATCATGTATGGCAAAAGTATACCAATAAAGTTAATTCAAACAAACAGATGATAAACAAATAAATGCCACACTGTTTCTTTTGTACTAGAAACCCAAAGAGTAAATGAGTAAATAAGAGTAAATAAGGAACATAATCAAAGATATGGAAAGGAGAAAGAACATGTTCATATGGGAAGCAAGACCAGGGAGGGGGTGGAGGGAGGGAAGGAAAGGAAAAGGAAAGATAAGAGAAAAATGAAAGGAAAAATGGAAGCAAAACTTCTGCAATGGGAAGAAGAGTTGAAGAGAGGGGACAGGGAATGAGAAAAAAAGAGAATTAAAATATAATATGCATAGATACAAATTCCCTACAATGAATGATCAATATGTATGTCAATTATGTACTAATAAAAACAGTCAAGAAAAAGAAAAAACTCAGGCCCTCCAGCTTCAAAATCCCATGCTTTCACCCATCTCTGTGGTAATAATAGTCATCCTGAATGCAAAGGCTTAGGTTTCTAATCCCTATCATAATCTTTATCTCATTTAATCTTTGTACCAACTCCATGAAAAAAATGTTATTCCACTCATTTTACACATGAGGAAAGTGGGGCTCTGGGAATGCTGAATCACCTGCTAGAGGCTGCAGGACCAATTAGTAAGTAGTTAAACTACAGTGTCACACAATAATTCAGCTCTGAAGCCTATTCTTATAGCCACAAGGCCAGCTGGACCTACCTAACAAGACCCTGTCTCAAAAATCAATCAATCACCCAATCGGAAACAGATAAAAATCCTTGCATTCCCCATTGCACATATACATCATGACGTACTGTTTGTGAAAGCATTCACTTTACTGTAAAGTACTCTTCAAATACCAGGTTAGCATTCTTGCTCCCAAAAGGCGAAACAGAAGCCCAGAGGCAAAAACAGTATATGTGCATATTCTGCCACCTAGTGGTCATAAGAAGACATCATTTTAATTCTTTCATATTTAAATAAATTTAATATAAATTTTAAAATTTTTGGAAACTTCAAACTAATTCGCTCAATTTATCTAGTTTTCATCATTTTTTATTGAATCTATGAATTTTGTATCTTTAATGAGGTAGGAAATTAGCACAAGAAATATAATTACATAGTTATAATTTATTTGTAATTTAAGACCTGTCCAACATCAATATTTTAAGTCTGATTACTTTTTTCCTAGCAAGAGAGTAATTATTGGGTGGTACTCTGCTCTGTGGATACAGCAAAGATCCAGGGGGAAATTCTTGCTCATAATATAGATCATACTGAAGAGTGGGGGACAGACAATAAATGGATAAGTGTAAAATATAATTGTCCAATGAAGAGATCTAATAGGACAGGTGCTGTAGCTGCAGCCCTGCAAGAGAAAAGTGCCTCTGGTGAGGAAGACTCAGGTTTTGCATCTGGACTCTGTCCCAGATTCCTAAAAAGAAGGCATTAGGCCACATTTTGTCATTCTAAATCTCATAAGGATGGTACACCTTTGCCAAAAACCGAGATAAGGACCTTTCTGTTGTACACTAGCAAAAAGCTTCATTATATTTGTATTATACCAAAATACCTGTAATGTGGCCTACTGTTCTATATGTGTGTTTCTTTTCCTCTGGGTGACCTAATTGATATATTAATCAATGCTCTCCTCTGTGAAGAACTGTAAATCCATGGGGTCCTAACCTAATTGATATGTTAACTATTGCTGCCCTCTACAAATAACAGATGTGGTGCTAAAATAAGGTAACAAAAGGTTGTTAATTGCTGTTAGACTCCTCTGTTCTCTGCTGGATCTTTCCCATTAGCCTACCTCCTGATCCACGCCCAAACCCCTTACTCTGTAAACAGTGATATATATATAAAGGCTGCAAGTGGGGGGGGGGCGCGGGACACACACAGCTTTTGCAATTCCAACTGCACTGTGTCGCTGGGCCCAGGATAAAATAAATCAGCGCTGCTTTTTAAAGTATGTTTTTGCCTCATTTTTTTGAACTCGAGTGTGGGGGCTCGTTTGTGGATCGCAAGACTTTCCTCAGGCCAGGAGAACAATACAGGAGGCACAGCCTGTGAGTCAAAATGCCAGTCAACCTTTCCCAATGCAAACTCACCAGCAAATTCAAGAACAGCATCAAAGGTGGCTCCCCAGAGACATGGTAACTCACTTATCAGGGAAACATTCCAAAGTGCAGGATTAGATCTTCTTGCAGCTTGCAGAGTCACTCTCATTTGAGGTGACAAGCCCACTCAAATTCCCACAGGAATTTGGGGTCCCCCACCTGAAGGAACAGTTGGTCTTGTACAAAGGAAAGGCTGATCTAAATTTAAAAGATGTAATTGTTGTGCCTAGTGTGATGGATGGTGACTGTAGAGATGAGATACATGTTCTTGCATGTGCTATGGATTTCTGGGTTTTTGAACAGAGAGACTATGTGGTGCAGTTGATTTTGTTACCTGTAGAGAAGCCTTCTTTTCTTCAGTATAGACAGCTCAGGAGAGAACAAGACCCTCAGAGCAAGACTACAAAGAGAGAAATTTATTTTACACAGGAAGTGACTAAAAACAGGCCTACATGTTTAATAAAGATTAATGGAAAATACTTTGAAGGTTTAAAATAGGCACCAGTGCAGATGTGTCTGTAATTGCATTAGAACAATGGCCTGTTACATGGGCAACACAAAGGGCTCCTACATCCCTTATGGGACTGGGAACCCCTCAGCATGTGTTACAAAGTTCCTCACCTTTGTCTTATGAGGAGCCAGACCAACAAAAAGGTTTCCTTTTACTTTATGTGGCACCTATTCCAGTTAACTTGTGGGGAAGAGTTTGTTACAAAAGTGGAAATTAATGCTGACTAACGATTCTGATTTTAAAGCTAAACAAACAAGTTCCAATGTGAACAGAACAAGTAGATTCAGAACCTAAAATTAAACAAATGGTGATTAAAATGGGGTATCAGGAAGACAAAGGACTAAGAAACAAATTACAGTGACTCAAATAGCCTGTTAAGATTACACACAAAAATGACAGGCATAATATTGGATATCAGCAGGGTTTTTTTGACAAAGGCCATTAATGCTTCTTCCCCCACAACAGCTCTGCCTTTACAATGGAAAACCAAGGAGCCTGTTTGAGTAGATCAATGGCCCTTTAAAAAGGAAAAGCTAACCAAATTAAGCAAGATTATTTGAAGAACAATTATAGCTAGGACATTTAGAAAGTTCAGTTAGCCCTTGAATTACTCCTGTCTTTGTTATTCCAAAAAAGTCGGGTGAAAGAGTTGCTGGCCCAGACAGACACTTTAACCAGGAAAAGCCTCAGCCAAGTTAGGGGGCTCCTGCCTCCCCCGCCCCTATAGATTTACCTGTAACCCTATACCCCCATCCCTAAGAACCTGTCCCTGGTGCCACGCATGTGCCAATGAAATACCTGTACATCCCTAATGCCCCTTAAGGTCCACCCCAGACAGAGGCTACTTATGGGCCTCACTCCATGTGGAGAAGAAGAAGAAGAAGGAGAAAGGGAGAGTGTGTTCCAGAGAGAGACCACCGGCCCCGGGGTGGAGATGCTGCGCCCCGGGGCCAGGGGGGGTCTCTCCCCGCATTCCCAAAATAAAGGTTACTTATATTTTATATTTCTTATCTTTGCAGCCACTGCTGCCCACTCCTTTCACGGCCGTCCACTCCACTCCTTCCATGGACCTCTTTCCCTTCCTTCCTCTCTTCTTCCTCCTTCTCAGACCTAACATTGGGCAGATGGAGGTCCCTACAAGATTTAAGAGCTGTAAATGCCTGCTTACTTCCTATGGGATGCTGCAACCAGGACTGTCAAATCCAACTGCAGTTCCCAGAGGCTAGCCGCTTATCATAATTGATTTAAAAGCTTACTTTTTCAACATTCTTATTTTTCCTACAGATAGACCGTATTTTTCCTTTTTCATGATTAAATTTAAACTTTAAAGGATCAACACAACTAATAATGTGGAAGCAAGGTTATGCTTGTGTCTTAACAGGTGAAGGAGCCACGAAAAATACACAGCACTGGTGGGAGACACAATCAATGCTGGAGACAGCTTTATGTGATGATTCTGACAACCTGGGCCCAGAAAGACCTGCCTATCAGCCAGAGAATCCACTTCCAGCTCCCTCAAGAGACCAGGAGAGAGGACAAGTGATCCAGTGGGGCAACATCCAAGCAACAGTTTATGAGGTTAGAGATATAGTCACATAAGGAGAATCCCACCAACTCCTGAAAATTTTTTGCTTGCCTTAATGGCTCTGCTGACAGTATTTGCATGTATAACACCAGTCTCAGGAGTAGAGTAATAGACTTATGTCCATGATCCACCATTATTTATGTTGTACTAAAATGCTGAAAACTTAAATAGTTAATTAAAAGATAATTATTAGCAAAAATAGTTAAAAGGATAGTTATTAGTAGTATTGTCATTCTATGCTGAGCTCGTTACCCTAATAATCACGCACCTGATAGGATTATTTCCAGAAGATGAAAAATATTTCCAAAAGATGAGGAGTATAAAACAAAAGAGGCCTTTATTATGGGAGAGAGGGAGAGAGGACTGGCACACTGGCCGCTGGAATCTGGTGATCTCTCTCACGCAGACACATAGCATGGGGGAATATAAGTAGCCTAAGCTTAGGGCAGTGCCCTAAGGCCATTAGAGATGCACAGGTATTTCATTGGCACACGTTTGGCGCCAGGGGCAAATTCCAGAGGGGGGGGGTAAATCTCTAGGGGCAGGGCAGACAGGAGCTCCCTAATTCTGGCTGAGGCTTTTTCTGGCTACAGTGTCCGGTCTGGGTCAGCAACCCTTTCATATCCCATCTTATGATTATTAGGAAAAGGGGTGAAGATTTCTCTCTTTAACTACTTCCTGCTGGCAGGGGGCACTTTAGCCTAGGGGAGTCGACGGGATGACGGTTGATGCCCAGGTAGATGCTGATGCCAGGTGTTTTAGCCAGGACAACTTCACTGGTGAATGTACATATGTCAGACTAGAAAAACAAAGAGACATGATGTTATTAGGAGACATGGCACTGTCATATTTAAGGACCCAGGTGAGGTAGAGAGGAAAGTGCCTTTGATTTAGACATGGTATTTTATTAGGATGATGTTGAGGTAGGATCATTATCATGGTGAGGTAGAATTCTGAAAAATAAGTGTGAGGTTAGAAGGAGTGAAATTATGAGAGGTGATTACTCCCCCATCTGAAGGCATAAAAGTTAGGATGGTAGGTGTGTAAAACTTGTCTCCGGTCTAGGAGTTGAGCTGGAAAAAATAGGGGGAGTAGGGGAGACAGTGGCTGTACCAGTATAGGGAAGGTGAGGGCTTAGGCTTTCAGGGATGTCACGTTTAACCAGACAGCTGAGGGTAAAAAGAACCACGACAGTTATCACATAGAACATTATAAAGATGATCTTATGCATGATGTGGGAGTCTCTAGGAAAGACTGTCAAGAGTCCTGCTGCAAAAATGATCATTAATAGAGTGTAAGAGATTAGGAACCAAATTGGATAACAAAACATAACAGCCTGTTAACTGCGGCTGTGAGGCCTTCATGAAACGGAGACAGGTGGGTGACAGAAGATGAGATGACCACTCAGAATGATCAGATTTAGGGCTGGGAGGGCACCTCTTAGCCTGAGTGATGTAAAACCAGGATGAGAGTCCAGCAATTCTGACCACTGTAGGGGTAGCCAAGTAGACCAGGTAAGGGCCACTCCACTTTGGTTGTAGTCCTGTGGATTTAGAACATTTGAGATAAATTAGATCTCCTGGGGATATGGGAGGATCTGGTTTGGCCTCTCCAGAGGGTTGTGGAAGGCAGAGATCAGCATGTTGTCGCAACAGGTGTCGGAGGAAGGAGAGGACTGGGACATAGTCAGCCAGGGAAGGGAGATTTTGGGGAACAGGAATGGAGTAAGAATGGCCTGCCATACATAAGTTCAAAAGGACTTAAGAAAGTAGGAGCCCAGGGAAGTGTCCTGAGCTTGGCTAAGGCTAAGGGCAAAAGTTGAGGCCAAGGTTGGTGTAGTTCTAAAGTGAGTTTTGTAAGGTGTGTCTTTATGAGGCCATTTGCCTTTTCTACTTTTCCTGAGGATTGTGGACGGTATGGGATGTGTAGGTGCCAGGTGATGTGTAAGCTCGAGGATACCTGTTGAGTGATCGGAGAAATAAAGGCGGGACCATTATCTGACTGAATACTCTGAGGTAGACCAAACCTCGGAATGATTTCTTGTAATATGATTTTGGTAACTACATCAGCAGTTTCCCTGGTTGTGGGAAAGGCTTCTATCCATCCTGAAAAGGTACAAACAAAGGTGAGAAGATATTTGAGAGTCTTGTGGCGGGGCATGTGTGTAAAATCTATCTGCCAGTCTTGACCAGGTGTGTGTCCCCAAAACTGATGGGTAGGAAAGGAAGGGGGTGCCATGCGCCCCTGAGGAAAGGTCCTGGCACAGAGATCACAGGTGTGAGTAATCTTAAGAATGATAGCTTTTAAAGAAGGGTGTGTGACTACTGGGGCCAAGAGTTTGTATAGGGCCTGTGATCCTATATGAAAACAGTTGTGTAAGTCGGTGATGATGTCTGAGGCCTGTTGGTGTGGGAGAACAAGTTTAGATCCCTGAAAAATCCATCCCTGAGTGTTTTGTGTGTAACCTGGTTTATGAAGTAACTGTAACTGCTCTGGTG
This sequence comes from Cavia porcellus, assembly GCF_034190915.1. Classification (NCBI taxonomy): domain Eukaryota; kingdom Metazoa; phylum Chordata; class Mammalia; order Rodentia; family Caviidae; genus Cavia; species Cavia porcellus. The sequence continues at coordinate 113,722,697 of NW_026947484.1, forward strand.
AATAATTGGGCTGAGGTAGACTGTTTGGAATTAACGGGAAAAGATGAGAAGGGCAGGGCCTTTGTGCAGCTAACTTGGCTTGTCTGCAAAGGCATTGCCTTGAGCAATAGGATCTGTAGAGCTTTGATGTCCTCTGCAATGGATGTCTGCTGCCTGCTTTGGAAGTTGGGCTGCCTCTAGAAGCTTAAGGATAAGGGGGGCATTAATAATGGGGGTTCCTTGAGTGGAAATAAAACCCCGTTCTTGCCAGATAGGAGCATGAGAGTACAAAATGCTAAATGTATACTTTGAGTCAGTGTATATATTTATAATCTTGTCTTTTGCTAGTGTAAGGGCCCTTGTAAGGGCAATAAGTTCTGCCCTCTGGCAAGAGGTCCCAGGTGGCAGTGGATTTGCCTCTATAACTTTTGACTGGTTAACTATTGCATATCCTGCCTTCTTTTGGTTGTCTGTGTTTGTTGAACTGCCATCTATGAACCCTGTGTCAAAGGCCAAGGAGAGAGGTATGCTACTGATGTGAGGGAAAAGGGTGGGAGTCATCTGTAAAAACTCTATACAGTCATGGTGAGGATGGCCCTCTGAGGTGGGAAGTAAGAGGACCACTAGTTGCAATAGAGATGCAAGGGTCTTGAGAGAGAGCTAAGTGTACCTGTTGAAGGCGAGAAGGGGTCATTAGGGCAGGGAGCACCTTATGTGAGATAAGCTCACATAGGTGATGAGGTGAGTGTACTGTAATAGATTGTCCTAATGTAAACTTTTTAGCTTCCTGTGTCAGGAGGCCTGCAGCTGCAAGAGCTCGGAGACAAGGAGCCCATCCTTTTACTGTGTGATCTAACTGTTTTGATAAGTAAGCTACTGCTTGAAAAGAAGATCCCTTTTTGTGTCCTAGTACACCTATAGCGTTGTGGCCCTGACAAGTAGTGTATAGGATGAAAGGTTGGGTGGGATCAGAAGGGTAAGCGCTGGAGCTTTTAGGAGAGCCTCTTTTAATTTTTGAAAGGAGGCATGTATGGGCCTACTAGGGTCCAGGGGTTCTGATAAGGGACCCTTAGCAGCCTTGTAGAGGGGTTGAGCTAGAGCTGCAAAGTTAGGAATCCAGAGACAAAAGAAATTAGCTAAACCTAGGAAAGATGAAACCTGCCATTTAGTTGTGGGCACCTGGAGATCACGAAGAATTGCCTTACGATCTGAGGTGATGGAGCGAATGGTGGGGGTGAAAGCAAGACCTAGGTATTTGACTTTTGGGGAGGCTGTCTGGGCTTTGGCAGGAGACACCCTGTATCCACGGCTAGCAAGGAAATTAAGAAGACTGCTGAGTGGCGTATGGCTAACATATCAGATGGAGAACATAATAGGAGGTCGTCTATGTATTGAAGAAGAACGCTAGGTTTGAGATCGAGCTCTGTGAGGTCAGTAGCAAGAGCCTGACTAAAGAAATGGGGACTCTCCCTGAACCCCTGAGGGAGCACTGTCCAAGTAAGTTGTTGAGACCTGAGAGTGTCTGGGTCAGTCCATGTAAACACAAAGAGGTTCTGGCAATCAGGGTGTAGGGGGATAGTGAAGAAGGCATCTTTAAGATCTATAACTGTAGAGTGAGTAGTGGAGGGAGGGATATGAGAGAGCATGGTATAAAGATTTGATACCACTGGGTAAGTTGGGGTAACAGCACTGTTAATTACCCTAAGGTCCTGTACCAGGCGATAGAACCCATCAGTCTTGAGTACCGGGAGAATGGGAGTATTGTGGGGTGAGTGGGTAGGTTTAAGAAAACCATTGTCTAAAAGCTGCTTAATGATGGGTTTAAGTCCCCTTAACTGTTGGGGTGCTATGGGGTATTGGGGAACACAGGGAAAAATTGAGGGATCCTTGAGACGGATTAAAACAGGCATGGCATGTGTAGCCAGAGTGGGATTGGATGTGTCCCAAATCATGGGGTCAACCAGAGAAGGAGGAAGAGGGGGGATGGCTTTGTGATGCATTGTGAGGCAGTTTGGAGGATTAGGGCTGTGGTGAGAGCGAAAGTGAAGGAAAAATTGAGTTTCTGAAGAAGGTCTCTACCTAAAAAGGGTGTGGGACATGTTGGAATTACTAGGAAGCTATGGATAAAGAAAAGAGTCTGGAATCTACATGAGATTGGCCCAGTCTGCAAGGGTTGATTTGGCTGGCCATCAATGCCCACAACAGAAATCAGAGACTTACTACAGGGTCCTGAAAATTCAGGAAGTACACTAAAGGTGGCCCCCGTATCCACAAGCAGAGATATTATTTTGCCTGAGACCTCCAGTGAAACTTGGGGCTCTGACAAGGTGACTGGAGTGGGGGCTGTGAGCCCCAAGCCCCATCAATCTTCCACAGCAAGTCCGAGCAGGTCAGTCAGTGACGAATCTGGCATTGACGAAGTCTCCTGTGAGGGCGAGGGATTAGAGGATGGCCTAGTCGCTCGCTGGCGCTTAGGACAATCGCTCTTCCAATGCCCTTCATCTTTGCAGTATGTGCAGGGCCCAGGAGGAATGCCAGGGTTGGGGCAGTCGCATGCCCAATGTCCTTGTTTGTTGCATTTGAAGCATGGTCCGGGCAGGACTCGGGCAGCCACACCTTGTTGTGGATTTTTTGTTTTGGGAGCCCCAAGTGCCCCTGCTAAGAGGTCAGACTGATATTTAGCAAACTTTAACTTCTGAGCTTACTTTTCCTCTTTCTGAAGCTTGTCTCTATTGTTGAAGATACGGAAGGCTAATTTAAGTAGATCTCCTTGTGGAGTTTGAGGGCCATGTTCAACCTTTTGTAATTTTGCACGAATATCAGGAGCAGACTGTGAAATAAAATAGGAGTTAACAACAATTATCCCTTCATGAGAGTCTGGGTTTACATTGGTATATTTAATTAAGGTTTCCCGAAGCCGATTTAGAAACACAGCCGGGTTTTCATTAGCCTCCTGGACCTGTTCTAAAAGCTTGTTATAATTAGTGTGTTTGTGAGCAATCTTATTAAGACCCACAATCAGACATTCGATCATCTTATGTAATTTTGTTGAACCTTGACCATTTTGATAGTTCCAGTTAGGGTCTTGGTCTGGCACAGCGACAGGCCCAGGGTCATTGTCAGTAGTATTTGCCCTGTGCCTGCAGTCAGCCTCCTCTCAAGCTCCTTGCCACAGCTGATTTCGCTCTTGCGAGCTAAGGGTGGTATTTAAAAATCACATAAACATCTTTAAAATGCAAATCATAACAATTGGTGATAAATTCAAATTGGCTGATATAATTCTGTGAATCAACAGAAAAACTGCCCAATTTATGGGTAATCTGAGACAGATCAGAAAGAGAAAATGGCACATGAATATTAACGAGGTCTTCGGGGTCAGCTTGCTCCCGAAGTAGCAACAGAGCCTGAGGAGAAGAATGTGGAGGAGAGTGCCATTGGGCAGCTATCTGCCCGGTAGATGCGTGTGAGTAATTATCTGAAGAGCGGCTACAGAGTGGCTGCCGCTTACCCTGTGAGGAGGAAATACAGGCAGATGGCATTGTGCTGTGTGCCTTGAAATGAGTACAAGGCGGCTGTTGCTGTTCCCAAGAGGAGCCACAAGAGGACACCCATTGACCATGAGACCTGAAGGAACATGGTGGCACCCTGTCGCCATGGTAACCAAATGAACATGGCGGCATGCCACGTGACCCCTCTGGGCATGGCGGCGGCCCATCGCCATAGCAACTATCTGAACCTGGTGGCCCTCCATCGCCATGTGGCCCGTCTGAACTTCTGGAACATGGTGGCGCCCCGTCACTATGGCAACTAGCTGAACATGGTGACACTCCATCACCACGTGATCCATCTGAACTTCTGGAACATAGCGGCGCCCTGTCACCATGGCAACTAACAACATGGTGACGCTCTGTCGCCAGGTGACCTGTCTGAACTTCGAGAACATGGCGGCTGTTTATGGCACAAGCTAGAAAAATCACGTTGTGTGCCGGAGGGGCACAATGAATGTGACCTAGTGTGGTAGGCGGGCAGTGAGAAGGTATCAGAGGGCAGAGCAGAGCTTCCAGGAGAAGCCTGTATTGCAGAAGGCGGAGGGGAGATGATTGCACATCGGGAGGTACCTGTGACGCATTGGGACCAGGACTGCTGAGAGAACCGGGCATAGGGGGAGGGGAGAGCGATCCGGCAGGGGGGTGGGTAACGGCAGGGAATGAGTTGGGGGTAAGCAGGCAGCAACGTGGCAAACACCGGAGGAACGTCCTCAAGCAAATCTTGAGGGCAGGACAGAAAAGTTTGAGGCACGGTAGAGTTAGTTAAAAGGATCTCAGCAGGAGCACAAGACTTAATGAGGGATTGGCATGTTCTCAGAACCAAAAATGCCTTAATGTATGGGAGCTCTATTACTCTGTCACTGGCCTACAGAAATCATGAAGAGTTTTTAGAATTGAAACATCAAACGTCCCTTCTGGAGGCCAGCGCTTGCCAAGGAGTGGGTACGTAGGCCAAACTTCCTGGCAGTAAAAAGTTAATAATTTAGTTTTTATGGTACTTTTAATTTTTAAAGTACGTAAATTGGAAATTAAGCATTGTAACGGTGTTTTTTTGGATGTAGGAAGTAAATTTCCCATCGTTGATTAAGGCAAGCAAAAAACCCAGTGGCCCAAAGGACAAGCCGTCACTGATCCTGTAGCGCCACGTGGCAGGGCTAAGGTTCCAAAACTCGAGTATTCCAGTCATCACTGAGAAATGTACAAGTGGAGTTCGTGGAAGGTCAGTAGCAGCTTTGCCAGTGGAAGCACAAGGCTTTTAAGGAAAGCGAGGTATTTTTTAGTGGGCGGTCCAAAAACTTCTGCTTTGGGCTATCAGAACCCAAAGAACATGAGAAATTTTAGTGTGGACACAGGGTACCCCAGAAAAAAACCTGCTCAGGGTTGTCCTAGGGACGTGAAAATGCTAGGGACCCACACAAACGGGGAAGACCAGTCCACTGGGGCCCGGCCCAGTGCCAGGAGTCTTCCAGAGTGTGCTCACCTTAAATCAATCTGGGCGGTGGTGCGTGGAGACGGCCGGCGAGAGGTGAAACACGTCTCGGCAGAAGGAAAAGCGCAGAATCAAGCCAGGATGTTACCGGTTGGTGAATCGGCCGGGGACCCAACTGGGCATGTGTCCCAAGAGTCAATCGCCTGCCGATCGAGTCACACAGCACCAAATGATAGGATTATTTCCAGAAGATGAAAAATAATATTTCCAAAAGATGAGGAGTATAAAATAAAAAAGGCCTTTATTATGGGAACACGGGGAGAGAGGACTGGCGCACTGGCCACTGGAATTTGGTGATCTCTCTCACGCGGACACGTAGAGTGGGGGGAATATAAGTAGCCTAAGCTTAGGGCAGTGCCCTAAGGCCATTAGAGATGCACAGGTATTTCAATGGCACACGTTTGGCGCCAAGGGCAGATTCCAAAGGGTGGGGGGGGGTATAGGGTTACAGGTAAATCTCTAGGGGTGGGGGAGACAGGAGCTCCCTAATTCCAGCTGAGGCTTTTTCTGGCTACAGTGTCCGATCTGGGTCAGCAGCCCTTTCAGCACCAACCACATAGTTATAGATTAACTGACCATGTTGTCATGCTGTTCTGTATGCGTCGTCCCCCAAGTAACCTGTTTGCTGTGTCAACTTTTGTTCCCCTTGTAAGAGACAAATGATGCTGTGTCAACCATTATTCCCTTTATGAGAGACATATGTTCCTGGAATTGGCAGACCAAGGACTATGAATTGACTAACCACCCACTGTGACCTCAAGCAAAGGGGAACAAAGGCCCATCTTGTTTCTGTTTCTCATCGCTACATAATGATCAATGAGCTAATCATAAATGAACTATAAAAATCAGTCAAAATTCTAACTCAGTTGCACAGCTTTGCAAATTCCCTCTGCACTGTGTCGCTGGGCCAGCTAAAATAAAATTGCTTTTTTAAAAAAGACATCATCTTGCCCGTTTTTCATCTCGGGGATCTTGTCCCATTTTCATCATGGGGCCCTGTTTTTTGGGTGGGTTACAACATGTAACTATATGAAAAAATTTAAAAACAATTTTCTGTTTCATATAGCCCAACCACCCCCCTTTTAAAACCACTATTATTTTAAACTTACTATGTGAAGGAATAATCTCTCAAAAATACAGTAGCAAGCCAACTTTGATGGCTCACACTTGTAACCCCAGCACCCTGGGAGGCTCAGGCAAGAGAATGCTAACTTTGAGCCAAGCTTGTGCAATTTAGCAACTTTGGTGAGACCATATTTCAAAATTTTAAAAAGGGATATAGTTCAGTGAGAAAGTCCCGAGTTCAATTTCCAATACCACCTCAGCAAAAAAGAAGAAAGAAAGAATGAAAACAATAAAAGAAAAAACATGGTATGATTCATGGTCATAAATTTAAAGGGAGACCTGCCATCAGCATTGTGTAACAGTCCTTTTTAGTTATCACATAATACATATAGACTTACTATGAATATAATTTTAAATTTAATAAGAATTTAATAAAGATTGTGATCCTCCAAAGCATGAGGAAGCAAGAGGAGTTATAAAGAGTTGAAGATGATTAAGAGGTTGGAGTATTTTGCATTCCAATGCTCCCTCCTCATCCTCAGAGCAGCTATGTATCATCTTGCTCTCCCCTTTTTCCCTACCTTCAAATAAATCATCTGCTTTTATTCTAAACTCTGCTTCTTTAGTTCTTTATCGATGCTGGGTTTAGCATTGCCAGGAGCTGTATGTACCAGCAGAGCTGTATGCCATGTTGTGGTATTTGATAGCAGGGCATGACCCTCTCCAAACTTTACATTAACTGATGCGTTGGCAGCAAAGGCTGCCACATGATCTTGCAGACAAGAGCCACAACACAGGTGTCAGACTTCTTCCACCAATGCCCATCATACAAACGTCCCAGCTAAAACTTCCATCTGCTGCAACTACAACCACAGTCTGCTAGAAGAAGCCGCATCACTCATCACCCTCTCCCCAACAGCAGTTGGATAGTTTCTCAGAGGGGAAAATGTAAGAATGGGAGTGAGGGTGTGTGCCAGGGTGTGCAGGTAAGGAAAAGATAAGATGGAGGGCTGGTTGAGCTTCGTTAGAGGCTAATAGAGAGATTTACTAAGGGCGGAGGCCTTTCCCTCTGCAGAATCAGAAAGACAAAGGCAAAACAACAACCACAAAGAACTACTTAAACATAGTACTAGTCCTTAATCCCCACCCACCCACAATCCTTGCCTCCACCAAACAACAGAGAAGGTCATATGACCGGAAGAAGCCCCAGGGGAGGACCAAAAATAGCCATGGAGCCAATCAGATTCCAAGAGCCTACAGGGAATAAAGGATCTCAATTAAGAGGGGGCCCTAGACAAGAATCTACCAGTATTTCACTTCCCAAAGCTCACTACTCACTCGGAGTAGCTATCGACCATCTCTCTCTTACTCCTTTTTCTCTATCTTTAAATAAATTGTCTGGACAGTGCCACTGCAGGGCCTTGCAAGCCAGTGGAGTTCTCTGGGGCCTTTCAGCGATCTCCAGCCCCAGTGCCTGAGTCATCATGCCACCCTCTTTCCTCGTCAGGAAGCCCTGTGACCCTGATCACAAGCCTAACTATAGCAAGCTGCAAGATTCCTTTCCGCAGTTCACTTCCCAGCAGCTCCATGAGCAGGCCCGGCTGCTGGCAGCCATCCCACTTCCCAAAGTCCCCAACCGCACAGCCTCCCTGCCTTCGCTCATTTGGGACACTGTCAGGTTGCCTCTAGCTCAGCCGCTCGGCTGGGCCTCCCTTAGCCCCAGGAGAGTCCCAAGGCGGCTGAGCTGAACTGCCTTTGTGACAAGGACAGCAGGAAGGGATCCCAGCCCCCTATGCCACCTTGGCCAGCTCCTTCATCCTTCTCTGCCTCGACTTCTTCCCTGGAAGCTGAGGCCTATGCTGCTTTCCCACACATGAGCCAACAGCCCAGGTAGCTGGCTGTGCTCCCCATGGCCAAGGACCTCCAGTCTCACAAGGTCTTCAACTGCAAATACTGCAGCAAGGAATACCTCAGCCTAGCGCCTTCAAGATGCACACCTGGACTTACATGCTGCCCCGCCTGTGAACCACCTTCAGGAAGGGCCTGAAGGAGCACATCCGCACCCACACTTCGAGAAACCCTTCTCCTGTTCCCACTGAGCAGCACTTTCGCCAACCACTCCAACCTGTGGGCTTGGACATGGAGAAGTACCAGGGCAAGCCGTGCTCCCGCACCTTCTCCTGCAAGTCCCTGCGCCACAAGCACCAAGTGTCTGGTTGCTCGGGGTCCCCACTGACCTCCTACCTCTCCGGCCCTCCCTGCAGCACCCTAACTCCAGAAGGAAGGAGCGCGTCCTTGCCACCACCCCAGAGTTCCCTTCTGCGCACCCATCTGCCTGCGTTCATCCCTTAGGACTTTGGTGAAGCCCTGTTCCTGTTCTGTTCAGTCCACTCCTGGGCCATGGGGAGGAGCAAGAGTGGTCTTCCGTGCCTTTGCCTGGAGTCCTTCCCGGCAGCCCTGTGGGGCGGATTCTTGAGCTGGCCTCTGTGTGGGTTTTCGTATCCAGAGCTATTTGAATGGAGCTGCTTTGCGCCACAGGATAAAACTAACAGGCTGACTGGGAAGCTCCCACTCCACTCAGCAGGCCACTCATGCCCCTATTTCCACCTTCCCCAAGGAAACTTCAGGCCACCTCTTTCAAGGTGTGACTATGTAATAACCCACCCGGTGTGAGTCCCCAGCACAGACTGGAGGACAGACTGGAGGAGGTGTGTAGACCTCCTGATACCCCTGGGCCTGAGCAGCTATTTCAGCCTCCTGTTTGTCATGGTGACAACTGCCTGTTTTATGGGCAATTTAATATTGTCTCAAAAGGAACTGGGAATAATAGCCCTCAATTGTCACTAGCCAAGAAGGGTGCTTTGCCCTGACCAGTATGTCTCCCAGAACTATTTTGGGGGTCTGATAGGTGGGTGTCAGAGAAAAATGTTTACATTTTTAAAGGGACCACGGTACTTACATTTCAAGCAACATTTTGTATAAAGGAACAAGTTTCATATAACTCTATGCACAGTTGATATTCAATAAAGTGTTAATTTATTTTAAATAACTAGTCTGCTTTTATTTTTAAAAATATTTTTACAATTAAATGTAGGGAAGAAGGAAAGGATTTTGAACCTATGAAGATTGTGATGGCGACAGGGTTCATGCACTGCTGATTCCTGTGGAGCTGAATGGAAGTCAGAAGCTCCATGGAGGTCTGTTTCTCCACCTTTATTTTGGAGGAGGAGTTCACCCCACTTCAGTTCCTTGGGGATCCAGAAGGGCAAGCAGGTGTTCCTTGTTCCCGAAGGTTCCTCTTAAGCCATAGAATGGGTATTTTGGGAACTCAAGATGGCAAGGAAATTTTTGAAGACTTCCAAGGAGATATTCTCCATAACTCCCTGTTACACCTGTTAACTTTTTTTATTGCTGGTAGAAAATTATTTTTGTCATATAGTTTTCCCATTCCAGATGCAAAATTAGTTTTATTGCCTTCCAATGTTATTTTTGTGACTTTCAAATCTTGGCTCATAGGGTTAGTGGGACAGAATCTTACACATTTTCTCAAGATGATTGTTCTTAAAATTTGATATAGTACTAAATAAAATTTATGGCTCCTCTCTTACATGTTAACTGTGTAATCTTTTAAAAAAGTGTCAACAATCTTTATTAGAAATGATTGTATTGGCCAGGCAGGGTGGCACACACTTGGACTCCCACCATTGGAGAGGCTGAAGCAGAAGATCTCCATGAGTTTGAGGCCAGCCTTCAGCATACATAGACTCTAAAAACCACAAAAAGAAAGGAAGAAAGAAAAAAATTCATTATTTGTCGTAGTTACTTTTTACTCGTCGCTGAGACAAAATACCTGATGCCCAAGTTGGGAAAGAAAAGGTTTATTTCTTACAGTTTTTGGAGGTTTCAGTCCACACTCAGTTGGCTCCCAGGCAGGCAGGCATGGCTGGGCCACGGTTCATAGCAGCTGCAAACAGCAAACAGGAACCGGCAAAGAGCAAGACATACCTTCTTTCTGCCATTACATCACATTCTGGCTCCACCCCTATGTGGGTGGCACACTGATACCATCAATCCAATCACTAGACAATGAACCATCACAAATACACAGTGCAAACTCATGAGGCCTGGGGGACACACACATAAACCATGACATTATTATATGCGCTTATTTACTTCCAAATCTGACTCTTCTGTGCTTTAAACTGTATGTAAAGAATGTAAATTTAACTATCTCTAATAGCTCCAATTACATTTGTAAGCTTACACTTACTGATAAGTATTACACATTTTATTATCAAAACAACTTAAAAATGAATGGAAATATAAGAGCTGAAAAGCAAAAATAAATAAATTTTAAAAATATATTTAAAGGGAAGTGAAGGTGGCTGGTGGCCTATGGAGGAGACAGTGGGTTGATGGTAAGTGACAATGGCTAGGACTCCAGTGGGTACAAGCCTCACCTCCACCCCACCCTGAGGCTTCTCGATCACTGATCCCGTCTGTGTCACAGCATCTCAGTCCACTAACTGAGTCCGTGTCCGGCTGTAAAGGCACTTGAGCCACTGGCTTTGAGTCTGGGATCACTTGTGAGGCCAAAGGTAGGGGAAAGGTGCCATCCCAAACTCTTGCCAGCCCCGGTGCCTTTGCACAGACTGTGGTACCCACCATCCTGTGTCTATGCTGTGCCTCCAGTGTGGCCAAAGTTTCCTGATGTGTTTGCTTCCTCCTAGGCTGTGGGCTGTAGTATTAACACTCGGACTTCCCTTCCCCCATTATGTCGCCCTGATGAGTGCCCCCCACTCACCCTTGGTTGTAGCTGCTGGTCGCCAGTAATGCTGTCCCGGCCACCGCTCGAACACGTGTTACCTGTGAGCAGGGACTGGGCTATTTTCAGTGCAGGGAGGGCAAAGCAGCTGCTTATGATAGACAAAGTATTCAGGTACAAGGTAAAGATATTCAAAGAGCCAGAAAAGAGTATTTAATGATAATTACAAAGAGTACCTTCCAAACCTGGTGTGATGCTACAAATTTGTAATCCCAGCAAGTCAGGAGGCTGAGGCAAGAGAATGGAAAGTTCAGTCTAGCCTGACATCTTAGTGACTTGCCAGACCCTGTCTCAAAAGAATTTTAAAGAAGGCTGCAGATGTAGCTCAAGGTAAAGACCTGGGTTCAGTGCCCAGTAGTGGGGGGAGGGGGGAATTGTTTTATGTTTTTTTTTTTTTTTTTTTTAAGGAAAAGAATTAAAATGCAGGGCTGAGGTTGTAGGTCAGTGGTAGAGTACTTTCCTAACATGTATGAGACCCTGGGCACAATCCTCAGAACTACAAAAAGGAGAAACAAAAAATAAGAAAACTGCTAACAACTATATTGACACTTAATGCAAGGAAGAAGCTACTTTTTTTTTTGGAGACAGGATCTGCAATTCAAGCTGGCTTTGATCTTACTATGACGCCCTTGAATCCTGGCCTAAATTCTCTGCAGTCTTTCTGTCTCAGCCTCCCAAATGTGCCACTATACTCGGCTCAAAAAATCCATATCTTTTTTTGAGACAGAGTCTAGCTGTGTAGTTCAGCCGGGCCTTGAACCATTATGTAACTCCAGCTGGCCTCTGATTTTCATCAATCTATCTGCCTCACCATCCCAAGTGCTGGGATTGCATTGCTGGGATTATAGGTGTGTGCCACCACAACCAGCCAAGAAGTTACATTTTAAACCAATTTAATAGTTAGCAAACTAGTACTAGAAATTATGCCTCTTCTTAAATTAGCATGTGTCGTTTGACTCAACATCTTTTTTAATGCTTTGCCAACTATAAGGCCCAGTTTCTAAAAATAATTATACAGTCATCTTCTTGTTACTAACAATATTCTGTTTTCTTCTTGCAAAATTATAATTCTTCTGAGTATTCTGTAACCTCCAAATTTATTCCTTTTTTTTTAGTACTGGAGATTGAACCCAGGGGCATTCTACCACTGAGTTATATCTCAGCCCTTTTTTATTTTGAGAATTTCACCAAATTGCCAGGCTGACCTCCATCCTCTTGCCTTAGCCTCTGGAGTACCTGGAATAACAGGATTGTGCCACATGCCAAATACTTGTTCTTCATATATGACTCAATAAAGAAAAAAATATATATATATATGTATATATGTACATACACATACGGAGAGAGGTTATTTGGTTGCTGTTTTATGTATTTATTTTGTGGGTTTTTTTTTTTTTTTTTGTACTGGGTATCAAACTCATGATTTTGCATTTGCTAAGCAGGCACTTACACCACTGAGCTGAACCACTGGCCCTTTGGTTTGTTTATTTTTGTTTTTGTTTTTTTGGTTCAGGGGATTGAACTCACAACCTGGTGCTTGGGCTGGGTTATGCCAGTTTCTATTTTCAACCTTTTTCCTTATCACTTACTGTGATAGAGCAGAATACTCTAAGCACATATTAATTGATTTATTTATGGCAGGTTTACTGAATGCCTGCTCTATGCCAGGCACTGTTTGAAGTATTTGAGCTACATGAAGAATAAAATTAGTCCTGGGGGTGTAGCTCAGTGGTAAAGCACTTGCCTGCCAAGCATAAGACTGGGTTCAGTCTCTAGGACTGGGAAGGAAGATGAGGCCAGGAAAGAATACATAAAACTAATAAATAAAATTCTTGCTCTTATGGTACTTTTACTATAGGAAGGTGAGCGTATTAGTAGACAACTAAGCACAAAATCGTAGTATGCAAGGAGAAAAGTAAAGCAGCAATGGAAATAGAAAATGAGTATGTGAATCTCTGTGTGTGATGTTTTAATTTAGGGAAACAAGACATAGATCTCCACACTGAAAAGCTGACAGTTAAACTGAAATCTGAAGAGAATCAAAATGCAAACCATGTGGGAGGGGGATGAGGTGGGTGCACGCCTCTAATCCCAGCATTGGGGAGGCTGAGGCAGGAAGATCACTGTGAGTTCAAGACCAGTCTGGGCTACAAAGTGAGCTCAAGCCCAGACTGAACTGCACAGTGAGACCCTGTCTCAAAAAGACAAAAGAAAACAAAACAAACAATAAACAAACAAAATAAGCACATGCCATTGGCTGTGTACAGGCAGAGGGCGCAGCTGGGCGGGGGAGAGATGTTCTGGAATTAGCAGAGCTGGAGTCAATTCAACTCATGGACAGGGTGATCAAACGTGGACCCAGGATGGGGAGCAAAGGGACAAGGACAAGGTAGGCCCTAAGCTGTGGAACTCTGAAAACTACTAAAAGGACTGTGGCATTTACTACGAAGAAAATAGGGTGCCATGTGTGAAAGGTTTTGAGGAGTGAACTGATAAGAACTGACCAGGGTTTTGTTTCTATGTTGAAGTGTTCTTAAAGGGGACCCAAAGACAGAAGCAGAAACTCTGAGATCAGTTAGAAATCTGTCGTCACAAATTGGATAAAAATTATGTGGATTTGGACTTGTTTGAAATTGGAATAGTTTTTGAAATGCTGCCCTAAAGATTTATGGATGGATCCAATCCTTTGGAAGATGCTTGTAAGACGTGGGAGGCTCCTGAAGCAGGACCCAGAGCAGCAAGAAGATTTGGGACACAAATTTGAGAGTCAACAGCAGATAAATCTTAGCTTGGGGGAGCCTGTGTGTGCTCCCCCAGAGATTATAAGCAGGGAGAAAGTCCAAGGACCAAGCACTGCAACATTCTGACACAGTGGAAATCTGAGAAGGAAAGAGTGAAAATTGGCTTTTGAATTTAGCAATACAGAGGAAACTGTTTTCATTTTTAGTAATACATCCTCTCATATATAACATTGCCTCTTAATTTCCATGTGAATTTGAATTGCTTTTTTTTTGGCTTTTTGAGACAAGTTCAGGCTGACCTTGAGCTCACTTTGTAGCCCTGGCTGGTTCCTAATTCGAAACGATCCTCCTGCCTCAGCCTCTTGAGTACTGGGATTACAGGCGTGAGCCACCACGCCCAGCTGTGAATTTGAATTCTTAAACTCTTGAGTTTTAGACATACTAGTGAATTCATAGTTGTTATGGAAACCTTTATGGTGAGTTATGGAAACCTTTATGATGAGTTTTGTTGTTGTCGTTTTTCTTGTTGTTGTGTTTTATACCAGAAATCGAACTCACAACCTCACATTTGCCAGGCAAGCGCTGATGCTGCTGGGCTATGTCCCCAGCCCCCAAGAGGGGTTTCTTGTTGATTTTTATTAATTGGACAGTCTTACTATGTAGTTTAGGGTGAAATTCATTTCACTATATAGCCCCGTCTGGCCTCTAATTAGCTTCATTCTCCTGCCTCAGTCTCCTCAGTGCTACAACTACAGAAATGTGTCGCCATGTTCATCTATCCTCTAGGTGAACCTAGCTACAATGACGGATGAACACCAAGATGTTTGTGCTGGGAATGTAGTTCAGGAATAGAACACTGGCCTAATATGTGCAAGGCTAGGTCTGAGCTGTGTTGCAATAATGTACTTTAAAATGCATACAACATGAACTATGTTGGAAGCTTTATAAAAGCCATAATCATAACTCTTTCCATATGTCATAGACTAGCCCTGTAGTATCCTAATCTTCATGTGGTCTCTCAGCCACTTTCTTCTGAGTATTTTAAAAGTTACTTTCCTCCCTATTTTTGGTCCACCCTGACACATGTGAATGTTAGAATAAAGCAAACTTTTTTCTCCATGAATGATCACCAATTTCTGGATCTCAGCTCTCTCACATATGTCATAACTAACACATTTTCAAACAAGCTTTTTCTTCTATTATACAAGGCCTCACTATGTGACCCAGAGTGGCCTCAAATTTGACGATCCTCCTGATTCAGCCTCCTGAATGCTAGAACTGTAGGTATGTGCTGCCATGCCAGCCTCCATAATTATCTTACTTTTTTTTTTTGACAGTATGGGGGTTTAAACCCAGGACTTGAATACAGTGCTCCATTTTTTATTTAGTATTTTTTTATTTTGAGACAGTCTCATTAAGTCACTGAATTGCCCAGGCTGAGCTAGAACTTTTCATCCTTTTGCCTCAGCCTTGAAAGTGTTTGTGTTATAGGCATGTATTATCATGCCCAGCCTCCTTGAATAAATTTTAAATGAACAAACATTTAGAGCTGGGCAGAGTGGTACACGCCTGTAATCCCAGCGCCCTTAAGGATGAGGCCAGAGGAACTCTGTGAGTTTGAGGCCAGTGTGAGCTACACACTGAGATCTTGTCTCAAAAATAAAATAAATCCATAAATGTTAAACAAAAAGTACAATATGGGTATTGTCTCTTTTGTGTTTTTTTTTTAGAGTCTCACTGTGTAATTCAGTCAGGCCTAAAGTTCTCAGTGATCCTCCTTATTTAGTCCCCCAAGTGCTGGGATTATAGGCATATGCTATGGTGCCCTGCATACAATTTTGAAATCAGGACCTTTTAAGATGTTTTAAATAATGTAATAACACCATGTATCTAGGTATTTATGTGACCTCTAGGTAGTAGGTAGTGTGTGTTGCTTGCACACTTCCTTTTTCTTTCATGTTTTACTATATGGTTCAGACTTGCTTTGAACTCACTTTGTAGCCCTGCCTGGCCTCAAACTTGCTTAGATTCTCCTGCCTCAGCCTCTGGAGTGCTGGGATTACAAGCATGTACCACCACTGCAGACTCTGGCTCCTGGTTGCTTTATTGTATACCTTGAGGAATTTCCTCCCACATCCCAGTCATGGAATTAATATGTGCTATTCTGTTAGTGACCCCCAGATGTGTGCTTCAGGAAGATGGAAGTTGTTTTTTTTGAGCCTGTCGGAGCGCCTACCCATCTATTGTTGTACCTCCCTCCCCAACTCCTCTGTGAATCAGTATTAAGAATTGAAATCATTGCATTTGGATCCAGAACACAGCTGTGATGCTAAATATATTTTTATGATGCATGCTCACGCTTTTGTTTCGGTAGTTTATTGTTGTTTTTAAAGATTTTTTTGTTGTTTGTTGATTTTGTTTTGTTTTGTTTTGTTTTTGAGACAGAGTCTTGTTATGTAGTTCAGTCTGGTGTAGAACTCACTATGTAGCCTAGCCTGGTCTTGAGTTCACTGAAATTCTCCTGCCTCATCTTCCCAAGTGCTGGGATTACAGGCGTGTATCACCATATCCCATTTATGCTAACACTTTTTAAATCTTCACAAACTATCAGGAAGTAACTGCTGAAATAGAGTCCTAACTCACTATCTGCATGCAGCTGTTGGGAAACACCTCCTATGTACTATTTGAAACCCAGGAAGGCCAAGTCTCCTTTAGCTTCAACCGCTGCCTAATATTCTTAAGCATTCACTACATGCAAGAGACATGAGCTGTACTGAGAGTCGGAGAAAAGAATGGAAAACGAGGGCAATGCCACAAGTCAAAACTCACAAATGACCAAAATAACACTGTAAGACTAATCACTAAGTGGAAAAAGTTGCTTTAACTCGAACCCAGGACTCTATCTTCAAATCAACAATTCTCTGTAGGGTGTATGCATTCAGTAATCCCACTCCCTAACCCACGCCCTAGGCCTGGCTGCCAAAACAGCACCGCCTACCTTGCTTGTCTCGAGGGTGTGGTCACGTGATAGGGTGGGACCAATCAACAGCCAGTCCGCCTGGTGGGGGTCTTCCATAAAGCCCCAGACACGGCCAGCCGGCTATCCTGCGGCAGCCATTTGGACTGGAGCTACTGACGACGTCCGGCAAACGGAGCCTCTGCCCCGTACTACTTCGTCGAGTGCAAGCAGGAAGAGACAAACCGATAAGGTCCTTTTCGTAAAAGGTAATAGAAATTCTGCAAATGGCACCACACTAGCTGTTCATCTGGTGAGACCCCGGGGAAGAAAACCGTTTTTTCCTCTTCCCCCTCCCCCATTAACAATGGGCGACGGGCAGGGCAGTTAGGGAGAAACCACCGAGGTGCGAGCCTGAAGTCTGAGCTGTGAGTTGCTTTAAGAACTGTTACCAGTAGGCCGTTTTTCACCCCTTTCCTGTCTCCTCCCCATGCTTGTTTTTCTGCAAGGGTTGGGAGTAGGGCTGGGAAGAAGGAGATTGGGGCAGCATCCACAGAGTTGCACACTTGGACTGTTAGCTCTTAGGTCTTGGACTGATAGGTTCCTCTTAGTGCTGTAAATTGGGCATGGCAGAAGTTTAACTGGCATCTGCGTTTAATATTGGTTGACATTTGGAAAGACAGATCTTTTTCTTGATTGATTGATTGATTCATTCATTCAATTAACTTTTAAATTTTCAGAACATGAAAAGCTCCTGCTAGGGGGCTGCAGAATCGGAGGTGGGCTTGACCTTAAGGTACTGCCCTTTGAGTGAAGCTCTAGTAGAAGAATGTTTCAGAGAAATAGGTGATAGGGCGGAATAGGGTGGCACAGGGATGGCACTGTGAGTCTTTGAATGACTGAGCCAATGTCAGCTTGGGTGGTGTAGCAAGAGATGAGGCAAGTGAGATGCACCAGGGAGCACACTATAAAAAGTGTTAAAAAGAAAGACAGTGTATTGAAGAATGATCTCCCTCCTTTATATATATATTATATATAATATATATGTATTTGTACTGAGGATCAAACTCATTAACTCCCACTTTCCAGGCAGGTGCTTGTGCTCCTGAGCTAAACTCCTGGGTCCATCATTATTACATTAATTCATGTGAAAGATGACAAATGATTGAACAAAAGCAGTGGGTTTGGGAGACATTGAATGAGAGAATATATAAATTTACATTTAGCAGTCACTTGTATAAAAGTATTCGCTACCTTGGAGTGGCTGAGAATTGCATAAGAAAATGTGTAAATTTATATTGGGAGAGGGTTAAGACAGGGACTTGCTATATAGTTCACACTGGTCTTGACTTCCCTGTGTAACCCAGGCTCCAACTCATGGTGATCCTTCTGCCTCACCCTCCCAAGTGTTGGGACTGCAGCCTGTTTACCATCATCCCTAGCTGCTTTATAAATATTTAATAAGTTAACAAATAGAATTTGGAAAATGGTATCCTGGAAACCAGAGTAGAGTTTTAAGAGAGTCATAATCATACTCAAGTAGCCTGTTACTGTAAGGCCAAGTAAGATTCAGAAAGAATCCATTGGACTTAATAACTAAATATGGTAAGTGTTAAATAGTTTGTGGGGATTTTTGGTAGAATATGAGGAAAAGTGTGAAGTGAGGAGTAAAAAGAAAGTAGTTTTTGCAGACACCCAATATGAGATACAGAGCAGATTGAGACCACAAGCAGATAATAGATAAAGATTTGGAGTATTTAAGTATTTATTATTGGGTATTTAAGTATTGATTATGAAGAGATACTAATGACATACAAACTCCAGTCATCTTAAGGGAAAAATTTTTAATGAACTTGAGAAAATATGTACAGAAATGTTGAAACAAGCACAGGAACTGTGTATGTGGTGGTACATACCTGTAATCCTAGCTACTTGGGAGTCAGGAAAGGATGGAAAGCTCATGCCCAGCAAGTTGGGCTATAAGACAATTTAGCAGGACTGCCTCCAAATTTAAAAAAAAAAATTGCAGAAGTAGCTCAATGATAAAATCTTTGTCGTGTAATTCAATCCCTGGTACCTTTTTTCATTTCTTTTTCTTTTTCTTTTTTAGTTAAAGATAGAGAAAAGAAAGAGCAAAGACCTTCAGGAGTGGGTATTATCTTAGTCTCAGGACTCAGAGTTCTAGACCGGAAGGCTCCTCAGACTGAATGGCTGAAAGCATTGGCCCAGAGAAGACTAATATCTAAACTATATAAGGAGCTTAGAAAACTTAGACCTTCCCAAATTTAAAGACCCACTCCATATATGGGCATCTGGAGAATAGACACTTTACAGAAAAAGAAGTACAAATAGCTAGCATGCAAAAAATGCTAAACATTGCTGAAAAATATAAATTAAAACATCTCACATCAGAAAGAACAGCTGTCATCAAAAAATCAATAACAAATGCTGGCAGGGTTCAGGGGGAAAAAGAACTCTTCTCAGATTTTGATAGGAGTGTAAATTGGTACAACCACTATAGAAAGCAATATGGAGATTCCTCAAAAAACAAAAGGTCCCCAAAAAATGTTTTTTAAAAAGGAAAGTTTCTGCCGGGCGTAGTAGCTCATGCCTGTAATCTCAGCACTCGGGAGGCTGAGGTGGGAGGATCGTTGCCACTTTGAGACCAGCCTGTACTACAAAGTGAGCTCAAGGCCAGCCTGAACTGCATAGCTAGATCCAGTCTCAAAAAAGAAAAAAAAAAAAGGAAAGTTTCCATTTGACCCAGCTATGGCCCTCTAAGTATCTTCCTAAAAGAGTTAAAAGTCAGTAATATATATGTACTCAAGTTTATAGCAGCACAATAGCTAAATCTGGATAACAGCCCATATGCCCATCAAAACAGATGAATGGATAAAGAAAATGTGGTGTTTATCATTTATATAAATGGATGTAACTTGAGATAATATTAAGTGAAATAAATCAGACACACAACTTTAAATATTTCATTATTCCTCTTGCTTGAGGAAACCCAAAGTATAAATAAGGAAAATGGGGAGATACTAGGAAGTACAAAGAATTCATTTAAATGGGAAGAGGAATAAGAGTTGAGGGGTGGAGGAGGGAAAAAGAGTTTAAAGAAAAAAGCATTGAAGGGGAAAAAATGGGAGGAGAAAAATGTAAAATGCCAGGGAAACAGGTTGGAAAGAGAGGAGGACAAAAGAAAAAGAATGTGTTATGTACATGTACAAATCTCCCATGATGAATGTGATCATTATGTACTGCAAACGTGTTAATGGAAAAATAAATTCAAAAGGACATTTTCCTCAGAAGTTGTTGATAGAAATATATCTGATAGGTATTTGTATATTTGTAATGTTGTAGTTACCAGGATATTTATCGCAACATTGCTTACAGTAGTAATAATGACAATAACCATATATGTGTATCTATATGATAATATATTACACAGTTATTAAAATGAATTAGGAGGGGCTGGGGATTTAGCTTAGCAGCATAAGCACCTACCTTGGAAGTGTGTAGTCGTGAGTTTGATCCCAGGTACCAAAAAATATAAAAATTAAAAATTAAAAAAAATGAATTAGGAGCCAACCAGGTGGAATATGCCTGTAATCCCAGCACTTAGAGGCTAAGGCATGAAGATAGAAAATTTGAGACTAAACTGGAATACTAAGTGATTTAGCCAGGCCTTGTCTCAAAATAAGCATTAAAAAAGGGCTAGAGATTTGACTTAGGGCAAAAAGGCTTTGGGTTAAACCCCTAGAACTGGGAAAAAAAGAATTGGGCAGCAATGTAAGTGCTATCCAAAGACATTTTCTTAGAAATAAGTGCAAAAAACCCCATTTCTATGTATAGAAATAAGTTCTGAACAATAGAAGAGATGTTAATTGGCAGAGTTAAGATGGTATAAATTTTGCTGTATACTGTTTTCATCAAAATGTCATGTCATGTGGATCTTAAAATTCAAATAAACTGTTTTTATTTCTCTGGGTTTTCCTTTTTGTAAGAAATCCTTAAATTTTGCACCAAGAATCCTTGGACTTACCAGTTATTTTGTGATGAGTTAATGAGTAAACAAAAAGGTGGTGATATTTTTATGCAACTTATTCATAGAACCATGGAGTGAGTTGACAAAAGAATACTACACTATTCACAATAATCTTCAACAAAGAAAACTAGGTCTTTTCATAATCCTTTATGGAGCATTGTCTTTGGGCAATTGTAACTAGGGATTACTACATAACATTCAATTCTTGATGCTAGACACCTGTGATGTCTTTTTAGAAACATATCCATAGGCAAGAATGTTTAAAAAAAATAAAATAACAACTCACTTAAAACAATGGACTTTTCACATAGAAAGAACACGTTTTATGTGTAGTCACAATAAAAAAAGAGACAGGGTCTCTTAAAGTAGCTAAGTTGTGTAGCCTGGACTTGAATTTATGATCCTCCTGCCTCTGCCTCTAGGTATACTATGATTATAGGCATGTGACACTGTGTCCAGTCTAGCCAAGCTATTTTTTAAAATAAACAAGATTAAAATACTTTGTATATAAGGTGGAATAATTACAAATACTTTGTAAGAAGGAAAATTTCTTAGTGTTTGTTTCTATATAGTAAACTTCATCTCATTTTAAACAAAGGCCCCTAAGGAATGCCAAGCATTCAACCCTAAGAAGATAACAAAACATTAGCTCTTTTGCCCAATGACAATTAGCAAAAGTCTTTTTGTTCATTTTCAGTCTATCCTGCAGCCGTTATCAATAATAATAAACTTAAGTTTATTAAAAATTTTCAAATATAAAACAACTGTCAGCATTTTGCCATTTTTGCTTTTCTGTGTGAGTTTCTTTCTTCAGACTTTTAAAACACATTAAAGGTAGAACCACCATTCACACTGTACTTTTTGAACGTGTGTTTTTTTTGTTCTTCCCTACACAATCACCATATTATTACATCTGTCAAAAGGAATAGTTACCTCACTTTCCCTAGGTTGTCCCAGAAATGCCAGTTATAGCTGATCTGCGATTTGATATAGGACGAGTTGAATTTATTAGGTGACTTAATCTCCAATAGTACCTCCTTATTTTCTTTAGTGGCTTTGACTTATAAAAAAAGACTGTGGCCAAGCATGGTTGTACATACTTGTAAACCCAATCACACAGGAGCCTGAGGCGGGAAGATTGGAAGTTTAAACCCAGTCTGGACCATTGTCTCAAAAAAAAAAAAAAAGCTCAGTGTTTCCTGAATTCAGTCCCCAGTACTGCAATGAATAAAATACCTGTTTGTCTTGTGGGAATGTTCCATATTCTATATACCTTTGTGGTTTCGTTTAATTTATTCTAGGGCTAGTCCATAGAACTTTCTGGCATTATGACAGTGATTTATATCTGTGTTGTCCCATACAATAGTCACTTGCCGCATATGGCTATTAAAAGCACTTGACATGTGGCCAAGTTTTTTATTTTATTCTATTTTATTTTGGTTAATTTAAATTTAATACTTACTTGTGGCTAGAGACTGTCATATTGCACCATACAGTTCCAGTCTCTGAAACCTGAAAGCTAAGTGTCAGGTGTTAATTACATTTAAATTGCATGCTTTTGGTAAAAACCCTTTATAGATACCTTAATGGTAACATGTTTTTAGCTATATTAAACACTACCAAGAGCCCTGGGAAGATAAGTGGAAGGATAGTGAGGGATGTAAAGTGTTTGAGGTTATTAATGACTTGGTGGGGTGGGGGGGAGCATTTTGGAAGTCAAAGCCAGATGGGTATATTTGACTTTTTAAAAGAGTAGTTAAAAAAAGCCTGGGTATGGGGCTAGGGATGTAGCTCAGTGGCATAAGCGCCTGCCTTGCAAGTGTGCAGTCGTGAGTTCGATCCCTGGTACCGATAAAAAAAGAAAGAAAAAAAAAAAAAGCCTGGGTACAAAAATTTTTAAACTGTAATCATCATGTAGTAGGAAACACTACAGTTTTTTTTTTTTAAAGAGTTTAGCTTTCAGCTTCCCCCACTATCAACATCCCACACTGGAGTTGTACATTTGTTACAAATGGTGAGCCTACAGACACACCAATATCCCCCAAAGTCCATAGTGTGTATTACATTCACTTGTGTTATGCATTCTACAGATTTGACAAATGTATTTCATACACAATAGTTTCGCTGTCCCCTCCCCCCAACGTTTCTGTTTATTCCTCTTCCTCAAATACTTGGCAAGTGCTAATCTTTCTACTACTCATAGTTTTTTTATGTAGTTGGAATATGCAGTTTGTAGACTTTTCACATTGTCTTCCTTCAGTAAGTAATATCAATTAAAGTTTTCTCCTTACCTTTCCATGGGAGTGATAATTTTTTATTATTTGTGTGTGTGTGTGTGTGTGCTCCTAGGTTTGGAATGTAGGACCTCACACATGCTAGGCAGATATTCAGCTGCTGAGCTATATCCCCCATCCCTTGTTTAAATTTTGAGATAAGGTCTTACTAGTTTCCCAAGCTAGGCTTGAACTTGGCAATCTTCCTGCCTCAGCCTTCTGAATAGCTACGTAAACAAATGTGCATCATCTCACCTGGTGATATTTCATTTCTTTTCAGTGCTGAATAATATTGCTCCACATGGTTATATTACAGTTTAACCATTTGCCTATAGAAGGACATCTTGGTTACTTCCAAGGTTTACCAGTTATGAATACAATAAGTAAACAACAAGTGTTCAGGTTTTGTTTGAGAAATGTTTTGTTGCTGAGACAAAATATCTGAAACTCAAAGGAGGAAAGGATTATTTGGCTTACAGTTATAGAGGTTTCAGTCCATAGTCAACTAGTTTCAGGGCAGGGTGGCACAGCCAAGAAACAGATCATGGCAAAGCAGGGCAGGCAGAAAGCAAAAAGCAAGCATCAAACAATGACCCTCTTTCTGTCCCTTATGTCTTATGATGATTACCCATCCTTAGGGCAGGTAGTACTCACATCCTTAATTCTAGCATCACATCCTTGATCCCAGCATCATACATCATAAATCCATCCACTTCCACAAAGTCCCATCTATGACTGCATGAGATTTTGGGGAGACATCTAGATCAAAACTATAGCAGGAAAGTTTTATTTGATTGGTTGATTTGCTTGTTTGTTTGAGACAGGGTCTTGCAATGCAGTTGAGTCTGGCCTTAAATTCACTACGTAGCCCAAAAGGGCCTCCAACTTGAGGTGATCTTTTAGCCTCAGCCTCCCAAGTGCTGGGATTACAAGCGTGCCCTACCACACATGATTTGGGAAGATATTTTTTAGGAAAAAAATTAAGGAACTGGTTAGAGGAACTTGGTTAAGGAGCTTGGTCTGTATACCAAGATGCCAGCAGACATTAATTCCAGGTAATTAAGTGTGGAAAAGAAAAACAAAAGACAAAACAAAACATTGTATTTTTTACTTTAAAGTAGTTACTTGACAAATACATTTAACTAAAATATTTACTCGACAAATTCATGATGTACAATGTGATTTCAAATATGTATGCATTGATAGTGATAATAAATTATCACTATTAAATTAACATTCATTATCCCTGATACATTAGATTCCCAGATCTTATAAATAAAAGATTATATCATTTAATCAGTATCTCCTCTTTTTCTCTTGCCTCCCAGCCCCTGGCCACCAGCATTCTACTCCCTCTTTTTGTTGTTTGTGTGTGTGCTTTGTGGTGCTGAGTTTGAATCCAGGGCCTTGTGCATGCTTAGCATGTGCCCTACAACTGAGCTACATCCCAAGCCTGGCTCCTGTTTTTATGACTTATCTAGATTCCACATGTGAGATCATGCAGTATTTGTTTTTATGTGCTTGGCTTATTTAACTTAACACAGTGCCCTGCAGGTTCATCTCTGTTGCTGGAATTGGAAAGTTTTTCCCTCTTCTGGGAACTGGCTATTGTGAATAATTCTACAATGAATATGGTTTGTCAACATCTTGAGATACTTCATTTCATTTATACATAAATATTCATATACATATAATCTACAGAAATGAGATTGCTATAGAGTAGTTTTTGGAGCCACTTCTGTGGTGTTTTCTGTAATAGTCGTGCCATTTACAGTCCCTTCAACAGTGTACATGGGTTGCCTTTTCTTCATATTTTCTCCAATAACATCCTATCTTGTCCTCCCTCCCACCACCACTGTCTTTTGGAGACAAAATTTCACTCTGTAGTTCAGGCTGGTGTTTAACTTTGTAGCCCAGGATGACCTGGAACTCACAATGATTCTCCTGCCTCAGCCTCCTGAGTGCTGGGATTACAGAGGTGTGCCACCATGCCCAGCTTATCTTGTCTTTTGATAAGTCATCCTAATCAGGTGTGAGGTGATAGCTCTTTGTTATTTGCATCTTTGATGATTAGTAATGCTAAGCACCATTTTATATACTTGTGCTTTTGTATGCCTTTGAAAACATAAGTATTCAGGTCCTTTGCCTAATTTTTATTTTTTTCTATTGTTTATTATACATTTTAGATATTAGCCCCTTATCAGATATATGTCTTGAAAAATATATTTCATTCTATAGGTTTCATTTTGTTGATTTCTTCCTTTGCTATATAGAAGCCTTTTAGTTTTATATAGCATCATTTATTTATTTTTACCTTTGTGCTTATGGTGTATGTGTGCAGTGCTAGGAGTTGAACCCAGGGCCTTGTGCATACAAAGCAAATGCTCTGTGACTGAGCCACATCTCCAATCCCTATGGCGTAATTAACACTAAGGCCCATGTTAAGGAATTTTTTTCCTATTTTTAATAAGTTTTACCATTTTAGAGCTTACATTCAAGTAATTAATTCATTTTTGAATTTATATATGAGTATTTCATTTAGAGTTAATTTTTTTATTTATGGTGTAAAAAAAGTTCAGTTTCCCTCTTACATATGGATTTCCTATTTTTTCTAGCACCATTTACTGAAGAGACTTTCTTTTCCGCACTGTTTATTTTTATCAAAGATTAGTTGACCTTACATGCATATGTTTACTTCTGGATTCTATATTGTGTTCTATTGGTCCATTTCTGTTTTTATGCTAGTGTTAGGCAGTTTTGATTAATATAACCTGGTAATGTAGTTTGAGAGCAAGGGAGAGGATGTGATGCTTCTAGCTTTGGGTTGGGTTAGTTGGTTTGGATTTGGTTTATTTGAGACAGGGTCTTATGGTATATTCTAGGCTGCCCTTTTACTGGAGGTAATCCTCCTGGCTAAGCCTCCCAAAGTGCTGAAATTACAGGGGTGTGCCACCCTGCCTGGTTCCAGTTTTGTTTTTAAGATTGTTTCGGTAGCTGTTTTTGATGCCTGTAATCCCAGCACTGTGAGAGACTAAGGCAGGATTATGGGCAAATTTGAAGACAGCCTGGGCAATTTAGTGAGATCTTGTCTCAAAGTGAAAAACAGAAGAGGGATGTACTCAGTGGTAAAGTTCCCCTGGGTTTGATCCCCAGTACCACAAAAAGTGATTACCAGATCATTTTCATATCTCTATGGGTTTGAGGATTTTTTTTCTATTTCCCTGTTAAGTGCCATTGGAATTTTGATAGATTTTATTGAATTTGCAGCTCACTTTGGGTATTACAGACATTTTCACAGTATGAATTCATTCAGTCTGTGACCATGGGTATCCTTGGGTTTTCTTCAGTTTGCTTCATCAGTGTCTTACAGATTTCAGTGCACAGATCTTTAACTTCCTTGGTTAAGTTTATTTGAAAGCATTTTACTTCGTTATATTTTTTGTGTATTAAGGATCAAACCCAAGGCCCCATGTGTGCTAGATAAGTGCTCTACTATTTAAGCTATTTCCCAGACATACTTTTTAGATAGTTTGGTTTTATGGATAGAAATGGAACTGATTTTTTAATGTTTATTTTTGTATCCTATAACTTTATTGAATTCATTCATTGGTCCTAAAAGTTTTTTTAGTAGCTTTCAATCAAAGTTTTAAAAATACGTATTGTATCATCAAAAGATAACACTGTCCTTTCCAATTTGGATTTTTTTTTTAACTCTAAATGCATTGGATAGGCCTTTTATGTTGGATATAAATGCAGCTATATTAAATGAGCTTAGAGGAAGGCCTTCCTAAATCTTTTTTTTTTTTTTTTTTTTTTTTTTTTTTTTTTTTTTTTTTTTGTCTTTTTCCTTTTTATCGGTACCAGGGATCGAACTCATGACTGCCTGCTTGCAAGGCAGGCGCTTATGCCGCTGAACTAAATCTCCAGCCCCAAGGCCTTCCTAAATCTTATAAGAAAGAAACATATAACAGTGGCAGTAAAGGAATAATTAATGAAATAACAGGGAAAAAAGAAAGAAGATCATTGTGGAAAAGAAGTAAAATTTTTATGAAGTAATGAGAAAATAGATGAGATTGAAGGAACAATGACCCAGATCCTTTCTGGAGGCCCTAAGCTAGTTTTGATGCTAGTTGTGAGAGATGATATATACTGGAATGAGGGTTACAGTGGGGAAAGTAATGGAAATTTGAGATTAATTTTAGAGAAGGAATAAAAGCATTTGACAAGAGATTGACGAGTGAGTGGTTGGGAGGAGGCTTGAAGGAAAGACAAGATGTCTAGGGTTTTGTCTTAAGTAATAGTGTCATTATTTGATAAAGAGATATTTGGGGGGAAGAGAAAGGATGATAGAGGCTAAAATCAGATCAGCTGACGATTTCTTTGTTAGCTAGACTAGTTCAGAAGCCCTTTAATGGCCTGTCAGTTTTAGTCCTGCTCTCGTCAGTCTATTCTTGGCCTATATTTAGAGAATAAACTTTTAAGTTCTATTGCCAAGAAGTCTATGTAATCTAGCCTCTGTCTGATTTTTTTTAATACTACTCTTCCTTCGTTATGAGATCTTGTCTCAAAATACACCACCAAACAAACTACTCTCCCCTTTTCTGTGCTCTGCTGGTCTCCATTCTTTGTTAAGCATAGCATAGCAAGCCTGTTCCCACCTAAAGGCTTCTCTGCCTGCTATTTTTCCTTCTTTGAAACCTATCTAGAGTGTCACCTTAAACAAATTTATTAGTTAGAATGCTTATAACTGATTCATTCTCCTGCCTCCTCCCCTTCTTCCCTCCTTCTTTCTCCTTTCTCTCCTTCTCCCTCCCCTAATGAGTTTTTAATTTTACTTTCTTTAATATTTTTACTATTATTATCATTTGGTGTTGAGACTTAAACCTACGATCTTGCGTATGCTAAGCACGCACTTTGCCACAGGGCTACCCTCGAAGTCCCTATGAAATGTTTGTGTGTGTGTGTTTATGCATGTATTTTGGTACTGTGGACTGAACCTAGGGACTCCACATGACCAGTGAGCTACATCCTAGACTAGTGATGGCAACCCTTTTGGAACTTTCAATGATAAAAAACAGCCCACTGTTGTATGTGTGCCATAGATTCAACCACTGTCCTAACCCTTCCTATTTTTTGAGGCACAGAATCTTAAGTTGTCTAGACTGTAGTAGCTGGGATCACAAGGATGTGCCACTATCCCTAGCTGAATAATTTTTTTTACATTTTATTTAAATTAGGAAAAAGAAAAAGAAAATAAAAATTAGCCAGAAAACCCTTTACTTTTTTATTTTCACTAAATTAACAGTTATAGGATACTTATATGCTAATAATATGTTTAACATTCCTTGCTGTTTCTTTAACCGGAATTTATAGACTTTCCTGCTAAAATCTCAGTTTTATATTTGAAAGGCAGAGAGAAATTCTGTGAAATATTGAAATAATTTAAACCACCTTAGACTTAGAAGTACATATAAATGAAACAATTTATATTAAGTTAGAAAAAGGTTGGTATTTGTTTAGAATTTAATTTGTTGTTTTTGGATTTTTTCTATCTTAAGTGTGTTTTAAATACAGTGTCATAAAAAATATAAATAAGTACAATATCATTTTCTCTGAAATAAATCTTTTCAGTTCCTATGAAAACCATTTTTGGTCTAGCTAGCCATGGAGTGATGCACCACACATCACAGCTGTCATCACAGCTACCCGGGGTGGGGGGTAAGGCAGGAGGATCACTAGTTCCAGTTCAGTCAAGGTAACATGGTGAGACCCTGTCTCAAACCAGACACATAAAAATGGCTGGGAATATTGCTCAATGCTGTGTGGGTTCAATCCCAAATACCAGAAAAACAAAAACAAAAAAATGTTTAAAGTGTTTCTGAGGTACTCATGTTTCCTTTTTCAGAGCATATACTTGTAGAGAGCACTAGAGCATCCAGATTTGAAGCAGTCAGGAATGTCCCTGCCAAGTCGACAAACAGCTATTGTTAACCCGCCTCCACCAGAATACATCAATACTAAGAAAAATGGGCGGCTGACAAATCAACTGCAGTATCTACAAAAAGTTGTCCTGAAGGCGTTATGGAAACATGGCTTTTCCTGGCCTTTTCAACAGCCTGTGGATGCTGTGAAACTGAATTTACCTGTAAGTATGTCTTATAATTATGTTAATTTAAAAAGAAGAATCCTATAAATCTTCGTAACCAGCCTCTAACATCATATATATAACACATATATATCATATATATATATATGATCATATATATACATATATATAAAATGCTAAACTTAGTCTAATGTTTTTATTCATTTTCTTCTGTGATACTTTTTTCTGCTGTGCAACTTCCTCTTCTGGTTTTGGAACAGTGTGTTCCGTTTCAGTAAGTATCATCTCAGTGTGGCAGGGAGCTCATTTATGGCTTCATCTGACTCTGAGTATAGTGAGCATCTTGGAGGTTTTGTTCATTCACCTGGATATATTCAGGGACTACAGAATTGACATCTAAACTCAAATTCAGTGTTACTCTGCATTTTTAAGTATCAGAGAAATCAGCACTCTTTTTGGGTCACTGACCTTGTGTCTAACATCTGTTTGGCATAGATAGATCTCTCCCCACTCAGCATTTTAACACTGGAGTGACTACCACAGTCCCTGATCCTGCCCCTCTTCTCCCCCTGCCACTCTCTTCCTCCTTGTTCATGTATGTGTGCAACACAATAGTTATACTCTTTTTGGGCATTGCTGTATGCATGTAGCATATCTTGGTCATTTTTTATTCCTTTACCTTCCGCTTTCCTTCCCTCTTCCCTGTGATTCCTTTCCCATCTCTGGAAGTCTATCATCTTGTTTTGTACCATCTCATGTTTAAACATGAGTATGCATGTATCACTCTAGTAAGATATCTTTAATTTTTTTGTATGTGTGGTTTTGTTTTTTTTTTTGAGACAAGGTCTTGCTGTGTAGTTCAGGCTGGTCCTGAACTCATTATACAGGCCAGGCTGGCCTTGAACTTGTGGCAGTCCTGCCTCAGCCTCCTTAGTGATAGCATTATAGGCATAACCCACCACATTCAATTTTTAATTCTTTTGTTTAAAAGAAGATCTCTTTTATTCTTTAGTGGCCCACTATATCACTGTAGTAAGATTGTCATTAATTCTTATGTTTGTTTTTTGTATTTTGTATATTTCAGACTGTCTTGAACTCATGTAGCCAGGCTAGCCTTGAACTCATGGGGGTCCTTCTGCCTCAGCCTCCCCAATGCTGGAATTATAATCATGTGCCAACATACCCAGTCTTTCTTTTTTTTTTTTTGTACCAGGGATTGAACGCATAACCTTGCACTTATCAGGCAAGCACTTGAACTGCTGTGCTAAATCCTTAGCCCCTTTAATTCTTTTGATTAAAAGAAGATGTCTTTAATTCTTTCAAGAATACTGCTAGGAGAATTGTAAATGAGTCAAATGGAACTTCTTTTTTTATTATTGGTATACTTTAGATAAATATGATAACATTCATCGTAGGGAATTTTTATCTGTGTGTGATAAAAATTCAATTCTATCTTTTTCCCCATTCTCCTACCCTCCCTTCAAATCCTTTTCCTCTTATTTACAAAAGCTTTGTTTACATTTTTTCCTTTTTTCTCATTTTTTAATTTTTCCTCCCTTCTTTTTCCTCTTCCCCTACCTAGTTTTCCTTCCCACTGAAACATTTTCTTCCTATTTTACAATATGTATTGTACATTTTGGCCTTTATTTCAGTTTCTTACACCAGAAAACAATGCAGTATTTAAACATATGTACCTGATATATTGCACTTAAGAGTATCATCTCAAGGTGCATCCTTTGCCTATAAGTGTCTCAAGTTTTCCTTTTTTATGGAAGAATAGTATTGTATTTTTTTAAAAAGCGCACATGTTCTTTATATATTCATTCATTGGTTGATGATTGGGCTGTTCCTATGATTTAGCTATTACAAACTATGTAATAGCTATGATTAGCTATTACAAACTCTGCTGCTATAAACAAAGGTAGGCATGTATCACTGCTTAAATGATGCTTTTAATTCTTTTGAGATGACACCAAGAAGGGCAGTAACTGGGTCAAATGGGACCTATTGTCCTGGTTTTTTGAGGACTTTACATACTGATTTCCACATTGTAGGTTTTTAAAGGTAATCAGTATCACACTGTTGAGTTACAGATGTATAGTTTATAAAATTTCTCTGTGCACTAATACTTGTGAATTCATTCTTATTAACACTTACAATTTCTTCAAATCCATAGGATTATTATACCATTATTAAAAACCCAATGGATTTGAATACAATTAAGAAACGATTGGAGAATAAATACTACGTGAAGGCTTCGGAATGTATAGAAGACTTCAATGTAATGTTCTCAAATTGTTATTTGTACAATAAGGTATGTAAGCCCCTATTATACTACTAATCCATTGCTTTTACATAAAAGACAGATATGTATAAGTAAGTGTACTTATTTCAAAATTCAAGTTTTGATTTGGACTACTTTACATTTATTTAAGGATAATTTTGTCACTGGTTTCTAGCGTGTTGTTCAGGCTGGCTTTAAACTCACTGTATAGTGAACGCTAGCTTTGAACTTATAATCTTTAGCCTTCTGCTTTAGCCTTCTGAGTTCTGGGATTATAGGCATACACTGCCATGCCCAAACAGACATATTCTTTAAGACACATTTCCATTAGTCCTCCTCAAAATATTCCCCCTCAGTTTCAAATACCCTTATCCCATTGTTCTTGCCACAATGTGAAACAGCTGTGGAAGTCTTTGTGAGTTGTGTTTCTACAAGGTCTGATCAAAAATACGGTGAGTGCCCCTGCCAAGTGCCATACAACAGGAAAGCAGGCTCCTAAAAACATTTACATGTCCTCGGCCCACTTTACTCACTGGATCTGGCTCTGTGCAACTTCTGACTCTTCCCTACAGTCAAAATAACCATGAAAGGTAAATGTTGTGAATCAGTTCAGGACATAGATGTATCCCTGACAGCACAGCTAATGATACTTACAAAAGAGGACAGCTAGAGCTGCTTCAGAAAGTGACAAGAATGATTACATAAGTGAGGTGGATTTAATGTGTTCTAAGTGAGGAGGGCTTTATGGTAGTATATCTTTTATGTCTTTTACTGTCATAAAGATTTTTTAAATTTAAGCATGTTACAGCTGTGCCTCGTATGTGGACATTTCGTACTTAGTCTTCACATTTGTTCTTATCTGTGAAATTGGATTTATGTACTTAGTTTTCTTTCCATTCAGTATTCGTACTTTCCACTGTGTCATACTCTTTTTGATCTGTTTCATGGCACCTAAATATTTTAAGACTTTCCATTTAGATATGAGAAATCTAAATATTTGGCATTTAGTTTATACAAAATCACTCACTAGTGATACTGAAATATAATAAATTTTGATTTGGTTCCCAAGGTTACTATCAATGCTACCTTGTTTGTATAAAATATTTAAAACTGTTAACTGATGTGTTTTAAAAACAAGTATCAATAATTATCAATGCCATTCAGCTTTATCTTATTTTAAAAGCAATTCTAAAGTGTTCTTATATCTTTGACACTTTAAAACAAAATTCAGTAGTTTTCCTTAGCTATGTAACTTAGAAATAAATGTTTTTGCTTTAGATTGTTGCTTTTTAAATTATTTTTTTCTCAGCAGTAAAATAAAGCATAAGACTTCTAACTAACCTGATAGTTAAGATTTTTAAATTTGAGTCAGCACGACAGTGTTAACAAAGAAAGTAATAGTTGCTTCCAGTCAAACAATGAAGTACTTCATCCAGTAATAAATATATATTGTTTTAACCTGTTGAGTAGAGATTTTGATTTGTATTAGTAGGATTGGTTGGATTATACTTCTAGTACTTAGGCATTTGGGTCCTTTTTAGAAGTTGAAGAGGTAGGATGTTAGAATTTAACGTTCACTATTTTCATAACTCAATTTAGAAGAAATAACTAACATATAGGAGTACTGTATCACTGATTTCTGTAAGTTAGCCTGAATTTTTAAAAAATTTGGTGCAGTGGTCATATTGTATATCCCTCTGATATATTTAATATATTTCTAGCCTGGAGATGATGTTGTTCTCATGGCACAAGCTCTGGAGAAGTTGTTTGTGCAGAAATTATCTCAGATGCCACAAGAAGAGCAAGTTGTGGGCAAAGAAAGAATAAAGAAAGGTAAGTGAGGAGAGTTAAATCATGTATGTCATCTCTGTATCTGATCTCTCTCCCCCCTCCCTCGCATGTCCTCCCTCCCTCTTTCTCTCTTGCTCAATCTCTCTCATGTATATAAACATAAAATCACTCAAAGAAGACAGATGTCTGAAGTTTTCTACATCCTGTTATATTGGTACAATGTGTCCTGTTCATCTGCTAAACCTTAATCACAAGGATGGTTATCACGTAAAAAGAAGGAAGATTGCATTGATAATGGGATTAAAGCCAGGCTTCCTGTTGCATAGTGATACTCATCAACTAGGCATCCAATAAATCATACTTGCTACTACTACTATTTCCAGTATAGTTTGTAACTATGTACTATACTGATGAGGCCCTCATTGCCAATAGATTCTGTAGCTAAGAATGAAATGTTTAGTTATATTCCGAAAAAGTACTTACATAAATCGCTATTTTGCTAAAAACCAGAATTAAATTAGAACGTAAAAAAGAATGGTCTTTTATACATACTCAATTTGACTTTATTCATATTTTACTAGGCATTCAACAGAATGCATCAGTTTCTTCTGTTAAAGGAAAACCCTCCCCCAAAGCAACAGAAATTTTATTTAAGCAGCAAGAGATTTCCTCTGTACTTTCTGAGAAATCCATCTTTCCTTTAAACATGGCACAAGGAGCTCAGCTCTACTCTAGCTCACAAACTGTGGTCCAGGTAAGTTTATTAGTTTTTAAATGATTAGTTCTTAAAATATTTTTATTTCCCAGTATGATGGTACTTTCTTTTGGGTTCTTTGTTTTGTTTTGGGGCTGTAAGTACAGTCCTCTGTTTTTTAGAACAGGACCTCACTAAGTCACTAAAATGGCCCAGACTGGGCTCAAAATTGCAGTCCTCTTGCCACAGCCTCCCAAAATACTGGGATCTACAGGCATGAACCCACTGTGCCTGGCTTGTACTTTGTTTAAGTTGATATTAAAATTGGTCTTCAGCATACAAGAATTTTGCCATACTATTTCTGCCTTTGTGTCTTATGAACAGTATCCTAGAATGCTAACCAAAGTTTAGAGATTTCTTTGGTAGAATTTAAACTTTTAATATCTTGATAGTATTAAAATCAAAAGTTGTCTACTCATATAGTTTGTTTAAAAATGTGTACTCTGGGGCTGGAGATTTAGCTCAGTGGCATAAGTGCCTGCCTTGCAAGCAGGCAGTCGTGAGTCCGATCCCTGGTACCGATAAAGAGGAAAAAGACAAAAAAAAAAAAAAAAAAAAAAAAAAATGTGCCCTAGTTTATTTCAAATATTTACAAATCTTTTGTTTACCATGACTTTGATTTCTGTCCTTTATTGTCTTAAGACTTTTTACAAGATAATTTTTTTGGAATGTGGGAAGTAATTATTAGAGCTGTTTATTTTGTCTATAAAAAGAAATTAGTCTTTAAGATTTAACACATGAATTGACAACAGTATGTCTAAGTTATCTATATTGCCTTTTTCTTTCATTTTTTGTTTTGATTTTTGAGACAGGGTCTTGTTTTGTGGTTAAAGACTGGCCTTAAACTCATAGTGATCCTCCTTCCTGAGCCTCCAGGCTGCTGGATCACATGGTGCATCACCATATCCAGCTGTAATTGATGAATATCTCCTTAAGTATAGCTTTTGTTGAACTATTGCTTTTTATTGTTGAATTGTTTCACTTTAGGCTACCAGAGGTGTGAAGAGAAAAGCAGATACAACAACTCCTACAACCTCTGTAGTTAAAGGAAATAATGAATCTTCTACACCACCTGTGGAAAAAAAACAAGCCAGAATGCCACCAGTAAAAGAAAATGAATTGAAAAATGTTTTGCCGGATTCTCAGCAGCACTGTAAAATGGGAAAGAGGATCAAAGTAACTGAACAACTAAAACACTGCAATGAAATTCTTAAAGAAATGCTTTCCAAGAAACATTTTTCATATGCATGGCCCTTTTATAATCCTGTTGATGTTAATGCTCTGGGATTACATAACTACTATGACATTGTCAAAAATCCAATGGATCTTGGAACTATTAAGGTAAGTATTGCCTTACTAGAACTTTTTTTCTTTTTCTTGGTAATTGTTTTGTTTTATATTTTTAGATACAAGTTCTTGCTGTGTAGCCCAGGCTGGCCTTAAAATCTCAGGCCTCTGCTTCAGCCTCCCAAGTACTGGGCTTTTAGGTATGCACCATCCTGTCCAGCTGACTTCTTTTCTTGATATAAAAGTTCATCCAGCTGGACATGGTGGTTCATGCCTATAACCCCAGCTTCTGAGGCTAGACAAGAGGATCACTTGAGCCCAGAAGTTTGATGTCAGCCTGGGCAACATGGCTACAATTTGTCTCAAAAAGAGAAAGAAATGTATCATGCAAAACTCAGAAAAAGATAAAGAAAACCTGAATCACCAGAACATACCATCTGAAGCAAATTATTGGAACAATGATTGTCGTATGAACACATCCATTCTCCTTTATCATAATATTTGGATTATAGTATGTAATATCATCTGTACCCTGAATTTTAATTCCCTTATAATGGACATTTTCCTGTTTTGCCTTCTTCAAGATTGTTTTTCATTTTTTGTACTGAGATTAAATGCAGGGCCCTGTACTGCTTCATCACTGAACTACACCCCTAGCACATTTTGTAATTTTTATTTTCAGACAGGATCTCACTAAGTTTCCCAGGCTAGCCTTGTGATTCTCCTGTCTCAGTTTCTGAAGTAGCTGGGATTATAGGAATGTAGTACCACACCCACCTTCTTTAAGAATGCTTTTTTTAATAATTGCATGATTCTAGGTTTTTAAAAGTTATTTTTGGTGAGACATTTATGCAGTTTATGACTTCCTTACTGTTCCTTTTTTGGGAGGATATCTTCTCCTGCATTGGTAAACTTTCTTAATTGTTGATTTGGAAATTTTTAAAATTTGTTTTGTTTTGATTGTTATTATTTTGAAATAGGGTCTTACTGTGTAGTTCAGATTGGCCTTGAATTCACAAAGTAGTCAGGATGTTCTTGAACTTGCAGTGATCCTTTTGCCTCAGCCTCCCAAGTTCTGGGATTATAGGCATGTGCCTCCATATCTGGCTCGAAGTTTTAAATCATTGAAAAATTTTATCTACAGTGTGTTATGTATATTAATTTTATGGTTAACTACTTAAAAGGATAGAACTATGTAGGATCTTCAGAATTATTCAGTATCTCAGTCATCCTCCCAAATAACTACTCTTTATACTCTGTTCTTTAATTTTTGTTTAGATGTTTGATTTTTCATTTAAACATAATTTTACTTCCTTTTTAATCAGCCACATTAATGTTTACTAACATGTCTGAATCTATTGTTACTTTTTTTTTTTTTTTTTTTTTGCCATATTGGGCGTTGAACCTAGAGCCTTGCACGTTAGGCAAGATCTCTACACTGAACTATATCCCCAGCCTTTTTAAAAACAGTTTCATTTTGAGACAAGATATTAACAAGTTGTCCAGGCTCCCCCAAACTTGTGATCCTCCTTCAGCATTGAGTAGCTAGGATTACCAATGTGTGCCCTGTGCCTGAGTATCTATACTCATCCTTATTCTCAAGTAATTATTTGCCCTTATCCTCGAGTGATTATTAGGTAATTCTAAAATAACAGTTATTTTACCTCAGCAGTTGGAAGACATTCTAGCATCTGTTCCTGTTACCTGCTTTCCTTTCTCTCTTGTTGTATATTTCATTTTATTTATCTTAACTGGAGATTAACATTTTCAGTGTTAAAACCATGTCTTTTAAGTTCTGAAAATATGTTTAACCATCATGTCTTCAAAAGAGTACTTTTCTAATTTTTCCTGAATATTAACTCAGATTCAGAGGCCATGAAGCATTATCTGACTTAAGTAAACCTGCACCAATTCTTAAATGATAAATAGGACTTTAATAAGTTACTGAATATTCTAGGCAGGGGAGACAATTTATAGAATGGCCATGAGATGAAGAAAATATTCAAAATACTGTATTTGAAATGCATGGGGAATATGAAGGAAATCTGGGCCAAGATGAGACTAGCAGGAAATACGGCTTCCAAGAAAGACTAATGGAAAGAAGCCAACAGCTGCCGTTAAACATGGAAGTTATCTCCTCATATTTAATTTTTATAATGGTTGTTTTCTAG
The DNA here is from genome assembly GCF_034190915.1 of Cavia porcellus. Taxonomy (NCBI): domain Eukaryota; kingdom Metazoa; phylum Chordata; class Mammalia; order Rodentia; family Caviidae; genus Cavia; species Cavia porcellus. Next base: position 113,760,014 of record NW_026947484.1, read on the forward strand.
CATCAGTTTACAGACGGGTTAGGAGGCTATTGCAGGATTCCAGTAACTAGAAGACAATGACCTTAATTCTCTGGAGTATGTCAATTGCCAGTAATCTGACTGGTAGAAGATTATGTTTCATGTTTCAGTTTTATACTTCCTTACTTTCCAATGAGGACTATTATATTTCATTTGTTTATTGGCCTTTCATATTTGTTTGTGAATTTTCCATTAATGTATACATTTAGTCTAGTTGTCTGTAGGATTTTTTTGCTAGTTTTTCTTTTAATGGCTGCTTTACCTTTTACTCTTCTATCTTATGTGCAACCATCTAAAAATATAATCCACACTCATATTAGCCTTCTATTTTAATATTTTTTTATTCTCAGAAGATTTTAATATAAATCTTTCATTCAGATGATCAAGATTGGCTTAAGGAGATTATTCTTTTATTGCTTTCTTACTATTAAACTTGCCTACTCAAGACCATCTGATGACACTGTTTTTCTGCCTTTCTGATTTTATTCTTATCCTTTTCTTTGCTTGGAATTCTTTTCTTTATCTCTGCTTGCCAAAATTTATTGGATTTTTTTCAGCTCCTACAAAATGTGTAACAGTATAATTTTAACATTTGTCAAATATAGTGGGTAACTGTTTTTGTCTTTCTTTTCTGCATTCTCCTGTATTTCTGAATCTTTTCATAATATAAACACTTAAAAGAGGGATGCTTAGTTGTTGACTTAAACTATATTGTTTGTGAATCCTGTAATTTTTCCTTAATTTAGAAAAAAATGGACAACCAAGAATATAAGGATGCATATGAATTTGCTGCAGATGTAAGATTAATGTTCATGAATTGCTACAAATACAATTCTCCAGATAATGAAGTAGTGGCAATGGCTAGAATGCTTCAGGTGAGTTTTCATTTATGAAAACATGAAAAACTTACTCATGAAATATATGAGAAATTTAGGAAAAATGTACTTTTCCTCTGAACATAGTTGAAAATTTTTAGAAATATAATTTAAGAGATAAAGAATACGCTTCTAAATAGTACAGAAAAATTTATAAACTATATTTTTAAAACTCTGTAGGCTTGTCTTTTGAGTTATTTTATCTGTTAGTAGCAAATCTTTTAGTGAAGCTATTCATGATCCTGAAGAAATGAGGAATAGTGTGGAGAGAGGGCTGTAGCTATTTGAGATGGGGTTCATTACAAAAGGTCCCACTCAAAAGAAGGTCCAAGGGCATGAGAGTCTTAGTCAGTGGAAGATAATAATGCACCAAATACAAGATTCTTAAAAGGATTTCCCCTTTACAACTCGGGACTGTCTTGTTTGGGAAAATGACGAAAAGTTGACAGGCAAAGAATTGTGTGACCTTGGTATGTCTTTTAAAATTTTTGATCAAAATATGATAATAAAATTCCGTGTGAAAAGGTGTTATTAAGCATTAAATCAGAAATGCAGAATACTTTAATAGTCTAATTTTCCACCATAGGATGTTTTTGAAATGCATTTTGCCAAAATTCCTGATGAACCTATTGAGAGCACTCCTGTATGTAACATCACAACAGGCACTACAAAAACCCTTAGTAAAGAAAGCAGTGGTGAAGCTTCCTCTGAAGATAACTCTTCAGATGATTCTGAAGATGAACAAGTTAAGCGTCTTGCAAAGCTTCAGGAGCAGGTAGTTGATTATTATCAATACAGATTTTGATCTTATTTCTACAAGCTGATCTATTATAAAATTCTTGTAAGCTTTTCATTTGCTTATTGATTGGTACGGGGGATTAATCCTAGGGAGCACTGAGCTACGTTCCCAGCCCTTTTATATGTTGAGACAAGATCTCTCTCTGTTACCCAGGCTGGTCTTCAACTTTCAAACCTTCTGCCTTGTCTCCTAAGTAGCTAGGATTACAATTATGTGCCCTTATACAAAACTTTTTTGAGTGTGTATAATTGTGTAGATCAAACCCAGGACTTCATACATGCTAAACAAATGCTATACCGTCTTATATATTTAAGACTGCTATATTTAGACCACTTAGCAAATGCAAATTTATTTACTTATTTCATATTTTGTTATTTCATATTTTGCCAACTCAAATGTCTATATACTTGTAAAATTATTTCTGTTTTTAAATATAATTCTGTTGTTTATATTCCTAGTCACAACAAATGGTTGATTCATACCGAAATGATTTATGACATAATCTGAGATGTGTCATGGATGACATCTTATTTAATTTGTTGTGTTTGGATGACATTTACTTAATTTGCTATGTTTGTGATAAAATGTTAGCTTTCTCTAAGCTTAGACTTGAAAAGTTCGTGATTAAACAATTTAAGCTTAAATTGTGAATTCACATTTCCAAGCAATCTTAAATTGTCTATTTTTATTTATTTTTCTTATTTTTGTAGTGCTAGGAATCAAACTAAGGCCTCTCATTTGCTGGGCTGCTCTTTACCATTGAACCATACTCCTAGTCCTCTTTAGATGACTTTAGTCTGCTTTAGATGCTTAAATTTATAGGTGGAACACATTATATAGTGTTTGAAGTTTAATGTACACTTTTCAAAACAATGAATTTGTGAAGCGAAATAAACACTTAAAGAAAATAAATGAAATTCACAACAAATACTCTAGACTTTAGAATGCTTTAATTTTTTTTCTAGTGTCTTTGATTATTAAAAGCCATAAATGTGAAGATTATTTTTTCTTTTTTAGCTTAAAGCTGTTCACCAACAACTACAGGCTTTGTCCCAAGTACCTTTCCATAAGCTAAAGAAAAAAAATGAGAAGACTAAAAGAAGGAAAAAAAGAGAAACTATTAATAACAAAGATGAAAACCCAAGGAAAAATTTTCAACTAAAGGAAAAGTCCAACAACAAGTAAGTATTTTTAAGATGACTTATGTAAAGAATAACATTATCAAAAATAAATTTGGCTGGAATGTAGCTCAGTGGTAGAGTATGTATTTAGTATGCCCAGGGCTCTGATTTGCATGTCCACCTCCCAATAAAATTTGACTAATGGTAATTTTATTACAGTCAACCAAAGAAGAGGAAGCAAGAGGTCTTTACTTCTAAATCTGAAGATGAAGATAATGCCAAGCCTATGAACTATGATGAGAAAAGGCAGTTGAGTTTGGATATAAACAAACTCCCGGGAGATAAACTGGGCCGAGTAGTTCATATAATACAATCAAGAGAACCCTCACTGCAAAGTTCCAATCCTGACGAGGTGGAGATAGACTTTGAAACACTGAAACCATCAACACTGAGAGAACTAGAAAAATACGTTGCAACATGTCTAAGAAAAAGACCACTAAAACCCCATGGTAAGTGTTTCTGCGTATTAATAAAAGTCCAGTTGGTGTTTGTGTCAATTTTTAGTTATGCTTACTTTTTTTTTAACTCTTAAATTACACAGATAAGAAAGTAATGAAGTCCAAAGAAGAAATTCATTCCCAGAAGAAACAAGAGCTAGAAAAGCGGTTACTGGAGGTCAACAATCAGTTAAATTATGGAAAACGTCAAGCAAAATGTAGGTGGCAGTTTTTAAATGCTCTTATAACTATTTGATACGATTGTCTTTTTTTTTCCTTTTGGCATTTTAATGTGTTTTCCTGTTTGGTAGCTGAGAAGCCACAGTCATCCACAGCGGTTGGAATTGGATCCCGCTTGAGTGAAAGCAGCAGTAGCAGCAGCAGCAGCAGCAGTAGCAGCAGCAGCAGCAGCAGCAGCAGCAGTAGCAGCAGCAGTAGCTCTGCTGGGTCTGAAAGCAGCAGCAGTGATTCCAGCTCTTCTGACAGCAGTGACTCAGAACCAGGTTAGCCTGACCCTAAATGTGCCCTCTCAGTAGGATGGGAGCACTTTGTTTTTTGTAATATTGAGACTCTGTCTCGAAGAAGTGTTTGTTACTTACCCAGAACCTGTGGTCTCAATGCCATATTTATTATTTAATTGCACGTAGGCACTGTGTGTAAAGTGAAATTTTATATTATGTATATATGACTTGTAGATTTCTAATGTTAAAAATAACTTCACTGTCTTTTATTCATGGTGGGATAATCTCTTAATAAAACTAGAATTTAAAACCAAAAAGTATCAGATGGTGAAATACTGGATTTTATCTTCTTTTTATAAAATAAGATTTTTTGAGGGTACTTTTCTGTTTAATTTCCATGATAGTGCATCATTCTAATGTAAAGTATGGTGTGTTGTGGTGCTACAGTTTGAATTCAGCAGTCATTTGGAATTAATAAGCCAGTTATCCCAGAAGTTGTAAAGCAGATTTTTTCCCCTACTTTCTTGGTTTCTTTATCATAGAATATTATCTTCCATCTACAGCAAAATGTACCTTAAATTCATATTCTCATTTACATCAAAGTACCGTATTACATTGTATAATTTACCATTGTATCAAATTTAGATCATGCATCCTTTGTGCTTTTTGGTTAATGGTCATACAGTTGAAAAATAATCACTTCTAATTTGGCAATGGTAGTCCATCACTAATGATCAAAAGGCAAATTGAGAATGTCAGATACTTTTGCACCTAAAATTTGCTTTCTATTAAATGAAACGTTTCTTGTGAAAAATTCAGTTTTCCTTTTTAAAAAAATCCCTTACAGATTATTTTGACATTAAGGATTCCTGCCATTTGTAAGAGTGTGTCTTTTCAGACTAGTAGAAGGTCTGTTGGATTGCAGTTTCACTTTGGTTCTGTTTAGCTTGCATTTATGTGGTTCTGATTCCTTCATTTCACTTTTGCATTTCTTGTTTTGTTTTGAGACAGGGTCTCACTGCACAGTTCAGGCTGGCCTGGAACTCACTGTGTGGCATAAGCTGACCTTGTGATCCTGTTGCTTCAGCTTCCTAAATGCTAGGATTATAGGTGTGAGTTACCATGCCAAGCTATCATTACATACTTTAGAAATGTATAAGTATAACTAGTCTAGTGGTGCAGTCCCATAATCCCAGCACTCACGAGACTGAGGCTAGAGAATCACCACAAGTTGGAGGCCAGCCTGGCTTCATAGTGAGACTGTCTCAAAAAGCCAAAAAAATAAATAAAGGGTGTAGTAGTAAATAATTTTGTTAGAATAAACAGAATTTTTACTTCTGCTGGATTTGGTTATGCTAGAAAATTTTGAAGTGTAATTAGGGCTCCGATCATATGATATTTTCTTATTTGATTGCTAAGCAAAAAACAGTACTGGAAAAAATTTTAAGTTGCATTTAGAATTTTAAATTGTAATTAGCAATTGTTATTTAATAAAGCATTTGTGGCCTAATAAGTTAGAGCACTTTGTCTTTTATTTGTAGGATAAAATGTTACTGTAATTGTTATAATTATTTGATTATTGATCAGCAAATATTTTCAATATTAGCAGAAAAGTAGTTTTCAATGAACTACCTGAATTTTAAGATGAATTATCAGATTTTGATAGAATAATATATTGCTTGAAGGAAAGAATGCTCATCTTTATCAATATATATTTTTAAATGGTACAATATTTTACATTTTTCTTACTTTCTAGGAAAAATCTTCTCTTCACAATTCAAATCTAAAGACACGGCTGAATTTTTATGACTGACATTCTAGTTAATGCCATTTTTTCAATTAGAGGGAGATTTTAAAATATATATATATTGTTAAAATCAAAGTAGCAAATTTTTTCTTTTCCTGTTTCTCCCCCTTTCCCTTCCTTTTCTCCCTTCTTTCTTTCCACATTGTGAATTAAATTCAGTCTTGTTCATGCCAGAAAAACACTCTACCAGGGAGCTATACCCTTATCTCAAGTTTTCCTATATCTATGTTGCAAGTACAATTTGTGGCACTGAGGTCAATTTGTTTTCTAACCTGATCTTGCGCATTGTCATTTATTTTTTGAAATGTTAATTATTTGATGAACATTCTGTGTACTTCATTGAAAATACATGATTTATGTGTATAATAAACTGCAAATGTAACGTCTGCCTTAATGAGAAATTTTATATATCTTTGCTTGATATATTTAAATTCTTGCTTGGCAAGCATGAGGTCATGAGTTCAAGGCCCAGTACCAAAAAAAAAAAAAAAAAAAAAAAAAAAAAAAATATATATAAATTCAACAAGGACCTTTTGTCTTCATTGTACCTTTAAACTCCTTAATTCCTAGTGTATCAGTAACACCAAAAATTATAAAGAAAAAAACTATAAACTGCAGAAAATAAACAAGTCAGACTATATAAAAAATATCTTTCATAAAATTAGTAAAAGCATTTTTAATTATGCATATGAAATTCTTAAAGAATAGATAACAAATCTTTTGTCAAAGTGTTAGAGATGAATGAAATGAGGCTCTTTAGTGAGAAAATAAAATTTGAAAATTAGGTATATAAGCAAAAGCTTTATCTGCTACATCTTTATAACTTGGGCTAGTGTGTGGCCTTGTGGCAGAGCTCATACCTAGCATATACAAGGCTATGAGTTCAATTCCCTGTATCACTCCCCCCCCCAAAAAAATGTAATTTTGGTTTGCTCCTCAGTACCACAAAAATAAATATCTGGATGTGATGGCACACACCTGTAATCCCAACATCTGGGACACTGACACAGAAGGATGTAGAATTTGAGGCTGAGCTACATAGTATACATGGAAAATCTGAGGCCAGGCTGGGGCTATATAGTGAGATTGTGTTTCAGTACATACATATATACAGAACATACAATTAAGACTTTATACCCTCATAATTAATTGACTTGTTCTTTGAAGTAAAATTTATAGTTGAATGCCATGATTCCCAGAGCTCTGCCTAATAGATTTTTTATTATTTATTCAAGCTAGATATGAATATTATTTCATTTCTTCAGAACTTAATAGAGTATATTTTGGAAACCTGTAACATTCTTTTCTTATGTAAGGATATTGATCCTTAGTAATTCTTACTTAATTTACAGTATCCGTCTTCTTGAATTTTTATAGTAACGTGGTTTATATGTAGTTTTCTTAATTAAATCTCTGTCTTTTAGAATTTTAGTTCTTAGGTGCAAAGCTGTAAATTACCTTTTCTAAATTGTTTAAGATTACTCACTCTTTGTTCATATGGTTATGGCATATTATGAGTTGGTCTTTTTTTTCAGCTGCGATACCATTCTGTTCTGTTCCAAATGTTCTAAGAGTAATATGTGTAACATTAAAGTGTTTTAAGAAATATTAGAGGTTTACATTAGTTAAAAATTACTATCTTCCATTAGTCTCAAATTTCAGTTTATGTAGTTTTGAAAAACAGTGTATTTTGATTTGATTATTTGAGTTATCTTCTTGTCATCAGCATATGAAAGTAGTGATGTACAGAAAAATCAAGATAAATATAAGATCTTCAAGAGTATTCTTCATAATTGTCAAATAATACATACCAGATCAAAGATGTAGATGACCCTTTAATTCCGTTGTGTGTATCCTATGTTGGCTAGACTATGCTAGTATGTACAAGCTATTAAAGAGTTTTCTAGTGCCCAGCAGCCTTGAGTCTGTCTTGAGTTGTATAATAGAGAGGGCTATAACTAGTAGTTTTAATCCTCTGACCAATAAATTTCCTAAGAAAAGACAATCAAATGGAGTAGTGCATCTGTAGTTGTGCTTTTGATTGAATCTTTAAAGAAAATAACTCTAGCAACTTCCTAAATATAAGCTCAAATGCTTGATTAGTGTGAAAACAATATTTCTAAAGTATTCTTAATTTCAATTATGCAGTTAAATACAAAGGAACTGTTATAAAACAATTCAGTTTTTACTGGTTTTTTAACTTGGAATAAAGTTTTCACTTCATTCTTGGGACTTTTTGCTTTTTTTTTTTTTGCCTATAGTATAATGTTCAGAGAATGAGATTTATTAGTGCTTAAAATAACATTTCTTTCTCTTTTCAACCCGTTTTTGTTGTTGTTGTTGTTGTTGTTGTTGTTGTTGTTGTTGTTTGGTTTTTTTGGGTACTGGGGATCAAACTCATGATCTCACTGCTTGGCAGGCACTGTGCCACTGAGCTCTCTCTCCAGTCCTTAACCTTTCTTAATTATTAGTGACTTCAAAGCAGGAATAAACTAATTTGTCTTTTTAGTAGTACAGCCTAGGTCTTTAAAGGAACTGACAGCAATAAGATTAAGTTTCTCATCAATTAACTTACTTGGTTCAAAAGACTGGAAAGATGGAATTCAGATAACCAGACTTGATAAACACCTTCCATATATTGAGGTTCGTGTTGAGTTTTCAGTCTTAGAAGTAACAGCCATTTCTGTCTGGTGTGTTTTTAAATTTTCTATTCAAAGTAGGTCTTTTTGAATAAATAGCTTTACTAGAATTGTGCTTCTTACAACACATTAGAATCATCTGTAAAACTTGCAATAAAATCTGACCCTGAATTAATGGGAAGTGGATCCAGAAGATGTCCAGGATCTTCCATACTCAAGAACCCTTGGACTAGGTTTTCATTAGTATTTTTTCTTTCTTTCTTTACCTTGAACTTTCTAACTCCAGTTAAAAAACTCTTGGTGAAAAGAACAATTACTTTACATTAAACATAGCTATCAAACACTTCAATGGAAATTGCCAACGTGGTCTTTAAAAAGAATACTTTTTTTTAAAATACAATGCCAAATCCTTGCTTGGTTTTTATTATACCTGTGTGTGTGTGTGTGTGTGTGTGTGTGTGTGTGTGTGTGTGTGTGTTACATCCTCAACCCTATTTTTTATTCTTTTATTTTGAGCCATGGTCTTTCTGAGTTATTAAATTGCCAAGGCTGGGCTTGAAGTTGGAATACTGCTTTCTCAGCTTGCCTCCACCAAGAGTACTGGGATTTTAGGTTCACACTACTGTGCTTGATTCCGTTCCTTGCTGTTTATCCATCAATCATAGTTTGATGATGAATTAACATCTTTGGACCTGCTTGCTTTCTTTTAAAATTAGGAAGCAGAGCCAAGTATGATAGTATACATCTATATTCCTAGCATTCTGGAAAGTTAAGACAGAAAGATCCCAAGTTCAAGCCCAGTAGGGTTGATTTAGTGACTTGGCCAGAACTAGATTCAACATTTTTAAAATGGTGTTATAATCTCAAGAGCAAAGGCCCTATTTCAATCACCAGTACTGAAAAAAAGAGAAGAAAAAAGCCAGAATCACCATGTAATGACTTCGAATCACTTTTCTTATGCCAATGGAAATATTTTTTTTCCTAAAATTCATCAGTAATTATTTGTGTGTCACATAATACCATATGCTGTTTTTGTATATGGTATTAAATTCCTATTTAGCTTTTCAGGACCTTTACTCCAAATTGGTTTATTTAAAATTTCTGGAGTATCTGTCTCAGTGCTTTGATAAATATTAAATAAACCTTTCAACCAAATAAACCTTAAATAAACCTTTCAACCAAATTTTCACAATTCCATCATTTTTTACAATTCCATAATTAAAGTTTCTTACGTAAGCAGAAAAGTGTGCCTTGAAGAGGGGTATGATCAAGCCCACTTTTCTCAGGACACGTGATAGTGATTGGAGGGCCAGTGGCAGTGGGACAGAGCACACCAGCACTGGTTTTAGGTGACATTTGAAACCACCACTGCTGCAGACAATACCTTGAGAGCTAAAGTTTACACTCTTGAAAGGGATGTAGGGTGTAGCCTGTGAGAAATGAGAAATCAGTCCATTTCTTACAGTTCGAGGACTCCAGTAGTGATGAGGATTTTATTTCTGAAACTACCTTTAAGCAAAAAAGTGCAGAACAATACTAAAAGAGTTAAGGCAAACCAAAATCTAACTTGAAGAGTGTCCAGAACAAAGAGGAAACCCTTTATTAAAAAAAGGCTAGCCTTAGATGACAAGGTTCTCCAGAGAGGCTTAGAAGCTGCTCCAGCTGAGCAATGAAGGAATGTCCAAGTCACCAGTGGTGTGCAGAAGTAAAAGCATTGAAAATGATAGCAATAGTAAAACAGAAATAATAAGTCTCTTCATCTTACTAGTTGCAGTGTAGCTAGTAATTATTTAGATTTAGATAAGGTTACAGAGGAAAGTGATGCCATGATATTCAAGGGAAAGGAAAAGCAGTATCTAAAGCTGCAGCTCAGTAGAGGAAGATGGTCTTGGAAGGCAGTGATGATGATAATGCTGATGACACTGAGTGAAACGATGCAACGTGAAGATTCTGAGAACGATGCTGATTCTGATGAGAGTGAAGATAATGGGAAAGTCTTCACTAAGAGGAAAAAGTAAACCAAGCAAAAATGAAAGAAGTGAAATGACTGTAGTAGATTCTTCTCCATCTACAATCAAATCAGAAACTCAGTCCTCACCAAAGAGGTTTCTTTTTCTTCAGAGGGCACTAGGAAACCATTCCAAAGACAGTTCATTTAGCTGAAAACAAGAGATGAAAGTAGGTCCTACTAGCATCTAGAAATAGCAACAACAGCGGCCCACTGGCAGGCATGACCATTAAGTCCCCTAATCACTTTAGTGTCTCCCCCTTGTTATATCCAGATTAGCATGAGTTAAACCACCACATCCAAATGCCACTAGTAGCCGAGTGTAGTAACAGAAATGCTTGACTCACAGTTTTGCAAGTGTATTAATACTTGATTTACATTTATAGAAGGGGATTTATAATATAGAGGAATCCTTTATCATGTCATATAAATGACCTTTACTCATCTTAAAATTGTGTCCTCTGAAAAGCTCATCAGGACTTGTGGAAGAAGTTTGCTTATAATACTGTCTCATGCCATTCCTTCTGAAGAGCATGCTCTTGTTTTCTTATGTATCTTAAGTCATCGTCACTAAATGGTGATCAGTTTGACATAGAAAAGGTCCGTTTTGTTCTCTTCTAGTGGCGTGTTGTTCCATCTCATCTGTCTAGTTTATGACCATTATCATCTTTTTCAAGTATTTTTGAAATCCTACAAACCATTTAAATTACATTGTCAGTTTTATTTTAAGGATGTTTTATATTTTGGCCAAATCTTGTAAGAAGAGTTTGGAACTATTTTACATATTAAGATGGCTACATACTATGGAATGCATCCCCTATTTTGAAATAGGTGGTTATTGTATAGAAAATTTAATGACATTTTACAAATGCTTCTGTCTGGGGCTGGGGATTAGATCAGCGGCATAAGCGCCTGCTTTGCAGGCGCATGGTCGTGAGTTTGATCCCCAGTACTGATTACAAAAAAAATATCTACAAATTCTTCTGTCAAAGATCTTTTTTTGGTCTTTTTCCTTTTTATCGGTACCGAGGATCGAACTCACGACTGCCTGCTTGCAAGGCAGGCGCTTATGCCACTGAGCTAAATCCCCAGTCCCTCTGTCAAAGATCTTAAATAAAAGTGAGAAGATTTCAAAAGATAAAGTTCTTGACATTTTAAATGAAAGTGTGTGTGTGTGTGTGTGTGTGTGTGTGTGTGTGTGTGTGTGTGTTCTATAATACTGGGAATTGAACTCAGGGCCTTTGCACTGAATTACATCTTCAGCCCTTTATTTTATTTTTTGTTTTGAGACATAGTCCCCCTAAGTTCCTCGATTGTCCAGGCTGAGCTCAAATTTGGTGTTCTTTTGCTTTAGTTCTTCTGAGTGCTGAAATTATAGACATACATCATAGTATTCATTTACTATGCTCTTGTGAAAGTAAGATCCTACTATAACATTAGAATGAGAAAGTGCTAAGTTACAGGTTATTGTTAGGTCTTTATAATCTGTAAGATATTAATGAGATATACTGGATATGGTAGGTAGTTCTGATATTTTCAGTTGAAGTTCTTTGATGCCTTTTGCTAGTGTTTTCAGATATACTTTATTTTTTTTTTAATTTTTGTTTTTTGAGACAAAGTCTTGCCATGTAGCGCAGGCTGTCCTCAAACTCGCAGGTATTCTCCTGTCTCAGCCTCCCAAATACTGCAATTACAGCACATGCCATCATGCCTGGCGTGTTTTCAAATTCAAAAGTGCTCATTTTTATAATTATTCAGAGTTCTCATTTTATATATATGTCAGAAAACTAAGATGATGTTCTTAAATTTTTTATAGCAGAACATTAATATAGTTATGAAACTTAATAGTTTATATTGTAAGGTAAAGTAGTGTTGGTGCATGGTTGAATAATTAGATTTATAGATTTTTGTATATAATCATTTTAGTGAATTCTAGTTTTTCTTCAAGACTGAAACTATATTTATTCAATACAAAGTCTGCCTGGATTTAATATTCTCAGACTTTTGAATCTGTCTCCTAATCTTCCCTTTTAACTTATTCTTCCAACACTTATTTAAATATTTATTTAAATATTTATTAAATATTTATTTAGCTGAGTGACATTAAAATCATTCATGTCATTTTAAGTACTTGAGTTCTGTAAGAGAAATCTTATATATCTCTTATCCAACCTTATATATCAAATATATATATCAAATCTTATATATCCATTGTCAACTATACATGTATTTCTAAAGGTTAAAGAAGTCCTATGAAGCCCATTTGTTACAATGTAGTTGAGATTATCAAACATCTTTGAAGCAGACACTGTAATTAATAGATGGACTCTTTAATACAGTACAGAACTTACCCAAGAATAACTTCCACTTTTAGTACAAGACTATCCTCTCTGTTAAATAATGTACCCCTTCTCTTACAGTAAATTCATAATTATTTTAATTCTGCCTCATTGCTATTTTTAGGGTTACTTGGTAAAGAATAGTATTAGTATAATTGCTACTACTTGTTTGAAACTTTATTATCTGACTATAAGTTGTTTCTTTATAAGCTATCATTTATTGGAGTTCTTTTCTGTGATATAATTTTTTTTGCCTGCTCATACTGGAAGTTGGATTTGAGGTGGCTATGTATTCTGTTATAGGCAAAGAAAATACCTTGTTGCATAAGAAAACCAGATGTCACTTCAGAAATTTTGGTTAATTCAAATGGCAAAAACCTATGACTATAACGATTCCTTGGTATAAAGAACGATCTTTTGAAATCACTACTTATTTTTCTAATATGGAAAAATACAATTTTTAGTTTTTTAAGATGATAAAAATTGAAATAATTATCTGTATATATTTGCAGAAATATCTTCTAAACTTACTGGAATAAAGCACAGTGATTCATCTCCTAATGAGAATATAAAGGTAATTATTATTATCTTATAATCTGAGCGACTACTTTGAGGATAACAATATGCAATAAATTAACTACTATTAATCAATTATTCAGAAAGTATCATTTTTAGTGCTTTTCTCTTTAAAGTAAAATTTTTTAAAACAGCATGTATATTAGAACTTACTTGTGTATTAGCTTTCTTTAAAATTATTTCTTTCTATAAAAAATGATTTCTTCCTAAAAATTATTTAGATAAAGTAATTGATTTTATTTTCCAATAAGATGTGTTATATCAGTCAAACAGATGAGTAGAACCCATTTTAGGAGCTTCCACTTCTGGATACAAAGGAAGTGCCTGATGTGCCTGATACCTAGTGGGCACACAGTAGGATGTGCAGTACTATGTACACAGTAGAAATTGCTCAATAACAGGTCGTAACCAAAAGGTAGTTAGGGTTTCTATAGATAAAATTTGTAATTTCCAACTATCAATTTTAGCACTTCTATGTTTGATTAATAGTTAATTGAGAAAAATAATTTTTTACTAGTTCAAATTGTTAATCCTCATAAAATTTTAAGCCTGTGTAGCCATCTGCAATACAGAATTGCAGTAAATTTATATAGCATCTAGCTAGGTTAGAGAAATACAACAGTAAATAACAATCATGAAGAATTATAAGTTGTAAAAAGGAAAGTAATTATTTTGGGTGGGGGAGTAGGTACCAAGAATCAAATTCATGACCTTGTGCATGCCAGGCAGGCACTTGTGCCCCTGAGCTATATCCTCAGTCCCTATGGAAAGTAATTATTTTTAAGAAAATGAAGGGATGTATACTACTTTCACTAAGGAGGTAATACTTAATAAGAGTTTTAAATTATTAATATATTTATATAGAGTTAGGGACTTCTTAAACCAAAGCAATAGCATGAAGAGAGGCAAGGCACAGCAGTACATGCTGTGGTATCTTAGGGTATTTATAAGGAATTTAATGACTTGAGGGATGAGGTAGAGGTTTTGAACTCTCAACTGAAGTATTGGAATATTTAACATGATAGGCAAGAGTGAGCTCTCGAGTTGTTTGTAAAATTAAGGTGGTCCATCTTGCAGTAGGTATTAGTACAATCAAAACATTATGTCAAGTTAAGAATGAGTTCTGGAAGCATTCTCGATTAAGCCTGTAGAATGCCACTTTATAAACTATTTTGGTCAGGTTTTTTTGTTTAACTTTTTAGTTTCATTCTTCAAGGACTAAAATACCCATCTATGATAAAGGAGAGTATATTACTCATGTTTATGAATGAATGGATATATTTGTGTATTTCATAGTGATTATTCACTAATTGAACCTTACACAGTGATATAACCATAATAATTATGGTGAACTTTTTAGAAATCAAGTGCCCAAACTACAACCAAATACCCACTTATTTATCACAAAGTCCCAGCACTACAATTAAACTTGAATACTGAGGTTTTAAAAAAAATACATTTGGCTCACATCCCAACAGAGAGGGCTACATATGCCATAAGTTTGCCACCACTGTCTTATAAGATACATAGAGGGATAATAGTGTGACTTAGGTAGTACAGTATTCAGAAGATATCATTAAATTATATTCTTGCCTCTTGTGTATCTCCTCTTTTAATTAATGCTTCTTGTTTGGCTAAAACTCTGAAACATAACTTTAACTTCATCTTACCAGATTCAGTCTTCCATGCAAGACAAGCCCTCTGCTAAAACTGCCTCTGTTCACCAGACTGCACATTTATGTGGAATGCCACTGAATCACAAGTTAGCATTCAGTCCTCAAGAATCAGAAAGTGTACAGACTATAAAAAATATACCTGTACAAATGCAACTTCCTTCAGGTAAGAAATTGATAAATAACTATTAAGAAATTTCTAAACCTATATATAAGATTGCTAAGGCTATCACATATCTTAGAAATACTGAAAATTCTAACAGTAAATTCCAGGTTGAAAATCATAAAGCATGTTATTAGAAACTTACTGCTTGATACCATAGACCAGTGTTGGTGAATCTACAGGATACATGCTGCAATATCATTGAAAGCTCTAAAACATGTGTAACATTGTTGTAGGCATTCATTACATTTAAAAGAATATTCTCCCTGCATAGTTTCCACTCAGTTTATTTTCATATACTAATGTATAATTACATATTGGCACATGGAGTATGTAGAAAAGCCTATTCCTGCCCAAGTATATACAACCAAGTTCTTAGCAGTCTCAGGAAATGCTGCTATAACATCTCTGAGTTAAAAAGGTAGGGTGCAGCCAATAAAAAGTACTTAGAATTTCTGTAAATAAGTGAACTTATCTATATAAGAAGTATTTTACTGTAAAGAAACATAGGCTAGAAATAATTGCCTCATGGTGGTTTCTGTTTAATCAAAACATCTCCCAAAACTGTCTAAATTTGTATATTGTTAGACTCACTTGGTTTTATAGTAGATATCATGTCTGTTTATCTTGTCTGAAGTGACACTGTTATCAGTCTCAATTTAGAATCTTGATATTTCAGGGGGTGGGAGTTGGATGTGGAGCACAGAGGCTACTCCTGTGATATCAATGACCCGAGCCTATAGAGTGCCTGAGCTCGGAGACACTAATATATTTACACATAGACCAGAGGCAGTCCACAAACAAAATATAAACACCAAAAGAAAAAAGAAAAAAATGTCCTAAGGCCATACAGGAGGTTATTCCAGGAAAAATAAACCTCCAAAATATGAAATGTTTATGTCCATCCTTTTCTGGAAATAAATTTTTAATGTACTTCATAGAAGAGCACGCATGTATGGTAGTTCTTAGTAAGCAGTACTACAGTTACATAATTTATTTTGTATGCAACACCAAACTTTGAACAGGAATATGGATTTTAGGGGCTATGATATGAGGACCCTGGTTCAGTCCACAGCATCATGGAACAAAGAAGATTTTATTAGAATGAGATTGCCATTAACTTTCTAGAGGCTGACTACGATGAGGATACACTGAGATAATTATTATGTTATGATGCTGTTGTCTAGGAAATAAATTATTACAACCAAACCAAATATAGTGAGCATAGAAGGCTGTAATTAGGAAAGGTTTTTTTTTTTTCAGGTACTGAAGATTGAACCTAGAAGTTTCTTATTGAACTACTTTCAATGGCTCTTTTTATTTTTTATTTTTGTTATTTTGAGACAAACTGCTAAGTTGTCCAGGCTGGACTTGAACTTGAGATCCTCCTGCCTCAATCTCCCAGAGTTCTGGAGTTACAATTATGACCATATCTGGCAAAGATAATTTTTGTGGAGAATTAATAAAATAAGCAACATGTTAGAAAATTATTTAAGAGTTGGGAAAATAAAAGGCAAAGCTCATTTGGGACATTTGTGAGCTGCTGAAGAATATTTAACTGGAAATGTGAAAAACAGAAATGGGTTTCTCGAGCTAACAGGGAATAACCAGAAATATAATTTAGGAACTTCCAATAGATAAAAACTTATTGAAACCATAAAAATGAATGAAAACACCATAAAAATACTCAGACTAGGAAAAAGCTGAGGACAGAATTCTAGGAACAAAACCTCACTAACTGTAGAGGAAATTAGTAGGTTTAAAAAGGGCCAGGTATTTAGCTCAGTTAGAGTGCTTGCCTAGCATGCACAAGGCCCACCACCCCAAAAGAGTAAACTAGGTGCAGTAGTATGTTTCTATAATCCCAACTACTCTGGAGGCTGAAGCAGGAGGATTGCGTGCGCCCAGAAGTTTGAGGCAGTCTTGGCCACATAGCAACATAACAAGGCCCTGCCTCAAAAATAAAAATGAGATATTCAGAAATTAGAAGGAAAAGGAAAACTGGTACAATAGAAGAATATCACATACTAAAGAGCATTTAAGCAGGATAAAGAAATGTGAAGAGGATTAAAATTGGCAGTATGAGAAGGTTTGCTTTTGCAGAAGTTTTTGTTTTTCCTTCAGTACTGGGGATTGAACCTATGGCCTGTATATTCAGCTACATACACAACCCTTTTTGTACTTTTTAATCTGAATTGCCGAAGCTGGGCTCAAACTTGTGATTTTCCTGTCTCAGCCACCCATAGTGCTGGGCTTACAGGTGTGTGCCACCACACCTGGCTGCACAAGCAAAGTAGTCATTGTGTTTGGTGCAGGTTGCTGTACTCCGAGAAGTAATGGAATCTAGGTGTAGTGAGCACTGTATACAGCAGTCTTTGAACAAGTTTGTGGAAGAGGATAAGAAAATACTGGGACTTTGACAAGTCTAATTTTAGAGCAGCAGAAGAGGTTTATGTTTATGAGTATTTGAACTGGAGAGCTTTGAATGTTTAAAGGTTAGTTAGAAAAAAAACAGTAGTGAAAATTAGTCTTTTCACTAGAATATGTTTATGAAAGAATGATAAATAGCCTTGCCTTTGAAAAGGAATAGAAACAATGAAAAACAATATTAAGAATGCAAGTAAGATATTTTTATTTCTGTTTTAAGAAAACACGCCATCTATGAAAAAACAGGATTTTAATACTTGAATCTTCAGTAAGGATTAGACTGTTATATCATCTCAGATTATGTTTCTATGATGCCTGTGCGTAGTATACTATTCTGTAAAGGAAGTTTGGATGATGCTAGAATTGACTGTTCATTCTATTGTAATATTTGTCAAGTGTAAGTGGCGATATGTCTAAAGGGTGGCAAATAAATATAAACTGTAAAAAGCATACAGACATTTATTTTTCTGTAGTTGAATCTCAATGGAAATAATTTTCTAAAATCTTACCCTAGATTTAAATAATTATGGTACTAAATTTTTATGCTGAAGTTTTCTTATTTTTGGAAAAATAGTTTGACAAAGTTTTCTTTATCCTCTACCCTTGTATCTTCATCTCCAAGTAGCGCTATATTGGCCTACTGTTTCTAGAGTTACTGGTGGGAGGAATAGAATTGTGATTGGGTTGGCCTAATCAAAACCCTACTCTTGAGCTGAAGACAGTCTACAGATTAAATAGCTCTACAGCATCGGGATTGATAAGATGGGTTTTGGCAGGTCATCCATAACATCAGCTATGCTTCATGCTGATCAAAACAAAAATAATAACGAAAAGAAAATAAAAGAGATCACTTTCAAGTGAAACATGTTTAACGTATAAGCACCCAACAAAAAATACTTCAATGCTAAGATGCATCAACAGTTATTTTATTTTGATAGTGTTTAACTACAAGGGAAAAAATCAAATTCTGGATAAGTACAATGAAATATATTAACTATACCATTCTAAAAACTTGTACTTCTAGGTGATTCCAAGCAACTCTCCAATGGCCCAACTGTGATGTGTCCATCTGTTAATAATGATACAGTGGTGTTAGAATCTGAACATCAGGTTCCTGTGCAGAAGGTAAAAGTAATATTTTTTTCTTAGAAATGTGAAGGGAATTAAAATTATGATTGGGGCAAGAAATGTTTTTGGATATCTAGCTCTCATTTTTGCTTATGTAATTTTAAAAAATTAGTATCCCCTACCACTGTCATGCTTATGTTTAATTGCAGATTCTGTATTAGTATTTATTCTTTCTCCCTCCCTTCCTCTCTTTCTCTCCCTCCCTCTGTCTTTCTCTCACTGTATATGTGTATCTGTTTTCAGATCCAGAGCTTTGTACCTGCTAAACACATGCTCTACCATTAAATCTGTGTTTCCTAACCCTTTGCCTCAATTTTAAAGCATGATATAAAAACTACCTTGTACAGTTGATTGTAGGGCATTTTCTAATGGAGTTTTGTGTGCACTTAATCTTCAAGCCACACATTAACATCATTCTTTAAACAAATATGTCAGATACTGAATGTGCCAAATATTATTGTAAGTATTTAAGTTTTAAATTATCAGGAACTAGGAAGAGGAAATTTATATTCTCTCTCTTCCCCTCATTCTCTCCCCTACTTTCTCCCTCTCCGTCCCTCTTTCTATACCTTCCTCTTTACCCTCCCTCTCCTCTCTCCTTTGCCTTCTTTATGTCTTCCTTCTCTCTCTTTTTACATGCAAGTATTTCAGGGGACAGATCTTGGTCTTAATGTTTGAGATTATTGTTTGGCTGTACATATAAAGTGAAGTATTTTACCCCACAGAACATAATGATTCGGCTCTTGTGTGTAGTATCTTTGATTTCTTACATAGTGCTTCACTAATAGTTATCATTCAAGACTATGTTTAATTTAGATGTTCTGTTATTGCCAAGTATGGATTAAAAATTCCTTTACTGTTAACCATCATTAATTTTATGCTTTATTGGTTTTTGTTTTAACTGAAAGACTGTTGTATAGCCCCTGTATGTCAGAAAGAATAAGTACTATAGAGTTTCTTTAATCAAACATTTTGTTTCCTAAGTACTATAATTTTTATTATATGATTGAACAAAACTTAGTAAATTTTGCTCAAAATAAAGTTGGAAAAAAAATAAAGAAATTTCCAAAAAAGTAAGAATCACAGCAGAAATAAACAGTAGAATATCAAGTACCTATTTATGTCATACCGTCAAAACTTAGGCTGCAGGTGAAATGATGCATCAACTTTATTTTATTCCCAGTGCCTGGCACACAGTAAAAACTGAAATGTTGGGACAAATGCTTAAGAAAAAATGGGAATGTATGGTTTGTTGCTTCACAAGAGATGGTCTAGTGCATTGTTTCTGTTGACATCATTTTCCATGCTTGAACCCTCACTATCAGCATCTTCGTATTTTTTTTTTCCCAAGCTAGGAGGGTATAACAAGCATCTTTTTTTTTTTTTTTTTTTTTTTTTTTGGTCTTTTTCGTTTTTATCGGTACCGGGGATCGAACTCACGACTGCCTGCTTGCAAGGCAGGCGCTTATGCCGCTGAGCTAAACCCCCAGCCCCCTATAACAAGCATCTTAAAAAAAAAAAAAAGAAACTATTATAACTTTGGACTTAAAAATATCTCAAATACAACGTGAAAGTAATAAACTTAAAAGAAAATAATAAATGAGACTATATTAAATTAACAATAGTATTTATCAACTAACACCAATAAAAGAGTAAAAGACATTGATAAGACACATGTGAAATAATGTTTTCAACTCAGGTTATTGACAAAACATGTAATGTAGTATGTACTTAGGATACCCACAAGTGAGTAAGAGAAAAAGATCACAAAAACTAGGCAAAATATTTTAACAGTACTTTACATAAGAAGATATTTAAGTCAGTATCAGTCCATGACAATATGTTCAAAATAATTGGTAGTCAGGAAAATACACATTAAAACCACAATGAATTCCATGAAACATCTAACATACAGAGCAGTCTTGGCACTCATAAAGGTGCTGCCGCCCCCAGTTTTGTCATTCTTCTCTTATTTACTTCTGCCTTAGGGAAAGATAATTCTTTGCCAAAACTAACCCTTTCATCTCTATTCTTTCAACAGATTTATTCTGGAGCTCTCCTGCCATCTTTATAGCCTCAATTATTCCTTTTTGTCCTATTTTCCTACTACCTGTTCACATCTAAAACTGCAGTTTATCAACCATAGTGCTGTTAACTTGTTAGCCTGGGTAAATCTTTATTAGGGGTAAGTTTGCATGTTATAGGATACTTAACAGGAACCCACACCTCTATATGCTGATTCCAGAAGTGCCCTTTTTCCTACCACTCTGTGATAACCAAAAGTGTATGCTGATGTCACCAAATGTTTACACTGGTGGAAAGCAGTAGCAAAATCATCCCAGCTGAGATCAAGTTTCTTAACTTTACCTAGCATCTAACCACTCCCCTGTTCCTGTGGATTACCCTCTAAGGGTTTTCTACTACATGTTTATTTTTGGACATCTACCATACCAGTTTCAGTATGTGGTCTCTATGCAGATGACTCAAATATATATTGTTAGACCTGACCTCTTATAAGTTTTATCATTTGGAACAAACTTCTTGATCCCCAATGCCTAATAAGTCACTAAATTCTTTGGCTTTTACTTCTAAAGATAACTTCTTTTCTTTTTCACATTGCAACCAGCCTTTTTGTTGCTTGAGTACTTACCCTGTTTTTATTTTGCCTCTGACTTAGTAACATTTAGTAAAAAGTCCATTAAATCCCTTGAAATCTTAATTTGATCTTTTACTGGATCAAGAGATATTGTCTTCCCTCTAAAATTTGGCTGACACAGATTGAATCAAATATTTCTTTTAGGATATAAAGATTAAGAATGTGGACTCTTGGAAAAGTCTAGGCAAACCGGTGAAAACATCAGGCACTCTGAAATCTTCAGATCAGCTCTTTAACCAATTTCGAAAAGTGGCAATAGAAAAAGAAGTGAAAGCTCGAACACAAGAATTAATAAGGAAACATCTGGAGCAAAATGCAAAGGAACCAAAAGTGTCTCAAGAAAATCAAAGGTCTGTAAGTTACTGGATTAATCATTTAATGGTTTACCCAGAGAATCACTTTTACCTGCTATCTCAAGCGTTGCTCAGGCAGGTGTCATTTCAACCAGTCATTTCTTGTATTGAATAGACTTGATAAAATTGTTGTTTTTATATTCCCTGCTACCTTATAAAAGTTAACAGAACAATATGCAGGTTTTGGTCATCCTATATTTAAATAATTAGACTGTTAAGTGGTTAAGGGAGGCATTGAAAGGTATAGGAATGTATTTTAAATACATTCCTATATAACAGTAAAACAGAACAAACTGTAATTTTAAAAGTACATTTTATTGATTTTTCTCTGAACATGAGTATCTACTGTGTTTTAAAGAACACATAAAGATAATGGTTAAGGACCAGGAATGTAGCCCAGTGGTGCAGTACCTGCCTGGCAAGCACAAGTTCCTGAGTTTGATTCTCAGTACACACACAACACACACACACACACACACACACACACACACACACACACACACATACACAAACACACACACACAAACACACACACACACAAACACACACACACACACACAGAAGTGCTTAAGCTAAAAGAAATACAAATGCTGCCTTATTATAAAGACACTGTTTTCCAGAAATGTGTTAAAAGTTTTCTCATTCTGTATCTGAGAATGATATACATTGGTCACTGCTTTCCAAAATTTTTGTTGTTGTCTTTAATTTAGATTATCCTATATAAAATTTGACATATCAAAAATAAAATTTAAAAATGATGTCATAGTATAGAAAACTGATATCTAGTATATGCCTTTATATTTACTTAGTAATGTATCTTTATAATAAAAACTTGTAAAAAACTTAAAACCTACTTTGAGCTTTGCTGTTTCTTTAAGGGACCTTGGAAACAGATTTACTCTAGAATTTCTTTCAAACCAACTGCAAAACAAATGCCTTGGAGAAAAGCAAAAAGAATATCAGCAGCCACTAGAAGAAGCTCAAGATAAACGCAAGCTCTGGCTTCTCAAAGACCGAAATTTAGCAAGGGAGAAAGAGCAAGAGAGGAGGAGGAGAGAAGCAGTAAGTGACGTTTAGCTTAACAAAAAGAATGGTTTAACAGAGCGCTGTCTTTTATAGGTTCTAAGATACATTCAGGGTAGTTTTCAGAGACATTGCAGTTCTTTGATGAGTGTCAGGATCTAAAATCAGAGCGTAAGATGGTAAAGAAGCAAGGGTAATTATAGAGTATTGATATTGCAGCTGCTAGAGTGATGGTTTGGATTAAAAACCTGAGTTCTGTTATTTATTGGACTTTAGGGCTTTGGCAGTTTAATCACTGACTCAGCTTGGTCACTTAGGAAGAGGAAATCATAATACTTGTTTTGAAGATGAAATTAACATGCATGAAGCACGTAGGAAAATGCCTGGCACTTAAGTGAAATGATTTACCACGTTATTACATAAAAAATCTGTAAATCATCTATGAATTATAGTCAGTGCTGGTTCCAGACCAGCATTTCTTTGAATGGTAGTTTAAGAAATTGCCTTGATTTGAGAATCCTTATATATAGAAGATATTTTTAAAAATGGATTGCTTCCATGTATCCATGGAGTGTTTTAGAAGTATTGACTTTTCAAATGTTTGGTAATCTTATGCTTAGTGATTTCTGTTAATGATTTCTAATTTAATTTTCTTATGGTAAAAGAATAGTGTCTAATTGGAATTCTTTAATATGTTGAGACTTGTTTTGTGGCTCATTTTACGGTCTAGCTTGGTAAATATTCTGCTGTTATATAGGTTAGGTTGGTTGGGAACAAGTCCTTACTAATTTTCTGCTATTTTTCCATCAGTTATTGTGAAAACAGCTTTGATATCCATAATTATATAACTTTAGGTTTGTATTTTTATTCTTAGAATTCTATTAATTTTATTTTATGCATTTCTAGGCTGTTATTAGGTAGCTAAACACTGAGGATTATTATATTCTCATGTTCTCCATTATTTCCTCTTTTTCATAATGAAATGATTTCGTATCTGGCAATACTGTTTACTTTGAAATTTATTATACGCCCTTTACCTTTTTAATGACTAGTGTTGGCATGATGAAATGCTATTTCTTAAAATGTTTCAAATAAGACAAATTGTTAAAAATATATTTATTTGCAAAGTTGGACGTAGTGGCACACTTCTGTAATCCCAGTGCTTGGGAGGCTGAAGCAGAATTGTTTGCAAGTTCAAGACCAACCTGGGCTACAAAGTGAGCTCAAGGCCAGCCTGAACTGAGACCCTGTCTCAAAAAGACAAAAATAAATAAATAAATAAATAAGATAAAATATATTTATTTGCATGGTTAACATTTCCAGTGTTATTTTTTTCTTTCGGTACTGGGCACTTCTCACATACTGCTATGCAAGCATTCTACCATTAAGCTACACCTCTGGTCCTTTTTAGTTATTTATATTTTATTGTGACATAGGGTCTCATAGATCAGTCATTATTGTTCCTTGCCTTAAAAGTCCCCTGTGCTCCTTCTGTTAATCTCTTCCTCCTGAAACCCTGGCAACCACTGATTTTTCCAGTCTCCATAATGTGAAGTAGTTGTAATAATACAGTATGTAACCTTTTCACTTGGTTTTCTTTCACTTCACATCCATCTAAAGCTCTTCTGTGTCTGCTCGGCAGAGGGGTATGCACTTATAATCCTGTAAGTCTGAGAGAGGAGGATTGCAAGTTCAAGGCCAGCATGGGCAATTTAGCAAGACGGTGTCCCAAAATAAAAAGGCTCAAGGATACAGTTTAGCAGTCCCTGGGTATAATCTCCAGGACTGCAGGAAAAAAAAGGGGGGGGAGGGGACTGGGGATTTAGCTAAGCAGCATAAAGCACCTGCCTTGCAAGCAGGCAGTCGTGAGTTTGATCCCTGGTATCAATAAAAAGGAAAAAGACAAAAAAAAAAAAAGTGTCTTTTTTGTGGAGTGAGAATTCATTTTAAAAACTTGGTTTTTGCTCTTGCCAGGCACTTATAAAATACATTTTTTTTCAATAAAGAATCATTGACATTTTTGGTGTATAGCATGATGTACAACAAAATCCTTAAATAGGAAGAATTTTATTACATTTATTTGAATTTTACAGCATGTATACTTACAGAATACCATGTGATATTTACAGTAGGCTTATATTTGCAACTCTCACATTGCAGTCTTAAAATAAGAACTATGAGAGCTATTTAGCTCGACATTTGACATACTACCAGCTAAGCATTAGGAAAGTAGCTTGGTTTAGGACTTAAGAAGTATCTTTTTGCCTTTAAGATAAATTTTAATTTATCTTAAATAATGAGTCACACGTACCCGAAAAGATATAAATTATAGTAGGTAGATCATAATTCTAAATTTCATCCTACACAGCTAATGAAAATAACAGTGCCAATCATTTGTAAACTGGTGTTTTTACCTATCACTCTGCTTTGATAGAACCTACTGTTGTTCATTTAAAAACCATTTTTGTTTTAATATTTGATGTCATTTCATTTGGTAGGGATTATTTAACTTGTATAACAAAAAGGTACAATGTAACTTCAGGATAAGTAAACATGTTTGATCATAGCTTTTTCTTTCCTTAAGTTTATTTTAGTATTTAATAACTTTGTATTTAAAATCTCTTTAGTTTTTAATGAAGTATTTGTTTTGAATGTCGTACATGTAATTTGATTCTATTTTCATAAATGCCAATAAATAGGATAGACTTAGTTAAGGCCAGGGATTTAGCTCAGTGGCCTAAGCGCCTGCCTGGCAAGCATGAGTTTGATCCCCGGCACCAAAAAAAAAAATAAGGATAGACTTAGCTAAATAATTGGCCCTAGGTTCTACAGGTGAGAAGTGGCAGAATCAAGGAAAGCCCATAGCTTTGACATCACATCAATTCTTTTATGTAAAGAAAATATTGCTTCATTCAGAAAATAATTTTATGTGTCTAACACTGTGTTGATACAGAAATAAAAAAACATTGTGTTCTCTCAATTAATATTCTTATGATGTGGGCTAGGGATTTAGCTTAGCGGTATAAGTGCCTGCCTGGCAAGTGCAAGGTCGTGAGTTTGATCCCTCGGACCAAAAGAAAAAAATGAATAAATAAAAATAAAAATATTCTTATTAATACCTACTCTGTCAGTATTCAGTTTCCTAAGAAATTGGCCATACTTATTTCTCATATTTCTATAGATTTTAATTTTATCTAGCTCATGAACAATATGTTAACAAAAAAACAGGCTGTATTTTAACAAATCAAAAATAATCCATTTTATTAAATTGTTTGCATTTTGTATAGTCAATTTCCATGTTTTATAATCATTTTTATATGGCTGTAATAGAGATATGTATTTTTAAAGTAATTAAAATGTTCTTTTTTTTACAGATGGCGGGTACCATCGATATGACTCTTCAAAGCGACATTATGACAATGTTTGAAAACAACTTTGATTGAAACTAAGCTTTTAAATTAACCATCATCTTTAAATGAGTGATATGAAAGATTAAAATGCATATGGTAAAATGATTGCTTTCAAAACTGAAGATACCAATTTCATGTTGTATTTTGACTCTCTAAAATGATTAAACAATTTCACTTACATTTTTAAATAACTATACGTTTATTTTTAAGGACAGTATTGGAAATTTTATGATTTGGATCCCTAAAAACTGAATAGATTCCATGTGTTATTCATTCTACAAATAATTGTCAGCAATGTATTATATACCTTGTTTAAGCAATGAAAATCCAATAGAGATGCTCCCTGATTGTTTAAAAAATGACTATATAAAAATATATAAAAAACATGGTTCCTGTTGAGTTTTTAACTTTTAAAACAAATATTTGTCTGCCTTCAGAAATACTTAGAGCTTCTAACAAATAACATGTGGTTTCCTCAAGCGTCAGATATTTAAGATTCTCTGCTGGTCGATATTCAAGTTTTATATTGATATTTGAAGAAACTTTACCTGTGGTTTGAAAGATGTTGAATTTAGCCAAGTGTGGTGGTGCCTAGCGGTATAAGTGCCTGCATGTAAGAGGCTGAGACAGGAATATCACTGCAATTTTTAGGCCAGCCTGAGCTACACAGTGAGTTCCAGCCCACTCTGAACAACATAGTGAGACCATGTCTCCAAAAAAAAAAAAAAAAGAACGAGAAGAAAACAAAAGATGTTTAATTTGAAGCCAAATACCAGTAAATATTAATTATGTGTACAAGTTTTGATAAGAATGTATAATTCTTCATATGTATATGTGATAACGATGTTTAATTTTACTTAACTCTAGTAGTACTCTGTAAAATACTTTGTTTTGTCATTTTTCTAGTTGCAATTTTGTATAAATCATGTATATTAGCTTTGTATATTTTAAAATTTTGAACTCTTGACTGTAAAATAATTCAGGCACTATTTTGATAAAAATTTGAAGTATGTATTTTAGAGGAGTAAGTTTTCTTGCACTCATTTTTATAATGATAAATTTTTGAAATATATTTAGATTGTTAGCCAATTAAAAATATGATTAACTGATAAAAGTAGTGGTGTTACCTTCATACAATGGCTAGAAGCATTAGCTCTTCCTATCAGCTGTATCTATTTTTAATCAAGAAATCAGCAGGTGTGCTCAACAGTATATTTTATGTTATTTCCTTAAAAACTATAGGGAACTATGTTATGACTATTGTGTTTAGTTTAACCAACGTGGCAGTTTATCAGATTTCCTCAATTTTGATAGGTTAATTGAAGTCAGTTTAGTGGAGAACAATACTGATTTGCAACTGATCCTTCCTATAGAAATTCAGTGTCTAAAAAAATTCCCTGCTTTAAATTTTTCACCATCCATAGTCATTTACCCATTTACCTTTCTTTGTTCATTTCTTTTTCCCATAGTTGTCTCTCCTGTGGATGCCTCTGTGCTATTAGACTCTTAATTAGCAAAATCAGCCTTTACTGTTGCCAGTTTCTAAAACCTTCCCTTCGTCTCCATTTCAAACACCCAGCTTATTCTGAATAGTCCTTACTCCAACAATCTTTAGGCTTCCCTAGGACATACAATCCATCAATTCTTTTCACAGTGCTTCTCATACTGGGGTTATAGCTCAGTGGTAGAGCGTGTACTTAGCTTGTGCAAGGCCCTGAGCTCAATTCTTATTTAAAAAAAAAACAACAGTATTTTTCCCTTTCATGCCTGAGCTTCTGTATTTATCCTCTAAATTTATAGTGTGTTATAATCACTCCTTTGCATGCCCTCTTAACTCCTTTGTTCCTTTCTATGTTGCATTCCTCTTAGCCAAATTCAAATCCTTATAAAATCTGACCACTGGCTCTGACCCATTTAGCTGATGTGAAAGATATGCAACCATAACCATTCTCATTTTAAATTTCTGAGCATAAACTCAAATGAGCTTTAATGTTGTCCAGAAATCTTAGTAAGTTGTCATGATTCACTCACTCTCCCTAGACAGTCAGGTATTTCATATTTCCATTCTACTTCTGACCTCCAACCAAAACAGTCTACCTCAGTCTGTGGTACCTTTCACGTACTGCTTTTTCACTGAGGTAAGAAGGCATTCATTGAGAATTTCGAATTTCCCACTCCACATCTGTTCATAGGTTCTGTTCTCCCTTCTGTCATTAAGGAGGAACTGTTCCCACCCTAAGTTATGGCAAGTCTTTCAACAGTTCCTTCTCACTTTCCCAAGGACATTGCTCCAGCAATTGTGATTTCCATCATCAGTGTTATCTCCTGTAGATAATTATCAGCATACAAATTGTTTTTTCTGAAAGCTCAATTATAGAATTTGTCATTTCCTCCTTTATGTTAGTTCTGCACATCCTTGGCTCATTCTTTTTTTTTCTTATAGTAATTTTAAAATTAAGACAAAAATCACCCTTTTAAAAAGAATTAAAGCTGGGCATAGTGGCACATGCTTGGAATCCCAGTACTTGAGAGGCTGAGACAGGAGGATCATTGCAAGTTTGAGACCAGCTTGAACTGCACAGTGAGACCCTGTCTTAAAAACACCCAAAAAAATTAAAATAAAGTGAATTAAGACAAAATTCACCCTTTTAAAGAGTACAACTGCTGGGCATGGTGGTACATACCTATAATCCCAGCACTCAGGAAGCTGAGGCAGGAGGCTCGTGGCAAGTTCAAGACCAGCCTGGGCTACAAAGTAAGCTCAAGGCCAGCCTGAACTGCATATTGAGACCTTGTCTCAGAAAGAAAAAAAAAGCACAATTTATTGATTTTTAGTAAGGTCATTGAATCTATTTATAAAATAGAGAGAATCTATTTATAAAATTTTTCATAATTCTTTATAATGGATCAGCAATTTGTATTACAAATATTATCCATGTCTATTTAAACATTTGTATATAATTGTGTAGAAAACAATAGAAGCAATTTAGCAGGTCAAAAATCGTAATTCATATATGAATATTATATTTAATTTTATAATGTACTTAATTGCAAACCTTTTAGATAGAATTTAAGTATGAAACTTAGAGGCATTAAGAAAGTTTCCCTCTACCCCAATTATAGAGAGAGCAAGACTTGTATATACAATTATACCTTTATGCTCATCCAAATACAGAAAATTTGAGGGACTTAGTTTTACAAAAATATGGCCATCTATACATTTTATTTAATGTGTCACAAACATCTAATCAGATCATTACATGACTATCTAATTTTTTAAAAGGTGTACATAATTAAGTCATATAGCTGCATAATGCTTATATAAAAAATCCTGTTGACTTAGTTTCTTATCACCTTTTTCTACTATGAATAGTGCTGAAGTCAGTTAATACAGCTTTATGCCTTTGTCCTTTTGTTTCTAAATGATAATTCAGGCTCCTAAAATGAGATCTGTGTGTCAGAAAGTTTAGTTCAAGGAAATAGTTTCAATTTTAATAGACTCTACAAGATAAAGTGTGCCCCAAAGTTTTTGTTTCTTTCATTGCATGACCACAAAATTAAGTTGATCACCTTATATTTGTTTGCCATGTGAGTTGTCTGATCATTCTTTTTAGACTTTTTCTTATCAACCTGTACAGTTTTTTCTTTTGACTTTTTATGTTGGCCCTTTGTTTTGGAAACATATTTTCCCATATATTATTTGTCTTTGAGGCTGTCTTTTTTCCCATTAAAATTTTAAATTTTATGTATCTGGCTTTTTCTTTATGGTATTTAAATATTTTGCCCCAACACATCAAGTTGATAAAAATACTCTTACATCTTTTTGTGCTTAAAATCCAGATGTAATTTTTACACTAGAATTTCAGATGTATTAAAAATATTTTTAATCTACGGTTATGAGGTTGCAGGATTTTCTTTCCTTTTAAACAAATTATCAGCTATGCTACCATAATTTTTTTACTGAATGTCTGAATTACATAAAAATTACTGATAAAAATTTATAGTTCATAAAATTTGAGTGACTTTGAAGCAGTCCTGCCATTCCAGTTGCTTACTGCTCTCTTCCCGACTAATTCCAGGATGAAATCCCAGCTACTTGGGTGGCTAGGGAGGAGAAACAAAAATTTGACGCCACCCTGGGCAACTTAGACTATCTCAAAATAGCATTTTTAAAAGGTTCCAGGGAAGTGACTCAGTGATAGAGCATATACCTAACAGATGTAAAACCCTGGATTTATCCCCAAGACTGAAAAATAAACAGAAATAGTGAAGTAAATTTTCAAGAGTTTTGAGAGAAAAGTAACTGGCAGATTGAAATGTGGAGAATTTGGGGGGCTGTGATTTTTTTTTCCTAGTATAAAACATGCATGCTTTAATCCTACAGTTAGGTTGGTTTTGTGTATCTATATTGCTTTTCTCTGCTGCAGTTTCTCTTTTGACAACACCCTATATGGCACAACTGGTTATCAGGGACTGACTTAATCATGGCTACTTTTCATTAACACATGCATATGTTAGCATATAGTTTCTTTTCACCCCATTCTGAACCATTTGTCACAGGAAAGAGTATACTGATGAGATTCTAAGTTTGTGTGATTTACAGGTTTTTGAATGAAAGAAGGAAAAGTTATATACATTTCATTGCCAACTGAATATTTCTTTCACATTGTAGTTATAGATTATAGATTGAAATGATTATGTTGTATTTCTGTTTACCCACTAGTCTTTAATTAAATAAAAAGGAAAACAAAGTGGGGAAAATCAGCTTTGATTTCTGAGCTCAGTAAAATGACAAATATTTTTAAAGGGACAAAATGGTGTCTTAAGTGTATAAGGGATATTCAATTATTAAGGGAAATAAAGCAGTTTCAGTGACTATACCATTTATAGTTATACCACCAGGAACCTGTCTCTAAAGTTGAGTTAGCACAGGAATGTAGGGTAAGAGCATTACACTGAATGTTGCCTCTTCAATCATATAACCCAACTACTTGGCCACACCTGACTCAAGTCTGGAAAGTTTGGAACACATGGGCATTGGTGATTCTTTGCCTCACACAAAGTAATTTAAAAAGAGTACTTATGGCTAATGAACATGAAATGATGTTCAGTTTAATGTTGAGGGAAATGAAAAAGCCATAAATGACATTAATTTTTACTCACCAAATTAGCTAAAATGATACCTGAGGATGATAAGTAGAACTCATGCTGCTAGTCAAGAGCATAAATACATATATAGCTATTTTGTAAGATAATTCAAGAATATTTTATAAAATTGAATAGCTGTGTAGTGATAACCCAGCAATTTTTTCCAAGTATATACCCAAAGGAAGCTATTACCAATCAAAGAGACATACAAAAGGAATACAAACATTTACAAACAAGGATCATCAGAGAAAAGGAGGGGGAAGTGAGGGAAGGAGATAGGAAGAAAAGGAGGAAAAAGCCAACCCAAATATACATAGATAATGCAACAGTATAGAGATCCCAGAAATAAAGCTACACAAATATGGCAAACGTGCAATTCAACAGGGAAAGTATAGGCTTTTCAGCAAGTAGCATTGGATATCTGTGGACAAGAATAACAAAAACTCAACTCATATAAAAATTAACTCAAAATGGATCATGATTCATCTGTAATCAAGAATAAAATGAACATGATCCCTTTGATTTGACATCAAAAGCATAAACATAAAAGGAAAAACTTACAAATATGACCTTATCCAAATTAAACTTGCTTTGAAAAGCTACAGACTAGGAGATAATATTTACAAATCACATCAGCTGTGATAAAGATTTGTAATCAAAATGGGAAATTTTTAATCTTTAAAGATTTGTTCAAAGAGTAGCATGTGTTACTTAGCACTGGAGAAATAAAATACCACTACAGGCTTAAAGAATGGCTAAAAAACTAAAAAGTTAAAATACTTAATTTCAAGAATGTGAACCAGGTCGCTCTCTCTTGCTGGTGTGATTTCAAAATTGTACAACCACTCTTTTGTCTAGGGATGAACCTAGGGCCTCAGCACATGGTAGGCACAGGCTCTCCCATTTAGCAACACCTCTAGCTCTTTGTAGCCACTTTGAAAACCGGTTTTGGTGATGGTTTTTTTTTTTTTTTAATTTTAAAGAATTAAAATAGAACAAAGTAATCAACAAAACAATGTAAGCAAAGCAATATAAGTAAAGTAAGCAACTTCAAGACAACAGAAAATCAATAGAGGCTACCATAATCTTGTTTTCTTCTAAATAGTTTTCCATATATTCACACACAATGAATTAAAACAAAACAGAATGCTATAAAACTGCTCAAAACAAAAGAATGAAAGAATATGGGCCTTCAAAACCAGACAATAGGAAAATCAACAATGGCTATCATAATGTCTCTTTGTTTTCTTCTAAATACTCATATCTTCACATATATGGCAATCAAATAATAGAAAACTGACTAAAAGAATAAAAGCATTATTGGACTTCAAAACAAGATATAGGAGATCAGCAATGGCTACCATAATGTCTCGTTTTCTTCAAAGTAGCTGTTTATACCATCATACATAATAAAATCAATTTTTGTAAACTCTTTAGAAGTTCAAGGCATGTATAGCCTATACATGTATATCAATCCTTTCTGCATTAGAGGGAAAAACAAAACTAATCAAAAGACAAGAAACACAACAACAAAGAAACCCAAACAATGAAAACCAGTTTTGATAGGGTTCAACAATCCCACTCTTAGATAGTTATCCAAGTGAAGGGGAAACACACACATTTTTATGTGAGTTTATAGTGGATTTGTTTATAACTGCCCCAAAGAAGTGTGGATGGGTGGGTGGGGCATTCTTAACTGGAGAATGTATAAGCAATTGTGTTACCTCCACTCAATGAATTCGCTATTTAAAAGAAATAGAACATAGATTAACATGGATGAACTCAAACATTATGGTACATAAAACAAGCCAGAAACAAAAGGTTACAGACTATATGATTCCATTCATACAACAAAAATCAAGAACAAATCAACCAATGGTTGGTTGCCTCGGG
This sequence comes from Cavia porcellus, assembly GCF_034190915.1. Classification (NCBI taxonomy): domain Eukaryota; kingdom Metazoa; phylum Chordata; class Mammalia; order Rodentia; family Caviidae; genus Cavia; species Cavia porcellus. The sequence goes on from NW_026947484.1 coordinate 113,793,028, forward strand.
CTTGACTTGTTCCAAAAAGCCTACTTGCCTGTTTCCTAGCTGGGCTGTAACAACTTTGAACCGAGTGGAGAATGTTATCATCCTAAGGAGATCATCAGAAATAAAGTAATTACGCCCGTCACCCGATATGAAGGTCATGAAGGTCTTTTGCAGTCCCCTCCTTTCTTGTAACCCCTTAGGACACAGAGTACGGCCAGGAGGACAATACGGGCTTAGGACACAGGTCAAAACGAGAGTGGCACTTCCGCGGTAACCAAAATGGTTTGGAAAGTCCCTTCGTTTTGCCCACTATTTTAGTGACTGTCAAACGTGAAGTCACTCTCCGCGGAAGAAGGCTGTGCAGTCCACTTTTGCGTGGCCCGGAGCGGACCTCGCAGCCGGGGTCTCTGAGCGGCGCTCCCGGGCTGCGCCGGCGGCCCGAGCGCGCAGCGAGTGCTGGAGCCGGGCTCCGCTCGGGCTGGGACTCGTGCAGAGCGGCGCTGCGCGGCGCGGCCGCCGGCCCACGGAGGGCGCGCGCGGAGCGGTAGGGCGCACCCGAGAGCCGCCTGACTCGCCGCGGCGGAGCTTTCCAGTTCCCGAGCGAGGCCAGCAGCGGGCCCCGCCGCCGCTCCGCCCTATGGCGAGGCTGCGAGACTGCCTGCCCCGCCTGACGAGAGCGATCCGGTGCCTGCTCTTCTGGTCCCTAGTCTACTGCTACAGCGGGCTCTGCGCTTCTGTCCATCTCCTCAAACTTTTGTGGAGCATCGGCAAGGGACCCGCACAGACCTTCCGGCGGGTGGCCCGGGAACACCCTCCCGCTTGCCTCAACGACCCCTCTCTGGGCACCCACTGCTACGTGCGCATAAAGGTGAGGCCGGCCCAGGCCTGGCGGTAACGCGGGAAGGACGTGACGGCCGTGGGAGCGGAGGGGCCGGGCTGCACCTTCCCTGGCGCCAGCTTGGCGTCCTCTAGAGATGCCCGTGCTCCTGGGGGGCGCGGCGACCAAAGCGGAGGCGGGAGGGGCAAGGCGCAGCGAGAGAGGGGTCAGGTTTGCCTGCGTTTATAGGGTGAGGAGACTCTGGGGAGGGGGCAGAGATTCGTTTTGCTTTCTGTAGTTTTCCAACCAGAGTCCACTAGCTGTATTTCCTTTCCTTCTGTCTCCTTTTTGCCCTTTAGAGCTCAGATCAACTGTAGGGAATTGCTTCTGGTGATGCCCTACCGTCTCAGGAGGCTGTCTTTACCCAAATATTGAGAGTGAATCTTTGGACTTCAGAGTTTATTGTGATCACAGATGGCCTAGGCAACACAACAAAAATGAAAAAATGCTATGTGTTTGTGAGGAGGGAAGTATATGAATGGAATTAAAACTAAATTTCAGCTGTGCATTCACTCAGTAATTGTCCTAGACTTTCTCATGGTCCAGAGATACTCTACTTCCAGAGACTTGAGGTGACAAAGGGAAATACCTTCGTCACCTGTGAAGGGAAGTCCCTGTGATGTATATCCTGCAGTCTGACTCATAGGTCTTCAAAACGAGCATTGAATGCAAAGATATTTATATCAGCAAGTCATGATTTCCTACTAGGTGCTAACTTGTCCAGCAGAATAGAGAAGGGCAGGAGTTTCCTTCTTTCAAGATGTTCCTCTGCCCTTCCTTTCCTTGGAGTTAATAGCAGAATTGAGTTAATATTTACCGCCACCTGCATTTAAAAAAGGACGACTTAGAACAATACCTGACACATCAGTGCAATAAAGTATGTGCATTAAAACCAGTCAAATGCCTGCAGTAATTATCCTCTAAGACTCACCATCAAAACCAAAAAGAAGTTATTGAACTGCCCTTGAGGATTCTGCAGTTGAGGGCAAGGTCATATGTTGACTCCGTCCAAGTAGAGGAGTATGAGCACCCTGGGAGTCATCTGGAATTCCCCATAGTATTTTTCTCCTGACTCTAGCCACCTAAAAATATCCCTAGAGATACAGTACTAGAGGGTGGAAAGAACATTATCTTGGGAGTTTGTACAAGATGAGGACTCTAGTCATGCTCTGCTGCCAGTCACGTGTGTTAACACCTTTGAGCCTCATTGTCTCGATCTGTAAAATGATAGTGTTGAATTAGAGACCTTTAAGATCTATGAACATCTGAAAACCCAGGTGCTGGATAGCTGTATATAGTATAATTTCGTATTTATATGCAGCTATTGAGTCTTGGGTCTCTCTTAGCTTTTTTTCAGTTTTGCTTTCTCTTCTGCCTTCTTAGTTTCCTTAGTGTTGCTGTATTCTCCCATTCCCATTCCTATTCCCATTCCTTTTCTTTTCTTTGGGCTGTCTTGACTCCCGCACGCAGAGTGAAGTCTTGGGGATTCTGCTGTTGGAAACACACACTGACATGATGTGGTGAGCAGACGCAAGGGAAGGTGCATGCAACACTCAAAATAATAATGTGGGAAGGAAAGACCTAAAAATAAGAGAAGGAGGTGTGAATTATATAACTGATGGTACAGCTTTTGACGGGTAAGCTGAAAAAAGTACGTGACTAGGAAGTTAACTTGGCAGAAATGTAAATTCAGATCAGAATTATTTACATGTCCTGCCAAATTTGAATGAAAGGTGACACATCCATAAGATGACAGTTACAAATTGTGACATTGCTTCAGAAGCTCAAAATACCTGTATATAAATTGACCTTGTAGTAAGAACTATAAGGGAGGGCACCATGAAGAAAATGTTCATAAAACTGAATCAAATTATCCTATTGATAAAAACACAAAGTTTTAATTTCTGAATATTAATATTTTATTTCTTGATGTTAAAAATAATGCATGCCAGCTTTTAAAACATAAAATGAAGTTACTCAATGGTCTATTCTGACAATCAAAACCAAATAGCACTAAAATTCCATACCTTCCATTTTCAGGATTCAGGGTTAAGATTTCACTATGTCGCTGCTGGGGAAAGAGGCAAGCCACTCATGCTGCTGCTTCATGGATTTCCAGAATTCTGGTAAACTTACCAAATACCTTTTTCTTTTTGCATTAAAACTTGATTTATTAGCTCAGTCTACTTTGTGCTACAATAGCAGAATACCACAGAATGGTTAGTTTATAATGAGCAGAAATTAATTTTCTCATAGTTCACAGGCTGGGAAGTCCCAGATCAAGGAGAAGTATCTGGTGAGGACCTTCTTGTTGAGGTCGAAAGGTAAAAGGGTGAAAGAGAGTGAACTCATCCTTCCATAATGGTTTTAATTTTACCATGAGAGCAGATATCTCTTTAATTTTACCATGAGAGCAGATGGCCCAAACCACCTCTTGAAGCTCCCATCTCTTAACACTGTTTTTCTGGCAATTAAATTTCCACATGAGTTTTGAAGGGGGCAAATGTTCAAACCGTAGCACTGATTGTAGAATCACTTTTGTAATGACTTTTGACAGAACCAGCCCTACAACAATTTGCCCAGAGTTATTGTTCCTGAATATCCCTGAATCATAGTAATGGTTTCCTCCTAAAGTAATTCATATACAACTAACCTAAATTAATTAACTTTATGAATATTATAAAAAGTGGATTTTTTGCTTGTTTACAAAAAGTGTTTTTAATATTTCAAATTTCTGAAATGGTCACATGACAGTTTAGAGTACCTACTATAGACAAAATACAACATTGGTTGGGAAAGGAGATGTTGAACAAACTGAAGACTTGGAGTGCTTTTTATCAGGAAGCTTTTGATAAATCTAAACTATTTGCTATGCATATAGAATAGGTTCACATGAATGTGGGATAAGTTAAAGACATGAATATTTCACATTAAAAAGAAAACCTGAAGCCAAAAATGCATAATTATCACATATTTGTGCTGCTCTAACAAAATAGCTGAGACTGAGAAACTTGTAATGAACAGAAATTTATTTTACAGTACTCTGGAGGCCAGGATCAAGACATGGTATCTAGTGAGAACTCAGTCTTTCCTTCAAAGAAGGTACCTTGTTGCTGTGTCCTCCAGAGGAGCTTAAAGCTGTGTTCTCACATGGTAGAAGGACTAGGGAAAAAGACGAACTAGTTCCCCAAGCCTTTCATAAGGTTGCTAACAGCATTTATGAGGATGTTGCCCTTGCGACTTCAGGCCACTCTCTTAACACTATCACATTGGTGATTAAGTTTCAACTTCTGAATTTTAGGGTACATATTCAGACCATAGATGGTATCCAGGGGGAAATTTTCTGTTCTACATTGGCCCCACAAGACCAAGTCAATACAGCTGAAAGCAACAACTAATTCTAATTTTTAAAAAATTTTAATGGAGTATCTTTAACAGAGATGTAATTCCACTTGGGAGGCTGAAGCAGGAGGAGCAGAGGTTCAAAGCCAGCGGAGGCAATTTAGCAAGACCCTGTCTCCAAATAAAATTTAAAGAAAGGGCTGGGTCCTGTATCCCAACACTTAGAAGACTGAGGGCAGGAGAAATGCCACAAGTTCAAGGCCAGCGTGAGGTATATAGTGAATTCAATACCAGACTGAACTACACAGAAAGGCTCTGTCTGAAAAAGAAGAAGAAAGAGAAGGAGAAGAGAAACAGGAAGAAGAAGAAAAAGAAAAAGAAAAAGAAAGGACTGGGGATTTAGCTCAGAGACAGATTACTTGCTTAGCGTATGAGAGGCCCTAGATTCAATATCAAATGGATAGAGGTAGTATATCTTAGTGGTTTCTGGTAGCACAGGGCTACGATCTTCATATATTCTGAACTAAATAGATCAAGAAATGAATGAATATATAAAGCACATTTTCTGAGCTGACTCAAAGGTGGAATATCCAGTGCCTTTTGAAGAGTTTGGGACAATAGTCTCTTCCAAAATTTCTCCTTTACTGTTTCATACTACCTAGAATTCCACCATTGTAATTCTTCACTTTCTTTATAGCTTTAAAAATTTTGTGTCACCCAAAGTCTTGGTTTAAAATGCGTCTGTCTCTGAGAAGAATATTAACTCTAGATGAGTTAGTTAATTTTGTACTCTTTGAATTAAGGAGACTATATGAACAAGTCCATTGAAGACATCAATGTATCAAGAAGTATTAAGAATTGAAGAATGGAATAGAGGTTGTAAAGATCCATCTACCTCATGATTTTTCTGAAGCAAAATCTATGTCTTTCTTGTATCACTGCTGAGACAAAATACCTGATACCTACAAGTTAAAAGAGAAAGGTTTATTTTAGCTCACAGTTTACAGAGGTTGCTATCCATAGTCAGTGGCTGTGCAATAAGGTGGCATGGCAGTGGGGCACAGAAAAAAGAGAAACAGTCCATGGAAGGACAGGCAGAAGGCAGTGAAGCAGCAAGCAGCAATAGCAGCAGCAGCAAGCTTGTCTTTCTCTTTTATCCCATGCAGGCTACAAGCCTTTTGGGTGGTGCTTTCCACACCCAAACTGGGGCTTCCCATTATCCACATCCAGAACTATGAAAAACCAATTAGTGAACTGATACCATATACCCTTAATCCCAGTATCACATTCTTAATCCACATTCACACACCCCAGATCCAGCCACCTTCAAAAAGCCCCACGTATCACTGCATAAACTTTGGGGGAATGTCTAGATACAAGCCATAATATGAGTACCTCTTTTCGTGTGGTGGCTTTCCCTTCATGAAGATTATTTTCCTTTTCTGGGTCTAGCTGCATAACTAAACATGCAATTTCCATCTGTTCTATCTGGGGATAATGTAATTCAGTGGTAGAAGAACTGCCTATGCAAATCAAGCATTTGTATGCAGATACGTTAGTGCATGACACAGAGTGCATGATACAACTGGCTCACAATAAAATGTTACTCTGAAGCATTTGTCAAATCTATTCAGAGTAATGTTGGAAGTGAATTCTGGTTTAGCCTCTTACTGGCTTGTGTACTCCTGTACAATTGTTTATAATAATCTTACAGAGATGTTGTGAATCAAAACATGTGAAAACCAATTTACAAGGCCCCAGGGAATACTCCATAAATATTTGTTTTCTTCGCTCATTTTCCTCACTCAATGTGGAGATCTAGAACTTCCTAACTGTGGCTGCAATACTGATGACAGTTAATGTTTACTGAGGATTTAATGACCTAAATACTCTTAGAAGTATTTTGCCTATATCCTCTCAGGTAAGCTCATAGCTCTCCTATTAAATGTACTAGGAAGTAAGGCTCCCCTCATTTGTAAAATTTAGAGCTAAACTCTGCTGCCTGTCTTTCAGTCTATAGGAACCATAATGATCTGATAACGTCACCCCTAAAATTTCATACCTTCTGCCAATATTCACGAGAGTATTAAAAAGTCAGCCAACAAAGCTGAGTGCAGTGGTACCTATTGCCCTAACATTGGAAAGGCTGAGGCAGGAGGATGGCTTGAGTCTAGGAAATCAAAACCAGCCTAGGTAACCTAATAAGACCTTGACTCACAGGTCATTATACAATGTAAAAATAACTTACTTTAATACTCTAAATCACAATTATAAACAAAATTCATGGTCTGAATGGAGGGGTGGTATTTACCCCATCATGCTCCTTTTCCTACTGAAATGTTAGAGCTTTACACGTGAAATGATCTATTAAAGATAAAAATGAACCCACAACCACTTCTACCACTTGGTAATTGTTTCAGAGTCCTAGAAAATGGCAGTGGACCTCATTTAACAAGGGCAATAAATGCTTTGTGTTACCTTAAGAAATGTACCTTTTTTGCATGCTTTTTCATAACGTTGTTCCATTGTTTATTCATGAGTGATCTTTTGCAAAATAGATATGCCTGATGATTGCTCTACATAGGACCTTTAGTGGATCCCTTTTTTACCCATTCAGCAATTTAGTCAGTTCCATTTAGTTGCTAGTAAGAAAAAATCCAAATCTTAGAATTTAGGACCAAATGCTAAGATTTATGTTCTAGGACAAAACTTTTTTTTTCATTGTAAGAGCCAAAAATACTTTATGTGTGGCATCTTGAAACACTTTCAGTTATTCCTCTGTCAGTTAACCCTGCATAAGTGCCCGTGAAAGTACAAGCTTGAATACAATGAAAACAAAATAAGCATATATTGGTAATGTGTGTGAAAGTGATTTTTTAAACAGAGAAGCACCCCACAAGTGTAATGTATTCTCTACTTTTATTATCATTGCTTGAGAATAGCTGTTGAGTAATGGCATATTTAGTGTATACTATTACATAGGACACAGAAAACAATAAAATTCTGAGCATTTTTTCTTAAAATCTAAAGGAAACATCAAAGACACATCTGTTAGAACTTTAGCTAAATTAGCCTCAAATACAGTTATCAGGGGATGATTTTTCTCTCTCTATTCATCCCAATTTGCATCTCTTTTAAAAATATTTTGAGCTGACCTAGGCAATTTTTGTGAGTTGGCCTCATCCCCAGCTGTGTGGGAAACATGCTTCATCATTCAAATGCTGAGCCAAGGCAAATGAAGGCTCTTCACACATACAGCAGAGCCAACAACCATGATCTTCCCCAGTGGAGAAGAGAAAGAGGATGCTTTTACATCTGAAAGTGGCTGGCCTGATAAAACCAGGAGCCCACCTTATGTTAGAGTAGTAACTGGGAAAGAGTTGATTTTTTTTTTCCTAAATGACCTCTATTATTACCAAAAACTACCAGAAAAAAAGCCAATGTGGACAAAAATAGTTTTATTTAAGGTATTTTAGAATGTTACTGCTTTCGTAAAATGTCTCATTTCTGTACCAGTGGAAATGTTTTGTTTTATTCATATGAATGATGTGCCCCTCAGTCTATCACTAGGGTGTTTTTTTTAGTTTAAAATATGAATTAAATGTGTTATTATTTAGAAAATTTTTTTGTTTTCTAATAACAAACTCATGACCTCACACTTGCCAGGCAGGCACTTGTGCCACTGAGCTATATCTCCAGCCTAAATATGTTATTATTTATGAATTCTTCAGCAGGAGTATATCTTAAGGTTTGAACTGGGACAGAAGTCTAAATGGAAAACTGGCGCTATCAGTTTCCATTAGTTTGTTGTTTCAGTTATTCAACAAACCTTAATTAAGCTCCTACACTCAACTCGGGGAGCTTACTATTGAGCCAGACAGGAATAAACCATTATATGACATGTGTCTATTACACTGGAGAATACAGAGGTGTAAAGGAGGTAGCCTGGGCGACTCCTGGGCAAGGATATGCCTAATGTATAATGAGAAGTGGGGTTCAGGGATTGTGGGGTAATAGGGGAATCATGGGAAGGTAGTATTTCAAAGGACATCATATGAACAAAGCCATAAAAGCAAAACATGATACCCTTGTATATTTACTGTAATAGTCTAAAGCTGCGGAGGCAGCATGAGGTAGACTCCCAAGTTCAGACTACTTGGCTTTGAATCCTCTGCTGCTAGCTAACACATTGACCTTCAGCACTTCCATTAGCCTAGACTCTTTCTGTAAAGTGGAATAATAATAATGCATATTGAAGCGAACTATTTGGAAGACAACTGTTTGCCACATGTAAATCACGTAGAGTTGAGCCTGGCATACTGTAAGAGTGATGTGGATATCGTTTATTTTTATTACAAAACAAATTACAGACTGAAAAGTGTTCATGCTGGGAGACTGGGCAGTAGTCAGGTCTTTAAGGATTGGTCTGTTGGGATAATGAGTATGGGAGTCATGTTATGAGTGATAAGGAATCACCAGATCTTCAGCAGGGAAATAAGAAAATTTGCATTATTGCTGCCTCATTCTGATTAATTGAGAAGAATGAAATAGACACAGATCAATCAATAGGATGGTACAAAAATTGAAGCTTGAATTAATGAATCATAACAGGATAGACAAGAGGAGTGATTACATAAATATTTAAGATGTTAAATCTGCAGAACTTTATTGACTGGGTCTGAAAGGTTATACAGAGGGGAGAGTTGGGTTTCAATTCCAGAGACATAAAAAGCTAACTCAAAATTAAAAGGTTAATGAGAAACTAATAAAAATTATATGTGTCAGTCGATAAAAATCTATAAGGAAGCAAACAACTTCACTTGTTTATTACAACCTAGAGCCAAGATTAAGAAGATTCCTATGATCTAGCCAAAAAAAGTATTTATTTACATTTTTCAAATCCATCTTAAGTGGCAATGCTTTTGCAAATATTTAAGTCATACGTATCATAGCAGTAGGTCAGAGATTTTGCATGCATTCATAATTCCAAATATGTGTCACATCTGTTGATGTGAGGTTATTGACTTGTTAGAATGGTCTTATTGCTTTATGTTACTTGGGGGGGGGTAGCTGAACTGAGGATTGAATGTAGAGCCTTTACCTGAGCTGCATCCCCATCCTTTTTCCTACTCTTTTTTTCTTTTTTTTTTTTTGGCAAGTTCTCACTAAATTGCATGGGTTGGGCTTGAACTTGCAATGCTTCTATCTCAGGCTCCCAAAGTGCTGGGATAATAGGCATGCACCCGCCACACTTGACTTTTATGTCAGTTTGCATTGCAGTTTCCTCTCGCTACAGATTTATAATCTTACATCTTTGTGTTTGCTTGTCTGTGGCATTCCAGAGATATTTTCAGATGATAGTCTTCTATTTGGCTTGTCAGAAAATTTTACAGTTTCCATGAACAGATGTGCTTCTTTTAAATTTATGAGTCACCTTGGAATATATATATATACACTTTTCTTGTTAGTTATCCAAAATGACTTTGCTTTTTTGAGGAAGAAAATTCTCCTGAATCTCTATTTTCAATTATTTCTGCAGTTTCATGATTAAACAGAGGAATGCTTGGCACTGTAGAAGCCTGGCGGGCTTGGCTACAGCACTCTGTCCATTCTAATTCATCAGTGCTAGTGCCACTTTGGTTGTTAACTGTTCTGGTTATCACTCTTGCTTGTACTCATGGGTTTGGATCTTTTCCAGACAATTTTGCATAGCAAGTAGAAGTTCATCTGAAATGGTGGTCCTGTTGAATTCTTTCAGTGACAATCTGTTATAATCTTCAGACTTTTTTCTTCTATAGATGAGATATTGTGCAGTAATTACTGAGAACACAGGGCCATTTTTGATAATGAAGTAAAATGAGTAAAATTTACTTTACAGGGAAATATATTTTCATCAAATACATTTTCTAATAAGAGAATCAAATGATTATATAAAAACATTTTGCTCACATTACTCCACAAAAATCCTGGGTGAGATGAGCGTTCAGATGTTTTATAAAACACTCCAGTTCACATTGTTTTACATTATTTCAAAACGTTATAATAATTTATTTAGCCTAGAAATTCAGACTGTAAAATAATGGACTAATCTTAGTACAAATTTCCTGATGGCTATAAGCATCATTTAAGAAAAGCTGAAAAAACTGATTTAGTACACACACACACAAAAAAAAACACAAACGCACGCGCGCAGACACACAGTGTGTATCCAACTTTTAAAAGTTTCTGTAAAAACTTTTGTCTTCATACCCTGCTGAAGCTTGTAAAAAGATAAACTAATTTTAGTCAAGATTGTCAGTGTTTCCTTCTCATGTGACTCTCTTTTTCTTCTTGAGAAGCAACTATATAACCTTTTTCAAAATAAAGAATTTCTTATAGATTTCCACTTAGGGAAACTTTGATATTACTATTTTTTGATGTTCATTTTTTGTTATTTTGATACAAGTTCCCACTATGTTGTACTGGCTAATCTGAGCTTTTGCGCTCAAGTGATCCTTCTGCCTCAGCCCCAAGTAGCTGGGACTACAATCACCATGCCCTAGGAGTGCTACTTTTTGTGTTAGTCAATAGAGTATTTTTAATGTTTCTTTTTCCCTGCAGGTATTCTTGGCGTCATCAACTGAGGGAATTTAAAAGGGAATATAGAGTTGTTGCACTGGATTTGAGAGGCTATGGAGAAACAGATGCTCCCAGTCATCGAGAGAATTATAAATTAGACTGTCTAATTACAGATATAAAGGATATTTTAGACTCTTTAGGTAGGTTACTTTTTTTTTTAACAGTATTAAATTCTTTGTAAGGGACTAACTTCACCAAATTGTGAGTTGATGACTTCTTTTTTTGGATGAGTGAATTTTCCATCTACCCCAGCTATTATCTAGATCCTGTCACCATGGTTTTGGTGACACAGCCCAAAATATATGTCCAGGAAATTTAAAATAATACATCTAGAATATGCAGTCAAGAATGACCTTCAAAAAATTTATTTTAAATAGACCTTCCTTATCTTCCTTTGGGGGACTAAAAGAAGAAAGTGCCATCTGATTAGGAAAACAATAGACAATGCATACTACTTATTATTTTTAGTACCAATTATTGAAAATTTGATTTTCACATCCAGAAAATTCATTTCTTCAAAACTCACACTTAAATATTAATTTAAAAATGTTATAAGGTCCAGAAGTAGTTTACATTATCTTTTTTTCACTAATCAGCTGGTACCACAATAAAATTGTATAAGAAACCCTATGAAACCAAAGGGCTTTTCTGCAGTAGATCAGACTGAATACTTAGAAGAGAAAAAAATGGATGGCGTCAGCATACAGTGTCTATTGAATCTGATTACAGTAAAATAGACTCAGGTGCTGATTTCACACTATTGTACTGCATTCAGATTCTGTGATAATTCAGTCAGACCTGGCCTAAATCTGTCATAGTGAAATTTTCTAGGCAAATAAATAATATAAACAAAGTGTGTGTGTGTGTCAGTGTATTAGAATAGTAATGTGCGAAATACTTGAAAGAAGTAATTTAAGCACTTTAGGAGTAAGTTACAGATGAATCATATCTAGTTGTACAAGAGAAATCTTTTAGGAATCTTTGTTAGAGAGGGAAAAAAGTTACCGTAATCTAGCACAGACAACTTACCTAAAAATGTACCTTAACTTAGTACAGTTGTCTTATGTGTTTTATATGCTTTTTAACCTATTAGTTTGATTTTTAATCTGTATATATGATAATTAACTGTATTAGGTACTATAAGATAAATAAATGAATCTGATACTGGCAAAATGAAATGGGCTAGAGGGAAGGGGAAAAAAGAATTGAGATGTATTATGGACCTGTACCAGTTCCTTACATTGAATGGAATCATTATGTACTGCAAAAACATACTAATAAAGGTTAAAAAGATTTAACCTAATTCAAATTATCATAGTGATTACATGAAATGAAACTTAATGATGGGATGGTGTGATATATTCTGAGAAATGCATGATTAGGCTGTTTTATCATTGTGTGCTTATTATGTCCGTTACTTGATATGGAGTAAAGAAATGTGAAAACGTAAGATGCATGAAGTACTTTAAGCATGACACAAACACTTTTACAGTAATTATTTTAGTAATTAGAAATAATACACTCTAATATAGCAATAAAAGTATAGTATAGTAAGTATATAATCTAGTAACTGTCATTTATTATCATTATTATGTACTATAGACAACATGCTCTACTTTTCTATGACTGGAAGAGCAATAGGTTTGTTTATACTGTATTTCTACAAATGTCTGAGTAATGCATTATGCTACTGTAGGACAGCTACATCCCAAGAAATTTTTCAACTCCATTATAATTTTATGAAACCACCATCATATATGTATGGAAATGGCATTCCACAGTCCATGACTGTGTCTTAAAGATGCTATAATTAAGACTTTCTACTAATTCAGGTTGAATTGTAACATTAGATTTGTAAAGTTAGAAAATATATACTTCTTAGAAATAAAAATTTACAAGTTGAAGCCTAGTACAGTAACACACACCTACAATCCCAGCACTTGGGAGTGGATCACGAGTTCAAGGCCAGCTTGGGCTCTAAAATGAAATGTAAGGCCAGTCTGAGACCATAGTAAGACCTTGTCTGAAACAAACAAAAAATATAAGTTGGACATAAATGTGGCATTCATAATTTTACTATAGCTAGTAATTTGAATTTTCTCAGCAAACGAATTTTCTCAGTATCTAAAAATGAAGTGTGTTTAAAACCTAATTATGTGCATTCTTTCTGAGTTTCTAAACTCAGATCCTTAAGAGCAGAACTGCTGCCTATTTCAGATTTATTTTTAAATATAGGTTCTTGAAAGAGATTCAGAATCTGTTAAGTCTAGAGTGGATCCTGTGTGCCTAAATTTTCTAAAAAGCTATCTACGTGATTCAGATATACAGGCTGGTTTTGGAAACATTAACTTCAATTTATCTGTATATAGTAGATAGTATATAGGATAAGGTGGTGGAAGAGCAGCTTCAGAAATGTCACTATTTTTTGTGAAGTAAAGATGCATTGCTTACCTGTTTCTTTTAAATGAAATTAAAATTTGTTTCTCAATTTCAGGGTATAGCAAATGTGTTCTGATTGGCCATGACTGGGGGGGCATGATTGCTTGGCTAATTGCCATCTGTTATCCTGAAATGGTGATGAAGCTTATTGTTATTAACTTCCCTCATCCAAATGTATTTACAGGTGAGTTTAAGTTTTCATTAAATCATCTTTGCTATTGGTCACTATTGGCATTGATATTTTGGATTGAAACAGCAGAATTTGGCTAACATAATCTTTTAACAATAAAATGACTAAACTATGATAACATATGACAGTCTCCTGAAGACCCTAAGGAAACGTAGCTTCCTCTTGGCTTGCATAAAGTAACTCCTTTTAGGAAAACATTTCACCATTATCTTAGAGAGAAAAAAGGGGAAAATGCAATGAAGATTACTTTGAAAGTACTGAATTGTGACAACTTAGAAATAAATTTTCTTCTTGTAAAATTGCCTTGTATATTAGAAACACCAACATTTTTTAAAGCAGCAATTCTCTTTTTTTGTAGTGCTGAGGATTGAACCTATGGCCTCTATTACATGCTAGGCAAGCACTGTATCATTGAGCTACATCACTAGGCCTAAAGCAACCATTCTCACATTTTTGGTCTCAGAACTATGTAACTTTATATTTTACATATATAGATTGCATCTGCATATAGTCACTGAATAGGAAATTAAAACAAATTTATAAAATATTTAGATATTAATTCATTTCTTTAAAAACCCATTACATGCTAACATAAGTAGCATGTTTTAACTAAAACTACCAGCTACACTTAACAAAGCTTTAATGATAACAGGCTATTTTATATTTTTGTAAATCTCTTTAATTTGGGGCCTAATTCAAGACAACTGGGTTCTCATATTTACTTCCGCGTCCAGTCTGTTGCAATACATTGTTTGAATAAATTTGGCTTCGCACAGATTTGTAATTGGAAAAGGGAGGAATATTTTAATAGCCTTTTCAAATATGATTTTCCTCCAAACTCAAAAATTGGTGGTTTCTTAAAGGTTAATAAAAATGTAGAATGTGATGTGTAAGTGAACTTTCCATACTCTGTCACACTAAAATCCATTAGTCTGTGCTGGGACTGGTGGCACTTACCTGTAATCCCAGCACTCAGGAGGCGGAGATAGGAGGATTGCCATGAGTTCGTGGCCATCCTGGCCTAAATAAATGAATTCAAGGCCAGCCTGCACTACACATAGTGAGACCTGTCTCAAAAACCAAAACAACAACAACAATAAAATAAAGTCCATTGGTCTCACTAGCATTTTGAATAGATATTTTATCCATACATAATTTTGTATAGACACAAAACTGAATTATGGAGACCTTCAATAGTTCACAATTCACTGAATTATGAACTCAATAGGTTGACATTTTTGATATATAAAATCACATTTACTAATACCAGTTTAGCCTCATCAGTAAAAGGCTTAACTTGTGCACAGCTGTGAAGCTTGCAGTAGGAGACAGAAATTTTCCAAAATTCCACTCTTCATTTGAAAGCAAGTTTTTATTTAAGCCAGGCTTGTGCAGTACCAGAATTCAGGAGACTGTAGCAGGAGAATCACGAGTTAGAGGTCAGTTTTAGTTAATGTGTGCAAGACTGGACTAAACCATATAGCAAAATCCTTTTTCAAAAGAGAAAAGAAAAAAAAAACCCTTTTATTTTATTAAAGCCAAAAATAATATTGTTTTCTTTGAACTGAAAGGCTTAGTTTGCACATTTTTCAAGAGATTATCTCCTAAAACCCATCCTACTGAAGATAATTTGTTAATCTATTATTTCAAATGAAAAATATCTTATTTTTAAAATGCAACAAATTCAACTCATTAACTGAAATAACCACAGGTATGTTTTTCCTGCAACAAAACTGTTTTATGTGTACTTTCTATTTAATCATATCACATGCTAAAAATATGTGTGCTTCAAGATCAAGGCTTAATAAAATTAATAAGTTTGCTGTTTCTTCAAGGACATTGATAAGTGAAACTGGAACATTAATTAACTAATTTACTATAAGCATGCAGTGGTGAGGAACATAATGAATACAGGTATCATTTAGTCATAACCTCTTGATTTGTTCTAAGGTATCAGTAGCTTTATCCACTATTGCTTTTGTATACTCAGCAAATTTAAGCACAGCAAAAAACAGCAAGTAATGTTGTAGTGTTATGAAAAAGATTCGACCATCTAGATATCTTCCAAGAATTCTGGGATCCTCAGGCATGCACAGGAACTAGTAGAATCTAGTTTTGTTTGTTTTTGTGATAGAGTCTAGCTAAATTGTCTAGGCTGGCTTTGAACTTGAAATTCTCCTGCCTCTGCCTCCTCAGTAGCTAAACAGATAGGCACCATCACACTCAGACCTTGTTAGGTTTTCTGAGGTACACGTACTGTTAAGATTCACAGAAGTCCTTACAGAAACAAAAAATTCAGGACAACATATTTCAATTTCTTCCCCAAACTAAACAAATGAGAGTTTTGGGCTTGGTGGCACATGCCTATTATCCTAGCACTGAGATAGGAGTATTTCTGGGAGTTCAAGGCCAGCCTAGACTATAAAATGAGTTCACGATAGCCTGAAATACATAGCAAGACTCTGCCTCAAATAAATAAATAAGAAAGGGACTGTGACTATGTAAATAAGGGTTGAAGTTTTAGATATGTGTTCAGTTGGCTTCTCTTTGTTGAGTTACTAAGCTTAGTATTCAAATATTCTGGGATTCATTTTTTTTTTTTTCAATTGTATTAGGTAGTTAAAGTCATGCTACATGCTGTTCAACTGATCAGAACTTTAGAGTAACTATTATTTTG
The DNA here is from genome assembly GCF_034190915.1 of Cavia porcellus. NCBI lineage: Eukaryota > Metazoa > Chordata > Mammalia > Rodentia > Caviidae > Cavia > Cavia porcellus. The sequence goes on from NW_026947484.1 coordinate 113,809,150, forward strand.
ATAGTGGTACTATATAGATTAATTGTAATTATTGATTTCAGCAAAAAGATACTTGGACTATTTCTGTAATTATTTTATCAGTAATACTTTTAAGCCCATCAAATCAACATGAGGATTCCATGTAACCTTTTTTATATTATTTTCTTTGATTGTACTGATATTTTTTAATGCAGGAGTAAATAAACTTGTTCAAAGATAACTTTACAAACAGCGTAGCATAATAGTAGAACTTACTTGAAATTATATTTCTAAAAATCTTAACTATATTTATTATAGTCACAATATAAGAAATAAGGAAAAAATAATCTGTAGCAAGGAAAATAAAAGTGTAGTGTACAATATCCAACACTACTCCCCATTGAAGACTTAAGTATCTACCCAAACCTCCTGAGATAAAACCCTTGCCATTCTAATCCTACCAAATCAGGCTTCACTTTTTCCCTTCTGATTCATCTCATGCCACCTCCCCCTCCTTCACTGCTCTGGATGTCTTTCTCCTTTTTGCTAATTCCAAACCCAACACCTCTTCACTGTTCCTCTATACTCTTCATATATCTTTGCACAGATGGCTCCCTCTTAACCATTCGGCCCCCACGTATCACATCCCCAGAGAGATCTTCTCTGATCATGTCTACTCATAATCCCTCCACACTGTGCCATCATCAGTCTTAATAAGATTATCTTGTTTTGTTTGTTTTGTTGATAACACTGTTGCTCTCTAAAGTGATTTTTTAAAAGTATTTGTCACTTACTGTGCAAGCTCTCTGCTCAGAGGGACCTTTTCTGTCTCATTCATTGCTAAATTCCCTGGCACACAATAGACATACAACAATTTATTGAATGAATAAATTTTCTATATACATGAATGAATTTATAGGAATCACTGCAGTACCTTTTGAGGGCAAATGAATAAGATGTTCAATTTGAATCAATCTGTAAGGAAAAAAATCTTTTTAAAGAGGCAAAATTCCATTACCATGAATTCCTGAGGAAAGTGTTAGGGTGCTGATAATGACTTTGGAGGAGAGGCAGTGTTTGGGCTTTCTATTCTCTTCTGAGTTGGGGCTTCATAAAGTGAAACTTTCTTTTTACTTAAAGTGCTATAAATTTTATAAATACTAAAAGCTATAAAATTAAAAATTATAAATACTGTTCTAAAGAGCAATATAACTTGTTTTATGTGCATGCTTTTATGTGATTGTCTTAAAGGTAACATTGTCCTAAAATTTTTTTTCAATAGTAAATAACTTATACTTCTGGAGTAAAGTCTAACATACCATTTTAATTTCAGAATATATTTTACAACACCCTGCCCAGCTATTCAAATCCAGCTATTACTATTTCTTCCAAATACCACAGTTTCCAGAATTTATGTTCTCAATAAATGATTTCAAGGTAAGATAAACATTACAAATGTAAAATGATATTAAAATGTTGAAACTTAATGAGTGGTTTAAGGACTAACCTACAGACTTAGTTGCTTTTATAGTCTCCATTCATATATTTGAATGCCCAGCTGTCCAATTTTTTGTGAGAACCTATATTTCTACAGGCATTGTTCTTTTTGGAGAACATTTCATGGAGAGATGAAGGACTATGAATACTAGACAAGAAAGTTTGACAACAACAGAATTGAAAGCCCTTGGGAATAAAGAACACCTCTGGACAAAGCAAACATGCAGGTGTAGGAGTACTATATACACCGATAAGCAAGTACATTGGAACCATATTCAACATTTCTTGTATGTCCAGAATGATGTTAGATATTGAAAAATTTTCAAAGACAACATAATTTTATTGGAAATAAGTTTGTATATATCTCTGCCAAGTCAGGAATTTTTTTGAGGCTGAAGATTGAACCAAACATATTACTCCTAACATATGCTAAGTGCATGTTCTACACTGAGCTACCTTCCAATTATCAGTGTTTTCATTTTTTTAATGTAGCCCAACTCCACTGTCAAACCTAACAACATGAATGACAGCTTTTAAATCATTAATATCTATTCAGATTTTCTTAACAATTTCAATTTTCTTGATATTTTTCATTTGTTTGAATCAGGAACCAACAAGGTCTATGCATTGTATTTCACTGTTGTGGCTTTTTTTTTAAATTAAAAGAGTCTCACTGTGTTGTCCAAAGTGGTCTTGAACTTGTGGGCTCAAATGATTATCCTGCTTTAGCCACTCGAATAGCTGAGTCTACTGGCACATGTCAAGGTACCTGGCTATTATGGCTTTTAAAATTCATTACAAATACTTTTCTAGCTGTTTTTCTTTTAAAATAATATTTATTTTTCCTGAAGAAAGATCCACACTTTGGTTTTGATTAATTTATTCATCATGGTGATATTTAACTTTTTCTTCAACCCATATTTTCTCTACTTCATAGGTACTACATATCTAGAGACTTGATTAGACTAAGTTTTATGATAACACTTGTGAGATGTTGCTATATATTTTTTTATTTTAATTTTAATTTTTTTATTTTTTTATTTAAAGAGAAAAAAGAAAGGACATAAAAACAAAGCAGTAAAAGGGTACAAGTAATACAGAATTTCAAGAAAAAAATATACAGTAAGAAATCACTAGTTAATAGGTTACATATTGTCTTCTTAGAAACAGTTGTCCAAATTATAAAATTAAAGCATATATGGGGGCTGGGGATTTAGCTCAGCAGCATAAGCGCCTGCCTTGCAAGCAGGCAGTCGTGAGTTCGATCCCTGGTACCGATAAAAAGGAAAAAGACCAAAAAAAAAAAAAAAAAATTAAAGCATATAAAGTGGACATTACAGTTCCGTTCAATGATCCAACGAAAGCTCAGTATTAATATGGTTTTCCATCTACACACTCAAACATACCTGCTGTTATATCCCTTAGTCCACCTTCCTTTCCTCTCTTTTTTACAATAACACTTACACTTTTTTGGGTTTTATTATTCCCATAGTTCTTATTACTTTTTTTCAAGAGAATAAAACCAAACGTGACTAAGCAAAACAGAATCAGTTAGAACAGAAGGACGGGCATAGTACATGATGCAAAAATAGAATACCAGGTGATCAAAAGTGGTTACCATTGTGTTAGATTATCTGGTGGTGAAACACAATGATGCTTAAATTTTCGGCTCTGACCTGCGTTGTTCTGTTACAATGTCCTCTTTTATCTCAATCTCCTCCCCCCCTTTTAAATTAATCTATTTTTTTCGCATTTTTTAATTAAGGGAAAACTGAATTAAAAAATAGTGGGACATATTATAGTAACTTTTTTGTTTTCCTATTAACCTGATTTGAACCCCAGTATTGCTCTCCCCATCTTGTTCTGCCTTGATTATACTATATTCTATTTTGTTTGATAGTATCAAGTTTGAGGGTTTAGGCAACCACTTTGAAGGCAATAAGATATACAATGATGCCCATTATGGTTTGACTATTATCTTTTTTTGAAGTCCTGTAAAGTCTCCAGTGTAGGTTTTATTGGTCTTGTTCTGTACTGTTTTGATCAATTCTATTATACCTGATGATATAGGCAACTCAATTTAAAAATAGCAAGAGGCACAATGCTATATATTTTCTAATGCATCACCTTGAAGAAGGATATTCCTTGTCTTACGATGCCAGCACTAATCAGTGGGCCCATGAATTGTTAGTTGATCCAAAATTTCCTGACCCCCTTTCACCAAATGAGTGTTAGCACACAATGATGATGATAGCCTAGGTTTATTGTTTAATTAAAGTATGCAAAATAATGATTCTTTTACTTCTGTCATCCTTCCTGCCTTCATTAATTGAAATTCTTTTGCAAAGAATTTCTCCACATCTATTTTGTTGTTCTCAAATATAGTTTATACAGAAATAGTAGGGAAAAGCTTCATTCTTTCCTATTATTAAAGAACTGTCAGTTAAATGAGTATATATCAGGTCCTGATCTAGATCTCCAATCTCCTAAACAAGTGTACATCAAGGGCTTAAATAAAATGAGGCAAGTGGTATGATTTTAGGGCTCCAGCAGGGTCAAAACCCTTTACCTGAGCTTGAGACTCTGAGGGTTAAGACAAAGACTTCTCTGGACTACCTACTTTTATTAGGTCCAAAACAAAGGACAGGGAAACTGAGGAAAATGCAGGCAATGAGCAGGACCTTGGGAGTCACTTCAAGGATGTCTCCAAATAGTAAATCATGTCATTTTTAGGAGAACCATCTTATCATGAAGACATGGTAGAAGTGAGACTGTAGGAGTAATTTCTGCAGCTGCAGTCTCTATGGACTTAATTGCTGTTTGAGCCAAGTGTCCACAGCTGTGGCCTTGTCTTGCCTTTTGAGGTGTCTCCTGGCCTCACAGGCTACTATAGGCCTCATCCAGGACCAGTGATTCATAGAAGTTCATTTACTATGAATCAGCTCACATTGCCAGGCAAGGGGACAAGGCCTAGAACAGATTCACAGATAAACATAGAAAGCCAATTAGTTAATTTTAAATCCTGCTCAGAACTGTTTCATAGTGGTCTCCAACATCTCCTTTTGTTTTTGTGACAACAGCTGGATCAAGGTAAGTTATGGTTGAATGTTATCTGGGAGTTGGCCTGTCTTGGCTCCTCTTTGATAAACTATGAATAGAATAAGGAGAAACACATAGATTATTCCAATGTACCAACATAAAGCCAGAAGTGAGCCTTCAGATAGTTGAATGAATTTAATTGATCTAAAGCATCAGAAAATTTGTCCTAATCTTGAATTTGTTCATCAAATTTTGGGTTTTGTTGGGACATTGACAACACCTCCTTCTGGAGAGCATCAATATCCATAGAAACATTTTGATGGATAGCTCCTTGTACATGTTTCTTTATGTCTTTCCAAGGATGCATAGATTTGTTATACAGCAAATGATTCATGCAGAAATGAGTTGTCTTGTAGTGACACTTAATTTAGGACCAGTCATGTCTAATGTCATGGTAAATCTCAGGTGGAGAATCTGCCCAAGTAATGGGTCTAAGTAATGGTGGATCATGGACTTAAGTCCATTACTCCACTCCTGAGACTGGTGTCATATATACAGATGCTGCCAGCAGAGCCATTAAGGCAAGAAAAAAATTTTCAAGGGTTGGTGGAATTCCCCTGCGGAGACTTTATCTCTAGCATCACAAATTGTTGCTTGGATGTCATTCCACTGGATCACTTGTCTTCTCTTCTGGTCTCTTGGGGGAGATGGCAGTCAATTCTCTGGCTGATTGGCAGGTCTCTCTAGGCCCAGGTTGTCGGAGCCATCACATAAGGCTGTCTACAGCATTGGTTGTGTCTCCCACCAATGCTGTGTATTTCTTGTGGATATTTCACTTGTTAAGACATAAGTATAACCTTGCTTCCACATTATTAGATGTATTATTCCTTTAAAGTTTAAATTATGCATGGAAAAGACAAAATATAGCCTATCTGGGGGAAAAACAGGAGTGTTAAAAAAAGCATTTTTTAAAAATCAATTATGATGAGAAGCTAGTCTCTGGGAACTGCAGTTGGATTTGGCAGTTCTGGTTGCAGCACCCCATAGGACTGGTAAGCAAGCATTTACAGCTCTTAAATCTTGTAACAACTTACATTTGCCTAACTTCTTTGGAATAACAAAGATGAGTATCTCAAGGGCTACCTGAGCTTTCTAAATGTCCTAGTTGTAATTGTTCTTCAAATAATTTGTGTAATTGAATTAGCTTCTCCTTTTTAAAGGGCCATTGGTCTACCCAAACAGGCTCCTTGGTTTTCCATTGTAAAGGCAGAGCTGTTTGTGGGGTGAATCATCAGTGGCCTTTGTCAAAAAAAAACCCTGCTGATAACTGGTACCATGCCTATCATTTTTAGATGTGATCTTAACAGGCTGTTTAATTCCCTGTCCTTTGTCTTTTTTGATATCCCATTTTAATCATCATTTTCTTAATTTTAGGGTCTGAATCTGTTTGTTAAGTTTTCAAATTGGAACTTGTTTGTTTGGTTTTAAAATCAGAATTATTAGTCAGCATTAATTTCCACTTTTGTAACAAATCTCTTCCCCACAAGTTAACTGGAATAGGTGCCACCTAAAGTAAAAGGAAACCTTTTTGTTGGTCTGGTCTCTGGTAAGGCAGGGGTGAGGCACTTTGCAGCACATGCTGAGGGGTTCCCAGTCCATTAAGGGACATAGGAACCCTTTGTGTCAGCCACATAGCAGGCCATTCTAATGTAATTACCGACACATCCACACCAGTGTCTATTAGACCTTCAAAGTATTTTCCATTAATCTTTATAAAACACATAGCCCTGTGTTGTAGTCATGGGCTGTGCACAGAACAATTAGAATCAGGACATGGAGTTTATAATATTGTTTTATGACGGTTACCCAGAGTTAACTCAAGAAACTGCAGGAAATCTATCTGCAACACCAAATACATAGAATATTTAGCTAAGGGCCTAAATCCCACAGTAATGTCCCACGTGAGTCCAGATGAAAACTCAGAGCTCATGACAATGCCTCCCATGAGTCCAACTGGAGGTCCAGAACCCACAAGAAAGACTCATACCAGTCTTCTTTATGAATCTGTGCTGGGAAGACCCAAAGGCCAGCGGTGGAAGCCAGAATATCCATGCCAGTGGGCTAAAGGAGCTGTGCTAGTGGGATGAGAGTTCTATGCTGGAGCCAAGAAGCCACACTCATAACAAAGACCAGGGCTGTCCTGAAAAGCACCACGGCCATCCTCAGTGACATGGAGGCCCCAAGCTCCTCCAATGATAAGCACAGTCAAGTATATGCCAGGAAGCCAACGTGACGAGTTCATCCTGGAGACCAAGTGGCATACATCATCTCCTCTGGAGCCAGAAAGCAATGCTCAATGTGAGGTCCAGAGCTTCTCCAGAAGAACCTAATGGCTCAAACAGCAACATGTAGGAGAACCCACAATGCCTCCATGCCTCAACCCATGGCTTCTCCTCCACGTCTCTATTTATGCTGGCAACTTTCCTCAGGTGGAACATCTATGCTCAGTACCATACAGATGTAATCCAGCCGACATTAAGTTGACCACCAGTTTTTAATCCATAACAGCCTGTTTTTAGTCACTTCCTGTGTAAAATAAATTTCTCTTTTTGCAGTTTTGCTCTGATGCTCTGAGCTGTCTATACTTAACAAAAGAAGGCTTCTGTATAGGTAATAAAATCAACTGCACCAACTGTTAAAAAAAAACCAGAGATCCATAGCACTTGCAAGAACTTGTATCTCATCCCAACAATCACCATCAATCACACTAGGCCCAACAGTTATTTCTTTTAAATTTAGATCAGGCTTTCCTTTGTACAAGACCAATTGTTCCTTCAAGTGGGGGACCCCAAATTCCTGTGGGAGTTGGGGGGGCTTGTCATCTCCAATGAGAGTGACTCTGCAAACTACAGGAAAATTTAATCCTGCACTTTGAATCATTCTGCTGATGAGTGAGTTAATGTCTCTCCAGAGAGCCATCTCTGAAGCTCTTCTTGAATTTGTTGGTGAGTTTGCACTGGGTAAAGTTGACTGTCATTTTGACTCACAGGCCATGCCTCCTCTGTTGTTCTGCCAGCCTGAGGAAAGGCCCTCATCTCGTTTTTTTGGCAAAGGTGTACTATCTTTATGGAATTTAGAATGACAATATTTGGCCCAATGCCTCCCTTTTTTGGCATCTCGGATAGAGTCCAGGTGTGGAACTCAAGTCCTCCTCACCAGAGGCACTTTTCTCTTGCAGGGTTGCAGCTGCAGCATCTGTCCTATTAGATCTAATAAGAACTCTGTAATTTTCTCTAGTATGTCCCATTTTCCACAGTTAAAACATTTCACATTATTCCTTTTTGCATTTGCAAGACTAGCCATAACCTGAGCCATCATAGTTGTCCTGTAGGACTCAGTTCCAGTGTCCTGACATGCTCGAATATATGTTGTTAAATCATTAGTTGACTTTATAGGATTTAAAGCCTGTTTAAAATCCCAATTAACATTTGCATATGCTAATTGTAAAGTGAAAATGTTCGCAGCTTCTGTGTTGGATACCTGTCCGTGAATGGCTTATTGTAATTTTGTCAAAATTGAGTAAAGTGTTCCTGGTGTCCTTGCAGAATATGTAAAAAGGACATCATCCTCTGGAATAGTTTTCCTCCCTTTTTTTTTTTTTTTAACTAATTCTGCCAATTGTGGATATAGCTCTTCAGGCCATTGAATCTGTTCTTCAAGTACTATATATTCCTGTTCCAGAAAGCATTTCCTCATTTATTACTGGACATGGATAGGGACCCTTCCTGTTCTTATGAGCCTGCTCCAAAACAAGAGTTAACTTTACATCAAAATGAAGGAATTTAGCAAGAGACAGGCATGTTTGTGCCAGATGTTTGATATCATAAGGTGTCAATTGATATGTATCCAAAACATTTTGTAAGAGTCTCACAGTAGGGGCTGGGGATTTAGCTCAGCAGCATAAGCACCCCTTTAGCAGTTGTATTTCAAAAGGCATATGAACAAAATGCTCATGATCATTAGCATCTCTTTCAGTTCCAACTGGGAAGCAAGCAGTGAGGGTATTATTTGCTCCCTATGTGGCTGCCTCTTCCTGCACTACCTGTAAGTTTTTGGATAAAGCCCTATGAGATACTTTTTGTAAAGGCTCTGGCCCCTGCTGAGGTGATCCCTCTAGGGATTTTGTTTTGGTGGCTGGTGCCTCAGCTGGGAGCTCTCATCCTTCTATGTCCGAATTAGAGACCATTGACTGTCATCTCTTTAATGGACTTAAAACTGAATGGACCAGATTCCAAGTTGAGAACATCTCAGGGTAAATGATTTGTCCTGCTCTGTGTGCCTTTTAAAGATTTTTTTCAACTCTTTCCCAAATATCAATTTCTGTAGTGACTGTTTGAGGAAACTATGGATTATATTTGGTTACCTCTTTTAATATTTTAAAGTCTTTTTTTGGCACATGAGCCCCTAAGCAGGCTTTGGAGCAGTTGTAAATACCTTTGCTCCTTGGCTGAAACATTTTGCCCCATATTTTACTCCCAGATAAAATGGCTTTTCACAGTGGAAAGACTCACCCTTTTTCTTCCTTCACTTCTCTCTAAGCATCCCTGGTGAAGCTTTTGTTCTGTGAAGGCCTCCTCCATATCCAAACTTTTCAACTCTGAGTGGACTTACTGGTTCAGGTGAAAATTCCTAGACCAAGGATTTTAGGTCCCTGTTCAGTTATTGGGTCCTGAGCTACATCCCCAATTTCCCAAACAAGTATACAGCAAAGGCTTAAATAAAATGAGACAAGTAGTATGATGTTAGGACTCTAGAGGGTCAAACCTGTTAGCTGAGCTCGAGACTCTGAGGGCTAAGACAAGGATTTCTCTGGACACCCCACTTTTATTAGGTCCAAAACAAAGGGCAGGGAAACTGAGGAAAGTGCAGGCAATGAGCAGGACCTTGGGAGTCACTTCAAGGATGTCTCCAGATAATGAATCATGTCATTTTAGGAGAACCATCTTATCATGAAGACATGGTAAAAGTGAGACTGTAGGAGTAATTTCTGCAGCTGCAGTCTCTATGGACTTAATTGCTGTTTGAGCCAAGTGTCCACAGCTGTGGCCTTGTCTTGCCTTTTGAGGTATCTCCTGGCCTCACAGGCCACTACAGGCCTCAGCCAGGACCAGTGATTCACAGAAGTTCACTTACTATGAATCAGCTCCCATTGTCAGGCAAGGGGTCAAGGCCTAGGACAGACTCACAAATAAATAGAAAGCCAATTAGTTAATATTAAGTCCTGTTCAGAGCTGCTTCGTAGTGCTCTCCAACAAGTACATACTTGTTACACACTATTATTGGCTTGCAAGTAGAATTTTTTAAAACAGAATTTAACTAAAATATCAATGTGTACTTTAAGAGCAAGGATTGTTTCTTTAAATTTTTATTGCATATATTGCTGGGGATATGGCTCAGCAACACTGTGCTTGCCTGGAACACACTAGATCATGAGTTCTATTCCTGGTACCAAAAACAAACAAAAAAAAAAAACCAAAAAATAAAATCTCATAATCTCATGTATTTATGAAACCATGAACCATGATCCATGAACTGGATCATGATGTAAAGTATATTTATTGATAATGTGACCAAAAATGTTTGAACAGCTTTATGGGGGAGGAGATCGGTTGTCAATAAGCAACAACTGGAATATTGAGGATGGCTTTTTAATAGGTGTAGCACATGAACTGGACCATATAGAATACAAAAAGGCACTAAGAATACAGGAAACTGCTCACAAAGGTGCGTTATACAAAAGAGGTTAAAAGCGAAGAATATAAAGCAATCAAACACAAAAATTCAAAAAATGTGTTTTTAAAGAATGAAATCTTGAACTTAGCTGGAACAAAAGTTAAGGTTTGTCACTGTACACTGATCACATCCCTTTTTAAAGCTAAAGATTTAGCTATTGTTGGATAATTGAAAAGTCTATTCATTCTCTTTTCACTGAAATTAGACTTTGAAACATCTCTTTACCAGTCAGAGCACTGGCATTGGAAGAAAAGGATGTCAATTAACAACAGAAGATCTTGAAGCTTATATTTATGTCTTTTCTCAGCCTGGAGCATTAAGTGGTCCAATTAACCATTACCGAAATATTTTCAGGTCAGTATAATTTATTTTTGGTTAAGTAAACTATTTCAGTTTGATTCTAAAAAAACAACATTTTAAGATTAAATTTACTGCTTACCCAAGTAGTCAAATACAATACTCTGAATTTTTAGTAGTTGTGTAGTCTTTTTATGGAAAATTTCAAACGTATGAAAAATTTAAAAGAAAAATACAGTACAGTAGATCCTCCACATAGCTGTCACTTGTTTTATCTGTAATTCTGTTCACTTAATCTCTCCCTTTGAATTAGTTTGAGTAGATTTATATTTTAATGATTATTGATTTATTTAAGAATATTTCTTGAGCTAGGCATGGTGGTGCATAGTGAGTTCAAAACCAGCCTGAACAACATAATAAAACCCTATCTACACCCCCAAAAATTCTATTAAGCACTTTCTATGTTCTAGGCTGTTAATATGCAAGCTACAGTGATAAGCAAAACTTGACAAGATTCCTGGTCTCATGAAAGCTTGTAGTGTTGTGGAAAAGCCACACATTAGCAATTAACCAGAATGATGAATTTGTGGTTATAAACTAACAGAAAAATGTTGAAAGGAAGAGATGAGAGTAATCCCAGCACTCAGGAGGCTGAGGTAAGAGGATCACTGCAAGTTCAAGATCAGCCCGGGTTACAAAATGAGTTCAAGGTCAGCCTGAACTGCATAGCAAGACCTTGTCTCAAAATGACTAGAGAGAGAGAGAGAGACAGACAGAGACAGACTGAGAGAGAGAAGAGAGAGAGAGAGGAGAACTGAGGATGAGGAAGTGATGTTTGAGCAAGGAAGTAAAGGATTTAACTATTTGTTGAAATTAAGGGTAGGAAAACTGGAGTAGGAAAGAGTGTGGACCAAAGCTGTGTGGGAAGATGGATGTTGTGGCTTCCAATAACAAGAATTAGAGCCAGTGTGGCTAGAACACCCCAAGTGAGGATGAGAAGTGCATGGGACAAAGAGAGGTCCCAAAGGTAGCTAGCAGGTGACCATGAAGAGCCAAGTGAGTCATATCAAGAATGTAAGAGCATGATTATGAAGCCAGTGAATGTGAGTTTTAAGCAAAGGAGAGGAAGAGAGAAACTTACCCAGCTCATATTTGATAAGTTGTGCTCCCTTCAGCAGCACATATACATATTTGGGTAAGTTTACTCAGACCATAGTGTGGACAATGTAATGGAGAGATTCAGAGTGGATGTGAAAGAACTACAGCAGTCCAGCGGTGGAGATGAAGAAAGGGGATAGATTTAATAAATATTTAAGAGGTAAGTTGAGTAATTTTATGATACTGGAATTCTCAGGGCAGAAATTATATCTAAATATGTCTTAGGCTATTATCACTCCCTGGAATGCCTGGCAGAAATTTTTCTTTAGACTGAACAATATTCTTTCAAAATTTTCTGACAGTGAGTTCATGATGCAAATTATAAAAACCAACAACCATCCAGGGATTTAGCTCAGCGGCATAATAAGTGCTTGCCTTGCAAGCGTGAGGTAGTAAGTTTGATACCCAGAACCAAAAAAACCAACAACCCACTATTAATGAGAATCAGGATATAATTGCAGCAGAACTCCTATCAATTTCAAATAGAAATAGACTATAACATATACTTAAATTACTAAATATATAAAAGAATAAAAATATGAGAAGAGTAAGTCATTATTGGAACAGACTAGAAATAGCTTTTATAAAATCTGGATGAACTTTTAGAAAATGAATGACCACTAAAGTCAATTAAATAGCATTTCATACAAGATAAAGAGAATTGTTAATTGGAAATTGTATCTCAAAAAATTAACTAAAACATAACTTAGAGAAAAAAATGAAAACTTAAAACAGGATGTATTTGACATGAGGATAGAATTAGAAATTATATATATATATATATATAAATGTATAGTAGATGCTAAGAATATGTATATATTTACAGTTGTAGGTTTAAATTTTAAGCACATATATATGTATTTACACAGACTATACATGTATGTATGTATGTGTAGATGTATTAAACTAAGAATTTTTCTGAGAAAATAATAGAAATAGAATGTATTAAACATTTTAAAACCAGTAGAGGGGGATAAGAAATTCAAAGGAACATAGAAAAGATAAAAAAGAAGCGAAGAAGACAAAATAAAAAGCACAAAATAAAATGACAAAACAAGTCCATGTGTTGGTGGGTACAGTCATTGTGAATGCATTAAACTTTCCAGTTAAAAGGTTCCAGATTAGGTTTTTAAAAATTCCAGCTTTATGGTATTTATGCAGATACAAATAAAGCATGAGAATACAAAATTGCTAAAAGACAGAAAAAGTTATATAGCAGGTATTGGTTTAAATAAAACAAATCTCTCAAACTTTTGGTGTTAGTGTGGAATCCAAGAAGAATCTTAAGATATAAATGAGGGCAGAAGAAATAAATTCAGATCTCCTTTTTAGACTAGCAGCAAAAAACGTTACAAATATATACATATACATTTGTAAAGGGCAAATAGAGATAATGATGTGTTTTCATGCAAGTCTCAGTTTTAGACAGAAGACAAGAATGATAGTTTTTTTAAAAATTGTTTTCATTTTATTTCCTTATGAGAGCTAACTTCGAGATACAAAATAGTATGCTGTTAAACAGCTACAAGAGGGGAAATCTCATCTTTCTGAAGATCTTTTACTAACAATTGTTCATTAGAAAGACTTGCACTCCCAAGAGGAAGCGCTAGCATCCTGTTAATTTAGCAGAGAGGGAGAGAGGAAAGAAAAGAGAGGAGAAAAGAGAGGAGAGAAGAAAGAAAGGAGAGAGGAAAGGGGACAGAAGGAGAGAAGAGAGAGGAGAGAAGGAGAGAGGAAAGGAAAGAGAGCCCTAGCCTGTGAACAGCAGAACTCATAAAATTACAAAAACAAAAGACACTGTTCAACTAGATTGTTGGGGTGAGGGATTTAGCTCATAAGTGCCTGCCTGGCAAATGCAAGGTCATGAATTCGATCCTTGGTACCAAAAAAATAAAAATAAAAAAACTAGATTGTTGTGGATTAAATATAGTTGGGTGAAGGTCACAGCAGACCTGAAAACTCAAGTGATGCCCCTGGGCAATTCTTCATACCAAATAAGCAAGCCAAGTACATAATTAAAAACATGACTGGATGACATATAATAAGACTACAAATTAAACATATTTCATTGTACTCAAGCATGAAATTGGCCCTTATTTACCACCCTGGAGTCTCCCCAGGATCACAGCTTGATCTAAGTACTCTCCAAAATCTAGATTCAAGGAATCAAAATGGACCAGGAATCAGAGTTAACTATAGGATCTATATAGTATATCAAAAGAAAGTAAAAATTAACATACTTCTAGAAAAAAAGGCCAAATCTACAAAAATGATATAAAAGATTTTAACCCACTTTTCATGAGATTTTTATCAACCAAGCAGAAAAGTAATCTATTGTTATAAAATATTTGCACTGTCCTGTTAACATCTTTGATCTTATAAACAATTCTTTGAAAAATATTTACAAAGACTGGTTACATACTGGACTGTAAAACAACTCAACCTAATATCAGATAGATTATGTTCTCTGAACACAATGCAATTAGAAATTAACAACAAAATTTTAGAAAACTCCATAGGTTCAGAAATTTTAGGAAACATTAATGTGTGTCTAGAGTAAAGAAGCAACTTTACTCTCACATGAATCAAAACAGATGGCCTCTGTGACCCCCAACAAACAAGTAATTCTGCGGGAGACAACGGCAAGGTGTCCTGTCATTCAGTTCTAATAGCATCTACTTAGAGATGGCATCATATGACATAGGTTGAGAGCTTAATCCTCCAATTGACCTCACTTTAAAGCCTGTCACAATTCTGGGACTTTGGAGCTTCTTACCAACTAGAAAAATTGAGGTTCCCATAAAGCCCTCCTGAGACTGTGATGTGTAGAAAAGAAAATTTGCAAACGTTTATTGTATTGTTTTTATAATATAGTTCCTACTATATTCAAGGAAAATGACTAAGAGATCATCTGATGATGGACTTGCACAGATTTTATTTTTATTCTTTATACTCTTCTGTATTTAAGAAACTACACAATAAAAACTTTGTTTTAAAAAGAATCTTCTTGCAAAATAAATCTAGTATCATGTAATATTAAAGGCAAGTCCATATATATTTTCTGATGTTTCAGCTCTGGGTTTCAGATAAAATACATCAGATTATCTAACAGTAATTTAAACTGTACTTAAAAAGTAACAGTATAAATATCTTTTATCACACCTCATAAATTCTAGCATTTCTATAAATTCTTCATAGCACTGAATTTCATATTGAATTGTAGTCCTCTATAAATTTTGCTAGCCTCTTATTTCAAACAAGATATATTATGGTAGCTATTTTGGATTTGTTATTATCTTTCTTGGAAGTCTTTACCGCATTCATTGTTTTGTTCTATTGGTTCTATTTTGTTCTGTTGTGTTTGATCTTTACTATGTCTGAATGTATGGGCAGCTATTTTGGAGACAACAAAAAGCCTTATGGTAACCATTGTTGATTTCCTATTATTTTGTTTTGAAGTCCTGTGTCACGTACACTGTTTTGTTTTGATTGGCTTTATCCTGTTTTATTTTGCTTGGTTTTATTCTCTATAAAATAAAAATTACAAAAAATTTTTGCTAGCTTCATTCAATTTGAAAATTTAATGGGCTCTTTCTTAAATAACCTTTCATTTGTTTTGTTGTATAAAGTTGACTGCCTAATGTGGCATTTCTCAACCATTTTTCATTAGTACTTCTTTAAGGAGACTTTATAGACATTTTTCCCTAATCATGCTCTACCTTATGAAATATTATCTGTTTTTATATGCTTTATAAAAAATAAGATTTCCATTACCCCAAATCAATTTTTATCTCGTTAGAGGCAATATTACTACCTTTGAATGTATAGAGTGAAAAGTGTAATAAAGCATTGTGGAAAATAGTATTTTAACTTTTACAATGAATTTCAAAACTTACATGTTTATTTTGTAGCTGCCTGCCTCTCAAGCATCACATGGTAACCACTCCAACATTGCTATTGTGGGGAGAAAAAGATGCATTCATGGAGGTTGAGATGGCTGAAGTCACAAAGATGTATGTTAAGAACTATTTCAGATTGACTATTTTGTCAGAAGCCAGTCATTGGCTTCAGCAAGACCAGCCTGACATAGTGAACAAATTGATATGGACATTTCTAAAAGAAGAAACAAGAAAAAAAGACTGAGTTTTCTTCATCTTCCACATGGGGTCTGTAATGAAATCTCTAATTTTATTCATCTTATGTTTTGTTAGGGGAAAAATCTGTTTTACTATATTTGATTATAAATAAATATTCTGAAAATGGTATTGAAAACATGTGAATGTGTGAACATGTGATATGTTGATTTTCATCTGATTTTCATTTTGAACAGATCTGCCTTTGAAAGTATCTGCCTTAAAATATATGGGCCAGGGGTCTGGGGATATAGCTCAGCGGCATAAGCGCCTGCCTTGCAAGCAGGCAGTCGTCAGTTCAATCCCTGGTACCAATAAAAAGGAAAAAGACCAAAAAAAAAAAAAAAAAAAACTATATATATATATATGGGCCAGGATATAGCTCAGCAGCACAGTGCCTGCCTGGCAAGTGTGAGGCCATGAGTTCAGTTCCTGGTATCTGAACAAATAAATAAATGTATATAAGTTGGAGAACATGGCTCAATTTTGGTTTCTTGTTTTCTTTACCTTGAC
This sequence comes from Cavia porcellus, assembly GCF_034190915.1. NCBI lineage: Eukaryota > Metazoa > Chordata > Mammalia > Rodentia > Caviidae > Cavia > Cavia porcellus. The sequence goes on from NW_026947484.1 coordinate 113,825,538, forward strand.
ATAAGGTGCCTTCTACAATAAAGATTAAAGTTATGCCATATTGAAAGACAAATCTGCTAATTTCATTTAAAAGTTTTTGCTGTTTTTAACCACTAAAAATTCAGTTATCAAATCACACACAAATTGTGTATAAATATATGTATATGAAAATATAACTAAATGACTGTGCATTCTTAAAATGGGCTGTAAGTACTATTTCTACTGGGAAACTTAAATTGCTTTTTTAACTGATATCTTGCCATGTCAATTTAAGAGACATGAAGATTCATATATGTATGTATGCGTGCATCCATGTGTGTATTTATGTATATATACTTGTTAAACATTGCAGAGTAGGGATGCATATCCATTAATTTACTTGTCTGAATTCTCCAGCATAATTGATGAATAGGAAAATAAAATGTCTTTCTGCTCCTTTCAATGTAACAAGAATTGAATACTGTACTTTCTGTCTGCACTAGAATCTAAGCTCCACAGGGCAAAAATTTTGTTTTATTTTATTTACTAATATACATCCAGAGTCTAGAATAAGAGCCTGGTACACTGTGAGCAATCAAATATTTGCTTAATGAATAAATACAGTGGTCCCCATTATCCACAGAAGATATATTCTAAGATGCTGAAGACAACATGAAACATTGTATAGTAACACCTTTTCCATTCTGACTAAGCACTTAACATGTATTGTGGCTATTTCTTTTTCAGTTTCCAGTGTGATAGCAAAACTATCATGAATTTTTTTCTTCTTTCCAATTTCATAGATAGATTTTTTTTTTCTTACTGAGGATCTTAGCAACTTTAGCATATGATTTTTAAATTGAGAACTTTTACCTTTTCACTTAAAGGAAGCACTTTACAGCTTTGGCATATCTGAACTGCCAGTATCACTGCTCTTGCACTTTGGACCCATAATTAAGTAAAATAAAGATTACTCCTGCATCACCCTCCTATGTGCTAGGATTATAGGTTTTCACCACCATGATTGGCCCTGCATTGTTTATTTCTGAAATTTTTCATTTAATATTTTCAAACTGTGGCTGACCACAAGGAACTGAAACTGTGAATAAAGAACTATTATAATACTGTATATTTGACATACTGCTGTGTGTAGGAGAGGAATATAAAAGTTGCTGTATGTAGCAGGGAATATAAAAGAAAGAGGGTACATGGAATTTTCTTTTAAAGTATAGAGATCACTTTCCCATCCTCACTGAGGTCCAGGAAATTTTTATTTTTAATTCCATGGAAAAGTTATTGGAATTCTAGTGAGTTAATTCCAATTTATGACTTCCAGTGCAACCCATGGCAAAAATAAAGACATTAAGACATATTTATAATTATGGGAGGCAAGGAGTCCTAAGTCTGGCCAGGATGAAGGTTCATCAGAACAAAGACGACCTAGGGCCTAACCTGGATTTTACTAATTTGTGAAGGGAATGGCTTAAGGATGAGTGACTGTGAAAATGTCAGGAGATATGTGTTTTCTGTAAGCTGGGCTATGAGGGAGGCATGAAAACACCTCTTGCAATACACAGAGAGAAGGGTATGTAGAAGACCAATCTGCATAACACAACTAAGGTAGCTTTAATGTTTAGTGGGTGAGCACAGCTCTGATGTGCCAACTTTTCTGCCCTGGGAAGTCTTAGCCTCAGTTTATCTGGAGGCTGAAATCCAGTTAACAGCTCTGGAGTGGTGGCTCTATATCCTGCCCAGCTCAATCATGTTTTGATGGGAATCACAGGGAAACAGTGATTGTCACCTAGCTTCAAAGATTATGCATCAGCACTTCAGCTAGCCCTATTTACATTGCATAGAGCCAATTGAAGGGAAAAGGAACTGGCTTAGTAAATGGAGATAAGGCAGGTTTAGCCAAAATGGAGACAACTGAGTTGTCCAGGTGGTCCTCCACAAAAAGGACACACAGAATGCAGTTAAACAGAGTCAACAGTAGGAATGAACATTACAAGTAAGAGTGAGAAGAGCTGCAAAACAGAGAATAATACCAGCTAAGGGAGTATTCCTCATTCCCTTGAGTTCTCCTTTGGTGAAGAACACAACTAATAACATTAACAAATCATAGCATTAGAGACTATACTGTGTTCTCAAATTAGTCCTACATCAGTGAAAAGAATGTATACCTCACTAAGCACAATTCTCAAAGTGACAGAAGAAAGTGGAATGTCTCTAAGAATTCTCATTATACCATAGCAACTTGTATTTACAATACAAATTCTCTTCTTTACATACATTATACTGGTGTCTCATAACAACACTACCAGGTAGGGTGCAACACAAATTTATAGATGTGGAAATGAAATTTAATGAGTAACTTTGCCAATGCCCATAGCGTAAGTGTTAGATCAAGCCTAAGATTCATCTGGCCATGAAGTCTATGATCTTGCACTTACATCACATTTCATTTACCAGCTTTGTATTGAAGAATATAATATTCTTCAATAGATAGACTAGATGGAAACATGTTTCACAGATCAACAATATGATTTTAATTATGGGGAAAAGGAATTCAAATTAGTGATTAGCAAACATAAGATTCCTCCACAATGTCAGAATTGCAAATGCTAACAGGTATAGAAGCAAGCCTGGTTCACAACAACTTTGGTTTATTATGTCCCCCTCTTTACCACTTTTGAAGAGCAACAACAACCACCAAAAAAAGACTTATTAGTTTTGTGTATATTGACACAATAAAGAAGTAATTCTGATTTATTTTAATGAAAACCTATTAAATTAATTTTGAGGTTTGTTATTACTGTCATGTCATTTTGGAATGATAGTTCATGTGGACCAATTTTAAGACTATGAACCAAAGCCAGGCATGGTGGTGCAGGCCAGTAATCTCAGCACTGTGGGAAGCTGAGGCAGAAGGATCACAAATTGCAGCCCAGCCTGGGCAATTTATCGGGACCTTGATTCAAATAAAATATGAAAAATGGTGGCTGAAGATGTAGCTCAGTGCAAAGACCTTGAGTTCAGTTCTCAGTAACACATGCACACACATACATAATCAAATGTGTCATGGTCAATTCTAGCCTATTTTATTTTAAGGTAGGGTTTCCTTGCGTTGCCCAGACTGACATTGAATTTGTGATTCTCTTCCTGTGTAGCTATGAGTAGCTGTAATTACAGAACTGCACCATCACACCCAGGTCAATTTTGACCTATTAAAATGACTGTACTCTAATTTTCAGTGTGTGTGCAAAAGTGCTTGTAACACAAAGGCTCAAGTGTGCCATCAGTTAAACAGGATAAAGAAAACTGTTTCCATAGAAATCAATTTATAGTAAAAGTAAATTAATTTGACAAACTATCTGCCTAAGCACCTCACAGTAAATAAATTGTAAGTGGTAATGGCACTTAAATTTAAAAATTATAATAGTATCTATCCATTCAAATTAATACAGTAGTAGGTACACATGCATAATATAAATATCAGAATTTGCTATGTGAAAATAATTTATTAGTCATATATATCAAAAGCAAGGTGTTTGCAGAAAAGAAAAAAATGATTTTCTGTTGATCTGATTATAAGTAGCTTGTTATATTTACCATCTTTGATTTTTCTAATTTTCAAAGGTCATACATCATTTCCTATTTATTACACACAGTCCCTTCTAAGACTTCTAACTATATGCAAACAGAAAGATTACTTGAATGTGAGGAAGGGGTGCATGCTAGAGACCACCCCCCGAGCCAAACTCTCCACATTCTGAGTTTACGGAGAAGTCAAGCATGAGGGCTGAGCTGTCTGTGGACACCGAGACAGAGCAATGGGAGACCGCGGTCGCGCAGGAGAGGAGCCAGCCCCTGTTCCCGCCAGTGGTGGCCAACCCCTTCCTGCAGCAGATGCACATCAGTGCGTGGCGATGGGCTTGCACCATCCTCCTCGGGACTGTGCTGGTGCCGGTGCGTGTGGCCTGCCTCGCCTTTCTCTTCATCCTCCTCTGGCCTATGGTCGTGCTTTCCACCTTTGGTCTTCCTGCTCAACAAGTCGAACCGACCAAACACTGGCGAAAAAGTCTGAGGAAACCAGTACTTAAATTTTTGTTTCAGGTGGCGATTTTTTTTGCTGGGTTCATAGTTAAAGTAAAAGGGAAAAAGGCGACTCGAGATGAGGCCCACATCTTCGTTGTAGCACCACACTCGACTTTCTTTGATGCAATCGCCTGTGTTGTGGCAGGCTTACCTTCAGTGGTCTCTGCAAGTCAAAACGTGCAGATTCCAATAGGTGGGAAACTCCTCCTGTTAACAGAGCCGATACTTGTGACCCGAGAAGACCCTATTTCTAGAAAGAATACCAGGAATGAAATATTGAAGCGAGTAACATCTGGAAGGAAGTGGCCGCAGATTTTGATTTTTCCAGAAGGCGTGTGCACCAATCGCTCCTGTCTGATCACTTTTAAGCTAGGAGCCTTCTCTCCAGGTGTCCCTGTGCAGCCAGTGCTGCTCAGATATCCAAACACCCTGGACACAGTGACTTGGACCTGGCAGGGGTTTACAGGCTTCCAGGCCTGCATGTTGACGCTGAGTCAACCTTTCACCAGGGTAGAAGTTGAGTTTATGCCTGTTTATATCCCAAATGATGAAGAAAAACAAGACCCCCTCCTTTTTGCCAATGCAGTTCGAATTAACATGGCAAATGCTTTGGGAGTGCCTGTGACAGACCACACTTATGAAGACTGCAGACTGATGATTTCTGCAGGTAACCTTCAACTCCCCATGGAAGCTGGTTTGGTAGAATTTACAAAAATTGGTCATAAATTAAAATTAGATTGGGATAATGTTCATAAGTATTTGGATGAATATGCTTCAATTGCAGTTGCCTCAAAAGGAGGGGAGATAGGAATTGAAGAATTTTCAAGTTATTTAAAACTCCCAGTTTCAGAGCCCTTGAGACAACTTTTTGCTCTCTTTGACAGGAATAATGATGGCATCATAGACTTCAGAGAGTATGTGATAGGTCTGACTGTCCTGTGCAATCCTACCAACACTGAAAAGATTCTGCAAATGTTATGTAAGCTTTTTGATCTTGATGACGATGGTTTCATAACAAAACAGGAATTTGCTGCTGCACTTCGGGCAGTTTTTGGAGTGCCAGATCTTGATATTACCAGACTGTTTCAGGAAATAGCTGGAAAGAACTCAACACACATTTCATACAACACCTTCAGGAAATTTGCCCAGACGCATCCAGTGTATGCCAGGTTATTTACTTCATATCTAGACCTCCAGGCAGCCTATATATATTCACTGCCACAAGACATACAGTCTTAATCACTATGTTGAAATGTTGAAGTCACCCCGAACATGGTGAAGGTATCTTCTATGTAGAAATTCTGACTGAAATAAAAATTTCCCTTGTCGATGTCGCTCCTGGCCGGCAGGAAGGACACACGACAAAGTCTGGCAGTGGACAACCTTTTCTTTTTATTTTCCTTCTCCGTACAGCCTGCCCTGGGATCGCTCCCAGCCGAAGCCTCCTTTGGTCCGCTCCCCGCGGCTCCTTCTGGGCTTCTACTTCCGGGCTTCTTCTTCCCCCCCAGGGGTGGCACCAGTATATATACGGATACAGTGTCCAATCATGTTAAAGTGAGCAAGGCAAGCTGATTGGCTAACATCATCAGTTGCCAGGCAGACTATATTGTTGAGCGGGTTGCTTACGCGGTAAGCAGGAGACTAACGTGCTCGATGGGAGGGGTAATCTACCTCAGGCTTTACTCTTTACTACAGGCCTCACGTCCGCCAAGTGAGGCGACCGGGCTCGGGGCTGCGGCTCCCAACATCTCCCCCTTTTTTATTTTTTATGAATGTGCGCATCGTAGCCCTTCCTGGACTGGGTGCAGAGGCTTATGCCCTATGTGTAGGCCCACCGTAGGTCCTTGGCTTAGACCCTGGTCGGCCGTCCCATGGTCCACCAAGGCCCTGAGGCCCTCGTCCTTTTTCTAGGGCCAGGCACAAACTGGACGGAACCTGGATGCACACAAGCTTGCACTCATTTTCTCTCCGTAAAGAAATCCCCTCGGAGAGAAATTTAGACCTGGGCAGCATCTAACAGTCCAGCGGCTTACGTGCAGGATGGGGTAGGGCCTGGCTTAGGTTGAGTCGCACCGGGGGAGTACGCTCTTACCCGTCATTGACTCTCCTACCCTGCTATATCATAATTTTTTAGAGGAGGAGTGTGGGAAGCTCACCGTCCCTAGACTCGGTCGTAGGCTAGGCAAGCGAGCCATGCATATGCCTGAGGATCTTCTTGTCCATTTCGGGCTACCGCTATTTCTATTCATCTTGTTGGTTGGTCTGTGATGGATCTCCGGTAGGGCAGGTCTGATCTTCAGTCGAGGGCTTTGTCGCCCGTGTCAGTCTCTCCGGTACCCACAGTGGTTCTCGTCCCGATTCCTGTGGGAAAACACAAACCGCGCCTCGGTTCCAGCTGACCACTGGATCCGGGCCCATCCATTGTCCTGTCAGGACATCTTTCCACTTCACCCACCCTTTATGGTTGGGGGAAGGGTTGCAGTGCTCCACGGCTGGGGAGCAATTATCATTATTTAAATTTTAAAAATTGTGTGTGAATAGTGCCATGGATAATCGTGCCTTTGGGGCCAGGCCTTGGCCTACTCCCCCTTTTTGTTTTTGTAAAATTTCTTTGAGGCTTCTATGAATCCTCTCAATGATTCCTTGACCTTGGGGATTGTATGGGATACCATGTTTTAATTGAACCTCCATCATTTTGCAGAACTCATTGAAGGCTTTGCCTATATAGGCTGGTCCATTATCAGTTTTTAATATTTTTGGTTTGCCCCATGCGGCCCAAGCCGCCAGGCAATGACTGATCACATTAGACACTTTTTCACCTGTTTCTGCTGTTGCGAATATGACGTGAGAACAGGTGTCTGTGGAAACATGAACATATTTAAGAGTCCCAAACTCCTGTATATGTGTGATGTCCATCTGCCAAACATCACCAGGGATCAAACCTCGAGGGTTTACTCCCATCGGTATGGCAGGTTTGTATGTGGCACAGGAGCCACATAGTCGCACGATATCTCGTGCATCTGCTCTGGAAACATGGAAATGGTTTGCTAGTGTCCTGGCATTGACATGAAACTTATCATGGAAGGCACGGGCTCGCTCGATTGGTGTTAGTAAGGTAAAAATCCATAACGGGCGAGTGGCAGTATCAACAGCCGCATTCCCCTGTGCCATGGGCCCCGGCAGGGATGTATGTGCTCTTATGTGGGTGGTGAAGACCTTATGGTGTCTGTTCTGAAGCAATGTCTGGATAGACAGGAACAGCCCAGCCACTGTGGAAGTGGATCTAATTAAACCGGCAGTCTCAAGCACTTGCATAGCATTGACCACATACCTAGAATCGGAGACAATATTAATGGCTTCTGAGAACCGTTCAAGAATCATTTTAACGATCTGCAGTTCCACCACCTGAGGCTGATCAGGTTCAAATTGTATGGTAACCGGGGGCTTGCCTAGGATCACATAGGCGCCTATCCCCGTCTTGGAGCCATCTGTGTATATTGTAGTTGCTGGGACTAATGGCTTAGAGGCAGTAACCTTTGGAAAAATTATAGGGTGCTGAGTGACAAATGACAAGATAGGGTCTTTAGGGTATTGATTGTTTATATCCCCATGGAAAACACATCTCAGAATGGCCCATGTATCTATGCAGGCAGCCAGGGTCTTGATCTGGCTGGCGGTATAGGGTACTCGGATGGCTTGTGGTCCTGAGCCAAAATGTTGGACAGCTCTATCATGCGCTTCAAGGGCCAATGAAGCGACTGCCTCCGGGTAATGCTCTATGACTTTTGCAGGTGAGACCTTAGGGTGTATCCACAGTAGTGGTCCTTTCTGCCAAATCACCGCTGTGGGCTGTAGACTAGTCTGTAGCAAACAGACATCAAAGGGTCGCCCTGGTTCAATTCTGTGTAAGGTAGCCCCACCTAAGGCTTTTCCCACTCTCTGTAAGGCAGCTCTTGCCTCAGGAGTGAGCCTCCTGTGGGAGGCTATATCTGGGTCTCCCTTCAGAAGGTCGAACAGGGGTTTGAGATCTGAATTTGGTATATGTAAATATGGCCTAATCCAATTAATGTCTCCCAATAGCTTTTGCATGTCATTTAGGGTCCTAACGCCATCCGTCCTAATGGTGACCTTCTGTGGAGAGACTAGCATAGGGGAGATTTTCGCGCCTAAGTAGGTCACCATTTCTCCTCCCTGAATCTTGTCGGGGGCAACATGCAGATTAGCTTGTCTCAGGGCCTCGACCAACTGGCCGAGCATATTATTTAGCATGTCTGGGTCCCTGCCGCTGAGTAAAAGGTCGTCCATGTAATGCACACATCTTATCTTGGGAAAGGATTTCCGTAGGGGGGCCAGTAGGGAATCAAGGTAAATCTGACACATAGTGGGACTGTTGGCCATACCTTGGGGCAGCGTTATCCACTCGTATCTGAGATCAGGGCTTTCTTGGTTAATGGTGGGTAAAGTAAAGGCGAACCTATGAGTGTCCTCTGGATGCAGGGGGATTGAGAAGAAACAGTCTCTAAGATCTATAACATAAACTGGCCAGGACTGAGGGATGGCTGAGAGAGCTGGCAGCCCCCTCTGGACCGCCCCCAGGGACTGCATCTGCGCGTTGACCGCCCTTAGATCATGGAGCAGCCTCCACTTGCCAGACTTTTTCTTAATTATAAAAATGGGGGTGTTCCATGGGGAGGTTGACGGCTTAATGTGTCCTAATCTAAGTTGTGTACTGACTATTTCTGACAAGGCTAATAGCTTCTCCTTAGGCAGGGGCCACTGAGGTACCCAAACCGGATCATTTGACCTCCAGGTGATTTTGATCGAAGTGGGTAGGAGAGCTTCTTCAGCGGCCCCTAAGAAAAACCCAGCCCTTGCCTACCTTTTTTGTTCTCTACTGGTATTGGGGATGTCCGACCCTGTAGGGCATTGCCCAAGCCTTTGCCGGGGGTATATCCCTGGTTCCTGAGTATATCCTTAGCCTGGGGGGAGCAGTTTGACGTAAGCGTGACATCCATCTGAGTGAGGATGTCCCTTCCCCATAGAGACACTGGCAACTGCAACACAAATGGTTGGAAATGGCCCTGATGACCCTCCTCATCGCACCAGAGCAGGGTTGAAGCACTAACCTGAGGAGCTGACACCATCCCCAGGCCCTGCAGCGTGTTATCTGCAGTGTTGGTGGGCCAGTTGGAGGGCCAATCCTTTCTAGAGATAATGGAACGGTCAGCTCCTGTGTCTAGGAGCCCTGTTATACTCTTGCCGTTGACCTTAAGTGAGAGCATGGGCCTTTTATCAAGTATTATATGGAGTCCCTCGAAGACTTCCCCTGAGGAACCGAAACCTTGACTTTCTCTAATTTTCTGCTTTGAGGGAAATCTCTTGTGGAGACTGGGGAGCAGCAAGAGCTGCGCTATCTTGTCTCCTTTATTGATTACCATAGTACCCACAAGAGATTGAACCATAATTTTAATGTGTCCTGTGTAGTCTGAGTCTATGACCCCCGGGACTACTATGAGACCCCGAAGGGCCGTGGAGGATCTCCCGATCACCAGACCCACGGAATTTTCGGGTAACGGTCCCTTAAAGGTGGTTTCAACCACTTGAACACCCATATCAGGCACTAATATAAGTCTGGAGGCGACACTGAGGTCCACACCTGCTGACCCAGGGGTGGCCCTTGTTGAAGGCTGCCATCCTAAGCTGTCCTGTCTCTGGGGCGGGGGCCCGCCTGTGAAGGGGGCCCCCTCTGGCCGTTTTTTGGCCCTCTAACATCTCGTCCACAAATACGGTTGCCCTGAGCATCAAAGACCGACCTACACTCCTCAGCTTTGTGTGATCCCCTCTTGCATCGCCCACAAACATATGGTTCTTCATTCCTAGGGCGAGGCCTAGCATCTGCATTGTTTGGGCAATGACGTTTAATGTGTCCTGGCTCCCCGCAGGCAAAACACCCTTTAGCCTTACATTCCCCTTCTAACCCGCGAGGTCCCCTCTGCTGTACAGCCGCGGCCAGGAGAGCAGCCACTCCCGAGTTGGAGAGCGGCCCCCCTATCTCTCTGCATATCCTAATCCAGGCGTTGAGGTCCTTGTTCTTATGAGGAGCTATCGCTGCCTTGCACTCCTTTGTACATTGCTCAAAAATCAGCTGCCTTACCAGCGGTCGAGCCACTCCCGGATCAGAAAATATCTTATCGGCAGCATCTTGCATTCGGGCCACAAAGTCAACAAATGGCTCTGTGGTACCCTGAATTACTGGGAAAGAACCCTGCGACTCCTTATCGAGCGACTTAGGCTCCTGACAGCTGGTCTCTTTGGCCTCCTTGCCATTCAACTTTCCCTCGTCCTCGGAGTCAGACGACTCCGAGGCTAGAGCCCCGTCCTTCTCCTTAGCATCTTTGTTCCCCTTAACGGGCCCCTCTCGGGAGCTCCCTGACTGGGCCTGCTCAAATACCCTGCGTACTTTTGTAAGCTCTTGAGAGCTTTCTCCACAACCACCCTCGCTCTTAATGTTACTACCTAGCATGTTTCCCATCTTTTAATATGTTACTCACCGCGTGAGGCCCAAGGAATCCGCCACTTACGCGTGAGCCTGAGGGGAGTCTAAAAGCCCTGTAGGTGCGCGCCACCCAGAGCCCAGGCTTATCCCCAACTCACCTGTCTCGCAGCTCTGTACTGGAGCGTTGTCCGCTGTCACGTCTCGGGGGTGATCAGTCCCCGTGCGGGCCTCCAAATGTCGATGTCGCTCCTGGCCGGCAGGAAGGACACACGACAAAGTCTGGCAGTGGACAACCTTTTCTTTTTATTTTCCTTCTCCGTACAGCCTGCCCTGGGATCGCTCCCAGCCGAAGCCTCCTTTGGTCCGCTCCCCGCGGCTCCTTCTGGGCTTCTACTTCCAGGCTTCTTCTTCCCCCCCAGGGGTGGCACCAGTATATATACGGATACAGTGTCCAATCATGTTAAAGTGAGCAAGGCAAGCTGATTGGCTAACATCATCAGTTGCCAGGCAGACTATATTGTTGAGCGGGTTGCTTACGCGGTAAGCAGGAGACTAACGTGCTCGATGGGAGGGGTAATCTACCTCAGGCTTTACTCTTTACTACAGGCCTCACGTCCGCCAAGTGAGGCGACCGGGCTCGGGGCTGCGGCTCCCAACATTCCCTGTGAGGAAAAATTTGATTGTTTTAACTCTAAATAGTATGGACATTTACTCATGATATTTAAAATGTACTTAAGGGATGTTTCAATTTGACATTTAGACTACTTCTTTTCCATCTTTCTTAAAATAACATTTGTCAGGCACAGTGGCATGCGCCTGTGTCACAGCTGAGGAACAGACTAAGGCAAGGCAGGATTGCTTTGCAGCAAAGCAAGACCTGGACTCAAAAAAAATCTAGAGGAAAGTGATTGGGGATGTAGCTCAGTAGTAGAGCATGTGCTTAGCATGTATAAGGTCCTGGGTTTGATGCCTAGCACTTAAAAAATAAAAAGGTTTGTTTCAATGACAAATGATCTGCTCACAAACTTCAATTGCCCTGCAGGGCTCCAGTTAGTGTTTTTATTTTGTTTAGTGCTAAAGAATGGCCAGAGAAACATAGCCCATTAGCTCCATTCACTTTTTTAGAAATAGTATTTCACTGGCAGTAAATAATTAAATTAACTTTTACAGCAAAAGACTGCTAGATAAAGATCTCTTTGCTCTTTCAAAACAAAATAACCTGTCTCTTAATTTACAGGGAAAAATGATAAACATCAAGCCAATATGGTATTTATTAGAAATACATTGAAATATTTAGAATGAGAAAAAATCACAACAGACTATAATTTCTGAAAAGTTGTCTAATATCATAAACAGGTTATAAATGCAAGGGTTATGACCAGTTCTATTTTGCATGAGCCTCAAAACAAAATTTTATGTTAATAATTGTATATTCTACAATCTGAGACTTTTGTTCTGAGGAGGCAATTGTGAGAACTGAAGCTTCTACTTACCTATATACAAGTATTTCTTTTTTTTTTTTTTTAATATCAGTACTGGGGATCGAACTCATGACCATGAGCTTGCAAGGCAGATGCTTATGCCGCTGAGCAAAATCCCCAGCCCCAATATACAAGTATTTCTTACATACTTCAGTTTCTGTTGCTATAACACATCTTTACATGGTGATATGACCTTGAGCGCTACACTTTCATATCACCAGGCAGAATGAACCAGCAAAATACTATAATCCTGGAAACCATACCTGCACCAGGACCGGGAACAAGAATCTTTCTAGACAGGAAAGTACTATGAATCAATAAACATTCCTCACTATCCAGAGATATCATATCTCCAAATTAGTTTATTGTAGTTAAGTCTTAAAAATTCATGCAGTCACTCAATACTCCAAGAACAAAGCAACAACTGGCCAAGGGAAAAGGGACAAAGAACGTTGACTGGTAAGGAAAAAAAAAATCTCTTATTTTTGCAAGCTTTACAAAAACATACCTAAGTAAGCACATTTCTAATAACCATACTAAAGTCTTGCAGGAGTTGTGGAAATGGAACTCGTACAGTTTAAACTTTATTAGCCTCTTGGTATTTTGAGAGAGAAGAAAGGAAGAAAAAGATGAATGGGTAAACAGAAAGATGAGGGAAGTGAGGAAAAGGAAAGAAAATTATCAAATTTTGTTTTGAGATAATTTCCATGCAGTTCTGCATGAAACTTGCATGGAAAAGGAGGTCAATAAGGTCAATATCATAATCCCCATTCAAATCAATATTGTCATGAAAATAAATCCATATATGTGTAATTCAAACGATGATTTTTTAATATACTAGATATGATTCATTTAAATCAAATTTCACTTAAAACTAATTACCAAGTACAGTATATCTAATGATTTCTTGTGAGCTGTCTTAGTTACTTTCTAGTCTCTGAGACACAATGCCCATCACCCACATCTTTAAGAAAGAGAGATTTATTTTGGCTCCGTTTTCAGTCACTACCGATAGGGCTTCAACTGTGACCAGGATAAAGCAAAGAGTTTCCTCATTCCAGCCCAGCTTACAAGGTAAGATAAGGAGAGCCTCAGACATGCTCTAGACTCAATCTATAATCTGTGGTCTCTAACAGACCATGGACTTAATCTCCTGAAACCATGAGCCAATCTAAAATTTTCTTCCTTTATATTGTGGGTGTCAGGTATTGTGTCACAAAGACGGGAAAGCTGACTAACAAAATTCCTTCAGTATATCTGAAACATTTTTAATCAAAAATTTTTTAAAAGAAAAATAAGCCAAGCATAGAGGCACATGCGTGTAATCCTAGCTCTCTGAGAGGATAAGACAGGAGAACTACAAATTTGAGTCCTTCCTGGGAAATTTAGCAAGATCATCTAAAATAAAAATACAAAGGGCTGGGAATGTGGTTTGATATGAAGGATCTGTGTTCAGTCTCCAGTAGAAAATAAACAACAAAACCAAAAAACAAAAGTACTTTCATTTTGAGATATGTCAAAAAATTTGGAAATAGGAAATATAATCAATTTGCTTTCAAGATTTGGATTTCTTGAAAGATGGTTCCTGCTTTCTAAGACAATTTTACCTGAATTTACTTTTCACACAATAAGAATCACAGTTCAGTTAATAACCCCAAAGAAAATTATGGATTTAGTCTATATTTTTCTCAAGAACTTCCATTACTAGTTGAAAGAGTTGCTGGCCAGACCGGACACTGTAACCAGGAAAACTCCTGCCTCCCCCCGCCCCCTATAGACTTGACTGTAACCCTATACCCCCATCCCTAGGAACCTGCTTTCTGGCACTAAACCTGTGCGCAATGAGATACTGGTACATCTCTAATGGCCTTAGGGCACTTCCCTAAGCTTAGGCTATTTATATTCCCCCATGCCACGTGTCCGAGAGAGATCACCAAAGAGAGATCGCCAAAGAGAGAGAGATCGCCAAAGAGAGAGAGATCGCCGGTCAGAGAGAGATCGCCAGATACCAGCAGCCAGTGCACCAGTCTCCTCTCCCCATGTTAACCACGGCCCCGGGTGCAGTGGAGAGGCTGCGCCCGGGGCTGGCAGCGGGAGGGTCTCTCTCCCCGTGTTCCCGAAATAAAGCCACCGCTGCCCACTACTTTCACGGCCCTCCACTCCATTCCTACCTCGGACTTCCACCTCTTCCCATCTCCCCTCATCCTCTCCCTTCTTTCAGACCTAACAGATGGTGCCCTGTGACTCGGCGGCAGGTGAGAGACTATAATTTTCTCAGTTTTGTTTTATGGTCCCCTGCTGGTCAAATTCTTCTTCACTTCTACAGTCACAAATCTGCTACGACCCTGGTGAGTAACTCCCCTGATATCTTTTAAAATAGCTCTGTTTCCCAGCGCGGCTCCTCTCCCTCCCCCCTCCCACCACGTTATAGCTCCCGACAGTCATGGGAAGGTCTCCTGCGTGGCCGGCGAGGCCTAGTCACCCCAGGGGGGCCCCGCACCCGGCTTCTCCGCGCCCGGGCTCCTCTCCCTCCCCCCTCCAACTGCGTTATAACTCTCTTTCTTTAGCCGGTGCAGCGGCTCTGGGCGCGAGCCGCGGCCCTTCCCACATTATAGTTTCCTTTGTTTCCCACTTTACACCAGCCCATCCGTCACCGCTGTTCTGCCGAGGTTAAATGAGACCAGACAATAAGAGATTCACATAAAACTGCTTTAGATTTTAAACAGCCTTTTTTTTTTCTTTTCGCTCTCACATTGCGTTACAATTCTGTGGGCCCCACGGCTTTGGCCTCCAGCCCAGCCCATTTCATGTTGCACTGACCCGCGCGGCCGCGCTGGCCGCAGCGTCCCACAGCATCCCTGCACCATACCCCGCCCGCCGTAGCCGCCCAAAAGCCGTCGCTTTCACAGCGCGCCCGGGTCTGGCGTGGCCCGTGAGCCTTTTAGACCAGAGCCCGCCTAACTTCACGCTGTGCCTCTCCCGCGGCCACAGCGTAGTACTTGCCCCGCCCCACGCGCGGGGCCCCTTGCAGCAGGCCGTGCCTCTGACTGCCCTTGCCAAGTTGCCTTGGCCGCCGCCCCGCCCCTCCGGGGCACAGCCACTGCCTCTGCTGCCCGCCTCGGCCGTCGCCCCGCCCCTCCGGGGGACCAAACGAGAGCCGCAGCTCCCATTGGTCTGGTGCCAGGCGTCACCTGGGATCACCACTCGGGGCCTCCAAGCCCCACCCCCTTACGCGGTCGCAGCGAAACGACGTCATTTCCCTGCGCCGTTTAGCGCGTCATAGTAAGCCTCTGTTCTCTGCTTACCGTGTCCCGCGTTCGCCCTGCCCACTCTACATGTTCCTTGCTGGCCCGCCCCTCCGCGGCACCGGGCACACAGGCTGCCACTGCTGCCCCACGACAACCAAACATGCGCCGGGCGCGTGCCATGGATCTCAGTGTTTCAAGCTGCCTTTAACACTGCATGTTTCCAAAGTCTCACGGCCCTGCCCAAACTTTTTTTGCAGTTCAGTTCCACTCAAGAGAGGCTATTTTTTTCTTTTTTTCTTACAGTTTCTCTACCATTTGTTCACTATTTCTGGCCACCTGATAATTTTACCAACCTGCCTGCCTTATAATCTTAAATGCCGATATTAAATTCCTACATACTTACTTAATTCTACTGTAGTCCAAAACCCAAACAAAAAGGCAAAACTTGACCTTCAAACCTTATAGAGATCTTAATATGGTTTCTCATATTTTTAACACTTGTGACACTTGGAGTTCTGAGACAGGTAAACCTACACAAGGTGGAGCTGCCTGCCCCCTCCATGGACCACGCTCAAATGCAGCAGAAGACATTGGGCAACAAAATGCCCCATCCTGGCATTCTTTGAGACCTTACTCCAGGGCTACTGGACTGTCCTAGCCACCAGAGAGTGGGTAAGTCATCCTAAGTAATAGCCCTCACAGGAAATGTCGACACTGCCAGATTCGTCACTGATAGAAAATCGCTGCTGGAGGCTGAGGGGGTTCAGGGCAACAACAGCCCCCTTTAAGGTGTCCGTCTCAGATTCCAAGTCGCACTACAGTCTCAGGTAAGATATTCTCTATATTTGTGGACATAGAGGCCATATATACAGGATTCTTCCTGAGTATTCAGGTTGCTATATTAAATCAATCTCTATGACATGGTATTGATGGTCAACCTATGCCATTTACAAACAGGCCCATTTTTTATATAGGTCCCAGTCCTAAATCATAAAATGCTTTTATTCCCTTTTAAACTGCCATTCTGGTTTCACATCACTCAGGCCCTAGATCTAACCATCCTTTTGATACTCATCTCTGCCTTATGACTCACAGGTTGTCATGTTTTGTTGTCTAGTTTGGTTCTTAATTTCTTACATTCTATTAATGATCATTTCTATAGCAGGACCCTCTAACACGATTGCCTACAGACTCCAACATCATATATACCAGAGACAAGCCTTACCTACCTACCTTTTAACTTTTATGCTTTCATAGGGGGGAGTAAACACCTCTCATAACTTCACTCCTCCTAATCCCACGTTTATTTTTCAGAATTCTGCCTTGCCACCTCAACGTCATCCTGATAAAATAACACACCTTTCCCTGTACCTCACTTGGGCCCATAAATATGACAGTGCCATGTCTCCTCATAACATCTTGTCTCTTTGTTTTTTCCAGTCTAACATACGTGCATTCACCAGTGAAGTTGTCCTGGCTAAAACACCTAACATCAGCGTCTACCTGGGCATCAACCTTCATCCCGTCAAACTCCCCTAGACCCCAATACAGTGCCCTCAGCCAGCAGGAAGTAGTTACAGAGAAAAATCTCTGCCCCTTTTCCTAATATCATAAGACGGGATATGAAAGAGTTGCTGGCCAGACCGGACACTGTAACCAGGAAAACTCCTGCCTCCCCCCGCCCCCTATAGACTTGACTGTAACCCTATACCCCCATCCCTAGGAATCTGCTTTCTGGCGCTAAACCTATGCGCCAATGAGATACCGGTACATCTCTAATGGCCTTAGGGCACTGCCCTAAGCTTAGGCTATTTATATTCCCCCATGCCACGTGTCCGAGAGAGATCGCCAAAGAGAGATCGCCAAAGAGAGAGAGATCGCCGGTCAGAGAGAGATCGCCAGATTCCAGCAGCCAGTGTCCCAGTCTCCTCTCCCCGTGTTAACCATGGCCCCGGGTGCAGTGGAGAGGTTGCGCCCGGGGCCGGCGGCGGGAGGGTCTCTCTCCCCGTGTTCCCGAAATAAAGCCACCGCTGCCCACTACTTTCACGGCCGTCCACTCCACTCCTTCCACGGACCTCGGACCTCTTCCCATCTCCCCTCATCCTCTCCCTTCTCTCAGACCTAACACTAGTTCCTTAGGACTCTTCCTCCTGATCAAAAAGTCTTTCAAAAAACAAATTCATAGTAAGTCATAAATGACTGCAGAATACACATTAAAACAGAAATAATGCTTTCAGGAAAAAAAAAAACCTCTAAAGGTAGAAAGTGAAACAACACTGGTGGGATTTGGTGGTGGTAACCTGGGATCATACACAGAAGCACTACCACTGAGGTACACTCCCAGTTCCTGTGTTTTGGATTTTAAAGAGACAGCTATTTTTTTTAATCATTTCACACAGCTGTCTTAAGCAATGTCAGATAGTTTTTAACAAGTTAGATTATATGATCAAAAATCATCCTGTCACCCATTCCCAAACTAGAGAATAGTCTACTTTTTACTTCATTGGTTGCTCAAGAGATGTAGGTAAAAATCTAGCAAGATTTTGAAGGGGTAGAGCCTGGTGCTAGAATGCCTGGTTTACTATATTGCAAATATTTAAGATGTACAGCATAATGTTTGACATACCCAGTGAAATAATCACTTTATTCAGGGCAATTAAAATATCCAATATCCATCTGTTTTAGTAACTTTCCCATTGCAGAGACACAATATCAGGCATCAACAATTTAAAGAAGGAGAGATTTGTTTTGACTCACAGTTACAGTTCATGGTTGGCTGATTTCAAGACAGAATCATAGAATAATCAGAGGAAATCTACTCACCTCAAGGCAGTCAGAAAGCACAAGAGACAGACAGGGCAGCAACCTGGGAGACAGACACAGTATAGGTATCCAGGTCACACCCCCAGCCATCTGCCTCTTCTGATCTGACCTCACCTCCCAACAGCACATTCAGGTATAGATTCATAAGGGGATTAGTGCACTGATGAGTGTAGTGCCTCCATGATCCATCCACTCTAGGAGACATCTCAGATCTAAACTATGACACTATCATTCATTCTACGTAGTTTTCTTTCTTTTAATTTTTATTTTTTATTTGTAATACATAACGTTCACTGTGGAGAGTTGGTACATATATATCTCTGTTTTCTTTTTTAGGGGGCAGGAGCACTTAAAATTTATTCTTTTGGAAAATTTCTATTACATAGTCTAGTATTATTAATTACAGTCCTGATACATTTGATCTTGAAATTTACACCAATCTACATAAATGTAACTTTGTGTCGTTTGACCCCATTTCTCCCCACCCTCACCCTTGGCTACCATTCTACATTCTATATATTGGGCTTTATTTTCCACAGATACTTAGGTTGTTTCCAAATTTTGGATACTGTGAATAATACTGTAATGAACATTGGAAGGCAGTTGTCTTTATGAGGGGCTGACTTCATTTCCTTTTGGTATATATGTAGAAGAGAGATTGCTGGATCATATTAAGATCTATTGTAAACCTTTTGAAGAACCTCCATCCTATTTTCCACAATGCAACAGTTTACATTGTCACAGGGTTATGTACATGTACTAAATCTGTCAGTGAAGACAGCCACTTTCTGGTTGTGTGACCTTAGCCAAGTTATCTATTCCCTCCATGCTTCAGCTTCTTCATTTGTAAATCAGGGAATGGGGCATTAAGTACCATGGCTCTTGTAGGGTTTAATACATAACAGAGCAGTAAGAATAAATAATAAGCATCCATATGTTTGGTCTGCAAATACACTACTTGAAAGGCGGCATTGGAGAAATACTGCCTGCACAATTTTATGTCCATTTATTTTCTACAGTTATCATTGTTTTGTGCCGAGCTTATGAATAGTGAACTACTGAGTTTTCTTTTTTTGGAGGAAGTTGTCAAATACTGAACCGAAAGACTGAAATGATATTCACTCCAGCCACTTTATTGCGGGCAAAATATTTAAGTGTTTTGTACTTCCTTCACCCCCTTGTCAGGTTCAAGAGAAGACTATGAGCTCCCCACTCTCCTTAATTGCTTCTGTTTTCCGAGCTTTATATCTAGAGCACTGTAATATAGTTTGGCCCATCTCAGCTCAATCTCAAGAGCAGTTACATGAGTCAGTCCTTCGATAAGAAGAGGGGATCTTTGTATTGGACTCGGGATTATTTTGACTCTGACAGCTTTTATAGGCGTTTTTCCTCCACTCCCACTCTTTCTTGCCCAATCTTTTCTTAGGGCCAAAACGCAGGTGAGGGCACGACTCGCCACTGGAAACCTTGGGAAGTAGTCTTTCATGGAGAAACAATGCAGTTATTCTAGGAAGACACAGCATTCAAACGTTGACCGTACTGACTTGAACTCAATCTTTTTAATGAGTTTTTAAAAATGAACGGTTAAGACCAACCGGAAAGGAAAAGAGACTAGGAGAGGGCTGCGTTAACCACAGAAGCCGGCTGTCTCGGGGACAGCAGGCGCGGCAGCCGCGGGCAGAGGTAAACAGAGCGAGTGCGCCTGCGCACATCCTCCCGGTCACGTGTCTGCGCGGTCTGGGGCCTAGAGATCAGCCTGAGGGCTGTCGGGCTACTGCACACGGAGCAGGGCGTTAGCCTTTTCCCTGAGGGCAGATTTGGATAGGAGCCCAGCATTCAGCCGGAAATACCCTCGTCTTCCTCTTAGGCCGGATAAGTGTGGTCAACTGCAGTCCCTTCCGAGCGCCGCCGTACCTTAGAGGGATATGGCCCGCCGTGAGGAGGGCAGCGCGGCCCCCTTGGTACATCTGGGGTCCCCTGGAGTTTGCAGTAAGGGGTTGCAAAGGAAGGGCCCCTGTGAGCGGCGCCGGTTGAAGGCGATGGTCTCGGAGCAGCTCAGCCAGGACCTGCTCAGGTAGGAGGCTGGAATCCTGGCTGCTTCAGTTCCCCAAGCGCCTCCCCCGCGCGCCTCGCAGCCGTGGCTTCCTCCTCGGTCTCCCTCATCCCTCCCCACCTTGTTCCTTTAGCCTCAAGCAATCCCTGGACGTTCGCCGCCTCCCTTCTCCACACGCAGCCCAAAGTAACCGGTCTCGAGCATTTTGGACACCGTGTATCACAGTTAAAGGAAAAACAAAAATTAAATCGTAGTCATTGTGCGGCACCGGATGATGTTAAAATATCCTAACATAGACGGGCTCTGTTACTTTAAAAACAAATCGCCAATGTCCTGACCCAGGTCCTGAAAAGTACACTTTTTTTTTTTTAATTAAAAAAAAAATAAAATTTGGAAGGTGAGCGTTGGAGGGAGGACAGTGCAAATAAATTACTGGTACTTGGAGCTCTCTTTTTTTTCTGAGTTCTCTTCAAAGAGTTTACTACAAATGGCCATAGAAAAATACTTCCTCATTGCAATTTGGTTTCTCCTCTCCACCTAGAATACTGTATAGTTGCCAGCATCTCCCAGCTCCTATAAGGACCAAGTAAATGGAATCAAAACATTAATGACCTTTAGTGTACATCAGAATCACCACCTGCACGGCTTGTTAAAACGCCAGTTTACTGGATCCCAGCACATGCATCTGATTTACTTGGTTTTAGATGGGGTCTGAGATTTTACATTTCTGCAGTAACAAGGTCCCAGGTGACCTGATGCTGATGCTGTTGACCAGGAACACTCTTCGAAGACTCCTGGACTAGAGTAAACTTTATTAATGTTTTTATTATTTTTGCAGCTTTCCACATTTGACAAGTGATTTTGGCCAGAAACTCACACTTAAGGCTCTCATAGCTATCAATGGAATTTGATCAAAGTAAAGCGATTTTCTTTTAATTTTCGCTTGTCTGTTAGGGATGGGACTGTTTCCACAGTTGGGGACTGATGTAAAAGAAGGGAAAAAATGAGATTGAAGTTGCTGTGTCCCTAGGGTGCCCTACTCTTTGGTGATAATTCTGGCTATTTTGGGAATCTTATAAAGGATCAATGAATTTAAGGAAGTAACTTGTCTATATAAAGAAAATAAGCTTGAAAATGTAGTTGGTGAACAGTTTATCACTCTAGTAGCAATTGAGGATAGGAAGGACCCTAAACTTCTAATTTGCTCTTAATAAGCAAGGAAAAATAAGTGTAACAGGATTTTTTTAAGACCAAAAAAAATGTGCTCACTAGCCAGCTGAAATGCTGTGCTAAATTAACCTTCTCCAAGCATAGCAGTATCATTAATTTATCCTACAAATATTGACGGACTGTTATCTAATGCCAGTCATGTAATAGGTTCTGAGAAATCAAAGATTAATAAGGCATTGCTTGATGTTTGTGTTTTACACTTCAGTGAGAAAGATAATGACCAAACAAAAGTGATGGGTGGGTGCAGTTTGAGCTGGAGAAGACTTTATAACATTTGAGTAAACTCTTGGATACTAAGAATTAGTTAAAAATTGGAAAGGGCGAGGTGGAGTGAAGAAAAGGACCACCTCAGTATACCCCATGTGCTGGATGGAGATTGAACCCAGGGAATCACACATGCTAGTTAAGTGCATGCCTTTTCAGTGAACAATATTCCCTGTTCAAGTGCGGCTTCTACATAGGGACAAAAATTTGAAAGAATGTCTTATTTTGGAAAAGCAAGTTGTGTTATATTTTAGGGTACCTGAAGTAATGAGATATGTGGAAAAGTAAGAAAAAACAGGAAATAGCCTCGGCAGTTTAAAAGTCAAATCTGACATAAGACTGAAAAGTTGCTTGGGATATGACAATAATTGTATAGATTCTTAATGACAAATGGACAGGGCAGTTTCTATTTAAGACTAATATATACTACTGTCCTATTTACTAATCATTGGACTAATATGTAATGTTTTATTTCTCCCATGAATCCTGTGAGCCCAAGTCTTGTTATTCTTGAACAGTTGAGATTAGAGGAGCATAGGGTGAGCAGGAGATAGTAAGTGATGGAATCAGAGGATAAACTACAGCAGTCTAACTCCAAAGTCATTAAAATGACTTGCCCAAGGTCAAATGTTAGAATATGAGACAGAATATAAACCTAAGCAGTATGCCTTCTCTACTGAGAAATATGTGTGGAGCTGAAGAAGGCAGTTACTAGCAGATACAAATTAAAGGTTGATGGCATTCCCAGTACCCAGTTGTCCAAATCCAAGGTTATTCCTTTTCTTACACCTACATCTCATCACTAACTCTTAGCAGTTTTATTATCTAAATATATTTTAATTCTGTTCTTATTTTCCTCTAATTCCTCCTCTACCCAACGGACATGAGTTTTGTTTTTCAGTAGTTCTAGTGATGGGATCCCAGGTACGCTAGGCATGTGCCCCCCACCCCACCTCAAAATTTGAGGCATGGTTTTGTTGAGTCAGTTGCCTATAGTGGACTTGAACTTGTGATCAAGTTTCAACCTCTTAGAGTGATAGGGTTACAAACATACACCACTGTGCCTGGCTGAATTTGAGTTTTCAATGAAAATTCTGAGATTTTGAAAGTGTTTGTGTTCTGAATAAGGATTTGTTGTTTTTTGTTTTGTTTTGTTTTTGTTTTTGCTTTTGTTTTTTGGTATGGGGTTCCAATTCATGACCTTACACTTACCAGGCAAGCACTTGAGTCACTGAGCTAAATCCCTGGCCCCATGTTTGTGTTTTGCAGGATTTGTTTTATTTAGAGTAGGCTCATTCAAGAAGCAGATCTTGAACTTTTGCTGTGTGCTGAACATACAGTTTTTTCCCTTGACAGTTCATTATCTAATAGGGAGAAATGCACATAAAAATAATAATGATGCAGTGACAGAAGTTCTATAACAGAGACATGTACTGGGTGTAATGGGATTAGAGAAACAGCCATTTACTTGGTCTTGGGGGAGTGTTAGTGTCATTGGCAACTTTCCAAGCTTTCACCAAAATAAATATCTTTACTTATTACTTGTACCTCCTATTGTGTGCTAGCATGATTGCCAATTATATGCTGCAATACACAAGTCCTCTGAGAATACATACCTTGATGATGAAATTGTTATAGTGATGTAAAGTATTATTTAACATTTAGATAGTAAGAATATATAGTTACTGCATATATATGAAAGATTATATTTTGAAGGTTTCTTTTATAGTATTGATCTCTGTTTTTCCATCATTTAAGTATACATGAAATCAGGGGGCTTTACTGTAACTACTTCTGCATGGTAAAAGGATTTAAATGGGTTTATATCCTGAGTCTATCATTTTAACAATAGATCAGAGCATGATTAATTCTATGTGGGAGAATAGAAAAGGGTTTGAATGTCACATTCCTGACATTCAAGCTTGCATTTCAGACTTGGTAATTAATAGTCAGAACAAAGTGTACCAGTTTCAAATCTGAATTGCCTATTGTTAGGTGGTTTGTTGATGTTATTGACTATTTTTTACTTCAATTTTAGCACATTTTTTTAAAAAAATTGATTCCTTGTAATAGTTAGCAACCATGTTTGTTTTGTGTTTGGTATGCCAAAATAAATTTAAAGAAGGTACATTTTGATAGGCAGCCAATTTAAATAGCAGAAAATAAATTTTGCTTTTGGAAGGAATTAGCAAAAAATATATATTTTGAGAAAATTGTCTCACTGTTCTAGTAAAATTACTTTTGTTTTACTGTATAAAAATAAATAGCTAGGTGTTGTGGTGCACACCTGTAATCGAAGCACTCAGGAGGCTGAGGCAGGAGGATTGTGGGGGGTTCAAGGCCAACCTGGGCTATTAGGGAGTTTAAGACCAGCCTGAACTATGTAGCAAGACTTTGTCTCAAACAAAAAACTATTTTTCTTAGCATCACTGATTAAACTGTGATTTCTTTTTTATCTCTTACAGGCTCTTAGAGGAAGAAATCCATACAGATGTTACTTTATCTATAGATTGTACTTTGTTTAAAGTACATAAAGCAATCTTTTTAGCAAGAGTTCCAGCCTTCTATTTTCATATTTTTGGACAAACATCAAATAATTTAATAAATCATGACCCTATTCCTGTGAAGAATGTTGATGCTTCAGAATTTAAAACATTTTTACAGTAAGTGTTTTTTTACTCTAATATTTAAATCCAGTATATGACTGGTTATTTTTAAACATGTGGATGTTTGTTTTTAATCTCTTTTCATACTGATTTATAACCCAATTTTAAATTAAGTTAGGAATTAGTATCAACAGAATCTAAGTATTAATATTAGAAGCTTAGTATTGGTATAGAAAGATTTAAGAACTGATCCTGAAACTGGGTGCAAGGATGCCTACCTATATCCTAGCTATTTGGAAGGCTGAGAAAGAGAATCCAATCTAGGCAACTTGGAGAGACCCTGAGTTAAAATAAGCAAAAAGGCTGGGAATAGAGCTTAGTGGTCTTGGTTCAATCTCTAGTACCACAAAAAAGAAAAAAAAAAAAGGACTAATTCTAGGCTTATTAAGAGAGTACATGCTTACCAGGCAAGAGACCTCTAGTTCATTGTCCATTCACTGAAAAGAAACTGATCTGGAAAAAGGGAAGTGAATGATATGCTCTGTGGTAATTTGAATGAGTTATTCTATGCTAGGGTTTTTAAACTGTAGCAGTACCTGGATGTGGTGGCACATGCCTATAATCCCTGTGCCTGGGAGGCTGAGGCAGGAGCATCTCCATGAATTTGAGGCCAACCTGGATTACCTAAGTGAGGGCAAGGCCAGTTTGTACTACAAAGCAAGACTCTGTCTCAGAATATCCATAAAAAACAAAGTAATAAATAAAAAAATAAAAAGTAGCAGTAGTGACATTTTGGGTCAGATACATTTTTGGTTGTTACATGGCCAGTGCTGTGCATTTTAGAATGTTTAGTTATCACCACCACAATGTCTTTGGATATTGCCAAGTGTCCTCTTGGCAGAGGCTTGGGAGGGTGTCTGTCTGAGGACAACCATGCTACATATCGACTACTGTACTATTAGTATTCAAAACTTTAAATAAATTATGTATATTTATAAAATATAAGCTCATAATTGCTTTTATTCTCACAGCTTATGTCCATTTGGGCTGCTGCCATAAAATACTTTAGATTGAATAATTTACCAACAATAGAAATTAATTTATCACCACCTATTCTGGAGGCTAGGAAGTCCAGGAGAAAGGCACTAGAATATTTTGTGTCTGCTGAGAGCTGATTCTCACAGATGGCATTTTCTGTGTATCCTTAGATAGCACACACTTCCTCAGGTCATCATTTAGAGGACACTAATTTTGTTCATGAGAGGGAGCCCTCATGACCTAATCATTTTCCAGATGTCCCACTTTCACTGTCACTACTTTGAAAAATTTTTCCACATGAAATTGGGTGCACAAATTTTCAGTCCACATCAGCTTGCATGCAGGCAAAACTTTTGGAAACAGATTGTCAGTTAAACTTTTTTCGTATTTTGGGGAATTCAAATGTTTGGTAAAGTTAAAAAATTTTCATTAGATAAATAATTGAAGAAGCTAATTTAAATTAAATTATAGCCATTATAGCCATTTGGCTAATTAAATTTAGCCAAATAAAAATTATTTAAATTTTTATTATAGCCATCCTAGTAGATATGAACTCATATTTCACTGTGATTTTCATTTGTATTTTCCTGACATCTAATGATGTTGAGCATATTTTCTTGTGATTAGTTGCTATTTTTATACCATTTTTTGAAAACTGTCTATTCATATCCTTTGCCTATTTTTAAAAAATTGGGTTATCTGTCCTTACATTATTAAGTTATAAGAATTCCTTATACATGGAGCATTATAATCAGATTTATGATTTCCAAACATTGTCTCCCATTCTATGGATTGGGTTTTCACTTTCTTGATAATACCATTTGTGACATAAACTTTTAAACTTTGGTGTAGCTCAGCTTACCTGATTTTTTCTTTTGTTATTTGTGTTTTTGATGTTAAGAAACTGTTGCCTAATCTAGTATCAAAGATTTATTCCTATATTTTCTTCTAAGAATTTACTGTTTTATACTTTTGGCTCTTACATTTTGGTCTGCAGTCCATTTTGAGTTACATTTTGTGTATGGTATAAGAAAAATGTAACTTTATTATTTTGTGTGTGGCTACTCAAATGTTGTCCTACCACCACTTTTTGGAAGAAACTGTTCATTCCCCCACTAGATTATCTGGACATATTTGTTGAAATGTTTCCCATTGCTATGGACTGAGCTATCTCCTTCCAGAATTACATGTTGAAACCCTAACCCCCACTGTGATGGAAGTTAGAGATTGGACCTTTGGGAAATAATTAGGTTTTGGTGAGTTCATAAGGCTAGAATGCTCATAAACATTAGTGCCTTTGTAAAAAGAGATACCAGGGAGTATGTACTGTCTCCTTTTCCCACACCTTCTTGAGGACACGGTGAAATGGTCATGTCCAGAAACCAAGAAAAGACCATCACCAGAACCCAACTATGCTAGACCTGATTTTGGAAGTGTAGCCACCAAACTTATAAGAAATAAATTTTCATTATTTTGGCCACCTAGCTTTTTACATTTTGTTATGGCACCCTGGGCTGATTCTTTTTTTTTTTTTGTCTTTTCATTTTTATCGGTACCGGGGATCAAACTCACTACCACCTGGGCTGATTCTTAAATGGGTAATATTTAAGCCTATGGGCTACATTCTTTAATGTAAGAGTGTACATTCTTGTGTTTTAATTCTATTCCATTCATCTGTATGTTTGTTGTTACTGTATGACAATGATTCATTTTGATATTTAAATCTAAGTTGGATTTTTATGCTTTTAAATCACGGATCCTACGTATTTTTAAAAGGACAGTAGTTTAATTATTTGTGACATACTTTTTCCCTGTAATAAGAATGATGTTGACTTTATTGTGAAAAATTATATTTGCATAATTAAATTTAATTATGTATGGTTTGGCTTATTGTTCGTTGCTTTATGCTCTAATAGTTACTAGAGTGATCTGTTTTTCTTTTTCTTTTTTTTTTGATACCGGGGATCAAACTCATGACTGCATGCTTGCAAGGCAGGCACTTATGCCGCAGAGCTAAATCCCCAGCCCCTTCCTTATTTCTTTATTATTTGGTTTTGTTTTGTCAAGTTCCTATAAGCATAACTAGAAAATCAGAAAATTGCCTGATCTTGACTCTTCTTATTTGTTAGAATAGTAAGATACGTTATAATTTAAACAGATATTTTAAGTACAAGTTAGAAAATTATTATTTTCCATTATAAATCATGGGTCTGTCATTGAGTTCTAAATATCAACTTAAAAATGTATGCCTTTTTCCCGAGTAGTGGTATAATGGAATTTTTATAGGAACAGGTACACTTGTAAATCTCAACACTCTAGGAGGCTGAGGCAGAAAGATCGAAAGTTCCAGCCTGTGCAAGTTAGTAATCTAGTGAGACTCTGCCTCAAAATAAAAAATAAAATAAAGGGGCTAGGGAGGTAACTCAGGGAAAAGTCTTTGGCTTCAATCCTCAGTACTGGAAGAAGAAAACAAAAGCAAATACACAATTATAGCAACAACAAAACAGAGCAGGCTTTGAACTCAAGCCACATTTACCATTTCTAACTGTGTAATACTGTACTAATTATTTACCATTAGTTTCCTCACCTGAGAAATGGACATGATAATACCTACCTCATAGAGTTATGAAGTAAAAATTAGATGGTTATAAAACATAGATCAGTGACCTGGCATATAGTAGACACTGAACAAATTTTGATAAATTAATTCATAATGAGAAGCATTATGAGCTTATGCATTTCTGTTGATATATGTTTAAAAGAATATCAGGGATCGAGTTTTTTAGAGAAAAGGAGAAATTACATCACTGTTATCCTTTATTTTTATTAAATGTGATACGGGGAAAGTTTGAGTTAGAAATAGTTCTATTATCTCTTCTGGCTAGGCATTGTCTTATTTTTTGATTTCTGTGACCTTCAGATTTGTCATTTAGAGCAATGAGGTTGGAGTAACTGGCTTTGTACTTCATAGTAATTTACAGTGCTATAAGTACTTAATCACATTTTATTTTGTATTAGTTTAGTCACAGATATCTGATTATACAAGCTCCTTAAGATTAGTCTGTCTTATTCACGTGCATATACCAAATTATATCTCATCTAACATCTTGCACATCGAAATATTTGTGATGTATTGCCCCTTTTTTAGATTGCATTGAAATTTGTCTACATTAAAACAATACACAAGTAGAGTGTTATAATGGAAAACATTGATACCAAATTGTTAAAATAAAAATCCTGATAAAATAGATTATTGAATTTTTGCTGTGTGAAATTCAGTCCTTTCAATTCATATTCTTTCTTTTTAAATAACTGATAAAAACTTTAAAATATTCTTTTACGTTGGTGCTTGTTCTACAATAAATCTTTTCTTGTCCACTTAAGAGTATGAAATAAGTTTTGAAAAGTTGTTTCATATATAATGGCTTCACATATTACTCAAAGGTGTGTGGAAAGTAGTATTTGTTTTATGACCTCATGATTAAAATTCAACTGATAATCATTAAATTGTTGATTTTCCAAGAAAATTTACTATTGTTATTTTGAGAGCATGTGTATATATGAGAGGCAAAGAAAAGAGAGAGGATCTTGGAGTTTTCAGTTTCACTAAGATAACTGGGAGATGCTAGTACAACATAAAACATTAACATAAAACAGCATAGCACACTTTCTTAGGTGATGCTTATTTTATTTGATGCATCCCTTATATTATTAGGGCGGGAGAGGGATGGGATAGATGTCTCCCTGGCATTAACTATATTTTCTGGGATTTTGTTTTTGTTTTTGTTTTGGGTTTTTTTCAGGGGGTTATTGTTGTTCTGGTGCTGAGGATTGAACCTAGGTCATGGTAAGCACATACTCTACTACTAAGTTACACCTTCAGCCATTTATTATATTTATGTAATTTTACATTTTGAGTCACACTCTCACTATGTTGCCTGGGCTAAACACAAACTCTTGTGCTCTCCCAATTTAGCATCTCTAGTAAGCTAGACTACAGGCATATGCTCTTTGATCCATGTATCCTTGTTCTCTGCTGTCTGGGATCTGACTAGGGAGAATCTGCTCCTCCCAGGGTTAGTTAATTCGTAGAAATAGTAAATGATTTACTTGTAAACATATGTCTGTATGCAAACTAACCAATCTTGAGTCCATACCTGTCCAAACCCTTACCTCCTCCATTTGTTTCTTTTACTCTAGAGGGCACTATTCTTCTACCCTGACAATCCCAGGGCTAGGTACAAGACACTAAGGGACTACTCTATAGCCAGGAGCCTGCCATTATTCACACTAATAAACTCAGTCACAGTGGGGCTATAATTAGTATGTCTCATAGCTGGGCAGCTCTAAACCACTGGTGATACATGTATGAATGTCCCATCCAGCAGCATGGGACAGTCTATCTGGTAATACACGCCACCCAATGGGATAGTAATTCATGTACCACTGATGATTCAAGTTTGTGGTAAGAGGTTAATCCTAATTGTGTTCATGTGCCTACCTCACTTTGCTCATTTCTTCTGAAAGCAAATACAATAAAGGCTTTTGTCCATGTTCTCCCCTCCTTCTGCCTCTGACTAACTGTGTTGCTTCTGCATCTGGCCTTATGTGGCATGGTATGGACCCTCCTTTTGGGAACTGTGAAAAACAAAGGATCTTTTCAATGTCAGTCATTTCCTGATCTGTTGGCCTCACTATATCTGAACAAAACCAAAATCCCTGGTACTGTCCAACATATTTCTGAATGTCACTGTTGCCTCCAGACCATTCTACTCCCTTTTCCAAAGCTCTGTCTTTGAATCTTTTCTTCTTAGTCCTTATCCCACAGACCCCCAGGATTGACAGTCCTCAAAGATTTTAGCTACTGACTGTTATCACTTTGTCTAGTCACACAATTTTTGGTAATTTCAATTGCTACATATGTAATGGTTACAATAACCTGGCCTTTCAGTTCCTATAATTGCTATCTTCCATTTATCACTTTCTCACCTTTCCTCAAGTTCTAGAGCAAATCAGTCCTATTGTATGAGGAAGATACTGTGAGACCAAAGAAGGAAGCAGACAGATTGCAGTTTACTTGGGGACTTTCTCAGGAAAGCATTGTCCTGGGTGGCAGTAAAGCCAACTGGATCCTTGTAGTTTGAATCAGAAAGAGGGGCAGATTTGTAGGGGAGAGGAACAGTGACTTCGTCTTAGCTGGGATAACATGTTTATCCTAAGATAATACCAAAGAGTCAGAAACATCCTAGATCCACAGTGTAATTGTAAAGCTCTGCATAACCACTGTAATGATTTTGTCTATTTATAGTTCATGGGAAATTATGAAAGAAAAACTGCCCAGGGTTATTCTGGGGAAATCATGGTAGTAATGACTCAAACTAGTTACAGTCAAGTTAAGCTGAATTTGTGTACCTCAACTACTTGCAGCATCAAATCTTAAATCATGTTTTTTACCAATAACTGATATTATGACATCAGTTCTAATCATCTCACTCTCTAGTTTCTGTCTAATATATTTCTTTTAAGACACTAAATGTACTAATTCTTTATTGTAGTCCATTTTTTCTTGCTTTAATATAATACCCAAGATTGGATAATTTGTAAAGAAAAGAGAGATTTTGGTTCATAGTTCTAGAAGTTCAAGAGCATGATGTTGGCATCTTCTTGGCATCTATTGTGGGCCTTGTGGCAGAACATTGAAAAGAGGTGAGCACCAGTAAGGAAAGGCATGTGTGTGAGAGAGATGAATGGGAGAGTGGGCCTGGACTTGGTTTATTATAAGTTATTGGGGACCTGGCCAGGAGGATCTCTAACTGCCTGTATGAAGGGTACAGTGAAGGATAAAATAAGAGATCAGCCTACAAATTTAGTAACGCATAAGGTAAGACTGGGAAGTCAGCACCTCAAGATGGGCAAAGACAAAGACCTTATGGCTCGCTCACTGTTTATTGAGCATATACACACATTTTCAGAGAGAGTAGTGTACTTTTCCTGGAAAAGGGTAGTGACTGATGTGGGGTGGTAAAAAGAACAAAGCATTCTTGCAAGGATGAGAGAAGGGCCAATAAAGAAACTGTAAGTTTCCAGGTGAAACTTTTTACTACTGCTACTACATTGCTTTAAAGATCTTTGTCATCCTCCACAGGTCTTATCTTGCCCTGTGAGTGCCACTGCATCACTGTCTGTAAGGCTTCCGTGACCAGGAAAAAGCAAATACTAATCAGTTTTCACTTTAAATTCATGACTCTGAACTTCAAGCACTTGGTGCTGTTAATCCTACCATGTGGCTTTTGTCCTTTATTCTATTGGTATGATATATAACATTAGTTTTCTTATGTTTAACCATTCCTTAATTCCTCAGATAAATCCCAGCTGGTCATAGTGTGTAATTCTTTTTATATAGCTGGGTTCAGTTTACTATTATTTTGTTGAGGATTGTTTCATTTGTATTAGTAAAGAATATTGATCTGTTTTGCTTTTCTTTAAGGTCTTTTTTGTATCTGTGTCTTTAATAGAAGCATTAAGGAATGAACTTGAAAGTATTCCTATCTCTTCCACTTTTTTGGAAAACTTCATGAAGGATTGGTGTTAATTTAAATTTATTAGAACTTATCAGTCAAATCATCTGGTCTTAATGTGTGTGTGGAGTTTTTAAATTTAAGTTATTATTTATTTGTTAAAGGTCTGCTCAGATACTCTGCTGCTTCTTGAGTCAAGTTTGTAAATCTGGGTCATTCTGGAAATTGACTTTGTCATTTTGGTTATCTGATTTTTAGACATTATAGAATACTTTCAGTTTTTTTTTTTTTTTTTTTGAAACAGGATTTCACTGCAGTTGAGGGTGGCCTTAAACTCAGTTTGTAACACAGACTGGCCTCAAACTCACAGCAATCCTCCTGCTTTAGCCTGCTTAGTACTAGGATTACAGGTGTGCGTCACCTCACCTGGCTATTTTCAGCATTAAAAAAAAAAATTATACACTACTTGTTAAGCCTAATACAGTTTTCGCTTGATTTTCTTATAGTTAGTTCGGACTAAAAAGCTTTTGAAATAATAATGAATTATATGTTTTATATATTTAATATGTATGCTACATATGAAAGCAGCACATTAGGGAAAGTAGCTTTCTTTTTAAGACACGCCCTTATTTTAATTAATATTTTATATTTTGTTTTTTAGGATTATATATTCATCAAACAGAAACATAAAAAACTATGAAGAGGAAATTCTTAATAAAATGACAGTGGAAAGGATACCACAGATGAAACTTGACATCAATTTTCAAAAGTGTAAAAATTCATCTGATTTTTCTCTTCAGAAGCATGAAATTCCAGAAGATGTCAATGATAAAGATAACAGTTTAATTTCCAATGGTGAAGTATTTTTGGTGAATTTTTATGAAATTTATAATCATAAAAATAATTATATCCTGATAGAGAAAAAAGTTTACTTCAAAAACTGCACTACTGATTTCAGTAAGCGCAGAGAGAGGAATATACTAGTGTGGTCAACTTCCAGTTTTTCCACGTAATTGGAGATGGAATTATTATAACTAAATCTTCATATAAGTCACAATCCTGTTTTTCACAGCTTAAGCCTCTGTGCACGTCATTGCCCTTATTCTATTGTATACTACACATTTTAGCAGGTGATAGTTATAACACAAGGTATGTATTCCTTTAAAAATACTATGCAACAGTGTGACACTGTTAGATAATTAGGTTTAATTAGGTTTAACCTAATTAAAATGGTAGCTTAGTTTGGCCTACACTGTAGAATGCATATAGCATTTATGTTTGAAAAGCCCTTAGGGCTGGGGATATAGCTCAGCTACATAAGCACCTTCCTGGTAAACACAAGGTCTAGAGTTTGATTCCTGGTACCAAAAATAAAACAAAACAAAACAAAACACACGAAAAATTTTTAAAACTGCCCCTGTCACTTTTTTTTTTTTTTTTTGTACTGGGGCTCAAACTCATGATCTCACGCTTGCCAGGCAGGCCCTTATGCTGCTGAGCTAAGTCCCTGGCCTCTGCCCCTATTGCTAAAAAAGAAAAAAGAACAAAAAAGCCCAGAGTTTAGCCCAGCGGCACAATGGCCTGCCTAACAAGCACATGAGTTGGATCCCTGGTACCAAAAAAAAAAAAGACCTTAAATTTGCTTGTAGAAGCAGGTAGCAGAAGAGTTGCATCTTTGGAGTTACTGTGAATTGGTGGAAAGAGAATATTAATTAGCAAGAGAAAGAAACATTTATTGATTCTGACAAGAAGCCTGAAGGTTTTGGATCAGAGAAAAGACCCAGTATTACTCAGAGAGTGTCTCAGTGCCAGTTCTAAGTTGTTAAATTCTGTGAGCTGAGGTCCTGATGTTACCTTGCCTGTGTACCATAAAAGACACCAAAATGAGGAAACTCTAATCCAGTGTGAAAATGCATATCTGTAATTCCAGCACTGGAGAGGAAGAATCAGAAGAATCACCCTGAGTTTAATGGGCGCCCGGGGTGCATAGTGAGTTCAAGGCCAGCCTTAACTACATAGTAAGACTGTCTCAAAAGCAAAAAGTTAGGAAACTCTAAGCTTTTATAGGCTGCTTCCAGATATGCCTGTCAACATCTGGGGTAAGAAACACCACTGTTGACTGTGGAAGATGTTATGGTTTGATCTAAAGTGTCCCCTAAACATCTCATTTGTTCAGAAGTAGAGCTTCTGGATGGTGATTAGATCATGGGGCACTATACCCATCAGTGCTGTTAGGAGATGGGACCTAAAGTAGAAAGTAGGTCACCAGAAATGCACCTTTGGAGGTTTATCTCGTTCACTGATTCTCACTTTCTGTGCTTCTGGCCACATTGAGGTGAACAAGTTTCCTCTTCTATACCTCTCAGCCATGATCTTTCTGTCTCTGAGTCAGCCAACCATGGACTAAAATCTCTGAAAGTGTGATCCAAAATAAACCCGTTAAGTTGTGGGTAACTGGTGTTATATCATTACCCAGTGGCCCAATACAGAAAAGTGGTACCAGACCTGGGGCCTCTATTTTTACTGTATCTGACCATGTGGTTGAGAAGACTTTAGAAGTGGTTTGTGGTAGGAGTTTGGAGAGGTTTCAAGAATCAAGTTCAAGAAAGCCTAAATTCTATAACCAGTGGTAATTTATGTCCTTTATAGTTTTAAATTTTTTTCTTTATTCTATTGTCTTTCTTTACTTCAGATTTTTACAATGTTTCTTGAGAATTTGTAACCCAGATAGTCTCTAGGTCACTAGTTATGCCAACCCCCATTTAAATAGAATAGAATAATCTTAATTACAAGTCTGGCTATGACATGTACCTTGTTAAATTTATTTGCTGATCTCCCATATCCTTAATTTAAATTTCAGATTCCTTTCTATGGCATCAGGAGATTTCATGAATTTGCTTCCAACTTGACCTTTGCTGCCTCCTCTGTAACTCCCTCATGCCCTTGCAGCTTCAGCCCCAGGGAATTAATTAATTCTCCCCCCCCCCCCACACACACAAAGAACCATGTTTTGTCATTTCTATGTCTTTGTACTTGTTCTTTACTCCTGACATGTTATTATAGTCATTCATCACTTTATTTTTTTGAGACATGGTTTCATTATGTAGTTTGGATTGGTTGTGAATTAAGCCCAGGCTGGCCTCAAGTTCATGGCAATCTTGCCTCCTTCTCTCGAGTGTTGGGATTACAGTCTTGAACCACCATTCCCAGTTTCATTATATCTTTTGATTATCTGCTTTGTGGTAGGTGTAAGATGTCAGTGAACAAACTAGTATACTTGTCTTGCAATAACCCACCCAGTTAGGTGGGTCATATATAGGGTATTAAAAGGACACAAATAGGCACATGCAAGCTGGAGTTAGGCTTCTACAACAAACTCTGCACAGCAGAAATAACTTCTTAGTTGAATCCTAAAGGAAAAACTGAAGTTAGCCAGGAAAAAATAGTTTTAAGGAAGGAGTGTTTCAGGCAAAGTAAACATGACAGTATACCTAGAAATAGATAAAGCCAGACATATAGCCCCAGTGGAAAATTAGAAATGGTTTTTTGTAGGAGTAGGATTAGGTTGAGAACAGGAATGGTCACAGTAACAGAATAAGCCTGGTGAAACAAGCAGAAGGCTTGAAAAGCCTTGAAAAGCCTTGTTATAAGAATGACCTTGTATTTCTAAGCTGGGCCACTTTTTTTCCCCTCTTTCTGCAGTACTGGGGTTTGAATCCAGGTTCTTAGGTGCATGCTAGGCAAGTGCTGTACTGTGGAACTACATCCCTTTTTAAATCTTGTTTTGAAACAGGTTCTCACTAAGTTGCCCAAGCCACCCTTAAGGAGTCGTGCTGGAGATTGAACCCAGGGCCTCGTGCATATAAGGCAAATGCCGCACTACTGAGTTATGATCTCAGCCTGTTTTCCCAGTAGTTTTAATCCCTGATTGAGTCAGCCTATACAGAGGTCATGGATATAGAAAATCAATTATCATTATTCAGAAGCAGCCAGAATTAGCTGGTGCTGTCCCTGCTAACCTGTCACTCAGAAGCCATTGCAAGGAGTTGGGATGATAATATTTTGTACAAATTTGAGGTAGGGAAGAATGATAACTTCAGTTTTGGATGGGTTTCAGTGATTGTATTGTCTTTTTTCTTACCATCATTGTGGTGTGTGTGTGTGTGTGTGTGTGTGTGTGTGTGTGTATTTTTTTTCTATACACATACTCCAATTCTGACACCAACAGGTTGTCCAACAATTTAATTCAATCCTGACACCAACTATTTGGAGTTAAATTACATCCTATAGGTTAAGGGCTTAGTCCATAATACTGCCTTCACTTCAGGCAACAACAGCAAATGGGTGCCTAGACAACCTGTATTTTGGCCCAACTGATTCCAAATTCCAGGTAACTCTTCCCTCTGTGGCTCAATAATTTGTTAGAATGACTCAGAGAACTCAGGATAACGCTTTACTTACATTTACCAATTTAGTATAAAGGATGCTGTTCAAGAATAGCCAAATGGAAGACTTGTAGGGCAAGATAAGAAGGCTGGTACACAAAGCTTCCAGCTTTCTCCAGGTGGGTTGCCCTCCCAGTACATTATTGTGTAACTTGGAAGATAGTTGACTCTCACTGTTTAAGCATTTTATAATAGGGGCCCCACCATAAGTCACTGCAGTAACATAAACTCAGCCGGTCGTGGTGGTGGTTCCCTATAATATCAGGATGAGGCAGGAGGAGACTGAGGCAGGAGAATCATACTGAGTTCAAAGCCAACATGAATTATATAATGAGTTCAAACCAGCCTGGACTGTATAGCAAAACCCTGCCTCAAAAACACAAAACAAAATAGCATAAACTCAGATGTGGTCAAAAGAGATTCATTTGTGAATAACAAGACATTTCTATCTTGAAATTCCAAGTTTTTTAGGACCTCTGTGCCATAATCAGGGACTATACCTCACTGTACACAATACCTTCAGTAGGCTATTTGAGTGCATTAGCTTTTGGCAAATGTTCTAGGTTTTCTCCAGAAAATTGTCAAAGGAAATTTCCCCTGTTAAATTGTATGAATTAAATCTTCTAAGGCACTGTAGAATTAGTAGGATTGTCCCTTTTCTGTTACCTAATTCTGGTCGAAGTTTTACATGTATTATTTGATATATTAATTACTTATCAAGTGTATATTGAAAATCTACTGTGTTAACTACTGTTCTAGATCTGAAAGGGCTCCTCAAAAGCTAAAATGAATTTCTATCCCCTTTGAACTTTATGTTCTGTTTAGAGAAGTCAGAATGGAGTAAGGAATAGGCAGTAAACATGGTAAAGAAATTTGAAGGTTGATTATATTATACAAAAAAAAAAAAAATGCTGGGTGTGGTGGTGTACAGCTGTAATCCTAGCACTTAGGAGGTTGAGACAGGAGGATTGCCATGAGTTTGAGGCCAGCCTGGGCTACAGAATGAGCTTAAGGTCAGCCTGAACTACATAGTGAGACCATGTCTCAAAAAAAAGAAAAAAGAAAAAAAAATGGACAGAGAAAGAGAGTTTTTAGGAGTAGTGAAAGAGTTGCAATTCTATTTATTTTTATTTATTTATTTTTTGAAACAGCATCTCAGTATGTAGTTCAGCCTGGCCTTGAACTCATAGCAATTCTCCTGCCTCAGCCTCCTTACTGCTGGGATTATAGGCATGCTCCTTCATGCTAAGCTAGAGTTGTAATTTTACATTGTGTGGTCAGATTCAGCCTCTGAAAAGGTGATGGTTAAGTAATGATTTAAAAGAGGTGGGCGAATTAGCCATTTGGGTACCTTTGATAGGAATGTTCTACGCAGAAGGAATGTGACTGTAAAGATCCTAAGATGGGTATGTACCTGACATGTTGGAGGAATGAGAAAGAATGCAGTGCAGAAATGATGGAGGTAGGGAAGCATGCCTGTAATCCCAGCACTCAGAAAGCTGAGGCAGGAGAATTGTTGTGACTTTGAGGTCAGCCAGAGCTGCATAGTGAGTTTAAGGCTAGTCTGAAAATGCAAGACCCTGTCTCAAAGAAAGAAAAAGAGAGATAGATAGAGAGAGAGAGAGAGAGAGAGAGAGAGCGGGAATGAGAGTGAGAATGAATAGAAATGAGCAAAATAGTACACACTGAAGTCAGAGAGGTAATGGGGAACCACTTGCTGTAGCATCTTATATGATTCTGCTGAAGACTGGTTTTTATTTTTAAAAAAAAATAGGGTGAACTTTAGGATGATTTTGAACTGGGACAGACCTAAGTTCTGAATTGCATTTTAAAAAGATACCTCTGGATATTTTGTTAGAAATAGACTGTGGGGGTCAATATTGGGAGACTATTAACACGTTATTGCAGAAATCTAGTTGAGAGGTGATGGTGACTTTAACCAGGGCATAAAAGTGAGATTTCATTTGGTAGCAGAGCCAGCTTGGCATTGTAGTTTGTATGCCTGGCACATAGATGATGGGAATCTATCAGCGCTCACTAATCCTTGGCAAATGTACTAACCAAAGTTTCTGGGCTGGCAAAATATGATTTATATTTATTAAAAGGAAATCTTTAGACAAAGTAAATTTGCCTGAATTTATTTGAATAAGGAGCAGTTCATGAGTCAGGCAGCATTCACTATCAGAAGAGGTTCAGAGAGCTCTACTTTATCCACTGGGCAGTGGCTATTATAGACAAAATGGAAGTAAAATATAGAAATAACTTCATTTGTTGTAAGTAGACCTTTCCCTTATTTGCACATGATCTGATCAGTTGGTTGCCTGTTATTGGGTAAAGTTTGGCAGTTTGTGATTGGTTGAGATCTTACTGTTATAAAAAATGTATACACTTAAGTTTAGTTTTGGTTTGCTTACTTTCTAAGTTAGGTTGCAGTTCAGGATGTGAGAACTCAAAGGATAAAGACAGTTTCAGTTCAGATTTATCATGGTATAAGCTAGGCATAGCGATGCACTGTAATCTCACTTAGGAGGCTGAGGCAGAAGGATCATCATGAGTTTGAGGCCAGCCTGGGCTGTATAGTGTGTTCAAGGACAGCTTGAACAATGTTACAAGATTCTACCTCAAAAAAATGTACAATTTCATTTTATTACAGTATAGTTTATAATGATAATACCCTATAAAATGCAATGATCCATGTCCTATCTATAAACTAATATACAATGTAGTATTTTTCCTTTTTATGTATATGTATCTTACTTTTCACTTCCCAGTACCAAAATGGTGAATCTTTGGAGGAACAAATAGTTTTTTAAAATACTTATTTTTAATAGCTCTTCATGCTGCATACAGTACTAATATCAAAGTCCTCTAAGAAAATCCATTGATTTCAGTTGAATTTTTATCAGTTTACGCATCCTTCTAGCCATATATTCATACGTAGGGTGTATTAGCTAGCTTTCCTTTATTACAGTGAAATACTTGAGATAATTAATTTAGAAGAGGAAAGACTTATTTTGGCTCACAGTTTAGAGATCACAAGATCAGGCAGAACTATTACTTTGGACCTTGAGGGGTATGGCTGGTGGAACAAAGCGCTCACTTTATGACCAGGAAGTGAGAGAAGAAGTAGCCAGCGTGCCACTGTTTTCTTCAAGGGCATGCTCCTAAAGGATCTTCCACTTGACTGTACCTCCTAAAGGTCTCCAGCATCTCCACTAGCACCATACTGAGGACCAAACCTAGCACATAACACCTTTGGGGAACATTCAGTATCTAAAATATATTATAGGGAATAGGAAGGAATTAAGTAATGGAAAAGAATATTAAAATTGGAGAATTTTCTAATTAGATGTTTATAAAATGAATTTATTTTTTGGTATATAATTTTGTGATATTACGTTTAAGTGTGTATCTATATTTAAAGGCTAATCTATAATTAAATGTAATTGGAAATACATATACTACAGAAAATGTGAATGAATTACACTTTTTAAAATTTTAAACATGCCACTTGAATGTTCCAGCTAATTAAGATAATTATGTAAAAAAATCTCTTTCTAATATTAGAAAATAAAATTTTGGGATGTTTATAATATTATATTGTTAGTCTTATTTTTCTCTTTTAAAGATAATTGTGGCTTGGAACCTGCCTCTGAATTAGGAGAAGATTTATTGAAGCTTTATGTGAAACACTGTTGCCCAGATATTGATATTTATGTTGATGGAAAAACTTTTAAAGCCCACAGGTAAATAGATACATGATTGATTTGGTGTCTTAGTTGTGACATTAAAATGTAGAATACTGCCTGTCTTTTTAAACACAGTGGTTTTTAAACTCTGATTTCATGTAGGTCACAGGGGCTCCACAATTATTCCTCAAGCAGACTCCAACAGGGAGAGATTGGCCATCAGACAGAGTTTTCTGCCTGCAGGCTCTTACATGCACACATGGACAGAGCAGATTTTTCTCATCTTTTCTTTGTATTGGGCATACATCTAAGATTTCATTAGAAGAAAATATTCTGTTGCTTAAAATAGGTTTGAAAGCCACTGTCATGGAAAATGTAGTTAAATGCATCTTAAAATTTTACAGGCATTATAGTATTGAAAATGATTATTTCTACATGAATGGCATGAATTTTTCTCTGAATGCATTCAGTTGCAACTTCTGTGATTCAGAGTGGAGGATACTCATGAATAGCATTGATTAGGGAACTTAATATTTCAATGGACTTTTTAAAAAAACCATTGTTCTGCTTAAGAATGAGTGTGCTTACACATTCCAGGTTTTTAGATTTCAGATTAAAGCCTGCTATTTGTTTTGGTCAGGCAGTTTTGATTACAAGTAACTAGAATTTGCTTAAAGGAAAAATAATTTGTAATAAGAAATATGGATATCGGGGCTGGGGATTTAGCTCAGCGGCATAAGCACCTGCCTTGCAAGCAGGCGGTCGTGAGTTCGATCCCCGGTACCGATAAAAAATGAAAAAGACAAAAAAAAAAAAAAAAAAAAGAAAAAGAAAAAGAAAAAAGAAAAGAAAAGAAATATGGATATCTGTTGGAACTTAAGTAAGTAAAGTCTAGCTGGACCTCAATATGAACTAGAAATATGAGGACTCCAACTAGTTTTTCCCTTCATGTTTTAAATATGAATGTTGTTAAGAGGTTATTCTGATATTCCTGAAGAGAAAGAACCAAACTATTTGCAATGGCAAGAAGAAAATTTCAAAATTCAAAGATCCATATGCCTTAATGAAATTAGCAGTTGATTTAGATTATAGGAATCTGCAGACAACAGTACACTGCCAATGTCCAAGATTGCTAGTTTGAACCAGACTATTCGCTATTGAGAATTTGCAGGTTCCTCTCTGGGAACATGTGTTTTGTGAATATATGTGCATGTATACATATTTTCCTAATTCTTGTTAAATCTGTGTTATGTTTAATAAAATGCAAAATGTAATACAGATTGATGAATGTTTTCCATATCAGGGAATACTTTGCTAAATCATGGGTGTGTGTGTATGCGTGTGCACACGTGTGCACACTTGTGCGTGTTTCTGTGTTTTTCTTTTTCTTTTTTGTTAGCACAGTATTATTATAAAACAATTTAATTTTATTTTGTGTCCAGATTTTTCTTGAGACCATATGGCATCATACCAGGGTTCTGCTTATAAAACCCTAAAACTGTTGCTATCATGTGGGGATGGTAGACCCTGTGATCATTTTCAGTTTGCCCTCAGTGTTTGTATTTGACCTCTTTCTATGTACTGCCTGAGAGTGAACTAATAGAACTGTTTAAGAGTTGGGTATAGAGCATTAGGTTGGTATTCTAGAGCAGCTCTTTCTCACATTTATGATTTGTTTTGCTTACTTAACTATAAAGAAGAAATCCATATTAACAGGAATGCAATTTCCTGAGAATATGTTTTAAGATCTGACATGTTTTCCTACTTTGTTGCCATTATGTGAGTTATATAAAGTTCTAAATTACAAAATGCTTTCCTATTTCAAACTTAGCATTTGTTTAATGAATACTAATTTTACCAAAGAATATTGAGTTAGTATTGAGAAAATACATATTCATGTAAATTTTAACACCAGATTTTTTTCAAATCCATTTGATACAACATGAGAACTTTAAAAATTATTTCTTGTTTTACCTATAATTTTGATATAGTCAATACTGACATTTTTTCTAAGTAGTGTGGGTAAAAAATCCATTTATAACATGATTGCTTTAATTTTTAAAAATTATTTGTACTCATTTGTTGAAAGATCAAGTGCAAGTACTTGCTATACAAGACCAAAATTTATGACTTGAGTTATAGTCAGGGTAGTCTCAACATTTAAAATGGTTTAGTTTGCTAGTTTAATATGTTCGAATTGGTGTGGTAATATAATTTCCTGTTCCATTAAGTTAATCTTTCTCTCAAGGTCAAGTTATTTTTTCAAATACATCCAAATTTCCCAAGATTGTATCTCCAGTTTCACTGTCTGTTCTTTGCTCTGATATTGCCTTCAGTGCTAAGAGCACTTCATATGATTAAAAGACAGATACCGGTTGCTCATTGTGGTAGCACAGCTAAGTGAAGCAAAGAGTGGGTAGGTAAGACTGTGTGGGCTGGGGAGCCAGTCTGCCTGGATTTTAATTCCAGCTTCAGTCTCATTGGCTATGTGAATTTTGGCTAGCCATTTAGCCATTTATTCTGGACTTTAGTAACATCCTCATCAAAGACAGTGTTTCTAAAACTACTCATCTCATAGGGTGGTTGTAAGGTTTTCTTATACTTAAAATGCTTTAAAGAGTACCTGGCACATAATAAGTAGTATGATTGCTTTTTGTTATTGTTGTTATTGTCATCGTCATCGTTGTCATCATCATCATCATCATTATCATCATTATGATGCAAGTGATAATCCTTTGACCAAAGCTTTTGTACAGACTGCGGCAGCAGCCTCAAGCCCATTACTTCTATGGAGCAAGCAAAGAAACATACTTTGAATCGCTTCCATTTTCCCCTAATCCAAAAAAGAATGGCATAGCAGCACGTTTCCAAAGAAGGTCACATCTGCTATATTTACTCTTTTGGTACATCTTTTTACTCTCTAAAGTTTAACTTCTTTACCCTTTTCCTGTCTTCGTCCTTATTTGTCTCTAACACATGCTCAAAACAGAAATGAGAGCTCTTTACTTAGAGGGTAGGAGCTCATGCTAACAGGAGACTCTATTAGTCTTCTGGATCTGTTCATTACATTACTACGTTTCTGAATATTACATTCTGGGATACTGTAGTATGCTACCCTTTGTTGTGGACTTCTGTAACATTATCTTCCTCCCTCAAATTCCTCTTTGTTATGGGATGAATATCATCTGAACATTGTGCATTTCTCTTTGCTTATATTTCCTTCTTTCACCTTTAGTCTACCCCTAAGTGCCTACCTGAATTGCTCCATTGCTGACCTTCCACTTTATAGTATGATTTGCTATTTTCATGCTTAGTGACGTAAGTTGAATGTTATATTTTTAAAAATAATTTGTCGCACTTTTGTATTCATAATTAAGCTTCTCTTATGCTGCCTCATTGAGAAACCAGAGCAGTGATTCCAAATGTTAGCTTTCTGACACTCAAGAGCTAGTATTCCTTTCAATGCCAAATTCTGTTTCATTAAATATTCATTCATCAGGTTAATATGCTGTTGAATGTCTATGACCCAGATTTTTCTGATAATTTAAAATAAGCTCCATGTCAGAAGATTAATATTGTATTTTGGGATATGCCATTATTTGTATTTTCTTGGGTACATTAGCTGAAATCTCTTTCAGAATTATTAGAGCTTAATAATTGCAAAGTCAGTCTTTCTGGTTTTGTATTCTATTAAGTCTCAATTTTTTATTCTAAAAGGAATAATAGCAATAATCATATAAGATAACTGTGAAGATTTGAAT
This sequence comes from Cavia porcellus, assembly GCF_034190915.1. Lineage (NCBI taxonomy): Eukaryota > Metazoa > Chordata > Mammalia > Rodentia > Caviidae > Cavia > Cavia porcellus. The sequence continues at coordinate 113,869,243 of NW_026947484.1, forward strand.
CAGATAATACATGTAAAGCATTTAGCATGTCTAAATGTGTCTGTCACGTGTTTTTGAAAGTAGAACGTAATTGCTAAAAATATATACTATGTATCTATAATAGAGTCACAATATTACCTACTCTACCTTGTCATAAATAAGAGGCAGCAAACTATGGCCCAAATCTAGTAGAGGCCCATTTTACAGTAGGGATCTGTAAAACCTAAACTGTTTATCATCTGGTCCATTACAGAAAATTTCCCCATTGTCTTCTTAGAATTTGTAGACAATATAAATGAAATAATTACAATAAAATTCTAAGTTTTCATACAGTAGTGAATTACTAATGTCTTAATTTATTAATGAGGAATTGTCAACCTTGTCCACATGAGAGGTTTAAAGTTAATGATTAATTAGGTATAGGAACAATAGAAGGGAAGGAGGTGAAATTCCTTGGTACCAATAGCCTTGGAGAATGTCGATACAGGGAACTAAAAGCAGAGGGTTCTGGGTACCCGAAAGAAAATAAACTACTATAGTTAGAAACTAACTACTATAGTTAGAGCCTAAATTAATAGGCTCTCCAGGTGCCCTCAGCCAGAACTTTCAAGGCCAGGAGATTGTCTCAATTTATCTACATATTTTGGTTCCTATCTCTTGAGTTTTTGTTTTTCAAGAATCACTTGGGCCTGCTGTGCTCTGCCAGCTCCAGGAATTGGGCCTGCCTGCCTGCGCCCTGAACTCTGGAGACTGGGCGGCCTAGGTGAGTGTCCTACACCATCCCGAGCCCCGGGAGGAGTTAAGATCCTAGCTCAAGCTTATGGCTTCCTGCTGCACTAAACCAGTTCAGCAGGGCTTGGGCCTGCCTGCACCAACTTTCTGGTTTCTTGCCGTGCTCGGCCAGCTCCAGCTCCAGGGAATTGGGCCTGTCTGCTTGTTCTCTGAACTCTGGAGACTGGGCAGCCTAGGGTGAGTGTCCCTACACCATCCCGAGCCCTGGGAGGGAGTTTAAGATCTTAGCTCGTGCCAGCAAGGGAAATTTATGGCTTCCTGCTGCACTGAACCAGCTCAGCAGGGCTTGGCCCTGCCTGCACCAACTTTCTGGTTTCCTGCCATGTGTGACCAGCTCCAGAGAATTAGGCCTGCTTGTCTGCACTCTGAACTCTGGAAACTGGATGGCCTGGGAGAACTGGGCAGCCAGAGTCCCAGAAGCTCAGAACATAGAAGAGGATTTCCAACAGGCCCAGGGGAAGCCTTAGAATAACACTTGAAACACAGAAATATAGGAAATGACAAAACGAAAGACTAAAATACAATCTCAAGCCTCCAGCCCATCCCAAGAAACCTTATGAGCTATGAACATAGAAGAAAACATATGCCATATCCCTGAAATAATAGCAACTGAAATAAGCAACTACGGGAAGCTTTAAAGGAATTCAAATTCGAAATAATCTCCCAGGTAAAAGAAGAAATGATAAAAGAAATGAAAGAGATGCTGATATTTTAAAAAGAGACAGTTTAAAGATGGAAGAACTAACCAAAAAGAATCTTTGGATGAACAATATAAGAAATAATACATGAAGCAGATGCAAAGAGATACAGGAAATCAAAAATTCCATTGAAAGTTGTTAAAACTGCCTCATTAAAATGAAGATAAAATTTCAGACCTTGAAGACAAGATTACACCTAGCGAACAGGAAAGATAAGATCTCTTAAAAATAACAAGGGATCATGAAATAACAATTCAACAGCTGCAAGATGCCGCAAAGAAAAACTGCATAAGATTGATAGGGATGAATGAAAAAGGAGACAACATAAATGATGTCAAGAAGATATTTAGAGAAGGAATAGCTGAAAATTTCCCAAACAGGAGAACGGAAACTGACGTTAGGATTAGTGAAGCATATAGAACTTCAAATAGCCATAACCAAAACAAAATTACACTCAGACATATAATAATCACCATCCCAGAAATCCAACATAAGAATAGAATATTAAAAGCTGTCAGAGAGAAAAGACATCACCTATAAAGGAAAACATATCAGAATCACAGCAGACTTCTCAGCACAAACAATAAAGTCAAGAAGAGCATGGAGTGAAGTATTCTAGGTCCTAAACAAAAATGATTTCCAACCTAGGCTGATGTACCCTGAAAAACTGTCCTTCAGTATCAATGGAGAAAAAAAAATATTTCAATGACAAAGAACAGCTGAAGACCTTCATGATCGCCACGCCAAACCTGCAAAGAATACTGAAAGACAGTTTAGATACACTTAGGAAAAAACACTAAGCAAAGCAGACAAACAGAACAAAAAGATAAAGATGCAACAGCAGAAAGATAATGTCAACAATAAACCATATATAACAGTTATAACCATTAATGTAAATGGTCTCAATGCACCAATTAAAAGAAACAGACTGGCAGAATGGATCAAGAAACAATATCCAACCATATGCTATTTACAAGAAACCCATCTAACCCAAAAGGATACTCACAGATTGAAAGTCTAAGGATGGAAAACAATACTTTATGCAACAGGAGCCCAAAAAAAGTAGGGGTAGCTATTATGTTTGCAGACAATGTGAATTTCAAACCAAGAATGATCAGAAGAGATAAAGAAGGTCATTACATACTGGTTAGAGGAAAACTTAAAGAGGAAGAGATAACAATGTTAAATATATATGCACCAAATTCCAGAGCACCCAGTTATATAAAGCAAGTATTAATAGAAATGAAAAACGAAATTAGCAATAACATAGTTATAACAGGAGACCTTAACACACCATTGACACCAAGGGACAGATCAATCAGACAGAAAGTTAACAAAGAAATAACAGAACTGAATCACACCTGTGAACAAATGGACTTGATAGACATATACAGAGTGTTCCATCCAACAATATCAGAATACACATTCTTTTCAGCAATTCATGGGAGATTCTTTAAAATAGACCATATACCAGCCCACAGAACATATTTAAGTAAATGCAAAAGAGTTGAAATTATCACATGCATGTTATCGGATCATAGCACCATGAAACTAGAAATTAATGATAAAAGATAGTGCAAAATTCCCACAAATGCATGGATACTGAATAACACTTGAATAATCAATGGGTCTCAGGGAAAATTAAAGAAGAAATTAAACAATACTTACAAGCAAATGAAAATACAGATACAACTTACCAGAATCTGTGGGATGCAATGAAAGCTGTCCTCAGAGGAAAATTTATTGCACTGAGTTCCCATATCAGGAAAACAGAATGAATATAAATAAATAACCTGATTTTACTCCTCAAACATCTAGAAAAAGAAGAGCAAGTGAAGCCCAAACCCAAAAGAAGGGAGGAAATTATAAAAATCAGAGCAGAAATTAATGCAATAGAGACTAAGAAAACAATCCAAAGAATCAAAGAATTGGTTCTTTGAAAGAAAAAATAAAATTGATAAGCACCTAGCCAACCTAATTTTATTTTATTTTTTTAAATGATCTATCCAATGTGAAGCCAACCTAATTTTAAAAAGGGAAGAAAAAGCTCAAATTTATGCAATAAGGAATGAAAAAGGTGAACTCACTACAGACTGTAGAAATACAAAAGATCATCAACAGCTATTTTGAAAACCTCTACTCTCATAGGCTTGATAATACAGAAGAGATTGACAGATTCCTAGAAATATATGAAGTACCAAAGCTAGGTCAAGAAGATGTAAAACTGCTGAATAACCCAATTTCTATTAATGAAATTGAAAATGTAATTAAGACCTACAAAGAAGAGCCCAGGCCCAGACGGATTCACTGTGGAATTCTACAAGAAATACAAAGAAGACTTAATGCTGACACTCCTCAAACTCTTCAATGAAATTGAAAGGGAAGCATTTCTTCCTAAGTCACTGTTGGAGTCAAATATTACTCTAGTACCAAAACCTGAAAAAGACCCAATTAAAAAAGAGAACTACAGGCCAATCTCCCTAATGAACACAGATGCAAAAATCCTCAATAAAATATTGGCAAATAGGATGCAGCAAATCATCAAGATTATACACCATGACCGAGTGGGATTCATCTCAGGCATGTAGGGATGGTTTAACATACGTAAATCAGTAAATGTAATCCACCATATCAATAAAGCCAAAAGTAAGAATCACATGATTGGGGGCTGGGGATTTAGCTCAGCAACATAAGCGCCTGCCTTGCAAGCAGGCAGTCGTGAGTTCGATCCCCAGTACCAATAAAAAGGAAAAAGAAAAAAAAAAAGAGTCACATGATTGTTTCTATAGATGCAGAAAAAGCCTTTGATAAGGTCCAACATTCATTCATGATGGACAGAAAATTGGAATTGGAATGGATGGTCTTTACCTCAATAAGGGCCATCTATGACAAACCAATAGCCAGTATCATGCTAAATGGCCAAAAACTGAAGGCCTTTACCTTGAAATCAGGCACAAGACAAGGAATGTCCCTTATCACCACTCCTATTTAATATAGTACTAGAAATACTAGCCAAAGCAATTAGACAAGAGAGAGAAATAAAAGGGGTAAAGATAGGAAAAGAAGAAATTAAATTATCATTATTTGTGGATGACATGGTACTCTACGTAGAAGACCCCCAAAACTCCATTGAAAGACTCCTAGATATAATAAATAAATCCAACAATGTAGCTGGATACAAAATCAAAACTCAAAAATTGATAACATTTCTATACACTAACAACAAGATCACAGAGAGAAATAAGAGAAGCCACACCCTTCACACTAGCAACCAAAAAAATGAAATGTTTAGGAATTATTCTCACAAAAGAAGTAAAAGATCTATATAGGGAAAATTATAATACACTGAAAAAAGAAATTGAAGACGATCTGAGAAAATGGAAAGACATCCCTTATTCATGGATAGGAAGAATAAATATTTGAAAATGACCATTCTCCCAAAACTGTTATACAGATTCAATGCAATCCCAATCAAAATACCATCCACATACCTCATAGATCTAGAGAAATCACTCCTAAAATTCATCTGGAACCAGTAGAGACCCAGAATAGCAAAGACAGTTGTAAGCAGCAAAGGCAAGGCAGGAGGCATCACAATCCCTGACTTGAAGTATACTACAAAGCAACTATAGTAAAATCAACATGGTACCGGAATCAAAACAGAGCCAAAGATCAATGGAAACCACAACTACCAACACACTCAACCACCTTATCTTTGGTAAAGGGGCCAAACATTTTCACTGGAAGAACAACAGTCTCTTTAATAAATGGTGTTGGAAAAACTGGATCTCTATACGCCGAAAGACCCATGCCTATCACCATGTACTAAATTAAAATCTAAACAGATCAAAACTCTGAATGTTAAAACAGAAACACTAAATCTATTGGAAGATGAGTTGGGTAAAAATTTTGAAGACATAGGGGTAGTTAGAGAATTAATGAACAGGAATCAAACCACACGGGAAATACTTCCCAGAATCAACAACTGGGATTGTGTCTTATTAAAAAGTTTCTGCACATCAAAAGAAATCTCTAGCATAGTGAAAAGAAAACCTACAAACAGTCTGGGAAACAGTCTTAGTGAACTGTCCCTTAGACAAAGGACTTTTGTCTAAAACATATAAAGAATTTTTAAAAATCAGACCCCAAAATTCAAGGATTCAATCCAAAAATGGGCATCTGAGATGAATACACAATTCTCAGATCAAGAAATACAAATGGCAAATAAATACATGAAAAATATTCATCACTACTCATTAGAGAAATGCAAATTAAAGCCACACTGAGATTCCATCTCACTCCAGAAAGAATGGCCAGGATCAAGAAAACTACCAACAACAAATGCTGGAGAGGCTATGAGGAAAAAGGAACTCTCCTGCACTGTTGGCAGGAGTGTAGACTGGTGCAACCATTGTGGAGGTCAGTTTGGAGATTTCTCAGAAAGCTGAGACTGGAAGCCCCATTTGTTCCAGCTATTGCTCTTCTAGGCATATTCTCAGAAGATCTGAAGACTTCATACCACAGTGATATATATGCACCTATGTTTATAGCAGCACAATTCGTAATAGCCAGATCTTGGAAACAACCTAAGTGTCTATCAACTGAGGAATGGATAAAAAAGTTTTGGTATTTTTATACAATGGAGTACTATTCAGCTATAAAGGATCACATTGAGATATTTATAAATAAATGGGCACAGCTTGAGACCATACTCATAAGTGAAATAAATCAAACTCACATGTATAAATACCAAATAGTTTCCCTAGTGTAAGAAATGGAAAGAATACATAAAAGTATGTGGTAGTCATGATTCCCCATTGTATTGCTTTGAAGCCTTATAATGTTTTCATTCATTCATTGGAATGGTTTTATTCTGCGTTGTTTGATTTTATTGTCTGCGATGGTATGAACAGCTATTTTGAAGAAAACAAGAGATTATAATAACTAGTGATGATTTAATATCATCTTGTTTTGAAGTACCACCAAGCTTTTGTTCTTCTGTCTCCATCAGTTTTACCATGTTGTATCTTATTGGATTTTATTATATGTGATAGTATAAACAAAATATTTTATAGACAAGGAGATAATATAGTAACCTTTGTTTATTTTCTGTTAGTTGGTTCTGAATACCGTGTAATACTGTCATTCTCTTGAATGGTTTTACACTGTCTTTTTAAGTTTGATACTATAGTATATGAAGGTATACTCAAATATTTCAAGGAAAGAGACACTATGGTAGCTACTGTTATGTCGGATTGTCTTGTGATGAAATACTATGTTGCTTAAATTGTTCTGACTTGTTATGTTCTCTTTTATCTTAATCTTTTTTTAAATAAAAAAAATCACTTGGATAGTTCTCAACCTGCTTATGCAATTTGAACTTGTTATTTTGATGATGTAAACTATCGAATGTTATTTAATGAATATGACATGAAATATGAAAAAGTTACTGTGCCAGTGAAATTCAGGTGAATGCCTTGGAAAAATTTAATAAAGAGAAAGCACTTAAAATATGGCTATTAAATTTGATATAAATAAAACAAGGTACAAATATGAGAGGAGTTGCAGGGAGATGTAGCTTGGTGGTGAAGTACTTGTCTAACATCCACAACACTGGGTTCAGTCTCCAGGACCACTGGAGAATGTTTTTGAGAATTACAAAAATTTAGAATTATTCTCTTCTCAGTTTACTTAACAAAAGTTTTTATTTCCTTCTTCACTTTAGAGAAATTCACACTAGAAATTATAGTGTGTAAATGTGTAGTTTTTGCAAGAAAGATGAGGGACAATTAGTGAACTTTAATGGGTTTAAAGATTAGCCTAATAGGAAGATTTGTAAATGAATGTATATATTTTAAAGGCAGGATAAAATGATTACGATACATCTAAACTATTTTTAAGTTCTTAAGTTTTTTAATTAATCAAGTTACTACCCATCTTTATGGTGTTGGATAATAGGGTATTCTTTGTATTTTACTATTTAACTTAGAAAAATCTAGTCTAATTAAAGTTTTAATTCGCAAGAGAAGGTTAACTTTTCTTTTATAAAGTAATGTTCTCTAAAGTAATATTTGCTAATAAGTAGAATGAAAAAGGTGATTAGCTCCAAAAAGTTTGAATTCACTACTCTGTGTAATCATTATACAACTATATGGAACTGGGGGGAAGGTGGTATATCTTTCAACATAAGGCCCCTTTTTTTAAATGGTGGGTTCACTGATTAAATTCTCATTTTTCTTGCAAAAAATATACATCTCTACAGCATGAAATGTTGTTTCTACTCTCTATTTGCTTGGAACAAGAATACTTAAAAATTCCCAGTAAAAACTCCTCCCACAGAGCCAAGGGGCTCAGGGGTATAACTCAGTGGCACAGGCAAGCGCTTGAGGTACTGAGTTCACTTGCTAGTACCAAAACAAAACAAACAAACGAAACAAAGCATTTCCTCTATAGCGTCGCTAAGTAATTCAGGCAGTTACTTTCCTGAAATATCAAATCTGGTTCAGCTAACATTAGGAAGAATTGAATAGCAGTGTACTAAAGCAACAGCAACAGAGAAATGAGGGCATCTTGATACAGCCAGAAGCAGCATTGTCAGTTGAAATTAAACTTAATCAAAAGAGGAAAAGTACTTTTTGGCATGCTGGAAAATAAAAAAGATTTTTAATACACCATGCCATTTATATTAGTTTTTAACCTGAGGCTCATACCTAATTAAAAGAAATGTTTTCTAAGTTCCTCTTTTAAGATCAGGATAATCAGTTATGCCTCAGATGCTTTTAATCTTACTCAGATGGAAATGGCTAACATGCGTGTTAGTTCAAGTCCTCTGAGAAGCAGACACAAAGATGGGATTAGACTTGCAAGAAATATACTAGGGCAAATGCATGTGAGAGAACATGAAAGGAAGCTGGAGGAAACCAAAGAGAGCTCTGAAGCTGCACCGCTAATTTGACCCGGAGGTGAAGGAGAAAGGAAGGAAGTTACACTAAGTAGACACATTGTAGGCTGCAGTGCAATTCTAGGAAAAGTCTGGCAAGCTAGTTGGAAAATTCTCAAGCCAGTGTCTTCAAATAAAAACTCATTTCCGAGGGATAGTTGTGTCCTTGTTACGCCTGGTAGGCCTGGTAAGAAGAAGACATTGTTTAATGAGCACTTGCATGCCTAGAACTGTGTGACGCTGAGGCTGAGCTTTTTAAAGCAATATAGAGGATGAAATGGATTATATATATTGAAATTCAACATAATTAAGATATCAGAAAAGTCTGCCTTGGAAAAGTCTGGCAGATTATCCAAAAAACTTAATATTAGTTATGTCTATAGAGTACAGCTGAAGTAAACAAAGCAACAAGGAGAAAACTTAAAATTTTCACTCTATGTAATTCTGTATTGGAGTGTTATTACAAACATTTTATAATAAATATTTTTAAATTTTAGCTTTCTGTTCATTAGGAAAGTATCATAGATTGCTTAATATTTTAAACATTTGTTCATATAGGTTCAATCAGATCCCAAAGAAACTATATTTGGCCTCTTTTATTTTTATTTATTTATTTAAGTCTTTTTGAGACAGGGCCTCATTGTGTAGTACTGGCTGACCTTCAGCTCACTTCATATCCCAGGCCAGCCTCGAATTCACAGCAGTCTGCCTCAGCCTCCCAAGTGCTGGGATTACAGGTTGAACTACCACACCCGGCTGGCCTCTTTTAAAAAGACAAATAAAAATTAGCAAATATAGTACATTAAATATTCACTTTTCAGATTCTGTTTTTCTCTTGTTTTGGCTTTATTGAGTTTTAATTTATGGTTATTTTTATCTTTCTTAAGGTAGAATTTTAGATCATTGATATGACCTAAGGAAAAAGGAAAACTTTCCTAAAATATGCATTTAGAAGTTAAATTTTCCCTATGTGGACTTGTTAATTGCATCTCACAAAATAGATAATATATTTCATTCTTATGCAAATAAAAGTATTTTTAAATTTTCCTTTCAATTTGCTCTTTACTAATGGATTGTCTAGAAGTATATTTAGCTTCCAACTACTTGGTAATTTTCCAGATACTTCTCCATTATTGATTGCTAGTTTAATTTCATTGAGGTCATCAACTATTATTTCAGCTCCCTTAGATTTATTAAAACTTATTTAATAGGCAAGAGTTTGGATTAATGAACGTTTCAGTGTACATGAAAAGAGCTTGTATTGTGCTACGTAAGGGTGGAGTGCTCTATAACTGAAATTGGTTGACAGTGTTGTTCAGGTCTTACAAATCCTTAAGTAATTTTTTTTATCATCTCTATTAACTGAAAAGAGCATCAAAATTTCTTGGTTGTGAATTTCTCTACCTCTTCAGTTCTCATTAGTTTTTGCTTCATATATTTTGAACTTCTATTTTGTACATACACATTTGGGATTATTACTTCCAATGAACTAAGCTCTTTTTCTTTCTGAAATATGTTTTTATCCAAGGTAACATCCCTGATAGGAAGTCTACTTGGATATTAATGTAGCGACTCCAGCTTTCTTATGATTAGTGTTTATATGGCATTTATATTCTTTTGCTTTATATTCTTTTACTATTAATCTCTCTGGGTTTGTATTAAAATGAGTTTGAAGTTAATTTCTGCTGGTGATTTAGTTCAGGGGAAGCCTAGCTAGTACATGTAATGCCTTAGATTCAATTTCCAGCACTGCAAAAAGAAAATTAATTTTACACAGTTGTACCTTGTTTTTAAAAATTCATTCTTATAACTTCCTTTTTAACTGGTATATTTAGACCAGTTACAGTAATACAGTTATTAAATGTATTTGGGTTTCAGCATACCATTTATTTTCATTTCTTCATTGTTTTATGTCTGCTTTCCTGCCTGCTTCTCTTCCTGGCTGTCTGTCTTTTAACACAAAATCTGTGCTAAATTGTCCAGGCTTGTCTTCAATTTGCAATCTTCCTGGTTCTGCCTCCCAAGTGGCTTATATTACAGGTGTACACCATTGTACTTGACTTTTGCTTTTATTTTGTATTGTGACATAAAACCTTTTTTGTAAATTTCAGATTAGTTTCAGTTTTGGCTTATTAGCTAGTGTGTATGTATGTGTTTTTAGCTGCCCCAGGGCTGGGTATTATTATCACCATCTGACTTAAATTAGTGTTACATGTCTTCATTTACATCAGAACCCTCTCTTCCAATATCAAGTGTTTGTTATTATACATTTCACTTTTGTTTGTTATTACTCTCACAATACACTGCAGTTGGTTTTTTAGATAATTATTTTTAAAGCATTTTAGTTTTTCTTGTTTTGTTTTTGTTTTTGGAGACAGTATCTCAAGTTTGCTGTTCAGGCTGGCCTTGAACTTCTGACAATCTTCTTGCCTCATTTTCCCTAGCACTAGGATTACAGGTGTGCGCCACTATGCCAGCTTTTTAAAATAATTTAACAATGAAGAAAAAAGTGCTTCCTATTTGCCCACATATTACTGTTTCTTGCACATTCCAATCCTTTGTGTAAGCCTAGGGTTTCCATATATTACAATGTTCTTCAACCTAAAGAACTTTGAATTTTTTATAATGTAGGTCTGTTGGCAGTGACTTTTCTCAGCTTTTGTCTGTTGTACTCTAAGAAAAATAGCTTCATTATGTGTGTATTATAGCAAAGCCTGTATAGCGGCCTTACTGTATATGTGTTTTCCTTCTCCCTCTGGGTGACCTAATTGATATGTTAAACAATGCTTTTCTCTGTAAAGAATTGCAAAACCTTACCTAATTGATATGTTAACCATTGTTGCTGTCTACAAACAACATATGCGGTGCTAAGATAAGCTAACAGGAGTTGTTAATTACTCCTAGGCTTCCCCATTCTCTGCTGAGGAAAACAGAATTTCTTCTTATCTAAACTTGCTTGTATGCAGGGAGACTTGCTTGTATGCAGGGAGACTTTACCTGGCCTTGCTCTCCCCAAGGAAAGTAATCTAGCCATATTTTCTGTTCTGTAATGTGCCGCACTGCCTTTCCCCTTTCCCTACCTGGTGGTAGTCTGTCATAAAATGTGCTAATTGTGCTGTTCTTAAGAAATGCTTAACTTCAAAGAAATTACAAAAATGTTGTGGCTTAACCCTAATGCACCAAAAGGGTTAAGTTCCAAATCCTTGTAAAAACTTAAGTTTCAGCTTCTTGTAACTTTCGACCCCTTCCCACATGTGTTAACAAGTTGTCTCGAGATAATTAACCGCCTCCCCCCCTTCCACATGTTATTGCTAGCAAGCTGTCCAATAATTAAACTTCCCAAATGTTATTGCAGATGTGCTATTCCAAGATAATGTTTATCTGTAGAATGGGAGTAACTTAAAAGGCACCAAAGGCTCCCAATATTATCAGAACTAAGTGGGCAGCTTTACAGTTTCCAGACTTGAGTCAACAGCTTGACGGCTCTGTGGGTTTCTTTGTTTTTTTCTCCCTCCCCTGCTGTTAAAAGCCCTTCCTTCAGTCTCTGTGGCTCGCAGTCTCCAAATTGGCTCCCGGAGACTCGTTGCTAGGCCTGGCCTAAATAAAGCCTTTGCTCCCCAAATTTAATTTCTTGCTTCCTTGGATTTTATTCCGGGGTCTGAGCTATCACATTGTCTAGGAAAGTCTTCGTTTATTCCTTATGTGTGTAGGATATTTTTGCTGGATACAGAATTTTACTTTGATAGGATTTTAAATTTTTTTATTTCTCAATTTTAAGCATGTCATTTTACTGTTACCTAGCTTGAATTATCTCTTAGAAATACCTAGTAATTTGTAGTTTCTTATCAGTATGTGATATGTGTCTTTTCTCTGCTTTAAATTTTTTTCTTGTTATTATGGGAGTTTAGCTAGTTGATAATGATGTACCTTCTGGTTTTATGTTTATCTTGTATATTACTTGTTAAACTTCTTAAATCAATGTGTTTTTGGTTATGTGAAATTTAGATTGTGTGTGTGTGTGTGTGTGTGTGTGTGGGTGGGTGTGTGTGGTGTGTTTTCCTGAGGATTGAACCCAGGAATTTTACACTGAACTACATCCTTGGCCTCTCTTTTTAAATTTTGAGATAGGATTTCCCTAAATCACTAATCTGCCTGGGCTGGGCTTGAATTTTTGATCCTTCTGCCTCATCCTTTCAAAGTGCTGAGATTATAAGTTTAATGCCACCATGCCTGATGAAATTTAGAAAATTTATTGCCATTTTTTTCAAATTTTCTTACTGTATCCTTTTTCCTTTCTTGTGATTCCAATTACATGTTTATTAGACCATTTGATCACTAAAGTTCCTTACTCCCCATATATTTTCCTGTTTTATTTGATTAGTTTGTATTGCTACTGTGTGATTGCATTGCCAATATTTTCTTGTAATCTTTTAACTCCATCCAATGAAGTTTGCATTCAGATACATTTCATCTCTATGACTTCTGTCATTTTAAAAATACATTTCTTTTCTTGTCATGTACCTTATTTTTAAAAAAGAATTCTTGAACACACTTATAGAACATTTAAAATAATTTTTGTTAATTCTGTCTTCTCTTTCATTTCTAAAATTATTTCTTTTGACCGGTTTTTCTCCTAGTTCACATTTTGCCACTTCTTCATATAACTAGTAATTTTTTATTGGATGCTAGACATTATATTTTATTGTTGATGTTTTGAGCTTTGTTGTTTTCCTTTAAAAAGTAGTTGAAGTTTTCTTTAAAAGCATTTTAAGTTATTGTGGTTCAGCTCATGTTCGTGGAACTTGTTTTTAAACTTTATTAGGGTGATTCTAGTATAGCCTGTGTTCTAAATGTTGGCTACCCCCCTTTTACTGAGACATGACCCTATGAGGTCTCTTCTTTGTGCCCCAAATATTCAATATTCATTTCAAAGTAGAAGAAATTTGAATGTTGGTCAGCCCTGTAGTTCACTTGGCTTTTGTGTATGTGTGTTTGTGTGTCTGACCAAGATTTGGGCTAGAGGCTTACTCACACATGCCAGGCAAGTACTCTATCACTGAGCTATATCTCAGCAGTTTTGTTTTGCTTTGTTTTAATTTTGAGTTGGGATCTCACCAAGCTGCCCAGCCTGGCCTTGAATTTGAGATCAGCTTCCTTATTAGCTGGGATTAAAGTCATGAGCCACCCACAGCTAGCTTCTTCCCATGGCTTTCATTATCTGCCTGGCTTCACAGAGTTTCACTTGCTTAATTTCTGTTTAGACAAAAGCTCAAGAGACTATTTCCCCTTGTTTCTAGAGTACTTCCTCTTTATAGCTCTGCCCTATGAATTTCACCTGTCTCAGCTTCCAGAAACTTGAATCTGTTTTTGTTCAATTCAGTTAAACTACAAGCTCTGCTTATTTTTATCCTCCTGTGCCTTGATTAAAAGTTCCTTCTGAGAAGAAAAGCTTATCTCATTTGTTATCCTCCTTAAAGATGAATATCTTATACTACGTTTTCTCCATATTATATTTTTGTTTCATTTTCTCACTATTGAGAGTGGCTAAATCCCATACTAAAGTAGAAGCAGAAATCTAATTTTTTTGTTATTTTTTAGAACAGTTTTAGAAAAATTAAGAAAGTGCATATGCTATCCACACCTGGTTATCCCATTATTAACATCTTATATAAACATCTTAATATAGTAAATTTGTTTCAACTGAGAAACCAATATTGATATACCGTATTAACTAAAATCTATATTTTATTCAGATTTCTTTAGTTTTTACCTCATATTCAATATTGTTCTAGGATTCTATCCAGGATAGCCCATTGCATTTAGCTGTTGTGTATCCCGAGCTTCTCTTGACTGTGACAACATTTTACACTTTTCCTTATTTTTGATGACCTTAACAGTTTAAGAAATATTAGTCCAATATTTGATAGAATATTTCCAGTTGAAGTTTGATGCTTTTCTCATGATTGGCTGGTTTATGGCTTTTAGGGAGAAGATGCACAAAGATAAAAGAACATTTTTATTACATTCTTAATTATTAAGGGTACATTTGATCAACATCACTTACCACTGTATTAATCTTGATCAACCTGTCTGAGGTCTTTTTTGTTTGTTTGTTTGTTTGTTTGTTTGTTACTTCATTATGTTACTCCTCATCCACCTCCCATTTCCATATGGGAAGAAAGTAACTGTAATTCATATGTGAGGGGTAAAGAGTAATGTTCTACATGCTTGAAAGAGTAGTATCTATATAAATTATTTGTAATTCAGCACAAGAAATTATCTTTATCTTCATTAATTAAATATCACCTATATGGCTGGTAATTAACTTATTAACTTATTTTGTACTTTGGCTTATTTATTTTATTGTTTAATTTGTTCTAGCTTTAGCCATGCATACTCTTTTAGTTAGTTCTTATGTCCTCTTCACATAAACTCACGATGTGTGTTTTATGTATTTTCTTAGTCTCTGGCTCTAAAAGATGCTATCAATTCATCTGTCCTGGACTCAACTGTTTGGTTTTTTAAAAATTTTTAATGGCATTAGAAATGAAGATGTAAGTGCTGAATATACTGCTATGGGTCATTTCTTCTAGATTAACTTAACTGACAAAAGGGAATTGTATATATTAGCCTCTGTAGACACAACTATAAATGTTTTTATATGTATCCACGTTTTCAGTAAGCTGAACATGAATGCATGCTGATGGCTTTAGCATTAATCTGTTATGACATGGATCATTTTAGTGTTACCCCCTTAAAGGTAGTTTTCTTCTCCAGCCGTGAAAAACATTGCTTTTACCATCTACCATCTAGTACTTCATTATTCAATTTTAATAATTACTTGTACCATTCTTGCCTGAGAAGTTTCCTAATATATGATGTTTTAGCTTATAATGATGCAAAAGTAATATGAATTCAGTAGAAACCATATGTCAAGTTTTAAATATTGGTCTTTTTCTGGGCCAGAATGATACTTTCTTATAGTTCTGAGAAGTATCCTGCAGCCACAGTTCCCAAACTACAGTGTAATCATAAGGGTAAACTGTTGATACTTTGTAGGGCCCCGTGTTACTGACCTGTGATATTCATTAAGTTTGGTACATTAAAAGCATCTGTGATTTATGACATTTTAAATTTTTTTTTTGTCTTTTTCATTTTCATTTTTATCGGTACCGGGGATCGAACTCACGACCGCCTGCTTGTAAGGCAGGTGCTTATGCCACTGAGCTAAACCCCCAACCCCTGACATTTTAAATTTAAAAGTGGTTTATTGGTACTCTGCCCCACATAAATTAAGCATTTGTGGAGAAGGTTCAGAATTGTGAATCCATATCTCTGTGGGAAGCAGCTTTATCAGTTTATACAATACTTACATGCA
The DNA here is from genome assembly GCF_034190915.1 of Cavia porcellus. NCBI lineage: Eukaryota > Metazoa > Chordata > Mammalia > Rodentia > Caviidae > Cavia > Cavia porcellus. Next base: position 113,885,030 of record NW_026947484.1, read on the forward strand.
ATATTTACATAATACTTTTGTACAGTTTTCTGGTCTGTACTGTTAGAATCTATATTCATTTCTAAAGATACTTAGGTCAGCAACTTTACCTATCGATTCTTTCAATTTTTTAAATTTAATTGATATGTAATACAGTTGGATCCATTTTGTATAATATGTATTTGCAAATCAAATACATGCAGATTACATACTGGATACAAAATTTCTATACAAAATCTAACTAACTCTTAAAACTTAACATAAAAACCAATCCAGTTTCTTTTGGCACTGAGGATCAAACTCATGACCTTGAGCTTGCCAGACATGCCCTTGTACCACTGAGCTCAATCCTTAGCTAAAATTAATTTGGGTTAACTCTCTTTTTTTTCTTGTATGAAGGATCAAACTCACGACCTCATGCTTGCTGGGTAGCCACTTATGCCACAGAGCTAAATCCCCAGCTCTCAATCCAGTTTCAAAATGGACAAAAGATAATGAACAGAAATTGCACCAAAGATGAATACAAACAGGATGGGAAATTTGCATATAATAATCTCTTCAACATGTTTGTCCTTAGGAAATGCAAAGTTAAAAAACAATAAGATACATACATTAAAATGACTAAAAGTTTTTAAATACTAACTGCTGATGAGGATGATGATCAAAAGGAATTATCATTCATCACTGATAGAAATGCAAAATGATACAGGCATTTTGGCAGTTTCTTACAAAGTAAACATCGTCTTACCATATGACCCAACAACCCTACTCTTGGTATTTACCCATTTGAAAATTTGTGTCCACACAAAAATGGCACATGAACATTTGTAACATGCAGAAGATTGAAACAAGATACCTCTCTCACCCTGCACTAAAATAAAAAATGGATCAAGGACCTAGCTGTAAGACCCAAACCTTTCAAACTGCTAAAAGAAAACATAGGGCAAACGTATACACAAGCAAGGACTTCTAGACTAGGACTCCAATAGCAAGAGAAATAATATCAAGAACCAGCAGAAGGGACCATATCAATTAAAAAGTTTTTGTATACCAAGGGAAACAACCAACAGAGTCAGGAAACAGCCTAAATATGGAAGAAAATCTGCCTATCAACTGATGAATAAAGAAGCCAGTACGGTATACAATTATGTATTATTTAGTCATAAAGAAGAATGAAATTATTATTTGCAGGAGATGGTGGAACTGGAGACTGTCATGTTCAGCAAAGTAAGCCTCAGAAAGTGAAACACTGCATGTTTATCAGTTAGTCTATAATATTTTTGTACAATTTCTTGGTCTCTACTGAGGGAGTCTGTAAAATGTTACCTGTTTTACTTAAAAATTAAATGAATAAGTAAAAGATGTCAGCAAACTAGAATAGAAGCTAGACTTAGAGATGGGGAACGGGATTCGGGAAGAGTAGATAGCCACTAATGAAAATTATCAAGTGCATTTAGTTCTATATTACTAATAAACCATTTATTAAAATAAAGGAGAAAAATCATTTGGTCATCAAAATAGATGTAGAAAACCACTTGATAAAATTCAACACCAATTTGATTTTTTAAAATGTGACTTCACCTAAAGTCCCAGAAAGCTGTTTTGTAAACATTGACAGAGTGATTCTAAAATTTGTATGTAAGGGTAAAGAACATAATATAACGAACAGAATGCTAGGATGGAGGGAGAAGAAGGGAGGGGTCACACTACTTGATATCAAAACTTGCTACAAAGTTAGAGTAATCATGGTGTCAAATATGTAACATATTGATCAGTGAAATAGACTAGAGAACTCAGAAATAGATGCACACAAGTATAGCCACAAAATGTCAATTCATCATAGACAGGATAGTGTTTTCAACAAATGGACATTTATATGCAAAAAAACCCCAGCACATCCTATATATAGACCCTATATGTTAGGCAAAAATTAACTTAAAATGAGTCTTAGATAAATGTAAAATCCCAAGCTATAGAACTTCCAGAAGGAAACATGGGGGGAAATCTATGTGACCTTAAGTTTGGGGATGAATTTTAAGTATAACACCAAAAGCATAACTCATGAAAGGAAAAAAATTAATAAGATTTAAAATCTTTTGCCTTAGGAAAGACACTATTAAGAGAATGCAAAAATGTAAGTCACCAACTGGGAGAAATTATGAAGTGTGATTTAAAAAATAGAGTCCTAATTTATTTGCATTGCTTTAATTGCTAAAAACATTGAGCTTTTTTATGTATACTTATTGATCATTTGTACTTTTGAGAATTCTCTATTCAGTTTCTTTGCCCTTTATTGATTGAACTTTTTGTTCTTTTGGTTTTTTAATTCTTTATATATTTAAGCTACTAATCCTTTATCAGGATACTAGCTCACAAAGATTTTTCTCCCATCTATAGATTGTCCCTTTACTCTATTTTTCCTTTGTTGTGCAGAAACTTTAAATTTGGTATAATCCCATGTATTGATTCTTGATATTAAATTTCCTGTATAATTTAGGGTCCTATGCAGAAAGTCTTTGCCTGTGCCTTTGGTTTCAAGTGTTTTCTTTTTTAATTTTAGTGCAGGGCAAAAGGAATCTAGTTATAGTCTTCTATATGTGAATGTGTAGTATTCCAAGCACCATTTGTTTAAAAGAGTTTCTTTTCTTCAGTGTGTTTTGACCTACTTGTCAATAATCAGATGACAGGAGCATGAGTTTGTCTCTGTCTTCTATACCATTGATCTACATGTCTTTTTTGTGGCAGTACCACACTGTTTTGTTACTAGACTTTATAGTACTTTTTGAAATCAGGTATTGTGATATCCCCTACTTTGCTGTTTTTCTCAGGGCTTCTTTGGCTGTTCTGGATCCATTGCGCTCCCATATGAATTTTAGGATTTTTCCTACTTCTATGAAGAATTATTTTTGTATCTTAATAAATTAAAAAAATCCATAGCTTTCAGTATTAAAGTCATTTTAACAATATTTTCCTCATACATGAACAGTGGAAGTCTTTTCATTTTCTATTATATTACTCTGTTTCTTCAGTGTTCTGTAATTTTCCTTAAAGAGGACTTTTACCTTCTTGGTTATGCAGATAATAGATATAGATATAGATAAGGATATAGATATAGATGTTTTGGGGAAGTTTTTGTTTTAAGCTGTTGTGAATGGAATTATTTTCCTGATTTCTTTTATAGCAGCTTTTTGGTCTTTACTCTTAAAGTCTCTATGCATTTCTAGGTTTGTTTATTTGCTTTATGGCCTAAAATACGGTCTGTTTTGGAGACTATTCTGTGGGTTTCTGGGGAAAAAAAGTATATTCTGCTGTTGTTGGATGGAATACTCTGTACATGTCTGTTACGTCATTTAAACTATAGTGTAATTAAACTCTGATGTTTCTTTTTTGTTCTTTTTTTGTCTGGTTGACTCATCTGTTTCTGAGAGTGAGGTGTTGAAACCCCTCACCATGATCATATTGGGATTTCTGTGACCCTTTATGTCAAGTAGTGTTTCTGTTAGGTAATTCAGCATATCAACATTCAGTGCATGTTTATTTACAATTATTTTTTCTTCTTAGTGAACTGTTATATCCACATTCAGTGCCTGTTTATTTACAATTATTATTTCTTCTTGGTGAACTGTTCCATTTACCAATATGTAGTGGCCTACTTTGCTTCTTCTGGCTCATTTTACTTTGAATTGTATTTTTTTTTAATATTACTATAGTGGGGGAAGAGCAAAGATGGCAGATAGATAACAACTGGCTACAGAAGCTCCCTGAGATAGTCAACTTAGAATTCAACATAATACAGAGTGGGGAGCCCCAAACAGAGGGAGATGAATTCTCTCATCCCAAGAAGAAATTAAGGCGACTTGCCAACCATCTGACATTCTGCCGCGACTAGCCAATGCTGTGACTTGCCGGGGTCCCTCCATGACTTGCCAAGGTCCTGCCGTGCCTTACCAGGGTCCCGCTGTGACTTGCCTGGGTCCTGTCGCGACTTGCCGAGCCGTCCGAGGTGCCACCACTTCCAATCACTGGAGGCGCAGATACATTGAGTTCGAGGGTCAGCAAGCCTAATGGAGAGCTGAGTTGGCAGGGTGCCTACATCGACCTGTGGTGAGTGAGGGGAGTGGAGCCATTCCATAAATAAGAGGGGCTCCGGCACACGACATTCTGGGACCAGGCAGGACTGGCAAGGACAAGAGGCATCAGTGACTTCAGTCAATTGTTCCCTTCCGAAGGGAAGGGTTATCTGAGGTCAAATTCCTTCAGCAGTGGCGCACACTAACCACACTGGCCCAGTGGGGCCTCAGAGGTTTGGCTGGTCCACAGGGGAGAGGGTGCAAAGTAATACAGTAGTGCAGGGGGGCTGGGTATTTAGCTCAGCGGCATAAGTGCCTGCCTTGCAAGGAATCGGTGAATCAAATTGAGAGTAGAGCTGGTGGGGAACCCTGCATTGGCCGGCGGTGAGTGAGGGGAATAGAAACCCTTCCATAGACAAAGAGGCTCCAACAGATGACATTCTGGGACTGGACAGACTGGCCAGAACAAGGCGCTGCAGTGACTTCAGGCAGATATTCCCTTCTCAAGCAGGATTGGTTGGGAGCACTTGACCTGGGTGACACCACAGACTGAGGCCCAATAGGCTAGCCCTAATCAAGTTCCTACGCCTGACAGTGCACCCTAAGCAGTGAAGCCTTCAGTAGGTTGATCTGGAGTGGCGGCCCAGCATAGGCTGCTGAGTGTGTACCTCCTACACTGCAGTGGGCAGAACCACCTAGTCAGCATGCTTCAGACAAACTGAAACCAACAAAGAAAGAAACTGGGCCTCCTATGTATGCCTGTGTGGAAGGAACAAAAAATATGAGAAGAGGAGGCAACAAGAAAGGGTCCTCAGTCCCCAGTCCTGAGAACACTGATCCAGGAAAGGTAAATGTAAAGGAGAATGAGGACAGAAAACATGCAATATCAGGCATGGCACCAATAGACATAAAGTGATATCTTTGGGACCTCATAGACAAGTTCAAAAGTGAAGTATTTAACCAAGTAAAGCAAGATATAAGTAGAATAATTAAAGAAATGCTAAGCATCTCCCAAGAAAAAACAGATGGTAGAATGGAAGAACAAAAAAGAAGGGGAGAATTGTTTGATGGAGAAAATAGAGAAAACATAGAATACATGAAGCAGGTTCAAGGAAGAGATTCAAGGAATCAAGGAATCATGAAGAGATTACCAGGAAACTAAAAACTCTATTGAAAGCTGGCATAACAGCTTGAAAGAAACTAAGGATAGATTATCTGAAAAGGATAGATTATCTGACAGGTTTGTAATATGGGAACATGAAAGGAAAACTTCTTAAAAATAACAAGGAAACAAGCAGTAACAATACAAAGGCTAGAAGATGACAATCTATAACTTAAGAATAAAGAATGTGAATGAAGAAGCAGGGGTACCAACAAAGGAACTGCAAAGACTATTCACAGAAATAATTAAGGAAAACTTCCCAAACATAGGAAAAGGAAAAGATGCTCAGATGTATGAGGCATACAGAACTCCAGCCACCTATAATCAAAACAGAACTACGCCCAGGTATATAATAATCAAGATTCCAGAAATCCAGTGTAAGAACAGAATATTAAAAGCTGTCAGAGATAAGAAACTTAGAAGGGAAAACCCATCAGAATTACAACAGACTTCTCGGCACAAACCATCAAATCTAGAAGAGCATGGGGCGAAATAATCCAAGCCTTGAAAGACAATAACCTCCAGCCAAGATTGATATATCCTGCACAATTGTCCCTAGAAATTAATGGAGAAACAAGATGCTTCCAAGATAAAGAGGAACTGGGAGAATTCGCAACCACCAGTCCAACTCTACTGAGAATACTACAGGACATTTTAAAGAAAGAGAAAAGCACAAGGATTTCAGGAACAATGGCAGAGAGGCCCCAACGAATGGAACAAAGAGCAAAATGAAGAAGACAAACAGACAACTAATGACAGAAAAAGAGCACAACAGAAATGAGGCAGATTAGATTGGATATAATTTCTAACATAGATGGCCTAGATACACTAACTTAAGAGAAAAAAGAGAATTGCAGGCAGAGTGGATCAAAAGGAAGGGTCCACTGAGAGGCTCTTTATAGGAAATATAATTAGCCTGACCAAAATCAAATATGAGAAAACGGAACTCAATGTGATAGGGAGCCAGAGAGTAATAGGGGTAACTGAACCAGTATTTATGCATAGGTTGAACAGACAGGCTTTAATAAATGAAGAAATATAACTAGAAATCCAGTCCAGGAGTGAGAAAGTTCAGAAATACTTAGGTAAATAGTAGGTTGCCCCCCCAATATAAAACCGTGAGTGTTGGGGAGACCCAAAAATACACAGTTCATCCTGGGGGCGTGAAAGGGGAGCAATAGTCTTAAAGAAAAATAGCACAAGATATAGCTAATAGTGTATCAGGAATTAAAACCCTTATTACTTGCACCACTCCGCTTGGATGGAACTTGTTCCATCCTACTTTGTATACAAGCACTGGATCTGAGGGCACAGATAGCTGTTCCGAAGATATGAGAACATAGCACAGTGGTCATCTTTAATTTCCTTTTAACTCAATCAGGATCCCTGTATGACTTATACTGTTGTATCATGACTGATCTTAGTTAAATCTGACTTGTTTGATTGCTGCTTATTATTGACAGATTTTATTCAAAACTGGTTGCTGGTATCAAGTTGAGGAATATAGACAACTATCCTGAAACTGAATGATTCACTATGATATCCATTCTGATTTGATTACTACCTATTTTTGTAGCTCTACACTATCTACAAAGTTGTATTTCTATTAATCCTGCCATGTACTGATATATTCAATTATACTTTATCTGATGATATATCCAATTCTGTTGATGATAACAAGAAACAGCACAGTGATCATGGTAGAACTCCTTTTATAACAGTTTTATATGTCTTTTTAGTGTTATGTATCTATAGGAATATGTTTAGTTCTGTCCTGGTTTGTTCTGTTTCTCCTTCTAATATTGAAAGGATAGAAACACATGTTAAGACTCATGCTTGTGTAAAACCTATAAGCAGTTTATGAGAACTGATCTTATGACACTGATGAAATGAACAAATACTCCGAAGGAAAGAAAGGGGCACTGCGTTACCCAGTGCTGATTGCAGAGTGTTATGATGTGAAATCCAGCAATATTATTAACCTTTGTTCAGAAGGATTTTAATCTAATAAGTTTAGTTAGGTCTCAACATAAATGAAGATATAGATAAATGTGTACATGTCTAAGTGTATAAGATTGATAGCCATATTACTTAGTTTTTGTTGGATAGTTGAACAGAACTGTTTGCAGTCTCCCTGGTTGAATTCCAATTTATATGTTTTACTTTTGTATCTTCAACAACTATTTGGGGGGAGGACAATATGTATACATCAACTAGGGATTTGTTATTGTTTACTTCTTTGAAAGTATGTACTTTTTTGCCCATTTTCTTTTTTTTTTTGTCTTTCTTTAAATAATAATAATAATAAAAAAGAAATCATGCCTTCCAAGTTTTTTCTTCTGTTTGATGGTTGCTTGGGCTATAATGAGTTCTTTGAATTATCATATACATTTTTTTTTTGTCTTTTTCGTTTTTATTGGTACCAGGGATCAAACTCATGACTGTCTGCTTGCAAGGCAGGCGCTTATGCCACTGAGCTAAATCCCCAGCCCCTATCATGTACATTTAGAATCAAACTAAAATTACTTGATTAAGACTGTACTACAAAGATTAAAAATGAGTCTTTAAGTATAAGAGCAAACTTTCGCTCTCCATTAGGTCTTTTTTAATTTATCTCAGTGGTATTTTTATAGTTTTGGTATGGAAGGACTTCCTTTTGCTTATGAATGGTAGACTAGATGTTGACTGATTTGTTCTGGTCATGGATTGAGTTGATTCAAAGCTGGCCTTTGGATCTAATCATGATCTGTTTCCTGTCCAGTCTTCATTCTTGGAGATGACCTTCCAGGATCCAACTCAAATTCTGGGATATCCACCAAAACGCATTGATAAATCCCTTGCTCTAATTTGTGGCCCTAAATGCCTGTGATGAACAGGAGTTTTGCTCAGTTTCGCAGTCCCTCACCCCGCTGTCTTCTCTCTTATAACCTATCTTACCAGCATAGTAATGTTCTCATGCCTTCCTATCATACTTTTTCCTCCACATGGTTCACAATCTCATTTGTTTGCAATTGTGTTCACAAGCAAGCATTTGGCAAATTTTTTTGTTTTGTTTTCAAACTCCACCTAGGATTACAAACACAGCCATGGCCATCTTTCTCACACAAACACAAACATGGCCATCTTTTGCAAACTTGTAGAACAAATTAAGCTTGGAAACTGAGGTACCACTGTGTATATTTATACATATAAATTAGTGTATATTTATATGGAAATATGTTAAATATTTAAACAAATATTTTATATATATATATTATATTTAAACATCTTTCCTAATTACTTTCAGCAAGGAGGAGAAAGGTTGGTCTGAGACAACCTAGTAAACCATTGGCAAAAGTATCTTTCTTTTCTCCTTTTTCTCTTCATTCTTCCCTGTCATCTTCCTTTGGACTATAACAGTGTTTTATATATCTCATTTGCTGCTATATTTCCAATACCTAGAATAATGCCTATGACAGAATAGAAAACAATGGGTGTTTATTTGGTCAAAAATGAATGAATGAACATTTTAGTTGAGAAAGGACAATAGAAATTGAAAAGAAAATCGCTCTTGTCATTTTCTCAAACCTAAGAAAATATCCTTTCCTGAACATAATTAGAACTGAAATTTGGAATACTTATAGTTGTAGTCTTTTTTAATTTTTTGAAAATTTTAATTGACAAATAGTATTTATAGTCTTTCATTGCTATTTCCTCAAAATGTTTAAATATCTCTAGTCTTTATTTTTCCATTTGTGATATATTAATCTCTTAGTCATGGAAATAGTTTTACTTATCATTAAAATTACAGAGGCCTCAAGAAAAAAAGTAAGAACATTCAAATTAATACTTTCAGGCAGGGGATTTAGCTCAGCGGCATAAGTGCCTATCTAGTAAATTGAGGTCATGAGTTCAATCTCTAGTACAAAAAAAAAAAAAAAAAAAAACCCACCAAACTAATACTTTCAACAAACAAAATACTTAAGCATAAATGTAAGCTTGTTATTTTGTTATTATAATCCTACCAGTGAAAATAAGACAAAAAGTTTGTTATGTTTTAAGAGGTAAAGGTGCACAATTCATTAAAATTACATTTTATGTAACATAAATATTTACCTGTGTTTTCTTGTTTTAGGGCCATTTTAAGTGCCAGATCTAGTTATTTTGCTGCAATGCTGAGTGGCTGTTGGGCTGAAAGCTCCCAAGAGTATATCACTCTTCAAGGGTAAGCATAATTTTTACAAGGCAACATGACTGCAAGTGATTATAAATAATACTCCATACAGAGCACTTTCTGATTTCATGTTCAGGGAAATGTTTCATGTGTAGAAGAATTCAACAAAGTACATTTTCTGAAATAAGAGGTATTAGAAAGCAGACAGTAGCATAGACAGTGTATTAATATGCTCAAAATTCTGTAACAAAATACCCAAACTGGGTGGCTTAAATAATAGGAGCCATTTTTTTCAATTCTGGGGACAGAAAGACCAAGAGCAAGGTGTCAGTATGGCTGGTGTCTGGCCACCATGGCTGGTGGTCCCCTTAGGTTACAAACAGCTACTTTCACACAGTATGCTCCTGTGACTTTGTCTCTGTGTGTGTATTCCAAGAGAGAGCTCAATGGGTCTCATATAAGGACCCTAATCCTGTCCAAACTAGTCTCCACGCCATGACCTCATTTAAACTTTATTACTTCTTTAAAGGTCCCACCTCCAAACATAGTCATGGGCTTCACTATATTAGTTTGAGGAGACACATTCAGTCCATAACAAGTAGTTTCTGATTATGGAAGATTTTAAATGCCAGACTAAAGGGTTTTATTATCTTGTGAGTAAAAAGTATATAGAGATGAATCTATTGGTGAGATTTTATCATTAGACATTTTTAAAATTTTCAATCCATTCTTACTAGAACTGAATTTAGTAAACATTAAAATAAAATAATAACACTAGTTTAACTCTGAATGCATTTTTTTTGTATTCATTAAAATGACATAATTCTGAGTAGTGAAACAAATGTCAAAAGAATTGTATGATTAAGGGATCTTAATACTCAGCAGAAAAATAATTTATAGAGAACACACATCTTTGATTTTTTCCTGGAGGAAATCTTAGTTTTTTGTAGATTAATATAATATATTATATTGTACATATAATATACATCTCTGTTCCTCTGTCCTGAGTGGTAATAATGCCTGACAAAAATATTTTATATTTTATTTCTTTCCCATGTACTATCTCCCTTAATATTTAGAATCAATCCTTGAGATAGAGAAGATATATTTACATATTGCAGGTAACTAAAATAAAGTCAGAAATGTCAAATGTTTTCCCCAGTACAAAAAATGCTTATGCTGAATATCATCACACTTATAGATTACTTAATAGTTCATTCCATGATATTCGTTGAAGAAATTAGAATGTTTCTCACTGACATGTACTCCTAAACTAGCTCAGAATACTTTTTCTATTGTTTAAACTAGTGATTCTCAAGTTTTACCTCAGAGAACCCCCATAGCACCCCTAAATTTCCTGATAGGCATCTTAGGAAACATGTGGCATGGAACTGGGATTTGAGAGGAAATCCATTTGGAAATGGATGCCCCTTCAAATTTTGTCCCTTTTACCTAGATCAAGATGATCTCTAAGTTTAGCTGTAAGAATAAAGGCAAGGGAAGTTTCTTTTTCTCATTCTTTCTGAATCCCCATTCATGAACTGATCAAATTAAACTTCCATGCATCCAAACTTTTATTTATTTTTTAATTGGAAAACATTATTGTATTTATTGAGCTTCAGTTTGTGATTTTACATATGATATTCCTATACATAATCTCTGCCTTTTGATTAAATTACTTGTTTTATGCACATTTAATGTTTTTATTGGTATAGTTGGACTTATATGTGCTTCTGTACTTCTTGTTTTATATATGTCTCATCATACCCAGACTTTTAAATATGAGATCTGCTTAGTAGGAGGAGGTCAGCGAATAAGAAATAGTGGCATCAAGTAATACCTTTTTTTTGTAGCTCTTACCTTTTTCTGTATTTTATTAGTACATGTTTTCAGTGCATAATGAGTACACTTACTGTAGGGGATTGGTGCACGTACATAACACATCTCAATTTTTTTCTCCTTCCCTCCATTCCCTTTTATTTTGCTAGTACTTACCATTTATTTGTAAAACTTTACAAAGGTAATTATCATATATACAATTTGAAAAGCAGACTAATAAGCCAAAGATCTTATAAAATATGTAAGACAGGTACACTAAGTCAGGATACACTTTTAGATACATTGTGCTGGATTACAATGCCTGTTTTCCTCTTTCTCTGTTTGCCTCATATCTTTTGTTTCATGCTTGATATGTATTTGTTTGAGTTTCTTTTGTTTTCCTGATATATGAATTTACTGCTATGAAATTCCCTCTTAGGATGGCTTTCATTGTGTCCCATAGGTTCTGGTATGTCATACTGGCGTTGATTATAGAAACTAATTTCTTCTTTAATTGAGTCTGTGACTCATTGATTATTCAAGATAATATTATTTAATTTCCATGTGCTTGCATAGTTTCTGTGCTGTCTTTTGCCATTGATTTTCTGGTTTCAGTGCACTGTGATCTGATAATATGAATGGGATAATTTCAATTATTTTGCATTTTCTTAAACTTGCTTTATGGTTTGTATATAATCTGTTTTGGATAAAGTCTCATGTGCTGCTGAGAAGCATATGTATTCTGTTGTTGTTGGGTGGAACACTGTAGATATCTGTTAAGTCCATTTATTCAAAGATAACTTCAACTCTGATATTCCTTTGTTGATTTTTTAATTTAGTTGATCTGTTCTTTTGCAAAAGTGGGGTATTGAAATTCCCTATTACAATTATATTGGTGTTTATCTGATTTTTTATATCTATTATAAAGCTGGGTACACCTGTATTTGGTGTGTGTGTGTTTTGTTTCAAGCATTGAACTCAAGACCTCCTGCTTGTCAGGCAAGCCCTGTGCCACTGGACTGTATTCCTTGACCCCGTGTGTTTATAATTGTTAGCTCTTCTGGTGAATTGTTCCCTTAACCAGATTGTAGTGACATTCTTTGTCTCTTCTGATCAGTTTTAGCTAGAAATCCATTTTATCTGAAATTAGGGTAGCAACTTCTGCTTTTATCAAGGTTCCTGTTGCATAGAATACTGTTTTATATACTTTGGTTTTTAATCTATATTTTTTAAAATTTAGCTGTGTTTCTTGTGTGTTGCATATTGTTGGGTTTTCTTTCTTCATCCATTCTGCCAGTCCATCTCTTTTAATTGGGGAATTGAGATCATTCACAATGAGAGTTATTACTGGCAGGTACTGACTTATTTCTGTCTTTGTATTATTTTTCCTTTTGCTTGATTTCCTCATTTTATCCCCTCTTGCCTAGGTGCTCATCCTACCAAATATATTGATTCTTTTGGACTTACTGGTATTGTTGACTTTATTTTCAGATATCCTTGAGAATCTTATAATACTGAATGGTCATAAATTTATTGAGATCATGAATTTATAAATTGGGATGAGTTTATTGAAGTGCTCCTTGTCCTGAAAATACCATATTTCTTCAGTTTTAAAGATTTGCAGGATATATGTCAATTGGAAGTTGTTCATTTTTAAGGCTTGAAACACTTCTCTCTAAGCCCTCCTAGCCTTAAAGGTTTATGTAGAGGAGTTGGCTGTGATTCTAGTGGTTACCTTTGTATGTGATTTGTTGCCTTTCTCGTAACAGCTTTTAAGATTTTGTCCCTGTGATGGACTTCTGGAATGTGGTGTGTAGAAGTTCACTTTTGGTCATGGCTATTTGGTGTTCTATAAACCTCATTTATCTGTAGGTTGATTTCTTCCCCTATTTTTGGGGAATTTTCTGCCATTATTTCTGTGAATGGGTTTTTATGTCATTTTTGTTGTCTTCTGATTTTTCACTTACTCCAATTATTCTTAGATTAGTCTCCTTTACATCACCTAGAGTTGTTAGATCTAGTTTTCATTTTCTTTTGCTGTTTTTATGATGTCTTTGAGTAGTTGGACTTTGATGACATCGTTGACTTCTGGTTCTGAAACTGTATCCTCATATTTGTCCATATAGTCTCTTGGATTTCTGATGAAACTTTTTCATGGATACTAATTCTTTGGCAAACTGGTCATTAATGTTTTGTATTATTTTATTATATAGGTAACTTAGTTTTTATTAGTGTTTTCTGAGAGCTCTTACATCTTTTTGGTTACTACTTTTCCTGAGTTGTATCTTCTCTAATTCCACCAAGTCTCTTTTTGGCCTATTTTCTAACTTTCTCTTTTGAGTAATTCAGGTGTGTAACTTATACTCCTTGAATTGAATTCAGGGGAGTTAGAGGCATTTTGGAGACCCATTTTGTTGTCTTTTCTTTCCATGTTTCTGTTGGTTTTTTGGTTGAGCTTTTGGATGCTTGTAGTCTAAAGTTTGTTGGTTGTAGTATTGTGGAAAACAGAACAAACATAGGAAAAAACAGTACTGAGGAAGTTTAGGAGGCAGTTTATTACACTAGCGAGTTTCTGACTAAGATCTCTCCCGGAGAGCCAGAGCCCAACCTGAGGGCGTTTTGGAGCTTTTATAGGGAGATCAATCAGGAGGTACAAAGGCAGATTCAGTGCATTATGACTGGAAGGTCTGGTGGCATTTTGAGTTGCTAAGGGAGTTTAAACATTTTTGGTTACATTGTAAGGCCACCAGCTGTGGATTAAACAGAGAAAGAAATGTCCCATTACATTTTAAATTGCATTTAAAAGGTCCTTAGACAAGCTTTACACAAAGGAAGGAATGTTTTATTATCAGGTTGGTCTGGACATGTCCACTTGATCTTGGCAGGCTTTTATTTAAAATTCTAAATTCCCTTTCAGTGGACAACTAAAGAGACCTCTTTAGTTGTTTTTCAGTGGTATACTTTGGGAATGACTAACTGTAATTCTTTGTGCCACAGCTCCAAGATTCAACCACCTTGGTTATTTTGAGAAAGGAAGATACAGTCTAGTTAGCCCAGCAACCAAGTTCTCTGGGAACATATTCTCATATTGCGAATATCACAAAGGCAATCTTGAGTGTTGGCTTACAGAGAAACACTGACAATTGTGTGACCCTGTTAATATCAAACAAAACAATTACAGTGGTAATGTCCATGACAAATTAGATATTAACAATACTGTAAGAACCAGTTATGTACGACTGTTGTTGTCAGAGTTTACAAAGGCGAAGATTTAGTACAGCACACATAATTTATAGGACTATTATATAATATTCACCCAAACAGTCAAATGCAAAAGAGTGCAGGAGATCTGTCACACACTAGAGACCCAAAGAATCTAGCTGAGGGCCTGAATCCCATGGCAGTGTCTTACACGAGTCGAGCTAAAGACCTAGAGCCCATGGCAATGACCTCCATAGTCCAACTGGAGCCTAGAACCCACAACAGTGTCTCATGCAAGTCTATCAAGGATCTACATGGGGAAGGCCCAAAGATCAGTAGTAGAAGCTAGAAAGTCTGCACCAGTGGGATCCAGATCTGTGCCAGCAGCCTGAAGACTCTGCATTGAAGCCAGGAATCAATGTTCAGGTAAGGACCAGAGAGCCCCCAAAGTGAATGCAGCCATTCTCTGTGACAGCGAGGTCCCAAGATCCTCCAAGATAATGATAATGGCTGAGTTCACATCAGAAAAACCAGTAAGACAAGCTTCTTCAGGAGAATGAACAGCACACTATCTTCCCCTCCAGTTCTCTTTTTATAATATTGGCAGAAATCCTCAGCCAATATTATACCCAGCACCACACCCAGCTGGGTATTACAAGTTAACTGTTAGTTAAACAACCACAACCACTCTGAATTCTAGAGAAGGGACCAGCCATGATGTAAATGTTAAGGCAACCCCGGAATTGGCTTACAGCTAATATGTGCTAAATGCATCTGCTATATCTCTCTTTATGGTAGAAAAGAATTCACAGTAATTTTACAAAGTTAACTATCAAAAGATTGATAAAGTTTTATGACTATGCTATTAAAGATTTATAGTTTGAGCATAAGGGAATAAAAACCAAAAATGTTAAAACTTTAATTCTTGTGATATAAGAAGGAGAAGAAAGAAGTGGTACAAAGAATCTTATTGGGGAGCAGAAAGATGACTGCAGAATTAGGCAAAGGTAGAACAAAAAACTGACAAGAATAGAAGATAAAAGAAAAAATGAGAAAAGAAAGAAGAGTGAAAATAAGAGAGAAGCATTAAGGGGAAAACATTTAAAAGATAGGAGAGGGGAAAATAGAGAAAAGAATAAAAAGAGAAGCAAGGTTGAAGGACAAAGGAAGATTACCTGAGCACTAAGAAATTACTGAAGATGACTGGAGGGAAGGAAAGAAGAAGAAGGAGAAGAAGGGGGGGGGGACGGGGAGAGACTAAAAAAATGCTTATACTTACATAAAGCACAAATAATTTTTAAAAACAACAAGTAAACTAAAAAAAAAAGTTAAAAAAGAAGAAAGAAAAATTTCTCTGTGATTTCAAGCCTCCTGAGGTTATCTTCCAGAATCTACTACTTTGTGGCAGTATTAAATTTAAGATATGTGCCTGCTCTCACTAGTAGACAAAGGAGGTAGTCAGAGCCCAGATCCTTGCTAGATAATCATCAGCAAGCTGCCAGTAAGATTAGAGTGGGACATTCAAATCCACAGAAATTGCTAAACCTAGTCTCTGGATGTGGAGTTGGAGTCTGGGTCATTTAGCATACAACACTCTGGATGTCTCTTGCTTGTCTGAACAGGGCTCCCTGACCACACATGTTTAGCTTGGCTGTCTCCTATAAATGTAGGAATATAACACTGGGAGCTCTGAGATGAAGCCAGCCTATGGCTGCTCAGAGTCCTGAGTTCTGTCCTCCCTAAAGTGACATCTGACCAAGCAGTCTCGGGATATGGCAAATCTTGGGCTATAGTTACTCACCAGTTGTTGTAGCACGTAGGATCCACTGGTCCCTTCCACTGGTGTTTCTCCCTGAAGGCCTCTGGAGCCACCGGTAAGTGTGTAGATTTCACTATAGTGTGTAGATTTCACTGTATGTGTATAGATTTGTTCTTTCTCTCTCATGAGCCACAAGCCAGGAACTAAGTAGAATATGCAAATTTCCCTCTCCTTTTTCTGCACTGTGTTCAATGTATCTGTAGGTGCCAATTTTCCCATCAGATCTTTCCTAAGTTCCAGAGATTAACCTCCCTTCTTCTTCTTCTCCCTGCACATTCCTCGCCCCCGCATTTGTTATTTTACAGTATCTGGATTTCAAATCTTGGAGAGGCTGTTTAGTGCTCTTTCATCCTCCCAGAAATCCCTCTTTATAGTCTTACCATAATCTTTCATTGTTAATTTATAATGAAGTAAATAGATAAATATTTCCCCTTATAACTTAACTACTGCAAACTTCAGTACCTTGTTAAAGGTAAGCTAAATAGAAGTAGCTAAATTAGTTTTAAAAGTATCGTCCAAATAAGCAAGTAATATATTGTAATAGTGCCATCCATGACTTGGTTCACCATCTTAGAGTATTTTCCCTTCACTTCTTTTATGTTAAAGCAAACCTTACTGTATGATCATACCTAAAATTCCTGTATTGACAGTAGAGGCTCACTACTAATGGATCTACTCCTAGCACTAAGG
The DNA here is from genome assembly GCF_034190915.1 of Cavia porcellus. Classification (NCBI taxonomy): domain Eukaryota; kingdom Metazoa; phylum Chordata; class Mammalia; order Rodentia; family Caviidae; genus Cavia; species Cavia porcellus. The sequence goes on from NW_026947484.1 coordinate 113,901,922, forward strand.
CACTGGAAATGAAATTCCTTTTCTTCTCCCTTTCTAGTACTGGGGATTGAACCTAGGGTCTTCAAATTTATTTCTAGCCAGTTGATTGATTGATTAACTGTTTTGAGACAAGATCTCACTGAGCTGCTAAATTGCCTAGGTTGGGCTACATTCATGATCCTCCTTCTATCTCAGCCTCTTAGAGTGTTGGGATTACAGGCCCATACCACTACACCCAGCTGATACATTTCTTTTTGGAGTCAACTTTTTAAATCTAACTTGATAAAGTTTCATAATATTAAAATGAAAAGTAAAACTATCTCCTGATGGTTATGTCTATACCCTTTATCATTGTCACCACAATGCTATGTGTTTTTCTTTTTCCTGTGGTATCACATATCAAACTAAGTGTTTCAAATTGCTAACTAAAAATTTATTAGTATTATGGCATATAAAGCTGCTGGAAGGCTCAAGCAATTGAGGAATTTTACTTTTCAAAAAACTACATATTTGATTACATCCCAGAGGGCAGACCAACTGGAGGACAGTGAGTCTGCACTCTGTGCTGCTTCATTACATCCTGGAGGGCAGACTGAGTGGAAGAGAGTGAGTCCAAGCTCTGCACCCCTCTATTACATCCAGGAAGGCAGGCCACCTGGAGGGAAGTGAGTCCATACTCGTGCCCCTCCATTTCATCCAAGAGGGCAGTCTGTGTGGAAGAGTTTGAGATCCAGGCCTCACCCATTGCATTCCAGTGGCAGGCAGCTAGAAGAGTCTAAGACCAATGCGAACTCCAAGACCCAGGACAACAGCCTGGCACACAGACACACACACATCTCTGGAGGGTAAGTAATCAGTGAGGCCAGTAACATGGAAGCAACTGAAGCATCAGTGATGACAAGCAGTTGGAAGAACCCCACCAAAAAAAGACGAATTTCAATCCTCACATCCAGAGGCTAAGATTAGGTCCACATTCAGCACATTCTGGGATGAAAAATGGACATTATCACAGAACTGTAAACACCAAGAGAATAAGCTGAACATAGATGCCCTGTGAGCCTGCCAACTGCCATCAGGGACCAGTAGCCAGCACCAGTGGGGAGACCAGCCAGCCAAGCTCCTGCTCACCTCCTACCATCAGAGGAGCCTCCATATAGTTGCATGTATCTACAAAAGCCAGCCCAGCAGCACCCCCCAGGAACCTAGGATAAGGGAAACCCAGGTACCTGAGCCATTCCCTTACACTGTGGATAGACAACCAATGCAGGAAGTGTCTGGGACTCCACAATCAGCTTGTTGGGAGGAGACCAAGAGAATTTCAAGATGGAGCAAAAGGCAATCTCAGACCTCCAGCCCACACAGAACAATTCACGGAGACATAGTCATGGAAGAAAATGGAAGTCACATACCTGAAATTTCTGAGAAGATAGCAACTGAAGTAAAGAAACAACTTCATGAGACTGTAAAAGTAATCAGATCAGAGATAATTTCTCAGGTAAAAGAAGAAACCACAAACAATGGAAGAATTGCTGAGTATATCTGAAGAAGACATAGTAAAAAAGAGAAGCATAGGAAAATGAGGGAAACAATACAGGAAAGAACTACAATATGTGAAACAGATTCAAAGAGCTAGCTAGGCAATTAAAAAGTTGATTGAAAGAGACTGAAGATAGACTTTCAGACTTTGAAGACAGGACTGCAGCTAATGATCATGAAAGGAAAGATTTCTTAAAAGTACCAGAATATAACAATTCAGTGGATGCAAGGTGATATGAAGAAAAATAATTTAAGAATGATAGATGTCAGCCAAAAAGCAGGGGTCAATACATATGACATTAAAATTCTATTTGTAGTCGTAGTAGCAGAAAACTTCCCAAGTATGGGAAAAAGACCTGACATACAGATAAGTGAAGCGTATAGAACTCCAACCAGCCATAACCAAAATAAATCTATACCCAGACATACAATAATCAAGCTCCCAGAAATTCAGCATAAGAACAGGCTATTAAAGGATGTTAGAAAAAAGAGATAGATCGCTTATAAAGGAAAACCCATCAGAATCATGGCAGACTTCTCAACACAAACCATCAGTCAAGAAGAGCTTAGATGAAGTGTCTCAAGTCTTAAAAGAAAACAACTTCCAACCCAGATCGATATATAAAACTATCTTTGAAAATGGAGAAATAAGGTACTTTCATGATAAAAAACAACTGAAGGAATTCATGACCACCAAACTAACCCTACAAAGAGTGCTGAAGGATATTCTAGAGAGAAATAAAGATGACTGTGGTTCTAGGAACAATAGCAGAGGTCAGGCAATTGAACAGAAGAGAAAAGTTGAGGACTAGTGGCAGGAGAATAGTATGGTAGAGATGAGTCAGTGCATGTTGATTATAACTATGAATGTAGATGGCTTCAACTTAACAATAAAAAAAAAAAACCCACAGGCAGAGTTGGTCAAGAGATAGAATCCATCAATATCCTGTATACAAGAAACACATTGGACTCAAAAGAAAATTCATGGACTGAAGGTCAGAGAAGACAAGGCATTGATCCTTATGATGGAGACCTAGAAAAAAGCAGGGGTAGCTTACCCATCAACCACAGAATGGATGGGAAAGATATGGTATTTTTATACAATGGAAAGCTACTCAGCTATAAAGAAGGATAGCCATGAATCTCTTGTAGATAAATAGATGCAACTTGAGATCATGCTTATGAATGAAATGGTTTGGACTCGCATGGGTGAACATTATGTTGTCTCCCTAGCATAAAAAACTGAAGGAGTTGGGGCTGCGGATTTAGCTCAGCGGCATAAGCACCTGCCTCACAAGCAGGCAGTCGTGAGTTCAATCCCCGGTACCAATAAAAAAGAAAAAGACAAAAAAAACCAAAAAAAAAACCTGAAGGAGTTAGTGGGATCCAAAATATATAATAGATACTGTGAAAGTGAAAGGAGAGGGAATTACTAAGAAGGGAAGATGGTAGCCATTGTTAATTTATTGCCTTGCTTTGAAGTCCTATATTGCTTTTATTGTTTTGTTTTAATTGGTTTTATTCTGTTTTGTTTTGTTAGATTCTGTTATGTCTGATGGTATGGTCAACTATTTTGAAGTTAACAAAATATTTTCTGGTAGCTAATTGCTGATTTCCTTAGTTATCTTGCTTTGAAGTCTTGTATCACTTTCATTGTTTTGTTTTGATTGGTTTTATTCTGTTTTGTTTGATTTTATTATGTTTTATGGTATTGGCAACTATTTTGAAGATACCATGAGGCATTATGATTGCCATTGTTGATTTCTTATGTTGTTGTGAAGTCTTATACCGCTCTCATTGTTTTCTTTTGCTTTGATTGGCTTTATTGTTTCATTTTGTTTGGTTTTATTCTCTTAAAAATAAAATTTTTAAATTTTAGGAACTTTTATAACAATATGATTTATAAAGCAAATTTCATTTTCTCATCAACATGTTATAAATATAAGTAGATGTTTCTATGGAGAACGTGGTCTAGTAGATTATGAGCTTTGGTGTCCTTACAGGAAGCCCTATAAGGATAGCCCTAATTTAATACAGGACTTACATTTCCTGAGCTTCCTAAATTTGAAAGGATTATGTGCAATACAGCGAGGAAAAAACTCCTGGCATAGTGCTGGTACATAGTATGTAGTGCTCATTAATGTTTGTCCTTTTAATTTTCTAAATTGCATTGTTCTCATTTTTCTAAAGAGAAAAAAGGTCAAGTAAATAACCATTGCCAGTACCAGGACAGCAGTACTGCTTTGCATTATTAGCAGCTTCTTTTGGAACTACATAGCTGTTACTATGAAGAATGTTTTTATATATATGAAATCCTTTCTGTCCTTACAGAAGCATTACGTTTTTAATATTTATAACTCAGAGATACAATGTATACAATATTTTTCAAGAGGTACAGCTTTCAATAAATTAAGGTGGGAATGTTGGAGTTCTATAATCATAGTTCCACCCATGCCAAAGAGTTGGGAAGCAGAAAGCTATAAATAGGAGGAAGATATCCTTTTTTAGTGAGAGAAAAGAAATTTTTTTTCACATACTAGAGTGGAAAAATTGAGCTGCAATTGATACTTCTATAAAGGAACTCTGTGTATTTCTATTGTCATAAGTAAAAGTCCTACAGTGGTGGCATGAATGTTGGAGCATAAATTTAGATTTTCTCTTCTCAGATGATTTCTAGGTTTGTTCCAAACCTTTAGGATGATCTTTTGACATTTAAATCATATGTCTCTTCTGACTGAAATATTCTCATGTTATAATATGACAGTGTAAATTAAGCCCAAACTCTTGTTGGTCTTTTCTCCACCCAGCTTATTCCTTAGGGCTTTTGCATTTGTTATTCCTTCTGCGTAAGAGCTTTTCCACGTAGTACTTTTCCATGGCTGATGGCTTCTCATGCTTGAAATCTGAGATCAAGTGTCGCCTTACCATATTACCACATCTACAGTAGCTATACTCCAAGTTCAGTTGCTCTCTTTTATTATCCTATTGCCTTCATGGCATTTTTGATTATCCAAATTACTTTCTTTATATATTTGTTTACTTATTTATTGTTTGTGTACTCCTCCTAGAATATAAGCCCCTTGTAGTCCCAAGGTCTAGAATAGAACTCAACAGTGAATATGAATGCATGGACAAACAATAGAATAAACCAATGAAGGAGTTCCTATGTTACTTTAGCCTATACACTTAGGAACCTGAAACATTAGAAGGCATGGTGATTTTATAGAATCAAGTGCATGATTGATTTCTGGTCTTATATCCTTGTTCTGTTAGTTGTTCTTGTTTTAAACTCTGAGTACAAGTAATGTTTTCATCTCCTACAGCATTTAGTTGTAATATTGCTTTAATTCTTTCCATTTAAACTATGGACTGCTGGAGTAATTTGTCTATGACAATTGATCATGTCTTTATAAATACTTTCTGTAAAAATATAAATTATTTACAACATTATAACAAGAGTGCAGCTTAGTAAAACATTTGTTCAAACAGCAGGAAAATAGTTTCTTGCTGTTTTTATAGCTATCATATATTGATACATAGGCTCAAATGTCTAGATTTTGCTGCTTATTTTAATAAAAAAGACCCCTTTTTATTTAGTCCTCACCTTTTGCTTAAACATGTCAGGTTTTAAATAATTCTTTCAATGTAATAGCCAATTCTCATTAACATTGATAAGAATGTCTTGAGAAATCTGAGGAAAGAAGTATTAAATAGCATACATTCTAGTAATTATTCTAGTAGTGTAGATTAACATACCACAAATAATATGGCTTCATTATTCTGAGATTAAATCTTTTTGTATCCATAATATATAAATGAGACTATCCATAGTATGTAAAAGACACTATTCAGATATTTCCATTTTTTCCTAAGTAATAAAAATAGAATTTTTATTTATCAGAAACATACTTATCTATAGTACAGGCCAGTGATATTTATTAAATTAATATTTAAATACTTTCAACTCAGTGTTCCTGTGAAGGTTCAGGAGGAAGATCTGAGTTCTTCTGTGTCTAATAAGCTAGTCATTAAATGCTCCTCAAACACTTACTGAGTATACATTACTTAAGGTCATAGACTTGAAGTAAACACCTGTCTGAGCCTTGTCCTCTGGAACTCCATTTCTTTTCTTCTTACCTTTTTCATTTTGTTCCTTTAGATTAGGTAGATATTAGGCACTATGCTTGATGATCTTTGAGGGTCTTACCAGCACTGTCTCATCAAGATTCTACTATAGAAATCCAGTTATACAGCTCAATGCAAGCTCAAGGTTCACAGTTTGATTGCCATTACAAAAAAAAAAAAAAAAAAAAAAAAGATATTACTGCAGAGTTCCAGTATTATACAGGGAAAAGAAATTCTTTTTTTTTTTTTTTTATTTAAGAGGAAAAAGAGAAAAACACAAAACAAGACAAAGCGGTGTAAGGGTACACGTAATACAGAACTACAAAAAAAAAAAAACATAACAGTAAGAAATCACCTGTTAGTAGATTACATATTATCATCTTGAAAATAGTTGCTCAAATCACAGTATCAAAGAATACAAGGTGGACATTCAAACAGGGAGACTGCAAACAGCTGTGTTCAATAATCCAAAAACATTGATATAGTCAGCTATTTAACACCCCTAAACACACTTGCTGTTATATCCGGGAAAAGAAATTCTTCTGTCCTGCGAGTATTGAATCAATTGTGACGTTTTCCTGGTACTAGAGATGCAAAGTTAAATAGGATGGGAGTCTAGAAAGAGACAAATACATAAAGACATGGCAAGACACTTTGATAAGTATATTAATGAAAGTAAATGTAGAATAATGCTTAAGAGACCAGATTTTGAAATGATTCTTTTTTAAATTCTAGTGGATTACTAGCCATTTGACTGTGGACAAGTTATTTAATTTCATTTTTTAAGTGTATAAAAGAGGTTAATAATAGTACCTATACTGTTGAGTTGTTATGATGATTAAATGAGCCAGTAACACTGAAAGAGTATATTAGCTTAGAGACTGTCTCACTATGATTCCTCAATAAATGTTAATTATTGTTTGTAACATTGAAGTTTTTGTTTTTGTTTCTGCTGTGACAGCATTAAGGAAACAGGCAGAAGTAAGGAGCCACCTATGTTGTGCCTGAAAGACGAAGTAAGTGTAGAGAGAGAGCATTTTAAGAACAGTGAACAGTATTGCTAAGGCATGAATATATAAGGAATTACGTTGTTTAAGTGTAGAAAATGAGTATATTCATTTATCTTGGGACAGCTAGTAGAGAAGGAGAAATAGAGGTCAAATATAAAGTATTAGACCAAGCTAAAGAATTTAGAATTTTTTCCCCTATGGGCTTTGGAAAATAGATGAAGAGTTAGAAGTAGGATTTGTTCTTTAGCAAAGTTGTTCAAATAACAATGTGAGAATGCAACCAGAAAATTTTAAGATGGAACTGTATGTGAGAGGATATGTCATAGTTCAGATGGGATAAAATGAATGAGTAAACCAAGGCAGTGAGAAGGGAATTAGAGAGAAGAGGCTGAACTCAAGAAATTCCTGAGGATGTAATGACACAGTATAATAAGGGAGAGGAGAAGATGAAATCTCAAGTCCAGACTTAGGTATCTAAGTGAATAATGTTTGTGTCAGTTTTCAGGAGGGCTTAATAAATAGCATACATATTTCCTTCCTGTTCAGAATAAAACAAAACAACAAATAAAGTAAGAAAATAATTCCTTTATTATTCATAATCACTGTTAAAACAGTTGAATGAATTTTGTTGGAAGATCTAGAGTTGGTTTGCTTATTGAATCCATTTAAATCAACCCATGTAAGAAATCTTAAGGCATAACAGATATACTGTCCCTCCCCATCACTTCTCACTGATTCAGCAGGAAAGAAGAAACCAAATTACCTTTCATTTTGAGTTCAGTCAATGATTGCTTTTTACCAGCCCAACAAATTGTTCCCCTTGGTACAGAGGAATAGAGAGTAGAATAAGATGCAAGTTACCTTATGACAGTGTTGTCAACAGAATAGAAATAACAGAAGACTGAGTTTGGAGTGGGGAGGAAGAAGGAGATGACTTAGTTTTTTCTCCTGCTAATTATACAGTTTTATGGGCTAAATTACAAAGAAAAAAGGTTATTTTGGTTGATAGGTCTTTTCCAAGGTTGATGGTTCTCATCTGATGATGGTTTTCCTATTGATGACAGAAGCCCAGGGTGATGCATGGTACGATTTAGTGAGATATAGGGAGCACTCAAGAGACATAACCAAACTGGATTCTGTATTGGAGCCTCTCTGAAGATAATTCATTAATCCATTATCACATGAATAGGTTAATCCATATATGAGGTAGAGCCCTAATCCTTTCTTAAAGGTCCTACCTTTTAATGTCTTATAATAAGGATTAGATTTCAGAATCAGTTTTGGAGAGAGCAAACTATATTCAAACCATAAGAGAAGTCACAAATTTAGAATTTAAGATATAGTAGTCACTCTAAATACTCTATCACTCTAAAATATTTCCTAAGTTGTCTTTACCTTTTCATAGTATAATGAGACATTAACCCAGTTAGAATCACTGATAACTATTACAATTCAAGAAATGCCTACAGCACAAGATTGGATAGTAATCAAAATACATGCATTGAACACCCCAAAAATGTGAAACTAAGGGGCAGAGGATGATCAAAGTATATAGTGTTCCAAAATAAAATGCATTAATTCATGTAAGGCAGGTGTACTAATAAAAAATGATGTGAGACAAAAGGAAATATATACAGAATAACAATAATATTTCTAGTAAATGCAGTTGTTATTAAAATACAGTTGCTATTAAAACCAGAAGCTGTTTTTTTCCTTTTTGCAGTGCTGGTAATCAAACCTAAGGCTTCATACATACTAGTACTTACCAGTATCTCTAATGAATCAGAGATTAGATAATGACCTCTAAAGTCTCCTCAACTCTAAAAGTCTGTAAAAGAAGATGCTTGGGGGCTGGAGATTTAGCTCTCAAAGGCATAAGCGCCTGCCTTGCAAGCAGGCAGTCGTGAGTTCAATCCCTGGTACCGATAAAAAGGAAAAAGACAAAAAAAAAAAAAAGAAGATGCTCGATAAATAATCAATGATTTGATAATACACTAATAATGTCTTATAATTCATGCAGAAATCCACAGGCTTGCTTCATTTTAATGATATATATGTGTATATATATATTATATATATGTGTATATATATAATATATATATATATGGGTGATGTTTAAACATATAAATTAGAACTTTTCTTTGGCTTAAAGTTTTGTGAAACTACAAAGTATATCACTAATATTAAACTTAATTTTTCTGAATTTGAGTTTTGTTTTATTTTGCAGTATAAAGCATATAGAAATGAATGTTATGATGCATTTTATCTATGGAGGAACTTTGGATTTTCCAGACAAAACTAATGTTGGGTATGTATTACTTTTTAATATGTTTAAATAGAAAATCTTAATATTTTACATGTTTTGCTTTGATGTGCTGCCATGTCAATGAAGTAGGAGCAATCCTTAAATTTTCTGACCTATTATGTTGTCTCTTGAGTATGTTTAAGGAATATCTAAAAACAATGTTACCTTATTTAGAATAAAACCTGATATAGTAACTCATAGTAATAAGATTACGAAAACTTTTCATTAGGCTTAAATTGTTAGAATCTTTTTCTTTCTTTTCTACCCTCTCCCTTTCCTTTCTTTCTTTTGCAAATTTAGGGTTGAATCCAGAGCCTCACCCACAATACACAAGCAGTCTCCCACTGAGCTATTTCATCAGCCCTTTTTTTGTTTTCTTTTTTTTTCTTTTGCTTTTTTTTTTTTTCCTTTGAGATAGGATCTGTCAAATTAAAAAAAAAAAGAGAGAGAGAGATAGGATCTGTCTAAATTGCTCAGACTGGACTCAGTTTTGCAGTCCATTAACCAATATTTTCTCTAAAGTTGAGTATTATTTTACTACTTTGTTTTTAAATTTTAGAGTTTTTTAAAACATGAAAAGAAAAACCTTAAAACTTATTTAAAGAATATGACAGTATCCTAAAAATCAGTAATTACATTATTCTTAGAGGTTATATAGTGAAATACAATTTAAGCTTATAAAATTCTACTAGACAGTGAAATTCTCTCTTGTTCTCCTTTTCCAGATGTCTTCCCTTTTCTTTATATTCTAACATGAGTCAAATGAAACATCCTTTCAATTTTAGTAATTCATAGAAATTCTTTTAATTTCAAAATGAATAAATATTTTTCGGGGGAACATAATTGTAGATCGCAGGGATTAAGTTTTAAAGTTTCTTCTCCCTGGCAACCTACATGAATTTTTATTATGCTTTCAAGGCTTGTTTTCTATGTACCTAAAGTATGTATAGGTAATTGAAAATACTAGCCTAATGAAAAAAAACCTGCTTGCTGATTGGATGCTGTCTCTAATCTTAGAGTCATTTGTAGATATTTTTGATATGGTAAGCATCAATGAATTCCCTCCCAAACTCTTACTAATTTCTTGGAAAGATTTATGTAACATGTATAGCCTTCAAAGCAGTTTCCTGGAATTTGTTTTGTATTTCACTGAGCGTATAAGGGAAATTTGAAACATCTCCAAATTTACTTTTTTGTTATTCCTGAGCCAGTGCTTTTCAACTTTTGCCTATGTCCTTTTCATGATCCATAAAGAGTGTTTATGATGTTAAATACAATGTTAGGATTATAATTCAGATTCTTTTTTTCTGAACAGACTATAGATTATCAAGAAATTACTGTATTATGCTTTGGATTTTTAAATTTGGGAATTAACAGTACATCTATTTTTATTTTAGTCAGATACTCAGTATTGCTGATATGTATGGACTAGAAGGTTTAAAAGAAGTAGCAATCTACATTTTAAGAAGAGATTACTGTAATTTCTTTCAGAAGGTAATTATTGAGTCTCAGAAATCTTTACCTAGTGGTTGAAGTCACTCTTATTACCTATTAGATTGTTCACTTTGGTAGTAATAGTGTTTTAAATGTTAAAAATATTAAATCAGTTTAACTAGTAGGAGCCCTTAAAAAAAACCACACATGGACAAAGGGCACCAGCATCTGAATTAGAGCAAGGTCAAGCACAAATCCCTAGCACCATCTTATTATCCACTTAATTACGTAAGATGATCATAAGCATCTGTGCCCTGTTGCATAGAATTAAATCCAGAAAATGCAAGTGCTGGAGACTTGAACTTACTATGAAGCCCAGGTGGCCTCAAATTCAATAGATGTCAAATGAAATAGGTGTTAAAACTATATTAAACTTCAATAATAAAACCAGAAAGTTATGGAATCTGCTTATAATGTCATTAAGAGATGATAAAGGTGAAAATTTGAAATAGCTTACTTAAAAGAATTAGTTGGGGAGAAAAATTTTATATTAGTATCTCCTTTAAGATGAAACTCTTTCAATAAACCAATTGTATCTTTCTAATACTGTAAATGTTTTGTGAGTAGTTCTTGTACCATTACCTCTATTTTTTGATGTGTCCATGAATATGTAGGTTACCTGCAGTATCTTGGTTTTACTTTTAACAATTATTTAATTTTTAAAATTATTTTTTATGTCTGATGGGTTATGCTGCTGAGCTAAATCCCCAGCTCAGTAATACTGTTTTATAATTCAGTGTATTGGTCATATCTTATAGTGGGCATACCAAATGCTTCTGTCTGATTGACGATTATAACTGGGGTTTATTTTGGGAGAAAGGCTTACAGTCATCCTGAAAAATCATACTAGTGCTTATTTCCTGGTTGGGCATTATCTGGGAGGAAGTACAGTAGTAATATTTATGCTTCATGAAGCAGATTAGACTATAAAGTTGTACTGGAAAGCGAGATGCCAGAAGTTATCATACTACTTTTACTTATAAAAATATTTAAGCTAAAAAAGTTAGAATAAAAATTATGTGTATTGTAGCAGCTAAAAGATCTCAAATGCCATTCTAAAAAACTAAAAGTTACCTGAGATACTTGATTTAAAATAATAACAGAATTTTTAAAAATTTTTGGGAGCAATTATAGGTTTACAGCAAAATTTATAAGGTCCAGAGATATCCCATATATACACTACCTCCACACTTGCATAATCTCTCTATTATCAAAATCCCTTACTAGAGTGGTACATTTGATACAATTGATGAACATACTTTGACACATAATTATAACCCAAAGTCTGTAGTTTACATTGGGGTTCACTGTGCATGTTGTATATCTCATGAGTTTGGAGAGAGGTATAATGGTGTGAATCCATCATGATAGTATCATAAAAAGTCATCCCAATGTCCTAAAAATTCTTTCTTTTCTTTACCCCCTGGAAATCACTAATCATATTACTGCCCCCATAGTTTTGGGATTTTTTTTAAGATTGTTATACAGCTGGAACCATATATGTATTATATAGCATTTTCAAATTGGCTTCTCATTAATATTAACTTAGTAATATTCAAGTTTCTTCCATGTCTTTTCATGGCTTAAAAACTCTACTCTTTTTAGTGCTGAATATTTCCTTGCAAGGCTATACTATACTTTACTTATGCATTCACAGAAAGACATTTTAGTTGCTTCCAAATTTTGACCATTATGAATAAAAATGCTATAAAAAAATCTGTATGCAGATTTTTGAGTGCCAAAGTGTGTTTAAGAAACAAAACTTTGGACCCAGGGATATAGCTCAGCAGCACAGTACCTACCTGGCAATCATTCAGTAGGTTATGAGTTTGATTCCTGGTACCAAAAAAAAAAAGAGACAAAATTTAGGACATTGACTAGAGCACGTACTGGAAGAAATTAACTTTAGATAAAGAACTGTGAGACATTTTAAAACTCATTGATATTTAAATTTTATATATTTATTTCATAGTTTAGGCATCTAAATTAGATTTTCTTTATAAGCCAAATACTTTTAATGCCTTTGGTAATTGAAAAAGAATAAATGTGGTGCTTTCTATCAATTTTAGCCTGTTCCCAGAACGCTGACATCTGTAGTAGAATGCCTACTTATTGCACATTCCGTGGGAGTGGAAAATCTTTTTGATGACTGCATGAAGTAAGTTATCTTAAGTAGTGCTACTATTATTAATTTAAGGATTTTGTTCTTTTATTCTGCTAATTTTGTGGCTATTTTAGAGTCACACACAGTATAAGTAGCTTAGTTGTACCAATTGAGTAGAAATATTGATTTAGATATTATCAATTTATTTTAGCTGAACCACAGTTAAGTTAAAATCATTGTCCAATGGATTTAAGTCATATGTTTATAGAAAAGGAAATATAATTAAATCTACCTTAGAGCTCATAAAATTAACAGTCAGGGTTAGTTAAATATATATATATATTTATATAATTGAAAACAAAAATGCTTTTATAATAAAAAATAATATCATCTCTCTGACTTGGAATTCTTTGATTTTAATAGGTGGATTGTAATGCATTTTGCAAGATTTTGGTCTGAGAGAAGTTTTGCAAATGTACCTCCTGACATTCAGAAAAATTGTCTTCATATGTTGATCCAGTCTTTAGTGAGTATTATAACCTACATACTCTGGTTTGTATGTGCCATCAAAAATTTATTTAGTTTTGAATAGTAATTTCAATGATTTAAATGTATATGGAGTATTATTATTATATGTATATGGAGTATTAGTATTATTATCATAAAAGTAAGATGAGAAAATTCTGGATAACCCATAATCAATTCTGAGAGCCTAGTCTTAAACTTATACTCATCTGAAACTCCTAACAATCAATTTCATCAGTCAGGTTTCAGTCAGAAGATAAAACTGCGAGGAGGTATATGGTGGTTGTCCAGAGATGGTAGTTGTCCATTGGCTTAGCAAAGCAGACTAAGCAATATGTGGACATAGCACTGAAACTTCTCAATGGTGCAATTCTCCAAGAGATTCAGCCAGCTGCTTGGTGCCAGGTAGATTATATTAGATTTACTTCTATTATGGAAAGCCAATACTATGTTTTCACTGTAACAGACATTGCTATGTATATAAATTTTCCTCTGTAGTCATAATGATTCTGCTAAAACTGGGATTCATGATTTACAGAATATATTAGTCATCATCCTGGTATTCTACACAGTATCACAATGATTAAGGAACTCGCTTCATAGCAAGTAAAGTACAGTAGTGGGCCCATGCTCATAGAATTCACTGGATTTATGAACTTCCTTATTGTCCTGAAGCAGTTGACTTACTAGAATGGAAAGGCAACCTTTTAATGACCCAGAAACAGTCCTAACTAGGTGGCAATTCCTGTGGTCTTGGGCCAGTATACCATAGGATATGATATGTGCACAATTCCATTTTTTATTTAAAGTGATACTTCTCCCACAGTCACAGTTTATGGGTCCAAAAGTCAAGGTGTGGAAATGGGAATGGTTCCATGCAAAATTATTCCTACTACTCTATTAGCAAAATTTTTGCATCCTTTCTTGCAGCTTTGGGCTCTGCTAGTCTAGACGTATTAGTTTCAAAAAGAATGCTTCCCTCTAGGGACCCAATGATTCCACTGAATTGAAAGTTTGAGATTGCCTTCCTCTGGCCAATTTGGGTTATCTGGGAGAAGTTTCGCAAATGTACCTCCCAACATTCAGGAAAGTTCATAGGCAAAGAAGGGAAATTACTAATAGATTGAGCCTGGATTTTAAGGGAGTATTGAGTTGCTACTATACAGTGAGTAGAAGGGAAAACAGCTGAAATGCATTATTCCCAGGTTCTATGACTACAATCAGTAAAAAACAAAAAACTATAACAAATCTAATTTAGATAGTGTTGATAATGAAAGTTTGGACCACTGTACCAGATAAGGAACTATAAACAATGGAAATACTTGCTGAGGACAAAGGGAATATGGAATGGGTAGTGGAAGAAAATAGTTATAATAACAACTATGAAAATATACTAGTTACAGAAATGAGTGCTGTAGAAGTTATGATATGTAGTATTCATTTCCCTTTTTATATTAACATATTCATCTATATGTTAACTAAATATTTGTTTTTCTCCCACTGTCTCCTTCCTCTACTATCTAAGACACATTAATAATCATTAACTTTAATCTATGTTTAAGTTACAAGATCAGGGAAAACTGAATCAGTTTGAAGAAGAATGAGTATCAACAAAAATAAAAAATAACCGTAGCTTCTCTTTTAAGAAGAAGTTAGCATGTTTGTTGCATAGAAGTTAGTTGTGTCATTTTAGGCAAGTCACATAACTCTTACTGTCTCCATTTGGGATTTATTACAGTTTATAGATGTATGCAGGGTGCTGAGTTGACAAGGGATTGACTGTATTCGCCTAATATCATGTTAGCATGAACTGTACTTCCTAGAATTTTCATCTGTGCGTATTTCCAGTTAGACTGGCCACAAAAAAAAAAAAAAAAAAAAAAAAAAGCCAGTTTAGTGGGAGTTTTGTAGAGTAGAAGTAGTTAGAGCAGGTACTTTTTACTTTTTACATGGTGGAGTATATCAGTGCATCTTGTTGACATGGAACAGCAGTCAAGCCTGCAACTGTTCCATTTTGCCCTGTACCTTGCTTTAGCTTCTTAGTCCTGAACTGGGTCTGTATTTACCTGTATAATAAAAGACTCATACCCATCTCACCCAGGTTAGAGACTGAAACTGATGTGAATTAATTGTTGGGGTTTCCAGCTAGTGCTTTGGGTGTCAAGTTGGTCTCTTCTAAACTGCTTGTCCTGTGAACTTCAAACTATATAAAGGGCTGTTTAGCTGTATCTCACAATTGTTTAAGGTCAAGTCTCTGTAACAATTTCATATACACACACACCCACCAATACCTCTAAGTGGTTCCTTTTTTTCTGATTGAACCCTAAATGATAATATCGGATTGAGTTACATAGAAGATACATCTAGATCTAGGAAAATAAATATAGGGTATTAGTTCATTAAGTGCCACTTTGAATAATAAATCTAAATCTTCATTTATGCTACTAAAGGATGGTTTTACTTTACTTACAAATTTAAATTTGAAATAACCAGAAAAATGAAAGAATAAGGAGTCTTCTTTTTCTCTTTTTTAAAATAGTTACAAACTGATCTTTTGTAATATTTTTAATATTACAAATTTAAAATGTTATTTTAATATTACAAATTGATAATGTTATTTTTAAAAATAAGAATTGTAAATTGTGTTACATTTTTACACTAAAAAAATAAAGGACTTTGTAGTTTGAATATGTACTGTTTTTACAGTAGTTTCCTTGTCATTGAATAGTCTTGGTTCATAAAGGCATTGCCACAGTTCTTTTTTTTTGGTCTTTTTGAGATACGATATCTTTATGCAATTCAGGCTGACCCTTAGCTCACTTTATTACCCAAGCTGGTCTCAAAATCACAGTGAGCCTTCTGCCTCAGTCTCTGCCTAAGTGCTCGGATTACAGGCATGTGCAATTATGTCTGATTGCCCCAGTTCTAATTTAGTGCAGTAGAAGTATTATTTACTACTTGTAGTAGTACCCATATGTAGTGGAATTTTGTTCAAACCATTACAGTTCAAATACTTTCATGTGTGAAATAAGATAATGTGATAGGTGCTCAACATGGCAAAGTTTATTTCCTTGAGTATGGACCTTGATGTTAAGAAGTTTACAGATTGATTCTTGGGAGAACATGGCGGACAGATAGCAGCAGCTACGGAGGCTCTCTGAAAGACCCAGCTTAGAATTCAGGAATGGTGCAGAGCAAGGAATCATAAGCAAGAGGAGATATGCCCTGCTGACCCAAGAATGAACTGGGCTGAGAGAAACCAACTGGCAATGCAATCCTGGTGCTATAACAGGAACAGAAAAGCCTTAGTGTGGAAGCTGGAGCCCGCACCATTGGAAACTGCAATTTGGGTTTCCCACCGCCGCTGCTGCGTCTGCATCCGCTCGGCAGGCTTGGCAGGAAGAGAGACGCGCGAAAGCTCTGAGAAGGGGAATAGGTGAATGGAGTTGAAAGCAGGACGGGCAGGGAGCTGTGCATTGACCTGTGATGAGTGAGAGAAACTGGGACTCTTCCACGGTCTAGGAGACTCCAGCGACATTCTGGGACCGGACAGACTTGCGGGAACAGGGCACTGCAGTGACTTCAGTCACGTATCCCCCTCTCAAGCGGGATTGGTGAGCAGTGCCTAGCCTACGTGACGCTGCTGGCTGAGACCCAGTAGGCTAGCACAACCCAGGTCCCAGCGCCTGAAAGTAGATTGACCTAGAGGGGTGGGCCCCGCATACGCTGTCTGGTCTGCAACTTCCTGGTGCACAACTTCCTGGCTAGG
Organism: Cavia porcellus; assembly: GCF_034190915.1. NCBI lineage: Eukaryota > Metazoa > Chordata > Mammalia > Rodentia > Caviidae > Cavia > Cavia porcellus. The sequence continues at coordinate 113,918,769 of NW_026947484.1, forward strand.
TGGGAACACCTAGCCGGCACAACTCAATCAGACTGTGGCCGACAACGAAGGAAGCTGGGCCTCCTATATAAGGAACAAAGAATATGGGAAGAGGCAGCAACAAGAAAGGGTCCTCAGCCCCCAATCCTGAGAAAGAGGCAGTAGCAGACATAGCACCAATAGATACAAAGCGCTATCTCCAGAGCCTCATAGACAAGTTCAGGAATGAAGTTATTAATGACCTGAAGCTAGACATAAGCAGAATAGTTAGAGAAATGCTAAGCACCACCCAAGAAAAAACAGATGGTGGAATGGAAGAACAGCAAAAGGGAGAATTGTTTGATGGAGAAAATAGAGAAAGCATAGAATACGTGAAGCAGGTTCAAAGAGATTACCAGGAAACTAAAAACTCCATCAAAAACTGGCATAACAGCTTGAAAGAAACTAAGGACAGATTACCTGAACTGGAGGGCAGATTTGTAATATGGGAGCGTGAAATGAAAAACTTCTTAAAAATAACAAACAGCAATAATACAAAGACTAGAAGTTGATAAGAGGATTTATAACTTAAGAATTAAGAACATAAAAGAAGAAGTAGGGACACAAACAAATGAACTACAAAAGCTACTCACAGAAATAATCCAGGAGAATTTTCCTAATTTAGCAAAAGGTAAAGATACTCAGTTGTATGAAGCATAAAGGACCCCAGCCACCTACAACCCAAACAGAGCAACACCCAGGCATATAATAATTAAAATTCCAGAAATCCAATACAAGAACAGAATATTAAAAGCCTTCAGAGATAAGAAACAGATCACTTACAAGGGAACACCCATCAGAATTACAGCAGACTTCTCGGCACAAACCATCAAATCACGAAGAGCGTGGGGGGAATAATTCAAGCTTTGAAAGATAATAATCTCCAGCCAAGATTGATATATCCTGTACAACTATCCCTGGAAATTGATGGAAAAACAAGGTGCTTCCAGGATAAAGAGGAACTAGGGGAATATGCAACCACCAATTCAACTCTACAGAGAATACTGCAGGATATCCTAAAAAAGAAAAATACGAAGAATCCAGAAATAGTGGCAGAGAGTCCACAATGAATGGAGCAGAAAACAAAATGAAGAAGACAAACTGACAACTAATGACAGAAAAAGAGCTCAACAGAAATGAGGCAGAAAAGATTGGATGATAGAAACAGCTATTTTGGAGAAAATGACGTCTTAATAGGTAATACTGATTTAGTATCATCTTGTTTTGAAGTCTCATCAAGCTTTTGTTCTTCTGTCTCCATTGGTCTAAACAGGTTGTACCTTATTGGATTTTATTATATATGATAGTATAAGCAAAAACTTTTATAGACAAGGAGATTATACAGAAACCATTGTTCATTTTCTGTTAGTTGATTCTAAATACCCTGTAATACTGTCATTCTCTTAAATGGTTTTACATTGTTTTGATATATTTGATGCTACAGTATACGAAAATATACTCAAAGATTTCAAGGAAAGAGACAGTATAGTAACTACTTTTATGTCAAGATTATCTTGTGGTGAAACACTATTTTGCTTAAATGGTTATGTTTTGATCTGCGCTGTTTTGCTATTATGCCCTCTTTTATCTCAATCTCCATTTTATTATTTAGTTTTTTATTTTTATCCTTTTCATTAAGGGAAAAATAAATTAAAAAATAGCATGATATATTATAGTAACCCACTTTGACTTTCCATTATCTTGATTTAAAGCCCTGTATTGCTCTCACCATCTTGTTTTGACTGATGTTCCTCTATTCTGTTATGCTTGATAGTACCAGGTTTGAAAGTTTAGGCAACAGCTGTGAAGATAGTGGGATTCTTTATGACGCCCATTCTGGTTGACTATTATCTACTTTTGAAGACCTATAATGTCTCCAATGTTTTGGTTTTGTTGGTTTTGTTCTTTACTGTTTTGTTCAATTTTATTATAACTGATGATATAGGCAATTCTATTAGAGATAGCGGGAGGCATTATGGTAACCATTGTTGATCACCTTGTATTATGCTTTTACATTATCTATTATGTCCACCCTTTTGATTTGACTGACTTTGTTCTGTTATGTCCCATTTGGTTCTACTCTCTTCCAAAAAAGTAATAAGAACTGTGGAGCAACAAAACCCAAAATGTGTAATTGTCATTGTACAAAAGAGAGGAAAAGAAAGTGCTCTAAACGATATAACTGCATGTATATTTAAGTGTATAAGATAGATAATGATATTACTGAGTTTTGTTGGATCATTGAACAGAACTGTTTGCAGTCTCACTGTTGGAACGTCCACTTTATAAGCTTTGATTTTGTAACTTGAACAATTATTTCTAAGATGACAATATGTAATCCATTAACTAGTGATTTCCTACTGTTTATTTTTTTCTGTAAATCTGTATAACTTGTACCCTTTCTCTGCTTTTTTTTTTCTTTTTCTCCTTAAAATTAAAAAAAAAGAAGTTTACAGATTGTTGGAAGAATAGACATGTAAACAATTTTGTAAAATATATTTTAAACAATGAAAGGTATTAGCATTAAGTTCCATGTCAGTTTTATTTATCATTGAAGCCTCAGCTTTAGAACAATGCCTAGCATATGTTAGGCTGTCAGGATATATCATCAACTAGATAAATGAGTGAATAGGTATAATTTATAATTCAGATATGTACATAGGATTATAGAAATTAATCAATCTTGCCAAAATAATGGGAAAAATAATTTGAGACAAATCTGAAAACAGTACAATTTTACAATAAAGAAGTAGGTTAGGACATTCCTGACAGACTAAAAATGTGCCCAGGGACATAGATACTTGGCAGTGTCTCTATTGTGCTGTATCTGGAGGAATAAGAAAAAGTAAGTCTTGGGACATTGTGAGACCAGATTGGAAGGAATTTTATCTCAAATCATAGTAATTATTTTAGTTTTTTATAAGCAATATATAAGTTTAATTGAAAAATACGCCCTTCAAATTGCCTTTTCTTCTGCTATACTATTTTGTTCTGGGTCTATAGGCCTAAATAGGTCCTTATAAGCTTCATAAATGCTTGACTCTTTCTTTCAAGACAGGTAGATGATAGAACAGTCAGATACCCAATTTAATCAATAGACTTTAGACATTGTGATGATTATTATGGAAATTTTGTCTTTCTCTGGAAATAGTCATGTTTTAAGAAAAATTAATTTAACCTAATTTTTATATTTTGTTATAGAAATTAAATGTATTTAGCTTTATTGATTTAAAATAGGATAGTTTTAATTTTTCAAATTTAAATTTTTAAATTTTATTTATTTATTTTGGTACTGGGAATTGAACTCAGGAACTTGCACTTGCCAGGCAGGCACTGTGCCACTGAGCTAGTCCTCACATTTAAATTTTAAATAACCAGAAAAATGAAAGAAAAAATATGCAATTTTCTTCATTTTTTTAAATAGTTGAAAATTGATCTTTTGGAATATCTTTTAATGTGTACATATTAATAATGTTAATTTTAAAAATAAGAATTCTAAACTGTGCTACATTTTTACATGATTAATACCAACCAAAAAATAAACTACAATGCCAGGGATTTCTTTTTTATGTATTTTCAGATTTCACAAAGCATCGCTTATGACCAGTGTTTATTAGTGTTTCTTTTATCCAGGGAAAAGAATTCATCTTACATATAAATTATATCTAGGCATTCTACTTCATTAATATGTTTTACATTTATTGCTTACCATTTGTCCTCAAACTTGTTTATTTATTTTGGAGAGAATTTGATTTGAGATCTCCCTTCTTAACACTTCTTTGTTTTCTTTTTCGGTGCTAGAGATTGAACCAGGACTTGCACATGTTACCGTACCACTGAGTTATGCCCTCAACTTCTTAACAAATTTTTAGACATACAATACAGTAGAATTAATTATATACACAATATACAACAAATCGCTAGAATTTATTCATGTCACACAGCTGAAGCTTTATGACCACTGATCGCAACTCTCCATTTCTTTCTCCCCATCTCCTGTAACCAACATCCCATTCTCTTATGAGTTTGACATTTTTGGAGATACAGTCTCACTATATGGTCTAGGCTGGCCTTGAACTCACTAGGTGGTCTAGGCAGGTCTGGAACTCACGATGATATTCCTGTCCCAGCCTCCAGAGTGCTGATATTACAAGTGTGCCATCATACTCAGCTAAGTTTGACTGTTTTAGATATTGTATATAGATGAAATCATATATATATCCTGACTTATTTCACTCAGCTAATGCCTTCAGAGTTCACTCATAATGTCACGTATTACAAAAAATTGTGAGTCTGAATAATACTTCACTGTAAGTCAAGTATATGTCAACCTTCATTTATTTATTCATTAGAAGACATTTAGGTTGCTTCTACATGTTGACCACTGAGAATATTGCCCCACTGAACACATAATTGTCAACTTGACTACCAATTAGAGATTCCTGGAGAGGTGATTGGATTATCAGGGTGTTATACTCATCAGTGGATTCATCCACTGTTTATAGCTGAATGTGCTCTTAAGAGGTGGGTCACTGGGAATGTCCTTAGGTAGGTATATCTCTTCTCTTATCTCTGCCCTCTGACAACTATGAAGTGAGCTGTAGTACCTGCCATGTCCTTCTTTCATGATGTTCCTGCCTTGAAGCCAGCTGACTAAACTGAAGCCTCTGAAATCGTGGAAGAATAAGCCATTTCTTCTTTTAAACTGTTATGGCAGGCACTTTGGTCCTAGTGACAAAAAGCCAACCAATATAATGGGAGTGCTAATATTTTGTCAGAACTCTATTTCATTTCCTTTTTTATTTTAAAGAGAATAAAATACATAAAACAAAACAGAACAAAGCAAATCAGAACAGAATAATAAAAGCAACACAAGACTTCAAACCAAGATAGCAGGCTACCAGAATGTTTTCTTTGAAATAGTTGTTCATACCTTCACACACAATAAATTCAAAAAAATGGAATACTATAAAACCAATCAAAACAAAAGAATGAAAGCATTACGGGACTTTAAAATAAGACAATAGGAAATCAACATTGGCTACCATAATATCTCTTGTTCTCTTCAAAATAGCTGTCCATACCATCAAACATGATGAAATCAAGAAATAAAAAACAGTCTAAAATCAATAAAACAAAAGAATGAAAGTATTACAGGACTTCAAAGTAACAGGAAATGAACAACAGTTACTATAATGTCTTGTTTTCTTCAAAATAGCCATTCATACTATCACACATAACAAAATCAAATAAAACATGACAGAATAAAGTCAATCAAGGGGGGTGGGGATTTAGCTCAGTGGCATAAGCGCCTGCCTTGGAAGCAGGCAGTTGTGAGTTTGATCCCTGGTACCGATAAAAAGACAAAAAAAAAAAAAAAGTCAATCAAAACAAAAGAACAGAAGCATTATAGGACTTCAAATCAAGATGATATGAAATCAACAATGGCCTACCATAATACATTCCGTTCTCTTCAAAATAGCTGCCCATATTATCAGACACAGTAAAATCTAATAAAACCAGACAGAACAAAGCCAAACCTAACAAAATTGTGAAAGTGATACAGGAGTTCAAGACAAGATAGTAAGAAATTAACAGTGGTTACCACCTTCCCTTCCTAGGTGTTTCCTCCCCTGTCACTTTCATAATATCCCCTTCTGGATCCCCTTCTGTTTTTTATGCTAAGTTTCACTCATATGAGTTCGAACCATTTCACCCATGAACATAATCTCCATTTTCATCCATTTACTTACAAGAACATCTCGATTATCCTACTTTGTAGCTGGGTGGCTTCTATTGTAGGAAAATACCGTATCTTTCTTATCCATTTTGCTATTGATGGGCAAGTTACCTTTGCTTTTTACTGGTCTGTTATGTGGAACAATTGTTTTTTCTCCTTTGATTTTCAGTCTATGAATTTCCTTTCAAGTTAAATGTGTTTCTTGTATACAGTATATTGATGGATCTTGTTTTTTGTGTTTTTTTTTTGTTTGTTTTTTTTTTTGTCTTTTTCCTTTTTATCGGTACCAGGGATCGAACTCATGACTGCCTGCTTACAAGGCAGGCGCTTATGCCACTGGGCTAAATCCCCAGCCCCCGGATCTTGTTTTTTGATCTACTCTCCATGTGTTTCTTTTTAGTGGTAAATTGAGGCCATCTACATTAATGGTTACAACCAGCATACATTGGTTCATCTTTGCCCTGCTAACCTCCTGCTGTTGGCCCTCTACTTTTCCCCTTCATTCAGTTGCCTGTCCTGTTTGGTGACCCTCCTTTGCTCCTGTTCCTGGAACCATAATATCTTTATCTCTTTCATCTTTGTCTTTCTCTAGAATATCCTTTAGCACTATCTGTAGAGTTGGTTTGGTGGTCATGAATTCCTTCAGTTGTTCTTTAATCATGGAAATATCTTATTTTTCCATCAATTTTGAAAGATAGTTTTGCAGGGTACATCAATGTGTGGCTTGGTAGTTGTTTTCTTTCAGGGTTTGAAACGCTTCACTCCACGCTCTTCTTCACTTGATGGCTTGTGTTGACAAGTCTGTTGTGATTCTCATTGATTTTCCTTTATAGGTGATTTGTTTCTTTTCTCTAACAGCTTTTAATATTCTAGTCTTGTGCTGAATTTCTGAGATCTTCATTATTATATGTCTAGGTGTTGATTTGCATTAGGTATGGCTAGTTGGAGTTCCATATGCCTCTTTTATCTATATTCCAGATCCTTTTCCCATGTTTGGAAGTTTTCTGCTCTTACTTCTGTAACTAGTCTTTTTATTTCACTTGTGTTGACCCCTGCTTCTTCACTGCTACCTATTACTCTTAAATTATTTTTCTTTGAGTCATCTTACAGCTGTTGAATTGTTATTTCCTGGTTCCTTGTTACTTTTAAGAGATCTTTCCTTTCATGATCAATAGCTGCAGTCCTGTCTTCAAGGTCTGAAAGTCTATCTTTAGTCTCTTTCAAGTGGTTTTGCTAGCTTTCAATCAACTTTTCAGTTTCCTGGAATCTCTTTGAATCTGTTTCATGCATTATAGTTCTTTCCTGTACTGTTCATTCAAGGTTTCCCTCATTTTCCTATGTTCCTCTTTTTTTAATCTATATCTTCTTTAGATATGCTCAGCAATTCTTTCATTATGTTTGTGGTTTCTTCTTTTACCTGAGAAATTATCTCTGATTTGATTACTTTTACAGTCTCATGAAGTTGTTTCTTTACTTTAATTGCTATCCTCTCAGAAATTTCAGGTGTGTGACTTCCATTTTCTTCTATGACTATGTCTCCTAGACTTGTTCTGTGTGGGCTGAAGGTCTGAGATTGCCTTTTGCTCCTTCATTTTGATGTTTTCCTGGGTTCCTCTGGACAAGCTGGTTGTGGGGTCCCAGGCACTTCCCATGTTGCTTGTTCATTCACAGTGTAGGGGAATTAGTCTGGCACCTGAGTTTCTCTTATCCTAAGTTCCCAGGGAAATAGCAAGGTATAGGGTAGGCTTCTCTAGATCCATGCAGCTACACTGAGGCTTCCCCAAGGATGCATCAGGGATGCATGGTGGTGGGCCTTTTTCTCAGCCTGCGTATCTACATCAGAATTCCCACAATGGTGGTAGGCATACAGGGTGGTGTTTGTCTGATTCTCCCAGTGAGCAATGGCTGCCTAAAGGAAGGAAAGGTCTCCAGTAGTGGCCTGTCAGTGCATGGGGCCTACCTGGCTGTGTGTCCTTGCCCATGCTGGCTGCCTGTGGGAAGCAAGCCTTCTGATGGCAGCAGCTGGCAGGCAGAGGCAGATCTGGCTGGGTTTCCCTGCTCAAGCTGTCTGTCTACAGGAAGTGAACCTTTTGATGGTGGCAGCCAGCAAGCAGACGCAAATCTGGCTGATTCCCTTTCCCATACTGGCTACCCACAGGAAGCAAGCCTGCTGATTGCAGTGGTTAGCAGGCAGAAGTGGATCTAGCTGTTCATTTCCTTTGAATAAATATCCATAAATAAGATAGTAGTTATCTTAATTTTTTAAGGAACTGCGGTACTCTTTTCCATAGTGGCTGCATCATTTAACATTGGCCTATTGGCCTTCACCAGTATTTGTGTGTGTGTGTGTGTGTGTGTGTGTGTGTGTTCTGCTTAGTACTAACCATCCAAATGCATGTGTTGCAATACCCTGTTGGAGTTTTAATTTACATTTCTCTGGTAATTTTTGACATTGAGCATGTTCTCCTATGCCTATGGTATTTGTGTATCTTCTTTTGAGAAATGTTTGTTCAAGACTATAAGTTAGTATTCTTTGGGTTATTTTATTTCAGAGCGTTGTTGTCATTGTTTTACAATTCAATTTGAAGAGTTCCTTACATATTCTGAAATTAAGCCCTTATCGGATGTATGTTTTACAAATATTTTCCCCCATTTTATATGTCATCTTTCAGATTTCTTTTTTTTATAAGAAGTCACTTACTTCAATATAATCTTTTCCTATTTTTGTTTGTTGCCCGCCTTTTGCTATCATAACCATGAAATAATTGTCAAGACTAAAATCTTGAAGCTTTTCCCCACTTTCTCCTAGGAAATTCAGAGTTTTAGATCTCAGGCTCAGGTTTTTAAAATCCATTTTGAGTTGACTTTTGCATATGGTAGAAATTGAAGGACCACTTTCATTGTATGTGCATATTCAGTTTTCTCAGCACCATTTATTGAAGAGACTTTCCTTTTCTTATTATGTATTTTTGGTGTCCCTCAAAGACTTGATCCCCAGCCTTGGCACTCTTCATAGAAAGACCTAGTATAAGGAAGTTAGGCATTTGGAGGGCATTTCCTTAAAAGGGATTATTGAGACACTGGCCTCCTTCATTTTGCCCTTTTTTACTTGATAGTCACTATTAGATAAATAAGCCTTATCCTCCATATGTTCTAGCCATGGTGTTCTATGTCAACACAGGCCCAAAGAACAGAACCAAGCTACCATTAACTGAAGCTTTTGAAACTATGAACCAAAATGAGTTTTTCCTTCTAATAAGTTGTCTAACGTATTTTATTCCGATAACAGAAAGCTGACTAATATACTTTGTCAAAGACTGATTTTATGTGTCTAGTTGTATTTCTGGGCTTTCTATTCTGTTCCATTACTTTGTTATATATGTCCTTATGCCAGTACCATAGTGTTTTAATGATTATAGTTTTATAGTACATTTTAAAATCAGTAAATGCAGCTCCAGGATGGTGAAACAATAAGCCAGTTCACCCTTCCTATAAGCCAGCTAGGATGTGGGCTGGGAAACAGGAACACTGCTCCCCACCCTTAACCATGTAAGCAGACAACTGACTCAGAAGAACACAAGCTGAGTTGTTAGCAACGGAGGCACAGAAACAACTCAATGCTTGTATTGTCTGATTGACTTTGCAGGCCTAAAGCCAGTAGTATGAGCATCTATTAAGAGGATAACAATTTGCAATATAACAAATATGGGAATTTCCTTCTGTCTTGCCTTTGAAATCCAATAGTGTTCTCACTGTTTTGTTTTGTTTTATTTAATGTTATGTTTTGACTGGCTTTATTTTGTTTTATTTAATTTTATTATGTCTGAATGTATGGCCTGCAATTTTGACCATAACAAGAGGCATTATGATAGCCATTGTTGATTTCCTATTATCCTGTTTTGAAGTCCTGTATCACTTTCACTGTTGTGTTTTGATTGGCTTTCTTCTGTTTTGTTTGGTTTGGTTTTATACTCTTTAAAATTTTATAAGATCAGTAAATGTGATACTTTTAGCTTTGTTCTTTCTTAAGATATATTTGGTTGTTCATAGTCTTTTGTGGTTCCATATGCATTTTATAATTTTTTTCTATTTTTGAATGAGAAGGATTACACTGAATCTGTTGATCAGTTTCACTCTTATGGATATTTTAACAGTGTTAAGGTTTCCATGAACACTGGATTTCTTTTGATTTGTGTTGTCTAATTTCTTTCTTCAGTGTTTTAGTTTTAGTTTGTTTGTTTGTTTTGTTTCATTTTTTGAGACATGATCTTGCTGTATAGTTCATCCTGGTCCTGACTCACTGTGTAGCCCAGGCTGGCCTTGAACTTGCTGCAGTCCTGTCTTAGCCTCCCGAGTGCTGGGATTACAGGCATATGTCACCACACCTGGTTTCATCAGTGTTTTGTAGCTTTCAGTATACATGCCTTTTACCTCCTTAGACAAATATACTTCTATTTTATTTAGTGCTATTGCGAAAAGATAATTTTTGTAATTTGTTGATAATTTATTGATTGTTGAAATACAACTGACTTTTGTGTATTGGTTTCATACCCTGCCACTTTCCTGAGTTTATTAGTTTTAATAGTTTTCAAAAGTCTTTAGGGTTTTTTACATATAAAGTCATGTCATCTGTAAAGGGAGATAATTTTATTTTTTCCTTTCCAGTTTGGATGCCTGTTTCTTTCTCTTGTTTAATTATTCTGAGTAGCACTTCCACAACTACATTTAGTGAAGGTTAAAAAGAATGGGCATCCTTATTTTATTCCCATTTTAAAGAAAGAGCTTTTACTTTTCCATCCTTGCATATAATGCTAGCAATGGGATTCTATTAAATGGCCTTTATTAATTGAGGTATTATATCTTTACTTCTAGTTTGTAAAGAGTTTGTAATCATGAGAGGTATTGAATTTTGCCAAATACTTTTTCTGTTTATATTAAGATGATTAGGTGATTTTTATTCTTTATTCTGTTGATGTTGTATACTTTTTGATTTGCATATGTTAAACTATCCTTGTATTCCAAAGATGAATGGTCACCTTAGATGATTCTTTTGATGTAGTCTTGAATTAAGTTTGCTAGTATTTTATTGAAGTCTATTTACATCTTTCATTGGGGCTACTTGTCTATAATTTTTCTTTTTCTATATCATTCTTGTTTGACTTTGTTTCAAGATAATTCTGACTTTGTAAAATGAGTTTGGAAATATTTCGCATTCTTCAGTTTTTTTTACTTTTTTAAGGATTGGTATTAGCTCTTAAAATGTTTAGTAGATTGCCAGGTATGTCAAACACATGCCTATAATTCCAGCATCTGGGCAGCTAAGGCAGAAGGATCACCTTGAGTTTGAGACAGTGTGGGCTAAATAGTGAGTTCAAGACCAACCTGAACTAAACTACTTAGTGAGACCCTGTCTCCAAAAAAAGTTGTAGAATTCAGTAGTGAAAGCATCAGTTCCTGAGATTCTTTTTATTTTTTTTTTAACAAAAGATTTTTAAACTGCTGACTCAATATCTTTTTATTCAATATCAGCCTTGCAGATTTTGTTTCTTCATGAGTCATCCTTTATGGGTTGTATGTTTCTAGGAATTTATTCATTTTTCTAGGTTATTCATTTTTTCATGGTATCTGTTACAATATCATTTCTTTCATTTCTGATTTTGTTTTTTCTGGTGCTAGAGATTGAACATAGAACCTTACATGTGGTAGGCAAGTTCTCCACCATCATAACATTACACGGTTTACTTGAATCTGTCTCCTTTTTAATGTAAGCATTTATCACTACCCAGTGTCCCTTTTAGTTTTGCTTTTGCCGTATCCTATAAGTTTTGGTGTGTTGTATTTTTTTTCTCAAGATATTTTCTAGTTTCCCTTTTGACTTCTTTGATTCTTTGGTTGTTTGAAATTTTTCTGTATGATTTTCACAAATTTGCATATTCTCCAGTTTTTGTTCTGCTATTGATTTCTATTCTCATTGTGTTATATTCAAAAATAACTTTAGTATGATTTCAATAGTTTTAGTTTTAAGGCTGCAGAGCTGGGGATTTAGCTCAGTGACATAAGCGCCTGCCTTGCAAGCAGGCAGTCATGAGTTCGATCCCTGGTACTGATAAAAACGAAAAAGACAAAAAAAAAAAAACAAAGTTTTAAGACTGCTTTTGTAACTAGGCATGGTGGTACACAGCTATAATCCCAGCATTTTGAAGGCTGAGGCAGGAGGATTGCTGTGAGTTTGAGGTCAGTCTGGGCTACATAGTGAGTTCAAGGCCAGCCTAAATTACAAAGCAAGACCCTGTTTCAGAAACAAAACAAAACACTGCTTTTGTGACCTAACAAGCAATCTTTTTTTGAGGATGCTTTGTTTATTCTTGAAAATAATGTATATTCTGCTGTTCTTGGTTGGAATATTCTTCATAGGACTGTTAAGATCATTTGGTCTATAGTGTTACTCAACTGCACTATTTCTTTGTTGATTTCTTTTAATCTAGTTGTTCTGTTCATTATTGAAAGTAGATTATTGAAGTCCCTTACTATCTTTGTATTGCTATCTCTGTCTTTAGTACTATTACTATTTGCTTTATGTGTTTTAAGTGTTCTGATTTATATGTTTTTGTAGGAGTTCTACAAGCCAAGGGAAAATAAAGGGCCACACACACCAAGGGTCAGCAAAATGGCTGCCACCCAACCAATGTAAACAAGCAGCTTTTATTGAGATAAAAAACAAAGAAACTCATATTGCATATGCTTAGATTATATAACTTGTTTGCTTCTTATCCATATAGGACCTCATGTTTTTATTTTGTGGGGGGATGTTTCAAGACCTACACTTTCTACCAAGACACTATCAACCAGATGTGTCCAGGACAAAATGGAGTCTATATGTCTTTATAATTATTATATCTTCCTAATAGATTGACCATTTTATCATTATGTAATGTCTGTGGACCTTGTAATTTTTTTTACTTAAAATCCATTGTGTTGGATACAAGTATTGCTCTACCTTTCCTTTGTTGGTTACCATTTGTATGGACTATCTTTTTCCATCTTTTCACTTTTCAACTATTTGTATACTTAATTAAAGTGAATCCTTTATACACAGTATGTAGATGCAGCTTGCTTTTTCTTTAGCCATTTAGCCATTTCACTGGGAAGTTTAATCTATTTATATTTTAATTATTGAAGGGAAAGGATATACTGTAGACATTTATTTTCTCATTGTCTTATAGTTCTTTTGTTTCTCTTTGATTTTCATGCTGTCTTCCTTTGTATTTCTTATTGCTTTGACTTCCTGTTTTGTATTTCTTCTACATATATTTTATGATTACTGGGGACTTTTTTATTTCATAGAAATATAGGTGTAAACAGTCTGTTACTAAGTTCACTTACATGCAATAACGCTATGCATGTCCCTATATAAATAGCATAAACTATGTTTTTATTTATTTTACAGTACTGGGACTTGAACCCATGACCTCCATATTGAGCTACAGCTTAGCTGTTATGGTTTAGATCAGAGGTAGCAAACCTATGGCATGTGTGCCACAGCAGGCTGTTTGTTAATTTGAAAGCTCTATAAGGTTTTCCATCATGGTTTTAGATCAAAAATGTCTCCCAAAAGCCTTATGCACTCATAGGAGGGGCTTTTGAAAGGTGAATGGATCCTATCAGTAGGGTGTGGGGAGATATAGCTCAAGAAGTAATGTCAGCTCAGAAGATGAGGTCACTGTAGGTGTGGTCTGGAAGGCTATATCTCTCTTCCCATTACTTCTTTTATTCCCCAGCTTTCTGGCTTCCATGATATGAGCAGCTCTTCCTCTTCTTCACTATACCCCTCTGCCATCTTGTTTCTGCATTGGAGTATGCCAACCTTTTACTGAAAACATGAGCCAAAATAAACCTCTCCTCCTTTACATTGTGGGTATCAGATATTGTGTCCCAATATGAGACAAGATGAAAAAGTGACTAATACATTGATCCTTTTTAATTTTTTCCTTAATTTGAGACAGGATCTCACTAAGTTGGTCAGATAGGACTTGAACTTGCAATCCTCTTTCCTTACCCTTTTAGAGTGCTGGGACTACAGGTATGTGCATGCCATCCTACCTGGCTTACTTTGTTATTAATGTCACCATTTATATCTATATTGTATATCCATAGTTTAGTTATACTTATTTTATTACTTTTATCTTTTAATTTGTATACTAGAAATTAGGCAGGCACTTGAGCTGCTAAGCTAAACCCCCAGCCTCCCATGTGTACTAGAAATTAAAGTGATTTACCCAAATTCCCTGGTGTGGGATGTTGATAATGGGGAAAATTATATATGTGTGAGACAGATGCATCTAAGAGGCAATGTCTGTAAATTAATTCTTCTCACATCTTTCTGTGAATCTAGAACCATTCTTTAAAAGAAAAATCTGTAGAAAAAGGGGGGTGTGTACCCACCAACATTTGAGCGATAATCTATTTGTTTCAATATTTTGAAATTTTGGGAATTTTATACTTTTGTGTGCTGTCATTTATTGTTTAATGTACTTGTGCTGCAACTTGAAGAACTCCCTTTAACATTTATTTTTAAGACCAGACCTTGTTACATTGCTCAGGCTGGCCATGAATTTGTGATCTTTCTGTCGGCAGAGACAATAGACATGTGCTAACAAACCCAGGCTTTTGGAATTTTTTTGTAAGGCAGGACTGCTAGTGATAAATTCCATTGGCTTTAGTGTGAAAAAAAGCTTTCTTTCATTTTTAAAGGATTTTTTGCCATGTATAATAGTCTTAGGTTGCAGTTTGTGTTGTTTCTTAGCACTTTTGAATATATCATTGTACCCCTCTGTGGCCCTCAAGGTTTGTGCTGAAAAATCCACTGACAGTCTTATGGACCATTTCTTGAGTGTGGCAAGTTGCTTTTCTCTTGTTGCTTTCAAAATTGTTTTCAGTTTTTTCAGTGTGTCTCAGCATGGCTTTCTTTGGGTTCATATTATTTAGGATCCTTTAGTATTGCCTTTATCTCGATATCTGTTTTCTTCCTTAGATTTAAGAAGTTTTAAATCATTGTTTTTGCTGTTGCTGTTTAATAAACTTGCTGATACCTTTTGTCTTCTCCTTTGGAACTTTTATGATGTGTGTATTGGTCCATTTGATGGTGTTCCATAAGTCCCTTAAGCTTTGTTTCCTCTTTCCATTCTTTTTTTTCTTTTTTGTCCCTGTGACTGAATAATTTCTATAGAATTACCTTTGAGTTTGTTTACAGTTTTTGCTATTGACCTAGACTGCTATTGAACCTCTTTAGTAAATCCTTCAATTTAGAAATTATATTCTTCAGTTCACTGATTTCCTTTGGTACTCTTTGATGTTTCCTGTCTCAGCTGGGTGTTGTGCTGCATATCATAATCCCAGCTACTTGAGAAACCCAAGCAAGAGGATCACAAGTTCAAAGCTAGCCTGAGATACACAGTGAGACCTTGTCTCAAAAAAAACAGTTTTCTTCCTCTTTGTTTAAATTGTCAGTTTGTTATACATTATCATTCTGAGCTTGATCATCATTGGGATGATTATTTTGAATTCTGTCAGGTAAATCATACAACCATACCTTATTTTTATTGTATGTCACTTTATTATGATTTGTAGATTTAGATTTTTTATTTTTAATAGAAGAGTTATGGCACCCCCATGTCAAGCAAGTGTATCAGAGCTATTTTTCCAGTATAACATGCTCACTTTTGTGTGTCATATTTTGATAATTCTCAACAGTATTTCAGAATTTTTCCTTCTTATTATCTGTTATGGTATTCTGTGATAAGTGATCATTGATCATTTATAATTGTTTTGAGGTACCACTAACTGTACTTATAGGTGACACCAAACTAAGTAAATATTGCATGTCTTTTGCTCCACTTCCCCAGTGTCCCACCACTTCACTGTCTTCCCTAGTGCCTGACAAAAAAATAATATTGAAATTAAGCTAATTAATAACCCCACAGTAGCCTCTGAATGTTCAAGTAAAAGGATCAGAAACTATAAATTATTAAGGTTTTTAGCAAATATAGGTTAAAAACTAGGTCCTTTTGAATCAAACAGTTACTATAAATATAGAAGAAAATTTCTTGAAGGACTTCAAACCTGCTACTCCAGTGAAAACACAAATGAGAAGTGAAATTTTATTGCTGATACTGAGAATATTTAAATGGTATAAATGGAAGATCAAAGAAGCCACAACATATTCTTAAGGCCAAAGTCTAATCAGGATTAAGGCCCTAACTTTCTTTAATTTTTGAAGGCTGAGAGAAGCAAAAAAGCTGCAGAAAAACCTGAAGCTAGCAGAGACTGGTTTGCAAAGTTTAAGGAAAGAAGTCATCTCTATAATATAAAAATCTAAGGTGAAGCAACATGTGTTGATGTAGAAACTGCAGTATGTTATGCAGAAAACTAGCTAAATAATTGATAAAAGTGACTTCAACAAGTTCTTGTTTTTTGGAGAGTTTTGGTTTTGGTTTTATTCTGTCTTGTTTTGTTTTTTGTGGCCTTTGGATTGAACCCAGTGCTTCATTCACACTGAGCTACATTCCCAGATGGTTTTATTTTTTATTTTGAAACAGAGTCTTGCTAAATTGCCTAGGCTGGCTTTGAACTTGCAGTCCTCCTGCCTTGGCCTCCATCCAGTGTAGCTGGAATTATGGGCATATACCAAACAAGTTTTTTAATGTAAATTTTTTACTGGAAAAAGATGCAGCAGGAACTTTCATAGTTAAAAAGAATTCAATGCTTGATTTCAAAGGCTTCAAGTGATATGCTGATTCTCTTGTTAAGGACTATTGCAGCTGATTATTTTGAAGCAAGTGCTTATTTACCATTCTAAAAAATCCTAGGGCCCTTATGAATTGTACTAAAAATCCATTGTCTGTGCTTTATAAGTGGAACAACAAAGCTTAGATTGTAACACATATGTTTATAACATGGTTTATTGAATACTTTAAGTCCTTTGTAGAGACCTACTCAGGAAAAAAAAAATTTCTTTTCAAAATGGTACTACTAGCCAGGTGTGGTGGCACTTGTCTGTAACCCCAGCACTCAAGAAGTTGAGGCAGGAGGATCATTGCGAGTTCAAGACCCAACTTGGGCCACAAAGTGAGCTCAAGGTCAGTTTGAACTGCATAGTGAGACTATGTCTCAAAAAGACAAAGAAAATAAAATATACTACTCATTGACTATGTACCCAGTCACCTAAGAAGTTAATGTTTTTATTACTGCTAAATAATAACCATTTTGCAGACCAAGGATCAAGGAATAATTTTGACTTTAAAATCTTATTCTGGAATCTTCTCAGATCTTCTTACTAATCCAACCCACTTTCTTTGCTCCTGCAGCCCTCAGACATGTAATATATGCTAAGTCTCATTTAGTACTCTCAATTAAGTGAAAATGAAGTTAGTTCCTGAGTATACCTAGAAAAGGTACATTCTTAGACTTGAGTACACCCCAGAAAAGATCATTAGACAATCTTTCCATCTTCTCTTTATAAGAAGAAGGCAGGATTTCCCTGTTTGTTTGTTGTTGTTGTTGTTTTTTCTTACTTTTTTTTTTTTCCTCATGTGTTTGGTCTGTACTGAGCCAGAGAGAGGGGCTATGGTGACTAATTTTACCAATATATCCACCCATTTTGTTCTTACTGGCTCTTACATGGCTGGGGTAAGTTAGGTCAAATCAACACTCCAAAATATTATGCAAGACAGAAGTCTATCCTTTGGGGAGCCTCCAAATAAGTTGAGGCTTTAGATACACATTTCCAGTTCTTTCCCCAGGGAGAAGTTGAGCACTGGGGGATTTTATCTCCTTACTCTGTACTGAGCCAGGGAAAGAGACTACCTAAACTACCATCTCTGTTCTCAGTGGCCCAAAGTAGATAGATATTCTGGGTTTTGTTGCTGTCCTGAAAGAAGCAAGATCTCCTACTCACATCACACTTCTTTCTCACCTTCTACCTTGAGGCTTTCTCTCCTACTCTACAGCAGATACCTGTACTTCAACCCTGTACATCACCATTTGCAGTGCTGGGATTGTATCCAGGGCCTGGTTCATGCTAGGCTAGTACTCTGCCACTAAGATATACTCTCAGCCCTGCAAACCTGAACCTGTGTAACCCTAGCAATGAAAAGAAGTTGACCTCTCAGGAAACAAGCCCGGATCAAGGGAGATGGAAGCCAGTGGTTAAGTGTTGCCCCTTTCTGTCTCTTAGTAATTAACTCAAAATGTTTCTGCTCTGGCTCTCCACAGGGTGCTAAATAAGATTGAGCCTCACTTGCCTGTAATACTGAATGCTCTATCACTGCTTCTCAAACATTATATAAAATGCTTAAGGTTCTTTTTGAATATGGATTATAATTCTCTTTTTTGTTAACTGAGAATCAAACTCAGAATATAATTCTTAACTCAAGGGAAGACCTAGAAATTCTACAGTTTAAACAAGCAGTGGCTGATTTTGATGCTGTAAATTGTACTTTGAGTAGCAGGAAACTAGAAAATCACACCTTTGTCTTGGCTTTCCTTTTTTTTTTTCTGTTCCACTATCTTGGTGCTTCTGATCCCCTTGGGATCACTTCCCAAAATAAAGTATCTGTGTACAGGACTGTTTTTCAGTCTCACTCTTGGTAGAATCTAGGATTAAGACAAATGCTATTGATGAAAGAATCCTACTTCTGTGAATGTATTCTATAGATATATTCACATGATGTCGTGCACAATTGTAACTCATTATAACATGATGAAACATTGGAAACAATGTAGATGTCTATAAGAGGACTAGTTAAATGACTTGCAATATATCTATATTACGAGCTGTTATGTAGCTATTAAAACAATAAAAGGCCCTCAATATACTAATAGAAATATTTGTGATTTATATGCTAAATGTGAAAGGCAGGGAACGGTATCTGGGCGTATTAATGACTTCACTTAAGTAAATAAGGGGAAATTTTATATATATATATATATATAAAATCAAGGTAAAAATAGGGAAAAATTAATACTTGTTTTGAAAATGTGTAGTTTGGGGGACATGAAAGAGAGGAAGACTGTCCCTAGTAATGTCCTTCATAACCCTGGAATATCTTAGCTGTTGAGTTAAAATTTTATGTTTGATAAGAAGTATTATATTTTTGTTCTTCAAACCTCAAAGTACTCTACCACTGGTTGTTATATATTCAGGTCAATATGAAAGAAGGTTATCATTTGTATCCCTATTTTATTTTTCTAATAAATTCCAAGCTAAATTATGAATTATATTTTAGGGCTGGGGATATAGTTCTGAAGTAGAGGAATTGCACATATCCATATACATATGCATACATGTATACACAGGTTAATTCCCTAGTACAGTTGGGGGGGGCAGTGAAGACAGGAGAAAAAGAGGAAAGAAGACTAACTATGTATTTGTACTTTTTTTTCTTTTGAGGCAAGGTCTTGCTATGCAATTTAGGTTGACCTTGAATTCACTTTGCAGACCAGACTGGCCTCAAACATGCAGCAATCCTCCTGCATTAGCCTCCTGAGAGCTGAGATTACAGGCATGTGCCACCACGCCCAGTTTATATGATGGTATTTTTTTAAAAAATATGATCTCTGGGGATTTAGCTCAGTGGCCTAAGTGCCTGCCCAACAAGCATGAGGTTGTATGTTTGATCCCCAGTACCCCCCCAAAATATATATATATGTATATGTATATGTATATGTATATGTATATGTATATGCATATGTGATGGCCCACAATATTATGTATATAATAAGCACTTTGCAGATATCTGACAAATTTATTTGCATATCCTGTATTTGACTTCACTGCCCAGAGCAGTGCCTACAGTGGGACAAATTTATTTATTGCCTAAAACTCTTAGTAACTACACAATTATTCAGGCCACCACAGGAGGAAAAGTAATGGTACTAAAAAGAATGTTTGAATTATAATAAAGCAGCATTTTTAAAACTCTTAAGTACAGCTGTGGAAGTACATAATGCATTTTAAACAAATATTTACTAAATGAGTAAAATTTTAAGTTTTAGTATTTGAAGATTGAAGTTAGATTATCATAGGAACGCACTGACAAACTGTCAGTCTCTGATCATGTTAAGAGATCAATAAATATTTGCACGTCTGTTATGACCCAGTTCTGTACTAGGCCCTGGGGATAAAACAGCAAAAACAGACATGGTTTCACTCTTGCTGAACATACAGCATGGTGAGGGAGACAGACATTAATCAGTTATGCTCATGTTTGAATAATTACAAATGAATTCAATATTTTAAAGAAAAGAGATAGTTCTTTGATAGAATATGTAAAAAGAATATGATGTAGGTGTAGGGAATGGGAAACAATGCTTTTGTTAAAATTTGAACAATACAAAAGATAACTCAGTCTCTTGCCATATGGTACATAGTAAGTATTTCCATCTGTTATTTCCAGATTTATTAGGTATCTATTGCTGAAGTAACAAACTTCAACTAAATAGCTGCACTTAATTATTTCTTACTATTCTTTAGGTTGATGGGGTGATTCTTTTGGTGGTCTTTTGGAGAGTTCATTCCAATGGCTACATTCAGATGGAGGCTGAGCCTCCCACTTTACATGGTCTTTCTAACCAGGCTTCTTTATTGCAAAGTGGCCCCAGAATGCTAAGAGGGTAAATAACAGAAGCTAGAAGGCTTCTTGAATCTTAGGCATTCAGACTTCTACACCACCACTGTTAGTTAAAGCAAATGAAAAGTCCATAAACAAGGCATGAGGAAATAGATTCTTCCACTTGATTAATGGAGTTGCAAAGATTTTGTGGCCAAGTTTCCCCCTTAATCTAGTACAGTATCTCAGACAACTATATATTCACTAATTTGTTATTTACTTAACATTGTTTTAATAACAGAAATCAAACATGAATAAGATAAAATAATTTATAACTATTTTTTCCTGTCTCTTCAAGCACATGATTTTCATGAGTTGTCATTCCTTTTTCCATAGAAAGCAATATTTGTGAACATTTTTCCTGTAGTATAAAAATGAATAAGTATTAAATTTAAAAATACAAAACATAAAATCTTAGCAATTAGAGAAGAGAAAGAAAGCCACTGGGAATTATATGTGATTTTTATCCTTTCTAAACTTGCAATAATAAATACATCTTATAGTCAGAAAATAATTAAGACCTTGTTAGTATAGCCATGCATTGTGGATGACGTTTGTAGGCCTACAAATTAATTGAGTAGTGAATTAAATTTATAATTTATTTTACAGTGTTGTTCTCAGGTTTACTTTTGCAACATTTTAAAGGTGGCTTATTCCTAGCTCAAAGTTTGCTCCTCTGGATAATTCTGAACAAATGAATAAATTTTATAGCTCTAAGTGATGACAAAGATATTAGGTACCTGGCTTTTGTAAGAAACATCACAAGAAAGCAAAAATAGTTAATTGCTTAAAAAATTATTTTATGAGCAATAATATCATCTAACTTTTCTGTCCAATATTTTTTTAAATTCTAAGAATGATAAGAATGCTGCTTTTCTTCTAATGGAAAGTGACAGGCTAATCATCAGTTTACCCAGGGTAAAGTGGACAGAAACAGCACTGACTATGGCATCTCAACTCCAAGAAGAATGTATTGCATTTATTGTAGAAAACTTCTCCAAGATCATTCAGAGTGAAAATTTTACTCTTCTCCTACAGGTACTGTGTCTTAAAATTGTATACTATATTTAGTCCCATTTTTGTGTTCTGATTTTAATTACATAAGATAAATGCAGGCTGCCTTTGATTAAATTAGTATGATTTAAATAAATTCCATAGCAGATGGCATATTTGCATCAGATTTAGAGTAGTGATGGACAGGATTTTTGGCTCACAAAATAAGGAAGGCAGGAGGGACAGGTTTGGGTATCCTGGCAAGGCACATTGTAGTTCTGGCCAACACTAGCTATCACATTTTACAAACCAAAGTTACAAATGTAATGTTTTAGTAATTATTACAATTATATTCCATGTAGACTTTCCTATCTTATGAGGCACTACTTTCTCTAAAACTAATTATTTCTAGATTTTGTTATCTGGCCTGCATTAGCTCTTAAAAAGAGCTATATATATATTTACATATATGTGTGTGTGTATAGATGCAGATTTTTTAACAGAGGAAAGGAAAACTTGAAATATGATTTCTTTCTTAGTACATATTTACAATACATAATAAATATATTCATCATGGGGAATTGGAAAATGTACATATCACATGTTAATCATTTTAATTCTCCTTTCCTTCCAATTCCTCCCCACTCCTTGCCTCTCCAGATCTCCTTCCCATCTCAGGAGGACTATCTCCTTGTTTCTTATTATGTCTTTTATTTTACTCTTTATGTTACATATACTTTGTATTTCTGACATAAGAGAAACCATACAATATTTAGCTTTTGTGTCTGACTTATTTTACTTAACATTAGTAGTCTCAAGGTACGTATGTATGATTTCTGTTTCCTTTCATATAGTTTTAATGACTATATTGTTGTTATGCCAGACTTTCACATTTATTATACATTTTAACGAATTTTTATTAAATAGCAGTTTCTGTGTTTCATAGTCACAAGCAATGAGCAGCACGGCTGATCTGTTGGACAAAATTTTAAAAGCAGTTGAAGAAAATATTACCACTGAAAATAGTTGCTCTCTTCTTATGGCTCTGGACACATTGTTGAACTCTGAAAGTACAAAGGAAATGGTACTGAATGTAATATAATTCATTAAAACAGTTATATTTGTAGCATTTTAAGGTTTTAAATTGCACCTGTATTTTGGGTGTTGCATTGGTTTCTGAAACTAAGCAGTGAACCTCTAGTGGTGATTTTGGTCTTTACTTTTGTGTGTGTTTGGAATTTTTCATAATAAAAAAATTTTCATACCATTTTGCTTCAAATGGATTTTTTATAAAAGCTTAAAATTTGGCAATTTAGCTCCTTAATTTTAAACATGATTTTGATAGCAGTATTAGTTGATACAGTATTACTCTAGTATTTCTCATCACTACATTAAATTTTCAGATATAAAATGTATATTCAGAATTTTAATCATTAGTGCCTTTTATTTTTATAATATATCCTTAATTCCTTTTTCTCTTCAAAAACTGTATTTTCCTTTTTTTTTTTTTTTTTTTTTTTTATTGGTACTGGGGATTGAACTCACCACCGCCTGCATGCAAGGCAGGTGCTTATGCCGCTGAGCTAAATCCCCAGCCCCAATTAGATTGACAGAAAAGCAATTTAGATACTATATTGTTTTTAAATGTAATAATCCATAATAATATACTAATTATAAATTATTACCATTTTATTGTGTAAGAAAAAATTTTAGCATACTTAATACTATTAGATAGAGTATTTGACCTTGTAATGTCATAGATGATTTTAAAAGACTACGGAATGTATTCATATAAAGGCTATTGATATTTTAAAATAATATTTGGCTGAAAGGGTAAGATTTAGCTTCACATTTGCTATAATATTCTAACTAGTAAACCTTCATAAATAACTTGTACCAAACGATTTTAAAAATGTAAGTGATGACATCATTGATCTAGCTTAGGAGTAAGTAGATTCAGAAAGGAATAATGACTGGTTGCTATGACAATGTGGCTCTCACCAGCTGCTGATTTGTTGCTTGAACACAGGGTTTTACGTGCAAGATCCAGGCTCTCCGTGATAAGCTTTGGATCTTCCTGGTTCAGTCTTTCTATGCTGTTCGACACACAGAAAACTGGAAGCTTATAAGCACAGATGATCAACAGAAAATTCAAGCAGGTATTTTTTTTAAATTCTTATTGTGTGATCTTTGTAACAACAGATATTTGAGGGTGTTTTGATAAGCAGTGAGATTAACATTTGTGTGCTTCTATTCGATAACAGAATGCTAATCAAAACTAGTGACAGTATGTTAGGCAGTTTTAATCATGTTTTTTCTCTTTCTTAGAAAATGAAACTCACTTCCTTTATATGGTCATATTAATTTTTAATCCTCTGTATACTAGCAATAATATTTAGCAAAATTTGCTTAAAAGCATTCTTGTGAAGAGGTGAAAGTATAAAAAAACCCACAGACTAAATTACAAAATGTAATTTTTTCCCCCTTTTAAAGTATATTTTGCCATAAAGCTTTTCCATCTTTCTCTTAAGATACCTTTCTTATGGTTTAGCCTAGATTAGATGGCTTTATTTCACAATTGATTGGTTCAGCGATGTGGTCTGTGCTATTGCGGAGTGTCCCTCAGGAGCTGCAGAGTGGTCTCTGACATTTAATAGGTACCATTTGAAACATTAGCAGTAAACAAAAGATGTGTATTGCTCTGAATGTATGTTTGTTTCAAAAATATCAAAATAAGATTTGAGGGTGTGGAACTAAAAATGGCTTCATGACTATTTTTGGGTTAAAGCAGGTGCTTTAAAAAAAATCCTGGCATGTTCAGCAAGTATACTTTTGAAAACATTCAAAGCTAAGAGACTGTGTTTTATGAAGTAAATATTTTGCACTATAAAACATGGAACCCATATGTGATAAAAAATATTCTTGATAATACATAGGTATTTTGTTTAGTGGAATAATCAAAATGTAACCTGCTCTATCTTGCATTATAAGTGTAACATGATAGTGCAGTTAAATGTGGAGCACCTCTCAAAGAAATTCCATTTTTTAAACAACAAAAATCATGAAATCCTTAAAAATTGGTGTATTTTTGCTTGACTATTTCTGTGCTGATTTTTTGATGATAGTTTACTAAAAAATCTGAACAATGTGAAGAAATAAAATAGAAATAAAACAGCATTCCTTAAGTGTCCTTCAGCTCTCTTCTGATTGGTAGCAAACTTTGCTTTTCTCTATTTTAGATTTCATATTTAAATTGAACTTTAGTTCTTTAACTCCTCAAAGTGCTCATTAAAACTACATGTAAATACACATACATACATATAAATCTAAAATGTCATTGATAATACAGATAATTATCACAAAGAGCTTGTCATTTTATTACATTGCATTAATGTAATATTTTAAAATCTTAAATAGGTTGTATTATAATGAATCCTGACTTACGCTAATTACTGCATTATGAAACTCTGGTCCTGGGTTCTCTTTGTTGTAACATTTCTTATGTTCTATTTGAGTTACTGACCTTGTGAGAAAATTTTATTAATGTCTTACTATATATTATTTATAGATGTTTGATTACTGCAAATAAGTCTTTACAATGTCATTTTGAGGATCTTATTTTGTCTTATAGCACATAGTGCTATAGAATATAGGTTGTGAAAGATTCATGCTAGAGTTACAGATAGTTTAATATATTTTATTAGCTGTTTTTTTAAGTCAAATTTTTTAAAAATGCATCTTAAAGCACCATAACCTACAAAAGAAATAAATTAACTAAATTATATTTCATATAGACCTAACTCATAAAATGAAATCTTATTTAATTCTTAAAAGAATGATGAGTTTGAGGAGTGTTTCTTAATTTTTTTTCAAGAACTCTATTTTTCTCTTTTCTTTCTTCTTTCCTTGTAATTCACCTGAAAACCCAGAAAATACTTTTACTTTCAACAGAACTATAAAGATAGTTCTTAGCTTAAATAATTTGTCATATTTAACTTTTAATAAAATATCACATCAGCCATGATTTCTAATATTCTGAAATTTGGGGAGCTAAGTGAAAACAGTTTAAAAATGCACAGTTTGAGAAAATTCTGAGTTTTTGAAAATATATTAATTTTTTCTTTGAGATTATACATTTCTTATTTGGTAATTTTAAAAACTAAATCATAAAAAGTCATCTAGAGAATAAGATTGAAAATAAGATTCTTTTTTAAGTTTTAAAGTAAAATAAGGAATTGTTTTTGTATACTAGATGAATTTTGTAAAATTTCCATCAAAATATTATAATCTTTTGCTGCTAGCTTTCTATTTTTAGTAATGCTGTAGTAATTTTAGTAATTTAGTAATGCTGTAGTATTTTTAGTAATTCTGTAGTAATGCTTCCCATAAAAATAAATTGCTGTTTTCTCTCTACAGCTGCATTTGACAAAGGTGATGACCGAAGACTCAGCAAAAAGCCTATATTTAGTAGCTCTCAGGTAAACTTTGCAAACTTTATAAGTCCAAATGAGAAAATACAAAACTTTATTATTTTCTGTTTCAAAATATTTTAAACTCCTTTCATTTATTAATTAAAGCTAATTATTGATGGGAATAACTTTGACTCTTTTAAAAGTGAGTATTTAATAATTTTTGTACTACCAGGGATTGCTGAGCTATATTCCTGGTTCTTTTTTATGTTTTTTATTTATTTATTTATTTTGAGATAGGATCTCACTAAGTTTCCTAGGTTGGCCTTGAACTTTTGATCTGCGTCAGCCTCCTCAGAACCTGAAATGTGACAGGCATGTGTCACCATTTCTGGTTGATTCAAATTTTTGTATCGAGCTGGCATGAAAAGTATCTACCTTTTTTGTTTCCTTGAAAATCTTTTTGGCAAGTAATATATTGGAGCTATTCCAATAGGTTAGGAAATTTTTAAAATTCTAGAGCTAATTCAATGTTTATTTTTCTAACACATAATAGTTGGTGTGGGGGGAAAAAAGCAGTTAGTACCAAGAATAGAATTGTGTTTTATTGTAAAAATTATTTGGGGTACTTACAAAGTAGAATAGTAATTGGCAGGGATTGGGGTGAGATCAGGTATAGAAAAGGACAGTTGGTTTGTGTTATGTTGGGTTTTTTGTTTTATTGTGTTGTGTTCGAGACAGGGTCTTGCTACATAACTCAGGCTGGCCTTGAACTCACTATGTGCCGCAGGCTGGCCTTGAACTCATGACCATCCTTCTGACTCAGCCTCCCAAGTCTGGAATTACAGGGGTGCACCACCATGCCAGGCTGGACAGTTTATTTTAAGCACAGTCTCAGTTTTGTAATATGAAAAGATTCTAGAGATCTGTTGTACAACAAAGTACATGTAGTTAACATGACTGCACTATATGCTTTAAAATTTAATATGGTAAATTGTGCCATGTTTTTTTAACCACCCATACTCCTTATTTGATGCATTTGTTATAGTTTAAAATATTTTCTTTTCCAAAAATGTTATTAGTAGTGGTTTAAGTTCCAAGCTAACTTACAGCTGTTCATATAATCAATAATATATTTAAAGTACAAAATTATTCAAAGTACAAAATTATACTTACCTACTATGTGCATTATAATGATAATATGCAAATATATGTTAGTGTTTCAGTTTGGAATACAAAGAATGTACCCATGCTTTCTTTCCTTATCACTCAGTACATAGAAATTAACACACTTCAAGCCATAACTGAATTTTCATGGCTTAAGGCAGGGATCGAACTCTAAATGTCTTATCTGAAAAATTATGAGAAATGGGCCTTTTGCCAGTAAATCTCCTAGCGCTGTTTTCTAGAGTGTGTTTTACAGTATACTAGCTCCATCATATGTCCTTCCAAAGAATAGCTAGCATCAACTAAGTTTAAGAATCACTACATATCATATACTCTTCTTACACCCTGGTAATGAAAAGTAAACCTTAAAAGGGCTGAGAAACACTACAATAAAAAAAAAAAACACTTCATATTATTTCACCCCAAATTTCTAATTGTTAAACTATGGAACATCACTATGCTCTCTCTCTACCTATTTAAAGTATTATTTCATACAATTCCCTATTTCCTCTAGAAGTGGTACCTTAGGACATTTTTAAAAATGTGCTTAATTCACTGTAATCTCTGTGTTTGTGAGTTTGTGTGTGTGTGTGCGCGCACATATGTGTGTTTTAAAAATTAGCATACCTACCTTCCTTTCCCCTGTGATCAACTAGGTCTTTCCTTCTTCCTTGCCTCACAAGAAAATAGGACAAATTCTCATTGTTCTTCCTAAATTCCTGACTCAAAGATTTTCTAAGTGCTTTTCAATTAAAAGGATTCAGGATAATAAGTTTCCCAAGGGAGGCTGTGGTATACAGAAATGGATACTGGATATAAAATGAAAAGAAGTCAAATCTCAGCTTCACATTTCTTATCTGTTAAGAGTCCTAGAACACGGGGCTGGGGATATATCTCAGTGACACAGTGCCTGCCTGGTAAGCATGAAACCTTGAGTTCAATTGCTGGTACCTTGTCACTCTTCCCCCGGAAAAAAAGAACCCTAGAACACAGTTCTGAAGAAGATCATTCTCCAGTCTACAAACATAAATAATCTAAAGTCCAGAGATGTTAATAACTTGTTAAATATTCTGGACCCACTAGAGCCAAATCTAGGACAATAATTTAATAATTCCTTTAACACCTCTTTTCCTCAGTTTAGCTGTTTTGATTTTTATTAATAAATAATTTTATCTACATGTTATCTGCATTCACATTTAACTTAGAAAATTTTAATATAACCGTAGAAGCTTTTCATGTTGAAAATAATTAGACTTTGAACTGTGTATCAGTTATGTGCTCAGTTTTACCGACAATCTATCAGCATCTCCTCAAGTCCATGGTATATAATGAGCAGAGTGCCAAGGATTTTGGATAGAAAAGGTACCTCATACCTCTATATTTTCATGTAGCTTCACAAAGGAAAAAAAAGCATTTATATATTTACAAACAGGCAATATGGTCTTGGAACTTTTTATTCAAAAATTCCTACCAAGTTTTAGAAAAAGTCTTCAATCAATATTGGGTCTAAAAAAGATGATAATAAAGTAGTTGCAATTGCCTTCTGTATTCTTCTGTTTTTCTCCATTATTAGATAGCTAGTTTTGGACTACAATCTTGTTCTTTGAAAACCTAGTCTCTGCAAACGTTAATCCATTGTGTTTCCTAGGAGTATTGTTGTTGTCATCGTTGTTGTTGTTTAGCTTTGTTTTGTTTAATGAGGACTCCAAGAAATAAACTATCTTACCATAGAGGATTAATTCTTTAAAGGTAAAATTTCTGATACTTGAGATAGGCTGAAGAGAGAACTCTGGATGGAAATCTTTTTAATATCCTTCAGATTATACCATTTAGATGACTACCTCCTTGAGGCAGTAGATTATGAACACAAGTCCTAATTCTGTCCTTTAATAGTATGTGATCTACACGTGTTCTTTAATCCTCAGTTTCTTGCATAGAAAGGTAATAGCTAAAGGAGTGATTATAGGATTATTGTTGGGACTAAGTGAAATAATACATGAAAATGGTTTAGCATGGAATCGAAATGGGTCCTTAAAAATTCTTGGATATTGTTATGTATTCAGACATTGTGAACTTTTAGGTTTTAATCTCTACTATAACTTCATAAATTAAACATTTAATGCTGTATTTCAGACTTGATTAAAATATATGATCCAAGATGCAAAGTTTTGATCAAAATGATCAAAGACAGTTTAATTTTAATTACTTTAAATCATAATATGAACTTTGCTATTTTTTCTTTTGAAAATCTGGCTCACTTAAGCATTATATGGCAAAATTTCAAGGCAAGTTAAAAATTATTTTTTCTTTTTTATAGCAAAGGAGACATATTTCTGGCTCTGGTGTTATAAAAAACAAATCTTGGAGAGAAAATAACAAGAAAGAGTGTTGGAGTTATCTCTCTACTAATCAAAAGATGAAATCTGATGGATTAGGAGCATCTGGACATTCATCAAATGCTAATAGAAATAGTATAAATAAAACTTTAAAGCATGATGATTTAAAGGAAAAGGATGGTACAAAAATAGCATCTAAGATTACAAAAGGATTGAAAACTGGGGAAAAAAATATTTCTGGAAATCCCAAAACTGTAATAAAGCCCAAAACAGAAAATCATGATAATGCAAAGTTGGAAAACTTGTCATCTAAAGTTTTGGAAAGAACAGCAACATCAGTTGGACAAAAAAATTCATTAAATGGAAAAGGAGTGAGAAATCAGGAAGGGCAAGTTACAGGTGCCAGACCCAAGGTACTCACTGGGAACCTAAATGTGCAACCCAAGGCAAAGCCTCCCAAAAAAGTGACAGGGAAAGATTCTCCATGCCTCAGCATCGCAGGAGCCTCCAGCAGATCTACGAATTCAAGTGTGGAATTACTGACTTCCACTGGATCTCTGAATGAACCAAAACAAAATGGATCAATAGGAGAAGACAAGTCTTCTGGTCAGAAGCTATCCTTTCGTGATTCTCCAGGACAGACGGTGAAAAACAGTGTAGATGGTGTCAAAACTTCCTCTGTAGGTGGGTTTTAGCACTCTGATTTTTGCAATTTAGGACTGAACCTAAAGCCTCATACATGCTAGGCACGTGCTCTACTATTGACCTATACCCCTACCTCTACACATGCTCCTTCCTGACAGTTTAAGTTCCTAGAAAGCATGATTCTTGGAGACTTCTTTCTTTTTAAATGTTAAAAAAATGTTTATTATATTTATTTATGCAAAATGTGGGAAAACAGTACTACCGACTTTAACACTTAATTTTTTTATAGTGTAAATTTACAGTGAATTGTTACATATTTAATGTATTCTGTGTCATGACTGACTTTTTCTTAATTTATAGCAGTAAAATCTCGGCCTGTTTCAAGAGTTGCCAATGGGACTTCCAATAAAAAAAGCATTAATGAACAAGTCACTACTGTAAATAATAGGTAAGTCTTCATTGTTTTATCTATATGTTAACTTTGTCTGAAAATTACAGTAAGTCCCTGATTTATAAATGAGTTCCATTCCAGGAGAACTTGTTCAAAAGTCGAATTTGTTCCTATTCCATCAAAGTGAGAATTATATAGTATACTTATGAATCTTATGCATGTACCTGTGAAAGTTTGCAATTAGAATGCTCATAAGTCAGGGACTTACCGTATTTACTAACTTCTAGCTAAACACTGCTGAGATATTTTTGTGAAGAAATCTAATGTATTTATACATCATTTTAAAATGATATTTTAAAATTATTTCTTCTTTTTCTTCCTCTTCTCTCCTTCTCCTTCTCCTTCTTCTTTCCCTTCTTTTTGAGACAGAGTCTTGCTTTGTAGTTCAGATTGGCTTATGTACCTCAGCCTGCCCTCAAATACATGGTGATCTGGTTGCCTCAGCCTCCCAAGTGCTGGGATTACAGGCATGTGCTAGTACACCTGGCTTTAAAATGATTTTCTTATTCAAAGGTCTATGCAAAATGATGATTAATGTAGTAAATTAAAAGACTGTCTTCATTTACATTTATGTCACATAATTATGCATTGCTTTATCATACTTGGCTTATATCTTTTTTTTTCTTGGCCTCTACTCTTGAAACTGAACATATGGTTTCTCTATTTTCAGAAAAGATGTTTTTTATTTCTTGAGAAAAAATATTTCATATATAGATTTTTTAAATGTTGATGTTTTGGAATCTTACTGTAATATTGAACACAAAACATTTTTCTTAGTGCCCTAAAGAAGGTCAGTGGCAAAAGATATAGTGATCCAGTACCACAGGCAATTTTGAAGAAAAGAGGTAATGGCAATGGACAGCAAAGGACAAAGAGTGCCACATCTAATCTTGCCAAAACTCAAGGTAAGCCAAAATAGTCCTGGGTATCATGAGTGTTATTTTCTTATGTAAGTTGGTTAACCAAACTGACCTGAAACTTAAGTAGCAAATGAAAAAAACATAATACTTTTTAAAATTTTACTTTATTCACATATTGGAGATGAAAATTTATACTTTTAGATAAATATTTTGGTGTTTAGGGAGTTTTATTGTCCCTTGTGCTAGAAATAATTAAGGGAGCCACTAATTTACTTGCATTTTAGGTCCTTTTATAGATAATATGCTCATGTTTCTTGATTGATAATTCTAGGAATCACATCTAAAAACCCATCATTAAATGATTTTTAAAATAATGATATGAGGGGTGTGATGTGACTCAGTGATACAGCAATTGTCTAGCATGCATAAGACCCTAGATTCAATCCCCATCACTGCAAAATAAATAAATAGTCAAGTTGTAAGAAGGGAAAGAATTTTCCCTTCAGAATCTGCTATGTTCACTGTCTTTCAGTGTTCTGAGAGTACTAATTAGAGTACAAAAGTACTCTAATAATATCAAAATTAATTTTTCTTTATTCATTAAGCATTCACATATGTAAGAGCAGTTTGTATAATCCTAAAAATAATGTTTTTTATATTATGAAATTAATATTAAAAGCTAATTAAAAATATGGCAGAGAAAAATTATTCATATCCTAGTAAGAAAAATTTATCAGGCTAAGGATGTAGCTCAGTGGCACAGCACCTGCCTGGCAAGCACAAGGTCCTGTACCAAAAGATATCATACATAAGTATTTGATAGGGCTTATCTCAGTAGTAGAGTACTTGCCTAATATGCATGGGGTCCTAGGTTCAGTTTCCAGCACTGAAAAAAAATTAATTCTATTTGGCAGACTTGAATACCCAAAATATCTCTAAGACTTTAAGAAGCGTGAACAAATGAATTCCCAAAATTATTTCTTGAGAAAAAATATTTTCTCAATTAATTAGCAGTTCAACTTTGTTGAACTGTAATTAGCAGTTCTGGTTTCCAGTACAGATCTAAGTGATTCATGATTATAAGAAGTAAAATGGTTTTATTTATGTTTGAATAAAATAACTAAAAATTTCAACTACTTTATATTTTTCTATTTAGTTTGATTCTCCTTTTTAGCTGTGTAGAACACAGTCTTCACACACCCCCCCCCAGAAAAAAAAAGAGACTTCAAGTGAAGAGCATTCTTCCTTCTTTGGTATAAGAAAAACAGATTTTTCACTCTCATGTATTTATGCAAATTCAGTTTTGACATGAAGATCAAAGCCCTTTACTTGGGAAAGACAGATCCTATTCTAATAAATTTTACGAAGACCCTGGAATAAGAAGAAGGGAGAAAGAGAGGGAAATGGGGTTTTGGTGTTGGAAATGAAACTCAGTACCTCATAAATTTTAGATGAGAGCTCTACCATTGAACTATACCCCTAATGTCCCTCTATAGTTTAATCATTTTATCATGTCACTGACTACTAAACTTTCATTGTTCATTTGATCATCAGTGTTACCCTTTCGTTTTTAAATTGATTTTATTTTTCTAAAATAATTTAAAAGATACTGAATTCCTCTCAAAATTGGAGAGTACATTTCTGAACTTTCTTTTCTTAGGATCCCAAGGAGAGTCACCACATTCAGTAAAATCTTCAGTCTCTTCAAGACAGTCAGGTGAAAATATGACAAAGTTGAACCACAGTATAACTGCAGATAAACAAACATCTAAGAGAAAAATTGTTAAGCCAGGACACATAAATACTACTAAGGCTAATGCAAAAATGGTGTCCATACCTAAAAACCTAAATCAACCAAACACAGATGAAACTCTGAATAATAAAGATTCAAAACAAAAAATGTTTCCTGGACATGTTATACCAAAAACTCAGTCTTCTCAAAAACATTTAAAAAGTGAAACATCTGTTCTCCAAAAAAGTATCCTCCATGCTGTACATGATAACAACAACAAAGACAATGTTTCTGAACCAAAACCTCACAGATGTCTAATTAATCTCACATCTGAAATCAGTGGTACCAGAGCATTCCAGTCATCATGCAGACCTGACCCACAAGAGCTATTAAGCAGTCAAGAAAAAGATAAATTGGTGTTAGAATGCCAGAATATTTCAAAGATGGATATATCAAGAAAACATGAACTGAATGTAAAACAGATTTGCTCAGATAAAAATGAATCAAAATGTCCTAGTCACAAAGACATGAATCATTGCAATACAACTAAAACATACAGTTATTCTGATGAGAGTGATGTAGATTCAAAAATTTATAGTTTTGCTGCTCTAAAATCCACAGTTTCAAATACAAATGAAAACTCCTTAAACTCTAATCTAATTTCTGATTTAGACTCAACAAATGTAAAGCAAATTCATTTAATATCAGATAAAGAGAAACAAACAGGGAGAAAAGACACTAACAAAAAATCAAACATGGAATGTATGAAAGAAGCTTTATCTTGTATTCCTGAAAGGACAAATGGTACCTTAAATTTTATTCAAGATGACAGAAAATCTAAAGTTCATGTAGAAGAACCGACAATTCCTAGTCAATTGTTTGATGACTGTGTTATAAAGGAAGGTAAACATGCTGTCACTGATTCAGATGTTTCCTCCAAATGTTTTTTGAAACAACTGTCAGAAAAAACGTTTCCTAAAAATATGGAAAAGTCAGAAACTCCAGAGAACCATGAAACTCTAGAAGTTCCATTCACAGGTCACTGGAATTTGAATACCAGTATGCTGCCTCAAAGAGAGAGTCCTGAATCTGACACTGGCAGTGCTACCACATCCTCTGATGACATAAAACCTAGATCTGAAGACTATGATGCTGGAGGGTCTCAGGATGATGATGGGTCAAATGATAGAGGTATTTCTAAATGTGGCACTATGCTGTGCCATGACTTTCTTGGAAGAAGTAGCAGTGATACCAGTACTCCTGAAGAATTAAAAATATATGATAGTAATTTAAGAATTGAAGTAAAACTGAAAAAGCAAAGTAATAATGATCTTTTCCAAGTTAACTCAACAAGTGATGATGAAATTCCTAGGAAAAGGCCAGAAATTTGGTCTCGATCTACAGTAGTCCACACTAGGGAAAGAGAAAATATTCCACGAGGCACTATCCAATTTACTCAGGAAATAGATCAGGTTTCTTCCTCAGCAGATGAAACAGAAGATGAAAGATCTGAAGCTGACAATGTTGTGGAAAATTTCTCTATAGTTAATCCATCTCCTCAGCAGTTTCAGGGAATAATTAACCTAGCTTTTGAAGATGGAACCGAAAATGAAAGTCGTGATTTTTCTGCAACTAAAAAGTTTAAAAGATCAGTTTTACTTTCAGTTGATGAGTGTGAAGAACTGGGATCTGATGAAGGGGAAGTTCATATTCCCTTTCAGCCTTCTATAGATTCTTTTTCACCTTCTGATGTTTTTGACGGTGTTTCTCATGAATATCATGAAAAGAACTATTATCCCAGATTCTCACAAGAAAGTGAAGATAGTATTTTAAAATGTAAAGAACAAGATAAAGGCAATAGTACAAACAAAATTGAAAACACTTTCTTGGATCTTAGTAGCACTGACTCTTCAAGAAAAGATAAACAGAGTACTTCAGCCACAGACAAAAAGAATACTTTAGATGTCCTATCCAAAGGAGACAGACAGCTTTTTCTAGAAGATAAAAAGGAACACAGTGGAAGAGATATGGATAATGACTTTCAACAACATAGCAAATTCATGGATAGTGATACAAAATCTCAAGAAAGACCATGTCATTTGGCGCTTCATCAAAGAGAACCCCATTCTGACATACCAAAGAATACCTCTGCAAAATCTCTAGACTCCTCTCAGAGTCACATTCTGCCTCAGGAAGGTCAAGTGAAAGAAAGCCATTCTACAGATACTGAAAAAGCTAATATTGCTTTATCTGCAGGTAATGTACAGAAATAGAAATGCTAAATACATAAGAAAATACATTTATAGAATTTTAAAGTTGTATGTAATCCTGAATGTTATATTTTAGGTAGGTAAAATAATTACTTAAACAACGGTATCAAATTTAGATAAATATTAAATTTCTTAATAATATGAAAAGTAGCTAATTATTCTTTATTGTTTTCTTAAAATCCTAGTAAAAATTACTATCTAGTGAAAATTTTGGTTTATTAGAGTTAACCTACTAGGAGAATTTACATGAAAGAACAAAGAGAAAACCTTTGTTATTATTTAGTTATTTATGTTTAGTTTAACATAATTCTTGACTATTAGAAATTTTATTATACATTGGGTATTATTTATGAACTTAATATATTAATGGTATATCTAAGAGGGCTGTGCAATAACTATAGTAATATGTAACTAAAAGCACTGAACTATTTTAACAACTAGATATTACAATTTATATACATTTTACAGAGATTAAACCTTCAGGATCAATATAATTGTATTCTAAATTTTTCAAGTAAAAAATTAAATTTCCTAAAAGAGATTATATTTAGAGGTAATGATAATATATGAAAAAGCCCAGGTTTACTTCAGATGCTTACATGGTTTTCTGTCTAATTGTTTTGTGTTTTGTCTTCCTTATTATAATAATTCAGATGAAGAACCCACATTTGAAATACGCAGCAGTAGCTGACTGAGCAACTATTGTGTTTTATAACTAAGATATTGATCATAAATCCCTATTCAGCAAACTCATAAGAATAGATCTTTAAAAGTTGTACTTTTTGTTTGTTTGTCCTTGCTTGCATCCTCCTTTGCATGTGCAATATAGGAATAAGCATTTAGACAAAATGTATTTCCCCCTTTCAAAATTGACTTACTTTAGAAGTTACCATCAAATTACTTTTGTTTTCTCCTTAAGTTTCTATTGTAGTGATTAGATATATGTGTACCTTCTATGTTTATGTTAAATATTTATGTTATTTTCTGTATCATAAGCTTTCAAATTAAAGTATGGAGAATTATTGTTAGTTGCCTATGTTAATTTTGCTGCTAAATAATTACCCTTGAATATTTTTAATATAGAAAAAGAAATGCCTCAAAATTTTGTCAATTTTGTATAAATATTATTTTTTCCATTTTGTGGTGTGTTTTTTTTTTTGAGGGGGCTATAATTATTGTATTACTATTGTTCTACAAAACTCTGAGGGGTTACCGACATGTGCAATTTTTACATTGTATAGTATTATGAATTATTTCAGGAGACATAGATGATTGTGACACACTGGCACAAACCTGCATGTATGACCATCGGCCTTCAAAAACCCTCTCTCCAATATATGAGATGGATATAACAGAAGCAATTGAGCAGAAAATGGAATCTGAAACACATGTAACAGATACAGATTTTGAAGATGATCAACATTTTGCAAAACAAGATTGGACACTACTAAAGCAACTGCTCTCTGAACAGGATTCAAACTTAAATGTTACAAATTCTCTTCCTGAAGACCTAAATTTGGCACAGTATTTAATCAATCAAACACTCCTTTTAGCACGAGATGGCTCAAAACCTCAGGGTGTAGCACATGTTGACATTTCGAACAGATGGAGTGAACTATCATCTCCACTTGATAATTCCTCAACAAGTATTACCATGGCTAGTTTTTCCTCTGAAGATTGTTCACCTCAAGGAGAATGGACAATTCTGGAGCTGGAAACACAGCATTAAAAGTCTTAACGATTTGGAAAATTTAAACTGTGCCATCCCTTTATTTTTTGATGTCCACATTATATCTAAATTATAATTCCATTAGATAGATATAGACTGTCCTTACACTGAGGGAGTTTTCCAATTTATTGAGGTTTATTAATATAATATCACATGTAGAAAAAAGTGTTTTTCTAAAGTTTTTGAGCATGTTTTCTATAATTATTAGAAAAATTAGAAGATTCATAAGGAAACTCTTGCCTCAGTTTTCCTTTCCTACCTGATCCTATTTTTCAGAATTTAAAGTAGGAATGCACAAGTGGATCATTCCCTTTATCCTTTTTGGCTCTGCATATGGTACCATAGTAATTTAACAATAAAAAACTTAGTATGCGTGTGTCTGTTTATGTAAAGTTAATATTTGAATATTATTCACACTCAGGTTGGGATGGTTTACATTGTAACTGAGTGTTGGGGTAAAAAAAGAAAGCTCAACTTTCTCAATAGTTCAGATTCGGGAGATTGTGAGTCAAGTGTGCCTCACATTTCAACTGTATTATAAAAGGGGCAAAAGAAAGGGAAATACAGTGTCTTGCATCTCCTTTTTGGGATCTATACAGAGAGAAACATTTGTCTTTGTTCAGAGGCAGTAAGAAAACTTTTTCTGTCTTACCTAAATAGATTGCCTTAAGCAGTCTTCATTTTACATTTCATGCTAGGAACTGTGCCTACAATAAAGTAGCAGGAGTTTCATATTAATAACTAAATGTTAATAGGAAAATGAGTACATGGGGCAACTGGGAGGTTACTGATATTTAATTCTCTGTAGATATATATATATTCTCTTTCTTGGTGTGTTTACTTCAGCTCTTTTCTATGAACCATGCTTTTACCATTGTTTGCTCTGAAACTTATTTGGACTAGTGCTGCATCATTGAACAAACTTTAAAAAGTAATTGCTAACATTATTTAGTATTTAAATGTTAGACATTATGTGCTTTAAATATGCATTAACACGTTTAGTTCTTACAACAATTCTATGCATGAGTGGAAATTTGCTTGGTAATAAAGCAGTCCAGATATGATAGCACGTTAAGAACCAGTGACTGGGATAGGCATTAAGGATGGGAAAAAAGAATATGGGAACCAGGGTTCAAAAACTAAGCTGGAGCTGGATTCTGAAAATTACTGAACACTATCTTCAAAGTGTTTACATATTCTAAGCCTTGGATTTAGTGGGCAGTATATTTTCTCTCATTATGCATGACTTACTTAGTTTTAACTCTCAGTAGAAAATGTCTGTGTTCTTGGAAAATAACCACCTACATATCACAAGGAGTAATCAAAGTTGTTTTTTTAGTATGTAGGTAACATGACTGAGTGTATTTTAGAAAAACAATTTTAAGCAGTCATGTAGATGCCCTGGTTTGGAGAAGTGCTCAAACCCGTTAAGATATAATCACAATAATTTTGTCAGCTTTAGAAATGGGAAATGGAGAAGGATTTGGTAACAAAGACATTAGGTAGGTTGAAATTTTTTGGAATTGATGAATGATCAGATGGTGAGAAAAGATGTAAAAGACATTTAAAGTTTCTGTCAGAAATACCATTGTACACATTGAGGGTGTGATCTATTCCAAGAACTTTGCTTGGACTAAGAATAAAAAGCATAGTACCTTGTCCTTGAGTTCTCATTATAGTAAGCAAGAGAGATGTTAAATGTCACAATAAAGATCTGTGCAAAGTAACTGATGTATAAAGGAAGTGGTAGAAGAGTGTTGCAATAAGCTTCCATACTCTTTAGTAA
The DNA here is from genome assembly GCF_034190915.1 of Cavia porcellus. NCBI lineage: Eukaryota > Metazoa > Chordata > Mammalia > Rodentia > Caviidae > Cavia > Cavia porcellus. The sequence continues at coordinate 113,957,571 of NW_026947484.1, forward strand.
TTAATTGGAATTCACACAATAGTAAGAGACACTCTTGGCAGAAAAAGAGCTCAGATACTAATTCTAGTTGTTCCATAAGGCTACAAAGAAGGGAATGAACGGGAAGGTCAAGAGTTGAAGCTGGACAAGGAAGGAACATGATCAGATTTCCTTTGTACAAAGATCTCTCCAGCAGCACTGTGTAAGAGAGTGGGGCAGATAATGAGAAGGCAGGGAGGGTAATGAAGAGGTTTTTACAGTAATCAAAGCTTGAATAGGGCAGTGGCAGTGGAGACAAAGAGTGGAAACATCTGAGAGATGGAATTGAAAAAACAGGACTGTTCACATGTGTGAGACAAACATGATAACTGCCTCACTACAGAAACCCGCAGTACTATTCATATGTGGCAATGAAAGAACAGAGTCCTCTTAACAAATTTAGGTTTCTGGCTAGGCATCCTTGGTGTTTGATGATGTCATTAACCAAAAACAAGCAAGCATAAGAGTGAAGATGAGTTTAATTAGGACATACTGAATTTGGAATGCCTGCAGGACATTCAGGGGGCTGAGGACAAAATGCTGAATAGTCAGAAAAGCCTTTCAAGGAGACTGAAAAAGAAGTATTCTGAAATAGAAGTAGGAGGCCAGGGTAAAGAGAAGAGAGTAATAAATGGTTAACCTTGCTACTAATCAAAGGAGAGAAAGTCAAAGTCTAGATCCAGCTTTGACCTATCAAATTCATGTGAATTTTTGAAGATTTCTTTTAAATCAGTGTTAGCAAGAGAATGAGATCTTCCTATGCTGCTGTGCAACTGCAAAGTTACCTTTCAGATAAATAATTAGATAATTCTATATCAAGAGTGTTCATAACTTCATATTCTTAACATAATCATTTCTTGGGATCTAACATTAAATAAGGAAAGTCTCAAGGTTTGTTGTCAGTGTACTGGAGCTCTAGATATATTAGTGAAAACAAAAACAGGTAAATGTCAACAGTAGAAAAAAAACTTTTACATCTATATAATTCATTATGCAATATTTAAAATAGTTTCCAAAAATCTGTTTAGTAACAGGAAAATACTTAGAAGAAAGAAGTCCAGATTGTATTTTTACATGTATTGTGTTCCAAATTTTTGTGCAGGAATATTTCAGATTACTCTTTTAGCAAATCTCAATTATAGTGGTACAAATGTCACCAAATACATTACCTCTCCAAAATTTATCTATCCTGCATTAGTTCCCTTTGACCAACATCTTCCTATTTCCCCAGTTACTGACAGCTGCTGTTCTATTATCTACTTCTTGGTACTGGGAATTGAATTCAGGACCTTGCACTTGCCGGGGAGGCCCTTATGCTTCTGGGCTATATATCCCTCGCCCCTTTATTATCTACTACTATGAGTTTGATTTTTTTTAGATTCCATTTGTCTTTTTGAGCCTGGCTTCATTTAATATAATGTTTTCCAGTTTATCAATATCACCAAGTATAGGATATCCTTTTTTAAAGACTGGCTAATATTCCATTTTATACACATGATGTTATCTTTATCCACTATCTATTGGACACTTTATGTTGAATCCCATATCTTAGCTATTGTAATTAATAATATAGTAGGCATGGTGCACTTTGAGATACTGATTTTATTTCCTTCAGCTATGTAGTATTCCCAGAAGTAGAATAACTGGATCATATGGTGGTTCTATTTCTTTGAGAAACCACCATCTTTTCCATAATACATATAGCAGTTTACATTCCCACCAGACATATACAAGAACTACTCTTTCAATATATCATTGTTAACATTTGTTGCTGTTTTTGTTGACATCCATTTTAACAAGACCAAGGTGATTTCTGATGGTTTTAATTTGTATAACCCTGATAATTAGTGATGTTGAGCACTTTTCATATGTACCTTTTGGCTATTTAAAGACTTTTGAGAGTCTTTTGCCTATTTTATAATCAGGTTACTTTTTTTCTTGCTGTTGAGTTCCTGACATATTTTGAATGTTAACTCTTTATCAGATATATGGATTGCAGATATATTCTTCTGTTCTGTAAGTTGTCTCTTCACTCTGCTGATTGCTTCCTTTGCTGTACAGAGACCTTTTAGTTTGATGAAATCCCATTTTCCTACTTTTTTGTTTTTGGTCCCTTGGGGGTTCCCGTTTTTTAAAAAAATGTTGCCTAGATCAACATCAAGAAGCTTTTTCCCTGTTTCCATCTAGTAAATACATAGCTTCAAGTCTCACGTTTAACACCATAATCCATTATGAGTTGATTTGTGCATATGAAATGAATGATGAGACAGACTGTCTTTTCCCTGTTGTGTGTGATTTTTTTATGCCGTTGGTGAAGATTAGTTGACGACAAATGTGCAGATTTATTTTGAGGTTCTCTATATTCTATTACATTGGTGTGTTTTGTGCCAGAGTCAATGCTATTTTGATTACTAAAGCTTTGTAGTATATTTTATAGTGTATGTTGAGATCAGGTAGTATGATATCTCCAGCTTTGTTCTTTATTCTCAAGGGTTTTTCTTATGGTTTTATGCAAATTTTAGGATTTTTTATTTCTGTGAAAAAATGTCATTTGAATTTTAATAGAGATTGCATTTTATCTGTAGCTTGATTGAATTATGTAAAAATGTTAATGGTAGTTGTGGTTCAGGGAAGATTACAAGTTTTTAAAATTTTAGGCTATCCTGGCTTTCCTCACAATAGTCCATCCTACTTTGTTCACTGCGTTCTTTTATCTTGCTTTTACCTCTTGTACTCAGCCCAGAGTCACTCTGCAGAGCCAGTTTCAGTCTCACTCTTTACTTTAACTTTTTTTTTTTTTAATCTTTTTGAGACCGAGTTTTCACTATACAGGTCAGGCTGGCCTTGAACTCACTTATAGCCCAAGCTGGCCTTGAATTTTTAAGCAATCCTTTTGGCCTCAGCCTCACAAGTGCTGGGATTACAGGTGTGTACCACCATACCCAGCCTCACTTTTACTCTTTCAAATAAACTTTGCCACTACTTTAAAAATAGTTGTAATATCCATATTTATTATATTATCTACAGTACAGAAAAGTAAGTTGATTTGTTTTAAAGTAAATCGGGTAAAGAGTGTCAAATGCTATTTGAGATGTCGAGTCACAAATCTATACTATTCCATTAAACTTGAAAGTTAAGATTTAATTTATGTTTTTTGTTAGTTTATGATTATTAAAGAGTATAGGGTAAAAATGAGATGTGAGTTGAAAGGTGAACAGAAAGTAAAGCAGTACAACTTATTCTTTTAAGGAGCTTTTAATGAGTAGGAAACTATGAGCCTGAAGATACTGTTCAATTGCTTGTTTTTTATTTTGAGACAGGGCCTTATATGCCCAGCCTGACTTTTTTTTTTTTTTTGTCTTTTTCCTTTTTATCGGTACCGGGGATCAAACTCACGACTGCCTGCTTGCAAGGCAGGTGCCCCTGCCCAGCCTGACTTTATATTCCATAATACTTTTGCCTCTACCTCCCTAGTAACTAGAACTCCAGATGCAAGCCACCAGGCCTGCCTCTGCTAGTTAACAGCGCTTTTTTTTTTTTAATTGTTTCAGCACATTGAAAATAAGGAGTTGGAAATAATCAGTGAATCAAGGACAACCATGAGGAAAAAGACCAGAAATCTGGGTCCAGTAGTGCATATCTGTAATCCTCGCTACTTGGAAGGCTGAGGCCTTGAGTTCAGAAGTTCAAGGATAACCTGGGCAACATAGTTAGATCCCCTATTTCAACAAAGAAAGGCAAGACAATCCTTAAGCACAAAGAGTACTAAAAGATACAGAACATCCCCAGTGTATGTGGGACACCAGAAGAAAATAAATCTAGAAATGTGCAGGCAGGCCAAAATAATGAATCCTACAGGCCATGCCAAGGATTATGAAAAAGCCACTTAAGAATTTTAAAACAGGCAAACATTGAACTTTATTGTTTTAATAAGATAGTCCAAACTCTACCAGGTAAAAATAGAAGGCTTATTGTAACTGGTTGAAAAATAGCTAATTTTCAATTTTTTTTATAAAGAGAACAAAAGAAAACAGAATGAAACAAATCAAATCAGAATAGGAAAATGCAAGCAACACAGCACTTTACAACAAATCAACTGGACATCAACAATAGCTAACATAATGTCTCTTTTCTTTGAAATAGTTGAGCATACCTTCACATGTAATAATATCAAACATAACAATGTAGTAAAAAAAATTCAAAAGAATGAAAGCATTACAGGACTTCAAAACCAAATAACAGGAAATGAACAGTGGCTGCTATAATACCTTATTTTCCGCAAAAAAATTGTCTAGAACATCACACATAATAAAATCAAATAACATAACAGGATAGAACTAATCAAAACTGAAGAACAAAAGCATGATAGGACTTCAAAACAAGATGATAGTAAATCAGCAATAGCTACCATAATGTCTTGTTTTCTTCAAAATAGCATTCAGACCATCTTACCTAATAAAATCAAACAAAACAAAATAAAATCAGACCAATGAATGAAAGTGTTATAAGACTTCAAAACAATATAATAGGAAACCATTATTACCATAATATTTCCCATTCAAAATAGCTGCCTTTACATCTGAAAGTATAAAATCTAACAAAAGACAGAACAAAGCCAAACCTAATAAAATTGTGTAAACAATTGAAGAGTTCAAGATAAGACAATAAGAAATTGAGAGTGGTTTTCACCTTTCCCTTCCTTTGCTCTTTTTTAAAAAAATTTTAAAGAAGACAATAAAACAGAAAATGGGTAGAAATAATACATACGTTCAAAGAAAGAATAAACAGTAAGAAATCACTAGTTGATATTTACATATTGTCAAATAGTTATTCGAGATACAAAAGTGGAGCATATAAAGTGGGGTTTAAAACGAGACTGCAACCAGTGCTGTTCAACAAAACTTATACAGTTATCAGTCCTATACACTTACACATGCAGTTATCTATATCTTCATTTATGTTGAGACTGAACAAATCCAAGCAGGCTAAAATCACTCTGAGCAAAGAATAACAATATTGCTGGGTTTCACGTTATGATACTCCTGCATCAGTACTGGGTACTGCAGTGTCTCTTTTTCTTCAAAGTATTTGTTCATTTCATGTGTCACAAGATCAGTTCTCACAAACTGTTTATTGGTTCTATGTATGCATGAGTCTTAACATGTATTTCTGTCCTTTCTATATTAGAGGGAGGAACAAAACAAAGCAAGACAAAACAAAACATATTCCTATAAACACATGAAATGAAAAAGACATATAAGACCACTGCACAAGGGGTTCTACCATGGTTACTGTGTTGTTCCTGTTATTTTCAATAAAATTGGCTATATCATCAGACATAGTATAATTGAATATATCAGTACATAACTATTAATAAAAACACAATTTTGTATGTAGTATAAAACTTCAAAAACAGGTAGTAATCCAGCCAGAATGGGTATAGTAGTAAGTCTTGTCATCAGTAATTGCCTAAACACTCAGACTTGATACTATCAATCATATAAGTTTTGAATAAAATCTGTCAATACCAAACAGCAATCAAACAAACCAGATTTAGCTAAGATCAGTCATGATAAACCAGTATATGTCATACAGGGCTCTAAATTAAGTTAATAGGAAATTAGAGATGATTACTGTGCTATATCCTGGTGTTTTGGGGATAGCTTTCTGTGCCCTCAAATATGGAAGTAGACAAACTGGAACAGAATAAAATCTGTCTAAGCAGAGTGGTGTGAATAATACGGGTTTTAATTCTTGATACACTATTAACAACATCTTCTGCCATCTTTTTAGAGACCATTCCTCCCCTTTCACTTCCCCAGGGTATACTGTATATTTTTGGATCTTACCTAGACCCTCGGTTTTAAATTGTGGGGGGGCAACCTGCTATTTATCTAAGTGGTTCCAAACCTTCTCCCTCATGTACTTGATCTCTTAATTATTTTCCTTTACCTATTAAAGCCTGTCTTTCCAACCTATCCACAAATACTGGTCTATTTGGCCCTATTACTCTCTGGCTCCCTGTCCCATACAGCAATGTTTTCCCATATTTGATTTTCAGTCCATATACCCTTTTTCAGATTAATTATATTTCCCATATAGAGCATCTCAGTAGACCCTACCTCCTGATCTACTCTACCTGTGATTCTTTTTTTTAATTTAGTGTATCAAAGCCATCTATATTAGTTTATAACCAACCTTCTCTGCCTCATTTCTGTTATGCTTTTTGTTTGCCATCAGTTGACTGCTTATCTTCTGCATTCTACTTTCTGCTCCATTCATTGAGACCTCTCTGCCACTGTTCCTGGAATCCCTGTACTTTTCCATCTCTCTAGAGTGCCCTGTAGTATTCTCTGTAGAGTTGAATTGGTGGTCACGAATTTCCCCAGTTCCTCTTTGTCTTGGAAGGATCTTGTTTCTCCATTACTTTCTAGAGACAGTTTTTCAGGGTATATCAATCTGGGTTGGAGGTTATTTCCTTTCAGGGCTTGGAGTATTTTGCTCCAGGCTCTTCTTGACTTGATGGTTTGTGTTGAGAAGTCTGTCATTATTCTGATGGGCCTTCCTCTATAGGTGATCTATTCCTTGTCTCTAACAGCTTTTAATATTCTGTTCTTATATTGAATTTCTGGGATCTTGATTATTGTATGCCTGGGTGTGGCTCTGTTTTGGTTGTAGGTGGCTGGAGTTTTGTATGCCTCATATATCAGAATATCATTTCCCTTTCCTATGTTTGGGAAGTTTTCCATAATTATTTCTGTGAATAGCCTTTGTAGTTCCTTTGTTTGTACCCCTGCTTCTTCATTCACATTCTTTATTCTCAAGTTCCTCTTGTCATCTTCTAGCCTTTGTAGTGTTACTGCTTGTTTCCTTGTTATTTTTAAAGAGTTTTTCCTTTCAGAATCCCACATTGCAAACCTGTTCTCCAGTTTGGATAATCTGTCCGTAGTTTCTTTCACGCAGTTTTGGCAGATTTCAATGGAGTTTTTAATTTCCAGGTAATCTCTTTGAATCTGCTTCATATATTCTATATTTTCTTTATATTCTTCATCAAATGGTTCTCTCCTTTGTTTGTGTTCCTCCATTCTTCCATCTGTGTCTTCTTGAGAAGTTGTTAGCATTTCTTTCATTAATCTATTTATATCTTGCTTTATTAGGTTAATTATTTCACTTTGAACTCATCTATGAGATCCCATATATATTTCTTTATGTCCACAGAGGCTGTGTCTGATAGTGCATGTTTGTTGTCCTCAATTTCTTTTATATTTACCTTTCTTGGATAATTGTTCTCAGGGTTGAGGCTGGAAGCTTTTTCTTATTGTTTCCTTTTCTCATATTTTTTGTTTCTTCCATACAGGCAAATAGAGAAGGCTCCAGTCCCTTTTTTTGTTGTTGATTCTGGTTCTTCTGAAGCACGCTGGTTAGGTGACTCTGCCTACTCCAGTGTGCTATGAAGTGCAAATAGGGATGGCATATGTTGGCCCCTCCCCTCCTGGTCAGCCAGCCTGCCAAGGCCTTCACTGTGCCTTAGTAGGGAATTGATTGGTCTGGGACTTCTCACGCAGTGCATAGGGAATTGGTCTGGGACACCCTACTGGTTCCCAGCCAGGGGCATGATCCAGGCCAAGCACATCTGATCAATCCCGTCTGGGAAGGGAACAACTGACTGAAGTCTGTTCAGTACCTTGTTTCTGCCAGTCCTGCCCAGTTCCAAGAAGTCGTTCTCTTTTCTGTGGGGGGGGGGGTTTATTCCCAACACTCACCACAGGTCAGTGCAGGTTCCCTACTGGCTCTGCTTTCTGTTGGTCTCATTGATCCTCGACCTCAGTGCACCTGCACTGCAGCACAACTGTGGCTCCAGCAAATCAAAGCAGCAGGAACCCGGGCATTTCCCTGAGTTGCAGCCACATGAGTTCAGACACGCCAGCTAGTGCAGTTCTCTGGTTTGCTGCTCCCTTCTGCCTTTACATCTCCTCACCAAGGCCTTCAGGCTTGCCCATCACCAGCTTCACTGTGTCCATGCATCTCTGGGTTCCAACACTGCTTCTAGCACAGTGGGACCGGCTCTGGTGAGAGCACCGCCAGCTACCACCTTCTTCTGTTCAAGTTTTTCTTTTTAAAAATTCTTTCCATGGGCTTCAATTCTCACTTTAGTTTCTTCCTTAGTCAAGGGGATCTATGTCTTTCCTGCTTTTCCTTCTCCAGAATGCTATGTTCCAGCATCTGGGCTGTTTCTCTCAGAGAGGCTTTGCTGCTTACTGTTCCGCCATCTTCCAGACCCCATAATTTTCAATTTGAACATAACAAATTTGAGATGCAGTTAAGATTTCCAAGGTACACAATTGTCTTTCAAAATTCATTAATCCAGCAAACCATATTCTCTCCACATAATGCACTCCATTTCCTGCTAACTTTTTGAAGAGTAGGGAGCAGAAGTGAGGGCTTTGGTGCAGATAATAACCTATTGCAGTGTTTCTTTTGGAGTTGGAATTATCTATATATGTTATATTTATACTATTTTTATACTGTAAATTCTGATAACAAAACTGCTTTGAAAATGGCTGTTATGGTTTATATCTAGGTGTTCCTCCAAAACCTCATGTGCTCATAGGTGGGTCTTTGAGGAAGTTGTTGGATCATGGGACATGATACTCATCAGTGGATTAACCCATTGATGAATTTAAAGCTAAATGTGACTTGGGAGGTGAAGCCTGGTTGGAGGAGGTGGGTCACTGGGCTATCGCCTGTAGAGGTCCATCTTCCCTCCTTTTCTTTCTCTCTTTCCTGCCTGTCATGCTGTGTGCTATTTGTCCTCTACTATATTAGCCTGCATTGGAGATAGCAGATTGTTGACTACAAATTCTACAAACTGTTAGCTAAAATAAACCTTTCATCCTTTAAATTGTGGGTGTTGGGGATTGTGTCTCAGCAGTGAAGAAAGTAAGGCAGTGCCTTAACTCAGTATCAAAAGTGTATGTTTCTAATCATGTTCATATTGCACAAGTTACTTTTAGTATCCATGGTTCACCTTTCATACAAGTTTTCTTAATTACTTCCTAACTTAGACAATTGGCATAAGAATTTTAATTCTAATCTGATAATTTCAATTCTACACAAATACTGTATTTTTATAATATTCTAACAAGTTATAAACATTGAATTTCTAAATTAGGAACATATCAGGAAGAAATATTTTCAAACAAAGAAAAATTTCCTTAAAAATAATATATAATGTGCTGAGATTTCCCTGTTTTCTTTTAATTTTAATCTCAGTTTTAAGCAAGAGCATTTCATTTTAAGAAATCACAACTAACATATGCCCTCATTTAAACAATCATTGTATAGGAAAAATGCCTAACACTCTTTTGAAGTTGTCATTTTAAATTCATACAATTCTCAAAAATATGAATAATCACTTTGTTAAGTTAAATGAGGCCATTGCCCAGAGGTTGTGTATATACTTTGAGTTCTTATGTAAAAACTACAATCTAACAAAGTATACAACAAATTGAAAACCTAATTTAGGGATATAACAAACAGCTATCAGCCAACCATAAGCCAGGTTTTATCCAATCTCAGGCTGCCAGATGATCAGACCATGTCTAAATAAGGCAAGAGATGGAACTGTAACCAATCAAGTTATTTCTGTACTTTCCTTCCCTTTTCTGTCTATAAGTAATGCCTGCTGTTACAGAGCAGAATGGGCTGAACCTTTTCTTGTTCTGAGTTCCTTCCAACTCATGAATCTTTCTTTGCTCAAATTTTCCTGCTAAGTTTAAAAGTTTTTTCCTTTCACAATTTTAGGGAAGAAAGTAAAATATCTTCTTTTATTTTTCTGATTTAGAATGAGTTGATAAGAACAATACTTATTAAGTAAAATAGCATCAAACTGAATCAAAAGAAAGAAGGACTGCAGAAAATAGTAAGAATTAATTAGAGATTGGGGAAAGAATAGAACTGATAGATCTAAGAGATGATTCCTAAAACCAGATCAACCTGCGAGAGAAAAGCATAAAATAATATTAATGAGATAATAACAAAAAATAAATGTAATAAGGTAGTACTTTATGCTGCTGTGTATAAACATGGTTGAAAACCTGAAGAAATTCAATGACTTCTAGAAAAATACAAATAATATAAATGGACTCAGAAAGAAAATCTACATAGATCATTCACTTTGAAAGAAACAAACTGTTTTAAGCCCTACCCTTCAAAGAAGTAGTAGCTAGCCCCATCTCCTTGGGAGGCAGAGGTAGGAGGATCACTTGAGCCTAAAAGTTTGAGGGCAGTGTAGGCAACAGAGGAAGACCTCTGTCTCAAACAAAAAGGTGCTAACTGGTGTTACTCTAAGTCATTTTGGACTATAAAGAAAGAAAAGCCATCACTTCCAATTTAAGAATACATAAAATGACACTAAAATATGATTAAACACTAAAAAAGAAAATTTTTAAATTTTATGTAAAGAAAGACTAAACAAAACAAAATAGAAATAATACATATGTTCAGAGAAAAGAATAAACAGATATCACTAGTTGATGTTTACATATTGTCATTTTACAAATAGTTGATCAAGGTACAAAACTGGAACATGTAAAGTGGGAGTTGAAACAGCGAGACTGCAAACAGTTCTGTTCAACTGTCCAACAAAAACTTAGTAACATGGTTGTCAATCCTATACACTTAAACATACATGCAGTTATCCAGATCTTCATTTATGTTTAGAGTAAACAAACTAAAGCAGGTTAAAATCATTCTGAACAAAGAATAATAGTATTGCTGGATTTCACTTCATGACACTCGTGATAAGCACTGGGTACTGTAGTGTCTTTTGTTTAATTTAATTTAAAGGAAGACTAAACAAAACAAAAAACAGGTAGAAATGATACATAATTTCAAAGAAAAAACAGTAAGAAATGACTAGTTGATGATTATAGATTGTCTTCTTATAAATAGTTATTCAAGATACTAAAGTGGAGCATATAAAGTGGAGATTTAAACAGTGAGATTGCAATCAGTTCTGTTCAACTATCCAACAAAAACTTAGAAATATGGTTATCAATCCTGTACACTTAAACATACATGCGGTTATCCATATCTTCAATTATGTTGAGACTGAATAAACCCAAGCAGGCTAATATCACTCTGAACAAAGAATAATACTGTTGCTATGTTTCACATTATGACATTCCAGGATCAGCACTGGGCATTTTAGTGTCTCTTTTTCTTCAAAGTATCTGTTCATTTCATCATGTGTCATAAGATCAGTTCTCATAAACTGTTTATAGATTCTACACATGAATCTTAACATGTATTTCTATCCTTCTACACATGAGTCTTTTTTTTTTTTTTTTTTTTTTTTTTTGTCTTTTTCGTTTTTATCGGTACCGGGGATCGAACTCACGACTGCCTGCTTTCAAGGCAGGCGCTTATGCCGCTGAGCTAAATCCCCAGCCCCCAACACATGAGTCTTAACATGTACTTCTATCCTTTCTTTATTAGAGGTGGAAACAACATAAAGAAGGCAAAACAAAACATATTCCTATAAACACATGAAACAAAATAAACATATAGGACCATTGTACAAAGAGTTCTACCATGATTCCTGTTGTGTCTCTTGTTATCTCCAATAGAATTGGCTGTATCATCAGACATAGTATAATTGAATATATCAGTACATAACAGTATTAATAAAAACACAACTTTGTATATAGTATAGAATTTCAAAAACTGGCAGTTACGGGACAAGATGCTCTTGTCATCTTCTAGTCTTTGTATTGTTACTGCTTGTTTCCTTGTTATTTTTAAAAAGTTTGCCCTTTCATAATCCCACATTGCAAAATTGTCCTCCAATTAATAAGCATAATCTATCCTTATTTTCTTTCCAAGCTGATTTGCCATTTTTCCATAGAGTTTTTAATTTCCTGTTAATCTCTTTGAATCTGCTTCATGTATTCTATATTTTTTATATTCCTCATCAAATGGTCCTCTCCTTTGTTTGAGTTCCTCCCTTCTTTCATCTGTCTCTGCTTGAGGGGTGCTTAGTATCTCTTCTATTGATCTTCTTATATCTTGCTCTATTTGGCTAAATATTTCATTTTTGAACTCATCTATGAGGTCCCGAATATATCTCTTTATGTCCAATGACACTGTGTCTGATATTGCATGTTTACTGTTCTCATTCTTCTTTGTATTTACCTGTCCTGGGTCAATGTTCTCAGGGTTGGGACTTTGGAACTTTTTGTTGTTGCTTCCTCTTCCCATCTTTTTTGTTTCTTCCAGGAAGCCGCAGTTTCTTTCTTTGTTAGTTACAGTTCTTCTAAAGTGCACTGACTAGATGATCCTTCATACTGCCATGTGCTAGTGAATTGCAGACAGGGACAGCATATTCTAGCCTTTCCCCTCTGGATCAGTCAAGCTGCTGTGGCCTGCACTATATTACTTTGTGCCAACGCCCCTCCGGGTCAGTCAAGTTGCTGTGACCTGTATCTATTAGTTTGCACTGCCTCCTCTCCAGATCAGTTAAACTTCTGAGGCTTCACTGGATTAGTGTGGTTAGTGTACATCACCACCGTAGGGACTTGATTTCAGATAACCTATTGGGTCTCAGTCAGTTCGTGTGACCCACGCCTAGCTCACACTACCAATCCCATTCAGGAAGGGAACACTTGACTGAAGTCACTGCTACCCCTTGTACTTGCCAGTCCTGCCTGATCCCAGAATGTCGTCTGCTGGAGCCCCCCTATTTATGGAATGTCTCCACTCCTGTCACTCACCACAGGTCTATGTAGGCACCCTGCCAACTCAGCTCTCCTTTTGGCTCGCTGACCCCCAAACTCAATGCAACTGTGCCTCCAGTGAGTCGAAGCAGTGGGACCTTGGCCAGCTTGGCAAGTTGTGGCGGGACCTCGGATCATCAGCAAGTCACCTTAATTTCTTCTTGGGACAAGAGAATTCATCTCCCTCTGTTTGGGGCTCCCTACTCTGTATTATGTTGAATTCTAAGTTGACTATCTCAGGGAGCCTCTGTAGCCAGTTGTTATCTATCCGCCATTTTGCTCCTCCTTCTATAAAAGAGAAAATTACAAAACTATATCACACAAGACAATCATTGCAAAATTCCGAAGTAGATTCAGCAGTATATAAAAGTAACATATGACCAGTTGTTTAAAGAATGCAAGGTGATTTAACACTGGGAAGAATTCTTTATATAATACATCTCTATTTACAGGTCAGATAAAAACTAGGATAATCTCAATAGATGCCAAAACTTAAATTGAAACAATAAAAACAGTTCTATATGAAAACATGAGTAATACTTTAAATACTGTTATGTGAAAGCACATGAAAACCAGAAAAATACATGAAACTCTCAATAAGATTGGTAACCTGGTAAAGATTGGTAAGATATGCCTAAAATATCATAAACAAAATGTAAAAACAAAAGTGGATTAATTTTTTCTTTTTAACAAAATTGAAATGCAAGTCATCAGTAAATAATGAAAAGATACTTAACCAAACTCATGATTAAGAAGCATCAGAAAAAGAACCATAAAAGCATTTATGAAAATGCAAGTGGATTTGACCAACAGTAAGTTTGATATGAGACTACTGTAAGTAAATCAATGTACACTAGCCCATTTTTATAACTTAAGAATTACAAATGAAACAAGTCAAATGTTTTGTTGACATTATTAAAAATTATCAGAGTTAAGCATGAACTCATTTAACCAACTGGAATGAATTACAAAACTAATCACAACTATCATTGTATGACAGAAGTTTATTTATTCAAGTCAGATAATTTCCTTGGAACTCAATTTCAACTTCTAATTTTCAAAATCAATCTAAAATTCTGGGCAGATGTCATTAAAACTCAATATAAGAACAATGTTTGGGACGACTGTACTTTTCATAGTCAATGAGATAACAGAATTAAAAATTACCAACAAGGAAATGGGAACATTTTTGGTGTCATGTGGCACAAATGCCTGAATCAATTCAGATTAGCACACAATTTTATTCATCACATATCAGTTTTATGCAGCTATTACTGCCATCAGAGATTTAACACCCTCATCTACTGCTTTTTAATTTTTAGCTTTCTAAGAAGCAGAAAAGAAATGAGCATGTAATTTTTTAGTTTATTCTGTCATAAATTTTCTTCTTAAAAAACCACTGATCACTTCTACTTTTATTTGAGGGTAATATTGACAGTCGCAGAAATAATAATTCTATCAATAGATTCTAAAGTCAGTAATACTGCTAAATGAAAGGAAACAAATATGTAAGAATTGTTAGAAAAAAATCTCTTTAAAAGCTTTTTTGGGAAGTATGATTAGTTACTTGAGTCATGTGTGGGTGTAATGCATCACTTGTCTATGGAAATAATCTCATTTTTGTACTTTAGTTCCTTATAATTACTGATAATATGTATTTATTAATTTTTTTCTTAAGACAGAGACTTGCTATGTAGTTCAGACTATTGGCCTCAAATTTACAGCAATCCTCTTGCCTCAGCCACCTGAGTGCTGAGATTACAGGTAAATATATCTTTATTAATTTGTCCTTTAAGTGAAAAGTTGATGTATAGATTTTTCTTAATGTATAGGTTTTTAGTAATTTATATACTAAAATCTTTGTAATACAAAAAAATAGAAAAGCAAGTGAGAAATATGGCATATTATTAATATATAAATATCTTATATTGATTAGAATAATGCTATGAGCCAAAAAAACTAGACAAGAAATAAATTTGGCAGAAGAAATAGAAATGGTAAAAAAATGTAATGATAATAAAATGGTCTCATATTAGCAAAAATGCAAAGCAAAATGGTCAAATTAATAAAGATAAATTTATAAAACCTTGTATTGGTTTAAATGTAGTAAGATTGTTATCAAATTCATATGTTGTTAGTGTGAGCAGGAAGAAACTTTCTGCATAGCACTCTGACAATAAGAACAAGGGTCTTGAAAAACTGTCAATTGCCTGGTGTGGCACACAGCCATAATCCCGACACTTGGAAGCTGAGACAGGATTACTACAAAGTCAAGACCAACCTGAGCTATGTAGCAAGACTCTGTTTTTTTAAAAAGTCATAATCATTAACTTGGTAATCTCATTTTAGCAATTTAATGAATAATTTAAAAAAATTAAAATATACAAATATATGTAATTTGTATATTTTAATATGGAAATGGTTTAAATTTTTTTATACTACTGGGAATTGAACCCATAGCTTCTTTCATGCTAGACAAGTGCTCTACCATTGAACTATATCTTCAGCCCCTAAGTGTTACTGATATTAAATAACATGTTTGTTAAGAGTTTTTGATGATTTAAGGAATTTTCACAATAAAATGACAGTTAGACATTGTTTATATGTAGTATAATCTATTTAAAATAAAGACTGCTGAGATGGCCTATATGTCAACTTAGCAAAGTCAATACCCAGTAATTTAATAAAGACTAGTGTCTTAGTTACTTTCCCATGGTTCAACATCTACAACTAAAAGAAAAGAGGTTTATTGTGGCTGGTGGCATTTAGGCTGAAAGGGCAGGCAGAAAAGGGCAGGGTAGAAAGCCCCAGAAGAGGAAAACTATTCAACCTAGGACAGCCAGGAGCAAAATGAAGGAAATATCTAGGGACAGGAATGCACCCTTGTAGGTCACACCTCCAGTGTCTCACTTGCAGCCAGTCCCCACCTCCTAACAGCACATTCTGCTGAATTTATCAATGGATGAATCCACTGGTGAGTATAAAGCCCCATGATCCAGTCATCCTCCAAACATGTGTGGTGGGAGGGGGAACATTTTAGATCTAAACAATAACAAGTAGTCAAGGTATTACTATGAAGATATTTTGCAGATTACACAATCTGAAACATTTCAGAGAAAAGATCACTCACAGTAATGTGGGAAAGCCTCATCTAATCAGTAGCAGGCCTTGAGAGCAAAACTGAAATTTCCCAGAAAAGAAAATGTACCTACTTCAAGAATGAAATGTCAAGTCCTACCTGAATTGACCACTTTCCAGTCCACTTGTCCACCCTATAAACTTCCAACCTGCCAGCTCTCATAGTTTGGTATGAGGCTATATCTCCTATTGGTTCTGCTTTTCTGGCTGATAACAGCCTTTCATAGGTCCTATCCTAGTATCTATTCCTTTTTTAATAAGATTTTAGCTTTTATAATTGGCATACTTAGAATACTACATTTCCTGCCCCTCTGGTAGCTAATTGTAACTATGAACAGATTTTGATCAATGAAACTTAAGTATTGAATGGTACTTCCTAAAAGTTTACTTAGAGATAAGCGATTATCTTTGCTTCTCTCAAGCTGCCTGAAGCATAGTTTTGATGGCTGAAGCTCTTATGAATATGAGTGCCATATCCCAGAAATGGTAGAATGCTGGCAAGAGCCTAGGTCTCTGAATAACTCATGAAATCACCATAGCAACTGTAGTCTACCTATCTCAAGACTGCTATCACATCAAGGAAAGAATTTTGTATGTTTAAACTCCTATTGATTTGGATTTCTTTTTTATACAGTTAAACTTATTCCTGAGTGATATATTATATATTAATATTTAACCATAGTTAGATCAAGGTTTTATTTTTCTAAAAAATTATTATAACCATTGATATCATAATTGAAACATAAAAGATGCATATCCTTACAAGTGCCCTAGAAGTCAGATGATATACTTTCATATCAAAATTAAACCTTTTATTACACTATAAAAGGGTTAAAATGTAAATGAGTTTAAAAGTAAAGACCAATGTTAGGAAAGAGTGTCAGAAATAGAAGACAGTGCTTTTTCCAGTGACCAATTAATGAGAGACACCTTAAAAATAAGAAAACAATATGATACAAAGAAAACTAAAAATAGTTGGAATTGGAGGAAAATCCAAAGATAAGTACAAATGACATTTAAAAACGTGTTTACTGAAATAATAGTAGAAAATTTTCCAAATAAGGGAAAAGAATTTCACATACAAACAAGGCATATAAAATCTCAGATAGCCATATTCAGAAAAGAACCCCTTCAAAACACATCACAGTTAAAATGTCAGAAGTCCAACACAAGAATAGAATCTTAAAGTGGAAAAGAAACAAATCACTTATTCATTTATACAGTAAAACCTCTTAGAATTACAAAAGAATTTTGAACACAAATCTTAAAGGCCAAGAGTGTGTAGTAAAAAGTTCAAAACTATTTTTCTAAACTGATGGAGAATTAAGATACTTTCATGAAAAAGAGCACCTAAAGATTTTAATGAGCACCAAATCAGCACTCCAAAAATTTCTCAAGAATACACTAGAAAGAGACAATGAAATGGACAATGACAAAAGGTTTAATAGAATGAATACACTGGTAGCATTAGTACTTGAGTAGAAGGAAAAGATAAGGAATCAGCAACAGGAAAATAAGGCAATGACAGGAATAAAAACTTTCCATATGGATGGTCTCAACTCTCAAAAGACACAGATTTGGCACATGCCTGTAATCCTGGCACTTGGGAGTCTGATACAGAAGGATCACTGTGAGTTCAAAGACAGCCTGGACTACATAGTAAGACCCTATCTCAAAAAAAAGAAGACAGATTGGCAGAATGGATCAAGAAATAAAATCCAAAGTTATGGTATGCAAAGAAACACATTTAACACTCTCCAAAACACTTATAGGCTAAATGTCAAAGATGAAAATCAACATTTCATGTAACAGGAACCCCCCAAAAAAGCAGTGTAGGTATCATATATTCAGGCAGGGCAGACTTTAAGTCAAAACTTATCAAAAGAAACAAAGAAAGTCACTATATATTGATTAAGGGAGCAGCCCAACAAGAAGATATAACAAATATTAATAAATATATACAGTTAAAAATGATATACCCAACTTTATAAAGCAAGTAATACTGGACATAAAAGACAGATAAGCATAAACACAGCTATGGAGGGTACCTCAACAACCCACTACCACAAGTAGATCAACTAGACAAAAAAATTAGCAAAGAAATATTAGTGTTAACAAAACCATCACACAAATTGACTTAAGATATCTACAGAGTGTTCCACCCAATTAATACAATACACAATGTTTTTAGCAACAGATGGCACTCAGAAGGCTGACACAGGAGGATCCCTGTGGAGCAACACATAGAATTTTCTCCAAAATAGACTACATACTGACTAATAAAGCAATGTAAAAGAGTTGAAATTATACCATGCATATTATCATAAATAGTACAATGAAGTTAGAAATAGACTTCCGGGAGAACATGGCGGACAGATAACAGCAACTACCGGAGGCTCTCTGAAAGACTCGGCTCAGAAGCCAGGAATGGTGCGGACTAAGGAAACATAAGCAGGTGGAGATATGCTCTGCTGACTCAGGAACGAACTGGGCTGAGAGAAACCAACTTGGAATGCAGTCCTGGTGCTAAAACAGGAACAGAAAAGCCTCGGTGTGGAGGCTGGACCCCGCGCCATTGTAAGCCGCGATTTGGGTTTCCCGCTGCGCAGTGGCTGGCTGCCTCTACAGTGGCTCAGGAAGGAGAGAGACGCGCAGAAGCTCTGAGAACGGCAATCTGCGAACAGCAGAGAGGCGTGCACTGACTTGTGGTGAGGTGAGTGAGAGAAACTGACACTCTACCACAGTTTGACTCCAGCAGAGGACTTTCTGGGCCCGAGCAGTCCTGCAGGAGGAGGGCGCGGTGGCAACTCCAGCCACACATCGCCCTCTCGGGCAGGATTGGTGAAAAGTGCCTGGCCTGCGTGACACTGCCGGTGGACCTGGTAGGCTGTCCCAACCCAGATCCCAGAGCCTGACGGTGGCCGGGAGGGGAGACGCGTAGGCTGCCTGGTCCGTAACTCCCTGGTGCGCAGCGGTGAGCAGGAAGACCTAACTGGCACAATTCGATCAGGCTGTGGCTGACTGGGAGAGAAGCTGGGCCTCTTATATAAGCTTGCATATATAAGGAACAGAGAAGAAGAGGCAGCATGGGAAGAGGCAGCAACAAGAAAGGCTCCTCGGCCCCCAATTCTGAGAATCAGGCAATAGCAGACACCGCACCAATACACATAAGGCGCCATATAGAGAGCCTCATAGACCAATTCAGGAATGAAGTTATCAACGACCTGAAGCTAGAAGTATGCAGAATAGTTAGAGAAATGCTAAGTACCACCCAAGAAAAAACAGGTGGTGGAATGGAAGAACAGAAAAAAAGGGGAGAATTGTTTGATGGAGAAAACAGAGAAAGCATAGAATACGTGAAGCAGGTTCAAAGGGACTACCAAGATACTAAGAAGTCTTTCGAAGACTGGCATAACAGCTTGAAAGAAACTAAGGACAGAATATCTGAACTGGAGGGCAGACTTGTAATATGGGAGAATGAAATGAAAAACTTCTTAAAAATAACAAAGAAACAAACAGCAATAATACAAAGACAAGAAGATGATAAGAGGATCCATAACTTAAGGATTAAGAACATAAAAGAAGAAGTAGGGACACAAACAAGTGAACTACAAAAGCTACTCACAGAAATAATCCAGGAGAATTTTCCTAATTTAGCAAAAGGTAAAGATACTCAGATGTATGAGGCATACAGGACCCCAGCTACCTACAACCCAAACAGAGCAACACCCAGGCATATAATTATAAAAATTCCAGAAATTCAATACAAGAACAGAATATTCAAAGCTGTCAGAGACAAGAAACAGACCACTTACAAGGGAACACCCATCAGAATTACAGCAGATTTCTCTGCACAAACCATCAAATCACGAAGAGCGTGGGGGGAAATAATTCAAGCTTTGAAAGATAATAATCTCCAGCCAAGATTGAGATATCCTGCACAACTGTCCCTGGAAATTGATGGAAAAACGAGGTGCTTCCAGGATAAAGAGGAACTGGGGGAATTTGCAACCACCAATTCAACCCTACAGAAAGTATTGCAGGATATTCTAAAAAAAGAAAAATACAAAGAATCCAGAAATAGTGGCAGAGAGGCCACAACGAATGGAGCAGAGAACAAAATGAAGAAGACAAACTGACAGCTACTGACAGAAAAAGAGCTCAACAGAAATGAGGCAGAGAAGATTGGATGATAGGAACAGCTATTTTGGAGAAAATGACATCTTAATAGGTAATACTGATTTAGTATCATCTTGGTTTGAAGTCTCATCTAGCTTTTGTCCTTCTGTCTCCAATGGTCTAAATAGGCTATATCTTATTGGATTTTATTATGTACGATAGTATAAGC
Source organism: Cavia porcellus (assembly GCF_034190915.1). Lineage (NCBI taxonomy): Eukaryota > Metazoa > Chordata > Mammalia > Rodentia > Caviidae > Cavia > Cavia porcellus. The sequence continues at coordinate 113,977,851 of NW_026947484.1, forward strand.
AAAAACCTTTTAAAGACAAGGAGATTATACAGAAACCATTGTTTATTTTCTGTTAGTCAATTCTAAATACTCTATAATGCTGTCACTCTCTTGAATGGTTTTACATTGTTTTGATATACTTAATGCTACAGTATACGAAGTTGTACTCAAGGATTTCAAAGAAAGAGACAATATGGTAACTACTTTTAGGTTAGGATTATCTGGTGGTGAAACACTATTCTGCTTAAATGGTTATATTTTGATCTGCGCTGTTTCGTTGTTATGCCCTCTTTTATCTCATTCTCCACTCCATTATTTACTTTTTTATCTTTATCCTTTTAATTAAAGGAAAAAAAATAGCAGGATATATTATAGTGACCCACTTTGACTTTTCATTACCTTGATTTAAAGCCCTGTATTACTCTCACCATCTGGTTTTTAACTGATGTTCCCCTATTCTGTTTTGTTGGATAGTATCAGGTTCGAAAGTTTAGGCATCAGCTGTGAAGATAATGAGATTCATTATGACGCCCATTCTCGTTGACTTTTATCTACTTTTGAGGACCTACAATGTCTCCAATGTTTTGGTTTTGTCGGTTTTATTCTTTACTGTTTTATTCAATTGTATTATAACTAACGATATAGGCAATTCATTAGAGATAGCGGGAGGCATTATGGTAACCATTGTGGATCACCTTGTATTATGTTTTTACATTATCTATTATGCCCACCCTTTTGACTTGACCGATTCTGTTCTGTTATGTCACATTTGGTTTTACTCTCTTCCAAAAAAGTAATAAGAACCGTGGGAGCAATGAAACCCAAAATGTGTAATAGTCATGGTACAAAAGAGAGGAAAAGAAAGTGCTCCAAACTATATAACTGCATGTATATTTAAGTGTATAAGATAGAAAATGATATCACAGAGTTTTATTGGATCAATGAACAGAACTGTTTGCAGTATCATTGATGGAATGTCCACTTTACAAGCTTTAATTTTGTGACTTGAACAATTATTTCTAAGATGACAATATGTAATCCATTAACTAGTGATTTCCTACTGTTCATTTTTTTTCTGTAAATCTGTATAACTTGTACCCTTTCCCTGCTTTTTTTTTCTTTTCTCCTAAAATAAAATTAAAAAAAAAAAAAGGTGAAAAAAAAAAAAAAAAAAAAAAAAAAAAAAAAAAAAAAAGAAGTTAGAAATAAATGACAAAAGAAAACTATGCAAATGCAAGGAAACTAAACAATATTCTTTTAAATAAGCAGTGGGTACAGAAGAAATCAAGGAAGACTATTTTTAGAATAAAATAAGAATGCCAGTACAACATACTAGAACTTACAGGACACAATGAATGCAGTCTTAAGAGTGAAGTTTACCTTAAAAAAAGAAAATTAGAATACACTTAAAGAAGATGCAATCCCAAACCAGTTCACCAGAGGCAAATCCAGGGGCAATGAGGTAGGGCTATCTGAAAGCCACTCACCTGAGCACTACAAAGTGGTAACAACAAAGCAATTAAATGAGGCTCTAGAAAAAATCAAATCAGAAATAATTTCTCAGATAACTGCAGAGATGGTGTCCACAATGAAAACATGCTTAGTAACTCTAGAGCAAATACAGGCAAAAAATTAGAGGGGATTAAGAAAATTATGGAAGCCATGAATGCTCAGCATAGAGAAAAAATGGATAAGACAGAGTCAAGCAGATATCCAGGAGAATAAAAATTCTATTGAAAGTATCTGCAGCAGATTAAGCCAATGTGAGGACAGAAATGCAGATGTTGGGGCCTGGGGATTTAGCTCAATGGCCTAAGTGGTTGCCTAGCAAGTTTGAAGTTGTGAGTTCAATCCCCAGTACCAAAAAAAAAAAAAAAAAAAAAGAAAGAAAGAAAGAAATGCAGAATAGAATATAGACTTGCAGTTAGCAATCATGAAAACAAGACATTTTAATATAGCAAGGGACCATAAGAAATCGATCCAGCAGCTACTAGTTGAAGCAAAGAAGAATAATTTAAGATTAATTGGAGTCAGTGAAAAGCAGGATATACCACAAATGATATAAATATTCACAAATATGGCAAAAAACTTCTCTGGGAGAAAAAAAATTTCATATAAGTGAGGTATATAGAACTTCAGTTAGACACAATTTTTAAAAATTTATGACCAGGCATATCGTAGTCAAGATTCCAGAAATTCAACACAGGAATAAAATCCTAAAGTTGTTAGAGAAAAGAAACAAATCACCTAGAAAGAAAAGCTCATTAGAATCACAGCTGACTTTTCAACATAAACCCTCAAGAAAAGCTTAGAGAGAAGTATTCCAAGTTCTAAAAGAAAACAACCTTCAATCCTGAATGATGTACCCTAAAAAAGTATTTTTCAAAATGGATGGAAAAATAAGATACTCCCATGACAAAGAACATCTGAGGAAACTTATGACCACCAAAACAGCACTCCAAAATATTTTGAAGGACATTCTAAAAAAGATAACAAGGAGTACCACTCCATGAACCCCAACAGAAGGAATCCACAAAGCAAGGCAAACAGAGGGAGGGAAAAAGGAGTGAGAGATAACAATAGAAAAATAATATAACAAAGATAAGTCGATACATATCAGTCATAATCATCAATGTTGATGGTTTCAATCTACCAATCAAAAGACACAAACTGGCAGAATGGGTCAAGAAACAAGATTCAACAATATGCTGCACACAAGAAACACATTTAATTCAAAAAGAAATCCATAGACTCCAAGAATCCAAAGTCAAAGGATGTAAAACATTACTCCATGTGACAGGAACCCAAAAAAAGCAGGGGTAGATATTCTATTTGCATACAATGCAAATTTCAAGCCAAATCTCTGATTAAGAGAGATAAAGAAGCTCACTACACTCTCATAATGGGAACAATCCAAGAAGAATAGTAAACAATCATAAATTTATATGCAACAAAGACCAATGCACCCAACTATATAGTCTGTCAGACCACAATTGAAAATCTATGCCAAAGAAAACTACAAGAAATTCATAAACACATGGAAATTAAATAGCACCTTACTGAATAACCAGTGGGTCACAGATGAAACTAAAGAAGAAATTAGACAGTTTTTACACTTGAATGATAATGACAGTACAACATACCAGAACTTGTGGGACACAATGAAAGCAGTCTTAAGAGGGAAATTTATAGCAGTAAATACCCATATTAGGAAAACAGAACAAGTGCATATGAACAACTTAATGTTGAAACTCAAAGTTCTAAAAAAAGAAGAGCAAGCTAAACCAAAAGCTCCTGCAAGGCAGGAAATTATAAAGCTCAGAGTAGAAATTAACACAATGGAGATGAAAAATCAATACCAAAATCAATGAATCAAAGAGCTAATTCTTTGAAAGATTAAATAAAATTGACAAACTTTTAGCCAATCTTATCAAAAAAAGGAAAGAAAAAACTCAAGTCCACATAATTAGATACAAAAAGGTTGAAAAAGTCCCTGCAGAAATCCAGAAGTTCATCTCTACCTACTTTGAAACTCTTCTCAAAACTCTTTAATGAAATTGAAAGAGAAGCAGTACTTCCAAATTCATTCTTGGAAGCAAGTATTACTCTGATACAAAACCAGAGAAGAACCCAGCTAAGAAAGAGAAAGGCCAGGCTTCCTAATGAACACTGATGCAAAAATCCTCAATAACATACTAGCTAACAGACTGCAGCAAATCATCAAGAAGACTGTACCCCATGGTCAAGTGAGATTCATCCCAGGGATGCAGGAGTGGCTCAATAGATGCAAATCCATAGATGTAATACACCCTATTAACAGAGCCAAGGACAAAAATCATATGATCATCTTAATGGATGCAGAAAAGCTTTTGACAAAGTCCAGCACCCATTCATGATTTTTAAAAAGGCCTTACAGAAAGTAGGAATAGATAATCTTTATCTCAATCTCATAAAAGCCATCAACAAGAAACCAATAGCCAACATCATACTAAATGGATAAAAATTGAAAGCTTTCTCTCTAAAATCAGGACTAAGACAAGGTTGTTCACTGTCATCACTCCTATTCAACATAGTCCTGGAAACTTTAACCACAGCAATTAGGAGAGAGAGAGACAGAGACAGAGACAGAGACAGAGAGAAATGGAATAATGATAGAAAAGGAAGAAGTTAAATTATCATTATTTGTGGATGACTCTACATAAAAGACCCCAAAAACTCCACTAAAAACTTCTAGATTTAATAGGTAAATTCAATAATGTAGCTGGATACAAAGTCAACACTGAAATATGAGTAAGTTTCCTATACACAAATAACAAACTCATGGAGAGAAATGTTAGAGAAATAACACCTTTCACAATAGTATCAAAAAGAGAAATGCATAAGAGTCAATCTAACAAAGGATGTAAAAGACCTCTATATTGAAAACTTCATTACTCTGATAAAATAGATTGAAGAGTATATCACAACATGGAAAGATACATCCTGTTCTTGGGTAGAAAGAACCAATATAATGAAAATGCCATACTCCCAAAACTGTTATACAAATTTAATGCAATTCTGATCAAAATCCCAGTAGCATATCTCATAGAAGAGGGGGAAACCATCCTAAAATTCATTGAGAGCAAAAGAGACCTAGAAATAGCAAAGGCAATTCTAGGAAACAAAGGCAAGGCAGGAGGCATCACAATCCCTGACTTGAAATTATACTGTAAAGCTACTCTGATAAAATCAGCATGGCACTGGCATAAAAACAGACCTGAGCATCCATGGAACAGATTAGAAGATGCACAAACAACTCCAGACATATTCAGTCACTTTACCTTTGATAAAGGTGCAAAACACATTCTCCAGAAGAAAGATAGCCTCTTTAATAAATAGCACTGAGAAAACTGGCTCTGTATATGCTAAAGGTTAAAGTTGAACCCATATCTTTCATCATGCACTAAACTAAATTTTAAATTAGACAAAGATCTAAATATTAAAACAGAAACTTTAAATTTACTGGGAGATAGAATAGGTAAAACTCTTAAAGACATCAGTATATATATGGCAAAGACTTTATTAACAAAACCCTGATTGTACAGGAACTATCACAAAGAATCAATACTGGGATCTCATCTTATTAAAGATGAGCAAAAGAAACTACCAACAGAGTGAAGAGACAACTCACAATGTGGGAAAACAATGTTTGCCAGCTGTTCCTCAGACAAAGAATTACTATTGAGAACATATAAAGAACCCAAAACATCAGCCCTCCCAAATTTAAAAACAGAATCCAAAAATGGGCATCTTTGGTGAATACATGTTTCTCAGATAAAGAAATACAAACATCAAATAAATATATGAAAAATGTTCAACTTCACTGGTTCTTTGAGAGATGCAAATTAAAACAACACTGGCATTCCATATCACCCCAGAAAGAATGGCGAGCATCAAGAAATCAGCCAATAACAAATGCTGAAAGGGACCTAGGGAAAAAGGAACCCTTCTCCACTATTGGTAGCAGTGTAGAGTGGTTCAATCAACGTGGAAATCATTATGGGGATTCTTTAAAAAGCCAGAATTAGAGGTCCCATTCAGCCCAACTATTTCCCTTCTGGGTATCTTCCCAGAAGAATTAAAAACATTATACCACAGTGATATATGTGCACCGATGTTTATAGAAGCACAATTTGTAAAATCTAAATCCTGGAAATAAACCAAATGCCAATCCACTGATGAGTGGACAAAAAAAGGTATGGTTTTTTAATACAATAGAGTCCAAGTCAGCCATAAAGAAGAATAAACTCAAGACATTTCTAGGTAAATGGATGTAACTTGAGACCATACTCTTAAGTGAAATAAATTAGACTCACATGTGTAAACATTGTATTTTCTCACTGGTGTGAGAAATTGAAAGGGTAAATAAGTTCTAAAATACACACTAGATATTATGAAAAGGAAAGAAATTGTTAAAAAAATGAAAAAGGACCTAGGATGGGGGAAAAAGGAACTGAAGGGAGGGAAAAGAGAAAAACTGCAAGTTAATTACACTATTAGTGTCTCTTAATTCATAGAAAAGGTTTGTGCTTATATCAAGTGGAGACTTTTTTATGCTCATATCTTGTACTCTGAGTAACTACTTTAAAAATAATAATATGCAATGCATTAACTGTTGTTATTCTCCTATCATATTTTAAAATTTTATTTTTTCTTTTTTGCATAAAAAAATCCAATGGCTTTTTGTGCTTCTGGGGCTAAAAGTGAGTTCCCATTCATTTTTCATTCTCCAACAACTGTTGTCTTTAGAGAAACCAAATTTTTCGGACATGGGGTAGGCAGAGAATTCATGAACAAAACACAGACTGCACAGGAAACACTTCAAAGAATCAACAAGTCATATTATTGAAATAAAATCTCATATTATTGAGAAGTTTCTGCACTTTTCAAGTGCAGAAAATCACCAACAGAGTAAAAAGAAAACCCACAGAATGGGAAAGAATTATAGCCAGTAACCCTTCAGACAAAGGACTTATATCCAAAACCTATAAAGAATTGAAAAACATCAAGCCCCCCAAATTCAGACCCTCTCCAAAAATGAGCCTCTGAGATCCCAAATGAAGATATAAATGGCAAATTAATACATGAAGAAATGTTCACCATCACTGGTAATTCGAGAAATGCAAATTAAAACAGCACTGATATTTCATCTCACTCTGGAAAGAATGGCTGCCATCAAGAAATCAATTGATAACAAATGTTGCCACAGCTGTGGGGGGGAAAAAGGAACACTGCTCCACTGTTGGTGGAGGTGTAGACTGGTGCAACCACTATGGAAATCAGTATGGAGAATTCTCAGAAGACTAGAATTGGAAGTTCCATTCAACCCAGCTATTCCCCTCCTGGGTATTTTCCCAGAAAAACTGAAAAGGTCATATCACAGTGATATATGTGCACTCATGTTCATGGCAGCACAATTTGTAGTAACTAAATCTTGGAAACAACCAAGATGCCCATCAACCACAGAGTAGATGAAAAAGATGTGGTATTTTTATACAATAGAATATTACTCAGCTATAAAAAGGATGGTCTTGAGGCCTTCATAGGCAAATGGAGACAATTTGAGGCTATCCTCATTAATGAAATAAACAATAATCATATTTATAAATATCACATTGTATCTCTAGTGTAAAAAGTAATAAGTAATGTAGGAGTAATAAAACTGAAAATGTGCAATTGCTATTGTAAAAAAGAGAGGACTAGAAAGTGCTCTAAAGGATATAACTGCATGTGTGTTTAAGCGTATAGGATTGATAACCATATTACTAAGTTTTTGTTGGATAGTTGAACAGAACTGTTTGCAGTCTCGCTGTTTGAATGTCTACTTTGTATGCTTCACTTTTGTAACCTGAACAACTATTTGTAAGAGGACAATATGTAATTATCAACTAGTGATTTCTTACTGTTTCTTTAATTATGTATTTTTCTACCCTTTTATGTTTTGTTTTGTTTTTCTTTAAATAAAAAATAGGCAGGTAAAATGAATAAATACTTCACACAAGTATAAATACATGAGAAACTGCTCAACATGGCTGGCCATTACAAAAATGCAAATTAACAGCTGAGATTCCAACTTACCTCAGAAAGAATGGCCGTCATCAAGAAATCAAATAGTAACAAATGCTGACAAGGCTTCAAAGAAAAAGAAACCCTTCTATACTATTGATGGGAACATAAACTAATATAACCACTTTGGAAATCTTCCCAAAAGAATTAAAGGTATCATATTACAGTGATACATGCATATCCAAGTTTATAGCAGCAATAACTCATTATGACTAAATCTTGAAAGTGACCTATCTGTCTACTAACAGACAAATGGATACAGAAAATGTAGTATTTAACACAATAGAGTATTACTTTGCCAAAAAGAAAGATAAACTTGAGTTATATGTATGAGCATAGATTCACCTTGAAACCATAATATTAACTGAATGAATCAATCATACAAACTTAAATACTGCATAGCCTCTCTTGTATGAGAAACTCAAAGTATAAATTAAAACCAAATAGGACATAGGTATGGTTGGGTGTGGTGGCACATGCCTGTAAATCCAGCTCTCAGGAGGTAGAGGTGGGAGGCTGGCTGTAAATTTGAGACCAGCCTAGGTTACAAATAAGTTCAAGTCTAGCCTAAACTATATAGCAAGATCCTGTCTCAAAAAAAAAAATGTAAAGAGATCTTTCTCATAGAAAGGAGAGAAGGGAAAGAAGATGGGAAAAGGAATTAAGGTGTATCATGTACATCTTAATGATAGTTCCCACAATGAAAGTAAACATGTACATCAAACATGTACTAATAAAAATAATTTCAAATCGATAAGACAATATAAATATGTGTATGTAAAATTTTGTAAGGGAGCCAGGTAAGGTAGCACATACCTGTAATCCAGTGTAATCCAGCACTTGGGATATAAGCAGGAGGCTTGCCATGAGTTCAAGGCCAACATGAGCTACATAGTGAGTTCAAGCACAGCCTGAAGTACACAGTGAGACCCTGTCTAAAAGAAACAATTATCCCAAAGGATTTATTTACAGGATCAGAGGCAGGATAGTCCACAATGTCTGTCTCAATACTAGAGAGCCAGAGGACTAAGTAGCTACTCAATCCAAGAAGCTGGAAGGTGTGGAACAAGAGGGATTAAAGATGCAACACAAGTCTGAAGCAAAGTCTGGAAGCTCCTGGGAGAGATATAGCATGAGTCCACAATGCAAGGCTGAGAAAGTTGGAATCTATATCTACAGGAAATAGCAGATGCATCTTCTTAAGCAAAGTGGAACTTTTTAAACATAGGCCAACTTCTTCCAAAATCCTTAAGGTAGTTCTATTTCCAATTCCTTTAGTTTCCTTTCACCCATATTTTTATCAAGAATTGCTAATTTCTTTTTATTAGACGGGGCCTCACTCTATTGCCAGACGACTTTTTCTTAGATCCTCCTACCTTGGTCTTCTGAGTAGCTTGGATTACAGGCATGTGCATTACAGGCATTCAGAATAATGCATAGTTTAGCTTTCTTTTCTGATAGTGGCAATTGAACCCAGGGACTTTGTACTGAGTTATATCCACAAGTCTTTTTATATTTTTAATTTTTGATACAGGATCTCACTACATTGCTAAATTGCTCAGGCTGTGCTTGAATTCACTATCCCCACGCGTCAGCCTCCCAGTGTTGAGACCACAGGTATACACAACTATACACATTATATTTTGACATTTTGATAATACTCATTCTAATTGAGTGAGGCGTTATCTCATCGTGGTATTGACTTTCATGTCCTTGATAATTAGTGATATCAAACATTTTTTGTTTGAAATTCTATTTCATTCTTTTTTATTTTAAAGAGGGAAAAATTAAACAGAACAAAGCAGATTATAAGAAAATAATTTAAGAAACAGAGATTTCAAAGCAAGACCACCAGAGATCTTCACTGTCTATCATCTCTTGTTTTCTTCCAAATAGTTGTCCACATCTTCACACACAATGAATTCATACTGAACAAAATAGTACTAAACTGATCAGAACAAGATGATAAAAGCTTTTTAGGTCTTCAAGTCTTGACAATAGGGAAGTCACCAATGGCTACCATCATGTCTCTCATTCTCTTCAAAATAGCTGTCCATATCTTTACATATGTTGAATTAAACAAAAGAAAACAGACTAATATCACTCTGGACAGAGAATAGTAGTATTGCTAGATTTTATATTATGACGCTACAGAATTAGCACTAGGTATCTTAGTGTCTCTTCTTCAGAGTATCTGTTCATTACATTGTGCATTATTGTCTTAGTTACTTTTTATTCATTGCTGAGACAAAATACCTGATGTCCAAAGCTGGGAAAGGAAAGGTTTATTTCTGACAGATTTTGGAGGTTTCTAAAATCAGTTGGCTCCAAGGCAGGGTGGCATGGCAGGGCTGCAGTTCATGGCAGCTGCAAACAGCAAGGCAGAAACCAGCAAAAGAGCAAGATACGCCTTCTTCCTGCCGTACATCACATCGTAGCTCCACCCCTATGTGGAGCCATCAATCCAAGCACTATACAATGAACCAATCACAGATAATGTAAATGTATGAGGCCTGGGGGCCACCGACATAAACCATGACAATTATATAATCTATTCTTGTAAACTGTTTAGAAGTTCTACACATGCGTGAATCTCTACACGTATACCTATTCTTTCTGTATTAAAGGGAAAAACAAGACAACAAAACAAATTCCTAGAAAAACATGAAATGAAAAAGGCATATAAAACCACAATACTAAGTGATCTACAGTAGTTACTATGACGTGTATTGTTATTTTCAATAGAATTGTCTATATCATCAGGCACAATATAATTGAACATAGCACTACATAGCAATATTATTAAAAACAAAACATTGGAGACATTATAGGACTTCAAAAGCAGTTAGTAATCAAACTGAAACTCTGCTCTTAGACTTGATACTATCAAGCGTACCAAATTCAAATAAATTCAGTCAAGACAAAACAGCAATCTAACAAACCAGATTCAAATAAGATCATTAATAGTAAGACAGTGTAAGTAATACAGGGCTTCAGGTTAAGTTAATAGGAAATTAAGGAGCGTTACCATGGTATATCCTGCTATTTTTAGGATAGCTGTCTGTGCCCTCAAATCTAGTATGAGTAAACCGACTGGAACAGAATAAAATCAAACTAAGCAGAATGATATGACTAATATCATTTAAATCCTGATACACTATTAACAGTGTCCTCTGCCTTCCTTTTTTAGACAGTTTCTCCCCTTTCCCTTTCTTAGGGTGCTTTGCACATTTTGGGTCCCACTAACTCCTTTAGTTTTTAGATTAGGGGGGCAACCTGCTATCTACCTAAGTGGTTCTGAACCTTTTTACCCCTGAGCTTGATCTTGAGCTGTATTCCTTTACCTAGTAAATCCTCAAGGTTTTTCTTCCTTTTAGCTGAGTAGTTCTCCACTGCACAAAAGTGTCATGATTTTCCAGCTGCTGGACAAGCTACCCTTATTTCTCTCTGGTTCCCTATCACATAGAGCATTTCTTTCTCATCTTTGACTTCTGGTTCATTAACCCTCTTTCAGGTTGATTATATTCAGAGCATCTTGATGGACCCTATCTCCTGATCTACTCTGCCTGTGTTTCATTTTATTAGTGTATCAAGGCCATCTATGTTAGAAATTATAGCCACTCTTCTCTGCCTCATCTCTGCTATGCTATTTTTCTGCTGTTGGTTGTCTACTTTTCTCATTCATTCCACTGTCTGCCCCATTCATTGAAGCCTCTCTGCCACTGTTGCTGAAATCCTAGTGATTTTTTTCTTTCTAGAATGCCCTTCAGTATTTTTTGTGGGGTTGAATTGGTGGTCAAGAACTCCCACAGTTCCTCTTTGTAACGGAAACATCTTTTTCCCCATTAATTCTGAGAGACAATTTTTCAGGGTGCACCAATCTGGGTTGGAGGTTATTTTCTTTCAGGGCTTGGAATACTTCACTCCAAGCTCTTCGTGATTTGCTAGGTTGTGTTCAGAAGCCTGTCGTGATTTTGATGGGTTTTCCTTTATAGGTTACCTGTTTCTTTTCTCTGATAGCTTTCTTTTTTTTTTTTTTTTTGTCCTTTTCCTTTTTACCGGTACCACGGATTGAACTCACGACTGCCTGCTTGCAAAGCAGGCACTTATGCCGCTGAGCTAAATCCCCAGCCCCTCTGATAGCTTTTAATATTCTGTTCTTGTGATGAATTTCTGGGATCTTGATTATTATATGTCTGGATGTAGATCAGTTTTGGTTATAGCTGGCTGGAGTTCTGTATGCCTCATACATCTGAATATCCTTTCCTTTTCCTATGCTTGGGTAGTTTTCCTTAATTATTTCTGTGAATAGCCTTAGTATTTCATTTGTGTTTACTCTTGCTTCTTTGCTCATGTTTTTTATTCTTAGTTTATAGATCCTCTTGTCATCTTCTAGCCTTTGTATTGTTACTTCCTGGTTCCTTGTTATTTTTAAGAGATCTTTCCTTTCACAATCACACATTACAAATCTATCTCCAAGTTTTGAAAGTCTGACTTTAGTTTCTGTAAAGGAATTTTGCCAGCTTTCAATGGAGTTTTTAATATCCTGGTAATCTATTTGGATCTGTTTCATGTATTCTAGATTTTATTTATATTCTTCATCAAAGGTTTCTCTCCTTTTTCTGGGTTGCTCCATTCTTCCATCTGTGTTTTCTTGAGAGGTGCTTAGCATTTCTTTTATTAATGTTTATATCTTGCCTCACTTGAATTAGAATTTCAGTTTTAAGTTCATTATGAGGTCATGAAGGTATTTCTTATGTCTGATGTTGTGTCCAATACTGCATGTTTGCTGCTCTTGATCTCTTCTGTATTTACCTCTCCTGGACTTATTTTCCCTGGGTCAGTGGCTGGAGGCTTTTTCTTGTTTCTTTCTCTTGTCATGTTTCTGGTTTCTTTCAGACAGATGTATGGTAGAGGTCTTAGGACCTTTCCATATTGCGTATGGTTTTTCTGAAGTATGCTGGCTAGAGGATTGCTAGGTTGTTCCTTCTCCAGTTTACTGTTTATCTGTGAGGTGCATGCAGAGACAGTGTGGACTGGCCCCTCTCCTCTGAGCCAGTCAACCAGAGAGTGCCTTCAGCATGTTGTCTGTGCCATGTGGACATGATGGGTTTGGGATAGTTTCATCCCTGGCTATTGGGTCCTGACCAGGGGTGTGACCCAGCCCAACAGATCCCACCAGTCCTCTTTGAGCCAGGAGTGGCTGACTGATGCCACTGCAGTTCCAGGTTCAGGCTCATCCTGCCCAACTCCAATACGTTGTCCAGGCAGTCACCTCCTCCACGGGACCCAATTCCTAGCACTCACCACAAGTTATTGTGGCTCTCCATGTTGGTTCCATTCCCCACTGAACCACATCCACCCACCAAGGGCCTTGGGCTCATCAAACCCCATTTCGGTGCTACCACAACTCAATATCAAACATTTAAAAAATATCTTTTACCCATACATATACCTCCTTTTGAGAAATGCTTATTCAAGTCTTTTACCCATTTTTAAATCAGGGTTTTATTGTTGTTATTTGGTTTTGGGTTTTTTGGGGGGGGTTAGCATTGAGTTTTTTCAGTTGCTTATGTATTTTGGATATTAACTACTTGCTGTGGTTTTTACAAGTGTCCCCTCTGTGGCACTATTGGAAGATGGTTGAGGTCTAGTAGAAAGAAATTAGATCTTTGGGAATATGCCCAGCTCCTTCCTGTGTCTTTTGTTTTACATGCTGCCATGTGCTGAACTTGCCACTTCTACCATGCAGTGTTGCTATGATATACTGGCTGCCACAGGTTCAAAACACAAGGCCAAATAACTGTGGACTAAAACTGGGTCACAGACTAAATCTGAATCTGTGAGTCAAAATAATCTTTCTTCCAAGTTTGTTATCTCAGTTATTTTGTCCTAGTGATGGAAAACTGATGATGCATTATTTATCAGATGTATAATTTGCAAATATATTTTCTCATTTGTAGATTGTCTCTTAATTCTGTTGATTGTTTCCTTTGTAGTGTGAAACATTTTTGATGATTAGACATTTTAAAATTAGCTTTTGACCATATATATACCTCCTTTTGAGAAATGCTTATTCAGTTCTTTTACTCATTTTTATATCAGTGTTTTGTGTTTGTCTTTTTGGTTCTGGGTTTTTGGGGGGTTGGTATTGAGTTGATGAAATCCCATTATCTATTTTTAATTTTGATGCCTATGCTTTGGAAGACATCCCACTAAATATTTTTCCCAGACCAAAGTCATGAAATGTTTCTCCTATGTTGTCTTCTAGAAATTTCATGATTTTAAGTATTACATTTAAGTCTTTTATTCATTTAAGTTGATTTTTATATGTTCTTCTGCATATGGACATTCAGTTTTTCACACACTGTAAAACGAACTAGCTTTTTTCATCATCTGTTCTTGATTACTTTGTAGAAGACAGTTGATTTTAAGTACATAGACTTATTTCTGTGTTTTTCTTCTCTTTTATTGGTCTATTACACATTTTTATGCCAAAATTGTGCTGTTTAGTTATCATAGTTTTGTAGTGTATTCTAATGCCTGGTTTTGTGCTGCCTCTAGATTTATTCTTTTTTCTTGAGATTGCTTTGGCTATCAGGATCTTTTGTGGTTTCATTCAAACTTTAGAATTTTTAAATTTCTGTAATAAATATCATTGGTAACTTGATAGGTATTGCATTGAATCTATATATTCTTTTGTGAAACATGGACATTTTAACAATATTAATCTTTCCAATCATAAACACAGGCTATCTTTTCACTTATTTATATTTACATTATTTCTTCCATAAATGCTTTATAGTTTTCATTATAAAGATTTTATACCTCTTTGGTTAAGTTTATTTATAGATTTCTTATTTAGTTATTTGATATTTATAGCTATTATTAAAGATATTATTTTACTGATTTATTTTTCAGGTAATTATCAGCGTTCAGAAACACTGCTGATTTTTGCATATTGATTTTGTATCTTGCAACTGTACTAACTTTGCTTATTAGTTCTAACAGATTTTTGGTACAATCATTAAGGTTCCTATGTATAAGATCATATCATCTTATAGATGATACTCTTTATAAAAAGAGTAAAAATTTCACTCCTGTGAAGTTTGGGTACATTTTATTTTTTTTTTCTTCTGTGTAGTTTCTCTGGCTGGAAATTCTAGCATCATGCTGAATAAAAGTGGTATGTGTGGTATCCTTGTTTTATGCAGATCTTAAAGAAAAATTTCCAACTTTTCCTTATTTCATATGTTAATTGTATAGATTTGTTTAAAATAACATTTAGTCTGTTGTAAATTCCCATTCCTTTTATACATAAAAGATTTTTATCATGATGAAATATTGAAATGCCTTTTCTGCAGCTATTAAAATATGATTTCTTATTCTTTCTGTTAACATGGCATATCATGCTAGTGATTTGCACATGTTGAACCATTCTATGTCACTGGATGATCTTGTAGTATGCTATTGAATTTCAATTGTTTCATCTTGTATTTATAAAGTATATTGGCTTGTATTTTACATTTTTATGGAAAAAATATTTCATAACAGAACAATAGAGAATAACAATGCTTGGTACCTTGAACATTTTTATTTTCAAAGTAGTTACTCGAATATAAAACATGGGCATAAAAAAATTCTACATTTCATAAACTAAGAGACACTGGTAGTATAACTGACATATATTTTTCCCTTTCCTTTTCTTCCTTTTCTCTTTCCTGCACCCTAGTTCCTCTTTCCTTTTGAGCAGTTTCTTCCTATTTCACAATATCTATTTCACATTTTGGTCTTTATTTACTCTTTCAGTTTCTCACACCAAGGAGATAATATAATGATTACAAATGTAAGTCTAATTTATTTTGCTAATGAGTATGACCTCAAGTTGCATTGAATTACTATAAAAGTCTCAAATTCATCCTTCTTTATGGCTGAATACTACCCCATTGTATAAAAAGACCACTTTTATCCATTCATTAGTTTATGGGCATTTGGAATGTTTCCAGGATTTAGATATTACAAATTGTGCTCCTATAAACATTGGTGCACATATATCACTGTGATATTATGTTTTTCATTCTTCCAAGAAAATACCCACAAGAGGAATATCTGCGTCAAATAAATGTAGCCTCTAATTCTAGTTTTTTGAGGAATCTCCATACTGATTTCCACATTGGTTGCACCAGTCTACATTGCTACCAACAATGGATCCCCTCCCGCCCTTGTCATTGGTTAATTTCTTGAAGAAAGCCCTTCTTTCTGGAGTGAGCTGGCATCTCAGTGTTATTTTAATTTGCATCTCTCAAATGATCAATCACGTTGAACATTTTTTTCGTATATATGTATTTGCCATTTGTATCTCTTCATCTGAGAAACATGTATTCATCTTAGATGCCCATTTTTAGATTGGATCTTTGAATTTGGAAGGTCTGATTTTTTTTCAATTCTTTCTATGTTTTAAATAGAAGTCCTTCATCTGAATAACAACTGACTAAAAACTTTTCCCATTTTTGGGTTGTCTTGTTCTGTGCAACAAGTTTTTAATAGGATGTAATCTCAGTTGTTGATTCTTTGTAGTATTTTCTGTGAGATCTGGGTTTTGTTCATGAAGCTTCCTCTTATACCTATGTCTTCAAAATTTCTACCTATTTTCTCTTCCAGAGATTTAATGTTTCTATTTTAATATTTAGATCTTTATCCATTTTTATTTTAGTTTAGTGCATGGTGATAGATATGATTCTAGTTTTAGCCTTTGAATATGGAAAGTCAATTTTTCCAGCACCTTTTATTAAAAGAGGCTATCTTTCTTCCAGTGAACATGTTTGGCTCTTTTGTCAGAGATAAAATGGCTGAGTGTATTTTGAGTTACGTCTGCATCTTCTAATCTGTTCCACTGATCCTTAGGTCCATTTTGGGGGGGGGGCAGTACTCTGCTAATTGTATCACAGTAGCTTTGTAATATAATTTCAAGTCAGAGATTGCAGTGCCCTCTGCCTTGCCTTTGCTGCCAATAACTGTTTTTGCTATTCTGGGTCCTCCTAATTCCAATGAATTTTAGCGATGTGACATACACTAATGGTATTTTGATTGGGATTGCATGAAATACATATGACAATTTTGGGAGCATGTCCATTTTCACTATGTTGATTATTACTATCCATTAACAAGGATTATTGTCCCATTTTCTTATACTCTTTAAGATCTCCTTTTTCAGAGAGTACTGTAATTTTCAATGTACACACCTTTACATTAGATTGATTTCTAAGTATTTCATTATTTTGATACTATTGTGAAGTGTATAGCCTCCCCAATTTCTCTGACAGTAGGTTTGTTGTTTGTGTACAGGAATACCATTGATTTTTGTATGTTGACTTATACCCAGCTACATTGCTGAATGTGGTTATTAAATATAGAAGTTTGTTGGTGGAGTTCTGAGGGTCTTCTATGTAGAGTATTATGTCATCTACAGGTAATGATAATTTAACTTCTTCCTTTCCTATTTTTATTTTTTCTATGTCTTTCTCTTATCTAATTGCTCTGGTAATGTTTCCATAATGATATTGAATAAGAATAGTGATAGTGGACATCCTTGTCTTCCTGCTGACTTTAGAGTGAAATTTTTCAGTTTTTGACCATTTAAGATATGTTAGCTCTTGGGGCTGGGGATTTAGCTCAGCGGCATAAGTGCCTGTCTTGCAAGCAGGCAGTTGTGAGTTTGATCCCTCGTACCGATAAAAACAAACCAACAACAAAAAAAGATATGTTAGCTCTTGTTTTGTCATAGATAGCTTTTACCAGATTGAGATAAACAGCATCTATTCTAATTTTTTGTAGGGTTTTTATCATGAATGGATATTGGACTTTGTCAAACATTTTTTTCTGCATCTATTGAGATGATCATGTGATTTTTGTCTTTTGCTCTGTTGATATGGTGTATTACATTGTTGATTTGCCTATGTTGAACCATCCCTGCATCCCTGGGACAAATTCTATTTGGTAATGATATATAATCCTTTTGATTTACTGTTTTCTATTTGCCAATATATAATTGAGGATTTTTGAATCTATGTTCAATAAGGAGATTGGCCTTTAATTTTCTTTTTTGGTTGGATTCTTCTCTGGTTTTGGTATCAGGTTAATACTTGCTTTTAGGAATGATTTTGGAAGTATTGCTTCTGTTTCAGTTTCACTAAAAAGTTCCAGCAGTAGCAGAATTCTCTAAATTTCTTGTGGAATTCAACAGTGAATCCATCAGGACCTGGGCTTTTATTTTTTGGTAAGTTTAATTACATTTTCAGTTTCATTGACATAACAGGTTATTTAGAATTTTTATATCTTCTTGATCCACCTTTGGCAATTCATGTGTATTCATGTATCTGTCCATTTCTTTTGTGTTTTTCATCTTACTAGAGTGCAGTTTCTCAAAGTAGATGTTGATGCAGGATCTGTTGTGCGTTCCCCCTTTATAACCTTTCTTGCTTGAATTTGAGCTTTTTCTTTTCTCTTTTTGATGAGATTGGCTAGGTTTCATTGATTTTGCTTAATCTCTCAAAGAACTAACTCTTTGTCATTGACTCTTTGTATTGTTTTCTTAGTCTCAATTGCATTAATTTCTGTTCTTATCTTGATAATTTCCTTCTCATGTGAGCTTTGGGTTTGAATTATTCTTCTTTTTCTGGAAGTTTGAGGTTTGATATTAGGCTGTTTGAACTCATACTGTTTTCCTGATGTGATAATTTACTGTTAAAGATTTCCCTTGTAGGACTGCCTTCATTGTGTCCCATAAAATCTGATATGTTATATTGGCATTATTGTTTAATTGTAATACTCTAATTCTTTAATTTTCTCTGTGCTCATTGGAGTTTGTTGTTTAATTCCTATGTGTTTATGTAACTTTTGTGGTTTCTTTTGCCAATGACTTCTGATTTCATCACACCGTCATCAGGTAATATGCATGGAATAATTTAAGTTACTCTGCATTTACTTAAACATGTTTTATGAATTAATATGTGATTTATTTTGGAGAATGCCCAATGTGCATCTGAGAAAAATATGTATTCTAATGTTATAGAGTGACACACTCTATAGACTTCTATTAAGCCCATTTGCTCACAGTTTTGGTTTAATTCTGATATTTATTTGTTGATTTCATGTTTAGTTGATCTACTTAATTGTGAGAGTAGGGTATTAAGTTTCCCCACTACAGTTGTGTTAATGCCTATTTGATTTTTTGTGTTTGTTACTACTTGTTTTATATGGTTTGGTGCACCAATATTTGGTGCATATGTATTTATGATTATTATCTCCTCTTGGAGTTTTCCCTTAACAAGTATGTAGTCACCTTCTTTGTCTCTTTTATCAATCTTGGCTTGAAGTTACCAATGTCTGCAAATAGAATAGCTACCCCTGCTTTTTTCTGGGTTCATGGGATATGGAGTATTGTTTTCTATCCTTTTACTTCTAGTCTATATATTTCTTTTTCAGCTAAATGTGTTTCTTGAATGCAGCATATTGTTGGATCTTGCTATCTGATGTATTCTGCTAGTCCATTTCTTTTGATTGGCAAGTTGAGATCACTTTCATTGAGGATTATAACTGATATGTATTGGTTTATCTTTCTCGTGTTATTTTCCTGGAACATGGTGAGACTACTGCCATTCTGGAACATGGTGCTTTGCAGCTTTCACTTCAAAGCAAAGTCTTTCACTTTTATAGTTTTGAGGCAGTAGAGAGTCCAGAATGGTGCTTTCTGTGATGCCTCTCTGTTTAATTGCTTACTCTGCCTGGTAGTTTCTTCTATTGTTGTTCTTGTGCTTGTGTTCTTTATATTTTCTTTCTAATATAGCCTTTAGAGCATTCTACAGAGCTGGATCAGTGGTCATGAATTTCTTCAGTTATTCTTTGTTATCTTATTTCTCTTGATTTGGAAAGATGGTTTTTCAGGGTATATCAATTTGGGTTGAAGGTTGTTTTCTTTTAGGGATACAAGCTCTCCTTGATTTGAGGGCTTGTGTTAAGAAGCCTGCTGTGATTCTGATGAGATTTGCTTTCTAAGTGATTTGTTTCTTTTTTCTACCCACTTTTAATATTTTGCTCTTGTGCTGAATTTATGGAATCTTGATTATTATTTGCCTGGGTGGAGATTTATTTTGGTCATGGCTATTTGGATTTCTGTATGCTTCATTTATTTATATGTCAAATTTTTTATCCATATTTGGGAAGCTTTAATCATTATTTCTGTGAACAAGTTTCTTAAGGTTTTGTGCTATCTCCAGCTTTCTCACTGACTCCAGTCAATCTTATGTTGTTCTTCTTTGCTTCAATTTACTGCTGTTGCATTAGCTTCTGTTATAGTTGATACACAGTATCAACTTGAGAAGTTTAGAAATTTAACTAAGAGACTCAGCAGGGAGCTGGGATCCTTCCTTTGTAAATATTCTCAGCCTGTGCAAGTGAAGGGCACAGAGGCGGTATGAGTGCTACACCTGCCCAGAGAGGGGAGAAGTGTAGCCTGTTTACAATGTAAGGGAGGAAAAGAGGCTTGCCAGAAAAGAAGCTCCAGTAAAGCTGTAGACAGTAAAGATAGAGCTGAGATCTCCATTGCTGAGAAGGAGCAGAATAGAAAAGATGGCCTGCAGGTGTCACAGAAAGCACCATTCTGGACTCTCTACTGCCTCAAAACTATAAAAGTGAAAGGCTTTGCTTTGAAGTGAAAGCTGCAAAGCACCATGTTCCAGGATGGTGGCAACATAGAAAATTTGTTCCCCAGAATTGGATTCAGAGTGCTCAGTGATCCAAGAGAGAGGAAAGCCTGGCTACTACTCCAATTGGCAGCAGACCTCAGCATCATCTACATGGTGCTGGTTTTAGGTGCATACAAAATGCAAGAGTTCTGAGGTTAAAAAGGCTTCTATCCCAATTTCAGAAGGCCTGGGAAGCCAGGCAGTGTGCCCCTAAGTGGGCAATGAGTGAAGCTGTGAATGTGAGGCCAAAGCTGCAGTGGGGAACCCAGAAGTTTACAAAAGCCAGGAGCATGGGTCATCCAAGGAAAGCCACAAGAAGGGAACAAAGCTAGTCCAAGAGAGAAGCTTGGGAGCTACAACCACCAGAAGAGCCATAAGGGGGGGATCACTTAAATCCTTTGGAGTGCACAGTTTTCTCCAGCTTACTTCAGATGCTGGACATGGAACTATAGGACTTAATGTTTGCCCTGCTGGATTTTGGACTTGCTTTGGTCCCAATCCTTTGTATCCTCCTGCCTGTAACTTTTGGAGTGGAAATGTTTATCTTATGCCATTGAATGTTGGAAGTGTTTAACTATTTTTTCATTTGTATAGGGGCTTGCAGCTAAGAATCTGTCATACAATTTGGAGGAGATTTGGCACTTGGACTTTTCAACAATGCTGAAACTACTAAGACTTTGGCAACTTTTAGAGATAGACTAAATCTCTCATTTTACATAAAAGGATTGCATGAGTCTGTGGAGGGAAAGGATAGAAGTTCTAATGTGATATAATGTTGATAGACTTGATGCTGGTTCTTCAGAGGAGCTTCAGTGTTCATCTTCAGCTTGGAAATCTCTCCTGGCTTCTGCCTGGAACTCTTAAACCTTAATCATAGATTCTTCAGTCTTCCACCATAGATTCTTCAGCATCCCATTGTAGAACCTTAGGCCTGCTGATATGGACTTGCACGGGACATTGCAGTAAGTTTCAGCCATTGGACTGGACCCTTCAACTCCTAGCATGCAGACAGCCTCTGCACACTCCCTCATCTGACTTTATGGCTGACCATTGTAAGCCAATCTTGTAATTTCTGATACATTTGTATATCTTGTGTTATGTCTGTTTCTCTAGTAAACCCTGACTGATACAGATGTGAAGAGGTTTTTATGACTTTTATACTGTCTCTAGCTTTCTCACTGACTCCAATGAATCTTATGTTATCCTTTTTTGCTTCATCTTGTTGTTGTTTGGTTAGTTTCTCATGGTCTGTTGCTATTTTTAAGATATTTTCTTTTCATGGTCATTAGCTACAATACTATTTTCTAGATCTGAAAGTCTATCCTTGTCTTCGTTCAATGTGTTGTGCATACTTTCAATGGAAAATTTATTTATTTATTTGTTTGTTTATTTATTTATTTATTTTTGTACCAGGGGTCAGTGGAGTTTTTAATCTTCTGTATTTATAAGTGGATGTGTTAAATAATGGATTACATTTCTTTCCTATGTTGGACATTGACAGTTTCCATCATTATCCTGAGCACCTATAATTTTTTGTCTGTATCCACTTTAATGTCTTTCATTTCAATCATTATTTATTTTTGTACCTTAGAGATTATTTTTTCTGTAGCCTCTTTTATTATTTTTTCACTTCTGTTGTTATCAGTTCAGAGTTTTAGTGTTTGGCTTCTGATTTTGTCTGTGTACTGTGAAGTTTTCCTTAGTAGACTGGAGGTCTAGAGTTGCATTTTGTTTCTGTGTCTTGCCATTTTCTATTTTTTACTTCATTTTATTTTGTGTGGATGCTTGTAGATATCTTATGATAGATAGCTTTATTCTTAGTATCAAGGCTATGAAATGTCTATTCCTCAGGGATGTCTTCTAGATGTTGGTAGTTCTTGGTCTTTATGTCTATCCCAAGAACCTACAATCCCAGTGTATTCAGGGTAAAAAGTTGCTATTTGATTCAGCTTCTCGTCGTTTGGTACTGGACTACAGTGACAGTTATAACCCCATGCATTCACAGTGTTGTCATACCAAGGAGAAGAAATTATATCAGGTATGACATCCTAGCTAAAGTAGTACAGTTAACAATAACAATAGTCTCAAGCACAGTTTGACTATTGAAAAACAGTGATAACTATTACACTGATACCTTTAACCATAAGAGCAAATTCTACAATTAAATAACAAAATCCAACATATATCAAGAACTTGTACACAATGACTTTTCTCTTTACTGGAGTAATTTTACCTTGTTGTGGGGAGGGGTTAGGGGACAATATAGAGAGATAAATAAGGTCAAATACAGTAAGAATAAGTCCGGAGGGCAAAGTACGATCACCCAATTCTTAGGAAACTAGAAGCCACAGGAGGGAAATAATGGAAGAGAAAGCAAAGGAATATTGAAGTGAACCGGAAAGGGAACAGACAATGTTTACTTACATGAAAGTATCAAAAAATCAAGTGACATAATTGAGGACAGAGAGAAGGATGAGAAGAAATAAAAAATAAAGTTAAGAAATCTAAGTCATGAAAGAAAAAGAAAACAAACAAAAAATAACAACAAAAAACAAAATAACCCAACCAGGCAGGAAAAGAAAAACCAACCAAATAAACAGAGAAAAATAAAAGTATTTAAATTACTGTGGTATCTGAAATTCTGTGGTAGGTCCAAGTTGACTCCCAGAAATGTGTTGTGTACTCCAGCCAAGTTTGCAATGGGATTTGTGCTGGGTAAGGCACTGATCCTGGTCTGTGGATGTGGGGCTGGGAATGGTCTTTTACTGCTGGTGTTCTCCGTGAACCTTTTGATAAAATATCATGGCCTCTCCCACCCGATTCTATTCTTCCTACTTGTATGCCAAGCACAATGCTGGTTCACCTAACTTACCGACTACTGGCTTGTACTCTCACTGCTATTTCAGACTTTTCCCCTACCCTGATCCTGCCTACCCACTGTGTGCACCCCCACTGGGCCTTGCTAGGTCACTGGGGTCCCAGTTGGCTTATGCTGGTATACTTTTTTTTGTGTGTGGTTACTTCCTTATCTTTTAATATCAAGACCTTGCTGGTCTTGAGTATTCGCTCTTCAATTTCTTGGAACAGTTTGAGAATTGGCATTAGTTCTTTGAAAGTTTGGTTGAATTCATCAAGTCCTAGAATTTCTTTGATAGGAGGCTTTTTATTACTGATACAATCTTGTCACTAATGTTTAGATTTTTTGTTTTATAATACTTCCTTCATTTAATGTACATTTCTAGAAATGTATCCATTTCTTGTAGGTTTTATAATCTACTGATGTATAATTGCTCATAATAGTCACCTGTGATCCTTTATATCTCTATGGTACCAGTTGTAATGTCTCTCTTTTCATCTCTGCTTTGTATGCTTTCTATTTTTTCTTAGCCTAGCTGAGGTTTTGTTGAATTTTGAAAATCTTATTGAAAAGCCCAGCTTTTCATTTTGTTGATCTTTTGTATTTTTAAATGTCTACATGTTTATTTCTGTTCTTATTTCCTTCCCTCTACTAACTTTGGGATTAGTTTGTCCTTTTTCTTTATTTCCTTGAAGCATAACATTAGATTGCTTAAGGTTTTTCTCCCTTTCTTTAAAAAAAGTTTTATTTCTACACATATACCCCTTAAAACTATTTTTGCTTTATCTCATAAGTTTGGAGGTATTATGTTTCCATTTTCATTTGTCTGTCTTTTGTGTATAAATAAAACTGTTTCAGCCTGTATTCCAAGAAAACAGAGCCTAAGGCATATTTGTGGAACTAATACTCTTGGAGGGTTCAGTCTCAGAAAGTAATACTGAGAGAAAAGTAAAGTAAAACAGGAAGGACAAAAGTGAATGCAAGCTGTTCTCAATCATTATAAAAATGCTAGTTTCTTAGTTACACTAGCCATTTCTGGACAGGGTAAAGGAAACGTTGATCTTGGAACAGTCCACCAGGGGAGGAAAGGCAGACAATTTACTCACTCCATTCTCCAGCTATCCCTTTTCTCTTATTGCTCAAAGGTTCCCCCGTAGGTGTTAACTCTTGCTGAGTGTAACAGCCATTTCATGGCAGCTACAGGAGGATCCAGAGCTTCCATGGATCTCAGTGAACCAATATGGAATCTGTTGTGGCATGTGTAATTATAGTATGTATGATGCGCCCCATGGCAAAGTTAGCCTTTAATACTCACCTGGAAATCTTGAGCCAGCTGATGGTATGAAATAGCAGTTGAGGGGCTGGGGATGTAGCTCAGCAGCATAAGCGCCTGCCTTGCAAGAGGCAGTCGTGAGTTCAATCCCTGGTACTGATTTAAAAAAAAAGAAAGAAAGAAATAGCAGTTGAAGCATCAAGTAGGATTTATTGTTGCAGGAGCAGCATGAGCCCTTAATAGTGCTACTTAGGCTAAAAAGCACACCAAGAGCTTAGACATGGGACATGAAAGGACAAAACAATTTGGAGAGGTGAAAACACATTTTATTTAGCATTGTGGCCATAGTTAGAATTCTTTAGGCTTATGTCTTCAGTTAATTTAACATTCACTACTGGTTCTTCCTAGTGCTAGTTGGCAGAAAAGTAGCTTCAAAAAATTACTTCCTATCATTTGGTTTGGCAGCAAAGAAATCTCAGAAAAAAAAAGTTTAAGGCTAACATGGTATTTTTTGCTCTTTCTAGGTGCTAGATAATGGGACACTACATTTCTCTATAAGCAATTTGCTGTCTATTTCCAGTTTATCTATTTTATTAGAGCTCTTTTTTGTATGGATGTAGAAAAAATAGGAGAATGATGACAGAGGTAGGGAAAAGACAAGAGAAAGAGTGAATAATACAACTCTGGCTTCCTCAGATAACACAGTCTACCACATAAAGTAATAACTACAAAGTTTTTAGCTAGTACAGACCCTTTTTTAAAAATTTTATTTAAGGAGGAAAAAAAACAGAAAAAGGGTACAAGTTATACAGAATTTCAGAAAAAATAAACAGTAGGAAATCACTATTTAATTACATATTGTCATCTTAGAAATAGTTGTTGAAGTTACAAAATTAAAGCATATAGAGGGGACTTTCAAACAGTGAGACTGCAAACAGTTTTGTTCAATGATCCAACAAAATTCAGTAATATGGTTATCTATCTTATACACTTAAATATATATGCAGTTATATCTTTTAGAAAACTTTCTTTTCCTTTCTTTTGTACAATGACAATTACACATTTTGGGTTTTATTACTCCCACATTTCTTATTACTTTTTTTTTTTTTTTTTTTTTTTTTTTGGAGAAAGTAAAACCAAATGTGACATACCAGGACAGAGTCAGTCAAATCAAAAGGATGGACATAATACATAATGTAAAAACAAAATACAAGGTGATCAACAATGGTTACCATAATGCCTCTTGTTATCTTAAAAAGAATTGCCTATATCATCAGTTATAATAAAATGAAACAAAACAGTAAAGAATAAAACCAATAAAATCAAAACATTGGAGACATTAGAGGACTTCAAAAGAAGATAATAGTCAACCTGAATGGGCATCACAATGAATCTTATTGTCTCCATAGTTGTTGCCTATACTTTCAAACTTGGTACTATCAAGCATAACAGAATAGAGGAAAATCAGTCAAAACAAGATGGTGAGAGCAATACAGAGTTTCAAATCAAGTTAATAGGAAATCAAAGTGGGTTACTATAATATATCCTGCTATTTTTTATTTATTTTTCCCTTAATTAAAAGGATAAAAATGAAAAAGTAGATAATAAAAAGGAGATTGAGATAAAAAAGAGGGCGTAACAACAAAACAGTGCAGGTCAAAACATAGCCATTTAAGCAAAATAGTGTTTCACCACAAGATAATCTCGACATAATAGTAGTTACCATAGTGTCTCTTCCCTTAAAATCTTTGGGTATAACTTCGTATACTATAGCATCAAACATATCAAGACAATGTAAAACCATTCAAGAGAATGACAGTATTACAGGGTATTTAGAATCAACTAACAGAAAATGAACAATGGTTTCTGTATAATCTCCTTGTCTATAAAAGTTTTTGTTTATATTATCACATATAATAAAATCCAATAAGATACAACAAGTTAAAACCAATGGAGACGAAGAACAAAAGCTTGATGGGACTTCAAAACAAAAGGATATTAAATCAGCACTACCTATTATGATGTCTTGTTTTCTCCAAAATGGCTGTTCCTAACATCCAACCTTCTCTGCCTCATTTCTGTTGAGCTCTTTTTCTGTCATTAGTTGTCAGTTTGTCTTCTTCATTTCGTTTTCTGCTCCATTCATTGTGGCCTCTCTGCCACTGTTTCTGGAATCTTGGTATTTTTCATTTTTAGAACATCCTGCAGTAATCTCTGTAGAGTTGAATTGGTGGTTGCAAGTTTCCCTAGTTCCTCTTTATCCTAGAAGCATCTTATTTTTCCATCAATTTCTAGGGACAGTTGTGCAGGATATATCAATCTTGGCTGGAGGTTATTATCTTTCAAAGCTTGAATTATTTCCTCCCATGCTCTTCGTGATTTGATGGTTTGTGCCGAAAAGTCTGCTGTAATTCTGATGGGTGTCCCCTTGTAAATGATCTGTTTCCTGTCTTTGACGCCTTTTAATATTCTGTTCTTATATTGGATTTCTGGAATTTTGATTATTATATGCCTGGGTTTAGCTCTGTTTGGGTTGTAGGTGGCTGGGGTCCTGTATGCCTCATACATCTGAGTATATTTACCTTTTGCTAAATTAGGGAAATTTTCCTGGATTATTTCTGTGAATAGCTTTTGTGGTTCATTTGTTTGAGTCCCTACTTCTTCTTTTATGTTCTTAATTCTTAAGTTATAGATCCTCTTATCATCTTCTAGTCTTTGAATTATTGCTGTTTGTTTTCTTGTTTTTTTTAAGAAGTTTTTCATTTCATGTTCCCACCTTACAAATCTGTCTTCCAGTTCTGATAATCTATCCTTAATTTCTTTAAGCTGTTATGCCAGCTTTCGATAGAGTTTTTAGTTTCCTGGTAATCTCTTTGAACCTGCTTCATGTATTCTATGTTTTCTCTATTTTCTCCATCAAACAATTCTCCCCTTTTTTTCTGTTCTTCCATTCCACCATCTGTTTTTTTCTTAGGTGGTGCTTAGCATTTCTCTAACTATTCTACTTATTTCTTGCTTTATTTCATTAAATACTTCATTTTTGAACTCATCTATTTGGCTCTGGAAATACCGCTTTATGTCTATAGGTGCCATGTTTGATATTGCATATTTTCTGTCTTCATTCTCTTTTGCATTTACCTTTCCTGATTCAGTGTTCTCAGAATTGGGGACTGAGAACCCTTTCTTGTTGCTCCCTTTTCCCATACTTTTTGTTCCTTCCATACAAGTGTATGTAGGAGGCCTAGTTTTTTTTTTCTCTTTGTCTGTTATAGTTTGTTTGAACCCGCCGGCTAGGTATTCCTGCCCACTACAGTGTATTAGGGAGACACAGACCTGGGCTGCCTCTGCTGGGCCCACCCTCCAGGTCAACCTACTGAATGCTTCACTGCTAGGGTGCACCACCAGGCGCAGGGACCTGATTTGAGCTAGCCTACTGGGTCTTAGTCCGCAGCATCACCAGGCCAAGCGCTCCCCACCACTCCCACTTGAGAGGGGAATATGCGACTAAAGTCACTGCCTGTCCCTGTTCCGGCTCGTCTGCTCATTCCCAGAATGTCCTCTGTTGGAGCCTCCTAGTCTATGAAAGGGTCCCCATTTATCTCATTCACCACAGGTCGATGCAGGGCTCCCTGCCAGTCCCGCTCTCAACACAGTTTTCTAGTACAGATCCTTAACATGAGGCAGTGTGCAAAGAGGTAGATATCAGTTACCTTTGTCCTTTCTTCAGACAGTAATCTGAATCATATAATAAATCTGGACTAGCTTTGAAGTGAAGGTTGACTAGATTGTTTATCTAGCTCTATATGTCTTAAATATAAGAAGTTTTATGCTCAGACTTAATCATTTTTGGTATGTTGAATTTACATGCTAGCTGTTTTAAGAGCATGACAAGTTAGCTGTTTTAAGACCATGAAGACTAAAGGCAATTTCAAAATTAAGAATATGTCAAAGTATTTAAACTCTCAGAAATTCACTTGAATTCATGCTAATTACATTATACCAATAGTTGCTGAAGCACAGAGATTATCACAGCTAAGAACCTGGAGAGATTTAAGGCAAAGAAAGTAACCAGAGTGGAAAATTAAATGTATTTTCCTTTGATCATGTAATATTTGTATATAATCAAACCTAAATGGAAATAGAAAAGCCATTAATGCCAAACAACCAGCTATTTTGAAAATAACCTAAAGTTTAATTAAACTAAGCCTTTATTTTCAAAAATAATTGCTTAAATACAAACTTTTACAATTAAGAATTTATATATTGCTATAGTCTAAAATCATGAATGTCTCCTAAATGCTAATGCATTGAAGGAGTGGTTCACAGCCTGCAGCATTATTGGGAAGTAGTAGAACTTTTAAGAAATGGAGCTAGTAAAAATAAGTTAGGCCAGTGGGGGTTTGTCCTTGGGTGGGACATTGGGACTCTGATCCTCTTCTTGTTTCTTTCTTGGCTTCCTGGATGGCATCAGACAAATAGGTCTACCCTGCCATGTATTTCCACCATGATGTATTACACTGCAACAGGCCCGAAGCTACAAAGACCAAACAACCACGGACTGAAACCTCTGAATCCATGAGCCAAAATAAACCTTTTGTAATAAACCTTAAATTGATTACCCAGGTATTTTTCAATAACAGTAGAAAACTGAATTATATATATTCATAATTAAAAATACAGTATTGTGTCAGTTTTCTATATCAAAGAAAGAAAACTGATAAAAGGTTAGGTTTGAAATCAACCACTTTCCTTTCATCAGATTTCCTCAATAGTCTCCTTAGTCTTGGAGAGCTTATGTGTGTTTCCTTTTGACAGTTTACATTGTCGAGGTCAAAACACCAAGGATGAAATAGAAAATGAAACATGCATTAGAGCTCCAAAAGACTTTTTTTTAAGTATTTGCAACTGACTAACAAAAGGAAAATACAATATGTTCATTATCACAGATCTGTTGAAGCATTCAAAGCACTAAGTAGGTAAGAGACTTTACTGCTGCTTATGAAGCAGAGTCATTCACAAAAATCATTAAGCTATTCTTTTCCAAGTAGCATAATGACTTGTCATTCTGCAGCTCATGTGGAAATATAGCAGTGTGAAATTTATGAAATATATATATTTTTATTGATTCTATGCTTTCAGGTTGAAGTATACATTTCAATCCAAGAATCAATGATTTATGGAATTAATTTTTCATTAAAACTTTCTCACAGCTGCTGAATTTTGAATGTTCTGATTCTAAGAAGACTGTAAATTCAACACATTTCTGTCTAAGAATTCTAGGCAATAGTGAATTAAGTACTTGGGCATTATAGAGTTGCCAGCAAATATATTCAATTTTAATATGTCTGGGACTGAATCATATAGGCACCTTTAAAAGCACAATTCAAACAGCCTTCCTTGTTTGTTCTAGTAACAAATGAATCATAGTAATACATAAGCCTCCCGAATGAAAACTTGTTAGTGGAATTAGCTGTGAAACATTTCTAGCAAATATTGCTGACAGACTAATTAGCTTATACTAAAAAGACTAAAGTTTGAAAGAAAAGGGTAAGAATTTAATTAGAATAGACATCTCCATTTGTATTATGGATTACGGGATGGGGATAGGCAGGTTCTTGTTATGGAGTTCAGACAGACCTTTAACTCACTTTGTAGCCCTGACCTCAAACTCATGGCAATTCTCCTACGTCAGCCTCCTGAGAGCTTGGATTATAGGCATGCACCACCATACCTGGCTGGTATTATGAATCTCCTAGCTACCAATATTCAATAAAGTCTGACATGAATATCACTAAGACATGAGCCAGAAAGCATTTTACATATAAGTATAAATGACATTTCAACATTTGTGGATATTATTAGTATTTAATGGATACTAGAAACCATTCTACACGCTGGAGACTTATCAATGAACCAAAAACAAAATCCTTGTTCTTGTGGACTTTACCTTCAAATGAGAAGCAAAAGACCATAGATGATAAATAAAAGGTGACAATTATTGTGGGAACAAAAAGCTCAACTGGTTAAGAAGAATTAAGAATGGTTCTACTTTTAGCTGAAGAAGGCAGGTTAGCTTTATTAGAAAGGTGGTGATCGAGCTAAGATTTGAAAGAGGAGAGATAGGAGCTATGAAGGTGGGAAAGGTACTTCAGATAGAAAAACTGGTGCAAATGCCCTCAAGCAGGGGCATGCTGGTAGGTATAGAGAGCAGAGAGGGGTCAGGGGACTGAAACTGAGGAAGAAAGAGATAATAGAAGAGAACAAAAAGGGAACTGGATCGCATAGAGCTTTGCAGGTCTTTATACAAATTGTAGCTTTAATTGTGAGAGACCTGAGAGCCATTAGAGGGTTTTATACAACTGGAAAGTCATGATCTGACTTGCATTTTAACCAGATTAACCTGGTTCTTGTATTTATAAGGACTTCGGGGGCAAGGCATAAACAGGGAAACTCTAAAGAGGCTGTTGCAATAATTCAAGTGAAAGCTGATAATAGCTCAGACCAGGTAGATGTTTGGACTCTGAATGTTGTTGTTCGGTTGGTAGGTTTGGTTTTTGGAGGTTTGGGGATATTTGTTTGTTTGTTTGTTTTTGTCTTTTGAGTCAGGGTTATGCTAGGCAGTTCAGGCTGGACTTGAACTCACTTTGTAGCCCAGCATGGCCTCGAACTTGCAGTGATTCTCCTACCTCCCAAATGCTGGGATTACAGGCATTTGCCACCATGCTTGTCTGCCCTTTGAAATATTTTTAAATATTTAAATTTTAAAGTATTTTTAAAGTATAGGCATTGTTCTAAAAGTTTATATATTCACCTTGTGAGCTGGTATAAGTTATCCTTATGTTAAGAAAACTAAGAAACTGTCATTCATTTGTAGTCACATAGCAAAGCAGTGCTGTCAGGCTATTGAAGTTAGGCTGTTTGGCTTCAGAGACTGGGCTTTTTCTGCTACTCAGTCAAATGTTCGTTGACTGAAAGAATAAATTAAAGAAAGCAAACACAATCAACATGATCTCCATAGTCTGTGGCTTTCTGTTAAGTCATTTTGTTACTCGTGTGACTTAAATTGTGTGTCCCAGAACTTACAAATGGTTCCATATGTGGAGGAGGAGCTATAGAAGTAGGAACTGGCCTAGACATATGATAAACTTAAGCTTCAGTCCTAGCACTTATCTCACCAGCTATGTTATCCTAGCCAAGTAACTTCATCTTTGTAAGCTCCAGTTTTCTCACCTTTAAAATTAAAAGCATATATCTTACAGCATTTATGAAGATTAATGAAATCATTATGTAAACTAGTTGGTATAGTGCCTAGTACAAAGTTCTCAATAAAATTAAGTTTTCCTCTTCCTCCCCACTCTAGTGAATTGCCTAGGACTTCTGTACTTTTCTCAGAATAGACTCTACTTTGCACTTAACAGTTTCACTCCCAGGACTGGAGGATTTGCTCTCAACAAATCCAAATCTCCTTATCATATCGTGGGTAGAGAGTGAACCTACCTTGCCATCTAATTAGGGATACCTTCCTTACCCCTCCGCTGTTAGCCAGGATGTGAAGGCCCTCTAAACAAAGTCTGTGGTAACACCAAATCTCCCCTGCCCACATCAATGCTGAGTGACCCGTGAGTTCCCACAGCGAAGGATCTTTATCCTTAAGATTTATTCAGTCCTGTCTTAATACACTGTGCAACAGAGGCAGCAAAAGAGTGCATCTAATTTTGGATTAGAATTTATAGAAAATTTATAGAAAATGCCAAACTCACAAAATGGTTACTTCATAAGAAAAAAAATTTTTACATTACAAATATATGGCATATGATTTTTCCTGGAGCATTTTTTCCTTTCTTCCAGAAACATATGCTTTGCAAAGTTTTATATTTCAAAAAGTAGGTTCTAGGCAAGAGGTGACTTTCCTTTTTCTCTTTCTTTTCTTTTCTTTTCTTTCTTTCTTTCTTTCTTTCTTTCTGTTTTGTCCTTTTTCATTCTTTTAAAAATTTCACTTGAGCACCAGTGCTTAATAACTTTGTAGACTTCGGACAGTTCTCAAAATAATGGAGTTTTGAAAACCAAACACACAGATTTCCATGTTACATTTACAGCCATTAATGAAAATCTGAGTCTTTTTCATAATTTGAGTCAACTGGAGGCTACTTTGATTTTATATTTCTAATAGTACAAGAACTGTTTCTAAATTTTATAAAATTGAAATAAAACAAATCAATTCCATATAACGGAGTCTAAGATAAAAAAAATCAACAGATTGCTCGATTTATTGATTTTAAAAACAAAAAACACACAAACAAACAAACAAAACCTTGTTCTTCTTACTCGCCTAATGCATAGCAGAAATCTCTGACCTGGGGAGGCAGAAACGCGCAGCCCCGGTTAGCAAAACCTGCAGGATTTAGCTTAGCGGCATAAACGCCTGCCTTGCAAGCAGGCAGTTGTGAATTCGATCCCCGGTACCGATAAAAAAAAAAAAAAAAAACCTGCAGCTGCGCAGAAGCTCAGCGTCGGTCAAAATTAGCGGAACCTTCCAGAAGTTCGGGCCCTCGTGCAGCGCGGAGGCCCCGGATTTGGTACGTTTGAGGCTCTGGAGCTGAAGCCACCAAAAATCTATCTCTTTACAATTTTCTGTATTGTTCTGCCATTTTCCCCCTCAGACCTGCCTAGGTAAAGTCTTTTTCCTCGGACTGTGACGGCCGGCTGAGGGTTTCCTCAGGCTTCGCCTCAGCTGTTGAGCCGCCTTTTTTCGAGGCTGTGCCGCCCACTCTGGGAATTAGTGTTTGCTTCATTGTAGGCCTTGCTCGCCACCTAGAACATAAGGAATAGAAAAGGCCAGGTAGAGACTTCTCACGCATGAGGGGACTGAGCCAGGAATGTGATTTACTGGAGACTATTGGGCGATTTTGAATTTAAGTGTGAAAACAGAAAAAAAAAAAAAATCATAATAGCAAAACCCGGATCCCAGTTCCTTTTTTAGAGTGCACAAAATTACACGTTTTACTTCTGGTTAGTTAAAATGGTTTAGAAAACTTGTGTATAGGCTATGAAGATTTAAATGAGTATGTGTATTACACTGGTTCCTGATACGCGAACATACGGATAACTGCTCCAAAAAGCAATTACAACCTTTGCATATTTGGCATTTTACGGATGTAAAAGGTGACCTGTCATAAACTAGACAGTCAAATTGTGTGTAAAGAGTGGGTGGGAGGGATAAGAGTAGCAAGCTCTTCACCCACCTGGGTCAACTGATTTGCTCTCGAGAAAACAATTTTTGGCTAGTTGATTTGCTCACTCAGGAAGAAATAATTTTGAATTTCAATGGCCTGTCAAGCACAGGTTTAGGTAAACCAGGCATCTGTGCTTTCATGGAGAAAGCTAGTTAACTTGTTATTCATTCATGCAGTAAAGTAAATAAAAAAGTATGACAGCCAGAAGGAGGAAATTTACTGGTTTCAACCCAGCAGGAAGAAATTTAATTATTAGAGTTGTTCAAAAGTAGAATGAAACTGTCCCCTGAGATACTAACTTATTATCACTGAAAGTGACTTTCACTTGTAGTTTCTAAATTTTGCTTTGAACTATTTTGTGTTAAGTAGTATGGGAATATAAATTTGATTGACATTAAGAAGTTTTTGATTTAGAATGTTAAATGAAATATGTTTATATACAAATATGTTGCTCAGAATATCAAGTGCTCAACAAGAATGCTGAGGCAAATTATGATTAAGAAATTTCGTTTAATTTGAGAGAATCAGTAATAGTTTATTGAAGGAGACAGAATTTTTAATGGGGTTTGAAGGAAAAGTAGTGTTTTTTTTTTTTAAGTTTTTCAGAACAGTTTTAGATTTGCACAAAAATTGAGAATGT
Organism: Cavia porcellus; assembly: GCF_034190915.1. Lineage (NCBI taxonomy): Eukaryota > Metazoa > Chordata > Mammalia > Rodentia > Caviidae > Cavia > Cavia porcellus. Next base: position 114,012,181 of record NW_026947484.1, read on the forward strand.
GGAACAATTCCCACACACCTTACACTCAACTTCTATTAACATCTTAAACACAGTTTCCCCTATTTATTAACATCTTTGTATGGTATATTTGTTACAGTTACTAAGCCAATGTTACTACATTCTTACTAACTGAATTCTATAATTTATTCAGATGTTCTTAGTTTTTACTTAGTATCTTTTAATGTACTCTAAGCTCCTTCTTGGCTATCATACTTTTTTATTTACTTTATTGGATGATGACCCCAACTGATTTAAAGAATGTTGTTCAGATAATTTGTGGTATTCCTTCCTATTGGAATTTTTAAAATGTTTTTCTTATGATAGGACTGGGTTATGGTTTATTGAGGGGAATTTTTTATCAATAATATGTAACACTGATGGCAAATCTTTTAGAGCTTTCAGTGTTACAAACAACCCGCTGTGGCATATGTGCCATGGTTTGCAACCACTGGTATATAATATCAAATTGCACTGGGTTTGGTGACAAATGCCTATAACTGTAGCACTATAGGGCCTGAGGCAGGAGGATTGCAAATTCAAGCCCATCCTCGGGAATTAGTCTTAAAATAAAAAGGTCTGGTGATGTAACTCAGTGTGAAGCCCTAGGTTAGATTCTCAGTACCACCAAAAAAACCCCTCAAAAATGTAACATTATTTGTCAATATAGACTCTGACTACCTTGGTCAGATATCATTTGTCAGGTTTCTCAAAGGTAATTTCTTTTTTCCCTTTTCACACTGTACTCCTAGAAAGAGGGTCATTACTATGTTCAGCCTCACCCAAGGAATGGGGAATTATACTCTTCATGGGGAGTTATATTCTTCTACCCAGAGGCTGGAGTATCTGTATAAATTACATGGAAATCTGCAGAAGAGATTTATCTCTTCTTCTGTTTACTTATTCAAACACTTATTTGCTTATATAATGTGAATTTATATTTACTTTATACTTTGTATTATAATATAGTACTGGTTTATTTATTTTGCTGCTCAAATTGTTCCAGTTTTATTCATTTTAATTGGGTTCCTCTGCTTTTTGTTCTATTAATGTGGTTTGCGGATTTGTGTTTTAACCCTTTCTTTCCTTTTTAACACTACAAAATTCTCTGGCCTCATCTTCTATATTTCTTGTCCCAAACCTAGAATGAGCCATATTTTCTCTCCAAAGAACCTTGGCTTCTTTTATTGGAGACTGCTACTGGAAACCAGTCTCTTTTTTTTTAAAATCAAAGTCTCAAGCGCTAGATGTATATATTGCAGTGGTGGCGAACCTATGGCATGCATGCTGCAGCAGACTATTTGTATCATGGAAAGCTCTAAAAGGTTCATTATCACTGTTCTGGGGTGCCTATTAGACCCTTTCAGCTGACAGAACAAAGAAATCTCTCTCTATATATATACATACCTATAAATATTTCACTGTGTGATCATTTAAATCTATTTTAAGCTTAGTGTAATTTCATACTGATGTCTTTAACTCTCTTCCATTCCCACAGGGTCATTTTATGAAAAATAGGATTAAAAAGAAAAGTTAAAGGTATGAGGCATAAAGTTTTAAAATGCTGTTGTTAACATTCTTGTACAAGTCTCTTGGCACACGTTGTGTATGTTTCTGTTGAGATATGAGTAAAATTGTTGATTATTGGTTATAGCTACTGTTATGGCTCATCTCTGGATGTCTCCCTCAAAGCTTTATGTTCTCACAAATGGAGCTTTGAGAAACTTCTGGATCATTGGGGCATGATATGCATCAGTGGGTTAGCCCACTGATGGGTTAATAGCTAACTGTGATTTGGGAGGTGAAATCTGGTTGGACGAGGTGGGTCACAGGGGAACTATCACCCTCTCTCCTCCCTTGATCTTTCTCTCTGATTCCTGCTACCATGTCAAGAGCAGTTTCTCCTCTGCCATGTCACCCTACCTTGGAGCTAGCCAATTATGGACTGAAACTTCTACATAAATCAGTTCGTAAATTGACACTATAACACTGTTTAATATAACACTGTTAAGGGTTTGGGACTATAACTCAGTGATAGAGCAGAATTTAATACTTACCAGCTCCAAAAAAAGGCAAAAAAAAAAAAGAACTTAGGATAACGTCTGCAGTATTTCCAACCCATAGGGCTATTAAGAAGTTCATGTATTAATATTTATAAAATGTTTGAAAGAATGAGGACACACAAGAAACAAAGTGGTAGCCATTATTAAAATGTACTTTGCAAAATGAAAATGGTGATATAAGCCTGTAGTCTCAGCTATTTGGGAGCTAAATCAGGAAGATTTTTTTAAATCTCAAAGTTTGAAACCAGCCTGGTGTGGGCAATACAGCAAGATTCACATTTTTAAAAAAAGCTTTGCAAATAGTAAGCCTCAGTAAATACTAATTAATGGTATGTAGAAGATTGAAACTTGACTTTTATCTCTCACCATATGCTAAATTAAAATAAAAATAGACCAAGGATCCAAACATTATGCCTACTGAAGGATATCCCGTCTTATGATTATTATGAAAAGGGGCGAAGATTTCTCTCTTTAACTACTTCCTGCTGGCTGAGGGCGCTGTAGGGGTCTAGGGGAGTTGACGGGATGACGGTTGATGTCTAGGTAGAAGCTGGTGTCAGGTGTTTTAGCCAGGACAACTTCACTGGTGAATGCACGTATGGTAGACTGAAAAAACAAAGATACAAGATGTTATGAGGAGACATGGCACTGTCATATTTAAGGACCCAAGTGAGGTAGAGCAAAAGGTGCCTTTGATTTAGACATGTCATTTTATCAGGACCATGTTGAGGTAGAAACATTTCCATGATAAGGCAGAATTCTGAAAATTAAACGTGGGATTAGGAGGAGTGAAGTTATGAGAGGTGCTTACTCCCCCATATGAAAGCATAAAAGTTAAAAGGTAGGTCAGTAAGGCTTGTCTCTGGTATACATAACGTTGGAGTCTGTAGGCAATACTGTTAAAAGAGTCCTGCTGTAAAATTGATCATTAGTAGAATGTAAGAAATTAGGAACCAAAGTGGATAACAAAACATGACAACCTGTGAGTCGTGGCGGTGAGGCCTTGGTAAGGCAGAGATGAGTACGAAAAAGGTAGTTAGATCTAGGACCTAAGTGATGTGAAACCAGAATGGCAGTCTAGCAACTTAGTCCTTGGAATGATTTGGTGTAACAGAACTTTGGCAAATATATCAGCAGTTTAACTGGTTGTGGGAAAGGTTTTTATGTATCCTGAAAAAGTATAAACAAAGTGAGAAGACAAAAATGTATCTGTCAGTCTGTATAAAAGGGAATAAAAGCATTTTAAGATTTAGGACTGGGACCTGCACAAAATAGGCCCTGTTTGTAAATGGCATAGGTTGACCTTTAATACTCTGTCAGATATTGAGGATTTATTATAATAGCCTGAAAACTCAGTAAGAACTCTGTATATATGGCCTCTATGTCCACAAATATAGAGAACGTCTTACCTTGAGAGTTTTAATGTGACTTGGACTCTGAGACAGATACCCACAAAGGCGGCTGTTGTTGGCCCTTTGCCCCTCTCAGTCTTCAGCAGCAATTTTTGTCAGTGATGAATCTGGCAGTGTCCTGTGAGGGCTAGAAGTTAGCCCACCCACTCTCTGGTGGCCAGGACAGCCCAGCAGCCCTGGAGTAAGGTCTCAAAGAACGCCAGGATGGGCATTTTCTTGCCCAATGTCTTCTGCTGCATTTGAGTGTGGTCCATGGGAGGGGGCAGGTAGCTCTACCTTGTGTAGATTTGTCTGTCTCAGAACTGCAAGTGTTGTAAGTGTTAAAATATGAAAAACCATATCAAGGTCTCTGAGGAGCTTGAAGGTCAAGTTTTGCCTTGTTGCTTGAGATCTGGACTACAGTAAAAGGTATCTGTAGAATTAAGTAAGTATGTAGGAGCTTAATATTGTCCTTTTAGATTAGGAAGCAGGCTTTATCTGGATGTTTTACCACTTTTTATAGGGTGCCATGTGGAATTAACAAAAAAGGCTTTAATGGAAACATTTTGCAGTAAAGGTTTACCAATCTTATGAATTAACTTAGTATATACTCTCAAGTTATCAGCCTCTCAAGCTTTTAAAAATTACATCTTTTTGAGCCTTATATAACTTTTTACATACCCTCAAGTCTTAACTAAGACAAATATACCCACAAGTTATTATAACTTAGTATTTACTCTCAAGTTATTAAACAGGAGATTGGCGACAACACAGTACAGTAGAGGCAATAAATTTAACAGAGAACATTACTGGTGGTGGACAACATTAGAATTTTTAACAAAACCCTTGTCTTGGAACAGTACTAGTGGTTTCCAGCAAAAAGGAATTTATAACTTTAGTTGTTAAACAGGTGATTGGTTGACAACACAGTATAGTAGAGGCAATAAATTTAGAACATTACTGGTGGTCCACAGCAAAAAGGAATTGATAAATATCTCTTAATTTTAGTGGTTAAAACAGGAGATTAGTGTAGACTTTAATTGATAAGCAAGGCTGGTAAAATTACCAGGTGGCCACTAACCTTGAATAAATGGTTTGAAAAATTGTAATAAAAATAGCCTCTCTTGAGTGGAACTGAATTATAAAAAAAGTATGTTTGAGTGGAGCCGCCAACGTGTTATATGTGTTTGTGTTTAAAGAAGCGCTTATATTTGGGAGGAGCCTGTCTAGGAAATGCAGTGTCCAAGACAGTTTGGAACTCTGAGACAGACAGAGTGCACCTGTAGAGAGGGCATAGTAGCGCTTGGGGGGGGGGAGATTATCTGGCATGTAGCGCATAGGTGGAACATGAAGAGTGGGCGGGGGGAGTGCCGCGACACAGTGCGCAGGGGCCGGCTGAGATCGCACCCGGAGCTGGGGGGGGGGAGCGCGGTGCCAACCACAAATGGCAGGTGGGCTCACGGTGGCTGCTGTGGTGGGCCCAAGGTGCAGGGGCTGGCCCGCTGTTGGTGATAGAGCCAGTGGCAAAAAGGGTGGCAGGAGGGCGGCAGGGTGACGGCAGCAGTGGCAGCGGAGGTGGGGTTGGCGGTAGTGGCTGCAGCAGCGGCCATGGGGCAGCGGCAGTGGGACTGGGAGACGTGTCACAGCTTGTAGCCAAGTGTCGCTCTGCTCCCAGAGGCATGTGGCCAGCAGCCGGCGAACCATCACCTGTAGGAACTGCTGGCAGGGTGCACGGCCCAGGGCACAGCATCAAAAGCTGAACCTGTGGCGCGGACCAGGGCACGGGACCTGGCCGTGTGAGAGCCGAAACACGGTGTGCGGAGCTGGGGGCTGCAGCGCAGGAGAGCCAAAAGCTGTTTGAAAAGCAGTCCTGCGGGTATCTCTCAATGGCGGAATGGGGCAGCACCAGCACCAATGGGCCGGCGCGGTAGAGAACGGGTTGGATGTGGAGCTGAGTCACCACGTGGAGTTGAAACTGTTTGTGGGGTGCACAGAAATGTCAACCCCGCGTGGACCTGGAGCACCACATGAGAGCCCAGATACTGCACAGAATTGGATCGCGGTGTGAGAGCCAAAAGCTGTTTAAAATCTAAAGCAGTTTTATGTGAATCTCTTAACATTGTTTGGTCTCTTTTTTTTTAATCTCGGTGGCCGGGGATGGATTGGTGCACACGGGAAACAAAGGGATGCTGGCAGCGCGGTGGGGGGGGGGAGGGTGGAGGGCGGAAGGAAAGGAGGCACTGAGAAAACCCTGAAAGGCTGCAAGAGAAGACGCTGTTATCTCTTTAAGTGCGGGGAGGGGGAGGGATCCTGGAGGAGACAAAGGGACAGGGACACTGGTAGGAAAGGGGCACATTCCCAAAACAAAGATAGAGAGTTTTGTAAGCTTGTCCGCAGTGTGATAAGCCATAAATAGGTATGGTTTCGGGGGGGGGGGGGAGGGTAAGTGGTCCCCGAGATAAAATCTGGTGTGGGGTCTAGCCCATGGGGCTATAATCAGATGAGACAATGGACCGTGGTCTGTCAGGATTAGAGTCGTCACACTGCACCCCAGACTGACAGGTTGGCTGTATGGCTCCAAACTCCTAATAATTGGCCGTCACCAATATTATGGGTGAACTTTGCATGGGCGGAATAACCGCTCTGCCTTGAGAACTTATAAAGCTCTAAAGTGAGGGTCTCTCAGTGTGGGCGGTCCAAGAACGGACACAGGCTTGCCCAGAAAGCCCCTAGTTTGGGCTGTCTGCCCGTGAGAACTTAAAAAGCTCTGGAAAAACGTGAGGACCTCTCAGTGTGGGCGGTCCAAGAGTGGACACCGGCTTGCCCAGAAAGGCCTTGGTCTGGGCTGTCTAAAAGATGTGAAAGTGTCATGAACCCACGCAAAGGGGGGAGAAAATCCACCTGAGCCTGGCCCAGTGGCTGTCTCTGGGGAGTTGCTCACCTCTGGTAAATTGGTGGGTGTTTTTTGCGAACCAGCAGCCAAGCTTACAGTTCCTGAGTGTAGACGTGAGGAATTAATGCAGGATGCAGTCCGGTCAGTCCTGAACAGCAGAGGACTCAAAACTGGGAACCAGCCCCAGGAGTCTCTTGCCTGCTGTTCCCGATCAGGGAACCTTCTGATAGAACTGTGGGGGGAGGAGGACTGGTGGTGGCTGAAAAGATAAGAAATATAAAATATAAATAACCTTTATTTTGGGAGTGTGGGGAGAGACACCCCTGACCCCCTGGGGCATGGCATCTCCACCTCAGGGCCGGCAATCTCTCCATGGAACATGTGGAGTGAGGCACATAAGTAGCCTCGGCTTGGGGTGGAACCTAAGGGGGGCATTAAGGATGCACATGTAGCCCATTGGTCTTAGTTTGGTGCCAGAAGTAATTCCTAAGTGTGGGGGGAGATAGGAGCTCCTGGCTTTACTGGCTACAGTATCCGGCCTGGGCCAAAACCCTTTCACTGACCAGAAATCTTTTAAAAATAATCTCAAATAATGGATTCTTTGGCCTTTTAAAATGTAAATATAGTACTTTTTCTTTCTCAATACTTTTTTTTTCCTTTTTTTTTTTTTTTTTTGAGGTAGGTTCTTGCTAAGTAGCCAAATTGCCCTAGCTGGACTTGAAGTTACAAATCCTCCTGACTTAGCCTCTGATAATACTGAGATTCAAGTGTGTATCATAAAAATCTAAATATCCTTGATCACATTTACTTTAGGTTTTGATCTAATGATTAAGAATTCCCTGTATCTGTGTTCCCAGAGGTATGCTCACTAGATCTTTAAGCCAGACAAACATTGTCATTTCCTTAGCTCACCTCCCGTTCCCAATCCAGAAAGGCAGAGTTAGCAGCAGCTTCCCTGGCTCTGCTAAAAACTCCATCTGGGCAAGGTGTGATATGTGTGAAGTTCTTGTTACTTTGGGAGGCTGAGGAAGGAAGTTCATATGAGCCCTCGGGTTTAAGGTCAACCTAGACAACATAGCAAAACTGTCTCAAGAAACTAAACAATCAGACCAACCCAACTCAGATAGTGGTGCCCTTTCCTTTTCTCCAAAAACTCTTTAATATATCCCAACTGTGGTAATTTTTGTGTTCTGAAATAATGAAAATGACTACTCCTGGAAAATATGTGGGAAATTTCTGTTTTGGTAATCAGAGCTCTTCTGTTTTACACTGTTTTAAAAAGTCTTGCCTCTAAAAGAAGATGCTGTAATAGTAAGAGATGGTATTTTTCTAGATAATCATAACTAATTATATCTGTTATAGCCTAGTTTTAACCCTTGTGCCTCATTTCTGTTTTATATGTGCCACTCAGCACCCCCCCTTCCCTTCCTATCTTTCTAGGTTAAGTTTCAATTTCCTGAGAAAGCTGTAAAAGCCTTAGGTATCAGTTTCCTGTAACCCCCTCCCCTACCCCTCATCCAGCTATCTGTAATAAAATGGGCTGTTCTTTAAGAAATGCTCTCCTCTGTAAAAATTGTAAAATCTTACCTAATTGATATGTTAACCATTATTGCCCTCTACAAATAACAGATGTGGTGCTAAAATAAGCTAACAAGGGTTGTTAATTGCTGCTAGACTTCTCTATTCTCTGCTGAGGAAACCAGGATGTCTTCTGGTCTAATTTAAACTTGTTTAAAGGCTAACTTGCTTGTATGCAGGGAGACTTGCATGTTAGCCCAACCCTTATCTAAGAATCTTATGAACTGTGAAGTAAATAAACCTGTCTTACTGTAGATTATGGGTATTGGGTACTGTGTCCAGCAGTGAGAAAGCTGATTAATATATACGCTTTGCAAATTTTTTTTAAAAAAACTTTATTTTTAAGAGAATAAAACCAAACAAAATAAAACAGAATAAAGCCAATCAAAACAAAACAGTACAAGTGATACAGAACTTCAAAACAAGGTAATAGGAAATCAACAATGGCTGCCACAATATCTCTTGTTGTCTTCAAAATAGCTGCCCATACCATCAGAATTAATAAGATAAAATAAAACAAAAGAATAAAACCAATCAAAAACAAAACAGTAGAAGTGATATAGGACTTTAAAACAAAATAATAAGGAATTAACAATGGCTACCACTTCCCCTTTTTAAACGTTTTCTCCCTTTTCATTTTCACAATATCTATGGTACATTTTGGATTCCACTAACTCCTTTAGTTTTTTATACTAGGAAGTCAACATGACATTCACCTATGTGAGTCCAAAACCATTTCACCCAAGAGCATAATCACAAGTTGCATCCAGAGAGAGGCTAAGAAGATGGCACACTGATAAGTAGCAAGGTAAAGAGCCTCTCTGAGAGAAATAGCTCAGACATTAGAATTTAATACCATGGAGAAGACCAGATGAAAGGAGAGGGATTCTCACGACCCTGGAAGAAACTAAAGAAAAAGAAAAACACATGGATGGAAGGTTGGAACCAGATACGTTCCCACCAGAGCTGGTCCCACAGTGTGCTAGGCGCTGCTGGAATCCAGCGGCTCATGGTCATGGGATTAGCAAGCTCAAGGACCTTGGCAAGAGGATGCATCAAAATGGAGAACAGAGCCAGCATGGAGATCTGCACTGACCCATGGTGAGTGCTTGGAATTTGGTCCTCCCACAGGAGGGGGTGACCAGCTTGGCAACATTTTGGCATCAGGCAGGATAGGCCTGAAACTGGAACCATAGTGGCTTCAGTTGGTCACTCCTGGTGCAGAGCAGATTGTTGGAAACTTCTTGGACTGGGTCCTGCCCCTTTGTAGGACCCAACAGCCAGAGGCAAAGTTGCCCCTGAGCTCTCCCATACCGGTTCCATCCACATGGCACACATTAACGTGACTGGCCTGGAGGGAAAGGACCAGCCTGCACCATCCCTGCTTGTACCTCAGTGATCAACAGCAAACTGGAGAGGGCAGAAATCCCTAACCAGCACACTTCAGAGTAATCATAACCAATACAGAAAGGGTATGGGACCTCCACTATACACTGGTCTGGAAGAAACCAGAAACATGACAAGACAAAGAAACTAAAGAAAGTCTTCAGCCACCAACCCAAATAATATGGGTCCAGAAGAGGTAAACATAGAAGAGATCTATGGTAACATACCTGCAGTATCAGAAGCACCATCAGCAGACATAAAGAAATATCTTTGTGACATTATAGAAGAACTCGAAACAAATACTAATACAAGTAAAGCAAGATATAACAATATTAATAAAAGAAATGCTAAGCACCTCTCAAGAAGACACAGATGGAAGAATGGACAAACACAGAAAAAGGAGGGAAACTTTTGATGAAGAATATAAAAAAATCTAGAATACATGAAACAGATTCAAAGAGATTACTAGGAAATTAAAAACTCCACTGAAAGCTGGCAAAACTGCTTGAAAGAAACTAAAGATAGGGGCCCTGGGGCTTAGCTCAGCAGCGTAAGGGCCTGCTTGACAAATGTGAGGTCATGAGTTTGATCCCTAGCACCAAAAAGAAAAAAGAAAAAAAGAAACTAAAGATAGACTATAAAGACAGGTTTGCAATGTGTGACTGTGAAGGAAAGATTTCTTAAAAATAACAAGGAACCAGGAAGTAACAATACAAAGGCTAGAAGATGACAAGAGGATCTATAACTTAAGAATAAAAAATCTGAGTGAAGAAGCAGGGGTAAACACAAATGAAATAAAAAGGCTGTTCACAGAAATAATTAAGGAAAACTTCCCAAGCATAGGAAAAGGAAATGATATTCAGATATATGAGGCATACAGAACTCCAGCCAGCTACAACCAAAACAGATCTACACCTATACATATAATAATCAAGATCCCAGAAATTCAACACAAGAACAGAATATTAAAAGCTGTCAGAGAAAAGAAACAGATAACCTATAAAGGAAGACCCATCAAAATCATGACAGACTGCTTGACACAAACCATCAATTCAAGAAGAGCTTGGAGCAAAGTATTCCAAGCACTGAAAGAAAATAACCTCCAACCCAGATTGATGTACTCTGAAAAACTATCAAAGTTAATGGAGAAACAAGATGCTTCTATGACAAAGAGGAACTGGTGGAACTCATGACCACCAATCCAACCCTACAAAAAATTACTGAAGGGCATTCTAGAGAGAAAGAAAAAAACCCCAAGGTTTCAGAAACAGTAGCAGAGAGGCCTCAATAAACAAGGCAGATAATGGAATCAAGGGGGAAAAGAAGACAACCAATGGCAGGAAAATATCATAGCAAAGATAAGGCAGAGAAGGTTGGCTATAATCTCTAACATAGATGGCCTTGATACTCTAACAAAAAGAAACACAGGCAGAGTAGATCAGGAGATAGGGGCCATCCAGATGCTATGTATAGGAAATATAATCAACCTGAAAGAAAGTTTATTGACTGAAAGTCAAAGATGAGAAAATAATGCTCTATGTGATAGGGAACCAGAGAGAAACAGGTGTAGCTCGTCCAGCAGCTGCAGATAGGTTGGAAAGACATGACACTTTTGTGTAGTAGACAACTACTCAGCTTTAAGGAAGGAAAACCTTGAGGTTTTTGTATGAAAAGGAATACAACTTAAGATCAAGCTCAAGGGTAAAAAGGTTCAGAACCACTTAGGTAAATAGCAGGTTGCCTCCCTAATCTAAAAACTAAAGGAGTTAGTAGGATACAAAATGTACAATGCATCCTGTGAAAGTGAAAGGAGAGGAACTGTCTAAAAAAGGAAGGCAGAGGACATTGTTAATATTGTATCATGATTTAAAACCCACATTGTTCTCATCATTCTGTTTCATTTGGTTATATTTTATTTCATCCTGTCTACTTGTACTAGATTTGAGAACACAGATAGCTATTCCAAAAATAGCAGGATATACTACAGTAACCATCTTTAATTTCCTATTAACTTAATCTGAAGCCTTGTATTACATACACTGTCTTATTATGACTGATCTTATTTGAATCTGGATTGTTAGATTGCTGTCTTTGTCTTGACTGATTTTATTCGAATTTGGTATGCTTGATAGTATCAAGTCTGAGAGTATAGGCAACTACTCTGAAGACAATAAGATTCACTAAGATACCCATTGTGGTTTGACTATTACCTGCTTTTGAAGTCTTACACTGTCTCCAATGTTTTTTATTTATATTATTCTGTACTGCTATGTTCAATTTTACTATGCCTGATGATATAGAAAATTTTATTGAAGTTAACAAGAGACAAACATAGTAACCATAGTAACCATAAAACAGGGTCATTCAAAACAAAAGGATGGACATATCACATGATTAAAACCACTTGTATTGTGGTTTTAATCATGTGATATGTCCATCCTTTTGTTTTGAATGACCCTGTTTTATTTTCTTTCTCATTTGGTTTTGTTCTTTTCAAAATTAAAAAAAAAGTTGCATCCGTTTACCTACAAGAACCTTGTGATTATCCTTCTTTATGATTGAGTAGCTTTCCATTGTAGAAAAGTTCTGTATCTTTCTTATCCATTCTACCGTTGATGGAAAAGCTGGTGCCCTTTTTTCTGGTGCCCTGTCACATGGAACATTGTTTTCTCTCCTTTTACTTTCAGCCTATGAATGTCCTTTTGAGTTAATCTGTTTCTTGTATACTGCATATTGATGGATCTTGTTTCTTGATCCACTCTGCCTGTGCTTTTTTTTTTTTTTCAAAAAATTGAAGCCATCTGCATGAGTGATTATGGCCAATGTCCACTGGTTCATCGCTGTCATTGGTTCCCTACTTTGCCCTTCCATTCAGTTGTCTTCCCTACTTGGTGATCTTACTCCGCTGCTGTTCCTGGTACTGTGGTCATTTTTATCTCTCTAGACTATCCTTCAGTACTCTTTGTAGGATTGGTTTGGTGGTCATGAATTCCTTCAGTTGTTCTTTGTCATGGAAGTATCTGATTTCTCCATTAATTTTGAAAGACAGTTTTGCAGTCAGTCTAGGGGAAGTTGTTTTCTTTCAGGACTTGAAATACTTCACTCCAAACTCAACTCAACTTGATGGTTTTTGTTGAGAAGTCTGTCGTGATTATGATGCGTTTTTCTTCATAGGTGATGTTTCTTTCTCTAACAGTCTTTAATAGTTTGTTCTTATGCTAATTTCAGGAATCTTGATTATTACATGTCTGAGTGTAGATTTATTTTGGTTATGACTAGTTAAAGTTCTGTATGCCTCACGTATCTGTATGACAAGTCCTTTTCCCACACTTGGGAAGTTCTGTGCTATTACTTATGTAAACAATATCATTATGTCATTTGTGTTTACTCCTGCTTTTTTACTGACACCTGTCATTCTTAAATTACTTGTTTTTGTGTCATTTTGCAGCCAGTTAATTATTATTTCCTGATTCCTTGTTATTTCTAAGAGATCTTTAGCTGCCATCCTGTCTTCAAGGTCTGAAAGTCTGTCTTCAGTTTCTTCATTGACAGCTTTCAATGGAGTTTTTAATTTCCTGCATATCTCTCTGAGTCTGTTTCATGCATTTCAGTTCTCTGTATTGTTCTCCTATGCTTGTCTTTTTTAAATGTCTTCTTTAGATATGCTCAGCAACCTTTTTATTATCTTTGTCATTTTTTTCTTTTGCCTGAGATATTATTTTTGATCTGACTTTTTTTTTTACAGCTTCATGAAGTAGTTTCTTTACTTCAGTTGCCATCATCCCAGAAATTTCAAGTGTGTGACCTTCACTTTCTTCCTTGTCTGTCTCCTGGATTTGTTGTGTTTGGGCTGGAGACCAGAAACTGCCTTTTGCTCCTTAGTCTTGACATTTTCCTGGGTACTTCCAGAGGAGTACATTGTGGGGTCCTAGATGCTTTCCACATTGTCTGTCTGTCTACATTATAAGGGGATGGATCAGGAATCTTGGTTTCTACTAATCCAGATTCCTCAGGAGGCTGTGGGGTGCATGGAAGCCTTCTCCAGACACTCACAGCTTCTCCAAGGCATGGCTGGCTGGTTCTCCAGTACTCACTGGCTACCTACAAGAGAGTCCCTATGACAATCTGCATGCATGCAGAGGCTGTACTGGCTTCTCCCCGTCATTGCTCGATTCCTGTGGGAGAGTCCTGGTGACTGCCAAATACGTTCTTCTAGTCTGTATCTTGTCTTTTAATTCTCCTGTATTTTGAAGGGATAAATTTTTAACTTTAAGGGAATTCAGCTTATTAATTTTTTCTTAATGTCACATTTAAAAACTCTTTGCCTACCCCAAAACCACAATGATTTTTCCTGTTTCCTTCTAAAATATTTATAATTTTATGTTTCATTATGAGTTTGCTTGTGTATGATGTGAAGTACAGGTCTAACTTTATCTTTAAAAAAGTAGGTATTGTCCCAACATGTTTTATTAAAAAGACTATTCTTTATCCATTCAGTTCCCTGAGAAATTAAAATGATTATATTAATAGTAATACATACATACCTATTTTTATAGGAGCACAATTCATAATAGCTAACTTATAGAACCAGCATATATGCCCACCAACAGATAAGTTAATACAGAAAATATGGTGTATGTATATACAGTGGAATACTACTCAGCCATAAAAGAGGGATAAATTTGACTCATTTATAAGAAAATGGGTAGATCTTGAGACCATCATGCTGAGTGAAATAATTAGACATAGAAGGTCATATAAGAGAACCTTGTTTCTCTTACATGAGAAACCCAAAATATAAATAATTTAAAGAGCAAAGTAAAGGAGTGCAAGTAGGAAAATGGAGTACACATTTTGGAGATGGGAAAGAAGTAGGGACAGGGAGGATAGGGAGAAGAGGAACTAAAAATGTTCAAGATGCAATATGTGTATGTACCCATTTCCCAAAATGAATGTAATTATTATGTATCACAAACATATACTAATAAAAAATTGGAAAATAATGTCTGCCTCCACAGATTACTTTATTCTTTGGGAAGGTTGGTTTAGTTTGGTTTTTTGAGACAGGGTCTTGCTATGTAGCCCAGGCTGACCTTGAACTCACTATGTAGCCAAGCTAATCTCATAATCATGGTACTCCTCCTGCCTCAGCCTCTCAAGTGCACCACATCCACAAGTTACTTTGATATTTAATGTGTACTAACTGCAGTTTTAGATTCATATCATAGGTTTTGAAATCATATTCAGTGTCTAATGGATTCGTATATACTTGTCACCTTCCACTAACCAACAACATCAACTAAATGATGGTAGAATACTTTGGTTTTCTCACTTATATTGAAAATGGTTAATCCATTTATATACCAAATACATATATTTGCCTATAAAATGCTGTAAATTCTTTTATACCCAGGCTCCATATCAATTCAACCTGATATGGAAAATTAGAATGCATTATAGATGTCTGATACTGGTTAATGCTTGTGCTAGTTCCAAGGCTTTCTCAGGTAAACTTAGAAAACATGGTTTGATTTTCCTGAAAGAAAATGACATAGTGAGTGATGGTGTCTTTTAAGTTAGGTTGGTCATCTATGAAGAAGACTTACAACATAAAAAGAAAAGGAGATGACAGACTTCCTCTAATGTCTATGGTAGTCAACCAAAACTGTCTCATTCCCAACTTGTGATCTTTATTTTGTGCCTGACTCTACTTTTTTTTTCTGTCCTGGTAATTGAACCCAGAGCCTTTGAACTGAGCCATTATTTCTCAACCCTTTCTGTATTTTGAAACAAATTCTCACTAAGTTCCCTTGGTGGAACATGAATTTGAGATATTTCTACCTCAGCCTCCCAGAGTGCTGTAATTACAGATGTGCATCATCATGCCTGCCTTGCAGACTAAGTATAATTAGCGTAAGAGTAAGGCACTGGAAATACAAAGGTGAGTAAAACATATTTCTTTTCTTTGAGGAGCCTCCAATGAGAAGTCTTTTGATTGAAAATACAGCTACATGACTGTATTAATGAGTGATATGATACAGATATATTTGGGATGCTACAGGACCACAGAGGAGCAAGGTCCTAATTATCTGTGGAGGAACAGGAAAGCTTTTTGGAGGAGGTAAATGCAAACTGCTTATTATTAAAAGTAACAGATGGCCGGGGATTTAGCTCAGGGCCAGGGATTCAGTTCAGCGGCATAAGCACCTCCCTTGCAAGCGCGCAGTAGTGATTTCGATCCCCGGTACCAAAAAACAAAACAAAACAAAAAAGTAACAGAAGAGGAAGAAAATTTTAGACTACATAAAAGTCCTATGTGTGAAAAAGCATATCATGGTTAAGGATTAAAAATTGTTCAGAATAGATATTACATATGTAATATGTAAAAGAATAGCATGATATGAGGCAAAAAAAAATATGTATCCCTTGAGTTTGGATTTTGTTTTATAGGCCATAGTGAATCACTAAAAATTAATTAGGGAAGACTGATGTTTATGGCTTTGATGGATAATGCTATTCTATTGCAAAGTCATTTATTACTAGAAAATTTGGAGGCCCAGTCATATGTCCAGTAAATTACTGGTTGTACAGTTGAATTAAGTGTGGCATATCCATATGAGAGAAAGTTATGTAGCCATTACATAGCTGAAAAATATATAAGATATATTCTTGTGACCCTAATGTTAAATGGAAATGTTAGGTTATAAGTTCTAAATATATGGAGAGATATACTATATACATAGATTAAAAGCTCAGCTACATAAATATTTTTCCCAAATTGTTTTATAATGATAAGACTAATTTTAACAAATTTGTTGATAAATTTTTTTAAAACAACTTACAAGATTCTAAAATTTTTGGAGAAGAAAACAAGCATGTCTATAGCAGTACAACAAGAATAAGGTAGAGGAATTTTCTATGTAAATAAACTTCTTGTAAAGCTGCCATAATTAAAAAGTGTGGCACTGGCTTAGAAATAATTGAAACAAAAGAGTAAAGAATCTCAATAGATCTGTGCATATATGGAAACAATATGTGTCCAAGGTGGTACCACAGATGACCAGAGGAAGCAGAGATTATTACTCAATGCACAATAGTGTTGTGGCAAGTAAGTTATCATTTTTAAAAAATAAAGTTGGACATGTATTTTAGATTCTATTTTTAAAATGTCGATGGATTAAAGACTTAAATGTGAAAGGAAAAGCTAAAAATTTAGATGACTATTAAAAATATATTCTATGACTGCAGTAAAGAAGGATTTTTAAATTGTTTTTAAACAAAGGATTTTTAAACAAATCATATTTGTTCATTCTGGGGAATTGGTATACATCTAAAACACACCTTGGTCATTTATATCTACTTTCTTTCCCTCCTTGCATTTATCCTCTTCTTACCCTGCTCCAAAAAAATCTAACCTTATTTTACTCTTTATGTATAATTGGATTTCTTGTGTAAATTATGTGCTATTTAATTTTCTGTGTCTGACTTATTTTCCTGCAAATAACTTGAATTCATTCTTCCTTATGGCTGAATAAAATTCCTTTGCATATAATACTACATTTTCTGTATCACTTCATCCATTAGTGGGCATCTACACTGTTTCCAGAACTTAACTATTGTGAATTGCACTGCTATAAACACGTATATGTATGTATCATTATAGCATGATATCTCTAGTTCTTTTGGGAATATGCTCAGAATAAGTATAGCTGGAACAAACAGGATTTTTAGTTTTAGTTTTTTGAGTGTGCATCCTGAATTCTTTTGCTGTTGTAACTAGTTTACACTCACTAACCATAAATGAAAAGATTGATAATCTGAGCATGTTAGAGATAATAATTTTCATATATCAAAATTACTCTAAAGATGAGGATAGGACACTGAACTGATAATGAGATGATGTCTGGACTATATAAAAGACTCCTGTAAACAAGGGGGAAAAAAGAAAATGTAATAGAAAAATGAGCAAAAGACACATATTTCACAGAAGTGAAAACTTGGCCTAAAGGTGTTCAATGTCAATCAGAATATTTAGAGCACAGTGATAATTTTATGCTACTATATTTGTAGCAATTCATTTTTATTTTATTTCTACCTATCTCAGCTATGTAGTGTAGAGACTTTAGCCCACCAACTTCTTGAAATTCTCTTAGTACATAATTTTCTTTTATCTTTGGTTTCTATTGTATAGTGCTTTATTTCTGTTTCCTGAAAGCTCTTCCTTCCCTAGAAACAGTGGTTCTTTTTAAAAATATTTGTACAAGGTGGGGTCCCTAGACCAGCATCATCAGTATTGCCTGTGTGCTTGTTAGAACTGGAACTATTCAGCCCTCAATGTCTGGACTATCTTTTCAAAGATATTTGTAAAGCAAATAGCTTTGTAGGATACAGTATTTCCTTCCAGAGTAGAAGGCAGATTTATTTATAATATTTGGGCCTTGTACTCTGATTCCTTTCCCACATTACAACCCACTGTGTGTGCAGATGTCACCTGACCTTTATCCCATCACACTGTAGAAACTCAGCTTGGGAGACTGGTATAAAAAAAATGATGATACTGTAGTTGTACTGCTATTGCTGTGAGTAAAATCTGTCCTTTTGTTTTTGAGTCATCTTTTTTCTGTATCCATGAAAACCTAGCAGGCTAACTTTTTAGGTTGCAAGTAAGATAAAAACTCAAACTGTTCAGTTCTTGACATAAGAACCTTATCTTTGTATTTCTTGTAAATGTATTGCAAGATACTCTTTTTGTATTGTCAAATGGTGATATTCAAATGTTGATATTACTATAAGTTTTATTTCTGCCTTAGTCATCAAACAGACATTTTCATACATCTATTTTGCTTTTAATTTTCTCAGATTCTGACATCATTAGAAACTTGGCTGAGCCAAAGACATACAGATGGCTGAAAGTGGTGAACAAGAAAGAATAAAGTGGACAACGACTGTTATTATTAGTTCATCTCTTAAGGTAAAAGGGCTTTTAAGCCAGTGACCTTTAAAAATTAATGTCAATTTTCATAGAAAATAGAATTCATAAAGCCCCTTGGCTCACTTATCCATAGTTAGTTGTGTAACAGAAAGTACATAAGCTAAATTATAACTCTTCCTAGATTTCCTAAATCATTGAAGGATAGAAATATTCTGAAGTTCTTTTTTTTTCTAGAAACTGCTGTTACAGCAATGAGCAATGGTAGAGACTGTAGAAACAGTAAGGCACCCACACACACATATATTACATCACATTTTTGAAAGACAAAAAAACAACCAGAAATTAATATGCCAACTGACTTTGTAATATAGTTTGGAGAGGAAGGAGATGAAATGTTGAAAGTCAGTCCACAACTGTTTTTTACTGTTTCCTCCCCAGTATTTATCTTGTGTTTAGGGTAAAAGGGCAAGAAATGATTGTTCTATAATAAGGAAAGAGACAATAAGACTTAAAATAAGATTTTTTCCCCTATGCTCTCATTGCTGCCTCCAGCTGCACTCCTTTTGTTGACTTTAGGCATCTAGCTCCATAACACATCCTGTATTAGCTTACTTTAACCTTAAGTCTTGCCAGAATTTTGCATGCTTCTGTCATTTTGTAGGTTCCTGGAATCCACGTTTCTCTCATGTTTAGCTTTTCTGGACTTACTCTGAGAGAGGGAGCCAGCAATCCATGCTAATTTTATCAATAGCATTATTTCTATTTCATTTACTATGTTTACTCATTTTGTTTTGTGCCTATTTGTCCCACTGTTTTCATGTTTCTTTATTCTCTCCTTTCTCATCTCATTTATAATGAATTGGATAGGTTATTTTTTCTAATTTCTTTTTTAATACTAGCTTTTAAAATTATGTATTCTATTTCTATCTTTTAATAGGTATCCTAGAAATTTTGTTATGTATACTCAGCTCCACAAAATGCAAAGTAAATTACTTTTAGCATTCTCTTAAACAAAATACCTTAGAATAATTTAATGTCAACAACCTTTTTCTATATTATGTCCCATTATCATAAATCTTGATTTTTAAATATAACACAATATTGTTATAATTTTTTAAGTTAGCATTTGTGTAGTTTTACCATATTTAAGGGGAGTTTTTTTGTACTTTTTAATTTTTTTAATTTTTTAAAATTTTATTTAAAGAAAGACTAAACAAAACAAAATAGGTAGAAATCATACATTCAGAGAAAAAAAATAAACAGTAAGAAATCACTAGTTGATGTTTACATATTGTTGTTTTAAAATAGTTGTTCAAGATACAAAAATGGAACATGTAAAGTGGGAATTCAAACAGTGAGACTGCAAACAATTCTGTTCAACTGTCCAACAAAAAATTAGTAATATGGTTGTCAATCGTATACACTTAAACATACATGTAGTTATCCACATCTTCATTTATGTTGAGATTAAACAAACTAAAGCAGGTTAAAATCATTCTGAACAAAGAATAATAGTATTGCTGGATTTCACTTCATGACACTGTGATCAGCACTGGGTGCTGTAGTATCTCTTTTTTTATAAATCTAATTTAAAGAAAGACTAAACAAAACAGAAAACGGGTAGAAATAATGCATAATTTCAAAGAAAAAAATAAATAGTAAGAAATCACTAGTTGATGATAATAGGTTGTCTTCTTAAAAATAGTTATTCAGGATACTAAAGTGGAACATATAAAGTGGGGATTCAAACAGTGAGATTGCAATCAGTTCTGTTCAACTATCCAACAAAAACTTAGAAATATGGTTATCATTCCTATACACTTAAACATACATGCAGTTATCCATATCTTCAATTATGTTGAGATTGAGTAAACCCAAGCAGACTAATATCACTCTGAACAAAGAAAAATACTATTTCTGGGTTTCACATTGTGACACTCCAGGATCAGCACTGGGTATTTTAGTGTCTCTTTTTCTTCAAAGTATCTGTTCATCTCATCATGTGTCATAAGATCAGTTTTCGTAAACTATTTATAGATTCTACACATTCATGAGTCTTAAGATGTATTTCTATACTTTCTGTATTAGAGAGAGAAACAAAACAAAGCAAGACAAAACAAAACATATTCCTATAAACACATGAAACAAAATAAACATATAGGACCATTGTACAAAGAGTTCTATCATGGTTCCTGTTGTGTCTCTTGTTATCTCCAATGCAATTGGCTGTATCATCAGACATAGTATACTTGAATATATCAGTACATAAGAGTATTAATAAAAACACAACTTTATATGTAGTATAGAACTTCAAAAATTGGCAGTTATCAAACCAGAATGTGTATTGTAGAGTCTTGTCATCTCGAGTGTAGTTGCCTATACTCTCAGACTTGATACTATCAATCATATCAGTTTTGAAGAAAATCTTCTCTGCCTCATTTCTATTATGATGTTTTGCCATCAGTTGTCTGCTTATCTTCTTCATTCTGTTTTCTGCTCCATTCATTGAGCCCACTCTGCCACTGTTCCTGGAATCCTAGTACATTTCTCTCTCTCTAGAATGCCCTGCAGTATTCTCTGTAGAGTTGGATTGGTGGTTGGAAATTTCCCAAGTTCCTCTTTGTCTTGAAAGCATCTTGTTTCTCCATTAATTTCTAGAGATAGTTTAGCAGGGTATATCAATCTGGGCTGGAGGTTATTTTCTTTCAGGGCTTGGAATATTTTGCTCCAGGCTCTTTTTGACTTGATGGTTTGTGTCAAGAAGTCTGCCGCTATTTGGATGGGCCTTCCTTTATAGGTTATGTGTTTCTTGTCTCTAGCAGCTTTTAATATTCTGTTCTTATATTGAATTTCTGGGATCTTGATTATTGCATGCCTAGGTGTAGCTTTGTTTTGGTTATAGGTGGCTGGAGTGCTGTATGCCTCATATATCAGAATAGTTAAACTGATTTTAAGTCATATTTTAGTGATTTTTGGGTAATTTATGCCTTGTAACTATCACTTCAATCAAAATATGTAGCCCTGCAAGTTCCTTTATGGCCTTTTGTAGTCAGTTCCACCCCTGCGCTCTACCTCAGTCATTAATCTTATATTCATCACTATAAGACAATTTTGCCTGTTTTAGAACTTAATATAAATGGAATTATACAACTTGTACCTTTTTGTGTCTAACTTCTTTCATTGAACATAATGCATTCAAGATTCATTAGTATTGTTGCATATGCTAATGATTTGTTCCCTTTTAACTCAGACTACTAATCCATTGTATGGATATTTGTTGATTTATTTAGCCTTTCTCCAATATGAATATTTTGATTGTTTCTAGATTTGGGCTATAATGAATTAAGATTTTCTGTATATTTATGCATAAGTCTTCATGTACATATATTTTCATTTATCTTGTGTGTACTTAGGAACTAATTTCTGGTGAGTGTGTGTCTATCTTTATAAGAAACTGCTGAGACAGAAGTGCCTAACTCTGCCCTTTTTCTTGTGACGATCTGAGGGGGGAATAGTTTGGCTGACAGCTGTCATGCCTTTCCACTCACTTCCCTTCATTCCCCCATGGTTCCTTGAGGATTGACTGGAACAACTCACATCGGTACCCTCCCATCGGGCCTAAAATAGTCTCATAGCTACTCTCCAGTCTGCCCTAACAGTAGACACTGCGTGGCTATGGGCTGTGGTGCCCCTTTTTCTGGCCTTGCCATTCCAGATGCTGCTACTGTCTCTCTAAAGAAGCAGCAAGGAAACTGTCCCCAGTGCATCAGTGATCAAAGGCAGACCCACTATTAACATCCCAAACATCTCCAAACCCCAGTAAACTGTGATCAACACAGCTAGGCCTCCTAAAGATTTCCTGATTTTATCTCTATCAATCTCATGAAAACCAAATGACTGGACCTCCTGACATTCTATGAAACTGCCTCCACGATGTGGTCTATTCTGTAGTGTCTATTCTGGAAACTCTGCACCTGCTCTGGGAGATGTCTGCCCTGACTATGGCAAGCTTGAATTTGAATTAAGTAGAATTGAATTCAAACCAATCATTAGGCTCAGATCAGAGAGATGAGTTAGACCAATTTAGCTCATTTAGCATACTCATATTCAGACCAAACAGCGGGTCAAATTTCAACCAATCAGTTTTGATTCAGTAATGCTATAAATCTTCTCATGATTTATATCTTGGACTGTAAGGGATTGGAAGGTCCTATAAACCTCAGGATTTTTATACTCCGAATTCTTATTCTGAGTAGTGTAGACAGAGCAGTTGCTTTACCAGAAATCTATAAAAACTAGAAGCTATTAGCCCTGGATAGTTTCAGAGACTTCCAGCTAGTGAAAATCTGACAGACCACAAATTGATAGTGAACAGACCACACTCAGCATTTACTGACAATGAATAGCAGTGGCTGGCAACTGTAGGGATCACCACCCAGCATTAGCCAGCAGTGGCAGAGATCTGCAACCAGGAGAGTTGGCCAGTGGTGTCTGGCATTGACCAGTAGCATCAGGGCCCAAGCTGTAAGACTAAGGTCTGAAAACCATTGGCATGTAAAGCTCTGATACGCTAGTAGAGCTACACTTTTCTGATTAATAATTTCTATCTGAATTAAGAAAAAGAACGCATAACTGATTGGTGACACTGGCAAATTGTTTTCCAAAGTTTATTAGAAGTAAGCATTGGGGATATCTCAGCAAGCAGGGGAGGATCGCAGGTTCCAGAGGCAATGCGGCCTGTGGTGAGTGCTCAGCGCACTCTGCCCAAAGCCCAGACTGTTTGGGACCCTCCAGGCTTCTGGGTGCAGTGAAGTAGAGAAGTGGGTTTGAGGCCTCTACATCCACCTCCCCATCCCAGCTGCACTTGGAGAATTGTGGAGCTTCCAACGGGTGGGTGGGCACACGCTATCCCCGGAGACCAGCCTGTTTGGGACTCTGGCACCTCACCATCGGTGTGCAGAGGAGGGGCTAGGCAGATCTGGGGCACCCCCATCAGCCTCCCCATGTGTCTGGAGGACTGTGGATGTCTCAGCAGACAGTGGAGCACTGCAGGTTCCAGAGGCCCTGCAGCCTGTGGTGAGTGCTCAGCGCACTCTGCCCAAAGCCCAGACTGTTTGGGTCCCTCCAGGCTTCCGGGTGCAGTGAAGTGGAGAGGTGGGTTTGAGGCCTCTACGTCTGCCTCTGCATCCTGGCTGCGCTTAGAGAGCTGTGGAGCTTCCAACGGGCAGGTGGGCACACAGTGTCCCTGAGGCCCAGCTTATCTGGAACTGCAGAGTTCTGAACAGGCAGAGGAGGCCATTGGTTCTGCAGGCCCAGTGGCTTTGGGTAATGGGGTGCCAGAGTCTCAGGAGCTGCAAACATAGAAGGGGATTTCCAACAGACCCCGAGGAAGCTTTCAAATAACACTTGAAACCCAGAAATATAGGAAAATGACAAAACGAAAGACCAAATTACAACCTCAAACCTCCAGCCCATCTCAAGAAACCCTAGGAGCAATGTATATAGAAGAAAATATATGCCATTCACCTCAAATATTGGACACAATAGCTACTGAAATTAACAAGCAAATCCAGGAAGCTTTAAAGAAATTCAAACTCGAAATAATCTCCCAGGTAAAAGAAGAAATGATAAAAGAAATGAAAGAGATTCTGAATATATCTAAAGAAAACACAGATAAAAAAATTGGAGGAACTAAACAAAAAGATAGAATCCCTAGACGAGCAATATAAGAAACAAACAGAATACATAATGCAGATGCACGGAGATATACAGGAAATAAAAAACTCCACTGAAAGTGATAAAAACCACCTTAATAAAAAAAAAAAACCACCTTAATGAAAGTGAAGATAGAATTTCAGACCTTGAAGACAGGATTGCAGTTAGTGAACAGGAAAGGAAAAATCTTTTAAAAGTAACAAGGAATCAGGAAACAACAATTCAACAACTGCAAGATGATGCAAAGAAAAATAACATAAGAATGATAGGGATTAATGAAAAAGAAGGAGACAACATAAAGGATGTCAAGAGGATATTTAGAGAAGTAATAGCTGAAAATTTCCCAAGCATGAGATCAGAAACCGACATCAGGATCAGTGAAGCATATAGAACTCCAAATAGTCATAACCAAAATAAAACTACACCCAGGCATATAATAATCACCATCCCAGAAATCCAACACAAGAATAGATTATTAAAAGCTGTCAGAGAGAAAAGACAGATCACTTATAAAGGAAAACCTATCAGAATCACAGCAGACTTCTCAGCACAAACAATAAAGTCAAGAAGAGCATGGAGTGAAGTATTCCAGATCCTAAAGCAAAATGATTTCCAACCTAGACTGATGTATCCTGCAAAACTATCATTCAAAATTGGTAGTGAAATACGATACTTCCATGACAAAGAACAGCTGAAGAACTTCATGAACACCAAACCAACCCTGCAAAAAATATTGAAAGACAGTTTAGATACACAAAGGAAAAAACCACTAAACAAAGCAGATAATTAAACAGAACAGAAAGATAAAGATGCAACAGCAGAGAGATAACATGTCAACAATAAACCAGCATTTAACAGTAATAACCATTAATGTAAATGGTCTCAATGCACCAATCAAAAGAAACAGACTAGCAGAATGGATCAAGAAACAAAATCCAACCATATTCTGTTTACAGGAAACCCATCTAACCCAGAAGGATACTCACAGACTGAAAGTCAAAGGGTGGAAAACAATACTTCATGAAACAGGAATCCAAAAAAAGGCAGGAGTAGCCATTCTGTTTGCAGACAACGTGAACTTTAAACCAACAAGGACCATAAAGGACAAAGAAGGTCACTACATACTCATAAGGGGAAAACTCCAAGAGGAAGAGATAACTATCTTAAATATATACACACCAAACTCCAGAGCACCCAGTTATATAAAACAACTATTAACAGAAATGAAAACTCAAATTATCAGGAACACAATTGTAACAGGAGACCTTAATAGGCCATTGACACCAAGGGACAGATCAACCAGACAGAAAATGAGCAAAGAAATAACAGAACTGAATCACACCTGCGAACAAATGGATTTGATAGACATATACAGAATGTTCCACCCAACAACATCAGAATACACATTCTTCTCATCAGTAGATGGATCATTCTCTAAAATAGACCATATATTAGCTCACAGAACATATTTAAACAAATGCAAAAGAGTTGAAATCATCCCTTGCATGTTATCAGATCATAGTGCTCTGAAATTAAAAATTAATGATAAAAGATACTGCAAAAATCCCACAAACACATGTAAACTGAATAACACACTCTTGAGTAATCAGTGGGTCACAGAAGAAATTAAAGAAGAAATTAAACAATACCTAAAAGAAAATGAAAATGCAGATACAACTTACCGGAATATGTGGGATGCAATGAAAGCCGTCCTCAGAGGAAAATTTATTGCACTGAGTTCCCACATCATGAAAACAGAACGAATACAAATAAATAACTTGATGCTACACCTCAAACAGCTAGAAAAAGAAGAGCAAGTCAAGCCCAAAGCCAAAAGAAGAGAGGAAATTATAAAAATCAGAGCAGAAATCAATGCAATAGAGACTAAGAAAACAATCCAAAGAACCAACAAATCAAAGAGTTTATTCTTTGAAAGAATAAATAAAATCTATAAGCCCCTAGCCAGCCTTATTTTAAAAAGGGAAGAAAAAGCTCAAATTCATGCAATAAGAAATGAAAAACATGAAATCACTACAGACCCAATAGAAATACAGAAGATCATCAACACCTATTTCGAAAACCTCTACTCTCAAAAGTTTGATAACACAGAAGAAACAGACAGATTCTTAGAAACATATGAAGTACCAAAGCTAGATCAAGAGGATGTAAAACTGTTGAATAACCAAATCTCTGTTAATGAAATTGAAAATGTAATTAAGTCCTTACCTACAAAGAAGAACCCAGGCCCAGATGGATTCACTGCAGAATTCTACAAGAAATACAAAGAAGACCTAATGCCGACACTCCTCAAACTATTCAATGAAATTGAAAGGGAAGCAATCCTTCCTAAGTCATTCCTGGAAGCAAATATTACTCTAGTACCAAAACCTGAGAAAGACCCAACTAAAAAAGAGAACTATAGACCGATCTCCCTAATGAACACAGATGCAAAAATCCTCAATAAAATATTGGCAAATAGGATGCAGCAAATCATCAAGAAAATTACACACCATGACCAAGTGGGATTCATCCCAGGAATGCAAGGATGGTTCAACATACGTAAATCAATAAATGTAATCCACCATATCAATAAAGCCAAAAGTAAGAATCACATGATCATTTCTATAGATGCAGAAAAAGCCTTCGATAAGGTGCAACATTTATTCATGATAAGAACTTTACAGAAAATTGGAATAGATGGTCTTTACCTCAATATAATAAAGGCCATTTATGACAAACCAACAGCCAGCATCATACTAAATGGCCAAAAATTGAAAGCCTTTACTTTAAAATCAGGCACAAGACAAGGATGTTCTTTATCACCACTCCTATTTAATATAGTACTGGAAGTACTAACCAGAGCAATTAGGCAAGAGAGAGAAATAAAAGGGGTAAAGATAGGAAAAGAAGAAGTTAAATTATCATTGTTTGCAGATGACATGATACTCTACATAGAAGACCCCCTAAACTCCATTGAAAGACTCTTAGATACAATAAATAAATTCAGTAATGTGGCTGGATATAAAATCAATACTCAGAAATCAATAGCATTCCTATACACGAACAACAAAATCACAGAGAGGGAAATAAGAGAAACTGCACTCTTCACATTAGCAAGCAAAAAAATGAAATATTTAGGAATTACTCTTATGAAAGAAGTGAAAGACTTACACAGTGAAAATTATAATACACTGAAAAAAGAAATTGAAGATGATCTCAGAAAATGGAAAGACATCCCTTGCTCATGGATAGGAAGAACAAACATTGTGAAAATGGCCATTCTCCCAAAACTGTTATACAGATTCAATGCAATCCCAATAGAAATACCATCAACATACCTTATAGATCTAGAGAAATCACTCCTAAATTTCATCTGGAACCAGAAGAGACCTAGAATAGCAAAGGCAATTCTAAGCAACAAAGACAAAGCAGGAGGCATCACAATCCCTGACTTGAAGTTATACTACAAAGCAACAGTACTAAATCAACATGGTATTGGAATCAAAACAGAGCCGAAGATCAATGGAATAGATTAGAAGATACAACTACAAACACACTCAACCACCTTATCTTTGATAAAAGAGCCAAGCAGGTTCACTGGAAGAACGACAGTCTCTTTAATAAATGGTGCTGGAAAAACTGGCTCTCCATTTGCCGAAAACTAAAGCTAGACCCATGTCTATCACCATGTACTAAATTTGTATGCTTTGATACTGTGATTTGAGCAACTATCTCTAAGATGATAATATGTAATCTATTAACTGGTGATTTCTTACTGGGGTTTTGTTTTGTTTTGTTTTGGGTTTTTTTGGTAGTTCTGTATTACTTGTACCCTTACACCGCTTTGTTTTGTTTTGTTTTTTCTCTTTTTCCTTTTAAATAAAATTTTAAAAAAAGAAGTAAGCATTGGATCCATTTAACTGTGTAACTAAAATTTTAATAAATGTGAAGGTTGTGTTTTGTACTCTATCAGTAATGCGTGGCATTTCCAAATGCTTAAAATTGAAAGGTATTTTTCACTAGGTTTACAACTGTTTTCTCTTAGCATGTTGAAAATCTTATTTCACTGATTCTAGCTTCCAGTGATACTATTAATGAGATAGTAGGCAGTTTGTCCCTCTCTTGAAGATTATCTGTCTTTCCATGGCTACTTTTTGATTTTGGAATTCTATACTTTTAAGATGTAGATTTCTTTTTAACTTCTGTGGCTTCACCAATATGAGTTGGTGTTATTTATCAGGTTCTTATCCATCATCTCCTTACTGCTTTTGTCCTATTTTCTGTCTTTTCCCCCTCTGAAATCATATTAGATCTTCTCATATTATCTTCTGCACATTTTGGGTGGGGTACCAGGATTGAACTCACGACTTTGTACTTGCCAACCTGGCGTTTGTGCTGCTGAGCTACTCCCCAATCCCCTCTGCACATTTTTGATTTCTTATTCTTCTCTGTCTTTTGAGGCAGCAATTATCAATTCTGTCTCCTTGAAATAATTCTCTCTTTACTACTATGAATCTTATCTGTTTAGTGTTTTGTTTTTTTGTTTTATTTTTTCAAATTGTAAAATATACATAGAGGATATATATATGAGAATATATATATATATGTATATATCTTTATAAACTTTTAACAGATTTATTATAAAGAGACTTCTCATATAGCCAGTTAAGTCATATAGGTCATTGCCAATTTTCCTTTACCCCCAGGACCATAATTATGTCACTGCTGAAATAAGTTTATGTTAAATGTTAAAACTTTTATTAGTTACGTTACTACAGTTTATTCACTTACCTACTGAAAGGTATCTTAGTTGTCTATAAAATTTGGTAGTTATGAGTAAATCTGTTGTAAAATTCTGTGTGCAATTTGTATGGATATCAGTTTTTTATCCCTTTGGTTTAATACAAAGTAGTGTCATTGTTAGGAAGACTTATTTTAATTTTATTTTATTTGTTTACTTTGCAGTAGTGGAATTAAACCCAGGGCATTTAAATTGTGCTACATTCTCAGTCCTTTTGTTAGTGTTTTGTTCTGAGATAAGGACATGACAAGTTGCTAAGTTGCCCAGACTGGACTTGCACTTTTGACCCTCTTGTTCAGCCTCCCATGGTGCTGGAATTATGAGCATGTACCACCATACCTGGTTGAGTATTTTTAGTTTATAGAAAAAAATCAACAAGTGAATTGAAAAAAGTCAGACCCCCAAATTCAAAGACCCAATCAAAACATGGGCATCTGAGATGAATATACACTTCTCACGTGAATAAATACAAATGGCAAATAAATAGATGAAGAAATGTTCAACATCACTAGTTATTTGAGAGATGCAAATTAAAACAACATCAAGATTCCATCTCACCCCAGAAACAATGGCTATCATCAGAAAATTAACCAATGACAAATGCTGGCAGGGATGTGAGAAAAAGGAGCCCTTCTCTACTATTAGTGGGAGTGTAGACTGGTACAAATACAGTGAAAATCAGTGTGGAGATTCCTTTAAAAACTATTTGACCCAGCTATTCCCTTCTGGGTATCTTCCCATAAAAATTAAAAACATCGTACCACAGTGATATATGTGTACTCATGTTTATAGCATCAGCGGTGGCTAAATCTTGGAAACAACCTAAATGACCATCAACTGATGAATGGATAAAAAAGATGTGACATTTTTATACAATGGAGTACTACTCATCCATAAATAAGGGTAAACTGGAGACTTTTATAGGTAAATGAATGTAACTGGAAATAATTTTCATAAGTGAAATGAATTAGACCCATATGAATAAACATCATATTGTCTCACTAGTGTGAGAAACTGAATAAGTAATAAGATCCAAAATGTACAATAGATATTGTGAATTGGGAAGCAACTGTTCAAAAGAAAATACAAACTGTTATATAGGAAAGAAGAAAGGAAAAACGGTAAAAAGAAAAATACATATTTATACACAAGATAGTCAACAGAGTTTTGCAGCTTGTTTCTCTGAGTTCATTTAAAAGAAAGATTTCTGCTAATATTGTTTGGAGAAGATATCATGCCCATATCTTGTACTCTACTACCAAGAAAATAATATGCAATGTATTAATTATTGTAACTCTCCTACTAACCTGTTTTGAAACTGTTTTATTGTTTTTTTATTTTTTCTCTTTAAAATTAAAAACAATCATGTGATCTTCCAAAGTGGCTGTACTCCTTTACTTTCTGAGGTGAGGACAGACTTAGGGCATGGGCACAGGGCTACTGCTACTTCCATAGCCATGCGTGGCTTCCTCAGTTGATTTTTTTACATTTTCTATAAAAAGTATTTTTCATTTTCTGCAAAAACCATCATGCCATCTGGAAAAAAGACCATTTTCTTTCTTTTCAATTTGTATTCCTTTGCCTCTTTTATCTTGTGATATTGCTTTAGCTAGGACTTTCAGGGCAATGTTGAAAAGCAAGAGTAAGTTGGGACATTTTCACCTTGTTTCTTATCTTAGTGGGAGAACTTGAAATTTCTTGCTATGCATAGTGTAGCTGTAGGTTTTTCCTACATACTCTTCAAGTTGAAGTAGTAGTCCCCCTTCCTAGTTTACAGAGTTTTTATTGTATATGAATGTTGGATTTTACCAGGATTAGATGTCATTTTTTTTTATCTCATTGACATGATGGATTGCATTAAATGCTTTTCAGATGTTGAACCAACCATGCAAACCAGGACGAAATCCCATTCAATTGTGTTATGTAATCATTTGTACATTGTTTGGTTGGATTGGCTTTCTTTGGATTATTTCCTTCAGAATTTTTGTAACCATGCCCATGGTTTGTAATTTTATCATAATGTCTTTGGTTTGGGTGTTCTGGAGTGCCAATATTATGATTTATATCTAGATATCCACCAAGAGCTTCTTGTGTTCATAGGTGGGCTTTGGGAAGGTGATTGGGTTATGGGGGCAGTATAACTGACTTGCTGTTAGAAGGTGGGGTTTGGTAGGAAGAGGCAGGTCCCTGAGGGTATAGTCTGGAAGGGTTTATCTCCTGTCCTAGCACTTCATTTCATTCTCTGCTTCCTGTTTACTATGCACTAAACAGCTCTTCTTCACCAGGCTGTCCTGTTTAGAAGATACTATGGACTGAAACCTCTACACAGCTGGGCCAAAATGCACTTCTCCTCCTTTATTGTATGTGTCAGATATTCTGTCCGAGCAATGAGGGAAGTGACTAAGGCAGATTTTGGTACTGGAGAAGTAGTGCATTACTGTGACACTACTTGACCATACAGTAAAGAAGCCTTTGGAACTGGTCTGTGGGAGGAATTTGGAAAGGTTAAGAGATACTGACTAGAGAAACAACCCTACAATGAGGTGGAGCTGAGTTTCATAGAAGGTTTTAGTCAGAACTCAGATCAAAATGTTGATAAAAAGGTAGAGGATTCAGACTGGGCTCAAGAGGATTGAGTTAAAAACCAGAATCCCATTGGCAGTTGGACTTGATATCACATGTGTTACACTCTGGCAGAAAATTTTTCTTCATTTTATTCATGTTCCAATACTTTTCTGAAGGCTGAGAGTGGCTCTTGAAGCATAAGGCTAATTGTCATCAGGGTGCATAAACATGGATCTGTCAGACCCTATTTTTATTCTTTAGAATACGTTTATTAATGAATTATTCATTTCAATTATATGAATTTTAGTAATAAATACATAACAGGAAAAATATGGAAATAAATTAGTAAGTTTTTAATATTGTTTATTAAAAAGCATCAAAGTTTTCAACACTGACTGGTTTTTGGTTTATGCCAGTACCATATGAACTACAATGAAAATATCAATATATTTTCAATTTTTTTTCAATATTTTTCAATTTCAATCTTTCCTTCAATTATCACATCTGAGGCAGTCTTCAAACATGAGAACAGCACATTCCATTCACAGACATCACTTACACTGACAGCACATGTCTTTTGCTTTCCTGTCCTTTGTGTAGAACATACTTGATATCTCAGTGGTGATGCTATTTTGTCAGGAGGTTCTTATTATATTATACAGTGTGTAGTTAACAGAAACATAAAAATCAGTAAAATAAGTTACTAAGTTCTTTTTTAAATTCAAAAGCAAAACAAAAAGATACAGAATTTCAAAAAATAGTAGGAAATTAACATAGTTAATGTATTGCATATTTTATCTTAGAAGTAGTTTTTCAGGTTACAAGATTTAGACATAAAAATTATCAAACAACAACAAAAAAAATGATCAGATGGCGGACAGATAGCAGCAGCTACGGAGGCTCTCTGAAAGACTTGGCTTAGAATTCAGGAATGGTGCGGACTAAGGAGTCATAAGCAGGTGGAGATATGCTCTGCTGACCCAGGAACGAACTGGGCTGAGAGAAACCAACTTGGAATGCAGTCCTGGTGCTAGAACAGGAACAGAGGGGCCTCAGTGTGGAGGGTGGAACCCGCACCATTGGAAGCCGCGATTTGGGTTTCCCGCCGCGCGGTAGCTGCATCTACATTGGCTCGGCAGGGAGAGAGACCTGAGAACGGGAATCAGCGAACGGAGTTGAAAACAGAACGGGCGGGGAGCCGTGCTTTGACTTGCGGTGAGTGAGAGAAACTGACACTCTCCCACAGTTCAATGAGACTCCAGCGGAAGACATTTTGGGACTGGGCAGACTTGTGGGAGCGGGGCGCTGCAGCGACTTCAGCCACCTATCCCCCTCTCAAGCAGGATTGGTGAGAAGTGCCTAGCCTACGTGACACTGCTGGCGGAGACCCAGCAGGCTAGCATAGCCCAGATCCCAGAGCCTGAGGGTGGCCTGGAGGGGCAGGCCCTGAATAGGCTGGCTGGTCTACAATTTCCTGGTGTGCTGCGGTGGGCGGGAACACCTAGCCAGCGCAATTCAATCAGGCTATGGCTGACAGGGAGGGAAGCTGGGCCTCCTATATAAGCTTGCATATATAAGGAACAAAGAATATGGGAAGAGGCAGCAACAAGAAAGGCTCCTCGGCCCCCAATCCTGAGAAACAGGCAATAGCGGACACCGCACCAATAGACATAAAGCACCATCTAGAGAGCCTCATAGATCAGTTCAGGAATGAAGTTATTAATGACCTGAAGCTAGAAATAAGCAGAATAGTTAGAGAAATGCTAAGCACCACCCAAGAAAAAAACAGATGGTGGAATGGAAGAACAGAAAAAGAGGGGAGAATTGTTTGATAGAGAAAATAGAGAAAGCATAGAATACATGAAGCAGGTTCAAAGAGACTACCAGGAAACTAAAAACTCTATCAAAAACTGGCATAACAGCTTGAAAGAAACTAAGGACAGACTATCTGAGCTGGAGGGCAGATTTGTAATATGGGAGCATGAAATGAAAAACTTCTTAAAAGTAACAAAGAAACAATCAGCAATAATACAAAGACTAGAAGATGATAAGAGGATCCATAACTTAAGAATTAAGAACATAAAAGAAGAAGTAGGGACACAAACAAATGAGCTACAAAAGCTACTCACAGAAATAATCCAGGAGAATTTTCCTAATTTAGCAAAAGGTAAATATACTCAGATGTATGAGGCATACAGGACCCCAGCTACCTACAACCCAAACAGAGCAACACCCAGGCATATAATAATAAAAATTCCAGAAATTCAATACAACAACAGAATATTAAAAGCTGTCAGAGACAAGAAACAGACCACTTACAAGGGAACACCCATCAGAATTACAGCAGATTTCTCAGCACAAACCATCAAATCATGAAGAGCGTGGGGGGAAATAATTCAAGCTTTGAAAGATAATAATCTCCAGCCAAGATTGATATATCCTGCACAACTATCCCTGGAAATTGATGGAAAAACAAGGTGCTTCCAGGATAAAGAGGAACTAGGGGAATTTGTAACCACCAATTCAACTCTACAGAGAATACCGCAGAATATTCTAAAAAAGAAAAATACAAAGAATCCAGAAATAGTGGCAGAGAGGCCACAATGAATGGAGCAGAAAACAAAATGAAGAAGACAAACTGACAACTAATGACAGAAAAAGAGCTCAACAGAAATGAGGCAGAAAAGATTGGATGATAGGAACAGCTATTTTGGAGAAAATGACGTCTTAATAGGTAATACTGATTTAGTATCATCTTGTTTTGAAGTCTCATCAAGCTTTTGTTCTTCTGTCTCCATTGGTCTAAACAGGTTGTATCTTATTGGATTTTATTATGTACGACAGTATAAGCAAAAACTTTCAAAGACAAGGAGATTATACAGAAACCATTGTTCATTTTCTTTTTTTTTTATTTTTCTTTCTTTTTTTTTTTTTTTTTTTTGTCTTTTTCCTTTTTATCGGTACCGGGGATCGAACTCACGACTGCCTGCTTGCAAGGCAGGCGCTTATGCCACTGAGCTAAATCCCCAGCGCCATTGTTCATTTTCTGTTAGTTGATTCTAAATATCCTGTAATGCTGTCATTCTCTTAAATGGTTTTACATTGTTTTGATATACTTGATACTACAGTATACGAAGTTATACTCAAAGATTTTAAGGAAAGAGACAATATGGTAACTACTTTTATGTCAGGATTATCTTGTGGTGAAACACTAGTCTGCTTAAATGGTTATGTTTTGATCTGCGCTGTTTTGCTGTTATGCCCTCGTTTATCTCAATCTCCACTTCATTATTTACTTTTTTATTTTTATCCTTTTAATTAAGGGAAAAATAAATAAAAAAATAGCAGGACTCCCACTTTGACTTTCCATTATCTTGATTTAAAGCCCTGTATTACTCTCACCATCTTGTTTTTGACTGATGTCCCCCTATTCTGTTTTGCTTGATAGTACCAGGTTCGATAGTTTAGGCAACAGCTGTGAAGATAGTGAGATTTATTATGACGCCCATTCTCGTTGACTTTTATCTACTTTTGAAGACCTATAATGTCTCCAATGTTTTGGTTTTGTCAGTTTTATTCTTTACTGTTTTGTTCAATTTTATTATAACTGATGATATAGGCAATTCTATTAGAGATAGTGGGAGGCATTATGGTAACCATTATTGATCACCTTGTATTATGCTTTTACATTATCTATTATGTCCACCCTTTTGATTTGATTGACTCTGTTCTGTTAGGTCACATTTGGTTCTACTCCCTTCCAAAAAAGTAATAAGAACTGTGGAGCAACAAAACCCAAAATGTGTAATTGTCATTGTACAAAAGAGAGGAAAAGAAAGTGCTCTAAATGATATAACTGCATGTATATTTAAGTGTATAAGATAGAAAATGATATCACTGAGTTTTATTGGATCATTGAACAGAACTGTTTGCAGTCTCACTGTTGGAATGTCCACTTTACAAGCTTTAATTTTGTGACTTGAACAATTATTTCTAAGATGACAATATGTAATCCATTAACTAGTAATTTCTTACTGTTTATTTTTTCTGTAAATCTGTATAACTTGTACCTTTTCTCTGCTTTTTTTTCTCCTTAAATAAAAATTTAAAAAATGATCAAACAATCAAATGATAAAAGCACAAACTGTTCTTTTTGACAAACTTACAGAGATTAGTAGCACAGTTATCTATTATATTTATAATATAATATAAAGACACACACTTATATATGTATACCTATATACATATAATCTTTTCCTTTTCTCTTTTCTCCATCCCAGTTGTTCTTTCCCTTGAGCACTTTCTTTCCCTTTCATTTTCACAATATCTATTGTACATTCTGGATCTTATCACTCTGTTTGTTTGTTTTTTTACACTAGGGAGACAGTAAGATCTTTATACATATAAGTCTGATCTGTTTCATTTATGAGCATGATCTCAAGTTGCATCCATCTACCCACAAAAGCCTCGAGTTTTTCCTTCTTTATAACTGAGTAAAACTGCATTGTATAAAACAACCACATCTTTTA
Source organism: Cavia porcellus (assembly GCF_034190915.1). Taxonomy (NCBI): domain Eukaryota; kingdom Metazoa; phylum Chordata; class Mammalia; order Rodentia; family Caviidae; genus Cavia; species Cavia porcellus. The sequence goes on from NW_026947484.1 coordinate 114,048,031, forward strand.
TATTCCTTCTGCTGTTAGTAGATATTTCAGTTGTTGCCAAGATTTAGCTATTACCAATTATGCTGCTGTAAACAAATTATGTTGCACATATATTTCTGTGGAACAATATTTTTAATTCTTCCTGGAAGACACCCAAAAGGAAAACAGCCAGGTCAAATGGGACCTCCAATCCTAGTTTTCTGAGGATCTCCACACTGATTTCCACAGTGGTTGTACCAATCTACACTCCCACTAACGGTGGAGAAGCATTCGTTTTTCCCCCTGGTCCTGCCAACATTTCTTTTTGGTTGATTTCTTGATGGCAGCCATTCTTTCTGGAGTAAGACAGAATTTCAATGTTGTCTTAATTTGCATTTGTCGAGTGACCAGTGATGTTGAACATTTCCTCATGTATTTATTTGCCATTTGTATTTCTTTGTCTGAGAAGTACATGTTCATCTCAGATGCCCATTTTTGGATTTCAATCTTTGAATTTGAGGTGGGCTGATGTTGTTCATTTATTTATATGTTCTACATATAAGTCCTTTGTTTCAGGGACAGTTGGCTAAAATTTTTTCCCATCCTGTGGATTTTATTTTTACTCTGTTGATGATTTCTTTTGAAGTATAAAAACATTTTAATATGATATCCCAGTTGTTGATTCTTTGAAGTACTTCCCATGAAATTTGTGTTTTGTTCATGAACTCTTTATCTATCCCTATGTCTTCAAGATTTATACTTGTCTTCCAGTAGATTTAGTGTTTCTATTTTAATATTTAGATCTTTGATCCATTTTGACTTTAGTTTGGTACATGGTGATAGACATGGGTCTAATTTTAGTCTTTGGTATGCGGAAAGCCAATTTTTCCAGCACCATTAATAAATAAAAAAGAGGTTTTATTTCAGTGAACATGTTTGACCCTTTTGTCAAAGATAAGGTGGCTGAGTGTTCTTTGTAGTTATGTCTGCATCTTCTAATCTATTCCATTGATGCACAGGTCTGGTCTTATGCCATTACCATGCTGATTTTTATCGTAGTAGCTTTGTAGTATAATTTTAAGTCAGGGATTGTGATGCCTCCTGCCTTGCCTTTGTTGTCCAGGATTACTTTTGCTATTGTAGGTCTCTTCTGTTTCCGAATGAATTTTAGGAATGTTTTCTCTAGATCTGTGAGTTATATTAGTGGTAGTTTAATCAAGATTGCATTAAATCTGTATGACAGTTTTGGGAGTATATCCATTTTGATAATGTTGGTTCTTCATATCTAAGATCAAGGGATATCTTTCAATTTTCTGATATCCTCTTCAATCACCTTTTTTAGAGTAATATAGTTTTCAATTTATAAATCTTTTACATCCTTTGTTAGATTAATTCCTAAAAATTTTATTTTTGGAGGGTGCTACTGTGAAAGGTGTTATTTCCATAACTTCTCTCCCATAGAGTTTGTCATTTGTGTACATGAACACAATTGACTTTTGAGTGTTGATTTTGTATCCAGGTACACAGTTGAATTTGATTAACTCTCGTAGTCTTTGATGGAGTTTTTGGGATTTTCTATGTAGAGTATCATGCAATCAGCAAATAATGATAATTTAACTTATTTCTTTCCTATCCCTATTCTTTTTATTTTTTTCCTCTGTCTAATGTTTCTAGAACTATATTGAATAGGAATAGTGATAGTGAACATATTTGTCTTGTTCCTGATTTTAAAGTTTTCAGTTTTTTTCCATTTAGCTGTTGGTTTAACATAGATGAATTTTAAAGTAGAGACCATCTATTCTGATTTTCTGTAGGGCTTTATCATGAATTAGTGGACTTTATCAAAATTTTTTCTGCATCTATTGAGGTGATCATGTGATTTTTGTCTTTGGCTCTATTGATATGGCATATTACATTTATTGATTTGCATATGTTGAACCATTCTTGCATTCCTGGGATGAATCTCACTTGGTCATGGTATATAATCTTGATGATTTGCTGCATTCTGTTTGCTAGTATTTTATTGAGGATTTTTGCATCAGCATTCATTAGGGAGATTGGCCTATAGTTCTTCTTTTTTGTTTGGATCTTTCTCTGGTTTTGGGGTCAGAAGAATACTTGCTTCCAGGAGTGAGTTGGGAAAAACTGATTCTCTTTAAATTTCATTAAGAATTTGAGGGGTATTGGTATTAAATCTTCTGTAAATTTCTTGTAGAATTCAGCTGTGAATCCATCAGGACCTGGGCTTTTCTTTGTCAGTAAGTTTTTTATTACATTTTCAATTTCAGTCTGTCTGTTTCCTCTATTTTCCAGCCTATGCAAGTAAAAATTTTCAAAGCAGGTGTTTATGATCTTCTGAATTGCAACAGGATCTGTAGAAATTTCACCATTTTCATTCCTCATTGCATAAATTTGCATTTTTTTCTTTCCTTTTCTTGAGAGGATTGTCAAGGAGTTTATCAATTTTGTTTATTCTTTCAAAGAACCAATTCTTCAATTCATTAATTCTTTGTATTGTTTTCTTAGGCTCAGTTGCATTAATCTGTGCTCTGATCTTTATAATTTCCTCCCTTCTATGAGCTTTGTCTTGACTTGCTCTTCTTTTTCTAGGAGCTTGAGGTGCAGCATTAAGTTATTCTGTTTTCCTGATGTGAGAATTCATTGCTGTGTATTTCCCTCTTAAGACTGCTTTCATTGCATCCCACAGATTCTAGTATGTTGTATCTGCATTTCAGTTGAATTGTAGATAGTTTAATTTCTTCTTTAATTTCATCTGCAACCCATTGGTTTCTCAGGAGGGTGTTATTTAATTTCCATGTGTTTAGGTTTTGCAATTTCTTTTGCCATTAATTTCCAATTTCAATGCACTATGGTCAGATACTATGCGTGGGATAAGTTCAATCGCTTTGCATTTAATTAGTCATGTTCTGTGGGCGAATATATGGTCTATTTTAGAGCATGTCTCATGTGCACCTGAGAAGAATGTGTATTCTGATGTTGTTGAGTGGAACACTCAGTAAACATCCAGTAAACCCATTTGTTTACAGGTTTGCTTCAGTTCTGTTATTTCTTTGCTGACTTTTGTATAGTTGACCTATCTCTTTGTGACAGTAGGGTATTAAGGTCCCCCTTTACAACTGTATTATTGCATATTTGATTTTTCATGTCTATTATCATTTGCCTTATATAGTTGAATGCTCCTGTATTTAGTACATATATATTTATGATTGTTTTCCTCTTTAAGTTTTATTTTTCCCCTAACAAGCGTGAGTGACCTTCTTTATCTCTTTTGATCATTTTTGGTTTGAAGTTTACATTGTCTGCAAGTAGAATAACTATGCCTACTTTTTTCTGGGTTCCTATTGCATGGAATATTGTTTTCCATCCTTTGACTTTCAGTCTATCAATTTATTTTTGAATGAGATGTGTTTCTTGTGTACAGCATACTGTTAGACCTGTTTCTTGATCCATTCTGCCAATCCATTTCTTTTAACTGGTGAATTGAGGTCATTTACATGGATGATTATAACTGATATGTTTTGGCTTAACTTTGTCATGTTATTTTTCTGTGGTTGGTTTCCTATTCCCTACCCCCACTTGCCTTGTTTAATTGCTTACCTTGCCTCATGGTTCCTTTCTGTTGTTGTTCTGGGAATCATGGTCATTTTTTATTTCTGTCTCGTATGCCTTTTAATGCACCTTGTAGGGTTGGTTTGGTGGACATAAATTTTTTCAGTTGTTCTTTATCATGGAATTATCTTATTTCTCCATTAAGCTTGAAAGAAAGTTTTGTAGGGTACATCAATCTGGGCTGAAAATTGTTTTCTTTCAGGCCTTGAAATATTTGACTCGTCTTGACTTGATGGTTTGTGTTAAGAAGTTAGGCATGATTTCAATGGGCTTTCCTTGATAGGTGAGCTGTTTCTTTTCTCTAATAGCTTTTAGTATTCTGTTTTTATGCTGAATTTCTGGGATCTTGATTATTATATGCCTGGGTACAGATTTATTTTGATTATGGCTGAAGTACTATATGCCTCATTATGTATATATCAGATTCTTTTCCCATGGTTGGGAAATTTTCTGCTATGACTTCTGCAAATAGTTTTTATGTTATTTGTGTTGACTCCTCCATTTTCATTGACACCTATCAAATTTATATTGCTTTTCTTTACATTGTCTTGGAGCTGTTCAATTTTTATTTCACAGTTCCTTGTGATTTTTAAGAGATTTTTCCTTTTGTGATTGCTAGTTGTGATCCTGTCTTCAAGGTCTGAAAATCTATCTTCAGTTTCACTCAAGTGGGTTAGCTAGCTTTCAATGGAATTTTTAATTTCCTGGATAGCTCTTTGAATTTGTTTCATGCATTTTGTTTCTTTCCTATTGTTCATTCAAGGTTTCTATCATTTTTCATGCTCTTATATTTTTTTAATCTATGTAATCTGTAGCTATGCCGAGCAACTGTTTCATTAAGGTTGTCGTTTCTTTCTTTACCTTCGAGTTTATTTTTTATCTGATTTCCTTTGTAGCCTCAAGGATTGGTTTCTTTATTTCACTTGCTATCTTTTCAGAAATTTCAGATTATGACTTCAAATAGCCTCTATTTTGATGTCTTCTGTACTTTTGCCAAATGAGCTGGGTGTTTGAGATTGCATTTTGCTTTTTTATTTTGTCATTTTCACCTATTGGGTTAATATTTTGGTCTTTTCAATCCTGCTAGTCTTGACTGTCTGTTGTGTGTGTCTTAGGGTCCTATTGTGTGGTTGATGTTCACCCAGTTGCTGGGTTCTACAGTGTAGGAGAAGGACCAGTCGCCAAATTCCTTAGGTGAGTCAGTTGTGTGAGTCCTATATTCTTCCTAGGCTGACTAGTCTAGGAGTACTGATGTGGACCAACTCTTAGCTTGTGTTGTTACTGTGGCTTCAGGCTGTTCCAGGCTGCCAGACCCACCTTTCCACAGTGTTCATCCCAGCCAGGACCCTACTGTGTCACTGGGGATTTTACAGGGCCAGTTAGGTTTCTCTGGGTTGGAGGAGGCCTCTCTAGTGCTCTCATCAGCTTACCTGGGGTTTTCTGTACAGAAGAATGACCCACCCACACTCTTATTGGCCTGCCAAGGTCCTCTGGGTAGAGGGAAGGGTTGCTGAGGCTCCCACCAGTCAACTGAGGTACTGCAGGTAGAAGAAGGGATTGCTGATGGTCCCATGGACTGCTGAGGTTGTCCAAGTGCATGGAGAGGTGACTGAGGGTTCTCTTGGCTGCCTAGGTCATCCAGTTGTGGGAGAGGGATGGCAAACAATCCCATTGACTGCTAAGGTCATCTGGGTGTGAGGGAAGGGTACAAATTGTTTAATTCTTTATATGTATTGTGTGTTTAGAATAGACATCAACATTTTCACATCAGCTGTGTAGTTGCTTACACAACATAAAAGATAACATCAGAAATAAATTCCTATATGAACTAAAATGAAAATAATAATAGAACTCTACCCCAAAAATAATTGTGTTTCAACTGTCACACCCAAGGCAGACTTCACACATGACAAACAAAGGTCTACCACAGAAATAAGCTTTGCTTCAGCTGTCAAGCCCAAGGTAAGTGACAACTGCATGTTCGGTATTAAGTATTGCTTACTGTAATAGATCAGCTTCATCATCCATCCATAAGCAATCTGATGATTCACATTTGACATCCTCCAAAACTTGCAGATCTGTTTTTCATGAGCCATTGTACTAAATTGGGCTATTTCTACCAGAAAAATCAAAAGGACACTTTTTTTTGGTATTTAATTTTTCTTTTATTCCTTTTTTTAGTTTTAAAGAGAATAAAACAAAACAAAATAAATCAAAGCACAGTAAAACAATGCAAATAACATGGAATTTCAGAAAAAGACAGCAAGAAATCAATAGTGGCTACCATAATATCTTATTTTCTTCAAAATAATTGTCATACCTTCACACACAATACGTTAATACAAATCAAAATAGTATAAAAGCAATCAAAACAAAAGAATGAGAGCCTTAACTGCTTTCAAGACCAGACACTAGGAAATCAATAAGGGCCATCATAATGTCTCTTGTTTTCTTCAAAATAATTGTCCATACTTTCATACATATTGAATACATAATTGAAAACAGACTAAAACCAATCAAAACCAAGAATAAAAGCATTATTGGACTTCAAAACAAAATGATAGGAAATCATCAATGGCTAACATGATGTCTCATTTTCTTCATATTATCACATATAATAAAATCATATTATCACACATAATAAAATCAATTCTTGTAAATACTTTAGCTGTAGTTCTAGGCATATAAGAACCTATACATGTACATTTATCTTTTCTGTATTAGAAGGAAAAACAAAACAACAAATAAGTAGCTATAAGAGCCCGAAACAGTAACAATGTAGGCTTTCAAAACAAAGTGGTAGAAACATAAAAAAAGTTTTTTTTTTTAACATACGTACCTTCAAAAGTCTTACTTGTATTACCAGATACAGTCATATAAAAATTGATCTAATCCTACAGATGTAACTGTTTTGTTCCAAGAACTAATAGAATTAGTAGTACAATCATCCTAGTAATCTTAAGTGTATATATACAAATTTGTATCTTATTTCTTTTCCTTCTTTTCTCCTTTTTACTGGGTTTTTTTTTCTCTTCGAGCATTTTCTTACCCTTTCACAATATTTGTTGAAGATTTTGTATCTTATTTACCCTTTCAGTTTCTTACACTAGGGATACAGCATGGTATTTACACATGTGAATTTGATTTATTTCACTTAGGAGTATGGTCTCAAGTCACTTCCATTTACCTATAAAAGCTTCAATGTGGTCTTTCTTTATAGCTGAGTAGTATTCCATTGTATTAAAATACCACATCTTTTTTATCCATTCCTCAGTTGATGGGCATTTGGGTTGTTTCCAAGATTTAGCTATTACAAATTGTGCTGCTATAAACATGGATGTACATATATCACTGTCTGATGTTTTCAGTTCTGGGAATATGCCCAGAAGTGGAATAGCTGGGTCAAATAGGGCCTCCAACCCCAGCTTTTTGAGAAACCTCCACACTGATTTCCATGGTGGTTGCGCCATTCTACACTCCCACCAGCAGTGCAGAACTTTTTAAGAAATAAATCCTAGAGTTGTGTGGGTCTGTTTGTCCCTCTGTGATACTTAGGAAAGCATACACAAAAACTGTTTCATTCAGGATAAAGGTGGATCCAATTTCCAATTTTCTACTTTTGCACACATGCATGCTCCTTGCTGTTCCATCATACAAAGTGAGTAAACACCTAGATTACTTCCTGGTTCCTTCAGGGAAAGGTGCTGAGACACATAGTTGGCTACTATAGTGCTAAAGTACAAATTTAAAGTAGAAAAGTAAGGGATGGGTCTGCTGGACCCAAGATTATGCTTCAAAGGTTAAGGGTGGCAAACTAATCTAGAAAAGCAAATTTTAAGGCAGCCCGACATTTCAGGCTGTGACCTGGGTATTAATGGGCAACTTTTAACCAGTTCTCCATTGAGAATCAGAAGTGAGTAACACAGTTGGGTGATTTCAGAAGTTTTGAATTTCACCAGAAATGAAGTTCCTATAGAGTTGGGCCTTGTAAAGTTGGAATAGAGGATTTCTTGGTTGCTGAAAAAAATTATTATTATTTTGTATATATATATATATATATATTGGGTTGGTTTTTTTTTTTTTTTTGTCTTTTTCCTTTTTAATCAGTACCAGGGATCAAACTCACGACTGCCTGCTTGCAAGGCAGGTGCTTATGCCGCTGAGCTAAATCCCCAGCCCCCTATTTTGTCTTTTTGAGACAGGGTTTCTATGCAGTTCAGGCTGGCCTTGAACTCACTTTGTAGCCCAGGCTGCTCTCTAACTCGCAATGATCCTCCTGCCTTAGCCTCCCGAGTGCTGAGATTACAGACATGAGCTACCACGCCCGGCTTGAAAAAAATTATTATTAAAAAGAATACAAGATTATGCTTCAAGGGTTAAGGGTGGCAAACTAGAATACAAAGGATGTTTTGAAGGTCTGCCCTGAGGATTGCTTCTCAAAGTCTTCGCTTTTCCACCCTTTAGTTTGCAAAGACCCTCTTGTACTCAAAATAGGACTTTTGGAAGATGGCTAGATTATGGGGGGCAAGATATCTAACTTGCTGTTAGAAAAATAGCATCTGGTTGGAAGAGATAGGTCACTGTAGGCATGGCCTACAAGGGTTTATCTAACCATCTCAAATCTTCCCATCTGTCTGCTTCCCTACTGCCAGGTGGTAGAGCAGCTCTCCTCAGCCATGCTCCTCTGCGATTCTGTCTTGCCTTGGAGATGGCCTGTTATGGACTGCAATTTCTACAAACTAGTAAAAATAACCCTCTCTCCTTTGAAGTAGCAGTTGTTGGATATTTTGTTCTAGCAGTAAGGAAAGTGACTGTGATAGCTGTCCTCTTAGAATGAGTTAGGTAGTATCCTCCCTACTTCTGTCTTCTGAAAGAAATTGGAGAAAATTGCTGTGATGTATTCCTCAAATGTTTGAAACAAATCACCAGTGAGCTCAGAGTGGTGGCATATATAATCTCATCTTTATGGAAGGCTGAGGCAAGAAGATCACAGTTTTAAGGCCAGCTTTTGGAATTTTGTGAGACTCCTCAAAAAGTTAAAAGGGCTAGGTTCAACGATATGTATAGAAAAAGAAAAAGAAGGAGAAGAAGAAGGGGAAGGAAAGAGGAGTGGAGAGAAGAGGAAAGGAGAGAGAAGGGGAGGGGAGAAGAGAAGAAAGGAGAGGAGAGAGGAGAGGAGAGGAGAGGAGAGGAGAGGAGAGGAGAGGAGAGGAGAGGAGAGGAGAGGAGAGGAAGAGACGAGACGAGACGAGACGAGACGAGACGAGACGAGACGAGACGAGACGAGACGAGACGAGACGAGACGAGACGAGACGAGACGAGACGAGACGAGACGAGAAATCCACAAGCTCGCCAGTATACTTCCCTAGACCTGGTACTTAATGTTTTGAAAAGCTATTACTGATTTATCCTTAGTAGATGCATGGGTGTTTAGTTTGTCTATGTCTTCTTGTGTGAGTTTTTATGCACTGTGCCTTTCAAGAAATCTGTGCATTTTACATAGATTATGAAGCCTGAATTAGAGTCGTTCATTGTCTTCCTTTATTATCCTTTTAATTTTGATGATATGTGTAGTGATATCCTTTTTCATTTCTTTTATTAGTAATTGCTGCTGTTTCTCTTTGCCTGGCTAGAGTCATTGATTTTAAAAAATTCTTTTTAAAGCCTTTGATTTTATTGATTTTTCTCCATTTCTTGTTTTTAGTTTCATTGATCTATAGTCTAATTCTTATTTTTTCCTTTTTGTCTGCTTAGTTTGGATTAAATTTGTTCTTTTTCTAATTTCCAAGATAGAAACTTAAATTATCACTATTAGATCTTTTCTCATCTCTAATATATGCATTAAATGCTACACATTTTCTTCTTAGCACTAATTTCTTTGTATTGTAGATCTTTCGATAAATTGTGTTTTTGTATATTTCAAAATCTTTTAAAATACATCTTGAGCTATTTCCTTTTTTGTATACATGTTTTGGAATTTTTCCAGGTATGCTAACTGATTTCTAGTTTAATTTCATTGTGGTCTGAGAGCAAAAATGTTTTAAGATGTGTTTTATGAACCCATATGTAGTCTGTACCAAAAAAAAACCCACTGCGGCTCTATAAATAAGTTGTACAGAACTGTACAAAAAAAAGATGCATCATAATTCTGAATGGCATGTTTTAAGTTCAAACTTTGCATCTTGGTTGTAAGTCTGAACAGCTGTTAAACAAATAGATCGTTAAATGAGGAATATTTGTATTGCTGATTGGTGATTTTCTGCTTGTCAGAACTGTCCATTTCTCACAGAGGGATGTGGAAATGCCCCACTGGAACAGCAAACTCACCTTTCTCTATGTGGTTCTATTGCTTTTTGTCTCACATAACTTACGCTTTGTTATTATACGCATACACATTATGGATTGTTTCTTCTTGGAGAACTGACCTCTTTATCATTATTTAATGACCTTTTTGTCTTTTATAATCTTCTTTGAAGTCCACTGAAATACATATAGCTACTCTTGGTTTTTTGGGGGAGGTAGTACTGGGAATTGAACTCACGACCTTGGATTTACGAGGCAGGTGTTTATGCCACTGAGCTGTGTCTTCGGCCCCTCATGCTTTTTTGATTAGTGTACAGTATATTTTTTCTTTATCTGTTTATTTCTAGTCTATGTGTGCCTTTTTAGTTAAAATAAATATCTATATAATTACTGCACATTAACTGATTATGCCACTAGAGCTCCTAAATTTATTATAGGCAACATACAGTTGGGCTTTATTTTTTAATCCATTCTGACAATTTCTTTTAGTTATCGTATTTAGACCAGTGATGTTCAATGCAATAACTGATATATCTATCATGTTTATTACAGTTTTACATTTTTGGCTTTGTTGCTTGTTTCCATTGTTGTCTTTCAGCTCTTCTTCCCTTTTGTAGTTTTGCTTGAGCATTTTATGTATTCAATTCTCTATCTGTGTGTGTGTGTGTGTGTGTATGTGTGTGTGTGAATGTGTGTGTGTGTCTTTCTCTTTTTGGTCATTTTGAGACAGGGTTTCACTATGCAGTTTAGGCTGGTGTTGAACTCACTTTGTAGTCTGCTCTGGCCTTTAATTCACAGCAATCCTCTGGCCTCAGCCTCCTGATTACTAGGGTTAAGAGATGTACCACCATGCCCAGCTTCCCCTTCTTAGCATTCCACTATATTTTTTTCTAGAATTTGCAGTGTCCATTTGCAGATATTCCATATCTACTTTTAGATAACTGTCCTGCTTCATGGGTAATGCAAGTATCTTAACAAAATATGTATCTATAACAAAATATGTGACAAAAGGTATCTATCTGATTAGCTTTACCATATCTTTTATGGACCTGTTTCTATTACTAAACTTCTGCCTTTTGTATCATTTCTGTCATTCATTTTACTTATATATAAGCATATGTACATTCTTGCATAAAATATATAGTCATTTAAGCTTAATTTATGAAGTTTTTTCTTTTTATCAGAAACAACTATACAATTTTTAAATGCATGTTTTGTGTTACTTGTTGAGAATAAATTAAATAATCTTTGCATTTCTTCACTAAAGTAGTTGGTTCTTGTTTGTTTTTTCTTTTTCCTGTTCTTAATGAGCTTGTCTGGCTAGTATTTTAATTTTGCATTGTTTTTTATTAAAGACAAGTTTATAGTTTTTCTGTGATGTTTTTGTGTGGAATACAATAGTTTCCTTTGCACTATTTCCCTTCACTTCTTGTATACTTTAGAAATTATTTATACTTTGATATATAAAGGAATTTTCCTGGGCTGCATTTGCAGTTTAGTTGTAGAGCCCTTGCCTTGTATATGGAAGGCCCAGAGTTCAATCCCCATCACTTCAAAAAACATTTGGCAGAGATTTCTTTTATATTGCCTATCCTGATAATCTATTTAGAAAAGTAAAAAAGTAAGGTTTCTGCTCTGCTAGGTTTTAGACTCTACTATGAGTCTATTTTCATAAGTAACATATTTGCAAATATTTACTCACTTCATAGAGACTGTTGAATTAGCTTGAACTATGAAATTCATTATTTCTGTGGTGAAAATTTCCATATTGACATCCTTTAAATTTCCTAGTAAATTCTGTATGTTATTAAGTGCCCTTTTCCATATCTATTTTATGTGAAAAAATCTAGATACTATACCAATTTTAAAGGAATAGACACTACATGTGTAAGAAGGATTATTATATAGATTTTATCTGGAATGCTGGTATAAACAGTTAAACAAATTTTTTTTACTATATTATACTTCAGAGCCTTTAATAGGCTCAAAAACATCCAAAGGAAACAAAATAATATTCAGTTTTTCCCAGTGTTACCTGAATAAGGAACATCTTTTCAACTTTCAAAGGACTATAATATTCCATATTTTGGACAATCTAGTTTTAACTTTTTGGTTATTTTGACGAGTCAATGCTTAAGGTCCTATTTTCTCAATTTCATACTTCCTAATTATATTATTTTCTTCTATAATTTCTATGAAAATTATTTTTAGTTGACTCCCCTATAGGAAATGACTGAAATTCATTAGCATAGGATATTTGAGTTGTTATACATCTTCAATTATTCTCAACACTGTTTCCAAATTAGCTTCCTTACATACATCTTCTACTCTCATAAGAATTATACTTTCAAATCTGAATGCAAAAATTTTCCCTGTTATTTTTTGTCAATGCTTTGCTTATCCTCCTCCGTTAACTTGCTTGCATGGAATACAGCTTTTCCTAGTTCACAAGTTTGACTCAAATTTAGGGAGCTTTCCAACCCTTTCATATCCTTTTATATATTTTCTGGTACCTTGCCAAAATTCTCAACATTGTTGGACATGACGGCTAATGCTTGTAATCCCAGCACTTGGGAGGCAGAGTCAGGAGACCTGCTGTGAATTCAAGGCTAGTGTGGGTTATATCGTGAGTTCAAGAATAGACTAAACTACATTGTAAGACTTTACCTCAAAAAAAAGATCTCTCATTTCTCTGAACATAGTAAGCATAGCTATTTTAAGATATGTATCTGATTAGCTTTATCATATGGATTAAGGACCTGTTTCTATTACTTATTATTTCTGATGATTTTCTTTCATCTTCCATGTAATCTTATCTCTTTGTGTGTTTTTTATAATTGTGTTAGAATTTGTATTTGAAAAATTGTAGAAATAACCAAGGCCTACAATAATGTTACATTCTCCTTCAGAATCCTTAATTCTGTAAGAGAATTAAACCCCTGATTCTCTATTTTCCAGGTAAAACACAGAATTTGAATTTCAAATACTAAATGATATATCCTTATACCAAAAAGTACATTATTATTTGTACTTCAAGTGCAAGTGTGCATTCTGTATTTTTATTTGCTAAATATGGCAACCCAAGCCTAAATTGCTTATTATATGTGATGAATTACTTCCTATACATGCAGAATGGCAGTAGTTATAGAATTGAGAAGATAGTCACTTAAATCCTTTTCTTTTTTCTGTAATTCAACAGACCTGATTATGAGGACCTAATTCCTAAAGTTTGCTCTAGGGAGTCCTGCTAGATGCTTAGAATACTAGTAATTTACTACCACCTTAATACAATTTCAGGGATTGAAATGGCTTGAAGCTGAACTACATTCCCTGTGAGAGCTGCTCTACTTTTGTCAGAAACTCTATTTACCCTCTCTTTTGCCTCTTCCTGAATTGGCAAATGCCCTCAGGGAAGGAATGGCCTAAATGCTAAGATCAGATCTTTGTATTTCTATATAGATTTTAGCCTTACGTGTTTTTTTTTATCCTGCTAGCTCTATGATGCATTGAAGCAGATTTTCTTTTCATTTTTGTAAAAAATTGTCCATCCAATCTTTCAAGAGGAAAGTTGGCCTAAGTTACTAAATCTGCCATTGGTGGAAACAGAGTATGATTTTGAAACCATAGACAAAAAACCATTGTTGAACTCTAGATCAGGACCTAAGTAACACAAAATACTCTCATTATAATAGAAAGAAAATATGTATTTTATGTTCACTTCTGATTATGAGTTTAAAATATACATGTTCAGGAAAAAATAAAATTAGTCTGCTTAAGGGATTTTAATCTACTTGTAACTAACAAGTTTGAGTTTTAACCACTTAGGAAATATTATTAACCACTTAAACTTTGTGTCTTAGGTAATGTGATCAATTGCTTGGCTAGAATAGTAAATTAAGTGAACTTTTGAAATGGTTAGTTTTAATTTTTAAGTTTTATTTTTTGAGATGTTAGTTTTTAAACCAGAAAGTAACTAATCTAAACAAATGAATTGCAAAATTATTTGTCTCTTGTGTATTGTGTGTCTGGCTCATTGTGGTTATAGCCACCATCTGAGAAACACAACTCATCTTGTACTTGTTCACTAGCGCATGTCAGAATCGCTTCCAAAGTGGTTATTTTTAAAAGTTTGCATTTGCCCTCATTCTCTTAGTTTGGTTGTTTAGTACTGTTAATTTCTGTCCTCAGATAACGTAGCTTTAGTATACCAACTTATTTCCAAACCTACAGACTAAATTTTTTTGCTCTCCTTTTAAAATTTTTTTCTCCATTAGAGATTTTCTCTTTTGAAGATCAAATCTTTAAGTGGTATAGTTATAAAATAAGCTATGAAATTTCTTTTAATTTTTTCAGTGTCTGAAATAAAGATTGTTGTTATCATCTCTTATGTTTGTATTTCTGAAATTCTTTTAAAGAATTATGAAATTGCAGCTGCTCTGGAAAATCAAAGCCATAAAGTTCGATATTCAGATTCAGTGGAAAATGGATCAATTATATTTTCTGTTTCTGGTACAGTATATTTGCTAACTGCCTTTGTTTAAATTTCTTATAGAGATATGAAGACAAATAATTTTAATAATTTTTGCAATTCAGTTATTTTATAACTTAAGATGTTATCTTTTGAGAGAGATAAATGTGTTAAAGTTCACTGCTGCTGTAAAAACAGTACATTTGCCCAATTAAAGAAAATACAGCATTCCTTTTTAAGTTAAAACTATTAAAATAAAATGGAACCAGTGGAGATGGGGAAAATTAGCTTTGGAACTAAGATGAAAACAGAAAAAGCCACTTTCTCAACAATCAAAGATATTAGCTAGGAATGATAATGCACCCCTGTAATCTGAGCACTGAAGAAAACTAAAGCATGAGGATGGCAATGTCAGGTCCTCTCTGGGCAACTGAGCAAGACTGTCTTAATAAATAAATAAATAAATAAATAAATAAATAAATAGGCATGGGGTATAGGTCAGCAGTAGAGTGCCCCTGTGTTCAATCTTGAAATACTTCACACACAAAAAAGTATGTTATAAAATATTAACTATATTGAGTACCCCAAATCACATCATTGACCAAAATTTATAGACAAAAATGTACACATGAATTGTTTTTCACAATTTTGTATGAGTTTACTGACTAGATACAAATACTGACTTAAAGAACTATCAGTCAACAAATAAATTTTTCTGAAATCCTAAAACTATGAGTTATGAGCAAAGCACAGGAATTAGATTAGGGTAGGAGAAAACTGAGGCAATGGGAAGAGGGCAGTTCTTCCTGTGGTTAGGAAATAATAGGATAAAAATGTTGTTATGGTCTAGAATCTCCTCCCAAAGCCTCATGTATTCAGAGGTAGAGTATGGAAGGTGATCGGATTATGGGGGTGCTTTAGTCATCAGTGGAGTCATTCACTAATGTGTTCAGTAGCTGAGTACATACTGTTAAGAGTTAGGACCTGATTAGTGCCAGTTCAGTAAGGTGTGACCGGAAAGGATAGTTCTCCTTCCCTGGCTCTGTTTTTCAATGCTTCCTGGGCACAAGGAAGTGAGCAACTTTCCTTCACCTGACCCTTCTACCATGCCCTTTCTAACTTAAAACCAGCAGCTTATGGCTGAATTCTCTAAAACAAAACAAAACAAAACGACAAAAAAAAAAAAAAAAAAAAAAAAACTATGAACCAAAATACACCTCTCCCTTTTAAAATTATGGATGTCAGATATTCTGTCCCAGTGACAAGTGACTAAGGCAGAAGTAGAGGTAAAGCAGTTTAATGGCTGCAAATAGAGTTCTACTGTGGCAGAGATTTTGGGAGATAAATGCTTTCAAAACTTCTTTGAAATACACCTCATCTGAAAATGGTCCAGCCTCAAAGCTCATCCTTTCTGGTTTAACAGAGTCCTCCAGGGGAAATTAAATCATCTTTGGTGACCTACTATATATTTTGGCTGCTTTATATTTTTCATTATTTGACCCTTCTGAAAAGCTAACAGTTCTTATCCCCATGTTATAGAGGGAGCTTGGATTTTATTGATTTTTGTTTGCAAAATTGCTATGTATGAAAAACTGACTTAAACATTCACCTTTCTAGGAGTTGCATTTTTATTGATGGATGCTAAAGAATGCATTATGTCAGCCAAAGAACTATTTGTAACCAAAATTGAGAAGTTTCTTAATATTCACCAAAATAGTTTTTTGGTTCTGTTTGCTGCTCTTTATGGGCATGAAGAATGGAAACTGATATTCAGGATTCAGCAAAGGTATGGAAAAATACAACTACAAACATTTTTATTATACTGTGTTATATTTACTTCAGTTCTTCATGCAGGTAGTTTTGTTTTGCTAGATTAATTTTATAATGTCAACTTGCCATATTTAATAACAATTAGGACAAATAGCTTTTGTATGATTTAGGGTGGTCAGAGTTCATGCTGCTTTTTCCTGCAAGACCAAAAGTAAAGCTCTGGCTGTAAAGCTACCTCTACGACATAAGGCAGGGCATGAATGAACACACACATAGTAAACAACAGAGTTGTCTCTTCTTTATACCTTTTTAAGAGAAAAAAATGTCAGTTAAGGTATATAGTCTGTGTAACCTAGGATTTTACTTTTTCAGATTCCTGGGGAGTAAATTACGGATACTTCCAGTACACAACACAGCAAATGCTGTCAATCTTATGTGCACTATAGCTAAGGTAAATCACTGAGGGGAAAACATACATGATATGTTTTCAAGTGTTTGGTTTCAGACTGCACACCCTCTTGAGCAGGAATGACAAACACTCTGTTTCTGTTCATCTCAGAGAGGTTGCTTTTTCACATATACAATCTTTCGCAATCCTGAACTCAACCTCTCAATTTACTTTTGGTAACCACTATCCATTTATGAATCACTTTGGACCACAAGAGTATTTGAGCATATATACATTGTGTTGAGCCCATAGGTTACTTATCTCTTCCTTTGAATTCTGAGGAGAGAACTGGTCAGATGGCACTCATGATGGTCTGGGTGCAAACATGTTTTTAAATGAAATGTTTTTATTAGCTATCTTTTCATGCTTGTCTTCCTCTATAAAATGTGCCTAGACTCCTCCTAACTCCTCTTGGCAGAATTAGGTCTTCCTTATTCTTACACTTGGAACATAGCCCCATTAAAGTAATTATTGTACTATTCATTTTGGCTTATATGTTTGAAATTCCTTCAAGAGACAGATCAGGTGCTTGTTACTTTAACAACTTGTATACTGTCTATTTTTTAGTGCAAAGGTGATCATGAGATATTTGCTGAATG
Organism: Cavia porcellus; assembly: GCF_034190915.1. Classification (NCBI taxonomy): domain Eukaryota; kingdom Metazoa; phylum Chordata; class Mammalia; order Rodentia; family Caviidae; genus Cavia; species Cavia porcellus. The sequence continues at coordinate 114,065,207 of NW_026947484.1, forward strand.
AATTTAAAGTTAGATTTACTTTTTTATGATCCTGAAAAAAAGACTATGTAATAATGCTGCACATTTATATCTTCTTGCAGACTACCTCTAAACCATATATGGATAGCATCTGCTACAGAATGATAACAACTAAAGCTTATATTATAGAACAAAGTCCTGTTTGGAAAACACTTCAAAAGATAAAGCTGATTGGTGGTTCAATTAATCCAAATTAGAGAACTAGTTACAAATTTTCTTTTGGAAGAACAGAAAAATAATCAGACTTGTTAAGTTATAATATTTACTTTAAAGATGTTTATATTAACTTAAAATAACATGGATTCAATTAAAGGCTATTTTATTTCTGATGACTGATTTTCCTTTTATAATGTTCAAAAATTAGCAGATGTAAATTATAAAACTCAGTTTCTTGATACAAATTAAGCTGGATGGACAAATAAGAACAAATAAAATACAGAATTTTCTAATTAGCTCCCTGTATAAAAGGAAACACACAAACAAACACACACACACACACACACACACACGCAATTTAAGGTTTTCCACAGGGCAGCCTTTAATCTAAAGCTAATATTAGCAGGTACTTTCATATTAACTGCTAGAGAGGTTGTAAAAGGACTTTATTCCATAAGACTGTTTTTGAGGCACATGAAGGGAAGCCAAGTGAGGCACATCACTTTTATAGTGGTGTGATATCTAAACTGACACTAGGATTTCTAAACTGTTACACAGCACTTAAGCAGAAAGTGTATCCGTCTCTTTATAAATTCACAACTTTATTGATGAGTAAAGCCTTTCAACTCCATTTATGAAATACAAAATATTAATTTGTATCAAATTTTCAAATGTAGTATTTTTACCTTTTTAAAACCATAATCTATGACCCATAATGTATTTCTATACAATTTGACTACTGAAAAGGGTACATTAACTTTTCTAGTGATATCTCTTTTGCAGAAAAAAATTTATACAGGTACTAAATAAAGCATAATGGAAAACAGTGTTTTATCAATTTTTATTTAGGAAGGAAAACTTTTACTTTATTCCAACATTTTACATTCAGAGGTAGACTTTGTTTTTATTTCAATGAGTTCTTCTACTCGAGCTAGAACACTTTCAATCAAATCAAATGTGAAAAGAGCTGAATGTAGGACCTGTAATGCCAAGAAAAAACAGTATTATTAATGCTGCCTTTAAAAGAAGACATAGAAAAGACTAGCCAGATATAGCTTAAGAAAATACCAGATCACCTTAAGCTGCATTTCAGGAGGCATATTAGGAATCTCTTCTCTGCCTACAGTTACAGAACAAAGGTCCTTAGACTTCTGGACTGCTGTCAGAGAAGAAAAATCACATCAAACTCATCCATTAAAACAACTCTCAGATTTTAATAATACATATAATTTAATAGTATAAGTTACTTCCATCATTTAGTAACTTAAATGTTTTAGTTATTTGTATGAATTAACAAATCTTATTTAAATGCTCAGGAAATAATTAAATCAAAATATAAGCAAATACTAGATTCTGCAATGCATGAACTAATTCTTTTGTAGATAAGAACATTTTTATATTAAATATAGCCCTTTAAAAAAGATAAGATTTTTAATAATGCCTATAAAAATATCACCAAAGATATATGGAAAAGATCACATTATTATAGCAGAATTGCTGACTTAAAATAAGTCTGCATTAAGATTCTTTTTAATAATTTGTATAGATTTATTTAAGGATAAAACAAGAGTGGACCTGGCAATACAAAAGAAAGTGTAATGGCACAAAAGGAAAATGCTTATAACACAACTATATTCTTTTTTTGTTTTTGGTACCGGGGATTTAACTCACAACCTTGAGCTTGCCAGGCAGGCGCTTATGCCACTGAGCTAAATCCCTGGCCCATATAACTACATTCTTAAAAAAATTTTTTTTCACTTCGGGAGATTGTACCCAAGGCCGTGCACATATTAGACAAGTGCTCCACCCACAAACCATTTATATTTTGGGACAGGTTCTAAGTTGTTTAGACTGGCCTTGAACTTGTGATTCTTCTGCCTTAACTTCCCATACAACTACATTCTTAATCAGAATTTAAAACTTTGAAACATTATGTTTCAGTTTGGTGTAAATCTTTATTAACCCCATTTCAGTGTTAATTGGCTTAGAGATCTGCTAAGAATCAGTTTAATTATAGTGAAATGATTTAGCCCTTGTGGTTCTTCATTTGGCATAAATAATGCTTGTCTGGCATAAACTGAACATGAATTAAAGTGTTCTTTATCTTGAATGTAACAGTTCCAAAATCTGAGTAATTTTAGACATAACTAAAAAGAAAATTGCATATTACCAACCTTGGTTATTTTCTTGTCTATTTTTAATTTCTGCTTCATAATGTGCTTTTGACATATTAAGTCCTGTATGAAGTGGCTTTAAGAAATTATTTTCAATCTTTCCAAGTTCCGTCCACAATCCAGTCTGTCAGAAGAATTAATGAAAGAATTAGTTGTTTCAGTACATACTGATAGCCTACCATTATTCATGCATAGAGAGTAAAGAGACAGAATGAATGAAACACTATCCTTGCTTTTCAAGACAGTTTACTTTTAGTATATCTAGTTGAGTATCAAGCAAAACAAAAATACCAATTAAAAGAAAATGTACTTGGGGCACTGGATAGTTCCTCATTTTGAAATCTGTAACATACATCCTTGAGGAAATTATTTGATGATAATCCACACATTTTGAAACATTTCTCTTTCCCTATATACAATGACTGTACCTTAAATAGGCCTTCAATTCTGAACTTGTTTTTATGGCACTGGGAATCAAACTAGGAGCCTCACCCTTGCCCTGTAGGTGCTGTGCTGCTGGCCCTCTAGACTTTTCTGTATCATTACCATGCTTACTTCCATATGATTGGCTCTTTCCTAGTAGGAAATTTACTATACAATACTAATTTGAACTTCCCTTGTGACCAATGAATGTTAAGGGAGACTTTGCTTAGGGAAGCTTATTCTGTTACATTATTTCATTTCAATGTTTTCATTTCAAAATCATTTCCTCCTACAGTACTAAAGAAGGGATGTAATGAAATCTTAATTTAATTAAAAAATTTTAAAAGGAAAGAAAACAGGAAGAAAATCTACTAGGATTAAGTTTCTAGGTACTCTCACTGGAAAATGTCTTGGGTAAAAAAACATAATTATCCTTAACTGTAACAACAAAACAGATAAAAAGCAGCCAGATTTCCCTTTTATTTTTTATTGGTGTGTATTAATGATACAGCTTGAGATTCATGTGCTATACTGGTATATACATATAACAGTTTTAATTATTTTCATCTTGTTATCCCTTTTTGCTCTCTCTTCTGTGCTTCCCCTAATCCCATGCTCCATATCTATAAGACTATGTTCTAGTTTCCTGTTTTCTTGCCTTTGTTATTTTATTGCTTACATAAGGAGAAGCATTCCATTTTTAACTTTGAGATTGGCTTTTTATTTACAAAATAACCTTGCAAAATATCTATCACTTGTAATATAAAGGAGCTTCTATAACCTGAAGCATTCACCTCTACAGATACTACTCAAGGGATAAATTTTATTTATTTTCTGTGGTGCTAGAGTTTGAACCTAGGTCCTTGCACGTGGTAGGCAAGTACTCCACCACTGAATCACCTCCAGCCAGGACATGTTTTAATATTGGTGAAAAATAAAATGTACACATTTATGGCATATGTGTATGTGCATATGCAAGATATTTGTAGTTTTCTTCCTAGATGAACAAAATGTATGAATACATTACACAATTTAGTTTCAAAATTTTCTGATGTTTACTTGTGGATTTATAATTTCATTGTTTCCCTTGACTGTTTTTGCTGAACATTTTATAATTAGAGACTATTTATGGGGCTAGGATTTTGACTCAGCAGTGTAAGTGTCTGCCTGGCAAGCGCAAGATTGTTTGATCCCCAGTACCAAAAAAAAAAAAAAAAAAAATTTACAAAACAATGGGTAAGGAAATGGACAGGAAAGGATTATGCATACACAGAATAGAAGGTAAGAAATAACAATTATAATTGTACATCTGTGCACTAGAATAGATTATTGTAATTCAAAACAAGAAAATCCTGGGCATAGTGGTACATGCCTATAATCTCACTACCCTGAGGCTGAGGCTAGGTAGGATGACTGCCATGAGCTTGAGGCCAGCTTGAGCTACACAGTGAGGCAAGGCCCACCTGAAGTACATAGTGAAACCCTGTTTCAAAGAACCAACCAAACCAAATCAAAGCAAACTAAAGATATCCACAAACAAACAAAATTAGATATAAAAATTTAAATTGGTTTTAGTAACAGCATGGTTTACACTATCAGATTCAGAAAAAGTTGTGTGAAATGGAAATGTGGGAGAAAGTATATATAACTTATGTAGGGTAATAAAGAGCTATGTATGACATAGGGAGAGAAAGGAAATGGCTTATGAAAAGAGTAAGTCAGGTGACAGTAACGCAAAACAGTAGGAGTGAAACTTATTATTTAAATATGAATCACTTTATTGTTTTGGTATTTGAATGATTCTGTTATTATTTAAATTTCCTATGTACCTTTCTGACTGCTTTTCAGCTTTTCATCTGAGGCGTTACCCTTAGTATATTTAACTGATCAAAAATAGGAACTCGTAGAGGGTGGGGATTTAGCTCAGCAGCATAAGTGCCTGCCTTGCAAGTGTGTGGTCGTGAGTTCGATCCCTGGTACCGATAAAAATGAAAAAGACAAAAAAAAAAAAAAGGAACTCATTCTTTTGAATAAAATGTCCCCCAACTAAGTATCATTTTGTAGAGTATCATTTATTTCCTCTTTTAACTAAATTTCAAAAACAATGCCCCACTCAAAAGTTACTTTTTTTGGTCACCATGGACTGAACCCAAGGTTTTGCCCATACTAAGCAAGCACTGTACCACTGAAATAAACCCACAGTCCCAGAAGCTGACATTTTTTTATTACATTTGCCTCTCATTCAGATATATGATCTACTATAATTGTACTTGAGAGAATGTTTCCATGATAGACAGGCTCTTAAGCTGCCTTAAAGGTGTCAGGCTGCCATTTGGCCAAGATTTTTCAGGTAATTAATATGGCAAAGATTTGAAATGTTTGAAGCTTGAGAAAAAACATGGAAAACCATTAAATAAGGAAGTCCTATCACTTGGTTGTATCCTTTTCTTTACCACAGAATGTTTACGTCAAATAAAAGTGAGGAATTGCCTGTGGATATAAAAGCAGATATACAATGCTGAACTCACAGGTGTTCCCTCTCTTGTCAGAGGCCCTTCTCTGCCTCTATGTCCCACACTTCCTAAGTTTATCAGGTCTAATCAACAATTCAGGTTATCTGTTATGTAGGTACAGCTTTTTCTGATTACTAAAAAAGTAAAAACTCATTCCTTACCTAAGGACACCTTCCTGAAGGGGCAGGGCCTCTAATAATGCTGAATCTTACATTGTCCTTTGTTTTTACTACTCCTTTAGGAGTCAGAATTTGTGATGTCAGAAGTTCTGGCCACTGCCTAGAATCATAGCTATTTCTACATCTTTCTAGATATGGGTTCTTATGGAACTTAATGATCCTTTCCTGTGCTTATATTACCAGAAGAAGGGAAAAGAAAAGTGCTTTTCTTTCAGCTTTGTGATATACAATGATATACAAAACCTGGCCAGAATAGTGGTTGCCTCTTGGCAGGGCTGGCAATGGGCAATCAAGTCAGAATTAAGTAGGAAAAAGCAGGAGGATGCATTTTTTGATGATGGTAATGGTCTGTGTTTGATATGGTTTAGGATAAAATACATCTATGTATTTATTAAAACAGTGATTGCAGACTTAAAATTTGTATATTTTGGTGGCTGGAGATTTAGCTCAGCGGCATTAGCACCTGCCTTGTAAGCAGGCAGTCATGAGTTAGATCCCGATTTAAAACAAAAAATTTGTATATTTTATATCAACTTTACTTCACAAAAAACTGACAAATATTTTAAGTCTACTTAATGAAATAAGTGCTGAAATATTCTGGGCAAACTACGCTGACTTCTGCAGCTTTGAAAGGTATCAAAAAATAAGAACAATAAATGGAGAATGGATGGATACCTAATAAAGCAAGTAGAGTAAAATAATAGGAGCTACGTGGTAAGCAAATCAATGATCTGTAAAATTCTTTAAGCTTACTTGTGTATTTGAAATTTTTCACAATAAAATGTTGAAAAGAAAGAAATTAACATCTGGTACAGAGTAAGCATCAGTCTGAGAGCAATTAGTGATTAGCTAAAGAGGGATAAACAAGAGGTCAAATAACTCGCTATACTAAATCGGTAGAGAGAGAAGGAAATCGCTACTTTTCCCATTAACTTTTCATCCCAAATCATGATTCACAGTGTTAAAAAATTTCTTTTGGGGCTGGGATTTAGCTCAGCGGCATAAGTGCCTGCCTTGCATGCAAGCAGTCGTGAGTTCGATCCCTGGTACCGATAAAAAAAAAGAAAAAGACAAAAAAAAAATTTCTTTGGCACCTTTATATAGAATCAATTGCTTTCATTCTATTACTTTCTTTTAAGAAACCAGAATAACAACACATGATTCAGATGGTTACAGTTAACAGGGATGACACACATAGGGAAAGCAATTATTAGAATAGAGTAGGTAGAAAGAAGATAAAAAGCAAATTAATTTTACAGTATGACAAATCTCCTTCAAATAGTTTTCTATTTAAATACTTCTAATGAAATGCTAGTTGAAAAAATCAACTTCCTACACATTATACAAAAGATCTTATTAACAAATTCAATTTCAGTACTGAAAATGCTTCTTCAATCTGTCATGATTGATGAAGTGATATTAAATATCAGGTAGTTTTATATAGTTCAGACTTAAATCATGAAATATGGATAGAAGAAAATTAACAAGTCACCCAAATATATATCGAGTTCCACGAGATTAGTTAATTTGGGGCCTGCAACAGAGCTAGTCCACTACAGCTAAGCAATGAGACAAGAGAGGCAAAACAGGAAAAGGAAGTTGGATACAGAATGGTAAGTGCTTCTGAGAATGTAGGAGTCAGAATAACTGTTGGCACCTTTCCCAGCCTTTGTAGCTGAGTAAAACATTAAACACTGACTTACACAGATACTAAGAAAATGTGAAACATTCTTATGCATTTTAAATATACTCACAGTTTCTTTTTCAAATAATTAACTTACTTGATTGTCATTTTCATTATCTTTGATAATCAAATACCTCAATAAATTTAATGAAGCCATAATCCTGTTAATTAAAAGTATGTAATTTGTTACAGTTGTTTTATATAATCAACTGCTATTTCAATGCATGAAGAAAGTGAAAACATTAGGAATATTTGTATAATTACATTTGACATTAGAAAATTCCTGTCACCTTCTAGAATAGTAATAGTTTACTACTCTTTTTAGCATTTAAGTTTATAGAATACAATGGTGAAGATTACTATTTTTCCCCCCTCAAAAAAACCCTGTTATTCTTAATATTTGAGAGTATCACCACTTGTTTTCTGTATTTTAAGATTCTTTTCTTTTTATAAGTGCTTATAAACATTTCTCAACATCCATTCCAGTATAACAAAAGTGAAACTATATGTTCTATCTGGGGGAAAAAAACCCTGGAAAACAAAATAAAACAACAAACTCAAATACCTAAGTTTCTTATAATTATATATGAGATCTATAATTTTTAGTCTTATATGCTATAGTTACAAATTTCGGAATTCTGAGCACATTAAGGATACAAAATTTGTGTTGGTGATTCTTCTCGAAAATTTTTACTTTGTTTCTATACATTGACAAACAAATATGAAAGTTAAAATTTTATGAAGTAACTGTAGATTATATAAACCACAGAAAAGTATGTTTTATTATTTTAGGTGGTTTACTGTTTGAACCTTAGTGATAATCACCTCACCTATCTGAGTTTTGCAGTAAATCTGTTTCAGCACCTTCTGAGAGAAACAGTACCAAATCTAAAAGAGAAATCAACTGTGGTCCTGTAAACCATTTGTTAGGCGTTTTCTGAAAAGCAAAGAAAAATTGGGCAATGTTTAATTAATAGTATAAGTAATGCTTTCTAACACTTCATACTACAAAAGTAAACTCTTACATATTAAAATTTTTTAAACTTAAAATCTATACTTTATCTTCCAGACATCTAGAGTAAATCCCGTCAATCGGAGAACAAAGTAGTTGCTGTCTGTTTTCTATATGAAATTACTAAGTATTCACAAATAGATGAAGCTTTACCAAATTTTTACTTATTTTTCAAAAACACATACAAAACAAAAAGTCACTGTTGGGGCCAGGGGTTTAGCCCAGTAGCACAAGCGCCTGCCTGGTAAGCACTAAGTCGCAAGTTTGATCCCCAGAACACATAGGGAAATTATCAGAATAATTCCCCACCAAAAAACCCAAAAAACAAAAAGTCATTGTTATCAGCTCAATGACTACAACTTAAAATACAGTTAAAATTTTCTAATTCAATTTAAATAGTAGAAATAAGAATATACTTTCACACTAAATTATATTATATATTCCACATATAATTAAAATAAATTGTTAATCAGTACTTTTGCTATGCTCTTACCTTAAATGATATGTCAATTTGATTTTTGATATTTTGAATAATAAAGGCCTCCACACCTGAGTGATTACTTGTATTCAATAAGCACCTTGAAAACAAAATTACAGTACATGAAAATACACTGAACTGCATTACAACTAAATGGTGATACAAGTTTTATAAATTCAAATGGGCCATGTGTTGTTACTTCCAGGAATATAAATCCACAGTGAAGACAGTGATTAATCAAACACAAACTCAGATCTTTCAAAAAGAAATTTCTATTAATCCAATTTGAATCTGTTTGTGCATAGTTATAACTTAATAATAAAACCTTCCAAAATTATTGTTTGAAGTAGATGCATGCTGGTTAGCTTAACTGCAAAAGAAGACTCCACGTATGACTAAGGTTATAGTTTGGATCTTTAATGTTCCCTAAAGGTTCATGTGTTGAAAAAGCCTGATCACAAGATGATGACACTGTTGGGAAGTGACGGGACTTGCAGGAGGTGGGACCTATTGGAAGGAAGCCAGGTCACTGGGGTATGCCCTTGTAGAGGATTTTGGGATCCCAATCATTCCTCTATCTTTCTCTGCTTACTGGCCTGCATGAGGTGAGCAACTCCTCTGCCACTTGCTTGCAGCCATGATGTTCTGATTCTCCACAGATCCAGAAGCAAAACTTTAGAGTATTTCAATTAATTGAATTGAGATATATACTATTATTCATTATAATATGTATATATATTGTACAAAATATTTGATAAACTCCTTCTCTACTTGTCACAGGTAACTTACAATATTGCCTCCAACTATGGTAGCATTACATGTAAAATTTGCTGAAATACTGTAATGCTGGCATTTGGTTTCCCATCAGCTACATACTTAGCCATTAGTCATGCTGGATACATACCTAAATAATGTATATTTGCCTTGTGAATCCAACTTGTTAATATACAATTGAAGCATGGCTAAGCCTTTTTTCCTCTAAAATGGAACACATAATATTGTTACATAAAATGAATAAAGATTAAACTGTCAAAATTTTTCACTGTAACATTATTATTTAATCCCCCAATTTACATACCAGTGTCTCAATGGGGCAAAGTGTCATTACTTTGACTAAGCTCTGGAAATAAAAAAAGTTTAAATTGAGAATATAAACATTATATTGACTGTAAACAACTAGGTTATCAATGGTGGATACTAAAAATTCAAAGATGTGGTAGGAAATTATAGGGGTGGGAGACTGACAAAAAAGGTACATTTATTTTTCCCTGAAGTTTTCATTCTACCATTACATCTACAGACACTAACTACAACCAATTTTGCAAGTAACAAAGTGATTTTGAAAGTGAATCATAATTTTCAGTTATGTTTAGAGTGGCAAGAAAATCAAATCAAATATGCATAATATGCATTCATTAAAAATAAGCTTAATAACAAAACCTATGTTTTAGGAAATTTCTCCACTCACAACTAAGGATATACCTCAATATAATAACCAACCAAGAGTACTAATAAACCACAGGAGGGGAAAAGTATATGGTAGTCTTTCTAGTAATGAGTCAATGCATGCTTCAGATGGAATTCTAAGAACGTGAGTTATGGGTACAGTAAAGGAGCATAATTTTCCAAGATCCCTACAGATACAAAGTATTAACAAAATTATGTTTGTCACTAGATGTGATGACATAAATTATGGTAGCTACTAATAGTTAAATTTAAATTAAATTAAATTTAAAATTTAGTTCCACATTTCAACTATTCAATAAAGGCATTGGCTTTCTTACTGTGTAGCACATATAAGAGAACACTTCTATCATCACAAAAAGTTTTACTTGATAAAATGACACTAGAGTTTTCAGAAGTAGAAAAGTAGGACAGGAATTGTGACCTTACTTAAAGTTCACAATAGGCAAGGAACTATTTTTAAGATTAGAATACACATTTTATTTACCTGAGGTACAGTAAGAAAACTCTTGATTTCTAAGTACTGGTAAAGTAGACTGTTATCTTCTATTCTCAATAAACCACTCTCCAGAAGTTCCTACAAATTAAAATATATGCAGACAGGTAGGAGGCAAAATCAACAGTCATATTTCTCAACATGACTATGTATTTAAAATATAATGAGGGCCAGTCACATAGTACATGCCTGTAACCTAGCTCTACAGAGGATGAAGCATGAGGATCATTGCAAATTCAAGGTCAGCCTGGACTATATGAGTTCAAGGCCAGCCTGAACTACATTAGGAGCTCAAAGTTAGCCTAAACTACATCATAAGGCCCTGTCTCAAAAAGAAAAAAACAATAAATAAGTTAAAATGGGAGAAAACAAATCTTACCAATCCTTTGGACAAAATAGACTCTTCTGTTCTGGAAGAGAATGTTAAAATTTATCAATGACTTTATAAATTTAGAATGATTATTTAGGAAAACAAAATGAAATGTAAAGACTAAAAATACATTAATATGAAGGAAAAATTCTATTGAAGAATGAATTAAAATTCTTAATTACTTTTATCTGTGTTGATTTTTATCACATCTAATCAAATTACCCTGTACAGAGTTTATTTCTGTACTTCAAATCAATACATCTTTAATAGCAAGTACAAAAAAATAAATTACATCTGACATTATTTTATAGTTGACTTTTTAGTTCAATAACAAAATATTTTGCAAATCTCAAAAATACTAGATTTAAAACTATGTACTTTCACTGTATGAATTATACAAAGTATATGAAATTAATATACAATCATTAAAACATATATAGTGAAACAAATTTACAGAGTTAATAACTACTTGTGCCAAGAGACACCTAGAAAATTCTGCTTTGTAGGCTGAGGTTTTGGATTTGCCAAGTTACAAATTTTTCTTCACCTAGGAAAACATGGGACTGATAAACCATGACTAATGTTTCTAGTGTATAATACTGCAAGGTCCTGACTACTCTCAAGAGATAATTTAAACACAGTATAGGCCAAAAAAGAAGAGAGAGCTGTGCACTATTCTTAAATCTGAAGAAATTACAAATGCCTGTTACCTTGTCATTTTTTTTTTTTTTCCTTTCTTGGCACCTCTGATGAAAAAGCTATAATTAAATGACATCACTGCTAGTTATCTAAGTTATAAAATGTGAACTCAAGCTGCCTCTTCCTCTTGATGCAGTTCAGACTATGTCCATGCAGTGAAAACATGGACTTCTTACTCAGATGGAAGAAGTTACAGTGAGGTAAAGGTGTTTCAACACCTTTTGTTGTTGTTTTTCAGACAGGGTCTTGGTACGTAGTTTAGGGTGGCCTTGAACTCACTCTGTAGCCCAGGTTGGCCTCAACTTGCAGTGACTCTCTTGCCTCAGCCTCTCAAGTGCTGAGATTATAGGCATGTACCACCATGCCCAGCAATTTACCATCTTTTGAAACAAGGCTAACCTTAGAAAGGGACACCTAGAAAACCCCTGAGGAAAAAAAGGTATACTCAATTATTTTATAAAATAATTAGTTAATTAAGGCCTAGCAAAGAGAAGGCAGTCTCCCCTGATCTTGAGAAAAACTATTTTAATACTATTGTTTAAACCATACATACTGTGTAAATGATCTTCTCACCTTTGCAAAAAGACTTCAGTATGACCCATATTAAACTGCAAAATGTATGAAGGACTAAAATAGAAAAAAATGCATAAAATATGTGTATACACAGACAGAAGCATTTATTCAAGCATTATTGCAGTACTAGGAATTGAACACAAGGTCTTCACCCTGAGCTATACCTCAACCCCTTCTTTTATTTCTTATTTTGAGACAGGGTCTTGCTAAGTCACTCAGTTGTTCATTCTTAGCTTGAATTTACAAACCTCCTGACTCAGCCTTCCAGAGTGCTGGGATTTCAAGCAGGAATCATCAAATAGCTCACACATGTTTTTTAAAGCTTTATATATATACATAATGTTATGGGTTGAATTATGTCATAAACTCCAGTATTCAAAATATTACTTGGTTTTTAGAGAGATAATATACAGTGAACCTTTGGGGTAACTCAGTATGACTGATGTCTATTAAAAAAGGAAGTTTGGATAGACATGCATACAAAAATACCATTTTACATATGAAGTAGAAAACAGGACAAGGTATAAGCTAAAAGAACATCAAAAACTGGATGTTAAGGGACAGACATATGAGTTTTTCACAGTAGAGTAAGGAATCAGCCTTCTAAAGCAGTTTCTCTCAGACTTCTAGGCTCTAGAACAATGAGATAAGAACATTTCTTACTTTAACCATCTACTTTGTAATACTCTGTTACAGGAAGCTTAGCAAATTAATAGGTATGTAAGTTATTCTGGTGATAGGAAGGCATAACATTGGGTTCCACAAACACATCCCTTATGTAAATTTTTGGATACAGGAAGCAATCTTTGCATTTATCTACTTGATATGATGAAAGCAAGGAGTGTAGCATGTACAAAAGTGTCAAATTAGGATTTTCACACATTGCGGTCTAATAGGATTGGCATATGTTTACCTGAACATCATAGAGGGTGCCATACACCCACATCACTCTAGGATTTGTTTGTTTGTTTTTTAAAGTTTTCTTTTGATTTTGCTGGTAGAAGAAGCCTAACAAAATAAAATGGCACATGAAAAATCCAATTTGCAAGTTTTAGAGGTCAAAAGGGAATCATTATATTATTTACGCATAGATGATGGAGATGATCCACTATGTTAAAATACATGCTTTCATAACAGAAAAGTAGTGTGGATGTATGATGATCATGACAGATATATATATTATCTTAATCATTTTTTTTGTCCCTATCCTCCTCTCCCAAATCCCAAAAGTTTACCATTTTTCTTCAGTTCTGCCCTTTACATTTTTATTTTCAGTTTAAGAAAAATCATGTGATATTGAACTTTCCAATGTTTTATTTCACTTAACATTATAGACTTATCCACTTTCCTAAAAATGACTCATATTTTTCCTCTTTATGGCTGAATGAATACCATTCTCTCTCTCTCTCTCTCTCGCTCTCTCTCTCTCTCTCTCTCTCTCTCTCTCTGTGTGTATCACTTTTTTTATCTGTTCATCTGCTGATGGGAGTATATGTAGTTTCCATAATTTAACTATTGTAAATAGCACTGCTATAAACACTGGTGTATGTGGAACACTGTAACATGATGATTATAATTCTTTCAGGAAGATTTCCAGGAGAGATAGCTATGTCAAGTAGAATTTCTATTTGTAGTTTTTTGAGGAATCTATACTGATGCCCCTAGTGGCTATACTAGTTTACATTCCTGCTAACCCTATGGATGGGTTTCTTTTCTTCCTCACCAGCATTTGTTTCTTTTCTTTTCTTTTTTCTTTCTTTCTTTTTTTTTTTTTTTTTTGAGTTCTTGATGATAGAAATTTATATTGGACTAACATGGAATCTAACTGTTGTTCTGATTTGCATTCCATAACAGCCAAAGATGCTGAACAGTTTTTCATGTTTTTATTGGTCCCTGTATTCCTTTTTTGAGAAGTATACATTCATTTCAATTGTCCATTTTTTTGGGGGGGGGGACTGGGCCTTTTGTAGGGGGAGTCCTGATTTTTTTGAGTTGTTTATATATTCTACATATTAGTCCTGGCTCCTGTTATTTTTATCTGCACTTGTGCTCTATTCACAGGGTTTTATAAAGATTAGATTAACTGCATTAAAGCAGTTACATAGTAAACAAGCAAATAGTAACCTTTACTGCAATAGTTACTTAAAAATACCTCTAGATGTATTCAGAAATACATCAATTTATACAAATATACCCAATACCTGTGAGACAAATACGTAATACATATTATCGTAGATCTTAAACTCCAGAAGGCATTATATACAAAAGTATTTGTTTTTTAAATAACTTGATAAACTATGGAAAAAAGAGGTCAAGGTCAAAGTAATTCTAATGGGAGAATTCCAGCTAAATTGAGTAAGAGCAGGCTTCACTGAGAAAGTGACATTTAAGGATAAAGACAGTTAGCATTTACAACGGCCCCATAATAGGAAAGTTCACAACACATTTGAATAAGACACCAGAAGGTCTGTTATGGAAGCATACTAAACAAGAGGAAAGGTGCCAGGAGATGAATAAGGACAATCAAACAGGGACCAGATCCTGAAGAAGTTTGTCTCAGGAGTCACATGAAGGCAATGAGGAAACATTTTTAATAAATTACTTCACTTAAAGCTTCACTTGCTAATGTGCTGAGAATAGGCTGGATTAAATAGGAGTGAGAATGGATATATAAATATGTATACAAGTCATTCAGTAACGTGATGAAGGTAAACATGAATACCTAGACAGTTCCCCTGCTTATTAGTACTATCGACAGTGGCCCCAGGTTTCAAAACCAAGAATGTCTTAACACTTACCTTCCCTCCCACCCACGTATTAGGTATTGAAACTAGGATCTTCACACTGAACTACATCCCAGACCTTCTTTTATTTTTTATTTTGACAGGGTCTCACTGAGCTACTTAAGCTAGGCTTGAACTTGAGATCATTCTGCCTCAGCCTCCCAGCATGCCGGAATTACAGGGGTACACTACCACTCCTAGACATGTCCACCATCCCCTAACATATATTTTAAAAGTCATCCCTTTTCATTACTTGACTACTACCAGATTTAGTATTATTTAGAATAAAAATAGCCTTTTTTTAATACTTCATTTTAAAGGTATTATGTCTATAGTGGGCAATAGATAAATGAAAGTGTGATGCTCCTTTTAGAATTCATGAATAAACCAACACTTAACTCTTACCTTAAAACCATTGGCAGCTGATCAATTCTGATGCCCTGAACAAATACTAGATATGCCAGAGAGGCCATAGAGTCTGCTAATTGTTTGTCTTCTTCTTCCTCAAATTCAAGGTAATTCCATATCCTCTTTTTCCTTCCATGATTAAAAATGATTTTTGGAAAAGGGTGTCCAATTGCTGATAAAAAACCCTGTGAAATAGGTTTAAAAAAAAAAAGTTACCACAGACAGATTCTAAGAGGCTCCTTCACCCTATATGAGTGTGGGTTAGATCTGTGAAACTGGCTTTTAACCAATAAAATATGGATGTCATTTCTATGATTAGAAGGGACTTTTGCCAGTGTAATTTAGGTCTCTAATGAGTTGATTTTGCAGATAGTTTTTAGAGAAAGTCTAGGTTTTCCTTAAAAGCCAGAAACTCTCTTGCTGGCTTTGAAGAACTACGTTACACTATTATAAGAGGAACTATGGAGAGGACTGTGTGGCAAGGGACTGCGGGTTAGCCTTCAGGAGCTCCAAGTGGACCTGGAAGGCAATACCAAGAAAATAGGAACAGCAGTCATGTAACTTCAAGAAGATTAATTATGCCAGCAGCCTCAGGGAACTGGAAGAGGATCTTTCCCATGAAGGTTCTGATAAGAGTGCCTGATAAGACACTTAAGCAGAAGAACCAAACTGTGGCTGGACTTCAGGGCCATAGAAACTGTGAGAGAATAAAAGCCTAAACTGCTGGGTTTGTAGGAATTCATTACATAGCAGCAGAAAACGAATACAGAGGTATTTATATGGTTTCTAAATTAATTCAGAATCATAATTTAAGATACACACAGAAATGAATTTTATTGACTGTCAAATGACCTGACTTCTGGGTAAAGGCTTTGAAAAGAACAGAAGAAAATCATTTCACGTTAAAAAAAATAAATGTTCAGATATAGAGACAGAAGGAGTGGTGGTTGCCAAGTGAGAGAAAAGAGAGAAAGAGAAGTGAGTGTTTAATGGAAACAGAGTTTTAGGTGGAAGATTAAAATGTTCTTTTAGACAGATAATAATGACAGTTGCATAGCAATGTAGACTTAATGCCACTGAACTGTATGTTTAAAAATGGTTTGCTTAATTTTATGTTATGCATATTTTACAATTTTTTTTAAAAGTGCTTCCAGGATATTCAAGAGTAACACAAAAATGTGAACTATATCATGAAATGACAGTAAACCAGCTTCTTAGATAAAATCTAGTCTAAGAACAGTGAGTGCCCCACTGACCACTGCCTGCCTCAACATTAAGTGGGCTAAAAAGAATGCTGATCAGCAGCACAGGGCCTCAGGAAATAGTATAATAACAGATACAAAACAATCTTGTTATTTAATAATATAATACATTTTAATATGCAACTAAGACAATTCTTCATTTAGTGCCACTCAGGCAAGCCAAAACACCCACGTGACATCTCAAGTCATGTAGGTTCTCAAGTCGTATAGCATCAAAACTTTCTTATGAAACACCAAGTGAGTCCTGTGCTCTTCTACTATTTCTAATTCTCGTATATTACAAAGCATTTGACTTTCATTATCTATTGGAATTAAAACAAATTTTTGTGTGTGTGGTGATTCAGTGTCTCACTATGTCGTCTTTGATCCTGAACCTCTGATCCTCCTGCTTCAATCTGTTAGGCAGCTAGGAGTATCAATATGTACCACTATACCTGGCTCACTGGAAAGGACTTTTGAGTTTGGGCTCTACCACTCATTAGCTGGATGAGTTACTTAATCTCTCTAAGCTTTATTTATCTTAGCCAGAAAATAACACAATACCTGTATCAAATATTAATTGAGCAGTCCCAAAAAGTTTTAAGTTCATAACAAATTACCCTAAAATAGCTAAACAGAAATGAATGGCAGCAACAGCTAAAACAGAATGAATACTGACCTTCTCTATATTCACTTTTACTCAGTTAACCCTTTAGTCATAGATACTGGGTCTGACATTGCAGAGAAGTATAAAGCCAAATAATACTTTCCCAACTTTAGGGAGTAGAAATCGCTGATCTCAGATGATTCCATTAGTCACTTTAGAACACAAATAAGAACCATGGAAAATCATCTTCGGTGATAAGAGACTGCTATTGAGTTACCAGCTGCTAAATATATAGTGTTACACTGATTTTCAAAGCCATATACTCTTGTTACAGCTACAATACAAAAGTGTATAACACTCAAATTCTAAACGTCCCCTTAATCATGAAGCTCCATTTCTTCAGTCAGTGCTACTGGACAGAATGCTTTTTGCCAGAGGAAACTTTTAGATTCTACAGTGCTGCTATGGATATCTGAGATCTCCACAGCTATGGTCTTCGACCACACTCAAATGCTAACATTACTAACACACAATCTTCCACCATCTCCTTCCTCTCCCCTCAGTACTCTAAACCTTTCCCAGTTTCCTGAAAACTTACTTAATCCTCACTCCTATCTCTTTATTTTCTATGTGTGGTAATAGGTTGGAACCCAGGATGCTCTATCACTGCGATATATCTCTAACCTAATAACTTTTTAAATTTTGAGATAGGGTCTTGTCAAGTTGTCTAGGCGGGACTTAACTTGCAATTCTCCTGCCTCAGCCCTTTTCAGTGTTGAAATTATAGGGTGTACTACTATACTGGGCTTCTCCTCCTATCCCTTGATCCCATGACTAATTATCTGCTCTTGGGCCATATTACCATATTTCAGTTATCCCGTAAATCACTTTTCTAATAG
This sequence comes from Cavia porcellus, assembly GCF_034190915.1. Classification (NCBI taxonomy): domain Eukaryota; kingdom Metazoa; phylum Chordata; class Mammalia; order Rodentia; family Caviidae; genus Cavia; species Cavia porcellus. The sequence goes on from NW_026947484.1 coordinate 114,083,384, forward strand.
TTTATACCCCATCAGCCTATAAATATACTCAAGCCTCCTCATCTCTCTTGTTATGTTGCTTCTGTTGCCCATGTTTTCTGGCTACAGCCAGTTTCCTTTCTTACACATCCAAGTTTTCATTTTATTTTGCTTTTGTGTTTTGAGAAAAGGTCTCACTATGTACAACTGGCCTCAAACTGGCCTCAAACTCACAATCTTCCTGCCTTAGTTTCCCAAGTACTGGGATTTCATCCAAACTCTTTTAAAAAGAATTGCATATATGAACCAGGCATGGTAGCATACCCTGTAATCCTAGCTACTCAGGAGGCTGAGGCAGGAGAATCACAAGTATGATACTGGCCTGGATAATTTAGTGGGACCCTGTCTCAACATAAAGAACCTAGGATATAACTCAGTGGTAGAGAGCTTGTCTAGCATGTTCAAGGCCCTACATCCAATCCCTAGTGCCAGGGGCAATGAGTGTGTGTATACTTGTTTTTGTGTGTATATACAATTCATTTCTATTTTCTTTTGTGTCATTCCTTCATTCACATGTCTCTAACATGCAGTGGCATTCAAACTAGTGTTGTCAAGATTATCACTGCCATCTTCCTAAATCCAGTAGGTGCTTTCAACTCTTACCTTTTCAGTTTTTTCTGCTATATTTAACAGTACTGATCACTACTTCCTGAAACTATTACTCTAATTTCTATTCTATTTCTGCCACTTCTTTGACTCTTTCCCTGGTCTCTTGGGGTGTCCTATTAGTAATGACAGTTTCTAGAGTTCATTTGTAAACCCTTTTGGTGGTCTCATTTTCTCTTATTAAAACACTTCTCCTTAAACCTTGTTCCTTTGGGGTATTAGATAAAGATGGTCCCCACCTTACAAGGTTCAATCCTCAAATATTTTGCCTTATGGTATGAAATGGGAAGTGTTAATAGTATTTGTCTTTAGATAATGAAAATTACTGCTGTCTTATTTTCCACCTTTTTGTTTATATCTGTTGTACAAAACCACATACTGCTTTATTAGTAAGTTATCAATTTACATGTCCATTTAAAGTACACAAGTAAGAAATAATAGGGTAGAAGATTAAATCTAGCTGTACTTACTATTATTTCAGATGCAAAACACCTTAAAGGATCATTTCCTGCTTCAGATTGTTCAAGGAATTGCGCTGCCAGTAAAGGGCATTTCAAGCTTTTGAAACAACTAAGACATAAGAAATAGGTTAACTATGAAACCAATACTTTTCAAGTATAAAATGCCTAGTCATCATGTACAATATTACATTAAAAAACAAAATAAGGACTACTGGTTTGAATGTTTATCCCCTCCAAAACACATGCTGAAATTAAGTTGCCACTGTAATAGTAACAAGTAGGAACTTTGATAGGTGTTTAGGCCAGGTGGGCTTCACCCTCCCAGGAGGAATTAATAAAAGAGTAAATTCACCCCTCCTTCTGTCTTTCTACCATTCCACATTGTGCCAAGTGATAATACAGAAAAGCCTACACCACATGTTGGCACCTTCATCTTACATTTCTCATTCTCTACAACTGTGAGCCAATTTATTTCCATCCATTATAAATTACCCAGTTTCACATATTCTATTACAACAGCACAAATGGACTAAGATAAGCACCAGTAATTCAATGCCTATAAAACCAAAGATGTAAATGTCCCAACCTGACAGAATAGAAAGTTTACAATAGCTTTAGACTTCAAAATAAAGTTATTAGTTCATGTAATGCAATAATCTAGTCCAGCATTTCCCAATAGATATATAATGCAAGCTCTCTATATATGATTTCTTAATTGTCATATAAACAGCAGAAATTATTTTTCATAATTTATTTTAACCCAATATAGCTGAACTATTTTAACATGTTATCAATATAAAAAACTAACGTATTCTACTATTTTTTTAAATCAAGTTTTCAAGTCTAGAGGGTATTTTATACTAAATTAGACAATTCAGGTATTAAGTGCTTGACAGTCATAGTGAACACTGTACGTTTAGTCCATAGTACCTTGAGAGTGAATGCTATTGAATAAGTGCTTTGCTGTTTTTGTGCTGAATGTTCAACTGTATGGTGATTCTCTTGCTCTTTTCATAAGAACAGTAAAAACACAATTTTATCACCAAACAGATTCTTTGAATTACCTGTATCAAGTTCCCCCGCTCCCATTAAGATACTTTCTATTGGTGAGTAAATGCAATATAAAGAAAACGTAGTGAAGTAAGTTAAATGAAGTAAGTTAAATGAATGGATTTGGTTTTCTGATTTTTAAAAATATCAATGCTTCACTAAAAGCCTTTTCTATATCAGGTGACCTCTAGTCTTCTAAAATTCAAAGTTCGAAACTAATTTGTGAAACAGATAACAAAATCACTGAACTACCAATTACTTAAATCCATTGTGAAATGTCCTTTGAAATATACTTACAATTTCAGTAATTCATCTTTTAATTTTTTGTTTTCATCTTCCTTGTTTTCTTTATTAACAATAAATTCTTCCACAAAAGGTTTAGTGAACTCTATTAAGGCCTTGCAACACTGACAAAGGCCATAGTCATCTGTTTGTATTTGTTCTTTTGAGTAAGGAACAGGAAGAAGAGACAGTTGATTCCAAAGGGTAGACAATGCTAATCCAACTGAATATGCCTTGTTGTTAGGAAGTTTCTGAATCACTAAAACATAGACCAAATTGTTACTTGAGGAAGCTTCATCAAGTTTGCTAAATGTAGGACAAAAAATTCATCACGTAGAATTACATGAAACATTTTTCCCTCACATTTTAGTAACTCTGAGATGACATAGCTTAATTGAGAGTATTTTTTTTCCTTCTTGGTGGTATAGAAATTAATGAACCACCTTATAACAGAAGCTATGATGTTTCTGTGTTTTTATAACTGGTTATATACTTAAAGCACAAACACATTCTTTTCATATTTTTTGGTCTTAAGCACAAACTGTAAGTGGTAAACTGTAAGGCACTGAACAAATGGGCAGCAATTTTATTCTGCATAAGATTTTGAATATTTTAAGTGGCACAAACTTATAAGCTTGTAACCATTCATATTTAAAATGAATTTGCTCTAATTTCTAATTCTGATTCATTCTATCAGAGTCTGATATGCGTATTTCCTTAAATGAAAATTAGCTTCTACTCATCAATACTGTCCATCTTTATTGCCAAGACCTATTACTTACCAATATTATTATACTCTGCCATTGTGCCTTAACTCCATGTATTTCCTAATTTCAGTCATAAAATGTACCTTCACTATTTTCAATCCCAGTTTCCCAACGTAGAGATTTGGCCGTACCCTGCTTGGTACTCTTCTTAATCAACATATAGGCCTACCACAATGCTATCAGACTGAACATGTTACATACTACAGAGGTAACCTTTTAAATATGTTTAGAGGGAAATTTTAAAATATAAACTGCAGATAGGAGTGTTAACCAAAAAAGCTATAGGTTACAACACAGCACAAGAAAAATAAAAAGTGAGGTAATTCTTGTATCTAGCATAATATTCACTGGGTAGCCATTTTGTCAGGTACACTGTACAAAATTCAAATTGGCACTGTTATTACTACTATAAGCACAGTGCTCAATAATTTATCCAGAACTTTACTTTGGTGTCCTGTTGACATTTTGGGGTAAACATTAAGACACATGAGTAAAGCAGGTACTCTGATATAAAAATGTTCATTACCTGTTTGTAATGGCTGAAGTAAAAGAAGAATAATTTGGGATATCTGTTTTCCAGAGGGCTCTTCAATCAGTTCAAGCAAGCCCAACAATAATTCCTTTGGATTACATAACTATAAAAATATTCACAATTGAACCTGTTTAATACAAGTTTTATTTAAAGCCATGTGATTACTATTTTTAAGAAAATATGCTAAGAAAATACAGTTCTTTTTATTTAACAGTAAAATGTCTCATAGAATTCTTCAAAAGAAAAGTTAAGAGTACAGAAAGGGAGAATGTGATCATCAGAGCTGAAGTTTCCTTTGAGTTTCACCTACTCTGCAAGCTGAGTTAGCTACTCAGAGTTTCCAGCAGGGTATCCCATATTGGGGTACTTAGACTAGTCCAGAGTGTCTTCTGTATTTTATGAACTTTGCATGCTGATTGGCCATATTTGATTACTTCTCTTGCTTTGTCTTCTGTTTGGCTTTGTTTTTGAAGTGCTGAAGGTTGAACCACAGCTTTACACATACTAGGCAAGCACTTCTACCACTACCTCCCCAGCTTGTCTGCTGCCTTCTTCTTCTTTTTGGGAGGGAAGTATCAGGAACAGAACTTAGGCTCTCACATTTGCCAGGCAGGCACTGAGGCACTGAGCTAAACCCCTGGCCCCTGTCTTCTTATTAAATTTACTTTTTGTTAGTTTTTTTTGAGTCAGGGTTCCACTATGTAATTCAGACTGGCCTTAGACTCATGGCCACCCCACCTCAGCCTCCTGAGTGTTGGGATTATAGATATACATTATGATAGTATTAAGAGACAGGACTTCTGAAGGACATGGCTAGCTTTATTTGTCTTCTTTGTTAAAAGCCTTCACAGTCATATCTAGAAGTTTAGTCTGTGTGAGTGTGTGTGTGTGTGTGTGTGTGTGTGTGTGTATTTGCACTGACTTCTAAACAGTTTCCTACAATGTTTTTTTCTCAGAATTTATCCAAGCCATTATATATTTACAAAATTCTACTATCCTGGGGCTGGGAATTTAGCTCAGCGGCATAAGCGCCTGCCTTGCAAGCACATAGTCGTGAGTTCGATGCCTGGTACTGATAAAAATAAATAAATAAATAAAAATTAAAAAAAAAAAAAATTCTACTATCCTTTTTACCAGTGGTCTCTTTCTAAGGTTTAAAGGCACAACTAATCTGTGTTCAACTTCTTCTTCATACTTCCTTGTGATAATTTGCATTCTAAACTTAGGCCTTCCAGACGACAGAGCACTGACTTGTTTTTTTTTTTTTTGTCTTCCTTTTTATCGGTACCAGGGATCGAACTTATGACTGCCTGCTTGCAAGGGAGGTGCTTATGCCGCTGAGCTAAATCCCTAGCCCCTACTTTTTATTTTAATGAATGTTGCAAAAAGATCCATGTGGCCTTGAACTACCTCTCTGAAAACTGAATTCTATGACTATACAATAATGCTACTTGTTAAAATACAGCTTCGTTGGTCTCTCCCTGGAGACTGAATCTTAGGTCAAACATAAAACTAGGTAAAAATATCTAGAAAATTGGAGAAGCCTGGGCATGGTGGCACATGACTATAATCCCAGCACAGGGCATGCTGAGGCAGGACTGCCATGAGTTTGAGGCCCATCCTGGGCTAAATAGTGAGTTCAAGGCCAGCCTGAACTACACAGCAGGATCCTGTCTCAAAAAAAAAGAAAAAAAATTGAGGAATGTTACAATGGAATTGCTCATTCAATTAAGCAAGATTATGCTCTTCTCCAGAGTTTTCTTTTGCATGTATTTTCATAAGTTAAAAATTTTCTTACTAAACTATAAAAAGTAAACATTAAAGGAAATTGTAATATAACCGTATGTTATGACAAAGTGAACTTAGTTTTATTAACTTACCTTGACCAGTAAATCAAGCATTAGAAAATAACTTTTTCTTTCATCATTTTCTTTATCATTCCTTAAAAGGCACCGAACAACAGGACCAATAAGATTCCAGCCCATAGTCTTGATGATAACCTGTAAAACCATTTATTGTAAAACACTGACACCTAGAGGACTCTGACAGTATATTTCTCTAATTTAGAAGAACAGAATTTTCTGTGAAACAAGGAACATGAGACAAGTGATACCTATTAATATTTCACCACTGACTTTCTAGGGTTGGCTGCTAACAGACACCAACATTTTAAAACTGTTTAACACTTCCACTGAAGAAACACAAAAGAATCTTTGCTTTTTATCAGGTAACTTAAGTGTTTTCTGGGATTCAAACAGTTTCTCTATTTCTTACAAGAGAGTTAATTTGTTTAAGATGAATAAGCACTTAACAGAATTCTGTTCTTCTGATTCATATAGAGACCAATGCTTGTGCATCTTTAGAGACTCTTTGGGGAGTCTCTAATATAATCATTATAACATATAAAAGGAGATTCGACTTCATTAATTTTCCTTCCTACACACAGTTTGTTTCAATTTTCAAAACTATTTCAGAATACTTACCATACAAATAAAAATGTATAATTAGTGATTCACTTCCATTACCAAAACCTCTGATTTTGAAAATTACAAATAATATACTTCAGATGTCTGGTCTTTCTTTTTCAACTCATTAATATTTACCAAGTATGTAATATATAATATTCTAGGTGCTAGAAGTAAAGTGAAGAACATATCAAGATCTCCATTCTCAGAATTTACATTTTAGGATGATTCTTTCAAAAAAAGATCAAAGAAGATGAACAAATGACACCTACAATACCTCCTCTTGATCCCAGTCTTATAATAAAGGTACAGTATGAGGAAGAATAGTCATCTGTGTCTAGGAAAGGCAAGAGAGGTTTCCCAAAAGCTAAGTTAAGCATTCTTGGAGAAACAGAAAAATCTAAGGCACAGCTCTGTGGGAAAAACATTCAAGCTTCTGAAACAGCAATGTGTAAAGGTACAAAGATTAACAATTCCTGGAGAACTATATTAGGGTATGTGAACAGATACTGCAGTTGGTCATTCAACAGTAAGTTTCTAAAGAGGCATGGCAGACTTACCAAGATTTCTGAATATTGCATTCAAAAATTTTTTTGTTTTGTTTTTTGAGACACAGTCTCAGACTGTCCTTGACCTTGCTGCATAGCCCAAACTGGCCTTGAACTCACAGTAATCCTCCTGCCTCAGCCTCCCAGTGCTAGGATTACAAGTATGCACTTTGGTGTCAAAAATTTTTTTTAGGGGCTGAGGATTTAGCTCAGCGGCATAAGCGCCTGCCTTGCAAGCAGGCAGTTGCGAGTTCAATCCCCGGAACCGATAAAAAAGAAAAAGACAAAAAAAAAAAAAAATTTTTTTTAAAAATTATTTTATAAATACAATTATCAGCTGCAGTATAGCCAATCACTCACTACATAAATGGCTTTAGTTAGTGGGAAGGAAGAGTAGTGAATAGCTATGAAGGCAAAATACTGACTTCTGTTAAGGGAGCTTATATTACTCTTTAATACTAACTACTACACAGAGTAAGATTGTTATCTCCAATTTACAAATGAGAATGCCAAACTTCAGAGGGTAACAACATCCCTCATGTTCAAGAACTAAAATGTGGCAGAGTCAGGACTTAAGTCTGTCTAGCTCCTATGCTCATGCTTTTATCAGTATTCCAGTGGTATTGCACTGAGGGTAATTTTGCTCCCTACCTCCCAGGAGACATTTGGCAAGGTCTGGAGACAAGTTTTATAGTTATTACTTAAATGGGGTTGGGAAGGGTTATCACTGGTATCTAACAGGTAGAGACCAAGGTTGTTGCTGGATACCCTGCATATCCTATCTAAAATATTATACATTAGGTAGGTGATTTTCAAGCTATTGAGCTTAAGATTTACTATGCTTAAATCCTATCAGTTATTTAGAACATGCTAAATATAAAGCACTGAAGCCTTTAATGCCTGCAGAACAGTTGGTTACACTTCTCATCTCCCCCTCATTGATACCTTCCTGACCCTCACCTCTTTGGTAGCCTCTTCTTCCCCAGCTGTTCCTTAATTCCTCAAGGAGAGACTCTCAGCCTCTCCTCTCCCTTTTTGTGGACTCAAGTAAACTCTTTTTTAAGTCCCCAAATGCTTCAATTACCTAATCTTGAAATAAACATCCATCTAAATCTTCTCTTTTTTCTGAGTTTAAAACCTTACTAAGTGTATGCTACATCTTAAACATAAAATTTGTAAAAATCAACTCATTTTCTTTCATACTTGTCTTGTCTTTTTCTGTTCAGAACATCATATACTATATTGTCCTTTCTGAGGCTGGAAACCCAGGCATCCTTGATACCCCAACCCTCTCTTACCCTGACCATCTCAAGTGTCTTTTATTCTACCCTAAAAATTCCTTTTAAGTGCTACTGGGTGCTAACCAGAGTGGTTAAGAGATCCAAACCAAGCCTTGGGAGTCTGAACTGTACATGTCACATAAAAGTTGAGTATATTTAGGGAACGTCACTTAATCATTCAGTGATTATTTTTTATTTACAAAATGAAAAGAAAAAATTTCTTTGAGATAGGGATCTCACTGTGTTACTCAGGAAGATGCTAGACAAAGTGACCCTCTTGTTGCAGCCCCAGGAAGCTTGAATTACAGATGTTACAAAGTGTTACCTGTCTTATAGGATTTTGGAGGCTAAATAAGTTAATAGATGTGCACTTAAAAGAGCACGTATTACATAGTAAACTTAATTGTTATTATTAATTGTATTAGCTAAAAGCTAGGTAATCTCAAAAAAATTGTCTTTTGAAAATGCAATTGGAAAAAATGGAGAAATGAAAAACATGAAATTTACTATATTTGAAACTACGAAGGTATTTAAAAATTTAAAAAGGGATAAACTATTCGAACTAAGAAAATCTACAACAATGTGTGATTGTTGTAGTAGTCATCAGCTAGGGGTGTCAAGCTCAGTGGTAAAGTGCTTGCTGCCTTGGGTTCCATTCCCAGCATTACAAGAGAAAAAAGAAAAAAAGAAAAGGAAAAACAATTTAGGAATCCTCCACAACACAGCACGACTAGACTATAACGTCACAAACAAAATAAATACCACTATAAAAAAATATTCAGGGGAGGAGGAGTCTTTCCAATGCTATTAAGGAGAGTCCAAAGACAAAATTTGGCAGTGTTGTGGCCAGGGATTTAGATCAGTGGCTCAAGCACTTGCCTGGTAAGCACAAGGTCATGAGTTTGAACCCTAGCACAAAACAAAACACCACAAAACAAAAAATTGGCACTGTCACTAACATTGTGTCCCAGGAAAAAGTTCTTCACGATCCACAATAGGTCCTTTCCCATGGTAGAATGATTTCTCCTACTTGTATACTTTGATGATATTGGTCAACTCTCCCCATTCTGATTCTGTATACATAAAATACTGTTTGAATTAAAATGTGATTTCCTATATACCTCTGGCTAGAAGTGGGCTGATTACAAGAAATGGGTAACTAGTAATCTACTTATATTTCTCAATGTAATTTGATTTACACACTATTTTTTTGATCTCCTTAACCAGAAATAGTCCTGTTTCTTCTAGCCTTTTACTTATTCTGTAAGTACAGTACTTATTTACTCGGCCTCCTGATAGCTAGTTGTTTGCATAATTATCTCTTCCACAAGACTGTATGTACCTGAACATATATGAATATTACTAATTCCTTTTTTTGTTTTCTACTGTAGAAATTTAAGTAGATTCTTAAATGGTTGATGGATAAGTGAAAGGATGAATAACAGCGACACATACTTACTCTCTTCCCAAGTAAACAGAAAAACACAAAAATTGTACTTACCTTATTATTTTCATTTTTAATAATTTCTAATAGCTGGTTTATATGCCCTTCTTCTATGCATTTTTGGCCTGCTAATTGGAACAGGCCAAAATCTTCTTCTTTGAAGTCATCCTCATCTAAGATTTGCTAGTAAACACACACATAAAAAAAGCACATACACAAATAAAAACTCAATTTGGCAACTGAAATTTTAAAAATTTGTTTAAAGTCTAGATAATTTACACATAAATACATGTATGAAAATTAGGAGTACCACAATAAGTTCTTTAATGAATAACCTGGAAATCCACTATACTGAAGAAATCCATTAAAAAGATCAGCATTAAAATTATTATCATTTGGTGTTTTGGTGTTTGTTTTGTTTTGTCTTTTTGAGACAGGGTCTCACTATGCAGCTCAGCCTGGCCTTGAGCTCATTTTGTAGCCTTGGCTGATCTCAAACTTGGAATGATCCTCTTGCCTCAGCCTCCTGAGTGCTGGGATTACAGGCGTGTACCACCAGGCCCGGCCCTATCATTTAGTTTTTTGAGACAAGATCTCACTATACACTTTAGGCTGGTCCTGAACTCGAAGTAAGCCTCTTGCCTCAGCCTCCCAAGGACAAGGATTATAGGTATGCCCCCACCACACCAATCATAACTCTTTTAATTTTAATGCTAATTAAACCCGTTTTAGTGGCTCATTCTTGTAATCCTAGCACACCAGAATCTGAGGCAGGAGGATCTGAGACAAAAGAATCACTGCTAGTCTGTGCTACATAGTTGAGTTCAAGGCCAACCTGAACTACATAGTGAGATTGCCTCAAAAAACAAACAAATGAAAAAAACCCCAGGGACTGAAGATAAATAATTTGAGTGATCACAAAAGTAACAGAAACTAACTTCCTGTTCATAGTTTGAAAGATACTTAATTTTACCAACAAAACATAACAACACACACACACAAATACCCACTCTACTTACACATTTCTTTATTATGGACAGGAGTTCCTCCACAGCCATTCTTAATTATTTTTCCTAGCTTTGATTCTGAAATACTATACAAACACAATTAAACTGTGACAGTACATAACGTTTCATTCTGGTTATGTAAAAATACAATAAAGAAAATGTTAAGTTTTAATTGAAAGTAAAGTTATGACTGGCTTTATTGCACCTTTTTTTCTTTCGCAATTTTAAAGGGTATACGGTAGTTTTGAAAGGTACCAGAAGTTAAGAACCATCTAGAGTACTCCCTAGGGAAAAGACAAATATTGAGCAAAGGGCTTTAAAAAGTTAAAAGTATCTCTTTTCTGAACACTTCTTCCAAAAAGCAGACTTAAAATTCAAATTCTAATCATTCGGGAAATTTTTAATGTTCCACTGGACTAAAACTGGAATCCAACAGAATCAGGTCAGCCAAAGGGGATGAAGATTCATAAGTCCTCCACTCCACTTCTCTGTTGAAGCTATGGATCCCAGTAAAATCCGCGCCTTACACCGAGACCCGGCAATCAGCTGTCCTCAAGCGGTCACCGCCCGCGCCCGCCGACCATCATTTCCCCCCGGAGTGTTACGCAGCGCCTCGCGCTCGCAGGCAATCGGACACCCTAGCCGCAAGTGAGCGGCATCCAGAGGAAGCCATTTCTCCCAGATTCTCGTTTCAAGGCGATCGGGCCGCACCGTTTGCAGGGGGGCTAGCCGACCCTCGGCGCCGAGTTCTCCGCAGCTCACAGGCAACCTCTAGGTGAGCCTGCCCTAGACCTATCCGCGTCTACTTACCTGCCGGACCTCGCGGCTCTCTCCGTGGCCTTCGGCACCACTGGCAGAAGAGGCCGGCCCCGCCCCCTGCGCGCCCGGCCACGCCCTCGCCTGAGAGGCGCACGGAGGCGGAGCCCGACCGTCTGACGACGCTTCCCATGGCTGACAGTGCTGTGCGTAGTTCTGTGGGCCTCGGTCCCCCGCTTGCCCGTGCCTCCCGGAAGGCTACAGGTATGAACAAGGACATCCTCCCAGGTTTGGACCCTGCGAACTGGACCCCCGACCAAGTTCCACACCGAGGAGCACGCCGTCCCAGAGGAAGCTCCCCGGGGCTGTGAGCCCGAGCGCTTCTGGGAAAGACTTCCTGGCCCGACCCCTATGCCTTTTTACTGCAGTATCGGGGTTTCCTTCTACTTGGGCCGCAGCCACAGGGAAGAGGGAGTGGAGCTGCTGGGGACCCCCACGTGACCAGGGCACCGTCAGCGGGCCGTGTGCCTCTGACCCGAAACCTCAGTAGCCCCCAGTCCGGGCAGCTTCGGTGTGGAAGGACTCCCCTAACCCAGGGAGCCAACATTTGGGAGACTAAAGAGACGCAGTACCCAGATCACAGATTTTTTTAATTAAGTAACTGCGATAAAAATTCAAGCCCAAATCCTATCATTTTTTAATCAAGGAAAAATCAATTTACTGAAACAAATCAGATATTTGTATTTCATTTTGATTTGTGCACAGGGTTGAAAAATGTATAGCAGTCTAGAGTTTGTTATTTATGCAGGAATGTATGTAACCTGTACTTAACGCATTTGGGTAAGCTTGACCTTTTTATAAAAGTATGTTTGAGGTAGGGTCTCACTTGGTAGTTCAGGCTGACCTGGAACTCCCTGTGTAGCCCAGGCTGGCCTGTCACTCAGGGCAGTCCTCCTGCCTCAGCTTCCCAGAGTGCTGGGATTACAGGCTTGGACCACCACACCCAGACTGACCAATTTTTTTTGTTCATTTGTAGGTATTAAACAAACAAGTGTCTTGAAAAAAGAAGATGCTTCCAAAAGGTATGAGAACCACTTGCACAAATGTATCCACTTATCTTTTAACTCATGGCAGTAATTGAATCTTTTTAAAACAGTTATGTCATGTTTTGGAAGAAAATTATGAGAGACAAAATCAAAATTGGGGCTGGGGATTTAGCTCAGCGGCATAAGCGCCTGCCTTGCAAGCAGGCAGTCGTGAGTTCGATCCCTGGTACCGGTAAAAACGAAAAAGACAAAAAAAAAAAAAAAAAAAAGAAAGAAAATCAAAATTAGGAACTACTGGTGAAGGTATATCTGTAGCAAGGTGACCATGGGAACACTCGAATTAACTAGGTACTCCTTTGCCACCTATTCAGATACACTCTTTATTACTGTGTATGTCAGATTCACAGTCCAAGTTTTTCTCTTTAGCATTCCAAGAAACCATTTCTTTTTGTTACATCAAATCCAGGTTTTTATTTAAAAAAATAAAAGGTATTCTATACTGTCCTTTGGCTCCTAAAGAGGCAAAATATTATGTCAGAAAAGGTTTCTAGAATAGCAGTCTATAAAGAAGATCAAGATATGTGTATGTGTGACATCACTTTATTGAAGACAATTTTTTATTGGCTTTCGTCTTAATTTATTAATTTTTTTAAAAAATTATTGTCTTAATTTTTTTGTTGCTGAGACAAAATGTTACACCCAAAGTTAAAGAAGGAAAGATTTATTTTGCTCAGTTTAAAGGGGCCATAATCCACCAGCTCCAAGGCAGGATGATACATGGTAGAGGGGCAACAGGTCATGGCTGCAGAAGACAACAAAAGCGGGGCTGGGGATTTAGCTCAGCGGCATAAGCGCCTGCCTTGCAAGCAGGCAGTCGTGAGTTCAATCCCTGGTACAGATAAAAACAAAAAAGACAAAAAAAAAAAAGCAACAAGGAAGATAGTCATAAAGACTCTTTTTGTCTCTTACATTATATGCAGGGTATCTTCCTAGGGCAAGTGTAGCACTCACACCCTAATTGCAGCATCACACTCTGTAGTTTCAGTCACCTCTAAACCCTGCCCTCCCCCTATGAAACTTGGTAGAGACATACACAAACTACAACAATTATTTACTGGTCATAGGATATTCCAGACTTGGGTTAGGCCGTGTGACTATGATGTTGCTCAAAACTGATACAGTTCTTGCCTAGTGGAACAGAGAACTATCAAATAAATGCATAATTACAAATCATAATGAGTGCTATAAAAAAACCGTGATATTAGGAGGAACTAATAAGCTCAATTTAGATGAAAGTTGACTGGGTTTTCAGGGAAAGACTTCTCTAAGAAAGTAAGTAACAAACTGAGACCTGAAGGCTAAGTAAATGTTCACCAGGCAGTTAGTGATGAAAGACTTCTAGCCACAGGTGACAGCATGTGTGCAGACCCTGAAATAAGAAAAGGCTTGGCAGCTTCAAAGAATGCCTAGGCTGCTATGTGACATTCTGAGGAAGGGAAGAAAAGAGGTTAGGAGATTAGAGAGACAAAATTCTGTTCACATAGTACTATATCTAGTAGAAATGGTGAGAAGTTTAGAGTATCTAAGTGTAAATGGCAAAACTTTAAGAAACTGAATGATGAGATTGAAATTTGAAAAGTTTTAAGACATTAGAACTGGTGATCACCCAGTAATAGAGAAACTGGATAAATTTGAGAATCTATTTTAGAAAATACTGTGTGATTAACTTGGCTTTAGGAATTGCTGTAAGAATATAGTTAATATTGATTCCAACAGTGATTTGCAACTGCCCTCAACACTAATTAACCACAACATGTGAAGATTACATTTTGTACAACTTGAGAAATACTGTTAAACCAAATGTTTGGGGTTGTGGGGGTTGTTTGTTTTTCAAGACAGGGTCTTGCCATGTAGTTCAGGGTGGCCTTGAATTCACAGTGTAGCCCAGGCTGTTCTTGAACTCATGGTGATCCTCTGCCTCAGACTCCTGAGTGTTGGGATTACAAGAGTACAAACCACACCTGGCCAAACCAAATGTTTTTTGGTATGTTTCTTATTTTGTGTAGTGCTGGTGATTGAACCCAGGATCCTAGGTATGGTAGCCACAGTGCTCTACCACTGAGCTCAAGCCCCAATAAACACTTTTGGGTAGATAACTCAGGATAATGAAACAATCTGTAGGACAGCAAATTGTTGAGGGGAGTGACTATAAATTTATTTAAACTGAAATATAGTACTTTCAATCCAGCTAATTACTATTAAGACAGACATTGAGGAGATTTGCACAAATATAAAACAATTCAATTCTGTAAGGGTCAATTTGGACGTGACTCTCCCAGTACCTAACCTGTCTGCCAGTGGAGGCATTGTTCTCAGCTTAGCACTGGTGCCCTCGGCACACATAGGATGTCTTAAAGAGGTAAGATGGAACACAGACTCTTGTAAGGATTGATAACCATATTTCTAAGTTTTTGTTGTGTAGTTGAACAGAACTGGTTGCAGTCTCACTGTTTGAATCCCCACTTTATATGCTCCACTTTAGTATCTTAAGTAACTATTTGTAAGAGGACAATCTATAATCATCAACTAGTGATTTTTTACTGTTTATTTTTTTCTTTGAAAGTATATATTATTTCTACTCCTTTTGTGTTTTGTTTAGTCTCTCTTTAAATAAAATTAAAAAAAAAAAAAGACACCACAGTACCCATTGCTGATCCCGGAGTGTCATGATATGAAATCTAGCAATACTATTGCTCTTTGTTCAGAATGATTTTAGCCTGCTTTAGTTTGTTTAATCTCAACATAAATGAAGATACGGATAACTGCATGTATGTTTAAGTGTATAGGTTTGATAACCATATTACTAAGTTTTTGTTGGATAGTTGAACAGGACTGTTGACAGTCTCGCTGTTTGAATTCCCACTTTGTATGTTCCACTTTTGTATCTTGAACAACTATTTGTAAAAGGACAGTATGTAAACATCAACTAGTGATTTCTTATTGTTTATTTTTTCTCTGAACATCTATATTATTTCTACCCGTTTTCTGTTTTGTTTAGTCTTTCTTTAAATAAAATTAAAAAAAAAAACAGTGAACCAATCACAGATGCATAGTGTAAACCCATGAGGCCTGGGGCCACTGACATAAACCACAACAAACAGCATTAAAAGCTATAAACTTACAAGATAGTGGGTTAGGTTATTGTTGGATTTTTTTTTTTTTTTTTTTTTTTTGTCTTTTTGAGACAGGGTCTCGCTGTGCAGTTCAGACTGGCCTTGAACTCACTTTGTAGCCCAGGCTGGTCTCAAACTCGCAACGATCCTCCCACCCCAGCCTCCCAAGTGTTGGGATTACAGGCATGAGCCACCACGCCCAGCTTATTGTTGGATTTTAAAGCATGGAATGTTGGAGAAATAAAATTTATACAATAAACATACATAAAGGTATGTATTTATATGCAAGATAACTGTAATATCCACCTTCATCAGAAAGAAGTTTGTGCTCTCATTGTTTATTTTTATGCCTAGACTTTGTAATTGTAATCTGAACAACTACTTCTAAGATAACAATATTCAATTATTAATTAGTGTATATTATAGTGTATAGTATACATTATAGTGTTTAGTGTATATTATAATATACAATATATTAATTGGTGTTAATTTCCTTTTAAAAAATTCTGTATCATTTGTATTCTTTTTTTTCTGTTATGCTTTTAAAATAAAAAATTTGTACAGTTAAATACATTAATGTTTTATTAAAATTTTAGGAAAGCAGAACTGGAAGCAGCTGTGAAAAAGAAGATTGAGTTTGAGAGAAAAGCTCTGCATATTGTCGAACAGCTATTAGAAGAGAACATTACAGAGGAATTCCTAGTGGAATGTGTATGTGTTGAAAAATTATTAGTGTTATAGTATAATACCTTTAAATCTCTGCAAAATGACACATCTTTTATTGAAATCTTAAATTTGTTCTCGGTCATTAGATGCTGGTACATACATTATAAATCATGCATTTTAGCTGTCTTCATTTTTTCATTTTTTGAGACAGGGTCTTGCTTGTAGTTCAGTCTGGACTTGAACTCACTATGTATTCCAGGCTAGTCTTGAACTCATTCTTGGCAATCCTCCTGCCTCAGCCTTCTATGTGCTGGGAGTACAGGTATGAGCCACCAGCCTGGCTTTAAATCATGCATTTTAAGATAAGCAACTACTTGTGTCATAACTTTGAAATGCATTAAGAAAAGAAACAATTACACTACAAAATGACTATATTTGAAAGTAATGTATGTGTTAAAATTACTGAGAATGAATTTTAAATGTTCTCACCTGAAGGAAATAAGTATGTGAGATAATATGCATGTTATATCCTGATTTGCTCATTCCACGATGTAGATATGTATCAAGATATTATATTGTGTCTCCTTAATATATATAATTATGAATCAAAGTAAATTTTTAATTTAAAAAATTAAGAAAATTTACATTTTATTTCTAATTTATAGTTCTTGTAGTCTGCTATATCCTTAGATTTCTCTCTATAGTAATGATTACAAGTGTCAGTTTTCTAATATTCTGTTTTATACTATGTTAAGTAACAGATTTTTCTTAATTATTTCATTGATTTTGATTTTTTTATTTTGATATTTTAAATACTCAAAATATACTTTGACTTAACTCACAACAGAATTAACTTTTGTTTTCTTGAAAAGCTTTATTAAAATTTTAAATGAATAGCAAAATTTCTTTTATATTCTCAGTCCTTAAGAGAAAAATTAAAACTCAGAGATTTTTTTTTAAGAATAGAAAGAATTTGAGAGAAAAAAACTTCTGTCTGAGAGGGGCAGAATGGGGCCCAGAAAGTGGATTGAAAGTAGCTTAGGTAATATGGATCCAAGGACAAATCATCATCATAAAAAAATCTTGAATACCAAAAAAAAATATTTTTTTAATTACCTCAACAAGTTACAATCTAGGACCTGTGATACAAAAGCAAACTCTTACCTCCATCCAATTATCAGCTGCTTATTGGTCTCTTTGCTTTCTCTCCTTGGCATTCTCCAAGTGTTGATTATATCTTTTGTGACTTTTTTTTTTTTTTTTTTTTTGATGGTTGGAAGGAAGTCCAGGATTGAAAAGAAAGGCCAAAATACATGTGAACAATGCAAGTCAAGAGTAGGAAGAATTTATTGAGAGAAAGGAAACTTCTGTCAAAGAGAGACAGAAGGAGGCCCAGAAAGTGGGATGCCCTCAGAGATTTTTCTAAACAAGAAGAATATGAACATAAACATGTTGAAGTAGATAGTGATAACTGCATCTGAATCTATATATGTTAAAGAGACAAACCAAAACTGTTTCATTTGAAACGTAAAACTCTTATTCTCAATAGAGTACTTCAATCCCTGTAAAAACAGAAAGATACCTTGTTGAAAAATATTTGAAAGTTAGAAGGATTGAGATTAAACATAAAGTCAAAAAGAAAATATTTGGTATTAATTTATCACAACTTCATATTCTCCTACAGTTTTTTAAAAAGCAGAAAGATTTTTGCACAAAATTTTGTTTAGGAGTCATAACACCACCTTTTATATGCTTTTTAAAAAATTATACTTTAAAAAGATAAAATTACATTTTATTACTTGATGTGGTTTAGGTGAATTTCTAGAATAGTGCTTTTTTTAAAAAATAGTACTTACTTTAAAATAAAAGATACTGTCATCATTTAGTTTTAGTATAGTTATGACCCTACCTTTTCCTGCTGCCCCAGATTTATTTCAATTGTGTACTGTACAAAGATGTTTAATCTGGTATGACAGTTTAATAGTAATTATCATTTTATAATGTTTATTATATGTCAAACACATCTTTGAAAACTTTTCCTTCATTTTCTCTAATTTTAACTTCAGACTTATGAAGTAGGCACCTTTTTTTTTTTTTTTTTTTTTTTTAAGAGAGTTCTCACTATGTAGTTCAGACAGACCTTCAACTCACTGTGTAGTCCAGGGTAACCTTGAACTCAAAGCAGTCCTCCTGCCTCAGCCTCCTTAGTGCTAGGATCACAAGCAGGTACCACCACACCCAGCGAGATAGATACTGTTATTATCCGTGTATTTTCAGTTGAGATTCTTAAGAACTAGAGACCCAAGAAATGCCTTTTTCCATAAATCTGAGAGTAAATGCCCTTCTGATTTCATTATAGGGGAAGTTTATCACACCTGCTCACTACAGTGATGTTGTGGTTGAACGTTCAATTATCAAATTCTGTGGTTATCCTTTATGTCAGAAGAAGCTGGGCATCGTAAGTACTACTTTTTTTAAAAAGGCTTTTTTTTTATTTACCATAATACTTTGTAGAAGGAACAGGAAAAGAAATGTAAGGTCATTAATAACTTGGGTAAGCCAAAAATATGTCATGTAGATGACTTAATCTTATAATTTAAATTCTTGTTTATTACTCAGATTCTTTTGTAAGCTAAACTTTCTTTTCTTTAGGTACCAAAACAGAAATACAAAATTTCTACCAAAACCAATAAAGTCTATGATATTACTGAAAGAAAGGTAAGTTTAAAGGCTTCTTTCAATGTGTCAGTTAATTTTTAATATAATGTTGACTAGAATTTAAAAATAAAACTTGCCTGTTAAAAAAGAATCATGTCAAAAATTTGTTGTTGTTTAAAAGTACTTGAATTAAAGTAGTACTAAAAATCATTCCTTGTGTAAGCTTTAATTAAAACTTGAATACTTAAAAATCTAAAGTGCATATTGGCAAAAATCTGGGAAAGTAAATCATAGAACAAGATCCAGTAGCAGACTCGCCACATATGTGGATACATTTGATACATGACGGTAGAAATATTGGATAGTCATTGGGGAGAGGAAGGGCTTTTCAGTAATCCTGATACAGTTGTTATCCAGATGGAAAAAATGAAAATGACCCCATCTGTCATTCAAAGCAGATAGATTAAAGAACTAAATGTAAAAGTAGATCTTTTTTGAAAGTAGTATGAAAGATCATAAACTCAGAGAAGAATATCTTAATATAGAAAATTATAATCCATGGAAGAAGAACCGATATACTTTCTACATTAAAGCTTAAAACTTTCATTTATTAGAGGTTTCCAAAAAGTGAAAAGCCAGAGGTAAATATTTCCCACCTATAATAGACCATAGATTCATATTGAGAGTATATAATAAATAAACTGATAGGAAACTTTTATATAATACATTTGAATGACTAGTATGACTATATTAAGTACATTTTTTGGTGATGCTAGAGATTGAACCCAGACCCTTAAGCATGCTAGGCAAGTTCTCTTCCACTGAGCTACATCCCCAGCCACTTGGCATAATGTTTATGAGCACATCTTTCTATTTCTTTGTACATACCCTAAAGCAACTTTAATTTTTGCCTGTGTACACCAGTATAGTATGTTTATGAGAGAATGTTCATAGCTGGGTTAGCCAATGTGGTATATGCATACATTGAAATATTTAGTCTTAAAAGGAAGGAAAGTCTGACATGTTACAATATGGTTGAGCCTAAAGGACATATTAAATGAAGTAAGCCAGGGTAAAAAGACAAATGTTACTTGATTCCACTTAAATGAGGTATGTATTATAATCAGATTCATAAATAGAAAGCAGAATAGTGCTTTTCAGTGAATGGGAAATGTGGAGTTACTGTTTAATGGGGATAGTGTTCAGTTTTGTAAGGTGCAAAGACTTCCAAAGATGAATGCCAGTGATGATGCAACAGAATGAATTTAATGGCACTGAACTATACAATTAATGGCTCATATGGTACATTTCACATTATGTATATTTTACCAAAATTTTAATAAACTGTCACTAAAAACTTCATAAATAAGGGGCTGAGGATTTAGCTCAGCAGCATAAGCACCTGCCTTGCAAGCAGGCAGTCGTGAGTTAGATCCCCGGTACTGATAAAAAGGAAAAAGACAAAAAAAAAAAACTTCATAAATAACACTGAAGTGATAGCAAGAAATTAGAAACAACTCAGTGTCCATAAACAGTAAAGTGTAATACACTAATATAGTTCAATGTAATATATGACGAAAAAGCTATAACTACAAATTTTAAAAACAAAATTTGAACAAAAGAAAAGAATAACAATACTATTTCATTCAGATAAAGTTGCTGTATAACCAAAGTTGAATGCTGTTCTACAGGGATATACAATAGGTAATGAAGCTAAAGAAAAGCAAAAGAATGATTAATACCAAACGTATTATCTCTGGGAAATGTGGAGAGCTATACTGTTAGGGAGGAACACATAAAAACCTTCAAAGGTACTGTACCTTATTTCTGACCAAAGGTAATAGAAGATTCATGTGTTTTTGTTTTGCTCTTTCAACTATACATTTGTGTTTTATTCTTTCTTCTTTATATTGGTTGTTAACATATACTCTTCAGTCTTTTTGCAGCAATTTTTGTTACAAAGCATCTAAGTATTTTGAAGCACAAATTCCCAAAACTCCAGTATGGGTTCGAGAAGAAGACAGGTAATTTAAATCATTATTAATATACATTCATTCATTTTTCTAATAATTTCTTTTTTTTTTGAGCTAAGTTGAGAATAGGTTTAGTTTTCAGTAGTGTTATTTTTCACACATTTTTTGGGGAAATGTTTCCATTTTTAGAATAATTATTAAGAATTTTTGCCTCAGCCCATGTAGCTCTTGAGGTTCTTGGGGTGAAGGACCCCAAGAGGGTGAGAAAATAAAGAGACAAAAGCTAGGGTCAGGTGGAGCCCTTCCTCTCCTGATAGAAGAAACTGCTCAACCAGTGTAGCATGTTTATTTAAATACTTAGAAGAATGATGTCAATTTTAACCCCTCTGTAACCCACTGCTGGTATTATCTAGGGGCTTGGTGTTTTTCTGGATGGAAGCAATTTCTTCAGGTGGCTTTCCCTGGGTACTCTTTGTTTTTAGGATGACCATGCCACAACCACGTGGAAGCCCTGCATGTGTGGTCAGTTTCCAGCTTCAACAGCTCTCAACGTATTTTACACTTAAAATCCGAATACATGCAAATTCTATTTGTTTACTGTTTTAGCTTTAATCACCAAACTGGAGCTTTAACTTTAACTTTCTACTGTGCCAGAAATGTGTATGAACCTTGATCATCTCATAGTTCTGAATTAAGAATAGTAAATGTTTTTAGAAGATACTAGGTCTTGGAATCCAAGTGAACTCACTTAGAAACTGTGTATACTAAAGTTAAAAAGTTTTACTAATTCATTTCATTTTTATTAAAATTAGCACACTGTCAGCAGCACAAGCACTTGCCTGGCAAGTGCAAAGTTGTGAGTTCAATGCCTGGTACAAAAAAAAAAACAGCACAATGTTTTATAGATTTAAAGAGACCCAGTTTTTTTTTTAAAAAATAGAGTTTTGTTTGTTTGTTTGTTTGCTTGCTTGTTTTTACAAAAAAAAAGTTTATGGTCATTGCAGAGGTTTTGCCTCTTGGGGGATACTTAAACATCTGCAGTATTTTGCTAGATGCCAAATTTGAAAAAATTTGTCATAAAGAATGAAGCAATGTGATTCTATATAAAGGTAGCAAAAATCATTATGGTAATTGGACTATAT
Organism: Cavia porcellus; assembly: GCF_034190915.1. NCBI lineage: Eukaryota > Metazoa > Chordata > Mammalia > Rodentia > Caviidae > Cavia > Cavia porcellus. The sequence goes on from NW_026947484.1 coordinate 114,105,258, forward strand.
TGTCTAGAAAGTTCAAAGGCTAAATGAGATTAAATAATACCCCATATAATTCATAGCTAAGTGTTACAACAACTCATTGTGGGAATAGAGTGAAGATCTATACTAACTAACCAAAATGTAATGAGATGCAATTAACTAAAGCACTTTGCCTCAAATTAAGAAAGCTTGAAGTCTTACCTGATGGCTATTATATTGTACCCCACTCTTAAATTCAACTGTGGTGATGACAGTGCCTCTGATAACAGATCTTTGCCTGTCAATCCAATCCTGTGTAGTTTCAAATATGTAAAATTTACCCATGGCCTTAATTGAATTAAACATAATGAGGACTAAATTGTTCATTGTTTCACAAATAACTGTCAAATTTCTCATCTGGGGATTATAAGATTATTGCGTTGTCCAAGATAACTGGAAAATTGCCCTTTTTTTACTTTTCACTCTCTTTTTCTCCTGTTTCAATATTTCTTTCACCAGACACCCATTTCAACCTTACAACAGTGATATATTCCATTCCCCAAGACCAGTGTTTTCTTAAATTATTGTTAACTTTGTTTCCAAAAGGCTCCTATATGCATTAAATTTAACCCTGTGTGCGTGCCGTCTTACATATGCCCCAAACTGTTTACCAAACCACCTTTTATGCTATCTCTTATTTTTTTCCTCATACTTACTTTAAACATAGTTATTGGTACTTCTTTTAGCTAATTTCTTTCCTTTAATCTTTTCCTAATATCATGCCATATTATGTTCAGAAGCCTACTTTCCCCCAGAAATTAAAACCCTGTCACTTTGTTCTTAAAATTCTTACTTATATGTCCTTGGCTACCTCACTAAAAAAAATGAAAATGGAATATGTTTGCCTAATCTAAACTAGTAATTTAAATCCAGAATGTGCATTATGTGCTTAGTTCCTGGCAGGAGCTACACATGGACGAGTACATACACACGCAAATGTATAAAAATCAACCTGTTTCCAGGCACTGTGGTGCACACATTAGTCTTAGGAGGTTGAGCTAGTAACATTGTTGTGAGTTCAAGGCCAGCCTGGGTTGTATAGTAAACTTGAGGTCAGCCTGAACTGTATGGTAAGATCTTGTCTTAAAAACAAACAAACAAATGAAAAACTTGTGAGTTTAATAATTAATTGAGATCGCAGAACAATTTTTTACCAACTGTATTGGGTATATGCAATGTAAGTGACTAAGATTAGGAAGTCGCCTAATGAAAAATAGTAAACAAAAGTAAGAAAAATTAATGGCGGTGGATTGGGGTATTGAACACAAACTCACTTGAAATAAGGAGTACATAGTAGTCCTCTCTTGGCCATGGTTTCACTTTCTGTTTCAGTTAACCCACTGTCAACTGTAGTCTGAAAATGTTAGATGGAAATTTCCAAAAATAAACAAAACTTGATATAAGTTTTACATTTCACAGCATTCTGAGTGATAAAAAATCTCCTATTTCTGTCCTGCCAGAATATGAATCACTTCTTTTTCCATTGTATCCATATTGTATACACTACTCACCTGTTAGTGACTATTAAAAAACAAACAAACACACACATATATGCCGTGTATGGTTTGGTACTATCCACAGTTTTAGGCATCCTCAGCGGGGTGGAATCTTGTAATGTATCTCTCATAGATTAAAGGAAATTTCTGTATATTGGGACAAGAAAAGGATAATGATAGCCAGTAATAAGAGGCCAAGTTAAGTTTGGTTTATTCTCAAGTACTGGGAAACCAGCAAAACTTTTTTGAGCAGAATTTAATATGGTGTTGGTTTAAAAGAAGAATTCTTCTTTAAGAAAGAATTACAATTAAAGAGCTTAAGGAAGGAATCCCTAGACTTAACCTAACAGCTTCATTAAACAATCTCAAAAAGGCTAAATTTTTTTAAGCTAGTGATAGATTCTGAATAAGACCAGGATTCTGTTCATTTTCCACATGATTAGAAGAAACCAATAAGTAATCTATAAATATATATTTGTCCCATTGTACATACTATAACAGTAACCCTTAATTTTATATTTTATTTTTCAGTTTTATAACCGTATCAGTTTATTTTTTATCTAGATGTAGCAGTGTTACTTTCACTTTACATTGTTAGGGACAAGATTTATTCCAATATCATTTAATGAGTCCACTAGAGGTCACTGTTTTTTGCACAAACTTTTTAGGGATTGTTTTTTGGTGTGTTGTTTTTTTGTTTTGTTTCATTTGGTCTTTCTTTTCCTTTTTTAAATTTTTATTTATTTATTTATTTGGTTTATTTCAATGTTTGTTAAAGATCAGAATCCTAGAATTCGCTATTTGGAAAAATTTGTTTAGCATATAAAAGTTGTTGAGACATATAAGTTCTGTGGAATGTGACACTTAAAAGAAGATCTCTCTGTTCATAGATGGTAAAGGGAATAATATTCAGAACTAGTCTTTTTTCTTTAAAGGGAAAATGTGACCCATTTTAAATAGGTATCATTTAGTATTTAATGCAGAAATATATTATTAGCTTAGTCATTGTACTAAGTAAAATTATTACCATAGTAGTAAATTAACAAATTTTAAAATAAAAGTAAAAATTTAAATCTACTGAAAGAATTAGATACCTTGTTGCAATGACTTCTAAATTGACTACTATCATGAATGCATTTTACACTGTGACCTGATGTATGCATATAACTGGGGGGAAAAGTTATTGAAATATCCATGTTATTTTCTACTCTTGCTTTTGTAAAATGCTGGTGGCAGTTCCCTTCGTCTGAAATTTGTTAACTGTTGCTTAGGTTTTTAAGTGTTTTATTGTAGAAGAGCTGCTTATCAGCATTAGACCTCATTCTGTCTCCTCATTTGGAAAAGTAGAAAGTTGCACTTAACCTATTCCTTTTAGTTCTATTATTTAAAAGTTCTGAGTCATTGTGTCTTTAGTCACTGCTACTGTCGTGAAGTTTTTTAGATAAGGAAATGTCTTATTTATAAATGAAAATTATCAGCGTAAGACTAGATAAACATACTATCTTATAACGAAGTCTGATTAAAGAATAAAAGTTACTGGCTTTAATAATTTGAATTCTTTAGTCTATAAAGATAAAGGTGATAAAGGATGGGACCAGTTTTTAAATTACAAAGAAAAGTCAGAAATATTTTAGTTTATATCCTGAACAATCTAAAGTTGACCTCTTTGGGGACACCCTGGTCTTATACACCTTTTGGAAATAGAATATCAATTTTGATCCTTCATTATTATGAACACACACCAGTATAAGTTTATTTTTCAGATTCTAAATTACTAAAATCTAGTAGTGTCCCTTAAAATTTATGAGCCATAGCATAGTATGTTTATTTTCTTATCAATACAGATGTGTACGTGACTACAAGAACAATTTAGACAAATTCATAGTAAATTTTAGTACCATACTTAGATCAAGACTTTGGAATCAGAAAGGCTTTGAAGTCCTTCATTTTTAAGATCTGAGAAAATATCTGAAATTTATCCTTAAAAGACAGGGAGAGCAACAGAACCTTTCACAAAATGAGTCTTAATCTCCTGTTAAAAACAAAGCATTGACCTGGAATGGTTTAGGTTATAAAGCAGTATGATGTTTCTCCTTGTGTCAATTAGTAATTTTTTACCCATTTAATGGCCAAAAATAGACTACATACAGTTTTGATACACTGAGGCTGTGTGCTGATTTAGGGAGTGATATGTTTATGTTTATAAGTCATCTTTGGTTCAGTTTAGGCTCAGAAAAGTTTTTGAAGGAGGAAATTTTCATGAATTGTGAGCCAGAAGCTATAAAGGAAGAACAAACAATGAAAAACAAATGTGATTTTGTAGACCAAATTGGAGTGAATGGTTAATGCTGACAGAGCTAAAAGCGCCATCATGTGGTCCAGAGTAGGGGATTTTCACACATCATTTCTTGGCAATAAACATAGTATAATCTCAGAGATGCGGAAGCCAAAAACCTCTGCAGAACTAACTTTTGTAACCTCTTCCTGAAGAGCCACCTCTGTTGCTCATTGTGCAAAATAAAAGCTTTCCAAAACAGATTTTAATATCTCAAAATATTTTTTGGAAAGTTCCCACTATGGGGGAGTTATAATATGCTGCTTCCATTGATTGTACGTTTTATATACATACATATATATCTCCAATAATAAAGACTGTACAAAAAATGTATATATACCTACACACACACTTTAGGAAAAGAAAAACTTGTGTGAATACTTTAATATTAAATGCCTTAAGACATTTGAGATTAATGGTCAAAAGCTACCTTTGACCTCTACAGTTACAGGAGGTGCTCAAGTGGTGGCCATTAGCTTCCAACATTTATTAGCACAGTGAGCTGCTGCTTGGGTAACCTGGATCATTGAAATTGCTCCACATGGTTTTTCAGTTTCTTCTCTAAGGACTGGTGGTATAGTGGGTTTTTTGCAATATACAATATTCCCTAGAGTCTCCCATATAAGGGTAATACCATCTGCTGAAAAAACATCATACTATATTTCTTTTCCTGAAGTGTGTATACATTTTTTGGCAGACTCTCTATATGTACACACATGCATGTGTATATGTACATATTTTAAGTAACATGCATATACATTCATATATACATACATACTCAAGTTATTCCTAGTTTTAGGTTTACTTTGGTAAACTTAATCATTTAATTTATGTCTTAGTAGAAATAAAATGAAACATGAAGGAAGTTTTAACTGAGCTGGCTACTTGTTTTTTTAGTTGACCTCCCAGAACCAGATGCAGGGCAGTTTGAATTGTGAAAAAGGGAATGGAAGATATTTAGCATAAAAGAGGAAGAACGATTTTAACAAAAAGTTAAAAGTTCATCCAAGAAGTACAGAAAAGAAAGCTAGGTAATTTAGAGCCTTTAACAAATTGAGATTATATATTGAACCTTTCCTCTTAATTCCTGAGTAAACTCAAATTTATTTTAATATCTGGTACCATTCTCTATTTTATACATTGGGAATCAGGAGTAGTAGTGTCAGTTAAACAGTTAACATCAAGAAATGGGGGTTGGGGATTTAGCTCAGCGGCATAAGCGCCTGCCTTGCAAGCAGGCAGTCGTGAGTTCAATCCCCGGTACCGATAAAAAGGAAAAAGACCAAAAAAAAAGATTCTACTAAACATCAAGAAATGACAATGAGTGTTTTCTTTGCCGGAAGTCAGAAAAATTAAACAAAAGAGAATTAAAGTACAGAAAATTCCTATGAGAGGGATTAAGCAAAGGCGGTGTCCTCACAACCTTTTTTGTGGTATCCTTTTTAGGAATCTTTTTTCTGACATTAATCGCAACATGCTGAGGAAAGATTGAAGACTTAAAAATCCAGCTTGAGTTTTGAAACTAGATTTATTAATTGTTAGCTATGTGATCTGAGGAAGTCAGTTAACCTCTCAAAGCTTCAGTTTCCTTACCTGTAAAAAATAAAGTTGTAACCTGTGTGAAGATAAAATAATATATAAGCTACCAAGGGTGCAATTTAGAAGAAAAAGTATTGGAGAACAATGATGGTGACAGCTGTACAATACACGTGTGCTTAAAGTAAATGCACTGAACTATATACCTAAAAATGCATGAAATAATAAATTTTTTTTTATCTGTACCGGGGATCGAACTCATGACCGCCTGCTTGCAAGGCAGGTGCTTATGCCGCTGAGCTAAATCCCCAGCCCCAATAAATTTATTTTTATAGAAAAAGGTAAAACAAAATAATAGAATAACAATAATGTGTTACATGTTATCTTTAAAGTAGTTGTTCAGGGTAAAAGATATGGGCACAAAAATTTCTCCAATTGATATTAGCACAAATCTTCCCTTGTAATGAATTAAGGAACATGAATAGTATAACTTGCATTTCTTCCCTTCTCCCTTTCCTATCTATTTATATCCTTTCCCCCTTGCCTATTTATTGTGCATTTTAGACCTTATTTACTCAAAGTTTTTTATACCAGGGAAACAATGTGATGTTTATACATGTGAATCAGATTTATTTCACTATGAGTATGGTCTTAAGTTATATCTATTTACCTATAAAAGTCTCAAATTTATCCTTCTTTATGGCTGAGCAGAACTCCATTGTGTAAAAATATCACACACTTCTGTTTTATCCTTTCATTGGTTGTTGGGCATCTGGGTTGTTTCTAAGACTTATCTGTTATAGACTGTGCTCCTATAAACATGGGTGCATACATATCTCTGTGGTATGTTTTTTAATTCTTCTGGGAAGATACCCAAAAGGAGAAGAGCTGGGTAGAATGGAACCTCTAATCCTAGTTTTTTGAGGAATCTCCACACTGATTTCCACAGTGGTTGCATCAGTCTGCACTGCTACCAACAGTGGAGAAGGGTTCCTTTTTCCCCACACCCCTGCCAGTGTTTGTTATTGGTTGATTTTTTGATGTTCGACATTCTTTCTGGGGTGAGATGGAATCTCAGTGTTACTTTAATTTGCTTCTCTCAACCTATAATGTTGAACATTTTTTTCAAATATTTATTTGCCTTTTGTATTTTTTCTGAAAAGTACATATTTATCTCAGATGCCTGTTTTTGGTTTGGGTTTTTTAATTTGGGGGGCTCTGGTGTTTTTCAGTACTTTATACGTTCTCAATAAAAAGTCCTTTATCTGAGGGCCATTTGGCTAAAATTTTTCCCATTCCATGTTGTCTTTTCACTGTTGGTGATTTCTTTTGGTGTGTAAAAGCTTTTTAATAAGACAAGATCCCAGTTGTTGATTCTTTGAAGTTGGATTAGTAAATTTACTGTTACATATATTTTATCACAACTTTTAAATTTAATACATTTTTATTTACTTAATTGTGTAACTTGAGCCTAGAAGCTGGTGCATGCTAAGCACTCAGTCTGCTAATGAACTACAAATGCCTCTGGCCCTTTACCTACCTACTATGTAGTAGGCACTTACATATATTAATTTTTCTTTTATGTTCAGAAACTAGATTTGCTTTTAATTTTCAAAAATATCAGGCCTGGTGCAGTGTTGTGTACTGCAGGCCTACTTACTTAGGAGGCAGAGAAAGAAGGACTATCTGAGTTCCAAAGGTCAAGGCTAACCTTAGCAACATAGTGAGTTTTCATCTCCAAGAGAGAATAAAGTTGTGGAGCTGGGGATTTCTCATAAAACTATTTTAAGTTGTTGCATCACAATAACATTTATGCTAGGTGTGGTGGTGTACACTTGTAGTCCCATTACTCGGCAGGTCCAGAGGCCATGGCAGAAAGGTAACTGAATTTGAAGCCAGTGTGAGATACATAGTGAGTTTAAAGCCAGCTAGAATGGTAGAGCAAAACCCTGTCCCAAAAAGACAAAAAAAAAAAAAGTTTACATTTTGATTAGGCATACTCAGATCTCATTCTTTTTGGTATTCTTTCAAGATCTTAAAATAACTTCCAGTTTGTGACCACAACCTCCATCTCATCTGCAGCTATTAGTCTGTTTTTAACCTCATTTTGACCTCTTTGTCTCCCCCAGCTTTGTTCTTCTGGATTGGCAGACCCTTATATTTTTTTCTTGGGTCCTGTCAGCCGTTACAGTTTTGTCTTCTCAAGACTATGCTAGGTGGTTTCTCCTTTAACCTTTTGTCCTGTCTACCTTCTCAAGCTTCAGACATATTTTATTTTTCTGTGATAAGATTGCTAAACATGATTGGAGGAAGCTCTCAAATTAGAACATTAGTACTTTAAGCTATCTCACTTAATACAGTTCTCACAGCATTCTTAAGGAAATATTATATTATCTGTTTTATAGATGGTTGAACTGAGACTTGGAGGCTTGTAGTGATATAGGAAAGGATACCTGGCTGAGATAGAGAAATTTGACATTTAAGCCCAGTAGATTTGTCTGGCACCAAGCCTACCCTCTGCATTCTTTTGGCCTTGTTCACCATTGTTTACTCCATTTTCTCCTCTTCATTTCTTACTAGCTATGTGATACATTCAGATCTTTTCTGCTAAACCCTGAAGCTACTGATTTATTGAAACAGTTGAGGACATTGAGCAGCATCTCTTTCAATATTATTTTCTTCATATGGGCTCTACTTCTCTTTCTCCTCATTGCTAATATATCACATTCCTCTTTGTTAGTGATTATATTCTCTCTTCAGGACTTTACCTTATGACTTATTCTCCCTCTGTTGAGATTTCCTTTTATACTGATTCTCCTCCTTAAAAAACAAAAAAAGAAAAATATCCATTAGATTTACCAATCTTATAATAATTGGTGATAAGTTACCAAGAGCCATTTCAGAGGAGTGATTGGTATAGAGTCCACAAGGCAGAGAATTGATAAGTGAATAAAAGATAAAGGAATTGAAAATGATGAGTGCAGTCTTCTTTACTGACAGGACCCAAGAAAAACATATAAAGGTCTGCCAATCCAGAAGAACAAAGCTGGGGGAGACAAAGAGGTCAAAATGAGGTTAAAAGCCTATGTGGTTGAAGGACAGGGCTAGGATTTTTTGTTTTTATAGAAGTAGAGTAGCTTTAAGCATCACAGCATTTTTTTTTTTAAAGGAAGGAGTGTGACTATGTGAATAAAACCCCAACACAAGATTCATAGGGTTAACTTCAACAGCCTTTGTATACAAACTGATGTCTTTTTTTTCCCCCTTTTCAGGTAGACTGATTTTCTTGAACAGCTTTAGGTTCACTGTAAAAATTAACAGAAGGTAGAGAGAATCCTCATAGATCCCCCCTGTACAAAGTGATCTATATTTATAAGCCCAACTGAAATGATTCCTCTCTGAAACTTTGATTGGCTCAGGAACAAGTTTTTCCTTCGTCTCTAATTTACTATTGCAGCATTTCTTGTGGAACTTAACAGATACTGTCTTGAATTATTTGGTGTAACTGTGATTTAAAATTTTTTTTACCATTACAGTAGCTTATATGACTGACAGTTAATATGAAAACTTACACAGCCCAATTTTTAAATTATAGTAAAACAGTCCCTTTGGAGAGGGCATGTGGACTTCTCTGCTGAACAGCTATTATTTGTACTTGTTTCAAGACTTATAACATGATACTCTTTCTTAGTATTACCATCACGTCTTTCCTAGTATTACTATCACGTCTTTCCTAGTATTACCATCATGTCTGTGACTAGCTAATTATAGGTAGCTGCTATGACTAGAATTTTATTGAGTGGAAAGCAGTGGGCAGATAGGATAATTGGAATGCATGGAAGAGCATCCTCTTAGCTAAGAGGTAACGGAAAATTAAAAGTAAATCACTTTGAAACAGTTCTGTGCTCATCAACTTTAATTTTTTAATTTTAGTCTTAGAGATTCTTGAGCTGCTTAAGAATCTCCTGAGCAGGAATGGCAACTAATTGACCTAACCCTATATGCCTCCTGATTTGTGGTACTAAGAAGCACTATGATAGGAAAGAATGGCTTAGTTAGTGGGGCTTTCCTCAACTGAGAAGATTGACAAGAGAGCCCGTTCCCTATCATGCCTCCTGTGTTTGAACAAAAGACAAATGTATTGTCTAGAGAATAGTTTCATCATTGATGTTAATAACACAGATATTTAATAAGATGTTGATGTTTAATACAGAAAAATAATTGTGACTCGCATTTTTTACTGGTAGCCTTGAAATGTCATAATTCAAAGGAGTTTGGCTTTCTTCATATATTAAAATATGACCTTTTAATTGAAAAATGTGCAGCATCACAAAGTCAATGGACTCTTACTTCGGGCCATAAATGAGATTTATATGTCAAGTGCATTACCTTGTCTGTAATGTACACATAGGCCCATATCAGTAAGTGTGTTTGCAGATATGTGGGTGTAGGGGGGTTTTTTGTTTATTTGTTTGTGTTTTTGTTTCTTGGCTTTTTGAGACAGGGTGTTCCTATGCAATTTGGGCTGGCCTGGAACTCGCAGTGTAGCGCAGACTGGTCTGGAACTTGGAATGATTCCCCTGTCTCAGCCTCCCGAGTACTGGGATTACAGCAGTGTGCCACCATGCCCAGCCAATGTATTTTATAAGTACTGGTGTTTGAACTGAGCCATTTTTAAAAAATCTTTAATTTGAAACAGAGTCTTACTAAGTCGCCCAACCTGTCCTTGAATTTTGAATCTTCCTGCCTCAGCCTCCTGTGTAGCTGGGATTATAGGCCTGCACCACCATACCTAACTCTTAGTTTCATTTTGTATATTATGTTTTTCAGTTTTTAGAAGGCATATTTGGGGATTTGGAGGTATAACTCAGTGAAAGAATACTTTCCTGGTATGTACGATTCTCTGACTTCAATCCCCAGCACCAATAAATAAGTAGGTAGGTAGGTAGGTAGGTAGGTAGCATTTTCAGAGTCACTTTAGAAGTATTTTTCCTGTCCTTATGAATTCATTTGGTATTTGTTCCTTTTTTTGTCTGGTGTGAGTATGTGTCTGCATGTCACTGTCTGTGATGTTTGGAAGAATATGCCTCCCTTTTTAATATCATGATGGCAAATGAGATTTCTGATATTGAATAGCCAATTTGTTCTTAGAGTTAAAGTAAATCACTCAAACTACATAATGAGGTATGTGATCATAATATATATACACTATAAATGTTTAAGTGTTTTAAAAGATTTATTACAATAAGACACAATGGTAGTAATCTCCTTCAAAACACTTCTCTTTGCTATGAGCATACTTGTTTCATCATCTTTACCACTTTTTGAAGCAGTTCTAGAAATCGTCTTTGGTAAGTGTCTTTACAAGATGTTATTTAAAATATAGTGAATGAGCCAGATGTGGTACCAGTGTGCACCTATAATCCCAGCATTTGGGAAGCTGAGGTAGGCAGTTTGAGGCTAGTCTGAACTATGAAGTGAGGCTCTGTGTCCAAAAACAAAAAAATAGTGAATAGTGCCGAGTGCCATCCAATGGAAAAGCTAACTTATAAAAATGGTATAATATGGCCTCATCTACCTTATTTACTGGATCTGTTTAGTTGGGATCTCTAGCTCTTGCCCAAAGTCAAAATGACTGTGAAAGGTAAATGTTTTTAACTGATGTGTAACATTAAGGCAGCCATGACAGTGTGACTAAAGATACTCAAGAAAGAAGACTTCCCAAAACTGTTTCAGACAATAGCAAGAACAATAGAATAAGTGTTTTTGAAGCAAAAAGGAATATCTTGAGGGAAATTAATGGCAATCTGTCTTTTTCTTAATGGGACTTTTTACATTTAAACATTCACCGTATTTATCATACCTCATAATTCACACTCATAGTACAATATAACTGCTTTCTCAGAAATTAAAGATACTTATTGGCTATATAACAGTATTATAAATGTACTGTAAGCTACCCTGAAGCAGCTTGAAGAAAATATCCTTATTGGAACTGTTCTCTATGTTGTCTACCCAATATAATTATCAAAAGCATTTGAAAGCATTTGACCTGTCAGTTGCCTTCAACTTTCTATTTCTATGTTTTTGTCACAGACAACCTGATTTTCAGCTCCTAAAGGAAGGACAAAGGTATGGTTAAATCAGTATCAATTACCTTCTATATAGTATTCATGTTAATAAAAACATTAGGAGTGTCCTAAGTGATATGAGCTCTTAGATTTCTGTGCTGATGCATTTTAAGTGTCCTATTCTAACGCACAGAAAGAAATATTTGATGTGTTCAGCTTTTGTGATGGTAAAATGATGTATTTGATCTGTATGATTTATTGTACAGCTGTTCCTACTATGGAAGTCTAATTGAACATGTTGAAATATGGCCCAAACAAAACCTCCATCTCAGATTCTGTGTTTCTTTGTCAGCTAGATTGTGCCAATTACATTTGTTGAAAGGTCTTTATGATCTTATTTTACAGGAGTTCAAGACATTGTTATATCAGTTATTTAAATATTTGAAAGCACATCTAAAGCATTAATATAAATCCCAGGTTGTGATTTTTTTTTTTTTTTTCTGAACCCTCCTCATAGTATTCCTTGCCTAACTTTGGCTATCCAAATATCTCCTTTGACTCTCACAATAAACGGTCCTAGTTATTAGTCACTACCTTAGACACATAATAGGTACCATAGTAAGACGTTTATTAATGCATCTTTTTATAGCTTCAGCCTTGAATGGGAAAAATAAAATTGCTTTTAAGTTCTGAGAGAAAGTATGAAATACATGAAAGTTGAATTGATTTTTTAAATCATGCTTACTTTTCTTTTTATATGATAGTTCCCTATTTGATTAGATTCTAACTTTTTTAAAAATGACAATACTGAAAAAGTGTGTCATCTTTTCTCCATTCCCATCCACAAACTTGCTTTCAGCTTTCTTTTCCCTACCTTTTTTATTTTATACTTCCCCATAGCATATTTTTCTTGGCCCAGAAACTTCCCCATTTTATTGTTTTAAAGTTCTGCTATGTATATTTGCATGAAAACAATTGCTTACTCATCCTTAATTTGTTTCAGGTTGAATTACCAAAGCTACTCTACTCTTTGCCTTCCATCTTTATAATTTCTAATCTTATTCAAATCTAATATTAAAAAACATAGTTAAAGGAACAACTCTTGTCTTTCTTTGTTGTCATTCTGTTGGAACTCTCAAAAATTTTTCAAATTTAAATGTCTTTTATTAGAAAATGTTAGCTTGCCAACTTTATTTTCTGCTATGACTTTCTTGTGTTTTTCATTCTATGGAATTTTCTGTATGAAACAGTGAGAATTAGAAAATATTCCTCTATCTTTCAAACTTTAACAGAGTTCCTATAATGTGTTTTTTGAGAAGCCAGTAATGAAATTCTCAAAACATAAGCTTTTTAAAAATGTCTACTGAAAGCAGACGCAGAAACAATAGATAAAAACTCAAATAACTCAGTAAAATAGAATTGTTAAAGTTTTGTTCTTATTTTGCTTTAACCATTTAAAAATAATTGGAGGATGGGGGAAATGGGTAAAAAGAAGAAAGATGAAAGAACTATATCAAATATATATTACATATAGAAAAATTATAGCATTTTAAAATGTATATAGCAGCACTTATAAGTAAGAGTATGCCTAGGGAATAAAATTTCTACCTTAAGAGTTACAAATTGTAAATAACCTTGGAAGATTTTGCTTTCCTGTTATAGTTACTGTGTTTATCTTTCATTTTTTTGCAGTGGCCATTCAGGAGAAGAAGTACAGTTATACAGTAAAGCCATTAAAACATCAGATATTGATAATCCTGGTCATTTTGAAAAGGAATATGAATCTAGTTCTTCTACCACTTGTAGTGATAATAGCAGTGATAATGAACAAGATTTTGTTTCCTCCATTCTACCAGGAAATGGGCCAAATGCAATGGGTACAGGGCCACAGCTGCACAAAAAAGGCATAAGGAAAAAGAAAACTGGTCAAAAAACTAACTCCGCACTCAAAGACAAAGAACAGACACTAGTAGAAGTCACTGAGCAGTTAGGCATTTGCACATTAGATAATCAAAAGAAAGCTGCTGCTTGTGAACTTCCTTTTCAAAAAGAAAGAATTTCTTCAAAAAATCCTTCACATGCAAGATTAAATGCTTTAGGATATTTTGAAAACAAATGTAATACATCAGAAGTAACTCTTGTAGGTATAAGTAAGAAAAGTGCTGCGCATTTTAAGAAGAAATTTGCCAAATCAAATCAAGTTTCTAGTTCAGTGCAGATGTGTCCTGAAATTGCAAAGATGAACTTACTTAAAGTTCTGAGGGAGACTTTGATTGAGTGGAAGACAGAAGAAACTTTGAGATTTTTGTATGGCCAAAAGTGTGCTTCTGTATGTTTGAAACCCTCTTCAACTTGTGTAGTTAATGAAGAACTTGATGAAGATGACATAAACTCTGATTCCGATAATCACTCCCTTCCTTTACGGGGACCTCAGAGTAGCCTGGATGAGTCTTTACCTTTCAGAGGCTCAGATACAGCTGTTAAGACACTACCAAGTTATGAGTCCTTGAAAAAAGAAACTGAAACATTCAATCTGAGGATCAGGGAATTTTATAGAGGACAGTATGTTTTGAATGAAGATACCACCATATCACAAGACTCAGAAGAGGTATGTCTTGATGAGTTTTGGGGGTTCCTAGCATTTGGAAAATTGATCATAAACAAATCTTGGAGCAGGAATATGTATATTAAATGTTAAATTTTAAACTTTTTTAGTAATTCTATCTTTTGGTTTAACATACTGTCTTCACTATTGGCATTACTATTTTATAATTGTGTTGAAGTTTGTTCTTAGTAAGTTTTCTTAAGCGTGTAATACATGTTTTTTTCTCTGATTGGCAAGAGTAGACTAGAAAGATTAACTATATTTTCTTAAAATTTGTTCATGTAATAATAGTGGACTCTGAAGAGGCTTCTTCATTGTTATGAATTCTTCAAATTCCTATGTGGAATGTTTGTGTTTTATTTTCCATGTGACTTAATGCAATAGAATAGACTTATTAATTGAATAGTAAAATATTCATCTGAATAATATATGGCAACCATGTACACTTAATATATTAGAGGTGAAATAATAAAGGAGACTTACTGGGAAAATAATGGGTATGGAGAATGGAAAATACATTCAGATAGATTTAGATTTCAGTATCTGTTGTGATTTACTTGTTGTACAAGAAGTTAGTTTCTTGAGTCTGTTTCCTCATCTGTAAGTGGTACTACTAATACCTTCCCTTGCTCAGTTGTTTTAAAAATAACATATGGCACTTACACAGTGCATGATGTATGATAGGTTTTCAGTTAGTAGTCTTAATATGTCAAAACTGAATGTATGCCACTAATATTTAGGAAAAATCTTTTAGTATTTCTAGTCCCTAGTTGTGATAGGTACTGTCTGGGAACCAAAATCATTTGGTGTAAGAAAAAATAGGTAATAACCTTGTTTTTATCATGAAACTTTGCTACTAAAGACTTCTGAGTAAGCATGGCTCTAAATTTAAAAATATATTTGAAGATTTGAAAAGAGGATAGAAGAGGAAACATAGTAAAACTTTAGAAACTTCTGGCCAGGCATAGTGGTACACACTTCTAATCTTAATACTCAGAAGGCTGAAGTAGAAGTATCACTGCAAATTTGAGTTTGACGCCAGCTTGGGCTATATAGTGAGCTCAAAGCCAGCCTGAATTATATAGCAAGACTCTCAAACAAGGAACATAAATTTATTTCTATACAATTTTTTTCTAGCCTAGCACATATTTGAACACACATTAACTGTATTACTAGACAGCATCCAAAACTTATATTAAGCTGGCAGAATCAGTGGCATCTCACACTACGCTCCATAAACCTACTATTTTATATCACTTTTTAAAATCATTTCTTTGCTTATAAAAAAAGGGAGAGGGGCTGGGGATTTAGCTTAGTGGCATAAGCGCCTGCTTACAAGCACGAGGTCGTGAGTTCAATCCCTGGTACTGAAAAAAAAAAAAGGGAGAAAGTAATACCTGAAACTTACTATTTTTTCTATTGTTCCATAATACTTTAAATATTTTCATTGCAATATAAATGAGAGGACCAGGGATTCAGCTCAGTGGCTTAAATGCCTGTGAGAATATAGCTCATTGAAAATTCACATATGAATACACCCATATGATCAAAACCAAGAAACCAATCATTACAACTAAACTAGATTCCACTAACATCTATTCTTAATCACTCTTTCTAAAATTAATGACTACTATAATAAATTAGGTATCCATCTTATCTGATGTAGTGTCATGTTTGTGAGTCATTTGTGTTGTTATATGTAGTATAGTTTATTCTTTTGTTGCTGTAGGATTCCATTATATGAATACAGTATACCCTCATCCTTCGGGGATATGTTCTGTGACTCCCAGTGAATGCTTAAAGCCAGGGAGAATGCCAAGTTTTGTATGTTTTTTCCTAAACATCTACACCAGGAGTGGCACACATGCCTCAGCAGGCTGTTTGTATCATTGAAAACTCTAAAAGGTTCTCCATCACTAATATACACCTACAGTAAGTTTAGTTTTTTAAAATTGGCACAGTAAAAGATTGACAGCAATCACAATAGAACAGTTGTAACTTCACAAAGTTGTATGAATGTAGTCTTTCTCAAAATATTTTGCCACATTCATCTTTCTTGTCATGATGGGAGATAGTACAGGGCCTATCTGATATACAAAGTAAGGTGAATGATGTAGGCATTGTGGTGTAATGTTAGGTGTAATGTTCACTTTCTAATGATGTGTCCAGAAAATCATCTGCTTCAGGTGATTCTGGATCATCATCAAGCCATGATAATGTCAGTCATTGGATGTCAGTTACAGATGATATCAGTCATTGGGGATCTTTGGTAGTTGAAGGTATATTTTGCTGAAACATTTTGGAAACATTATTATGATCCTTCAGCAATGATGCAAGTGACTTTAATGCTGTGTTCCATCCAAGGATGATATTCTGTAATTTTGTCCACTAGTATCTGTGATTTGAAACACTTGAGCAAGTTTGAGTAGTGGCAGTTTTTGCTGATTACTTCAGTTTCTTCATCTCCCACTTCCTCTGTAGATGACTCAAAAGTTCTTCCAGTTCCTTGCTTGCTTATAATTTTTGATAGCCTTCATTAAGTTTCCACTTCATCAAACATATTAGTAAATCTTTCTCCACTAAACTGCACAAGCTATTTTCATAAATTCTCCATCAAATCTTAAGCCTTTAAAATTATTATGACCTCACTTCAAAAGTTCTTCAAGGAGGCATTTACAGTGTCTGGTTTCAACTCATCCATTGCAGCTTTAGTGAATGCTGCTGTGTCAGCAATAGCAAATGATTTCTGGTACTGTCATTAAGTCCATATTAGGATCTGCCTCTATTGCTAATCAAATAGCTGGTGGGTACATGTGGATTTGGGAAAGCAAATAATACCCTGACAGAGGGGCTGAAATCAGAAGGTTGTATTTAGAGATTAAAGCACAACTTTATATACTTCACATTTTTGCTTTCATAGCTAACAGATTTAGGACAGTCAGGTGTATTGCCTTTTATTAAATCAGACGTTAATTCCAGCCCTTCCTCAACTGGGATAAAGCATCAGTGGATCCATTCCACAAACAAGGTAGTTGTCCCTTCCATTTTCTGATTATGCAGCTAGAACAAAGGCAGAAATATTTTACTATCTTTCCAAGAGTGCATGAGTTCTTACTGCTTGACTTACATGTCTTAGTTGCCATATCCAGATTTAATCTGTCCTTCCATGTTTTATGTGCTGTACTTTTATGAATGTAGGTTCTATTGGGCATCATCATTTATGAGGCCCCAGTTTCATCATAGTAGAGGACATGTTTTGAATGGTGCTTTTCTCTTTAATCAATTCTGACAAAAATGTGGCGGTAACTTCTTCATTGGCAGGTGCAGTCTATCCAGTCCAAACTAATTTCTGAATCAGTGTCACTGCTTGATATCACTCATTTCAGGTATCCCTTGCTAAAGTCTTCATACAAGATTAATATTTTCTGGAACAACAAGTTGCTGTCATTTGGAACATATTTTCTGTTCTTGTCTTCTACTTGCAAGTTATAATGTCTTTTCCATGTTAACTTACTAGTCACTAATCATTGTAGATGAAGCTTTTGGAGTTTGCGATGTGACAGCAAAATTAGCATGAATTTCTTTTTCTTTCACAATTTCATGATATTGTTTATTTTTACTGTAGATATTAGCAATCACAGCATACTATAGTTTTTCTTAAGTGAAGAATTTTCACATTTTCGCTTAAAGCACTTTTCAGTTTCTCTCAAGCTTATCTGAACTGCTACCATCACTACCCTTGTACTTCAAGCCATTTCTAAGTAAAATAAAGTCTACCTGAACACAGAATCTATGATACCCACCGCTGTTGATCTGTAGCTACCAAGTGACTAACAGGATAGAGTGACATATAAACTGAATATGCTGGATAGAAGGATGTTTTATGTCCCTTGCTAGGTGGAGCAAGAGTTTATTGTGCTACTATGAATTTCAAACATCCATTTTTATGGGACTTCTCCGTCTAATATTTTTGGATCGTGATTGACCATAGCTAACTAAAACTTTGAAAAGCGAGACCTCTGATAAGGGGAGACTACAATTTATGTTAATAAATATTTAAACTGTTTTCAAGTTGGTACTATTATAAATAGTGGTATAGTGAATTTTCTTGTCCATATCTCTCCTAATGTGCATGCAGTTCTGAAGGAAATGTAGCTAGTACTGTAATTACCAGATTGTACATATATATACAACTATTGTTAATGTTCAACAATTTTCAAAAGTGGTTGTTCAATTTAAAGTTGTACTACCACTGTATGAAACTTGATTTCCTTGCAGACTTTTGATAGTATTTGTTTTAGCTATGCTAGTAGAACTGCTTGGAACTAACATATTTGTCTTACAATTAATGAATTAAACACATTTATTGCTTGAAATGTTTATTAACCATTTGAATAGTCTCTCTTGTGAGTACTTCTTCAAGTCTTTTTTTCCACTAGAGTATCTTGGGCTTTTGTCTTAACTGATTTATAAGAATTATTTTTTGTAGTGGAGATTGAATCCAGGGGTTCACACTGAGTTATCCTCAGCCCATATTCTTAATTTTTTAAAATTATTTTTTATATTGAAACAGTTTCACTAAATTCCCCAGACTGAGCTTAAACTGGTAATCCTCCCACCACAGCCCCACAGAGTGCTGTTTTTATAGGTAGTGCACTACTATGCCCAGTAGAAATATTTTAGGTTTGCAGTTTTAAGTCTTTTTGGTTTTATTTTTGTGGTACTGGGAATTGAACCTAGGGTGAGCTACTTCCCCAGATCTTTTTATTTTTTAGTTTGAGATAGGATCTTACCAAGTTGCCCAGGCAGGACTTGAATTTATAAGTCTCCTGCTTGAACTTCCCTCAGTGCTTGGGATTACAGATGTGTGCCACTGTGCTTAGCAGTTTTCACACTCTTTTTGTTTTTTACATGCATTGCAAACATAATCTTTTATTGAAACTTAACATTTGAATTTCATACATAGCCTTTTGATCCATTTTTCTAATGTTCCCTTTAATTTTTTATAAAATTTATGCTTATTCCAGATTTTATCTTCTAGAAACTTTTTCTTTCACATTTATATTTTTTGCTTCCTGTGTGGTAAGAAGTATGTGTCAGATCTCATTGCTTTCTCATATGTATATTCAATTTATCCAGCCCCATATATAAAGATTTTTCTTCTCAATGCTCTACAGTGTGAACCTTTTCATAAATGAGATGTTTATAAATGTATGATTAATTTATCTGTTTATCTTTGAACCAACACTATGCTAACTATAATAGAATAGATCTCTCTATCTACTTTATTTTGTTTTATGGAAAAAAAGATAAAACAAGATGATAGGAGAATAACAATAGTTAATGCATTGCATATTATTAATTAGTACACGATATGGACATAAAAAGCTCTTCAGTTGATATTAGCGCAAACCTTCCTTTTCTAGAAACTAAGACATTAATAGTATAACTAACTTTAGATCTTTGATCCACTTTGACTTTAGTTTAATGCATGGTGATTAACATGGGTCTGTTTTTGGTCTTCAGAATATAGACAACCAGTTTTTCCAGCACCATTTATTAAAGAATCTATCTTCTAGTGAACATGTTTGGCTCCTCTGTCAAAGATAAGGTGGCCAAGTGTGTTCATAGTTGTATCTACATCTTCTAGTCTGTTCCACTGGTCCTAGGGTCTGCGGGGGTTTTTTTTCCCACTACCATACAATAGCTTTGTAACACAATTTCAGGTCAGGGATTTTGATGCCCCGGCTTTGTCTTTATTGTCCAGAATTGCTTTTTGTATTTTAGCTCTCTTCTGGTTCTAGATTAATTTTAGCAATGTTTCTATATACTTCTATGGGGTATGTTAATGGTATTTTGATTGGGATTGCATTAATCTGTGTAACAGTTTGAAAGTATGACCATTTCTATGAGCAAAGGATATCTTTCTATTTTCTGATATCTTCTTCAAGCTCCTTTTTTCAGAATACTGTAATTTCCAGTGTATAGATTTTTTTTTTTACTTCCTTTGTTAGAGTGATTCCTAAGTATTTCACTTTTTTGGATGCTATAATGAAGGCTGTGGTTTCCCTCGTTTCTCTCAGTAAGTTGGTTGTTTGTGTGTAGGAAGGCTATTGATTTTTGAAAGTTGATTTTGTATCCAGCAATACTACTAAATGTGGTAATTAAATCTGTAAGTTTTTTGGTAGAGTTTTTGGTGTCTTCTGTGTACAGTGTCATGTCATCTGCAAATAATTACAATTTAACTTCTTCCTTTCCTATCCTCATTCTATTTATTTCTCTCTTGTCTAATTGCTCTGGATAATGTTTCCAGAACTATATTGAATAGGAATGGTGATAGTGAATATCCTTATCTTGTACCTGATTTTAAAGTGAAAGCTTTCAGATTTTGAGCACTGATGTCATGATGTTGACTATTGGTTTGTCATGGATCACTTTTATCAGATTGAGGTAAAGACCATGTATTCTGATTTTTTGCAGGTTTTTTTTTTTAATCATGAATGAGTGTTGGACTTTGTCAGAAACTTCTGCATTTATTGAGATGATGATGTGATTTTTATGTTTCACTCTGTTGATATGGTGTATTTCATTTATTGATTTACATATTTACATATTTAAATATGATTTACATATTTACATATCTGCATCCCTAGGATGAATCTCACTTGGTCATGGTGTGTATTGTCTTCTTGACAATTTGCTGCATTCTCTTTGCTAATATTTCACTGAGGATTTTTGCATCTATGTTCTTTGGGAATTGGCCTATAGTTCTCTTTTTGGTTGGGTCTTTCTATGGTTTTGGTATCAGGGTAATACTTGCCTCCGGGAATGAATTAAGTAGTATTACTTCCCTTTCAATTTCATTAAAGAATTTCAGCATTTGCAGAATTCTCTAAATTTCTTGTAGAAATCAGCATCAGTACCTGGGCTTTTCTTTGTTACTAAGTTTTTAATTACATTTTCAATTTCATTAACTGATATTGGGTTATTCAGAATTTTTATATCTTCTTGATTCAGCTTTGATAATTAATACATATCCAGTAATCTGTTCATTTCTTCTGTATTTTCCACCCAATGAGAGTAATGATTTTTGAAGTAGGTATTGATGATCTTTTGAATTTCCACAGGATCTGTAATGATTTCACACTTTTCATTTCTCAGTGCATGGATTTCAGTTGTTTCTTTCCTTTTTTGATAAGGTTGGCTAAGAGTTACCAGTTTTATTAATTCAAAGAACTAACTGATTCATTAATTATTTGTATTATTTTCTTAGTTTCTATTGCATTAACTTCTGCTCTGATATTCATAATTTCCTCCCTTCTGAGAGCTTTGGTCTTGACTTTTTTTTCTGGAAGCTTGAAGTACAACATTAAGTTTTTATTTGTGCTCCTTCTGTTTTACTAATGTGAAAATTCACTGCTATAAATTTCCCTTTTAGCATTATTTTCATTGTGTCCCACACATTCCAAAATGTTGTATCTGAATTTTCATTTAATTGTAGGAATTAATTTCATCTGTGACCCATTGGTTGTTCTGGAGGGTTTTATTTAATTTCCAGGTGTTTATGGAGTTTTTGAAGTTTTTTGCCATTAATTTCCAATTTCATTGCACTATCATCAAATGATATGCATGGCCAATATGAATCAGTTATAACCATCAGTGTAATAAGTCACCTCAATTCACCAACCAAAAGAAACAGACTGGTTGAATGGATCAGGAAACAAAATCCAACAACATGCTGTATATAAAAAACATATATAACTCAAAAAGAAGTTCGGAAACTGAAAGTCAAAAGGTAGAAGGCAATATTCCATGCCCCAGGAACCCAGAAAAAGCAGGGGTAGCTATTATGTTTTCACACAATGTGAATTTCAAACCAAAAGTGATTAAAAGAAACAAAGAAAATCACTACATTCCTGTTAGGGAAAAATTTCAAGAGGAAGAAATAAAAAACATAAATATGAGGGCCGGGGATTTAGCTCAGAGACATAAGGACTTGCCTGGCAAGCACAAGGTCGCGAGTTCAAGCCCCAGTACCAAAAAACAAAAACACATAAATATGCATGCACCAAGTATGAGAGCACCAAACTTTATAAGGTAAATACTAATAGACATAAAAATAAAAAAATAGCACAATTGTAATGGGGGACTTTTAACCCCCATTGTCACAAAGAAATAAATCAACTAGACAAAATACCAGCAAGGAAATGTCAGAACTGAGCCAAACTTGTGAACAAAAGACTTACTAAATATTTACAGTGTTCCATCCAACATCACAATACACATTGTTCTCAGCTGCACAAGGGATGCTCTTTAAAATAGATCATATACTGGCTCATAAAACATGCTTAAATAAAAGCAAAGGAACTGAAATTATCCCATGCATATCATCTGATGATAGTGCAGTGAAATTGGAAATTAATGGCAAAAAAAACTGCAAAAACTCCATAACCTGGAAATTATTTGGTATTTTTATTCTCTCTTTTAAATTCTACAAAATTGTAGCTGATAGTTGGATTTACAATATTCTTTCATTATTTTATATGCCTGCCTGCATTATCATTTATTCATCTGCATCATTTGCCTTGTACCTAAAGGATATCATTCATTTGTTTTAATATCAGTTTGCTGATAATGAATTTTCTCATTTTTGATTGTTAGAAAACTATTTTGGTTTCACTTTTGAGAGATATTTTCCTGAATGTTACCATCTGCATTAGCAATTCCCTTAAAAAAATGATTCCCTTTTCTTTTGGCTTGTATATATATTTCTCTTATTACTACTCTCTTGAAAATGTAAGTTTTCTTCCTCTAGCTACTTTTAGGATTTTTGTGTCTTTACCCTCAGTTTTACAATGTTTTGCTAGAATATGATTATATTTCTCCTTTTGGCTGTTGCAGCATCTGAATCTATGACTTGATTTTTTTATCAGTTTTAGAATATTCTGTTATTGTCTTTTGAGACATTGTTCTTGCTCCTTTTTCTCTTCTTTACCTCATACTCTGACTACAAATGTTAGTAGTCATTTTTACTGTATCTTTTTTTGTCTCACACTCTTTATATCCTTTATATTATGTGTGGGAGGTGACTGCTTCATTCTAAATATTTTCCTATTCCCTCTTCTCTCTCTGTCATTTCTACTTTGCTGTTAAGACTATCCATCCTTTGAGCTATTACTTTCAGATATCAATATTTTTCACTTCTAGAACTTTAAACCGGTTTTTTTTTTTTTACGTAGTTTCCTGCTCCCTACTGAAATTTTCAAATTTGGCATTTTTTTGACTATATTAAACAGTTATTTTAAATATTGTTTATAACTTCATGTTCCAGATTTCCTGAGTGCTTGATTCTATGGATTAATATTTCAGATTTTGATTGTATTGACTTTTAGGTACCAAACATTGTATATTAAAATTTACAGAGATAACTAGAGCTTCAGCATGGTGTTTTCTTCCTTTAGAATAGATTTGCTTTTAACATGGTTGTAGCAGGCCCAGATCACCTTAATCTAGTCAGGGCTTGAGGTGATTTGAAGATGCCATTCAGTTCCTTGTAAGAATTGGTCTATTTTCTATACATTCTTCTCCCTAGAGTGTGGTTCTTCCAAGTCCCAATCCCAGTCTCTTCTTAGTTCCAATTTGCAACCCTCTTGGGGAGGGTTGCCCATCTCTCTTTTTGTCATGCCCTGAACTTCCATTTTTATTAGTGAAACTCTACCCAAGTTCTCAGTACCTGAATCACCCTCTCTTGAAGTACCTTCCCTGTACTCTCAGCTCATTGTACTTTACTGCCTTGTTAATTTTCTGATGCTTTCAAACAAACATGGGGTTTTTTGTCCCCCAGATTTTTCAGTTCTCAGAGAAAGATTTGAATTATTTTATCTATCATTTGTTATTTGCTTTTTTTGATTCTTTAAAAATATTCAGGACTGAGGAAGTGAGGATATAGCTCAGTGGCAAGTACAAGGTCCTGAGTTGAAAAAATTAAAAATTTTTGTAAAAATAAACCACAAGGAAGTGGAGAGGTAAGGACACACAGAATGGAAAAACAGTGACAGTGGGAAATTCTGAGATCCTTTGATAAGGGCAAATGGGCAATCAGATACTGGATGGGACCTGGAGAAAACTCAGGAGCAGTAGAAGAAAGAGATGGTTAGAGAACTGAACAAAGAAATTCAGAGCTATTCCACCAAACTCATTTTATACAGGAGATATTAATGTCCTGTTACACAGGAGAAAACTAACTTTTTTTTTTTTTTTTTTTTTTTTTTTGTCTTTTTCCTTTTTATTGGTACCGGGGACCAAACTCACGACTGCCTGCTTGCAAGGCAGGCGCTTATGCTGCTGAGCTAAATCTCCAGCCCCTGAGAAAACTAACTTTTAAAAGAGGGCAGATGATTTAAGCAAGTTGACATCAGCTTAATGGTTGAACTGATACTCAAATCAAGTCTAGTTTTTTACTACTGTACCAGAGATATAAAACTTGGTATTTAATGTTTGTTCTGCTTATTAAAAGGAAGAATGTTATCCTAATTATTCTGTTTTGCTTTGTTGAAAAATTTGATTCAGCATGATTCCACCTTCCCGCTGATAGATTCAAGTTCCCAGAATCAGATTAGAAAACGCATCGTACTTGAAAAATTGAGTAAAGTGTAAGTATATGGTTACCATTCCAGTTTTATAATATTTTAAGATTAACTTGATATTGATGAGCTCATAATTGATAAATGTTATCAATTTGTTTTGAACATTGTAGAAAATACAAAAAGTTCACATGGCTTTTTTCATCTGGGAGGTTTAGATTTTTTACCATACTGTGTTCAGCAAATAAAAGATTTTGTCTAGAAGACATAGAGGAACATTGTAAAGAAGAAAGTTGAGATTATGGAGTAGAAAACCAAACTACTATACCTCACTCATACTTATAATCCAGTGCCAGCGAAGTCAGGGGAAAAAAATATCAAAGCTAGACCATTTAAATACTGATTTGTGGTAAATGTGTCACATCAGTTTCATGAGTAAGAGGTTATTAACAAGTTTTAAAGGTCTGTTAACTCACTCTGCAAACATATTTATAGAACTATTTCACACTCAACAACTTCAGTTTTTGTTCACCTACTTTACCCTTTAACTTTAGCTTCCTGTGGTAGAAGTGATTGTTCTTGTAAATAGCCCACTCATAAATGACACTTAAAAATTACTGTTTTGATTTTTGTCAAAAGGATTTGAAAACCTTTTCTGCAGAAGTATGAGGGCTATCTTAATTTTTTTTTTTCAGACAGGGTTTCACTGTGCAGTTTCAGGCTGGCCTTGAACTCACTTTGTAGCCCAGGCTGGCCTCAAACTCACAGCAGTCCTCCTGCCTCAG
The DNA here is from genome assembly GCF_034190915.1 of Cavia porcellus. Lineage (NCBI taxonomy): Eukaryota > Metazoa > Chordata > Mammalia > Rodentia > Caviidae > Cavia > Cavia porcellus. The sequence goes on from NW_026947484.1 coordinate 114,130,684, forward strand.
CCTCCTAAGTGCTGTGATTACAGGCATACAAAGCCCTGCTATCTTAAATTTTTCAAACTGCATTTTTTCCTTTAGCTTCTAGAAAACATGAAAAAAGCATATCATTGTTTAAGGATTCTAAATATGCAAAAATGTTAATTTTGTAGCAGCTTGAAAATAACATTTTCTGTATGTATATTCATTCCCTTTGGTTCTCTCTGATACAGGAACAAATCTAGAAGGAATAAAATATATTTGGTATGTAATATGTACCAAAGCAGTATGTATTTTATAAAAATGAGATAATACTATGTATACATTTTTCAATTTGTATTTATTGTATCTATCCATGTAAAGATATAGATTTACATTATTTTAAAGGTTTTTATTTTATTAAATATCTCTGTCATAATTTATTTAACCAATGAATTGATATATATTTGTTTCCAATTTTTTACTACCAAAAAGATTTACAAAACAAGCATTCATGTTCTCACCTATCCCTAGGCCTTTGCTTTATTTTGAGATAGGGTTTCCTAAATGGACCATGCTAAATTAGAACTTAAAATTCTCCTCAGCATGGTTACAGGTGTGTACCACCATGCCCAGTAGCTAGTATGGGTATGGTGGTACACACCTGTAATCCCAGCCCTGAGGATGAGGCAGGAGGATCACTGTGAGTTCAAGGCCAGTCCAAACTACAAAGTAAGTTTAAGGGCAGCCTGGACTGCATAGTGAAATCCTGTCTTAAACAAATAAAAGTATCTACAATTTAATAATTGTTTATATACTGTCAAATTGCTCTTTAGGCAAGAAAACCCAAGGATAAAAATACAGATTGCAGCCAAAATGAGTTTGCATTTCATTGCTTTATATTTATAACTGGTTACAAAGTACAGTATAGATTTACTATATTTCTTTAAGACTTCTTCCTCATTAATCGTAATCTAGCTTTACTTTTTATTTAAAATCACACTACTTCCACCTAAGTACCATAATTGCCTATGGAAATTCAGAGATAAGCTTAACCCCCCAAAATGTTTCTATATAATTAAATCATATTTTAAAATGAGTGTAATTTTTTTTAATTTTCAGATTGCCTAAACTTTTAGGTCCTCTTCAGATTCCCTTAGGAGATATTTACACTCAACTTAAAAATCTTGTCCGAACTTTCAGGTTAGTGTTATCATTCTGCTTTTCCATCTCCGTTATTCTATTTTGATTTTAGCAGTAACCTTGAGAATACATGGGCAGACTGAAGCATGAAGTAAGTAATTTATCTTTAATGTCTCACATCTAAATATAGTGTTCTTGTTTTCTCTTCCCCTAAACATTGCTTCTTGTCTTCTATTTATTTGGTCAAACTTTGATTTGGATCATTTATTTATAGAACGTTTGGTATGGATCTTTTATTTATAGAATAGCCTAAAATTAAGGAAAATTAAATTTATGAACCAAAAGCAAATTTTAGCAAAATAAATATGCAGTGGTACCTCAAGTCACAAACTTAACTCTTTTCATGTTTCTGGTTGTAGAATTCTTTCCATGACTCTGATTTGCAGTTGAATTACAAGTATATGTTAGAATTAAGTTCATGAACTGAGGTACCACTGTATAAGATGACCACTACTTTTCTAGGCAATATGGCAATAGAAAATAATCATAATGCCAACTTTCAAGGAAGAACTCTCCTATGAGAAGGTAAGTATAGTGAACGATAAGATCCATTGTTTCCCCTCCACCTCACACCATGTTACCTCTCTTCTGTATTTTTCTTTTCCTTTACAAATTGCCCACAGGGGTAATAAGTTTTACTCCCTTACACAACAAACATTTATCCATTTCCTGCTATGTAGCAGGCACTGCACAGACTCTAGGATATAATTCCTGCTTTGAGCATTTTTCTATTGATTGCATTCTGAGTTGCATAGAAAAGCTTTAAGGTGCTAAGCATTACAGAGAAAGGAAATAGAGAATTGGTATCAGTCAAAAGGAAATAGAGAATTGGTATCAGTCATGAAATAAAACAATAGAGATTTTTCTAACTGATCAAACTAGCACATAAGGACATTTCACTTCATCTTATCTGGGATGTTCATAAATTGATTGATTCATTCATTCATTTATTCATTTTTCCCCCTTTTGGTTTTTTGAGACAGGGTCTTACTGTGTAGTTCAGGCTAGCCTCAAATTCATGGTGATCTCCTGCGTCAACCTCCCAAGTTCTGGGATTACAGTCATGTACAACCATGCCTGGCTCTAGGATGTGTATATTTAAAAGTGAACTGGGGCTGGGGATGTGGCTCGGTGGTAGAACTCTTTTCTTATATGTTCAAGGCCCTGGGTTCAATCCCCAGCACCAAAAAAAAAAAAGTGAATATTTAGGTAATAATAAATCTGAACATGATATAATTACTGAGATTGTTACACTGCTTAGTTGTCATGGAGACAATGGAGTCTCAATATCATTCATTACACAAAAATTAAAGAATGCTAGAAATGATCCTCAAGTTTGCCTAGTCTTGGATGATTTAACCAAATGCTCTGCTACTTAGTTACTTTTCTTGTTGCTAAGACAAAATACCCAGTGCCCAAAGTGTAAAGAGGAAAGGTGTATTTGGCTCACAGTTTGTAAAGGTTTCAGTCAGTGGTTGGCTGGCTGCAAGGCAAGGTGGCATGGCAGAGAAGCATCATAGTAGAAACAGTCCATGGCAAAAGAGGGCAGACAGAAGGGTGGCAAGCAAGTGACATGCAATTTTAGCAGCTGCTTTCTTCCCCTTTTATGTAAGCTACCCCACTTAGGTCGAGTGCCAAACCAATCAGTGAACTAATTTAGTAATCACACATGCTTAATCCTAGCATCACACATTCTAGATCCAGCCGTCTCTGAAAAAGACTCCATGAGGCTTTGGTGGGGGGTGATCTAGACAAAGCCATAATAGCCACAATGAGGGTTTGGCCAAATAATAAGGCCAAAGGTAAATTTCTCTGCACTGATGGTAAATTTTAAAGAGATAAACACAATGTGTTACAGTGAAGTTTAGAATTTGTTCAAAAGATTTATCAGAAAGTTACTATCATACTAAGACAATATTTAAGAGTAGAAAGATGAAAATCAGGTGCACCTCTGTGTTTTATCAGCTTGTTTAAGGACTTGCCATTCAGACCCTTGTGAACAAGCTTATATAATCACTTTCTTCTGAGAAAACCTGGTGAAGTCACTTAGAGACATCAGAAGAAAGAAGAAGCCTTCTTGTCGTGATCTATACATTTTCACCCTGCTTTTCTAGAATATGTAACAGTTTATTTTGATTACACTTTGTAGAATGATTTTTTTCTTATATCTAATATGGTATTTTTCTTCTTCTAAGAACCTATTCTGAGGTTATCAAAACTTAGTGGAAACTCATGGAAAAAAATGTTAAACTCTCAGAGGCATTTCTAATCAGTGAGGTTTGGCCAAGTGTGGAAGCTGATTGTAATCACTTTGGGAGCTTTAAAAAGTATCATCTGAGTTCTACTCTTTGGTCTTTTACCAAGGAATCTGATTTCATTGGTCTGGCATAGTGCCTTCAACAGGGCAGGCTTTTGAGTACTATGCAGGAGATTTAATTAGAATCTGCTCTAGAGCACAATACAAAAAAATATGAATTAAAAACTGTTGGCCCCTTCATTCTCATATTCTTTTCTTTCTGCAACCAATCAATAATTTTAGAATTTTCACCAAAGGGAAATTATATTAGTACTGAAATTCTATTATAGTGATTCTTCGTAATTGTTTTGCTTTGTTTTTCACTTCTAAGGAACTCTGTTTTTCCATCACAGACCACAAATTATGTTTTGTTTTCCTTTTTAAAGATAAATATATGTATGTGTGTGTGTATATATGTATATATTTAATAAAACATTTAACTGCAGGTTTCAAACAGCATTTCGATAGCTGTTATCACAGCAGGTATTGTAATTTTTAAATTATTAGTACATTTGCAGTACATAATGATTATATTAATCATGAGGAGTTGGTACCTGTGCATAAGACATCTTAATTCTCTTCACTTTCCCTTCCCTCCTTCAGCAAGTTATTAAGCCCAGTACTCCCTTATTATGGGTGAGTTTTCTTTGTTTTAGGGTAACTTATATGAATTATAGTTTTCAAAACACCTATAAGATTGCTTTACTGTTACTTACTTATGCCTTGGAAATTTAGATGTTTCATGTTTCTTCTGGTCTTTTGAAGCAATCTTAGTAATAATGTTTGATTCAGGTCAGTACATACGGTTCTCACTGAGCACCAAACTGTACTTGGCACTTTACATGTTAATTTTTTTTAAATGATAGCACTGTACACATGACAGATGAGAGGTTAACCTCTCTCAAATCACACTAGTAGTTAGGTGTTAGTCTGACTATACAATCTGTACTTCACCATATCCTGTTGCTTCTTGTAGTAGATGAAAAGATATTAATCACAAAAGAAAATATGGAATTTAGGCTTTTACAATAATCTACTTAGTTTTTCAGAGAAAGTTTCTTGCTTTGATATAGAAAGTCAGTGTCTTCTGCACTTGGTTTTCTGTCTGGTCATTTTGTTACCAAGTTAGACCATTAAAATTTCTTCTAAAAACAGAGGATATATCTTTAGTAGGAGATACCATGAGGCCGTGTGTTCAGTCCTCAGCAGCAAAAAAAAAAAAAAAAAAGAACTTTTAAAACTGGATTAAACTGAATTGCATCCTCATCCCCAAAAGTAACTTCAACAAAATGTTATAGTTTTATCTTCTATAACTATTTGTATATTGAAGATTGTTACTCTATTCTGCCGTCTTCTAAGATGTTCAGATATAGCTGTTTAAAAAAATGTTCCCTCAGCAAAACATTAATTTAGCCTTCAAATCTTAAAAAGCAAAACAAGACAACTTTTGATTAGATTGGGATTTGGGATAAAGGACGTGATTACATCTCATTTATTTCATTGTCTGTGTCTAGGCTGTAATTAGCCCTGTTAGTAATTAGGAGAAAGCCAGGTTTATTAATTCTCAATCCAATGTTTGTCTTCTACCCCAAACTACATTACCTTTCTTCTATATTACTCTTCCTTTACAACTTTTCCATGGGGGAATAAATTTACCTCTATACTCAACAAATGTTAATTTGTTTCCTGCTGTGTGCTAGGCCCTCCACAGGCACTGGGATATAATCTCTGCTTTACACATTCTACTGTCTACAATGGAAGACATTAATTACATGTGTATACATTGTCATGTACTTGGAATTTGCTAAGAAAGAGCTAAGTATTATCACAGTATACACAAACATTATATAAAGTGATAAATATATTAATTAACTTGTTAGTAATCATTTTACAATATAAATGTAAATCATAATATATATAAATTTTTGTTATGGAAACTTACAACAGGAAACTGGCCTTGTTAACTGGGGAAAACATTATATCTTCCAAGACACTTCTCTAAAGAAATGACATTAAAGGACCTGGAAAAAAAAAAGTAAAAGTAAGACCTGAAGTATAAATAAGTAATTTAGACTAGGGATATGTCTCAGAGTGTGTGCTTAGTATATGTGAGGTCCTGGATTTGAATTCCTAGCACCATAGGAGAGAGTGTGTAGGTATTTGAATTGCATTATTATCTCCCCTTCTCTCAAATGACAGCCTTTCTGATCACCAACCATTTGACTACTTTCCTCACTTAACACACATCAAAGGAACATCTAACAGTATGTTCTGAATATTTAGTAGGGTACCAGTAATCTCACAGATCAAAATCTCAGATTATTCCTGTCAGGAGAATTTTAAAGACCTAGTGAGCCTAATGGAGTTGTTATAAAAAGATTTTGTAAACATCTATTATTGATTGTCTCTGCATTCATTAATATCAAAGGTATACAACTGTGTTATTGTTTTTTTAAATTATTTGTTTCTTGTCAAGACTTTCAAATAAGAACTCTATTTAAAGGGGGTCCTTTTACCTATGAAACTAAGCTTTGTGACATCTGAAATAGCCAAGACAAAAAGGCATGTCATTAACAGACTGCAGTTATAACGAGAATTTTTTTTCTTTCTTTTTTTTTTTTTTTTTTTTTTTTTGGATACAGGGTCTCACTATGTAGTACAGGCTGACCTCAAACTCATGGCAACTCTCTTGCCTTAGTCTCTTGGGTTTCAGGATTACAGGCATGCACCACCATACCAGGCTGAGAAATTTCAAATGTCCTTTTCCTCTAATCTTTATAAACGATTCTATCACCTTTTAAGGCCATTTTTATTATTAACTTTTAAGTCTCTTCCAGTTACATTCTGCATTATTTATAATAAATTTTAAAAAGATTAGATGAAATGATGAAAGTTGTTTATCTCAAAATTATCCAGGTAGGTAGGTTGGTAGTCAATAAAAAGCTGTGTAGATGAAATAGTTAGTTGATCATTTTCAAAGTTATGATGAAAACATAGGAATTTATTTCATATTCTCACTACTTTTAATAGAGAAATTTAGTACAAAATTTGGAGAAACCGAGCCAGAAAACTGCATTGTTTTTGATAAAATTCTGTTCCCCAAAAAGAATTTGATGTTAAATAAATTATTTTTTAAAAACTTTACTTTCCATTACAAGTGAGTCAAAATACATGGCTCAGTAAACATTAGTTAAATTAGCTCTGCTGACTTTCAGAAAAATATTGGGTGCTTAGAGTATAGAATGATCCCAGGAAAGATAACTAATTAGAGTCTTCAGATTCTGACAGGATATGACTGCTTATAGCTAAGGTTTCCTTTATACTAGTCACTAGTATGATGATAGTGACTAGTATCGATGATAGTGACTAGTATGAAGAAATCTTTTCAGTCAGTTTGACAGTAGGGAAAAGTTGACATTAAAAAACTATATCCTTTCATTTGAAATGACAATCAATAATAGGAATTAGTAGAAAAGTGATTCACATGCCACTTCTGTGTCAGAATTACCTGAGTTGTTTTACAACTACAGAGACTTGGCTCTACCCCTGGAGATTGAGATTCATTTCACTAGGGATGAACATATACATTAGTATTTCTTTAAAATTCCCTACACGATTCTGATGTGCAGAAAGAATTGAAAATCTATTTTAGGACCTAAACATAAAGCAGCTTTTTCAGCTCTTTGAAAAATCTTTCCCCAGGAATAGAGCTGTTCTTTCCACAGAATTTCCTTATTGTCTGTTAACTGGATTGTTACAATATTTACCTATCATAGTATAGGTCAGGTTTCATCACAAACTGCTTGGTAGTAATTCACAATCTTCAGAATTGAATCAAGATTTTTTTTATAGAGTTGAATTAAAATTATATTTTGAGCCAGCACTTGGGAGGCTGAGGCAAGAGGTTCAAGCTAGCCTGTGCAAGTATAGTGAGTTTTAGGCCATCCTGAACTACGCAGCAAGACCCTGTCTCAAAAAGAAAAATTGTATTTTGACACAAAAGTCCCTTTAAATTCCATCAATGATGAATTAAGGTGCTGTATTTTTCTAAATTTATATGAGCTTCAAATTACCATATTTTGAAGATATGCTTCTTGAATGTTTTCTTATGTTAGATATTACTATTGTTGTTTTTGAATTATCAAACATTATTTGGGCTCATCAAAAGGAAAAATATGAAAAAATTTGTTGTTCTACTAAAAGTACTCTTAAGTACTTTTATTAATACTTAAGTACTCTTATTTATATTTCCCCAGTGCCTGGAACAGAGCCTGAAGCAGTGAGTGAATAGGCACTCAGTATATTTTTTGCCAAATGACTAGACAATTTCTTAAATCTGTGTTAACTTTGGGAAATTTGTATACAGAAGGATTTTTTGAGGGGGAAGGGGGTTTGGTTTTTTGAGACAGGGTCTCTTGTAATGCAGGTTGGCCTTGGGCTCACTTTGTAACCCAGGCTAGCCACAAACTTGAGGTGATCCTCAGCCTCCTGAGTGCTGGGCTTACCGATGTATGACAGCATGCCTGGCCTTAGAAAACAAAGTTCTTTTTAACTGATATTTTCATTTTTTGTTAACCTGGGAACTATTTTTTGGTTATATGCTAGATTCTGCTTTAAATGCTGCAGAAAACAAAACTGAAGAGCCTCTTCTGTCATGGAACTCACATTTTAGGAAGGGGCGATCTTTTTTAAATGTAACAGGCATCATATTATTTTCTGGTGATACACGCTTTTCCCTTTCCCAGTTTATTCTACTTTCTTCCTAGAAATAGAAAAAGGAAATGGTACTGAGAAGAGAAAAAGTTATTATTTTAAAGAGACCACTTAGGTTGGACATGGTGGCATGCACGTATGATCACAGAATTTGGGAAGCTAAGGCAGGAGGATTGCCAGGATTTTAAAGCCAGCCTGGGCAACATAGTTGAAGGTCAACCTGAACTACATAGTGATACCTTGTCTCAAAAAAAAAAAAAAAAAAAAAAAAAAAAAAGGTGCCTAAGGAAGACCTCATTGAGAAAGAGCCATTTATGTAAAGATCTAGCAAGTATGGGAGGAAACTGTTGCTATCTCTGAAAATCTCCCTCAGATAGAGGGAGCAGCAAGTGCAAAATCCTGAAGAGAGGATTGGGCCTTGGATGGTCTCAGAATATTTAACATGTTAGTAATCTTGGAGAAACAGGCAAAGGCAAGAGCAAAAAAAATTTTTGTTGAGGGAGTGTGGGTAAAGTGTTTATAGGTCATGTATAACCATTGCAGTTCTTTGACTCAGAGAAAGACTGAGAATAGTTGGTGGGTTCTGAAAAAAACAATGTCTTGCCATGATCCAGTACCTTTCCTTAACAGTATCATTCTGTTTGCTGAGTTAAGAATTACAGATAGGCAGAAGCAAGGAGACCATTTAGGCTTTTTAGGTAATCTAGGCAAGAAAGATAGAAGCCAAAATGAAAGAAAGCAGTGGAAGTAGTTTTTTAAAGTCTTAAAAAATAAAATAAAATAATAAGTCAGATTGTGCTTTTAAGATAGAACCATCATGATTTGATGACTGGACATGGGATATAAAGAGACAAATTTAGCCATAAGAATTTTTGACTGAGCAGCTGGATTCTGAAAGGATGGGACAGCCATTGACTGGTACCAAGATGTAGATATCCGTAGGCAAGTTGACCATTTCTTATAGAAATCTGAATTCAAGGAAGAGGTTCAGATAGAGATAATACATTTGAGAGTTGCCAGTACATAGTTAACTTAATATTTAATGCTTTGAGAATAACTCCAAAGTGGAGCAGTATTTATAGAGGAGAGAAGACACCTAACAGAAGAGGACCTGGGACTATCTAGTGTTAAAAGTTCTGAGAAGGAGTGCCAGTGAAAGAGGTGAAAATGTCCCACAGAGAAGGAAATGATCCACTCTTGTCAAAATACTACTGATAGATTAAGATAAGTCAATTGGATTTGGTATTATGGATGTCTTTTATACATTTAATCCTCAAAAGTTCTGAAAGGAGATATTACTGTCCTCGTTTTATCAAATTTTTTTTAAAAGGCAGGGTGTGGTGGTATACAACTGTAATCCCAGCATTTGGGAGACTGAGTAAGAGAATTGCTGTGAGTTCAAGGCCAGCTGGGCTATTTAGCCAGTATGAACCATATAACACGACCCTATTTCAAAAAAAATTTTTTTATAAAAAGGTTTCAGCCCTCAAATAACATGTCCAAGACAAAACATTATCAAGCAACATATTTAAGTATTAATCCCATATCTGTCAGACTATTAACACTATATGTATATATTTTGTTCATTTGTTTTTGAGACAGAGTCTCAGTATGTCATTCAGGCTGGCCTTGAACTCACTATGTAGGCCAGGCTGGCCCTAAACTCATAGCAGTTATTGCTATATTTTTTTAATTTTGAAAAATACTTTAAACTATGGAGAATAGATTTTAATATTTTCTAAAATTTTATTCAGATATACATTCTTCAATAAAAAATAAAAGTTAATTCATTAATTCAAAAATATTAATTAAATGTCCTCTGGTTGCCAGTTACTTATTCTATAATACTTGGGATAAATAGATAAAGAATGCAAAGATTCCTCTCCTTGGATGAAAGAAAACAAGTAATAAATAATACGTTAGAAGATGAAAAGTGTTAGAAAAGGAAAAATAGAATAAATGAGTTGGAAGTATTGAGTTCGGAGGTGAGGGGCAAGTTATATTTCTTTCATAGAGCAGCCCAGGCAGTCCTTATTACAAAGAGAACATACAAGGAAATTCATATGAAGGAAGAGAGAGACAGTGACGTCTCCTTTATTTCCTTTCCTAATCCATTCTTTTCTCCATAGAAGCGACTTACACTGTGAAGTAAATGTGCATCTTTTTTATACTATTTTTATATTGTCCATTTACAGTATTTAGTGTTAACTGTATTTATATAAGCATTGTCATACCATATTTGCTTTCTCTCACTCAGATTAGGAGCAAAACGTAAATCTAGATCATTTTAACTATTCAGTAGTTTATGAAGTGTCACTACTATTTACCCGTTACAAGTAGTATTGTCTTCTATGCATTTCCTTATGCACAAATAAGAGGTTTTAGGTTTATATCTAAAATTAAAACTGTTGAGTATTCATATATATTTTTCAGCTTGCTAGAAATGGGCAAATTGTTTAAATGCTCTCATCAACAGTATGTTAAGGATACTATTCCTATTGCCTTCATATTGTGACTCAGTGATGTTTTTAAATTCTTTTTGAGAAACTAAAATGTTTGTAATATTTTGTTGTCATCAATGGTTAAGTAATAGATTTTTCTGAAACTTAACTTTTCACTAATAAACATGTCCTTTCCTCACTGCTGAAACAAAATACTCAGCACCCAAAGTTAAAGAGGAAAGTTTTATTATAGTTCACAGTTTGTGAAAGTGGCAATTCGTAGTTGGCTGACTCCCAGACAGGATGGCACGGTAGAGGGGTATCACAGAGGGAAACACTCCATGGTGGGAAAAAAAAGTAGCAAAAAGTCAGCTGCCAACATCCCTTCTTTTTGTCTCTTTATGTCCATCTATGCTACCTGCCCTTTGGGTGGTGCCATCCACACCCAGGATGGTCCTTTCCATTATCCACACCAAGAACTATACTAGACCAATCAGTAGATTGATACAGTAATCACACACCCTTAATGACATACTCTAGATCCAGCCACCTCTGAAAAGCTCCACATATGACCACATAAGGCTTTGGGAGGCTCATCTACATACAAACCATAATAAAGACTGTTATTATAATTTATTAAGCTAACTTTCATTTCTCTAAATTATGGTTTATCTGATGACATCCTAATTATAAAGATGCAAAAGACAAATTAAAATCAGAAATTACTTAGCTTCAATAAAATGTTTGATTGGGGAAAGCATAGAGAATGTTGTTACAATGTGTATGTGTGTTGTGTATTGTAATAAATCTTGTAGCTTAGTTTCCCCCATTGTTCCTATATTTCTCTGTTATTTTAATAGTACTATTATAAATATAGCATATAAGTAGGGCTAGAATACTTTCTTGAGTGTTATCAGATACAGAAAAAAGAGCCACAATTCTATACTACTTTTTCCAGGTAAATAGATACTTAAAAAGTATTTCTTATAAAATGTGATATAAGTTGATTTCATCCAGAAATAAAAGATTTTTTTGTTTAAATGTAAAAATCCTTGAGTAAATGTTATATTACTGTCTTTCAGATTAACAAATAGAAATATTATACACAATCCTGTAGAATGGACTTTAATTGCAGTGGTGTTGCTGTCATTGTAAGTACTTTTTCAGACTTCAGCTCTAAATACTATATATGAATTTTGGTTAAGGAAAAAGTTATTTACTGACTTTTTAAACTTGGAATAAATATTGTACCTTTATTTTTCCTTTCTTATATGACAAAATAATTTTCATTTAAAGTGATATGCTGTGTTTTGATAGGCTATAATCATGACCTTTATATTTTTACTATCATTTATTCTGAAGATCCAGTTCTTCACAAATAATATTTGAAAGAGAAGAATATCCCCAAATGTGATATTTACAGAATACTCTTAGTTTCATTTTTAATAGTCTATTTATATTTAACAGTGAGTGAACTGATTATCTTATATCTGTATTTTTACATACCCAGTACTTACTTAATTTTTCTTTATCTTTGATACAGTCAGAAAAGCATTATTTTCTAATTAATGTTCACTTTAAAATCTAACATATTTGAACTAAAACAAATACTACATAAGCATACATAAAACATTTAATACTCATTCACCTTTTAAGAAACCACTAGCGGTTTCTAAAGCTATTTTTCAATAAAGTTAAAGCCACTTAATAAATGTAGTGTTTTTCAGGTTGGATTGCAAAAATCTTTTGAGGACCATTTATTATTGCATTACTGTTGTTACCTGGTGCTTGTTAGGTCATTGAAGCCCATAGGACATTGAATACTTACTGGACACTCACAGGTCAAGAAATGTTGTGAGTCAGCCTCGTAGCATCTCAAGCCCTGCTTTTTCTTTCTTTGATATTACTTCAGTCTGACATGTTATTCTGGCTTCACTGTCCCAAGGAAGGCCATGCTGGAAGGCATTAGAGTAGGCTTCAGTGAACCAGAATCTGTGTCACCCAACCAGATACGATGCACATGATTCATTAAATCAGAACACAGAAAATAACTTTACTTGATGCCATGATATAAATTTTTTATCAGCCATAAGAACAAATCTTTTGTCATTTCTCCTATTTCAAGTGTTCCAGTTGAATTGGTAATTTGTGAAACAGATCTTATTAATTTTTTAAAAAGTTCTTTTTATTTTATGAAATGTATAAATATTTTGGTCACTGACTGAGAAAATATTGTATCTTTGCACACCCACCATATCATATGTCTGCTAATAAACCCTCATAGACAACTGTTTGACCATACTTCTGCAATTCATTGTACTAAAAGAGAAGTAACTTGGTCAACAAGTCAGAAGCCTAAGCCAAGCAGTAATCTAAGGATCTTGCTTTCTAATCTAGTGACTGGAAGTATTGTCTTCATGAAGAGCTTCTTACTAAGGACATTTTATTATCTACTTTTTTTGTATTAAACAATTGCCTCATCTCCAAAATGTACAACAAAGTAGCAAAAAAAAAAAAAAAAAAAAGATGGAAAACGATAATTAAAATTTAAAAAGCTGCTACTGAAAATTAGTATGATTATTCCATATAAAACAAACAGTATTTGATTTTTTTTTATAGAGGCACCTATGTTGCACAGAATATTGAAAGCTGTGCTAGTCCATGTATGCACTGTTTGACTTCCCTAACTTTGGGTTTAATATAAAGAACCCTTATTTCAAGAGTTAGTGATCCAGAAAAAAATAGTAACTTAATTGAATTCAAGAAATAAATTGTACTTCTTAGGTATAACTTGTTTCACATGTGCAGTCTTGAAGTTGTAGCAGTAAACTCTGTGTTTGTCATTCGCTTTCTCTGTCACCAAGTCCTCACCCCTAAAGCTGAATCTAACGTTTTTCCTAGTCATTGACTTTTTTGCTCCCTGGAAAATTTTCCCTGGAAATCCTTTACATATCCTGTGGAAACTAATTCAATGATATAATTAAACTTTATATTCTTCATTCCTCCCATGTACAATTCACAGTTACTTTTTAGAAAAGACAGCATTGTCACTGTGGAAGCAAAAAGTAGCCATAATGGCCAGCATTAAAAGAGCTTTACAGTAACAAAGACACATACACTAAGTAAATAAACCAACTAAAACTTAGAAACAAGCAAACAAAGAAAGACATGCATAAATAAAAGGGGAAAAAACCTATTTGTAGAACAGTCATCATTTTTGCACCTATTGGTAGAACAGTCATCATTTTTGCATTATAGTTTACTGCCATTAAGAATGAATATAGGTGTATAAGAAAGCATCTCTTTTCTTTTTAATAAATGTTTAATTTGGAAAACTTTCCTCTCAGATTCCCAGTAGAATTGTTTTAGTCCTAGCATAAGCATTTCCAGAATTCATGTTAAAATTTTCTTTTAAGTTTTTATAGCTGAGAAAAAGATTGAGAGTGGTAGTTACAGTCATTGAAGAAGCTATGTCTGATTACATTATGTAGTAAGTACTGTTGTAACCATGTGCTAGTCCTGTATATGAATATTGTGAGGTTTTACTATTAGCATGAATGCATGAAAGACTGTTCTCACAATTCTTCATGTAAATGTCTTAGAAAAGGATACATACAGTATGGACATCTATGTATAATTATATTAAATGTTGTGATGATACCAGCCTCTTATTAAAAGGTTAGGGAATCAACATTTTGGCTAAAACCTGATAGTCCAGAAAAACAGAAAAGCTTTGATCTCGAATTTTCACATCAGATATGTGTTTTGTTTTGTTGGTTTAGTTTAGTTGTTTGAGACAGGATCTTGCTATGTAATTTGGGCTGACCTTGAACTCACTATGTAGCCCAGGCTGGCCTAGAACTCATAGAGATCCTCCTGCCTCAGCCTACTTAAATGTTAGAATTACAGGCATACCCCATCACACCTGGCCACATCAGTATTCTTAAAAGTAAATAAAATACTTCTATAGCAAATTATCTTTTTCTTTTGTCTTGTACTTTTATAGATGTAATAGCATTTTTTAGAAAATGGACCACAATATGTAATTTAGTACGAATTTTATACCAATATAATCTCACAAAGAAATTTGATCAAATAGTGTTAGTACAGTACACTTACTTCACTATGAAGGACTTAATGTCCCTTTAATCCTCTCATTTTTATTTAATGTTTTAAAGATTTTCAACAAGTCATTACACATATCTATAATAGTAATAAATGACCGACCCTGTATTTTTAAAAACTGATTAGAAATGCAGTAGTGACCCAGTAACTACTGAAATTTATTGCTTAAACCCTTAGTTATAATTTTGAGTCAAACTTTATCTATCAGACTTTATTCTTATATCAGGTTTTGTTTCTTAAAAAGGCATTTATGTTGAAATAGTAAACTTGAATCGTGTTTTCTTAAAAAAAGCCCTAATATCAGCCTCTCTTCACAATCTTTGATGCATGAATTTTGATAAAAATATATATGAATATATACAATTTATTTTCTATATTTCAGTAGTTATATGCTCTATTTCTAAAAATGTACTGATGTATTTATATATTTTGAAATATTTGTAAACCAATTTAGCAAACACTGTAACAGATTGCCTAAAAGTGCATTATATGGTAGAATGTTGTACTATATTATATACAGTGGTACCTTGATTGATGAATGCTTTGATTTACAAACTCTGCATCAGATGATGAACACAGTTGTGGTCATGTTTCCCTCATGAACACAAATGTGCCCATCTTTCCCTGTATTGTAGAGCAAACTTAAGTTCATAAACTGAAGTACCACTGTATTCCTTTTCATATTCCTCATAGTTCCCATCTTACCACTGTAGGAAACTTCATCATGTTAACAGTATTTAGAATACTTTCTCAGATTTTGACTGGTCATCTTGAGAAGATTTTGTAGACATAGCTCTGTCCCACCTCATCTTTCCTTCATCTTTCCTTTTAGTCATCCTGTTTTCTTTGATTACTGTCATTAAACCTACTCTTACAAGAGGAGACTCTACCAATGCTGACCAAAATCTGGGAAGGTTTCAGATAAAAACCAGCAGCCAAAGTGAAGTATCAAGAAACAGCTATCTGGCCCTTTATGTATAGCCTACTTGCCAGAAATGGGAATCAGGTTTGCTCAGGTGTATTTGTACTTAAGATGTAACTTTTTCACCAACATTTAATAGAGAACCTTTATAAATAGTCCACCACTTTGTATTCCTGTGGTTAATTTTAGCATAAGAATCGAATGTCGTCTCTTAGTGGGTAGCCAGAGAAAGAGTTGTGTGTTATGCTTCATGTGAATCATTTAGGTATCTAATGAAGGAGATGAATACTTAAACTTCGTATTACCCAGAAAAGATAGAAGATAATGGAACTTGTAATCTAAAGCAGATACCATATGTGCTATTTCTACTTTTATACCCCTGATGTTTTCTAATGGAAAGCTTTCAAGACCATCTTCAAAAATGTCTGCTTTCATTTTATTTATCTGAACTGGCTGTTTCCAGTGAACTGTGGCCCGCTTCCTAGGCAGAGACCATGCAATAGTTTATTCCCTCTAAAAGCTTTGAGTATTCCTGTTGTTCAGGGAGTAGCATGTAAGTCCTGGGAAATGGTATTTAAACAAGCTCAACTTGGCCATGATCGCTAAACAAAAGCCATCACTGGACATGGGCAGCCACTTTAGGTAACCATCATACAGATAAGATACTCTGGAGAGTCTCTTCCCTAGGGCTACCAGGCATGAATGGAAAGATGTGACTAAGGCTTTTTACCTCAGCCAGCTGTATTTTTAAAGCCTGCCCATCAGTAATTCCCTCATAAAAATTAGTGAGCACACCATGAAAAACAAAGAGATGGTTTTTTAGAAATGTATTGGTTCTCAGAAGTAGTCCCAGGTCTTTCTCTTTTAACATTTCAAATGTAGTTTTGGGTATTTGAGACCATATTAAAAGGTGACTGAATTTCTTTTTTTACATTTCCTTAGCATCATGGAATTTTTATACTTAATTGACTTTTATTGAAATACTTAATAAACGTTACCATTTAAAGTGTGGAGTTCACTGATATTTAGTATATCCACTGTTATGTAGTCATTAGTACTGTCTTTAACCTTTTTTTTTGGCACCAGGAATCAAACTCAGGGCCTTGTGCTTGCCAGGCAGGTGTTATGCCACTGAGCTACGTGACCAGCAAGCTGTTTTTCTTCAGCTCTATTTTTTTAGTACAAGCTAACAACAAAACATTTTTCTCACTCCAAAAGTTCTGTCATGTTAACTCAGTCCCAATTTCCCTTCTCCAAGCATCTAATAACCACTTAACCTTCTCTCTCCTTTTGTTTCCCTCTCCCCCACTGCTGTTTACCTATTCTGAAATTTCATTTAAATGGAATCATATAATACCAGACCTTTGTGTCTAGCTTCTTTCACTTAACATGTTTTCAAGGTTTTTGTTCATGTTATATAGCATCTAACTGTATTCTTTTTTACAAGTACATAATACTCCATTGTATAGATATACCACATTTGTCTATCCTCTCATCAGTTGGTGGTTATTTGGATTGTTTCCACTTTTTGGCTATTTTGGATATTGGTGCATAAATGTTCATGTATGGATCCTTTTGTGTCAACATGTTTTCAGTTCTTTTAATTCCGTTTCTAAGAATGTAATTGCTAATGTTAGCTGAAGCAATTACACAAGAGAAAGAAATTAAAGGAATAAAAATAGAAAAGGAAGATGTTAAACTATTGTTATTTGCAGATAACATAATACTGTACTTAAAAGACCCCAAAAACACCAAAAGACTTCTAGATTTAATATGCAAATTCAATAGTGTAACTAGTCACAAAGTCACTATTCAAAAATCAGTAGCCTTCCTGTACACGAATAACAAACTCACAGAAATCAGGGAAACAATACCTTTAACATTAGCATCCAGAAACATGAAATACTTAGGAATCAATCTAACAAAGGATGTAAAAGACCTCTACATTGAAAACTATAGTAC
Source organism: Cavia porcellus (assembly GCF_034190915.1). Classification (NCBI taxonomy): domain Eukaryota; kingdom Metazoa; phylum Chordata; class Mammalia; order Rodentia; family Caviidae; genus Cavia; species Cavia porcellus. Next base: position 114,148,298 of record NW_026947484.1, read on the forward strand.
TCTGGAAAAGGAGATTGAAGAGGATATTAGAAAATGGAGCAGTATCTCATGCTCGTGGGTAGGAAGAACCAATATAATGAAAAGGGCAATACTTATAAAACTGTTATACAGATTTAATGCAATCCCAATCAAAATTCCAATAGCACATCTCACATAATTAATAAAAACAATCCTAAAATTCATCTGGAATCAGAAGAAACCCAGAATAGCAAAGACAATCCTGGGCCATAAAAACAACAGGGGGCATCACAATCCCTGACTTGAAATTATACTGTAAAGCTACTGTTATTTCAAAAAAACAAAAAAACAAAAAAACAGTGTGGTACTGGCAAAAAAAAAAAAAAAAGACCTGAAGATGAGTGGAACAGATAAGAAGATACAGAAACAACTCCAGACACACCAAGCCACCTTATCTTTGACAGAGATGCCCAACACATCCACTAGAAGAAAAATAGCCTCTTTAATAAATGGTGCTGGACAAACTGGCTCTATACATGCTGGAGATTAAAATTGGACCCACATCTTTGACCATATACTAAGCTAAAATCAGAATGGATCAAACATCTTAATATTAAAGAATGGAATTCCTGGTTCACATGGTAACTCGTATTTAACCTTTTGAGGAACTACCAAACTTTTCCTTGCCAGAGCTATGCCATTTTACATTTCCACTTAGCAATATGAAAGCCCCAAAGATTAAATGTAAAAGTCATCTTACCTCACAGTTTTATGTAATTTTCTCTAGAACTTAAATAGTCTTATTCTAATTGATTTTTTCTTTTGTACTTTTATTAATACATGTTTGCAGTACAGTGATTATATTCATCATAGGAGACTGGTTCATGTACATAACACATTTCACTTCCTTTCTTTCCTCCCTCTTTCCATCTCACTTTCATTTTTCCAGCATCAGATTCATTTATTTTATATGACCTGATAAAATTAATTATCATATATATGTTAAAAACTAGATTAATAGGCCAAAGAACATACTAAACATGGAAAACAGTTGTACTAAGTCAAGTTACTTTTAGATACATTGTCCACACTGGATTACAATGCATTTTTTTTCTTTTTTTCCTATTATCTGTCATTCATATACATACATATATATATATATATATATATGAGAAACATATTTAAGCTTATATGTCTGAGTTACTTAGCATTTTGAGCTCAAAGCACATCCATTTTATTACAAATATCTCAGGTTTATCCTTTTTTTTCCAAAAGAAACAAAACACTGTCATCTTCCTTTTAAGATTCAAATGGTTTATTAGACAATAATTGAAAACCTTGGTTTAGAGCAAATTTCTACCATGACACTTTTTTATGGAATGAATGCAGTATGTTTTCTAATCCATCATTTCAAGGCCATTTCTACTCCTCAATTTGGAACGTACTTTTAACACTGCTTTTTTTGGAGGGGGAGGGAGTAAGGAAAAAGAGTAAAATAGAAAAACTTAAATTGATTAATACATTTATTGCTAAGTGATAATTTGTATTATTCTTTGAAAGAAGGAAAACCTTACTACCTCTTTCTTGTTTCTTTCATTATTAGTTTATTACTATGTTTCTTTTTTAACTTTAATTTTATTGGTACAATTTAAGTATACAGGATGACACATTCCTTATAAGGAAGTTGATCGTTTTTATGGCAGAATATTACTTCCATGTGTTTACTGCATTTTTCTGTCCATTTACCTACTGATGAACAAACATATCAGTTTCTTTATTCTTGAAATTTCTTTCATATGTACAAAATAGGTACATGAGCCCCACCCACCCAAAAAAAGAAAAGTTAAAATGTTACTATCTGTACAGTATCTTCTGGTGTTTCGTTTGGATTCCTCAGTATCCATAAAATTCCTTTTTTGTTTGCAATTTAGTATCTTATGATGTTTGCTATTATATTACTTTTTATCACTGGGAAGTTTAAATGTTTATTTACTCTTACAGTTTGGATATTAAATGTTCCCTTCAAAGGTTCATGTGTCAAAGGCTTCATCCCAAGTGCACTCAAAGGTGAGGCATGGTGAAATCAGTGGATAGTAAGCATGCTAACATCATTAGTGGATTAGTCTATTGATAGATTCATGATTTGATGGCATTACTTGGAAGATGTAGAAGCTTCAAGAGGTAGGTCCCATTGGAGGAAGTAGATCATCAGAATTGTACCCTGGAAGGGTGTGTCTTCTCTCTAGCTCCTTCCTTGCTTTTTCTTTCTGCCTTCTGTGTACTCTAAGGTGAACTGCTTTGCTGTACAACAGTCTCCTTGCTATGATGTTCTGCCTGACAGTGGGCCTAGAAGCAACAAAATCAGGTAACCAAGGACTAAAACCTGTCAAACTATGAGCCAGAATAAACCTTTCCTCCTTTGAGTTGTTTTCTCAAGTATTTTACCACAGTAACCGAAATCTAATGTACATACTTACTGAGGAGTAAACAATAATGATATTATGACAGGACACAATGCCGCATACCTGTAATTTCAGCTACAGAGGAGGCTGAGTCAAAGGATCTCAAGTTCAGGGCCATCTAGACAAGCAACGAAGAAACATTACTTGTTTAAATGTTTAATCAAAACCTAATGTCTACAATTTTTCCCTCAGAATTTCCAATATCTCCTATAATTTTATAATGCCGGGGTTTTTTAATAGTGTTTTTTTTTAAATTTGAGGAGAAAAAGAAAAAAACAGAAAAAGGGTACAAGTTATACAGAATTTCAGAAAAAATAAAAAATAGGAAATCACTAGTTAATAGGTTACATATTGTTATCTTAGAAATAGTTGTTCAACTTACAAAATTAAAGCATATAAAGTGGACATTCAAACTGAGACTGGAAACAGTTTTGTTCAATGATCCAACAAAACTCAGTAATATGGTTATCTATCTTATACACTTACATATATATGCAGTTATATTCTTTAGAGCACTTTCTTTTCCTTTCTTTTGTACAATGACAATTACACATTTTGGGTTTTACTCCCACAGTTCTTATTACTTTTTTTTTGAAGAGAGTAAAACCAAATGTGACATAACAGAACAGAGTCAGTCAAATCAAAAGGATGGACATAATAGATAATGTAAAAACAAAATACTAGGTCTTTTTTGTTCCTCTCTATTATTAAGGCCCTGGGATCTATCCCCTAGCATCCTCCCTGACACCCCCACACACAAAAAGATATACCCTCCAAGTTCACTGCAGTTGACCCATGCTTGATCACAGCCTCAGTTCAGGAGCCAATCCCTATATAATACTAATGTCATCTTCAGTGTGACTGAGCTCTCTGAGAGCAAGGAAGCATGAGATTTTGGCTGTTATCAGTAGCCTCCAGTTTTGCACTGTAAGACAGTGATAATCATTGTCAGTGCACACCCCTGGTTGATTTCACTTAGTCTTAGAGCATTGGGGGAAAAAAGCTGGAGCCACTAGTCTGAGAGAATTGCCATACAGTAATAAATATGGAAGAAAAAAAGCTTCTCTAGCACTCAGCTACAGAACTACTCCATAGACTTGTCACAAACAGGATTTAGATATACTTTTAATGCACTACAACCCAGCCTCTTAAGTAAACATACATGTACTGTGTCACTACAAAGTGATTTACAAAGAACTTGTTTCTTTTGAATTAGAAATATCAATGGAAAGAATCCTGGTTTCCTGATTAATAGGTAATCCTAAAGCATTGAATGCAAATATTATCAGGATATAAGCCATCTGTTTTAAGAAAAACATTTTATTTTATTTGGCTGTCACAGTCTTTTATAATCAAAGTTTTTATCTCAGTTTTCTAGATAATAGTTCTGAAATAGAAAGCCCATAATTACGTATCTCTTCACGGTATAGTCTTCATGTCTGCTTTCTGTTTCTCTTATAAATCCTTACTAGTTCCAGCTTTCTATGCCTATCAACATTTTAAATTTTGGGACTTTAGCTTTATACCTAAGAAAATTAGTTCTTAAAATTTTAATTTATGAAATTTTTATTAAGTATTTATATTAAATGTTTTTTGGGGTTTGTTTTGTTTTGTTTTGTTTGTAGTACTGGAGATCGAACTCATGACCTTACACTTCCCAGGCAGGCACTTACACCGCTGAGCTAAATCCCCAACCCCTGTGTTAAATGTAATTATACCAGAGAAACAACCTTTAACTTACGTGAAGGTCTCTTGAAACCCTAGACTCAGTCTCATTCCTGGTAATAATCTTGTTTTTGTCCCTAACTACCAATATAGCCTTTTACAAATTATTCAACGTTGTTCGGGTTTTGGTTTCTTTTGTTATTAACCACGTGAAAGATTACACTAAATGCAGGTTAAACCATGTTGACAGTGCGAATTCAACTGAGACGTTAAGCTGTTATAAATAAAAAACTTTGTTTTTAATGAGACAGGGTCTATGTCGCTTAGGCTGGCCTCAGAGTCCTGAGCTCAGGTATTCTGCCTCAACTTCCCAAATAGCTGAGACTGAGGAATGTAGTATATCAAAGCCTACTGAAAAAGATAATGAAAATGAAAACACTTTAATTTTGCTAGTAGAAATCCATGATGACACTGCCTAGGTATTACACTTTATTACATATCTTAGTCATTAAGCTTGGCAAAGAAATATATTTAAATGATATGGCTAGTCACTTATTCTGTGGAAAGAGTACAGAGTTCACATTTAATAAATGGGAGGAACACCTCCAAGATTGCTTTATTCTGTGGTGTACTTTAATTGACATATTACTGTCCATTTCAAAAATGAACTTTATTAGATACAGAAGGAAGCAGTGAAATATTTTTGTGCCTCAGTATTATACTAAAGATGATAAAGAGAAAAATAAAATGAGTAGGTTGATTTTTTTTTTTAAATATTACTATAGCTGTGGGCCTTTATCCACTTTCCAGTTTATTTTTTATGCTTCATCTGGGAATAAGGCATCAATGAATAGAGAAGCCTAGAAAAATTTTAATGTGTTTTTTTTCATATCAGGAATTATTTTAAAATAGCTTTAGAATCAAGAGCTGAGATGTAGTTCAGTGATAGAACTTTTTCTTAACATGCATAAGGCATTAGGTTCAACCCACAATACTCCTTCACATACACACAGAGCAAAAGCTCTCAGTATAGGATAATGTTCTCCATTTTTACTCCCTACTATCTTTTCATTGATGTAAAGATTGTATGTGTTCATTGGTACTGCTTCTTTGAACTAGATTATCTAAAGTAACCTGAATTTCTTCACTGAGATACTGTCTGTCAGTTGAAGGATAAATACATTACTTAAAACTCTTATTTTTCTTCTAAAGAATTTATTTAAACATTTTTGTCTTTAATATTATGCAATGCAAAGGTTTGTCAGTACAGCTTGTGTATACCTGAAAATATGAGACTCAGACTTTGCCCTAATTATAAATCAGTGTTGAATCAACCATCTACATAATGATGAAAAATTTTTTAAATGCTTAAAATCAGATGCAAAAAATATCCAACATATATTTTAAGCAGCACTGGCTGCAGAAAGGGGGAGATTAGTATGCATAAGATATAAAACACCAAATATGTTAAGTGCTTAAAAAGAAGCACAAGCTAAAGTTAAGAGATATAGTCAAGAGTATAAGGTAACTCAGAAGAACAATTGAGTCTATTGTAAGATAGGTCCTTTAATGGCAGGTAAACTTAATTCAGGGCAGAAAGTAACATGAAATTTGTGCTTTGGGAAGATCATTCTTGGAGCGAAGATCTCGGAATCAGAGCCAGTCATGTCTTCCACCTTGTACCAACCTTCCAAAGTTTCCAGTTGCTCTTTTTTTTATATAAATGTATTTGAAAGACCTTGTTTTGAGAAGAAAGTCCTGAGGAACCCTGCTCCTACATTGATTTATGGTTCAATATTCAGACATCTAAGCACACAAAGGCCACTGCAGCCAAGCTCCAAAGAGGCCTAGCTACTCATCCTGCTAGTAGCCAACCTGAGCGTCATGTATGTGGTGCTGGGTTGTTTTTTTTTTTTTTTTTTTTTTCCTTTGGGTACTGGGGATTGAACTCACACTGGCATTTATGCCACTGAGATAAATCCCCAGCTTCCAGCTGCTCTTAAAGAAAAAGCCTCTTACTGTGACCCACGTGGCCTATATAAGGTCTAGCCCTGGTTCTCCAGCCTCATGTCCTCACACCTTGTTTTCTCCATTCCTCCACTCTGACCTTCTTTCATACCTTTCCTTAGTACACTTTCTTTCATGACAGGACACAGATTCAAAATGTGCCTACTTTTTCACTTCTGTTAATTCCCCTTCATCATTCAAGAATTTAAGGAGATGTTTCCTCCTCAAGTAACTTCCTGACTTCCCTGACTAGATCCAGTATCTCTAAACAGGCCCTCACAGTTACAATTTTTAAATTTTATATTTGTCATTACTTTCAATTTTATATTAAATTAAACAGAATCACATACATCCTTTGTCTTTCACCTGAGACTATTCGCCTATGAAGCATCTGGAATTGTTCATCTGTTCTCAGTGATTCTAGTCCTTGCATTCTGATCTGGCCCCCACCATTTCTGAAGTTATCTCAGCGCTACCACTGATGACAATATAGTAAAACAGAGATAGACAGTGAACTAAAGCAATTATAGTACAAATTAAAAGGACAGCCAAATAATGAGAGATACTACACCTCTAGAACCTACAGGATTTAGCAGTGGAGGAAAAATCAAACAGAACTTCAAGACATAAGACAAATGAGTAAAAAGGTACTGTGCCTTTAGAGGAGTAGATAAGAACTAGTTGAAGGAGGAGATAAATTTGGTTTTAAACCTATTCCACAAACACCAAGACTGCATTCAGTGTAAGATTTAAGTATATTAGGGGCTGGGGATATAGCTCAGCGGCATAAGCACCTGCCTTGCAAGTAGGCAGTTGTGAGTTCGGTCCCCAGTAACCGATAAAAAGACCAAAAAAAAAAAAGATTTAGGTATATTGTCCAGTTGTATTATTCTCTAGCAGATAGTTGAAAATGTGGAACTGGAGTTGAAAAAAATGGTGAGGAAAATAAGAGACCTAGACTTTGGAGTCAACATTAAGATATATGAGATGACAGAGGTAGAGACTATTAAATGCAGAGTCAAAGTGAAACAGAAGCATGTGGGACAGCCATATATATAGGCCTAGGGTGCTTATAGAAATGCAAATGGATTTTTTTTTTTTTTTTAGAATACAGTGACACATTTTTCATTTGATTTTAATTAGTTATGTCAGTAGTGCTGTTCTGCCTACTAAAGGAAGAAAAAGACGGCCACCTTGCCCAAGCTTGTCACAGCTGAGATTCGGGCTCGTGCATGTCTGCCATCAACATGGGTAGTCACTGCAGAGTGCCTCAGAGAGGAACACATAACTGCTGTGCTGTTGAGGAACCTGAAGTGGTTTTAAGGTTCAAGAGAGCAGTGGTGACTGACTCTTTTGAAGATTAGATGGTTGTCCTCTGCTTAACAAGGATTGAGGACTGAAAAACAGCTGTAATTTTGGCAGGTAAGCAGTTGTGGTACATAACCTTCAAAAAAAAAAAAAGCAATTTCCATTGAATGCGAGGCATTGAAACCAGATTACAAAGGTTGCTGTGGTAGACAGGTGTTGAGATACTAGACATCGCAATGCTTGACCACTCTTTTCATTTGGTTGGCAGAAGAGAAAATGATTATAAACCAACAGGACATGGTAAACCAGAAAACTTTTCAAGGTAATTGAGCCTTATGTTGATATCAGGGGGAAAAGAGACACTAAACAGAGTTAGAAAAATAAAAAACTGAGGGTACCTGTAGAATGTGGCCCATGAAGAGACTGGCAATGTCATGGAAGGCATATTTGCCTCTCTTTTCCCCCCTAGTCCTTTTTGCCTACTTTCCTTTTCCCATGTGTTTCTTCTGTTCTTCTACTATTTCATTCATGTTTCTCTATCCTTGAGTTTCAGTTTTATTTGGTAACATTTTGCCTCATAGGCATTTTAAAACATAAGTGAACTAGGGCTGACACTGTAAATAAGTGGTAGAGTTCTTGCCTAGCATGCACCAGGGCCTGGATTAAATCACCAGTAGTGAAGAAAGAAAAAGGGGACAGGGAGGTCATGTGTGTTTCTTTTTCCAAAACCCATATTACCATTTTCATTAGTGGCTCTGTTTGATCGTTTCCTCTTCCACCATATAATCACCAGGCAGGCAAGGTCATTATCTGGGTTACTTTTGTCTCCCTGGTGCCATGCCCACGTAGGGCACTTGGTAACAGTGGATATTCATAGAATAAATCAAATAAATAAAGGTGGAAAACTTGGATAAATTACTGTTGATATTACAGACAAACATAGATTTCATTGCACTGATACACAACATGTAAAAAAACAAAAATAGTTGGTTACTACTGTAAATGAAAGACTTTCATTACAGAAATATAGTTTCTATGATTATATTTTCTAGGGTAGATATAGGCTGATAAAGATATTGATATTTAACATAAAGAGAATTTCTGCTTTTAAACAAATCTAGCATTTTTTGCAAATAATTTTATGATATTTAATAAAATTATTTAAAAATTTAGATGTATGTGTGAGACTATCTTTTGATTCATATTATAAAATAAATGAACACATAATTTTTAAATGTTTCTGTTGTTCAAAAACTTTATTTCAAAAGTTACTTTCTCCTGTTTTCAATGGATTTACCATTTTATCCTCTGTGGACTAATAGAATTGGTTATAGAGCAATCCATTATCTAATATTTACATCTTTTGTTATATATCTGATTTATCACAGACAAAATTCTAGAAAATTCTTTAAATGTTTTCATGTTTCTATTTGTTCACTGAATTGGAAGTAATTATAAATATTACTAGATCTAAATGGAAATTTTTACATTAGAGGCCATTTTATTAAGTAGTCTTACAAAGTTGAACAGTGTTGTAAAGAGAATAAAATCATTATTCACAAGTATATTGAGTGCTTCCTAAATCCAAGATCCTGAATCTAGTGAGATTTTTTTTCTTTGTTGTCTCTAAATACTTTCACTTGTATTTTTTACAGATTAGGTACCTTTTAAATTTTCTTCCTGTCTCTGAGCTTTCTTTCCCCATTCTGATCATTCTAGTTCACAGTAAAGTCATATGGCTCTTGGATATAAAATCCAAATGCTTCTGGTTTTTTGCTGCTATCTTAAATATTTTTACAGACTTTTAGAGAACATCATAAGAGCTAAAGGGTGAAACAAAGCTTGGAATTCCCTGATTCTCACTATTATTATTTGTGTCATCCATCATCCATTTTAAATGAATTTTGGAGTTACTTAGCTGGATGTGTGTGTGTGTGTGTGTGTGTGTGTGTGTGTGTGTGTGTGTGTGTGTAGCTCAATTATACTATGCCTTAAAAGACAGAAAAATGTATCAGAAAACATAGGCTTAATATTGAAAATCGCTATGCAGCAAAAGTACTTGGGAAATTGCCACAAACTGCTTGGTGAACACCTGCAATTTCTGTGGTGGTGAAATCACATTACAGTAACTGAAACTTCTGGACTATTTCAGTTTCATTTAGTTACTGATTTTTTCTGTCCAGTGAGTTTTACAGGCCCCACATTATGATGTTTCTCATCACATGGAGGTCACATAGAGGCAATAAGTAACATCATACTTCAATGCAAAAATGTTTCATGAGAACAAAGAAACTGTCAAGTTTTAACCATTGTTCCTCTGATTTCAGTACAGAGAAAATATTCTTCTAAAACACTAAGATTGTGCTCACTTTGGCAGCACATATACTAAAATATTAAACTGCTAAGATTTACATCACTTTCTACATGCTCTACAATAAAATTCCCAAATCTATAAAATGTCACTGCTACTTAGGTGGCACTGAGATATGTGATTATGCATTGAAGTTAAGAGTAAAGACATGTCTTTTTCCTCTGGGGAATGAGGGAGTATGGAATTGAAAAATAAAGATCTTTTATTTAATTTGAAGAAATTAATCACTCCTTATATCCCAGCTTAAAATATGAGATACAGTCAAGTAATATAGTCTTCCCTTTTGAGAAAGGGTAGACAAGGGTGGGAGAGGCTGAACAGTTACAATTTGTTTTGGATAGAAAGAGACAAATATATTTATAGGGCATGAAGAATGAATTGATAAGGGAAAGTAATTTGAAGTTGAAGACAGGGTGAAGGATAGATACGCAGGATGGAACAAGGCACAAAAAACATAGTACTGGTTGTGTTGTCCCCTATCCATTTTAAATAACGAGTTTTGGAGTTGGCTATTTGTCATTTGACAATAGCTACAATCTCAGCACTCTGGAGTCTCAGGCAGGAAGATTTCTGTGAGTTTAACGCCATTCTAGACTATATAGGAGTTCAAGTTCAGCATGAGCGTGAACAAGGGATGGACAAACAAGGGAAGGACACATGCAGATAGAATAGCTAAAACGAGAAACTATTACTATATCTTCTGAGACAAAGAAATTAAGAGAATAATACAGCTATTGAGGTGAATTCATATAAGTACAAGGGGAAGATGATTAAACCATGCCTGGCAGCTTCATTTTTTAATCAAGTAAAATACAAGGTTGTGTTCTAAAAATATAGAGGTGACAATTACATAGAAAAAAGGATAGTTATGCAAATGATATGATGCAAAAAAGGAGCTTACCAAGGTTAAGAAAAAAATTGACAAGTGACTTTAAGTGTCCAGATGAGGCCAGAGTTTAGTATTTGTAGAAGTGGTTATCTGCTGGGGTCCTTTCTTCCCACTCCAAACCCTACCTCAGTAATTTTCAGCCATCTTACAGGTATACAAAGAGATTTCAGGATTGATCTCACTATAGCTTTGCTGGGTAGGATAACTAAGACAGGAAGCGAAAGATTCAAGAGTGCTGATTAGTTCAAAATGTTAGAAAAAATATAATTGGTAAAGGATAGTGAAGTTACTTTAGAAAAAAAATTGATCATCCTAATCAGGTATTTTTTGTGTCACTCATAACTAAAATTCTAGGTCTTCAGCTCTTCTCTCTCTTAGGTTGTAGGTCAGTTTTTAACATCTCCATTTGGGATTCCCTCAAGCATTTCAGATTCAAGATTGATTTCATCTTCCCTTTTAGATGTCTCTGGTATATTTTGGATGGATTTTCATCTTTTTAATTACCTGGAATTAGATGATTTATCTTTTATGCTTTTCCTGCCCTTTTTCTTCCACATCTACTCAGTCTGCCTTTTATATAATTGCTTTTCTGGATTCCTACTACTAGGAATCCATGTCAGGTCTTCATCAGACTGCTACAAAGATAGCCTTTAAAACAGACCCTTTGCCCTATCTCTTCTCTGAATCAATCCATCCTTCTTCCAGCTGTAATAATCTTCTCAATTCAAGATTAACCCTGGGAGGAGGGGGAGACATTTAGAACTACTAACTTCCTAGCTGTGAATGGTGGTACATGCCTGTAATCACAGCACTTGGGAGGCTGAGGCAGAAAAATCATGAGTTCAAGGCCAGCCTGAGCTACATTAAGTTCAAAGTTGGTCTGAATTCTAGTAGTGAAATTCTGCCTCAACAAAACAAAACAAAAAACACTGGCTTCCCAATTCCTACCAAATAATTTAGCAAGAAATTGAAGGGCCTCCTGAAGTGACCTCAAGCACCCTAATTTATTTCTCTTTTAGGTTCTTAAGTTTTGTTTGTGGACTAGTTTACCCTTACATGTAACTTTTGTAGCACCGTGATATGCCTGTGTCTTCAAGGCCTAGCTCAGTGTTACTACCTCCTTACAAGTCTTCCTTAAACCCCACTCTCATCTTAGGTAGAAATGATTCCTAGCTTTTCAGTGCCCATCAATAAGACATCTCTTTTGGACAGTATTATCTAGGACTTTGCTACACAATTACTTTTTTTTTTAATTTTATTTAAAAGGAAAAAGAAAAACACAAAACAAAACAAAGCAGTATAAGGGTACAAGTAATACAGAACTACAAAAAAAAAAAGCAGTAAGAAATCACCAGTTAATAGATTACATATTATCATCTTAGAGATAGTTGCTCGCTACACAATTACTTACAAAAAAATGACATTTCCTCTCTCTTCAGTTTCTTACAACAATGCAGTTAACAACTTATAACAAATGATTAGAACTTTACAGATACTCCAAAGGTTAAGCCAGGAGGATTGCTTGAATTCAAGAGTTTGGGCTAGTGTGGCTAATGTTACAAGGCCCCATCTCAAAAAAATTAAACAGAACAGAACTTAAACTTTGTGCTTCTTAAAACTTAAATCAAGATTTTTTAAAATATTAATGATTAATTCAAATATTTTGACTTCTTTGGTGGGACCTGGACATAACTGTTTTTTAAGTTCTTCCAAATGCTTCTAATTGGTAATGAAAAGTTGAGAACTAGGTTTTTCATTCTGGTGCTTATTGATATGCCAAGGAAAAAATTGCTAAACCAGTTGACTTAACTGTGTCTACCAAAACTTTGCTTAAAGGTGTGCAACTTCCTTCTAAAGTCTAAAATCTTTTTAAACAATGTTAGTTATCACAAAAAAGGATGAATTAGAAGTCGTAGGCTTGTCAGTTTTCATTGGCATGTTTTATTTTGTAATGACAGATTTTCAAAATTATTTGAAGAACATGCAAGTGAGCCCTTGCAAATCATAAGATCTACTCATTTCTCAAAATGAATCAGACATGTGAGCTAGTGTGGTCTAGTGGTTAAAAGTGTAGACTAGTGGGAGTACTTCTGGGGTTATTTGCTCATCTTTTACTGACATATGTGATCTTTAAAAAGTCACTTGAGCTCGTCGGAGTTAACACTTGCTACAGCCTTCAAAAGATCAAAGACCCAACAAGTTAGTCTCATTGAAAAATGTTTGTTACAAACTTGGAAATCACTATACTTTAGTGATTTCATTCAGTAATGGAGAACCTGCAACAGAGGGAACAGCTGGGAGAAAAAACTGGCATCTTCAAAAGAACAAAGTCATTAGCTGCAAATATTTGAATTTTAAATTCTGACTTAAAACCTTGTTTGCTCTATTTTAAAACATGACATAATCTGTGTTACTTTAAGGAAAAGAAAAAGCTGTGTGACAGGATGACTTTTTGGTCATTTTCCTGAGCCCAACTGGCTGTTTTAGTTTGGAGAGGAAAGGAAGGCCACAGACTAGACAAGTGTTTTCAGGGAGTCACCGATGGAAGTTGAATCTTCTGCCTTCTCACCAATAAGTGAGGAGGATAAAGAATAGATGTATAAATATGAAGTCCTAGTTACCTGCATATAAAGGAGGTATAAGTAATAGTTAAAATTCCCTTTGAAGGTATATACCAGAATTTTTTTTTAAGTATCTGAGATAGACATTTCACAAAAAGTCTTGAGGTTTGTGTGAACCCTCAACTTTCTGAAAATAAATGACATTTTGACCCTTTGTGTTACTAGTCACAGTTTATCTTTTGTTTCAGTTTTAAGTGTATAATTCTGCAGAGATACTCTTGTTTAATGCTTTATCATTTGGCTCTTACTCATGTAAAGAAGGGAAAATCCCAATTCATTTTTCAGAAGACAACAGAATATGGGTAGGGTGGTAATTTTTACCAACACAAGGAAAAAATGAATATCAAGACTTGATAGATAAGCAGGATATTTTGTGATAGCTTTTAGAATTGTTTATAACTGTATGACCCTGGATAAATCCCATACCCTCTCAAAGCCTCAGGAACTTTATCTGTTAAAAGTAAACCAGCTGGATAGCTTTAAGACTAAATCACATTTGAGAAAATTAGGAAGTACAGCCTCATACAACAAGACTACACAGCTAAACCTAATCTTTTTCAATTCTTTGTTTATACCATTATTAATAAAAGTGCCTCATCTGTCCTAGCAGGCTTTTGCTTTTGCTCTTAAGCACCCAAAGTGTCAGGCACTGTAATACAGATTTAATTGGTAAAGTGTTAGACACAGTGCTCATGCACAGTGCTTCCTTTTCCTTTTCCTCCTTAACTTCCAGAGAATGAGAGAATATTAAAAATATTCATAAGTCTAATGTTACTTATATTTTAGCAGTCTTTGCATCCTCGTCATCTTTGTGTGATAATCACCGAAATAGGTTTCCCTGCTGCAGCAGAACTCTAGATGAACCCAGTAGTTTCTCAAATCTGATAGATACAAAAATGTATGTAGCTTTTCACTTCCTGAACCTTCCTCCAACCCCAAACCATAGAGAAGTTTGCTTTCTGGTGACGTTTGTCCACATAGATCTCTTCACCACTTTTTGTTCCAGTAATATTATGCTGTATATACGCATGTCATCCTACAGTTGCCTACCAGTTTGATTCTTTGAATTTGTAAATCAGTATGAATTCTCAGGAAACTGCCTTAAAGAGTTACTGTGTCAGTTCAGTTTTGAAGGTCAGGATTGGAGATACAGTATCTGTGCTGCATCATTTCATGCTGGTTGTATGATATGAAGCTTGTACATTCCACCCAGAATTGCTCAGGAAACAGTAATTCAGACCAGGCTGTGATTTGCAATATTCCAGGGGCTGCAGTACAGACTTGCAATAGATAAATGAGTTCATTGAGCAGGGTAATAGGGACTAAAATGGGAAAGGCCGTTTAACAAATCAAGTTCTTTATTAACTTCTGTTGCACTATAGAATAACATAGTTTAGTTAGTTATTGAGCTATAGTTGTTCAATTAAATTACAGCTGTAACTTTTCATATACAGCTTTCTCTGTTGGTATAATACAAACCAGTGATATATAGGTGAGTTATTTCTAAGGCCTAATCAAAAGTTTGTGCTGCTCTAAATCCTCATACTACAATGATTTGTGTAAAAATGACAGTTTCTACTGAAAAAGCTCTCTTGATTGAATTGTCATGCCCAAATATTGAAACTCTTCTTAGTACTGTAATTCCTGTTAACCAGATGTTGTTTGATAGCTCAGTAATAATAAATGGAAGGTACTTGTCCTAGCCTGACTCTCCGTTTGATGTGTAACATATGTGGAGCAGTCAGCTAAATAAAGGTCTTATCAATGAGATGCTGTTTGACACTTGGCTTTCTGCTTTTGTTGTCATGCTACTTACCATATGGTAAAGAACTGGTTACAGAAGTCGGCTGTCTTTCAGAATTGAGATTTGAATCAGTGGTATTTCAGGAGACAGTTCTTCCATTATTTGTGATTTATAGATTATAGATTTTTTTTACTACATAGTTTTTTTCAAATTATATTCTCTAACATAGACTGTGTTGTCATCCTCTTTGTGTCATCTTTATAGGTTTTTACTCATACTTGTAAGCATATAAATTTAAAAACAAACCCTTTTGTTTTTATTCACTGCCAATCACATTCTTTGTTTTTCATAAAGATATGTCCTATAGGAGACACATTGGTAAGTATCAACTCTGGCATATTACTGTTTTAATAAGTAGAAATTACTTGATTTCATAGCTTGATATTCACTACTAGATAGTTTAGGATGAAATAGTGGTTGCAGTCACTTTCAATGTATAATGAGCATATTATATAATGAAAAGTTTAAACAAGTATATAATCAGATTATAGTTAATACTACACAGAAAAAAAATATTAAGAGGAGAGAGGAGCCTGGAAAGTCAGTTTAACAGGCTTGGGGATTTAGCTCAGTGGCTCAAGCACTTGCCTGGTAAGCACAAGATCATGAGTTTGAGCCCCCAGTACCAAAAAAAAAAAAAAAAAAAAAGTCAGTTTAACAAGAAGAGGGTGTGATTATTTGTAAGATTCTGCAGTTGAGCTTTAAACATCATGTACAAGTGAAAATTTTATCTTATGATATATTTCTGTGAATTGGGAGGTGTTTTATATATTTTTAAGTAGTAAATTTGGACAATATTTCTATTATGGAGCACTACATTTTTAAGAAAAGGAGAACTTTAAAAGGGAGCTATAGAAAAGAACACAAATCAGTATAAGAAGTGGTCATATGGCATTTGTGAGGAAAAATGAAAAAGACTTGGAATTAACTGAAAATCATTTTTAAGACTGAAAGGATAATTAAAAGCTTGCTCCCCAAACTCACAGAGGTCCCATAAAGGAAAAAGTAAAATTCTGCAAGAGATTCAGATTGTATATGAAAAACAATATCTAGAACTTCAGGAAGTTAGAGTTTGTTAACTATTGAAGAATGCTATACATGAAGGTGTAGAATTTCCATCCTTTGAGATCGTAGAGGTAGTTTGTTGGCAGGTGTTCTTTTTTAAGTTTAAATCAATAAATTAAGAAAAGCTCTTGAAGCTGGGCATGGAAGCCTGCACCTATAGTCCTATCTACTTGGGAGACTGAGACAGGAAGACTACTTGAACCTAGAATTTTGGGACCATTTTAGTCAAAACAAGGATATAATCTGTCCCTTTTATTAAAAAAAAAAAAAAAAAAGAAAGAGAGAGAGAGGAGGGAAGGGAGGGGGAGGACTAAATCGTTTTTTCCCTTTTTTTTTTTTTTTTTTTTTTTTTTTTTTTTGAGACAAGCGCTGTTTCCATTTGAACTAAAACCTTTGGGCTTAAGTGAGCCTCCTGGGGGCTGGGGATTCAGCTCAGCGGCATAAGCGCCTGCCTTGCAAGTGTGTGGTCGTGAGTTTGATCCCTGGTACCGATAAAAAAATACAAAAAAAAAGGGAAGTTAAGTGAGCCTCCTGCCTCAGCCTCCTGAGTCATTAAGACCACAAGTGCACATAGTCCAGTCTGGCTAATTCTTAAAAGGAGGTGGCTGAAATGAAGTATAGATTCCAAAAATAGCTGAGTCTTCATTTTGCTGTTATATTCTGCTACTCTTGTTAACCTAAAAGAAATGAGAATATCCAGCACCCAGAAGGCTGAGAAAGGAGGAATACAACAACCTAAGTGTCCATCAGCAAATAAATGCATAATAAATTTGTGGTGTATATGGAATATTCTCATCCTTTAAAAAAACAAGTAAATCCTGTCTTATTTTTTTAAACATGGATACCAAAGTTGGTTAGAGCAACAAAGTAGAATTGGCCATGATGTCACATGCCTGTAATCCCAGCACTCAGGAAACTGAGGCAGGAGGATGACTATCAGTTTAAGGCCAGCTTGGACTGCATAACAAATACCTATCTCAAACATAAAAAATCAGCAGCAGAGAATAAAGTGGTCATTGGTAAGATGAAGGGACAGAGGGAAAAAAGAGATAGAGTAGATATATTTATCAAAGGATACAAAATCTCAATTAGGAAAAATAGGTTAAAGAGCTATATTGTATAACCCAATAACTACAGTTAACAATATACTGTATATTTCAAAATCAGCAAAACAGTAGCTTTTAAGTGTTCTCACTACCAAAAAGTATGGGAGGTAATGCATATGTTGGTTAGTTTGACATAGCCATTCTATAAGGTGCACATACTTAACATCATATTTTATACCCTAAATGTATATAATTATTGTCTTAGTTACTTTTCTCTCATTGCTGGGACAAAATACCTGCAGCTCAAAAGGAAGGAAGGAAGGGTTTATTTTTTACAGTTCTTGGAGGTTTCAGTCCATACTCAGTTGGCTCCAAGGCAGCATGGCATGGTGGGGCTGCCCTTCATGACCGGCTACAATCAGCAAGGGTGAACTGGCAAGAGAGAGAGGCACACTTTCCCACCATGACATGTATGCTGGCTCCACCTCTAGGTGGATGTAGCACTCACACCACCAATCCAAGCACTACACAATGAACCAATCACAAAAGCTAGAGTTGGTCAAGTCCATAATTGCATGAGGCTTGGTGGCCACTTACATAAAGCATGACAGTTATTATTGACCAATTTTTCAAGTAATAATTTTTTTTTAAAGAAACAAGGGCTGGTACTGTAGTCAGAGGCAATATTGCTTACCTAAAATGCACAAGACCCTGGTTTGAAATCCTAGTATCATATACAAAAAGATACAGGCTTAAAATATAAATTTCTTAAATTATTTCTACTTTGCCCAAGTAAATCTCATGTTATTTAGAATGAAAATATCCTTTTCTTTCACATTTCACCTAGAATAGTGATGGCTGTTACAGTCAGGGATTGCAAGGAAAACAATTACATACAGGACACCAGCCTGCTAAACACACATAGGGACCTACCTTGCTCACTGCTATATAATTTACAAAGCCCCCTCCCCTGCTAACAAAAGCAGAATCTGGATAGAACCCTTCCTTCAAGCTTAGGGTAATACCTATCTATGTCAGACAGGTCCTCAAACTCTGCTCAACCCTGGATACCTGTCTTTAGGGCAGCAGGTTCCTAAAAACAATCCCAGTGGTTTATTAGTAACATCTTTTGCCAGTAGCTACAATCATCTCTTAGCATTAATCAAGGTCATAGTAGTCTACTAAAATGTTATGATCTTGCCTCTGATTAATCTGAGCAAGCAGTCACAGAGCTTCTTATGACAGAAATGACACAAAAATTTAGAAAATGCCTAGCAGGCAGACAGGCTGAAAGTGTAGGATATTAAGGAATGAAACATGTTAAAAGTAGATGAGATAAGGAATTTGGAAAACAAAGATTATACGTAGCCTACATTCACCTTAAATGTAAATTACTTTAAAAATAGAAGCAAATCTTAACTTTGATGAATGAATCATTCATATTATACTCTAGGTCAGGTTGTTAAGGGTCAGCATCTTTCTTAATGTACTATTATTACTTTATAACTTGTCAAATTCATTTTTTATATTCATGAACCTGGTTTTTAGAGGACAAAATTAAAGGCAAAGCACAATCTCTACATGACTCAAAAGGCAAGCTACTAGATTTTTAATATTTAGAGGTACACAGGAACTTTAAGAGCATGCATATTTGTAGGGCTGGGGATTTAGCTCAGCGGCATAAACACCTGCCTTGTAAGCAGACAGTTGTGAGTTCAATCCCCGATACCGATAAAAAGAGAAAAAACTTTAAAAAAAAAAAAGAGCATGCATATTTGTTTACATCTCACCTTATTCCAAAAAACAATTTAAGTAGAGATAACTCTTGGAAAGTTAATATTATATAGTCCTGTAACCATTTTATATTCTGTATTAGGGGCTGAAGGTAAAAAGAAAGTCTTTTCAATTAAAGATTAAAAAGGAAAGATGAGGGAATAAGAAAGGAAATACCATTAGCTAACTTCCCAGGTGTGCAATTGTGTACCAATACATAAAGCTCAGGTGTTTAGAATAGTCAGCGAACCTGGCTCCAGGTGCCTGAAGACTGGTACCTATCTGTATAATGACTTGCAGAAATCTTCCCACCCCAAGTTGATACTCCTGTCTCTTTTAACAGACACAAAACCTTGTGTAATTTCTGTCAACACTTCCTTCTGCCTGCCAACCACATGCCATTTTTTAATTTGCAATTCTCTAAAGAAAATTTAAATCATTCAGTTCTTCCTGCTATTCATTGAGGGCTTAGCATATTTCAGTAAAGTAAGTAAAGATCACATTTAAATAGTGTTTGATAGCCTATAAAGAACAAAAGCATATTGTCTAAGAGCTTTGGCTTTTTAAGATAAATTGCTTTCTTAGGTTCAAAGCCTTGACTTAACTATATTTGTGAACATGGGGAGGTTCCATTTTGTACTTTTGTTTCTTTGTCTATAAAGTGGAACTGAAAACTACATCCCTTTGCATCATTATACAGTTAAAGTAGACTGTTCAAGCGCAAGAACCAGTATACAGTAAGCACTCGTAAGCAGTACATGGTAAATGTTAGTTGATATTATAGTTGTACTAGTTGATGAGAGCTACTCACCCACATGAATTTGTAATATTCTTTTAAGATACTTAAGTATTATTAGCCTACTTTGTAGACCGGCCCTAAGATTTGAATGAGCATTCAACCTCACCCAAAATCACACCAGCTTTCTTGGCAAAGTTTAAGGTTAGATCTGCATTCTGTATTGTATAGTACATAGTTCCCTTGGGGCTCTCAATTAGGTTGGTGAATAAGTAGGTTTCATGTCAAAATCAACTCTTTAAAGATTTGAGTTTGTTGCTCAGAGTTCTGTTTTGAGAATTCTCAGAGCAGGTCCAGTTCATTAAGCAAAGAATGCCTGATTGATGAGCATGGTGCCATAGACTCAAGCATAGTTATTAATTTATAAAATCATTTCAGCCTTGTAAACTTGCCTGAGAGGTATACTATTCCTATTTTCTAATGAAGGTAGTTGTTAAAGAGGTTCTCTTACAAAACATTTTCCCTATAATGACTCCTCATTTTTTTTTTTTGCTCTTCTAAGGAGCATACAGGTTGAGAAATCAGGAAGTCATCAGTTACTTCTAATTTTAGGGTTAGTTTGGGAAATTTTGAAGAATTGAGAAAATCTTTTATACATGAGCTGAATAGTGTGGTCTCCTTAAAAGGCAAAGAAACTTTTGAATGTATGACATAATTCTGTTTTAAATATACAAGCTCACTTTCTGTGGAGTTGGCTATTATTTGACCTCCCTTAATTGTTTTCCCAGAAAAAAACTCTGTTGACTTCCCTGGACTACTGTAGTCACCTAATCTTGGCTTCTAATCAAGACAGGTTAAGAGATATAAAGAATTAACTTGTCCCCCAGAAATGTTACTATCTTTGGACAGTTCTGACAAATTTTTCCTTATACTTCTACTTTCTGTATAAGACAGCCAAGCAAGGAGGAAGACTGTCTCTGAGAAAACATTTCCCATTCCACACACATTACCACAAAACTGATCAATTCTGATTTCTTGAGCTTCATTAATTTAAACCCAGCAGAGTTTTTCTTTTGGGGGGGTGTTGTTTCTTTGTCTTTTTGAAACAGGGTTTCACTATGTAGGCTAGCCTTGAGCTCACTTTTTAGCCCAGGGTGGCCTCAAACTCAGAGATCCTCCTGTCTCAGCCTCCCAGGTGCTAGAATTGCAGGGTACACCACTACACCTAAACCCAAGAGTTTTTATTAATATTTGATGTGTCCAGTGGCAGCAGCCAAGTTTAAGCATTTGAAAGAGCTTTGTGAGAAATATAAGCCTACTGGGGGAAAAGTAGTATTTTTTCCAAAAAGCTTTCCAGGAATATAACTTGCAAGGACTCTGGGAAGCATTCTCTCTAGAGATAAAAATATTTATGAAATTTTCTTGAGTAATTACTATTCTGTTCTCCATATAGCTATACTGATATAGTTCCCACCGACTATCACACACATGTTTAAGATCAAGTAAAATGCAACCATTGGCCAAGGTTTTGTGTTTCAGGTGACATCATACTTGGTGCATAACTCATCACCAACATACACTTGGCCCTTGATTTTGCTGTAGAAAGTTTCCACCTCAGGCTTTGGTTTTGTCAAGGTTTCCCTATCAATATTAACATTATGGTGCAGTGTTGACATTAGCAGTACTGTTTATTTTTCTTTGCCATGTATAAGGCTAGTGTAAATCTTCCTGAAACCCACAGATTGTACCATAAAAATATTTTTAAATTGAACATTTCATTCGGAATTTTTGCTTTGTTTCTGCTTATGGTTCCTGCCCTGATCAACTTTCACTCCGTTAGCAAATGTAACATCAATTGGAAACTGGTAAACTAATGTTGAATGTCACATTCCAGTTAGTTTGGGAGATGGGAACAAGTCTTTTCACAAGATCGTTCAGTTTATTACTATATGAATAAGGACCTAATGGCTGAGTCCCAGGATAAATTTTTAAATTGAAAATGTAAGTAGGACCAGGGATATAGCTCAACAGCACAAGCACAGCAGCAAGCTTAACATCCCAAGTTTGATTCCCAGTACTACCCCCCCCAAAAAAAAACATAAGTACTCTTTGTATCTACAAGGGCATAGATTTTGTTTTTTTGCAAAAGCGACTTGCTATGTTGCATAGGCCGGTCTTGAACTCACAGCAATCCTCCTGCCTCAGCCACCCAAGTGCTGGGATTATAGACGCATATCACCAGGTCAGGCAAAGTTTTATGTCATGTTTTGACCCATCACTTGTCTTTTATATTCCTACGATTACCATGAGAAACCCCTGCTAAGTAGAGCAGTCCTATGAATGCTTTCAGTTCAGCTAGTGAAGTGTCATAATAAATACATTTTTGAAGATAGCTGTTGGTGCATCCAGAGCATTTTGCTTGTATCTCAACCTTTGTGTATTTCATAGCATCTTCTAGTATTTTCAATTTCCAACACTGAATGGCAGTGCTGGCATTCTAACCAATAACATTTCACCCTTGCCAAAAAACCTTATTAATATTTTCAGACCTAGTTCTGACATTGAATTGTTCTATTTGGTTGTGACCGTTTCACAACATTTCAGCTAGTCAAATACATACTCATATTGCTGTTTTCTTTGTCATCTGAATCAGAGAGGTCTGTGTTCCCTGTGTCTGTATCCTTCAATTGCTCTGTTTCATTGTCACAGGAACTTTGCCTCACATGACCAGCATCAGTCATCATCATATACTCACACCTCTCTTCTATTATAAAGCACATATTTTACCATAATGGATTGCCTTCATCACCCATGCATTATTAATCTGATGATTAAGTTTTCACCTTCAAAACTTGATTTTTCCATGTGCCATTGTACTAGATTAGGCTACTTCTACTAGAAAAATCAAAAGAAAACCTTTAAAACAAATCCTAATGGAATGGGTGTTTTTGACACTTTTGATCATTTACACACACCTTGATTTTTATCATACCAAATGGGTAAATACAAAAAATTGCTTCCTATATTCCTCACGCAAACGTACTGACATGTGCAGCCAGCTACTATTACACTAAAGTAAAAATTTACATTGAAAAAGGATGTGTTTGTGGAACCCAGCATTATCCTCTTCCTGTTTTTAATGTAGGGACTCATGGCTATAAACTTCTCCCTTAGTACTGCTTTTGTTGCATCTACAAGTTTTGGCTTATTGTGTTTCCATTTTCATTTCTTTCAAGCAATTTTTATTTCCATCTGACTTCCTTAGTAATCAGGCTTTTTTTCAGGAGAGTTTTGGATGTAGGGTGCAGACTTCTAATCTCAGTAGTCTGGCAGGCAGACACAGGAGGATCACAAATTTAACCTTAGGCTGGGCAACTTAGCAAGACCCTGTGTCATAAAATGATGAAATGAGATGAGGAGAGGGAGAAGAATAGGAGGAAGAAAATGAACTGCTCAGTACAAAAGCTTTTGATTCAATTCCCAGACCACACTCACACACAATGTTTTGTTCAAAAATTTATAGTGCTTCTGAAGTTTTTGTTGTTGTTGTTGTTGATTCCATTTTATTCTATGGTGATTGGAAAAGCTATGATTTTGTTTTTTAAAATTTGTTATGACTCATTTGCATCCTAGTACATGGTCTAAGTTCTATCTGCTGATAATATATATTCTGCAGCTCTTGAAATGTTCTGTTGTAATAATTTAGAACAGTCAGTTTGGTTTATAAGTATAGTTTAACTCTGGGTTGTTGTTTGTTTGTTTTGGTATATGCCCATTGATGAAAGTGGTTAAAATTCCCCACTGCTGCTATAATGGAACCTCCCTATCTCTTTGGGGATCACAGCATTTATTTTATAAAATAGACTACTCCAACATTAGGTGTATATAGATTTACAGACAATTATATTTGTTGATCTCTTGGTCATTATTTAGTGACCATCTTTGATCAAATATAAGTATAGCTACTCTTGCTTGCTTAGGTTTCTGCTTGCTTGGACTACCATTTTGTGTGTGTGTGTGTGTAATGATGAGGCAAGTATGTTGTAGGTAACATTTTGTTGGGTCTTTTTAAATTTATTCAGCCAGTCTGTATCTTATAATTGGAGGATTTAATCCATTTAAATTCAGGGGTACTATTGATAGGTAAGGATGTACTGCTGTTGTTTTATCTTCTAGTTGTTTTATCTTCTAGTTGTTTTGAATATTCTCTAACAGATTTATGTTTTATTGTATTGATAATGTTTGATTCTTGTGTGTGTGCATCTGCTATTCTAATGAGATTTATACTTTCATATTCTTTCAGGATCATAGTTATCTCTCACTTATAGATGTAGGATTTCACTAAAAATCTTTTGTAAAACTCATTCAGTGGTCATGAATTCTGTTTTTTTTTCCCTAGTCTTAGTCTTTGTTTAGTAAATAATTTAATAAGGCTTTATTCAGAAATTAAGGAGTAGCCAGGGATTTAGCTCAGCAGTATAAGTGTCTGCCTGGCAAGTGCAAGGTCATGAGTTTGATCCCTGATATCCTTCCAAAAAGAAATGAAAAAGTAATATAGTAATCTTGGTTGGCAGTTATTGTCTTTCAGAACTTGGAATATGTCATTTCTTTCCCTTAACGACTATAGCATTTCTTCTGAGAAGTCTGCTGTGTTATGGTACTACAGTTTTGATCTTGCATATCCCATGTGTTAAAGATTAGGTCCTCAGCCTATGTTCCTAATGACTAGAAGAGAGTGAAACATTTAGAAGCTGGAGCTTAGGGTGAGAATTTAGCTCAATAGCACAAGCATCTGCCTGACCAGTGTGAGGTCATGAGTTCAATCCCCAGTACCAAAAAAAAAAAAAAAAAGAAGAAGAAGAAGAAGCTGGAGCTTAATGAAAGGAAATGACATCATTGAAAGTGTTTCCTTAAAGAGGATGGCTTTTTGCTGTGTCTCTCTTCATGATCACCAAGAGGTGAAACTGATACACCAAACATGTACTCCCACCCTGATGTACTGTACCTCCACACACTCAAAGAAGTATATGACCATCAACTAAAACTTCTGAAACTGTGAGCTAATGAACATTTTATTAAGTTGACTATCTCATGTATTTTGTGTCTCTGATAGCTCACTAACCCAATGGAGATATAACCCTTCCATATTACTTTTATCTTGCAGATTTTAGTTCTGTCTTATACTTCTGACAGTTTGACTATAATATGCAATGATGAATATCTTTCTGAAAATGTCTGGTGGGGGTCCTATAAATCTCAAGTACCCGGATGCCCTGGTCTTCCCTAAATTAGGAAAGTTGTCTGCTATGTCACTGAATCTTACTGAGTAGATTTTCTGTGCCCTTTTTTCCCCTTTGCTGTCAGGTGTTCTGAAAACACAGATGTTTCTTCACTTAATGATGTCTTGTAGATCTAGTCTTATTCTTCCACCTTTTCCCTTGTTTTTTTGGATGCTTTTGTTTTATGCTGGTGGTGGTCGTCATTATCTAACTGGGATATTTAAAAAATAACTTGTCAAGTTCAGACATTCTTCTTGTTCTGGTCTTCTATTGAGCCTTTCAACTGTATTTTGTGTTTGACTTATTAAGCTCTGTCGAGGTCGCTCCCGGCCGGCAGGAAAGACACACGACAAAGTCTGGCGGTGTGCAACCTTGCCTTTATTTGTCTCCACGTGGGCCCCGCGAGGCCTCCTCTCTGCCACCAGCCCTTTCTCGCCGGTGGACTTTCTCTATCCCTCTTTGTGCTTCCTGTCTGTGCTTCCTCTCGTGGCGGGAGAGGCATTCACTTTTATAGGGCAACAGTAGCCAATCAGTTCAAAGCGCGCGATGCGGGCTGACTGGCTAACATCAGCTGTTGCTAGGCAGACTATCTTACAGAGCGGGTTGTTTAAGTCGCCAGCGCAATCAGGGGGCAGGAAGCAGGCGCCAACTTGACTCACTCGATGGGAGGGGCAATCTAGCTCAGGCTCCGCTCCCACCCACAGGCCCTACGTCCGCCAAGTAAGGCGACCGGTGTCGGCGGCTCCCAACAAAGCTCTTCATTTCCAAGATTTTTCTTTTTCAAAATCTCTGAACTCATTCACATCTTACATTGTAGTCCTAATTGCATTTAACTGTTTATTTGTATTCTCTTAAATTTTATTGGGCTATTTTATAATAATTTTTTAAATTCTTTATCAGGCATTTCATGTTTTTATTTCTTTAGAATCTGTTAGGTTTTTTGGAGACATTATATTACCTGGGGTTTTTTTGTATTTTCATGCTTCTGTTCATTTAGTGGAGCAGTTCTGCCACTTAATGGGGCAATCTTAATAAGCAGCTTTCTCTTGAAGATGTGTCTTAGGGTGATACTTATTATACACTGTTGGCCTTGATTCTAGATACACATCATAATATAATCTCCTTAAAACTTCCTGGTGGCGAGGGCTGGGGATTTAGCTCAGCAGCATAAGCACCTGCCTTGCAAGCAGGCAGTCGTGAGTTCGATCCCCGGTACCGCTAAAAAAGAAAAAGACAAAAAAAAAAATGTATGATAGTATAAAACTTCCTGGTGGTGATTAAGCACTGTGCATACCATTGCAGAGTCCAAGACCCAGGTCTCTATGGACAGCACAAGAATGGAAACACTAGGAGTTTAGGCAAATACGTGTGAGGTTCTCATTATGTGGCTAGTGCTACAATGGTTGTGGTGGCCCCTATAAGGCAATGAGTGTCTCTTTGGGCATGTTTGATGCTAGTTCTACTACTAGGAAAGGTCTCTAGCAATGGTGGCCCCAAGCAGTGGTAAAATGCCTGACACCCTTGTCTTCTGACCATTCAGTTGTTTGGCCCCAGATGCTGAACAGAAAGAGGCAATGGCAAGAACTGCAGTGCCCCCTCTATAGTACTCACACTCTGTTCCAACAGTGCATAGTCAGACAAGGTGCAGGAGCAGGACAGCAGCAATAACTGCTACATAGGAGTGTAGCAGTGGGAACCACGGTATTCCCTTTTCCCCTCTATTGCTTCAGTAGCAATGCCTACTTGGGAATGGGTCTGTCTTAGTTACGTTCTTATTGCTAGAGCAAAATACCCAACACCCATAAGTTAAAAAGAGGAAAGGTTTATTTTAGCTCACAGTTGGTAAAGGTTTCAGTTCATAGTTAGCTGGTTCCTAAGCAGAGTACCATGACAGAAGAACATGGCAAAGGAGAAACAACTCATAGTGTGACAGGCTGAAGGCAGCAAGCCTTACTTCCCCTTTTTATTCCATTCAGGTTACAAACTTTTTGGTCAGTGCTACCACATACCCAGATTGGGTCTTGTTATCCACACTCTGAATTATGCTAAACCAATCAATGGACTAATCCAGTTTATCACACACCCATGATCCAGCCAGCTCTGAAAAGCCCCACCTATAAGTGCATGAAGCTTTGGGGAGACTTGTAGAAATAAGCTGTAACAGAGCCAATGGACAGATGAGCAGAGTTCCTCTGGAGAGGGGGGCCTTTGGCCACACATGGTCTTTTAGGCAGGGAGCAGCAGGAAACAGTGTTCCCTCCCTATTCTTGTCAGTAACAGGCACTTGAATACTGCACAGGAGGGTGAAGTAGCTAGAGCCAGGTGGTTTGACTGCTTTCAGTCCTGGCGTTAAGATGAATCCATAGCAGCTGGCACCACCCCTGGTCTCAGAGAACACATGCCTGTTCTCAAGGCTGGTGCCCTCCATGGCACATCACCTTTCACTTAAGAGTGCAGGGCACCCAGCAAAAAATAAGATCAGTCACCCTGCTGAGCCAAATTGGCTTTACAAGACAGCTACTCTGCAAGCCAGTGCAGTAAGATGTCTAAGGAATCCCTGAGATGGTAAAATACAGGCTGTTTGGATCCCTAGAATAGTCCAAACTCAGTACCTCATTTCTCAAAATAGCCCCTGGCTACAACACTCTGGGGGAATCCCTAGGAAATTAGGTGAGATCCTTTTCCAAAGCAAGGCTATTGTGCAGATTTCAGGTTACTTATCTAAGCTGCCAGCCTAGGAGATTGTAAACGTCCCAATAGCCAGGATTACAAGCACCCCTCAGTGATACAGTTCAGAGACTCTTTAACCCTTAACCCTGCAAAGGGGAGATTCCCTCTACTCTGGCTGTGCGACTGGGATGGCAGTTATCAGTGTATTTGATTTTTCTTAAAATGCTGTTGTCTTAGGTCTCAATCACTTAAGATTCCATTCATTCCCATTTTCTCATTCTATATCTGTCTTGTCTTGCCTTTCTCTGACTCTCTCCTTCTCTCTCTGTCTCTGTCTGTCTCTCTCTGTCTCTCTCATTTCCAATGTTCTCTCAAGGTCATTTACCTCAAAATACAGGTACTCAAAATACAACTATTATTTTTTCTTTGTGAAAAAGGAGGTCTTGAGCTCCAGGCATCTGTCTGTGTTCATAGTCTTTAATCTTTTAGATTGCTTACCTCACTTCAATAAAAATTACTTTAACAATTCTATTATATGCAGTCACTTCGGTCATTGAGTTATTTATCTGAAGAGACTAGTGAAAAAAAGCATGATTCCTTATGAAGTTGGTATGCAATGCCTTGGGACACATAATTCATTTATTTAGTGTTCTAAGAACTACATTGTTATTTCATGTAATAATTCATTTATTTGGTGTTCTAAGAACTACACTGTTATTTCATGTAAAAATAATTGTTTATCTTTTTCTAGCAATGCAGTCCATATTCCATATAAATTATTTTTAAAACAGTACTCAGCTTCTCTTCATATCTTCCCTCCCCTAAATGGAAATTCATTTTATTTACTAAAAGGAATTTTAGTAGGCTTCACTGACATAACAAAAAAACATGTTAACAAATTCAAATTTCTTGGTCCTGGGATTTAGCTTAATGGCATAAGCACTTACCTAGTAAGCGCGAGGTCGTGAGTTTGATCCCTAGTACCAAAAAAAAAAAAAAACACCCAAATTCAGATTTCTTGTCTTATTTAGTATTTGCTCTTTTTCCCTGAGACTTTGCCGCCATTTTAAGTAAAGCTTTTCTCTGGGAATTTTGTTACATCAGAGACCTCAATCCTCCCTGCCATGTTGAAGATGAATCCCTTCACTCATCTCATTTAGTATTTTTGGTTGTTTCAGACTCACCTCAGTTCTCGGCATTCAGAAGCACTCTCCCAAAAATGTGTTATTTACACAGTTTATAGCCACCATGCTTGAAGAATTACACTTAAAGAGTGAAGACCTTGAAAGTTTAACCATCATATTCAGAACTAGCAGTTAACCAGAGTGGTAAGTTGGGTTGTATTTCACTTTGTATTTTTCTCATTTTGTTGTCTATGTGAGTGCTTCTTTTCATTCTAGAAATCGGGGTGGGGAGGTCTGAAATGTGAGGTGTTGTGCATGCTGGACATGCATCCTACCACTGAGCAACACCCCCCAGCCCTTTGTGGAAATTTTTGAAACCAAGTACTATATAGAGTTTAAGATGCCGTCAGCTTGCTAAGGGGATACTCTCCCTTCGTTGTCAGCTATCCTGGTCACTTATGTCTACAGTACTTTTCTTTGTCCCCCATCCTTGTTGCTAGTCTTCCTTTGTAGACTGTGGCAGTTAGTTCTCTTTTTTTTTTTTCAGTTCTATCTCTTACATGCCAGAAAACTCCTCACTTTTACTGAAATCTAGGCTATCCCACATGTTCCAATGTTCTTTCTTCCCAGGAAGTAGAAATTTACTTCAACCCAGCTACTGCAATGGTTCACAGTGAATATCTTCATTATAGTGCTCCTTTCAATGAAATCACCTACTACCCAGGCAATACCTTAATCGTCTTACATGCTGATAAGCAGGTGAATATATCTGCCTGGCTTTGCTTAATCTTAATTTGGCTCCTGACATATCTTTCTATGTCTCAAGTCTCTTCCTCTTTCAGAACTGCCCCTCTCAACTCTTCCCTTATTTCACATCTTCTTAAGTACTTAGATTTAATGTTATAATTGAAGGACTTCATTTTGAATTACAAATGAGACCCTCTCAGGAAGCATTTTCTTTTTTTATATTTAACTTTAAATTTTTTATACATTTATAAAATCAGTACAAACCCATAAAATAAAAATACAAAATTCTGTATGTAATAAAAAAAAAATCCACTTTTACTTCTGCCTCTAGTCTTACTTGCTTTTCTGAAGCATGTAATACATATTATTTTATTTGAATATTTATAAAACAATCTTTAAGAAAATCTTTACACCAGGATAGAGAAGTGTCTTTCAGGTAAAAAAAGGAAAGAAGGCTAAGGATATGGCTCAGGTTTTAGATTTATTTAGTATACACAGGCCCTAAGTTCAATCCTCAGTACTATTTTTAAAAAAATAAAGCATCCCTAATGAACATAGTTAGAAAATAGAATATAAAGAATTAGGGGCTGGGGATTTAGCTCAGCGGCATAATCGCCTGGCTTGCAAGCAGGCAGTCGTGAGTTCAATCCCTGGTACCGATAAAAACGAAAAAGACAAAAAAAAAAAAAAAAAAAAAAGAATTACCTGTAACTGCCTCCCAAATTATACTCACTGGCTTTTCAAGTGCTCCTACTACTCTGAGAACCCTCTAAAGCAAAGACTTTTTACTTAAGAAGTGAGTTCAGATGGCTTATATAGGCATAGCATTCAAAGGCCCTTAAAGAATACAATGAAACTGGAATCTTCTGTCTTATTGAATATTAGGTACAACTAATCATACTCCTTAGTTCAGTAACACCTCATGTCCTTTGGTTGAAAAGTTTATCAGATGAAAAGCAAACAGTGCCTAATTAAAAGTCCTTCTAAACCAGCTTTAATAGATACTACTTCAGAAAAGTTTTAATTAGTATATGTTAAATTTTTTTGTAAACAAGTTTTATTAAAATGGTTTTAAAGACTTTCAACAATAGATGTTTTAAGTGGACTTAATAGTTACCCCCTGATCATTATTTGCATTGCACATTTTGCTTAAACAATTAAAAGTAAATCTTGGCACAGACTGTCGTTATGAAGAATTATGAATGAGGTCTTATTACATAATTTTTTCTATAAGGGACATACAGATGGTTTTTCAGTAGGTAGACAGTTTTTATTTGCATGATGTGTATAAACTATGGTAAATTTGAGTCTATAAAGATTTTAATATCTAGGAGTCTTTTCAAGACTACTACTAGTAAGTATATGTTAATATGCTTTTAATTCTAAATAGGAAAAAAAGTCCAACTGCACCTAGCTTTTGTTAAAGGTGGTACACTAGTGTTTGGTTTTTTGTTATTTTGTTATACAGTTCACTACTGCAGGTGAACCCAGGGCCTCTCACATGGTAGGCAAAGACAGCTACATCCTCAGCCCCTCTCCATTTTTTTCAAATTTATTTTGAGGCAGGGTCTCACTAAGTTGCTCAGGCTGGCCTCCAACTTGTGATCCTCCTGCCTCAGCTGCCCACATAGCTGGGATTATAGGCATGTACCACTGTGTCTAGTTTGGATATCTTCTGCTGCTTAAAAAATCCCTCCAAAACTCAATGTCTTAAAACATTTTATTTCACATTTTCTGTGAATTAGGAATCTGAGCTCAGTTGAGGTCTCTAATTCAGGGTCTCTAACTATGTTATAGTTATAACTATGTTATAGTTAACCTGTCTCCTGTGGCTAGAATTTCACATGAAAGCCCAACTACAAGATGCTCTTTTAAGCTCACTTGTGTGGGTGGCTAGGATTTAGTTCCTCACAGACTGTTGAATTTAGGGCCTCAGATTTTCACTTATTGTTGTTCAGAGACCTCCAATAGTAATCTTGCCATGTGGGTATTTCTATAGTGCACTTCATGACATGGCATGTATCTTCCCACACAGTGAGCAAGTGAGAAAGCATAACCAATGTAGAAGCCACAGTGTTTTTGTAACTATTGTCAGAAGTAACTACCATCACTTTTGCTATATTTTATTAGAAACTAAGCTTAGATCCATCTCACATTCAAGATGAGAGGGTTATCTAAAGACAGGTAGGCAACAGCCATTGAGGGGCCATGTTAGAAGCTGTATCAGAAGTATCAAAATTGTCCAGTAGTTCCCAGTTTTATATATAACGTACCACACTGTCCTTGGGAGTCTTGAACTTTATACTGATCCAGGATATCACTGAACTTACCCATGTGGTCATAGGAATGCTGTGAACCATGATGTCTAACTTTTGGCTTGCATGAGCCACAATGACTTGTCTTGAACTGTATATAAAATATATATAATGTATGTAAGTAACAAAACTTCCTTATTAAGTACATTTTTATTATTTTTTAGAAGAGTAAGCAGCCTATGGGCCTCAGATTAGACATGATTCTATGAGCTATCCTATTCTGGTAACAAATGGGAAGAGAAATGGGATTTTCTGTTGGACCTACATCAGTCAAGATCCCTGGAACTGCATATGAAGCTGGGTTTCTTCTATCCAAGTGACATAATGGGAAAGAAATGGAACATGTACTGGGAAGAGAGCACAGTATCTACAATAGCTGATAAAACAGGTGTTTTATTCAAACTATCCTTTTTTGCTTTACAGGTATAATTCAGGAGAAGAGCATAGAAGATGAATTTCTACTCACCATATCTAAAATTCTAGCAATAGTCATGGCTTGGTGGTGACTGATAACTAGCTTTGTTCCAAGAAAGATCTTTACCTTCTCAGACTTCATTCCCCATCTCTCAGTGCCTAAATCCAGAGGATAAGTGCCCCAGAGGAGAATCATTACCTCAACAAAAATAACCAAAGTCCTTGCATGACTCGCTAAAAGACAGTATTTTTATTTGAAAAAACTGAAGTCTTAAATTGAAACTGGAATCAATATTTAAGAAAGTGTAATGACTTCTAGTTTTTCTGACTGATACCTGTTATCAAGGCTTTTGACATACTTACCATTTTGACCTTCTAGTATAAACTCTAGATGCTAAAGAACAGTAAATAATTGTCAATAAACAAAATCTAAGATAAAGTCCTTTAAAAAAGTCTCGTCATTCTTTTAAAGAAAATAACTATATTATAAA
Source organism: Cavia porcellus (assembly GCF_034190915.1). Classification (NCBI taxonomy): domain Eukaryota; kingdom Metazoa; phylum Chordata; class Mammalia; order Rodentia; family Caviidae; genus Cavia; species Cavia porcellus. The sequence goes on from NW_026947484.1 coordinate 114,181,043, forward strand.
ATGATTTCAAGCAACTTGATTAACCTTACAAGCCCAAAAAAAGAATCCTAGGATAGTCTAGAATCAATTTTTTTAAAAGGGAAGCATTTTATTTAGATTGCTTTTTAAATATGTAGCAGGCTGTAAGTTAGTGCCTCCACAAGAGTCAATGAGAGATCTCAGACAATTTGAAGAACTTTAGACACAGGAAGAAATGATAGATGCTAACACCCAGCAATGACAGAAGGTGGAGACCCGAATTCAATTCTTATCTTTGTGGTCAAGTCATCTAAATGGTTTGTTGTTTCTTCAGGTCTGAGAAAAGAACCCAGGGCTTTGCACAAACTAGGCAAGCACTCTACCTCTGAACTATAGCCCCAGCACAAGTCACCTAAACTTTATGGGTTTCACTTCATTTGTCTAAAAGCAATAGGCCATACAGCCAGTAATGAAAGGAACTGAGTGCCACTGCTATATTGGTCTGGAACATCTTTTTATTTTTTTAAACTTCATCTGACTATGAGGATATAACCATACACACAAAAAAAAATTATAATGTCCTAGAATTAATAAAGTTCAGCAGGAACAAAGATTACAGTAACAATATACAAAAAAAAAATAAATTGGAATGTCCAATATTGTTCTCCCACTATGATATTTCAGAACCTGAATACAGTATGTGCTGCTCTAAGCAAGGTAATCAACATATCCATCTCTTCATAATTACTTTGTGCTTAAAGCCTTCAAATTCTTCTCTAGTTATTCTTAAAATACAAGTTATTAGGAACTATAATCACCCCTGCTGTAGAACACTAGAATTCTGTCTCAGTATCTATTATCTACCTGTCCTCTTCCCAAACCCTTCCCAGCCTCTAGTAATCACTATTACATGTTCACATTGACTTTAAAAAGCATCCAGAAGTAAGTAAACATGTTATACTTGTCTTTCTGTATCTGACTTATTCCACATAACGTAATACCCTCCATTCCCATCTGTTTTGCTAATGATAGAATATTCTTTTTAATGAATGAATAATCATGCATTGTGTATTAATAACACACATTCTTTACCCACTTACCCACTGATTGGCATCATAGATTGATTTAATATCTTTAGCTGTTGTCAATAACACAGCAGTAAACATGGGTATAACACTTCCTAATTTCATAGGCTTTGGCTTGTATACCTAGGGATGGGATATCTAGATCATGCTGTATATCTAGATCATACTATAGAACTCTAAGAACTCTATTCTTAGTTTTTTAAGGAACCTTCAAACTGTTCATTTGGCGAAGGCCTGTACCACTAGGCAAGTGCTCTACCACTGAGCCACACCCCAGCCCACGTGCTATCTTGGTTTTTTTGTTTGTTTTGTTTTGAAATAAGGTTTCACTAAGTAGTTCGGACTAGCCTTGAACTCACTATGTACCCCAACCTGGCCTCAAACTTGTGGCAGTCCTCCTGCGTCCCAAGTGCTGAGTTTACAGGTGTACACCATCATCCCTGGCTGTCAGCCCCTTATTCTTTGTCTTTGTGATTCTACCTATTCTAGCTGGGATAAGATCTCCTTGTGATTTTGATTTATATTTTTTCTGGGAGCAAATTATAGTAATCAAAAGTTTTAAAAATATTCAGAGATGAAAACCTTAATTATTGTGGTTTGATCTTTATACACTGTATACATATATTGAATTATCAATATTATACCTTATAAATTTATATAACTAAAATAAGGAAAAGGTTTTTTGTTTTGTTTTGGTTTGGTTGTTTTTTGTTTTTTTTTTTTTTGTCTTTTTCCTTTTTATCGGTACCAGGGATTGAACTCACGACTGCCTGCTTTCAAGACAGGTGCTTATGCCGCTGAGCTAAATCCCCAGCCCTGGTTTGGAAAAAGTTATAGCATGCTTATTTGAAACATTGACAGGCTGATCCTGAAATTTACATGGAAATGCAGAAAATTCAGAATAGATAAAATAATTTTGGAAGTGATCACTTCCTGATTTCAAAATTAACAGTGACAGTAGTCAACAGTGTTTGTTAATATAAAGATAGGAATACAGATTAGTGAAACGATAGAGAATCCAGAAATAAACTTTCATGGTCAACTGATTTTGAACAAAAGTATCAGGATAATTTAATTCACTGGGAAAAGATCTCTTCAAATAATACTAGGACATCTGAATAGCAGGTGCAAAAAATAAAAATATTAACTAAGTCCTTTACCACAGTATACAGTTAAAACAAAGTGGATTAGTAACCTGAATGTAAGAGATGGAACTAAAATGTTTACATGAAACAGAAAATTTAGATGAACTTCATGTGGGAAAAGAGTGGTTAAGACACCAAAAGCGCATAAGATGGATTAAAATATGCAAATTTTGCACTTCAGAAATTACCATTAAGAAACAATTTGACAAACCTCTGACTGGAAGAAAATGTTTCTGAATCATGTACCTGATTGGGGATTTGTATGCAGAATATATAAACCTTAAAAGGCAAATTTTAAAATGGACAAGCGATTCAAATAGACATTTCAGCAAAGATCATATACAAACAGCTTTACATATGAAAAGATGTGTATCACCACATGTATCAGGAAATGCAGATTAAAACCAAAATGAAATAGTATGTCATTCTCACTAAAATAGATATGGTATAAAAAACCAAAGTTTAAAATTTTAAACATAAACTTACTATGTTATCCCCCAGTTCTAGTCAGTATGTCATCTGAAGAGAAATGAAAGATGTATTCAAAGAATTTTGTATAAGTGTTCATAGCAGTATTATTCACATTTGTCCAAAAAAAGTTGGAAACAATTTGGGTGACAATCACCTGATAAATGGATTTCTTAAAATGACATATCCATAAAGTGGAGTGGTGGTACATGCTACAAACATAGATAAACCTCAAAAACAATTTGATAGGTAAAATAAGCCTGATTAAAAAGTCACATAAAATACCTATTAAATCTCTGAAGCAGACACCTGGTTGCATGGGCTTAGAGAAAAGCAGGGATTGGCTGCAGATAGATACAAGGGATTTCTTTGTGCTGATGAAAATGTTCTAAAAATAAGTTGTGGTTTCTGCACAACCTTGTAAGCTTTAAAAATATCTGTGCACTTAAGACGGGTGAAATATAGATACATGTTACATTTCAAGTAAACTCAACAGAAAAGGATAGAAGCACATCAGAGGGACAATGCCAAACCAAAAGGATTCCCAGTGACTAATCTTGAAATTATTTCAACAACAAAAGAAAACATAGATTATAATCCAAAATACAAAACATAAATATAAAACATAGCTGAGTCCATAGTGATAAAAATTACTGAATAAATGGGTAAGAGGTATCTTCCTTAAAGAATTCCAAATAATATATGTAGATCCCTGCACACTACCCAGAAAGGGATCCATACTACGTTGCTCTTGGTTCTCATAAAAATGTAAAGAAAAACTCATGGGCTAGGAGTATAGCTCTATGGTGTTTGCATACTATGTATAAGTTCCTGGGTTTTATTCTTAGTACCTCAAAAGAGAAAAAATAAGTGTCGTGTAAATGGAGAAGGATGTCTTCAAATTCCTTGCAGCAGGAACTCACTTAGATGGCACCAACTTTTATTTCCAAATGGTACAGCTACAAAAGGAAAAGTGATGATACCTAGATCATAAATCTGAAGAAAACCCAGGAGAAACATCTGCTAGTAATTTACACCACTGAAAATTCCAGCTGATGCCAGTGTCACATTCTCCAAGCATACTGGCTAACTGGCTGTGTTTGTTAGTGCTACTGACGTCACTCTTGCTGCAGGATACTTCACTACTGGAACCTTCACTAGCCTGATCCAGGCAGCCTTCTGGGAGCCTTTCTTTTGCAAGTAACCAATCCCAAGGTAATGACCAACCTTTCAGAAGCATTTCATGTTAATATGCCTGCCATTACTGTATGTAACCAATTCTTCTCTATGGACACCGCCATCATGTGACAAGGGACACTCAGCCTGATGTGATAGTAGTCTAGGAGTCTAGGAAGTTCTGTGTAGTCTCCAGGGAGCACCCAGGGAAGTCGAGCCTGATCTCTGCTTATAAGGAGATTCTAAAGAGACTAGAAAAATAGGCCAGTGCTGAAAGGCTGTGAAAAGGAGAAATTCAGGGTAAGTGGACTCCACAGCTCATGAGTTTACTGCTGTGCATCCCAAGGTACAGACTTGCAGACACCCTGTGCTGATCTTGACTGAAGATGAGCTCTCAGGCTGCCACTGAAGACTGTAGCTCCCACTGTACAAGCCACGTAATGGGTAAGAACAATAAAAGCCATTGTAAGCTGTTTTCCTACAATTTCTTAAACTAAAAACAGAAATAAGGCTGTTGGAAAAAGAATTATCCATTTCTAAATAAATATGTATATAATACTCTTCCCAAAACGTAGGCCTCAAGCCTATTCTTTGAGGGTGAGTTAAATTTAGTGACTGGTTTCCAGAAAACAGAGAGAGGGAAAACATTACCTTTTTGTGTGATGAGGATTAATGTCAGTGACAGAATGTGGGCATCACATACTGCCTAATATTAATTATAATATTAGTATGCTAATATTATAGTATGCTCCCAAAATCCCATAACCTGTCTTAACTATGAGAAAACAAATGCAGTTTGGGGCACATTCCTGCAAGGCATTCTATTCAGTCAGTATTCCTCAAGACTGTCAAGGTAATAAAAAACACAGAAAGGCTAAAAAAGTGCCATACATGGGGAACATATGAAAATAAAATAAGTGCACTACCCTACTCTGGATTGGAACAGAAAGAAGATATTAATGAAAATATTGGTTAAATCTGAATAAAGTTTGTGGTCAATAGTAATGAACCAGTGGGCTTCCTAATTTTGACAAACGTAGTCTTGGAAATGCAAAATATTAACAAGGGGGAAAAGATGAGTGAGGGACATACAAAAACTCCATTATTTTTGCAACTTTCTGTAAATCCAAATACAAGTTTAAAGAGAGAAAGGAAGGAAGACCAACCAGGCATGGTGGTGCACGCCTGAATCCCAGCACTTAAGAGGCTGAGGCAGGAAGATTGCTATGAGTTTAAGGCCAACCTGGACAACCCAGTATGTTCAAGGCCACCCTTAGTTATAAAGTGAGAGCCTGTGTAAAAAACAAACACTGGTTGGATGCAGGGGATCCAAAGACTGCTCTCAAAAGCTGCCTGTCAATGGGATGGTGTGATAACTAGGATAAATGCACTGACACTGGACATATAATCCTGGTTTGCCTTGGACAGTTCTAATTTATGCCTGTTATCCTGCAACTTTCTTAATTGAAAGGCCCTCCCCCTCCCCCACGGTTTTTACTTCCAAAAGTATTCTGGTTTACAGTTTTGCTGTTATAGCCAGAGTTGGGAGGGGACTTCTATGAAGGCAGGAAAGGATGGGCTGGGTATTATGATGCAGGGCAGAAAGCAGAGGCACCCTCAAGGGGAAAAGACCCAGAAACAAAGAAGGTATCAAGTATGAGCTTTTTAAAACACAGAAGTCTGAATCTGGAGGAAATTCAGAGAACAGTGGTAACCATGTTTAGAAGACGAAGTCAACTAGAGCTGAGAGCCAACTAAAATAGATAAAAGTCCTCAGCAATATATTTTCAAGGACATAAGAGGGGAAGTTACTAAATCTCTATAAATGAAATGAATTTCCATGATTCTTTCCTGCCGCCTGTCTTCCATTCTCTCCCTAAATTTTCCTATACTTTTTCTAGAACCTTGAGCACTGAGCTCCACCTCTCCCAAGCCAACACTCACAGATATTGCAGCGTCCTTCTAAGCACTGATAGTGCCATTTTGCGGAGTTCTCAGCCTTGGCAAGAATGAACACCCAGGGTTTCCAAAGCCCTGGGTCCCTAACCCAGTCTGTGGTTCAGTCATGTGTTTTGCTGACTCAGAACACACACTGTGTTATCCCCAGATCCCCATCCCTTGATCCTCTGTGACATTCATTATTGAAGTGACATTCTACAATAAAAACATTACTTCCAGTTGTTCTTAAGAATTTCCAAGTTTCAGAGTATGGAAAGATGTTTTGCAAAAATCCTGCTGTCCTTACATAAAAACAATTTGAATTCTAAGTAATTTTTACTATGAATAGTAAACACTGAGTCTGAGTTTCACTTCCATTTAAATACATATGCTGTTATATTTGCAGAATACCACCTTTATTTAAAAAACCTTGCCCTTTGAATATTTCTGTTCCCATCAGTTCTTAAAAACCCTACTAGACTGAATCTACTTAGTGGAATTTCTTTTAAGATACTAGCATCTTGTCCTTATAAGTCATTTCCATGACTTATTGTTCTTCATAGTTGTTAATGAACAGAAACTACTTCTCTATAAAGATTTGCCTACAACCAAGGAATATGACACCATTTTAAATCTTGGAAATCTTTAATAACCTGACAGTACAACTCCTAGTAGAAGAAAAGGGGTAAGGATGTCTAGAATACAAGCTTGCCTCTGCTGAGCTAAGTGCAGGTGGGGGAAACAAGGGGTAACTTAACTGAAAAATGTACCCAGAGAGACCTCAGGCTGAGGTTGAGACTGACTCCTGGATTTTGCTGTCCATCCTGGAAAGCACAAGCCAAAGTGTGCACATACTCATCAAGGCCCCAGTGGGGAATACTAGCCCCTCCTCGCATGCATAACACAATCTGGAGCAAACAAGTTATGGGGCAGTTACTGCTGAGGACTGCCCTGCATGATTCCTGCAGAAGTACCGGTATGATTCCTGATGAAATCCCCTTTGAAGCTTCTTTTCCAAGTTAAACTAGCAAAATACAAATTTAAATATTTTCAGCCATCCAGCCTTCTATAAATCTTCAAGCCTTTCTTGCTTTTCCTTCAGGAAAAATATTTACATTTTGGAAAACCAATTACCAGTGAAGAATGGAGACTAAATGGGATCAGAATACCTTTCGATACACACAAGCTCTTTCCTGTCAATGAGATGCTTCTGGGGCCATAGCAAAAAGCCCAGTCCAATGTGCTAGTATTCATTTTGCTTCTCAGCACCTCTGCAGTCATAACCAAAGCAAAGGAGACTATTGCATGACTTCAGAAGAAAGCCAGCCACCTTGCAACATCTTCAGGAAATTCTGCACTCCCTTAGGTCTTGCAAAACTCCTCAAGTGTTACAGACTAAATGCAGGTTTTCAGTCACCTCACTCTAGTTTGCATAATTAAAGAAAGTGGAAGCTGGTTTTCTGGGTGACCCTTGACCCAACCAAGCTCACAGAGCCTCTGACAGGAATAAAATAGCAAATAATGTGTTGCAGCAGTGAATGTTTTCATTCTTCAGATAAGCAGGCAAAGCCAGGGCCCTGGATGTGCATCTAACCTCTACCTACTGGGACCAAACAACCCAGTGTCTACATCATCAGGCACTGTACTGTTTTGAAGCTGACATACATATAACTTCATATTATTTTGTGTAAGACTTTCCAGAAAAACATTTTGCTAATATCTTCGCAATAGCTTTATCTTCATTTCTGATACACAAAAGTATAGCCTATTGATGTTGCTTGTTCCCACATCCTTATCTCTTTTTTTTTTTTTTTTAATCGGTACCGGGGATAGAACTCACGACCACTTGCTTGCAAGGCAGGTGCTTATGCCGCTGAGCTAAATCCCCAGTCCCCACATCCTTATCTCTTGTTCCCACATTTTCCCACTAACACCTTACCCATCTGTGTACAAAAACCATCTTTTGTATAAAAAAGAACTTTCTAACCCACTTCTATAAGGACCAACCAGAGTAGCTCTAACCTTTTCAGTATTAAGCATCCACATAAGATTTCTTTTGTATAGAGTCATGTTACTAAGCAAATTTGAAAATCACTGAGCTAGTCTACACACCTTAGTTTAAAAATGCACAAACTGAAGCTAGGTGTAATGGCACACATGTGTAATCTCAGCACTAGGAGGCCGAGCCAGGAGGATCACTGCAAACTGAAGGCCAGCTTGGACTACCTATTGAGTTTGAGGCTGAACTACATAGCAAGACCTTACCTCAAAACAAACTAAAAATGTACAGACTTAAGACTGGGAGACATTTACCTGAGACAAGGACAGCCAGTTTTAGTAGACCAATTGCTATAACCCAGTTCTCAAACTTTTTTTTCCTATGGTTAACCCTACTTAAAAAAAAAAAAAAAAAGACACAGCAAATAAAAAATCACAGTGAAGAGAAAAACCTATAGAATGAAATATCTGAAAACTATACATCTGACAATGTGTTAATGTCCAGAATATATAAGGAACTCTAAAAACTCAATTGTAAAAAAGTCTTAAAATGGGCAACATAACTTCATAGACATTTCTCAAAAGATATACAAAAAGCCAACAAGTATATGAAAAAATGCTCATCATCATTAGTTTTCAGGGAAACAAATCAAAACTAATGAGACAATCTCAATTCCAGTAAGAATGGTTACTATCAAAAAAAGCCAGGTGATACTGATGAGGTAAGTACTGATGAAGATGTGGAGAAAGGGGAACCTGGGTATACTGTTGGTAAGAACATAAATTAGTACATATTTGAGTGAAAACAGTATTAAGGTTCCTCAAAAAATTAAAATTAGGGCTGGGGATTTGGCTCAGTAGTATAAGCACCTGCCTGGCAAGCACAAGGTCATGAGTTTGATCCTCGGTACCCAAAAATTAAAACTATAATAGGATCCATCAATCCCACTACTGGTTACATATCCAAAGAAAATAACATCTGCATGTCAAAGAGATATCTGCACATCCATGCTTATGACAACACTATTCATAATAGCCAAGAAATAGAAATAACTAGTGTCTATTAATGGGTGAGTAAATAAAGAAAATATGTTACATATAAAACAGAAAACTAGAGGAGTTTCAAAAATGGCGACTTGATAGGAGATTGGGTGGACAGTCTCTCCAGATAAATCATATTAGATACTAGAATATGACAACACGGAGAGGGCCAGACGAAGGGATAATGATTCTTATTAACCAAGACAGCGTGGCTGGAGGATTTAAAGTCGTGCTGAGACTGCAATGGCTGATAACGGGAGTCTGTAAATCCCGCACCTTTAACGCGGCACACTGACCAGTGGATCCAAGAGGAAAAGCTGTATTGGCTTTTGGCAACTGCTGGAAATTGAGACCTGGGACCCTGTAAAGCAGCCAGGGCTGCCCGGCTGCACGGGAGGAGATTGTGAGAAGCTCTGGAGCTCCAAAGCCAAACACTGTGCAGTTTTCTGACCGTTCTGCACTGTGTCGGGAATGCAGTGAAGGCAAGCAGCATAGTGTGCAGTAGACTCAAGAGGAAGACCTACACTGAGTCCTGATGAGTACTAGGGACTGGGTCCCACGGCTGCTGTGGCTGGCTGGAAGATATCTTGGAATTGGGCAGAGCCTGCCACCACGGTGACATCAGTAACACGGAGTCTGGTGGAGGACATCTTGGAGTTGGGCAGAGCGCAGCTCGGTGACATCAGACAGTAGCCCCTGGTGTAGAGACGTCTGGTAGAGGACCTCTTGAAATTGGGCAGAGCCCAGCGCTGTGACGGCGTCAGTGATATAGAGAGAACTAGTGGAGGACATCTTGAAATTGGGCAGACCCACTGCAGCAGTGACATTAGATAGTCGCTCCTGGTATAGAGAGGTCTGGAAGAGGACAGCTGGGATTAGGGCAGATCCCTGTGCCATGGTGACATTATTCAGCTCCTTCTGGCACAGAGAGAACTGGCAGGATCTGCTGGGGCTGAACCAAGCCTCTGGTTGGGACCCAATAAGCAGATACAAAATAGTTGCAACTCTATGACATCCACAAAGTATAGCCTAATTTGCTGATTGACTGGCACAGAGGCTGGAGGCTAACCTGCACCGTCCCTGCATCCCTGCCTACCCCAGATAACAGCAAATTGGGGAGGGCAGCAAAAACTCAAAGTCAGCACAATTCAGAAAGGCCCTAAGCAATACGGAAAGGGCAAGAGACCCACAGGACACTCCAGTCTGAAAGAAACCAGAAACATGACAAGAGACAGAAATTTTAAAAATCTCCAGCTCCCCAACATGAGAAAATAAGCCCAGGAGAAGTAAACACTGAAGAGAACAAGCACAGTTACCATCCAATATTGGACACAGCATCAGGTGAAATAAAAAAATACCTCCATGACCTTATAGATGAATTTAAAGCTGTACTCTTGATCCAAGTGAGGCAAGATATAAAGAGATTAGTTAAAGAAATGACAAGCCTCGCCCAAGAGAACACATATGGAAGAACTGAGGAAATCAGAAAAGAAAGAGAAACTTCTGAAGAAGAATTTAAACATAACTTAGAATACATGAAACAGACCCAAAGAGATTACCAGGAAACTAAAAACCCCATTGAACACTGGCAAAATGCCTTGACAGAAACTAAAGTTAGCCTTTTGAAACTTGAAGAGAGATTTATGATATACGATCATGAAAGAAAAGATCTTTTAAAAATAACAAGGAACCAGAAAGAAACAATTCAAAGGCTAGAAGATGACAAAAGGATACATAACTTAAGAATAAAGCATGTGAGTGAGGAAGCAGGAGCAACCAAAAATGAAATACAAAGAATATTCACAGATATATTAAAGCAAAATTTCCCATGTATAGCAAAAAGAAATGATATCCAGATAAAAGAGGCATACAGAACACCAGCTATCTACAACCAAAACAGATCTACACCCAGACATATAATAATCAAGATTCCAGAAATCCACCAAAAGAACAGAATATTAAAAGCAGCCAGAGAAAAGAAGCAGATTACCTACATGGGAAAATTATCAAAATAACAGACTTATCAACACAAACTCTTAAATCAAGAAGGGAATGGGGAGAAATATTCCAAGTCCTGAAAGAAAATAATAAGCAACCAAGACTCATCTACCCAGAAAAACTCTCTCTCAAAATTAATGGAGAAATAAGATGCTTCCAAGACAAAGAGGATCTGTGGGAGTTTGTGGCCACCAACCCAACCCTACGGAGAGTGCTGAAGGACATTCCAGAGAAAGAGAGGAAGGGATACCAGGATTCCAGCAACAGTGGCAGAGAGGCCTCAATGAACAGGGCAGACAGTGGAATGAGGGAGTAAGGTGGACAAATTATAGCAGTAAAGTAGAGTAGCAGACATGAGGCAGAGACGGTAAGCTATAGCCTTTAGTATAGATAGCTTTGATATAGAATAAAAAAAGGCAGAGGTCATTGTTAATAGTGTATCAAGATTTAAAAGACACAGTACTCTTATCACCCTGTTTAGTTTGAATTTAATTTATTCTTGTCTGTCCACTCATATCAGGTTTGAGGGCACAGACATCTGACCCAAAAATAGCAGGTTATACCATGGTAACTATCCTTAATTTCCTATTAACTTAAACTGAGATCCTGTATTACTTACATTGTCTTACTATGACTGATCTTATTTGAATCCGATTCATAAGACCGTGGTTTTGCCTTGGCTGATTTTATTTGAATTTGGTATGCTTGATAGTATTAACCCTAAAAGTAGGGGCAACTAATCTGAAGATAACAAGATGTAAAAGATATCCATACTGGTATTAATTATTAACAGCTCTCAAGTCCTACAATGTTTTCAAAGTGGTGTTTTTATAAAAATAGCTAGGTAATACTATGTTTAACTATATTAAGTCCGATGATGTGGACAAATCTATAGAAAATAATAAGAAAAAGCATAATAACTATGGTAGATCACCTAATATTGTGGTCTTATGTGTCTTATTCATTGCATGTTTTTCTAGGAATTTGTTTTGCTGTCTTGTTATGATTTGTTTTTCCCTATAATACAGAGAAGATAGATATACATGTAGAAATTCACACATGAGAAGATTTTTTTAAAAAACTATTTACGGAAACAGATTATATAATACAAGATGTAATGAACAGATACCTTGAAGAAGAAGAGACACTAAGAAACCCAATGCTAATTTTGTAGCATTATGATATAAAATCAAGCAATACTATTATTCACTGATCAGAGTGATATTAGTCTCTTAAGTTCAATTTCAGCATATGTAAAGATAAGGACAGCTACTACGAAGAGAATGAGAGATGCGATGGTAGTTTTTATTGTCTTCCCCAATGTCAAATCTTGAAGACCTAAAAAGCCTTCATCATCCTGTAATGATTTGATTAGTTCTATAATATGCAGTATGTATTTAATGTGTGTGAAGATGGGGACAACTATTTGGAAGAAACTAGAGACAATTGATAAACAGTGAAGATCTCCAGTGGATTTGCTTTGAAATCTGTATTTCTTTAAATTGTTTTTAACTGTTTTGTTCTGTGTTGATATGTTTAATCTTACCCTCTTTAAGATATAAAACAAGTGTGTAAGACTGATAACCATATTACTAAGTTTTTGTTGGATCATTGAGCAGAACTGTTGGCAGTGTCACTATTTGAATGTCATTTTACATACTTTAATTTTGTAACCTGAACAGCTATTTCTAAGATGACAATATGTAACTTTTTAAAAAGGAATACTAGTTAGCCATAAAAAAGAAAATCTGTTATTTGTGACAATATGGATTGAGGTAAAGATCATATGTTAAATGAAAATAATTCAAGCACAGGAAATACTACATGATCTCACTCATGGCATACTAAAAAGCTGATCTCATAAAAGTTGAGAATAGAAGGCCCATTATCAGAGGTTGGGGAGAGGGAGGAAGGGAAGTAAAAGTTGGTTATTAGATATTAACTTACAGTAAGATAGGAGTTCTTGGTATTCTACTACATAGTAAGGGAGCTACAGATCACAATTTCATATCTCAAAAAGCTAGATGAAAGGATTTTGAATGTTTTCACCAAGTACTTAAGTGTTTAAGGAGATATTTTTAACCTGATTTAAACATTGTACGATATGTACATGTATTGAAACATCACATAATACCCCATTAATACGTCTAATCTTTTAAGTTTTTATGTATCACTCTAAGTAAAAAGAAAAAACCAATGGGCGGGAGCACAGCTCAAAACGGGACTCTCAATCAAAACCCACCTGGGATTACTGTAGCCGTCTTGGTGAACTAAACTGAGATTCCCTCCACCATCGCTTCTGTTGCACAAAGGTCATCACCACAGAAAAGCTGAGCTTGTATTAAGAGGTGCCAGTTTGAGTCAGAAAACGCTTTGGTTTTTAAGGCTCAGAGGTTTTTATATTTGGAGCGTATGCATTTGGTTATAGGTTGAGACACCATAGAACCAGTGAGCAATCCTTAGCTTTTAAGAGTTTGGGAAAACATTTCAGTTACTTCAGGAGCTTCTCAGAGAAAGCCTCTAGGGCAAAGAAGAAATATTTACCAAATGGGAGAGCAGGTATTACTAGACTTTTCTAACCCTCTTCTGTAAGGATCAACTCAATAAAACCAGCAAACACGCCTATCACAACTTTGATCTGTGATGAAAGCCTTGAGTTTTTGTGGGAGGCACCACACCCTCATATTGGCAATGGAAGCAAAGATGTCTAACAGAATAAAAGTTTCCAGCTATTTTTAGACTAAATACTTTTTCTACTATTTATTAATTCTTGTTTTGTTGGGGATTTTGTTTTCTGATGGAATTCCTAAAATTGTCTACATAACCGTGTCATCAGCAAATAAAGATTACTGTTGTACTTATTTGTCAATCTCTAGTCCCTGTCTTATTGCCCTGGCTAAGATCTCCAGAACAATACTGAACATTAGGGGAAGTGGGTCCTGTTCCAGTCTTAAAGGGAAAGTGTTCAGCTTTACACCATTAAATATTTCTGGTGTTAAGTTTTTCACAGAAACTATCAGGCTGAACAAATTCCCTGGTATTTAAGGTTTGCTAAACGGATTTTGGCTTTTTAGGTAACAAGTATTAAATTTTGTCCAAGGCTATTAATGTTTCTATACTAATGATTTTTTTCTTCTCCTTTCTGTTGTTATAATTTATATTTACTGATACTTAAAATGCTAAATTTACCTTGCATACTAGGATAGGCTTTGCTGGATCATATATACTTTTATTTCTGCTTATTAGTATATTATGTCAGTAGTTGGTTAAGTGTTTTGCCTGTTCTGGGATAATGGTTTATAACTCTTCTTTATAACACTTTTGTCAGATTTTGAAATTAAAGTATTATTGGCTTCAATAAGTTAGAAAGTATACTGCTTAGTTCTAGTTTCTGAAAGTTCTGCATAGGTGGAGGATTGATATTATTTCTTGCTTAAATATTTGACAGAATTTATGAATGATTCTGTCCAGAGCTGGGAATTTTCTTTGTAGGAAAACTTCTAATTATGAATTTAATTATTTTCATTGGAAATTATTACAAACAAAAATAATGATTTCAAAACAGTGAGAGGGATAAAAGCATTTTCAATAGTTTACCAGGGTATCTATGGTCAGCTCAGGACTGGCTTGAGCCATAAATCAGATTTCACATCCAGTTGTTTTCTTTGCTTACTTTTAACAGGATCTTTTAATAGTTTTTGTGCTATCAAGTTTTCAAGCACCTTAACAGGAATATCTTACATACAAGGTTTGACTGAAAAATATAGTGAATGTTTAACAATTTATTACAGTAAAAGATACAATGCCATTAATCCCCCTCACTTTGAACATACTTATTCCTTCTCTCTCTCTCTCTCTCTCTCTCTCTCTCTCTCTCTCTCTCTCTCTCTTTCTTTCTGTATCAAGGATCAAACTCACGATCTCATGCTTGCCAGGCTGGCACTTATGCCACTCAGTTAATCCCTGGCCCTATCCCATCATTCTTATCACTTTCTGAAACAGTTCTGGAAGTCTTCTGTCATGAATGTCTTCAGCTCTTATGGCTGCCTCAGTGTCCTAAGTCTAGTCAACATTTACCTTTCATGGTCATTTTGACTTTGGGGAAGAGCCACAAGCCACACAGTGTGAGATCTGGTGAATAAAGTGGATGATGATGCATTTCAGTGTTTTTACAAGCCTGCCTTTCCACTGGATACTCAGCTGCAACAGCAGTCATTACTTTTTTTTAATTACACCTCATAGAAACATTCACTAAAGGAGTCTTACAGAACTGCTTCAGAATTGAATTGGTGTATTTGGTACAAATGGCTTTAACCGTGATGTCTTTTTCTGTAATATATTTTATCTTTTTGAGACAAGGTCTATCTCTATGCAGTTCAGGCTGGCCTTAAATTCTCTTTGTAGCCCAGGCTGGTCTTGAACTCGCAATGATCCTCCTGCCTCAGCCTCCCGAGTGCTGGGATTACAGGTATAAGCCACACGCCTGGCTTTCTGTAATATATTTTAAACGTTCACCATAATTTTTAGTCAGCTTTCATATTTTTATTCTAAGAAGTACAATTTTAACTGATATCCCTGTAATTTTGGTCTCTATCTTTCCTAACATAATCAGTTTCCTAGGTGTATTCCTGAAAAATATCAGTTGATACACCAGAGAAGTAACTATACTTTGTTTGAAAATTGTGTCAAAATCTGATAGCTTTGTAGCATTACAGGACAATGTGTCACAAGAAAAAATGCACTTTGGAACCACTCACATCCCCATAAAGTCCAATTTTTAGATATTCAGCACTATATTTCCCATTTGAACAAAGCTATTGTGCTAAATTAACACTTCTGCAGATTATCTATACTACATCATATAGATTCATCATGTATGCCTAACTATATTAATCAAACTAAACATTACATTATTCTCTACTGCACTACTGATATTCATCATTAATTTTACTGTTCAGTGAACAATATCAAGTGATTTATTGCAATCAAATAGTAACAACAAAAATGTTTTTTCAGTAGAGATGCCTCAAAAAAACTAAAAATAAACATACCATTTGTTCCAACTATATTACTGTTATATTCACAAAAGAATTAAAAGATAGCATATTGATACACGTGTATGCATATTTATAGCCGAATAATTCATAATAGTTAAGCTGTAGAAAAAAGCCTAGATGCCCACTAAAGACAATATGGTATATTAATCAGCAATAAAGAACAAAATATCATTTGCAGAAAAACTGATAGAATTGGAGACCATAATGTTAAGTGAAATAAACCACTCTCAGAAAGCTAAATATACCATGTTTTCTCTTACATGGGCAATCTAAAAATAAATGTTAGATGACATGAATGAGAAAGTAGTCTTTTACAATGTGGAAAGAGATGGGGGAGGGACGAGGAAACAGGGAGGAAAGGGAAAGGGAGGTAATGGGAATGAAAATTATCAAAAAATATGCAGATATATACCAAAATGAGTCTCACTCTGCATTAGTAATATGTATTAATTACAATTTCTATGATTAAGAATTTATGATTAAGAATTTTTAAGTCATAAAATGAAACATGCCTAAAATAATCAAAATAATCTATAATTGATAACTAAAATTAGCTGTGATGAGTTGACCAATACAGTTCTTAAGAGTAAATGTCATGAAACAAGGAAGTAATAGAATGACCATAGAAATGCTAATGAACTATTAGTTGAGTGAATATAAACAGAATTATTTCATTAGTTTTTCCTCTGAAGTCATC
Organism: Cavia porcellus; assembly: GCF_034190915.1. Classification (NCBI taxonomy): domain Eukaryota; kingdom Metazoa; phylum Chordata; class Mammalia; order Rodentia; family Caviidae; genus Cavia; species Cavia porcellus. The sequence continues at coordinate 114,197,604 of NW_026947484.1, forward strand.
AAACCACTTGCCAGAAATTAGTTTCATGAACTACCTTTGAGAATCCATAGTCTGGGATATATGTTTGGGTCTACTCAGTGGTAGTAATTACAGATTGTCAGTAGCCACTATGTGAAGTCATCTAATACCCATGTAATAAATTATTAATTAGCATTTACAGGTTTATTCATTTGGGTTTTTTTTCTTCCTTTTTTTTTTTTTTTTTTTTTTTTGTGGTACCAGGGATCAAACTCATGACCTCACACTTGCCAGGCAGGCGCTTATGCCACTGAGCCAAATCCCCAGCCCAGGTTTATTCATTTGTTAGACATAATTTTAAGTTCTGAGAATAACAAGATATTGTTTCTATCTATTCAGATTCTCAAATGTCATTGTTTCTATCTGGCGGTGCTTCCTCTCTAGCAGAGAAAAGCAGACAAAACAAGGGAAACAAGTAGTTCAGAAAAACAATGATATAAAGAATACAGTGAAATAAAGTGTGAATAAGAAGTGCAAGTACTACTTCAGAGTGTGGCCAGGAAGACTCTGCGGAGGTGATGACACTTGAATAGAGAGCTGAGTGACGAGAAGGAGGTGGGCAGTAAGGAGCTGAGACCTTTCTAAGCAGAATTAGTAGGCACAAAACCCCAGAAGTAGGAGTAATAATTTGGTCTTTTTGAGGAACTGAAAAACAGCTGAAGTCGCAAAACAAAAAGCAAGAGGAATGATGAAATGAGTGTGGGAAGGTAGCCAAGAGTTAGATTAGCAGAGCCCTGGAGGCTGTGGTGGGGTGTTTGGGAAGCTACTGGAAACTGTAAGCGGGAGAGTGACCAGAGCTAAGATACCTTTTAAAAGGCCACTGGAGCTAGACGTGGTGACACACATGCATGCAATCACAGCTCTCTGGGTGGCTGAGACAGGAGGATAACAAACTTGAGCCTAGCCTAAGTAATCAAGAGTAACATAGTGTGTCTCAAAGAGGGTGAGGGGGTATCTGAGGAAATAGCTCAGTGTGAAGATCCTGGGATAAAACCCCAGTACCGCAGAAGTAAACTGTCTTGTTTTATTTTTGTTTGTTTGTTTGGCTTTTTTTTTAAGCCATTAAGCACTGCATGGAATACAGAGAGATTGGAGAGAAGCAGAAGTAAGGTCAAGGAGACCGATTACAATAGTATTTAATAATCGAATCAGGAGGTAACTAGGGTAAAGCAGTGGAAATGGAGAGCAGTGGATGAATTTGGGAAACAGAATAGTTAAGGCTTTCTGATACATGCTTTAATTAAGGATGAGTTGCTAAAATAGGATATCTAAAAGCAGAAAGTTCAGTATGTGCTGTAGAAGTTAAGTGAGGTTTCCTAAAAGGGACAGAATAAAAGCTGGTTTGAGAGATAAGCTATGTCTTAAGGGGACTTGAAAGACTAAGGATCCAATCTAAACAAAATCAGTGAGGCAGGAATTCGTTTCCCTGTGTTTGTGGGAATGTGAAGGACCTACCTGCTAACTTGGTGTGTTAGCTTTAGAGAAAGAAACAGGAAAGTGGGTAAGGTGAAATGGGGAGGGGCTTGATCATGGAAGACCTAGAAATCTCAGAAAGGTGTGCAGTCTGTACCTAACCTCTGCCCAGTCCTCAAGAGGGCTCAACTGGCATCAAGCCCCTTCTTCAAGTTCTGTGTCTGGACTCAGACCACCCCACTGCTTCCCAGGAGAGGCTCAAGTGCTCATTGGCCGGCCCAAAGTCAAGGTGACTGATGAGTCAGTGGGCTGGGAGCTGGAACAAGTCTTTGCCACATTTACCATCCTTGGAAAATATGGAACACCTACACTCTATAAATGCCTCAGATAACAAGTAAATTATCCCATAAACTCTGAGCTGGAGGGATCAGGCTGTCTTGCCAAAGTTAGTGGGTTTTACCAGCAGCAGATGGGAAGCATCTCCAGGGCCACCAGGCTGACCCACCCCCACCCCATACCACTACCTGTGCCACCTCCTCCTCCCAGTAGTCCAGCAGCCCAGCCACTCCTCTACCCCTTTCATCAGGGAAAGTGTGTGCCTTGCAATCTGAGAAGAGGCCCAGATTCTCAAATGTCAGACTCTCTAGCAGCTCCTATTGAAGTGGTCAGGCTTATATTCTCATATTCTGTGACCTCTGTGACAGTAACAAGTTCTTTACTGCCACATGGTGCCAGTTCAAGTATGAACTGTACAAAGGCAAGTACATTGTCCACCTCATACATGCTTATTGTTACACACTGACATAGTTGGCACTTAGAATGCATTTACTGAACCAATGAACATATGATGGGTTATGATGTGGATTTGAAGACTGATGCAAAACCTACTCAGTGCCTAACTAGCTTCTCTCAAAGTGCCTGACTTCTCCAAGAAAACTGGCTTTCACTTGATTGTGTATGAGGATATTAAAAACACTGTCTCATTTAATAGTCAAATAGCCCACACAATTCACAGTAAGCATTTCTATCCACATTTTTTTCTGAAGAGGAAACTAAAGTTTGGGCAACTCAAGATAACACTGCTAGAAGCAGAGCCAGGACTCTCACCCAGGTTCAAGTGATCCCAAAACCCTCATCCTGTCATCTCATAGTCCTGAGGTGCTTCTGTGGGCAAAGTCACCAGAGTTTTCCACCTACTACTCTGGAGGGCAATCCAGAAGCTCTCTAGTTTACCCCTCCCATCTTAGCAGGAAGCCGTTTATCAGATTAACAACCCTCCTGTTCCCACAACAGACAGCAAGGCTCCGAGGAAACTGAACTGGGGCTCACTAGGCCTTCTGTGGAAGAAAAGGACCCAGGAGTCACCGCAAGCATTGAATCTGGGAAGCCACCTTGTTTTCCCTTTCCCAGAAGATCATAACATGTCCTTTGACATCAATGTCAGTATTATCAGGTAATGGGGTCTGGAGCCAGATAAAACATGGGTCTGTGTCTGAGAGATTTTATGTCCTGAGATAAGCCACTTAGCCTCTCAATGCTCAAGTCCTTCTGTTAAAGCAGGGTCTAAAGCCACCTATGGGGGTTTGTCTTGGGCACTGGAAGAAATGACATTTAAGGAGATCGCACCTTAACTGGCACTCAGTAACACTCTGAAGAAAGAGTTTGCCTTCCTCTCAATAGGGCAGCTATTACTGGTCCCACCTGTCAGATAAGCAAACTAAAGTGCCAATAGCTTCAGTGGTCTACACCTAGGAGAAGGGTCCCAAGATTGTTTCTACTACTTTGCCATTCTCTTCTCAAAAGAAAAAAAAAAATAGGCTGCTTTCTCTAAAACTATTAATTTGGAGTTGAATATGTAGCTATCTAGGTCTCCTTGCTCCCCTTCCCCAAATTCACATCTTTCCAATATCTTTATATCTATATCTTCCCCAAATTCATATCCTTCCTATATCTTTGCACTTAAATTATACTAATCATCATAAAGCAAAGAGAGGACTACAGACAGAATGGGAGGAAAAGACCAGGAGGCTGAGGCAAAAGGATCACTGTTCACTGTGCTGCAAGCTGGAGACTAGCCTTGGCTACATGAGTTCAAGACCAGTTTGAACTACATAGTGGGACCTTGTCTCAAAAAAAAAAAAAAAAGGAGGAGGAGGAGGAGGTAAAGGAGATAGAGGAGGAAAAGGAGAAGAATGGGAGGGAAAAGAGACTAGGAGGTAAACACAATGCTCTCCACAAGCAAGACAAACCCTCTCTGTTGGCGCAGTCATGACTCACCTGAGCCCTTTTATGAGGGCCAGATGCTGAGCATGTCTAAATTGCTTCAAATTGCTGCTTCTTCAGTGTATGTTAGTGCTAGGGAGGGGAACAACCAACACCATATATGTATTTATACATTTACCAGGAAATGTGTTTATATTGTTTTCCAATCAGGATTTACCACAAGTCAGTAGTACCACACCTAATGAATAGAACAAACCCAGCCCATTGTCAACAGAGAAAAGTCCATCTCAAACATAAGAGATTTTAAATCAAAATGGGTATTAGAAGAGCATGAATCTTGGCACTGTTGATTAGTCAGGGTTGCCTCTACCAGCTGAAAGAAACTAATGATATTTTTAGGCTCAGACTTCAAATAGGCTACTTTAGAAGAAAGGCAATGAAGACTTCCAAAATAGGAAAGAAATATATATATACAGTCCATAGCTACTGCCCCCACAGACCTGTGGAAATTCCAGGCCTTTCTATCACTATGGGCCTATCTCTGAGATGGCCTACAAGGCAGCAGGTCCTGCCTCAACACCAGTTTCTGGGGCACACTTTATGACCTCTCTGACACAACCTGAAACCAGACATCGGTGTGACTGCCTCATAATACATTTTTTAGTTTTTAGACACCATCCAAAATACGTCTTCTCATTGTTAGGTCACTCTCCCCTGATTTCTTCAGCTTCTGCTTGTCTCCCATCCCCCAAAAAGCAACTTAGCAAAACCCTGTCTCAAAATATAGAAGGGTTGGGAATGCAGTACAGTGGTAGAGTGTCCCCAGGTTTGTTCTTCAGTTAAAAAAAAAAAAACTGGAACTTTATCATCAAACACAAGAAAAGGAAATGGGGAAAGTAAGCAATCAAAATTACAACACACTTATATTTAGTAATAAAAACACATTAAATGAAGAAAATATGTTAGAAAACATGAAACAGTAGATAGTATAAAGTATGCCATGATCTTGCAGAAGATGATCTACAAGCTTTAAAATGTCAGTTTCCTCAAAATTAATTGAATTCATTCCCATTGAATTCATTCCTATTCAAATATCAACAAGATTTGTAATGAAAATATTTGTGTTTGTTTTTGAGAGCCGCAGTCTGTAATTAAGGTTGGTCTTAAACTATACAGACCAGGCTACCCTTCAAATTGAGGTAATCCTCCTGCCTTGGCCTCTTGAGTGTTGGTATTATAGACATGCACCACTACACCCAGCTCTGTAATGGAATTATATAAGATGTATGTGCAGAATACATAACTAAAAAATCACTAAGAAAATTACAAAAAGAACAATAGGAATTTGTCTTACCAGAACATATTATAAAGATAGAAACAGATATCATAAACAGGTACACATTCTCTATGATGAATGTGATCATTATGTATCTAATATATACCAATAAAGTTTGATTAAGGAAAAAAAAATCAGAAAAAGAGAACTAGGAGAGCCAGATATGGTGACACATGCCTATCACCATAATACTAGCACTTGGGAGGATCACCAGAAATATGAGGCCAGCATAAACTGCATAGAGAAATGCTGTCTCAAACTTAAAAAAGAAACAGATCAGTAAAACAAAATAGAAAATCAGCAATAAGTAAAAATATGTAGGAAAAGTTAACAATACATCTGATAGTTCAGTTTGGTAGGAAAGAAAATTTACTTTATGGTGTACAAAATATTTTGATGTACATATTGTGGAATGTCTAAAACTAATTTACATATTCATTACTTGATATCTATACATATATGTATATACCTATATACATATTACATGTGTTGTAAATATACATTTTATATATTTTATATATAAATGTTTACATATTTTAGATATGCTTTTTATATACATTTTATATATTTTGTGTACTTGTTATTTTGTGTATTTGTACACTTATTACATATGTACAAATATTTGCATATGTGTGTGTATATATATATATTTGTGTGCATGCTTTTTTCTTTTTTTGGTGAGGACATCTAAAACCTAATATCTGGATATTTTTTTAAAAATCAGATTTTCATAGCATTGTGTGGTGGTGCAAACACTTGTAATTCCAGCACTTTAGAGGCTGAGGAAAGAGGACCACCATGAGTTCAAGTCCAGCCTGGGCTACACAGGTTGTTCAAGATCAGCTATATAGAGAAAACTTGTCTCAAACCCTCCTCCCCCCAAAAGTCAAACTCAAATACAATTGAGTCAAAATCAAATGCTTTTTTAGAATAATCATTTTAGTAAAAAAAGAAAATCTGGGGTTCAAACAAAAGTACAAAATACAACCCTTTTTTGTGGTTAAACTATTACATTTTTAATAAAAATAAAAATAAACCTCTAGTAGTTACATTTACCAAAAACATAAAACCTGCCTAAGTTTCTTACTATTGCAACAAAAACATAACAAGTAAAGTTTTACCCAGGGATTTCAAGCCTCTTTCATCAAAGGGAAATTCACAGGCCAATTTCTTTTTCAAACTAAATAAGAGCAAGAGTGGAATAAAGAATAGCAGCTAAATTTTTATCTTCATTCACAGGTTTTCTCAGTGCCAATATAGTTTTCCACATTCATAAAATGACATCTCAATTATACAAAGGCATGCAGCTTCAACCTACTGTTCAAGGTCAGGCACACCAACATCAAGGCAAACCTTTGGCCTATTTTTTTTTCTTTTATAATAGGGTTTCACCATGCAGTTCAGGCAAGTCTTAAACTTACATTGTATCCCAGGCTGGCTTCAAATTCACAGCAACCCTCCTAGCTCAGCCTCCTGAGTCCTGGGATTACAGGTGTGTACCACCACACCCATCTTGACCTATTCTCTTAAATATCCCAAAGCTAGTTTTGCTTCAGTTCTGCTGGAAGAATTTCGTGATTTCTCTGATTAAGCAGAAAAAGCAATCCTACTGAAGGATTCCATTAAGTAAATAAGTAAAGTTTCTGTCTATACTTTTTGGGACTTCTGGAAAGATGGCAGAGCAGTAAACAGCAGGAAAAACAGCCTGTCTGAGAATCACTGTCCAGGCGCTGGAATACAGCATCGTGAGCAAGACAAGAAGGAAGGAAATGGGTCCACTGGACCCAAGAAGAATCTGAAGTATGAATTGAAGCCCACAGAGATAGTGAAAAGAAAACCTTTAAGAAGAAGCAGCAGCCAGTAGCTGGCAGTGCTTCTTCCCTGAGATAAAACTCACTGCAAGAGAGGAGCTGTTCAAACCTGGGGGTACACAGTCATGCTGACAGTAACAGTGACAATGACAGCTGGCAACTCTAGAGACCTCTGCAGAGAAATGCAGCAGTGAAGGGAAGTGGACATGGAGGACTGCACTGGATGACAGTGAGTACGGAGGATTTAGTCCTCCCATTGGGAGACAGCAATTAGCTAGGCGCTATTTTGGAGATGGGCCAGCTGAGCTCAGAATCCAGAACTGCTGCCAGCTTCCTCTAGCAGCTCCCAGCTGGGCACAGACCTATGGAAATTGCTTGGACTGTAGCAAGCCCAACGAGTATAGTCTCAGGGCATGCCTGCTGAGATTATCCACTACCCCAACAAAAAGCGCCTCTAGGCTTGCTGGGATAAATAGGCCACAATTTGGGACTCTGTGTCCACAGGTTGTCTGTTAATGAAACCAGAGAGTATCCTGGAAATGGACTGTTTGTTTTCCCCTTCTTTTTTTTCTTTTTTCTTTCTCCTTCATTGTTTTTATGAGTGTGAAACTGGTTCCTAACCTCATTGTGAGTATGGTTCTGTTCTTCTTTTACCTCTTCCATCTCTCTGTTCCTTTAACTTCTGCACCAGTTTTCTAACTGGTCTTCTGCACCCTTTTTTCTCCAACTAATTTCTTTCTCTACTTCCATGTCTCTATTTTCTCTTTAAGCCATTTTAAATTTTAACCCCCAAGGGCAAAATTGACACATTACACACTTATATATTGCATAATTAGCTGATTTGTTTTACATTTTGTTATATAATCACAAATCTAGTTCATACAGTAACAGTTGCAAATTAAGGGTTGACTCTAGGCTGTGCTTGATACTATTGGTACCATTATAGACAAAATTGACATAATTGTTCTAAACAGCTGTTGGTCCGGATAATTCATGACTACACCAGGGGTATAGCTCAGTGGTAAAAGCTGACACTGCCTGACAAGTGTGAAGTCATGAGTTCGATATCCAATACAAAAAAGAAATCACTGATAATCCATGACTGAGGTTAACTAAGGATCACAGAAAATATGGTGGCACAGTGCCAAAGAACCAGGGACTAGGCCAAACAAGCAACAATTTCTCATTTCAAACAAACTGAAGAGGTAAGATCTTCCAAAAGACTCAAAACCCAAAAATCAGCTATACCTAGGAAGATACCTCAGAGAAGTAATTACCACCTCAGTGTTCTAAATGTTACCAATAAAGCAACCCAATATAGGCAACTTACAAGTATCCATGCAGGAATTAAACTAAAAAAGACAGAAAATAAAATGAGAGAAGACACTAAAATAAATGCAACCCCAAATATCCAGTTCAACAAAGGCAAATCTGGGGGAAATGAGGTGGGACAATCCAAAGGCACCCCTACCAGGTCTCTCTGAAGTGGAAACAACAAAGAAATTGAATGAGGCTCTGCAAAAAATGAAATCAGAAATAATCTCTCAGACAATGACAGAGATTACCAAAATACACACCATACTTGGTGACATTAGAACAGGCACAGACAAAACAATAAACAAGCTTAAGACAATTATAGAAGCTCAGCCTAGGAAAGAAATGGAATCTATAAAGCAGATTCAAGCAGGAACCCAGGAGAATAAACACTCTATTGAAAATATTTAAAGCAAATTAGGTCAATGTGAGGACAGGATCTCAGATATTGAAGACAAGCTTGCAGTTAGCAACCAGGGAAAGATTTCTCAAAAATAGCAACGGACCATGAGAAATCAATCAAGTAGCTGCTAGTTGAGACAAAGAATAATTTAAGATTGGTTGGAGTCAATAACAAAGCAAGAGATAACCACAAATGACATTAAAAAATGTTCACAGGCATATGACAGAAAACTTTCCTGGTAGAGAAAAAGAATTTGACATCCAGATAACCAAGGCATACAGAACTCCAATTAGCAATGATTTAAAAAATCCACAGCCAGGCATATCACAGTCAAGAGTCCTGAAATTCAATACAAGAATAGAATCCTAAAAGCTGTTGAAGAAAAGAAACAAATCACCTATAAAGGAAAGCCCATCAGAGTTACAGCTGACTTCTCAGCACAAACTCTTAAGTCAAGGAGAGCTTGGAATGAAGTACTCCAAGTTCTAAAGGAAAACAAACTTTCAACCCAATTGACATACCCCACAAAACTGTCTATACTGTTCATTTCTTTTCCTTTGTTTTGTTTTCATGGAAATGGAAAATGTCTTGACATGACATGCAAACTACAGCTTAGAAATCAAATTAATAGCTGAAGATGAACTGTCTGGACACTATTTAAATATACATACCTGTTGAAGATACACAGAAAACAAAGCACAGTAAAAAGACTTTTAGAAAACCAGGTGCTGTGGTGTACCCCTATAACACCAGCACTAAAAAGGCTGAGGAAAGAAGGATGCCACAAATACAAGGTACCCCTGGGCTACACAGTGAGTTCAAGGAAATTCTGAACTACATAGCAAGACCCTGTCTCAAGAAAAAAAAAGACCTTTAGAAACCAAAGCAAGGAATATGTTTTGTGATAATCAATGTTATAACCACTGTACAGTGTGATTTTAAACACTGAAAAAAATGTTTGATGTTTACACTGTTACAGAGGAGTACATCTAGATGGTAAACAGCACATATTTACCTGATGTTTGTAGAAAACTCCCTAATCTATGAAAAAAAAGAATAGTTTAAAAAAATTAGTACAAGAAAGTTTTTGGAGACTATACATACAAACTGAGACTAGGTGACATCTTCCTAAAAACAAATGCAAAGTTTCAGGTTCTAAAAAATATGAAAGATATATTTGTACCAATGTTCACCACTGTTATATAAACAAAGCCATAAAGAAATATCTGGCATCAGAAAGCTGGGAAGATGGCAAAGTAAAAAGCCTCTCTGAGAAAAACAGCTCAGATGCTGGAATATAGCATCCTGGAAGAATACAGCATCCAGATGGAAGGAGATGGATCCTCTCAACCCAGGAAGAAACTAAAGTGGAAAAAAGAAAGAAAAGAGAAGAAAAATGTGGACAGAAGGCTGCAGCCAGACACGCTCTCACTAGAGCCCATCCCACAGTGTGCTACACACCACTGGAATCCAAGGATGTGCAGTCACGGTAAAGTTGGGAGTTGGCAAGCCCGAGAGCTCAGCGGGAGGATGCAGTCGTGGAGGGGAGTGTCAGACCAGAGATCTGCACTGACTCGCGGTGAGTGTGGGGAGTTCATTCCTGTCACACACAGGTGACATTTTGGAGTCAGGAAGGATAAACCCAGAACCAGAACTGCAGCTGGCTTCATTCTACCACTCCTAGCACAGAAGACTGGTGAGAATTGCTTGGATGGAGTCCTGCCCCTGTGCATGATCCAGTAGCCAAGGACGAGGTCTTCCTGAAGCTATACCTAACCAGCCTTGTCCATGTGGCACACACTAACATGGTGAAGATGCCCAGTGGTAGACCAGCTCAGAAGGGAGGGGCCAGCTTGCCCCTCTTGCCCTCCAGTGGTCACCAGCAGACTGAGGAGGACAGCAATCTCTAGTCAGCATGCTTCAGAGTAATTGTAACCAATACAGGAAGTGCCAGGGACCCCCACCATCCACTTGTCTGGAAGAAACCAGAAGCATGACAAGAGGAAGAAACAAGAGGAGGTCTCCAACCTCCAACCCAAATAGTGCTGGTCCAGAAGAGCTGGACATAGAAGAGATGGGAAGTTGCATGCCTACAGTTTCTGAAGAGGCAGTATCCGACATAAAGAAATATCTTCGTGAAATTATAAAAGGACTTAAAACAGAAATACTAATAAAAATAAAGGAAGATATAAGAAAAATAATAAACAGATGCTAAGCACCTCTCAAGAGGACAGAGATGGAAGACCACAGAAAAAGGAGGGAAACTTGCAATGAAGAGTATTTTAAAAAATCTAGAACACATGAAATAGATTCAAAGAGATTACCAGGAAATTAGAAACTGCATTGAAAGCTGGCAAAACTGCTTGACAGAAACTAAAGATAGACTGTCAAACCTTGGAGACAGGTTTGCAATGTGTGACCATGAAAGGAAAGATCTCTTAAAAATAACAAGGAATCAGGAAGTAACAATACAAAGGCTAGAAGATGACAGAAGGATCTATAATTGAAGAATAAAAAATGTGAGTGAAGAAGCAGGGGTAAATACAAATGAAATACAAAGGCTATTTACATAAATAACTAAAGAAAACTTCCCAAGCATAGGAAAAGGAAATGATATTCAGATATATGAGGCATACAGAACTCCAGCCAGCCCACACCCAAAATGGATCTATACCGAGATACATAATAATTAAGATTCCAGAAACTCAACATAAGAACAGAATATTAAAAGCTGTCAGAGAAAAAGAAACAGATCACCTATAAAGGAAAACCCATCAGAATCATGACAGACTTCTCGACACAAACCATCAAGTCAAGAAGAGCTTGAAGTATTCCAAGCCCTGAAAGAAAATAATCTCCAACCCAGACTGATGAACCTTGCAAATCTATCTCTCAAAATTAATGGAGAAACAAGCTGCTTCCATGACAAAGAGGAATGGAGTGAATTCATGAAAACCAATTCAACCCTACAAAAAATACTGAAGGACATTCTAGAGAAAGAGAGAAAAAGGCTATGGCTTCAGGAACAATGGCAGAGGGGGCTCACTAAACAGGGCAGACACTGGAAATAGCAAGTTGCCTCCCTAATTTAAAACTAAAGGAGTTAATGGGATACAAAATGTACAATGTACCCTGTGAAAGTGAAAGGGGAGAAATTGTTTAAAAAGAGAAGGTAGAGGACATTGTTAATCTTGTATTTTGATTTGAAACCCATATTGTTTCCATTGCTCTGTTTAGTTTGGTTATATTCTGTTCCAGTCTGTCTACTTGTACTAGATTTGAGGGCATGGACAACTATTCCATAGATAGCAGGATATACTATGGTAACCATTTTTAATTTTCCTATTAACAGTCTGAAGCCCTGCATTGCTTTCCCTGTCTTGTTTTGACTGATTTTATTTGAATCTGTTTTGTTTGATTGCTCTCATCTTGACTGATCATATTTGAATGTGTTATGTTTGACAGTATCAAGTCTGAGTATAGGCAACTACTTTTTTTTTTATTTAAAGAAAAGGAAACGAAAAAAAATACATGGAGATAAAAAAAAGAGGGTAGAAATAATACAAAATTACAGACAAACAAAAGATAAGAAATTGCCGGTTGATAAGTTACACATTGTCATCTTCGAAATAGCTGTTCAGGTTATAGAATTAAAGTATTTAGAATGACATTCAAAAAAGTGACCCTACAAACCATTCTGCTCTATGATCGAACAAAAGCTCAGTAATATGATTATCAGTCCTACACATTTGTTTTACATCTCAAAGAGGGTAAGATTAACCATATCAAAACAGAACAGAACATTTAAAAAAAATAAAAAAACAATTTAAAGAAATACAGATTTCAAAGCAAGTCCACTGGAGATCTTCATTATCTAACTGTCTCTAGCTTCTTACAAATAGTTGTCCCTATCTTCACCCACTTTATATACTTATTGCATATTATAGAACTAATCAAATCATTACAGGATGATGAAGTCTTTTTAGGTCCTCAAGTTCCAAATTAGGGAAGACAATAGCAACTACCATCGCATCTCTCATTCTCTTTGTGATAGCCGTCCCCATCTCTGCATATGCTGAAGCTGAACTGAAGAAACCAGTCCAATGTCATTCTAATCAGCAAACAATAGATTGCTAGAATTTATATTATAATGCTATAAAATAAGCCTCGGGTTTCTCAGCGTCTCTTCCTCAGAGTATTTGTTCCTTACATCTTGCATTATATAATCTGTTCCCGTAAATAATTTAAGAAAAAAAAAACCCATGTGTGAATTTCTACCTTTATATCTATCCTCTCTGTATTATAGGGAAAACCAAGTCATAGCAAGACAGCAAAACAATTTCCTAGAAAAACATGCAATGGATAAGACATATAAAACTACAATATAAATGATCTTCCATAGCTACTATGTTTTCTCTTGTTATTTTCAATAGATTTGTCCACAACACTGGCTTATTATAGTTAAACATACTATCACCTATTTTTATAAAAACTTAACTTTGACTGCATTATAGGATTTGAGAGCTGTTACTGATTCATACAAGTGTGGATATCCTTTACATCTTGTCATGCTCAGAGTAGTTTCCTCTACTTTTAGGGTTGATTCTAACAAGCATACCAATTTCAAATAGAATCAGTCAAGGCCAACCAATAGTCTTATGATTCAGATACAATTAAGATCAGTCATAGTAAAACAATGTAAGTAATACAGGATTTCAGCCTAAGTCAATAGGAAAGTAAGGATAGTTACCATGGTATAACCTGCTATTTTTAGTTCTAGAGGTCTGTGTCCTCAAATCTGACATGAGTGGACAGACCAGAACAAATTAAATTCAATCTAAATATGGCACTAGGACTACTGTGTCTTTTAAATCATTATACACCATTAGCAATGACCTCTGCTTTTTTTAAAATATAGTTTCAGAGCTGTCTATACTAAAGACTAGCTTACCGTCTCTGCCTCATGTCTGCTACTCCACTTTTCTGCTATAATTTGTCCACCTTATTCCCTCATTCCATTGTCTGCCCTGTTCACTGAGGCCTCTCTGCCACTGTTGCTGGAATCCTGATATCTCTTCCTCTCTTTCTCTGTAATGTCCTTCAGCGCTCTGTAGGGTTGGATTGGTGGCCACAAACTCCCACAGTTCCTCCTTGTCTTGAAAGTATCTTATTTCTTCATTAATTTTTAGAGAGAGTTTTGATGGATATATGAACTTTGGTTGCATATTTTTTTCTTTCAGGACTTGGAATATTTCTCCCCACTCCCTTCTTGACTTAAGAGTTTGTGTTGATAAGTCTGCTGTTATTTTGATAGATTTCCCGTTATAGGTAACCTGCATCTTTTCTCTGGCTGCTTTTAATATTCTGGGGTTTTTTGGTGGATTTCTGGGATCTCGATTATTATATGTCTAGGCGTAGATCTGTTTTGGTTGTAGGTAGCTGGTGTTCTGTATGCTTCTTTTATCTGGATATCATTTCTTTTTGCTATACATGGGAAATTTTGCTTTAATATATCTGTGAATATTTTTTGTATTTCATTTTTGGATGTTCCTGCTTCCTCACTCACATTCTTTATTCTTAGGTTATGTATCTTTTTGTCATCTTCCAGTTTTAGAATTGCTTCTTTCTGGTTCCTTGTTATTTTTAAGAGGCTTTTTCTTTCATGTTCATATGCCCTAAATCTCTCTTCAAGTTTCAGAAGGCTGTCTTTAGTTTCTGTCAAGGCATTTTGCCAATGTTCAATGGAGTTTTTAGTTTCCTGATATTCTCTTTGGATCTGTTTCATGTATTCTAAGTTATGCTTAAATTCTTCTTCAGATGCTTCTCTTTCTTTTCTGATTTCCTCAGTTCTTCCATTTGTGTTCTCTTGGGCGGGGCTTGTCATTTCTTTAATTAATCTCTTTATATCTTGCCTCACTTGGATCAGGAGTACAGCTTTAAATTCCTCTATGAGATCATGTAGGTACTTTTTAGTTTCGGCTGATGCTGTGTCGAGTAGTGGATGGTTACTGTGCTTGTTCTCTTCAGTGTTTAGTTCTCTTGGGCTTATTTTCTCCTGTTGGGCAGCTGGAGATTTTTTTTTATTTTTATCTCTTGTCATGTTTCTGGTTTCTTTCAGACTGTCCTGGAGTTCTCTGGCCCTCTCTGAATTGCTTAGGGCCTTTCAGAAGCGTGCTGGCTTGAGTTTTTGCTGTCCTCCCCAATTTACTGTTATCTGGGGTAGGCTGGGATGCAGGGGCAGTACAGGCTAGTCTCTAGCCTCTGTGCCAGTTAGTTCATAAATTAGGGTGTACTTTCTGGTTGTCACTGAGTTGTGACTATTTTGTATCCACTTATTGGGCCCCAAGCAGAGGCTTGGTTTAGCCCCAGTAGCTCCTGCCAGTTCTCTTTGTACCAGAAGCAGCTGAGTAAAGTCACTATGGCACAGGGTTCTGCCCAAATCCCAGCCGTTCTCTTCCAAACCTCTCTGTGACAGGAGCACCAGAATAGCAGATCCGCCCCAAACCAAGATGTCTCCCACTAAGTTCTCTGTGTGGAGCTGAAGCCAGCAAGTAATCAGGCTCTGCCAGGATTCAAGATGTCTTCCACCAGCCCTCCCTACAGGGGGACCTGGTGATGTCACCACGCTGCAGTTTCTGCCGCCAGGCTAAAATGTCTGCACCAGACTCTGTGTTATTGATTTCCCCGTGGTGGTGGGCCAGCTGTTCTCTGGCCAACCCCAGCAGCCGCGGGGTTCCCAGTACTCACCAGAGTCCGGTATAGGTCTTCATTCCGGGACCACCGCATACCAAGCTGCCCACCTTTCCCGCACTCCCGGCACAGCGCGGAACGGTGCACAGCGTGCGCTCCCGGCACAGCACTGAACGGTCAGATATCTGTGCACCGTTTAGATTTGAACTGCCAGAGCTTTGTACATCCGCTCTGGTGCAGCGGTGCAGTCCTGGATGCTACTTGGAGTCCCGGCCCGGGTCTCAGTTTCCCGCAGCCCCCAAAAGCAACTCAGCTTTTCCTGCTGGGTCCACGGGTCAGTTTGTTGATTTAAAGGCGCGGGATTTGTAGCCTCCCATTATCAGCGTTCACGGTCCCAGCACGACTTCAAATCCTCCAGCTGTACTGTCTTGGTTAATAAGAATCCCTATTGATTTGTCTGGCCCTCTCCATGTTGTCATTTTTTAGCTTCTAGTATGAATTCTCCGGAGAGACTCTTCGCTCGATCCTCTAGCAAGCCACCATTTTGACCTCGGCAACTACTTTGAAGACAGTAAGATTCACTAAGATACCTATTCTGATTTGACTATTACCTTCTTTTGAAGTCCTATAATGTCTCCAATGTTTTGTTTTTATTGATTTTGTTCTGTACTGCTATGTTCAATTTTATTGTTCCTGATGAAATGGGCATTTCTATTGAAGATAACAAGAGTCATCATGATAACCATTGTAGATAAACTTGTACTTTGGTTTTAAGTCATGTACTATATTCATCCTTTTGACTGACCCCATTTTGCTGTTTCTCATTTAGTTTTATTCTCTTCAAAATAAAAAAATCTGGCATCTGAAATGAAAACATACTTCTCAGATGAAGAAATATGAACAGCAAATAAATATGTAAAAAATGTTTAACATCACTGGTTATTCAAGAGATGCAAATTAAAACACTGAGGTCCCACCTCATTCCAGAAACAATGGCTACTATCAAGAATTCAAGAGGGCACTGGGAAACCAATCAACCAGCCGCCTCCCTGGTAAGCAGCCATGAGGCTACTGGCACACAGGCTGAGAATCAAACATCCCATCTGCACCCCCGCCTCCATTAGCAAATGGGAGCCAGAGGTCTGAGCATCTCTTGGGAGGCTGACCATATGCAATATAGCAAATAGTGGGGATTTCCTTCTATCATCTCTTTGAAGGCAAATATTGTTATCATTGTTTTGCTTTGTTCTGTTCTGTTTAATTGTATTGCTCTATTCAATATTGTTAAGTTCCACAATGTTCTGTATTTGGTTTGATTTTGCTATACCTGATTGAAACAACAACTATTGTGAAGATAACAAAATATACTATGGCACCTATTACTGTTATCACAACTGATACATTCTGTATCAGTTTCACTGCACTATCTCAATTGGCTATGTTCTGCCTTGTTCTGTTGTATTTCACTACTTTCAAAATAAAAATTTTAAAAATGTCAGTTGGCAAAAAAAAAGGCAATAACAAATGTTGGAGAGGCTGTGGGAAAAAGGAACTCTTCTTCACTGTCAGTAGGAATGCAGACTGCTGCAACCACTGTGGAAATCAGTGTAGAGATCCCGGAAAAAATAACCCCTAGGATTAGCAGTCCCATTCAACCCAGTTATTCCCCTTCTGGGTATCTTTCCAAAAGAATTAAATACCATACCACAGCAATATATGTACACCCACATTTATAGCAGCACAATCTGCCACCTAGGCAGCCAACAACGAGGAGGAGGGAGCTGAGCTGTAGAGGCCCGAGACCTTCTCTTGACCAGGGAATGCTGCCACTGCAGCTGCCTGGAGAACAGAGCTGCCCTGTGGAGGCCTGCTTGGACCTTGCCAGGGACCATCTCTTGGTCTGGGGAGTGCCGCCGCTGCAGCCACTATCTGGAGAAGGGAGCTGAGCTGTGGAGAAGGTTTGGGGCCTGTCTAGGCCACACAGGTGACCTTCTTTCAGCCCAGGGAGTTTGCCACTGAGGAGGTGAATGCCTGCACAATATCCGATCCCCGGGAGAGTTTGACACCCTTACTCTGGAGGGTGGGGCCCCACCCGGCTTGCGGCCACACTAGATTGGGCTTGGCAGGATTCAGGCCTGCCTAGATAGCACCTGGTGGTCTTCTTTTTGTCCAGGGAGCTTTGCTGCCAGAGCAGGAAGCTGTGCAGCTAGAGGAGGCTTTAGACCTGCCTGAGCCTCAGCTGGTGACCTTCTTTTAATCTGGGGGCCTCACTGCCCAAGAAGGGAGCTACGCTACCAGAGGAGTCCCAGGACACCAGGACATAGGAGACAATTTCCAACATGCCCAGGGGAAGCTTTGGAACAACACTTGAAACATGGAAATATCGGAAAATGATAAAACAAAGACCAAAATGCAATCTCAAATATCCAGCCCAACTCAACAACACCTAGGAGCCATGTACATAGAAGAAAATATATGCCATACACCTGAAATACTTGAAATAATAGTAATTGAAATAAAGAAGCAACTCTGGGAAGCTTTAAAGGAAATAAAATTAGAAATAATCTCCCAGGTAAAAGAAGAAATGATAAAAAATAATGAAAAACATGCCAAACACATCTAAAGAAGACATAGTTAAAAAATTAAAGGAACAAAACAAAAAGAGTCCCTGGATGAACAACATAAGAAACAAACAATACGTAAATCAGATTCAAAGAGATATACAGGAAATCAAAAATTCCACTGAAAGTTGTCAAAACCACCTCAACGAATGTGAAGATAGAATTTCAGATTCGAAGACAAGATTGCAGCTAGTGAACAGGAAAGGAAAGATCTCTTAAAAATAATGAGGGGTTGGGGATTTAGCTCAGCAGCATAAGTGCCTGCCTTGTAAACAGGGAGTCATGAGTTTGATCCCTGGTACTGATAAAAAAAAAAAAAAAGTAATAAGGAATCAGGAAATAACAGTTCAACAGCTGTAAGATGATTCAAAGAAAAACAACATAAAATTGCTAGGGATAAATGAAAAAGAAGGAGACAACACAAATGATATCAAGAGACTATTTACAGAAGTAATAGCTGAAAATTTCCCAAACATGAGAATGGAAACTGACATCAGGATCAGTGAAGTATATAGAACTCCAAATAGCCATAATCAAAACAAAACTACACCCTGACATATAATAATTACCATCCCAGAAATCCAACATAAAAAAGAATATTAAAAGCTGTTAGACAGAAGAGACAGATCACCTATAAAGGAAAGCCTATCAGAATCACAGCAGACTTCTCAATATAAAAAATGAAGTCAAGATGACAATGGAGTGAAGTATTCCAGATCCTAAAGGAAAATGATTTCCAACCTAGACTGATGTATCCTGAAAAACTGTCCTTCAAAATGGATGGAGAAATAAGATACTTCCATGACAAAGAACAGCTAAAGAACCTCATGATCAACAAGCCAACCCTGCAAAGAATATTGAAAGACAGTTTAGATACATATAGGGAAAAAAAAACACTAAACAAGACAGACAAACAGAATAGAAAGATAAAGATGCAACAGCAAAGAGATAACATGTCAACAATAAACCAATATATAACAGTTACAACCATTAATGTAAATGGTCTCAATTCACTAATTAAAACAAACAGACTGGAAGAATGGATCAAGAAACAATATCCAACCATATGCTGTCTACAAGAAACCCATCTAATCCAAAAGGAAACTCACAGACTGAAAGTCAAAGTATGGAAAACAATACTACATGCACCAGGAACCCAAAAAAGAAGCAGGAGTAGCTATTCTGTTTGCAGACAATGTGAACTTCAAACTAAGAATGATCAGAAAAGATGAAGAAGATCATTACATACTAGTTAGGGGAAAACCTCAAGAGGAAGAGATAACTATCTTAAATATAAATGCACCAAATTCCAGAGCACCCAGTTATACAAAGCAAGTACTAATAGAAATGAAAAACCAAATAAACAATAACACATTTATAACAGGAGACCTTAATACACCATTGACACCAAGGGACAAATCAACCAGAGAGAAAGTCAGCAAAAAATAACAAAACTGAATCACACTTGTGAACACATGGACTTCATAGACATATACAGAGTGTTCCATCCAGCAACATCAAAATATACATTCTTCTCAGAAGTACATGGGATATTCTCTAAAACAGACCACATAGTAAACCACAGAACATATTTAAATAAATGCAAAGGAGTTGAAATTATACCATGCATATTCTAAGATCATGGTGCCATGAAACTAAAAATTAATGATAAAAGTAACTGGAAAAACCCCACAAACACATGGAAATTGAATAATACACCCTTGGGCAATCAGTGGGTCATGGGTCACAGGGGAAATTAAAGAAGAAATTAAACAGTACCTACAAGCAAATGAAAATACAAATACAACTTACCACAATTCATGGGATGCAATGAAAGCAGTCCCCAGAGGAAAATTTATTGCACTGAGTTCCCACATCAGGAAAACAAAATGAATACAAATAA
The DNA here is from genome assembly GCF_034190915.1 of Cavia porcellus. Classification (NCBI taxonomy): domain Eukaryota; kingdom Metazoa; phylum Chordata; class Mammalia; order Rodentia; family Caviidae; genus Cavia; species Cavia porcellus. The sequence continues at coordinate 114,217,336 of NW_026947484.1, forward strand.
ACAACCTGATGCTACACCTCAAACATCTAGAAAAATGGGGCTGGGGATTTAGCTCAGCAGCATAAGCACCTGCCTTGCAAGCAGGTGGTCGTGAGTTTGATCCCCAATACCAATAAAAAAGAAAAAAAAAATCTAGAAAAAGAAGAGCAAGTCAAGTCCAAAGCAAAAAGGAGAGAGAAAAATTATAAAAATCAGAGCAGAAATTAATGCAATAGAGACTAAGAAAACAATCCAAAGAATCAATGAATCAAAGAGTTGGTTCTTTGAAAGAATAAATAAAATTGATAAGCCCCTAGCCAACCTAATTGAAAAAAGGAAAGAAAAAGCTCAAATTCATGCAATAAGGAATGAAAAAAGCGAAATCACTACAGACTCTGTTGAAATAGAGAAGATCATCAACACCTATTTCAAAAAACCTCTACTCCCATAGGCTCAATAACACAGAAGAAATGGACAGATTTCTAAAAACATATGAAGTGCCAAAGCTGGGTCAAGAAGATGTAAAACTGCTGAATAACCCAATTTCTATTAATGAAATTGAAAAGTAATTAAGTCCTTATTTACAAAGAAGAGCCCAGGCCCAAGACAGATTCACTGTGGAATTCTACAAGAAATACAAAGAAGACTTAATGCCAACACTCCTCAAACTCTTCAATGAAATCAAAAGGGAAGCAATCCTTCCTAAATCATTCCTGAAAGCAAATATAACTCTAGTACCAAAACCTGAGAAAGATCCAACTGAAAAAGAGAACTACAGGCCAATCTCCCTAATGAACACAGTTGCAAAAATCCTCAATAAAATATTGGCAAACAGGATGCAGCAAATCATCAACAACATGATACACCACGACCAAGTGGGATTCATCCAAGGCATGCAAGGATGGTTCAACATACATAAATCAATAAATGTAATCCACCATATCAATAAAGCCAAAAGTAAGAATCATGATCATTTCTACAGATGCAGAAAAAGCTTTTGATAAGGTCCAACACTCATTCATGATAAAAACCTTACAGAAGTGAGGCTGGGGATTTAGCTCAGCGGCATAAGCACTTGCCTTGCAAGTGTGTGGTCATAAGTTTGATCCCTGGTACAGATAAAAACAAAAAAAGAAAAAAAAAGAACCTTACAGAAAATTGGAATAGACGGTCTTTACCTTAATATGATAAAGGCCATCTATGACAAACCAACAGCCTCTATTATGTGGCCAAAAATTGAAAGCCTTTACTTTAAAATCAGGCACAAGACAAAGATGTCCCTTATTACCACTCTTATTCAATATAGTACTGGAAATACTAGCCAGAGCAATTAGACAAAAGAGAGAAATAAAAGGGGTAAAGGTAGGAAAAGAGGAAGCTAAATTATCATTATTTGCAGATAATATGTTACTCTACATAGAAGACCCCCAAAACTCCATTGAAAGACTCCTAGATATAATAAATAAATTCAGCAATGTAGCTGGATACAAAATCAATGCTCAAAAATCAATAGCATTTCTATACACTAACAATAAAATTACACAGAGAGAAATAAGAGAAGCCACACTCTTCACATTAGCATCCAAAAACAATGAAATACTTAGGAATTAATCTCACAAAAGAAGTAAAAGATCTATAGAGTGAAAACTATAATACCCTGAAAAAAGAAATCAAAAATAATCTCAGAAAATGGAAGTTCATTCCTTGCTCATGGATAGGGAGAATAAATATTGTGAAAATGGCCACTCTCCCAAAATTGTTATACGGATTCAATGCAATCCCAATGAAAATACCATCAACATACCTCATAGACCTAGAGAAATCACTCCTAAAATTCATCTGGAAGCAGAAGAAACCTAGAATAGCAAAGGCAATTCTAAGCAGCAAAGGCAAGGCAGGAGGCATCACAATCCCTGACTTGAAATTATACTACAAAGCTACTGTAATAAAATCAACATGGTACTGGAATAAAAACAGATCTTAAGATCAGTGTAATAGATTAGAAGATACAAGCACAACTACCAACACGCTCAACCACCTTATCTTTTTTTTTTATTTTATTTAAGGAGAAAAGAAAAAAAAAGCAGAGAAAGGGTACAAGTTATACAGATTTACAGAAAAAAATGAACAGTAGGAAATCACTAGTTAATGGATTACATATTGTCATCCTAGAAATAATTGTTCAAGTCACAAAATTAAAGCTTGTAAAGTGGACATTCCATCAATGATACTGCAAACAGTTCTGTTCAATGATCCAATAAAACTCTGTGATATCATTTTCTATCTTATACACTTAAATATACATGCAGTTATATAGTTTAGAGCACTTTCTTTTCCTCTCTTTTGTACCATGACTATTACACATTTTGGGTTTCACTGCTCCCACGGTTTTTATTACTTTTTTGGAAGAGAGTAAAACCAAATGTGACATAACAGAACAGAATCGGTCAAGTCAAAAGGGTGGACATAATAGATAGTGTAAAAACATGATACAAGGTGATCAACAATGGTTACCATAATGCCTCCCGCTATCTCTAATAGAATTGCCTATATCGTTAGTTATAATACAATTGAACAAAACAGTAAAGAATAAAACCAACAAAACCAAAACATTGGAGACATTGTAGGTCTTCAAAAGTAGATAAAAGTCAACGAGAATGGGCATTATAATGAATCTCATTATCTTCACAGCTGATGCCTAAACTTTCGAACCTGATACTATCCAGCAAAACAGAATAGGGGAACATCAGTTAAAAACCAGATGGTGAGAGTAATACAGGGCTTTAAATTGAGGTAATGGAAAGTCAAAGTGGGTTACTATAATATATCCTGCTATTTTTTTTCCTTTAATTAAAAGGATAAAGATAAAAAAGTAAACAATGGAGTGGAGATTGAGATAAAAGAGGGCATAACAACGAAACAGCGCAGATCAAAACATAACCATTTAAGCAGAATAGTGTTTCACCACCAGATAATCCCGACCCAAAAGTAGTTACCATATTGTCTCTTTCCTTGAAATCCTTGAGTACAACTTTGTATACTGTAGCATTAAGTATATCAAAACAATGTAAAACCATTTAAGAGAATGACAGCATTACAGAGTATTTAGAATCGACTAACAGAAAATGAACAATGGTTTCTGTATAATCTCCTTGTCTTTAAAAGGTTTTTGCTTATACTATCGTACATAACAAAATCCAATAAGATACAACCTATTTAGACCATTGGAAACAGAAGAACAAAAGCTAGATGAGACTTCAAAACAAGATGATACTAAATCAGTATTACCTATTAAGATGTCATTTTCTCCAAAATAGCTGTTCCTATCATCCAATCTTCTCTGCCTCATTTCTGTTGAGCTCTTTTTCTGTCAGTAGCTGTCAGTTTGTCTTCTTCATTTTGTTCTCTGCTCCATTCGTTGTGGCCTCCCCGCCACTATTTCTGGGTTCTTTGTATTTTTCTTTTTTTTAGAATATCCTGCAATACTCTGTGTAGAGTTGAATTGGTGGCCGCAAACTCCCCCAGTTCCTCTTTATCCTGGAAGCACCTCGTTTTTCCATCAATTTCCAGGGACAGTTGTGCAGGATATCTCAATCTTGGCTGGAGATTATTATCTTTCAAAGCTTGAATTATTTCCCCCTACGCTCTTCGTGATTTGATGGTTTGTGCAGAGAAATCTGCTGTAATTCTGATGGGTGTTCCCTTGTAAGTGGTCTGTTTCTTGTCTCTGACAGCTTTTAATATTCTGTTCTTGTATTGAATTTCTGGAATTTTGATTATTATATGCCTGGGTGTTGCTCTGTTTGGGTTGTAGATAGCTGGGGTCCTGTATGCCTCATACATCTGAGTATCTTTACCTTTTGCTAAATTAGGAAAATTCTCCTGGATTATTTCTGTGAGTAGCTTTTGTAGTTCACTTGTTTGTGTCCCTACTTCTTCTTTTATGTTCTTAATCCTTAAGTTATGGATCCTCTTATCATCTTCCTGTCTTTGTATTATTGCTGTTTGTTTCTTTGTTATTTTTAAGAAGTTTTTCATTTCATTCTCCCATATTACAAGTCTGCCCTCCAGTTCAGATAGTCTGTCCTTAGTTTCTTTCAAGCTGTTATGCCAGTCTTCGATAGACTTCTTAGTTTCTTGGTAGTCCCTTTGAACCTGCTTCACGTATTCTATGCTTTCTCTGTTTTCTCCATCAAACAATTCTCCCCTCTTTTTCTGTTCTTCCATTCCACTATCTGTTTTTTCTTGGGTGGTGCTTAGCATTTCTCTAACTATTCTGCATACTTCTAGCTTCAGGTCGTTGATAACTTCATTCCTGAATTGGTCTATGAGGCTCTCTATATGGCGCTTTATGTCTATTGGTGCGGTGTCCGCTATTGACTGTTTCTCAGGATTGGGGGCCGAGGAGCCTTTCTTGTTGCTGCCTCTTCCCATATTCTCTGTTCCTTATATATTCAAGCTTATATAGGAGACCCAGCTTCTCTCCCTGTCAGCTACAGCCTGATTAAATTGCTCCGGTTAAGTGTTCCCACCCACTGCAGCACACCAGGAAGTTGCAGATCAGGCAGCCTACGCGGGGGTCGCCCCTCCCGGCCACCATCAGGCTCTGGGATCTGGGTTGGGCCAGCCCACCGGGTCCGCCAGCAACGTCACGCAGGCCAGGCACTTTTCACCAATCCCGCCCAAGAGGGGGATGTGTGGCTGGAGTCGCCACCGCGCCCTGCTCCCGCAGGACTGCCGGGGCCCAGAAAGTCCTCCGCTGGAGTCAAACTGTTGTAGAGTGTCAGTTTCTCTCACTCACCTCACCACAAGTCAGTGCACGCCTCCCTGCCCGTCCAGTTTTCGACTCCGTTCGCAGACTCCCGCTCTCAGAGCTTCCGTGCGCCTTGCCGAGCCGCTGTAGATGCAGTCGCCGGCCGCGCGGCGGGAAACCCAAATCGCGGCTTCCAATGGCGTGGGGTCCAGCCTCCACACCAAGGCTTTTCTGTTCCTGTTTTAGCACCAGGACTGCATTCCAAGTTGGTTTCTCTCAGCCCAGTTCGTTCCTGAGTCAGCAGAGCATATCTCCACCTGCTTATATCTCCTTAGTCCACACCATTCCTGGCTTCTGAGCCGAGTCTTTCAGAGAGCCTCCGGTAGTTGCTGTTATCTGTCCGCCATGTTCTCCCGGAAGTCCACCTTATCTTTGATAAAGGGGCCAAACATGTTCACTGGAAGAACGACAATCTCTTTAATAAATGGTGCTGGAAAAACTGGCTCTCCATATGCCAAAACTAGACCCATGCCTATCACCATATACTAAACTAAAAATCTAAATGGATCAAAGATCTGAATATTAAAACAGAAACACTAAATCTGTTGGAAGACAAAGTAGGTAAACATCTTGAAGAGATAGTGGTAGGTAGAGAATTCATGAACAGGAATCAAACCACACAGGAACTATTTCCCAGAATCAATAACTGGGATCACGTCTTATTAAAAAGTTTCTGCATGTCAAAATAAATCTCCAGCATAGTGAAAAGAAAACCCACAAACCGGGAAAATATCTTAGTGAACTGTCCCTCAAAGGACTTCTGCCTAAAACATAAAAAGAATTTTAAAAAATATCAGACCCCAAAATTCAAGGATCCAATCCAAAAATGAGCATCTGAGATGACTACACAGTTCTCAGATGAAGAAATAAAAAGGGCAAATACAAGAAAAAAATGTTCATAATGGTTAGTCATTAGAGAAATTCAAATTAAAACAACACTGAGATTCCATCTCACTCCTGAAAGAATGGCCAGGATCAAGAAAACCACCAAAAATAAATGCTGGAGATGCTGTGGGGAAAAAGGAACTCTCCTGCACTGTTGGTGGCAGTATACACTGGTGCAACCACTGTGGAGATCAGTCTTGAGATTCCTCAAAACGCTGGGATTGGAGTCCCATTTGACCCAGCTATTCCACTTCTGGGCATATTCCCAGAAGAACTGAAAACATCATACCACAGTGATATATGTGCACCCATGTTTATAACAGCACAATTTGTAATAGCCAGATCTGGAAACAACCTAAGTGTCCATTAACTAGGAATGGATAAAAAAGTTATGGTATTTTTATACAATGGAGTACTACTTAGCTATAAAGAATGATCACATTGAGATATTTACTAATAAATGGGCGCAACTTGAGACCATACTCATAAGCGAAATAAATCAAACTCATATGTATAAATACCGTAGTCTCCCTAATATAAGAAATAGTAAGAGCACATAAGAGTTGTTGGTAATCATGATTCCCCATTACATTGTTTTGAAGTCTTATAATGATCGCATTAGTTAGTTGTAATGGGTTTGTCATTGTTTAATTTTATTAAGTGTGATGGTATGAACAGCTAATTTGAGGGAAACAAGTCATTATAATAGCGAGTAGTGATATAATATCATCTTACTCTGAAGTCCTACCACACTTTTGCTCTTCTATTTCCATTGGCTCTATCATGTTGTATCTTATTGGATTGTATTATGTGTGAAAGTATAAACAAATTTTCTATGGAAAATGAGATAATATAGTAGCCATTGTTTGTTTTCTGTTATTTGGTTCTGAATGCCCTGTAATACTCTCATTCTCTTGAATGTTTTTATACTATTTTGTTATGTTTGATACTATTGTATATGAAGTTATACTCAACTATTTCAAAGAAAGAGACATTGTGGTAGTTACTGTTAATTACGGGTTGTCTTCTAGTGAAATTCTGTGTTGCTTACATTGTTCTGTTCTGATCTGCTTTGTTATGTCCTGTTTTGTCCTAATCTCTTTAAAATAACAGAGGCTACTATGGTTTGGATGTGCTTAATTCTTCAAGGATTTATGTTTTGGAAACTTAGTCCTCACTATGAAGATGTGAGATGTTGTGGGACCTGGTGGGAACTGTTAGGTCACTGAGGCCACTGCCCTCAAAAATAATTAAAGTGGTTCTGGCACGAAGTTTGTTACAAAATGAGCAAGGCTACCTACTCCCCGACCCCCTCTACTTCTTGAATAGCAATGCAATCTCTTCTTCACCCACATTCCTGCCATAAAGTGCTCAGGCAAAGCACAACTTAATGGGGCCTCACAATCCCATACTTGCCACCCCCAAAACTGTGAGCTAAGTAAAATTTTTATCAAGTTATCCAGACACAGGTAATGCCATTATGAAAAACAGCTGATACAGAATCTAAGTCCACTAGCCTGGACTACCCTAACTGTCCCCTGTGAAGCCCCTCTACTCAATGCTAGGTCACCCACAGCCAGGTGTGAGCAGCCTATCTCTTTTCTTCATTTGGTCTCATAGCAAAAAAAGTGATTCCTACATTAACTAGGGAGTCTTTCAGTTTGCACTCTATACACAACTACACTGCAACTGTCACAAGTATGTGTTAGTTATATAATTGAAAAGTAAACATTTTTAAAATAAATGAAAAAACTAATGTGTGGCTACAATGTGTAGATCAAGTTGAAATAGGATACCTGAAGCAAGGAGACTAGATACAAAGCTACTGCAAATGACAGAATAGTCTTTAATTTTATTCATACATTTTAGACATAATGATCACATTCATCATAGGAAATCTGTACCTGTGCATGATATATGTTGATTCTTTTTTCCACAATCCCCTCCTCTCCCTACAACCCATTTCCCCCTCATTTACTAAAGCTTTGTTTCCATTTTGTCCTTCTTTCCTTTCCCTTCCTTCCTTTCACCCTCCTCCCTTCCTTGTTCCCCTCCCACTTGAACATTTTCTATTTTCCAATATATTTTGGATTTTATTTACCTTTTCAGTTTTCACAAGAGAAGCAATGTGATATTTACACATGTGTCTGATTTCTTTATTGGAAGAGGTGGTACTAGGAAATGAACTCAGGACCTAACACTTGCCAGACAGGCACTGCACCACTAAGCTAAATCTCCAGTCCTATATGTGCAATTTATTTCACTTAGGAGTATGGTCTCAAGAATTGAAAGCATCATACCACAGCAATATATGCATGCCCATGTTTATAACAGCACAATTTGTAACAGCTAAATCTTGGAAACAGCCCAAGTGCTCATCCATGAATGAACTGATTAAAAAAAGATGCTCTTTCATACAATGGAGTATTACTCATAAAGCAAGATAACTTTGAGTAATTTCTAGGTAAATGGGTATACCTTGAGATACATACTCTTTAACCCAAAAGAAAGGCTGGGAGTAAGGGAGACAAGGTAAAAAGAAGGGTAAGTCTAGTTTCAAGATTGTACAGGAACTACATGGGTGGTGGTACCTTTATTGAGACAAAGACCATAAGTAAAAACAGATCTAGGTTAGGAGGACTGGGGAGATTGAGAGACAATGAGAGCAAGTTTGTCCATTTGACAGCTGAGGCATCTATGGGATATACAAGTGGAGCTACCCAACAAATAAACTGAATATAGGGTCATAATGTTTGGAGAGAGACAAGCAGGAGATGTAATTTGAGAAATAGCATTTAAATCATCAAAACCACAGGGATGGATGACCTCAGGAAGAACAGGGCATAAGACAAAGAGTGAAAGTATGGGTGAATATCAGCTTTTAAAATCAAGGAAATCAATCAATCATTCAATCAAGGAAAGAAACAGAACCCATGAAGATTACATCCTGGGAAAGGTATTGCTGCTAACTGGGCAAGACACAGTTCCTCTACCAGCCCCAGTTTTCTCATCAGTAACTAACAGGGTACCAGGGGATGATCTTAAGGCCATCCTTCCAACTCTCATTAGTCATGATCTACACAAAGAAAGATTCTTCCCTAGCTTTTTCTGAGTGAAGAGCATTTAAAATCTTGATAGAAAAAGTTGATCAGAGTTCATAGGCTACTGCATAAATTAGCCATGGGCAAGAAAATGCAAGGCCAGTCTGAGTAGTTCTCCAACTCTGTACCTTGACGGAGGACCTATAGTAGCAGTGGTGAACCTATGCTATCTATTTTGTAAGGCTGATATAATGAATAAATGAGTTAATGTTTATAAAATATTTAGTACAGCTGGCACATTAGAAACACAGGGCACAATTATTAAATGAAACAGCAACGCACAGGTACATATTACACATATGTTGATTCGCTCTGTTGTCTCCATTCTGTCTTCTAGAATACCCATTTTGTCTTCTACACATAGCTCTTAGGTGACTTTTCATGCTAGCAAAATGTATAAATAATTCTAGACTTCAAATATTTATACTATCATACAAAAGAAGATAAACACTCTCTTCTAACTGTTGGTACACAAAGCAAGCCCTTCTCTCCAGAAAATGTTTTCTAGTTTGCTACAAACTGGGTCATGTAGCCATTAAATCCCTGAAGGTGGGGTTAAACTGACCCACCCAAACCTCTGGCTCAAGAAGAAAACAACAGACAGACCCCAGCGGAAGATTAAGGTATAATTTGACTGGAGAAGGGAAAATGTTTGCTACAGCTCTCTACTAGATCTGTCAAAGACACAATTCTTGCCCTTTAGGAGTTGATGCACAAGAAAATAACACAACACAAAGAAAAAAACACGAACCCAAACTTCATAGAAGAGGGTCGCCCTACTCAGGCATTCCAAGGGGTGAAGCAGCATAAAGAACAGGAGGAAGGAATTGTCCTGAGGTTCCCAAAAGAGGTACAGTATAATGAAACATGAAAGAGGGGTAGAGGATCTCCAAATGCAGAGCATCACATGAATGAAAGCAATGGAAAACTCAAAACAAAATAAATACAGTAGTTCAGAATGAGTGGCATATAAAAGGAGAGGTGAAAAGAGGAAAGAGTGGCAAGATTTTTGTAACAGTAATATAAACACAATAATGGCTGATCTGAGTAAGTAGGGAAAATGAGGGGAAAAAATAAGTGCAAAGAACCAGGGAAGAGCTGAAAAAGCATTACTACAGAGGTTAATGGACCCATGGAAAAGAAGGGGAAAAATATCTTTAAAGAAAAAGATAGCCAGGTGATAGCACATACCTATAATCCCAGCATTCAGAAGGCTGAGGCAGAAGACTGCCTTGAGTTTGAGGTCAGCCCAGGCTACGTGGTAAGTTCAAGGCCAGCCTAAACTGCATAGTGAGATCTTGTCTCCAAAAAAATTTTTAATTAAAATTTAAAAAATAATTGAGTATGGTGGCACACATCTGTAATCTCAGCACTTAGGAGACTGAGGCAGGAGGATCACAGTGAGATCAAAGCCAGCCTGGGCTACCTAAGCAAGTTCAAGGCAAGTCTGCACTACACAATGAGACTTTGTCTCAAAAAATTAATTAATTTTAAAAATTAAATGTTATGCACGGTGTTGCACACCTGTAATTCAAACACTCAGGAGGCTGAGGCAGAAGGATCACAGTGAGATCAAAGCCAGCCTGCAATACATAGTGAGTTCAAGGCCAGCCTGAACTACATACTGAGACTGTCTCAAAAAGCAACAAAACTGAAATTTTATTAAAGAAATAATCGGGAGTATGTACAAATATTTAATCATAAATAGTTATAGTATATTTATTGATTATAGCAAATAATTAGATATAACCTTGTAATGAAGGTTTAAATGGCTAAATTATAATTCACCCATCAATAAAAAGTTAAACGCAATGACTAAAAATAATGTTAAAGAGGGGCTGGGGATTTAGCTCAGCGGCATAAGCGCCTGCCTTGCAAGTGGGCAGTCATCCCTGGTACCAATAAAAAAAATGTAAAAGAATACTGACATAGAAGTCTTGGATTACAAAACACATCCAGAATGTTCTCAATATTAAAACAAATATTGCACATAAGAGAAATAAGATTGGAATATACACCAAAATGTTAATATTAGTGGTTATCTCCAGAAATGGGATTATGAGTCTTTGAAGTGCACCTGGTTATTTGTATCTTCCAAACTTTCTGCTACAAATATTAAAAAATACATGACTTTTGTATTGAAAAAACAGCATGACAGTAATAAAAGAAGAATTAGCTTTCAGGGAAATATGTTAGGACTTCTTTAAACTAAAGAAGATCTAAACTTGTTTAAGAGAAAGGGAAAGAAGGCTCAAATTACAAGCACTCAAAGAGGCAAGGCCAGAGAGAGAGGAGACCTGGGGAAGAGATGAGAACCACAGAGAGATAAGGTAAAAATGCCAGAGGACCAACGCAGCACAAAAGGAACTGGTGGCCAACGCACACTCCACCTGCCACGTATTACATCAGTAACAGGGAGAAGGTTAAGAGTTGGAGGAGAATGGAAAACGTTTATAAACAGCTGCTTTAGGGAATTAGGAAGTCAATTAGCAATAAGAGAAGGGATTGCAGAAAGGCTCTAAGAGAGGCCCCAGCTGCCACTGAGGAGCAAGACTTGATCCTTCTGCCAGTTAATTTATTAGCTGCAACCAAAAAGAACCTGTGTGGCCTTGATCCATCCAATAAATATCCAAACAACATCCAGAAATGTGACCCAGGGTAACTGCAATCACTAACTACACTAATGTATTAACTAATTTAAGTGCTGTTTGCCTCATCTACTTTGGTCTCAGCCAGTTATATATTTTCACTTTAATTATCATTTTAAAAAATAAAGTGAGCAGACTAGGGATGTAGCTCGGTGGCACTGCACCTGCCTGGCAAGAATGAGGCCTTGGGTTCAATTCTCAATATCAAAAAATAAAGTGAGCAAAGGTAATAAAATGAAAAAAGCTTTAGGTGTAACAGTACTTTATCAGCCAAAATGAAGACCTAAAACATCACTAACTTATTGAAACAAAATATATAGTCAGCTATTTCCAGGGCTACCAGTGACTGCTCCCTTCTAGATGAGTGACTGTAAAGTCTTCCTTCTGTCTGATGGTAAACAGTTGCCTTGCAGATAGATGATTACAAGGTATTCTAGTCCTATAAATAAATGGTAGCAGGACAGGGTGTGATGGCATACACCTCTAACCCCAGCACTGGGGAGAGGCTGAGGCAGGTGGATCCCTACAAAATCAAGGCCAGCCTGGGCTGCAAAAATGAGTTCAAGGCTATCCTAAATTGCACAACAAAACCCTGTCTCAAAAAGACAATCAATTGATCGACTGATAGATAGATAAAACGAACCACACTTTAGCTAGCTGACTGGTATAATCATTGTAATTTACCTTAAAGAGGAAGCACCAGGCAATTCAAGACTATTAACAACCAAGGCTAATCTTTCTGTAACTGTGCTAATGGGGATCACTTTTGAGATGAAGAAAAGACCTATTAGAGATCTACTATGTATACATTCTTTACTAACCTTTTTATGTTCACTATCTGTAATTAATCCTTACAACAATTCTATAAAGTAGATATAATTTCCCCCATTTCACATTTTATCAAAGATAAAATGGTGAAAATGACAACACCTGTTTCATAAAACTGTTCAGTGTATTAAATATATGTAAAGCATTTAACATGTAATACTTAGCACACAGTATACTCCCCATAAACATTACTCACATTATTAGCCATAGTAATATACCAGCAATTATTCCTAGGCAAAAAAATGGCCTTCTATCACCATCCTCATTTTATGACAAATGAAAGTGGTTAGCCAAGGTTTCATTAAGCTTTCCGGAATTAACATCTCAGCCAATCACTTTCACTAGGTTGTACTTGGCCACTATGCTCTTCCTCTAGACTTGAGTTTATGTCTCCCTGTGATCCTATGCAAATAGTGATACAATCTCTTGAGCTCTTACCAGCATGGGGGGTGGGAGTGAGAGAAGCGGTCTAGGCTCCCACCAGAATAAATCTGGCCCCAAGAAAGTGCAGTACATACAGAAAGTCTTTTCAACAAACAGTGCCAGGAAAAGTCCAACTCCAAAAGAATAAGGTTAGACCCTACACCACATACAAAAATTGACTCAATGGATCAAAAATCTTCAATCTGTAGATGGGCAAAACGTGTTCATAACTCTTTTCTTGGCAGTGACCCTTAGTTTTCTTACAAGATCTAGAAGAACTCCAAAAAGGCTAAGGAACCCTGCCACACCCCCTTTACTAATCATCCTGTGCCTCTTTAAAGGACCTTTTTCATATCTTTAGTTGTACTGTCATGGCTTGATATTCTGAATCAATCCAAAAACATTTACTTTAGCCGGATGTGGTGGAGCATGCCTGCCTCAGGAGGCTGAGGCTGGAGGACTGTTGCAAGTTTGAGACCAGCCTGGGTTACAAGTGAGCTCAAGGCCAGCCTGACCTGAGGAGCAAGACCCTGTATCAAAAAAATTTAAAAAAAAAAAAAAAAAAAAAGATTTAAAATTTTACCTTTGTGATCATTTTGAATAGAATTTGAGGAGCCAAAAGTTACACTCACCAGATCTAGTGAATAAGATACCCAAGGCACATCATAGAGGCATTGGGTAGCAGCAATCACCAGTTTTTCTTTAGCACATCACACCTCTTAACACTCACAGAAGACTCCAGAACCGCTTCAGAAAGTGGCAGAAGGATAAATACTCCATGCTGGTAAGTGCTCAAAGCAAGAATTAGTACTTTGAAGAGGGTAATGGCAATGTGCCACTTACTGTAATACATTTGTCAAATTTATGCTGGACGTGGTATAATTTCAGCACTGGCAAGGCTGAGGCAAGAAAATCACCGTTAATTGAAGGCCAGTCTGGCTGACATGGTGAGTTCAAGGCCAACCTGAACTACATAGCAAAACCCTGTCTCAAAAACACAAAAACAAATAAAATTTAAAAATTCACCATATTTTTTGGACAACTCCTTGCAAATTCACTCACTGAAATGCAAAACCTTTATAAGACACTGGGCGCAGTGCCTTATTTATTCACTGTGCCTTGAGCCAGAGCAAAGTCTCTTAAAATAACGAAGTACAGGGCACAAACCTTGAGAGGAATGGCCTCACCTTTCCCCTCAAATCGTACCTCTCACCATGAGTCCCTGGAAGCTTTCTGACCCTGAGCCATTATGTCCCCACACCTCCAGATGGCCTCAAGCAACCCTACTGAGAGCCTGAGCAAAAGCAGCACACGCTCCACAATGTAAGAAACTCCGCTAACCCAGCTTCACCCTGACGTGCCTCGACTCACCTCAGCTAACTATGGAGTTCCCAGACCGGAAGCAGGGGGCGGGGCTCACGCGAGGGCTCACGCAAGAAAGGGGTGGGGCTGCAACTTGAGCAGCTGCACTAGCCCTGATTGAGAGATGATTAATGGCACCTATTTCACGCTACTCCCTGTTACTGCAATTGAACTGGCAAATATTTACCTTGGGATCCGAGTGACTGAAAATATTTGGCTGGAGCCATATGCATCGCGTGTCTGTCCCTGAAATATTAGCTAAAGGAGTGATTTAACAAAATAAAATGGTGGGTGGGGCACCTGCCTGGTGTAACTGTTTACTTTCCTCCAGCTCCTGCAGAGCAAATGGAGCTTCTAACAATCCCAGAGGGAATGTGAACAGCTGGGAAGCAGGCCAAATCGAGAAAGAGAAAGGGTCTGTTTTGGTTGGAGCTAACAGTTACATAAATCAGAGATGTGGAAATATACATCTTCCTTAAAAGGATTTATGAATACATTTGAAACAGCTGGAGAACTAAAGTGTGACATGGTGGTGATGGCTGTACCTTCTTTACTTGTAGATCTCCCCTGAAATAAGGTAAGGAAATACTTGGGAATTGACAACTCCACTCAGAAATGTTAGTTCTGTTAGAACACATCATCTAGCAGTTCTCACAACCAGCACAAACCCAGATGAGGTATCATTAGCTCCATTTTATAGATGACAATTAGCTTCAGAGAATCTGAGTGACTTGCCCAAGATTTCACAACTCTAGAGTGAGCCAACAGAGTTTTTTGTGACAGTCAGACCCTCTTGGCTCTGTGATTCCTTCTCCTTGAAAGCTCTATTACTGACATCCCTCTGGCCTGCAGTTCCACATAGGGGGCAATGCACTCCTGGGACTTTGTACATCTGGCGCCAGAGGTAATCACCTGTTTTGCTGATCTCTGTTACTATTATATGCAATGCCCACAAATGCTGCTTATGAGTGAAATAAAATTAAAAATAAAAGCAACTACAATAAGCCTCCAGTAAAGAATTAAACAAGTAAATGAGTCATTTAATTACTTTTTCAGACAGATAAACAAGACAAGTGATTGATAGTCTTCGGCTCCCAAGAGTAGAAACTGTTTCAGTGGCAACAAACTGAGTAGCTGATACCATTACAGATTATGTCCACGTACTTTTTCCAACCCTAGTTAATGTACTTTTTAAAGCTATGATCTGTGTATGATTTTTGTTTAAGAGATTACATTCAATCAAATGATTACTTTGAAAACCATCAGTTTTTGTTGTTTTGTGCTGGGATGGAACCCAAGGCCCAATGCATTCCAAGCATGAGCTTTACCACTGAGTTATACCCCCAGTTCCTGACATTTTTATTGAACTAATTAACTTTTCTAGACTTTTGAATCTCTGTTAACATAAATCATGTAATATGAAATTAGAGTTATCAAAATATAATTTCCAGCTTCCCAATCCCTTATCCTAGAAACCTTCAAATTATTTTATTCCCTCCTTCAACTTCCCTACTCAGACTCTGCTCAAACTTTAGGGGGCTTTCCTCTTCACTGAGACAGCTGCCTGGCTATAGCCTGACATTCTAGGCACTCCCTGCTCTGTTTTTCAGCCTTTCCAGAATCTAAGAGAGCTTCAGGTCTGTTCCTTCCCTACACTAAAGACCTGAATAATGTGTACTGATCATTAATTTTGTGTTTCTTTTTGGTAGTACTGGAGATTGAACCCAGGCCCTGGTACATGACAGGAAAATGATCTAAACAGCTACATTCCCAGACCAAAATCATTGTCTTCTTTTTTGTGTGTGTAATGAGATCATACTTTATATAACCATTCATCAACTTGCCTAACTACATGTCAAATTCCCAGCATCACAGTAATGTTCTCCAGCCATCTGTTAGTGGGATCTTGTCAATATTCCACTGCTTTAAACAATACTCTGATCAGTTAAATACTATTTGGTTTTGTATGAATTCACTGTGTGTGACAATATGGACAACTATTTAGAAGAAAACAAGAGACATTATGGTAGCCATGGTAGATTTCCTGTTGTCTTGCTTTGAAATCTGTGTCACTTACATTGTTTCCTTGTGATCTACTTTGTTCTGTTTTATTATGTTTAGTTTTACCCTCTTTAAAACAAAAAATACATAAATAAAATAATTTAAAAACAATACTCTGAGTTAGTTGTGGTGGTGCACACCTGTAATCCTAGTACTCTGGGAGGCTAAGGTAAGAGGATTCAAGTTTGAACCCATCCTGGGCAATTTAGAGATTGAGTAAAATCCTGTCTCAAAATAAAAAAAGGCCTGGTTGTAGTAGTGGATGCCTGTAATCCTAGCACTCAGAATCCTGAGACGGGAGATTGGCTAAAAGTCTGAGTCCAAGTCCATAGCAAGACCTGTCTCAAAAAACCTAATTAATTAATTAATTAATTAAAAGGATGCAGCTCAATGCATCAAAGGATGCAAAGCCCTAGCTCAATCCCCAGTACTGTGAAAGAAAGAAAAAAAGAAGGAAAGAAAAACAAAGAGAGGAAGGCAGTTGGTGAATATCCTTGTGTACTACTAAACCCTTTTATTTATGACATTGCTTTGAGACAGAACAGATCCCATCTTCAAAAGCTGCAGAGAGGAGATTTGGCAGATTTATGAGTGATAAAGAAGTCATCGGTGTAATTTCAAGACAGATTAAGTAAACTAATTCTTGGGAATAGCAGAAGAAATCACATCATACCACACCCAAATTCAAAGAAATTTTCTGTGAAGCTTGGCTACTCCAGCTCTTTTCCCTCCTGCCTGAGCACAGACCTGAGGATGAATGAGTTATTTTCCATATACGTATTTTTCAAGCTTCCTTGGGCAAACCTCCACCTAGAGGGCATCAGAATTTGGGGGGGGGTTACAGGGATCAAACTCGTGACCTCACGCTTGCCAGGCAGGTGCTTATGCCACTGAGCTATAACCCCAGCCCCATCAGAATACTGATATAGGAAAGCATAGCAAAGCTATAGCTGGGGAAATTGAGCCAGACTTGTCAATTACAAGATTACAGAGCAAAGCCAGGACCCCATATGTAGAACTTCTCCCAGGCTCCCATGAAATGTGGATGGTGGGGCTGAGGATTTAGCTCAATGGCATAAGCACCTGCCTTGCAAGCACGGAGTCATGAGTTTGATCCCTGGTCCTGATAAAAAAAAAAAAAAGAAAGAAATGTGGATGGCATAAAAGAAGACTGGATAGCACTAGAATCTATTGTGAACCCCCATGATGGTCCATACTGCATTTCCCAAACACGTACCTTTAGTTTTGCTTTACCTTCTTTTTCTCTTTCTCTTATTCTGCCTGTTTGCTCAGCATAACTAGTTTCTCCCATACACATTCACCCCCTTGCTATTCTTTTTTTTTTTTTTTTTTTTTGAGACAGGGTCTCCCTATGTAGTTCAGGTTAGCCTTGAGCTCACTATGTTGCTCAAGCTGGCCTCGAACTCACAGTGACAGTCTTACTTCAGCCTCCTGAATGCTAAAATTGTAGGCATGGTGCCACCAATCACTTTTGACTTTTTTTTCACTTTTGTTTGTTGTTTGTTTGGTTGGTTGGTTTGGTTTTTTTGGAGACAGGGTCTCACTAGTTCAGGCAGACTTTGAACTCACTGTGTACCCAAGGCTGGCCTCAAACTCATGGCAATCCACTACCTCAGCCTCCTTACTGGAAGTACTGTAGGCCTCTGTCACCATGCCTGGCTTCCCTCTCCCCCAGTAGAGGTCTCAGATTGAAAACTTGAGGTCATGCACCATCATGCCCTCTCTCTACTCATCACGTGCTTGTAGAAGTGGTCATGTTGGACTGTGTATGGCTCACACTCAGAAACACATGTCAGCAGGGTCCCTGCGATCAACTGTTCCACTATCCAGTGCACACAACTTAACTGTGCCAAGAAATATGATGGGCTGCCCCCTTCACTTTGGAAATAAACTTTTGGCACCATTTTTGGTTTATCTCCTCCAATTCCTTGTTCAAGGCAAGAAGGACTGTACAGTACTTAAAATGCATAAAGGGCAGATGTTATGTGTGAATTACAACAATGCAAGAAGTTCTGCATCCAAGAAGAGTTTCAAGTTTCTTTTCATTTGAAAAGTCTATTCCTGTTTCATGTGAACTGAACTTTTTTTTTTTTTTTTTGTCTTTTTCGTTTTTATCGGTACCAGGGATTGAACTCACGACTGCCTGCTTGCAAGGCAGGCACTTATGCCGCTGAACTTTTAAGTGCTTATAGTGCAGCTGTCTCTGTACCAACTCGTTTCACCTCTTTCTGCTTTCATTTTTTGGTTTGGTTTGGTTTGGTTTGGTTTGGGTTTGGGTTTGGGGTTTTGGAAGGGGTTGGTTTGTATGTTTGTTTGCTTTTGCCAGTCAGATACTCTTTCTTTTGGTTAACAATTGAATAATAATATACAACCATCCAATTTGAATTTCCACTCCCTCATTTTACAAATGAGACCACAACGCAAGACTGGCTTCAGACTATATACCTAGTAAATAATAGAGTTTTTTTTTTTAATTATTCTTATTACATTTTTTTCAATGTTGGTGGAAGTTGTACATCCACCAATTAATCATATTAGGCAAGCACATTACATCTGATAGTCCTTAATAGAGCTTTTTAATTTCTCCAAATTACTCTCTTTTAAGGAGTATTAGCAGCTTGTTAACATCAAAAAGCTAGCCAAACTACTAGAACTTAATGTGTTTAAGGGTCCCTGTCTTGAATATCATGAACAAATTAATCAAAATAGAATAACAAATCATATGCATTATTTAGTATAATACTTATTTTCATAATAACATGCCAGGCACAAGCTAGTGTCTAGACTCTATTACTATTACTTTTTTTCCTCTCTGCTTTGCTTTCTCTTAAACTGTCTTTTCTTTTCTTTTTCTCTTTCTTCTTCTTTTCTTTTGAGAGACGATTGAAGCCAGGGGCCTGTGCACTGAACTGCATCCCCAATTCTTTTTTATATTTTTATTTTGAGGCAGGGTCTCTGTTATGGCTTGTATCTAGATAGCCCCCCCAAAGCCTCATGCACTCAGAGGCAGGCCTCTTTAGAGGTGGCAGGATGTAGGTGTATGGTGCTGGGATTAAGTGTATATGATAACTAAATTGGCTTAGCATATTCTGTGTGTGGTAATGAAAGCCCCACCCTGGGTGTGGGTGGTACCATCCACAAAAGTAGTCTGAGTGGAATAAAAGGGAAAGGAGGCTGGTTGCTGCTGCTTGCTGCTTGTTGTCATCTGCCTGCCACACCATGAGCTGTTTCTTCTCTGTGTTGCCCCTCTGCTACGCCACCCTGCCTTGATATGAACTGAAACATCTACAAACCATGAGCTGAAATAAACCTTTCCTCCTTTAACTTGTGAGTTTTGGATATTTTGTCCCAGCAACAAGAAAAGTAACTGAGACAATCTGGTTAAACTACTTAGTTGTGTGGACTGGGTTCCAATTTGGGATCTTCCTGCCTCAGCCTTGACTTCTCTTTCTTATTCTAATTGAATTTCCCCCTAGTTGTTTGGAAAGTGTATGTAATGTGTGTATTATTTTGTTTACATTGGTTAGTGTATGTCAACTGGATTTAAGTCTAAAGTCTTTATCCTGTTCCCAAATGATCAAGGACTTTCGACAAACTTATTTCTGGTATAAATCCAGTATGTTAGTCATAGTCTATTTTTCCTTCAGAAATTAGACATTGTCAATGTTTGCTGAGATACACTATAATTTACCATTTGCTTTTCTCATCTTTCTTTCTTGAAAGTTGGGATTTTCATTTTTTTAAATATTTTCTCTCTCTTTTTTTTCCATTTTTTATATTCTAAAACAAAATTTTTAGCTAGGCATGGTGGTACACACCTATAACCGCAGCACTTAGGAGAGCTGAGGCAAGAGGACTGCCTTGAGTTTGAATCTAACTTACAATATGAATTACAAACTCTCAAAAAACAAATGAACAAATATACCTTCTAGGATTTCCTTTAATAAATGTCCTTGGGTCATAAATCCTTTCCACTCTTGGGTTAGATGTTTTTATGTTTTTTGCCTGAAAATACTCTACGTAACCTTACTTAAAATACAGCTAGATAGATAGGCCACATTCTGGCCATAGAAAAAAATATTAATACTGGTAAAGTGATAGATAGATGGAAAGGTACCTAACGTTGCTCATCATTAGGGAAATGCAAATTAAAACCACAGTGATATCACTTCACCCCAGTAAAGATGCTTATCATTAACAAAAATCCAAAAAATAAAAAATGTTGTTGATGATGAACAGAAAGGGTAATCTTTGCACTTTGTTGGTACCAATGTTAGTGCAGCCAACTGTAAAACAGCATGGAGGTCTCTTGAAAACCTAGAAATAAAACTAGCATAAGATCTAACAATCCCACATTTGGGTGTATATTGAAAGGGACTAAAATCAGTTTCAGAGATATCTGCTTTCATGTGTTCATGCAGAAATATGAAAAATAGCCTCGACATGGAAGCCACTGATGGATGGTGAATGGGTAAAGATAATCTTTGAGATCTATATAGACAGGTAGATATAGATACAGATGATATAGATATAATAGAGTACTACTCAGCCTTAAAAAGGTGAAAGTTCTGCCATTTGCAACAACGTGGATGAATTGGGAGGACAATCCTCAGCGAGTTACTAGCATACTGGACAAGGACAAATACTGCATGATCATTAGCTTTCTGTCACTGTAACGAAAATACCTGGGACAATCTATTTAAAAGTAGGAAAGTTAATTTTGCCTCCTGGTTTTAGAAGTTTCAGTCTATGGTCACTTAACACTGTTGGTTTAGCCCTATTATGCCGAGTATGTCATGGTGGGAAACATGGGATAGAGAAGGTTTATTTACTTCTCTATCTAGAAATTGAAGAGACAGGAAGGGTCTGGTGTTCCAGTATCCCCTTCAAGGGCACATCCCAATGCCTAAATTCCTTCCACTAGGTCCTGTGTCTCATAACAATGTGACAGGCTGGGGACTAAGCCTTCAACACACAGACTTTTGGGAAACATTCAATATCTAAACTATAGCAATATGAGAACTAAAATAGTCAAAGTCGTAGGAGAGAGTAGAATTGTTATGATTAGTGTCTAGACATCCTCCCAAGCCTCATGCAGTTGTAGGGCTTTTTCAATGGTGGCTGAATCTAGAATGCATGATTGATTGATGGTGTGATGCTGGGATTAAGGGCAGGTGAGGGCTGAATCAGCCCTAATCCCAGTAGACTGGATATAAGTGACAAAGAGGCTTGTCTCCCTCTTCCCTTGTTGCTTTTGCTGCCTTGTGGGTCTCATGAACTGTTCTCTGCCATACCACCTTGCCTTGGAACCAGCCAAGTATGGACTGAAACCTCTACAAACTGTGAACCAAATAAATCTTTCCCAGCTTTAACTTGGGTGTTAATGAGAAAAGTAACTAAGGCCAGAATAGTGATTTCCAGAGAGTGGGAGGAAGGGAAGTGGGGAGAAAAGAGTATGTCAGATATCCTTTAATCCCAGCACTCCAGAGGCTGAGGCAGGAGGATTTTTGCAGGTTCCAGACCAGCCTGGGCTACAAAGTGAGCTCAAGGCCAGCCTAAACTGCATAGTGAGACCCTGTCTAAAGAAGACCCCCGACAGAATACTAGAAATATTTTATATTTTAATGTCAGTTATTTCACCATTTGAAATATTTTTGAATCTATGTTTGCTGGAATTTTCTTCTAAAGTTTTTATTTATGATGTCCCTATTTTTACTGTATACTTTGAGATTTTTTTTAAAACTATAAGACATTCATGTTCCTTGCAGTTCAACCTATAGGCATTCTTAAACATCTAGTTTAAAGTTAAATTCCTCCAAAGAAATCTGTATTTGTTTCTATCAGTTTCTCAAGCTACTACCATAAATTAATTAAAATTTTAGAGTTCTAACTGGGTGTGGTTGCACAGCCTTGTAATCGAAAAACTCAAAAGCCTTAGGCAAGAGGATCATCATGAGTTTGAGGGCAGACTTAGCTACATAGTAGGACTCTGATTCAAAAAACCAAAAGAAAAAAATTAGCATTCTATCTTCCATAGAGTGAATTCTGACAAAAAATACAAGTGAGGGCCAACAGGGAAGATTTCTATCACCACCACAAGCATGAAAGCGGAAAAGGCATTTCTTTATTATCTCCTTTGCGCAATGTGATTTCTTATCCACCTTTGTGCTTGGTGTGGAGCCAGGTGGGCTGCCTAATAGATTCTCCACATCAGTCAGCCCTAAGCTCCAACTCCTAACTCCGTGCTCTGCTTCACACAGCCTCAAAGGTGGAAGGAGTCTCCAGAATTTGAAAAAACCTCAAGGCAACACCAGTTTGACACCTGTTCCCAGATCAGATTTCTACTTTACTATTGGTTGGTTTTGTGCCATTGAAGATTGAACCCAAGGCCTTTGCACTGAGCTCCATCCCTGATCCTTTATTTTGTTTGGGGTTTTTTTGTTTTTGTTTTCGTTTTGTTTTGTCTTGTTTTTGTTTAATTTTGAGACAGGGTCTCACTAAATTGCCCAGGCTTGGCTCAAACTTGTGATTCTCCTGCTTCAGCCTCCCAGAAAGTTGGGATTACCAGGGATACTCACTACTGTTTTTAAAATTAGCAAATTCCTTACTTCAGTGATGTACTTACAATTACTTTAAAAATCCTACCTTAAATATTAATTGCCTCAATCTAAAGTTATTTAGGATATCAAATCCACAATACTGCCAGAAATGGAAGTTTCCAGCCCTATTATATTTCAAAATTATTGATTAAGAATAAAGGATAACTATTATATGTTGATTATCTTGTATGGAGCTGGCATTTTGCATCCATTATCTTGAATAATCCTACTAGTAGGCATTTTTCTTCCAATTTAACACAAAAGGCAGCTAGCGTTAAGTTGTCCAAATTTATATAACCAGTCAGCAAACAAATTTCAATTCTCTGTAATTACCTAACCTCCTTTTCAAGCTGCAGAAACTTTTTTCTTAATATCTATGTACAAAATGTCTTTTATATTTTAGAAGAGGCACTGAAAGCAGGTTAAGGACAGAAGAGATTTTTTTCAGGCTACGGCTTTCCACTTTAGGGTCCAACGTATGGGTTCCCATTAGCACACTCTATATCCATGATTTATTTTTCATCAGATTCAAAATTCTCCACAGTGAAACAATCATGTTGGAATAGTCAGGAATTATAACATTAGCAGTCAAGAC
Source organism: Cavia porcellus (assembly GCF_034190915.1). Lineage (NCBI taxonomy): Eukaryota > Metazoa > Chordata > Mammalia > Rodentia > Caviidae > Cavia > Cavia porcellus. Next base: position 114,240,651 of record NW_026947484.1, read on the forward strand.
TTCCAGATGATTCTGGTTCCCTGCTATTTGCCAAATTCCAGATAATCTTTGTTTGCCTGAGACAGAAAACCAGTTCCTTTATCTGAGTTCTCTGTTAGACCCCAAGGTATGTAATAGGACTTTCTCACAACTGCTGCCTTCAGATGTCATTTTCTTAATTCTGGCGGGTTGGTGGCTTTTGTCTTCAGTAGCTACTGCCTTAGATTTTATCTAGGTTTGCAATCAGGAAGCCGTGATACTTCCTGAGACTGTTCTGGGTACAGTTTACACAATATGAGTTCACTTTCTTCACTCTGGAGCTGCCCTGGAAAGTCTGGCTGTGTTTTCTACAGGTTGAATCCAACAGTTGGTAAAGAAAGCACCAAGCTCTGTGGTTTATAATTACTTGAACTTCCTGAGCAACATGCATGGAGAATTTGGAAAGAAGGCAATCATTAAGATTAGAGTCCAGAAAGCCGTTAAGGAGGAGGAAGTTAATCAACTCGGTGGGAGTAAATCTCCAGGCCACCCTTGAAACCTCAACATATACACACACTTTCTACTATCATGACCAATAAGCAGGTTATTGAAGGAAATCAACCTAATAGCAGAGGCAAAGAAAGAAGTTGGAGAAAAATTGTCATTTTTCAATATTTAAAATTCTCTGATCAAATGAATAGTCAAGAGTGGCACTGACAGGTGCTACTTTTGCATTTTGAAATGCTCCCAAAGCTCTTAACCATCACTCTGAGTTTAAAAGTTGTTGCCTTGAGGCTAGAGATTTTAGCTCAACAATGTAAGTGCCTATCTGGTAAGCGTGAGGTCATCAGTTCGATTCCTGGTACCAAAAAAAAAAAAAAGTTATTGCCTTGCTGGCCAATTTCTTAGGACTCTCTGATAAATTAACTTGTATTTATATTTATTACATTTTGTTCTATTTTAAAGCATTATTGGGTGCTGGGAATATTGTTTCTCAGTCTTCATTCCAAGTCCTATCTTGTAACATTTTGGTGAGAAGATGTGGGACAGGAGGGAAGGAGAAGGGCAATATGCAAGTCAGTCTGTATGAACCCACTGGCTAAATCAACAAGGTAATCTGAAGTTTGAGATCATGCCTAAATTAGAGGTAATAAATTTTACTTGTCTCCATAGCAACTATGCTACAGAACTACTGATCTCTCTCTGTCTGACCATCAGAAAATAACATAAATAATGCCTCTGATCACTATAGTCCCTGTCCTCTGAAATTCAGGTGGTTATCTCCCGAGTCCCCACAATTCCCCTGTGGAGTGAATAAGATAGCACCACCTGAAATAGGATGAGGGAGAAGGAAGAGGAGGAAGAAAGTCAGACATCTAGGAATGAGATGACCTGACTCTCATGACACCCATCACACTTCCAACAGGTTTGGTCCAAATCTTGACTCTACCACTTAGCACGAGTTTCAGCCTTTTAATCTATAATACAGACATAATGTTACCCACTCTAAAGCTGGGCACAATGGTGCGTGTCTGAAATCCCAGTTACTCTGGAAGCTGAAACAGAAGGATCCCAAGTTACAGGTCAGCCAAGGCAACAGAGAGAGATCCCATCTCAAGAAAACAAAAAACAAACCAAAAGACAATTACCTAACAGGGATACTGAATTGGTATAACAATGGGCATAAAAACTGTCTAGGAGATGTATGTTTCCTCAGAGTCTAAATTATCATTGCATGTTTTCTACAAGTGGAGTAAAATAAAAGTGTTAGAATATCCCTGAGGTTGACTGATTTTGCAGTCAAACAGTACTCCATTGAAGGCATGCTAAAGAAAGTATTTAAGAAAGTATCTGGATGGGAGAATAAAAGAGACATTTATAATGGCAACCAAAACAGAAAAACCCACCAGGACATAATGGACACTGAACCAGTGACCTCTAAATAGCATATACTTGAGTGTATGGGAAGCGAGAGTTTGAGAGGGGGTACCCGCCACGGAAATCCAGCTTATTTTCTTGAAGTTGGTAGAGAGAACTAGAACTGATTTTTTAAAGTTATAAAACACTTCAAGTCTGTGTGCTTTTAGAAAAAAAAAGTATGCAATTAAAAGAAGCAATAAAGAATGAGGCTCAGGTAAATGAGCCATGGTAGGAGTATATAGGTAGAATCAATGGTATTGATGAAATTCTAGTTTTTAAACTCAAATTGGAATCATAATTGCTCAATTTTATTGGTATACTCATAATTTAGGATTTTATTATGTATGTTCATCCACATATAGTAAATGCTATATAATATATTTCCAGGTAAATCTAGAAATAGATGTTCAAGGAGTTCCACAGCAATAAAGAAAATAATCAGTACCTGTGAGGAGCTCTGTCTTGCAGTCACAGGTGTGATGTATATGTCTACTCCTCAAATGCTACAAGAAAATGCATTTGTATTTCTCATTTTTTTTCTTGCTTTTGCAATGCTGGGAATCAAACTTAGAGCTGTGAGCATCCTAGGTAAATTTTCTACCACACTCTCTAATTTCTTCTTTGAGATAAGTGGAGAGCTCACTAAATTGCCCAGACTGGTCTTGAACTTGCGATCCTCCTATCATAGCCTCCTAAAGAGCTAGGATTACAGACATGCACCACTATTTCCAGCTGCATTTCTAATTTTAGTAAGTTATTCAGTAAGTTATTTAAAAGAGAGAGGAAGAGGGAATAGAGCTTTGCACCAGGGCATCAGTAAATTGCTGTTTCCAATGTCTTAAACAAATGTGCTTATTCAGGAACAAAGAGACATGGAAACGTCTCCCTCAGGCAAATAGAAATTACCTGGGTGAGGCATAAGCCTGCAAAGAAGGGGTTGACTATAAATTGCTGCCATCAGTGATGTCATTAATTTGTTACATATGCTTATGAATTGATTGATTGACTAGATATGCTTGCAATTGAATGTATGTGATTTAATGCTAAGATTACCAGGGTCTTCAGAATTAAAATTTGTCACAATCTAGTTGAGAAATAAAATCAACCAATGAAATGAGATAACCCAAAAGAAGGATGCAAATAATCTGAAATCAGCCTTAAGAGCTAGACTGCCCAGCTAAGTCACATGTTGACAGTATGACTTCAGAAAGATATTTACCCTTCCTGTGCCTTAGTTTACTCACTTATAAAATAGTGACAATAATATCAGATGCTTCATAGGAATATTATTAGGATTAAACAACAACATGTATGCAGGGCATTAAGCACATTTCTTTAGCACAGAAGACAGTCTTATTTTTCTTTTTATTGGTAGTTCTGGGATTAAACCCATTGTCTTGTACATGGTAAGCAGGTGCTCTGAGTTACACTCCCAGGCCCAGAATGGAGTCTTAATAAACTATAGCAGTTACTGGTATAGAAGATACCAATAATGATAAAAATAATTATGGTGGGGTCATTTATACCTACTCTACACCAAACTCTTACTACATAAATGATATATAGTTTTTTTGCTGTGAACTTGTTTTACAAAATGAGATTTTAATTTTAAAGGAGGGATGATGAGTAAAGGAAACCACTTTTCAAATAGACAAAAGTCATAGTGAAACTGAAAGCATAAGCTAAGGAAACATCAATCACACCATTTTTTTTTTCAGGGGCACAATAAGCTTCAGGATACCTAGATTTTTTTTTGTTTGATACACACTTAAGGAATAAGGTTGTTTCCCATATTCCACTGAACCTAAAAATATGACAGCTATTCTCTATAGTTTAGCAAAGCTAAACCCTGAAATTGACTGTTGTCTCATTTAAGTGTGGCTTGGCACTTCCCCATTATGATGATACGGAGAAGGTGCAGGGCAACTGAATACTGACAGAAGATGTTTCTCGCTTGAAGAAATAACAACTGCACGCTTGGTTTTAACTGTTTTTGAGGCCCCAAACTCACAATAAGCCAGAAAGATAATCTGTAATTGCTTCGTTTATTATTCTGAAATTCCTAGTGTCAACAAGATAGACTTAGGCAAGATAAAACTTACTAAGGAGGTAAATATATGTTGTTCTCAAGTTAGACGAATTTTTTCCACCAGTGACAGAGAGGAGGGGATCAAATCAGGGGTACTCTATCACTGACCTATAGGACAAGACCTGGGAAGCTGCCTACACTGGCCTCAAACTTGCAATACATCTCCCTCAGCCTCCTAAGTAGCTGGGATTATAGGCACGTGCCACTGTACCCTACTTAAAGTTTTTTAAGTAATTCTTTTTGGGAGCAGGATTCTGGGGATTTAACGTAGTATCTCATGTGTGTTAAACATGTGCTATCCCACTGAGATATATCTCCACCTAGTAATATTTATTCACGCAAAAAATATTTACTTTGTGCAATGCACTATTACAGATTCTTGGGATACAGCAGTAAATCAGACAGATATGATCTCTGACTGGTGAAGAGTTCAGTTGTAAACAAGAAAACAAATACATAAATAACAGTCATCAGAAAATGTAGAAAAGAAGATAATTTGTGAACTTAATTACCCTGACATAAGCCAGTGTATATTTTTGTTTGTTTGTTTTGAAACAGTGTCTTGACATGTAATTCAGTCTAACCTTAAATGCAATATGTAGCATAGGTTGGCTTTGAACGTGTGGCAATCCTCCTGCCTCAGCCTCTCAAGTACAGGAATTCCAGGGATGTTTCACCAAGCCTAGCTCTAAGTCAGTCTTTTGTGATGCTCTCTTCTAGGCTTATCTGGGGTTAGAATGTAAGTAGTCTTGACCCCTCCCTGTTAGCATGCCAACATTTTAGGGATGACCCCAAGGAATCATCATTATTCATAGCATGAAAATGAGAAGAGGAGATAAAAGGGAATTGTCAGGTTGAAGATTAGCTCAGTGGCACAGTACTTGCCTGGCAAGCACAAGGTCCTGAGTTTGATTCCTGGTATCAAAAAAAAAAAAAAAAAAAGGAATTGTCATGGCTATGTGAGTATTTACACACACAGGAGGGCTGGCACTATGACCTAAGGTAAGGCTATAACCTGGGCAGGGAGTTGATTGGATTGATGGGAACCTCAAATGGTACATGAACTTTTCAGAGACCAGAGGTGTTGGCTACAAGATTCTTGGAAAACTCTGATCATTGTTCCTTCCCTTTGGGCTGAGGTAGACCAGCTCTAGGCTGGGTGTTTTTAGGGCCCATTCAGGGATTTTCTAGAATCATAGAATTTATATAGTCAGAATTAGATATTTGGCTTATCCTCCTCACTTTACAAAGAAGGAAACAGAGCCTGATCCTGTACCACTAATTCTTTATAAATTTTATGTATCAAAGACTAGACCTGTGGTTCTCAATTCAATATTTTTTAACAAACAATTGTGCCTTTCAACTAATAGAAGAGTCCTGAGGAAACTTCAGATATACTTCCCATACCTGGAATTCCATAGTCTTGAATCAACAATGACCAGCAGAAAGTCAGCTCCACTTAGGCCCTCAGAAGTCCTCAGTGACACACGAAGGGAAAGCTTGTGAATGCCTGGAACCAGTAGAGCTTTGGAGCTAGTTTGGGCTACAAAGTGTCTCCCAGTCCACTGTCTACTCTTTCCTGTGCTTGATAAGAAAACAAGTATCCAAGGTCTGAGCAGTGCTCCATTACATGATGGTGACCCAAGGCTTGGAACAGACTGCATTGTGAATCACTAAGTACAAATTAAAGTTTTAGTGTTGTGTGACTTGACTAATCGATTTTTTTTAAATTCAGTAATCAATATGTGATATGTACAATGAACCATGATCTATGGACACAAATTTATAAGCATCTTTTAATCAGAGCTGCTCGTCCTTGATCTCTCTGAACAACAGATAAACAGATACAATAGTTGTCCACAAAGCTTCCATCCTTGGGCAGTTGGCAGAATGGAATAATCTGGATTTCTTTTCCCACAGCTTCCTGATATCAACTCTGTCCTGAGTGGAAGGATATAGTTGGACACATCTTAAACATGCCAAATAGTCATGTCAGTTTCAATTTTAAATTCAGAAAAAAAGAAAAGTTTAAGCATCAAAAAAGTTGGATTAAAACTTTGGATTAAATCAAAAAACTATGGATTAAAAAAAGTTTTGAAGGTCACATGATTCTATATTTTTAAGATTTAATTTATATGTTATTTTATATAGTAACTAAATATATGATGTAACCAATAACTACACAAAGATAAAAGAAGGTGTGCAAAATATCACGATGTGGTGTGACTCTATCACCAAGTTAAGAACTTGTTACTCTTATTTACTAGTCATGAGTAGTGGTTTTAATATAGGGAAAGAGGAAGTTAAGTTTCCATGAAATCTCTGGGAAGGCATTTTTGAGAGGTAAAAAGCAGAAAAGTCTACCTAAAATTCATGAAAGGATGGTTCCCAACCTTCCCCAAAAGTCACAGAGGACACTCATTCTGACCTTCCTAAAAGCTGAAGAATGGCCCTTGCAGCAAATTTGACAGGCACACCAATCAGTTCTACTTCTCAGGGAGGGTAACCTAGGAAATTGTCTAACTCATGTTAAAAGACAGAATTAAAACTAGGCTTGTGAATTTACAAAAAAAAACCTCAATGAAATTTGTAAAACCAGCATCAAGAAGTAAATCTAAGTTCTTGCTTTTGCATTTCCTCCTCAGTTACAACAAACTCAGGCTTGAAAAATACTTGAGAATTAGCATTCTGCTTTGAACATCAGAAAATGAGCTGTCAGATTAAAGCAGTATCTAGTCCTTTGGATAAAACAACTGATTTATATCCTTTTACCCTCTTTCAAACTCTCTGTCTCTCCCTTCCTCCCTGTCATAATTTTTTTAGTACTAAAGCTTATTGAAAATGAGAGATCAGCAGATTCCTCTAAGATTAAGTTACTTAGAGATCAAGTGTTTGGGTGTGCAAATACATATACACAATCAATATATTAGTTTCAAGTGGAAATCTATTTTGCATATGTCTGCAAAGATATAAAGATAAATGATAGTTGATATTATTTATAAAGATATAAACATAAAGCATAGGGACTAAAAAAGATTTTAAAATAAAAAACATACAAAAATACTATGCAAAAACCAACCAAAAAAAAATTGGCTGGGTGTGGCAGCACATGCCTATAATTACAGCCCTTGGGAAGCTGAAGCAATAAGACTGGTTATGAGTTCAAGGCCAGTCTGAGCTACAGAGTGAGTTCAAGTCCAGCTTGAACTATACAATGAGAACTTGTCTCAAAAATCTCATTCCCAAAAAAAATGACTTAAATGAAAGAATTACTAAAGATAATGAGCATTATAGAAATAATTCTCAAGAAATATAACAGTTTATAATTTTATGCACCTAATGACAAGCCTCAGAAGGGCCAAAAATAAAAGAGTTAATATAATTCAAAGAAGGCATACATAGTTTAATGACATGTGGTGGGGGGGCTCATTGATAGATCACTTGCCTAGCATGCACAGACTTTGGGTTAAAAAAAATCACCATGGTAGATTCTGATGTCTCAATGTTTCATTTATCCACTAAAAACCTACCAAAGACTTTACATAAAGTTGCAAAACTTTAAAAGCATTTCCCTGGAATTTAGGAATAAGATAAAGATGTCTATTTTCTACCTCTATTCAATATCACTCTGCCCAGTGCTACTGGCAAAGCAAAGACAATTGGAACGGGCAAGTCAAAGCTATGGTCATTTGCATATCTTGTAATTATTTTACACAGAAAACCTAAATATTTTACAAGAAACTGAAAAAGAGAGTTAAGCAAAGTTTCAGGATACAAGACTAACATGCCAAGAAAACCAATTTTCTATCTATATGCCCTCAGTAATTAGAAAATGTAGTTAAGAACTGAGAAAAAATTAGTAATTATGCAGAAAATTACACCATGCTATTAAAAGACATAAAATATCTAAGTAAATGATTGATATACCATATTTATGGACAGAATCAATGTTAAAGTAGTTTCAATTCTCACAAAATTAAGTAATAAATATAAATCAAAAATCAAGTTTTTCACATGCAAGAAAAAGGGGGCAAGGTTACCCCAAGATATTCCTGAAGAGGACTAAACAGGTCAGAAGAAAGCCTTCCATACTAGCTGCTAACAGTTTATTGTAACTTAAATTATTTAAGACACTGTGGCTTAAGCATAGACAAGCTAGACAAAATGACCAGTGGAACAGATCAGCGAGCCCAGAAAGTGAACCATATGGAAACAGAAACTTGACATATAACAGAGGCAGCATTACAATTAGAGGGGAAAGGGTGGAATTTGCCATTAATAAGGTAATTTGTTACCCATAGGGATATCCCCCCACCCCCGGCAGGGAAAGTTTTTAAAAATTAGATCTTATTCCATTCCATATACATACCACTACATAAAAAAGTAAATGTAACAACCAAAATTTTAAATAATTTTAGAAGAAAATACAGGGGATAATCTTATAACTACCAAGTAGGGCGAAGGTCCTTAATTAAGATATAAAAAGCAAAACAAAACAAAAACCCACAGAGGAAACGATCACTTCATTTAACTACACTAACATGTAAACAAAAACAATCCTCCTTTCAAAGTGAAAAATCAAGCTGCAAGCTAGGATACATACAAAATGCACAAATAGGTATAGTCTAACATGAGTGTTTAGAATATATTTAAAGAACAAATTGATACAAACCAAGAAGCCTAATGGAAAAAATGGATGAAGCATAAAAAAGAACACTTGCCAACCAAAAAAATTATGAAAAGAATCAGAAATCAGAAAATGCAAATTACAATGACAGTTCCCATCTGACTGCCATTTTTACTGTTTGACAATAACAGCTGTTGATGAGTGACAGGAACTCTTCATCCCTGGTGAGACTGTAAATTAGTGAAACCACCTGAGAGAACAATTTGGTACTATACAGCATTTCCATTCCCAGGCATATACACTAAAGAATCTCCTTCACAAGGATATAAAAGGTTGCTTGCTCCAGAATTATTTAATAAGAAAAATAACAAATGACTCAAAATCACCTAACAGGAGAACAGATAAATAAATCGCCAAATATTCATAGCGTGAAATTCTATATACAGCAGTAGAGTAAAATAACAAAACCCCAGATATCAACATGGATAAATCTCAAAAACAAAAGTGTTGATGAAAAAACAAAGTGCAGAAGGACATTTAAACTATATACCATTGATATAAAGTTAAAATGTACGAAATATTGTTACACAGTTTATGGAAATATGTATAAATTAAAGGCATAAAATTATTTCTGGCAAGCATATACATCAGTTTTGGAATAGTGATGCCTCTCAGGAGAAAGGCAAAGGAGAGTCAGGGAGGAACAGATTCCAGCAGATACTCATACTGGACTGATATACATATATATATGTATGTATGTATGTATACGTATGCATGTTTTGAGACAGGGTCTCACCATATACTACAAACTGGCCTTGAACTCACTATATATCTCAGGCTTGCCTCAAACTCAAGGTGATCCTCCTGTCTCAGCTTCCTGAGTGCTGAGATTACAGATATGCACCATCACACCTGGCCTGGGCTTATATTTTTTAAAAAAGTGAATAACATAGAGCTTTTTTTTTTCTTTTTTGTTTTTATTGGTACCAGGGATCGAACTCACGACTGCCTGCTTGCAAGGCAGGCGCTTATGCCACTGAGCTAAATCCCCAGCTGCTACATAGAGCTTTTCTTAATAGAGCTTCAAAATAAAGATATTAAAGCTTCAGGGGGCAGGGATTTAGCTTGGTGGCGTAAGTGCCTTCCTGGCAAGTGCAAAGTCATGAGTTTGATCCCCAGTACCCAAAAAAGAAAAAGTAAGGTTTCAACAAACTGTCTACATTCTCATTGTAAAATATATTTCGATTTTAACTATGTGCCCATATTGTGAACAAAAGAGCTACTAAGACATAAATTGTAAATATGCAGATCACAGAGTAAAAAATTTTAAGTACAAATAAATATACCTGTGGATAAAGATGAGACACACACAGAGGCAAAACTAACTTTAAAGCTACAAGAGTTTGGGGTGAAATTTGTTTGAATTTTTATTTTTAACGTCAATGTCTAAAAAATTTGTTAAAATAAATGTACTGTATTACATACTTTCTGAAAGTTTTTAGTGCAGAAATAATATAACAATACAGCTTTAAGTAATAATACTCCAGAAATGCAAAGTAGTAGTAAAGTTTTCCTCTGAGTTTTTTTCTGAAAAATGATCAAGTAAATAAACAGACACATAACAAAATTATTTGGGTCAAATTATTGGGTCTGCCCAATTTTCAGGGACAAGACAGTCAAAAGTCACTGAGGAGTGATACTTTGCCATCTCTTTAATTAGGGCGTGGCTTTTAAAACTCAGTTGTTCCATTTGTGTCTCAAAACAATCAGATGAAATTCACCTTTTACGTGGCCTGAATCCTGATAGCTCAGCACACTCGATAGGTAATTTAATCATGTCTGGCATAGACCAACACAAACTCAAATTAGCTCCTGAAAGAGTTGGGCTTCTCAGAGATAGCTGTGCTTTTCCACTTTTATGCAAGAGCTGAGCTTCACCAACTGGCTAGCTGGAGGTGTTATTAAAAATTTATTGAAAGAAACAAAGGTGTGCTCCTGTGTCTCTTGTTACCCTTTCTACAGTTACTCCAGCAGACAAAAGGCACAGAGCCTGCCTCATGAATAATGTGACATGGAATATTTACAATCTATTTTTAATGGAGTTAAGTAATAACATTAAGAGAGATATTTACAATCTTCAAATTTCACACGATAGCAGGCACAGTAATTTGTTTTGATTCTGAACTGTGGCTATCAAAATAAATTTTAAAAAAGATAACAGTTTTCAAAATTACAGCTCCTTACTTATGGCATAAACAAGAAAAATTAAAATGGACCAGATATTCCAAATGTCATCATGGAATAGCTGTAGAGGGCAGACACTTAGATTTCAATCAGTTCTACTTACCCCTTGGTACAAGATCTTTACTTTTTCAAACCACATTGGCAAAAAACAGCCAGTGTGTATGATGACTTTTCTGGGGAAGGTTTCATCATCATCATTCACAGGAACTCTGGCTCGCTGGACACCATGGAGAGGTTCCTGGAAGCAGTAACTAAGTATACCATCCCTCAGTTCGGGAGAAGGATCCTAAACTGTACTATGAAGTAAACTAATTTGAATTTTGAATGAGAGTAAACTGACATGGAAAGACATGGTATTGGAAACCACAGGAGGATAGCTAAGGACTGAGATTTGGAGACACTAGAGAAAAACAGCCTCAAAGCCCCTCTGTCCCACCAACTTGGAAAGTCTTTTGTGTCTTATATCTAGGGCACTTAAGTGATTTCTCATGTCTTTGTGCTTTACAGAGCACAGTCAATCTACAGGATGAAATAGTTTATTTTTGATCACTATGTGTCAGGTACTCTTGTAAGGGCTGAATATTTAGCAATAAACAAATCATCAAAGCTCTGCAGGACACTGTCCTCACTGCTGTGTTTCCACCACCTAGAACCTTATTGGATCCCCAACACTATGTGTGAAATTGATTTCAATGGGAATGACAATCTGTGGTAGTCACCATGGGCCACGCATACCCTTCGTGTCTGACTAGAAAGTGTTAGAACACAGGGAGGGGGAGTAGGACAAGACTGAATCTCAGCTTCGTTCTCTTAAAGATTCCACGGGTAGGACACAACAAGAAATAACCCAAATTCAGTTTTACTTTTCCTCATGCATCTTATTTTATGTTTGGTTGGTTGGTTTTTGCTTGCGTGTTTTGTGGTACTGGGGATTAACCCCCAGAGAGAACTGAGCCACATCTTCAACTCTTTTTGAGACAAGGTCTTACTTGGTTATCCAGATGAGTCTCAAACTCAGAATCCTCCTGTCCTGGCCTCCTAAGTAGCTATGACTCATCCAACTTTAAATTTGTAATTTGCTTACAGTGAATAGTTAGCCAATCTCCTACTTTTTCTCCTCTCTCATTTCCAAAGAATCAAAGTAATCAAGTTGGACTGGAATGATAGGACCACATCCACATTTTATGGTATCAGGAAAGTCAGAAGGTTTGCTCAAATCAGACCAAAGGCCTGTGATTACTTTATTCATCTAGGAGCCTCTGGCTGTAAAAACATAATTTGAAATTCTCAAAGATGACAGCTGCTGTACCTGTGGAACTATCAGAGATTCTATAAGGTAGGATCTTAGTTTTCTCTAACTCCTAGTTTTTTCGTTAGGAAAAATATTTTTGTGAGACATAAGAGGAAAAAAAATGGAAAAAAAGAGCAATTAGATTTTATGTTGCCTTGTCTGCCTCACTTTTCCATTCCACTGTATTTTTCTTAAATGCCAGTTTCCCCAACAGGAAAAAACAAATTCCCTATCTAAATGAAAAGCAAACTGTAATAGTCTTAAACTTTATTAATTTAAACATTACTCTAATAAATATGTATTAACAAACATAAAACACTCCAGAAATCTAAAAACATGTACAAACCTAATCAAAGTAAAAATATCATTTCCCCTTATATGATACACATGGAAGCCTGAGGAGTTAAAGACAGAGCCTTCGTCTCCACACACACATTCCTACCATTCAGACACCTTAAAAATACCAGGTTAACAATAAAAACTTTGAAGTAACTCTTTAGTTACTTTCCTGTTTACACTGTATAAAATCTAAAAGGATTGAAAAGGCAGGTTTGAGATTCTCGATTGTCTTCTCAGAAACCCACTGAAGGACAAGAAGAGACCTTCATCTGAGGTAAAACTGTTAGATTTTGAGAGACAGAGTTATGACTTTACTTTCCAGATCCCCAGTGCCGGGCATGAGCCTGGGACCATGGTAACAGTAGTCAATGAACAGTTGCTGAGTGAATGAATGACATCATGTCCACAGGCATTGTTCCATGTTTTTTCATTTGTCTGTTTTTACCTCTTCTGATGAGCCTCTCACCGGCCTCTTCCAAGAGGACCTCAGATCCTCTCTTACCAACAAGTCCACTTTTTTGCTTCTTCCTGGGTGAGCACAATGGTGCATCTGGTGATTTTGGAAGAATAATGCTCCTTCCCCAAATCAGTTTCTGAACCAGTCCTCAAGAAGGAAAAAGGATTCATCCAAAATTTACATTACAGGCATTGCCCAACAGATAAGGATGAACAGAGTTCCCAGAATACAGAAAAAAAGAAGAAAACCCACTCCTTTTTTTCTAGACAGAAGATCAATGTGTGTCCATTTGTAAATGGTGATTGTTCCTCTTCCATCAGTTGTCTGGGGATTCAGGAAGAGGAAAACACCTGAAGGACTTTTCTGCCTATGGAAAAGGATGACTATGGGAAGGACTCTGGGGCCAAGCTCTCATCGTACCCCCTCTTGACTGCATCTTCTTGTAGAAGAGGATAAGGCCTAGCAAGCTGCTGCAGTTCCCACTCTGGGCAGAGCTCCGAAAAGTACGTTACCTCTGGCAGCTCCAGGAGGTAAGGTGAAGGAGGGTCACTCCAGTGGGATCTGCAGACTGGACTGGGGGGGCCTGAGAAGTCCAAATGGGCTGCCTATATAGTGTTGTGTCACTGCTGTTTGCAGCCAGCAAAGATGCTCACTTGAGCCCATGCTGCATCTCTCGGTGCCTCCTGAGATCCACCTTCCTCTGGAAACCCTTGCCACACAGGTCACAGCCAAAGGGCTTGAAGCCTGTATGCTTGCGGCTGTGCGTGATGAGGTTGGAGCTCTGGCTGAATGCCTTGCCACACACCTGGCACTTGTGGGGCTTCTCACCTGTGGGAATGGAAGGGGGAGGGGAGAGTATGAGTCTGTGATAAACTAGAGGGGACCCACTGTGACCCACATGCTCTTGCAGCAGCTGGCTACACCACAATCGAAGACCTTCGAGCAAGTTGAAGGGTGATGTGTTGCAACATAAACTGACTCCCAGCCTGCAACTCGGTCCTGGGAAAGCATGGGTGTACCAGGTGGAAGGGAGACTTTCTGAGTGGGGGTTCCCAGCTAAAGGCCTCAAACCGTTTCCTGCTAAACAGAAACAGAGCAAAGGCCACGTGCCCTCCCCAGCTGAATTCACCCTGGGAGGACTCCCCCAACTTTAGAAGCAGAGAGTACCCAGAACAGATGTTCAACAGGAGGTGGGAGGAGCCTGTCCTACAAACCTTGTGATTCTGTTCTAATTCAGAGGAAGTTTTCAAATCTGAGTTTCCAAGTGGGTGTTGGTTTAGTATGGACCAGTGAGCCTGTCCTTCTTCTTGTTCTGGAAGGACTACAGATGTATCTGCAGCGTGGAAATTTCTGAGACTTATTTTAAAAACCCACATTTAAGCCACAAAATATTTCATAAAATACTTGATTTTTTTTTGTCTTGATTTTGCTTTCTTTTTATGAGGTTAATCACTGGACTGTAAATAACAGCAACTCTTTGGCACAGATTAATAAATGACAGACTTGTCTTTGTCTCATTTCATGTGCTGTTTAACACGTAGGTAAATTCCAAGTAGTCCCTGTATGGCCTTAGTAGGGGCTCAGCTTTGGGGAAAAATGCAAAATAGATAAAGTTTGTTTTTGAGGAAATCTCTTCCCTCATATTGCATTCTCTTCTCACTTCAAGCTTCAGATTTCTTGGAGAAACAATCATCCATCGAAATGTAACCTATCCCTTTAGGGTCAAATAAATCTGATAAACAAATTGTAGCTATAATGTAAATGTCTGACAAGGCATTATTAACATTTCAGTCAGTCAAGATCCTAGTTACTTTTTATGTGTCTTGAATTCTTTTACTTATAAGAAGTGAATTACATGGCAATTTTGGGTAAGAGGAATGATTGAAGTAGGATATTTTTCTGAGTATTTTGATAGGAATATCTATATAATCGGCAAGCATATTATTAACATCAATGATGCATGTTTAGAACACAGTACAATTTGTTATAAGTATTTATATTCTACAATAAAATTGTCAGAAATTTCAAGTCTAATGTAAATGTCCTCTTGACTAATAAATAGAGCACTTACGGAGGTAGGAGGGTCATTTGGTTTGGCATTAAAACCCTCATTTGCACATAAATTGTTAGGAAAAGGACCCAGAGTTGGAAGCCAGAACATCTGATGGCTCCATGATCACTCTGATTTTTGATAAATCATTCAATGTCTGAGTTTCCAGATGGTAAGAGCAACCATTTCCACTTTGTGAGGTAAAAGTAAGGATCAAATAAAAGGATAGATTTGAAAACCCTCTGTAAACTATAAAGCATAATAGGTAAGGAATTATCACTACTAAGGATTGCAAAGGGCAGTAAGTAAATAGAGGCTTTCTGTGTCTATTAATTCCCATGACTGTGGAAGTAGAATATGATAAACAGGTCAAGAGCACAGACATCTGAGAGGTCAGACAGATTTGAATTTGAGCCCTGGTCCCACCTCTTGTTAACAGTGTGACCCTGGGCAGTTACTTAATCCTTCTCTACCTCATCTTCCTCATCACCAAAATGGGAATAAGAAATGGTTTCTGTCTCCCAGAGTTGTTGTGAACCTCAGATCATCCAAGTCAGCTGAAAGCTTAGTAATATTTGCTACTGTTATTCTCCTCACATAAAATAAGTTCTCAACACTCTGATAGGATCCTGGGGCCTTCTTCACATTTGGCTCACAGCAGACAGCAGTGGAGTAGCTGTTAAACTCAGGGAAATATTCTATCCAAGAACAGAAGCTGGGAGCTGAGCAGCTGGTCCTACAAACACAATCGCAAACCAAGACTCCTGGGGAAAATCACAAATCTGTTTCCTTTAATAGATACAGTGATTAACATGACCTGCAAAGCCCATCCCCCAGTCTCTGCAGCTGGAATATCAGAGAAGGTAAGTTATGTCGACCTCAGTGACCTACAAACCAAGCACCTTCGGCTTACCCGTGTGGATGAAGGTGTGTTTCTTCATGTCTGACTTCTGGTGGAATCTCTTGCCACAGTACTGACAGGGGTAGGGCCGAGTGTCTGAGTGGATGAGCAAGTGTGTGGACAGTGTGGATGACCTCTTGAAACTTTTGCCACAGATCTTACAGTCAAAGCTGCGTTCCTAGACAGACAGAGACAGAAGCAGACAGACATGAGTACTGTACTGCAGTCACCCAGGATGTCACCCTCCTCACCACAAACCTGACCCTACAATCCCAAAAGCCATGGCTCCTTTTCCATACAACCATTTATGTTCTATTTCCACACTCTCCACCCTTTCCTTTAACACTTTTTCTACCAAAACACTTTTCACCCACAACCTTCCACACCCCATGGTAGAAACTTATCCCCACCCTGCATTTTTGACACCCATTATACACACTTCACCCTCATTTAACAGGCGGCTGAGTCACTTGAGATGCCCCCACCCTCAGCCACTGTGGGTGCTGAAGATGGGCAGATACTCTTTACAGTCAATAAATCTTTACAAATAAGCATTCTCCTTTAATAGTCATTTGTTATTTACCTATTTGTTCTCCTTCCACTACACTCTAATCTGCATGCAAATGTCCAGGTAAGAACCAGAAACGCTACAAAGTACTCAAATACTTAGGAGTAGACAAGAAATAGTTTTAGACTAATGAATGGAAAAATAGCAGGGTGAATGTCCTACTGAATGCTCTCAGTGAACTGAGATCCCACCTTTTCAGTCAGGAGGGGATTGATAAAAATTAAGTAACTATTTGGTGAAAAACAAGCAACGAAACTAATACACCTAATACATCAGTAGCAAGCGTCAGAGCACACAAAGCTTCCTGAAACCCACAAGAATGATCAGAATCAACTCTGAAGGCTCACAATAACGTGGCACCAAAATCTAAGATTGCCTGAAAGGCTGAGCTGTCTACATCCACTTTTCTCTCCATATCTATTCCAGAGCAAAGGGACCTGCAGGAGGAGACCTAAAGGTAGGAGACTGGAAGCAGCCAGGGAAAAAGCTACCAGGCAGAGGGCGGCTGGTGCTGCTCCAAGGCCGAGCAGAGGTCCCCAGAGCGAAAACTGCGCGGGACGCGCGCGGCGAGCATCCTGCGCTTACCTGCGAGTGCACGGCTTTGTGCTGCTCCAGGCTCACTGCGTGGCCGAAGGTCTTGCCGCACATCTCGCAGGCAAAGGGTCTCGTGCCGCTGTGGGACCTGCGCACGTGCACCTCGAGCCCGTGCGGCGTGGAGAACACCTGAGGCGGGTGGGGCCGGGGAGAAGGCCGCTGAGAGGGGCCGCGGGGTGCAGGCGCTAGCGGGACGCGGGCTGGGGACGCAGGCGCGGGGCTGACCAGGCCGGGCGCGCAGGAGCCTCACCTTGCTGCACTTGATGCATTTGTAGGAGCCGCCGCCCAGTAGCAGGCGGGCGCACAACAGCTCGGACTCCACTTTGACACCAGCGCCCTTGTCCGCGTGTAGTTCGTGGCCGCGCTCTGGGTACAGCCGGCCCGCTGCAGGCGGCCGCTCATACAGCCCAGCTGCTGCAGGCCCGAAGTCGCCGTAGAGCCCTAGGCCTGCGCCGCCGCCGGCACCTCCAGCGCTACAGCTTCCCGGGGTCCCGGCCCCAGCGCCGCCCGCAGCCCGCTCCGGGCCGTAGAGAGCGGCTGGGTGGCCAGGCTCCGGGGTGCGCTCGCAGAAGAGGCTCAGACCGGCGCTGCGCTCTAGGGCCGCGCACGGCCGGTAACTTTGCACCAGGTGCCGCAGGTCGGAACCCGCCAGGCCACTCCATGAGTAGGGCTTGAAAGGCAGGGAAAAGGGCTGAGCTTCGTCCAGAGACGGACACAACGACTTCTCTGAGGCTGCAGAAGCACAAGAAGGCTTCCGGTCAGATTTAAGGCTGCGGGGCGGAGTCTGCCGCGTCTGCTTGCCGAGTGCGCTAGCGACTGGCGGGTCCTGAGCGCGTGCAGGGCTCGCCGCGCGCAGGTGCCGCGCCAGCTGCTGGCGACGCCCCTTGGTAAAACGCAGCCCCTGGGGCCCAGCTGGCCGATGGCAGGTAAGAAAACTGATCGTAAAATGACAGACCGAGAAGATAGGTAAATAGTTTGAGGGCAGCGGAAGCGCCTGGCGTTCGAAGTATCTTTTGTGGCAGGACCCACACATCTGGCGGTCCTATGGAGGAAAAGCGCATCCATAAAAGCTGTGAGATAAGAGATCGAAAAAGCGGGATCCTTGGGTATGAGATGCTGTTAGTGGGCAGAGGGTCCCGCCATCAGCGCCCCTAATCTTCAATCCTTTTTCCTCTTAGACTCTATAGTGAAATAAGGAGAGGGGCAAGAAAAAGGTCCTGGAACTACCACAGACATACCTGTCTGGAGAAAAATAGAAGGCATGGGGTTTCTGAGTTGTGAACTGCACAGTGCAGATAGCAAAGGAGCAGCGAGAAAGAGGCATCCAGTACTCCTCGTTTCTGTCACAGCTTACTGGGGCAGGGATGAATTTCCCAGAGAATAATTTTACAATTAAAAAGGTTTAGTCACCACTTTCAGGATAGCTTTCTGATCCCACCCACGTGAAGTCCTCTAAAACTAGACGTCCAACAAATCCGAGCGCATACACAGTTAGGAATCTGTTCCCACGTCTGTACACTCCTGTCTAGGCTGCAGTGAGGCGCTGCACCCCTAGTTTCCATCCGAGGGTCCAGAAAGCACCTAATCCTGCACGAAGACCCCTCCACCGCTGGCTTCCAGACCCACCCGCTGAAGCTGCGGTTCTGCTCAAGCCAATCACTGAATACGGGCTGGATAGTTGTCTTTTAAAACTAATCAATGTAATCTGGAAATAACTGGCTTTCAGCAGAACTGGGAAGGTTTGTGCCTTCTTTACACTGCCCGGACACAGTCAGTCACTTGGTTTGCAGGAAACTCAATTGCTCTCTGGAAATGAAACCCAGCGGGCTGGTCCCCGATGCTAGGCCATCTTGGCAGAACGAAAAATGAAAGGAGTCCCCAGTTTGTTTCTGCGGAGACCGCGGCCGCAGGCTGTTTTCCTCTCTTTCGGCGCAGAGCGCTCTCTGCCGAGGTTGGCTCTTCGCCTCCATTTGTTTGAGGCTGGGGTTTGAATTCTGAGATCCTACCACTTTTAAAACAGTCGCGTCTGATCAGAAAACGAAATGTCGGGGTTTTTGTTTTGTTTTGTTTTGAGCCCCCCGGTTTGTTTTATCTCACGGACCAGCTCTGCGCTCACGCACAAGAACTTTCCCAGGGTCCTGCGGCAGAAGATGGAGACCGCAGACCCGCGGCCAAGCGGATAGTCCTGGGCAACCGGATGCTTCCTCGCTGGGCCCATCCCCCACAAAGGAGCCCCGTTCACCAGGCGAGCCTCTTCGCCACCCATTTGCCATTTCTGCTCCCAAGGTCTCGCCAGCTCCCCGCGACCCCTGCCACAGGGCCCCCCACGATCCCTACCTGGAGACGCAGAAGGCGAAGGCGGCCTCCACAAGTCCTCGAACTCGGAGCTGGCGTCGCAGACGCTGCCCTCACAGCTGTCCGGGGACGTGGAGGCTCTGTCGGGAGCCTCAGTCAGCTGAGACTCGGGGGACAAACGGTCCCCGGGCTCCGCTTTCCGCCCGCCTGCACTCGAAGTGCTGTCTGGAGAGAGGAATCGGGAGATGAGTGAGGTGGAGCCGGTTTGAGCCTGGGGGCCCCAAGTGTCCCCAGCCCATCGTGACACACGAGCGTCCTCCCGGGTCCTCTCGGATCTGACTAGGAGCCTTCCGGGATCAGAGCATGGGCGCAGGGAGGTACCGGCGCCTAGACCACAAGCTGGGGAGGAACCAGGACAGTTGGAAACGAGACAGCCAAGAGGCGTCGGGGGCACGTCTCCTGGTCCCCGAGAATGAGGTGGCCGGGTGCGGAGTCGCTGTCCCGAGGGGCGGCACCGCCGGGCCCGCGCGCGCCTCGCACCTGCTCGGCCGGGCGCCGGTGCGTTCTCTAAACGCAAGGAGTAGTCTGGCCCCGGGGAGCGCGGCTGGTGGTAGCTGTGCGCCTTCTTGCTCTTGACTAGGAAAGAGCGCGGCATGGTGGCCCGCCGCCTCCCCCACTCCGCTCCAACGGTTCCTGAAAGCCGCTGTCCCCCGCGGTCACTTGGAGCGCTAGTGCAGCCTCCGTCTGGCAGAGATCTGAGAGGGTACAACAGAGTGGAAACGCCGGTCAGAACTCTCAGGGCCAGGACTGGGCACCCAGATGCAGAGACTGCGGCGGCCAGGGAGGAGCGAAGCCCGCGGCAGGAGGAGGGGCTTGGCGCCCCGGGGCCGCGCTCACCAGGTGGCACTCGGACAGGTGGCGCGAGCTCTGTCTGCCGCCGCACTGCCAACAGCTCAGCGGTAAAACCTGTCGCGGGGCCGGATGGGGGTCTTTTCCTCAACTCTGTCCACACCCCCGGCCCCTCCCCTTCCTAATAAAGCCATCAGGAGCGCACTCCGCCGGGTCGCGGTCCCCAATGGGTCTGTTACCTCCGCTCGACCACTCACTGTCTGGTTTGGGGGTTGGGGACGGAGGCACAGATCGTCTTAGGGGCGGAGGACCCAGAAGGGGCAAGAGGCCAAGCTCTCCAAGAGCCCGCTACTAACGGAAGTGAAAGAGGGGCGCGCTTAGGTTGGACTGGGTTGGACGGGGACAGTAGCAGAGGGACCGGAGGCAATAAAGACCCAAGAAGGGAAGCGGGATGGCAGAGGGACAGGAAGAAGGGGTGGTGGCAAAGGACCAAACCGAGGCCGGGTGAAGACTCATATTTGGTTGATCTTGCTCGTACCCGACACAGGGAAAACTTGGCCAGAAATGGTAGGCACCAGCCGAGCAGACACCCAGGACCATGGAGGTCTAACCTCGAAAACCAGGGCCCAGGGAAAGAACTTCCCTTTCTGCTCACCAAAAATTTTGTCCTATGAAAGGAAATCGAGCTCGACTCGCGCACGGTGACTGGGGAACGCGCGATGTCCTGAGTCCGTGGAGCATCGACGGTTTGGAGGACACGTGAGATGGACGCCGGAGGCCTGCGCTGCTGGGGGCCAGAAAGCCGGGGTCCGGGAGCCGGCTGTCCGCAGCGTCGCTCTCATTAACCCCCAATCAGTTTGCCTAATCTCAGGTCGAAACCTGAGCCCGGCGGGGAGGCGGGGCTGCGACTGCTGCAAGCTCCTGGCAGGCTCCGGGGCGGGACCCTGCCGCCGCTGAGGTCCGGAGTAAACGAATCTGCCTTCTTTTCTGACCTGGACTTTGGGGGTCGGATTCCCATACAAGCTGAGGCCTTTTCGGGCGCAGCAGACTTCGTGAACGAAACCAGGGCGCAAGGGGCTCCTAGTCCTCTGGTGTTGTGCGGTTTAGATTGCGGGAGGTGGAGCCTTTCTGCCCCAGGACAAGATGCAAGACGCAGTTTAAATTTGTCTGTCTATCCTATCAGAACGAGTCACTGCAGACTCGGGCTCTGAAGTCGCACCCCCAACTCCAGATCCCAGTCCCTGCGGAATGCATATATATGTCTGGGAGAAGAGATGCTGGGACGGTCACCGGCCGACCAGGGACGTTCCGTACAGTTAGGTGCCAGAATGGCCCCAGGCTGAGGGTTCAGCCCGCCTCCGCCTGGGTTGGTTCTCAGACCCCAGGCACTGCTGCTTTAGTTTTTCCAGAACCCTCTGTCCGTACAATTAGACTCACAAGTGCAAAGAACAATCTGTAAAACAACTATGAAACTTGGAAGAAAAGGAGAGCAAAGTGAAGCCATCCCCAGAGCCGCCTCCGGCTTGGACCCGCCTTGGCCAGAAGCTGGACTAGTGGGGAGCTGGAGAGCCCTGTGCTCCCGCGCAGGGTCCCACTTAGCAGGGATCGCACAGGAAAAGGTAGCCACGGGGGCAGCCTCCTCACCCACAAATCTACGCCTCTCTCGCACCCTGGCCGGCTTTGCTGGTTCCGGGGGTGGGGGGAAGTGGTGGGGGTAAGTGGTAGGGCGAAGGGCCGAAGTGTGTGGGAAGGCGACCTCGCGCTGCAGCTGGCGGCCAGGGGCGGGGCGGCGCCATCGGCGCACGCGGCCCGCGGTCCTTCTTCTCCGGGTCTGGGCCGGGGGAAGGCGGGAGTTGAAGGCGCTCGGGGGAGGGGGCGGCCTCTTGAGCCCAGCCGCCCTCACCTTCCTACCAGATGTTTCCTTTTCAGGTGGATCCCACTCCCCTGCAGAAACACCAAACTTCAGGCGCGCGCGCTAATGCAAATTCCCAGCCCTGCTACGCGCCTGAATCTGGTGGTGGGCGCTCTGGCGGGGTGCACGCAGCAGTGGGCAGCAGGTGGGGCCACCCGAGCCCTCGGGACGCCCCGCAGCACCCCGGGCCCGCCAGCCTCTCGCTGGTGGGCGGCACAGAAGAGGCTCGGGGCACCTACCTGCCGGGTCAGGGCGCGGGCAGCGCGCCCCGAGTTTTCAAGCAGATTCTTGCTTTCGGGAAAGACGGCTCCGTCTCTCTGACTTTTTAAAAAAAATCTCCTTCCTAGCTCAGCCCCCAAACCACAAGCTTCACTTCCTGAGCGTTACAGAGCAGCTCGCTGCCCTCTCAGACCTCCCCCTAGCTGGGCGGCCAGGCGCGCTCCACCTTTGCGCGAGTGGCCAGGAGGAGGCCCGGCCCGGGCTTTCCAGCCGTCGCCCGCTACTTCGCCGCTCCCCCCACTTTGCCTCTGTGGGATTGCGAGATAGGAGGGAACCCGGAGGTCTGCACATCCAGGCACTAGAAATGACTCGAAAGAAAATTGAACTATTCTTGGCTGCTGGGAGGCTTCCGCAGCGAGAAGTCAGAGATTCAGGACACAGATTGACTGGAGTGGCGGGGGTGGAGCGCCCCGCCGCGCTGTTCCTCTGGCGAGGCCACCCTGCCCCCAAGCCCGCCGCCGGCTTGGGTTGCGGTCCCCGAATCGAGCTGTGAATCACCGACCCCGGTGCCGCCGGCCTGGAGCCCGGCGAGTGGCCGCGGCGTCCGCAGAGCGAAACCTGCCCCGAAGCCCCGAAATAGCTTGTTGTGGAAACACTTCGGGATAAATACGCCCAACGAGGCTGAAAATACCTTGACACCCAATCCGAGAGGTTTGCTCATTTCCCTTCGGATTTAGGTAATGGTTAAATTTGGAAGAGGTGGGCGAGCGCCGAGCCCCCGGCGGAGAGGGTGCAGGCGGCGCGTCCCGCGGGCGCCCGGCCGTCGTGGAGCTCCCCGTGCTCCGCCGGGGTCCCTCGGCCTTCTGCTAATTTCCGGTGGTCGGAGCTGCAAAATTAGAGGGTGCGCGGGAGGGAGCGCGTGGGGACCGGGAGGACGGCTGCTCGGCTGACCCCGCCCTGCCGGGCCGTGGCTAGGAGAGAGGACCTCGTCCGCGGCCCAGCCACAGCCTGCAGGCCGCACCCGCATTTGGTCCTGGGGGAAGCAATAAAGCTCCATAATAGCAGGACCTCGGTGGTTAATGGAAAGTAAACCTTTGCCTGGCTTGTGTGCTTCCTGAGGGTAGACATTGATCTTCATGATTATGTCCATGGTTGTAGGCTCCTGACAAGTGTCTGTGGACGGGGTAAGTGAATACATAGAATTAATTAACCTATTAATAGAACAAGAAAACTCTTCCTTAAAACAAATTATCTATTAATAGAACAAGAAGCCCTCAAAATCTCTTTCTTAAATGCAGCAACCTCCCACTCGACTCTATGTCGTGATACCTAGTCTGTAACTTGTTATGTACACTTGAAGGCCATAGATTTATGTGACAGGAAAGAATATCTTGGAATCATGTTACTTGTCTAGTATACCTGCTGCCAAAGTTAGCACAATCACGTTACTTTTCTGAGTGAATTGCATTTTGGTCACTATTTCATGTACAATGATTCTCGAGTATCAGCCCTTGGAAGGAGGGGCAGTCCTCCCCAGTTCTTGGAAAATGACTACGATATTTTAAAGGTTTGCCTTCTTTTATTGCTTCTTGGGATTGAACCCAAGGCCTTGTGAACTTGCTAAGCAGCTGCTCTACCACTGAGCTACATCCCCAGTCCCAACTACCATATTAATTCAAAATCGACACGAGAAAAAGTCCATAAAGCTTTTTCTCGATAAAAGGTTGTTAGATGATTGCTTTACACTGTACATTTTAAATTTTGCAGAAAATATTTGGTTTGCACAGCAATGCTTCAAGTTATGTTTTAATAAACCAAACATTTTATTCACAGTTGCCTGGCAAGAGGCACACTTTATCTGTCTGCCTAGCTGTGCTCCCTGCACTGATTATTTGCTCAACTCACCTTTTCTTTATAAATAAACTCAGAGGTTAACTAAAGAGAAATTAAGCATTTTACTGATATTTTATTTCATGTGGTTTTTGCCCTGGACTAAGAAATAAAAATTTCAAAGTATCCCAGAAAACAAATTTTTACCTTATTCCCTTCTCTCCCTCAACAGGAGAAAAGATCATTAAAAAAAAAAAAAAAGAAATGATAAATAGGACAAAATAGTTTCTTATTAGTCAAGATATGGAGAAAAGATGGGACCATTTCCTTTGTATATTAACAAGTTCAAAATCAACTGTCTCGACAAGGTGTTGTAACTAGGAGTAGTACATCAGTGTTGCTGTCTGGGGGACAAATCAGCACCTTTCAGCGTATCACTTTAGACTAAATCCCTTTCATTTAGATTAAATCGAGTAGTCTTGCTTTTCATTTGCCCTTCAGTCTCTTGGGATTTCTGAGCTTGCAAAATAAAACTGGGAACTGAGACAGGGATACTCAGAGAGGAGCAGGTGGGAGGCAGGTGGCATTGAATCCCCCTTTATGTCTGTACATTTGAACTATGTAGCTGTATGACTAATTAAATAAATAAGTACACATTAAAATATTTAACTGGTAAGGTCAGGACACCTCTCAGGTGTATAGTGCTGGAGCCAAAGTCCCATACTTGAACGAGCACAAGAGAAAGTTAAGAAGAAGGGGACCCAGAGAGGTTAAGATGCTACAACTGAAAGCAATGATACAAAGAACCAGTCTCTGATTTCTGTTTACTTCAATTACTGTTTGTTTACTAGTAAACAGAGGGTAAAGATGACAAGACAGTCTGCTACACACATTTTGTACAACTAGAAAGAATTCCCCTAGCATTCTTATGAACTGAAAATAGTACACTTGGGGCCTAATTTTCCATAAATGAGGCTTTCTCACACCCAAAATGCTTCTTAATTTGTTGATTTTTAGTAAATTACTAATTGTTTCTAAGTAATAACAATGCATTTGTAGATGCTTAATGGCAAAAGACCTCATTCCAATTGCAAACATTTCCAAGCTCTGGCCAGTCAACCAGCACCTCCTAGGTCAGCTTTTCCCTGACAAAAGATTTGAGACATTAACAAGAAAGAATATTATAACAGTATTACTAGTCAGTTGTTTATTTTTCATGAAAATTTATAGTTATGGTTGCTGTTCTACGGGGATGGGGAAGTGGTTGATTCTGAAGCACAGCAGGGAGTGATGCTCCCATTCTCAGCATTCATTTCTACAATGTTCATTGCACTTGATTGTCACGGTACAGTTACCAGGAGAGGAAAAAAGTTTAGGTCTTCCGAATTGGATATGTTTGTCCGCTCCTCTTCTGCCAGCTTTGTGATGTTGGGCAAATTAGCTCAACTTTTGAAGCCGTAGTTGATCATCTGTGAAGTCAGAATACTAACACCTAAGGGCAGAACCAGGATCAATCCTTTGATTCCTTCACAGGTTCATCTGAGTGGCAAGAATGAAAAAAATGCTACAAGTAAGGAAAAGGATAAGATAGGTATTTAAAGTTTTGAAAATATTATAAATTATATTACATCTACTCTGATAAAATAATAAAACAACTTTCTAGTGTGGGGTTTTTTTTTTTTTTGAACCCATTATAGACCCCAGGTGATCCTCCTGCCTCAGTCTCCTGAGTGCTGGGATTATAAGCATGCGCCACCCTGCTTGATCAGTATTCTTACTTTGTTCTTGACAAGAATAGTAATAATATCATAGATACAACTGCATTCTGTTTTTATGAACAGTATAATTTCATATTTCTTCTATTTAATTTTCTTTAGTGGAACATAAACTTTTTATAGTAAAAATATTTAAATAAAAACCACAATGTCAGAACATTATATAGTACCCATTGACATGTACACTTTTAAGTTTTTATGTGTCAGTTAAAGTAACTTTTAAAAATCGTAACATCTCTGGTTTTAAATATATTTCATTATTTTCTGTTATAAAAGTGTCTATAGATTTCTGTAGTTCACTCAATCACCTCTGTCTTGATATTTAGCTTGTTTCCATTATACTTTAAGTAATGCAATGAAAAGTTTTATAGATACAGCTTTTTCTTTTTTTTTTTTTCTTGTGTGATGCTGAGGATTGAGCCCACAACTGTGCACATGCCCCATACTTCAAATTGGAATATATTTTTAGGACTAAAGTTTCTAGATTAATGTTTTTATAGCCTTTGGAACATACCAGAACAAATGTGTTGGGTAGTATCTTTGTGTAATGCGGAAGCCAAAATAATTCATACCACTTAATAAATAGTTAAAATACTATAAAAATCAACAATGGAAAAGTTAGAGCTAGATTAAAAACCAGAGAGCTGGTGTTATGTTAGGACAAGTATTTGTTAGTGGTCATACCATGTCATTTGTCATGGTTTTATCCTCATGGCATTTTAAAAAAACTATTTAATTTTGTCTTTGGCATAGCTAGTAATGAGATAGAAATAGGATTTATATATTTTTCTAAATTGTAATAAACTCAAAGAAAATAAATATAAAATGATAATTGTTTAATGTCTTAAATATTAGGTAATATAATTCTCTTTTATACTTACAAGTACCAGGCTATCAAAATAATACTTAAATGATACTATAAATCAGTATGATTTAGTAGTACTCTCATTTATGAAAACTGCATAATGCTTTTTTACCAACATACACAAAAACTGGGAAATGAGACAAAAGAGAAATTTGGAGATAAAGCAAATTAAGATGCTACGAACAAAATTTGGAGATAAAGCAAATTAAGATCCTGAACCATTATTTGAACCCCAGTATTGCTCTCCCCATCTTGTTCTGTCTGATTATTCTATATTCTATTTTGTTTGATAGTATCAAGTTTGAGGGTATAGGCAACCACTTTGAAGGCAATAAGATATACTATGACGCCCATTATGGTTTGACTATTATCTTTTTTGAAGTCCTGTAAGGTCTTCAGTGTAGGTTTTATTGGTCTTGTTCTGTACTGTTTTGATCAATTCTATTATATCTGACGATATAGGCAACTTTTTAAAAAAATAGCAAGAGGCACAATGGTAACCATTTTAGATCACCTGATATTCTATTTTTACATCATGTACTATGCCCATCCTTTTGTTAACCGACTCTGTTTTGTTTAGCCATGTTAGGTTTCATTCTCTCCAAAAAATAAAAAGAATTGTGGGAGTAAAAAAACCCAAAAAGTGTAATTGTTATTAAAAAGAGAGGAAAGGAAGATGGTCTAAGGGATATAACTGCATGTATGTTTGAATAGGATGGAAATCCATATTACTGAACTTTTGTTGGATCATTGATCGGCATTGTGTGCAATCTCATTGTATGAATGTTCACTTTGGCAGTCGTGAGTTCGATCCCCGGTACCAATAAAAAGGAAAAAGACCAAAAAAATTTGAATAGTCACTTTACATGCTTTAATTTTATAATTTGGACAACTATTTCAAAGATGACAATATGTAACCTATTAACTAGTGATATCTTACTGTATTTTTTTCCTTGAAATTCTGTATTATTTGTATCCTTTTACTGCTTTGTTTTTTTTTCTATTTCCTTTCTTTTTTTTCTCTTTAAATAATAAAAAAATTTCATCTCTAAATTCTGTTTTGTTTATCACCTTTAAAGCATTAAACCACTTGGAACTGAAAAAAAATATTCTGAACCATTAAAGCATGAAGAAAAACATTATCTACTTTTAGTAAACATTTTAGGACTGGTATATTGAAATCTCACTATACTACAAAATATTTTGTTATAAAAATTTAAATTAAACTGTTAGATAAAAGATTTTAAACATCTAAAGAGAGAGAGAGGTTTTATTTTTGGTGTTCAGAGTTTAAATAAGAAAATTGCTAACACAACACAAATGCATTTTTACATTGTTTCCTAGGAACAGATTGACTGCATGAAGTGTCATCATGTATGTGGGCTGCATGATATGACTCTTCATAGAAACACACGCAGAGTGAACTTTTATGGAAAAAAAGGAGTCAGTCTTACTTAGTGAATGGAAAATGTAATGAGAGAAAATGCAAAATTATTTTTCTTTTGCACTTTTAATCATTTCTTCCAGGATGTTTGGTGATCATTTCAGCCTACCCCAAATGAAACACTTCACTTTAAAACAGTAGATGCTGTGTATTGTAAACTTACTCACAAAACCCGCCTGACCCCATACCTAGAAGGAAGGTTGGGGTGAGGATCCCGGAACCTCAGACCACCACCACAGCTGGCACAAGTGAGCAGGAGGCTGGGTGAGAAGGAGTCGCCCACATAAACCGGAGTGTAAACCCTGGAGAAGGCAGCATGGCCTGATGCTAGGCATATCCAGCCCAGGGGATGTTCCAGCTCTCTCACTGTCCAGGGCCTCAGGAAGAGAAGCAAAGCCTGGGAGTTCCCAAAGCAGGCATTCTAGATATTTCTGTCTTATGGGATAAGGATGCCAGTTATTTAAGAAGCCCCAGTTTGTATATCGAAATGCTATGTGGTACCCCATAAACACAGATGAAAACAATTCAAATAAAAAAGCAGCCCAGGTTCTGATAACTAGCAGCTTTTAAAATCCAGCCAAAACTATTAAGAATTGTGTCTCTTTCCATTAAACTACTCTATAGCACAGAGTAGAAAAGTCTTGAGCCAAAAGTCATGTGCCTGTCACAGCCTTGAGATGAGATGAGAACAGGGTAGTGAGGGGACAGATTTTCTCACCTCCTGCTGTAAAGCCCTAACCCATGACCCCAGAAGTGCAGATTTATCTGGCATACTGCTCATCAGAAAATGATGGCATTCAAGTTGCTGAAAGGCCAGGAATGGTAGCACATACCTGCAATCCCAGCACTCTGAGAGGAGCCTAGGGTAGGAGGATCATCAGTTCAAGATCAGCCTGGGAAATTTAGCAACTTAGAAATTTAGGCAGGTGCCTGCCTGGCAAGCATAAGGTCCTGAGTTCAATTCCTGGTACAAAAAAAAGTAAAAGAAAAAGACCTTGTCTCAAAAATTAAAGGTGGGGGTAGACTAGAGATGGAGCTCAATTCAAAAGCTCTGAGTTCAATCTCCAATACTACACACACATCACACACACACAACTGTATATTTTACATACTATCATCATATTGTGTAATTGTCTATTTAGATCATGTCACAAGTTTGATGCCAGCCTCAGTAACAGGAATTTGGCATGTCCTGTGGTTTCATTTGGGGAGTAGACAGATTATTTCTCTTTTCTGTATTGTAAATCACTCTGTAATTAAAACAATAACAATGATAAAAACTGCTAAGTTTTTCTTGATTTAGGATTTTTCTTTTATTTCCAGCAGTGATCCCACTACTGAATTAGAGTCTAAGAACTGAAGGGTTGAAGAGAGGGCAGGGAAATAGAGAAAAAAAAAAAAAAAGAATCCAATTACATCACGTACTAGTACAAATTCTCTATGATGAATGTTATCATTATGTAGACCTGAAAAGTACCAATAAAATGTTTTTTTAAAAGTCTAAGAATTCATACTGACAAATTGTTTACTTTTTGAAGTCTATGAACACACACTGACAAATTATTTTTCTGAATAAGTCCACCTCACCAAGAAAAATATAAACATCATAGTGACTAAGAGGCAGTAGAGTAAATAAAGACATGGGCTTTAAGCCAGACTTCTAGAGTCTAGAAATTCTAGCTCTGCCATTTAGTATCCTTAACCTATGTTTACCTCAGTTTTTTCTTCTGTAAACAATTAAAATAATAGTACCCCATTCATAGGTTTTTGCATAAGTCAGTGAGTTAAAATGTAAAACTGAAAGTAGATATCTACAAAGTGTTACCACTATATTCCAAGTAAAACTTGAAGGCCCTTTGTGTGTGTGTGTTTGTTTGTTTGTTTGTTTGTTTTTGAAACAAGTTTTTGTTGTGTGGTTCAGGCTGGCCTTGAGTTGTGGCAATCCTCCATCCTTAGTCTACTGAGTGTTGGGATTACAGGCATGCCTGTCCTGGAGGCTATTTGATCCATCATCTCTAACCAGCCCAATGAACAGGTATTGGAAATGGACTCAGAGGGCTCTGCTTCCCAGACCTGTCAGCCAGGGAAGACCAGAGCCTGGACAACCATTTGTCTGCAAATTCTGGGCCAATTCCAGGTCAAACTTAATATCTCACAATGCATATTCAGGGCAGCACCTGAGACTGACCATGAAAAACCTCTTAATGTGGATTTCTGACATCCTCAAAGAGATCCATGAGACTTGACTGCCCTTCCCCAATTCATGGGCCTCATATTCCACATGAGGCCATGGGTACATTCTAGGCTTTTTAAGGTCACTGCCTATTGTCATGACCTATGTCTCTGTTAAACTGAGCAGTTGATCTCAGCTGCAGCTGGTACAACAATGCTAGAATTAGAGAAATCCTAGAAGATTTCTATAAAAGTCTTAACTGTTCCTATTATCAAGCAGAGACCAACTTACTGGTAGAGACTACTATGAATTCTCATTGGAAAACAAATGCAAGATGGGTAGGTGGCACAGGACTGTAATCCTGACACTCTGGGAGGCTGGGGAAGGAGGCTTACCAGGTTGAGGCTAGCCTGAACAATTGAGGAACTTGGCAAGGCCTTGTCTCAGAAACAGGGTAGACTGAGAATGTAATTCAATGTGAAGATCCTGAGTTCATTTTTTCTAGCATCTCAACAAAAAACAGTGCATAAATATCATATATATACTTTTTCATTATACACACACACACACACACACACACACACACACACACACACACTGGAGAATGAGCAAGGCTTCTGTGCAAATCAAGAAATTGTGTGCTACAGTCCTTTGTTCACTGTGAGAGAATATCTTGGTGCACAGATAGCAGTCTGTTGAGGATGCCAATGCAGCGGCGACCCCGGTAGAGGCTAAGATGAAGAGAAGCCACTGAGACCTGAAGGATGGAGAGATTAAATGCTGGCACAGGGTCCCAAATAAGTCAGAGTTTTGGTACAATTCAACTCAACAAATATTTACTGAACAGTGGTTGAATGCTATGCA
Source organism: Cavia porcellus (assembly GCF_034190915.1). Classification (NCBI taxonomy): domain Eukaryota; kingdom Metazoa; phylum Chordata; class Mammalia; order Rodentia; family Caviidae; genus Cavia; species Cavia porcellus. Next base: position 114,271,915 of record NW_026947484.1, read on the forward strand.
CCATGCCAGATCGGATGTAGGATATGGCCTCTCCTCTCTCCTTCAATCCACAGGAAAAGTGAATATGACAGGAAATAAAAGAGAGAGAGAGAGACAGAGAGAGAGAGAGAGAGAAAAGAAAAGAAGAGAAAAGAGAGAAGAAAAGAAAGAATAGAAGAGAAGAGAAGAGAAGGGAAGAGAAGAGAAGAGAAGAGAAGAGAAGAGAAGAGAAGAGAAGAGAAGAGAAGAGAAGAGAAGAGAAGAGAAGAGAAGAGCGAATACTCTCCCAGCCCAGGTGTGTGAAATGAACTTGAGGCTGCAGACAGAACTTTCTTTTGACCAATCAGTGCACATTGGACCATTCTTATTATAAACCTAAAGCTTATTTAAAATGCGGCTGGGGTGGGATCTTAGAGTATCACATATCCTGCTACCTGCAGAAGAACATGGTCTACTTTTTGCACGAAGATGCTATTGCTCCTAGTTTGAGTAGTGTTTAGGAGTTCGAACTGTAGAAAGGCGTGAGAGTTTGGCATATTTTGTAATACTTCTCTACATGATCTTCTCATTGTTTTTGCTAGGATTATTTAAGGAAGAAGTCAGAGGGTAGTTGAGAATGCATTTTTCTTTCTCCCTCTGTCTGTCCTTCCCTTCCTTTTTCCTTCCCTTCCCCTTCTCCTTCCTTCCTTTCTTCCTGTTTCCTTTTCCCTCACTCCATCTCATGTCTTTTGAATCATAAAATTGAGATTAACTAAGAATAGTCTTGGTACCAATATCAGATATAATTCTATGATCCTAAAAAGGCTTAGTATGATAGAAATGACAGTTTTCTCATCCATCCTTAAAATGAAAGTTGCTATTTCTCATGATACTCAACATACACTGTTGAGATCACACAAGAGTGAAATTTTGTAAAAACTATATTGTACTTGAGAAACTATGGCACTATCTAGCAAGGTACCAGCTGTCTACTGATCCAGTTTAATCCATAGATATGTTTTAGGCTAGACAGTCTAAAAGGTACATTAAGTTAATGCATGCTTCAAATAATCCTCCTTGAAAATTACTTCTCTCTACTGAGTTAATACATATTGGATCACAAAATGAGATTATACACTCACCTACATCTTGTGCTGAAGTTATTTTTTATTCTGTTATCTAAATTCAGACCCATATACCTTTATTCACGGGTAGAGTTTGACCTAATATGAAAGCTGAGGACAAACAGCTGGTAAAAAAGGTTTTTTTCACATACAAGGGAAAACCAAAGTCAGATACAAACTTTCCACCAGGAAATTGTTTTGATTCTATGTAGCACAAAAATGAGACTCTAAAATGTCATACCCTGAGAATGGGACCAAACTATTATTTTTAGTTTCATATGTTCAACAAAGAAAAGTTTGAAGAATGATACAATAACCTCCAAAGGAATCCAAATAGTTTTTTTAATTTATATTTTTGTTTTACTTTAACAAGAATAAAACCAAACAAAATAAAACAGAACAAAATCAATCAAACAAAACTGTGAAAGTGATACAGAACTTCAAAATAAGGTAATAGGAAATCAACAATGGTTACCATATTGCCTCTTGTTATCTTCAAAATAGCTTCCCATACCATCAGACATAATAAAATCAAACAAAACAGAATGGAATAAAATGGAATAAAGCCAATCAACAATGAAAGCAATGCAGGACTTCAAAACAATAGCAAATCAACAATGGTTACCATAATATATCTTGTTATCTTCAAAATAGCTGCCCATGCCATCAGATATAGTAAAATCAAACAACAACAACAACAACAAAAAAAAAAAACCAAAATAAAACCAAACAAAGCAAAATTAGGAAAATGATACAGGACTTTTTTTTTTTTTTTTTTTTTTTTTTTTTGGTACCAGAGATTGAACTGATAACCTTGCACTTGCCAGGCAGGCACTTATGCCACTGAGCAGGACTTTAAAACAAGATAATAGAGAATTAACAATGACCACCACCTTCAGAAGGAAATCCCGCATAGTTGCTATATTGAATGTTACCCTTTAAACAGATGCTCAGACTATCAGCTTAGACTTGCAAAGTCATTCAAACAATACAGGCACTAAGTTTTTTTTTTATTTCAGTGGCTATCATCTCAGCCTGTGTTTCTTCAAATTAGCTGGTTGTTTATGAGGAGAGGGCTGGAGGTGGGGGCTTGGTACTTTTTGTCTTCCAGTCCATGCACCAGCTAGCTCATAGGAAGGGATTGGCCCAGACCACAACTGCAGCTGGCCCACAGAAAGGGGTTAACTTCTTCTTCTTTGCTCTCTTCCCAGGATATATGGCCACCACTGGCTCACAGGAAGGGGTTGGCCCAGTCCCCCAAATAGGTTTTTTTTTTTTTTTTTTTTTTGTCTTTTTCATTTTTATCAGTACCAGGGATCGAACTCACGACTGCCTGCTTGCAAGGCAGGTGCTTATGCCACTGAGCTAAATCCCCAGCGCCCCCCAAATAGTTTTAATATTAACATAATATTAACATTTCTTAATGTTAACACCAAAATAAAGTCTTAATTAAACACACTCAAAAATTATTCGTTTGAGTAGTGCTATACCTTACCATATCCTCTAGGATAAAATATTTGTGTTGAACAGGAAGGTAATGGGACAGTAACTTTTATAGCATTGTTATCTGTAAACCAGTTTAAAAATAAAAGTACCTATCAAATGTATATTATTTTTGCAAGTATCAAATCTTTCTGACCTGGATTATTCTAAAGAGTTTTAGTGGAACTTTGAGTTTGAGATATTTTTATCTGCATAAGCAGAAAGGTGGTGTCTTGCTTATCTAGGAAAAATTTCCATTGCTCAGATTCTTAAAGGCTTAATATAAGCATTAACAACACATAGTGACAGGACAAAATGTATTATACTGAGTGTCTTAGTTACTTTATGCTCGTCGCTAAGACAAAATACCCGATGCCCAAGTTGGGAAAGAAAAGATTTATTTCTTACAGTTTTTGGAGGTTTCAGTCCACACTCAGTTGGCTCTAAGACAGGCGGGCATGGCTGGGCTACAGTTCATGGCTGCCGCTGACAGCAAGCAGGAACCAGCAAAGGGCAAGACACACCTTCTTCCTGCCATTACATCACGTCCTGGCTTCACCCTTATGTGGGTGGAGCACTGACACCATCAATCCAAGCACTAGACAATGAATGAATAACAAATGCACAATTCAAACTCATGAGGCCTGGGGGCCACAGACATAAACCATGACATTCCACCTCTGGTCCCCAGGACTCATGTACATCCTTTACACAAAAGACATTTAGTCCACCTCCAAGAGTTGCCAAAGTCTTAACAGTTTCAGCATTGCTGAAAAGTCCAAGAGCCAAGCCTCCTCCAAGATCTAGGGCAAACTCTTAACTGTAACCCCTGTACAAATGAAACAAGGTTAAACATTTCTCAAATGCAAAGGCACAAGATAAACATTACCATTCCAAAAGCTACAAATAGGGGACTATAAAGCATTGGAAACAAAGCAAGTCCAATATCCAGCAGGACAAACATTAAATCCTAGAGTTCCATGCTCAGCATCTGAAGCAGTCTGGTTGCAAGCTCCAAAAGGCTTGGTGATTCCACCCCCATGGCACTTCCAGGGATTTCAACTCCTGCAGCTTTTCTCTTAAATCCTCTCTGCTCGCTTTTTGCAGCTTTCCTTGGATCATCCATGTTCCTGGCTTTTCCAAACTTCTGGGGTCTCCACTGCACCTTTGGCTTCACCTTTGCATCTTCACAAATTGCTATCTCAGGGGCACACTACTTGGCCAGGCAGGCCCTTTGCAATCGAGGTGGAAGCCGTCTTACCCTCAGAATTTGTGCATTTTCCTTGCACCTAAAATCAGCAACTTGTGGATGCCACCAAGGTTTACTGCTAGCTAGAGCAGTAGCCAGGCTTTTCTCTCTTTTGTCTGTAGGGGTCAGTTGCCTGGATCGCAGGGCTCTGTTTACCTGATTGTGATGAAAAGCTTCTCTGTGTTGCCACCATTTTGGAAACTCATGTGGCCTCTGTCGCCATTCTGGAGCATGGTGCTCTGCAGCCTTCTCCTCTGGACAAATTCTTTCACCTTTGCCTTGAGGCTGCAAAGGGTGGGGACCTGCTTCTTGGGATGCACTGGGGCCATCTTTCTTATCTCTGTTTCCCATCAACAATGAAAATCTCAACTCTGTCTTTACAATCCACAGCCTTCCTGGAATTTTCCTTCTGGCCAAACTCAGCATTGTAAATTATCCTGCTGGGCTCTTTGCTCTTGATTTGAAACATAAAGCTCGATGAAAGCCCCCAACAATAGCCATGCCACAGCTTCAATGTTCAATTGCTTTTTAATTTCTTTTTCAAGATTAATCAGTCCGTTGCCCTTTGTCTCAGTCTCAGGCAAAGTCTCTGGGCATGAACAAAATGCAGACAAACTTTCTGCCAAACCATAACACACATCATGTGGAGTCCAACAACCAATGCAGTCCTTCTTCCCAGCAGAAACCTCCCAAGCCTGGTCTTTATCATGAGGCTTTCTAGCAGCCTTCTAGTCTCTGGAGCTCTGACCAGAATCTCCTCTACTGAACAGTAGAGGCAGTCGTGAGTTCTATCCCTGGTACCGATACAGGCAGTCGTGAGTTCTATCCCTGGTACCGATAAAAAGGAAAAAGACAAAAAAAAAAAAAAAAAAAGTGTATGGTCTCAAGATGCATCCATTTACCAAAAATGTCATACACTTCTCCTTCTTACAGGGTAGTACTTCGCTGCATTAAAAAAAAAAACAAAACCCATATCTTCTTTAACCATTCATCTGTTGGTGGGCATCTGGGTTGTTTCCAGGATTCAGCTATTATAATCTGTGCCACTATAAACATGGGGTGCATATACCGCCATGGTGTGATACTTTTCTTTCAGGAAGATACCAAGAAGGGGAATAGTTGGGTTGAATGGTACCTCTACCCCTAGTTTTTGAGGAATCTCCACACTAATTTTCACAGTGGTTGCATCAGTGTACACTCCCACCAATAGGGAGAAGGGTTCCTTTCCACAGCCCTGTCAGCATTTGTTACTGGTTGATTGCTTGATCACAGTCATTCTTCCTGGGGTGAGATGGAATCCCAGCATTAAGTTGTACTTCTCAAGTGACCAACAATGTTGAACATTTTCTCATATGTTTATTTGCTGTTTCTACTTCATCTGAGAAGTGTCTATTTCAAATGCCAATTTTTGGATGGGGTCTTTAAACTTGGGGGCCTAAGTATTTTGAGTTCTTAATATATTCTAAATAGTAATCCTTTGTCTGAGGAACAGTCGGCAGAATATTTTTTCCTCACTTTGTGAGTTGTCTCTTCACTCTGTTAGTGGTTTCTCTGGTTGTGCAAAGTCCTTTTAATAAGATGAGACCCCAGTTGTTGTTTGTGATAGTTCCTGTGCAACTGGAGTTTTGTTCATAGTCTTTGCCTACACCAATGTCTTCAAAAATTCTACCTATTCTACCTTCCATCAGATTTAATGGTTCTGTTTTAATATTTATATCTTTGATCCATTTTGTTTAGTACATGGTAAAAAATATGGGATAGTTCTTATCTTCCATATGTGGAAAGCCAATTTTTCCAGCAACATTTATTAAAGAGTCTTTTTTCCAGTGAAGATTTTTAGAATCTTTGTCAAAGATAAGGTGAATAAGTGTGTCAGGAGTTGTTTCTGCATCTTCTGATCTATTCCCTTGATCCTCAGGTCTGTTTTTAAGATTTTTTTTGGCCAGTACCATACTGTTTTTATCACAGTAGCTTTCTTGTATAATTTCAAATCAGGGATTTTGATGGCCCTTGTTTTGCCTTTGTTGCCCAGAATTGCTTTTCTATTCCAGATCTCTTTTGGTTATAAAGGAATTTTAGGATTGTTTTCTTGAACTCTGTGAGATAAATTGTTGAAATTTTGATCGAGATTGTATTAAATCTGTATAATAATTTTGGAAATATGGCCATTTTCACTATATTGATTCTTCTTCTCCATGACTGCAGGATATCTTTCCATTTTCTACTATTCTTTATTTCTCCTTTTTCAGAGTACTATAGTTTTCAGTGTAGAGATTTTTATTTCTTTTGTTATATTGATTCCTACATTTTTCATTTTTTTGGATGCTATTGTGAAAGGTGTCATTTCCCTGATTTCTCTCCCAGTGAGTTTGGGAAGGCTATAGATTTCTGAGTGTTGACTTTGTAACCAGCTATATTACTGAATTTGCTTATTAAATCTAGAAGTCTTTTGGTGAAGATTTTGGGGTCTTCTATTTAGTTATTATGTCATCTGAAAATGATAATTTACCTTCTTCCTTTGCTATTCTCATTTCTTTTGTTTGTTTCTCCTGTCTAATTGATCTGGCTAATGAGGAAACTGAGTCTTAAAGAGGCAGCTGACTGAGGTCACACAGCTACTTACTGGGATTCAAATCTAAGAGGATTTGACAGTAAAGTTCGTACTATTTATTCTTGACTGTGCTGTCTCCCTTGAGGAGTCAAGCCAAGGAAGACCAAGATCATGTAAATGCTATTCTGGCATCTGCCAGGCATGATCATGCCTGTCTTTAGAGGCAACAGGTCAGCAACACTTTTATAAGGATTACAGCATGTAATTCATAGCAATCCTTAAACAGTTCTTAAAATAATCTCTTGGTGGTTTGCTCTTTTTGTAAACTTGCTGAGGGTAGAATTTGCATACATGCAATGAAAGTGAATCAGTCTCAAGATGACAGTTTGGTTAGTCTTTACAAAGATGTACAATATACCCAGTCAAGATCTGGAATATATCCAGCACTCTAAGTGCTTGATTAAATTAAATATATCCAGCTGCCCAGTGTAGGAAATCATTACTAAATCTCAATTAAAAATTGACTTGGGTGCTACAGAAAGTCTTGCACATTCACCATGGTTTATAGAGTTTGAAAAGTGGGCCTGCCATGAACCAACTCAAATCTGGATGTCACTCCATTGTCTCAGTTTAGAGATAGTTCACACTTCCAATCTAATGACCTACCTCAGGTCCTGCCACAGGTTCATAGCAGAGGATGTTTTATACCTTTGTTCAAATTGCAAAATATCAAATATATATCATACACATGTATGTGTGTACAGGTATATGTTTATATAAATAAATCAAACACTGAGGGTGTAGTAAAATGCACCCACACATTCAACAATAAACGTATGGCCAAATTTATTTCATAATATCCCCACCCAGTTTCTCTCCCATACCAGACTAGTTTGAAGTGAATTCCAGTATCATATCATTTCTTCTAAAAATATTTCAGGATGTCTCTATAAAGATTAACTACTATTTTAGCAAGATTAACTACTATTTTACTGTTAGAGGCTAATAAAAATTACCGAAACTCTTGAATTTTTATATGGATTGTATGGTCATTTCAGGTTTATGTTTCTCATTCATTCATTTATTCAAATTGACAAAATGATGTATATAGCTATGTTGTATAACATGATGTTCTAAAGTAGGTATACACTGTATACACATAATATGTATGCAAATGTACATTACCTCACATACTTACTTTGTACTAAAACTTAAGATCTATGCTTTTAGAAATTATCAAGTGTACAGCATAATAACTATATTCATCATGTTGTATAGATCGCTTGAACTTATTCCTCCTGACATTTTTTATCTTTGGCCAACATCTCCATATCCCTTTCCCCGATTCATGGTAACCACTTCTCTGCCATCTGCTTCTATGAGTTTAACTTCTGTATATAAGTGAGATCCTGCAGTATTTGTCTCTCTGTGCCTGGATTACTTCACTTATGGCTTTTCATCATTAATCTTATTGAGGTTTTCTTGGGTGCAGTTTTTCCACCTTCAGGCGGTACTGAGGACTAAACATGGGGATTTTGCACACAGCTACATCCTCAGAAGATTTCCTTATTTTAAAAAGTTTTTTTAAAATTTTATTTTGAGGGGCTGGAGATTTAGCTCAGCGGCATAAGCACCTGCCTTGCAAACAGGCAGTCATGAGTTCGATCCCTGGTACCGGTAAAAAGGGGGAAAAAAAAAGTGTAAAAAAAATTTTATTTTGAGACAGGGTCTATTAGCTTGAATGTGAGCTTTTCCTTCCCCAGATTCCCAGAGGTATTATAGGTGAACCACTATGGTCAGCTTGTCTACTACAAAGGTGATACCCTCACTCTGTGTGTTACTGGGGAATGGATTCAGACCCTTTGCACTGAGCTACAATCCAGCTCTTTTCAATTTTCTTATTTGAAATAAGATCTAAGTTGCCTAGGCTAGGCTCAGATTTGCCATTCTCCTGCTAATGGTTGTAAGTTCCCTATATCCAAAACAATTTATTTAAAATTTAGCCAATTCAGTTTAAATCATATTGTAACTCATTTAATTCTAAAGATGGTAGGAAATAAAATGGCAATAATGTATGATACAATCTATAAAGTTATTCCCCAGATTAGAAAAACATTTCTTCCCAAATATATATACTACTGTAAGTTTTTATATTAATGAAAATAAATGTCCACTTTAAATTAGCTTATCTATTTCCAAAAGTATGTTCTACATATTTCTCTGCTCTAGAAATTCCAATTTAAGTAATATATCACTGAAACAGTTATGTGGTACAGTTAACTTCATGGAATTTCATGGCAATAATAGGAAACAAATGGCCAGCTGACACTGATCAAGTAAATTAACGAATATACTATGTACAGCTATTAAAATATTCAGAAAAAGGATGGTTTTTTTTAAAAAGCAGATGACAGGTGTGATGGCACATACCTGTAATCCCAACACTTTGAATGTCTGAGGCAGGAGAATTGCAAGTTCAAATTCTGCTCAGGCAACTTAATGATTTAGCAAGGCCCTGTATACAAGAAATTAAAAGGGGCTGGCAATATAGCTCATTAGTAGAGTACTTCTGAGTTTGGTCCTTTGTATCATCAAAACAAAACAAAAGAACAGGGGCTGGGGATTTAGCTCAGTGGCATAAGCACCTGCCTTGCAAGCAGGCAGACGTGAGTTTGATCCCTGGTACCGATAAAAAGGAAAAGGACAAAAAAAAAAAAAAAAAAAGAACAAGAATAAGACCCCCCCCCAAAAAAAACCCCAATCAAACAAACAAACAAACAAACAAAAAATGGGTCACAAGGCAGGTGTGGTATACTCCTATAATCCCAGCACTGTAGGAGGTTGAGGCATGAGGATCACAAAGTCAAGCCCAGCCTGTCTATTTCAGAAACTTAGCAAAACCATATGTCAATAAAAACAAATAGGCTAATATTTACTTAATGAAAATAAACTGATTAATTTAAAAAGACAGGAGAGAAAAGATAGGAAAACTAGAAGAGTAATCCAGAGTCCCAAAATCCAATTAACAGAATGAAAAAGGAAACTATAAAAAAAGAAAGAAAAATGTTCTCCAAACTAAAGGACCTAAGTCTCCACATTAAAAGGATCTAGTGAGAGATCAACACAACAGATAAAACAGTTCCCGTATCAAGGGGCATCACTGTGAAATTTTAGAACACCAAAGATAGTGAGAGACAGCAGGAAGTCTCAACTGGGCCGAACTACCAATCTAGTAGAATAAAAATATGTTCAGGCTAGCACTGTAACATTTAACTTCTAAGCAACCTGCCTCTAGAGGCAACAAAAAGATGTAATTAAGTTATTAGAGCAAATTTAGAGAAAGGCATGTAATTCAGGAAATGGGGATATAACACAGACATGAGATGAAGGGAATTCCCAATATGATGGCAAGGGAAAAGAAGTCAGTGTAGAATAGGGAGATGCAACTGAGATTATCTGGTGGATTTAACTGTTGAAAACTGTACTGAGAACTAGCAGAGGACAGAAAGGGAAAACTATGCACATAAAAAAGTAAAAATGATTGGTAACTCCAAGATAAATTTACTTCATTCATGTAATTATTGAGAGGTCATTCGAACAGATAAAAGCAACTGGATAATATTTGTTAACCACTCAAAATTATAATCAATTTTAGAACTGCCATCTTTTACTGTGTAACATCTGAGGTGTGTTTTCAATTACTTGCAGTTAAAATATCCAAATTCATCTTGACCACAATTTCAGAAGAATAAATTTAATAAACTAGACCTAGCATTTAGAATTTATGATGAAGATGAGAGAAATTCCATCATTTACTAGCTATACAACCTTGGAATAGTTGTTTAATGTCTGTTCCTTAACTGCCTCATCTGTAAAGTGCAGATAAATATATTGTTGTGAGAATTAAATATATAAAGAAACAGCTAAATGTGATGTGGTACCTTGATGAGACCCTGGGATAGAAAGAAAAGAACAGTAGTGAGGGAAAAAATGGTAAAATCAAAACTTGCAGTTTATACCATTATTAATGTCTTTTTTTTTTACTAATCTCTCAGCAATGGGATGTTATTAATGTCTTAATTTTGAAAATTGTGTCATGCTATATGAGACAAGGTCTGGCTAAGTTCCTCATGTGGGACTTGAATTTGCAATCTGTCTACCTCAGACTCTTAAAGTTCTGGGATCACAGGGATAAATTGTGCACTTCAAAAAACATTATTAAGAGCCAGGTAAGGTGGTGCACACCTGTAATCACAGCACTCAAGAGGCCGAGGCAGGAGGATTACTATGAGTTTGATGCCAGTCTGGAACACATAGTGAGACCATGTTTAAAAAAAAGAAAAAGAACATCATTAAGAAGGTGAAAAGATAACTATAAGAATAAGAAAACAATTTGCAAATTACATCTGATAAGGAATTTGAATATCAAAAACCTCATAAAAAAGACAACATTTATGTGGAAATACCAGGGAAAATATGGAACTGGAGCACACAAGAACCATTGGTCAGAAGGGACATGCAAACTAGTAACTATTTTTTGAAAGGTCTATACTGGGTCAAGGGCATTCAAAGACACATCGTGCCATCTTTTCAACGAATCCAGCTAGGAATAGTAGCTGACAGTGACTGAGCACATACTGTGGGCCAAGTCCTTTGGCTCCACTGCATGCATTATCTCCAGTCTCACCAAAGAAGTTTGGTGACAAATAAGAAGCTTCTCCAAATTTGACCCACGAATAAACAATTCTATTTTAGAGAAATTAGTGAAGCAAATGAAAGGTTGTGGGATCTGTTTAAAATAGTTCAGTGTCAGGGGCTGTGAGCCAGACCAAACAGCACGGCTTCCCACACACCCTACTTGGCCTGTGATTACTCAAATCCCAGGCTGGCCCCAGAACTGCCCACCAAAACACACGACTGAAAAGCAGTTTGCCAGGTAAAGACAGAGCTGGTCCTGGTGTTAGCCATTTAATTGACTAAGAGTTACCTGGGAGGAAATACACAAAATTTTTCTTTGTATTTATAAAATTTTGCTTAGCACCACAACTCTCCACTCTAGTTTTCCACCACCTCACTTGGCAATTTGCTTTTCCAGCTCTGTAACAGCTCAGTGAGGCTGATGATGGGGTAGGGGAAGGAGACATGGCTCATTGTAAGTTTATCTAGGTAAAGAGTCTGCAGAGATGTACATTTATTTAGGCACCAAAAGTTTTAAGACTTTTTGTCAATGGCATGTGGTTGGTTTTACCTTGTGCTCCCATGACTAGCACAAGGGTAGAAGCTAGACCTTGAGACAAGAGAAACACAAGTGACAAGGCAGATGAGTGGGAAAAGATGTTCTCTTTTCTATCCATGAAGAAGACTGCCTGGCCATGGTGAGGCAGGTCCAGACACAAGTGTGCCTGGAGAGTAGAAGCACAGGCAGCACTGAGGAACACCTGGCCTAGGTCGATGTGAGGCCCGAGGTGACGAGAGGTCAGCAGAGCCTCTGCTGGAGAGGAAGAGCTCCTTGGTGGTCATGGGGCGGGAGGGGGGGAGGGGAGGGAGAATGTGGCCCCAGACAGTGTCAGCACTGGCTTCTCTGTTCTGGTTAGAGGTGGGGGGTGTGTGTGATGGCTGCCTATCCTGTCCCAAAGCAGAGGCGGGGAACAGTTAGCAGCTCCAGGTGCATCTCAACTGCCACGGCATCTCTCAGGCTTGGGGTCTCTCATGTGTACAGCATGCACTTCCTTTTGAGAAAAAAAAAAAATCAGAGAAACAACATCTTTAAAGTCAACTAGTGTCTTTCTATCTCAGCCTGCTCTTCCATTATTGAGAATGGCCTCAGAGAAAACTGCAGACAGTTTCTGAGTAAGTGTCTGCCCAGCAATGAGGAGTGATGACAAGGCAACTTTCTAATCTTACTGCAGACACAGTAGCAGTTACTTTCTGAGAGTTAGTTTGGGAAGACTTAAGAAAGGCTCTCCTCTTCCATGGTTTAAGATGCTTGATTTCCACTTTTGGTAAAATCTAGAATGCACTAGAAATAGTAGTCATAGACCCAACAAAGTGACATTACCACCTCCTTATGTGAGATCACAGGATAGTGAATGGGGCACTTTCATAGAGAATGTCACAGACAGGAAAGAGGCCTCTCTTACCCTGGATACAATCTCTGAATTCTTGTGACACTGCAGCTGTACCCCTTCTCTCTCATCCCATCTGTGTAGACACGAGCTGGTCTGGGTCTTGCATCAGAGAAGCGTTCAGTAGTTAGAGGGCTTTGGAGCTAGGCTGACTGCATTGGAATTCTGGGTTTTCCACTGACATTTTTTTTTTTTTTTTTTTTAATCGGTCCCGGGGATCGAACTCACGACCGCCTGCTTACAAGGCAAGGACTTATGCTGCTGAGATAAATCCCCAGCCTCCACTGAGATTTGTATTTTACACATATTCATCTCATTCAAGTAGTGGAGAAACTGAGGTAAAGTTAATTATTCAATAATTCATTCAACAAGTATTTGTTGAGAGCCAAGCAACTGTTGTGAATGCTGTGGTCATAGAAAAATAATACCTCTGTACTCATGAAGTTCACATTCTAGTGTGAAGAGGTAAATAATAAACAAAGGAAGATATAAAATCCAAAGGATACCAAAAAGTGAGAAATGTAAAACTGGGAATAGGCTACCATCCATCCATCCGTCCGTCCATCCATTCAAGACAGCATCACTCTATGTGGCCCAGGCTGGCCTCAAACTTACGATAATCCTCTGGCCATACCCTCCTGAGTGCTGGGATTATAGGTGTGTCTCATCACACTAGGGTATGAGAAGAGGCTTTTTAAAAAAACAATCAAGAAAAAAAAAGATAAAAAAAAAGACCTTGCAGGTGAGAATTGAGCAGAGAGAGATCGATCTAAAGAAGGTAGACAGCCAGCCTTGTGGAATCTGGCAGAAAACCATGTGGGGAAGGGCAAGTCCCTGGCTGGGGTCTGCTGTATACAAGAACAATAAGGAGACCGTAAAGTTCTGAGATTTGTCCAGACTTAATCAACACCAAGTTTGAAACCTGGTTTAGAGCCAAAATTCTACAAGTGAATATTTTAAAATTTTATGAGTATTGCAAATGCTCTTCAGGTTTTATTTTTTTCTAATTGTTATTGTGAATAATTTGTAAGTTTTTAAACAGGCCTAGTATTTTTACTATTAATATAAATTTCTGGGGCTGGGGATCTAGCTCAGCAGCAAAAGCACCTGCCTGCAAGTGCGAGATTGTGAGTTCCATCCCCAGTACAATAAAAAAAAATTAATAATTTCTAAGTGTACAATTCAGTAGTATTAGGTACATTCAGTGCTTTGCAATCATCACTACTATACACTTGGAGAACTTTTCTTTCATCATTTTAAAAAAGCAGTTCTGCATCCATTGCATAACTCTCCCCAACCCCACTCCTGGCAGTGTTTACTCTATTTGTCTATGAATTTGCCTACTTTGGGTATCTCATATATGCCTGGCTTATTTCATTCAGCATCATGCAGTCAGGGTTTATCCATATTATACCAAGCATTGGTATTTATTTCATTCTATAGCTAACATTTCTATTTACCCACTACATTTACCCATTCATCTTTTACGGACATATGATTTGTTTCTACCTTTAGCTCTTGTGAATAATGTTGCCAAGAACACTGCTTTTTAAGTACTACCGGAGTCCTTGGTTCAAGTATGTACCTAGAGCTCCTGGATTGTATAGTAATGTTTATCTTTGAGAAAACAACAAACTTTTCAGAGTGGCTACAGTTTCTTTGCAGTCCAAGTAGCAATTTAAAAGGTTCTGATTTTCCAGATTCCTGTCAACCTTCACTTATTTGACATATAAGTCCTACTTTGTTGAACAAGCTGGTCTTGAATTCCTGGGCTCACTTATGATCCTCCTGGCTAATTGAGACTACAGGCATGTGCAATTGTACCTGGCTGTCTTCCTTTTGCAATATGACCCTATTATGTATGAAATATATCTCATTGTGATTCAGGCTTTCACTACTAGTGTCAAATTAGTGCTGTATTTTCAATGGCTGTACTTATGTTTGAGTTTGGCTCTAGTGACTATTTCTTGACCCAGTTTTAAACTTTTGGTTCTCAACTGGGGATAATTTTCATTGTTTTCCTTGTTGGTGACAACTGACAATGTGTGCAAAATTGTCATAACCGAAGGGGGGGCATCTAGTGGATAGAGGCCAGGGTGCTACAAAAGATCTTATAATGGGGTAACCTTCTGCAATAAGAATTGTTTGCTTGCAAATAGTGCTAATAATGCCAAAGTGGGGAAACTGTGGATTATATAGCTATCTTGTCACATTTCATGTATTTCCATAAGGTGTTTCAAATCCTCTTGGGCACAGCAGAATATTCAGTGAACTACTGTTTCTGAACTAAATGATACTAACACTGTGGCAGAGTAGCAGAGTAGCAGACACATAATTTTTATAATGTTCTCCATATGCAAATTCAAAGCCTGCATACTTGAGTGCATTTATAGAATGTTATAAATTTAATATCTTAAAGTAGTATTCTCTGTTGAGCATTTAAATACATATGAGTGGGCCAGGTAAGTGCATTAGTTCCTGCATTCACACAGCACAAACTTCCCTAACACAAATCTCTTGATAGTCCAAATATTCTTTAACAGTGTTTTGAAATCTCTCCCCCTTTTAAAGTTGAACAGTTTGAGACATCAAATTCTTATAAAATGGAAAACTTTAATTGTTTGAAGCAAAGGCACAAGTAAACATTTGAGGTTATCATACAATGTTATAATAAAAAATGCCAACAGTAAAATGAAATACATTATAACTTTGCATCTCTGCAGGATACTGAATATATTATTCTAGCATCTTCTTTGAAGTGAAAAGGAATGTGTAGATCAATGGATGTGATATAAAAATTGGATTATAAATAGCATTCCCTATTTTATCTAGAAATTTTAATTTCTACAATTTCAGTAGAATTAAATGAAAATGAATTATTTTTAAAACATTTTGTTAATGTAAAGCAGCAAAACTTTCAAGCTAAAACTCGTTTTAACATATCACTGATTTCACAAAATGTTAGCTGTCGATATCTGACATGATACAATAGTCAAGCTCATCATGAAAGAACCTTACTGAAAGAATTCATATACTTATTTTACTTCAAATTTGAATATTAGTATATTATGTAAATGACAAATTAGGGACCAAATGATTTATGATGTCAGAAATAATATACTCTAAAATGTCTAGACCTTATTTTCAATAAAAGGCACTATCTGGAGAGTAGTAAGCTGTACCATGTTCAGAGTGGAGGACAAGTAACGGCCAGTTAATTGGAACTTGAGTCTTAGTAAAGAATGAGTAGCTACTATCTAACAAATGAAACCAACCAATTAACCAACAAACTACCGTCAATGACAAAAACAGAAATTGTGTAAAGTTGTACCTTTGACCCTTGTCCCAAGGGAAAAAAGGTACCATTAGTTTTTTTTTTTGTTTTTGATACTACACATTGAACTCACGACCTCGTGCTTGCAGGGCAGGCACTCTGCTGCTGACCTGCATCCCCAGCTCCTGTCATTAGTTTTCAAAAAGTCTTTTGAAGTATCTTCTTGAATACTGTTTCATTGCTTCAATGCAATGTCCACTTAATTCAATTTACTTAGTCTCTATTCTTAGTGTCATTCTAGGGTGGCAATGACACCAGAAATGTAAACTATCCCAAGGGAACAAGTTTTTCTATTGTGAGTCATTTTACTCACTTTTCTTCCATAATACTTTTCAATGCTAAGCATTTAAGTGAATGACATTTAAATGAAACAAAAAAAAAAAATCCGAGATTAAAATATATTAGGTTCTAATGCCCTCAAAATCTTGAAAAACTTACAATAACTTGAATGAAATGGAGTCAAATCAGGGCATATTATTCTTTCATATCCTAAAGGCCAGGAAATTGTAAAATTCTTCTAAAACACATTTTGAAATGTGGTCTCACCATGTTGCCCAGGATAGTCTTGAATCCTGGGACTCAAATGACCTTACCTCAGCCTCCCAACAACTGAGATAAATGTACACATTACTGTGTCTATTTTAAAAGAATAAACCTGAATGAGAAATGTTGTTTCTAGTTTTTCATTGTCCAACTGTAGAAATATCAACAAACTAAGGTTTACTTACCATGATTATTTTAATATTCACTTCTTAACTAGAAAGAGTACTTAGGAAATTCTCTAGGAATATCTTTCAAAATTCAGAATTCAAATGTGATTCTAGAAATATGTTCCTTTTTAAAAAAATTTATTTAAAGAGAAAAAAAAGCAAAATAGAAAAAAGGGTAGCAACAATACAGAACTCCAAAAAGAAAAATTAAACACTAAGAAAAAGTTAAATTAATATTTACTCAATGAAGCACATCCTAAAGATCAAGAGCAGTGATTCATCTTTTAAAGAACAGGGTCAGGATTTTGGAATCCATTCCTTTTTTGATTCTCCAAAAATATAGATAGCCTTCCAAGATTTTTTAAAAATAAAATTAAAGGTTTTAGCATATAAAATAGCTGGGCTGGGGATGTAGGTCAAAGACAGAGTGCCTTCCTAGTATGCATGAGACTCTGGGTACAATCTCCAACACAACAAAACAAAGAAGTTTCATATAAAACAGTTAGGATACTTTCCATTGGAACTGTTCTGCAGTATATGATCCATGAGGAAATTTTAAGATTTCAAATCATTAGTGCAACAGTAAGCAATTTTCAGCTTTCTATTAAGCTCAACTAAACTAATAAAATTAAACTTTTGGAGTATCTAGAGCAAGGGTTATCAAATCTTTTCTGTCTAGGGCCAGAGAGTAAATATTTATGCTATGTGGGCCATATGGTCTCCATTGCAACTATTCCACTCTGCCATTATAGTATAAAATCAACCACAACATATGGTAAACAGATAAGCGTGTGTTTCAATAAAACTTTAAGGACACTGAAATTTGAATTTTATATAATTTTTATGTCACAAAATATTATTCTTTTGAGTGTTTTCTAAACTGTTTAAAAATGTAAAAAGCATGCAGTTGACTGGAATTAACCTTGGGCAGCAGATTCCTGTGTAAATCACTTACTCAGAGCTTTATTATTTATTTATTGTAGTACTAAGGATCAAACTCGGGGTCTTGTACATGATGGACAAATGCTCTACCACATCTCTAGAGCCATTCAGGTTTCCTGGTGTAGGGTTTAAGACACTAACAGGGCTGTGAGTCATCTTATTTCACTTGGGCATTTGAAAGCCTTTTAAGCTGATAGTAAAGAACTTCAAAAGAGAATCCCCAAAGCACTATGGTTCCAGATAGTGTATTAATTCTAGGAGGAGAATCTATATTCATAAGTTATGTGGAGCATATGAGTGCAGATATTCAGGAAATATATTTAAATCAAATTTATTTAAGTCATATTGTCAGAAGAACAGGGAATTGAGAAATTCATTAGCTGGATCTTTTAAAAAGTTCTGGTGTCAAGAAGATCTGGATTTGAATCTTGGCTCTAATTATTACCTTGTCACCATTAACCAGTAGAATTTAACCACTAGAATTTAAACATAGAAGGCATGTTTTCCATCTCATTTATCAGTCAGACAAAGCTACAAAAGCTTTCCTGGAAAAACAATCGACACTGCAGCATAAGGCTTAACTTCTGGTTTTAGATAGAAAACTACTTGTCTCTTCTCCATTCTATCATAATTATTTCATTTATGCTGTCACATATGTAATACTCTACAAAGATACACTTTCATACAAACCAAATTCTGCTTTTTTCTATTGTCAATGGCTGTCCTTTCCACAGGCTGCTAATGAAAATGAGAATGAAAAGTATTCAGTCAATACATTCCTTTTGTCTTTTCATAGACTAAGCATAAGTAGTTGTTCCCACCAATTTACAATAACAGGCATTTAGTTTTTCTCAAAAAAGTCTAAATGATACAAAAGAATTTAAAAGGATTCTTATGGCTTTATCTATTGATAGAAACTAGACCATCTGAAGATAATGTTCATAGATTTGCAGATATAAATGCTATGTATCTTTGATCTTAGCCCACTGTTTAAATTATAGTAAGTAGAACATTAGCACTAATTAATGTGCTATAACCTTTTTAATCATGAAAAACTTATTAGCGGCATATACATGAAGATATTCTCAATAGTGCTTTTCAACAAGTTTTGAATCTGGTAGTGTTGAATGCTAAGCAAAATATTAAAGCTATTAAAATATTAGTGTCTTATTTTAAAGTGTTTTTTTTAACCTATTATTTACAGACATCCTGCTAAAATGTTGCAAGCAATCATTTTGCAAATATATGTTCCTCATATAAAATGACGTTCAATGTTGGGTGGTATAGATATATAAATATGTACAAATATTTGCAGTTAACCTATTATTCTGACAGGTCACCAACACATGGAAGCATTAGGCACATATAAAATTAAAAATTAAAACAAAAAACTCCCAAAACAGATAAGTTAAATTGTATTTATAAAATTATACAGAAAAAAAGCTTTGTGTTTGAGAACCATGAGTGGACCACTAATAAAATGGTAATTTTAGTGAAAAAATATTCCACAGACACATTTGCACACGTGCGTGCATGTGCACACAACACATACACACCAAACCAAGAAAATCAAGTATCTATCTTGGTCATACATCTGTAGATTGCCACCTTGAGAAACAACTGACAGACATAAATACACAATTTGTTCACAGAGCATAAAATATTGCACAAGAGCAGTTTGTCTGGAGAAAATTAAATTTTCCATAGTTTTTGAACTTCAAAATGGCTCTCGTTTGGTTATAGTTGTAGTTTATAAACAAGAAACATTAATATTCAGTAATACTGTTAAAATCTTATTTTACCCATTAACCATATTCCAGTCTACTTTCTGGCAATGGAAAATCAGTGGTGAAGATTTGGCAAAGATAAAAGGTAGATTAGATTGCAAAACATAATATATGTACATATGAAACAGGTATGTTCCAAAAACCCCTAATCATATGGCATCTGATCCCTTTAAGAAATCCAGTCTAGGTCACAGTGATGGTCAGACAGTGGTTGAATACGACTCTCTCCGTGGGGCCCGTTCCTTTGAAACCGCTTGATCCCTCTCTCTGGTCTGTAGCACACTGTCTTCTGTTTCGCTTTCACTACCATCTGCCACATGGGGATTCAAAGACACTGGAACAGAACTTCTGTGCAAAGGAAAACCAATGCCACTTTCCTGTAAAGAATTATCTATAAACTCTTCATCGGAGGAGTGCAATGATTCATCATCTCCTATTAAATGGTTGACAATGTGGATTCCATCAAAAGGAGGTTGGCCTGAGAAGCCCCTCTGGCTTTTTAGGCATCTGAGCTGTTAAAACAAAATTCAAGTTAATATACTCAAATTGTGAAAACATACACAAACAGCAAGAAAGACTGTTTCATGTTAAGAAAGAGGACAACTTGACCTGTTTCTGTTTCACAAGTATAATAACTACCAATTTTTGAGTGTTCCCTATTTGTTTTGTAATTGGCACATAACTTCATTTAACTGAATCATGACACAGTCCTACGCAGTAGATATAATTACTCTCTATAGATGAGGAAATAGAGACTTGGGTAATTTATTAAGGTCTAACACCTAAGAGCAGTGTTAAACTAAGCCTTCATTGTTCTAGAGAAGATATAATAAACTCCATGTAGTCACTTATGATTTTCAATAACTAAAACATCACAGAGAATTTGTATACATTATATGCTACTTCTTGAAGTAAATCCCAGACATCCTATCAGCTCACTTTTAAATGCTCCAACTGTATTTCTAGAAGATATGAACTTCAAAATCATGCTCTTAATAATCAAACTGTCTTGAGTACATCTATAATTCTGTAAATGATGACAATGATTCACAAATCATTAAAATTTGCTGTTTCTCCATTCTGCTATAATATCTCACTGTACCACTATCACTTGAAGATAAGCAGAAACACTTCTGCCTTCTTTAACCCCTTTTCTCCAGGGAGGAGTGACTTGTTTCACCAGGGAAAAGGAGAGAGGAACTAAGGAGGTCAAATGCTATCTGACCTTTCAAGGTGTATGTGTGTTTCCTCACTAATTCTAGAGTTCCCCACTAGAAAATTATTGTCTCATTTAAATTTAGACCACAATCTCCAGGATAAATCAGTTTTATCAGGATTAAAGGTGATTTCTTTATATCATCTGCCAGACTTTTGCTTACATTCCTTCAAACCCCAAACTCACCACTACTAATACCAGTTGCACTAAATAAAGACCCCAGATCTGTCTTCAGGAAGTTACATTTTAAACATCAACTTTAATTTTGTTTCTTTCACTTGTTTCACTTTTGCAAACACCAAGAATTTTCTTCTACAATATAGCATAAAAAAATCCTAAAAAATAGTAATTACCAAATATCTTGATTAATGTATTAAAGATCTTGCTAAAATATTCTCTATGCCTTTTACACTTATCCTTACTATCAACTTTCATTTTGTTTTTCAGGGACACATTCCTAGTTACTATCTTTCAAATCTTGAGATTAAAGCAATGTGAAATATTCAGGAAATGTTACGTACATTTTCAAAATTAACGGTTCTGAAAGTAAAGGCATGCCGGCCTTGCCAAAATCCCTCCCAGCTCTCCTGACAAACTTCCAGGAAGAAGCAAAGAAACCTCAGTATTTCCCTGTTTGCATGTGACAAGGGGAAGCATGAGAGAAGCTGTGGCTCAGTGTAGTGATGTCTGACCCAGGTAGACCTTCAACTATAAAGAAACACCACAGCCCTAACAACACAGTTATAGTGAGATACAATGAATTTTAAATAATACCTTTCTTCTTGGCAGAACAGAAGGGATCTAAACTTGGCTGCATCTTTAGGAAAAAGGTACAGAACACCAAAAGACCTCCTTGAGGTTGTGATACCTATGACATTATTATAACTGCTATGTTCTGATGCAACATCCTATTACCATATTGCAACCCATGATTTATCACTCTGAGTGTTAAATTAAGTCAGTTAATCTCTTCCTTTCTCTTTCTTTCCCCAGACACTTTGAAGAAATATTAGGGAACATGTTTCCTCTTTCCTGGCTGTTGTAGAACAGGAGTATGGCAGAAAACCACAACTTCCCAACTGTTTGGAAAGCTGTGGCTTTCCTGTGCTCTAACAAAATGTATTGCAATTACAACACTGGAGCCTTTTATCAGATGTAATTATGGAAGATTAATTTTAAGTTGAGAAATCTTTCCAATATCAAATGACATGATTAATACTTGAGAACTATTAATATAGCAGAGAAATGTTTTGAAGAAAGGCGAAGGTAAAGGACTATCTGGAAAAATCAAAGCTATTTTATAGTCATCATTTGGACTCTGAAGTGTGCACACTGGTTCTGATGAAGGAGGAGGCCTCTATAGGACTTGGAAGAGAATATTTGGGCAGGGAGTTCCAAGCTCTTAGGGAAAGGGTTGCATGGGCTTCACATGGGTACATCATGTGGGAGATGCTATTTTGTGAGCTGGATTGGCAGGAAGAAAGCTAGAGCTGCCCCTTCTAAAATGTAGCGTTACTGGCTGCTTGTATAACAATGCTGTATTGCTGGATGCAGTGGTGGCTCATTCTAGTAATCCCAGTACTCAGGAAGCCAAGGCAGGATTGCCATGAGCTCAAGGTCAGCCAGGACTACTTAGTGAATTCAAAGCCAGACTTTTCACAAAATGAAAATCTTCTAAAAACAAATGACAACAATAAAAAAATCCTGGACTATTTATCCTGATAACTAAACTTTAAGGAGCTAATTATATTTAATAGCAGACAACCAATCTTTCCAACCTCCTTCCCTCTGAACAAACAAAACTTTCATGTTATTATGGATTGCACATTTAGATTTGCATATTTTAAAGCATATCTACTGATCACCTGCATTAGGAGAACTGAATTGTTACAAATGTAAACTTCTCCAATCTAAGGAATTGAAGTCCTGCAATTAAAACCTCAGAATCTGATTTTTAAAGCATCTCAGGAGAGTCTGATATATTCCTAAAGTTTGAGAGTCATGAAGTGGGGATGCAGAGCAGTGGTACAGTGTTTGTCTAGCATACATGAGGCCCTGGGTTGAAGCTCTACACAGGAGCAGGTGAGGGGATCGAAGTCACTAAGGAGTTGATTTAACTGAAATGGAACTCCAATTACTCAGGACCAGAGTGCTTCTGAATGATGGACATCTGTCTTGTGTGTAATATTATACTAGTGGACACCATTTTTCCAGTAACACAACCATACTATTTTGGACCAAATTCACCACCTGAAGGTCAGCATAAGCACTCTGTTAAATAGAATCTTTTCCTGGAACTTTCTCCTTCTGGTAACACAAGATTTAGGAATGTGTATATTAAAAAACAAAATACTGAATATTTGTTTGTTTTTGGTTTTACTAAACTCTTCTTTGGGTCAATCAGGGGATCAGGAATCTGATAAAAGGCACTTACTGTGTCTTGAAAAGTATACATACTTAATTTAGCACACTATTTTGAGGCCTACTGTCCTTCTTAGTGTTGGATAAGTAATACAGGAATATCTTCATCACTTGTCAGCCTTTTGGCTAAGATCAAGTGTAGGAATATCTTCATGACACTGAGCAAAACAGAAATAAACTAATAAATTCTTATCATTGGGACTGAAGGGAGAGAAGGGGAATGGGAAAAAAAAGCAAGATATATCAGGTACAAATTCCATATGATGAATGTTATCACTATGTGTATCTAAAATGTATGAATAGTTTATTTAAGTCCCCCAAATAAATTCATATTATTGAAAAGGAGGGAAAAAGCATTATGGGGGGGCTGGGGATTTAGCTCTGAGGTACAGTGCCTGCGTGGCAAGTGTGAAGTAATAAGTTTGATTCCCAACAACAACCTCCCCCCCAAAAGTGTTATGTTTCCCAGAAAAATTAGATGTATGTTTGTTTGGTTGTTTTTTTTGAGACTGAGTATTGCTATGTAGTCCAGGCTGTCCTTGAATTCACTATGTAGCCCAAGTTGGTCTCAAATTCATTGCATCTACTGGTTTAGCCTCCCAAGTGCTAAGATTGCAAGTGTCTGCCACCATACTGGGATCCAGACATAGGTTTCAAAGTCACGAATGTGACTAGAAGTACTTTTGAGATTCAATAAAGAAATACAGGAACCAGAACTCTTTGCAATTGTAAGTGAAAGACAACTTAGAAAATCAAATAATTCTGTAATTCACTATTCTGAGATAATCCATTAACATTTTAATGTATTTTTCAGGATTAGATTTTTCTAACTCTATAACTTTTCAAAAATACATATAATACCTTTTTAAAATTTTTTCAGTTTTGCCAAAAATATATTTATTACAATCACTATACCTACATGTTATTTTCACTAACATATTTACAAACATTTTTCAGTATCACAACCTTTTAATGGTTGCATAGTATCACTTAGGAATGCACCACCATCTATCTAACCAATCATCCTGCTGGAAGATTTGGGTTCCATACTCCTTGTTATAAATATATCATGATCATTTCTGAACACAGGCCTCTGCTGAGTTGCTTTATTATGCCTTTAACACATGTAGCAAGCAGTATAAAATACAGCACAAGGTTTTCAACATTGTTAAGAATTTTGATCCCCCCCCCCAAAAAAAAAAAGTGAGGGCTGGGGATTTAGCTCAGCCGCATAAGCGCCTGCCTGGCAAACGTGAGGTCGTCCACGGTACAAAAAAAAAAAAAAAAAAAAAATTTTGAATCGTGTTTAAGCTATCCTTCAGAAAGGTGGCAAGAATTCACATTTTCAACATTTCATAACAAGTTTTTGGTTCCCTACAACTTTGGTTTTTCTTTCCTTCTATTTTTGTGAATCAGATAAGAGTTTTAAACTTTTCATTATGAAATATTTAAAACAAGGAATAAATTGTGGTCACTTTTGTTTCAAAACAGCAATATACCCTCAAGCCTGGATTCTTACATCCCCAGCTTCAACATATATCTAAAAGTAACTTTGACCTGTTCAGCTGAAATGTCTTAAATAAAATGGAATTATATAATCTCATTCAATCTTTCAGATTCTTTTATCCGCAATATGACTATGTAAACTTAGGAAAAACAAGCTTATTGCACTAAAATCACTGTTAACCTTTAATGATTGCCTTCTAGGTCTTTAAGGTTTACAAGTAACTTATTTTAGGTATTAGTTACACCTATACATTTTCCAAACAATATCAGCTAAAAGAGTCACAACTATCTAAGAGATGATATCAGTGACAATTTAACTCAGCAAGTCTCTCTGGAATCCTTACTTACATGAGAATGTCATTGATGGTAAAATTACCTTTCTGACTTCGTAATTTTTTTCATTCTACATGTTTCTGTGTTTAATATTATACATACTTGATACTTATAATGGATTCAAAGAGATGAATGGAAACAATTTTTTCAACTTCTGATTCAGTTTCAAATTCTTGAGACTTTCCTTGGGTTTCATTTTTATGCCATATGCTATTTTTTCCATCATATAAGGATTGGTTTTGGAGAGATTATGCTAGCATAAGAAGATTGGCAGGACTATTCTTGTCATTTTAAATAATCTGTAAACTAAGATCTGAAGTGACAACACAACTATTTTTTTTGTTTTGGTCTTTTTCCTTTTTATGGGTACCGGGGATCGAACTCATGACTGCCTGCTTGCAAGGCAGGCGCTTATGCCGCTAAGCTAAATCCCCAGCCCCAGTATTATTATTTTTTTTGTCTTTTTCTTTTTTTTTTATTGGTACCGGGGATTGAACTCACAACTGCCTGCTTACAAGGCAGGCGCTTATGCTGCTGAGCTAAATCCCCAGCCCCTGAAGTGACAACACAAATTATGAGGTATCTTGGCTACTGAGTGGCTTTCTCCACTTTGTCTAACTCACTTCCTAATTATTTAGATCAGTAATTGATAAATTTTGGTACTCATAGGAATCTTCTAGATTTATTATTTTTAAAAAAGTTTTCTGAGTCCTACTCTCAAGCATCTGGATTCAGCAGATGGCCTAGGGCATCTATTTTAAATAAGTACTCTAAGTGATTCAGAAGAGAATGACCCACAAGATCTACTTTGAAAAATACTAATAAATCATATTTAGGGACTGACTATACGAGATCATATTCTGAAAATCTGGATTTCAGTTTCCAACACAGACAAGAAAAAAAAAAAAACAGTGTTAAGGGTAATGAATCTGAATTTAAAGATTGTTTCCATTTTTACACTGTCCTTTCAATTTTAAAATATTGTGGCCTAAATGTGCATACAGTCAAACAATATAAAGAAAGATGAGGCGAGTTTTCTCCTTCTTCTTTCTTCTTCCTCCCTTCTTCTTTTTTGGTGAGACTACATGTTATTATGTAGTAGTTTAGGCTGGCCCCAAATTCATGTTCCTCCTGCTTCAGCCTCTCAAGCACTGGGATTACAAGTGTACACCATCATACCTGTTTTAGTTATTTCTTTTAAGATACATCTTATTTTGGGAAGTTGCAAGCACCTCTACCATCTAGTTTCAAGTGTAGGGTTATGCAGGGTGTGTGTGTGTGAATACAGTACTGGGGACTGAACTCAGGGCCTTGGTATTGATCTATACCCTCAATACTTTTTGAGACAGGATCTTGCTAAGTTGCTATGCCAGGCTCAAACTTGTAACCATCTAGTCTCAGCCTTTTAGAGTGCTGGAATTACAGATGTGTGAACATAGTGTCCAATGGGCTGTTTTACGGGCTTCATCACTTAAGACAATCACCCAATGTTAGCCACTGAGCCAAAGAATGTGTTTGTGTATAAAACAGCATCAGTTTCATGTCTGTGTGAGGGACTATATTCCTTAATAACATGTCTACTCTTAAGAATATAACACTAGACAGAGTATCTATTTCTTAATATAGTAAGTCAATAGCTAGCTGAGAGAGAAATATGGATGAATGTGTGTGCCTATGAAGGCTGAGCCTGAAGGGGCATTTTGTTACAATAAAATATGGGTCAATTAGAAACTGGTGCTGAAGATATTGCTATTTTGATAAAACGCTCCCTGTAGCTCTTTTTTTGTTTAGGAATTTTATGCTGAATTTTACAATATTCTTACACTATTTATGTTATAAATTTATGTATTAAAATAACTAGGTATCATTGCCAACATTTTAGAAAACACTTTCTATGATTAGGTGATTTCTAGCACTACCACTCAGTTTATTAATTCCTTTAGACCTAGGTTGTCTTATTAAAAAACAGAAAATTTTCTTCTTACTGCAAATGTGTTTGCTTTAGACAGGTCTCATAAGATGACCCCCAGGAAAATTCAGAACTTTAAAATATACATACACATATGCACAAACACATAAATGAAATATACCTTTCTAAACAATAGAGTCCTTTCCAATACTTTGAGCAAGATCCTGCTCCTTTTTGGATGACTGAGTCTGTTCTAATTACTCTTTCTACTTAGAAAGTATCACATCTGAAAAACATCTTTAGGTAGATGCGGCATTTGCTTAAGGTATCAAGGCCAGAGGGTATGGCAGGTCTGAGAAACTGTTAGACAGTTTTAATATTAGGGTGTTAAGATATTGGGTGTGACATAGAAGAATGCTACATCTTCTAAGTGAAAGCAGCTTATCTAAAAGGTATATGGATGACAACTATATGACATTCTGGAAAGATGGAACTATGGCAAAAGGAAACAAACCACTGGTTGCCATAGAGTGATAAAGGATAATTGTCTCCAACCTATTACATATAAGACTGCTATTAACACATTCTGAAATGTGTCTTTTGGTAAAGATAAGCACTCATTTTTCTATATGCCTGAGTATGACTGCTGAGTCATAAGGAGTTCAAGGAGGCAGGAAGGAAGAATATTGGAGATAGGAGTGTAACTATTCTCTATACTGCTATAACGGTGGATACATGTCATTGCACATGTCAAAACACAGAATATATAATACATGTAAACTATGGACTTCAGTTAATGATAATGCACCAATATTGAATCAGTAATTGTTACCCATGGATCATCAACTAGCATAAGATATCAGTTGTAAGGGAAACTTCAGAAGTACTGAAGGGTATTAGGGAGCACCATGTACTTTCCACTCCATTTTTTTTAAAAACTAAGATTGGCTCTCAAAATCTACTAATTAAAAATTACCACCAGAGCAACAAAACCCAAAATGTGTAATTGTCATTGTACAAAAGAGAGGAAAAGAAAGCGCTCTAAACGGTATAACTGCATGTATATTTAAGTGTATAAGATAGATAATGATATTACTGAGTTTTGTTGAATCATTGAACAGAACTGTTTGCAGTCTCACTGTTGGAATGTCCACTTTATAAGCTTTAATTTTGTAACTTGAACAATTATTTCTAAGATGACAAAATGTAATCCATTAACTAGTGATTTCCTACTGTTTATTTCTTTCTGTAAATCTATATAACTTGTACCCTTTCTCTGCTTTTTTTCCTCCTTAAATAAAATTTTAAAAAAATAAAAAATAAAAATAAAAATTACCACAAAAGATAATCATTATTGTGAACTCTATCACCATAGAACAGTTTTCTTGATTCTTGCATTTAACATAAAGGCTCGCATGGTATGTAGTTATTTGTATCTAGCTCCTGTTACTTACCATGTCTGTGACAGACGATGTTGACATGTAGTTTGCTTTTTCAGATATAGTGTGCTCCATGTGAATATAATTTGAGTCTGTTCCAATTATACTGCTAATGGTAACTGAGTTATCTCTAACCTATTATTGTTATTAACATTTTGAATTTTTTTTTTGGTGAAGACAAACACTCATTTCTCTATATACTTGAGAGTAACTTTCGGATCGTAAAGCATGTGTATGTTAGCTGGGTGTGCTGGTGCACATCTGTAAGCCAGCATTGTGGGACACTGAGGCAGGAGGCTAACAAGATCAAGTTCAGCCTGTGTAACTCAGAAACTGAGCAATACCCTGCCACAAAATAAGAAAGGCTGGAGATGTAGCTTAGTGTGAAGGCTCTGGGTTCAATCCTGGATTAACACACACACTAAGAATGTGTATGTTAAACTTTAGTAGATACAGTCAAATGATCTTACAAGTTTTTATAACAAAACAGTTCTTAATTGTTTTGTTTATTTTTTTGAAATAGGGTTTCACTATTCAGTTCAGGCTGACCTTGAACCAACCTTGTAGTCCAGGCTAGCCGTGAACTCACAGTGAGCCTCCTGCCTAGGAGTGCAGGGTCCTTAATTTTTGCAAGAGATTGGCTTACCAAACCTGTCTTATTAGTTGTCAAAGCAAATTAATAGTCTCTTAACTAACGTTAATAGCTTCATCCTGTGATTTGTAATAGAAAAATAAAGATATAGTAATTTTAAAATAGTGAATATTTAAGTTAAAAAATTATTATGGTAAAAGACACATTGCAACCTCCTCATAATACTCCTCTTTACTTCAGACACACTTATCCCATCATTCTTGCTACTTGGTGGAGCAGCTACGGAGGCCCTCTTTTCTGAATGCTTTTCTGAATGCCTTGATGTCCTAAATCAATTTATGCCCTCTTCATGGTCACTTTGATGTTGGTCAAGACCCAGGAGGTACACAGTGCTAGGTTCAGTGAGGACACTGGATCATAATGCTTTTACATGATAATGAATCTTTTACTGCAATAATTTTTTAAACATTCACTGTATATTTTGATTACCCCTTGTACAACACTAAATTTTTAATAGGAAAATAAAAAGAGGGTCAGGAATATAGCTCAGGGGCAAAGTGCCTGCCTGGCAAGCACAAGATTGTGGAGAATTTGATCCCCAGTACCAAAAAAAGAAAACAAAATTACATTTTCAGTCATCCAATTATGTGAGAGAAGATGAGGAATATTGTACATTCTTGGTGAGAATATAAGCCAGGTCATGAAGTGTGGAAAATGATCAGAGTTGAATATCCATATACCTTATACTAGAAAAACCATGTCTGAGGTACAATCAAAATATACAGTGAATGCTTATATTTAAAAAGTTATTATAGTGAAAGACATATTGACACAATATTTCCCATTTACTTTGAATAAACTTATCTCATCATTCTTGTCACTTTCTGCACCAGATCTGGCACCGTGTGACTTCTGGCTCTGCCCCAGTTAAAATGACTAAGAAAGGAAACAGGACATCAAAGCAGCCCTGGCAGCACAACTGAAGACATGAAAGATGCTTCCAGAACTGCTTCAGACAGTGGCAAGAATGACAGGATAAGTATGTAGAAACCAAGGGAGAGTATTTTGAGGGGTCAATGGAAATGTGTCTTTCATTGTAAACAATTTAAAAATAAACATTCACCATAATTTTTTTTTTTTTTTTTGGTACCAGGGATTGAACTCATGACCTTGCGCTTACCCAGCAAGCGCTTGAACCGCTGAGCTAAAAATCCCCAGCATACTGTAATTTTTAATCAGATCTTATGTTTCAGTTTGCTTAGGACAGTCCAAAGTCCAACCTTATGCCTACTGTCACAGAAGAATTATTATTAGTTCTATTTTCATCTCAAAGTGTCCTCATTAAGTGTTAACAGTCACCAAGCAATTCCACTCCTAGGTATATGAACAAGCAAGTATAACATACCAACATATATCTACAAAAGAATTCGTAACAGTTTTATTCACAAAAATTCCAAATGGGAAAAATACAAATGTTTATAAATAGGATGAAAAACATATGAGAAAAAATGAACAATGGGATATTCATATAAGGAGATCTTGCTATAGAGTAACAAAATGAACAGACTGTTGCTGCATGGAACAGCATGGCCAATTCCCAAAAGAAGACAAACCGAAAACATCTCAATCTATGGTTTTGTCAGTACACACAAGTTTTAAATTCAGAGAGACTTAATTTGTGATGTCAGAAATCTGGACAATGAGGAGATGAGGAGAGGATAATAAGTGAGAGGAGTGATACAGGGAATCCTGAAATTCTGGTAATGTATTGTAGTTTTTTTTTTTTTTTTGGTCTTTTTCCTTTTTATCAGTACCAGGGATCAAACTCACGAATGCCTGCTTGCAAGGCAGGCGCTTATGCCACTGAGCTAAACCTCCAGCTCCCACTGTAGTTAATTTTTGTGACTACTCATTAGGTTAGATAACATTTGTATTTTCTGTATATATTTTATACTTCAATAAAAACATCTACTAAAGTCTAAGAAACCAAATTTGTGGAAGATAGCTGAAAAGACATGCAACTGCTATTCATTTCTTACTAGTATTTCTAAATTTAACCTTTGGACTTAACCAGATAACCACTAAGTTATGTACCTAGACACTAATTTCCATCATAAAATTGTCTTTATTATAGCCGGTAAGCCATCAGCTTAACATTTTTTTTTTTTTTTTTGTGGTACCAGGGATCGAACTCATGACCTCGCACTTGCAAGGCAGACACTTATGCCGCTAAGCTAAATCTCCAGCCTGCTTAACACGTTTTTTGCCAGTCGATTTGTCTTTCCTCTTCATGCGGTACCCAATTTCTTGTTTTGGGTACCATATACTGTAGGTAGATCGTTTTGATCTTATATGTACTTTCAAACTAATATTAACTCTGATTTTACTAGATTTTTGCCTGAACAACAATTTTCTTAACTATTAGACTGAATCACACAATACATAATTTTTTTTTTCTTTTTTTTCCGGTACCGGGGATCGAACTCACGACCGCCTGCTTGCAAGGCAGGTGCTTATGCCACTGAGCTAAATCCCCAGCATAATTTTTGTAAAGAGTCAAAATGCTGGGATTGCAGGAGCATGCTACTCAGCTATTTCTTTTATTTTTAAAAGTTTTTTTAGTACTACTTTGATATTAAGCTAATTAAAAACATTAGCATCTTATAAACTATTTTAATAAAACTTTATAGTATTTTAAATAAAGCAATAGCTAAACATTTTCACTGATACTGTAGTTAACAACAGATATGACTGACAATATGTAGACAGATTTTTTCCAAATCATATGATTTAATCCTGGAGATAAATATTTAGAACAAGCACTCGGGAAAAACATAGAGTAACTAGTTGCTGTCCCTATATTTTATTTCTATTACTCCCTTTATTGTAGACAACATTTAAAGTCATTTTTTGTATCCTAGAATTCAACATTTTGACAATATAAGCAGGTTCCGAAATGTCAATGAACTACATTAAAGAAGTGGCAGGGTTCTTGGAAAAAGTTCTCACGACTGATTTACTTATTTCATCCTTTCATATGCCGGTTGACAATATTAATAAGCAGACAGATGAAAGTGCTTACATACAAGACCCAAATAATGTTATTGGTTCTTACCTGATGTGGGCTACTGCTTCATGTTATGCATTAAGAAACAGGGTAAAAAAAGCAAAAACATGTAGAATTTATTTAAATAATATTTAGACATCTGACATGCTCCTAATTTAAAAAGTTAACAAAATCATAGCCTTGCATTATCAACAAAGAGATTAGATTTTAGAATTTCTCTGTTTTAAACAATGCTGGCCTGAGAAGCATTTAATAACTGGAAAAGGAAAGTGACGTTATATAACTTACAAAGAATAAACTCTGTATAGTTAATGAGAAAACAGGAAATTGTCATGCTCATAGTCTGATGAATGTAGGTTTTGACAGGAAACAGCAGGGTTTCTAACTGCATGATAGTAAAAATTTAACACTGAAAAATACTATTAACAACCACTATAGCTATTTTATATACAAATTATGAGTGAAATTTAATGCACACAGGACATGCAAGAATGGATATGCTGAATAGCTAAAGGACTCCATAATCATTACTGATATGTAAGGATTTTAAAAAATTTTCATCAATCTGTTAGCTAAACAAGTAAGAAGTTTCTTTTGTAAAGATGTGTAAAAGTTTCAGTTTTGCAGCCTCCGAATATAGGTTTTTTATAAATCACTGAAAAATCTGTGTTGAGAAAATTAGTCACTTGGGCAAGTATCCAGGGGACAGGGAAGATAACATGTTGCGGATGTGTTTGCTTTTGCTTAGCACATTATTGAATAATGTTAACTTGAAATAGGGTTCATTTTTACAACTGAGTTTAAAGAGACTTCATCCCTTTTCTATTTTAATATTTGTGTGTAACAGAATTAACAATAAATCTTCACATTTAAATGGTATACTTTATAGTTAGAAGCAATTCTATGCAGATTATTTTAAGTTTGAAAATTTTTTTCCTCTATATGTGATTGGAGGTTGCACTGTGCATAAAACTACCATGTTCTGAGATTCAAAAGAATAAGAGGAAGGACTGCATTGGGTATTTTGAAAGACTATCAATCCACAACAAAGTGGAAAAAAGTCATCCACACACCAAAAAAAAAACCCCTAACCAAATGAACTTTGATCACTAGTAGACGAGGTTTAAACCATTGAAGTGAGTCATGTGGTATAAGTGAACTGCAAAACAGTTGCAGTAAGTTTCCAAGACTGAGTCATATCAGATTATAAAGCTCCTATTTGTACATTTGGGTTTGTACAATCAATCTTTGTAAAACACAGAGGTAAGGCTTTTTAAACTAAACACAACATTTCTATAAACGATGTATACTACAAAAATAACTATACATTATACTTTAAATGGAAAGATGAATATGAAGTCCAATAATTACACAGATTTGTATTTCTAACTTTTACAAGCTTTTATTTTTTTCCTGTCCTAGAGTTTAGTTGGTAATTTTGTCAGATTCCTAATAGAATATGTTTAATAGTATGCTTAGACTTCAAAATTTAAACCTAAATGGAAAATGAAATGCTAACTTTTTCCTAATTATTGGCTTCTTTAAATACTGAACTGTAAACATGACAAAGATTAAAACTAGCAATAACCAACCAAACCAAAAGATTTCCAGAGAATCAGAACAGGAAACCAAAAAAGTGATTATCTGGAGGTCATGACCTTGATCACCATATGCCGAAATTCCAATCTACAGCACTTTATATCACACTAAGTTAAAACATTCAAGAATTTTATTAAAATAATGCTTCAATAGCTTAAAATCAAAACATTTTCAGCACTATTGCAGTAAACCAGAAAAAATAAACATTTAAAACTTAAAGATTAAATGTAAAATATATTACACATAATCATTAAAATTCAGTTTTAAAAGCAGTGAAAAAACACATACATTATTAAGTGATAAAGCTGGAAAGTGCAGAATTGAAGAAACTTTTACTATATACTTGTTACCAGAGCAGCAGAGAGGAAGTCATTTACAGAAAATTCTTAAGTCTTTCCACAGTGCACACACTTAAATTTATCCAGTATTCTGAACAAACAAAATGAAACTGCATTGTATGTCTTCTTCCTGGCAGCTGACATACCCTGACAAAACTGAAACCATTAACATTAGTTAGAACATACTCTAATGTCAATGGTGATGAGGTTAGGAATATATCAGGTTCTATGTAAATTTATGACTAATTACAGGAAATAAATCACTTCACACTTGTTTCACTCTGAACTTTTAAAACTACATCAAAGTACCAGGCAGATGTTATTTGATTTAACCTTTAGCTGGAACATTTCAAAAGCTCAAACTGTTAGCAAAACACTCTCACAAAGATGAAGCACTTCTTTAGTATCTTGACTGAATTCTATTAACAAGAATATTGTTCTTTAAAACTATATACTGTGTTTTTATCAGTCCATGCAAATCACTTAATCAAATGTACACTGAGTTCTTAGGTGACAAGTACTGTATTATATGCTGGAAAGGCAAAGACAAATAATAACAAGGATCCTGCCTTCAGTGAGTTAAAAGCCTCGAGGCAGAGACAGCAAAGAAAGAAATAGCTGATTTCGAATTAGACTAGAGAAGCAGTGCACTGGCTAGCAGGAAAAATACTTATGGAAGCAGTAAGATGATGACACTTAATTTGGGTCTTAACAGATAAGCAAGTTGGGTTTGGTGGTGCACACCTGTAATCCTAGACAGAATCAGGAAGACTGCTGCAAGTTGGAGGCCAGCTTCAGCTTCACAGTAAATTCAAAGCCAGCCTGAACTACATTGTGAGATCCTGTCTTAAGGGGAAAAAAAAGATGAGCAAGTATAAGGAACAGAAATTTGGGAAAAGGTAGCATGGTGAAAGGTCCACAGACTCAAGAATGTTTTGGGAAATTAATTACAAGTGATGTGGTATGGCTATATGTAGGTCTCAATTGAGAGATGACAGATGAAACTTGAAGGAAAGCCAAAGTTAAAAATACGAAGAATTTTATGCTGCAACATTAAAGCTGAAGACATTCATGACCACCAAATGAACATTTCAAAAACTTCCCAGGGATAACTTAGAAGGAGATAATGAAGTGAATGCCAAATTTCCAACAAAATGAATGTATCAAGGAGGGCAAGCAATTCAGTAAAAGGGAAAGAAAGCAAAACAGGAAAACAATACAATGACAGGATAAGTCACTATCAATCAATTATAACCACTAATGTAAATAGACTTAATTCATCATTCAAAAGATACAAATTAGCAGAATAGACCAAGAAACAAAATCTAGTAGTATGCTGTGTACTACTGTAAACATGGTTAACACAAAAAGAAATTCATAGACTAAACAACAAAACAAACAAACAAAACAAAAACAACCAAAGGGTGGAAAACAATATTATATTCAATAGGAACCTGAAAACAAACAGAAATGGCTGTATTATTTTCAGATGTGCACTTCAAGCCAAAACTGATCAACAGAGGCAAAGGTTAATACATACTGCTTAACAGAATTATTCAGTCATTAGAGGTAACAATTATAAATATATTCACACCAAACCATCATTCACCCAACTTTATAAAATGAACACTAATAACCATAAAAGATCAGATAAACATCAATACAATTAGAAGGAAGGATCTCAGTATCTATCACAAATAGGTCAACTAAAGAAAAAAAATCAGTAAGACATCCAAGGTGAGTGAAACTTTTTAATAAAAGGATTTGTCAGGAGTTGTGGTTCACCCCTACAATCTCAGCAAGTAGAAGGTTAAAGCAGGAGGCTCACCAGGAGTTTGAGGCCAGCTGGGCTACAAAGTGAGTTCAAGGCCAGCCTGAAATCCATAGTGAGATCTTGTCTCAAAAAACCAAAAACCAGAACAAACAAACAAAAAATGGACTTAACAGAAAGCAGTCTTTTTTTTTTAAAGAGAAAAACAAAATGAAACAGTAAAAGGCTACAAGTAATACAGAATTTCAAGAGAAAAAATATACAGTAAGAATTCACTAGTTAATAGATTACATATTGTCATCTCAGAAACAGTTGTCCAGGTTACAAAATTAAAGCATACAAAGTGGACATTAATACCAGTGAGATTGCAGACAGTTCTGTACAATGATCCAACACAAACTCAGTAATATGGTTTTCTATCCTACACACTTAAATATACTTGCAGTTATATCCTTTAGATCACTTTCTTTCCTCTTTTTTACGCTAACAATCACACATTTTGGGTTCCATTACTCCCACAGTTCTTATAACTTTTTCTTTAAAGAGGAAAAGAAAAAAACAAAACAAAACAGAACAAAAAAAAGAACCCAATGTGACAAAAAAGTCAGTTAGAACAGGAGGATGGACATAGTATATAATGCAAAAAGAGATTACTAGGTGATCAACAATGGTTACCATTATGCCTCTTGTTATCCTAAAAAGAGTTGCCTATTATCAGCTGGTATAAAAGAATTGAACAAAACAGTACAGAACAAGACCAATAAAACCCACATTGGAGACCTTACAGGACTTCCAAAGAAGATAATAGTCAAACCATAATGGGCATCATAGAATATCTGGTTGCCTTCCAAGTGGTTGCCTATACCCTCAAATTTGATACTATAAACAAAACACAATATAATAAAATCAGTCAGAACAAGATGTGGAGAACAATACAGGGGTTCAAATCAGGTTAATAGGAAAACAAAAAAGTTACTATAATATATCCCGCTGTTTTTAATTTAGTTTTCCCTTAATTAAAAGATACTAAGAAATAAATTAATTTTTAAAAAAGGAAAAAGAAAAAGGGGGGATTGAGATAAAAAAGAACATATCAATAGAACAACACAGGTCAGAACCGAACAATTTAAGCATCATTGTGTTTCACCACCAGATAGCCTGACATTAGTAGTAGTTACCATAGTGTCTCTTTCCTTGAAATACTTGAGTCTAACTTCATATACTATAGCATCAAACTTATCAAGACAGTGTGAAACCATTCAAGATAATGAAAGTATTGCAGGGTATTTAGAAGCAGCTAACAGAGACCAAATATTGGTTTCTATATTATCTCTTTGCCTATAAAAAAATTTGCTTATACTATTGCATACATTAAAATATAATAAGATACAACATGTTAAAACCAATGAAAACAGACGAACAACAACTTGATGGGGCTTCAAAACAGGATGAT
This sequence comes from Cavia porcellus, assembly GCF_034190915.1. Lineage (NCBI taxonomy): Eukaryota > Metazoa > Chordata > Mammalia > Rodentia > Caviidae > Cavia > Cavia porcellus. The sequence continues at coordinate 114,308,821 of NW_026947484.1, forward strand.
ATTAAATCAGCACTAGCTGTTACGCTGTCTTATTTTCTTCAAAATAGCTATTCGTAGTATCACAGACAATAAAATAGAACCCAGATTAAAACCATTCCAATTAATGAATGAAAATATTACATGGCTTCAAACCAGTGTGACTTGGAATCATGATTACCACATATTTTTATGTATCCTTATCATTTCTTACACTAGGGAAACTATTCGGTATTTATACATGTGAATTTGATTTATTTCACTTACGAGTATGGTCTCAAGCTGCGTCCATTTATTTATTAATGTCTCAATGTGATCATTCTTTATTGCTGAGTAGTACTCCATTGTATAAAAATACCACAACTTTTCTATCCATTCCTCAGTTGATGGACACTTAGGTTGTTTCCAAGATCTGGCTATTACAAATTGTGCTGCTATAAACATGGGTGCACATATATCACTGTGGTATGATGCTTTCAGTTCTTCTGGGAATATGCCTAGAAGTGGAATAGCTGGGTCAAATGGGGCTTCCAGTCCCAGGTTTCTGAGAAATCTCCAGACTGACCTCCACAATAGTTGCACTAGTCTACACTCCCACCAACAGTGCAGGAGAGTTCCTTTTTCTCCACAGCCTCTCCAGCACTTGTTGGTGGTGGGGGTTTTTTTGATCTTGGCCATTCATGAAAGCAGTCTTACAAGAGAAGTTTATAGTTCTGAACATCCACATCAGAAAAACAGAATAATCACAAATAAATAACTTACTTATCTCAAAGTCCTAGAACAATCCATATCTGGATCTTGTATAAGGAAAGACATTATAAAGAGCAGAACAGAAATCAATAAAACGGAGACTAAAAAACCAATAACAAAGAATCAATGAATTGAAAAGCTAGTTCTCTGACAAAACAAAATAAACCCTTAGCCAATCTCACTAACAAACGAAAAGACAAAACACAAATCAATGCAATTAGAAATGAAAAAGGTAAAATCACTGCAGACACTGCCAAGATACAGAAGATTATTAGTAACTACTTCACAAAAATATATGTCAAAATTTGAGAACTCGGAAGAAATGGAGATTCTTAGATACTTACGAATTACCAAAATTGAACCAAGAAGACTTACAACAAAAACTACAAAACTACCAGCTAAGAAAATCCTAGAACCTGACGGAGTCACAATCAAATTCTACAAGAACTTCAGGGAAGAACTAATGGCAATACACCTCAAACTCTTTAATGAAATTGAAAGAGGAGTATTTCCAAATTTGTTGTAGTCAGGTATTTGCAAGAAGAACAAGATAGCACACGACATGTAATTTATAGTAGTGTTTATGATAAGTCATTCCAAGAGTCAAATATAAAGTGCAGAAAATCTGTCCACACACTAAAGACCTACAGAATCTAGCTGAAGACCTGGAACCCATGGCAATAACCTGCATGAATTCAGTTGAAAACCTAGTACCCATGATAATGCCTCACACAAGTCCAACTGGAGACCTAGAGCCCATGATAACGCCTCACACAAGTCCAACTGGAGACCTAGAGCCCATGACAATGCCTCACACAAGTCCAGCTGGAGATATAGAGCCCATGACAATGACTCACGTACGTCTGTTTCACACATCTGCGCTGGGAAGGCCCAAAGATCAGCGGGGGAGGCCAGAAAGTCTGTGCCAGCAGGGTGAAGAGTCTGTGCCAGTAGGCTGAGGGTTGTGCATTGATGCCAAAATAAGGACCATGGCTCCCCCCAAAAGTACCACAGCTATCCTCAGCAACAACAAGGTCCCAAGCTTCTTTGATGATGAGAATAGCAGAGTTCATATCAGGAAGCCAGCATGACAAGCTTCTCCTGAAGATTGAGCAGTACACATCTTCCCCTCCAGAGTCAGGAAGCAATGCTCAAAGTAAGGACCAAAGCTCCCCAAAGTAAACTGCAGCCATTTTCAGAACAAGGTCCTGAACTCCTTCGATGATAACAGTCAAATTTATATCAGGGAAGCAAGCATAACAAGTTCCTCTAGGAGAACCAATAGCTCTAAAAGAACCATAGTTCCAAATCATGACAACAGTTAGGACAACCCACAGTGCTACTCTGTTCCTCCTCTTTTTCTTTTTAAGCTGGCAAAAGTCCTCAGGTGGATCCTCTATACTCAGCAATATGCTGATTCAGTTCAGCTGGTGTTTAAGTTTACCGTTACTTTTCAATTCACCACAAATACCATTCTCAGAAGCTAATACTATCCTGATCCCTAAACCAGACAATGATCCAACCAAAGAAGAAAGCTGTATGACAATCTCTCTAATGAATGACATGAAAATCCTAAACAAGATAATGGCAAACAGAATGCAACAAATTAAAAAATCATATACCATGACCAAGTAGGTTTCATCCCAGAGGTGCAAGGATGGTTCAACATATGGAAAACAATAAATATAACTCATTACATATACAGAAGCAATGACTAAAACAAAGCATATCATCATCTCTATAGATGCAAAAAAAAAGTTTTGAATAATCCAACATTCATTCATAAAAACTGTGAAGTAAACAAGTGTAGACAGACATTATCTCAATCTGATAAAAGCTATTTATGACCAACCCACTGCCAACATCAAATTAAATGAGAAAAAACTGACTGCTTTGCTCACTAAAATCAGGAACAAGACAAGGATGCCCATTATCACCATTCTTGCTTAATATAGTCCTCAAAACATTAGCCAAAAAATTAGGCAAAAAAGAGAAATAAAAAGGGTAAGCAAAGGATAAAGTCAAAGTATCCTACCATCTACATTACTTACAAATGACATAATCTTTCATGCAAAGACCCAAAAAACTTCACTGAAAGACTCCTGGAATTAACAACCAAATTCAATAATGTAGGAGGATACAAAATAAATACACAGAAATCAAGAGCATTATTATACACTAATAACAAACTCACTGTAAAATAAATTAGCAAAACAAGGCCATTCACAAAAGCATTAAAAATTAAATATTTAAGAATTAGTTCGAAGAAGTGAAAGACCTCTAAAATGAAAATTTTTATCACTCTGAAAAAGGAAATCAAAGAAGACATTAGAAAATAGAAAAGATATCTCATGTTCCTGGATAGACAGAACCAATATAATCAAAATAGCTATATGTCCAAAACTGATACACAGATTAAATCCAATCTCAATCAAAATATCAATGGTATTTCTCATTAATCCAGAGAAAGCGATCCTAAAATTTGTATGAAACTAGAAAAGACCCAAAATAGCAAATGCAGTCCTGGGTAACAAAAGCACAGCAGGAGACATCATAGCAACAGTTGAAAATATACTATAAAACTATGATGATTAAAATAGGATGGCATAACAATAAGCATATGGATCAATGGAACAGAATAGAAAAAACAGAAACAACCCAGTAACATACAGTTATTTAATCTTTGACAAAGGTGCCAAAAAGGTACTATAGGAAAGATGGCTTCTTTAAATAAATGATGCTGGAAAAGCTGGATATATACACTCAGAAGACTGAATCTAGACCTATACACCTCACTATGTACTATATGAAAATAAAAGTGGAACAAAGATCTAAATGTTAAAACAGAAACACTGGCTGGGCATGGAAATACATGCCTACAATCCCAGCATTTGGGAGACTGAGGCAGGAGGATCATTGTAAATTTGAGGCCAGCTAAGGCTACATAGTAATTTTAAGGTCAGCCCTATCTCAAAAACAAAAAATAATAAACAAATCAGAAACATTTAACCTGTTGGAAGATAAAACAAGTACAACTCTTGAAGATAGCAGTGTGTAAAAAATTTTCTCCTTTTGTTCTTGGAGACAGGATCCACTATGTACTTTAGCTTGGCCTTGAACTCACTATGCAGCCCAGGCTGGCCTTGAATTTGCAGCAATCCTCATACTTCAGCCTCCTGAGTGCTGGGGTTATAGGTGTGAACCACCATACCTGGCCTACACAAGGACTTTTTGAACAGTAACACAAAGGCACAAGAAATAATACCAGAATTAACAAATAGGATCATACCAAATTAAAAAGCTTTCACATAGTAAAGGAAACAACTGTTATAGTTGGTACATTGTGTCAACTTGAGAAATTTACAAGTTTAACTAAGCGATTCAGCAGGGAGCCAGGGTTCTTAACTTTGTAAATATCCCCATCCTGTGACAGAGGAGGGCAAGGAGATTTTGTGAGTGCTATACCCTACCCTAGCAGGCCGGGATGGGGGTGGGTGTGCAGGTGCGGATGGGTGGGTGGCCTGTGTACAACATAAAGGAGGCTTGCTCTGCACCTCTATCTTCTCTGGATGCTGCCTTAAAGTGTTGTCCTGGTGCCATGTCATCCTGCCTTGGAGCTAGCTGATTACAAACTATAAGCTAAATAAACCTTTCCTTTCTTCATCAGGGGTTTGTTCCAGCATATAAGAGAAAAGTAACTGAGATTACAATGGTACAAGAAATAACAATCAACAAGTAGGATCATATCAAATTAAAAAGCTTTTACATAGCAAAGGAAACAACCAACACAGTGAAGAAGTAATTTACAAAACGGGAAAAAAAGTTTGGCCAGCTTTCCTCAGGACTATACCTAGAGTGCTGTCCCTCAAGAATACATCTAGAGTACCCAAAGAACTAAAAAAAACAAGTCCTCCAAATAAAAGACTCAATCAAAAATTGTACAACTGAAACACTCTTCAGAAGAAATACAAATGGCCAAAAACATGAAAAAATGCTCAACATTATTGACCATTAGAGAAATGCAAATTAAAACTCCATATATTGAGATACTATCTTTCTTATCTCAGAAAGAAAGGCTATTATCAAAAATCTAATAATAACAAATGCTGGTGAGGATGTGGGGAAAGGAAATTTTCTACACTGTTGGTGGGAATGTAAACTAGTATAATTGCTATGGAAGTCAGTGTGGAGATTCCTCAAAATATGAACATAGCAATTTCATTTTACCAAGTTATTCCCTTCTAGGTATCTTCCCAAAAAAATTAAAATCATATTACAGGGATATATGCACAACTATGTTTATAGCAGCACAATTTATATAGCTAGATCTTGAAAACAGCATGTTATGTCCATCAACAATGAATGGATAAGGAAAACGTGGTATTTATACACAATAGAGTATATCTTACCATGAAGAAGGGTAAATTTGAGGCATTTGTAAGTAACTGGATACAACTTTAAAACTTGCCTCTCTTAGGTAACCAGTATGGGCAGGGAGAAGCAGCCATATATGATGTCCTGTGCACCCACAGGCTACCACTGGAGACCTTTCCTTCCTTTGGACAGCCAGTGCCCACCAGGAGAATCAGAAAAACACCCTGTGTGCCTGCTGTCATCAGAGGAGTCCTGGTGTAGACACACATGCTGAGAGAAGCAGCAGCCTTGCCACCATGCACCCCTAGCCATTGGGGAAGCCTGAGTATAGCAACTTAGGTCTGGAGAAGCCTGCCCCATGTCCTGGTACCTCCCTGGCAACTGGATTTCTGGGAAACCCACATGCTTGGCCCATTCTCCTACACTGCGGAGAGGCCGCCAACATGGTAAGTGCTTGGGACCCCATAACCAGTTTGTTGGGAGGAACCCAGGAGAATGTCAAGACAAAGGCACAAAAGGGCAATCTCAGACTTCCAGCCCACACAGAACAAGTCTGGGAGTATAGATGTGGAAGAAAGTAAGTCACATACCTGAAATCTCTGAGAGGATAGTAACTGAAGTAAAGAAACAATTTCATGAGACTATAAAAGTAATCAGATCAGAAGTAATGTCCCAGGGGCGGGGGATTTAGCTCTGTGGCATAAGTGCCTGCCTTGCAAGCAGGCAGTCGTGAGTTTGATCCCCGGTACGGATAAAAAGGAAAAAGACAAAAAAAAAAAAAAAAAAAAAAAAAGTAATGTCCCAGGTAAAAGAAGAAGTCACAAACATAATGAAAGAATTGCTGAGCATATTTTAAAAAGATACAGATTAAAAAAAGAGGAGCACAGGAAAATGATGGAAACCTTGAATGGATAATATAGTAAGGAATTACAAGGCATGAAACAGATTCAAAGATATATATAGGAAATTTAAAAATTGATCAAATGTTGGCAAAACCACTTGAAAGAGATTTAAATAGACCTTCAGACCTTGAAGACAGGATTGCAGCTAGTAATCATGAAAGGAAAGATCACTTAAAAATAACAAAGAACCAAAAATTTAAAAAAAGTAACAAGGAACCAGGAAATAACAATTCAACAGATGCAAGACAACACAAAGAAAAATAATTTAAGAGTGATAGGTATCAGTGAAATAGCAGGGGCCAATACAAATGACATAAAACAACTATTTATAGAAGTAATAACAGAAAACTTTCCAAACATGTGAAAAGGATCTGGCATACAGATTAAGTGAGGCATAGCCATAAGTAAAATAAATCTAGACACAATAATCAAGATCCCAGAAATTCAGCACAAGAACAGAATATTAAAAGCTGTTAGGGAAACAGATCACCTATAAAGGAAAATCCATCAGAATCATGATAGATTCCTCAACACAAACCATCAAGTCAAGAAAAGTTTGGAGTAAAGTGTTTCAAATCCTGAAAGAAAACAACTTCCAACCCACACTGATGTACCCTGAAAACTATCTTTCAAAATTGATGGAGAAAATAAGATACTTCCTTGATAAAGAACAACTGAAGGAATTTTCTGACCACCAAACCAACTCTTCAGAGAGTGCTGAATATGGATATGCTATAGAGAAAGATGATCTGGTTCCAGAAACAGCAGTAAAGGGGAATTGCCAAACAGGACAGGCAATTGAACAAAAGGGGAAAAGTGGAGGGCCAACAGCATGGCAGAGATGAACCAATGCATACCGGTTGAAACCATTAATACAGATAGCCTCAATTCACCAATATAAAGAAAGAAAAGGAGAGTGAATCAAGAAACAAGAACTATTAATACAATGTATACCAGAATCACATTTAACTCGAAAGGAATCTCACAGACTGAAAATCAAAGGAGAGAAAACAATTGTTACATTTGACAGCAGACCAGAAAAAAGCAAGGGTAACTTGCTTACCAACTGCAGAATGGGTAAGAAAGATACGGTATTTCCCTACAATGAATAGTTAACCATCTATAAAGTAGGATAATCTCGAGGCTCTTATAGGTAAATGGATACAACTGGAGATCATGATCATGGGTGAAATGGTTTGGACTCACATAAGTGAACATCAAGTTATCTTCTCAGCATAAATAACTGAAGGACTCTGGAAGCACAATAGGTATTATGGAAATGATAGGGGAGGAAATGCCTAAAAAGGGAAAGTGGTAACCACTTATCTTGAATTCTTTTATCATTTTCATAATTTTGCTAGATTTGGTTTTGTTATGTTTTGTTTTGTTATATTTTACTGTGCCTGATGGTATGGGCAGCTATTTTGAAGATAATGGAATGTATTATGGTAGTCACTGTTCATTTCCTATTATCTTGTTTTGAAGTCCTATAATGCTTTCAATCATTTGTTTTGATTAGTTTGATTCTGTTTTGTTTGATTTTATTATGGAAGCTATGGACAGCTATTTTGAAGAAAACAAGAGACATTATGGTAGTCATTATTGATTTCCTGTTGTCTTGTTTTGAAGTCTTGTATCACTTGCATGGTTCTATTCTGATTTGTTTTACTGTGTTTTGTTTGGTTTGGTTTTATTCTCTTTAAAATAAAATTTTTTAAAAAAATTTTAAAAATACAAAGAAAAGTTTTGCGCAATTATCTCTGCACCTTCTTTGTAACAGAAAATCATTGTCTATATGTCTTGAACTCTGAGTAACTACTTTGAAGATATGATAAAGTCTACTAACTATTGTTATTCTCTTATTATTTTGCTGTGAAGGTATTTTCATTTCTGAAATTGTTTTCTTTTCAAAACATAAAAATGTTGCTCCAGTTTAAAAATATACTGAGGCTGGCTAGGCATGATGGTGCATGCCTGTAATCCCAGCACTCAGGAGGCTGAGACAAGATTCCTGCAAGATGGAGGCAGAAATTGTTGAAAACAATTTCAGAAGAAATAAAAAGACCTTCACAGCAAAATAATAAGACTGGGCTACAAAGTGATTTCAAGGCCAGTCTGAACTGCATAGTGAAACCCTGTTTCAAGAAGATTCAAGATTTCAAGATTAAAAATAATTTATAAGGGGCTGGGGATTTAGCTCAGCGGCATAAGCGCCTGCCTTGCAAGCAGGCAGTCGTGAGTTCGATCCCTGGTACCGATGAAAAGGAAAAAGACAAAAAAAAAAAAAAAAAAAAAGATTTCAAGATTAAAAATATATACACACACACGTATATATACATATATAAAATACGTATATATTTTGTATACATATATATAGACGTACATTTTATATATGTACATATACATATGTATTTTTTAGTGTATCTTTCTTTAGTGTATGTATAGATGTGTGTGTGTGTGTGTGTGTGTATGGACACATATATCTCAAGAATGTGTATATATGTACACATATATGTATATATGTACACATATATCTCATGTCAAGACCAAAAATATATATGCATATATACATGTATAAAATATATATATATGTTTATATGCACATAAAATTATATGTATATATGTGTATACATATATGCACATATACAAAAATATATAAAATATATGTATATACACACATATATATATATTTTAGTGCGTGTATCTTTAGTATATATATAGATGTGTATATATACATGTATGTACATATATCTCATATGATTCAAAACCAAAAAAAAATCTTTCTTTAGTGTATAGGTATATAGTATATATATGTGTACACACACAAAGATTTGTATATATGTGTGTATGTGTGTGTGTATATATATACACACACCTATATATACACATCTATATATACACTAAAGAAAGATGTTTAAATATTAGAAATCATGTATCTGACAAGGGAAATGTATTTAGAATATGCAAAGAACAAAGTTAATAGCTCACTTATAAAAAGACAAGTCAATTCTGAACAGACATTTCCCTAAAGTAGGTGTAAATGGCCAAAAAGCATATGAAAAGATGGTCAATATCTTTTGGATGTTGGAATATATATTAAAACTACAATGAGATATCACTTCATACTTACTAGACTGACTATCATTGAAAAGACAGTAACAAGTGTTAGCAAGGATGTGGAGGAATCAGAAGTCTTATAAACACTTGAGAGAAATGTAAAATGCCACAACAGCTTTGGCAAACACCATAGTAATTCCTCAGCTGGTTAAACACTGAGTTGCTATGTGATCTAACAATTCTATTACTAAGTATATACACAGACAAATGGAAACGTATGTTTATATAAAACTTTATATATGAATGATTGTAATAGCATTATTTATGATAGCTGACAAGTAGGAATAAACCAAACATCATCAACTAGAGAATGGATGAAGCGTAGAATATGTGCAGTTTGGAGTGTCAGGCAATAAAAAAGTATGAAGTATAAATACTACAGTATGGACACATTTCAAAAATACACTAAATGAAAGAAGCCAATTACAAGGCACTACATACGCTATTGCTCCATTTATACCAAATGCCAGTATAAGGCAATCTATAAGACAGAAAGTTTAGTGGTTGCCTAGAGCTGGGGGAAGGACAATTGGGGGTAATGAGTAATGATTATTAATGGACGTAGGATTTCCTTTTGGTGTGAAAAAAAAATTCTAGAATTAATTGTGATAATCATTGCACAACTCTGTAAGTATAATGAAAGCCAATGATAAATTTTAAATGAATGACTGTATCATGTAAATATCTCAGCAAAGTGGTTATTAAATATATATCATAGATATGTAAAAATAAAACATTTTGTGTATATGTTTTTCAAAGGAGATAGTGCCACAATGAAAATAATCATTTTTAAATGATAAAAAATATTCATCAACAATATAACTATTCTATATCTAGTTGTTTTCTTCAACAGAAGTGATGATTGCCAGGCATAGTGGTACACACCTGTAGTCTCAGCATTCAGGAGGCTGAGGCAAAAAGATCACCTTGAGTTAAAGGCCACTCTGAACTACATAGCAAGACTCTGTCTCAAAAAACAAAAGAAAAAAAGGAGAGGGGGCTTTGATGATTAATCATCCTACAGTTTCATTTTAAATGAGTAGAAAATCTTGGCACTAAAATGTTATATGCTTTAAAGCAATATATAAAAGAAGATGAAGGTATTTGTAGTTTTTTTTCCCAGAAAGTATAACTTCTGAGAGGAAAATAATTTTTAAACATGTAATATACGAATAAGGCCACATACTCACACTATTTTGTCACTGCAAAGAGCTTTTAAGACAAGCCTAGCATCCCTTTCTTCCTCATATCGAGGTGCTCACAGGCTGCTTTGTTAAGATTGGGCACTTCTAAACCACATGACCCCATGAATGCTATCTTATCATATCACAGGTTCCTCAGACTGACCACAACAACTTAAATCAGACAGGCAGCAAGCAACACAAAGTCTTTGACACGTACTACTAGTAGGGCATTTTCAGCTGTCCCTTTGTGGGGAGAGAAAATCTGATTATCTCATGTCCAACTGCATCTGCGAGATATGGTTCACGAAAAGCACATGATTTACTGCACTCAAGAGTTCCAACCACAGCTAAAAGTTTTTTAGTTTTTGTAAATCTGAGAGAGCTAGTTATTCACCTTTTACAATTTTTCCTTAGTAAATTAGTGAAGCATATTTCACATGTTCCTACTTTGAAAAGCTGTCAACAATGTATTACTTATTTATTTTTTTTTTTTACTTATTTTTTTAAAAACCTAGTATTTAAGAATTGAATTAAGGGGGCTGGGGATTTAGCTCAGCGGCATAAGCGCCAAGCAGGCAGTCGTGAGTTCGATCCCCGGTACCAATAAAAAGGAAAAAAGACAAAAAAAAAAAAAAAAAAAAAAAAAAAAAAGAATTGAATTACTTGGTCTAAAAGAGAATAATAAATAATAAAGTCTGAAAAATCCTGGCATACCTGCAAAGACTGAACTTTCATATTTAAGAATATAAAGTATTAAGAAATATGGAGGATTGGGTAGCTTACTTATAGCAAAAGCATATTAGTCTAAAAGATTCAAAATGAGTTTCAAACACATCCCATGGGCCAAGACCCTAAAGGAATACAATCTCAAACTATACCTAAGTATCAAAGAAGTATGTTGTATTTTAGAGATTTCCAAAAAAGTTTTACCCTGGCCTGGGAATGCAGCTAAGTGGTAGAGCACTTGCCTTGCATGTGAGAGGCTTTGGGTTTATCTGTTGTACAAAAACAGTAACACCAAAAAACCTCCAACACCCTATTAATGAACAAAATTGAGCACTTAAGCCTTGAAATCTGAGTGACTCCAAAAGTTTATCAGATTTTAAAACTGTACTTCATTTCAGCACCCCATAATGTTGAAAGAAACCTACAAGAACATTCTTTTAGCCACTCTAAAAGTTGATAATTACATTTAATACATACTATAATCATGTTAAAGTTTATATATAACAAGTGGCTTTAGACATTTGTATTTCACTTATTTATATGATCTAAGACTATGCAACTAGTATGGTCATGGGAATGTTGAAAATCTCTTCCATTCTTACTAAATCTGCTTAAAAATTGCCACTATTAAAACCTGTCACTGTAGGTTTCAGAGTTAGCTCCACTGTCATTGTCAAGTTGACTGTAATTAACTTTTATTTCCCATAACCAAAGAGGTATTTTCTAGTTTTCCTTGGTTTCTTTCTATCCTCATTGTTACAGTTGTTAGAACCATTTTGAAACAAATTATCAGTACTAATAAACACTATTTTTATATTATGTTTCAAATCTAGTTATTCTCATATAATATAAAGTAGTACTATATTCTAAAACTTTCCATCTAGCCAGGTGTGGTGATACACACCTATAATTCCAGTGCTTGGGAGGCTGAGACAAGAGCATCACTGAGTTCAAGGCCAGTCCTGGTTACACAGTGAATTCAAGGCCAGCCTCAACTACAAAGTAAGACTATGTTTCAATGTCCCCCTACTCTCAAAAAACCCTCACTATCTAGTGCCAGAAAACTCAGAAGTACTCCAAAATTAATGGGGACATAGAAGAAACAACAGCAATGACAATGGAACCAGTTTAAAAGCATTCTTACTAAAATTTGCAACAGTCTAAATATTAAGACAATTGATAAAATCCATAAGTTCCTATTATTACGTTAGGACTTTCAAAGGAGACAATGGAACACTAAGTTAAGAAAGACGCAATCCTTGCATCAATTAATCCACAATATAGCTACGCCCCTAAGTAACATGGGAGATATTAATTAGAATAAATGAAATTTAGTGCTATCTCTCTTTTCTGAAGGATTACTATCAGAGACAACCAGATAGTCTTGACAAATTTTTCCATTTTTCTTTGTCCCACTAGACTGCAACTTCTTTGAGAGTAAAGATATAGTATACATACTTCTCATGGCATTAGCATAATATGAGAAAAAAAAACCCCACATAATATGGTTTATCATTCAGGTCTGACATAACAATTTCAACTACTGTTCTTTGACTAGAGATATGTCCCCTGAGATATTTATTGGATCCTTTAATTCCAAGTACCAGACCCAAATCCCTAGTTTTAGGTTGATACTATGTTCTCTAAATTGACCACTTAACCGAGTTTATCCTACAGATACCCCAACAAATCTTTTGGAAAGCATAGCTTATCTGAAGACCCTTCTTTACTTTTTCTAGGTTCTAGTGCCTTTCTTCTCTTCACTTTTTGATTTTTTTAATAAATGGTTTAATAATCTCATTTTACCTCTTTCCCACCAGACCTATCTTTTCTTCACGCTGTGATGAATCAACTTGTGCCTTAATTAAATTACCACTACTAGAAGCACATATTTTTATTAACAACTCCTCCTTCCCTCCCTCTCTTCAGCTAGCAGGAACATGATATGCAGATGCATATAACTGTACAAAGCCTTTCTCTCTTTTAAAAAGAAAAAAATTTTTTTCAGTACTAAGGATTGAAGTAGGGCCTTGAACATGAAAGGCCTGTTACATTCTCAGTCTTTATTATTTTTGTTGCAACCGCGTTTCCCTGAGTTGCCCATGCTTGTCTCAAACTTCTGATCTTCCCGCCTTATCCTCCCAAGTAGCTAGGATTACAGGAGTGTGCCATCGTGCCCAGGTAGATGCATACTATCTATACAAATAAAACATAAAACTAGGAAGTGGTCCAAAATTCTTAGGTAAGGTATATTGTGTGAAATCATTATAGTTTCCCTGAATGGAAACATACATAGCCTTAGAGATTAGAAACTGCCAGAAGTTTGGCCATCAGTTAAATTATAAACTCTTCATATTGACCATATTAGACAGTTAAGCTAATTTTGCTAACATATCCTTGAATAAGGTTATATTTCCTAAGTAATAGGCATATACAAATTGGGTTGGTTATTTTTATCTAGTTTTATGTTTCTTAAAATGTCAAATTTGGCTAGAAATCTCAGTTGCCTCTGCGTTTCAGAAACTCATTTAGGCCTAAAAAGCTCTGATTTCAGGACCCTCTCCCTCTGGAAAAACAAGAACCACTTGCAAGATCAAATCACACAATTCCCTAGTGTTGGGTGGAATGGAAGCCCCGACACTGCTCAAGCAAAGATAAGGGATGTAAAGTTAGCCAGCTGATAAACAGTTTATGGGAACTAATTTTATGACACATGATGAAATGAACAGATACTTTGAAGAAAAAGAGACACTAAAGTTCCCAGAGCTGATCCTGGAGTGTCATAATGTGAAACCCAGCAATAGTATTATTCTTTGTTCAGAGTGATATTAGACTGCTTGGGTTTGTTCAATCTCAATATAATTGAAGATATGGATAACTGCATGTATGTTTAAGTATATAGGATTGATAGCCATATTTTTAAGTTTTTGTTGGATAGTTGAACAGAACTGGTTGCAATCTCACTGTTTGAATCTCTACTTTATATGCTCCACTTTAGTATCTTGAATAACTATTTGTAAGAGGACAATCTGTAATCATCAACTAGTGATTTCTTATTGTTTATTTTTTTCATTGAAAGTATGTATTATTTCTACCCGCATTCTGTTTAGTCTTTCTTTAAATAAAATTAAAACAACAACAACAACAACAACAACACATTACAGTACCCAGTGCTGATCCCAGAGTATCATGATGTGAAATCCAGCAATATTATTATTCTTTGTTAAGAATGACTTTAGCCTGCTTTAGTTTGTTTAATCTCAACATAAATGAAAACATGGATAACTGCATGTATGTTTAAGTGTAAATGTAAGTGTCAATCCTATGATTGACAATCATATTACTAAATTTTTGTTGGATAGTTGAACAGAACTGTTTGCAGTCTTTGCTGTTTGAATTCCCATTTTATATGTTCCACTTTTGTATCTTGAACAACTACTTGTAAAAGAATAGTATGTAAACATTAACTAGTGATTTCTTACTGTGTATTTTTTCTCTGAACGTTTGTATTATTTCTACCCATTTTCTGTTTTGTTTAGTCTTTCTTTAAATAAAATTTTAAAAAAAGTTAACCAGGTAGTAGTGCACTCCTATAATACCAATACTCTGGGAGGCTGAGGCAGGAGGATCACAAATTTAGGGCTAGCCTGAAGACCGTGCTTCAAAATATAACATAAAAAGGGCTAGGGATGTAGCTGTGTGAATGCCCTGGCTTCAATCCCCAACAAATAAGGTAAGAGTGGTATTGTATTATATTGTATTTTTTTGGTATTGGAGTTTGAACCTTACACTTGTGAGGGAGGCACTGTGTCGCTAAGATACATCCCTGGCCCCTAAGAGTGGAATTTTAATAACTAGACACTGAGTGCTCATTTTAGAGATTAATTTCTTTTAATCTAGTTAAACAGCTTTTTTTTTTTTTAATGAGTTGGGCATGGTGGCATAATTTGTAATCTCAGTACGTGGAGGAGCAGAGGAAAGAGAATCATTGTGAGTTGAAGGCCAGCCTGAACTATGCAGTGAGACCTTGTCTCAGAAAACAAACAAACAAACAAGCCCAGCTATCAAACTCTACTGAAATAATATGTGCCTGGTAAGTATATCAGCAGGGTTACAGCAGAGCAGTGAGATGTGACAGATCAGAAGCTAGAATGGTTGGGCATCAGTTGCAACTCCTCCACTAAGCAGCTGCGTAATTTTGAGTAAGTTCTTAACTCTCAGGTCCTCAGCATCATTTATCAAATGAAAAATGAGATAAATTTCAAGACTTGTAGTTTAAAAGGTTTATGAGTCTTATATCTCAGTTTTATGCATCACCATAGTTTGGATTTTAAGTGTCTTTATAATGCTCTAATTAAACAAAAAAATTTAAGGAAATTTGTTTTCCACTCTAGGAAAATATTTTTCTGCTGTAAAAATATACATGAAAGTCCACAAGACATTTTTCTTAAACATTAACATTTTCTAAGCAATTCAACCATTAGCGCCCATCAGTACAAACAGAAAATGCTGTTTTTGATTCTACTTTTTGTCTCTAGAAATGTGCTACTGCTGTCAATGCAGTTTGTGGTTAAGAGTGTCACTTTTACTAGCGGGACATTCTGGAAACTAGTAACATACCTAGAACTTTGCAAACTTTAAAAGAAAATGAAGACTGGTAGAAATAGGCAGTTATAGAGAAAGCATGAAGTTAAAAAACCAAAGACAGTATCATTCAGTATGAAATGAAATGGGAAAAATAGCCACCATGTTCTATAGAATCAAATATTACACTCTTTTTTACCTTAAATATGGACATCAATTAACCATTTTCAATGAGTATTTAAAAGATTTTTTAAAAAAAATTCAAGCTCAATTTTTGCTAATTTGTTTTAGGTTGGGAAATGCTAAGACAAAATTAAAGAATATAAAGGAGTATACTAAAATCTAACTCTTAAAGTTCCGTATTTCAAAAATTATACTCTTTTTTTTGAGATATGGTCTCAATATGTACTGCTCTGGCTGGCCTTGAACTGACTATACAGCTCAGGTTAGCCCTGAACCGCAAGTGATTCTCCTGTTTCAGTCTCCTGAAATTATAACTGGGATTATAACTATGCACCATCATGTCCTGCAAAAATTTCACTTTAATTGTACTCTTACTATTCAATAATATATTAAGTACATTTAAGACATTAAAAGTACGTGGTAGATATTTAAATCTATAGCTCAGGTACACATTAGGCAAATTTTTGAGCATTAAAAAATTTGAGTATTTAAATATAAACATTATTCTAAGCCAAAGTTCAGTTCAGATTTTATTTAGATTTAGTTAAAAAGCTAATTGACTACTTAGTGATAGTAACAATAAAAGAGGATCCCTGTTAATGATATTTAACTTAAAAAATTGCCTAACAAAGAGAATGGCAGAGAAACACTGGGTACTAGAAGTCAATACAATGATACAATGATTATTTCTAGAATCAAAGTTTGTGTATTTACCTGATTTGTTGTTTATAGTATACTACAGCAGCAGTTGCTCTTCTATTTTTGGATGCCAGCTTGGTCATGAAAAGCTTACATTTCTCTCATTTCTTAAGAAAAGGGGGTCTCAGTAATGTTCAGAATTAGGTCAGACCATTCCTCTTTTTCTTTTTAAAGACAAGGTCTTGTTACACATATCAGGCTGGCCTTGAACTTAGCACCTAGTTTAAGATGGCCCTGAACTCATGGCAATCCTCCTATCCTCCTGACTCAGTCTCTTCCCAGTGCTGGGATTACTGTGTCACCAGTCTGGCTCGTTCCTCCTAAGTTATCTCTCACATCCAGTATTCTTCAATAAATGGTGATGTTAAAGAAATCTTTTTTTCTCTTTCACCTGAGGTTTTCAAATTTATTTGGAAAGTAAAAATTTAACTCATACAAAAAGAGAACCTTCTAGTCCTGCTAGTGGCCTATGGATTAGGAAGGATGGCCCTGTCTATGTTTCTTACCACCTGGTTCCTGCCCTGGATCTTCCATCCCCAAGTGCCAAGGACCATGGCCCCCAAGGCATCCTGCTGCTGCCAGAAGAGGATGGAGACAGATTATCCTATTGTGGTTTCTTAAAAGCCCTCTTCATTTTCTCGTGGCGTCTTCAAGCTAGTTGTTGCTTCTGTCTGGAATGTTCTTTTCATAGAACTTTGCAAATCAGTAAGTTCCTTGACAGAATTCCTATTTGAGTTTAAATGTACCTTATATACAAGTTACAAACATCACTTATTTGCTAAAACAAACTTCACTAAGTACCTACTACCATGTCAGCATTGTTCTAGATGCTGGAAGAAAGTATTCAGTAATTAGGGAAACACAAATTAAAACCATGACACATTAAAGACACATAGAGAAATCTCTGCATATCCATAGAACGGCTAAAATTGAGAAGACTGCTAATTTCACGTCAGTGAAGATGTAGAACACTAGGAACTTTCTTCATTGCTCATGCAAGTGCAAATGTGCATAACAATTTCAGCAGTGTTCTTAAAGATAATGTTTTTACAATGTTTTTAAAGACAAAACTGAAAATAACACAAATATGCATTAACAGAATAACAATGATATATTTATACAAAGGAAATGATACAGCAATGAAAATGAATAACCTACAGCTGATTTTAAAATGACAGAGTAAAAAAATTTTTTTTTTGGTGATACGGGAGATTGAACTCATGACCTTGCGCTTGACAGGCAGGCACTTATGCCACTGAGTTAAATTCCCAGCCCCTATAGAGTAAAATTTTACAGTGCTGACACAGAATACAGACTACAAGAAGTAATTTATATAAAAGTTCAAAAGCTTAAACTACTATAAATCAAGATTATTGTTAATTTTCAGTAGGGAAAATAATGGTTGGGATCTGTTTTTCTGGACTGGATTATAATTATCAGAATGTTACTTTGTAATGATTTACTGAACTACAAACTTGTAACACTTTTTGTGTCCTATGCCTCTAAACAATTTGTTTTAAATTTGCTTTTAAGTTTTCAATTTTTATGATTATGAATTCATTCTATTAAAGAATATTAATAACAATAACAAAAAAATCTCAAACTAAGTCTCTCCTTTATGAAGAAGCAATAGAGAAAATGTTTTGTTTTGTTTTTTGATAGTACTAGGAATTGAACTCAGAGCCCTGAACATGCCAGGCCAAGTGCTGCAGCAATGAGGTGCATCTCCAGCCCTTTTCATTTTGAGATGGAGGTCTTACTAAGTTGTCTAGGCTGCCCTTGAATATGAAATTTTACTGCCTTAGCCTTTCTGATAGCTGGCACTATGGATGTGTATGGGCATCACCATGCCTGGCTGCTGTTTAGTTTTAACATCAGGAATAGTTCTAGCTAATTGGCCAGTTTTTATCATATAGGCACTCTGAAATATTAGACTAGGTTTCCCATTTTGTATTGTACTGGCTGCTGAAAACCTGAGAGCCAAACATATGGCCTACTAACAGGACATACATAGGCATACAATTTTTATTGATCTTATTTTGGGTTCTGTATTATACTTCTCAGTTGTTTTTCTTACAAATTTGTACTTTGCCATTTTGTAACATTTGTAAATCTGATTAATCTTAACTGTGACAAGGAAGGATATTAAATAATAAAAATGCTTTAAAGGGTATTACATGCCAATAATACCAGCACTCAGGAGACTGAGGCAGCAGGACTGCCATGAGCCTAAACTATATAATGAGACCTTGCTTCACAAAACTTAAACATACATACCAAGATTTACCTTCACTTCATCCTAGTTTAATCCATTGTAATCTAATTACAAGTCCTGGTCCTGAATTCCAGTTTTTGCTATTCACTAGTTATGTGACTTTAGACCAATTATTTGGTATCTCTGAGACTACCAAATGGGAATGACTAATAATTCTTACAGGATAATTATGAAGATTCAAGTAATTATCTATAAAGAGTTCACATCTGGCTTAGTAGCTCCCACACAGAAAACAATAAAAATATAGAAAAATTATATAGAATAAGCTAGGATTTTATATAAAATACAGCTTGCTTTAGAGAACAGAAAAACTACTAAGCAAATGGAGTTAGACTACTTTTATGCAATTGTGAGGACATAAAACACTTTATTATGACAAAATTTAGCAAACTTGCTTAACAGAACCCCCCCCCCCCACAGTCTCACTATGCAGTGCAAGCTGGCCTTCAACAAACAATGCTGCCAAGGCAAGCCTCAAACTTGCAGCAATCCTCCTGCCTCAGCCTCCCAATTGCTGGAATCATAGGCTTGTGCCACCATACCTGGCTTCAATTTTTAGTATAAGCGAACTATCCTTTGTTTGAAATAAATTTATTCTTAGAATACCCATGTACTACAACCATCTCATTATAATTAAAAATAAGTGAAGACATCTGTATTACAAAAGCACTTTCAAATTAACTGGTCAGCATGCATTTTCCCATTAAACAATACTGCTATAATAATGAGGCTCCAAAAGACTCAGAAGTTCATTTAACTGGCAGATCTGGTTGAACCATAAGATTTATTTGCCAAGTTGGCTTCTAAACCAGAATATTTACTTTCTTGTATGTCCCTTTCCTGCATGTAAACTATGTGCTTTTAGAGATCAGCAGCTGTAAGAAAACACTATGCTACAAAGATAGGTGGTTTATTAATTCCTGAAACCTGTAATTTTGTTTCATATTTCTGACATAAAAGTTCCAAATGTTCAATATGTCTGAAGAATTTCATTTTTCAAAATCAGCCCAGATGTTATTAGACTCTTATACCTGTATATTTCCAAAAAAGCAATATAGCATTTGGTAGTTGGGCTTGCAGTACATGGACTAGGAATCACAAGGCCTGAACTAAAAAGAAATCCCACCTCATTCACTGACTAGTATATCACTATGGGGAGACATTTAATCCCCAGAACTTGAGTTTTATCACATTTCTCTAAAATGTGAATGGTAATCATGCTACCTTGTTCAAAGGACCATTGCAAATATTAAAGAAATACATAACAGAATTATAACAGTGCTGTGTCTAGCAATGAGCAATAACTGAAGCTATTATACTATTTTCACAATATATTACAGTTTATTTATATATCTATTTTCACTATAGATTTTGAGGCCCTTGAGAGTTTCTTCAATCTTTATTTTTTAGTTCTAGATCCAGGGCCTAATATATAGCAGGCACTCTGATGATAGGCAGAAAAACAGTTGAATTTCAGACCCAGTTCTTTTCTATAGGAACAAGAGTGAAAAATAAGATTTAACCTCCCCCTTGCTACGTCTACGAAAGCAAGAATTGACAATGGCTTCTGTGAGGGTTTTATTTTCTTTTGTTTTGTTTTGTACCTGGGATCAAACTTATGACTTTGCACTTGCTAGGCAGGTGCTTACGCTGCTGAGCTAAATCCCCAGTCCTCGGTGAGGGTTTTGACAAGGTACAACAGGCTCCAAAT
Organism: Cavia porcellus; assembly: GCF_034190915.1. Taxonomy (NCBI): domain Eukaryota; kingdom Metazoa; phylum Chordata; class Mammalia; order Rodentia; family Caviidae; genus Cavia; species Cavia porcellus. The sequence goes on from NW_026947484.1 coordinate 114,329,302, forward strand.
TTTAAAATTTCCACAGGAAGTAGGCAGATTTAGAAGGAAAGCTAGTCAGGTAGTGAGAAATCACAGGGTTCAAATAAGAAGGCACTAGGATGGATCACAGTAAACAGCAAGAAGTAAAGCTAAATCTCTATTTCCAATGTCAACAGGGAGAAACAGAGTTCTTGTGGCTAGGTCAACTGCATGATTCACTTATAGAATGTATGCAAATTTATGTCAGGGAGGAGCAACAGTTAAAGATTGTGTATTATTAACTGCCATTCCTAAGATTTAGACACAGATCACAGTTTTTCTGTTCTAAAAGAAGAGGGCAATCTAGATTTGATCTTGGCCCAACTATTTACTGCTTGTATAATGGTTGGAAAGAGCTCGGGTGAATGCCATTTGTAAATCTCAGTTTCCATATCTATGCATATCTCAGGGTCAGTAATAACATGAAGTGTCTGACAGCTTAACCTTTAGTACTTCACACAGCTGACTATGCTAACGCTGTCAAGTTGTTAAAATAGGCAACACTGTTGTATCTTTAGAAAGATGAATCTGATGAATTCTCTCAATAATTTCCTTAAATATTTAGTGAGTATAAAAAACAGCTAACCAAATGACTATTAACAGTCACATGTTCAAATACAATACTGTATTAATATTTCAATGTAAACTTTCCTCTCGAAAGCTAAAGATTCCAGCTGCATATGATGGTGGAAACCTGTAATCCCAGCACTCTGGAGGCTAAGGCAGGAGGATTGCTTTGAGTTCAAGACCAGCCTGGGTTACAAAGTGAACTCAAGGCCAGCCTGAACTACATAGTGAGACTCTGTCTCAAAAAGACAGAAGGCCAAAGATTTTGCCAGATTCTAAATATATACAAATGCTAAACTGAGATTAGATGGATTTTGATTGTTTTTTTAAAAATTGTAACGTTTTTATCAAAATATGAAAGTAATGGAACAAAAAGGTGACACTATAGTTAGCCCCATTAAAAAGGCTGATCTGACAATGTAGTAGTAATTATAACAGTAGTAACTTTACTACAACCAGAATCTTGGTTTGAAAACTTTTCACTTATTTACTTTCTCTTTAGTGATAAAACTTTAAAACAGGTGAATGCTCAGAAAGCTTAAGGATGAGGAACTCCCAACTAAATATCCATAATAGTTTTATAGTACTTTGTAAATTCAAACTCTTCTAACTTTAAAGATTCACCATAATGATTCTATCTAGTCTACTCTTACTTCCTGCTACTCTTACATTAACCTTTCAGTAAAATCTAGCCCGCTTTAAATTCTTAACCCTGTATTTTTACTCACTTTTGACCCCTCGTGTGTGGTATAAAGGTAATATTCTTCTGAGTTCTCTCCCATGACTTCTGACTGGGGCCTACTTAAATCCAGGACTTTGACTACTCTTACCTGCAAAATTACTACCTTATCACAAACTGTTTTAGTCTTTAATTTGTATGATCTAGCTCTTCCACAATAGCAAATTTTACCCTGTTCATTAGTTTTCACTTATGTATCAGGTAACAACCTACTATTGCAAGTCCCACACTAAAAAAAATTCCAAGTTAAACATGTGGTTTTTTTTGAGATAAGGTTTCATTATGTAGCATAGGCTGGCCTTGAACTTGCAGCAATCTTCCTGCTTTAGCCTCTGAGTGCTGGACGTATAGGCATGCACTGCCACTGTTGCCCATGTGAATTATTTTATGCAAATTTTTTGAGGGGGCGCCTTTTATGAGACAGGGTCTCGCTATGCAGTTCAGGCTGGCCTTGAGCTCACTTTGTAGCCCAGGCTGGTTTCGAACTCTCAATGATCCTCCCACTTCAGCCTCCGGAGTGCTGGGATTACAGGCGTGAGCCACTATGCCTGGCATTTTATGCAAATTTTAAAAGAGGAAAATATTTTTAGTAAAGACATATAGCAGATACAACTAGTATCTGCTGACTTAGTTTTTACTTAGCTAAAAAAATAAAGTCAATCTAGATATAATTTTCTTAGCCTCTTGACTGCTAAAATTAAAGGTATATGCCACCATGCCTGGCTGAGAACAACTTCTGAACACAAGAATGATTAATAGAGTTTTCAAAAGGATAAGGATTTCCAGAAAATGCTTATTTGTATCTCGTTCTTTTACACATTTAGGTAAAAACTTTATAAAAATGCACATAAAATAGGTAAGGATTATATATGAGATTCTGAACTGCTCAAATTTATCATGGCTAAAGATTAACCCTACATAAATGACTCCTAATATTTCAAAACAAACTGAACTAGATCTTAAGATATATTTTTATGTTTTGTTTCTTAAGTTAAATTTACTCTTAGATTGAGTTACCTCTAGGAGGTATTGCCCAAAAACACTCAGACTTCAACTGAAGGGTGTAATACCAGGAAAAGGTAGTGTCTAAACTTTTTCCTTTGAGGTTTTGAGTTCATTTATTGACCAAAATGAATTTCTTTTCTTTTTTAAATAAATCAAGTTTCTACTACTCCTTCATACATCATTACTGTAAATGAACATTATTTTACAAAGATTCAAAATAAGAAACATTACATTCATGCTGTCAGAAAATTTAGTAGAAAATAATAAAGAAATCGACCAAGAGCCGTATTATAAAAGTATCCACCCTAGTCAAAACTCATTCATATAATACTTAGTAAAATTCTGAAAATTTCATGGGTTGAATCGTATAGCTTCTAGGTAATGCCAGTTTAAAAAGCATTCAAATACTAAGAAATCTGTTAACTGATATTAGGCAAGTATCCTTTTTTGCAATTACAGTACTACCACCATGAGAGGGAAAAGAGGGCAAGAGAAAAAGACTTCCCTCTGTATACAAAGTAAGTACCACAAATCTATTCTACAGATATAAGACAAAATTTGGTTTAACTAAAGTAAATACCTAGACAACCTATCCAGAATTTTCAGACCATAATAGAGAATAAAATATTTTCCATGAAAAGATTAATTTATCATTTTAGGTCATGATTCAGGCTTAAGGAAATGAATCCTTTATATTAGAACAGAAGGATCCTTGCTAAAAAGACAATATTCTAAAATGTTATATTAGTTCAGAATTTACAGATAAAATTTAGCATGAAACACTCAGCTTTACGACCCATAATAAAGTGCTGTTAAATACAGAGGAAGGAAGAAAGAAATATGTGAAGATCAAAACTTATCACTTACCTCATGATTCAGCTCTGCTATCTGATCTTTCAGTTCCCTAATGTACTGGTTAGAATCAGACTTGCTAAGCTGTCCTTGAAGTTTTCCTTCTTCTTTCTGTTTATTATAATAAAACAAAGCAAAACAAGAAACAGTTTTCACCACATATACTCAAGTGTTTCAAGATACAAGGCAGCATAAACACGTACCTTTTAATTAGCTGAATATGATCAAACCCATTCATAAAACTATCTTTGAAAATAACAGTGGATTAAAGTGAGTATTTCTGAGTAATCCTTAATGGAAGTTGTTTACAACTCATACAGTTTACAAAATGTACCTTTTGAGAATCTTAAGAAATCATTTATAAAACAAGTCTTCTGATGAAAAATTACTCTAGAATTTCAAAGCCATTTATCTAGTTGTTTTGTGGGCAGATGTTTCTCTATCCAAACCATAATGAGACTCCTGAAAATGTATTGGGGAATTGCTTTGGCATGAAAGGGACAAAAGGAGAAAAGAAAAAAATCTCTAAATCACTTTAAAAGAGAACAGTTCTGAGTCTCCTTGTGTAATTAGCTCAGAAACGTGTACTGGCAATCTAGATATTGATTAAAAGACAATCCTAATACTAAGAATTACTTTTCAAAGAGTAGTGAAACCATTTTCTAAGGATATAGATTACAAAGAGAATTTTTATGCCACCTGAAAACTGTGAATTTTTTAGAAAACAGACACTTTCAGAGTGAAACCAGAATTGTTTGTGATATCTCTAACATTATAATTCTGAAGGTATGTATTGATATTTAAAAAATGTTGCCCTGGGAATTTAGCTTACTGGCACAAGTGCCTCCCTGACAAGTGTGAGGTCATGAGTTTGATACCTGGAACCAAAAAATAAAAAATAAATTAAATTAAATTAAAAATTAAAAATGCTTAGAAACTCTAATCTGGAGACATTCACTGAAATTACAAAATAACCCCAGATACCAGAAGAGAATGGACTTACTTTTATAGCTGCCAACTTCAATTTCTTTCCAACCACTGTAAATAAAGTTTTCTTGTGTAGTCTCCCCATGAAGGTTTACACACATATAATCAAATACATGAGTATACAGATACTTGTTCTTCCCCATAAAACAGACTATAAATGCACTGTGCAGTATCTCTTAATAATGAAGATTATTTAATATTAGACTTTAGAATTTTAGTGTTAAGGCGTGTGTATATTATATAGTCTGCCAAAAATGTATAAACATTTCAGCAGTTCACTATACTTACAAATGCCTAGAAGCTACTGGCCACCACTTTGAGTATCTCTTGTAACTGCAGAGGCCAAAGCTAACTTCTATTAATCTCATAATGCCTCAATAAGCTTAGTATTGCCAGGCTGAGCTCAAACTTGGGGTTTTCCTGCCTCCGCCTGATAGAGTGCTGGAATTATAGGTACGTGCCACCACACCAGCTTAGGCATTTTGAAAAGAGGTTTTAAAATGTGTCTGAGGTCTTGTATCATTGCCTTGAAATCAGTATGTTGTAATGAAGAATGGTTTCCAATGCAGAGATTCTTCTTACAACCTTTTAAGATCACAGTAAGAAGGGGTCTTGGACATCTTCTGGCTTATACTTCTGACTGCAGCCAAGCTCACTTGCCACTTTCTTCCTACATACTTTCTCCTAACATCCTTGGCAGGAAGAAGTGGAACTGTTCCAGCAACAAGAATAGATAGCTATCCTGTAGAGTCAGAGTACCCATCCCACACTGCTTTTCTGAGTTAACTATTTTTGCTATCTTGTCTGTTATTCAAATCTTGCAAGTTATTCGTATGTAACTCCTGTTACTTTTCTTTTGGCAACCTGTCTCAAAAACCCTTTTTTTTTAGAATACCCTCTCAAAAACCCTTTTTTTTTAATTAGTTAAGTGAACTAATATTGGTGTAGCTATAAAAGCATGGCTATAGCTTGTAAATGTTTTCTTTATATATATAAAAACAAAACTGGGACATGATCATTTAAGCAAAAAACTATCTTCCCAACTACTATACTCCAAATATGCTAGGCATTTTAAAAATATGCAAAAGAGGTTGAGTGTGGTGGTGCGTGCCTGTAACTCCATCACTGAGGAGGCTGAGGCAGGAGGATCATTGCAAGTTTGAGACTAGCGTGGGCTACAAAGTGGGCTACAAGCTCAAGGCCAGCTTGAATTGCATAGAGAGACCCTGCCTCACAAAGACAAAAAAATTTAAAAATAACAATAAAATAAAATTTAAGAGACAATTTATTATTTTTAGTCATAAGCCTTAAGAAAATAAATTCTTCTTTTGAAATTTTAGATAGAAATCTTAAATGACCCAATGACCAGAGAAAAGGCAGAACCAGGAGACCAGCAGAAATAGTCAGAATCCTAATAAAACATCTCTGAAGTCTTCCTTGTTTTTTCACTTATAAAAAATAAAGTCCTTTTATTGTATAGACCAGTTTGAATATACATTTCTGACATTTGCAACCAAGTACATATTAATAGCTAATCTGTATTGAGCATCTGTGAGCCCTTCTGACTTGAAATTCCCTAAAGCAATTAAATCCCTATGCCCACAAGAGGGGGAACTATTTATACCACTGAAGCTCTAAAAGTTCATCACCACTGGCCCATAGCACTGTTGTATGTAAATGATTTAATATTATGCGTATGAATAATTAGATGAGGATCATTCATCATTCATCTGACATTACATTCAGTTATCCTTTTGTGTTTTCTGTTGTCTTATTTTGGTATCATATATTCACTGTCTTGACTGATCAAATGAAAAGCAGAATTCATTAGTAACAAGATGTGGGTAACAAAATTATAAGGACAAGGTAAGTTCTAATATTGTAAAGCAGTAATTAAAGAAAAAAGACCTTAGATTGAAAGGCTGTAGAATTCTGTCCTATAGGGAAACTGCAATGAAAAAAAATTCTGGCAAAATAGGAAATCATTAAATCCGTTTCACAAAAAGCAAATCAAGTGACTCAAAAGATGTTTCCTCCTAGCTAAAAAGTGTTATAGCACTTTGATTTCTTGAGGAAAGGCAGTATTTGGTGAACAAGAGAACACCTAAGAAATTTCACAAAGAAATGTTTTTAACTTAAAAAAACAGCCCTGAAAATATGCTTGTGAAAAATCAAAGAAGTCTTCTTAGATTTCATGATCTTCAAAAAGCTCTCTGAACTTCTTTTCATTAAATAAAGGTCAAAATTTCAAAGAGAAAAACCTTCATATATTTAAGTCTAAATGTATGCAGTTGTCCTTTTCAATACTTAAATTAACATTATAAAACATAACATTGGGTTTCTTCTGCAAGACTTTTTTATCCACAAGTTAAGACTATGATGCACATGAAACTATGCTGTGAAGATAAGATAGAAAAAGTAAAACAATTTTTAATGTATACTGAATAAGCTGACAAAAGAGGAATAGGTGATAAGCAACTCCTGGCTCTAGAAGTGACAACTGGACATGACAATATCTCATCATACTTGTCACACAGTAGTGGCATACCAGTATGACAAAGATATCAGCTAGCTAGCTCTGCATTGGGTATTGTGATTCAATAGTCTGCTTAAGAGAACATAGCAGGTATCTCTAAATTAAAGGTAAAAAGAGGCAGTTTCTAAATACTAGTAAGTTAAAATGTGTAAGAAACTTTAAAAGCCTGTGGTTTTTATGTTCTATGAACACTCTCTCACTTTAAAATGTTAATCTAAAGTGCTTTAGGATTCTCTATGAAAACTGGGTATAAACCTACGTATCAAGAACATACTGAACAATTACTATACTCCAAAAAGTAGATAACGATTTAATTTCACTTGGGATAGTTCATTCAATTATCTAATGTTTTAATTTTTTCCCCCCACATATTTTTATTGCTTTCTGTTTTCAAACAGTATCCACGTGTTTGTTTCTGATAAGCAGGTAGGAAAATGTCAGCTACACTAATAAATTTACCAGAAACCTGCATTTTCTTGAGGTTTTCTTTTGGTTTAGCTGATAACAGCATATTGCAGTTAGCTGATTTCCTAAGTAAAACTAACTGGTAAGTAACAAAGAAAAAAGAGACTTAATATATCAACAGTTCTGGTATTTTGTGCTTTTATACAAAAGACCTTAAACACCTTCCTCTTGTCACATTATAAATGAAACTTTTTATTAACAGAGTGTAAAGTAACAAACTGCACATTCACTCTTGGATGTCTTTCAATATGTTAGCAACTATCATTATGATGTCTATACTCATCTGATTCACACTATGACCTTAAGGCAAGAGTTTTATACATGTGCCTTTTAATTAAAAAAAGACTACAATAACAATTATATGCAAGTTTTAAGTGTATAATTCTAAAGTATAACGTTTAATATAACTGACTTTGAAATGGGTAAAAACTAACATGGCTAGCATAGTGGTTAGATGAATATCTGATGTAACAGAAAAAGTAAATACAGCAAAATATGAGTGGTAGAATGGGGTAGTGGATTTATGGATGTTTACAATTCTTTCAAACTCTGTATGTTTGAAAATTTTCATAATAAAATACTGGGAAGAATAAGTTATCAATACAATTGATTTCCTTTAACCCCCACTGTCTGCTAAAAACTAAGCAATGTTTCACATAGTACTTCATTTACTTATATGAAAAGATGTATGTCTCCAAAATCTTCTTACTGATTTTATCTTTTAAGAGTAAATATTACTTTAATTACAGTTTATTAGAAATGTAAAGTGAAAAGTAATAAAGATTAAGTATCCCTTTTCTGAAAAATTAAGACCAGAAGTGCTTTGAAATTCAGAAAATTTGTGTATTTTGGAATACTTGCAAAACACACTAGACACGACATGAAACTCAAATCTAAACAAGATGTTTATGTTTTGTGTACTCATTCACATAGGCTGAAAGTAATTTTATACAATATTATTAGTTCATCTGCATTTGACTGTAGCCTGTCACGTAAGGTCAGGTGGTGAATTTTTCAGCTGACTTGTAGGGTTGTTACATTTTAAAAATTTTGTATTTTGGATTTTTCAGATCAGAGATGCTCAATATATATCAGAATATCCAAAACACAAAGCCATACCCTATTAATTCCAGCAAAATTCCAAAATCACACTATTTAATACAACCACTGAACCAACTGCAAACCAGATGTGGTTTTCTTGTTTGGTTAACAGGGCCTTCAATCTCATCAACAGGATAATTTCAGTCTAATTGATACTACATAATGGAGGACAGGAAATAATGATAAAACATACTGTAAAATATTATACAAATGAAGTGTCACTCAGTTGCTTCTAAAATTATATTGCTCTAATAAAGTCTCATTTTGAATGATTTAGTTACACAGGCTGAGCTTTCCTAATCTGAAATGCTCATTAATTTGAAATGTTTTGAACAGTGGCCCCTGCCCTTATGTGATTTTGGGTAAGGAATATACAACTTGTATATGGATATAAAATTCATCTGTTAGCCATCTTAACACAATGAGGGTAGAACTGACAAAGGCAGCAGAACCTACAGAATCATGGTTAATGGCAAGTTGGAGCCCAAACCAAACTTTTCCTGAAGCACATTACACATCCACAGAATTCTTAGTTACATAAGCACTAAACTCTCTCTATTATTTCTACTAATTAAAAGGATTTTCTGTTATCTGCAATAAAAATATACTTAATAAATATTTTTAAAAACATGGTTAAGTAATAAACACTTTAAAAATATGGTTAAATCCATACAATAATATGGATAATATAACCTAACAAAAAAATTTTTTTTGGTCTTTTTGAGACAGGGTCTCCTTATGCAGTTCAGGGTGGCCTTGAGTTTACTTTGTAGCACAGGCTGGTCTCAAACCTGCAACAATTCTCCTACATCAGCAGGCTGAGTGTTGACATTACAGGTGTGCACCACTGTGTCTAGCTTAACCTAGGAAATATTTAAAACACTGATTTCCAAAAAAGATGGCAGAGAAATATCACTTTCAAAATTTTATAAACATATTAACAGATTCTACTCTGATCTACTGCACTATCAAAATCTGGGAATGAGGCTTGAAACCACCTGCTTTGAAAAATACACATGATGTGAGTCTGACATAGCTAGTGTGTAGACCTATGCTTAAAAGGTCCTGGTTTTAATGAGATTTGAAAAATAACAATTTTGGGCCAGAGAAATACAGCATCTATACCTTGCAAGTACAAGGTACTGAAGTTCGATTCTCAGTACCTGCCCAGAAAAGAACAATAATAATTTTGGGGCTGGGGATTTAGCTCAGCAGCATAGGCGCCTGCCTTGCAAGCAGGCAGTCGTGAGTTCAATCCCCGGTACCGATAAAAAGGAAAAAGACCAAAAAAAAAAAAAAAAAAAAAAAAAGGAAAAATAATAATTTTATAACACTAATTTAAAATTCTATTTGTGTGCTATTCATATGCATAATAATATACCATTGACTTTTTAATAGGACGACTTTGTCCTGTTCACTAAAAAATCTCAACTAATTATTTTCCTAGTTTAGTTATTAATTATAGATTTTAGTATACTTCTACATGTAAGAAATGAGTATTTCTTTCTATTACTATCACCATAGTAAATGTGATAAATGACCAAAATTCAAACATTACAGTCTTCACACTTCCAAGAAAATATGTTTTAAAATAAAAAGAGGAAAACAGTTAGGAGTCTTTAATTCCTTTCAATGCTACTATTTCACTTCACAGTATTTCCATGTTAGTTTCAGCTTGTCAGTTCCCTGCCTGCAATCAGCTCAATTTTGAACTCAAATCCTTTTCTTAGCTAGCCCAGTTCTCAAACAGAAAATATTATTGTAAAGTCTGGTAATATAGTGGAGGAATTAACAAAATATTTAGGATCTGAGAAAATTCCAAATCTATGACTCTGATCACTAAAAACTCAGATAATTGCTTTTAAGAATGAAAAAAACTCCAAAGATCTGGGGGCCAGCAAAATAACTTTTAAACATTTAAAAGTATCAATATCTGAGAAGAGATATGAATATTAATGAGTGAAATATTTCAATTCTTTATTTATTGGGTAACAGGCTGGGATACTACAAAAGCTATGTTTTCTAATGTCATACACAGATATGTGTGGAAGAACTTTTGGTAAAGAGCAGCTAAGTCTGGCATTCAACTCCTTGAGCTGTTTCTTAATAGGGTTTGCATTACACATTCAAGTATTTTATCTCCACAATCATGAAGTTGTAATCAGAGAAAGCATGAGGAAGACACAGAATGTGCCCAGGATACATATGTCACATATACATTGCAGTTTATTGAAAAATCCATAAATGTTGTGGTCTGCAGGGAACAGAAAATGATTATGTGCTGTGCAGTGTGTATATGGTAGTATATGAAGTACAGCAATTTTATTCAGAGGTACTTTCACATTAAAAACTAAGCTAGAAATTCTTGAAGATTACGGAGAATTGAGAGAAGTTTTCTCTGTAGTTCTAAGCAACATGTTTTTGCATGTGATACTGCAGCAAAACCAAAATGAACATGACATTAAGTTGCTTTGAAGAAGAGTTTAGAAGAAAAGTGGGGGCTGGTAGTACGTAAAAAAAAAAATAATGAGGTATGAGAAAAGAAGAACAAGAACCTTGGGCTTATTTAAATGCATGAATTTAGCCAGGATAATTTTTTGAAACCAACTATAATGAACATGCCTAAAAGGCCATTGTTGTTTGTTTCTTTATCTATGTTTTCAATGCTGGTTGTAACTTACCCTATCTTGCAACAGGAAGGACACTTCCTTAGACAGGAAGATAGCTGATTTTAAAAGCTATATTTTAAACCATAGGCTTTTAAATACTACACAACCAGACTATGTGCCTAAAAGTTTTTGGTGCTATTGAGAATTTAATCAGTTAATGTACCAGGTGGAACAGCTGAGGTAAAAGAAAGTGTTCTAAACTAGGGAAGCAAATATATAAGCATTTAGTCTTTTATTTACATCTTATTAAATTTCTACCTATTTTTTAGTTTTCAAAATTTTCAAATTTATAGAAGAGCCGAAATAACACCCACAGTACAATGACAATTATATGTACGCCTTGCAGTTATATCCTATATTCACCAATTATTATTTTGCCACATTATCTCTTGTCCCTTTTCTACATATATGTTTGAAACACACATCTTTTCTAAAGCATGAACAGAAATTGCAGCTATCAAGACAATTTTAATTCTATATACTTCAGCAGATACTTTCTAAGAATAAGAAACTGTCCTACATAAACAAATGCCATTATAATACCTAAATGTAACAGTAATTTCATAATATCACTGAACATATAGTTCAAGTTTACCAGAAAGGACTCAAAATGTTTTATTATTCTCTAGATTCAAGTCAAGGTTCATGCTTAATACTTGGTTAAAATCACGTTACCCTGTTTTAATCTACAATAATCCCTCAGCACTTTAAAAAAATTTTTCATGGCATTCTAACTTTTTTGAAGTCTAAATCTATAGGCGTACATTGTTCAGGCTAAAAGTGAAAATTTTCCTCCTCCAACAAAATTGTAAATAAAGTACTATTTTTATTACTTTTTTAAAATCAAATAAGTAACACGATAACCTAATAGGCTCACTTGATTAAAGATATAAATATAGATGACCTGGGCACAGAAGCTTAACTAGACTCAAGTCAAAGACTGCAAACATTAATACACATAATACAGCATTCTATATAGTATACTGATAAATACGTTATTCTTTATATATTAAATATTTTGTAAAAGATAAAAAATAATTATTGGTAGTTACAGGTTTTTTTGGTTTTGTTTTTTTGAGACAAGGTCTTTCTGTATAGTTCAGGGTAACCTTGAACTCACTATCAGCCCACGCTGGCCTAAAAATCACAGCAATTCTTCTACCTCATCTTCCCAAGAGCTGAGACTACTGGCATTTGCTACTATATCTAATTTACCTGTTTAATTTTTAAATCCTGTAAGACACAAAGAATACTCTCTGGAGTTGGGAGTATAGCTCAGTTGTAGTGTGTTATGCAAGACCCTAGATTCAATTCTCAGTACTATCAAAAAATCTAGAAACAGCCCTCTATCTATTATTACTTTGATTACACATAAATGCCTCTGTCTGTCATGATGTGTGGAGAGGATGAAGGAAGTTTCTATTCCATCTCTTTGCTCAAAATTCATTTAATATCCTGTTCTTGGATACGGATCAGAATTGGTAATAGATACACTTTATTTTCCCCCAAAGTCCTGAATTGACTGGCCTGTTATTTTTATCATTTGTCTCATTGAAAAAATATTCTATTGACTAAGTAGATGATTTTAAATTCTGGGAAAGCACAGAGTTAGCACAAAATACCCCAAAGAAAGAGAGGTCATACTATAAAAGCAAAGAAACAAGTAACTACTCATTAAGTTTTACCTTGCTAGGTGAAACAGTGATCGTGTGTATGGAAAATTATATAGCTGAAGAAAATATGATTCACCTTCTGAAGAATGGAATTATTATATTTTACTACCCTCATATTCCACTCATGGGAGTAACCTTACTGAAAGATTCTATCTCATATTTGTTTTTTGGCTTTTTATTTCTTGGTCATATGCATGCATGGTGGTAGAGGGTACTGCAGTTTGAAACTAGGGCCTTACAAATGCTGGGCGACCACTCTGCCACTGAGTTATAAGCCCAGCATTTTTTACTTTCTACTATGAGACAAGGTCTCATTAAGTTGCTCAGGCTGGTCTCCAACTTGCCATCCTCCTGCTCAGCCTCCAAAGTAGCGGGGCTTAAAGGTATGTACCACACATCCACTAAGTCCAAGCAGGTGATCTTGTGCAGTTAAAGTAGCGACTGTACCATGCTCATAAGGAAAGGATATATATTGATGTGTTCTGCTTGTTAATAATAAATTGTATCATACTAGCCTAAGTTGAGATCTTGACAAGTCCTCTTGCAACAGTGTGAATCAGGTAACAAAACTTTTGAAGAATTAGTTCCAAAAGGCCTTTCTGAATCCATGTGAACATAATCTTCATCATTGTACTACCTACCACTATTATTTCTCTAGATCTTTCACTTGATAATTATTATAGTTTTGATGATTATTACAATAGTCTACTTCCTTTAGCTACTTTTTCAGATTTGAAAAATAATAAATTCTCTTTATCTGGCAAAGTTCCTTTATCTGTATTTGTCTTTGCAGGAAGCTTGAACTATGCACAGTCCAGCTTCACCAGGTTTAGGGGATTAAAACAGACTCAGTGGTAAGTTCATTTGTCAAGTACCACACAGATAACCAGGAAAAAGCCAGATGGAAAGGTTAGGTTTCATTCATATATATATATATATATATATATTTTTTTTTTTTTTTTTTTCCTTTTTATTGCTACCAGGGATCGAACTCACGACTGCCTGCTTGCAAGGCAGGCGCTTATGCCGCTGAGCTAAATCACCAGCCCCTTAGGTTTCACTCTTAAGTGTCATATGCTTTGCACCATTACATATTACTCTAATATAAACCACACTTTTGATTTGAGACACAGCAAGATATGTACTAGAACTATTATTTCAAAATAGCTGTCATGCACATTATTCATGTATTTTTTCTTGGGCTCTAAGTTAAGGATGTTCTTTTAATTTGCATATTTGAATCTTCCTTAATTTCAGGGAATTCTTGTTCCTATCTTTGAGTAAATATTTTTGCCATTTGTTTGGGATATCCATTAACCCTCTGTATTAGATTATCTGTCTAGCATTCATGTCTATTAGCTAAGAGTTTGCTCTGCTGCTATTACTCTCTGCGTTCACTATGATTACTTTTAGCTTCTCTCCAATAAACATTTCATCTTTCAACATTATCTATTGAATGGACTTCTTTTTGTGTGTATAATTTCCGCAATTATGTATTTAGGTTCAACACTTTTCCTCAGAAATCTTCATTTTCACCTCATACTATTCAATTATCTTTTGATCTCATAATTTTATTGAATTTATGTTGTTTTATAGTGTGAAGCCATTGTAATTCTTACCACTGAATTACTTTGTATTCACTCGAATCATTTGGCTTATAAATAATATTTCTATCCATGCTATAATGTCATAAAGCAAGTTGCCATTCCATTTCTTTTCATAATGTTCATGGTAACTGTCTATACATTCCAAATATTCTAATGATTTGGCTGACATTAAATCTCTGCTGTTCTACAAATCTATTTCTTTTGGCTTCCACACTCAAGCTTGTTCTCATTTCTCTATGGAGGAAAAAATAGCACAGGGAAAGAAAGAACCTGGCTAAGCAAGAGTTCTGTTTACTTTTCTGATATTTTGTTAAGAATCTTATGTCAAGGGGCTGGGGGTTTAGCTCAGCGGCGTAAGCACCTGCCTTGCAAGCAGGCAGTCGTGAGTTCGATCCCTGGTACCGATAAAAAGGAAAAAGACAAAAAAAAAAAAAAAAAAAAAAAAAAAAAAAGAATCTTATGTCACTTAATTAGGGGATAACATCCCCAAATCTAGGTATTAGAATCCAGACAGTTTCTCAGAGACACTGTGTTGCACCAGATTCACTTTAGTTAGGAATCAAAGGTATTCAGAGCAGGACACAGTTGTGTAGGCTTGTAATTCCACTACTCTGTGAGGTTGAGCAAGGATTTCAAGTTCAGGCCTAGCCTAAACAATTTAGCTAGACCATGTCTCAAAAAAAGGGGGGGGGGGCTGAGGATGTAGCTCAGTGTGAAGACTCTAGATTTAATGCCCACTGTGTGGTTGTGACAGGGAGGAGGAGGGAGCAGATATATATTCACTTTCTTAGTTCTCTCAATGGTTTGTTCTTTACAGAAGTTTCTACCATTCCTCAGTCAGAAAGTTACATACTTATTTTCCTTCCCTCCCACCGTTGGGACATGAATGAGTTCTCTTAGGATTTTTCTCACCTACAAAGTGTGGAGTAAGAAAGGAGGGGGCAGACATGAGTTTAGAAGACAAGTTGCTCTAGTATTGCTTCTTTTGTTAGTTGTTTACCTTTGCCTTCCACACTCAAGCTTGTTCTCACTTTATTGCATTAAGTCATACTCCTTTTCATCTCGGGATTTCAATGGGAAAAGTTTTTACTTTTTTAAAAAAACTGTAATTTTTCTAGTGCAGGTACTTCTAGGATCAGATTCAATCTACTTCTGGAGCAGTATTTATTTAAATAAGTGATGTTTTGCAAAAAGTATAGATGCTCTTCAACTTATGATGGGGTTATGTCTTAACAAATTCAATATAATTAAGTAAAAGTGTGTGCAATACACCTAGTCTAGCAAAATCATAGCTTAGTAACAGTATATTATCAAGCACTGCTTGTTCACCTTTGTGATTGTGTGGCTGACTGGCAGCTTCGTATCACAATTACTGCCCACCACTGCTAGGAAGTCTTATTCCAAACAATGCTCACCCAAGATCAAAATTCAAAGTCTGGTTTCTACTGCATGCATATCTTTCACACCATCACAAACATGAACAATTTTAAGTCAGAGGATTGTTTATATTTAGAATTTGTACCTGTTCTTATAGCACAGACTGTTACTTGCTTGTATATGATTGTTTTCTCCTTCCTAAAATTTATTCAGGACATAAGGAGTAAAATAAAATAAAATAAAACCAGGTACTAGGAACATAATAATATGTAAGATACCGTTCTGATAGGTGTTTGTGGAGAAATGAAAGTTAATTTTTAAAGTGAATATAATTTCAGACACTGATAAGGGTCATAAGGTGAGACATGATGATACGGCAGTGTAACTGAGTCAGTGTAACTCAGTCAGTGTAGAGGAGGGATCCATTCACAAAGGTGATGAGGAAAAATCTCAGATTTAAAATAAAAAAGAAGTGGTCATGAGAATACCACAGCTCAGTACTGCAAATGAAGAAAAGAACAAGAGCAAAAGCCTTAATATGGCAACTGAAAGAGCAATAACAGAGCAAAGGTCAGTGTTGCTAGAAATAACCTGTAAAACAAAATGTGATTTAAGATACACCAGAGAAACAGGCAGGAGCCAGTCAGTGTAGGAACTTTAAGGTCAGAGAAAGTAAGTCGCACTTTTGTTAGGTTTACTAAGTTTGCTTTGTTGACTTTTTTCCCCTGTATTTAGAAATTCTAATTATTTTTTCTAACAATGATTATCTTGAAAGCTATTTAAATACAAACACGTTTTAAAAATTAAAGTGATATCACTTAATTAAAAAAAAATGAGTACCTACTCTCTGTTCTACTTTTTGTACCAAGTTCTTCATGTTCACTAGAAGGAATATTTCAACAGTTTGAGGGGAGTCACTACAGACATTTCAAATGTATTTAAATAAATATGAATTAATATAAACACATGTACATTGATACACGTTTTATATTAGAGATGTACATATTTATATGTATTAAATACATATATTTAATGTGCAAATACACATAGTCCTATATAGTTGTTTTTTTTTTTTTGTCTTTTTCTTTTTTTATCGGTACCGAGGATTTAACTCACGACTGCCTACTTGCAAGACAAGTGCTTATGCCGCTGAGCTAAATCCCCAGCCCCCCATATAGTTTTTAACATGTGTAAGTAGACATATGATATACATTTTGCTCATAATTTTCTTTTCTTTTTACTTTGCATGTCTTGTAGGTCTCTATTGTTTTTGAAAGATATACAACTTTCTAGATAATGGGTATATCATAGTTTAATCATTCTCATACTGATAGACAGCAATTTTTTAAAAAGTACAATTCTTGGATTAATCTCCAATAACAACAACAAAAGCTGAATGTGGTGGCCCATGCCTGTAATCCTAGCACTCAGAGGAAGGCTGACAAGCCACACTCTCCTGTGAGTTAGAAGAGAATCAAGAAGCTAAGTGGTGCCCTCCCGTGAGCCAGCCAGCACTCAAGCTGGGAGAGAAGAGCACCCCAGCTGCCATCCCCATAAGCAACCAGCTGATTTGGAGAAACACAGGCTGAGATGATAGCAAGTGAAGTAAAAACCAACTTAATGCTTGAAAAAAAAAAAAAAGACCACAACAAAAAAGACAAAGAAGAGGAAGACGAAGATGACAAAAAAAAGATGAAGAAGATGATGAAATCAAAGAAAAAGACAACAATGAGGACAAAGAAGGAAGAGAGAAGGAAGCTGAGGGAAGAGGACTTCCATGAATTAGTGGTCAGTCTGTGCTACACAGTGAATTGAAGGTCATCCTGAACCAGATAGCAAGACCCTGTCTCAAAAAAACACTGTATTAAAAATAATGTAGGATTAATGTGTTAATTTTACAAAGTTACATAAGAAACACAAAAGGAATCCAAAATAGAAGAAAAATAAAACGGGAACTAAATAAAACATAAACAAGATGCCTTATTTAAACTTGCAATTGCTTACTAGCATTACATGGGCTGATTATTTCTAGATTAAAAAGTATGTATTGACTGTGGGAACTACTATTGGGTTCTTTTTTGTAAATTTTACCTAGGTATCTAACAAAACACCTAATTTTCTGCTGAAATTTAGAATTTATTATTAATTTTACACATTAACTTTAGCATATGAAGTAATGAATATGAATATGGGTATGGAGACACACGTCTATAATCCCAGCACTTGCTATATGCTGCCAAATCCCAGCACTTGGGAGACTGAGGCAAGAGGACTGTCAAGAGTTTGACGCAAGCCTGCACTGCACAGTGAGTTCAAGGCCAGCCTGAACTACATAGTGAGACAGATCCTGAGTCAAAAACAAAAAAAAGCAATAAATACTTTAATGTCTGTTAATATTTTAATCCTGGCAGTTAAAGTTAAAAACATCATTTATAAATAGATGTGCTACGTTTAAAGAATATAACAGAAACAATTAGTAATCTCCCTATGCTCTTTTCATAGAGATTTCAAAATAAATCTAAGGTTATACATAGGATGTGGGTTTTTCTCTGGGAGCAGTATTACAGAAGGTTTGTGGTATTAGAAGGGTCATGACACAATGAAGGTTGCTTAGACTCAAATTCAAGTGTGAAGTTTACATTTAAAAATACTTCATGTTACACCCACAGATGAAAAATCTAACAAAAAGAGAGATTATGGTACATAAATAGTCAAGCTCTCTCTTATAAAAGTTAAACCATTTTAAAGACAATATAAAAAAACCTGTTTACTGTTTTTAAGGTTAAATAACACTTTTTCAAAGCTACATTATGAAACCAGGTTCAACGGTCACAGAGGCCAACATTCTAACTTGCAGCACAGGCACAATTTTAAGCTCTAATTTGTTATTTTCAATTCACATACTAAAGCAAAAATCTCTGAAGCAAATTGAAACTGCATATTTAATTACCATAAAAGAAAACCCAACAATTTGATTAAATCCCTGACAGTTGATAAGTAGTCACCATAGTTAATCAATATACCATAGTGAAACATCAACAGCAACCACTAAGCTTTAGTAAGTTACTACTGATTTCTACTTAGCCTCAAGAAAAATTAATCAGAACGATAAATGTGGTAAGTGGTAGCCTCTCCATGACTTCAAGATGACTCATTTGAAACATCTAAAAACAAATCATACTCATATCATGTACTACTGATAAGTTTTGATAATAGTTTCCTGTACTTTAAAGTCCTGGACACAAAGGTTTGAATATTCTTTTTAGTAACCAGAAAAATTAAAAGTACATATAAGAATCTTTAAAAGGTAATGTTACCTGAAAAACATACAAGGCAGGAAAAAAATCAAAAAGAAACACACACAGTGTTTTAAAGTGATGCTTTACAGAGCCAGTTAAATGCATACATGGAAAGATTAGCAATTATAGTTAGAATTTGTTCTTTATAAATTGTAGTTTACCTGAGAATGAGTCAATTTTGTGACCAATTTACCTCATGTTCTACATAATTGCATGAGTTCTTAAAAAACACGAGATCAGAGGCTGGGGGTTTAGCTCAGCGGTATAAGTGCCTGCCTTGCAAGCAGGCAGTCGTGAGTTCGATCCCTGGTACCGATAAAAATGAAAAAGACCAAAAAACAAAAAACAAAAAAACAAGAAACACAAGATCATATAAACCGGAAACGGGAGCTGGGGATTTAGCTCAGCGGCATAAGCGCCTGCCTTGTAAGCAGGCAATCGCGAGTTCGATCCCTGGTACCGATAAAAAAAAAAAAAAAAAAAACGAAAAAGACCAAAAAAAAAATAAAAATAAAAAATAAAAAATAAAAATAAAAAAAATAAAAAACAAAAAGGGGGAGTAAGCCAAGGCCTGCCTCCAAAGGCGCGGTTATCTATGGCATTATTCACACACAATTTTTTAAACTTAAACAGTGAAAATTGCTCCCCAGCTATGGCACATTGTACCCCATCCCCAAAAAATAAAGGATGGGTTAGATGGAAAGATGTCCTGACGGGACAATGGATGGGCCCGGATCCGGTAATCAGCTGGAACCGAGGCGCGGTTTGTGTTTTTCCGCAGGGACCGGGACGAGAACCACTGTGGGTCCCAGAGAGGTTGACGCGACAAGTCCCTGGACTGAAGATCAGGCCTGTTCCACCAGAGGCCAACCGCAGACCCAACAACAAGATGAGCCCTAAAAGAACTGCAGGACAATCCCTTTTTGGGGAGCCTGGAATGGCTTGCTCCCCTATGATTTACCATTGTTAGGTCCCCTGTGCTCCTTGCTTCTGCTCTTACTTGTAGGACCATGCTTGCTCCGATGGGTCACATCATTTATTAATGGGCGCCTTGTGGCGGCCCGGCGTCAAGTACGCCTGGTTACCCATGCGGCCCTGGCAGCAGCCCGTGATGGGCACAATGACCCCCAGGCTTACGCATGGCTCGCTCGACTGGCCTACGACCGGGTCTAGATGTGGCGGGTCTTCCGCACTCCTTCCCTATTGACACCACACAGCAGGGTAGGTGAGTCAATGACGGGTAAGAGCGTGCCTCCCCAGCACGACTCGACCTAAGCCAGGCCCTACCCCATACTGCACGAAAGCCGCTGGATTACTAGAATCTGCCCAGATCTAGATGTCTCTCCGAGGGGATCACACGGAGGGGCATGAGTGCATGCCTATGTGCATCCAGGTTCCGTCCAGTTCACTCCTGGCCCTGGAAAAAGGACGAGGGTCTCAAGGCCTTGGCGGACCCAGGGGCGGCCGACCAGGGTCCAAGCCAAGGGCCTACGGTGGGCCTCAACACAGGGCATAAGCCTCTGCACTCAATCCAGGGCGGGCTGCGATGCGTACATTCATTCAAAATAAATAAAATAGGGGGAGATGTTGGGAGCCGCGGCCGAGCCCGGTCGCCTTACTTGGCGGACGTGAGGCCTGTAGGAAAGAGCAAAGCCTGAGCTAGATTACCCCTCCCATCGAGTGAGCCAAAATGGCGCCTGCTTCCTGCCCCCTGATTGCCCTGGCGACGTAAACAACCCGCTCTGTAAGATAGTCTGCCTAGCAACAACTGATGTTAGCCAATCAGCCCACATCGCGCGCTTTGAACTGTTTGGCCACTGTTACCCTATAAAAGTAAATGCCTCTCCTGCCACGAGAGAGAAGCACGAGAGAGATAGAGAAAGTCCACCGGTAAGAAAGGACTGGTGGCAGAGCAGAGGCCTCGCGGGGCCCACGCGGAGACAAATAAAGACAAGGTTGCACATCGTCAGAATCTGTCGTGTGTTTTTCCTGCCGGACGGGAGCGACACCGACAATTTCAGATTTACAAAATTTCAGAGTCCAAATAAACCTATTTTCCTCAATTATTAACATCTTGCATTAGTATGCCTTGTAATAATTGATGAACCAATATTGTTACATTACTAATTAAAATTTTCTTTTCCAAAAAAAAAAAAAAAAAAAACAAAGACCTCTTTTGTTGGCCTTTTTCCTAACTTGACACTTTCTCTGTTCTATCCAAGGACGACTTTACATTTTGATGTTATGTTCTTCAGGTTCCTTCCGCTGTGACAGATTTTCATATTGCTTATTTTTCATGACCTTAGCCACTTTGAGATGTACTGTTTAGATATTTTATAGGATTTCCATACTGGACGTTGTGTGATGTTCTTCTTGTAGTAAGATCAAGGTTATAGGTTAAGAAGGCTACAGAGGTAAAGTGCCACTTTGACTGCAACACACCGAAGATACACATTATCAATGTGATTTATGACTGCTGATGCTGACCTTGATTACCTGGTTTGATTACACCTGGCAGTGCTTGTCAGGTCTCTCTACTGCAAAATTGAGCTCCCTGTCTCTGTACCTTCCATATAGTACCTCTTTGAGGGAAGTTACCATGTGTAGTACACACTTAAGTACAGAGTTATACGTTCCTTCTTTAAGGACGGTGTCCCAAAAATATCATTTGGAACTCTACATACTTGTCTAGCCTCATTTATTATTATTATTCAATTATTATTTATATCCATATGGACTCATAGATACTTAAGTTAAACTGTGGACTAAATCCATTATTACTTTAAATATTTCCCCACTTCAAATTTTTCTATCTTTGGCCACTGGGAGCCTTACAGTGAACACTTCTGTGCCTTAATAATTTGCCCTTTACTTGTGGAGTTTTTGCTTTGTTTTCCTTCAGCACTTCCTTGCTTAATGGGATGATAAGAGGTAACCAGCTTATCCTGATATTTCCTGTCCCAGCCCTAAAATCATCTATTTCTCTGTAGTAAAGAACAGCATTTGAAATCAAAACCTGAATGTTACACTGACTTGGTGGTATATGCCTGTAACTGTAGTACTAAGGAGGCTGAGGCAGGAGGATAGCTGTGAATTTGAGGCCAGCTTGGGGTAGTTGGTGAGACTCAGAAAACCAAAAAGGACAAACATGCAAAGTCCAAACAAACCAAAAGCCACAACTGAATGTTAGGTATACATAAGCTAGTTTTGAATACTATCAACCTTCCTTCATTAATTCTTAGTTGAGATCTTCTTGGGAGAGCTGCATAATAACCTTCATTTTTAGATATAGCAAGCCAGGCATGGTGGTACACACCTGTAATCCAAGCATTTAGGAGGCAGAGGCAAGAAAATCACTACAAGTGCGAGACCAGCCTGGGCTACAAAGTAAGCTCAAGACCAGAATGAACTACATAATGAGATCCAGTCTCAAAAAAAAAAAAAAAACAAATAACAACAACAAAAACCAGATACAGCAATATTTAAAAACATCTCTAGCTACTTTAACAACATAATAAAATTGGATACCAAAGAAAAATCTCTGAGAACTTCAGGGGAAATTTTTTTAAACAGAATTTTATAATCCCTCATGATGAGGTAGCAAGCTGAGTAAAATACCCTTATCTACCTAACTTCCTTTGTGAAAATCAGTGTTAAAAGACTAGATGTGTTTATAAAATAGCTATTTTCTCAAACTTAAAATTGCTTAAAGTAGAAAAAGTCTTCAAAGAAAAACAAACATTTCATATTTAAGTAAGTTTCTCAAAATAGAAACTATAAACAATTTACTTCAGGGGGGAAAATCTTAGGTAACATAAAGATGTGTACTAGCTAGGACTGGGCACACAAACTATCACCTACTGTGAAACTACTAACAAATCAACTCAGGAAACTGGAAAGTACAAATTGCTTAAACAGCTTTATGGTAAACTCCAACACTTAGTTGTCCCATTGTAATTTCACCTAATTAAAAATATAATATTTAAAATTAATAGTAAAGGTTTTATCATTTCCTTTCCATCTCTGTCAGATACATGCTGATCTGAATACACTGATTTAAACCTAGCTCCTGCGTTTTATGTCAGAACAGAATTCTGAGTGGGTGTTTTTAAACCAAGAGTGGTTGGGGTATTGCCCATCTGAGGCATCCCTAGAGGTTATCTGTTGGGCAAACTAACGAAAGTAGGTAAATGTTACTGGGTACCAGGAAAAGAACCAAAAGTTGGATTTGAGTAGATTCACGGTGTTTTAAAACTTTCCATTACTTGTAACAAGGAAGGACTAATTTAAAGTTGTGCTTAACACACAGAAAACTTTTAAAGTAGTTAAGTCAACATGCTTATCTTTATAACACTCAAAATACAAATTTAATTCCAGATAAAATATCAGAGGCTTGGGTTCAGTTCTCAACTATTTCCCTCAACTAACTGAGCAAAAATGATTATCTCTATCTTTGTTTCATTAGCTGGAGAGTGGAGATATTTCTATTTATTATTAATGTAAAAATAAAGTGCTCAAATAATTTTTCTGAATCAAGGTGGGTTTTTGTTGTTGTTGTTGTTTGAGACAGGGTCTTGTGTATTTAATGCTGGCCTTGAACTTACTCTATAGCCCAAGCTCACTTCAAACTCAGAGTGATCCTCCTGCCTTAGTCTTCCAAGTTCTGGGATTCAATTCAGTTTTAACATCTGTAGTAGGGTAAATATCATCTAATGACTTCAATGCACAATACCCTCCAATTACTTTCTATATTACTCAGACAAAGGCCAAATAATTAGGCTTTATATAATACTTCTAACTTCTCACATTTCCTCTACTTCCTCTGTGTCACTCTATCAGAGTCTGCTCATACTCATTCTTTACTGTAGACCCTTTGTCCTTAACTCTTAGCAGAGACTTCTTCCCCTAAATCTGCAGCCTCACTTGTTTTAAATTCGTATTTAAATGTTCTCTTCTGGGGATGAATGTGATTGAAATACATTATTTGTATGTACAAATTATTTTTTAAAAATGTTCTTTAAGGGGGCTGGGGATTTAGCTCAGCGGCATAAGTGCCTGCCTTGCAAGCAGCGGGTCGTGAGTTCGATCCCCGGTACCGATAAAAAAGAAAAAGACAAAAAAAAAAAAAAAAAAAAAAAATGTTCTTTAAGAAGCAAAGTAAGTATTTTTAAAGACAAATAAATAAATTTCTCCTTTTAATGAAACTATGGACCACATTATTAAAATACTAAAGTCCTCACACTCTTGCCACTATCCTTCCTTTCCTACATTTTTTCACTGTATTCAAACGTCTTCTCTATTATACACTATATGTTTCACTTATTTTGTCTTTTTTCCTACTGTTAAGCTCAAGGAAGAAAGAGAATTTTGAGTCATCTTCACTAATCCTGAAAAGTGTTTCAAAATAGTTACTGGCACAATACTAGGTACTCAATAAATCTTTGCTGAATTGAAATTAATACCCCATTCAAATTCTAATTTAATCTATCCTTTACATGTGGCCTTTTCAATGTTAATTCTAATTGATAGTTCAAGAAATAAATCATTACATACTCATTTTTTTCAGTAAATAGGCATTTTTCTACTATCCCTAGTATGCTGATGTTAGAAAAATGAGGCAAGTAATGGTTCTTACTTTTTTTTTTTTGTCTTTTTTGAGACAGGGTCTCGCTATGCAAGTTCAGGCTGGCCTTGAGCTCATTTTGTAGACCAGGCTAGTCTCGAACTCGCTACAATCCTCCCACCTCAGCCTCCCCAAGTGTTGTCCTTACTTTCTTTCTTTTTTTTTTTTTTTTTTTTTTTTTTTTGTCTTTTTCGTTTTTACCGGTACCGGGGATCGAACTCACGACTGCCTGCTTACAAGGCAGGCACTTATGCCGCTGAGCTAAATCTCCAGCCCCCCTGTCCTTACTTTCAATATGCTTCAGTTGCACACAGTGAACAGAAGAGCTGCAAAAAACTAAACAGCTATAATATTGTAAGTCAGACTGAAAACAGAGTTTTACAGCAGATGTCAAAGGAGTTGGAATTATCAAAGGAGGCTGATAACAACAGGTCAAACAAACTGATCATTGAAACAATAAACAAGATCAAAGGAAGGAGGAAACAGATCCTGAACAAAACGGGATTAAAGATTTGAAAGACACTTTACTAGGGTACTATAGTCCAGGTACAGGACCTATATCTCAAGGAAGGTAGGAAATAAAACTACAAAGGTAGAAAAGAATCTGAGCAAGGGTCTGATTAGGACAGCTAAAAGTCAAATTTTGACATAGAAATTAACTGAAAGAGTCTAAGGGATGATCACGGAACTAGCATTAATTTTAGCTGTTACAGCTTTGTTTTGCCATATTTGACTTTATTCTCCCCCCCGCCCAAAAATAATAAGAACTAAGGAGTAAAAAAATCCAAAATGTGTAAATTTTGTTGTTAAAAAGAGAGGGAGGAAAAAAAAAAAGAGCTCTAACGGATATAACAGCAAGTGTGTTTAGGGGTGTTAAATAGCTGACTATATTAATGTTTTTGGATCATTGAACACAGCTGTTTGCAGTCTCTCTGTTTGAATGTCTACTTTGTATTCTTTGATACTGTGATGTGAGCAACTATTTCCAAGATGATAATATGTAATCTATTAATAGGTGATTTCTTACTGTTATGTTTTTTTTTGTAGTTCTGTATTATGTGTAACCTTACACCACTTTGTTTTGTTTTGTGTTTTTCTCTTTTTCCTCTTAAATAAAATTTAAAAAAAAAATTTAGCTGTTACTTTTCCTGTGTAATATTAAAAATATTTAGGCACAGGTTGAACTCATACTCTCTTTCCTCACCAAAAGAATGAAAATACTTACAACTTAGGGAAAAAAGTAGTAGCTATTTTGAATAAAATAAGCTTAAGAGTGTAGAGATTCAGATGGTAATTATTAAGAAAAATCTGACAAAACAAGCTTTATATGACAAAGTAATAGAGACTTGAATGAAGTGAGGTGACTAATAATCGAAATTCATAATGGTAATTGTGAACTGGCAAAAATATTACAATTATATTTGTGGTATTAAAAATTCTTATATATTATGGTACTCAACAAATCCCTCAACTTTCTAGGTTTATAATTCGTTCCCAAATAACCAGGTAGAATGCTGACTAAAATACATCAGTAAATAATTGTCATTCTGTCTGAAAAGAAATGGAGGTAGTACTAAGTTTTAAAAACAATTTCAGGAAAATGTCTAAAATCTGAAAGCTTTAAAATGATGAAGTTCATTGTAAGACTACCATAAGGGACCAGGGATACAGCTCAGTGGCACAGCATTTACCTGGCAAGTGCAAAGTCCCGACTTAAGATTCCCAGTACCAAAAACAACAACAACAAAAAACCCTCTAAGATAAAACAACTTTCAAATATGGGGAGGGGCAGTATTTTAAATCAGAATAATCATATTGGGGTAATCAAGAATTTTAAACAAGACCTGAAAATTTCAAGTTGAAGAATCTTTGGAAAGAAATTTAATAAGCATTAGCCTAAGTTTACATAGTATAATATAGAATGATACGCAGTATTTATAAAAATGAACTTTTTTTCATGTAACATATTTCCTTTACCTAAATATGATGCTTATAAAAGAATAATTTTCATAATATATTAAAAGCAGGCTTTTATTATAGGAACAACTAGTTACACAGTGGAATAATTTATTAAACGGCTTAAAGAGAATTTTATTTATGAGAAAAGGTTTTATTTACAAAGAATTAATATCAATTGGAAGAGGTAATCTTAAAGAGTTTGAAATACAAAAATCTTTCACTAAGTTGAGGCCTCCCCCTAGTGGAACCTGAAAATGATCTCAGGTATTTTCACAACAAAAGAATAATTTCAATGTAATGCTTTTACAATTGAAAAGAAGTTTCATTTTTAACAAGAGGTCTATTTATGGATCTTAATCTGCATTAAATAAATGTTGAACCACTGACCTATTTACTGAAAACAAATTCACTAAATTATTATTACACAAGTTAGCCAGGAAGTACTCAGTCCTAAACCCTAAAAGAAAGGCAAAAATACTTCAAAAGTTATAGTAAAAGATATATATATAGCCATAGCAGGGTACAGAGGAGTACAGAATACTGAAATAACTGAAAGCTGCAGGAGAGGACAACTGGAGTGTCTTAAGCATAGTGTCTTGTATGTGAGGAAATGGGAAGGTAGTGATGAGAAACGAAGCTTAGAAACAAGTTTGTGTAATAACGAATTATAAGTTTGGTAATAACGAAAAGATAAGGATTTCATGCTAAGAAGTGTTGATGTGATTTTGTAGGTAACAGGCAGTCAACAGAAATTTATGTTTCAGAGAGATATCTAGTAACTGTAGAGAGCTGAGGCTACACAAAAGGAAACTGGAGGAGAGGAGGTCACTAAATAGTTCAGTAAGGTGAACCAATGAATGAAGGGAATAGCAGGTAAAATAAATGCTATGAGGAGGAGGGAGACGGAGAGGGGAGAGGAAAAAGATGGGGAGAATAAATGCTATGAAAGACTCAAAATAAAAGGGAATGTTGAGCTATATTCCCCAGAACTTTGTAAAAATTTTAAAATTTTGATTGAAGACAGACACTCAAATTTGCAATCCTCCTGCCTCAAGTCTCCCAAGTAGATGAGATTACAAGGATACATGGACTGCAACTGACAAATGAATTCAGTAAAGTAGCAGGATATAAAAAAAGTCAATAGCTTTACTACTATACGCCACAATGGACTGAGAAACAAAATCAAGAGAACAATTACATTGACAAAAGCTTCAAAAACGAAACAATAAAATAAAACAAAAGAAACCTAAGACTCACTCTAAACAATGATGTAAAAGATCTCTATAATGAAAATTTCAGAAAAATTAAGAATGAATTAAGAAGATACCAGAAAATCAAAAGACTTTTCTTTCATAGACTGGTACAATTAAAACTGTCAAAACAGGTATATTTCCAAAAGTTACCTAAAGATCCAATGTAAACTTTACCACATCAAACTAAAAGTTGTACAGCAAGAGAAATAACTAATGGAGTAAAGAGACAGCCTAAAGAAAAACCAACAAGAAAATCTTCGCCAGCTACTCTTCCAACAGAAGATTAATATCCGACATATTAAAAAATACAAGAAACATAAAAAAACAAATAGCTCAATCAATAAATGGGCAATAAACTGAATGGATGCTTCTTAAAAAGGAAAGTACAGAAAAAGAGCTCAACAGAAATGAGGCAGAGAAGGTTGGAGGTAGGAACAGCTATTTTGGAGAAAACAAGACATCATAATATCTAATGCTAATTTATTATCATTTTGTTTTGAAGTCCCATCAAGCTTTTGTTCTTCTGTCTCCATCGGTCTTAAAGGTTGTATCTTATTGGATTTTATTATATGCGATAATATAAACAAAAACTTTTATAGTCAAGGAGATTATACAGAAACCACTGTTCATTTTCTGATAGTTGATTCTACATACTCTGTAATACTGTCATTCTCTTGAATGGTTTTAGATTGTCTTGATATGTTTGGTGCTACAGTATACGAAGTTATACTCAAAGATTTCAAGAAAAGAGACACTATGTAACTACTTTTATGTTGGGATATCTTGTGGTGAAACACTATTTTGCTCAAATGGTTATGTTTTGACCTGCGCTGTTTTGTTGT
Source organism: Cavia porcellus (assembly GCF_034190915.1). Classification (NCBI taxonomy): domain Eukaryota; kingdom Metazoa; phylum Chordata; class Mammalia; order Rodentia; family Caviidae; genus Cavia; species Cavia porcellus. Next base: position 114,357,865 of record NW_026947484.1, read on the forward strand.
TATGCCCTCTTTTATCTCAATCTCCTTTTTATTATTTACTTTTTTATTTTTATCTTTTTAAATAAGGGAAAAATAAAGAATAGCAGGATATATTATAGTAACCCACTTTGATTTCCTATTAACTTGATTTGAAACCCTGTATTGCTCTTACCATCTTGTTTTGACTGATTTTCCTCTATTCTGTTTTGCTTGATAGTACCAAGTTCGAAAGTATAGGTAACAACTATGAAGACGGTAAGATTCATTATGATGCCCATTCTGGTTGACTATTATCTTCTTTTGAAGTCCTGTAATGTCTCCAATGTTTTGGTTTTATTCTTTACTGTTTTGTTCAATTTTATTATAACTGATGATATAGACAATTCTTTTTTAAGATAGCAAGAGGCAGTATGGTAACCATTATTGATCACCTTGTATTGTGTTTTTACAGTATGTATTATTCCATCCTTTTGATTTGACTGACTCTGTTCTGTTATGTCACATTTGGTTTTACTTTCTTCAAAAAAAAGTAGTAAGAACTGTGGGAGTAATAAAACCCAAAATGTGTAATTGTCATTGTACAAAAGAGAGGAAAAGAAAGTGTTCTAAAGGATATAACTGCATGTATATTTCAGTGTATAAGATAACCATATTACTGAGTTTTGTTGGATCACTAAACAGAACTGTTTGTAGTCTCACTGTTTGAAAGTCCACTTTATATGCTTTAATTTTGTAACTTGAACAACTATTTCTAAGATGACAATATGTAATCATTAATTAGTGATTTCCTGTTTATTTTTTCTGAAATTCTGTATAACTTGTACCCTTTTTCTGTTTTTTTTTCTTTTTCTTCTTAAATAAAATTTAAAAAAATAAAATAAAAAAAAGGAAAGTACATGGGACCAGTAAGTATATGAAAAAATGCTCAACATCTTTAGCCATTAGGGAAAAGTAAATCAAAAGTACACTGAGATTCCATCTCATCCCAGACATGATGGCTTCATCAAGAATAAAATAACAGAGACTGAGGCAGGAAGATTACCACAAATTTGAGGCCAACCAGAGCTACATAATGAGCTCAAGCACAGCCTAAACTACACAATGAGATGCTGTCTCAAAACGAACAAGCAAAAAAAGATATAAATAAAAATAAATGCTAGTGAGAATGCAACAGAAAAAGGAACCTTTTAATACTGCTAGTGGAAATGTAAACTAGGATCGTCATTATGGAAATCAGTCTGGAGGTTCCTGAAAAATTAAAAATAGAGCTATTTGATCTAGCTATACACCACTCCTTGGTATACCCAAAGCAATTAAAGTACGTACACTATAGAAATGCTTGCATACACACGTTTATTATGGCACTATTCACAATAGCCAAGATATGAAACCAACCTAAATGCCCAGTGACAGATGAATGATAAAATGTGATATACATGTAATCACACACACACACACACACACACACACACACACACACACACAGAGTGATACCTCAAAAGTCGACTTTAAGAATACTGAAAAGTTTGAGAATTGAACATAATTTTCCCATAAGAAATAATAGGAAATCAAGTAATTACACTTTTAAATTTTTGTTTTTTGTGGGGTTTTTTTTTGTTGGTTTTTTTTTTTTGGTCTTTTTGAGACAAGAGTCTTACTATGCAGTTTGGCCTGGCTTTGAGCTCACTTTGTAGCCTAGGCTGGTCTCAAACTCATAATGATCCTTTTGCCTCAGCCTCCCAAGTGCTGGGATTATAGGCATGCACCACCACATCTGGCAACTGCTAAACATTCTTTGCAGCAAAGGTTATGACATTTTACACAAATAAATCACATACAAAATAATTACAATGATGAAAGTTTGAACACACTAACACAAGCACTAGATGTTGTCTGGGTGAGAACCACACTCAAGACAGAAGGGTTACCCTTTTGAATCTGTGGCAAGATCTGACACATGACTCACTCTCTACCCATACAGGTTTTTTCAAGTTGGATTTTTGGTTTGATTATTGAGCAAAGTTTCAAACACTGAGCATATGTTTTTTTGAACTTTGCTGTTTAGGTAGTTGAATCTGAGCTTAGAGCTGTTCAACAAATGTTCAACACAAATACAGTATATTGTTTTTAATAAGTGAAATCTATAAAAAGATGGTAAGAAAGCAGAAAGAAGACAAAAGGAAAGGGAATGGGAAAGGGGTATACCAATAATGGGGACATGGCTATGATCAAAATATATGCACTGAACTCCTTCCATTGGAAATTTGGGCAGTATAGGATCAGAGACAATAGGGGAAGGTGAAAATGAATAAAGTATGTTATATGCATGTATGAATCTGCCAAAATGAAAATCATTAATCTGTATAACCAATAAAGAATGAAAAAAGAGAGCATAAATAAAGTGTCAAAAGAAGAAGGAAAGTAAGACCAACCTTTCCCTTTTACCCCACTCCAATCCCTGTACTGTGGACTGCACCCAGGGCCTCAACCATGGTAGACAAGCACTCTACCACTAGTTCTTTTCATTTTCAGTCAGGGTCTCAACTAAACTGCCAAGGCTAGCAGTGAGTTTATGATCCTCTTACTTCAGCTCCCAAGTAGCTGGAATTATAGGTATTTAAAAATCACACCCGGGGGGCTGGAGATTTAGCTCAGCGGCATAAGCGCTTGCCTTGCAAGCAGGCAGTCGTGAGTTCGATCCCTGGTACTGATAAAAAGGAAAAAGACAAAAAAAAAAAAAAAAAAAAAAAAAAAATCACACCTGGCCAGTCAATGTCTTTAGTGATGAAGTAAATTTAAATTAAAACCACAATTAAATTATCAATACATACCCATCAGATTGGCAAAAATTAAGACATGAAATACCATTAAGAGTTGAGGAAGATGTAGAACAACAAAATCTTTCTTATGCTGCTGTGACAAATCTAAACTATTAGAAGCACTCAGGAAAATAAAGATCAATATAGTGTACCAGACTGCTCATAATCACAGTATTGTTCGTAACAGTCTCAAATTGGAAATTCCAAAATGTCCACATATAGAAGAATAAATGACTACACCATGATGTTTTAAAAATGAATTATGTATAGCATTAAAACTGATGACTCAAAAAAGTAATGTTGAACAATGAAAGACACAGAAGAAACTATTCAGTGTGACTCCACACAAAACTGAAAAACTGGGAAAACTGTGTTCAGAAATGCACATAAAAATGACAAAATTTAAGGAACAGTAATGGAAAAACCATCCCAAAAGGATAAGGAGTTGAGTATTTTGAACAGACTTCCTGGGCATAGGCACTGTTTTCTATTTTGACCTTGGTATGTGTTTTTAATTTTATGTGCAATCTTTTAAAATATATCACAATGTAGCTCTATTTTATGAACTTTCTGTATAATATGATTAATAATAAAAGGCTTAAAAATGGTCAGGAGAAACAGATTAAGATTGGAGAGAAATGGCTCTATAAACCATGAGACCTCTCATTTTGGTTTAGTTTTTAAAAGTTAAAATTTTGGATTGTCTGAAGACAAATGAAGAACTGACAGATTCAATGGCTTCTTACTAGGAGAAAAAAAAAGAACTGACAGAGACTGAAAACAGCAAACAAGAAAGAAGAGGGTGAAAAATACGTAGGTTAAAGTCAGGGGAGCGGGGGCTGCAGATTTAGCTCAGCAGCATAAGCACCTTCCTTGCAAGTGTGCGGTCGTGAGTTCAATCCCTGGTACCAATAAAAACGAAAAAGACAAAAAAAAAAAAAAAAAAAAAGTCAGGGGAGGAGAGGAGGGCAAAAAAAATGAAATAGTCAATAATGATACAGGTCAGGGGTCCTAATCCCTGGTCTGTGTGGTCTGTAAGGAACTGAACTACACACTAGGAAGTGAGTGGCAAGTGAATAAGCAATGCTTCATCTGTTTTCACAGCAGCTCTCCATCACTAGCATTAGTGCCTGAGCCCTGTCTCCTGTCAGTCAGTAGTAGCATCAGATTCTCATAGGAGCAGAAATGATTGGGGACTGCTGACATATGTGATAGGCAACAAGCTTAATGCTGAAGAAAATATAATCAGTAAGATTCCAGTAATCACTTTACAAACAGCCAACCACTTCTAACACTCCCAAATTTTATCATCTCATACCTATTAAAATAGCTATCCTTAAAGTGATGAAAGACAAGTGTTGGAGGGGATATGGAGAAAAGGTAACTTATATACAACATTGGTGGGAATGTAAATTATTACGGCCATGAAGAAAAAATTTTTTGGTGCTGGGAATCAAACTCAAGACCTCACATTTGCCAGGCAGGTGCTGTACTGATGAGTTGTATTTCTGGCTCGTGATGAATTATTATGAAAGCTGCTCAGAAAATTAAAAATAGACTTGACATACATTCCATCAATTCCACTATTGGTTACATATTTTTTTAAAAAATCAGTATTTTCAAGATTCATAATAGCCAAGATATGAAACCAACCTAAGTGCCTATAAATGGATGCATGGATTAAGAAAATGCAGTTAAGTGTACACCATGGAATTGTATTCAGTCTTAAAAAACGAAATTCTGTTATTTGTGATACAGAAAACCTGTTAGATAAACCATGATTGATTTCTGAGGATTTTTAAAAAAAGTGTATACTTTATAGGCAATAAAAACATAAACATATATTCATAATATGATTGATTTTGATGAAGATCAAATGATAAGGATAAAATATGGAAAGGCTACAAAATAAAATTGAAATTTAAGGACAAAAGGAAATTTCAGATGGTGAAAAAAAATCTAGATGTTATAATATCTATACCTCTCCTTGAGGGGAAAAAACTACATTGTGGTTTAGATTAAAAAATATAATTAAAAACTTCTACCAAAACAACAAAGATATCTGTAAGTCTTGAGCAAATTTTAAAATTTTGTGTATTAAAGGTCACAATCAACAAAGAAAAAGATAATCCATAGAATGGGAGAAAACAGTTGCAAACAATAGAGCAAGGGACCAATATCAAGAATACAACATACAAAGAAGAAAAACTCCAAAACTCACCGTTACTGACAACTCACCATCACCATACTGATTTAAAAATAGGAAAAGAACATTAAGACATTTCTCCAAAGAAGATATACAAATGTCAAGTACGTAAATTTAAAATTAGTAATCATTAGAAAAACGCAAATAAAAACCACAATAAGATACCATTTCATACACATTTAAAGGAAAGATTCTTTTTTTAAAAAGCCCCAAAAAGATGGCTGGGGGTATAGCTCAGTGGCACAGCATCTGCCTGGCAAGCATGAAGTCCTGAGTTTGATCTCTGATTAAAAAAAAAAACACCAGAGGGAAGGGGATTTAGCTCAGCAGCATAAGTGCCTGCCTGGCAAGCACACAGTTGTTCGATCACTGGTACCAAAAAAAAAAAGCCCCAGACATTTAGCAAATGTTGGTGAGAATGTGGAAAAAATTGAACCTTTGTGCACTGCTGAAAGGAATGAACAATGGTGTAGCTATGATAGAAAACAATATGGTAATTCCACAAAAAAATAAATGGAATTACTATACGATCTAAGTATATATAAAGAAAAGAAACAGGTATCTGTGCACTCATGTTCTTAGCAGTATTATTCACAATAGCTCCAAAGTAGAAGCAATGAATGGATAATCAAAATGAAGTATAGACAGTAGAATAATATTCAGCTACATGTTGTAACATGTAGGACATTATGTCCAAATGAAATAAGCCTGTCACAAAAGCACAAATACTGTAGGATCCCACTTCCATGAGGTACCGAGAATATTCAAATATAGACACAAAAAGTACGATGATTAGTATCAGGCAGGAGAGGAGCTAGACGGGGAGGAGGAGAGAATGGAAAGTTAGTTTAATGGATACAGAATTTCAGGTATGGAAGAGAAAGAAGTTCTGCAAATGGATGGTAGTGTTCATACAACAGTGTGAATGCATGCACTTAATACCTCAGAAATACACTTTAAAATACTAAATTTTGTGTTATATATATTTTACCATAATAAAAAACAGACCTGGAAACAGAACTGTAGTAAGAAAAGCTGAAGATGTAAGTATGCCATTGTTCATACGCACAGGGAAGGGAGACCAGTACATGGTATTTAGAGCTACTTTATTATTTTCACTTAGTACCTGGATTTCAAGCTCAGCAATATGTTGCTGTAGTTCAGCCACAGCAGCTATGCTGTCTGCTTCTCGGAGTCGCACAGCCATTACTTCTTCCTTGTTCTAGGGTGGCAAACAAAACAAAATAATAAACCAGAAATGCCTGGAATTGAGATTTTCCCAGATTTTAGCAAAGTAAAAGTGTGCTAGCTTTGGAAGCACATATACTAAAATCAGAAAAGTAAAGGGGCTGGGGATTTAGCTCAGCGGCATAAGTACCTGCCTTGCAAGCAGGCAGTCATGAGTTCAATCCCTGGTACCGATAAAAAGGAAAAATACCAAAAAAAAAAAAGAAAAGTAAAGTAAAACTAATAAGATGTATTAACCATAAGTTAGTATGATCTAGCAACATTACAATGAAATAGTGAAATATAAATACTGTACCACATAATATAAAAACAAATTATAGATGGTTACAAAAAATCAGATTTTACCTCCAAATTAATTTGTGTAAAATTTATGAATAAACTTTTGAGTTTTATAGTCTTTTGGATTTTGAAACTGGAGATCATAAACTTTTACTATCATTAATTGAAAATATTTAAATTCAGTTGTAGCAAGAAAATAGTTAAGAGTATAAACAATATCCAGACATTCTGCATAAATGAAAAATAAAATGAGCTTTAGTAATTACCAACAACTGTAAGCTATAATTATATAAAACTATATGAAAATGAATCAAATTTATGTATTTCAAGGACTGCCTTCCTTTAAAAAGTTGTATTTGTTCCTATGTTTCAATATAACAAGGCAAATATACATATTTACTCAGAAAGTACTAGGTGCTAGAATTACAATACATGGTATTAATTATTAAAATCTGCAAAGGTTCTACAAATAATAAATCAATACACAGATTAAACATACGAAATGAGATAGCCTCTGTACCATATTTAATAGTAGTATTAATCCTAGATCTGTTCTTAAAATTTTATAATATTCTGAATCTGTACCCACTATTTAGATAAATTCAGAGGGGAAAATCATTTTCATTTGCAAGTTTCACAAATATTTATTTCCCAAAACATTTTACTTTGCTAACAGATCTTATTTGCTACCAAATGTTTAAAGAAAACCACATCAATAACGATAAAAGATTAAATTTAGTTATCTATTAGTCAGCATAGACAATGTAGCATAATAAAAAGTCAGTCACATAGTAGTCTGATCTCATTTCACATCATTTTACTTTTAAATTAGTCAAATCATTCAAAATGGACTGCTTCTGTTAGTACAAATTTTAGTACTGCCTACAGATTTCTGCAAGTATCAATTGTAACAATCATGCATATTTATTAGGATGTAATTTCATCTATGGATTTTAGTGACACTGATAAACCACTCAAGCTTTACTCTTGGTTTTTAATGACATCAGAACAAGTTGATGGAATTACAGCATTATACGTGTCCCTAAACGTCTTTATTTCTCATAGAATAATATGACTAGAATATGGAGTTAAAGGGCATCATTTCAACTATCTGCAAGGTAGATGCCTAATTTATTTTAAAATCTTGTAATTTGTGTTTAGTAAGCCATTCTAATGCACAGACTACACTTATCTCTTATGTCACACACACACATACTCTCATTCTCTCTAACGTTACCCCCCAACTTCTCTCTCTGATCACTGCTAGATGATGTCAAGAAATAAATGTCCTTCATCACAAACACTTTTGACTTTTGATGCTTTCTGATCAAATGTTTATACACATATACACATGTAGAAAATCTGATTAAAATAATGGAAAATGTATGTACTTTTCCTAACCCATTTATGCATAAACAACTCTTTTACTTTCTACTCATCTGGAAAACAAGTATCAATATTTACTGCTCACTAGGAAGATACTAATCAAAGCAGGGGAGTCCTAACTTCTCTAAATTACCTATCTTTTGGTTGCATCACTAAAAGCTTCAGTTTTTAAATAGGAAGAAATACTATAAAAGGTCACTTTAAAAAAAACAAAAAAGAAAACTAAGATAATCAAGAACATGTTTGAAAATGAGGTTTATGATATCCATCCACAAAAAAAAAGGTAAGCTGCTCTGAAAGTAACTACCAAAACAAGTTCAAGAAATGTGGGAAAACTGTTTTATTTTGAAAGAAAATGTATGAAGCAGACCTATAAAATGCATTATTACACTGACAAAAACATAAACCAGCTATTTGATTATATGTATTTACCTTGCATTCAATCTCTGCTTGTTTGCGCTTTGCTTCACTTAATTGAGTAAGTAGTCCTTTGTTCTGGGCAGAAAGATAGTGCACCTTTTCCTGTAGATTGATCACCTCCTGTTCTGCTCTTCGAAGATGATTACTATTAATTTGGTTCTAATAATCAGAAATACAAACAGGTACAGACAAAAAGACTGAAAGATTTCTACCACATTATAAAAATATTATTAGTTATAGGTAGATCATATTCAACAACTAAACACTGAAAAACAAGATATAAAGTTGCTTTAATAATCTGATCCTTCAAAGGAATACATATAACCAATATCAGGAACTCATAAGGCAATATATCATTTATACAAAAATATCTATAAATAGTAAGGATATTTACACACAACTTGAAGATAATCATTTCTAAAGGAGGCAATATATACAAAACAAGTAGAGAAAAACCAAACAAACAAACACAAATGGATCAAAAGTTAGCACTAATACTAAATGGACTGTAAATTCTGCTGTATGGACTACTGTGTGTACTTTTACATTTCTCCAATATCATAGTCTTCATCAATATAACACAAGCTGGTTTGAACTTTAGCTCTGCTATTTAGTAGTTAAACTACTAGTTAATATCAGATTCTCTAATCTCGCTCTTCATAAATGTCTATAGAGATACTGCCTATTTCCCATTTAGTTGTCTTCAAAACTCAGTGAGATAATACATGTAAGAAAGCCCAGTAAGTAGTAAGAATTTAATAAATGCTAGGTATTTACTATAATTACAGGGTATGCTAAAAAAAATTAATCCTAAATTGAGTAATATGAGGTAGATTTCCTATTCAGGATTGACCCAGTTTGAATTCTCTCAATCCCAGAATATTCTGCTAGTGAACTGAATTAACTAATAGAAACTTGAAAAACTAAAAAAAGTGACAATTCTTCAATCTTGACCAAGTTACTTAATCCCAACAAATTTTAGTACACAGAAAAGATACAGATAGTTACTTGTCTTCTGAAGATGTATTGTAAAGCTTATGTGAGTAAAAGACATCATAGACATATTATAAACATTTGAAATTTTACAGATACTAAAGAAATGGTTGGTTGTCACTATTACTATTCTACCTACTCTGCCTCACTACGAAAATGACTGTGCATCCAGATTTCATGGGAAAAAAAGGTCTGGGAAATCAGCAAGAAACTGTCATATGCAAGAATAGCAAAATACTGGCCAATAGACAAATCCAAAGTAATACTAATTCTTAAAGTGACAGTATGTCTGATAATTTGAAGGCACAAAAAATGTATAATAACAACTTGTTTAGAATGGAGATATAATTACTAACTTTAGAATTTTTGTTTTTTTCATGTAACAAACACTAATAGGAAATAAAAAAGATTTATAAAAGTAAAACAGTACATATATAGGGTGAGAAAAAAAACTAACAACAGAACTCCAACAGAAACTAGGTAAGGTTGAAAACAATATCATACAAAGAAAAAGAATACTGATAAAATAACAGGGGGCAAAAAAGGCAACCAAATTTAAGTTCAACACAGAAGCCCACTAGGAGAGATGGGATACAATTTAACACGTCCCCACTTTCTGCAGGATGAAGACTGAATTTAGGCTTTTGCACTGAGTCACATACCCAGCCCTTTTTATTTCTGAGACAGACTCTAAGTTGTGTATATGGTGCTTGAACTTGTGATTCTCTTGCCTCAGTGCTACACTTAGGGTCTAGATGTCCCTCGAAGCCTCAGATGGTAATAGGTGGGACTTTTTCAGAGGTGGCTGGATCTAGAGTGTGTGACACTGAGGGTATGTTACTTGCCCTAAGTAGCTTGCATAAAATTAAAAGGGATAGAAAGAGTTGTTGTTGTCTCTTGTTTGCTTTTGTTGTCTTCTGCTCACAATAAACTCTTTTTCCTCCGTGACAGTTCTCTGCCATGTGCCACTCATAGTTGGAGCCAGCCAACTATGAACTGTGAGCTAAATAAACCTTTTTTAACTTTGAGTGTTGAGTTATTTTGTATCAGTAAAGAGAAAAGTAACTAAGATACCTTCCCAGAATGGCAGGATTACAGGTATATGCCAACATGAACAGCCTAAGTACCTTTCAGCCAGAATAAATAAGGAGTTGGTACAGGCCAAATACTGGATGACTCAGAAAACATGAAGCCGTACAAGAAAGGAGATCTAAAAATGTATACAACTTTCAGGGGGCTGGGGATTTAGCTCAGCGGCATAACTACCTGCCTTGCAAGCAGGCGATAGTGAGTTCGATCCCCGGTACCAATAAAAATGAAAAAGTCCAAAAAAAAAAAAATGTATACAACTTTTACATATTTTTTCATCATACATCCCTATAGCTACACACAAAAAAGACTAGTGAGATTCCTAAGAGATACATTCATGGTATAGACTTAAAGGACGGAAACTTAACTTAATCTTGCCTTTTTCATCTAAGAAATGAATGCTCTAGGGGCTGTGGATTTAGCTCAGCGGCGTAAGCACCTGCCTTGCAAGCAGGCAGTCATGAGTTCGATCCCTGGTACCAATTAAAAAAAAAAAGAAAAGAAATGAATGTGCTGATCTTTGTGGGGCAAGGCTAATAAACATTATTGCTCTTGAGAGACTGATGAAAACCACTGCATTTGCAGGAAGTGGCAGGACTGTATGAGGACCTAAAACTATAGCTGGTGGTGAGCAGCAACATTAAAAAGCCAAATATCCCAGATATAAAAACATAATACAGCCCCAAAGACATAGACTTTATTAAAATAATGAATCCTTGTTCCTCCAATTTTCTGTACAAGTAATAGGAACACTGATGGAGGCAGATCTACTTCACAAGGTGTTGTGCAGAGGAAAGACCTAAAGATTCATAGAAAAGCCCACTGGCAAACCAGCCCATGCTCTAAATATAAGGTATTGCCAATGGAATTTGCAGTTTAGGGTGCACTGTAGATATAAACAACAAATCTCAAACTCAGTTCACATTTTGACTATATTAACTCAAATCTCATATATGAAAAGCACAGAAGGACAAGTGTACCAATTTCTAGGCATAAATACTATGAATCAAACTATTATCCTATACAAAATATCCAGCTTTCAACAAAAATTTACAAAGCAGAGAAGGTAAACAATTACCTCAAAATACTACCTAGAGACTTAGCAATCAACAGAGTGAGCTTCATACATGATCCAGGCTTTGAAATTATCTGACAAGGAATTTAAAATATGTATGATTAATATGTGAAAGACTTTAAGGAAAGGGTGAAAAATATTCAAGATTTGATAGGTAATATCAGCAGAAATGAGAACTGTGTGAATCAAACTGAAAAGCTAAAAATGAAAACCACTGATAAATGTAAAGAATGCCTTTCAATGGCTTGTTGGATACTTCAACAACCTGAACAACAACAAAAACAAAAAAAAACCAGTGGACTTACTATGTCAATAGAAATGTTTCAACTAACAGAAGCTGAAAACCCAGGCAGAGAAAATAATGGGAGCATGTACTAGGGAGGAAACAGAGTAACCTTGCTATGTACAACATGAAGGTTGGAGGTATAGCTCAGTGCAAGAGCATTTGTATGGCACGTGGGAAGCCTTGGGTTCATTCCCCTACAGAACAGAAGGCAAAAGAAGAGGAAGAAGGAGGGATAGGGTAGCGAGGGGAAGGAACAGAACAGGAGTTGTTGGACAACATGAAATAACCCAACATGTGGAATTCAGAAGAGGAGTGTACGGGCAGAAAAAAATACTTGAAGACATAATGGATTTTTCTAAAATTCACCATAGACATAAATCCACAAATCCAGAAAACTTAGAGAAAAAAATACATTCAGGGATATCATATCCAAATTGCTAAAAAATAAAGGACAGAAAATGTTAAAGCCAGCCACAGGGGAAAACATACTACATGTAAAAGAACAAAAACAAACAAACAAACAAAACCAGTTTGACTTGCTAGATTTCTGAAGAGAAAATAATGAATTTCCTGTGTTTAAAGAAAATAACCTGTCAATTCAGATTTTAATATTCGACAAATATCTTTTAAGAGAAATAAGCATTTTTTCAAAGAAACAAATATGAAGAGAATCTATTGCCAGAGGATCGGCACCATAAGACATGTTATACAAATGTTCTTTAATCAGAAGAAAGAACATAAAAGACAGAAACATGGATATACACAAAGTAATGACTGCTGAAATAGAATAACTGAAGGGAAAATATATTTCACATAAAAAATTAATGTATCTGTAAGATAACTAAAAGAAAAATTGTTATCAAACAGTATAAAATGTATAAAAACAATAGCACAAAGTAGGCAGAATTGAAAATATACTGTTGTAAGGACTTCATATTACACAAGAAACCTCAAATTTAGTAGTTATAATTAAAAATTTATTATTCAGAAGAGATCTCTGGCCAAAGATACATATTGTAAAATCTAGAGTAGTGACAACGAACCTTTTAGAGACAAATGCCCAAACTGCAACCCAAAACTAAGTGTTAACACTGCAAATAAACTTGAATTTTTAAACTAAGGTTTTACTTTAGAAAAAACAACTCATGCAATAACATCTTTAATCTTAAAAACAACACACACACAGGTTTACCACCTCTGATCTAGAGCAACTACTAATGAAATTTCTCAAAGGCATAAAAAAATAAAGTCAGCTGTGAAGATAAAACAAAACCATAATAAATGCTCAATAAAGAGATAGTAAGGAGACAGACATAAATCCAAATAGAAACACAAAGCATGGACTAAAATGACACCTAAAAGAAGTTGTAAAGTAAGATATTTTCATTGTTTAAGGAAGATGAAGGTCATACATAAAATTTACCTCCTTTAAGTGTACATATAGTTTGGCAGTTTTTAATATATTCAGAGTTAAAAAATTCTGTTAGACTGAATTTTGAAAGGCACATATAAAGGGCAAATTTCTGTCTGGATGGTAGGTTTGAGAGCTCAATATATTTTTGATGAATATATACCAGCACCAATACACCATTAAACTACTATTTTTTTCTTATTTTTTAATGAGAAAAACTGTGTGATTTGTCACTAGTCCAAGCACTGGCATTTAGGAATCAGTGCCTTACACCACTCCCCTTTCAATGAACCCTACCCAAAAACATACTTACTAGTCTAACATGACTCAAAATACAAATTCTATAGAAAGTTCCCCAAAACTACCTAACTGGAATTAATTTAACTTCTTTTTATAGATAATCAATTTCTAACTTTCTACTTACCAAAATTCTGAATCATAATAAACACTGCCTGCCTGATTTCTGAACAAATCATTTAGTGACTTGGATAATGCTTTTGTGTCTCACATGTTTGTTCAATTTGATTCACTGATATCTACTTACTAGGCAGAGTCACAAAACTGTTTTAAAAGTTGCGTTTATGCTTTCATTATCTACACTAAGTTGAATTTTGATTGTAAAAATAAAATTTTCCATTTTAAAATCTAGAATTTTACTCTTCAAAGCTTACAGTTCCTCTTCAACATCATTTTTAATTACACAGAAAAACATAAGACAATAACTTTGAACAATGTAAAACAAGACACATTTTATTCTAAAGAAATATGCTATCATGTTTGAGATAGGAGGATTACTCTGCATACAGGGGTACAGAATGAGACATGAGTTAACAATGCCCCCTGTTGACTGATAAATATTTTGAAAACATTCAAGAAGTACAGGCAGCCTCTGTATCCATGGGTTCTACTTTCATGAATTCAACCAATGATCAAAAATATTTTTTAAGAATTACATCTGTTTTGAACACACAGGTATCTTTTTTCTTGGCATCACTCCCTACATGAGCATAACAACAACAAAAACTATTTATATGGTATTTGCATTTTATTAGGTAGCATAAGTACTCTATAGAGATTAGTTTAAACATATGGGAGAGTATACAAAGGTTAATACTAAAGGACTTGGGCATCTGTGGGAATCTACAGTTCCCATGAATACTAAGGAACAGCTATACGTGCAAAATGATCCATGCACAAGTACCACATAAAAAATGTACTTTTACAACACAAATGGATTTTGTGAAAAGATTTTTGAAAATCTTAGTTAAGTATATTTAAGATAAGATTTATTAAAGAACGGGGAACTTGAGAAGAGGCTCATCACATGGCTGCAGCCACCCCAGGAAGAAGAACCACCAGCGATTCCTGAGATCTGCACCATGTTGGAATTAGGGTGCTGGGAAACCAAGCAATCAGTTTGCCGCACTGGTAAGCAGCTGTGGTGTGGCAGGCTGTGGCTGCCCCAGAGCGAGAACTACCAGCAACTCCTGAGATCCACACCATGTTGGAACTTAGGGCGCTGGGAAACCAAGCAACCAGCTCACCTCCCTGCTATGTGGTAGTAAGCCTACTGGCATACAGGCTGAGAATCAAACATCCCACCTCTCCCCCATTCCCCAACCCCCATTAACAAATGGGAGCCAGAGATCTGAGCATCTCTTGGGAAGTTGACTGTATGCAATATAGCAAATAAGGGGGATTTCCTTCTACCATCTCTTTGAAGGCAAATATTTTTACCACTGTTTTGATTTATTCTGATTAATGGTATTGCTCTATTCAATATTGTTTTGATAAGTTCTATAATGTTTTGTATTTCATTTTATTTTGCTATACCTGATTGAAAGAACAACTATTGTGAAGATAACGAGATATATTGTGGTACCTATTATTGTTATCCCGGTAACCTGCAGTGAAGTCCTGTACCAATTTCACTACACTGTCTAAATTGGCTTTGTTTCATCTTGTTCTGTTGTATTTTACTACCTTCAAAATAATAAAAAATTTTTAAAAAAGAGGTTCATCACATGACACAAATTGACAAAGCATCATTCCCTTTATATTCTACATTTGTGATTCTTCTCAAGCAGGGGAAATTCTGACCCCTATGAGACATGTGAAAAGATGTAGAGATAGTTTTGGTCATCATGTACTGGGAGGAGAGAGACGTTACTGGAACCTGATGGGTAAATCTTAGGGATGTTGCTAAACATCCTACAGTGCATGGGTCAGCTCCA
Source organism: Cavia porcellus (assembly GCF_034190915.1). Lineage (NCBI taxonomy): Eukaryota > Metazoa > Chordata > Mammalia > Rodentia > Caviidae > Cavia > Cavia porcellus. Next base: position 114,373,290 of record NW_026947484.1, read on the forward strand.
TAAAATGAAGAGTTTTCTAATCCAAAATGTTAAGTATTGAGTTGCAAAATTTTGTTCTACATGACAGTTCCCTCTCAAGTTGTGCAACAAGACAGCTCTATAAGTTTTACCTAATAAATATAATTGCTTAATATAATTATTTGTATAAACTTTGTTGAACCAAAGCAAAAATTAAATCTCTAAACTCAAAGGAAACTACTTTTAGCTCTCTTCATTGGGCTAGAAAACTGTAGTCTACAAAGTTTCCTATCTTCTTCATCTTTTTACCTTTACTCTAGGAATGATATAATCAACCCACTAAACTTTGATCTACTGATCAAAGTTCTCATCATACCTGTGTTTCCATTTCCATCATCCTTTGTTTTATTTCTCTAATTTCTGCCTGTGTTTCAGCTTCTCTAAGTCGAATGCTCATAAGTTCATCTTGTAACTCATTCACAGCATTTTTCTTAGGAGGGTCTTTCCATCTCCCAGTAGTACGAGATAAATGGCGCTAATGCATAAAAAATACAGGCATAAACACTGTCAGTATTAAGAGTTAGTCTTACAGAATATGCATTTCAGCATGGATACTACGTTAAGCATTTCCCCAGAAAAACTCTAGCAAATCTTAAAAGTTAGGAAGTTTTATTGTCATTTTATAGGTCAGAAAAAATGGATATTGTGATTAAGTAATATCAGAAGAGTTACAGCCAGTGAGTGGAAGACTGGGGATATAAACTTAGACATAGTTCAAAGTAATTCTTTTATAAAGGATATAATTTTTATTCTAATTTTTTAATGAGAGATTTTTCACATTAACTTCAATAAAATTCCAAGAAATGGAAAAATGCAGGCCATTCATTAAGGAAGCAGTATTAGAAGTTGGGGGGATTGTTTTAGTTTTTTCTTTTTTTCTTTTGGTACCTGAAATTGAACTCAGGATCTTGCATTTGCTAGGCAGGCATTTATGCCACTGAACTGTATCTTTGGCCCAAAATTAGGCTTTTTCAAGGACCAGTTTCATTTAATTTCCAGTTTATTTTATCTTGATGTTTTTGCAAATATGTTTTTAAAAAGAAGCAAAGGCAATATCAAGGCAAATTTCAGTCTTTATTAGATGTTCTCTCCTCTCTTACCACTCACTCAAACCAAGACCATTACTTTGAAACTATGTAGCTTATTACCTTTTTCTTCTGTTCTTTTGACTTTTTTTTAAAATCTATTTTTGATGACGGTACTGAGAATCAAATCAAGGCCTTGACACTGGACTACATTCTCAGTTCCTTTTTTGATTTGTTTTAAAAAAGAGTCCCATTGAGTCACTGAGTCACCCATGCTGGCTCAAACTTGTGATACTCCTGTTTCAGCATCCCAGGTGTGCACTGCTATACCTGGTTTCTCTTTTGTCTAACAGATCTTTGCATTTTGTTCCTTGTCAACAGCTTCCCTTTTACATGGATAAACTAGTGCTCATATAATTAACTAAAATGTTATTTTGCAAAATAACCATTTTCAAAACAAGCCACAAAATTATATTGGTATCATGCTTCTGACATCTTAAGTTGAATAATGGACTTAAAATCTACCTAAGAAAAATAGAATATTTTCTTATAGTTCTTTAGAATGGGCTACATAATACAAAATAGTACTACAAATTTTGACCCGATTTTTACTTTAATTTTCACTGCATTGTAAGACTAAAAGAGAAAAATAGCTTAAATGTACTTTCAAGTTATAAATGTTCTCTAATTTTGACATTAAAACAATATAGCTTTCACTTTAAACTCATTTACTATTTATCATTAGCTACTTCAAACTAATACCAACTGGATATTTGTGTTTTACTTTCTATTTAACAAGTACCTAAAATATATTAATATACCTGCCAGTGTTCTTCCAGATCCTTGACTTGCTGTTTAAGTTCTTTCAAACCCGTAATAGCCTCAGCTTCTCTCAGTTTCACGGCAATGAGTTCTTCCTGAAGTCTTGCAACATTATTCTCATCAGGAAAAGAGTTGTTCCTCTAACAAGAGACAAAATTTAATTTGGACTTCTTTAAAATTAAGAAATAAAACAGGAGGTATTTAGTGTCATATACAATTCTGTTTAATGTCATACAGCTTTACTGAAATACAGTTCAAGTCATAAAAATCATCCTTTTAGAGTATTAAAATCAGTGGTTTAAGATTAATTAAGTTGTTTAACCATCATAATATAATTTCGCAATACTTTTTTCACTCAAAAACAAATAACCTTATATCAGCGAGCAAACCCAATCTGGGAAGCAGTGCCATGCACAGAGTCTCGCCAGAATGGAACAACCAGGCCCCAGCCCCTTCCAGCATGCAGCCTGGTAAACAAGAAGTACCATCCTGCAGCATCCTCAGTCCCCAATAACTGACCGTCTGATCTGGAGAAACACAGGCTGTGATGATGGCTATGGAAGTGAAATGCAATTTGATGCCTATAGTACTTTGGTGTTTCACTAACGTTGCAGATCTATGGCCAGTGGTCTGATTGGTCATGGGTTCAGTGGAGAGTGGTACACAGTAGGATATCTAGGGGGGGATCTCCTTCTGAGAGCTGTAGCCATTGTTGACTTCCTATGGTCTTGTTTTGGAAGTCCTAACATCATTTCCATTGTTTTGTTGGGTTGGTTTTAATTCTCTTTTGTTTTGCTTGATTGTGTTAAATCCAATGGCATGATCACCTATTTCAAAGGTAGCAAGATACATCATGGTAGCAATTTTGAATTTACCATAGACTTTTTCTGAAGTCCTTTATTGCATTCATTGTTTTGTTTTTATTGTCTCTATTCTATTCTGTTCTGTTTGATTTTTACTATGTCCAAAGTTATCTGCAGCTATTTTGAAGGCAAAAGGCATCATGGTAACAATTGTTGATTTTGTAATGCTTTTAGGCCTATACAAACACTGGCTTGTTTTGATTGGTTTTATTCTGTTTTATCCTCTTTAAAAAAAATCTTGAAAAAAAAAGAAAGAAACCTTATAGGCATTAGTAATCATTGTTCATTCCACGTTTTCCCAGCATACCAGTCCCTGGCAACCATAGATCTGCTTTCTGTGTCTAAGAATGTATCTATTCTGGACATTTCACATGAATGGACTCATACAATATTGGCTTTGGTAACTAGTTTACTCCACTTGCTACAATGTTTCAAGGCTCACTGCCAAATAATATTGTCCTGTGTGGATATACTACATTTCATTCCTCAATACATTATTCAATGGAAATCTGGGTTTTTCTGTAATTTTGACTATTATGAATAGTGCTGCTAGGAACATTTGCATAAAAGTTTTTCTGTGGACATACATTTTCAAATCCTTATAAGTATATATTTAGGAGTAAAACTGTGGACTCCGATGGTAATTATTTTAAATTTAACTTAGGAAACTGTCAGACTTTTCCAAAGTAGCTGCCCTGTTTTACATTCCCACCAACAATATATGAGGGTATTTAATTTTGAAGATATAGCTGGGCATGGTGGTACATGTCTATAATCCCAGCACTCAGGAGGCTGAGACAGGAGGATGGCTGCGAGCTCAAGGCCAGAGTGGGCTACAAAGTGAGTTAAAGGCCAGCCTGAAATACACAGCAAAATCCTGTCTCAAAAGGAAAAAAAAGAAAAGAAAAGAGTAACCAGAGTTATGGAACAACTCTTAAAAATGCTTTTCTACATGACAATAAATGTACCAGCGATGGGGGCTGGGGATTTAACTCAGCGGCATAAGTGCCTGCCTTGCAAGCAGGCAGTCGTGAGTTTGATCCCTGGTAGCGATAAAAAGGAAAAAGACCAAAAAAGTACCAGCACTTAAATAAATAAATAAATAAATAAAGCATGAACATCAGCTACAATTTAAAGATTGAAAAAAAGTCCAAATCTATTTGGACCAGATGATCTAAATGTTTATTTCATGAATTTAGATTAATCTTTTACTATACTGTAAGACTCACCTGGGTAATGTAGTACCCCAAACTGCTCTAGAGAGTTACCAAAAGATTTAAATTAAGCCCTAGGGAAAGCTTCTTAGGTAAACTAAGGTACTGTGGTACTAAGATTCCAAGGCCTGATTCAAGAATTTTCTTTTTCTAAAGTATTTCACGGTAGGCATGAATATTAGCATATAAGAATTATGAAATAGTATTCGCATAAACACATCTTCTTATGATAGACTTAGTTTCTTATCTGAAAGTCAGAAAATTATTACTTTTGCATTAAGACTGTTATTAGAAAAATTCCACGTTGCACAAAGACATTAACCGTAATACAAGCTTCCAATTTCCTTTCTACTCTAAAACATGAATATCAACATAGTAATTTTATAAATTTCTCCTTCCCTTCTTTTCTCCCACCTCCTTTCCCCACTCCTTTCTTTTAAGACAGGGTCTTGCTATGATACCAAGGCTGGATGTATACCCAAGTGATCCTCTTGCCTCTGCCTCCTGAGTAGGACAATAGGTGTACACCACTGCCCTCTGGCAAGAAATGCAGTTTTGAACTGGACCCAAGTACATGTCTTTATACAAAATAATGAAAATCTTTCTAAATGCAAGATTTGTATTCTTAAAAAAAAAAAAAAAGATTTGTATTCTTACATAAATCATGGAGGCCAAAACACTACTCCAAAGTTAGATTAAATATTCTGCTATGTATTTCTTTTAATACCTTACAACATTGTTGCTTGATTATTCACAACAAATCAGAGAATGAATCTGCCAGATAATATACAAACAATGAGAAGATATCTAAAAAAATTATTCCACTACTGGTTCTAGTTACATTTCTATTTCACTAAGAAATAGTTAAGACCAATCTGAGGTGTTTATGTCTGTTATCTATGGAGCCTTCTTGATTCAATGGTTAGATATTACCCATGGATGAAAAAGAACAAACTCAACACAGAGCCCAAACAATCAATCATTTTATAGATGAGAAAACAAAGAGTTCATGATCTAGCACACAGTCTCAAAATCTGAGGATTATCTAACTTATCTAATAGGCCTTGATAGTCTGTAACAATATTGAGAAGTTAACTTTTATAAATAAGTACAACTCAGGCAAAGGGGAATTTCCTATATATCCCGAGGGGGCTTGTTTTAGTGTAAAGGGTTTTAATAATTACATGCAGAAAAAAAAAGTTCCACATGTCACCACATGTAAAAGTTCCACTAATACATGTCTATGTATTAGTTCTATCTCTTCTACAAAAGATACAATATTTGAGGAAAACTGATTTTTGTCTCCTAAGTTTATGTTCTTTAACATTTAAATATTCTTCCCATAAAAATTATCTTCATCCTTTTCTTCTAAAAGGGCTCTAATTCCCATTTTTATTCTTAAATATGTGTCCTGGATTATTTTGGAAACAACAAAGAATTGGCAATCTTAAAGTGTTTTCTTTGTTCTCTAGTTTCTAGTATGTTGTGTGCATATGTGTGTTGCTAGGCAAGTGCTCTTACTACTCTGAGTGACATCCTCAGCACCAATGTGTAAGACTTTTAGTAAAAAATACCAAGTCAAATTTGCTCAATAAGTACTTAAAATCTACCATTTCTCCTAATTTAGGAGCAGAGAGCATTTATATACAGTAGTTTCTTACCTTCTCTATATCCAGAACTTTATCTTGCATCTCCTTTAGTGCACACTGAGACTCAGCTTCACTCAGTCTGGCCTGAACCAATTCCTTCTCTAGTTGTAGCACAAAATCTTCATTGTAGTTGGAACTGCATTTATGCTAAAGATTATAGATATATACTGAAATTTCATGGAAGCATCAACATGTATATAAAGTAAAAACAATTCAATGTGTAATTCAGGTATTAAGCGCAACTACAAAGTAAAAATTCTATCTATGTAATATCCCCTGCAACTTTCCACCAAATAACTTCCCAATGAAGAAAAAAAAAAAGCCTAGTTCAAGTGTCATTTACAAATGACATTATTGAGTTATGGGTAACTAGTTATTAAACTCATCAAATTCAATTCATATAAAATAACTATCTCCTTTTATCTGTCCATTTATCTAGACACTTAAGAATCTGTTCTGACTTATAGAACTGACCTGTACAATAGTGTAGTCATTAGTCACATTTTGATACTGAGCACTTGGAATGTAGCCAATTCAAATCGAGGCAGGTTTTAAACTGGACATCAAAAATTATATAAATTAACTATATAAAGTAAGCTGGGTATGTAGCTTAGCGGTACAGACCCTGTTGTGCAAGTCCAAAGCCTGGAGTCTAATCCCAGGCATCATACCACCAGAACAAACAAATTGAATTCAATGATTCAATGATTTAATGATTCTTATATTGTTTGTATGTTAAATATTATTTTGAATATACTCAAGTAAACAACGTTAATTTGATGTGCATTTATTTTTTTAATGTGACACAAAATAAACTACTTTAAATTCCCAAAAGAGAACAAAACTGTATTATTTGCCTTAGAAATGTAAATTTCTTTAAAAGATGTAATTGATTACTGGAAGCAGAGAAAAAGCAGATGCTGCTTAGAGGAATTAATCATAGAAGCATGAAAGCTTCCCATTTCCTTTCCTATTCTATAACACAAATACCAATGTAGCCACTTAAGAAATCCCTTTTTGTTTTTTCTGGTACTGGGGAATTAACCCTCGGCTTCATGCATGCCAGGCAGGTGCTCTTTCATGCATGCCAGGCAGGTGCTCTATCACTGAACTATAAAGCCAACTCTTTGTAACTCAGTTTTGAGACAGGATCTTGCTCTGATCCCAGTCTGGCTTCAAACTCCAGATCTTCCTCCCTTAGCCTCCTGAAAGATAGGTTTACAAACGTAAGCCACAAAACCCAGCAAAAACCAGTGCATATATAAAAGAATTTGTGAAAGAACAAAAATTCACCTAATGCCTCATTAAGAAAAACTTTCTAAATCAAATTGTCTATCACTTCACATTTAATTCCTATAGCAAAGAAAAAGTGGCAATTCAAAATAGTCATAAAGAACAATATCCTACTGTATTGGCATGAATAAAGACCTTTTCACTTTTTAATACATTAAGAACAAAATGGATGTCAAATTAAAGCTACTGAAAATGACAATGCTTAATACGTGGAACTCTCCTCAAATGATCCCAAAGGATGTCTAAATGATGACTTTTTAAATTCACAACAAAATATATCTGCAAAGGATATATCACCTTAGTGAATACTTACCTTATGCAAATAAGAAAAAAAAAAGCACACTTTTCGAATGATTAGAGGTACCTTAACTTAGTAACAACATACTGTTTTTATGATTCAAGAGGCCTACATGAAAATGGAATCCTTGATTTGGCATAAACCAAATATTTCAACCAATTATAACACCCAGTGGGAACAAATTTTCTCAGTAAAAATTTAAAAGGGCTGAAATGCTCTGGTAATGTAACTCTGGATAATAAATATCTCATTTTTTAAAAAATAAACATTATTTTCACTTCTGAATTACAATCAATGTAAATTCACTTTGTAATTTTTTTTTGCTATTAACAAAGTCCATACAACAAAATTCTTAATTATCAGACCATCATAACAATGATCAATTAATATACTGCAACTATATAGAGTCTAAAAAATACAGAGTACTTCTGGTGGCATAATACCACATGAATTGGTACCTTTTTAGGCTTTTTTAAATGTCTGATTTAATAGTTATTATTATTTTTCCCTCTACTGTCATTTTCTACAACTTTCAATCCTAGCTTTATCTTGGTTTTTTGGTCTTGGTTCTCCTCAGTCTTACCTTTATCAGTCACCTCCTTTACTTGCTAGCAATGGTTTTTATCCTTTGGAGTCAGTAACTCTTTCAGAATTGCATGAAACTCAACTTTCCAAACCAAAAAAAACCTCACTAAGTTGTACCTGTCACTTCAGAGCTCCCTGAGGTTTTCATATACCCTAAGTTTAGAAGTTTAGCTCTCAAAAGTACTCCCTTTAATCCTCAGCTACTTTAAGATCTTAACACTGAGATCACAATGGATCTCAAATATCAAGCATTACAATTCTCAGCAGCTTGTTTCATTTCCACACAAATTTTCTATATTCAAATCAAATGTAATACAAAGGTTATTATCATTTCCCTCAAACCAATTCCTTCCTTGATTTCTCTACTTGCCACTTGCCTAAAACTTCTCACACGGCACCTTAATGCATCACAATAAAATTTTTTTGCTGTAGAATCTTTCTCTTGTTATTGTTTCCTTTTCATTTCCCATCATTGCTCTAGTAACTGGTCTTTCTTGCCATTGAGCCCAACACTTAAGAGGATGAGGCAGGAGGATCACTGAGAGTTTTAGGCCAGCCTGGGTTACACAGTGAGTTCAAGGCCAGAATGAACTACACAGTGAGACCCTGTCCCAAAAAAAAAAAAAAAAAAAACAAATTTTATATGATTTGTTAACATTTGATTTATTCAGGCAAAATTCAAACAATCATTTTAAAGTGAACAAAGTGAACAATTCTGTAGTATTTATACTTTCAGAATGTAGTACAACCATATCTGTAGTTCCAAATCATTATTACTTGAAAGTAAAACCCTGTATCAAGTAGATTCTCATCCACGACAATGTGTCTTCTAGAAAGTAATAATCTATATTCCATTCTGAATTTATTTATGTCAATTATTTCCTATAAATGGCATCATACAACATATGTACTTTTCTGTCCGGCATCTTTCATACAGCTTAAGGTTTTTGGAGTTCCCTGAGATTGCAGTATTATTAGTAGTTTATTCCTTTTTTATGAATGAATAATATTCCACTGTATGTATACATAGTGTGATTTTAAAATACCATGAATATTTAATATTTTTTATATTACAGTAAGACATATCACCAGAAGGCAGGTCAAGGGAAAGGAGTATAAATGATCAAAATTCAGTATGTATATGTACCTATTGCCCAAGGAAAATGTAATCACTATGTATTACAAACCTCTACCAATAAAAAATAACTTCAAAAAGAAACCAGATGGAGAAGCTGGGACAGTGGGGAAAGAAGACACAATGCAATGAGCCCACCTCCCACACACACTTATTCTCACCACTTTCTGAAGCAGTTCTTGAAGTTCTTTTTCTAAAGTGTCTTTATTTGTACTATCTTGGTTGCTTCAATGTCCTGAATCAATTTGAAATGATTACCATTCATAGTTATTATGACTTTTGGGAAGAGCCAAAAGTCACATAGTGAACAATGTGAATGAGGATATTCTGTAGTATTTTTATAAGCCTGTCTTTCTGTTGGATAGCACTAGGCAACAGCATTCACTCTGTTTTTGATGTCTTGTAAAGACATTCACAAAGAGGACTTCCAGAACTGCTTCAGAAAGTGGTAAGAACAATAGGATAAGTACTTGTTTTTGAAGTGGGAGGTCTAATTTTGAGAGAGATTAATGGCAATGTCTTTTACTGTTCTAATTTTTAATCTATACATATTTTTCCATATATTATGATTATACCATATATATATATGACAATGTTTATCCACTCATCTGTTGATGGACAGCTAGATTTTGTCCACTTTTCAAAATATGCAGCTACATATTTTGCTACATAGCAGTAATGCTGCTACAAATCTGTGCATATGTACTTCTTTCATTCTTTTAGGTATATAGCTAGGATAATACAGTAATTCTATATTTAATTTTTTAAAGAATTATACAGTTTTTCATAGAAACTGAGTGCTACATTCCACCAAAGATGTATGGAAGTTTTCATTTTCTCCAATTCCTTGCCAACATTTGTTATTTTGGGTTTGTTTTCAAATTATAATCATCCCACTGGGTGTAAAGCGATACATCCACTATGGGTTTGATCTCATTTCCTTATTAACTAATGATGTGGAAGACTTCTTTATATGTGTTCTGGCCATCTGTGCGTCTTCTTTGGAGAAAGTTCCATTCAGACGTTTGCCCATTTTATAACTGGGTTACTTGTGTAGAGTTTTATCAGTTCTTACAGATTTTGCCTACTAAATCCTTATTGAATATATGACTCACAAATGTTTTCTTAACATTTTTCAGGCTGCTTTTACATTTACTTAGTTTTTTAAATTCTTAAGTTTTTAAAATTTTGATGAAGTTCAAAGTATTTCTCTTTTATTGTTTTGGGTGTCTAAGAATCCCTACTTACATCAACAGTCAAGTCCAAAGTCATAAAGATTTATTTCTAGGTGTTTTATTCAAAGGGTTTTTAAATTTTAAACCACAAAATACATGCCTATGATCCCAGCTACTTGGGCCTTGAGTTCAAGGTCAGCCTGACCAATTTAATGAGACTCTCCTCTCAAAAACTAAACAACAAACAACCAAGAAATGTTATATGCACATTTGTGCCTGTATAAACTGATTATTTTAAAACCACAAAACCTGTATTTTATGGTGTTAGACTATTGATCAATTTTAAGTTACTTTTTATTTATAGTGTGTGTCATGGCCCCAATTTCACCATTTTGCATGAGACTATCCAGTATTACAAATGTCACTGTTGAAGAGATTATTTTTCCCTCAATAAATGGTCTGGTAGCCTTGGAAAAATCAACTAGTCATTGATAAATGAGTTTATTTCTCAATTCAATCCTGTTAGTCCAAGCATCTATTCATCCTTATGACAGTAACACAACATTTTGATTACTCTGACTTTGTTCTAAATTTTGAAATCGAGAGATGTGAGTGCCCTAGTTTTATTCTGCTTTTTCAAAACTGTGTTGGTTATTCAAAGCTTTCTGTCAGCCAGGCATGATGAGACATGCCTGTAATCCTAGCACACAGGAGGATTTCTATGAGTTTAAAGATAGCCTGGGTTACATAGTGAGACCCTGTCTCAAAAACAAAATAAAACAAAAACAAACAAAAAAAACCCCAAAGCTTTCAATTTCATGTAAATTTTTCATTTTTGCAAAAAAAAGAAAGAAAACAACTATGGCTACTTTGATAGGATAGTTATTTTTCTCATTGCAGAGACAAAATACCTGACATCTAAAGATAAAGGAGGTAAGGTTTATTTAGCTCAGTTTGTAAAGGTTTTTAGTCCCTACTTGGCTGGTTCTAAGGCAGGATGGTGTGGTGGAGGGGCAACTATTCATGGTGGCAGAAGACAGTAAAAACAACATAGGAGGGAGAGACCAGCCTCTTTCTGTTCCCTACATGGTAACTCATCTACCAGGATTAGGGCAGAGTCAGTCCAATCAGTGGCTGATCCAGCAATCACCCACCCTTAATCTCAGCACTCTTAATCCTAGTACTGAACCATGAATCAGTCACAAACTCTAGATTCAGCCACCTCCAGAAAAACCCCATCTAAAACTACATCTAGGCACAAACTTTAACAGGTAGATAGGGGTGAATTTAGAGACTCGTGTGGTTAATACTGACATCTCCACAATATTAAGTTTTCCAATACAATCCAACAGGATATATTTTCATTTATTTATGTCATCTTTAATTGCTTTCAACAGTAGATAAACAATATTTCATTTTTCAAGGTATAAGATTACCTTTTTGGCTATATTCATTCCTATGTATTTTATTTATTATATGCTACTTAAATAGTTTTTAAAAAATCCTCCCCACCCCCCCGCCACCCTACAATAGCAAATGGGAACCAGAAATCTGAGTGTCTCCTGGGAGGTTGATCATAGCAAATAAGGGGGACTTCCTTCTTACCGTCTCTTTGAAGGCAAATATTTTTATTACTGTTTTGCTCTTTTCTGATTAATGGTACTGCTCTATTCAATATTCTGTTTTAATAAGTTCTATAGTGTTCTATATTCCATCTCATTTTGATATACGTGATTGAAAGAACAACTATTATAAAGATAACAAAATATACTGTGATACGTATTACTGTTATCCCGATAACCTGCTGTGAAGTTCTGTACAAATTTCACTGTACGATCTTAGTTGGCTTTATTCTGTCTTGTTCTGTTGTATACTTTCAAAATAAAATTTAAAAAAAAATTTTTTTTCTTGTTAATTGGGCATGGTGGCACTCACCACCTATAACCCCAGAAATCTAGGAGGCCTGCAAACTTGAGCTCAGCCAGGACAACTCAGTGATTCAGGGAGATCTTGTCTCAAAATTTAAAAAAAAAAAGATCTGGGCAAGTCCTGGATTCAAACTAGGTTGGGATGGAGGGTGGGGCAATTCTTTTGCTAATTATTCATTATGATATCTCCTACCCACAGTCTTTGTATTTAAAGTTGGTTTCAGGTAAACCTTTTTGCGTTTTTTACCGAATCTCCTAACTTAAATATTTACATTCCAATCTTACATTTAATGTAATGACTGATATATTTACAGTTTTCTTAGTTTGCTGATTAATTACTTGTTCCTTTTTTATGTCTGTTTTTGTTTATTTGTTGAGACAGGGTTTCCCTGTGTAATTCAAAATGGATTTGAACTCACCATGTAGCTAAGGCTGGCCTTGAACTCACAGAGATACACCTACCTCACCTCCCTGTGCTGGTGTTACAGGCAGCTGAGCCAGTTAAGAAATATTACAGGAAGTCAGACAGGACTAGGCAATCGAGGAAGCCACCAGCACAGAGGACCAGACATCTGATAACCTTGGAGGGCACACACACCTTTTGCTGTGGGCCAGATCTCCAGACAGAAGGCAAAAGAAATGCAACTACACCCTTAAGTATAATCCTTTGGGATTAAATCTGGATCATTTTAAGAAGCCAAGAGTCACCATCCCAATCCCCTATATAGGAGGAGTCACTGATCTCGAAGAATGCCCACTTCCTATGTGACCTGCTTTCCCATTTGTCCCCAATGTAATCAATTTTACCTAAACTATTGATTTTATTGGCTAACTATTATTATGTCTCACATTATGCCCTCTGTTTTGTGAGTTCCCACTCTTCCCCCACCTTGAACCCATGGTTTACTCTATAAAAGTCCCCGGAAAAGACAGAGTCTTGGGCAACCCACTCGGGATCCCCTTCTGTTTCTCTTTAGACAAAAGCTTTCTTTCTCTCAATAAATATATTCTACTCTTCACCTCCATTGTTCCTAAAATTCATAGTTTGATTTTAGAGAACACGAACTCATACCGGACATAGGAGGTCAGGCGTTTCATCCTCCTGTATCACTGGGATTAGATGTGTGAGACGTCATGCCAAGTCTAAATCATTATTTAATGACTCTTTTATCTCTACTATCAGCTACTTGTCTTTCCTTTTAAAGATTGGTTTCATTAGCATTTACAAATATGTATTTTGTGTTCTTCCTCAAACACCAAAAATTTAGTTTTTTTTTTTAATCGGTACTGAGGATCAAACTCACGACTGCCTGCTTGCAAGGCAGGTGCTTATGCCGCTGAGCTAAATCCCCAGCCCCCAAAATTTAGTTCTTAACACCTTTACATTAAGTGTATTTTTATGTGCAACATCCCTAACTTCAAAGGATTGTTTACTATGTATCATTCAGTCTCTGGTCAAATGTTACATCCTCAAAGAAGTATTCCACAACTACCTTATCTGTAATAGCACTCATACTTATAAACTCACTTCTGCATTATTTTCTTTACAGCCTTTATCTGAAATTATATTTTTGCTTAATGTGTCTCCTGAACCAGAACACTTCCTATAAAAGCAAGACTTTCTTTCCTTACTGTTTGTTGTACCCTCCACACTTAATATTTTGCCCATTATCTTTCAAATGAACAAATACATTTATTTCATTTTCACTGTAACATGAACACATCAGGGCCAGGAATACAACTCAGGGGCACAGCACCTCCCTGGCAAGTGCAAGGTCCTGAGATCGATATTCCCAATACAAAAATAAATAAATAAACATATCATAATCATATAGGACACTAAGCAACATAACAAAGTATTTCCCAAACTAAATTGAGTATCTTGATAATAAACTACTGAACAAAGCAGTACTCAGACGTTTTTCATGACTAATTAGCGTGTAATTACACTTGAAAAAAGGAGAAAGGAGCTAACGTAAAATTCTCAGTCAAAAATAACTAGATGACAGGAAACTAGAAGGTAGACTTATAGAGATGAGGAAGAAGGAAGAAAGGGGGATGGATGGACAGAGATGAACATAATAAAATTATGTTATATATATACAGATATATCAAATGAATCTCATTATTACTCTATTTTACTAATATGCATTCTTTTTTAAAAAATTAAATGTACATGAGACTTGATCTTTGCACTGAAAGTTATTTTCAAATTTAAAGAAGATTTGAACCACAGTGATATGCTACCTCATATCTACTAGGCTAGCCATTAGGCATTTTTGATGAAGCATCATTAAGGTCTCTGGATACTCTTCAAATATCTAACCTTTATTTACTACTTTCTGTAAGAAATATATCGTTAAAAAAAAAAAAAGAAAGAAATGTATTGTCCACCTTAAAACCTATACCACCTCTCATGTTCTAAGAATCAATGTTTCTATGATTATTCTGCAAGTCTTTTTAATATCCAGAATATGTAACTTGAAATCAGAAATTTAACCAAGGTTGTTTCATTTACTCTGTAAATCACTATTTTATATGTCTTACATTTTTCTAAAATGTTTCAAAAGCCTCAGTACATTATGATCATTTTGGCTTGCTCAGTTTCATTATAAACACTCTATCCTTTTGATCCTATACGCTTCACTAACTTAAAACATATTAAAAAAACTTTATAATTCTGATATACTGAGACTGTAAGCTCATCCTAAATATAAGCATAATACTTGTCTTTTTTTCTAAATAAATCACACTGAATTTATAACTCATTTTAGCCTAATTTAGAAAATGAGTCAGTAACTCTATTTTTGTTTCTCTTTTTGTTTCAATATTATTATTTCATAAGAAGCCAGGACAAAATTCTTGCACTGTAGTCTTTCTAGTATTATTTTAACACTGTCTCCTTTCCAAGTACTAACCAGGCCCAACCCTGCTTAGCTTCCAAGATCAGACGAGATCAGGCATGTTCAGGGTGGTATGGCCATAGACTATTTTATCACTGTCGTTCATTTTTCTTAGCCATCTTCAGCAACACAATAGAAAAATACATGTTTACGATTCTTTCAATTACCAATTTTTTTCTTCTTTTAGTTTTCTGACTTTTGTACCCACGTAATGACGCTGTTTCTTGATTTTACTAGAAACAAATAATGGAGAACTTTACAGTTATTCTACTTGCCTTTCAGATCCTCTAGATCTCTAGAATTAGTAATAATTTTTTCTACCTGCTCCTATTTTAATCCAACTCCCACAAAAAATTGAAGTAAGGAATAATGGACTTTTCTTTTTAGCTTTTATATTCCCAAAATAATCCTGCTGAATTTGATAATGGAAAATTATGTCTAAATTGCAAAATATAACAAAGGTTAGCTACACAACCAGTACCTGCTTAGAGTCATAGGTCAGTTTACATAATTTCTAAAGGATTAAATTTTTTTCCTCTTGACAACTTCTCTCATCTTTTTTTTTTTTTTTTGGTCTTTTTCATTTTTTTTTTGTTTTGGTTTGGGTTTTTTTTTTTTGTCTTTTTTGTTTTTACCGGTACCAGGGATTGAACTCACGACTGCCTGCTTGCAAGGCAGGCGCTTATGCCGCTGAGCTAAATACCCAGCCCCAACTTCTCTCATCTTAAAAAAAAAAAAAGTAGGCATACACCTTAACCTATAATTCTACATCTTAATAGGAAATCTACACTATAGTATTTGATAAGATATAAACTACCCCATTACCAAAGTTTTAAAGGAGATGGTTTTATATATATATATATTATATATATATATATTTTTTTTTCCTGTATGTTGAGTAGTATTTCATCGGCACAATGAATAAAAACTGACTAAAGTCAGGGTTACCTGTTATGAAACAGATTTCTGAGCTGAACAGCAGGTCTAATATATATTGCTTATTTTACATACACGATAATGCATGGAAAAACAATTACTATCTGCTTATAATAAAATTGTGTAGGTGGTGGGGGAGGTAGAACAGGAGTTTTTAGGTCACAGTTAAGACCTCTAGGTACTATAGAACATAAAATATAATAACTTAAGAGTTCAATTAAAGTAGAAAACAAAATTATATAAAATAAGAGCACTGAAGTTGTGCTTTTTTTATTTTTTGGTTTAAAGGGAAAGGGATGAGAAAGGTGAAAAAAGCACTACCAGACTCCTTACCCATTGTTGTTGGTGCTGGAGCTTCCTGATGGTATTTTCAGCTTGCTCCAGCTTAGCACTGGCCTCATCACTCTGTTGTTTGATGGTGGCCAATTCCCGTTTTATGAGGTAGTTTTCCTCAGCCTCCTGGGCTCTTGTCACTTGTCCCTTAGGACATAATTTTTTTGTGTGTAAAGCAACTTAGGATAGAGTCAAGAAAGACTGCCTTTGTGAGACTTAGTTATTCACTTTGACCCATTTTTAAAAAAAAAATCACCTCAGAGAATAGAACAGCCTAGGAAATTATTAGCTAGCAGTTTGTTATTGCTCCAGCAAATTTTTGAGAAACTAAATGAAAAATCTATCTCAGCAATTCTTTCAGGCAATAGAACTTCAATTCATGCAATATTACTGAGTTGTACATGCAAGACTAAAATTTTCAATGATAGTGGTTAATATCACAGAATTCACTGATTGATACTTTGGAATATATACTGTGAAAAAATAAAGTTAGCTTTAAAACGTGCAAGAGGGATCTATTTGAATATGCCAAGATAATACAGAAATCAACAATTAACCCATGTACCACCCAAAACATTATCTCTAAGAAAATGCATGTAAAGTTGCATGCATTAAAATATGAATTTCTAGGTTTAGGATTTTCCTTACAATCAAGGTTAGAGAAAATGCTTTAAAAATTATACCTGTATCAATCTATCTGCCAAGGAAGCACTTTCCTACAAAAGGAAAAATTCAGACAGAAATATATGAGAAAGGAAATAGCGTGATAAAATAAGGAATAAGAAGAAAACATATCCAAATTCCATCTGCTTTTCATTGCTAATTAAAATGGGCATTTAAATTTTAGAACTATTTTTAACTGAACATGTTTTAAATTCTTAAGTCTTAAGGAAAACATGTCAAAACAAAAATAAACAACAAAAAACCAGGTGTTTCTAAAACAGACCAAACTATAAATTTCAAATGGTTTTTCATTATTTGGGATCAGCAAGTATTTTCTCTTAAAAGCATAGCTATACCTCTTTATTTTTAGACTTAACTGCATCTAAAACCATTTCTATGAAAAGGAGAAGGAATCTGAGTGAACAATTATATTTACAAAGTGTGACAGTAATTTGTGCAACAGTAACACCCAAAGAATCAAAGCAAGGAATATATAATGATTGAAAGTAATGAGTTTAACTTAATAAATCCTAACAAAAATAACGAAATTTTTTGGTTGCAAAATTCAATTCATATTTAAAAATTTATAGAATTCTAAATACTAAGTTACATACATAGGCCATCTAAGTCAGTAAAAAAGGCTAAAATTTTTAAAGAGGTACAGCACCTGCTAGGCAAGCATGCTGTCCTGAGTTTGATCCCTGATACCCAAGGGGGAGAAATTATAAAGAAGTAAAATCTTAACACTTTCCTACAGCATCTTTATGCATCATTCTGAAGATGCAATACAAATGCTTTGTGAAGACATTTCAGTCCAAAAATTTTTACAAACCCTAAGAAGTCATCCCACTTATTACTGTAACTAAGTAATAAGTGGGGTGAGAAAAGAGTATATAAATAACTGACTTAAAAACAATTAACCTCAACATCTTTGATAACTCACCAAAAAAAGCTATCTTTAAAACAACTCTAATTATCATTAGAGACAAAATGTTTGCAACTATACAACAAAGACAGACAAGAAATATCCAGTCTTTGCATACTGCTATTTAAATGTGAAATCAGAAATATTTTAAAAAGGCAAATTGCAAACTATCCTTATTTCCAGTTCTTTATTTCTTATCTATGGATTTTCAAAGAAAACTTTCAATATACTTGTTAGTATCATGAGGCGTACTTTCAACTACTTATTCTTACTTCTAGCTTAAAAAAAGCATCAAAAGAGTTATGAATTCAGATATTTTACTTTAAATAAAACAAAATATAATTCTTTTTTGAGACAAGGTCTTGTAGCATAATTCAGTTTAGGCTTGAACTCACAGCAATCCTCCTGCCTCAACCTTGTCTTCAGAGTGCTGAGAGGATTACAGGACCCGCACCACCATGCCCAGCAAAGCAAAATTTTTAACCATGCTTGTATTATTCAACTCACTGCATCAGAAACGTGACTACAAGAGACATCACATTAAAACCACAGTATGAAAAATTATGCAAAATGTTCATCTTTGACAGTTAACTTAATATGAAACAGAAGAGGTAATTAAGGAGATACCAAAGTTTTTTCTAACCAGAGTTTATACATTTTTCAGATCAAATTTTTAGATAAGGAATCCGTTACTTTGACAAAATTTAATCCTAGCCCTTAAAGAAATCATTGTTATAGTCAACACATGGCTAGGAAGACTATACAATATTTGAAATTCATCTTAAAATATATCAGAATGGATTTCCAGCAAGATTTTAAAAGAATGTACTTTGTATGGTTTGTAAGAAATGACATTGATATGTACTCTAATAATAACCTCAGTTAAAACTTTAACATGAAATTTCATGTGTTAATATGAATTTATTAATACATAGTTATTTGGTAAAATAGTAACCTAGATAAGTTTAGCAGTCAATACCACAATGGTGAAACAATGTTGATATTTTTGAGGATACACTTAAAATATATGGAAAAATATTAAACATTGAGTAGATACTTGTAGGGATCATTTACTTACTTTTTCTAATGTTTCAATGCGTTGTTTTAAAAGTCTATTTTCTGTGCGTAATCTCTGTTTAAAAAAAAAAGTTTTGCTTAAGAAGAATAAAGACTCCTAAAGCAGCCCTATAAATGGCTTCTTTTATAAATAAGAAAAGACTAAGGTATGGTTACATTATCATCTGTCAAACCGTTATAGGCTCAGAGTAAGAAATACATAAAAAGAAATCACATTCTTCATTCCAGTTCTGAATGAAGTTTAAATAAAAACTACAGAAGAAAATCCCTTTCTTTTCAATATTACAATACTGTCATAAATGCTTTCATATTAGATAGAAAAGATTCCTTTTTACTTCCTAGAACACATATATCAGTAGAACAAGAAATTCAGATATGCATGTTTAAGGGATAAATATCTAATTAAATGACTGTCAGACTACAGCAATCTCCATTGCAAAATTCCTTACATACTATAAATATATAAAGAATCCATGAATTGTCTTCTACTCAAGAAAATTAAATTACTAGCATTTACCAGCATTTTCTCAGTGACAAAAGTAAAACAAGATTTATACTTTTTTTTTTTTTTTTTTGTCTTTTTCCTTTTTATCAGTACCAGGGACCGAACTCACGACTGCCTGCTTACAAGGCAGGCGCTTATGCCGCTGAGCTAAATCCCCAGCCCCAAAACAAGATTTAAAAAAGAAACTTTACCAAACTATTCAATGCCTAATCCATAACACTTGTCAAATTAATATCAAGTCCAAACCACTCCAAGTTGCAATCATCTTTCTGCATTTTCTACTAATAAAATTTATTAATCATCTATATAGATTATTTCATTTTCAAATCCAGTTTTTCTTTTTTTGCCATTCCTAAAATTTTAACCCCTCTTACCTCTTTATATCAATTTGTTTCTGAGTTCAATCCAGTCTTTTTTTTCCAGTCCTATCTCCTCTAAATTTGTTATGAATGTGTTCTTCAGAAATCCTTCCATCAATTCTATTATTTTTCTATTGAACACTTAACTGTAGTTTATATAACATAAAACCTCAGTTGAGAGAAGTAAAATTATGAATTATAGTATCTTAAATAGATTATAAATTAGAACAAATCTTGGTTATTACAAAAAAACTTCATAAATTGGATTTTCTTTTTCTATTCACTAAATTATATGTAGTAAACGATTTGGAATGGGCATTTTTGTGACTTCAGAATATAAAATAACAGCTTAAGAAATAGAAACTCTTTCCCATCTCTTGGCTGCTTGTCCATGTATAACACAGTAATCTACATAAACTCTCAATTATTAAACACTAGTATAATCTAGAAAACTTAAAATAGGATTCTCAACATGTTCTCAATCATTTTATCAACCAAAGTCAACATTTCGTCTATCCTAAAAGGTTTAGGAAATTAAGTTCCAACCACACAACTGAATGAATAAAATTACTTACAAGAGAAATAATGCTAAAATTTAGAATTCAAAACATTCAACTGAGCTGGGCATGATGGTGCACATTTGTAATCCCAGCACCTGAGAAGCTAAGGCAGGAGATTCTGAAGTTCAAGACCTTGTTTTAAAAAAAAAAAAAAATACCCTAGATTTCCTTCTCCTGTCTACTTTAAATCTTCTAAAATAAATTGTACTCTAAGTAAAACTGTAAACTATCATTTTTCCTCAAAAAGTGAATGTCTTAACACCGGGGGGGGGGGGGGGGGGGGGTACTGGGGATCGAACTCATGGTCTCGTGCTTGCCAGGCAAAGCACTTAGGCAACTGAGCTAAATCCCTGGCCCCTGGCACCATTTTCTTAAGGTTCATTTTTATTTAATCTCTTTGTAGCACCATTTTTTAAGGTTTTTATTTAATCTCAATCTCTCTCTCTCTGTCTCGCTGTCTTGTAGTGTCAATCAAAACCTGGACCTCCTGCACAGTACTTACTACCACTTTTAAAACATTTTATCTCCATTTGTGTTATATCTACTTTCATGCTGAGCTGTTAGTAGAAGACTCTTCAGGTTAACCGAAGAGTTCGGCAACACAGCACCTGCCTGGAAGGAAGTGCAAGGTCCTGAGTTATGTAAGCGAGGCTTTTCTTTGGTGGCCTCTGTGTGTGTGTGGGGGGGGGGGGGGCACGCGCACGCATGCACACACCAGGAATCAAATGCAGGACCTTGTGCTTGCCAGGCAGGCACTATGCCACTGAGCTATATTGCTGGCCAAGTTTAAGGCTACACTGTACCATATAGTGAGGCCCTGTGTCACAAAAAATCCTCTTCAGCTAATACAGACCATGTAGGGTGACCTTTACAAGTTACTGACTTTTCATTTACACTAACATAACAATTCAACAATTAAACTTTGTAATCCTTTTTAAAATCTGGTAATTTACCCCATTCTTGTTTTATCTACCATCCTCAAACCTGAGTTATTACTATATAGTACTAAAGCAGTTAGAAGGTACTTGAAATTAGGCAGATTTAGATTTAATCTTCATTCTCTAATGAATTCTCTAATTGAACATATCATTCAATGCCTTAAACTCTTTTCTCATCTAGAAAACTATAAAAATATTGGAAAACTTGAATGTGATACAACACCTAACATACACAGACACTGAACTAATGATAAACACAGCTAATACTTTTGAAGTTCATTATGAGTGTAACTGTAATACATTTTTGCCTGGTTTTTTCGTGTTTTCCTTTGCAGTTTTTTAAAAAAAAAATTGCTCTGAAATTTTGCAAGGAATTAAATTCAATAGCACTTGCTAATACATTATTTTGTTGTGATAATCATATTTTTGTATAACACAAAGTAATTTTCTCTCTTCCAATATTCATCATTTAGTGTCATTTTAATGTGTCTACGTGTAAGGCAGGGCATGGTGATACATGCCTGTAATCCCAGCTCTCAGGAGGCTGAGGCAGGAGAAACACTGTGAGTTCATGTCCAACCTGAACTGCATAGTAAGACTGGGAAGGGGAGGGGAGGAAGAAAAGGAGGAAGGGGAAACAGCAACAGAGAGATAGACAGACAGACAGACTGGAAAAGAAGGGAGGGAAAAAGGAGAAAGTGCTGGGAGCTTTTGAAGCTGAAATTTGACATCTGTGGGTGGCCTGCCAGGTCTCAGAACAAAGACCTGGGGCTTCTCCCTCCCGCCAAACAAGTGACTCTAGGCCCCAAAACGTCATACCCTTAAATTGTCAAACATGCAGATTACTAGGCAACTGAGGTATCATGTGACATTAAGTTACTAAAAGTACAAATAAACACCCCCGCAGTGAGAGGGCAGCTCCTTTTCTCCCATCAGAAGACAGGGCTCCACCTGACCTCTGCTTTTGTCTTTTCCTTATTTTCTCATCCTCTGGAGTCTTTCCCTGGGGAATAGCAAGAGCTGTGCAAGAGCCTCCCAAGAAAGAGTGAGAGAGGAGGAGGAGGAGGAGGAGGGGAGGAAGGAAGGAAGGAAGGAAGGAAGGAAGGAAGGAAGGAAGGAAGGAGAAAGAGCCACAGAGAGGCCTACACAAAGGGGAGGGGAGGAAGAAAGACAGGAAAGAGAAAGAGTGAGATAGAGAGAAGTGGGAGGAGGGGGAAAGGAGACAGGAAGAAAGGAAGGAAGGCAGGAAGGAAGGAAGGATAAAAGAATGACAGGGAGGGAAAGGGAGAGGGGAGGGGCAGGGAGGGAGGGGAGAAGAGGAGGGGAGAGGAAAGAGAAAAGAGGCTTTTAGTGTTTGTTAGCTTACATCCTATTTTTCATTTAGATGATTTCCAGAAATGCTTTTGTTTTTATTGTACATGGGCCTTATTTTTCCAAGATATTTTGAGCCGCATATTGTGAATATTTAGGAAGTTAATAATTAAAATCTATAATTAACTGATTTATTATTAGTCATATTCACATTTTCTATTAATTACTAACAATTACTAGATATGGCTATCTAAAAATATGTACTTTGTACTCATACAAAAATATAGACTTTTTTGGCCTGTCAGATTAAAAAAGAAAAAAAGAGACTAAAAAGGCAAAAATGAATGCTGGTGAAGTAGGCATGAAATGGTAACTCATTGCTAAAAAGAATACATCCTGGAAACACTGTTTAGGAAATTTATTTGGTATATCTCAAAATTCTGAAAAATGTTAATACAATCTGATAGTTCTACTTCTTATAGCTGGCTATGGAAATACTGATAGGTGCCAAAAAACTATATACAAAGATGTTATTAATATTATTTTAAAAGAAAAAATGTAAAATAACATAAATTTCCCCAAAAAGGGAGCTCTCAACTTTATACTACCCACTCCTTACTATCTCCTATTCTTTTTACTTCATTCACATTATAAAGTGACTCATCCCTAACAATCCTCCCCTCTCTTCCCTCCTTTCCTTTCTCCTTCCCCTCTAATGGGGAAAGAACCCAGGGACTTTGCTCTGAGTTACACCACCAGCCCTACCTGCCTGCCTGCCTGTCTGCCTGTTTATCTGAGACAGGGTCTCTCAAAGAAGCTAAGTTACCTAGGCTAGGCTCAAATCTGTGATCCTCTTACCTCAGTCTCCCAAAGTGCTAGAATTACAGATATCCACCACCACACCTTACCACATCCCTCCTCTTTATAAGAGTAACCCAGAGATTCTGACATTTTATTTCCCTCAATCTATGTCTCTCTTTCATCTATAAAATATGTAATTTCCAATCATTATGCACATTCCCTCTTTCTCCTCTCTCCCTTGTGTATTTGCTTGCGAAAGTCTTGTTTTTCTTTCTGGAAACAGCATCTATACCTATCATGGCAAATACAACCAAAGAGAAATAAAACCATGATGTTTATTTAAAGTAACAATTACTAAATTCAGCTGGACTCAATGTTTTCTAGCAATAAAAATTCATTTTCTTAAACACTTGCTCTTGGTTTCTAGAGCACTATTACCTGCATTTTGCCTGCTTTGTTCCTTTCTCCTGAACTTCTTAACCTTTACATGTTGCCTTATTCTTGGGCTCAATCCTCTATTCTATTTTATAAACATTCATTCTCCAAGTAATGTCAACCATTCTCAAGGCTTATCATCATTCTGTGAGCAACTACCACATTGGTATTTGAGCCTTAACTTCAGATATAAATATTCAAGGGTCAACTTGAAAATCTCCTATGTACTCCATTCCTAAAATAGCCAAGTGGGCTCCAGGAATTCCCTCTTACATCTCTTACAGTCTAATCCATTTTAAGTAATAAGCTTTCTAACTGTTCAAGCCAAAAGATTGACCGCTGTCTCTCTCACATCTCTATATTCAATCTGTCAGCTTTATCTTTAAAATCTATTCAAAATCTAACCACTTTTTAGATACCTAAATTACCATCCTCTTTTGCCTGCTTCACTTCATCAGTCTTCCAGATAATCTCCCTATTTATACTTGTACTTCTTGCAGTTTATTCTCAACAGAGCAGCCGAAAGGACCCATTGAAAACTGAAGGCAGATCTTGTCCTTCTCTTCTGCAAAACCTCTAACAGTTCCCCTTCCCCGAAGTCAGTGACCTTACCTCATCTGCAGCCTTCCTGTTTTACCTACCTCACTCTTCTCATCAATCATGTGCCCATTCACAATGCCTCTTCACTAGTCCTCCTGAGGTACACTCCTACCCAGGTTTCGCACTTCTTCCTAGCTAGCTGGCTATAGCCAGCTCCTGGCTCTTGCCAACTCCTCCAGGTCTTTATTTAAAAGACAACTGGTCAAAATTTGAACACTATCATTTTATACTCTCTTTTACCTGAAGTACTTTTTTCTCCTATTACCATTATCTAGAATACATTTTAATTTTCTGTTTATTGCCAGGTTTTCATTCTGGAATATAAACTCTATATAGGCAATAATTGGACTTTCATTAACCATAGCTCAAGTGCCAAGAGGGCTGAAGTTGTAGCTCAGGCAACCAAGCATTAAGTACTGGGTTTACTACCTAAGCCCACCAAAAAAGACAAAAGAAAAAGAAAAGGAAAGAAAGAAAAAGAAATCAAGCACTCAGAACAGTTTTTGAGCATGTTGTAGACACTATAAGTTATATGCTAAATGAATACATTATTGAATAAATTATGCTACTGGGCTCTGTCAAGTATTATAAAATCATTCAGTTTTAATGAAAAGTTTACAATGCCACAGAAAAATGGACACCCAAATTCTTCTTACACTACAAATACATCAGTCTTTTGAAAAACAGTAATACACACACACACACACGCGTGTGAGTGCACACACACACACACACACACACACACACACGGGTCTAAGAATAACATAAATCAAGAGTTCAGTGCCTTTCAGTGTTTCCTGGCAATGTTACCACTGACACATAATTTGCAGTTTCTTCTTCAAAGAAAAGTTAATATCACTTTCATGAGGCTACTGTAAAAATAAGATATAAAGAATAGAAAGAATCCGTAGTATATTAAATTGTTTTTGTTGTTTTTTGTTTTGAGACAGGATTGTGCTACACAGTTAAGGCTGGCCTTAAGCTTCCTATGTAAACGAGATTGGCCTCAAACTTATGGTAACCCTCCTGCCTCAGCCTCCCAAGAGCTGGAATTACAGGTATGTGCCATCATGGTCAGCTTATATGAAGTATTAAATAAATGTGAACTTTAATCTTTCACATATATATAATTCTTGGACAATGTAGATAATATTGTATTTTCCTCTTTAGGCAAGATAATAGATTATCAATGTTTTTATATTATTCTCTGTTTTAATCATATCTGAAGTAGTTCATATTTCTTAAAATTGGAAAAATAAAATAAAAATAGAAATACGAAAACACATTTAACTTCTGGCTAAAAATCAATGAAAATTTCTAATATCCCATTTGTATGGCTATCAGTCTCTTTCCCAAAGCATAAATTTCAGTATGAAAATTACATTGCCACGGGCTATGGATTTAGTTCAGCAGCATAAGTGCCTGCCTTGCAATCAAGCAGTCATGACCTTAGTCCCTGGTAGAAAGAAAGAAAGAAAGAAAGAAAGAAAGAAAGAAAGAAAGAAAGAAAGAAAGAAAGAAAGAAAGAAAGAAAGAAAATTTCATTGCCAGACTTAAGTATAGTAAGGTATCAAGATTTTTCTTGTTTAAAGTTTTGTGAGTTGCTCTAACATAAACAAGAATTTGAATATTTCTTACCTCCCTTCTCTCAGTAGATTAGAAGATACTGAAAAAGATATTCTATCAACAAAAATAAAGATTATCCTCATTAATCCATTACAAGACTCACTAGGTGGCTAAGTAACCCACACTGGGCTAGATCTTTAGATCTTTCTGCCCCAGCCCAAGGGTACTGAGACTGCAGATATGTACTACTATACCTGGCTATTAAAATTCTTATGGTTCTTTACTCTGATCTGGGTTGGGATTTAGCTCGGTAGCCTAAGCACCTGCCTGACAAACGTGAGGTTGTGAGTTTGATCCCCGGTACCAAAAATAAAATAAAATCTTATAGTCCTTTTAAAGAAGATGTGGGAAAAACTTAAGAGTCATAACTTGAACAATGAATTCAATGACAGATGTAACAATTAGAACAGAAGGTAACTACTCGAAGGTTTTTTTTTTTTTAACCAATATGACCAGAGTATAATACTCGAAGGTTTTAGAACTTTAATTAAAATTTAATTAAAAGGGGCTGGGGATTTAGCTCAGCGGCATAAGCGCCTGCCTTGCAAGCAGGCAGTCATGAGTTCGATCCCTGGTACCGATAAAAAGGAAAAAGACAAAAATAATAATAATAATAATAATAATTAAAAACAACAGACTTCACAACACCCAGGGCTAATTTTACACTTCTATATCCAAACTTCAAATGATATGTTGATCACACCATTTGCTTGTGAAAAAGAAAGGTACAAAATTATTGCCCTAGAGGCATCTGAGGAAGACCTAGACAAGGCAAGAAGACACTAGTTGCAAGGCTGTGTTCCCTAGCACCACAAAAACCAAACAAAAACCTTAGCAAGCACTAATTTAACAAACCTAAGCCTTTGAAAAAATGCAGGGAAAGGAGGAAGTGTGAGGTAAAAAGTGGCAATTGCTACCCTACAACAAGGTTCAATTAAAAAATGGTTGGTGGTCATCTGAGCATGACTAAGATAAATTATCAGATCCAAGTCAAAAACCAGTTTCACTCAAAGTAAAAACAGTATAGTCATTCACAAACCACTTTGGTTTTGTCCTTTAGGGGGCCTGAGGAATGATGCAAATGGAATTAGAACTATACAAAAATAAGACTATAAAGATGAAACAGATACTTTTGAGAGGAGCATACTTGATCAATTCCACTAACTTAGTAACTTTTTTATTCCAAATTCTTTCCTATAAATAATTTTATGCCACCTCTCTGAAACACATAGTGTTATAATCTGGATCCTAAACGTGCCCCAAAAGTCCCTGTGTTGAAGGTGTGGTCCCTAGTGGCGCGGTGTTCAGAGGTGGGGCCTTAAGGGAATGCTTGAATCATGAGGCTCTGATGATAAGGTACTAATTCAATCACAGTCACAGTTCAATGGATTTGCTCTATTATAAAAGTCAGTTCTTTCTTTCCTTGTGGTCATGGGGCCATGAGATGAGCAGTGTGGCTGCACCATATGCTCCCCATCACAATGCTGTGTTTTACTACAGACTTACAGATGTAGGGCCAAACAACCATGAGACAAAACAGAACTTTCTTCTTTAAGGTTGATTTCTCTCAGGGAATTTGTCACAGTGACAAAAAATTATCACTGTATTAAAGGAATTTGGTCATGCATATGAAGTAAAACTTTCCCCCCAAAACAAAGCTTTGATTTGTTTTGGAGACAGGGTCTCACTATACAGTTCACTGCTCACTATGCAGTTGTACTCACTTTGCAGCCCAGAACTGCCTCAAACTCAGTGGTCCTCCTGCCTCAGCCTCCCAAGTGCTGGGATTATAGTCTTGCATCACCATTCCCAGCAAAACGATTTAAAAAAAAAAAAAAACAAGCTGAAGTTTGCTGTGGATTTTTTTTTTCTGAAAATGTCTTTTGGTTTTTCTATACCCATATAACTTAATTCCATAAGAAATTTCCTAAAGAGCAAGGCTTGTTCATAGAACTCATTCTCCTTGCCAAAAATATAACATGGTGAAATGAACAGGATGGCTTCTCCATCCTCAAAGGGATGGGGTGAGTGGGCCTCCGTGTGGCACATGGGCGTTTGGTTTGAGAAAGGGCCTTCCCACAGACTCTAGGCTGACCTTGAACTCACTATGTAGCCCACGCTAGTTCAAATGTGTGATTCTTGTACCTTTGTCTCCCAAGTGTTGGGATTACACATATATACTACCATGCATCACCCCCATCTTTACAGACTTGCTTTGCAGTTCCAAATATTCATCATGTGTGGTTATCTATACTTTCTGCCTGCTCATAAGGATGGGATACATTTTACTTCAGTAGATTGAAATGCAGTGATATAATACTGCCTTTTTGCATGGCATTTAACAGAAAAGCAAATGGCAGAGAAGCACCTGGGTGATGAAAAAAAAATGTGTAGAGCAGGGGACATCTAAAGGCATCCTTTCTCTCTGTGAAAAACACAGAGCTAGGTGTGGTGTACACACCTGTAATCTCAGCACTTGGGAGGAAGGTGGATCACTACAAGTTGAGGTCAGCTGGGGCTACATAATGAGCTCAAGACCAGCCTGAACTACACAGTGAGACCTATCTCAGAAAACAAACAAAAAATGAAAGAAAAATAGAAATACTGTTTTCTGCCTGGCATGGTGGTAATTCCAGCACTCAAGAGGCTAAGGCAGGAGGATCACTACAAGTCTGAGGCTAGCCTGGGTTACAAAAAAGATAACACAAGACAAAACATACTGATTTCATTGGTAAGGTATAGAAGTGCAAACAAAGCATCGACAAAGAGGGAAGACAGCACTGAGGAGACAGAGGATTCACACAGAAAAACAGGAAACTGTCTCCAAAGCTTTTGAGAAAGACCAAGGCAAAAGGGAGCAGTTAAAGAACCCATTCCCTTGTAAAAGAGACTCTAAGGGCAGAAGGAGTAGCATTTTATAACAATGCTCCACTAACAAATTGTATACAGGTAGTCTTCTGATGTCTTGCTAGGTCCAGATCAAAAATCAGACACATTCAAAAAAATTTTAAAAGGCAGCAAAGAAGTTATTCAACAGAAGCCATTTTATCTCTGGCCTTTATTTTTTATTTTTTTGAGGGAAGATAAAATTAGAGATTGGATCAGCTAATCAAGAGTACATAAATTATCATTCACTCATCATTCTCTTCCAGAGGCATTAAGACAAAAGTCAAAAAGCTTTTCCAAAATGCCAGGTCTGACAGTGACAAGGACATTCAATTTAAGAACTTTACAAAAAGATACAGAAAAGAATGTTAGGATACATATAGGATATTTATATGTCCTCCAAATTTAAAAATCTACTTTTCTCCCTGAGAAGTAGCTCTGAAATATAACCTTTGCTTAAATTTAAGCAACACTGCGTTAGTCAAAGTTCCTGGCACTCTCAGGCAACCATAATTAATTAGTCTGCCACAAATCATCTGCTGCTAGTTTCAGAATACAAAGTGCTAGAGATTATCTGCTCTGCCAAGATTACAATTAAATTAAATGGAATGTATTTTTATCTCTCATGGAACTTCTCTCTCCTGCCACTGACAAATCTACCCTTTTTCACAACAGAATGAAAGTCATTACAGTCACATTATCTTACTTTTAGAAAATCTCTATTTTCAACTTTAATATAGAAGGTGGTCAATAAATAAGTTTTATTTCTAAATTTACTGCAGATGGTAATAAGAGATAAACATGAACGAACATCTAGTGCCAATTAATGGACTTTAACCAATTTCTCTTTAGCACTTAAAAAAGCCCTGAAATGCTTACTTTAATT
Organism: Cavia porcellus; assembly: GCF_034190915.1. Lineage (NCBI taxonomy): Eukaryota > Metazoa > Chordata > Mammalia > Rodentia > Caviidae > Cavia > Cavia porcellus. The sequence goes on from NW_026947484.1 coordinate 114,403,039, forward strand.
TCAACTTGCTCTTCCATTTCTTTAGTTTTTATTGTAGTATATTCTTTTTCGAGCCTAAGAAGAAGAAGAACAAAAAAATTAAAGGTATGTTTTCATTCAAAAATCAGCCACTAATTATAAAATTTTAAAATATAAATTAATAAATTCCCACAGGTTATACTTAAGATATTTAATATTAGAAAAATGAATAGCTTCACGGGTTATTACCCAAAAAATTACCTTACAAATCACTAAAAGCCATTCAAAAGTAAAGAAGTGAATTTATAAAACACCAAACATGAAACTGTACTAAATTCTGTATTTACAAAATAACCAATTTTCCTTTTCCATCAAATTTGACCACAACTGTATAGCTGGATAGGCTTTTAACCATAAAAATCCTGGTACTTGCACTATCTTAAAATACTTGTTGAGTTTCAAAAAACAAAAACAAAAAAAACAACTTAGGACAACTCTTCCTTACAGAAGCTTCAACTAAATTTACAGAAGTAATGAGGGAAATATAATGATCATCAGAATGCCACGTTAAGTGCCACAGGCAAGAAACACTAGTGAGTACTAAAATTAGGGGACTAAAGTTTATGAATAACCTCAGATTGTATTTCCTTAAATGTTTAGAAAGTACTGACAAAAACCAGTAAATTTATAGTGCTGAATCCTAGCAGATAGCACTTAATGATTGAGATTAGAGTCATAATAATGCATATTGAATATGCAGTCCTGTAAAGATGTCCTGAGAAAAGGCTATCACTGCTGGATATCACTCAAAAATGTTCATCCTCAGACTGCTGCCCTTCCAGGGGAAGAACCAGCAACAGCTCCTGAGTTAGGACACTGGGAAACCAAGCAAGCACCTCCCCTCCCTGGTAATCGGTGGCAGTGTGGCAGACAGCAGCCCTTCCAGGGGGAGAACCAGTAGCAGCTCCTGAGATCTGCGCCATGTTGAAACTTAGGACACTGGGAAGCCAAGCAAACATCTCCCTTCCCTGGTAAGCAGTGGCAATGTGGCAGACTGTGACCCTTTCAGGGGGAGAACCAGTAGCAGCTTCTGAGATCCACACCATGTTGGAACTTAGGACGCTGTGAAACCAAACAACCAGCCTGCCTCCCTGCTAAGCAATAGTGAACCTACTGATGCACGGCCTAGAGTCAAATATCCCACTTCCCCAAACCCCCTTCTCCCTCCCCCGCACCGCCCATTAGCAAATGGGAACCAGAAATCTGAGCATATCCGGGGAGGTTGACCATAGCAAATAAGAGGGACTTCCTTCTACCATCTCTTTGAAGGCAAATATTTTTATTACTGTTTTGCTCTTTTCTGATTAGTGGTACTGCTCTATTCAATATTCTGTTTTGATCAGTTCTATAGTGTTCCATATTTCATCTCAATTTGATATACATGATTGAAAGAACAACTATTATAAAGATAACAAAATATACTGTGATACCTATTACTGTTATCCCGATAACCTGCTGTGAAGTTCTGTACCAATTTCACTGTACAATCTTAGTTGGCTTTATTCTGTCTTGTTCTGTTGTATACTTTCAAAATCAAATTTTAAAAAAAATGTTCATCCTCAAAGTAAGAAAAAAAAAAAATCAACCAAAACCAAATTAAAGAACATCCTACAAAATAACTGCCCAGCTCTGTTTAGAAGGATTAAGAAAACAGAAAAGAGGTCAGAGCCAGGTTGTGGTGGTACACACCTAAAATCCATACACTCAGGAAGCTGAAGCAAGAAAACTGCAAGTTTGAAGTCTGCCTGCAGTATACAGCAAGTTTGAAGCCAACCTGGATCATATAGGAGGAACAAGACTCTGTCTCAAAATACTTAAAAAAATAATGATAATAATAATAAAAAGGTGTCAGGACCAGTAGCACACACTCATAATCTCAGCTGCTCTTGAGAGCCTGAGACAGGAGAATCCACTGAGCCCGTGAGTTCAGACCAGCCAAAAAATCATAGTGAAATTCCATCTCAGAAAACACTGGTAACTGTCGCTGCCTGATGGTGAGTAAAACATGACAAATGAATGCAATATACTATTCTTCCAACACTATTACACATTATCTTTTTTTAAATGTACAGACCAAAAATAGTTCCAATTATTTATCTTGCACACAACCAAATTCACTGCAAGTATCAACCAGCCCAGACTTCAAATAATTTAAAGCTATTTTGAAAGAATAAATTCTTGTCAAGCATGGTGGTGTACTCTTGTAATCCCAGCACTTAGGAGGCTGAGGCAGGAGAGTCATTGAAAATTCGAGACCAGTCTGGGCTACAAAGTGAGCCCCAAGGCTAGCTGGAACTGCATATCGAGACCTTGTCTCAAAATAAAAAAAGGAGGGGCTGGGGATTTAGCTCAGCGGCATAAGCACCTGCTGTGTAAGCACATGGTCGTGAGTTCAATCCCTGGTACTGACCAAAAAAAAATCAAATTCTTCTTCAAGGGACAAAAACCTACTGCCATACGTATCATCAGTTACCTCACAGCAACTCAGTATACATTGCTACACCTATTCTGAGGCTTATAAACTTGCCTAAGGTTACACTGCTCTACTACAATGACTCCTATTAAGAAATGCAACCAAAAGAATTTAGAGAGGATTCCAAAAACTTCAAAATATTTTGAACAATGGTTGCACTGTTAAAACAAGTACACAGCTTTTGCAAATGACCACTTTGAAGAAGTTATTGTTAAATATTATGTGAAATGTCATTGTAACTCACATAAAATGAAGTACCAGGAATCATCTCTGAATCTTTGCTTCACAAGTCAAGAAATGAAACATGTTCAATTCACCTCCCTAACAATGCCTTAAAGTCCATTACTACTTCATCTTCACTAAAGTGTTATTTAGTTCTTTATTCTCCAACAGTTTCAGATTTCCAAAAAGTTGTGAAGATAGCAGTTTCCATGTACTTCATTCTACTTTCCTGTTACATGTTATAATAGATTGTTATACTGGTACAACTAATGAACAAATATGAACACATTATTAACCAAAATTCACATACGGATTTCATTAGTTTTTACCTAACATCTTTTGTCTATTCTGAGATACCATATAACATTCAGTTGTCATGTCTCTTGAGTTCCTTTTGGCAGTGATGGTTTGTTTTTGATGACCTACATAGTGCTGAGTACTAGTCAAGAATTTTGTAGAATGTCCCTCAAATGTGATATCTCATGTTATTCTTATGATTATATTGGTATTAATATCTTCAGAGGAAAACTACAAAGGTTAAGTGCCATTGTCCTCATACATTAAGGGTACAAACTCTCAACCATATATCAATACTGATATTGGTGTCAATATTAATAATTAGTGGGATCACCTGGCTAAGCAAGTGCTTGTCAGTTACTATTTTGTTCTCCATTCATTAAAAAGTGTTCTTAGGCCTTCACTGTGGTTTGTCTAAATTATTAGAAGAAATTTGTAATTATGCTCTCTACTGACAGTTTAATAACTGAATCTTTTCGGCGACCTGTTATTAAAATGGTCTTTTTAAAATGTTGTTTGAATCATGTCACTTCTACAGTTATACTACACAGTGATACCCATTGACTTTAGACCAAATTTCCAAGGTTTTCAAAGCTCTTTTTAGAAATGACATATCCCAGAGCAGCAGCAGGGAAGGACCATAGTGAGGTTGAAATATTTTGATGACCTAAGGAAAAGAAATTCTCAAAGACATATGGGAACATGTCAAAAGGGCAGAGCAGCTAGAGTAAAGAAGTTTCCACTGGACAAACTAGAGACAATTTGATATAGTAATGAGTCATAACTTACTGAGTAAGAATCTATGAATTCACATTGAGATGCATGACTGAATGAATGGAGGAAGGACAAAGCTCTTCCGTATAGTAGAATGCCTCATCATAAGTAAAAAAAAAAAAAAAAAAAAGAATACAGTGAGCAAATAATAAATAGGGCTGGGGATATAGTTCAATGGGACAGTGCTGCCTGGCAAACATAAGGTGCTGAGTTTGAGTCCCAAAAAGAAAATAATGGGTATAAAATTGGTAAGGAAAATCTGGTAAAGGAAGAGGATTAAAATTACATAATCTCAAAGTATATTGCTACACATTACTAATTACAAGAGGTGAAATAAATTTATAGTAGTGAAACCTGGCGGGTACCACCCTAATGAATTGGTTAAAGCAACAAAAATGCATAGCTGGAATCACATTAAGAAAACCTCAGAAAAACTGAAACTTCAGAATTTTCTGCAAAATAACAGATCTGTATGCTCTTTACATCAATGTCAAGTTGGGTGTGATGTACATTCCTATAATCTCAGCATCCTGGGAGGCAGGAGAACCACAAATTCAAACTAGCCTAGGTAACTTATTCAGTGAGACCCTGTCTCAGTGTTTAATAAACAAATAAATGGCTAGGGATGAAACACTGATTAAATGGATAACTATACAAAATACATGATCTTGGACTAGGAACATGGACCAGGAAGTGGCACTGGTAGAAAGAAGGAGTTGGAGAGATGGCTATAAAAGCCACTGTTCAGACAAGTGATAAAGTTCAAACATGTGCTATGTATAGTAGTACAGCTACTTCAGTAGCTATTAAGGATAAAAGGTACAGTATCTTAATCTATTCTCAAATGGATCCTCAAAAATGTATAGGGTTTTCCTTATACAAACACAAACATTCATATCTATGAGACAGAAAGGGTAAGAAAACAAATGAGGCAAACTGTAAGCAACTCGTGAATCTAGGTACACAAAATATAAAAATTTTTTGTTCTGTGTCTCTGATTTCATTGTCTTCCATATTTTTACTTACCTACACTATTCCAAGGACATTAGCTTTCATGCTGATCCTTGAATGTATCATTTAGACATCCTTGTCTCAGACTTTACACTTATATCTCATTATGGAAAACATTTCCCACCAATAGTCACATAGCTACTTCTCTGACCTTTCTTAGGTGTCAATTCATTACTACTATATCAGCCCATATGCCTATATCTGAATGCCCTATATAAAAGAACAGTCCATCATTCTGTGTTTCATCCTGCTTTGCTTCCTTTGTGGTACTTTCATGGACTAGCATAACACCTCTGTTTGTTTTGTATCAGTATTCTACATTTCTGTAAGTTTCCTATCAGCAGAGATTTTCTGTTGTACTCACCACATAACCCTAGCAATCAGAAATAAAGGTCTTCAAAATCATACTTAAGTAGAGTCATGGTGACAGAGACAAGAGAACTGCCATGAGTTCATGCCCACCATGAGTTGAAGATTAGCCTGGATTATGTAGCAAGACTCTTGTTGAAAGAAAAAAGAGAAACAGAAAGAAGAAAGACAGAAAGAAAAAGAGAAGAATACACTCAGGTATCACCTCCAGAAGATAATATGAAATGTGGTTTGCCATCTTCCTACCCCACCATGTTCATGGTCTTTGTATTTTTGTTATAAGAAAATATATTTGTTAAAAGATTTGCTCATATTCTAAAATTACTTTTACCCTAAATAGTCTATATAGTCTCACAGGATGCGATTCATGTGTGCTTTTTAAAGCACATTCCACTGACTTTAAATGATATTTATGTAATTTCTGAACAACTTATATTCATTATGACCTAACAGGCAGAGACAATGCTATTGTCATTAAAACAATGTGTAAAGTTAATTTTCTGTTATTGAAAGTCTGTCTTCACTTTTGAACTCACATTAATGTGTTAATATTTGTCCCATGATCACCATTTTACTTTTGAATTCAAAACATAAGGCAGCCTTCCTATTTGTCAGCTGAATGAAATAGGGAAGTTGTTCTATTCAATTTTTCTTGCTTTGTTTTACCAGAAGACACTCCTACAGGATCAAGGCACTCTAAAATTTTTCCGTCGTTTGGTGCCCTAGAGAATTTTTACAACCCAAGGCAATGCACCATAGTAAGATTTGGAATGGGTGGCAGGTTTGTCTTTCTTCTATAAAGTAGGAAAAGGCAGATCATAAAAGGATAGGTAGAATGAAAAACAAACAAAATTCTCCCAGAAAAATATAATCAAACAGATAAATGTCAGGAAAGAATTACATGCTCTGAACCATTTCCTGACCCCAAAAGACTGTATAAACCAATTTAAAGCATGTGTCATAGGAACCTCTTATAGGTTATATTAATAAGTTATCATACTGGCATCAACCTTTATCACTGATAGATACAAATCTTTGATATATATTCCAAGTATGGTACTTAACAAAAATGGGTGAAACTTGTCTTTTAATACTGACAAAGGATTACTATTCATAATATACATGAACAACTATTGAGCATTAAGTAAGAAGTACATATACTACAACAGAAAGGGAAGGGAAAAAACAGAAGAAAATCATGAGGTCAATGAATATAAAAAGATACTGATTTTTACTAACAATCAGGGGAAAGCAAATTAAATCCAAAATAATGTGTTTTTATATTGAATAAATTAGCCAAAATTAAGAACATTAATCAGATGCTGATGACAAAGTAGAACAATGAGGATCTTTACACAATGCTGGATAACATAAAAAATTAGTACTACTTTGGCAAATACTTCAATTAAGCCTAGCTTATTCTGCAGCCCAGGAATTCTATCCTTAAATATGCATCACAGAAAAATTCTTACAGATACTCACAGCATTTTAATAGCAAACAAATCTAGAATGTCTCAAATGGTCACTAAGAACAGTGATACTCTGTATCAAAAATTAATGACTCCTCCACACACAAAAAACCAGTGAACTGCATCAACATAAAGTTAATAAAAAATAAATGCAAGTCACAAATTATACAAAATAATACAATCTTTATAGTGCTCAATAGTATGCATGACAGGTACATAAGACTATTTCTAAAAAGGAAAAGAATGAGTGATGAGTCCAAAGCTCAGGAGAGAAATTACCTCTTGCAGAGAGCACACAGACAGTGATGGGTTCATGAGCAGGTACTTTTTTATGCTTCACACTATATATAACTTTATTTCATCAATACACAAAAAAATTTTAAAGGAATAAGTGATTATATATAAACCAAAGCTAACATATCAAATACATGATTAAGAAAAAAAAAAACAACTACTGGATTTACACTTGGGGACTGCTACCCCACCCTGACCCGAGTTTTCATTATTCTCTTACCTTTATTATTTGAACACTTAATAACTTTTCTCCTTCAATGAACTCTGACCTTACCTTCTTTATGTCTATTCTTCAAACAGTAGGGCAAGCTACAAGACTTCTCATTTCCTCTCCAACCCCTGTGTCCTACCTCCTTCCTCCTAGCCTACTCTGCTCCACTAACCCCAACCACAATGTCTTTTGTCACATGTCTGGCTCCAGGCCTTTTATACTGCTTGCCTTCTACACCTGGAAATTTTGGGCATTTCCTGTTGTTGCTGGGTTTTTGTTTTTTGGAGTTTTTTGTTGTTGTTGTTTTGTTTATTTTTTGTCTTGTTTCTTTCAGTAATGAGAAACTGAACCAAAGTCTTGCTAAATCAGTAAGTTGCCCAGGCTGGGCTCAGACTCACAATCCTCTCTCCTCAGCTTCCCAAAATGCTGTGATTACAGGTGTGCAAATAGTTACTACACCAGCTGCAGACTGTCTTCTTTCATGGCACCTATCATCATCTGATATAATTTTAATTTATGCCTCACCATATAGATGCAAACCTCATGAGAAATTATAAATCTACTATTTTATTTCTGGCACCTTAAACAATGTCAACAAGTACTGAGTACTAAAGAAATTTTTCTTGCCAGCAATGGTAGTACACGCCTGTAATCCCAGCACTCTGGAGGCTGAGGCAAGAAGATCACTGAGTTCAAGGCCACCTGGGCTACATAATGATTTCAAGGCCAACCTGGACTGCATAACGAGACTGTCTCAAAAAAAAAAAAAAAAAAAAGGTTGCAGAGTTGGGGGTTTATGTAGTCTAATAGTATAAACTCCATTTAAGTCAAGTGGGTGACCCAAAAGATATGGAGAAAGGAAGAAAAAGAGAGAGAAAAAGAAGGAAAAAAGCAACAAGAGACAAAGGGAGAGAAGGAAAAAATGATTCAGATATTATCCTGAATTAACATTTATGTTTTGTGGTCATTATTAGTGCTGTTTTGTTTTTCTTTCAGTACTAGAAACTAAATCCAAAGCCAGACGTGGTGGCAGATACCTGTAATGCCAGCACTCAGGAGGCTAAAGCAAAAGGATTACTGTAAATTTGAGGCCAGCCTAGGCTACAAAATGAGTTGAAGGCCAGCCTGAACTACATAGTCTGGTCCTGCCTCAAACAAACAAACAAACAAACTGAACTCATAGCCTTAACACTAAACTACATCCCTCCCCGATCCTTTTTACTTTTAGAAAAGGAGTCACTATTGCCAAGCTGGGCTTAAACTTAATATATTCTTACCTCAGCACCCAAGATTGCTGGGATTACAGGCATGCATCACTGTGCCCAAGAGAAAATGTTTAGTCTTGATCTAATTAAGCCTTTACATTTACCTTTTAGTTTATAAAAACTCATGAGAAAATAAAGACAACCATGTGGAAATAATTACTACATAAATCCTTAATCTTAGATAGTCTTTCTCTAAGTGACTATCTCTCATCAACAAATCAGTATTTCAAAAAGAAAGCTTGAAGCGTGAAATAGTAACATGACACTGTAGTCCTAAGTACTTAAAAGCACTTAAAAAGCTGAAGCAGAAAGATGGCTTGAGCCCTGGTGTTTAAGGTCAGAACAGAGATAATATGAATAAGGGAGCAAAGGACTAGAGATTGGAAGTTTGATAAGTGTGATAAATGAAATTTTAAAGAATGGATTGTAAAGGTAGTAACATCTAAAAAGAAGAGCCAGGGATATAACACAGCTGCACAGTGCCTGCCTGGCAAGCGCGAGGTCCTGAGTTCGATGCTTGGTACTGGAACAAAAAAAAAGATCTGAAAGAGAACCAGTTACCATGAAGACTGAGGAACCCTCATCCTCAAGTTTCCTTCCTTCCTTTCATTCCCTTTCTTCTCTTTTCTTTCTTTCTTCCCTTGTTTTCTCTTTCTCGCCAGCACTAAAATAATAGCACAATCATATATATAAAAAAATAAACACCAGGCGCTAACTCCAGTCAACAGGGAAAGGAAGGGAGCAGGTGTTTAAAGGTAACACACAGTGTACTAAGAACCACTATTAAGAGCAGTGTGATATTAACTTTTTTATACTAAAGCCAATAATATCACCAAATAAAAGAAATTTCTATAACCTTAAGGAGGAAAAATGTACTTATCACTAGAATGAGAACGTAAAATACTCACTTTTTCATTTTTTTTGAGTTGTATTTGACTTGGTAAGCTGCTAGGATTAATTTGTCTGGACCACCATCAAACTGGTGTGGAATGACCTTCTGAAAGTGCTAAGAGACAATGAAAGAAAAATAACTGAACCATTTAGTGCCACTAAGTGGTTATTAACTAATTAATAGTGAAATCTAAAAGCATATAAGAGATCATGAACAGACTTACCTGTAACATCCCTTCCATGTCAAGTTGCATTAATTCTGTCTGATTCATTTGAAGAAGTGCTAATCCTACTCGAAACACTATTTCTAAACCCTGATAAAACAAATTAAATGAAACCAAATTTGTTTTACTCTTCATCATCAAAAACAATTCATTCAAAACAACACTAAGGTAACATTTAGAAATCTAAACTAGGGATTGGCAAACACTTTCTTTAAAGAGCCAGAGAGCAAACATTTTAGGCTTGGTGAGCCATCAGGTCTCTGTTACAACTATTCAACTCTGCCTCCAATAGCTCAAAAGCAAACATAGACAGCACACAGACAAACAGGCAGGGCTGCATTCCATAAAAACTTTATTTAAAAAAGAGGTGACAGGACAGATTTGTCTTGAAAATCATAGCAGATCAGTAAGTTACCTACAGTTTTTCTATTCCAGTCCACAAGTAATTTAGATAAATTATATCCCAAGATGTACTTGGTAACAATTAACATTAAGTTTAGAGACACAGAAGGATCACTAACAATGCGTTCACAGACTAAAATAAAATTATACTAATTACTATTTATTAAATACCAGACGTACTGCAAAAATATTAACTATAAAGCAAATTTTACCTCTCATAACTCTCACTGTACCAGTGAGGAGGTGATAAACAAATTTAAGAGGGCTGGGTCTCTTTAATGCCTATGTTTCAATCCTGTTTAGTATAATCACATATATGTGTGCATCACTGGACAAGCTCCTAAACCTTTCTGTAAGTCTCAGCTTCCTGATCTATGAATTACAGAATAAACAGAGATAGTGACAGACTCAAAGGTCTCTAATAATGTCTACATGAGATTTTTCATATACACCATTTACATGGGGCCCGGGATCCCTTATTTCTCCCTTTACTGCCCTGTTGTAATAGCTTGATGAGCCCTTTGCTCGCCTCTTGTTCTAGCCTGCTCATTACTTACCTCAGACATAAAGATATCAAATATCCTTGTTGCAATTGGTAGTGGAAATGTTGTAAGAAAGATAGTCAAAAACCAGGATGATGCATACATTGAGGTATGAAAACTCTGAGACTGAAAATGTACAAAGAGCTCAGGAAGATGTTCCTGAAGGGAATAAAAGAATTAGTTAACCCAGATGTCGTAACACACGCCTGTAAGCCTACCAAAAAAAAAAAAAAAAAAGAATTATTTACAACATTAGTAAACACTAAATTTTAGTGTTTTAAATCGTGTGATTATGATTAGCCAATACAAAACCCAGATAAAATGAAACACAGTCAGGCAGGGTGGTATATGCCTATAATCCCAGCTACTTAGGAAACTGGGCAACACAGTAAAAACCTGTCTCCAAAAAGAATCAGAGAGAGACAGAGACAAAGGAAGAAAGGCAAGCAGGCAGGGCCAATCAAGCATAATACCAAACAGCTAGACATAGAAACTGACATATTCAGTATTATCTGGTAAGAGAAGGTAAGCATGTAGACCTGGACTTTTGAATACAGTATATCTGTAACATCTGATTAATAAGCAAAACTGACTTATAGCCGCATTGTATTTAAACCAAGTACCCACTCAACTATAAACACCATTCAGTGGTCATGTGATGCAATGGTTTTATTTATTTATTTTGCTGGTGGATACCCAGCTGTCTGATGTTCTCTAACCTTTTCTGTAAACTACATTTCTTCTTTCTTTCTGTTTTTATTTCTTGTGATACAGGGTCTTGCTATGCAGTTCAGGGTGGTCTTGAACTCACTATGTAGCCTAGGCTGGCCTTGAACTATGGTGATTCTACTGCCTCAGCCTCCTGAGTGCTAGCATTATAGATGTGTGCTGGTATGTCTAGCTATGTAAATAATATTTCCAAAAAAATTTAAAGAAAAGAAATACTATACTAAAAAACCTTTAGGTCCCACCTACCACTGATCATCTATTTTTATTTTCTTATGGAATAAGAGAACTGTGCAAATTAAAGGTACTTCAGTAATTCAAAACAGATCTCATCTGATTTACATATCTCATCCTTCCAACCATACAAAAGAAAGAGTTCTACATAATTCCTAAAGGTAAGACCAACAGGAAAAGGATAACCAAATGAAAATATTTACACCTCTGTATTATAAGAAAATGTGCTAAAATTGTTCATATCATATAAAAATAAAAACCCAGAAAGATAACGTATTTTTCAAAGGTACTTTGATTTGGTTTTGATTCTATTCCTATTTTCTCCATCTTCATACATACCAAACATTTGACACTTAAACTATCAACATAAAATGATAGAAATATTATGCCCAAAAATACTACAGACTATCAAAAAGCAGGTTAAAAAAAAAAGGAAAGCAAAGAAGAGGACTCAAAGAGACATACAGACAGTTATGAAATAAATGAACTGATCAATATCAGTGTCATAAAACCCCTGATCAGAGTTCAGACTAGATTAATAGTATAAGATATAACAGGAGGTAAGGAAATTCATGCATGCATGCAGTAAGTTACAATACATCTGGCAAAAATGCTTAAGGTTTAAATAAGAAAACTGCAGCCAAGTTCCAAATGTATTTTACCTACAGATAGCGCCTCACTGGGAAGTAGGCCCAATGTTATGGCTTGTGTCTATATGTCAGCCCAAAGCCTCCTGCAGTCATAGATGGGGCTTTTTTCAGAGGTGGCTGGATCTAGAGTGTGTGATGTTGTAATTGATTCATAGTACAGTAGTAGTAGCTTCAAGAGCACTTGAAATAAGAGTATGAGTGGTACCCACCCTAAGTAGTCTGGATAAGGTAAAAAGGGCAGAAAGATGTTCTTAGGGTCCCTTGCTTGGTTACTTTTGCTGTTTTCTGGTTGCCATGAACTGGTTCTCCTCTGCGATGCCCTTCTGCTAAGCCACCCTGCCTTGAAGCTTGCCAAATGTGGACTGAACTATGAGCTAAATAAACCTTTTTCTTCCTTTAACTTCAAGTGTTAGGTATTTATTTTGTCTCAGCTGTGAGAAAAGTAACTAAGACACCCACTCATGTATTAAATGACCAATGAAAGATCATGTGATTAGAGCACCAATCTTTCTCAACTGCTTTAACATTTCTAACATTAAATTTGCTAAGATTCCTTTCTCTCTCTCCCTCCCGCTCTCTCCATCCTTAGATAAATTCAGATCAAGATGACAAAGATATAAAACTGCACTTTTACCTGTATCATGCATTCAAACTGGTACATACAAAGGCCCAATTCCGCCATACTTGGTTTAAAAAGTTCACGAAGTCTATAGTCTTGCATTAATTTAACAAATACACAGAAAGCTTCTTCTTCTGGCATCTGCATTAAAAGAAAAAGTTAACACAGGTTACTATTCTGTGATGCACAAATAAACCAAATTATATTTAACCCAAGGACCTATCTAACCATAAACACTACTTTGAATGCCACATGAAGCAATGTCAAAAGGAACTGACTAATAAGAATCAGGAGATTTAAGGTTCCCATTCTGAGAATGAACAGTCAGACTAGTCTTACAGCCGGTGAGACTAACTTCCTCAATTCACTTAATTCATCAATTCAACCAACAAATATTGCTTTACAGTCAGGTATTTTTCTTTTTCCAAGATATATGTATCAGTGGACAAAAGCACTACTATCTCTGCTTTACAAGGAGCTTGCAATTTATAGAGACAGGAAATAGGCACAATACAAAATAAAAAACTGATATATATAGATATATATCATATATCTATATCTATATCTATATCTATCTATCTATATATATATATATATATATATATAGAGAGAGAGAGAGAGAGAGAGAGAGAGATAGGTATCTGTGGAAAAATAAGTCACATAAGAGGCAGTGCTGGGGAGACACTGCTACTTTTTTAGGTCAGGGAAGATCTCTTCATAAGGTAACTTTCTGAGCAAAATTCTGAACGAAGTGAGGCAGAATCTGAGAAAAGAATACGCCTAGAAAACAGAAGAGTATAAAGGCCCTAACATACAATCATGTTGGCAGGCTCAAGGAACAGCAAACAGGAGACTAGCAAACTAGCAGTCATACTAACCCCTTGATGAAAATAAAATCTATGTAAGAACTCCTTAGAATATGCCAAACAAAAGAATGAAAACCTAATGAAATCAGATTATATTTACGTTACTCTACAAACAAAAAGTAGTAACCGTGTTATGAAGAGAGGTTAGGTTCTGCAGGAGAAATAACAGGCAATCAAAATATATAGGCTTTAGAGGTTATATAATTTTTTACTTTTACCTTAAGTAACATGAAAAGTCTTAAAGACACTGAGAGGTGATATGTTATAACATTAACTGTTAAAAGAAGTACAAAAAAAGTTTTCAGATGATCCTCATTTGGGATTTTAAAGTACCAATTACAGTAACCCAAAAATCTCTAAGGTAACTGTTGCAAATGACAAAACATTATTCTTGCCTTCAACGCAGCCATGGGTCAGGGATTTAGCTCAGTGGCAGCTTAATAAACAAAATATTCTTTTTGTCTTTTAACTCAAATGTGGCTCTCCTCTTCAGCAGTTACTTTTTCTCCCACAGTATTAGAAAGAGCCAATGGTTAGCCAATGGTTTCTCCTTACTCTCTCTCCCTCCTGCTCTCTCTATCCTTAGATAAATTCAAGTCTACACTTAAGATTTAGGCAACACTGAGTGACAGCAGAAAAAGAAAACAAACAAACAACAACAACAAAAAAAAACCCCGACACCATGCTGGCTGGTTTCACTCTGAATTCAAGACCACTAATTTCAATGGATCTTTAATACTGTCTGATATGCATTATGTTCCAAAGTCAATTACTCTAATTTTAAACTTCCTTCTCGGTTCTCATAAGATTGTGAGTTTGATCCCCAGTACCCAAAAAAAAAAAAAAAAAAAAAAAAAACAACCAATTGCCCACTTACTAGCTAGGCATGATGGTACACCCATGTAATCCTTAAGAGGCTGAGGCAGGAGGATTGCCACAAATTTGAGGCCAACTTGGGATATATAATCAGTTCAAGACTACTCTGAACTACACAGCAGGCCAATGTCTCAAAAAACACAAAAAAACTGAAAGGTTGCCCACTTAACAGCTCCATGTGGATGTTCAATAAACACTTAAATTCACACACCTCATTTCCTACTCGGCCATTCCTTGCTGCCCCCAAACTTTTGCTCAAAAATCTTCAAGAGTCATTACTGATACCTTTTTCACTTTTACTTCACATTCAATGTATCACTAAATTCTGTCAACTCTACATTCAATTTCAGGAATCAAGACCTCACTCCAAACACCTAGTCCAAGCCACCACAGAGAAGGAGTAGTCTATTTTCTGAATATTGCAAATGCTTCCTTGCTGGTCACTCTGCTGCCTCCCTCGCATTTCCCTCTCCCTACAGTCCTCCTCCACACAGCATTAATACTGTCTGATATACATTATGTTCAATATTTCAAAGCACAATTAGAACATTTCCCATCACTCATCAAAATACCCTGGTGGCTTCGCACATCCTCATTTTACAAAATCTTACTACCAACTTCTTTCCTCCACGTTCCCCCTTTCCCAGCCAGACAAGGTGTGACTGGGTCAATTAATCTCCCTTTCATACCTTGCAAGAATTTCTTGTGTACCAAATAGTTTCTTTTCATTCATCCTCTTCTCACGCAAGAATACTGATATGAGAACAGGGGGAGGGTTTTTTTAATGGTGATGTTTTAAAAATAAGGTGAGTGGCTTGACTAACAGACTAAGTGACACACATAAATATGAAGAGCAATCTCTTGCTGTTTGATAGTCACTCTTTCCTATTAGAAAGTATGAAAGTCACTCTTTCCTATTAGAAACCATGACAACTAAGGCCTAGAGCAATGTGCTGCTACATATTTTGCCTATAATATAAAGCCAATTAAAAAAAAAAACAAAACTTGTCTCTTCTAAAGGTCTAATGGGCATTAAAATATCTAATTTTATAGAAGAGATATAAACATATATATCTAACAATTTTAATCATTTTTATACAATATACATAAACTTGGTAAATTTCTTCAGACTGAGTTACATTGCTAAACAAAGTTGTAGGAGACAAAATAGCATGGGGCCATAAAAGCGTAACCTTTAGAACAGACATAGTTTTTGAATATGGTTCCACCATTCTTTCTACCCCATAACCCTGAACTATTAAGAGGTTAGTGTGGCAGAAGATTAGTTGTCAGAGACAATACAAGCCAGGTCAACCCATCACGGAAATGCCACTGATAAATTCAATGGTGGTGCTCCTTGAAGTAAATACCATACCATGACTACCTGCAGAATCACGGTAGAAGGTCTGATAGCTGCTTACAGTATCTAACTAAGACAATTAGGGCACTTGTCAGATTCACCAAAGTAGGGGAAAACTATCCTTTAGTTGCTCAGTAGAGATGACTTCTACAAGTTATTTTGGAGTTAATATGAAAGCAAAACAGAAATCACTAGACTGACAATAAGAAGTTCAATAATGAAAGACATAGTTTTGTATTATGTTAATCATGACCTAAATCCACCTTCAGCACTCAGAAGGCTAAGGCAGAAGGATCTCTTTGAGTTTGAGGTCAGCCTAAACTACATAGTGAGACCCTATCTCAAAAAAAAAAAAAAAAAAAAAAAGGTCAATATAACATCCACTAGTAGTACTTTTAACACAAAATAAAAATTAGGCACTTTCATTATATACCAGTCTCTGGCAGCAGGTTTATGGTTCTCAAAAAAGATGTACAGAGGGGGTCTAGCACAGTGCAGCAATGGTAAATCAAATGTGCAAGGCCCTGGGCTCTGTGTGTGTGTGTGTGTGTGTGTGTGTGTATGTGTGTGTGTGACAGAGAGAGAGAGAGAGAGAGAGAGAGAGATACTTAAGAGTTTCAAACCTCAGATAAATTGAAAAATTGAGAAACTAAAGTATTATGAAACAAGTTCCTAATTCCTATTCTGCTTTTATCCACCAAGTTGCATGATTTTGGCAAGTCACTGAACTTTTGTTGCATGTCTACTATGTGCCAAATACTATACTACACATTATTTCATACAAGCCTCACAATAAGTCTGAATACAGATAACACAAATTAAGAGTCAGAGAGAGGTTAAATAATCTAGCCCAATTTCATTGAGCTAGTGCAGAACTGAGATGCAAAACCCAGCCTACATGATTCAAATCAAGTTATCTCCAAAGTTCATTTTCAGGACTAAAATTCTGAGACTAAACAAAAAGCTAAATTGGTGTCTCTCAATCAAGACCTGCAAATTTGTTGTAGCTGCTTGTTTCAAACAGGAATTCAAAGAGAAGTCTTTCTAGGATCTGTTGGTGATTTCAGAATTTTGGAAATGCAACAGTCAGTTCATTAGAAAGAAATAGCTTCGAGCCTAATACAGGCCTGAACAGAACCCATACTCTGAGGCTTGGCCACGAGAGGCCCGGCAACCTGGTGACCCCAAAACTTAGTCAATTGTGTATTGAAGGTTTGATGAAAAAACAAACAAACAACAAAAAACAAAAACCTAAAGACTTGGTTCTGAAGGACTTCTATGAAGATAAAAAGGACATGTGCCCATGCTGGGAGGATGGTACACCCCAGTTCCAAAAGGAGAGAAGCTCCAGTGCTGGTGACCTTTCCAGACCTTAATGGGAAAATAAATGAAAGCTGAGGTTACGTGGAGCACTCTCTCCTGATGGGAGAAAGTGAACTACCCAGCACCTGCAGCACATGTATGTATACAATCAGCATATGATTAAATTCATGGAGAGTTTAAGGGGAGGATGAGATGTAGAACAGGAAGAATGGGCTCAGAGAAGAAACCGTGCCCCAACGTTCTGTCAGCAAAAGGGGAGCATGGGAGAGCCACACCTCACCTCTCCACCACTACAGAAACCCCAAATAGGAGGAATCCAGGTGCCTAGCACAATCCCCTACACTAGGGAACTGGCAGCCAATGCAGGAAACACCTGGGATGCAGTCATGGGCTGACTCAGACAAACACAGGAAAATGTCAACACAAATGAACAAAACACAATCTTAGACCTCCAGCCACCACTGAACAAATTCAGGAGACACAGACATAATAGAAATTAGGGGTTACACACCTGAAGTTTCAACTTAGTTTTTGTATTCTTTGGTCAATTTTACATACCTATGACTGATGGCGAACTATTTTTAAGATAACAAGATGTATTATGGTAGCCAGTGTTAATTTCCTATTGTCTTGTTTTGAACTCCTTTATCATTTTCATTGTTTTGTTTGGCTTTATTCTGTTTTTCTTTTGTTTAGTTTTAACGTGTCCAATGATCTGGACAGCTATTTTGAAGATAACCAGATATATTATAGTAGCCACTGTTTATTTCCTACTATCTTTCTTTGAAGTCCTATATCACTGTTTTGTTTTATCATTTTGTTCGGTTTTAATGTTTTTAAAATAAAAAAATTTAAATTTAAAAAGCTAAATTGTCCTTCCTGACCCTCAATTCTGAAAACATCCTAACCCTAACCTATTTCCAAATAAGTCACTGCCAATGTTATAAATCCTTGAAGCAGTAAAAAGCATTTACGTTCCAAATACAAATATGCACAACAAACTCATAACTCTATGACACACAAAATTCCTTTATAAATTTCCAAAGATGTCATATAAATTAAATAGGATTTTCATACTAACACTTTAATCATGTTCACATAGCTTGGGAAAAGATAACTTCTCATTAAATGTTAACAAATAATATTTAAAGACACATAGAGGTTTTAGTAGAATATTTTGGTATAGTTTTATATATCAAGAAGTTGAGAAGGTAGAACTTAGAGTTGCAGTGTGAAAGGCCCTGGGTTTAATCTCCAGTATCCACAAAAAAAAAAAAAAAAAAAATTAAAATTTCATTTGGTGACAAACTATTATTTTAACTCATTTTAATGTTTTCCTCTTTCAAAATGCAAACTAAGAAATAACTATTCAAACTATGCCTGTGGAAAAATACCCAATATCTATTTGTTTTTAATAAAAATAGATTTTTATATCTCCACCCCAATCTTAATAAAGAACTTAAGACAATACCTGTATTAACTTACCTGCATAAGCAATAATCCAACTATAAAAGCACTTCCTTGACAGTAACCAACCTCACGATCCACTAAAGAATACGCCTGAAAGTAAAAACTGGTATTCAAAACACTTCAATATTATATATTACATTTTCCTTCTCTAAAAACCTAAATTGCAGAAACAAGTAGATTAAAGCTTCTTTTAGGAAAACTTTTGCTTCCTTATTACAGATGTTAACCCTTTTTGTAGGGGGCTGTGGGTTCCTGAGACAAGGTCTCATTACATCGTTCAGGCTGGCCGGGAACACACTATGTAGCCCAGGCTGGCCTCAAATTCATGGTGATTTTCCTGCCTCTGGGTCCCAAGTGCTGGGGTTATAGGCACATGCCACTATGCCCAGCTGTTATCCTATTTTAAAAACAAACATTCTATTACATAAAATTTCCTGGAGCTGGAGGTTTAGCTCAGCGGCATAACTGTCTGCCTTGCAAGCAGGCAGTCGTGAGTTCGATCCCCAGTACCAATAAAAAGGAAAAAGACAAAAAAAAAAAAAAAAAAAAACATAAAATTTCCTTTGCACAATTTCACAATTAAAAAATGGCAACTCCTGCAAGCAAAGAAAATAAAGAAATTTATAATGTACAAAAGCCTTAAAATCAAGTAAAATTTATATCTGATAAAGATAAAGCTAGAGCACAGTTAAGGTAAAACACTAGCAAAACAAATAATTGAACACCAAATCAGTATTTCACAGAGATTATGAAGAAAAAAACCATAAAAAAGACAAAAGCAATATTGAAAGAAAAGTCAGAATGGCAAACCTCTCAAGTACTCACACAGTCTTATGAACACTTGGCCACTGAAAGAATGACAATTTGCTGGCTATATGAATAATCATGATAGGAGTCTAGGTGAACCTTACAGAAAGTAAGTTATTTTTATAGGACCTCTTTATAGCATGTGATTAGTAGGCTATTTTATTTCTGTCAACATAATGAATAATGTAATAAATTTCTATTAAGTTCTCAAACTGGAGAGTAAATCTGTGTCTGAATTAAAGCAGAAATTAAGCTAAAAATCAATTTTAGTGCCAAAGCAACTGATTATTGTGTTTGGGAATTTACACTTCAGTATGAGAAATGTAGCATTTCAAAGTTTTGAAAGTTAATTTCATTTTTTAAAAATGGATAAATTGAACTTACCTTCATTACATTAAATAAAACCTCCTGTCCAAGGCTATCTTTTTCTTTAAAAAAATTGTGTTCAGGATAAGTTCTAGCAATGTCTCTTCTGATCAGTTTTTCACAAGGTGAGGTCATTTTTAGGAGTTCTGAATACTGATCCTTAATTGGCATACTTTGTGCACTGCATAAAAGTTGCCAAACTATTGCTCTAAAGTGGTGGGGTATCCCTTTACGAACAAGTTCCTAAAAAATAAAAATAAAATAAAAAATGTTAAATGAACCATTTAAGTCTCATACTTTACAAGCCAAAGAAGACTTATTGGGGAGAGGTACTCGAATGAAGTAGAAACTTGTTGTCAAATCTGTAATTCATAAAGTTAATTTTATAATAAAATTAAGATACTTTTTTAAAGTTAAACTGGTAAGCTTTTTAACTAAGTCTATAATTTGGCCCTTTTATATATCCCGTTCTGGTAAGCACAGTATAAATAAATTCCTGTCATTTCATTGAGAATGTGGGCTCTAAACATATCAAGGACTTCATGGTCTGTAAAACTATGAGTGATGACATCAAACTCATCATATTTTAAAGGTCTGTTGAATGCAAAAAAGTAAAACACTGATGATTCATGGATTTAGGAGGTCACAACTTTATTTCTACATCTACAAATCAGGAAATTTCATTTTTAAAATAATCTTCAGCTGTATATTTCTACATTGCTAAGATCTCTAACAACTAATTCCTACAAATGGGAACTTTTATGGGACACAAATAATTGAAAACATAAAGAAAACTTGTTACATAGCTTGGAAATTAGTAGAACGTTTGTTTTTCTAATCCTCTATTGACCTCTGGGATTAAGAGGAAAATTTCAAAATAAATATGAATACCTTAACTTGCTTTTCCTTCTTTTTGCGTACATCTTCCCATTCATTAACAATTCTTCCCCAAAGAATCCAAGAATCTTCTTCAAGATGGCTGAGATTGCTGGAAGCTGATGAACTTGATACAAGAGAAGAGCCACTGTTTCTTCTAGAGCCATTTACAGATCTTAAAGACTTACTATCCGTCTCTAACAATCTGAAACGTAAGTAAAAATTGTTCAACACCTCATCTGATACTGATATTAAAGTAGTGATATTACATTTAGAGCTTCCCTATCACACTTGCCACTGTTTTAAGACACAGCTTTAATACTATGCTTCATTTCAATAATTTTTTGGCTAGCACTAATAACTGCTGTATTTTTTAACTACGCAGTTTTAAAATTTGAAAATAGCAAATTATGTTAAACATTTTGGGGCTATCTACCCCGTCATTATTTCATTTCCATTAAAAATTCAAATCAAGTAGTCAGGCACAGTGGCCCTAGATCAAAGTTCCAGCTACTCAGGAGGCTGACCCTAAGGATCACTTGAACCTAGGAGTTCAAGACTATCTTGCTTAGGCAAGATAGTAAGGTCTCTTAAATTTTTTTTTTCCAAATGAGATGGAATCTGGTGAGAAACAGTGATTGGATGGGTATCACGAAAAAAAGAACATACAGTTGGAGGACGTACAACAAATTCTAGAGTAATTCTCCTATTATGTTTATAATGTGACCAGGGCTAAGTAAGGCAGAGCCACAGAAATTAACTAAATCCCTTCTTTGTTTAAAAAAAAATGCTTCATATACACATAACTAATCTGCTCAAACAAAATGAATACATATACAGTTTAGTTATAATTCTATATTCTTCTGAGAAATAAAAGACTGAAAACAGGATCATATTCCTGCACAGTAACAACAGAGTATAGCTAAACAGGAGGTTCTTCCTTTGGATGAAGAAGGGTTCCAACTTTCTCCATCTTCATAATCTACTGTGTCTCTAAAACTCTGGGCAACTAACAGCTGCTATGTATCAGTGAGATTAGAATGTGAAACTAGGACCTCTCCACTTTTGAGATCCCTGTTAACTTTTGAGTCTGAAACATCATTTTAGGCCTCTTCTCTAAATAAGGATGGGTTAAAATAATCTCAAAGATACATCCCACATCCCAATGAAATGCTAAATCTTTTCTTTCATAAGTGCACGGGTTATAAAGGAAAAGACTCTGTCTCTATAAAAATACAGACTATAAATCATTCAAATAATAAAGGTCCTAAGATAGCTACTTGTTTGTTCAATGTCACCACTACTCACTACTTCAAAAATGTCAACTGCTTTAAAGTAAAAAGAAAAATGGTCAGTGTGGGAGGTATTGTAACTCTCATAAATCATTATCAAAAGTATAAAATAGTTATGGCAGCCATCGCTAATTTCCTATCATCTGGCTTTGAAGTCCTATCATGCTTTTTTTTTCAATTTTGACTGTTTCTATCCTGTTGTAGTCTATTTAATTTTATTATGTGTGATGATATGGACTACTTTTTTGAGAAATATAAGATATTATAGTAGCCATTGTTTATTTCCTGTTATCTGGTTATGGAGTCCTATAATGCTTTCATTCTTTTGAATGGTTTTATACAATTTTGTGGTGTTTGATATTATTGTGTGTGAAGGTATGGTCAACTATTTCAAAGAAAACAAAAGACATTATGGTAGCCACTGTGATGTCCTGTTGTCTTGTTGTGAAGTCCTATGTTGCTTGTATTGTTGTTTTGATCTGCTTTTGTTCTGTTTTGTTTTATTCTCTTTAAAACTAAAAAAAAATTTAAGTACAAAATGGTAACAATGACTTTTAAAAAACTGCACAGCAATTGTTTGTAAAGATTCACCATTATACAGCCCAGCAAGTGAAATAAAAATGTGTTTAGAAAATACTTACAGATCAAAGTTTATAGACTTTATTCATAATAAGCAAAGTCTAGAAATCCATATGTCTAGAAAAATTAATGATCAAATGATCAAACTAGTATATTCACTGACTACAATACTACTCAGTAATAAAAAGAAACAAACTGATACATGGACCAACATGGATGAATCTTACAGACATTAGTTTGAAATAAGAAGCAAGATACAAAAAAGTACACATTATATTCTATTTATACAAAGTTCAAGAATATAGTATAGAAAGAATATAAAGTAGATTTTCAAGACTTTGTTAGGTAAAGCTTTCTTAATTATAACTCCGAAGTACAAGTGACAAAGGAAAAAGTAGGTGAATCAATGTGGTGGCACATAGAACTATAATTCCAACACTCTACAAGGTTTGAATCCTGAGGACAGTAAATTCAATCCCAGCATGGGTAAAATAGCAACTTAGTGAGACTCTGTCTCAAAATTTTAAAATAAAAAAGGTTTGAGGATGTAGCTCAGTGAAAAGTCTCTGAGTTCAATCCCCAGTACCACAGGGGGGAAAAAAAAATGGGTAAACTGGAATTCAACTAAATTAAAAATATTTTGTACTTCATGTGAAGTGCCAAGACCCTTCATAGGAGAAAATAGCTGTAAAACTTAAAGGAATTGGGGCTGGGGATTTAGCTCAGCGGCATAAGCGCCTGCTTTGCAAGCGCATGGTCGTGAGTTCGATCCCCGGTACTGATTAAATAAATAAATAAAGGAATTAAGTTTATAAATTAATTTTTAAAAACCCAAACTACTGAGTTTAAAAAGTGGACAAAAGATGTAAATAGTTATTTCTCCAAAGACGACACAAATGGTCAATAAACACATGAAGGATCCTCAGCAGCACTAAATCATCAGAAAAATGCTTAATAAGATACACCTTCAAAATTCATGACTAGTAATGAAAATATTAAATGTCACAACATCACAGCACAATCTATTACATGTTTGTGGTAATGCTGTTCTATGTGTTACTGTCTCGGAGGACCTTCAGTAGGACCAAACACAGAGATGGAAGACAAGTGATACTGATGACCCTGACCCTGGTGAGGCCTACATTAACTGTGTCTTAACTTTTAACAAAAATGTTTTACAAGTACATTTTTAAAAGTTAAATACCACAAACCTTATAAAATAAGGATATAAAAGAAGGAATTATTTTTGTGCAGTTATACAATGTTTACATTTTAAATCCTATTACAAGAACAAAAAAGTTTATCAAATTTCTTAAACAATTTTTTTGTGAAGCAAGGCACAGTGGCACATGCCTGGAATTGCACCTACTCAACTTCTTGGAAGACTGACGCAGGAGAATTGCAAGTTCAAGGCTAGTCTGGGCAGCCTGGCAAGACCCTCTCACAAAATTAAAACAAAACAAAACAAAACAGGCTATAGATGCAGATCAACGGGATAGCATTCCAAAAACTGGGGAAAAAAATATACATATATAGTATAGCCTCATTCTATGGTATTTATAAAGTCTACAGCAGTAAACAATTAGCATGGTAATTCATGGTAAGCATCCTATAGAGGTATGCTACTTTTTATTTTTTATAGCATACTTTTCCTTTCTTTAGATACACAAATTTTTACCCTTTGTGCTACAACTGCCTGCAGTATTCAATACAGTAACAAGCTATATATGTTTGCAACCTAGAAACAGGCTATACCATCTAAGTATAAGTACATTCCATGATATTTGTGCAACAATAAAATCACCTGTTATGTACTGTATCTCGATGTCTCCCCAGGCCACATGCAGGCATAGGTGGGAGTTTCTGGAGGTGACTGGATCTGGAGTGGGTGATACTGGGATCAATGATGCACACTAGGATGCTAGGATTAAGGGTGTATGTGCTATCCGCCCTAAAGGTGGGTAGTCTGGATGAAACATCAGGAACAAAAAGAGGCTCTTATCTTGTCATTTGCTGCCTTCTGCATGCCCTGCTGCCATGGACTGTTTCTCCTCTCCCATGCCACCCTACCTTGGCACCAGCTGGCTGTGGACTGAAACCTCTACAAATTGTGAGCTAGGTAAAATTCTCCTCCTTTAAGAGTAACTAAGACATTGCCCAACAATGCATTTTTCTCTTTCTTCCCACTCTCCCTTCCATCCTCCCTGCCTTGCTCTGTTCCCCCCCCCTTCCTTCTTTCTTCTTCCTTCCCTTTCTCCTTTCCTTCCTTCCACTACTGGAGATTAAACTGAAGGGTTTCACACTGAACTATATATCCTCAGTCCCCAACCCACACCCCTTCCTTTCTCCACCTATTTTTCTTTTCTTTTCTTTTTTAGAAACAGAGTCTCATCAAGTTGTTAAAATGCTCAGGCTGGGCTTACATTTAAGATCCTCCTGCCTCAGAGTGCAATGCACTTTTAAGCACCTATCCCATTATGAAGGGATACATGATTGTACTTATAGCCTAAAGAAAAAGAATTTACATATTCCCTAAGCACATGAAGTCTTGATAAAATATGTACTCAGAATCTACTACTCTGATTCCTATTACTAAAGCAGAAATAACTCTGGAAGGCTCCTAATCAGATTGCCACCTGATTTCAATATAATTAAGGTACTTTTTATTTGAATGTTTGTTTGTTTTTGTGGAGTCTTTTGTACTGGGAATCCAACTCAGGACCTTGTGTTTGCCAGGCAGGCACATGTGCCAGTGAACCCAATGAAGGTATTTTGACATAGGGGTGAAGGGCCACATTGTTGGAAAGTCAATAATTTCCAAATATTTTAAGTCTAGCAACTGGGAAGATGGTAACATGGTATTAAGTCTGTGGGCTATTAAAAAATCTATTCTCTGATCACATGGGTTCACTGTCTTGCATAGATTTTTATGAAGGGTGGGTGATATAAAAGCACCTTTTTACCATGTTTGAGGCCATAGATTTGATCCCCAACAGAGGGGAAAAGGG
Source organism: Cavia porcellus (assembly GCF_034190915.1). Classification (NCBI taxonomy): domain Eukaryota; kingdom Metazoa; phylum Chordata; class Mammalia; order Rodentia; family Caviidae; genus Cavia; species Cavia porcellus. The sequence continues at coordinate 114,428,553 of NW_026947484.1, forward strand.
AAGTTTGTGTATGGAAGTATGTATGTGATAAATACCAAAGGAAAAAAACCTGTCTAAAATACTGTGATTAAATATATAAAAGAGACGAAAAAGAATGGGGTTTTGTAGTTTGAAGTACTGAGAGCACATCCATATAGATATGCAAAGCAATTGAATACACAAGTCTAAAGTTCAGGGAAAAGGTGAAGACTAAAAATAGAAATCTGGTAATTATTTGTAAAGAGCTGACATTAAATTTTTGAATACCTATTGTATACAGCATAAAGTTTTTCTATGTATACAACAACAGAATGAACAACAACGAATCAAATTGGTAATTTATAAGACGTTAAGGTAACTTATTAGGAGATATGTGAGAAAAATGCTACTAGAACACATGCATGCACATACATGAAAGCTAAATACACTGGCACATAGAAGCTAAAACCCTTCTGGAGCAACTTTTCAAATATGAAGTCCAAATATCTCTTACAATGTCACAACATAAATGAGATATGAACATGTTGGGAGAAGATAATTTGTCAGCCACAAAACTGGTAAATAAGTAACAGATTTATTTTATTCCATCTCATTCTGTTAACAAAATACTTTACATTGGATAATATGTTATTAAAAATAGACATTTAGGGAGGACCCAACAAGAAGCCAACTAACTAGCCTTTCTGGCTGTGCAAGTCGCATGGGCTCCAGAAAGAGAAAAGTTAGAGCCTCCCAAGAATCAGCCATGCTAGGACTGGGGGGAACCAACAAGAAGCCAATTAGCCAGGCTTCTTGGTTTTTCCGTGCAAGCTGCATGGGTTCCAGGAAGAGAAAAGTCAGATGGACGACAACCTGAGTTGACAACAAGTAAGGTACATAAAGCAACTAAATGCTTGTGGGGTTTGGCTGATTTCGCAGGCTTGGGGCCAGCGGTCTGGGCATCTCTTGGAAGGATGACAGTATACAATATAGCAAATATAGGGGATTTCCTTCTATCTTGTCTTTGAAGGCCAATATTATTTTCATTTTTTTGCTTTGTTCTGATTATTTTGCTTTATGCAATATTCTGTTTTGATTGGTTTTACTTGTTTTGTTTTTGGTTTGATTTATACCTGATGAAATGGACAACTATTATGAGGATAACAAGATATACTATGGTAACTATTGCTATTTTCCTAGTATTCTGCTTTGAAGTTCTGTACCAATTTTGTTGCTTTGTTTTGACTGGATTTGTTCTGCTTTGTTTTGTTGGATTTTACTATCTTTAAAATTAAAAATAAAAACAGACATTTGTTGATAGTTCTGGAAGTTGAAGAGTCCTCAAAACGCCAATACACTAGGTATTTAATTAGAGCCTATTCCTCATAAATGACATCTTCTGTGTCTTCTCACATCTTGAAAGGAACCAAAGATCTCCCTAAAGTTTAATGTTTTTTTTGTTTGTTTGTTTCTTTTTGGGTTTTTTTTTTTTTTTTTTTTTTTTTTTTTTGAGACTGGGTCTCATTATGCAGTTCAAGCTGGACTTGTATCCAAAGCTGGCTTCAAAATCAGCAGTCTTCCTGCTTCAACCTCCAGAGTGCTGACATTACAAACATGTACCACCATGCCCAGCTTCCTAAAGTATTTTGGGGGGGTTTGTTTTGTTTTCTGTTCTGTTCATTTTTGAGTTGGATTCTCGCTGTGTAGTCCAAGTTGGCCTCCCACCTCAGCATTCCAAATGCTGGGATTATAGGTGTGTCCTCTCACATTAGGCTCTAAAGCATCTTTTATAAAGGCATTCCTATTTAGAAGAGTGAAACTTCCCCAAATCCCAACCTCTTAATATCACATTTCAGATTATTCTTCAACACATGAACTTTGAAGAAGCACAGTATCATCAAATGGTAGTAAAGCTACATGCCTGACTCAAAAGTGTCATGCTCCTTCATAGCATATCAACAAATTTACTCTTTCATATTAACAAATTTGTGTCTCAGAGTAACAGAAATAACTTTAGAATTAAGAGTAAACACCATTAGGAACAAGTCAGCCTTTCCAAGAATCAGCCATGCTGGAACTTGGGGGATCGACCAAGAAAACAAAGAGCCATCCTTCCTGGTAAGTGGTGGTGCAAGCAAGCCGTGGGTGCACCAAGAAAAAAACAAGTCAGCATTTCCCAAGAATCAACCATGCTGGAACTTGGGGAACCAACAAAGAAAGCAATGAGCCAGGCCTCCTGGTAAGCAGTGGTGTAAGCGAGCCTCAGTCACACCAGGGAGAGAGAACAAGTCAGCATCTCCTGAGAATCAGCCATGCTGGAACTTGGGGGACCGACCAAGAAAGCAAAGAGCCATTCTTCAGGTAAGCAGCGGCTTGAGCAAGCCTCAGGCACACCAGGGAGAGAAGTCCGTTAGTGTTTCCCATGAGCCTACCAGCTTAGAGGCTGACAATAAAAAATCCTGTGCCCGCCTGCCCTCTCCATTGGAAACTGGAAAATTACTGAAAGGTTTTGAGGTCAGCTGGAGTGGATAGCAAGGAAGACACAGAAAACAATTAAATGTTTATATCGTTTGATTATGCTGACATGGGGCCAGAGGTCTGAGCATTTCTTGGGAGGATGATTGTGTGCAATATAGAAAATATGGGGCATTGCCTTCTATTTTTGTCTTTGAAGGCCAATACTGTTTTCACTGTTTTGCTTTGTTCTGATTATTTTTGCTCTACTCAATATTCTGTTTTGATTGGTTTTATAGTGTTGTGTTTCTGGTTTGACTTTGCTATACCTGACTGAACAGACAACTATTGTGAACATAATAATGGCACCTATTATTGTTATCCCGGGATCCTGCTCTGAAGTTTTGTACCAATTTCACTGCATTGTCTTGATTGGCTTTAATCTGTCTTGTTTTGTTGTATTTTACTATCTTTAAAATATAAATAAATACTCTCACCATCTTGTTTTGATTGATGTTCCTCTATTCTGCTTTGCTTGATAGTACCAGATTCAAAAGTTTAGGCAACGGCTGTGAAAATAGTGGGATTCATTATGACGCCCATACTGGTTGACTATTATCTACTTTTGAAGACCTGTAATGCCTCCAATGTTTTGGTTTTGTTGGTTTCGTTCTTTACTGTTTTGTTCAATGTATTATAACTGCTGATATAAGCAATTCTATTTGAGATAGCGGGAGGCATTATGGTAACCATTGTTGACCACATTGTATTAGGTTTTTACGTTATCTATTATGTCCACCCTTTTGATTTAACTGATTCTGTTAAGTCACATTTGGTTTTACTCTCTTCCAAAAAAAGCAATAAGAACTGTGGGAGCAATAAAACCCAAAATGTGTAATGGTCATTGTAGAAAAGAGAGGAAAAGGAAGTGCTCTAAATGGTATAACTGCATGTAAATTTAAGTGTATAAGATAGACAATGATATTACTGAGTTTTGTTGGATCATTGAACAGAACTGTTTGCAGTCTCGCTGTTTGAATGTCCACTTTATATGCTTTAATCTTGTAACTTGAACAAATATTTCTAAGAGGACAATATGTAATCCATTAACTAGTGATTTCCTGTTTATTTTTTTTTCTGAAATTCTGTATAACTTGTACCCTTTTTCTGCTTTTTTTTTCCTTTTTTCTCCTTAAATAAAAAAAATATATAAATAAAGAGTAAACATAATTAATTAGCATAGAAATAGGAGAGAACTAAGAACACAAAAGAGAGCTGCCTAGATATCAAGAATACGCAGGTCTGAAAAATAGATTGTTAGTTTCTTTAGCATGAAGACTTGGGGAAAGTTAATCCATTCAAAATTCTAATTAGAAACTGACACTTCAGAGATTATGCAGAAAACTGATTTTAAAAAGCAATCCTCAAAGAAAAGCAAAAGAATGGAGTTCCATTAAAGATCTAAAGGCTTTCTTATTACTTTAAATACATGAATTCTTGATATAGAGACTTGAAACTATCTACTTACCTTGTAAATTTTTTACTTCCTTAATGTTGCTAGATGACTTATGGGCAGTATTCTCAATAAAACTGAGGCTATGCTGTGTTCATAAAACTATAAACATGACTTCCGGGAAAACAAGGCGAATAGATAGCAGCAGCTTCAGAGGCTCTCTGAGAAACCACACTTAAAATCAAGGAATGGTGCAGGGTGAGAAATCCTAAGCAAGGGGAGATATACTTTGCCGAATCAGGAATGAACTAAACTAAGAGAAACCAACTGGAAACGCAATCCCGGTGATATAGCAGGAACAGATAAGGTCTCAGCACGTAAGCTGGACCCCACGCCACTAAAAGCTGTGATTTGAATTTCCTGCAGCCATTGCTGTGTTCCAATTGACGTGGCAAGGAGAGAGGCGCAAAAGCTCTGAGAGTGGAAAGCGGTGAATGGACTTGAGAGCAGGACTGGCCAGGAGCCCTGAATCGACCTGTGATGAGTGAGCGGATTGAGGACCCTTCCATTATAGCAGGAGGCTTCAGCAAAGGACATATTGGGACCAGGCAGACTAGCAGGAACAGGTTGTTGCAGTGACTTCAATCACATATTCCCCTGTCAAGCGGGATTGGTGGGCAGTGCCTGGCCTGCATGATGCCACTGACTAACACCCAGTAGGCTAGCCCAAACCAGATCCCAGCACCTGAAGGTGCACCCTAGCAGTGAAGCCTTCGGTAGGGTGACCTGGAGGGGCAAGCCCAGCATAGGTTGCCCAGGTCTCTGTCTCCCTAGTACACTGCAGTGGGCCGGAACACCTACCAGGCACAATTCAAACAAACTGTAATGGACAAAGAAAGAAACTGGGCCTCCTATATTTGCTTGTATAAAAGGAACAAAAAATACGGGAAGAGGGAGCAACAAGAAAGGGTCCTCTGCCCCCAATCCTGAGAAACATGCAATATCAGACACGGCACCAATAGACATAAAGCGCTATCTCCAGAGCCTCATAGACAAGTTCAGGAATGAAGTTATTAACGACCTAAAGTAAGATATAAGTAGAATAGTTAGAGAAATGCTAAACACTGCTCAAGAAAAAACAGATGGTGGAATGGAAGAACAGGAAAAAAAGGGGAGAACTGTTTGATGGAGAAAATAGAGAAAACATAGAATACATGAAGCAGGTTTAAAGAGATTACCAGGAAACTAAAAACTCTATCGAAAACTGCCATAACAGCTTGAAAGAAACTAAGGATAGATTATCTGAACTGGAGGGCAGATTTGTAATGTGGGAGCATGAAATGAAAACTTCTTAAAAATAACAAAAAAACAAACAGCAACAATACAAAGGCTAGAAGATGATAAGAGGATCTATAACTTAAGAATTAAGAACATAAAAGAAGAAGTAGGGACTCATACAAATGGACTACAAAAGCTACTCACAGAAATAATCCAAGAGAATTTCCCTAATTTAGCAAATGGTAAAGATACTCAGATGTATGAGGCATACAGGACCCCAGCCACCTACAACCCAAACAGAGCTATACCCAGGCATATAATAATCAAAATTCCAGAAATCCACAGAATATTAAAAGCCATCAGAGACAAGAAACAGATCACTTACAAGGAAACACTCATCAGAATTACAGCAGACTTCTCGAAACAAACCATCAAATCACGAAGAACGTGGGGGGAAATAATTCAAGCTTTGAAAGATAATAACCTCCAGCCAAGATTGATATATCCTGCACAACTGTCCCTAGAAATTGATGGAAAAACAAGATGCTTCCAGGATAAAGAGGAACTAGGGGAATTTGCAATCACCAATTCAACTTTACAGAGAATACTGCAAGATATTCTAAAAAAGGAAAATACCAAGATTCCAGAAATAGTGGCAGAGAGGCCACAATGAATGGTACAGAAAGTGAAATGAAGAAGACAAACTGACAACAAACGACAGAAAAAGAGCTCAACAGAAATGAGGCAGAGAAGGTTGGATGATAGGAACAGCTATTTTGGAGAAAACAAGACATCATAATAGCTAGTGCTGATTTAGTATCATCTTGTTTTCAAGTCCCATCAAACTTGTATTCTTCTGTCTCCATCAGTCTTAAAAGGTTGTATCTTATTGGATTTTATTATATATGATAATATAAGTAAAAACTTTTACAGACAAGGATATTATACAGAAACCATTGTTCATTTTCTGGTAATTGGTTCTAAATACCCTGTAATACTGTCATTCTCTTGAATGGTTTTACATGGTCTTGGTATGTTTGGTGCTACAGTATACGAAGTTATACTCAAAGATTTCAAGGAAAGAGACACTATGGTAACTATTTTTATGTCAGGATATCTTGTGGTGAAACACTATTTTGCTTAAATGGTTATGTTTTGACCTGCGCTGTTCTGTTGTCATGCCCTCTTTTATCTCAATTCCTCCCCCCTTTTTTTGTTTTTTAATTATTTACTTTTTTCTTTTTATCTTTTTAATTAAGGGAAAAATAAATAAAAAATAGCAGGATACATTATAGTAACCTACTTTAATTTCCTATTAACTTGATTTGAAATCCTGTATTGCCCTTACCATCTTGTTTTAACTGATTTTCCCCTATTCTGCTTTGCTTGATAGTACCAAGTTCGAAAGTATAGATAAAACTGTTAAGACAGTAAGATTCATTATGACGCCCATTCCAGTTGACTATTTTCTTTTAAAGTCCTGTAATGTCTCCAATGCTTTGGTTTTATTCTTTACTGTTTTGTTCAATTTTATTATAACTGGCAATTCTTCTTAAAATAGCAAGAGGCAGTATGGTAACCATTGTTGATCACCTTGTATTTTGTTTTTACATTATCTATTATGTTCATCCTTTTGATTTCACTGACTCTGTTCTGATATGTCACATTTGGTTTTACTCTCTTCAAAAAAAGTAATAAGAACTGTGGGAGTAACAAAACCCAAAATGTGTAATTATCATTGTACAAAAGAAAAGAAAAGAAAATGCTCTAAAGGTTATAACTGCATATATGTTTAAGTGTATAAGACAGATAACCATATTACTGAGTTTTTTGGATCACAGAACAAAACTGTTTGCACTCTCACTGTTTGAAAGTCCACTTTATATGCTTCAATTTTGTAACTTGAACAACTTTCTAAGATGAGAATATGTAATCTATTAACTAGTGATTTCTTACTGTTTATTTTTTAAATTTTGTATTACTTGTACCTTTTTCTGTTTTTTTCTTATTCTCCTTAAATAAAAATAAAAATAAAAAATAAAACTATAAACACATAAATAATAGATTCTCTAGATCTGTCCAACAAAAATACAATGCAAGCCACTTACACAATATTTTATGTTCCAGGCAGCCATAATTGTTTTAAAAAGTGAAATTAATTTTAATCTTTTATAAAATATAGTTAAAACATCATTTCAACATATAATAATTTTTAACTAATGATATCCCATTTTCAAATCAAGTCTTCAAAATCGTGTTTATTTTACTCTTACAGATCAGCCACATTGTAGGTGCCCAACTACCACATACGACTACCAGTATGGTAGAAACTGACTACCATCTGAACAGTTCAGGTATACATATTGGTAAAATACAAAGGCATTTAAATTAAGCCTTCAAAGATTGCTACTCACCATATTTTTTAAAACAAAATATATTTTACTTAGCTTAAAGGAACTCCTTCCAGCATGATGTCACACACTGGTAATCCCAACACTCTGAAGGCAGAGGCAAGAAGATCACCATGAATTCAAAACCAGCCTTATTTACATAGCAAGATCCTATCTCAAAAAAAAACTAAATAAATAAGTAAACAAACTCTCATTTCTTTATTCTCATCTCACACCATGAATATGCTAGTAAGTAAAATCTGATTCCAAGCAACAGAAAGCTAAAGGAAACAAATATAGTTACAATGCCAAACTTTTACATGATACAAATAGCCCATTCAAAATTTTAATTAACATTATTTCCCATCAGAATTAAAATGTATTTCTATTACAGTTGACACCTACCTCCTTAAGTTCATCTCTACCAATGCCTTTGTTTTTAAAGCAAAAAAGAAACAAACATTTAAGACACAGAGGGGAGGAAACCTATCTTATTTGAACTTTATCAATTATTAACTTCAAACAGATCTTTGACATTGTGTTGAACCATTTCAACACATTTTTTCTGGGGGTGCCACAGGACTTTTGAAAAAGTAATAGCTACTATAAAAATATGGAAAAGAGAAAGATTTCTATAAGGAATTTGATTTTTTGTGTTTCTTTTAAGATATTTTTATATCGTCTGAATCAAAGAGAATTAAATAAAATTTCACCTACATTTAAGGAAGGAGATAGTGAAAGGATTTTGCCCCAAATGGGACACTGTAGCGGGTGAAGCCTTGGAGGTGAAACCAAGGGACTCTATCCTGAGGCCACCTTTCCCTGCCCCTAAGCAATTTACCTGTGGTATGAAATGAATACCAATGGGCTACCTGTGCATCACTAATGTCCCTTAGGCACCACCCCAAACCTAAGCTACATGTATGCCCCCACACCACGACTCTAGCAGAGAGAATTCCAGATCCCAGAGGATCATGGAGTCTCTCTCCACATTCTTAAAACAAAGGCCATTCCATTTTTATTTCATACTTCTTATCCTTTTAGCTATGCCAAAAATTCTATCAGATGGTTCCCTTCCATGCCGAAAATCCTATCAAAGAATAAGTCCCAAATAAAAGCATTAACTGTTATGTCACAGTATTTCTATTCCAGTTTCCATAATTTTTCCATTACATATGTAACATGTATCTTCATTGTAAACCACAAAAATAGAGATTTTAAATTAATATTCTGACAGTGTTTCTCAGCATTAACAATGGTACAGTCTTCGTGTTATAGGCAGCTAGTTAAAAATATTATAGGCAGCCAGACAGGGCTAGACCCTCAAAGAAGTCAGTACACAGGACCAGATGTCTAATGACCTTGGAGGAGACATACGCCTCTTGCTATGGGCCAGACCTCAAGACAGAAAGCAAAACAAATGCAAACACACCCTTAAGTGTAAACCTTAGGGATTAGGTATGGATCATCTTGAGAAACCAGGAGTCTCCATCCATCCCAACCCCCTATAAGGAAGAGTCACTGATTAAGAATGGTCTGTTGCTATGTGACTCTGACTCCTTTCCCCATTTGTCCCTAATTTAGTCACTTTTACCTAAACAATAAAATTTACTGGTTGACCACAGCTCTGTACCACATCATGCCTGTCTGCTTCATGAATTCCTAGTTTCCCCACCTTTAGACCTGCCTCACCTCATGGTTTTACTCTATAAAAACCCCTAGAAAATACAGATTTTTTTGGCAACCCACTGAGGACCCTTTCTGTCTGTCTCTCAGACAGAAACTTTTCTTCTCTCAATAAATATTTCTACTCTTAACCTCCATTGTTCCTAAAATTCATTCTTTGATTTTAGAGAACACAAACTTGTAGTGCAAATATGGTAGGTTGGGAATTTTATTCCCCTATATCTCTAAGACAGAAGAGGAAGAAAAAGCTATACCTTAGCTAATGTCATTTTGTTTTATCTTTACTAAAGTTGGACATGTGTGTTATGCTAGAATTATTCTAAAACAAAACAAAATGACACAATATTCACTCAATCTTTACACATAAATTCTTCAAATGCACTCCAGGTTTTTATTGATTTAAAACAATACTGCATACACACCACATGCACATGTGCACAACTCAAAATTTGAGCACAAGAAAAAGTTAAGATTTTTTAATTCTTCAACAACAGAAAAACTGACAACCTTCTGTTCCTTTTATTTCTTGAAAATCTCATTTTTGTTTTGGAACAAGGTATTGAATCCAGGGCCTCTGGCATGCGGGGCACATTCTCTTCTTATAACCTGTAGACCCAGTTCTAAAATCTCTTTTCTAAACACCTTTAAACAATTCTAGTAATTTTTTTTCTTTAAAACAGGTTCTCCCTGAACTTACTACATAGCCCAGGCTGGCCTCAAACTTGTGGCAATCCTCCCTCAGTCTCCTGAGTGCTGGGATCATGTGTGTGTGCCACCATACTGGGCTTTTTTTTTTTTTTTTTTTTTTTCATTCTTAACATACAAGTTAAACACATTTACTACCCAGGAGTAAATTGTAAATAGTTTGGGAATAAGTTTGTCGATACACTACCAACAGTTCACTTACAACAATTTTTGACACTGACATGTGTCATGTATTGAGATGTCTTAAAAACCTGAAACTAGAAATTCCATTTACCCAACCATTCCCCTTTTGGGTATCTTCTCAAAAAGAGTAAAAGCCACCTTACCACAGGGATACACACATACCTAAATTTATAGCAGTACAACTCAATAGCTAAAGTCTTGTAACCAAGCCTATGTGTTCATTAACACATGAATGGATAGGATAGGGTTGGTGATTTAGCTCAGCGGCATAAGTGCCTGCCTTGCAAGTGCGTGGTTGTGAGTTCGATCCCTGGTACCAAAAAAAAAAAAAAAAAAAAACATGAATGGATAAAGAAAATGTGGTATTTCCACATAGTACTATTCTACTATTTTAAAAATCTTCAGTTGCGTGTAGGAAAATGGACATACCTACAGACTATAATTTTAAGTAAATCAGACATGCAAGCTTAAATATCATATAATTTCTCTTATATGGGAAACCAAAGTATAAAGAGGGAAATAAAAGACAATAGGAAGAGACAGGTTTCTCAAAGTAGGGGGAGGGGATAAAGAGATGGAGGGAAGCAGGGGAGGGGCACAAAATGGAAAAAGGAATTAAAATGTGTTGTGTACATGTACCAGCTCTATATAAGGAATGCTACTGGGGACCATGAATTCACAATGCCTAATTTTGAATACTTCCCTAAGGGATAAATGGAGGCTTGGGATTAGGATATCATCCTTTTGAGACTTCCCATTAACTCTTGAGATAGGCCATCCTCTCCAACCCACTAAGACTAAACAAAGACTAAGCTAAAACTACTAATATGAAAAGGAACACTCCAGAGCAAGATCCTTCTTAATTTAAAATCATCTCCACCCTCTTGAGTCATTCCACATTTATTAGTATCTTAAGAGTATCAGCTAATCTTTACGCTGTACACACCCAATAAATAATGGCTGGTTTGAAGTACGGGTCTTGGGGCTGGGGATTTAGCTCAGGGGCTGGGGATTTAGCTCAGCGGCATAAGCACCTGCCTTGCAAGCAGGCAGTCGTGAGTTCGATCCTCGGTACTAATAAAAAAGAAAAAAAAAAAAAAATGAAGTACGGGTCTTTGCCCATCCTGAGACACTAACCTCCCAAACCCCCATCATGCATTACTAAATTTGTCCCTGTTTCTTATTTAACCTTTACCATAGCCCTCATACAGGGAGTTGGGGATCTTGGCCAAGTTCCTAATAGAATGTAAACATTATGTACTCCTAAAATGTACTAATAAACTCATCTGAAAAAAATTAACAGAGTTTCATATATTTAGCTGTACAATAATTATTTTTTTGTCTTTTTCCTTTTTATCGGTACCAGGGATCGAACTCACGACTGCCTGCTTGCAAGGCAGGCGCTTATGCCGCTGAGCTAAATCCCCAGCCTCATACAACAATTATTGATGACAACCATACAAATAAACTCAAACTTGATCCTTTGCAAACTATAATTCTGTGAAAATTATTTCACTGATGTAAGAACCAATTCAAATTCAAAGTTTACATATCCTTTACCACCCTTTAGCACTACCCATAAGTGTTTCACTTTTCCAAGCCCTGCCCCAGCTTCACATCCCACTAATTTTTCCACCTTGTACCTCCTTGTGCTGTTTAATGACCCTTGTCATTTTCTTTTGAGACCTATTTGCTCACAATAGCCTTTATGCAACCTAATGCTCCACTTTGCTCTTTCAAGAACTTCTTTCAATCCTATTTTATAAGAAACTTTGCAAATTTATATATCTTATTAGACTATCTATTCCCAAAAACTCTCATAAAATATTTGGCTCAAAACCTTGCAAATGTAATAAGCAAAGGAATTACAAATTAAAATCAACACACACATTAAAACCATTTAAAATTAACAGGTCACTAAAAGAGTTTTGGCCCAGACAGGACACTGTAGCTGGTGAAGCCTTAGAGGCAGAACCAAGGAGCTCCTATCTCCCCCACCCCTAGGAATTTACCTGTGACTCCATCTTCCCTGCCTCCAGGAATTTACCTATGGTGCCAAAAGAAGACCAATGGGCTACTTGTGCATACCTAATGCCCCCTTAGGTTCCACCCCAAACCTAGGTTACTTATATGCCTCCACTCCACGTGTTCCACGGAGAGATCGCCCACCCCACCCCCTGGGGGGGGGATGCCGTGCCCCAGGGGATGGGGGTGTCTCTCCCCGCATTCTCAAAATAAAGGTCATTTATATTTCATACTTCTTATCTTTTCAGCTGCCGCCGGTGCCTCACAGTTCTGTCAGTCACAGTCAGCTCCTTACTTTACCCCTCAAGTACTGAGGCCCAAAGAAAATTAATTAAAAAATGTTTTAAAGAAAAAGATAATAAGGAGGCAATTTGTATCACCAAATTTATATGGACTAGTATATCTTTCTTATGTGATGCAATTAGGCCAAGTTCCAAATCCCCACCTTGCAAATTCTGTTCCCCCTCCTGTTACAGGCAGCTGAGCCAGTTAGAAATATTATAGGCAGTCAGATAGGGCTAGGTCCTTGAGATATCTGATGATCTTGGAAGGGACACACACCTCTTGTGTGGGCCAGATCTTAAAACAGAAGGTACAAACGAAACCACACCCTTAAGCATAATCCTTAAGGATTAAACCTGAATCACCTTGAGAAGCAAGAGTCACTCACCATCCCAACCCCCTAGAGGAGGAGTCACTCACTAGACTCACATCCCCATTTGTCCCAGATTCAGTCAGTTTTACCTAAACAATTAAATTTATTAGTTGACCATAGAGCTCTGTCCCACCTCTTGTCCATCTGCCTTGCAAGTTCCCAGTTTTTCCAAAGTTTAGACCCGCCTCACATTGTGATTTTACTCTATAAAAATCCCTAGAACGGGGGCTGGGGATTTAGCTCAGCAGCATAAGCCCCTGCCTTGCAAGCAGGCAGTCGTGAGTTCGATCCCCGGTACCGATAAAAAGGAAAAAGACCAAAAAAAAGGAAAAAAAAAAATCCCTAGAAGACACAGAATCTTTGCCAACCCACTGGGGACCCCTTCTGTCTCTCAGACAGCAGCTTTCCTTCTCTCAATAAATATTCCTACTCTTAACCTCGGTTGTTCTTAGTTGTTCCTAAAATTCATTCTTAGATTTTAGAGAACACAAACTCGTTGAGGGGATAGAGTAGGTCCCAAGTTTCATTCCTCTATATCACTAGAAACCAAATTCAATACCTTCCGTAACTGTTCTACCAATGAATCATAATCATATGCCAGCCTACAAATCAATTTTTAGTGCAATTCACACTTTTTCAGGCCAAAGGAAAATGTATTACATTTTGCAAGTAGATTTTAATAATGAAATTATAAAAAGCATTCTCCTATAAAAAACAATTTTATAATAAAATAATTAGAAAAAAACAATGTTAATATACTGTGTATAATAACCTTAAAAGAATGGCCAAAATGGTACTCAGAGTTCAAGTCATGGACAACAAAAGACTCTTACAAAGAAGAAAAAACAAAAAAATTTTCAATGAAAGATGAGAAACTTGTAGTATAAAATGAAAAAAAATAGCGTATCTTAAAACATATTGAAAACAGAACAGATAATTTGAGAAATTATTTGAACTTCCCCCTATTTCCTATTTATCTATATTTTATTTTGATACATACATATCATACGTCTTATATCATACGACAAACCATGCAATATTTAAGCTTGCACATGACTTATTTTCACTTAACACTGTGTTCTAAAATTGCACCATCTGCATATGAATGTCTAGAGTCTATCTTGCTTTGTGTCATAGTACTCAATTGTGTGTAACTATCACATTTGTTTTATCCATTTATCTGTTGATGAAAATTACTTTACGCTTTCCATGATGGAATAACATATATTGGATACAATCTCTAACCTCAACCCCCGCAAAAATAAATGCCATTCTGGTAGGCTGAGGCAGTAGGATCTCAAATTGGAGCCCAGCCTGGTTAATTTAGTGACTTAGCTAAAAAAAGGTCAAAATATGAAATCAGATGAAAACAATGGTTCTTGGTTCTTAAAACTCTCAACAGTCATCCTCAGGTTCATAAGCGTGATGATTGGGTGTTCATGCTCTATGCATGACATGTGCCTCCTTTCAACCTTGTTACGACCTCGGCACATTACCCGTCTGACATGAAAAAAAAAAAAAAAAACAAAAAAAAAAACTCTCAACAGTTAGGCGTGGTGGTACACACCTGTAATCCCAGCACTCAAGGAGGCATTGCCATGTTATTGGAGGCTTGAGGACTGCTGAGAGTTTGAGGCCAGCCTAGGCTGCAGAAGTGAATTCAAGCCCAGCCTGTACTACACAGTGAAACACTACCTCAAAAAACAAAACAAAACAAAACAAAAAACCCTAGACAACAGGCAACAGTGGTTATTTAACTCCTAAAACTTGGAAAATATCTTACTTACTTTGAAAGACTTTCCCAGGTTTTGGCACAGGTAGAAAAAATTCAGTCTTGACTCCTTGCTTTGAGAGCGGAGCTGAGAGTCATAACAAATCAGATGAGCCACATTTCAGATTGTTACCTGCAGTAAGACCAAGGCAGCTACTGTACCTGGCTCTCTTTCTTTGTTTTGGGGGGTTCTGTCTGTTTATTTTTGGTGGATTTTTAAATTTTTTTTAGTTTTTTGAGACAGGGTCTCACTATGCAGTTGAGGCTTATCTCATCTCAAAACTCAAGGGTATCTTTCTGCCTCAGGCTCCCAGTGCCGAGATTATAGGCATATATCACCATGCCTGACTTATACCTGGCTTTTTTTTTGTTTCAATATAATTTAAAAAGATAATTGTTGAAGCAAATACAATACAGAGTTTATTATATATATATATATATATATATATATATATATATATATATTAAAATAGATGACAAAACTAGAATGAAGATTGGGAAGGAAAAATAGAAGTGTACCATTCTAAGGTTCTTTACTACATGCAAAATAGTATTAGTTAAAGTTGAATGCTATAAGCCTTAATGCAATCACTAGTGTACCAGTTATAGCTCAGAAAAATCAACAAAGAAGATAAAATATAATTATAAAAATATTTAATTAAGAGCCAGATATGGTGGTACATACCTGCAGTCCCAGCACTTAGGAGGTTGAGGCAGGAGGATGGATCACTGCAAGTTCAAGGACAGCCCAGACTACATAGTGAATTCAGGGCCAGCCTGAACTACAAGCTAGCAAGATCCTGTCTCAAAAAAAATCAGAACAGGGGGCTGGAGGTTTAGCTCAGTGGCATAAGCACCTGCCTTGCAAGCAGGCAGTCGTGAGTTCAATCCCCGGTACCAAAAAAAAGGAAAAAGACCAAAAAAAAAAATCTTTATTTTTAAAAAATATTTAATTAAGGAATAAGAAAGCAGTATAGTTGAAGGAAGAACAGATTAAAGAACAAGAAAACACTTAAATATAGTCTAACAGTCATATTAAACACAAATAATTTATTTTCTACAAAAAATCTTAAAAACATTAAGGTAGGTGAAAGAGGCCTGTCATAATAGACCACCTATTATATGACTGAAATGCTCATAATCCATAGAAACAGAAAGTGAATCAGTGACTGGAAGGATGAAATACAGGCTAATGGGACCGCTCTTTCTTTCGTTCATTCTTTCTTTCTTTCTCAAATCCATTTTATTCCAAAGAAAAAAATAAAATAAAATTTCTAAACATGACAATCGGGGTGAACAACAGTACATACATTACATATCGCCATCCCCAAATGGGAACAGTTTCTTTTCGGAAAAATGTTCTCAAATTGGACTAGTCCTAATGATTGTAAACTTTGTGAATATACTAACAATGACTAAATTGTACTCTTTGAAGGGTGAATTCTGCTGGGTATTGTGGCACAAGCCTAGAATCCCAGTACTTAGAAGCCTAAAGCAGGAATAGATTACTTTTGACTTCAAGGCTAGTCAGATCCTGTCTCAAGGGGTGAGGGTGGGGGTGGGGTTGAAATAATAATTTTTTCCCCTTGGTACTATCTTGCCTCACTAATAAAAGGTTTGGTCATCTGATTTACTTTAGTCAATAAAATGTAAAGCAGAAGTTACATATATCATTCCCTAACAGATTTTTTAAGCTATTTTAATTGTCTCTCTCTCTTTTAACAAGGTCTCACTGTAGTTCAGGCTGGCTTTGAACTTAGCACTCTCCTGCCTTGGCCTCTCAAGTGCTGGGATTATAGACATGGCATCACTATGCCCCCCTGTATCTCTTTTCCATTTGCTTTAAGTCTAGTTTACCTAGGAAGGAACTGGGTGGTAGTCCTGCAAAACATGTGAAGCAAAAATATAACCAACATGTAGCTTGAGATAAATGCAAATGTGACCATTTATAAAACTTTATCCAATATATCAACTAAAAGGCAAAGATAGATTATATTTTGTTAAAACTATGTAAAACCTAACAACAAATTTTAAAGATAAAGAAAAACAAGATTTGGGAGTGTATCTTAGTGGTAGAGGGCTTGCTTAGCAGGCACAAGGCCTTTGGTTTGATCATTAGTACATGCCCCCCCCCCACATACAAACACAAATACATTAAAAAAATGGAAAACTATAGGGGCTGAGGATTTAGCTGAGCGACGTTAAGTACTTGCCTGACAAGCAAAACATCATAAATTCGATTCCTGGCACCAAAAAAGAAAAATATATAAAAAGTTAAAACCATTCTGAAGAAAACTATAGTGACTATAATAATGAGATACAGAAGATTTCCAAGCTAACAATATTACCAGAGGTTAAGTTTATTTCATGAGAAAATGCTAATAATCCTAAGTATCTAGTAACATAACTTCATGTTATTATAAAACAAAGACAGAGCTTTAAAAAATAACAAACCTATAATTCTAGTTGGATGTTCTAATACTACTCTCTCAATACTTGACATAACAAACAAAAAACTAGCAAAGATAAACTTGAACAACAGTTACCAATTTGAATCAACTGACAATTATACAACACTTCAACAAACAACAGGTGAATACACATTCTTCTCAAATGTACATAAAACATTCACCAAGAAAGACCATATTCACGGCCATAAAACAAGCAATAAATTTGAAGGAATGTTGCTAAAGCAAGGGTTGAAGAGATACATATAGCACTAAATACCTATATTAGAGAGGGAAGCACTCCAAGGTCACGAGACATTGTTGTTATTGGTCAAAGATATTTCAAGACAATCATAGACCAATTTCCAACAGCTATGCAAAATTTCTCAACAAAATTTTAGCAAGTCAAGTCCAATAATATTTTATAAAGATACTAATATTTATAAAGATAACAATTTTTATAATCAAGTAAGATTTATCCTTACAATGTAAAATTAGTTTAACATTAAAAAAATGTAATTTATCACATTTTTAAAGCAAAAGAATAAAATCACATCATATCAAGTGATTAAGAAAAAGCACTTTTTAAAAAATCCCAAATCTATGTTAGATAAACTCTCAGGAAGATCGGGAATATAGCTCAGCACCGTAAGACCCAGCATGGCCAGTGCGAGGTCCTGTTAATTCAATTCCTTGTACCAAAAAAAAAAATCCTCTCAGGCCAGGCAAGGTGAGGCACTCTTGTAATCCGAGCTCTCAGGAGGCTGAGGCAGGAGATTCATTGCAAGTTCAAGACTAGCCTGGACTACAAAGTCAACCCAAAGCCAGTCTGAACTACATAGTGAGACCCTGTCTCAACAAAACAAAACAAAACATAAAAAACTTTCTCAGCAAAAAAGAGTAAGAAATGTTAAACTGATTTAAAAAAGGCACATACAAAAATGTTATGCTTTCCCTGCTAGTATAATGGTGGAAAAAAAAAAAAAAAAAAAGATTAGGAAAGAAAGATCTCTACACACTAACATTCAAATTATACTGTGCTAGTCTGTTTCTATTTGATAGAAAAAGGAGACAGAAGATGTAAAAGTGCTCCTCTGATTCACAGATAACATGCTCATCTATGTAGGAAACACCTCTGGAATCTTTAAAAAAATATTACTAAGCCAAAAGCCCTATCAGAATAAAGAATCTAGCAAGGCCCCTGAATTCAAGACCAATACAACAAAAACAACGTCTCTATGCTAGCAATGAACAAATAAAAATTAAATTTACAAAAACAGTATCATTCACAGATAATAATTGAGAAATACACTGTTTATGGGGTAGAAAAAATACTATTAAATATTCAATTCAATCACAGCCAAAATTTCAACAGGTATTTTATAAAAATTAGTAAACTGACTGTAAAACTTACATGAGAATGCCAAGGATTTAGCTCAGCGGCATAAGCGCCTGCCTTGCAAGCGCGAGGTAGTGAGTTCGATCCCCAGTACAAAAAAAAAAACTAAAAAGAAAAAACTTATAAAGAGAATGTCAAGCACCAAAATATAGCCAATACAAAGTTAGAAGATTAATATTACCAGATTTCAAGACTTTTAATATAAAAATACAGAGTCTAGAAACAAGCTCATCTATTTATAGACAACTGATACCTGTTACAAGAATAAGTAGAGAAAGAATAGTCATTTTAACAAATGACACAGAAACAATCAAATGTACATATTCAAAAATGAACTTCAACTTGTATTTTGCACCATATACAAAATTAACTCAAAATGGATCACAGAGCTATATGTAAAACATAAAACTAAAAAAGTGCTTAGGCTGAGTGTAGTGCCTATAGTAACTGCTACTTGGGAGGCTGAGGCAAAATCACTTTAGCCCAGGAATTTCAAGACAGACTGGGCAATATAGCAAGATCTCCACCTCTTTAACAAACAAACAAAATACATTTCTAGGGTTTTTTTTTTTTGGTGGGGGCGGGGGGGAGTGCTTTTGTTGGTTTGTCTATAGTGGTTCTGGGCGTTAAACCCAGGGCATTCAAACTAAACTACATTCCCAGCCTTATCTATCTATCTATCTGTTTTTATTTTGAGACAGTGTCTTACTATGTCACTAAATTGCCCAGCTGAGTTCCAACCTGCCATTCTCCTGCCTCAGCCTCCCAGAGAGCTGGAATTAGAGGTATGTGCTACCACACCTTGCTGAAAAGATACTTTTAAGAGAATATTATTAGCCAATCAACTCGAAAACCAAGACTTAAAAAATTTTTTATCTAATAAAGGATATGTATCTCAAATATATTTTAAAAAAACTCTCAAAACACAGTAAGAAAGCAAACTAACTTTTTAAAAAACGATGTAAGTTTGAGGCCATTCTGGTCTACAAAGTTCAAGGTCAACCTGAATTGCATAGTGAAACCCTTCTTCGAAAGAATAAAACAAAAAAAAGATACACAAGTAGCAAATAAACATATAACAAGATGCTTAACACTATTAAGGAAACACCAATAAAAAGCACATACCAGTATCTACTAGAATGGCTAAAATTAAAAGGAGTGCCCATACAAGTGTTGGCAAGGATACAGAGGAACAAGAAACTTCATATACTTTGGTGGCAATGTGGAAAAATACAGGCTCTTTGCAAAACTGGTAGTGGAACATAACACCTACAACAGAACCTTTCAACTTCTAGGTATTTGCCCAATATAAGTAAAAGTATCCACCAATGCAAAGCCTTACATTAAAGTATTTACACCACTGCACACCCAATAGGTTAGGGGATAAACACTACATGTCTGCTTGACAAAATACTGATGCACAACAACAAAGAAGTAAACTACTGATGCATCCTATGACAACTCTCAAAATAATTATGCTAATTGCAATAATTTATACAAACAGAGTACATACTGAATGATTCTATTTCTCTAAATTCTCAAAAATATAATCTACAGTGGCTACATAGGGAGGGAGAAAGCAATGACACAGGTGTTCATTTTCTTGATTATGGTGACAGTTTCATAGGTACACATGTTGAAATTTATCAAATTATATGTGTATGTATTTGAAGTTAGGTATGGTTTTGCACACCTGTAATTCCAATACTGTAGATGGCTGAAACAGGAGGATTCAAAATTTGAGCAACACTTGGGCAACTCAGCAAGACTGTTTAGAAATTTTAAAAATTCAAAAAGCAGGGCTGGGAATTTAGCTCAGTGGCATAAGTGCCTGCCTTGCAAGCACATGGTAGTAAGTTGGATCCCCAGTACCAAAAAAAACCTTCAAAAAGGGCCAGGAATATAGCTTGATGCAAAGACCTTGAGTTTAATTCCAGTGCCACACAAACACAAACACACACACACACACAAAAAAAGACATGTAATTAATTATGTCAATTATACATCAAAAAGGTAATAAAAAATGATCTTTGTTTTTACCCTTAAAGCTGATGACAACATTATGGCTTATGTGCCAAAGCTTCATGCAGGCACAGGTGGGGCTTTTCCACACACTCTGGATCTAAAGTGTGTGATACTGGGATTAAGGGTGTATGGTTACTACATTAGTCCACTGATTGGTTAGGCATAGTTCTGGGCATGGAAAATGGGAAGGCCCACCTGGGTATAAGGGCTACCTGCCCTAAGGGTGTGTAGCGTGGATTAAAGGGACAAAAAAGAGAGCTGCCGCCTTCACTTGTTGCTTCCGGCTTTGGTTTTTCACTACTTTGCTGCCTACTGCTCACTATTAACAGTTTCTCCTCTGCAATGCCTTTCTACCATGTCACCCTGCATTGAAGCCAGCCAACTGTGAACTAAAACCATTACAAATTGTGAGCTAAATAAATCTTTCCTTTAACTTTCAATGTTGAGTATTTTGACTCAGCAATAATAAAAAGAAACTAAAACAGCATTCCATACCCTGTGCTATGGTTTAGATCAAGAATATCCTCCAGCCAAGCATGGTGGTGCACACCTATAATCCCAATATTGAGAGGCTGAGACAGGGGAACACTGAGAGGTTGAGCCAACCTAGGCATCACAGTGAGTTCAAGGCTAGCCTGAACTGCAGAACAAAACCCTACCTCAAAAAGCCAAAAATAAATTAACGAGACAAAACAAAAATGTCCTCCAAAGGCCTCATGCTCTATAGCAGGGCTTTGGGAAGGTGACTGAATTATGGGGGCACTATAGTTGACTTGCTGTTGGGAGGTCAGGCCTGGTCAGATGAGGTGGACTCACTGAAGGCATTACATGGAAGGGTACATATCCCTTTCCAGCTCCTCCCTTCTTTCTTTCCCTGCTTTCTTACCACCCTGACATGAACAACTTTCCTTCATTATGCCACTCTGCCATCCTATTCTACCTTTAGCCAGTGGACTATGGACTGAACCATAAGTCAAAATTAACCTCTCCTTCCTTAAGTTATGAGTGCTGGGTATTGTGTCTCTGTGACAAGAAAAGTGACTAAGACTTGGCTGAGCATAAAAGATTACTCTCTCTTATATTTTTTTCTGAATATGACACAGATCTTATACTAATACAAAGAATCTGGACTTCACACCAAGCAGAGTAAACAACATTGCAATTCATACTCATCATGAGAGATATATTATCTTCCACAGATAGGTTTCTGAAAAGATTTCCCTCTCTAATCCCAGGTCAGACATCCACATCTGGCTGAATTATTTTACATTTAAACCAAAGAGACTATGTAGTGAAGGGTATATAAGCATATGTGTTTTCAGTTTATTGGTGTTACCCAGATTAACCTGAAACTCAAAATCCCACATCTCAGCCTCCCAAATAGCTAGTACTACTGTCATGTGCCCCTATACCCTATTAAATTAGCAAACTTCAATGAGAAATGGTAAGTCTGGGGATATAGCTCAATAGAGGGCACTTACCTAATATGTGCAAGGCTCTGGGCTAAATTCCCAGCAACATCCAAAACAAAATTTTTTTATAACATTCAGGAAGGTTTTAGGGAATTTACTATATTAAGTAAACAAATCAACTCTTATGCTGGGCATGGTGGTGCACAGCTATAATCCTAGCACTCAGGATGCTGAGGCAGTAGGCTTATTAAAAGTTTGAGTCCAGCCTATAATACAAAATGAGTTCAAGGCCAGCCTGCACTGCATAATGAAATCCTGTCTCAAAAAAAAGAGAGAAATATCTATAGCTATCTATATAAAACAAAATTTTAGTCTGTTTTAAGCCTAATGCACCTGCCACAAAAAGATTTGAATACTTTTGGTAGGTTTGGTAAATGAGTCAAAAATTACAAAAAAAACATTCTTCATATATATTCAAAATTTTCACTACAGTTGAGTTTGTGTGATAATTAGGAAAAGAAATGTCATGCAGCTCACTCACCTGTTTTGTTCCTCCAGTTTAGCCAGGAGTTCCAAGTCGTCAGGACTTAGCTGTGGTGGGGAAGATGGTGAGAGGGCTGGTGTTGACAATGTGGTAGATGAGGATGTAGTATGTAATGAAGCAGATGGACTTGCCACCTGACTGGCCATCTGACTGACTGTCTGCGATACTGTGTTCTTCACCCATGAGAGAGTAGAACTCAGCTTTTCTGCAACCTTGTCTGTCGCCACCTGATGATGCAAATAAATGTAGCATATATTTTAGTGTCACTGCATTTATTACCATGAACTTGATAATCCTATTAATAATTTAATAATTACCACCAAAATGTTCTCCTTGAGATGATACTATAAAACGTGTTTAGCAACCATTACCCTAACATCCACATTTTAGAAACTGGCTATTTGAAGCTACACATTTTCAGCCTCAACAAACCAAAAGAGGGTTTCCTAAACAGCAGGCTAAAATATAGCAGGTATTAATGCAACCACTTTCACAGGTAATACCAGCATGTTTTAAAAATGAAAGTAGACAATACCAAAGTAAGAATAAGTACTCATAAAATTTTTGTTTTAGTTATATATATATTAAAACTATAGACTGTAAGACCAGGCATAGTGGCACATGCCCGTAATCCCACCACTTGGGAGGCTGAAGCACAAAGATTGTTGCAAGTTCAAAACTAACTCAAACTATATAATAAGACCCTGTCTAGAAAAATCCAACATACATATATGTATATATGTATACACACACAAACACATCCCTACACAGTTATTGAGTCAGGATATATTCTTTATTAAAGTTTTAGTCAAAAACATCTGAAACCCAAGGGCTGGGGATCTAGCTCAGTAGCATAAGTGCCTGCCTGGCAAGCGTGAAGTAATGAGTTTGATCCCCAGTACCAAAAAAAAAGAGAGAGAGAGAGAGGGAGAGAGAGAAAGAAAGAAACACCTGAAACCCAAGGAATTAAAAAATGTCTATTAGATAATCAGAATAGGGAAATTCTATCACATGACTAACAACAAAAACAGGATGTTCAGCATAAACAAGATATAATGAGACGCCTTATCAATTTGTCACCAAACCACTGAAGAGCATTTTCACAGAAGAGGAAACAGCTCCACAAGAACAAAAGTGTAAGTAGTAAAGTTAATAGACTGAACGAGGTTCAAGGCAGAATTTTCAAGTAGTTGGAGCTATTCAGAAATAGATGCCCAGAAAGAACCGGAATTAGTGAGGCAAGAATCAGGATTCCATTAGATCCCAAAATAGAGTCAGGAAGCTCCAAGCAGAATCTGCTGAGTCACACCCCTCAAGGGATCTTACAAAAGCATCTGCCCTTACAAAAACATCTGTCCTTTGGCTGACTGGTAACTCCCAGAGCATGATCATTCAAGCGCACATAAGCCAAGTACACACACACCTGCACACTTAGGAACACTCAATCAGATCCTTAAAAATATGGATTCACCTTCACAGTAGAGATTATAGTTCTTACACAGCAGCACAACCTGCCTTCTAAATCCCTTCAAAGGCTCTAAACAAAGAGCTATTATATGTATCCTACTCAGAATCCCCTCTTAGCTAGCAGGAGCTTTACTTTCTTACCTTTACATCTTTTATCTGTTTGTTTGTTTGTTTGTTTGTTTTTGGTGCCAGGAATCAAACTTAGGACCTTGCACTTGTCAGGCAGGCACTGTCTTTTATATCTTCTTTTTTATTTAGTTCATTTTAAAGAACAAAAACAGAATAGATCCTCCCTTCTCTCGCTCTCAAAAGCACACACAAGGCTCTAGAACTAAGATGGCAGAATGGTAAAGAGCAGAGAAAACAGCCTGAGAGTCACCATCCAGATGCTGCAATATAGCATTATGAGGAAGCCAAGAAGGAGAGAGGTGGGTCCCGTGGACCCAGGAACAATGAAAAGATTGAAAAACCACAACACACCCTGCAGAAATCCAAAAGATCATCTGTACCTACTTTGAAATCTTGTATTCTAGTAAGATAGAAAATACAGAAGAAATAGACTGCTAGATACATATTAATTACCAAAGCTGAATCAAGATATAAAAATCCTAAATAAACCAAGATCAAACAATAAAATCAAAGATACGATTAAAAACCTATCAACAAAGAAAAGCCCAGGCCCTGATGGATTCACTGCTGAGTTCTACAAGAAATTTAGTAACTACCTAACACCACTACTTCTCAAACTCTTTAATGAAATTGAAAGGGAGGCAATACTTACAAATTCATTCCTGGAGGCAAAACCAGAACCAGACAAAGGACCCAACTAAGAAAGAGAACTACAGACCAATCTCCCTAATGAACACTGATGCAAATATCCTCAATAAGATACTGGGAAACAGACTGCAGCAAATTGTCAAGAAGATTGTACGATTGTATGATCAAGTGGGATTTATCCCGGGGATGCAGGGATGGTTCAACACACGTGAAACATAATATACCATATTGCCCAAAGACAAAAATCATATAATCATCACAACAGATGCAGAAAAAGCTTTTGACAAAGTCCAGCACCCATTCATGATTTTAAAAAAATACCCTACAGAAAATGCGAATAGATGCTCTTTATCTCAATCTCATAAAAGCCATCTATGACAACATCATACTAAATGGACAAAAACTGAAAACTTTCACTATAAAATCAAGAACAAGACAAGGATGTCCACTGTCTCTACTCATTTTCAACACAGTCCTGGAAACTTTAGCTAAAGCAGTTTGACAAGAAGAAGAAAAGAAAGAAAGATAGGGAAGAAAGAAATTAAACGATCATTATTTGCAGCTGACATGATGCTCTACTTAGAAGACCCAAAAGACTACTACATTTAATAAACAAATTCAGTAACATACCTGGATACAAAGTCAATACTCAAAGATCAACACCCTTCTTCTTGTACATGAGACACAAACCAGGGAAATAACACCTTTCACAGTAGCATCCAAAAAATGAAATACCTAGGAATCAATTTAACAAAAAATATAAAAGACTCTATATGGAAAACTATAGTACTCTCAAAAAGGAGACTGAAGAGAATATATTGAAAATAATAGCTATCCTGTGCTCTTGGGTAGAAAGAACCAATATAGTGAAAATGGCCCTGCTGGGCGTGGTGGCTCAGGCCTGTAATCCCAGCACTCGGGAGGCTGAGGTGGGAGGATCGTTGCGAGTCCAAGATCAGCCTGGGCTACAAAGTGAGCTCAAGGCCAGTCTGAACTGCACAGCGAGATCCCGTCTCAAAAAAGACCAAAAAAAAAAAAAAAGAAAGAAAGAAAGAAAAGAAAATAGCCAAAATTCCAAAACTGTTACATAGATTCAATGCAATTCCAATCAAAATTCCAATAGCATATCTCTCAGAATTAGAGAACACAATCCTAAAATTCATCTGGAACCAAAAATAACCTACAACAGAAAGGCAATCCTGGGCAACAAAGGGACAACAGGAGGCATCACAATCCCTGACTTGAAATTACACTATAAAGCTAAATGGAGGCGGAGGGGTAACGGGGATCAAACTAATGCTTCGCACTTGCCTGGCAGGTATTTGTGCTGCTGAGCTAAATCTCCAGCCCTGAAAAGCTTTTTTTCAGCAAGAGAATCCACCAACAGAGTGAAAAGACAACCCACAATGTAGAAGAAAATGTTTTCCAGCTGTACCTCAGACTAATGATTACCTCCAAGAACACAGAACGAACTTAAAAAAAAAAAAAAAAAAAAATCAGACCTCTCAATTTTAAAGACCCCATCCAAAAATGGGCATCTGAGGTGAATACACACTTCTCAGATAACAGCAGCCAGATCTTGGAAATAATCTAAATGCCCATTGACAGAGGAGTGGATAAAAAAGATGTGTTTTTATACAATGGAGTACTACTCAGCCATAAAGAATGATAAAGACTTCTATAGGTGGATGCAACTTGAGATCATACTCATAAGTAAAACATGTAAGACGCATATATGTAAATATTGTATTGTCTCACTAGTGTGAAAAGCTGAAAGAAATATGTATATATGTGTGTGTGCATATGTATATAAAAGATAGTTATGATAGTTTTACTACAGGTTTCTCAGAGTTCACTGAAGAGAAAGATTTGTGTTGGTACTGTTTGGACAACTAATGCAGATGTCTTGTGCTCCAGGTCAATGATTTGGAGATGACAATGTACAATGTATATACCATTGTTGCCCCCAATTGATGCGTTTTGAAATTGTTTTAGTATTTTTTTCCTCTTTAAAATAAAAAACAGAAAAGAACTTCAAAACAAGATAATATAAAATCAAGAATGGCTCTTACTATACTTAATATACACATTAATTCTCTTATCAAGAATTTTCCCTTTATCTTGGTTGTTAATAACAATGCAAAAAATATACTGTGTAATACCATAGGAACCTCCACTTTTGTCATGATTTCCTTTGTATGGCATTCCTTTGTTAACAGTATCCACTGCCCTGACGTCTGCAATATAACTCTTTATATGGGTTCACATGTATGTGGCCAAACTCAATGTTTTCTAAAAGGCCTAGAGAACATACATTGGGATCCTCTCATTTTTCCCTTTACACTGATCAATTCAGCAAATTACAAAGATGACAGTTTTTGACAAAAGGAAGCTCGTGACATTCTGTTTTTCCTTTAACTCTTACTTTTTCACACTTTACCCTGCTGCCTATGAACCTCCTACGTCACTTTCTGAGTAAACTGATGCCAAAGAAGTATAATAAATCTGACAATGTAACTATGTCACAAAGTTCCTGTTTACCCCCTAAAGGTGTTATGCATTTATTTTTTAAAGTAAATATACAGTAATTTGAAAATGCTATGCTTATCATTAAAAAAGAGCTTAGTAATCACATATAAAACGTCAGATATTATACTATTCCTTTTTTTTTTTTTTTTTTTTTTTCTTTTTGTACTGGGCAATGACTCATGACCTCATACTTGCCAGGCAGGCACTTGTGCTGCTGACCTATATCCCTACCTATTATCCATTCTTATATCCAGAATAGGACATCAGACCTTCTTTCAATCAGGGAAACTCAGCTGCCGGCTGGGGTGAGTCCTGCGTGCCATCCTGAGTCCCGAGAGACTTTTAGATCATCACTCTAAGTGGTCAAGGACCCGCCCAGCTCCCAGGCACACTAGACTACCCTTGGGAGGTTTTGGGGCCAGCCACCTTCTTCAGTCAGGGGAGTTGAGAGCATTTGAAGTGAGATCCAGGACATTGGTCCTAGCTCACAGAGAACTTTAGACCATCATCCACAGTGATTAGGTGCCTGCCCAGGTTCCTGGAACAATGGAGGTCGCACAGGAAGGCCTGAGGGCCTGGCTGGACCATGCTCAGCAACCTCCATTCAGTCTCAGGAGCCTAAGGCACAGGAGATGATTTCCAACATGCCCAGGGGAAACCTTGGAACACTTGAAACATGGAAATAAAGGAAAATGACAAAATGAAAGACCAAAAGGCAATCTCAAACCTCCAGCCCATTCCAGGAAAGCCTAGGAGTCATGTACATAGAAGAAAATATATGCCATACACCTGAAATAATAGCAACTAAAAGAAGCAACTCCAGGAAGCTATAAAGGAATTCAAATTAGAAATAATCTCCCATGTAAAAGAAAAAATGATAAAAGTAATTAAAGAGATGCTGAATACATCTAAAGAAGACACAGCTAAAAAATTAGAGGAACAAAACAAAAAGATAGAATCCCTGGGTGAACAATATAAGAAACAAACAGAATACATGAAGCAGATTCAAAGAGATATACAGGAAATCAAAAATTCCATCGAAAGTTGTCAAAACCTACTCAACGAAAGAGAAGATAGAATTTCAGACTCTAAGACAAGGTTGCAGAGAGTAAACAGGAAAGGAAAGATCTTTTAAAAATAACAAGGAATCAGGAAATAACAATTCAACAGCTGCAAGATGATGCAAAGAAAAACAACATAAGATTGATAGGGATGGGGGCTGGGGATTTAGCTCAGCGTCATAAGCACCTGCCTTGCAAGCAGGCAGTCGTGAGTTCGATCCCCGGTACAGGTAAAAAGGAAAAAGACAAAAAAAAAAAAGATTGATAGGGATAAATGAAAAAAAAAGGGGACAACACAAATGATATCAAGAGGATATTTACAGAAGCGATAGCTGAAAATTTCCCAAACATGAGACTGGAAACTGATGTTAGGATTAGTGAAGCATATAGAACTCCAAATAGCCATAACCAAAATAAAACTACACCCAGACATATAATAATCACCATCCCAGAAATCTAACATAAGAACAGAATATTAAAAGCTGTTAGAGAGAAAAGACAGATCACCTATGAAGGAAAACCTATCAGAATCTGCTTCCATGACGAAGAACAGCTGAAGAACTTCATGATCACAAAGCCAACCCTGCAAAAAATACTGAAAGACAGTCTAGATACACAAAGGAAAAAAACACTGAGCAAGGTAAATGATTAAACAGAATGGAAAGATAAAGATGCAACAGCAGAAAGATAACATGTCAACAATAAACCAATATATAACAGTTATAATCATTAATGTAAATGGTCTCAATTCACTAATTAAACGAAACACACTGGCAGAATGGATCAGGAAACAACATCCAACCATATGCTGTCTACAAGAAACCCATCTAACCCAAAAGGAAACTCACAGACTGAAAGTCAAAGGATGGAAAACAATACTTCATGCAACAAGAAAAAAAGTAGGGGGGAACTATTCTGTTTGCAGATAATGTGGACTTCAAACTGAGAATGATCCTAAAAGATAAAGAAGGTCACTACATACTAGTTAGGGGAAAACTTCAACAGGAAGAGATAACTATCTTAAATATAAATGCACCAAATTATACAGAGCACCCAGTTATACAAAGCAAGTATTAAAAGAACAGAAAAATCAAATTAGCAATAATACAATTATAATAGGAGACCTTAACACACCACTGACACCAAGGGACAGATCAACCAGACAGAAAATCAGCAAAAGAAATAACAAAACTGAATCACACCTGTGAAAAAATGACTTGATAGGCATATACACAGTGTTCCATCCAACATCAGAATATAGATTCTTCTCAGCAGCACATGGGGCATTCTCTAAAATAGCCCATATACTAGCTCACAGAACATATTTAAATAAATGCAAAAGAACTGAAATTATCCCATGCATGTTATCAGATCATAGTGCCATGAAACTAGAAATTAATTTCCATTCTCTTTTTTTTACCAGTACCAGGGATTGAACTCATGACTGCGCGCTTGCAAGGCAGGCACTTATGCCACTGAACTAAATCCCCAGCCCAGAAACTAGAAATTAGTGATAAAAGAAACTGCAAAACCCCCACAAACAGATGGAAATTGAATAATACACTCTTGAGCAACCAGTGGATCACAGGGGAAATTAAAAAAGAAATTAAACAATACCTACAAGCAAACGAAAATACAAATACAACTTACCAGAATATTTGGGATGCAATGAAAGCAGTCCTCAGAGGAAAATTTTATTGCACTGAGTTCCCACATCAGGAAAACAGAATGAATACAAATAAACAACCTGATGCTACACCTCAAACATCTAGAAAAAGAAGAGCAAGTCAAACCTAAAGCCAAAAGAAGGGAGGAAATTATAAAAATCAAAACACAAATTAATGCAATAGAGACTAAGAAAACAATCCAAAGAATCAAACAGTTGGTTCTTTGAAAGAATAAATAAAATTAATAAGCCCCTAGTCAACCTTATTTTTAAAAAGGAAAGAAAAAGCTCAAATTCATGCAATAAGGAATGAAAAAGGCAAAATCACTACAGACTATGGAAATACAGAAGATCATCAACACCTATTTCAAAAACCTCTACTCTCATAGGTTCGATAACACAGAAGAAATGGTCCTAGAAACATATGAAGTACCAAAGCTGGGTCAAGAAGATGTAAAACTGCTGACTAACCCAATTTCTATTAATGAAATTGAAAACGTAATTAAGTCCTTACCTACAAAGAAGAGTTCAGGCCCAAGATGGATTCACTGCGGAATTTTACAAGAAATACAAAGAAGACTTAATGCCGACATTCCTCAAACTCTTCAATGAAATCGAAAGGGAAGCAATTCTTCCTAAGTCATTTCTGGAGACAAATATAACTCTAGTACCAAAACCTGAGAAAGACCCAACTAAAAAAGAGAACTATAGGCCAATCTCCCTAATGAACACAGATGCAAAAATCCTCAATAAAATATTGGCAAACAGGATGCAGCAAATCTTCAAGAAGATTATACACCACGATCAAGTGGAATTCATCTCAGAAAATGGAAAAAATCCCTTGTTCATGGATAGGAAGAATGAATATTGTAAAAATGGCCATTCTCCCAAAACTGTTATACAGATTCAATGCAATCCCAATATCATCCACATACCTCATAGATCTAGAGAAATTACTCCTAAAACAGATCTGGAACCAAAAGAGACCTAGAATAGCAAAGGCAATTCTAAGCAGCGAAGGCAAGGCAGGAGGCATCACAATCCCTGACTTGAAGTTATGCTACAAAGCAGGTATAATGAAATCAACATGGTACTGGAATAAAAACAGAGCCAAAGATCAATGGAATAGATTAGAAGATACAACCACAACTACCAACATACTCAACCACCTCATCTTTGATAAAGCGGCCAAACATGTTCACTGGAAGAACAACAGTCTCTTTAATTAATGGTGCTGGAAAAACTGGCCCTCCATATACCAAAAACTAAAACTAAATCCATGCCTATCACCATATACTAAACTAAAATCTAAATGGATCAAAGTTCTCAATATTAAAACAGAAACACTAAATCTGTTGGAAAACAAATTAGGTAAAAATCTTGAAGACACAGAGGTAGGTATTCATGAACAGGAATCAAACCATGCAGGAAATACTTCCCAGAATCAATAACTGGGATCATGTCTTATGAAAAAGTTTCTGCATGTCAAAAGAAATCTCCAGCATAGTGAAAAGAAAACCCACAAACTGGGAAAAAATCTTAGTGAACTGTCCCTCTGACAAAGGACTTCTTGTCTAAAACATAGAAAGAATTAAAAACAAATCAGACACCCGAAATTCTAAGACCCAAGCAAAAATGGGCATCTGAGATGAAGTTCTCAGATGAAGAAATATAAATGGCAAATAAATACATGAAAAGGACTTCCGGGAGAACATGGCTGATAGATAACAGCAGCTATGGAGGCTCTCTGAGATACCCAGCTTAGAATTCAGGAATGGTGTAGTGTGAGGAGTCCTAAGCAGGGCGAGATATACCCTGCCGACCCAGGAACAAACTAAACTGAGAGAAACCAACTGGAAATGCAATCCCAGTGCTATAACTGGAACAGATAAAATCTCAGCACAGAAGCTGGAACCCGGCACCCCTGGAAATCGTGATTTGAATTTCCTGATGCCGCTGCTGCATCTGAATCAGCACAGCAGGGAGAGAGACACGAAAAGCTCTGAGAGCGGGAATCGGTGAACAGAGTTGAGAGCAGGACTGTCGGGGAGCCCTCATTGACCTACAGTGAGTGAGAAGAACAGGGACCCTTCCATAGACAAGGAGGCTCCAAAAGAGGACATTCTGGGCCCGACAGACTAGCAGGAACAGGACGCTGCAGTGACTTTAGTTGCATATTCCCCTCTCAAGCAGGATTGGTGCAGAGCGCTTGGCCTGGGTGACACCACTGACTAAGACCCAGTAGGCTAGCCCAAACCAGGTCCCAGCACCTGGCGGTGTACCCTAGCAGTGAAGCCTCCGGTAGGTTGACCTGGAAGGGCGGCACAGTAGAGGCTGCCCAGGTCTGTGTCTCCCTAGTACAGTGCAGTGGGCGGGAACACCTAGCTGACGGATTCAAACACACTGTAACTGACAAAGAAAAAAATTGGGCCTCCTATATATGCTTGTATGGAAGGAACAGAAAGTATAGGAAGAGGGAGCAACAAGAAAGGGTCCTCAGTCCCCAATCCTGAGAACACTGATCCAGGAAAGGTAAATGCAAAAGAGAATGAGGACAGAAAACATGCAATATCAGACACGGCACCAATAGGCATAAAGCAATATCTCTAGAGCCTCATATACGAGTTCAAAAGTGAAGTATTTAATGAAATAAAGCAAGATATAAGTAGATAGTTAGAGAAATGCTAAGCACCGCTCAAGAAAAAACAGATGGTGGAATGGAAGAACAGAAAAAAAGGGAAGAATTGTTCGATGGAGAAAATAGAGAAAACACAGAATACATGAAGCAGGTTCAAAGAGATTACCAGGAAACTAAAAACTCTGTCGAAAGCTGGCCTAACAGCTTGAAAGAAAGTGAGGATAGATTATCTGAACTGGAGGGCATATTTGTAATGTGGGAGCATGAAATGAAAAACTTCTTAAAAATAACAAGAAAACAAACAGCAACAATACAAAGGCTAGAAGATGATAAAGAGAATCTATAACTTAAGAATTAAGAACATAAAAAAAGAAGTAGGAACACAAACAAATGAACTACAAAAGCTATTCACAGAAATAATTCAGGAGAATTTCCCTAATTTAGCAAAAAATAAAGATACTCTGATGTGTGAGACATACAGGACCCCAGCCACCTACAACCCAAACAGAACTACACCCAGGCATATAATAATCAAGATTCCAGAAACAGTGGCAGAGAGGCCACAATGAATGGAGCAGAAAGCGAAATGAAGAAGACAAACTGACAACTAATGACAGAAAAAGAGCTCAACAAAAATGAGGCAGAGAAGGTTGGATGGTAGAAACAGCTATTTTGGAGAAAACAAGACATCATAATAGCTAGTGCTGATTTAGTATCATCTTGTTTTGAAGTCCCATCAAGCTTTTGTTCTTCTGTCTCCATTGGTCTTAACATGTTGTATCTTATTGGATTTTATTATATGTGATAATATAAACAAAAACTTTTACAGACAAGGAGATTATACAGAAACCATTGTTCATTTTCTGATAGCTTGGTTCTAAATACCCTGTAATACTGTCATTCTCTTGAATGGTTTTACATGGTCTTGGTATGTTTGGTGCTACAGTATACGAAGTTATACTCAAAGATTTCAAGGAAAGAGACACTATAGTAACTACTTTTATGTCGGAATATCTTGTGTTGAAACACTATTTTGCTTAAATGGTTATGTTTTGTTGTTATGCCCTCTTATGTCTCAATCTCCTTTTTTTATTATTTATTTTTTTCTTTTTATCTTTTTAATTAAGGGAAACAA
The DNA here is from genome assembly GCF_034190915.1 of Cavia porcellus. NCBI lineage: Eukaryota > Metazoa > Chordata > Mammalia > Rodentia > Caviidae > Cavia > Cavia porcellus. Next base: position 114,462,211 of record NW_026947484.1, read on the forward strand.
TAAATAAAAAATAGCAGGATATATTATAGTAACCCACTTTGATTTTCTATTAACTTGATTTGAAACCCTGTATTGCTCTCACCATCTTGTTTTGACTGATTTTCCTCTATTCTGTTTTGCTTGATAGTACCAAGTTCGAAAGTATAGGCAACAACTGTGAAAACAATAAGATTCATTATGATGCCCATTCTGGTTGACTATTATCATCTTTTGAAGTCCTATAATGTCTCCAATGTTTTGGTTTTATTCTTTACTGTTCAATTTTATTGTAACTGATGATATAGGCAATTCTTTTTAAGATGGCAAGAGGCAGTATGGTAACCATTGTTGATCACCTTGTATTTTGTTTTTACATTATGTATTATGTCCATCCTTTTGATTTGACTGACTCTGCTCTGCTATGTCACATTTGGTTTTACTCTCTTCAAAAAAAAAGTAGTAAGAACTGTGGGAGTCGGCTGATCCAATGGCAGTGGGTTATCAGAACTTATTAACATTAGTGTCACTAAAGTTGGTATACCACCCCCCCACTGCTAAATTTGACTGGCTTTAAAAAAATAAATAAAGAACTGTAGGAGTAATAAAACCCAAAATGTGTAATTGTCATTGTACAAAAGAGAGAAGAAAGTGCTCTAAAGGATATAACTGCATGTATATTTAAGTGTGTAAGATAGATAACCATATTACTGAGTTTTGTTGGATCATTGAACAGAACTGTTTGCAGTCTCACTGTTTGAATGTCCACTTTATATGCTTTAATTTTGTAACCTGAACAACTATTTCTAAGACGACGATATGTAACCTATTAACTAGTGATTTCCTACTGTTTTTTTCTGAAATTCTGTATAACCTGTACCTTTTTTGTTTTTTTTTTCTATTTCTCCTTAAATAAAATTAAAAACAAATAAATAAATACATGAAAAAATGTTCATCGTTATTGATCATTAGAGAAATGCAAATTAAAACAACACTGAGATTCCATCTCACTTCTGAAAGAATGGCCAGGATCAAGAAAACCACCAAAAATAAATGCTGGAAAGGCTGTGGGGAAAAAGGAACTCTCCTGCACTTTTGGTGGCAGTGCAGACTGGTGCAACCACTGTGGAGGTCAGTCTGGAGGTTCCTCAGAATGCTGGGATTGGAGGTCCCATTTGACCCAGCTATTCCACTTCTGGGCATATTCCCAGAAGAACTGAAAACATCATACCACAGTGATTTATGTGCATCCATGTTTACAGCAGCACAATTTGTAATAGCCAGATCTTGGAAACAATCTAAGTGTCCATCAACTGAGGAATGGATAAAAAAGTTGTGGTATTTTTATACAATGGAGTACTACTCACCTATAAAGAATGATAACGTTGAGATATTTATAAATGAATGGATGCAGGTTGAGACCATACTCATAAGTGAAATAAACCCACATGTGTAAATACCATGTAGTCTCCCTGGTATAAGAAATGGTAAGAGCACATAAGAGTTTATGGTAATCATGATTCCCCATTAAATTACTTTGAAGCCTTATAATGTTTGCATTCATTAGTTGGAAGAGTTTTATCCTGGTTTATTTCATTTTATTATCTTTGATAGTATGAACAGCTATTTTGAAGAAAACAAGACATTATAATAGCCAGTACTGATTTAATATCATCTTATTCTTAAGTCCTACTATGCTTTTGTTCTTCTGTTTCCACTGGTTCTATTATCTTATTGGATTTTATTATGTGTTACAAACAAATTTTCTATGGAAAATGAGGTAATATAGTAGTCATTGTTCATTCTCTTTTATTTGGTTCTGAATGCCCTGTAATGCTTTCATTCTCTTAAATGGTTTTATACTGTTTTGTTATGTTCGATACTATTGTATGTGAAGTTATACTCAACTATTTCAAAGAAAGAGACATTATGGTAGTTCCTGTTAATTATGGGTTATCTTGTAAAATGCTGTGTTGCTTGCATTGTTCTGATCTGATCTGCTTTGTTAGTTCCTCTTTTGTCTTAATCTCTAAAATAAAAAAATAAATAAACAGAATAGCACATCATAATGTCCAGAACAAGATACTCTATAGAGACAGAAAGCTCAATAGTTTCCATTATCCAGGGAGGAACATGGAGAATGGCTTCTAATGGATAATGAATTTCTTTTGGAAGTGACGAACACATTCTAGGAGAGGTTATTGATGACTTTAAAAGCTTATGAATATGATAAATACAATTCAATCGTACATTTTGAAGGGGCAAATTTTGCACTGTGTGAGTGGTGGTGGCATGTGCTACAGCATGCTATTTGCATCACTGAAATCTCTAAAAGGTTTGCCATCACTGCTATGGGAATTATATGTCTCATTATTCTAAAAGCTTTAGCTATTATTGAAATATTTTGAATAAGATCTTCCATGAGAAACAGTCTATTATATTACTTTATGCATTATTAGAATTAAGGATATTAGAGGCTGGGGATTTAGCTCAGCGGCATAAGCACCTGTCTTGCAAGCAGGCAGTCGTAAGTTCGATCCCTGGTACCGATAAAAAGGAAAAAGATAAAAAAAAAAAAAGAATTAAGGATATTCATAACTCCCCCCAAAACAATAACTATTTTTGGGCCAGGAATATAAGTTTAGCAGCACAGTACCTATGTAGTAAGCGTGAGGTTGTGAGGTCGTGAGGTCCTGTGTTCAATTTCTGGTTACTGACAAAAAAATATATATCAATAATTATTTTTAAAGACTCCAGATCCTAGTTTTAGTTCCCAAATTATGGCTTAGAAAAAGTCTCAGCTATGGTTAATTACTTTCAAAATCATACTGCGAATCTTATTCCTAAGCACAATATTCCCCCTGGGTTGAGGACATTTTACTCATCACAAGTCAAAAGTTTGACAGATCTCTAAATATCGAATGTCAAATTCCTAAAAAAAAAAAACATGTGTACTACACATTTGATAATATCTACATGTTAGCCATAAACAAATAATCATTTTCTCTTTTAAGATTTACCAATCATTTTACAGCTCCACCTTTTTCCCTTCCTTAAAGCAGTGGGGTATATCCTATTATTTTTTCATATCTGTTTGCAGAAATAATGCACAAATAATTTCTGTAATAGAATTTGCTTACGTATAGTTTCTTTATATAAACAACTTACAATCTATCACTTTACAATCTTCCTTCAAAAAGTACAGAAACCAGAAAAGTAGCTTTTATCATAGAAGTTCAAACACTTTCAAAGGCTAATGAGGACTCAGAGACTTTTTTCCACCACCACAACAGAGTGCAAAGCTGTTTCATCGTCATCTCTTACTGGCTTCTCCATAGTGCCTGCTACTCAACTCCCATTTCTCTAATCTATGTTGTACTTACCCTTCTCTCTGCTTTCTTCTGTTCTCCTCTTAACAACTTACTTGCTCTTATTCCTCTGAAAATGGCCTTTACTAGGTGCTGCCAACCAAACATCTAATTTTCCTTCCTTGAGATAAGCAAACCAAGAACAGAATACAGGCCAAGATCTTGGTGTAATTTTATACTAGGCTCATTTTTAGTAAGTGTCAGTTTATGAAACAAAATTTCAAAGAGGTAGCTGGTGTGATGGCACACATTTGTAATCTCAGCATTTGGGAAGGTGAGGCAAAAAAGGATTGCTGTGAGTACAAGGCCAGCCTGAACTACATAAGCAAGTGGAAGGACAGCCTAAGCTACATAGTGAGATCTTGTTTCAAAACAAAACAAAACAATTCAAAGAGAAGAGAGGGGGAAGGGTATCAGCAAGCACTCTAGGGTCTGAGGTATGTCAGGCATTGTTCTAAGCACTTTACATGTATTATATCATTTACTGAATATTTACTTGTAAGCCTACATGCAAAGCATGGAGGATGCCACAATTAAAGGCAGTCCTTTCCTGTTAATCTTTTCTACATTTCATACAGTCCAATGGAAAAGCACCTAAAGTAGCATCCCAATTACTCCTTTAATATATTTGTTAACTGTATAGTAGTTGTAAACTTAGTAGTGAGAACAAGTATAGTAGTTTCTACATATTATGATTTTCAGGAACTCTGCAATGCAGTTGTAAGCAGTCTTCTGTGCCACCTAATCTCTACACTCCATGCAACTCCCACTGCATGGTGCTATACAGGTTTAGTAAACAAGTTTCAATGAGAGAGGAAAAACTATCAGGGAACATTTTTTGATCACTTAAATTGTGCTTGGCACTGTTGTAAGTACTCTATGTATTAAGTCATTTAGTCACTGAAATGCTATGAAGTAGATGTTTTTCTCATTTCACAAGTGAGCAACAAAAACACTACAAAATGTAAATAAGGCCATTAACACTAGTAAGACTTAAATATAAACTACTAGGGATAGTGAGGAAAGCCAAAAGTTGGCAAAAGATGTGCTCATTAATGATTTCAGTGAGTTCATTTCACAGTGAGGAAACAGACAATAGATTACAGTAGCCTGAAGAATACCTGTGCCTAACAAATTAAGAAACAGCAATTGCAAAATATCCTCATTCTGCCATGATGATCTTTACAGGGGATGAGGGGGGGAGTTAAGACATGGTGTCTTAGTTACTTTTCTCATTGCTGAGACAACATACCCAACACTCAAAGTTAAAGGATGAAAGGTTTATTTAGCACACGGATTGCAGAGGTTTCAGTCTATAATTGGCGGGTGTCAAGGCAGGGTGGCAAATGGCAAAGAGCAACAGTTCATGGAGGCAGAAGACAGCAAAAACAACAAGAGACCTTAACAGCATCTTCCTGCCCCTTTTATCTTATCAAGACTACTGGAATTAGAGTGGTACCAAATCAACCAGTGTGCTCATTCAGTAATAACACACCTTCAATCACAGCATCGGCTCATCAAAAGACATCAACTAGGTCCAGTAGCTCATGCTGGATGCCTCATAGGTACCCTTGGGCTGCTGGGACCAGTGCTATGACAGGGCTGTGCTACCTCTGCAGGATGCCCATCAGGCCTACTACATGCTTTTCAATACTGCCTCACAGAATGCTCAAGGCTTCAAGTGACTTTTTGGTTACCTGCAGCTAAAGATGCTCTATGCTGCCACACAGACCACAGTAAAGAAAGTCTGGAGACAATCACATCAAGGACAAGCCTTTGGCATAATGAAGGATGACCTGTCCCATTGCTGGGTACCAGAAAGGCCTGTTGTCCTGTGCTACCCCTGGCCCTCTGACTTCAGCTAAGACAGAGAGAGCTCCAGCAAATCTGTATCAATGAGGTGAAAATAGAGATCAGCATGGAAAGCAAGCACCACACGCTGCAGGGCCTCAACTTGTCCCTGCAGCCTCAGGTCCAGCGGGTGCTTCAGCAGCTCAAGCAGAAGACCATCAGCTATATCCAGCTAAAGCTGGATCTGGAACAGGAGACTATCAAGCTGGTACATACAGAGCCCACAGAGGTGGCCCAACTCCTCTCCCAAGTACCCCAAGATGCTGCCCACTATCACACTGTTCTCTATAAGCACACCCATGAGGGTGACCCCTTTGAGGGTGTGGTGTTCATCTACTCCATGCCAGGCTACAAGTACAGAATCAAGTACAGTATTCCAACTGCAAGAGACACTTCCTCAACTCCATAAAGCAGGATTTTCAGCTGAAGATTTCCAGTAAGATTGAGATTGGCTATAAAGCAGATCTGATAACCAAATTCCTCCATGATAAAGTCTACCCCCAAGCAATATGCCTTCAAGCAGGCCTTCAGGAAGCCCAAGGAACTCTAGGGTTAAGAATGGCCACAAGCACTTCATTTGGAGCCCTGATGAGGGTGGAGGACAGCTAGGCAGCCAGACAGAGCCAGGTTGTTGTGCAGACTATAGGGTTGCCTGCCTTGGTTCCCTTGTAATTCCAGCACTTGAGATACTGAAAAGGAGGACTGCTGTAAGTTCAAGGCCAGCCTGGGGTACATAGTGAGTTTAAGGCCAGCTTGCAATGCAAAGCAAGACCCTGTCTCAACCCTCCCCTAAAAAAATAAAGGATAGGAATATAACTTGGTAGCAGAGCACTACCTAATACGTGAGGCCCTAGGTTCAATCTCCAGGACTGAAAAAAAAATTTATTTTTAAAGAGTAAAGAACAAAAGCAAATACAGACAAAAGGGATTTCAACTAAGAATCTTTTGCATTTCCAAGAAAACAATCATCAGAGTGAAGAGATGATCTATTGAAAGGAAACAATATCTACAAACCACTTACCTAACAGCATAAATAATCCAATTAAAAATAGGCAATTCATATAAGATAGATATTTCTGAAAAGAAGAAATATTTGGGGAAAATGTTCAACATCACTAATCAGGGAACTACAAATCAAAATTGCAATCAGGTATCTCACTCCATAAACAAACATACTATGAGCTCCAGGTATCCTTCTGAATATATATCCAAAGGAACTGAAACCATCATATTAAAGAGATACTACAAGCCATAGTGACACACACCTATAACCTCAGCGTGAGGCAAGTGGCTTGCACATTTGAACCCAGACTAGTGATTTAGTGAGACCCTGTCTCAAAATAAAAATAAAATGTAAAAAGGGGTTGGGGATGTAGCTCTGAACAGAGGTCCTTGGTTTAACACCCAGTGGACAGAGACAGAGAGACAGACGCAAAAAGAGAGACAGACTGAAATCTCATATTTTTATTTTATTTTATTTTTTATCGGTACCAAGGATCAAACTTACGACTGCGCACTTGCAAGGCAGATGCTTATGCCACTGAGCTAAATCCCCAGCCCATAATCCCATATTTTGAGGTATTATTCATAAAAGTTGAAAGTAGAATAGTAATTACTAGGAAGGGGCAGAGAGTAAAGAGGAGGGTTAGGTAACAAGTATCAACACTGTTGGATAGGAAGAACAAATTTTACTGTTATATAGTACAAGAGAGTGACAATAGTTTACACCTATTGTATATTTCATGAAGAACTGGAAAAGTGCCAGAATATTCAAAATATAAAGGAGATTCAAATGGTAATTACTCTGTTTTAATCAGCTCACTGTACACATGTACTGAAATACTGTATAATAATGTAATATATAAAATTATGGCTTATAATTAAAAAGAAGCAATAAAAATATGCAAACATTTCTCCAAAGGACAGACACATGGCCAATAAGCATATGAAAAGGTGCTCAGTATTATTAATAATCACTAATAAAATTCAGATCAAAACCACCATGAGATACTGAAAGGGTTTTGGCCCAGACAGGACACTGTAGCCGGTAAAGCCAAGGAGCTCCTATCTCCCTCACCCTAGCAATTTACCTGTGACTTCATCTTCCCTGCCCCTGGGAATTTACCTATGGCGCCAAACCTAGACCAATGGGCTACCCGTGCATCCCTGATGTCCCCTTGGGTTCCAACCCAAACCGAGGCTACTTACATACCCGCCACGCCACCCACGTGTCCGCCAGAGAAAAAGCCGGACTCCAGTGGTCGGGGGGTGCTGGTTCTCTCTCTCCATGTTCTCAGAATAAAGGCCTCTTTTGTTTTATACTTCTCATCTTTTGCATATAATCCTATCAGATACCACTTCACATGAAGATAGCTATTTTCAGAAGCTAAAATACAAATGTTGGCATTGTTAATGAGAAAATAAATATTACAGCTACTGTGGAAAACAGTATGGTAGGCTCTCAAAAATTAAATACATGTAGAATTATAAAATTCAGCAACTCGTTCGATCCCTGGTACGGATTAAAAAAAAAAAAAAATCAGCAGCAACTCAAGCCGGGTGTGGTGGCTCATGTCTGTAATCCCAGCACTTGGGAGGCTGAGGCAGGAGGATAATTATGAGTTCAAGACTAGCCTGGGCTACAAAGTGAGCCAGCCTGAACTGCATAGTGAAACCTTGTCTCAAAAAGACAAAAAAAAAAAAAAAAAATTCAGCAACTCAACTTCTGATTGTATATCAAAAAAAATTCAAAACACAAGCATTTTTTTTTTTTTGTCTTTTTCCTTTTTATCGGTACCGGGGATCAAACTCACAACTGCCTGCTTGCCATGAAGGCGCTTATGCTGCTGAGCTAAATCCCCAGCCAAAACACAAGCATTGTAACACGTATGTATATACATATGAACACAGCTGTCAGGCAAAGGGTTAAAACAGTCTACAAATGACTGTGTTCATTGAAATGACCTCCACTGCAGCCTTTCTACAGAGAGGCTGACTACTTCCTGGGAAAGGAATGTATAGAGATAACTGCTAACACACATAAAGAACTGGTCATTCCCAGGCTCCAGCCAAGGCTAAGAACAATCCTTTCAGCCTCACAGACCTACTGGCACCACGTTACCTTTGTCTGAACACAGCATGTATGAAACAAACTGGGTACAGTGCAGTGTTTTGTCTCTCACGTACTGAAGGCACCATCTCATACAAGATCCTTCCCCAGAGGATTCACCATCTTTAGAACTGCTCCTGCCTCATTGTGTGGTAATATATATTATTTGTCTATGTTCATATCTGCTGTATTTTTATAATAAACTTATTTTTATCTATATAAAATCATGATATGGCTCTTCTCTGTTGGTGTGGATACGAATCTCAACTTTCTAGGGCTACATCTGTATGACTCCCTGCTGTTACAATAGCAGTATTTTTAACAGTCAAAAGGGGAAGATAGAGGGTTCGGATTTAGCTCAGCGGCATAAGCGCCTGCCTTGCAAGTGTGTGGTCATGAGTTCGATCCCTGGTACCAATAAAAACGAAAAGGACAAAAAAAAAAAAAAGAGAAAGATAACCCAAGTATTCATCGACGGATATCATTTAGCCTTTTAAAAAGGAACAAAATTCTGATTATATTCTACAACACAGATAAACCTTGAAAACATTATGATTTAAAAAGCCAGTTATAGAAGCAAAACATTTTGTGTGATTCCATTTATACAAGTACGTAGAGTAGTCAAATTCATGGAGACACAATATAAAATTGGAGGCTGCCAGAGGAAGAGGTATTCTTGTTGAATAGGTACAGAGTTTCAATTTAAGAAGATACAAATTTCCAGATATGGACAGTGATGCACATACAACAATGCAAGCATACTTAGTATGACTGAATTGTACACTTTAAGATGGTTTAAAAAAATAACCGTTATGTTTATTTATCACAATGGAATTTTGAAGGAAAAAAAATCACCCTCTCTTCTGATACTGGTAATTTGTGCCTTCTCTCTATTGTACACAAGTCTATCAAATTCATTGAACATTTTCAATTGTCTTTCTGTTTTTAATTCCATTAATTTCTTTTTCTGGGGATGTAGCTCGATGGCAAACGTGCCTTCCTGGCAAGCACAAGACCGAGTTTGATTCCCAATACCAAAAAAAAAAAAGGGCTGGGGATTTAGCTCAGCGGCATAAGTGCCTGCCTTGAAAGCAGGCAGTCGTGAGTTCGATCCCTGGTACCAATAAAAAGGAAAAAGACAAAAAAAATCACCAAAAAAAAAAAAAATTAATGATTGGGGCAGTACCAGGGATAGAACTCGTGACTTTGTGCTTGCCAGGCTTAATTACATAAATTCCTACACTAATTCATATTTATTTTCTTCTGCTTGCTTTAGCTTTTGAAAAAAGTGCTTCTATTTCTAATTCCCTAAAGTGATCCTTAGATTACTGATTTTGTGTCTTTCTTTTCTAACATAAGCATTCAGTTCTATAAATCAACCTGTCAGTGCTGCTTTGGCTGATTTTCATTTCCCTTCAATTCATATTTTTACTTTCCCTTGAAATTTGTGTGGGATGTGGTGTGGTATGGTTTGGTTTCTTATGGGTTGGGGGTTTTAAAACACGGTCTCACTTAGGTTAGCCTTGAATTCACTGTGTAGCACAAACTACAATACTCCTCCTGCCTTGCCTCCTGAGTTTTGAAATTACAGGTGTGTGCCACCAAGTTTGTCTAAAGTATGTTGTTTAATCTTTAAGCATTTTTAAATTTTTCAATGATCTTCCTAACTATACAACATGTGTATAAAATATTAAATTGCTGATTTTTAACTTAACTACACTGTTGTCTGTGAACACAAATTTAAGTATGTTGCATGTCCTACAATGTGGTCTCTTGGTGAATATTTTATATGAACTTAAGAATCTGTTTCCTGATGCTGAATGAAGTATTCTATAAACAATTAAATCCAGTTGATAGATGGTACTATTAAGGTACAGAGCTACTGATTTTGTTTGCTACACTTGTAAATTACAGCTATAATAGTGCATTTGATTATTTCTCCTTGTAGCTTATTAGCTTTTGTCTCAAACTATAATGTCGAGTCACATTCCAAAACTACACCTATGAGCACAGGAGGCCTTTGGGGACATTTTCAATATAAATCACACCACACACCTGTCTGGCCCCTGCGCATGACCACCAATCTCAACTCCAATTTTCAGGCTCATGTCCTTCTCCCTTCTAACCCTCATAGAATACTCCTGTAGTGACATTAGTGATTCCCTCTCAGGACGATACGGTTCTGTGGTAAAGAATGACCCATTTGACTTCCTGGACGATGGCAGAGTGATAAACAGCAGAGAAACAGTCTCTCTGGGACTTGGTCTTCAGAGACTAGAATACAGCAACAAGAGAATGAAAACAGGAAGAAAGCACATCCCCAGGATGTAGCAAGGATCTGAGACTTGAAGCCCATGAGGAGGGAAAAGAGAACCCAACAAAGGAGCAAGTGGCACTTTTTCCCTGGCCCTTGACTCACTGTGTGGGAGGGGCAGGTCAAACCTGAGGTGAATACTGGCAACCCCAGCCTTCACAGAGAAACACACCAGTGGAATGGAGCACTAGTCACAGCAGACTGCAGTAGCTGGTGAGTTATTTAGGTTCAGCCATACCAAGAGAGAACAATTGGCTGGTAGCCACCTTGTAGAAGAGCCAACTGAGTTCACAACTCATAACGGCATCTGCAGGTTGGCTCCAACTAGTTGGCTCCAAGTCTCAGCGTGAGGCAGAACCAAGTTCAAGGCAGCAGGAGGAACATGAAGTATTGCAGGCTGAACAAACACGGTTTTATCCTCACAGCCAGAAACCAGCCTGAACTTCAGAGGAACTGAATGTACAGGCTCGCTGCGATTATCCACTACCCAGTATAAATCTATGGCTGGCTTGCTGAAATTAATTCACACAGATGTGGACCTTGCCTACTTTTGTCTACTAGTGACAGCAGATACACATCATGAACTTTATTTTTCCTATTACTGAGGGAATAATTTACTGTATATAATTTTCTTACATGCTTTAGATTTTGTTCTATAGCCACAAATCTAGTTCACATGGTTAAAGATGGCAAATTAATAGTTAATAATTTCTAGGCTGTTTCTGATATTATTGTCATTTCTGACCATACTACTTTAGCCAAGGTGACATAATTGTGCTAATCAGGTGCTTTTCTTGTTATGCCAAGACTGAGATTCCCTAAGGGGCATACAAAATACAATTTGTCAGTGCCAAACAACAAGGGGCTAGGTCAAATACGCAGCAATTTTTCATCCTCAGTGAATTCAAGAGGTAGGATCTTGCAACTGACTCAAAACCCAAAAACTAGTTACATCTGAAGAATTCTCCAAGAAGTAGTCATTTCCAAAGGGTTTTAAAGACTAGTAATAAAGCTACTTCCCATAAGCAATTTATAAGCATCAACCCAGGAATTAAAATTTAAAAAAAAAACAGAAAATGAAAAGATATTTAAGTAAGATGCAACCGCAGACTTCCAGCTCACCAAAAGCAAACCAGAAAAAATGAGGTGGAACAATTTGAAAACTACCTGCCTAGATTCTCTGAAGTGGTAACCATGGAAGTAACAAAGCAGATGAATGAGGCTCTAAAAAAAATCAAGTGAGAAATAATTTCTCAGATAACTACAGAGACAGTGACCTCGATGAAACACCTGGTTAGTGACTTTAGAACAGATACAGATTTAAAGAATAGAAGAGCTGAGGAAAATGGTGGGAAGCATGAACACTAAACATAGGAAAGAAATGAAATCCATAAAATGGGTTGAAGCAGATATGTGGGTGATTAAAAATTCCATGGAGTCGGGGATTTAGCTCAGCAGCATAAGCTCCTGCCTGACAAGCATGAGACCATGAATTCAATCCCCAGTACCAAAAAAAAAAAAAAATCCATGGAAAGTATATGCACCAGAATGAGCTAATGTGAAGGCAAAATACCAGACCTAGAAGACAGGATTGCAGTTAGTGGTCATGAAAAGAAAGATATCTTAAAATAGCAAGAAACCATGAAAAATCAATCCAACAGCTGCTAGACAATGCAAAGAAGAATAACATAAGATTAACTGGAGTCAATGAAAAAAGCAGGAGGTGGTACAAATGACATAAATACTTATTTACTGACATCATGGCAGAAAACTTTCCAAGCAGGGAGAAAGAATTTGACATGCACGTAAGTGTGGTATATGGAACTTCAACAACCATGATTTTAAAAACAAAATCTACACTAAAGCACCTGTCAGGATTCCAGAAATTCAATGCAAGAACAAAATACTAAAAAAAAAAAATTTTTTTAAAGGGAACAGAATATTAAAATTGTTAGAGAAAAAAAAAAACCTATAAAGCAAAGTCCATCAGAATCACAGCACATTTCTCAATATAAACCCTTAAGTCAAGGGCAGCATGGAGTGAATTATTTCAAGTCCTAAAAGAACTAACCGTCAATACAGATTGCTGTACTCCACAAAACTGTCTTTCAAAATTGATGGAGAGGCTAGGATTTAGTTCAGCAGCATAAGCACTTACCTTGTAAGTGCACAGTCGTGAGTTTGATCCCTAGTGCAAAAAAAAAAAAAAAAAAAATTGATGGAGAAATAATATACTTCCAGAGCAAAGAACACCTGAGGAAATTAACGAACACAGCACCAGAACTCCAAAATGTTCTGAAGGAGAAACAGAAAATGAGGACCACAACTCCATATGAACTCCAACAGAATGAATCCACCAAGCAAGGGAAGCAATTAAAAAGAAGAGAAAAGAGAACCAACAACAGGAAAATAACATGACAAGGATAGGTCAATACATATTGGTTATAACCATCAATGTAAATTGTTTCAATCACCAATTAAAAGAAACAAACTGGCAGAAATGATCAAAAAGCAAGTTCCAACAATGTGCTGCACACAAGAAATATATTTAATTCAAAGAGAAATTCATAGACTGAAAGTCAAAAGAATGAAGAACAATACTCCATGTGACAGGTACCCAGCAAAAAGCAGGGATAGCTATTCTATTTGTGGAAAAAGTGTATTTCAAGCCAAAATCAAAGAGACACAAAGAAGGTCGAACTACAATGTCTTAACAGGTGAACCTTGTATCATTATCTTCACCCTTTATAAATTTTTTCTCAAGTCTGTCATCTGAAATTTATATAGCATCCAGGCATGGTGGCCAACATCTGTAATCCCAGCACTCAGGAGTCTTGAGACAAGAGGATTGTCACAAATTTGAGGCCAGCCTGGAATACACAGTGAGTTCAAGGCCAGCCTGGAAAACATAGCAAGACCCTGTCTCAAAGAAAAAGAAAGAAAATAAAAATGAAATTCATATAGTTATACCAAATTTATTTTGATTATTTAAAAACATCCAAAAAGTAAGTAACACATATCACATAATCACACACACATACACATACAGAGTAAAAATAACAAAAAACAAAGACAGCAGGTTGGAAGGTTATCTGGTAGTTTCCATTTTCTGGCTCTATTTTTGGCCCATGGGCATTTCCCTCACATTCTTGTAACTAGAACTTTTCATTTCAAACAATGTTTGCCCTTGTAGGTGCTTACAGAAGTTTTTCCAGCTATGTAGTAAACCCTATTACTGAAAGCCCATAGGTTATTTTTTATTATAGGATTGATTTCTCAGAGACATTACTGCCTTATTATATACCATCTAAAGTAGAAGTTAGAGGAATGTACTTTCCAAAATAGGAATGTACTTTCCAAACTTGTCTAGCCAGTAATCCTTTTATCACACTTCACTGCAACATTTAGTCTAAGAAATGTGTTGTTTCCAAACAGCACTCATTCTTTGATGTATCTATAACTGCTCATACTTTCCTCTCCTGTTCTATGATACTTTTTGTTTATATTAAATATTTTTACATTAAGAACCCTATGTTTAGTCTCAGATACTTGATGTTATTACATAATAAACTCCATAATGCTATCTGTTGCCATTTCACCCTTACATTGTTATATTAACCATTAGATACACTGTCTCTCACTTCCTTAAAGCACAAGGGCATTATTTCATAAATACTCATCTTGTTACCACAAAAGAATGTAAGAGATCAAAGATAAACCGCACTTTTCATGAATCTCCTGATGCCATAAAAACAAAACTGTGTGACTAGGAGGTACGTGATACTTTCTTCATAACTTTTGATTAATTTTAATTGTTAAAATAACACATTTCAACAAATATACCTCCTATTCTAATTTTCCTCTGCAGCTATATATACTAGCCATCATTTTTTAACATGTTCACAATGGGTCCATAATCTGTATGTCTCATTGCTAGAAGGCTTGAACCACTAGTGTGGTATGTGGATGACTGTTCCATGCTTCTACCACCAGTATACAAGCTATCTATCTAATGGGATACTCATGCATGTACCACTGGTGGTTCTAGCTGGTAGAAATGTGTTAAAATACCATACTCATTCACCAAAATAATTAACATATAAACTAGAATGATGGCTAATAAAACAGTGTCTCTGTTGTTTACAAAAAAAAAAAGTATAAATCGGCAAAACAAGCAAGTACTACATTATTACCTCATACAAGTGGAAGAAAAAAACTGTAACTTTTTTCCTTTTAGCTAATTATATATATTTTCTGTTTGTTTTCCCTCCAAGTTTCAGGGGGGAAAAGTAACATTATGAATACTCTTGTGACAAAGACATCTGGAACATATATTAGGGCAGTGGTGTCGAACCTATGGCACATGTGCCACAGGTGGATATTTGCTATCATTGAAGGCTCTAAAAGTTCACTGTCACTGTAGTAGGGAGTAAATGCAAAGTTTTACTTAGTGTCTAGATTTCCTCTTGGAAGGTTAAGCTAAATTTTCTACAAAGTAAGTGACTTTATCAGGTTTTAATAAAATTCCATTAAACAGAAATCCATTTCCATTTTAAATCACACATAGGTGCTATGTGATCAGAAGGATGAGAAACACTAGGTAAGACCTAGTGGGTGGTAACTTCATGAGTAGGTACTGGAATCACCTAGTTCAATCTCTAAAGCATTTACATCAATGAAAATGTAGTTTACACTTCCATGAAAGATACCATCTGTGTAATCAAGTTCACCACAAGCCCTTTTCAGTTGGAAGAAATATTTGAGAAATGTTTCATCTTTCCTCTTCTCCATTGAAAGTCCAATCTTCATGGTCCTCTGGAATGCCGCCACTGATGACAAACTGATACATGCCTATTTGTGGTATACTATTTTAAGTCCCCATAAAATATAATGGATAATAATAAAGCCAGGATACATGTTTAATGTGAGCCAAGGCTACTGCTTAATGAGACAAATGTACCCACCTTTTGGTTGCCAATAGAGATGAATATATTTTATTAGGTGAGTCCTTTGTAGACTAAAGGGAAAAATGCACCATAGATCAGAACCCACTCCTGATGCAGTGGGTACAAAACTAGTTTCTCTAGCAGTTTTTTTATCAAGTGAGTCAGACTCCAGGACCTCTTAGAAAGAAACATCAAGGAGGTTGAACTTTGACTTTGGCAGAAAGGGGCCAGATCTTCATGCTGCTTGATTTGAAATACACCCTCAGGGCTGAGGATTTAGCTTAGCAGCACAGCAGCATAAACACCTGCCTTGCAAGGGTGAGGTCCTGAGTTCAATCCCCGGTAAAAACACTTTAATAAAAATTAAAAAAGAAACACACTCTCAAGTCCACATACCAAGCCATGTGAAAACACTTTGAGGTCAACATCCTGCCAGCAGGTGAGGTCAGTGTTATAGCTGCTGAGTTCCTTCTGGAGAAGGCTCTGGCAGAGATGAGCTCCATGGTGCACAGTATGGATACAGCACCGTCTGTAAGAACTCAGTCTGGTCATATGTACCTGCCAGGATGCTGTGGAAGACCACGCAAAGAAGTGTCCTCTATCACTTTCTTGATATAGAGTTGCTGTGGTTAAAATGCAATGCCAGGCTCAGCTTCTATCAGGAACATACTTTCCAACCCAGGCTCTGTTCAAAGTGCCGCCCACTGCCTGGAATGCAATGAAGCTTCAGCCATGGCCTATTGTCAGACTGGATGAGGTGTAGACACATTCTTGCACAACTGTCTAAGTAGAAGACAGCTAAGAGGAAGACAATGAAGAGGGTCCCAGGTTCCACAGCTCCAGGTTTAGCTTCCTTGTACTAGCAGAAGAGAAAGGATCCCCAAGTTCAAGGCTCAGTTTGAGGCACATCAAGAAGCCCATTATGATGCAAGCGCAGCTCAGTGAAGTTGGAGGGAGAGAGCTGCGCTCTACCTTATACTTGACATCTGTGATCTGCAGTACGACACTGTCCTGCCAGGCATCAACAATGACAACATCCTCTGCCACTGTTTCCTTCCAATAATGAAGCTTCACCTAGCTCAGAGACTGCAGTGGGCTTTAGCCCAACCCCTGAACAGGTTGTGCTGCTGCTTGTGTTGAGATAGTTCTGCTCTTCTTAGCCTTAGGGACGTCAGCATGCCCCACAAAGCCATTGATCGCACTGGTTGAGGACCCAACCCAGTGGATCGCTTAGATCATGCTGTATGTTCTGGTGTCTGTCAGTAGGCAAACAACAGGCTCAGCTGAGTTCTGAGGGCACACAGTGTACTACAGCTCCTCCATCTTGCCCCGCCCCCCCACCACCACCGCTTCAGTTAGTGCCTCAGCCCAATGCACTGCTCCACAGTCATTCAGACTCCCTGAAACACAACACAGACAATGAGAATCTCCACATGAACTTGGTGGCCAGCAGCTAACAAGACCAGGGACCAAAGGAGCAGCCCAGTGACAAGTAAAAAGACTATTAAATTTTAACAACACATCCATAATAGAGCATTTTCCAAAGATGCCTTATATTAGTTTCCTAGGACTGCCATAATGAGGTACTGCAAACCAGGAGGCTTAAAACCTCAGAAATAGTGTCTCACAGTTCTAAAGGCAGATTTTGAAAATCAAGGCATCAGCAAGATTGTACTGCCTGTAAAACTTGTAGGAAAATCTTCCCTTGCTTCTTCCTAGCTTTTGGTGGTTTGTAGCAATCACTGGTCATGCCTGGTACACAGATACAGCACTTCAATACCTTCACTCTGCTTCCATTGCATGGGGCATTCTCCTCTTGGGGGTTTTTGTCTTCTCTAAATATTTGCAACAATTCTGCTTCCAAATAAGTCCCATTCTGAAGTTCAATGCTTCAGAGTATCTTTATGGAGGACACAGTTCAACCAGAAAATAGCCACATGTCCCTATCCCACATCTTTCCACTAAGTGGTGCAGTCTATGTTCCCTCCCCCTGAAACCACGCAGAGATTTTTCACAGACTGAAACAATACTGTACGCCGAAAGTAATATTAAATCCCCTCTTTGAACTTAGTCATGACACTATTAAGAGGTCCAAATTAGGGGCAGGGATTTAGCTCAGTGGCATAAGTGTCTGCCTGGCAAGAGTGAAGTCATGAGTTCAATCTCTGGTACCACAAAAAAAAAAGTCCAAATTCAAGACTGGTAAAGTACCTCAGTGACAGAGTATTTGTCTGGCATGTGCAGATCCTGGGTTCAATGCCCAACAATAAATAAGTAAATAAATCAGGCCCAAACTCACTCACATAGAAACCACATAGAGCTATTGGTAATTCCAGTACTCAGGAAACTGAGGCAATAGGAATACCACAAATTCGAGGCCAACTGGGCTATATAGTGAGTTCAGGCTAGCCTGAACTACATAATGAAAACCTGTCTCAAGCAAACAAAAAGCAACCACATGGAGAGCAAAAGCAGAGGTAGTTATTCTGGCTAATAGCCCAGCTGATGTACCAGCATCACCCACCATACATGAATGTGAATGTACTTTCAAATGACTCTAGGACCAAGCTAGAATCAATCTCTGCTTGTGAGACTTTTTTTGTGGACACCACAGGCACTATGCAACACAAGCCACCTCCTCCTTAGTGTTCTGTTCACATTCCTGGCACTTGCTTCAGCAGTACATGTATTAAAACTGTTCAGGCCAGGAATTTGGTTCAATGGCACAAGCACCTGCCTGGCAAGAGTGAGGTTAAGGGTTCAATCCCCAGTACCAAAAACATACATACATACATACATACATACATAAATAAATAAATGTTCATATTCCTTATCCACTGAAGACATGCCCTTACTAAAAATAATTATTTGAAACCAATAAGCTATTATGGTGGTTTGTTATACAGTTAAAGTAACTATATAACTCACAAAACACAATTAAAATATGCAACAATGATTAAAATAAACCCAGAAAATTAAAGTTTAGGGTATTAGTAAGACATCATATAGAACTTGTTTTGTCTAAAAAGAAATAAAGAATTTAAATACATTGTTGAGGAAAGAAAAACATCTTTTTACTTGACTAGAAAATAAAAAATTGATTGATATATTTTGAAATTTTGTTACTTTTTTTCTTTCTTTCCCCCCTTTTTATCTTTGAATAAAATGGATTTGAAGAAAAAATAAGTGCTGTAAATAGGCACAAGGACAGTACACTAAGAAAATATAAATATTAGAATCAGAAAATTAGGGCCCGGGATTTAGCTCAGTGGCATAAGCGCCTGCCTGTCAAGTGCCTGCCTGGCAAGCACAAAAAAAAAAAAAAAAAAAAAAAAGAATCAGAAAATTACATTAATGCTCTGGTGGCCTAACAATAACATTTAATTAAGTTAGAAAAACATCATTGATTAGGGACTCAGAGTCAAAATGCATATAAACCTATAGTACAAAGTTAAACCATGTCATTAATCTTTTACTGTTATTGAAAATGACATGTAGGCCAGGATTATAGCTCTGTGGCACAGTGCCTGCCTGGCAAATGCAAAGTCCTGAGTTCAACTCCTGGTACCAAAAATAAATAAATAAAATAAAATAAAAATGGAACTGGTTAATTTGTATTATAATTGCCTCCAAATTCACAAATTTATTAGGGAGTGGCTGCAATTCCGTTTAAAACGGAGTGAGCTGCATTCCATGCTGCTTTAGGAAGTTCAGTCTTTGTCCAAAGTCCTGCTTCACTGTCTATTCTTAATTTTTATCAATAAGGCTATCTCAGGCCCTTCTACTAGCTACCTTACTCATAAACCAAACAAACAATTTTTGGAGCAATCACCAGCACCAAAGGAGACTCAACTGACCTCAGATAGGCAGTCCCCCTCTCATCTCCACCAGCATGTCCCATCTTGAGCCATGGTGGCTATCAGGTGCAGAGTCACCTTAGTTCTGGGAAACAAGGTGAGGCTGGAAAGGCAGCCACCTTCACTTCTGTCATGTAACGCACATTCCTGGAAAACCTGGCACTAAACCATTCCTAGACAACCTGCTTCTGGGTCAGGGTTTCAAAAGGAGCACAGCAACTCCCTTGCAGTGATCTATTGAATGTCACCCTTTGCTAAGTATGGCAGTACAAGCCTATAATCCCACCACTGGAGAGGCTGCGATAGGAGGATCACCAAGAGTTTGAGGCTAGCATGAACTACATAGCAAGCTACATAGCACAAAAATAATGCCATTTTCTATATCACCTTACAAAAGGTTTTAAGATATAGGAACAGAATAAAATGTGTAGACCAAGATGACAAGGGAGACCTATACTTCTCGAGGTCTGTCAAATATAAATTGGACTTTCTGCCTCTGTCTCTGGGTCTCATTCTCTCATTCCTTCTTTTCTCTTACTTCTCTGTATCTCTATTTGTTTCTGTCTCTTTGACTCTGTCTTTATCTTTCTTTCCATCATTTTATCTATCTGCTACACATATACCCTAATGCTAATACACTCACATACAGAAGAAAACACACACACAGACTCGTAGTCACACATGGTCAGGATGAAAATATTCAACCTAACTTACCTAAAATAAGTCTCATTAAAAATAATAAAATAGGGGCTAGGGCTTTAGCTCAGTGGCATAAGCACATGCCTGGCAAATGTGAGGTCATGAGTTTGATCCCCAGTACCCCCCCCCAAAAAAAAACAACCAAAAAAAACCTAGAAACACAAAAATAATAAAATAAATCTCATTAAGGTAGTCTCTACATGGTTAACCACTAAAGATCACTTTAATGATTACTCACTCTTGATATACAAAGCTTTTTAAAATTAACTCGTTATGCTAAAATATTTTCAAGTTGCTTATCATTTAAAAATTAAGCTAGCAAACAACCAGCTTGCCCCTTTCATAAGTGGCTGTGGCTCAGAAAGCTGCGGCCACCCCAGAACGAGAACCACCAGCAACTCCTGAGATCCACACCATGTTGGAACTTAGGGCACTGGGAAACCAAGCAACCAGCTTGCCTCCCTGAGCGCTCAGGCTTAGAATCAAACATCCCACTCCCCCACCCTTAGCAAAAGGGAACCAGAGATCTGAGCACCTTCTAAGAGGTTGACCATATGCAATATAGCAAATAAGGGGGATTTCCTTCTGCCATCTCCTTCAAGGCAAATATTTTTACCACTGTTTTGCTTTCTTCTGATTAATGGTATAGCTCTTTTTAATATTCTGTTTTGGTAAGTTCTATAATATTCTGTATTTTGTTTTATTTTGCTATACCTGATTGAAATAACAACTATTGTGAAGATAACGAGATATACTGTGGTACCTATTACTGTTTTCCCAGTTTTCTGCTGTGAAATTTTGTACCAATTTCACTACACTGTCTAAATTGGCTTTGTTCTGTCTTCTGTTGTATTTTACTACCTTCAAAATAATAAAAAATAAAAATAAAATAAAGCTAGCACATGCCTTTAATATCAGCACTGGGAAGGCTGAGGCAAGATAAGTGCCTGGAGTTCAAGGCCAGCATGAACTATATGAGATCTTAGCTTAAAAAACAAAAATAAATAAAAAGAATTTAAATTAAAATCTACATGAAGATGCATACATTATTCAACTGTCTAAAATGTATGAACACAAAACCAGAACTCCAGGGGCTGGAGATTTAGCTCAGCGGCATAAGCGCCTGCCTTGCAAGTAGGTGGTTGAGGGGTCGATCCCCGGTACCGATAAAAAGGAAAAAGACAAAAAAAACAAAACAGAACTCCAGGACATTCTAGAAAGAGAGAACAGAACTACAATTCCATGAACCCCAAACAAAATGAATCCAATAAGAAAAGGAAACAATTCAACAGAGGGGAAAAAAAGGGAGTCAACAACAGGAAAATAACATGACAATTATTGTCATTTTCCAGGCTATGGTTTGATGCTTCAATTCACCAATCTTTAAAAGGAACAGACGTGCAGAATGGATCAGGAAACAAGATCCAACAATGTGCTGCATATAAGAAACATATTTAATTCAAAAATAAAGTCACTTGCTGAAAGTCAAAGCATGGAAAACAATACCCCATACTTCAGGAACCTGGAAAAATGTAGGGGCTGCTATTCTATTTGCAGACAAAGTGGATTTCAGGCCAAAGCTGATTTAGAGAGATAAAGAAGGTCACTACATCCTTGTAAAGAGAACAATCCAATAAGAAGTAACAATCATAAATATATATATGCAACAAGTACCAGTGCATTCAACTATAAAACACAGATTAACGGACATGAAAATTCAAATAAGCCCAAGGGCCAGGGATTTAAGCCAGCACTCAGCAGCATAAGCATTAGCAGCATAAGCACCTGTCTGGCAAGCATGAGGTCATGAGTTCGATCCCTGGTAAAAAAAAAAAAAAAAAGCCCTAATACAATTGTATTGGGAGACCTCAATTCCTCACTGTCACAAGAAGAGAGCTCAGTTAGACAAAACAAATCAATCATGAAATATTAGAACTAAATTAAACTTTTGAATGAATGGACCTCATAGTTATTTATACAGTGCTCCACCTCACAACATCAGAATGTACATACTTCTCAGCTGCACACAGGACATTCCCCCAAAACAGACCATATACTGGCTCATAGAACATGCTTAAGTAAATGCAGAGGAACTGAAATTACCCCATGCATAATATCAGGTCACAGTGCAATGAAAATGGAAATTCGGGGCTGGGGATATAGCTCAGTGGCATAAGCACCTGCCTTGCAAGCAGGTGGTCGTGAGTTCGATCCCTGGTACCGATTTAAAAATAAATAAATAAATAAAATGGAAATCCATGCCAAAGGAAACAAGAACTTCATAAACGCATGGAAATTAAATAGCACCTTACTGAACAACCAACGGGTCACAGATGAAATGAAAGAAGAAATTAGTTTTTACAGTTGAATGGTAACAGCAATACAACATACCAGAACTTCTGGGATACAAATAAAAGCAATCTTAAGAGGGGAATTTATAGCAATAAATACCCATATTAGGAAAACAGAGCAAGCACATATGAACAGTGTTGGGGGGGTTGCAGATCCTGAGAAATGGCAAATCTAGTTTTTGATTGCCAACACACATGTATATTTTATTGTGCAGTAGTCGTACCAGTCAATTCTAGGCAGAAGTTTCTCAAGCCTCATCTTTAGCCCTGATTACAAAAATAATAAATTTCTGGAAAGAAAAAATTTCAGTCTTGAACAAGCGTGATACCAAACTATCTTTCAAAATTGATGAAGAAATATTTCCATAATGAACAACACCATAAAAAAATTCACGGCCACCAAACAAGTGCTACAAAAAGTTCTCAAGGATATCCCATAAAGGGACAATAAAGTCAACAATGCCAAAACAGCTAACAGAATGAATATACAAGGCAGAATGAGCAGTTAAGCAGAAGGGGAAAAAAATCAGCAACAGTAAAATAATGCAACAACAGGAATAAGTCCAGACCTTTCAGTAATAACTTTCTATAATCCCCCAACCAAAAAACACAGATTGAGCCAGGGATTTAGCTCAGCAGCATAAGCACCTGCCTTGCAAGTGCACGGTCCTGGGTCCCCAGTACCAACAAAAAGAAAAAAATTTTTTGTTGCTTTGCATCTTATGGCACGTGCTCAGAGTGAACTAAAGGTTTCACTAAATAGCTTGAACCTGGATGTTCCTCCACCAAGATTTCGTAACACCAGTAGTCCTTTGCTAATCAGTGGAACTTCTGCAGCTGACCCCCCCCCCATGGACTGTAAAATCTGAAGATAAGGCCAAATGTGATGCAATGTTTGATAGGTTAGGCCCAGTGAAAGGATTTCTGTCTGGTGATCAAGTGAAACCAGCATTGCTCAACTCTAAGTTACCTGTGGAAATTCTTGGAAGAAGTTTAGGACTTGAGTGATACTGACCATGAGGGAATGCTTGACAGAGACGAGTTTGCAGTTGCCATATTTTTGGTACACTGTGCATTGGAGAAAGAACCTGTGCCAATATCCTTGCCTCCAGCTTTGGTGGCACCATCTAAAAGAAACACATGGGTCACATCCCCCATAGCAAAAAAGCTAGTATAATGAAATCTTTTTGAAAACAGATAAAGATATGGATGGATTTGTGTCTGGATTGGAGGTTCATGAAATCTTATTGAAAACAGGTCTACCCTCTACCTTACTAGCCTGTATTTGGGCGTTATGTGACACAAGACTGTGGGAAGCTTTCAAAGGATATTTGTTTTGGTTTTTCACTTAATCAATCAAAAGCTAATAAAAGGTATTGATCATCCTCGCATTCTTACTCCTAATACAATTCCACCATCATGTAGGATGACTTTATAAAAGATCACCATAGGATCAAGTTCTGTTGCATATTTCTCTGCTATTAAGGAGTGAGACAGCCTAAACAATGAAATAGCTGACCTGCAGAGGAAAATGAACAATGCAGAAAGAAACCTTAAGGAGAAAGAAAATACTGTTTAACAGAGGACAAGTGAAGTTCAAGATCTTCAAGATGAAGTTCAAAGGGACAGTGTTAATCTGCAAAAACTATAGGCCCAGAAGAAACAGCAAGTACAGGAACTCCGTAATAAACTGGATAAACAGAAAGCTCAGGTAGAGGAGCAACTCAAAGAAGTCAGAAAGAAATACACTGAGGAGGCCCAGTTCATCTCATCTTTGAAAGCTGAAATACCTAGTCAAGAATTACAGATCTTGACTTATGAGGAAGCACTGGCCAAAGCAAGGGAAGAGCTGAGCTGCCTACAACAAGAAACAGAAGAATAGGGGGCTGGGGATTTAGCTCAGCGGCATAAGCGCCTGCCTTACAAGCAGGAAGTCGTGAGTTCGATCCCAGTACTGACAAAAAAAGAAAAAGGAAAACAAAGAAACAAACAAAAGAACTGGAGTATAGAGTCAGGAAAGCCTCAGCTGGAACCTCTTTTTCAACACCTTCAAGAGTCACAGCAGGCAAATTAGTTCAATGCAAAAGAGACTGATGGAAACAAAAGATCTGGAAAATCATAATAATCAATCAAATTGATGCAGTACCCCACAATGTTCTTGTAAATGGTGCTACACATTATTTCAGCCTTAGCACCAGCAACAGTGAAGCAGCCAACCTTAAAAAACCTGCTTAAGGCCAGAGCAACCTAGAATCTGAGCCCATAAAGCAAGAGACTCCAGCAAGAAGTCCTGAAATACCACCTTCTGATGCGACCGATGAAAATGAAGTGGTGACTGCTGCTGTTAATGAAAAAGTTTGTCCTGAAGTTGACAATGATAGACAAGCACAAAAGGATGTAAAATCAAGTTTACGGACAGACCCAGTTGCAGATACAAACCTGGATTTTTCCCAGCCCAACCCTTCTGTTCGCAGTGTTCCTTTCAAGGATGATATTTTTGGGAGAATAGACCCCTTAGGTGCGATCCTTTCAAGGTTCAGATCCCTTCACATCTGACTGTTTCTTCAAGCAATCTTCTACTGACCCCTTTTGCTACTTCAGGTACCAACCTATTGAGCGTACTCAGCAACAGCACTAATGCATTAGTAGAAACAATGAAGCACAATGATCCTTTTGCTCCTGGTGCAACAGTTGTTATTGTGTTAAGCAATTCAGCAAAACCCTTTTGCTTCTGTTTTTGGAAATGAAATTTGGAAATGGATTTGCTGACTTTCATACATTATTAAAGGTCAACAATGAAAATCCTTTTAGTTCAGCTACACTGAGCTCTGTCAGCAGTGTGGCCATTCCTAAAAATGCATTTGAGGAAACAACAGTCAACAATAAAGAAGTAATCCCAGCACTGCCATCAAAGACTGGAACTCCAACAAGACCCTTTTTGCCACCACCTGTAAAAAGACTCATTAACAAATTGGATTCTTCTGATCCCTTTAAAGTGAATGACTCGTTTCAGTCTTTCCCAGGCAGTGATAACCCCAAAGAAAAAAATCCTGATATGTTTTGTGATCCTTTACTTCTGCCAATAAAGAGGCTGACCCAAGCAATCTTACTAACTTTGGAGCTTCCCCCTCTGAAGAAGATATGACTGAATAGACCAAGCGGGAGAATGAGAGAGCAAAAGAGAAGGGGCTTGCCCCACAGAACCAGCAAGAATAAGAAGACTAGAGAGGAAAAGATAGTGCTCTAAAGGATATAACTGCATGTATGTTTAAGTGTGTAAGATAGATAACCATATTACTAAGTTTTTGTTAGATCGTTGAACAGAACTGTTCGCAGTCTTACTGTCTGAATGTCCACTTTGTATGCTTTAATTTTGTAACTGGAACAACTATTTCTAAGATGACAATATGTAATTTGTCAACTTGTGATTTCTGTTTATTTTTTTTGAAATTCTGTATTATTTCTACCCTTTTTTGTTTTGTTTTGTTTTTTCTCTTTAAATAAAATTTAAAATTTTTTAAAAAGCCAGGTGTGATGGCTCACGCCTGTAATCCTAGCACAGGAGGTTGAAGCGGGAGGATCGTTGCAAGTTTAAGACCAGCCTGGGTTACAAAGTGAACTCAAGGCCAGCCTGAACTGCATATCGAGACCCTGTCTCAAAAAGACCAAAAAAAAAAAAAAAAAAAAAAAAAAAAGACTTAGAACTGGCTATTGTACTTAGCAAATCTGAGATATCAGAAGCATGAAGAATTCTCTTGTCCTTTGTCAACAATACAATATTCATCTTCTTTAGTGTTGAAGCTATTCACCATATATATCAAAACTATGAGCATGGTAATACAAAGGATTTATGATTCCTGTAAATGTAACAAAACTTAAGTTATTTTAACTCTCAGATTTGTCTAATTTCATTTTTTCCTCACATGAGACAGCTTCACCTAGGGTGAAAAAATTAACAAGCTTCTTCACAGCAAAGGAAATAACCTACATAATAAAGAGAAAACCTGCAGAATGAAAAAATTAGCCGGCTACTCTTTGGACAGAGGACGGATATCTATATACAAAGAACAAAAACAAAACAAAACAAAAAAAAAACTAGACCTTCCAAAATAAAAGAACCAATCAAAAAGTGGAAAGCTCAAATGAATAGATGCTTTTTAAAAAGTAGTACAAATGGCCAAAAGAGCAGTAAGCAGCAGAGAAAACAGCCTCTTTGAGAGTCAAAGCCCAGAAGCTGTGAGGAAGAGAAGAAAGGAAGTGGGTCCCCTGGACCCAGGAAGAATCTGAAGTGTGAAATGAAGCCCACAGAGAGTGCAAAGGACAACTTCAACAAAGAAGAAAGGCGGTAGTGGGCAACACCTTCTCCGTGAGACGGAACTCTGCATGAGAAGGAGCTGGTGGAACCTGGGGAGCACAGTCACAGTGACCGTGATGGCTGGTGACCTTAGAGGCCTCTGCAGAGAGACTATGCAGTGAAGGACCATCGCGGACATAGAGGACTGCACTGATGGTAGTGAGTGCAGAAGACTTAGTCCTCCCACAGGGAGAGAGCAATTAGCCAGGAGCCATTTTGGACATGGGCCAGATAAACCCACAATTCAGAACTGCTGCCAGTTTCCTCTAGCAGTTCCTAGCTGGGCATAGATCTGTGGAAATCCCCTTGGACTGAGAGGCAAGTCAAATGAGTCTGCTCTCACGGTAGGCCTGCTGGGTTATCCATTATTCTGCCATAAAGCAAATGCTGGCCTGCTGGGATAGATCAGCATGATTTGGGACTCCGTCTCCATAGGCTGTCTGCTAATGAGACCAGAGAGGATCCTGGAAGTGGACCGTCTGTTTTTTCCTTTTATTTTTCTTTATTCTCTTTCTCTTTCATCGGTTTTAGGAGTGTGAAAGTGGTTCCTTAACCTATTGTGGGTGTGTTTCTGTTCTATTCTTCCTTTTATCTCTTTCATCTCTCTTTTCCTTCAGTCTTCTGCACCAGTTTCTCCAAGTTCGCATGATCCCACTTTTTCTCCAACCTTACTTCTAATCTCTTTCTCTTCTTCCACCTGTCTATTTTCTCCTTAATCCATTTTAAACTTTAACCCTAAAGGCAAAACTGACACATTATAGACTTATATACTGCATATAATTATCTGGTTTGTTTTACATTTTGTTATGTAATCACAAATCTTGTTCATACAGGTAAAAGTTGCAAATGAAGGGTTGGCTCTGTTTGGTTTCTAGGCTGTGTTTGGTGCTACTGGTACCACTATTGCCAAAACTGACATAAATGTTTTAAACAGCTGTTGGTCCTGATAATCCATGACTGAGATTAAGGGTTACAGAAAATACGATGGCACAGTGCCAAAGAAGCAGGGACTAGGCCAAACAAGCAACAACTGCTCTCCAAAAACCTGAAGAGCTAAGATTTTCCAACAGACTCAAAGTCCCAAAACCAGCTACACCTGGAAGATAGTTCAGAGACGTAATGATCACCTAAGGGTCCTAAATACTACCAATAAAGCAACCTACCACAGGCAACTAACAAGCATCACCACAGAAATTAAACTAAAAAGAGAGAGAGAGAGAGAGAGAGAAAATGAGAAGGCACATAAGCAAAATACAACCTCAGATATCTACTTCACTAAAGGCAAATCCAGGGGCAATCAGGTATGACAACCAGACAGATTCTCACCAGATCTTTCTGAATTGAAAACAACAAAGTAATTCAGTAAGACTCCAGAAAAAATGAAATCAGAAATAATCTCTCAAATAACTACAGAGCTTACCAAAATACACACCATGCTTAGTTACATTAGAACAGACATAGACAAAAAAAACATAGATGAGCTTAAGCAAATTATGGAAGCTCAGCATGGGAAAGAAATGGAATCCATAAAGCAGATATCCAGGAGAATTAAAAACTCCATTGAAAACATTTGAAGCAGATTAGACCAATCGAGGACAGGATCTTAGATATTGAAGACAAGATTGTAGTTAGCGACCAGCAAAAGAAAGATTTTTCAAAAGTAGCAAGGGGCTGAAAACGATCCAGCAGCTGCTAGTTAAGACAAAGAAGAATAAATTAAGATTAGTTGGAGTCAATAACAAAGCAAGAGATACCACAAATGACATTAAAAAATGTTAACAGACCTCATGACAGAAAACTTTCCTGGTAGAGAAAAAGAATTTGACCTACAAATAAGTGAGGCATATAGAACTTCAATTAGCAATGATCGACCTACACCAGGCATATCATAGTCAAGATTCCAGAAATTCAACACAAGAATAGAATCTTAAAAGCTGTTACAGAAAAGAAACAAATCATCTATAAAGTCCATCAGAATTATAGCTGACTTCTCAGCACAAACCCTCAAGTCAAGGAGATGTTGGAGTTAAGTACTTCAAGTTCTAAAGGAAAACAACTTACAACCTACATTGATGTACCCCACAAAAATACCTTTCAAAATTCATGGAGAAATAAGATGCTTCCATGGCACAGAACTGATGAAATTTATGATCACCAAACCAACACGCCAGAGGAATATTCTAGAAAGAGATAATGAGGATTACAGCTCCATGAACCCTAACAGAAAGAATCCACCAGAGAAGGCAAACAAAAAGAGGAAGGGGAAAAAAGGGTGTAGCCAACAACAGGAAAATAACATGACAAGGATAAGTCGATACATATCAGTTATAACCATCAACATTAATGGTCTCAATTCATCAATGAAAAGCCACAGACTAGCAGAAGGGATTAAGAAGCAAGATCAAACATTATACTGCATACAAGAAACATTTAACCCAAAAAGAAACTTATGGACTGAAAGTCAAAGAATGGAAAATAATACTCCATGTGACAGGAACCAAGACAGAAGCAGGAGTAGCTATTCTATCTGCAAAGCTGGATTTCAAGCCCAGACTGATTAAGAGAAGGTCACTACATCCTAATAAAGGAAACAATCCAAGAGGAAGAGATAACAATCATAAATGTATATGCAACAAATACCACTGCATCCAACTATAAAACACATATTAACAGACATGAAACATCAAATAAGCCCTAATAACAATTGTATTAGGAGACCTCAATTCCCCACTGTTACAAAAAAGAGAGCTCAATTAGATATAAAAAAAAATCAATAATGAAATATTAGAACTAAACCAAACTTCTGAATGAATGGACCTCGTAGATATTTATAGAGTACTCCACCTCACAACATCAAAATGTACATTCTTCTCAGCTGCACACAGGACATTCCCCAAAACAGACCGTATACTGGCTCATAGAACATGCTTAAGTAAATGCAAAGGAACTGAAATTATCCCATGCATAATATCAGATCACAGTACAATGAAATTGGAAATCCATGCCAAAGGAAACAAGAACTTTATAAACACATGGAAATTAAATAGCGCCTTACTGAACAACCAATGGGTTACAGATGAAGTGAAAAAAGAAATTACAGTTTTTACAGCTGAATGACAGCAATACAACATACCAGAACTTGTGGGGCACAATGAAAACAGTCTTAAGAGGGGAATTTATAGCAATAAATACCCATATTAGAGATTGAGATTATGAGATTGAGATAAAGAGCATCATAGAGAGCAAGCATATATGAACAACTTAACTGCTGAAACTCAAACTCGGGCCAAGGATTTAGCTCAGTGGCCTAAGTGCCTGTCTGGCAAGCACAAGGTTGTGAGCTCGATCCCCGTTAGCCAAAAGAAAAAAAAAAAAAAAAAAAAAACTCAAAGTCCTAGAAAAAGAAGAACAAGCTAAAACAAAAGCTCCTACAAAGGAGGAAATTTTAAACATCAAAGCAGAAATTACAGTAGAGACTAAAACAAACAAAACACAGAATCAATGAATTAAATGGTTGGTTCTTTGAAAGATTAAATAAAAAGGACAAACCCTTAGCCAACCTTATCAAGAAAAAGGAAAGAAAAGACTCATATCCATGCAATTAGGAATGAAAAGGGGAAAATCACAAGAGATCCTGCAGAAATACAGAAGATCATCTATGCATACTTCAAAATCTTGTACTCTAGTAAGATGGAAAATACAGAAGAAATGGACAGATTTCTCGATACATGTGAATTACCAAAGATGAATCAAGAAGATATAAAAATCCTAAATAAACCAATATCAATCAATGAAATCAACAATGTAATAATTAAAAACCTATCAACAAAGAAAAGGTCAGGTCCTGATGGATTCACTGCTGAATTCTAAAAGAAATTTAAAGATCTAACACCAGTACTTCTCAAACTCTTTAATGAAATTGAATGGGAAGCAATACTTACAAATTCATTCCTGGAAGCAAGCATTACCCTGATACCAAAACCAATGAAGGGCTCAACTAAGAAAGAGAACTACAGGCCAATCTCCCTAATGAACACTAATGCAAATATCCTCAACAAGATACTGGCAAACAGACTGCAGCAAACCGTCAAGACAATCAAGTGGGATTTATCCCAGGGATGAAGGATGGTTCAACACCTGTAAAACCATAAATGTAATGCACCATATTAACAAAGCCAAGAACAAAAATCATCTGGTCATCACAACAGATGCAGTAAAAGCTTCTGACAAAGTCCAGCACTCTTTTATGATTTAAAAAAAAAAAAAACCTCCAGTACCCTTTCATGATTAAAAAAAAAAACCTACAGAAAATTGGAATAGATGCTTTTTATCTCAATCTCATAAAAGCCATCTATGAGAAACCAACAGCCAACATCGTACTAAATGGACAAACTGAAAGCTTTCACTCTAACATCAGGAACAAGCGGGCCAGGAATTTAGCTCAGTGGCAAAAGCACCT
The DNA here is from genome assembly GCF_034190915.1 of Cavia porcellus. Classification (NCBI taxonomy): domain Eukaryota; kingdom Metazoa; phylum Chordata; class Mammalia; order Rodentia; family Caviidae; genus Cavia; species Cavia porcellus. The sequence continues at coordinate 114,493,495 of NW_026947484.1, forward strand.
ACCTGCCAAGTGCAAGGTCATGAGTTCGATCCCTGATACAAAAAAAAAAAAAGAGCGGGGCTGGGGATTTAGCTCAGCAGCATAAGCACCTGCCTTGCAAGCAGGCAGTCGTGAGTTCGATCCCTGGTACCGATAAAAATGAAAAGACCAAAAAAAAAAAAAAAAAAAAAAGAGCAACAAGACAAGGATGTCCATTGTCTCTACTCACATTTCAATATAGCCCTGGAAACTTTAGCTGAAGCAGTTTGACAAGAGAAAGAAAAGGAATAAATATAGGGAAGGAAGAAGTTTAATGATCGTTATTTGCAGCTGACATGATACTCTACTACTTAGAATATCCCAAAAGACCACTAGATTTAATCAGCAAATTCAGTAATGTACCTTGATACAAAGTCAACACTCAAAAATCAATAGCCTTCCTGTACATAAGAGAGAAACCAGGTAAATAACAACTTTCACAATAGCATCCAAAAAATTGTTAGGACTCAATTTAACAAGAATGTAAAAGCTGGGCTGGGGATTTAGCTCAGCGGCATAAGTGCCTGCCTTGCAAGCAGGCAGTCGTGAGTTCGATCCCTGGTACTGATAAAAACGAAAAAGACCAAAAAAAAAGTAAAAAAAAAAAAAAAGAATGTAAAAGCCTTTATATGGAAAACTACAGTACTCTGAAAAGGGAAATCAAAGAGTGATATTGGAAAATGGAGAAATATCCTGTGCTCTTGGGTAGGAAAAAACAATATAGAGAAAATGGCCATATTCCCATAACTGTTATACAGATTCAATGCAATCCCAACCAAAATTCCAATAGCACATCTCACACAATTAGAGAAAATCCTAAAGTTCATCTGGAACCAGAAGAGAGCTAGAAGAGCAAAGACAATCCTGGACAACAAAGACAAGACAGAAAGCATCACAATCCTGACTTGAAATAATACTATAAAGCTACTGTGATAAAAATAGCATGGTACTGGCAAAGAACAGACCTGAAGATCAGTGGAACAGATTAAAAGATGCAGAAACAACTACAGATACACTAAGCCACCTGATCTTTGACAAAGGTACCCCACATTTGCTGGAAGAAAGATAGCCTCTTTAATAAATGATGCTAGAAAAACTGGCTCTACACATGCCAAAGATTAAAACTGGACCCATATCTTTCACCATGTACTAGCCAAAATTGAAATGTATCAAAGATCTTTTTCCTTTCTTTTATCAGTACCAGGAATCGCACTCACGACCGCCTGCTTGCAAGGCAGGCGCTTATGCTGCTGAGCTAAATCCCCAGCCCCCTAAAGATCTTAATATTAAAATGAAAACATTAAATCTGCAGGAAGACAGAGTAGGTAAAACTCTTGAAGACATTAGTGTAGGCAAAGACTTTATGAATAAAACCAGGATTGCACAGAAACTATCACAATCAGCTGGAATCTCACTCTACTGAAAAGCTTTTGCACAGCAAGAGAAACCACCAGAGTGAAGAGACAACCCACAACGTGGGAGAAAATGTTTGCCAACTGCACCTCAAAGAATTACATCAAGAACATACACAGAAATCAAAAAATCAGTCCTCCCAGATTTGAAAAAGCCAATCCAAAAAAAGGCATCTGAGTTGAATACACACTTCTCAGAAGAAGAAACACAAACAGCAAATACATATGTGGAAAATGATCAATGTCACTGGTCATTTGAGAGATGCAAATTAAAACAATACTGAGATTCTACCTCATCCCAGAAAGAACGGCTGTCATCAAGAAATCAACCAATTTCGCAAGCATGAGGTCATGAGTTCAATCCCTGGTACCAAAAAAAAGAAAGAAAGAAATCAACCAATAACAAATGCTGGAGGGACTATGAGGAAACAAGAACCCTTCTCCACTATTGGTGGGAATGCAGACTGGTACAACCACTGTGGAAATCAGTGTGTCGATTCCTAAAAAAACTAAGACTATAGGTCCCATTCAACTCAGCTGTGCCTCTTCTAGGTATCTTCCCAAAAGAATTAAAAACATCACACTACAGTGATATATATGCCCCCATGTTTATAACAACACAGTTTATAGTAGCCAGATCTTGGAAACAACCTAAATGCCCATTGACTGAGGAATTGATTTTAAAAAAGATGTGGTATTTTTATGCAATGCAGTACTACTCAGCCATAAAGAAGGATAAACTGGAGACCTTTGAGAACACACTCATTAGTGAAATAAGTAAGACACACGTGTTTTGTTTTGTTTTGTTTTGTTTTTTGTCTTTTTCATTTTTATCGGTACCAAGGATCAAACTCACGACCCCCTGCTTGCAAGGCAGGTGCTTATGCCGCTGAGCTAAATCCCCAGCCCCAAGACACACGTTTAAACATCATATTTTCCATTAGAGAAGCTGAAAGAAAAACATATAGGTGTGTGTGTGTGTGTGTGTGTGTGTGTGTATACATGTATCTGTATATAAAAGTTATACTACTGATTTCCCTGAGTTCACTGAAAAGAAAGATTTGTGCTAGTATTGTTTGGACAATTGAATGCGGATGTCTTGTGCTCTGGGTGAATGATTTAGGGATGACAGTGTGCAATGTATGTACCATTGCTGCACCCAATTGACGTCTTTTGAAATTTTGTTCTTCATCTTCTTTTTCTTTTTATCCTTGAAACAAAATGAATTTGGAAAAAAAAAAAAAGAAATGCAAACAACACTGAGATTCCATCTTACTACATCTTATCAAGAAATTATTCAATAATGAATGCTTGGCAAAGCTTCAGGGAAAAAAGAATGCTTCTACATTGCTGGTGGGAATATAAACTGGTACAACCACTATGGAAATCATGGTACACACTTGCAGTCCTAGCATTTGACAGGCTTGGGCAGAGGAACTCAAATTGCAGAGCAACTTAGACTACATAGGAAGTATCATGCTAATCTGGACTCCAAGACAAGACCCTATTGGAGAATGGGGAGATAGTGGAGCAGAGGTGTACCAAGAAGTTTTTTCATTCTGTATCTACTCTGAGACCAAAAAAATAAATAAATAAATAAATAATTGAAACTCCCTTGATTCCTGACTTATAAAGAATAATATTAGCCACCACTTTTCAGTTAAATAAAACCACAATTACCACTTGCTAATGCAGATTACCAAACTTATTTTAAGATGTCCAAAATTACATACTGTACTAGATGCAGCATAGTTTCCTTGAAGAACTGGCATTCCTTTAGATTTGAAAACATTTGAACTATACAAACTCAAGTATTAAAATATTGACTAATGAAATATTATGAACCATTTCATTTACTACTCTATCAAAAGATAATGCATGTGATATTCAATATATCTATTGATATCTCAGACCCCATATACCACTTTGATTAGACAAAAATACCATGAGCTAAGGATTCAAATTAAGTTTGGTTGGGGGTGGGGATTTAGCTCAGCGGCATAAGTGCCTGCCTTGCAAGCAGGCAGTCATGAGTTCGATCCCTGGTACCGATAAAAATGAAAAAGACAAAAAAAAAAAAATTAAGTTTGGTTCATGCTTTAAAAATTATGCCTTATTTAATGCTATATACTTCAATAGCCAGGTACAGTAATACATGCTTGGAGTTCCAGATACTCAGGAGGCTGACAGAAGACTGCTTGAGCCCAGGAGCTAGAAGCTAATCTGGGCAACACAGCAAGGTCGCGCTTTTTTAAAAAAATTATAAATAATAAATAAAATAAATACAAATACACACTTCAGTAAACGTAAGTTATGAAAGGATTATATAAACCAAGAATTGCTCCAGGTACTAGGCCAACCTAAACCATCCAAGGAATAAGATACTTTTAAGCATATATAATACATCAAACAACCCTATGAGGTAAATAACATAATTCCTCATACTAACATATGAGGAAAATTGCCTTATAGGTACGTTTTAATGTATTTGGGCTTAAGGTATGCCCCAAACTCCTGGCTCCAATAATTCTCCAGCCTCAGCTTCCCAATAGCTATCATGCCTAGGCAAAAATTTTTGGTATAAAATTTATATACGATGAAATACACAGATTTTAATCACTCAATTCAGTGAAATTTTTTAATTCAGTGAATTTTGATAAATGTACACATCTATGAAATACCTGTTCCATGATTCTTTGATTCTTTTAGCTAATCTCCACTACTACCTTTTATCACACTATGATTCAAAAAAAATATTTGGGGCTGGGGATTTAGCTCAGCGGCATAAGCGCCTGCCTTGCAAGCAGGCAGTCATGAGTTTGATCCCCGGTACCGATAAAAAAAAAAAAGACTGATAATTAGATGTTTGTACCACTAGTGAAAAATACAAATTATGGCCCATCAATATGTTCAGCATCAATTCAAAGAGCAATCTGCATCCTCATTCATTTCTATACCAGTACTTATTTTTTCCTACAAACAAAATTTTAAAAATTATCCATAATAAAGCTTTGTTTCTATTTCACATCAAATTCCTTTCAAAGAATACAGGAACTAGTAATTCCTTAAGGAAAGAGCTCTAATAGTGAATTTATAAGACACTAAATAGCAAAATCAACAATGAAAGTCCAGATAATAGTCAGTTTAACTAGCTTTCCAGGCGCTTTTCAGAAGTTCAGAAGTAAGGGCTGGACGAGGACAATGAACAATTAACAATCACTAAACCCACACTGTCATTGTCTGGCCACTTAAACTATAAACTGCAGTGATAGAGTCCTTGTCTAGCATGTGCCAAAGCTCTCTTGAACAACAGATGTAGTTAGTAATCAGCAGCCACAGATGCAACAAACTGCACATCAAGCAAGTTGCAATAATGTAAAATGGGGTAAAACTATTGGAGCAGGGGCTGGGGATTTAGCTCAGCAGCATAAGCACCTGCCTTGCAAGCAGGTGGTCGTGAGTTCGATCCCCGATACCGATAAAAATGAAAAAGACAAAAAAAAAAAAAAACTATTGGAGCAAACTTAAGGGGCTACAATGAATAGTTTCTATCTAGAAAACACAAATTAATAAACCTACAATGAAGGACTATTATTGTACTACCATGATAAATAATAACTGCCAGTGTCATTTCTGATATCTTGAATTTTATATACAAACAAAAATAATATAATTTATGGTAGAACAAAAAGATGAGAAGGGTTTTATGAATAAGTAAACTTTTGCATTTTATGAAGCTAGTTTAAAATTACTTTAAAGAGCTGGTCACAGAGGTACATGCCCGTAATCCCAGCATTCTAGGAGGCTGAAGCAGGAGCATCACTAGGTTGAGCACAGCATAGGGACTGATCAATACCAACATAGTGACTGACCAAGACCCCGCCTCAAAAAAAAAAAAAAAAAAAAAAAAAAGATTTCTAAGTTCCTTCCAGATACCTCCTGGTCAGTCTATTTTTCTAGTTATTCCTCTCTTACCATTAGTTTCCCATATTTTAGAATGGAGACAATTACTTTAAAGTATCAAACAGCTCATTAGGTTATCTTTTTATCATTATCTTTTTTTTTGCCTTTTTGAAATAAAGTCTCTCTATGCAGTTCAGGCTAGTATTGCGCTTACTTTATAGCTCAGGCTACTCTCAAACCTGTAAGATTCTCCTGCTTTAGCCTCCTAAATGCTGTTATTAAGGGCATCTGCCACCACACCCAGCTAATGCAAGATTATCTTAAAACTGTTTCCAATCCTAAGATTACAAAATTCTAGGACACTATATACTTTGATATAGAATTTTGGGACATCTAAAGAAATGGCAACTTTTACGAGTCACTCTATGTAAACTACTATTAAGAAATTTAGCTGGTACCAGGTGTGGTGGACCAAGACTCCTATAATCCCAGCAGGAGGCTGAGACTAGGCCTCATAGGGAGTTCAAGGCTAAGCTGAACTGCAAAGCAAGATCCTGTCGAAAGGAAACAAAGAAAGAAAGAGAGAAAGAGAGAGAGAAAGAAAGAAAGAAAGACAGACAGACAAGACAGAAAGAGGCAAAGCAAAGCAAAGCAATTTAGCTCATTTGGTTGTACCTATAATCCTAGGCCTTAGAGTTGGGGGCTTGAGGCAAAAAGATCACAAATTCAAGACCAGCCTGGGCAATTTAGTGAGATTCTGCCCCAAAGTGAAAAAAAAAAAAGTTGTTATAGTTGTTGCTGGTTTTTTATGGTCCGGGATCAAACTCATGATCTCATGCTCGTCAGACACTGCTGAGTTAAATCCCCAGCTAAAAAAATTTCTTAAGGACTGGGGATGTAGTTCCACATTAGAGCACTTGCTTAGCATGTATGAGGCTCTGGGTTCAATCCCTAGTACTAAAAAAAAAAATAAAAATAAATTTAAAGCAGACCATGGTAGTGCATGCCTGTAATCGAGAGGCTGATGCAGAAGGATCACTGCAAGTTCAAGCCCAGTATGGGCTAGGAAGTGAGCATGATGTCAGCCTGAACTGCATAGTAAAACTCTGTCTCAAACAGACCCCCCCCAAAAAAAAAATTACAAAAAAATGTAAGAAGTATAATCCCATAAAGAGAGAACAATGAAGGATGAAGGCAATACATTTTTGCATAATGAAAAGCAAACAAAAGAGATTGAGATGCAGAATCAACACACACATCTGAATTTTGCTTATTGTCCAAACAAGAAAAAAGAATGTTTCATAGTTGTTGTTTCGATAAGTTTTTAGGACACAAGATGAAAGGTCAGAGAAAATGGAAAAAGAGAAAACGATACTTTATAAGGTAGAAAGCTGATGCATAACTGACGCAGGCTGAGGAGGTAGGTGACTGGTAGAGTTTAATCCCAGAGTCCCTCCAAAAAGAGTCAAATTCTAAACCAGTAGGGTTGACAACTGAGAACAAACTCAATATACACCACAGAATCCTTTGAAAGCTCAGGAACTGCCAGAACAAGTGAGGGGGCAGCTGACTGGAGATTTATTAGTTGAAGAAGTAAACCATACCGAGGGTCAGGGGCTTAGCTCAGTGGCATAAGCACCTTGCCTGGCAAGCGCAAGGTCGTCAGCTCAACCCCTGGTACCAAAAACAAAAAATAAAAAATAAAATAAACCATACATGATAAAAGACCTTTGTAAGATACCTTTGTATCTTAACAAAGGTCAAATTATGTGACCCTGAATATGAAATATTTTTTTCCTAAGCTCACAGACCATTGGCAGCTACATCTCATCCTTCAAGCAGAAAACTGACATACTGTCTAGGATATCTGACCATATCAAAAAGAAAGACAAACACACTAGAGATACTCTGAAACAGTCCACCCAGAAAAATGGTTTAATCTTGGTCATACCCTGAAATCACTAGGGAAGCTTAAAAAAAAAAATACTGAGATTGTTTATGAAGATAGCAATCAGAAAAGAGGTCCGCCCTGGGCAAGGAGTAGAGACCTAGAAAAGATAGGAAGGAACCAAAACATGGTGGTTGCATGCCTGTAATCCTAGCACTCAGAAGGCTGAAGCAGGAGGATCCTGTGAGTTTAAAGCCACCTTAGGTTACATGGTAAGACTCTGTTTCAAAAAAATAAATAAAAATAAAAATAAAATACTGCACCTGGATCCTATCCCTAAAAGATTCAGATGTACTGTTTTTGGAATAGCAGTAGCAAGGATATCATTAAATTGCTCCATGTAATTCTAATATGCAACCAAAGCTGAAAAGCACTGCTTTAACTTCTACGTTACATGGTAAAAGAGAAGTCAGAAAAATCTTACTTACAAACTCAGGGCTTCCACTTAGCTGAGAGTCACTCTTAAGCATAAACACAAAAGAATACTCATCAACCTCTGTGCCTCCACTGATGAGGGTATACCAAATTAAAAAATAACTTGGAACAAACTATGCAAAAAGAGAGAGAGAAGAAGGAAGGAAGGAAGGAAGGAAGGAGAAGAAATTATCTCTAACATCCTCAGATAAGAGAAAATACAGCATTCAAGGAATAAGAAAAAAAAATGGAGGAATAAGTGACTAAGCAGAGAAGTAACAGCTGAACCTACCAGCCTACAGAAAGAAATAATAGTCAAGCAAGCTGATTGGCTCACTCGCAGAACCCCTGAGAGGCTTCAGATCCAAGTCTGGGTAGAGGGGCACAGGACTAAAGAGAAGGGGACAAATTTAAAGTCTACAGAGGTACTATTTGACTAAGGTCCCACTTTCACCACCATCTCTATCCTCTCAATTTATTCTCACAAACACTGACCTGACTCCAGACTCAAGAAGGGCAGAGCAAGACTCAAAGCTGAAAGCCAGGGGATTAAGCAAGAGTGTTTTTAGTGAAAAGCAGCTCCCTTACCAACAACCCACTTTCTTTGCCCAGTTTTCACAATACTGGGAATCAGACAGAAATAGCAGTGCTTTCTTATGCACAAGAGATATATTCCAAGACCTCTAGTGAATACTTGAAACTTCACATGCTATCAAACCCACAATTCAATGTCTTTTCCACCTTAAACATTTATTATACACTGTGATTATAACTTTTGCAGTTTGAAGTACTATGGCAAAACTAACACAAATTTCTTTTTCCTTCTTTGCAATTTTACAGATAAATTTGTTCATCCTGGAGATCTTAACAAATATTTTTTCCTTTTCTCATTAAGTCAAGGAATTCCATCTTTTCATTTACCAGAAGCACTCTACTGCTTTGCTTTGGCATTCAAAAAGCCAGTATCTCTACTCTTACATTTAGGAATGATAAGTAAAATAAGGAGTACTTAAACACAAGCACTACAATACCAAGACAGTCGGCTAGATAACCCAAAGAGCAACTAAGTGACTATACAGAACTATATAGTCTAGATATGCTTGACAAAGGATCTCTCACATCGGGGCTGAGGGTTTAGCTCAGCGGCATAAGCACCTGCCTTGCAAGCAGGCGGTCGTGAGTTCAATCCCTGGTACCGATAAAAATGAAAAAGACAAAAAAAAAAAAAAAAAAAAAAAAAAGGATGTCTCACATCACATCTGGACAAAGCAGGTCAGCTCAACTTCATCACCCAACTCAAAACAGCATGCAATTTAAATTATTTCTGGGATTTCCTATATAGTATTTTCAGAGCTTGGCTGACCAGGGGTGCAGACCTCAGAAGTGACACAGTGGATAAGGGGAGTTACTGCCCCTTTCCCAGTTTTATTTAGATGTCCAGTTTGCATGCTGCCAAACTAATTTCCATCATAGGAGCTTTTTTGGTGGAGGCAATGGTCTTTAATTTCTACTTACTTGCCCTGGACTCTAAACTTAAAGGTGGGGCAACATTTTAATCAGCTTTCTATCCCCAGAATCAAACACAGTGACTGTCAATATACCATATTCCATAAATCTTTCATTAAACCTTGATATCGGAAATACCATGTCAAAAACCATGCATAAATTAATTAGAATACTAGAGCACACAGGTATAATATGAAATGAGTCATGAACAAAAAAAAAGGACTTCAAATTTTATTGATGACATGATGTCTGAGAATAGTGCAAAATAACCGTAGAGGCATGTACTCCATCAAAAATCAGCAGTATTTCTATATGCTGACTACAAGTGATTTTTTCTCCAAAACTGAGGATCAACCCAAGGTCTTTGCACTGGGCAGGCCTTGGCACTGAGCTACAACCTTGGCCTTTTTTAAATTTTTTTATTTTGAAATAGGGTCATGCTAAATCACTAAACTACCCAGCAAGACTCAAACTTATGATCCTTGTATCTCAGCCTCCCAAGTACTGGGATTACAAGCATGTATCACACCTCAACTGACTCACAAGTGGGATCTTTTTGTGGTTGTTTTGTTGGGGGAGGGCAGATTTGAGACATAGTCTCACTGTAATTCAGGCTGGCCTTCACTACGTAACCCAGGTTATCCTTAAACTCACTATCCTCGAACTCACTGCTGGGATGACAGACATGTACCATCAGCTACATGCCTGTAGTTTTAATATAATGATTTTAATATCATTTATAGCTATAAATAGTCAAGTCAATAGTACCAAAATACTTACAGTTTAATATCACTTATAGCTATAAATGGTGGGGCATGCCTGTAATCCCATCACTGCAGAGAGGCTGAGGCCAGAGGATTATCAAACTAGAGCTGGTGACACATGGCTGTAGTCCCAGCACTCAATAGACTGAGACAGGAGGACAGCCTGAACTACAAAGCAATACTGTCTCAAAACACTCTCCAAAAATATCAATAAACACCACTTATGATAACATCAAAAACCATCAAATATCTAAAAATAAATGACAAAAGATGTGTAAGACTTCTACACAGAAAACAATAAAACATTACCTAGTAAAAATTTAAAAGACCGAAATAAATGGAAAGATATTCCATGTTTATAAGTTGACTCAACACTGTTGACATGTTCTCTCAAAAGTGATATACAGCTTCAATTCCAATTTCAACTTGTGGAAACTGACAAGCAAATTCCAAAATGTACGTGGAAATGCTGCACCAAAAGTGACCCTGACAAATCTTAAGACACAAAGTTGGAGGGCTTATATTACCACATATCAAGGATACTTAGATTTATATTAACATGTTGATACTAGTGTAAGAATAACAAATGAAACAGATCATGCAGAAACACACCTCCATCTATAAAATCATCTGATGTTTTTGTTGGTGCCATTTATGTTGTGCTAAGATTCAAACCAGAACTCCAGGCACGCTCAATTTGCACTCTATCTTCTGAGCTACACCCTTGGCCCACTCATCTGTTAAAAAAAATCTTCCAGGGGCTGAGGATTTAGCCCAGCGGCATAAGCACCTGCCTTGCAAGTGTGGTCATGAGTTCAATCCCTGGTATGGATTAAAAAAAAAAAAAAAACCTTCCTATTTCTAGACTAAGCATAGATTTCTTAAACAAGTCACAAAAAGAAGTAATCATATTTTTTACATATTTCATAAAAATTAAGCAGGGGGCTGGGGATTTAGCTCAGCTGCTCAAGCACCTGCATTGCAAGTGCACAGTCATGAGTTTGCTCCCTAGTACCAAAAAAAAAAAAAAAAAAAAAAAATTAAGAAGCTATCAAAACACCACCAAATGAATGAAAAGGCAGGTACCCTCCATGGTAATGCTTGCATAGCCTGTGCAAGAACTTGCATTCCATCAGCAGTGCTAAAAAAATTAATTACTAGGCCATAAAAACGTCATTTGTGGCCAAGCATGACAGTGAACACCTGTAGTCCCAGCACTTAGAAAGCTGAGGCAGGAGAATGGTCTCAAGTTCAAGGCCAGCCTGGGACATATAGTGAATTCAAGACCAGCCTGAACTACATAGCAAGACCCTGTCAAAAAAAAAAGAAAAAAAAAAAAAAAAAAAAAAGCCATTTGTTGGAGTACACATCTGTAATCTGAGGCACTCTGGAAGGATGAGGCAGAGGCCAATTTAGCAACCGGTTCTCTAAAACTAAAATGCAGGGAGGGGCTGGGAATATAGTTCAGTGCAAATGCCTTGGTTTCAATTCCCAGCCCCCCCCCCAACACACACACACACACACACACACACACACACACACACACGAGACTCATATCTAGAAAAAAGAACTATAAATTAGGGCAGAGCATGTAGCTCTGTGGCAAGGAGCTTGCCTAGCATGTCAGAGGCTCTGGGTTCAATCTCCAGCCTCTAGCACCATTAAAAATAATAACAGTTGGGGGCTGGGAATTTAGCTCAGTGGCATGAGCACCTGCCTTGCAAGTGTGTGGTCATGAGTTCGATCTCTGGTACCGATAAAACACACACACACACACACACAGAAAAAAAAAAAAAACAGTCAAAGTAAATTTGAAAATGAGCATGCAATGAAAAAATAAACATACTTAATGAAAGAAACTTAACAGGCACTTCACAAAAGGTAACATATAAGTGGTCAGCACAAGATGTTCAAATTTGTGCAGGCATGGTGGCACACACTTGTAATCTCAGCACTTATTAGAGACTGAGGCAGGTTGGTCTACCTCACAATTCAAGTCTGTCTGTGGCAACTCAGTCACTTAGTGAAACCCTGCTCAAAAAAAAATTTTTTTTAAGAGCAGAATATATTTATTGAGAGAAAGAAAGCTTCTGTCTGAAGAGAGACAAGAAGGGGTCTCCAGTGGGTTGCAAATTTTAAAGTGGAGCTCAGGGAAGTGGGTTCAATCCTTACTCTTTCCTCTCACCAAAAAAAAAAAAAAAAAAAAAAAAAAACTAAATTCAAATCACCAAGAAATTCAAAATAAAAATCAGACCGATATAGTACTGCAACTCTCCCAAAACAGTAGCAATTTTTTAAAGTGACAAGCATCTGCAAGGTCATAGAGTAATTGGAATATTGTTCTCTGCTAACTGGTACAACCACTTTGGGAAAATGTTCAACAGTATCACAAGTTTTAACCTTCACATACCTCAAAAACCAATTCCAGGGGCTGGGGATTTAGCTCAGCGGCATAGGTGCCTGCCTTGCAAGCAGGCAGTCGTGAGTTCGATCCCTGGTACCAATAAAAAGGAAAAAGACAAAAAAAAAAAAAAAAAAAAAAAAAAAAAACTCCACTGCGATGTATGTCAACATAATGTTCTATTTCTTGATGTGTGACGATCCACTTAGTAAAAATGTATTACCTGTTGCAAACTTTTTTATACGTTAAACTTCAACAAACGTTTTAAAATTTTTCACAAAGTTCTAAGACATCTTAAGGCTATAATTTTAGAATTGAAAAACAAAGCTGTTAGTAGATAGATAAAATTTTCCCACTAAATTAAAAAGGGAAAGGAAAGCTACTAACACATAGTTCAGAACAAAGATAAAAACTACCAACAGATCGTTTTTCTCTAACTTCATGAAGCACTGGAAATCATTCTTTCAGCAAAGAAAGAAGTTTATTATTCTACACTGTAACTCAAAGTGAAGATATCTTTGCCAAAAAACACTGCCGCTTTTCAGAATCACCTCTATCAGAGATAGGCAGAAGCAAGGGAACCATTCCAAAAGTTTTGGTTAACTGTTTGAAGAAAGGATACCAACAACTGAGATGATCTAAGTCTCCCAAAAGAAAGACACGAAGAAATCACGGCAAGTCTAAAGCAGAGAAGAAGACCACACATCGACCTACAGGAAATCCTGCGGTTAGTTTGAGGCTTGCCCCGCTATCATAAAGTGATTCAGTGCTGGCGACTAATGCTCCTCAAGCGCATCCTTAGGCGTCACCTGGCACACCTGGCTTGCCATCACCTGACCGGAGCCACTACCACGCGCAGAATCCTTGAGGCCAAATAAGGAGGCCAACTTTGCAAGAAAGGGGGGCAGGAGCTCTCGCCCCTCGGGTAACTGAGTGGAAATTGACTTCTGGTCTCAGGGGCAGAGGATGAGAGAGTCGTCAGTGTCTCCCACAGGGTTTACAAGGAAGTGCCCCGAAGTCTCTCTGCCCCTCCACCCCGCGGGACTCCACAGGAAGCCCCGCCAGCGAGTTTCTCCCTCCACCCAGGAGAGAAGGGTCGCAGGGAAAGGCGCGGGGCGAGGAGGCCAGCGCGGGGGACTTAGGCCCCGGCGGGGCCGCGCGCGCGGCAACTTTGGCGACGGCCCCAGCCGCTGCGCCTCGGCCCAGCCGTGCGCTCCACAAAACCCCGACCCTCGCTCTGCCCGCCAGGCCTGGCGCGACGCCCCTCACCTTGGAAACGTTGGGTGGACTCCGTCGTAAACATTAACGTCCCATCTAGCCGACAACCGCACCGCGCGTCCCAGCGCTTCGGCCCCGCTCCCCGCTCTGCGGGCCGCCGCTCCTGCGTGCCAGGCGCACCGCGCTCACTTAGGAGTTCAGGGTCTCCTGGGCGACCCTTGCCCGCTCCTCCGAGCACCGCCGCCGGCCGCACCACCGCCCAGCCCAACGCCTGCCAGTCGGTCCGCCTGCGGCTTGTCCAGCGTCCGGCCCGGCCGCGTCAGGAAAGCCCAGGGCGCAGGCGCAGCAGGGCCTTAAAGCGACCCAGCCGCCTCTACCGCATAATGGGTTCGAGCAGGTTAGGGGCCGGGCGTGTTGGCCGGGAAAAGCAGAAGCAGAAGGGATTGGACCGAGTGGAGCGGAGGCGGGGAAATCCCTCTCTTCTCCGCCCCACTTTCAGCGCACCGCCGCAAGTTGCTGACTTCTCTCGAATCGCCCCTTCCTTGTAAAGGCTGCGGAAGACAAGGCCCCTCGGAGCCCCGAGGCGACCTGGCTCCCGGGCCGCGGCCCCTGACTGCCGCAGCGCCCACGCGCCGCTCTTCTGGGCCTGGGGCACGCGGTGAAGACGCGCAGGCTTCGAAAGGCCGCCCCGAGTCCCCCACAGGGTCACTCTGAAAAACATTAATCACTGTGTAAGTGGGACTTGTGACTGACTGGAAAACACTCCTCGGTCATCTCCACACTGTGTTAATGCAGAGTCCAGCAGGGGGCAGAACTGGAGTGCCTGTCTGTGAGGTCCACTGGGCAGCAGTCCAACAGCAACGAAGAAATTCTTAGAAGGAAAGAACTCAGTTGGGGAGAGAAACCATCTATTAATTCCGTCTACCCAGGAAAAGCAGACAAGAAAAACAATAAAGGCAATATAAATTACTTTGGTTATATATTTAGAAGTGACAAAATGATAGTAATTAGCACACATGTATACATGAAACTCCAAAATTATTTGTCTAGAAATGAGACATACCTGGTTATTTTCTAATTTAAGTTAGTTAAGACAGCTTCAGAAAGGGTTGCACTGTAGAAAGCATTTCAGAAAAACTTTTTTTCAGCAAGCTTAGGAAATAACAAAAACTAGGAAGTAAAATCATGTCCCCACCCAGATAAAAACCGAAAATTTGAAGTTAATCTGAGGCTTTGCATAACTTTAGGTTATGCCATTATTTAAAGTCAATTTCAATGAACAATTTCATTGCAATTTATCTTGCGTGAGAAAACTGAAACACCCTGATAATCTACCTCTCCTTCCTATAGACAATCTGGGAACAAATTACGTTGATTTTTACCTGCCAATGCTTTCATAAATCTGTCCTCACTGCCCTTGTATAAACTCACTTCATCTGAAAGGTAGGATAGAATCACTGGCCTAATGTTACTTTATCCATACCCGCCTCCACAAGCCCCTCTCAAAATCTTTTCCATTGTTTTGTTTTGTCTTTGGAAACAGGATCTCGGTTCATAGCACAAGCCAGCCTTAAAACCCACTATGTAGCCATGTTCCTGTAAGCAGGCACCACCATTCCAAGCTCTAAACATCACACAGTAGAAAGAGTGACTTTACAATGTGACTCTGTCACTTCCCAGCACAATCATTTAAACAGCTTCCCATTCTAACCAAGTTGTGCATGGTCAGGCACCTTGCCCACCTCTTCTCACTAGTCACACAGCGGTCTGTCCTGCTGTCTCTGTTCCAGCCCCGCTGACCTCTTTTATATTTTTCTGTTTACCGACTTTCCCCTTACAGAGGATTTGCTCACACTTTGTTCTTTGGCTGGAAAATTTGTCCAACCTTCATCCTTCCAACTCCAGCCTTAGTCTCCACCTCTGAGAAACATCTGCTGATCTTATGTTGATCCTGAACTGCCAGCAGTTTGCGTGACACTGTAATTTTATGCCTATTTTGATGAATTTTTGTTTCTCCCCGCAGTCAACTAGCCTCATGAGACCAGGATCTTGATTTTCTTTGTTGTATAGTTTTTTTCTTTTTTAATTTCTTCGGTACATACTTACTCAATGGATGAAAAGCATAGGTGCTAGAACTTAAAACTACATGTGTCTTAAAGGTTATGTAAGCCACAAAAGGTAAAATGTCATAATTTGACATTTGGAATCTGTTTAAAAGAAGTTATTTTAAAACTGATAGTGGGCTAGGGATTTAGCTCAGCGGCATAAGCGCCTGCCTTGCAAGCAGGCAGTCGTGGGTTCGATCCCTGGTACCAATAAAAAGGAAAAAGACAAAAAAAAATTTAAAAAAACAAAACTAATATTGTAACATTTGAGCTGGGCTGTCATAAGACTCTTTGAGTACCTTTTAAAATCAAGTTCTCAGAATGGTCTGTGTAATGCCTGAATTAATTAATAATAGCTATTAGGCCCAATGTGAAGTAACATTAGTTGCTTCAAAAAAAGAAAAGTAGATGACTAGGGATCAAGGAGAGGAAAGAGAATTTTTATTGCATACCTAAAAGGTTTTAAACAGGGTAAATGTAGTGGTGCATAACAGTAATCCCAGCCCTGGAGAGGCTTACACAGGAGGTTCATCATGACTTCAAGGCCAGTCTGGGCTACCTAATGAGTTTAAGGACTAGCAGGAACCCAGCCAAGAGTCCTGGTAGTATCAAGAATGCAGCGAGAAAAATAAAAAACAAGGGGCTGGGGGCTTAGCTCAGCAGCATAAGCACCTGCCTTGCAAGTAGGCGGTCGTGAGTTCGATCCCCAGTACCGATAAAAATGAAGAAGACAAAAAAAAAAAAAAAAAAAAAACAGACACTAGTATTCCATCAGTGGCTGCACAGTCCATGTCTCTGGATCAGGCTCCCTCACTCCCAAAGCAGCCACTTTTTAATTCAGTGTACACAGTGATAGATGGGGCTAATTAAGGATTACAATTCATCAGAAGATTCAGGCTCAAGAGGATGTAGATAATCTTATGCTTAGAAGTATCTTGACCTTGAGTATAATCCTGAGATGATTCACCAAGGTGTAGATGATCTTATGCTTAGAAAAGTCAATGGGAAATCTCAGATGAGTGGTACCAATAATCCCAATCCTTCATATTATATGAAAAATTATCCATTATGAATTTGTGATCCCCAACAAAGGACAGCCTGAATTACATAGTGAGACTCTGTTTCAAAAAACAAACAAACAAAAACTATGCCTTTTAGATATTAAGCATGTGAACATATTACCTATGTGAAAACAAATGATACCAGGGTACATATGTATGATTCCACTTATTTGAAATTCCAGAAAAGGTAAAACTAATTATGGTGGAAAAAAAATCATAATGGAGGGGCTGGGGATTTAGTTCAGCGGCATAAGCGCCTGCCTTGCAAGCAGGCAGTCGTGAGTTCGATCCCTGGTACCGATAAAAACGAAAAAGACAAAAAAAAAAAAATCATAATGGAGCTGAAAGCATAGCTAAGTGGTACAGCATGTGCTTAGGATGCACAATGCCCTGGGTGCAATCACTAACACCGTGCAGATACACACTGAAACTGGGAAACCATAAATTGCTTAGTATTGCCAACATTCTGCACAGTAGCTGTTCAATGTAGTTTGAATGAATGATGAAAAACAAGCCTGGTCTTGACTTTGTTGACATGAAGTATATTTACAGTTATATGAAATATTTATATATATTATATATTATATATTTTCTGGGAACGAGACACTTTCATATTAATACAAATGGCTATACTATCATCTAAAATTTTTATATTTTGAGGCTTGGGTTATAGGTCAGTGTAGAGGACTTGCCTAGCATGTGCTAGGTTTGAACTCCAGGATTGCAAAATATATTTTTTTAATATGTATATATGCTTAATTTATACCAACTAAGCATGCTGCACAAAGTGTCTAAGATATATTATTTTAAATGAACAGGAGAGAAGCTTGTATTATTAGTCCTCAGCCTCTAGCACTATTCCTGGTTCACTCATTTCTTTCACCTGAGCATCAGCTTATTTGGTACAAAAGCTTAGACTTTAGCATCTCACTGAAATAGCTAATTCCAATCAGAGAAAAGGCTGACTCTAATCTTTCACAAGTGCTCGAGCACTTGTGAAATTTTAAGTGAAATCTTCCTGTGTAAAACCCACACTAATACCACCTCTGCTCCACCTCCTGCCACTCTGCGTTTACATTCTAGAACCTCATATAAGAAGAAAGAGCAAGCCAGTGCGGTGGCCTTCAATACCCTCCTCAGAGGCAATTTTATTTGCAGCAGTTCAGATAGCAAATCGAAGTTTTCTATGCTCTGAAATCATCAGGGATTTGGATGACTAAGAGGGAAATCCCTCTAAACCAGGTAAGAGTTAAATCCTAGAACACTATGCCCTTAACTGCCAAATGTGTTCAAACCAGCCACTTGAGGTCGATTTCTCACAAAAAGAAAAAGTAGGGGAAAACTTTTCTCAAAGAACAAAGCAACCCCAGGCACAGAGGAGGAGCTCACCTGTGAAGTCAGTACCACTACTAGTGAATGCCCAACCAACCCTAAGAACTCAGCATTCTAGCTTCCTTAGAGAACAAGGTACGCAAGTTACACTCCAGGATTGTGTTGCCTGATACAACAGCCATGAAAGCCATTAGCCACATGTGTTTACATTCACAGTTTCAGTTTCTTAAACATTTCAAGTGCTCAATAATAGCACATGTGACAGTGGCTACCACTTATGACACACAGATACAGAAAGAGTCCATCATTCAGAAAATTCTATTGGCAGCACCATCCTAGAAGAAGTACAAATAGAAACCCATGGAGAGTCTCAGCTGATGTTCAAAGCTTTTCACTTTGGAAAAATAAAAGCTCAAAATGGAACAGTGACAGCCTACCTCACTAGGCTCATTAACTTTCCACAATATGAATGTGAAAAATCCTCATGCACAAAATCTGTGACCTCCTCACTTGGGATTGTAAGAATGGCTGTAGACATACCACTTTTACCTTTACCGTATCCATTGTTTGTGAGACACTGACCTCCATTTTAGGAAAGAACTATTGTTAAGAGGCATATCTCTGGGCACTTGGGCACATATAGAGACTAAATTTGCTCTGTGGTAAATGACAAGCTTTGTGGCTCTAGAGTTTAGACATCATTTCTAAATGTGCTATAAGACATTAATGCCATCAACCAAACAGCAGTTTTTTGGAATTGTGCCACCAAAATGGGATAGCAATAATATGCTAACTTCTACTCCAGCCCCTAAAAGAAGTCCATTTTCTTGACATTCTGAAATACCTGTTCTAAAGCAAGACTAAATTTGGTGCAACTAGAATTAGCAATTTTTTTGAAACTATCGAGTTTTCTAGAAACTAGTAACTTCTGTATTAGTGCAAATGACAAGACTATAAAATTGTACTTTGTACTTGTCAAAAGAGTTTAATCCCTTTAAAGACACAATCTTTTCATCTATAAACCATAAATAATAACAATATCTATTTAAGCATCGCAGTGATAATTAAATGGAGCATATATATTGAAAGGGTTTTGGCCCGGCCAGATACTATAGCCGGTAAAGCCAAGGAGCTCCTATCTTCCCCACCCTTAGGAATTGCCTCTGGCGCCAAACTAAGACCATTGGGCTACCTGTGCATCCCTAATGTAATGCCTCCTTGGGTTCCACTCCAAGCCTAGGCTACTTATGTGCCTCACTCCACGTTTTTCACGGAGAGATCACCGGCCAGGGGTGGAGATGCCACGCCCCAGGGGGTCGGGGGTGTCTCTCCCCACATTCCCCAAATAAAGGTTATTTATATTTCATACTTCTTATCTTTTCAGGTCCTCTTCCTCCTTCCCCCGCCCACAGTTCTATCAGATGGTTCCCACACCAGTTCTATCATATATAAGGCACACAAGCATTCAACAAGTCAGAGCTACAGTGCTTGCTATTTCTGAGATCATAAAGCACCAATGTGCACCAAAAAAAGTAAGTAAAGCTTAAAATCCTAAATTTAAAAATGCTAACTCTGCCACCTGCTAGTCATGTTACCTTACACTATTATAAATTTCATTTTTTATCAGCCAGTTAAGGATAATATATGTGTTATGAGATGTGCTTTCATTTCATGTGAAATTCCCAACTAACAGTAAAGCCAGGTATGATTTTTCCTGTCAACTAGTACCCTGCTCCCACTTCCACAAAGAAAGATAAAAAGAAAATGAAACTGCATTAGGAACGCTTGACAGCAAACTTAATTGAGTCTTTATTAATGCTCTCTGTTTCTGAACACAATTAGGATGGAATACTGCTAACTTTATCACTGAAAGTCCACACAACCATCAACACTATCACCAACTAGAATCTGTTAACAAATATGCTAACCAGTCAATCTTCCTTGGGTAATCTTTTCTCCTTAGGAGAGACTTGCAACCCATACAGGCAATCAAGGCCTCCTCTGTGAAGGAACATTTTTTTTTTTTTCTTAAAAAGATAACCAGAAGCCAATTACAGCCAGGAAAGAAACTGCATTGAATTGCAAACAGCCAATCACTAAAATGTCTTTCTTGCTGGTACGAAATCAAGCCTTATGATCCATAAATTCTTGATTATCATTCAAATGATCATAATACAATGAGACAACATTCTTAAAACAAAATTGAAGAAATATTCACAAGCTGTTCCTGTGTTTTAAAGGTTGAACGAGGTATAAGCAGCCTATTTCAATTATAAAATATTTATATAACATTTAGTACAAAATCAGACATCATTTTAGACCTTTACCTGTTTTCCTTTAGGGTTTCTAAAGGCAGCAGTCATTTTGGTGGTAACCATGATAAGCAGAGAAAACAAGCAGAGTGGGGATTTGAATTGAATATATAGCTGACTCATAGGGAGTGTTTACAACTACACTGCCACAGGGATCCACCCATTTAGCACCCTTTCAGCTCCATTTTACACCTTTGTTAGGGAGGACATTTAAGGAAAGCTGGGAATGTAGAAGAGTATGAATACTGAAACCAAAGCTTTTTGAGGAATTATGAATTCTAATTTATTTTGGTTTTCTTACTTTCCTACTCTCCTTTCTTCTGTTCTTTCCTTCCTTCCTTCATTTCATGACTTAATTTGCCCGAGTGTTCTTGTAGTAGTTAGTTACTGTTTTTGGGATGCTGATTCTGAGCCACAGGCTAGAAGCTTCCAAAATTGGTTTCAGTTCCTAGAATTTGACCCTTGACGGTATTATGAATTTATTAGAACTTTCCATTTGGTCTCTCTCTCACTCTCTCTCTCTCTCTCTCTGTTTTTCTCTCTCTCAACTGAGGCTTTGGCAATTCTGCAGATAATTGTGTTCTATTAATAGATGTTGCAGTTTTCTCACTCAGGGACTCTTAATTGCAAGCTTACTGCAATACAGAAGTGAGTGATACACCTTGTGAGTGGTATCTAAACAGACAGAAAGTTATTCCCTGCATTTTCCTGGAAAAGATCTAATATATTGGTCCACAGGATTGCCACCATTTTGGCTCTTTGTTTTTAAAGCACTTACGCAGCTAGACACTAGAATCACTTTTCATCTATCATTTCATGTTGTCTTTACCATAACCTTGTTTTTCCACATTTACAAATGAAAGCCAAGCAAATCACCAAGAGTGCTTCATTTATTCACTCATTCATTCATCCACAGACATTTTAGGCAGTTCAGCTGTATAAAGTGCTTTACTAAGAGGAAGGACAATAACATTTTCAGCTTTTACAATATGTCAGCAATAGGACTGGGGATTTAGCTCAGTGGCATAAGTGCCTGCCTGGCAAGCATGAGGTTGTGAGTTTGATCCCCAGTACTGCAAAAAAAAAAAAAAAAAAAAAAAAAAAAAATGTCAGCAATAATGTTATGCATTTTTGCATGTGGCAGCCGTTATTAGCCTCATTTAAAGGGTAAAGAAGTTGTGATTGGTCCAAAGTCACACTGGTAGTAAAATGAAAAGCAAAACTACATAAACAAGTCTCTCATGACTACAAAGTCTGTCATTTGGAATTACAAAATGGGGCTGGGGATTTAGCTCAGCGGCATAAGCACCTGCCTTACAAGCAGGCAGTCGTGAGTTTGATCCCCGGTACCGATAAAAAGGAAAAAGACAAAAAAAAAAAAAAGGAATTAAAAAATGCAGTACACTCACTTGAGAGACTGAGGCAGGAGGATAGCCATCAGTTTGAAGACAGCCTGGACTATACAGTGAATTCAAGTCCAGGCAAGACTCTACCTCAAGAAAAAAAAAACATAATAATAGTAATGCAGCACTTTCTAGTGTAAGACTCTGTTTCAAAATAAATAAGAAAATATGCTTGTGAGCTGGGCATGCTGGCCCACACCTGTAATCCCAGCACCCCAGCAGCTGAGGCAATAAGATCACTGTGACTTTGAAGCCAGTTTAGGCTACATAGTGAGTGCAAGGCCAGTCTGAACTACACAGCAAGACCCTGTCTCAAAAAATTGAAAGAAAAAAAAAAGGAAAAAAACTGTGGACATAGCACAGTGTAAAGATGCAATCCCCAGTAATAAAAAAAAAAAAAAGAAAAGAAAATACACACACCCAACAAAGGTACAGAATATAACAAAAGAAATAGAAGAGGTATAACAACATTCAAAGGAGGGCAACGTGTCATATGCCTGTAATCCCAGCTCTCAGGAGGCTGAAGCAGGAAGCTAGCCACAGATTTGAGAACAGCCTGAGCTACATGAGGACTTTGCCTCAAAAAGATAAACAAACACACAAACAAAAAAAGAATAACACCATTCACATTAGTATTTCTGCTTTCTGGGGAAGGGGGCGAAATAATATTGGTAATGTTTAGTAACTAAATCAAATTGTAGAACTGGGCATGGTGGTGTACACTTGTAATCCTAGCACTCAGGAGGCTGAGGCAAGAGAATAGCGATGAGTTTCAGGCCAGCCTGGGCTACATAGTGAGCTCAACCCCAGCCTGAACTACATAGTGAGAACTTGTCTCAAAAAAAACCAATCAATCTATCAATCCTGGATTCAAGGTCATTTGTTTTATTGTACAGATATTGTTTTAGCTCATGACTTTGACACTACTTCAAAGAAAATCTCAGAGACTGAGGATTTAAGAATTGAAATCCTGCAAGGGAAAAAAAAAAGAATAGAAGAAAAAGAACAAAAACAAAGCTTTTTGTACATAAAGAAGGAAATAGGGGTTGAAGGGAGAGGAGGGGAATGGGGAAAAAAAGAAGCAAGATATACCATGTACAAATTCCCTATGATGAATGTTATCACTGTGTATATCTAAAATATATCAAGAAAATAAAAACTATTTATTACTCTAACTCAAAAAAGCAACTACTATGAAGTTAACAGTATGCAATATAGCAACCATTGTCAATTTATTACCTTGTTTTTGAAATTCTCTATCTTTGTTTTTATTGTTTTTTTCTCTTTAAAATAAAATATAAGGGGCTGAGGATTTAGCTCAGCAGCATAAGCACCTGCTTGGCAAGTGCAAAGTCGTGAGTTCGATCCTCGGTACCAAAAATAAATAAATAAATATAAAATATAAAATTAAACTTTAAAAATTAGAATCCTGAAGCCTCTGCCTCTCTCATTGTCCTTTCTTCAGGAATGTTCCTGACTCTCAATTACTCAGAGCCTGGGAAATTTAAATAGATCCGATCCCGGACAATGCCAGCAAGCTGGCACAGTTTCTGTTTACCAAGGCCTTTTCTCGCCCACCCTTAAGGAACTGCTCCAACTCTGCATGCTTCTCATTCACTTTCAAAGTGTTCTGATGCTAGAGTGGAAAGAGTAGTTTTAAATTTTATTGGGTAAATTTCTCTGCACCTCTGTAACCATGCATTCTATTTCTTAAAATCTTATTGCAGAAACATTACATATTAATTATATAAAATGCAACTGCAGGGGCTGGGGATTTAGCTCAGCGGCATAAGCGCCTGCCTTGCAAGCAGCCAGTCGTGAGTTCGATCCCTGGTACCGATAAAAAAACGAAAAAGACCAAAAAAAAAAAAAATAAATAAAATAAAATAAAATGCAACTGCAGAAATACACAATGATTAAAGTCACTGTAGTCTCATCACCAAATGATAATTGCCATTGATATTTTGATCTTCTTTTCTGAGTGTATAAAAACACAGAATTTATTTGTGTATTTTTTTTAAAAAGGGACAATATGCTTAGTATATTTAATGCCATGAAACTGAACAAGATCAGGAGAGTATAGGTGGAAAAGATGTGATTCAAAGACTGAGTCTCTACTAGGGCAAAAGAGAAATAAACAGACTGAGAGAGCAGCAGCCAATGAAGTAGAGGTGATAAAAGTAGAAGGTAGGGTCTGAAAAGACAAGAGAAAGAGATGTTTTAAGAATATTAGAATGGGGGCTTGGGGATTAGCTCAGTGGCATAAGCACCTGCCTTGCAAGTGCGTGGTCGTGAGTTCGATCCCCGGAACCGGTTTAAAAAAAAAGGAATATTAGAATGAGGACCTGAGATATAGGTCAGTGACATAAGTGCCTTCCTAGCAAATGCAAGGTCCTGATGATTTCTGGTACCCCCCAAAATAGAATGTTGGGCCAGTCATGGTGGCACAAGCCTACAATCCTAGGATTCAGGAGGCTGTGGCAGGAGGGTCACTTTGCGTCTGAGGCCAGCCTAGACTACACAGCGAGATCCTGCCTTAAAAAAATTATATATGTGTGTGTGTGCGTGTGTGTGTGTGTGTGTGTGTGTGTGTGTGTAGAGAGAGAGAGACAGAGAAAGGAGACAGAGACAGAGGCACAAAGAGAGAGAGAGTGTTATAGTGGTACATGCCTGTAATCCTAGCACTTGAGAAACTGAGACAAATGAATTGTCCTGAGTTTGAGACCAATGGAGACTACATAATGAGACTCTGCTGCAAAAAAAGAAAGAAAAGAAACTTAAGTAAAGCCCAGTGTGGTGACATGCAACTCCTTAGCTTGGACAAACAATGAGACTCTACCTCAAAAAGAGAAGGAAGGCCTGGAGATATAGTTCATTTTTAGATTGCTTATTGGCATGTGTAAGGCCCTAGGTTCAATCTTTAGCATCACAAAACAAAAAAGAAGTTAATTTATCAATCAATTAAAAAAGAATACTGAGTCTTTTGCTACTGATGAGTCCATTGGAATGTCAACTGGATTCAGCAACATGAAGGTCTTTGGTAACCATGATGAGAACTCTTTCCATGGAATGGTGGAGACAAATACCTGACTGTAGTAAGTCCATGAGAAAATAGAAGAGAAAGAGGAACAGAAAAACATTTGAAAGTTGTTTTTGTTTTTGTTTTTGTTTGCTTATCTGTTTGTTTGGTCTTTTTTGAGACAGGATCTTACTATGTATGCATGCAGGTCAGGCTGACCTTGTGCTCACTTTGTAACCCAGGCTGGTCTGGAACTGCGTAGATCCTCCTGCCTCAGCCCCCCAAAGGCTGGGATTCCATGTGTATGCCACCATGCCCAGATTGAAAGTTTTTTTTTTTTTCTTGTAAGGGACAGCAGAAAAAGGAGGGGTAGCTGAAAAGAAATATGAGGGGTTTGTTTTGTTTTGTTTTGTTTTGGTACCTGGAACTGAACTCATGATTTTGTACTTGCCAAGCAGGCACTTATGCCTCTGAGCTATATCCCTGTCCCGGGTTTTATTCTCAAAGGGGATAAATTACATTAAGTTTACACACTGAGGGGAAATCAGTTTTCACCTCAAAAAGAGAAAAACTGAAGGTGCAGAAGAGGGGAGAATTTCTGGAACAAACTCACAGAGTAGATCAGAGAGAATGGCATCTAGTGAACTAGTGGAAGGGTTTGCCTCAGATGCTAATAGGGACATATATTAAGATATGTTTGCTGTCACCATAAATCCTCTTGTTATTAATAGTTATGAGTAAAAAGTGAAAGCATTGTGGTATGTATTTTACCCCAAATGCACTAAACTTTCTGGGTGTAGACACCAAAGTAGGCAGAGATATAAATAAAATCAAAGTTCTGATTTTGGTTAATTAACAGTATTTTGGTAGCTTTACAACTACATGTTTCCCCAAGATATTCCTTTCATGGAAAATAGGATGAAACATATTTCCAACAATACAGAGTTCTTACCAGTTTCTATTCAATATTCCCTCTCTGGGAATATTCAGATATTTCACTGTCTTCGTCATCAGTCCCACTGCCTGCCTAATTAATTCTGCCCCTCAGTGTGTGCCTGGGCAGGCTGCCAAGCTTTTGTGGCCCATGCCTGGGATTTTTCTCATGGTTGTACATCTTCTCTTCATTTCCTCCTTTTTGGCTTTTTGGCCTGATAAATTTGTGGACATCTTGATCTTGTCTAGGAGCCTCTCTTTCCCTCTCCTTGTGTAGGACCCCAGGCCATATATAAACCTTCATGTGATACAAAACTTGTCATGCAGATGAAACATTTTCAGATATAATTTATCCAATCTATAACATATTTTCCCAAACATACCCACTGACATTATAACAACAATCTTTTAGCTCCATCTTTGAATTGCTTTTTTATGAGAAGAAAATTTCATCAAATTTAAAATAAATAGATACTACAGCTTTATGTACTTAACTTTGAGTCAGAGAAAGCTCATTGTTATATGTAGTCTAATAGAAGTAGAGTTTTAGGAAAACAAACTTTATACATGTATGAAGAATAAATGGTATTTATGATAAGTTGGGAATTACTCATCCTACATATGTTTTGATCTAGTTGCAGTGGCCCATCCATCATCCCAGCTACTCAAGCAGAAAGATTATGAATTCAAGGACTTCAGGGAATATGGCGGAGTGGTGAGCAGCAGAGAAACAGCCTCTCTGAGATCTGGCATCCCAGACACTAGAACATAGTAACATGAGGAAGAGAGGGAAGGAAATGGGTCTCCGGGACCCTTTAAGGATCTGAAGCAAGAATTGAAGCCCACGAAGAGAGGAAAGAGAAAGACCTCCACACAGAAGAAACAGGTGGCAAGTAGTGCTTTCTCCATGACCCCTGACTTACTGTATGGTAGGAGCAGCTTGAACCAGCAGAGGCACAGTGACTACTTGTGACACTAACAGCCTCCGTAGAGAAATGAACGAGTGGAATGGAGCAGTGGACACAGTGGAATGCAGTGGCTGGTAAGCTATTTCGGTCCAGACATTGCCCAGGAGAGGGCAATTGACTGGTAGCCTTCTTCTTGAAGTGGAGCCAGCTGAGCTCAGAACTCAGAGCAGCTGTGGGCTGACTCCATCTAGTGGCTCCCAGTGTCAGGGTAAACCAGAGCCTAGCCCCAGCTGACACAGCATTACAGGCTGAACAAGTTGGGTTTCAGCCTCACAGCCAGAAACCAGCCTGATGTCAGTGGAACTAAACGTGCAGGCTTGATGGGATCATCCACTACTCTGCAATGTGTGTACAACTGACTTGCTAGGATTAATCAGCACAGATCTGGGCTCTGTCTACCCACTCTACCAGTGACAGAAGAGACATGCCTTGAAATGAATGTGTTTTTTTCTTCATTTATTTTGTTTTGTTTTGTTTTTACTTGTTTATTCTTATTTTTATATGACTGTAAACAATGTTTTTAGGGTTTTTTTGGTTGTTGTTCTGTTTTTTTCTTTTTTCTTTTTTTTTTTTTCTATAAAAATTGTTTTAAATTGTTCTGTTTTTTTCTAGAGCCTCATTCACCTACCTTGTTACCTCCATGATTTCCATTTCTGAGTCCAGGTAAGTAGCATTCAAATTGTTGTTTCTTCTCTTTTTCCGCCCTGTCTTCTTCACCACTTTCTCAAAGTTCTTGTAATCTTCCTTTGTCTTCCAGCTTTGCTTTTAATTTTATCTTCTTCTAGTCTACATTGTCTCCCCAACCCCTTTTAAATTTTCTCCCCTAAGTGTAAAAGCTTCATGTTGAGAGTGTATTTATTATATTCAACTTTCTGATTTGTTTTATGTTTTGTTATATAACCACAAGGCTAGTTCATACACTTAGAGGTAACAAATCAGTAGTTACCAGTTTGTTATTTTCTAGGCTGTGGTTTGATGCTATTGTTATTACTGATTGTGACATAATGGTGCTAATCAGTTATTCTTCCTGGTATGCCAAGTCTGAGATTGTTTAAGAGTCATAAACAATACTATAGGCCAGTGCCAAAAACCAGGGGCTATGCCAAACAGGCAGCAACTTCTCATTCCCAGGAATTCAAAATGTAGGATCTTGTAACAAACTCAAAACCCAAAAGCCAGCTTATACCTGAGGACACCTCTGAGAAGTAGTCATTTCCAAAGTGTTCTAAAGACTAGCAGTAAAAGTTATTTGCATAAACAACTTATAAGCATCAACCCAGGAATTAAACTAAAAAAATAAAAAATGAAAAGAAACTTAAACATGATACAATCCCTGACTTCCAGGTAACCAACAGCAAACCAAGATGGCAATGAGGTATAACAATTCAAAAGCCATCCACCTGGCTCTCTGAAGTGGTACCCATGAAAGTAACAAAGTAGATGAGTGAGGCTCTAGAAAATATCAAATTGGAAATAATTTCTCAAATATCTACAGAGGTGATAAACATAGTGTCACATGGTTAGTGACTCTACAGCAGATACAGATTTTAAAAAAACAGAGGAGTTTAAGAAAATGATGGAAAGGGCCAGAGATTTAGCTTGCAGCAAAAGCATCTGTCTTTCAAGCATCCAGTCATGAGTTCAATCCCTAATATATATATATATATATATATATATATATATATATATATATAAAAGAATAGAAAATAATGGAAGCCAAGAATTAACTCGGGGCTGGGGATTTAGCTCAGTGGCATAAGCGCCTGCCTTGTAAGCAGGCAGTAGTGAGTTTGATCCCTGGTGCCGATAAAAAGGAAAAAGACAAAAAAAAAAAAAAACCAACTCAGTGGCATAAGCACCTGCCTGGCAAGCATGAAATCATGAGTTCAATCCTTGGTACAAAAAAAAAAAAAAAAAAAAAAAAAAGATAGAAATCATAAACATCCAACACAGAAAAGAAATGGAATCCATAAAAAAGATTCAAACAGATTTCCAGGAGATTTAAAATTCCATGGAAAGGGTATGACCCACTACAAAGACAGAATAGCAGATCTAGAAGACAGGATTGCAGTTATCAATTATGAAAAGTAATATTTTTTAAAAATAGTAGGGGCCCAGGAAAAATCAATCCAATAGCTACTAGACAATGTGGCAAATAATAATATGATTGACTGCAGTCAATGAAAAAGCAGGAGATAGTGCAAATGCCATTTTTAAAAAATCTGTTCACAAATATCACAGCAGAAAACTTCCCAAGCATGGAAAAAGAATTTGACATACAAATAAGTGAGGCATATAGAACTCCAATTAGCCATGATCAGCCTTCAACTATTTAGATGAAACCTACCCACATTATTGAACAAAATTTCCTTTACGTTAAGTCCACTGGTCATAGACGTAAACTATATAGCAAGGCATACAATAGTCAAGATTCCAGAATATTAAAAGCTGTTAGAGAAAAGAAACAAATCATCTATAATGGAAAGCCCATAAGAATCATAGCAGAATTCTCAATGCAAACCCTCAAGTCAAGGAGAGTTTGGAGTGAAGTATTTCAAGCCTTAAAAAAAACAACCTCCAACACAGACTGATGCACTCTGCAAAAACTATCTTTCAAAACTGCAGAGAAACTGGTGTGGTGGTACATACCTGTAATCCCAGCACGTGGAAGACTAAAGCAGGAGTTGTGAGTTAGATTAGCCTGAGCTACAAAATAAGCTCAAAGCCAGCCTGAACTGCATAGCAAGACCCTGTCTCAAAAAGATGTAAATAAAATGAAACAAAACTGATGGAGAAATAATATACTTCCAGGACAAAAATACTTGAGGAAATTTATGAACTCCAAACCAGTACTCCAAAATGTTCTAAGGGACATTTTAGGAAAATGTAATGAGGTCTACAAGTCCATGAACCCCAACAGAATGAATCAGCCAGGCAAGGGAAGCACAGAGAAGAAATAAAAGGAAACCAACATGAAGAAAATAACATGACAAGATTAAGTAAGTACATATTAGTTATGACAATCAATGTAATTGGTCTTAATTCACCAGTCAAAAGAAACACTGGCAGAATAGATTAAAAAGTAATGTCCAACAATATTCTGCATATAAGAAACACGTTTAATTCATAAAGGAAGCCATACACTGAGAGTCAAAGGATTGAAAACAATACCCCGTGTGACAGACACTTGGAAAAAAGCAGGGTTCTATTTACAAAGTGGATTTCAAGTCAAGACTAATTAAGAGAGACAAAGAAAGGTGGGCATGGTGGCACATACCTGCAATCCCAGCATTCGAGAGACTGAGGCAGGCAGATTGTTGCAAGTTTGAAACCAATCTGGGCTACAAAGTGTGAGCTCAAGGCCATCTTGAACTGCATAGCAAGACCTTATCTCAAAAAAAAAAGAAAGAAAAAAAGAGACAAAGAAGATCACTAGCCCTTGAAGGGAACAATCCAAGAGGAAGAAATAGCAATTACAAATATATATGCAACAAATACCAATGTACCCAACTATACAAAACAAATATTAATAGACATGAAAAATCAAATGAGCACTAATTATATTGTGGGAATCTCAACACCTCACTGTTACAAATAGACAGATCAACTAGACAAAAAAAATCAACAAATAAATATGAGAACTGAACCAAATTTTTGAACAAATGAATTTAGTAGATGTCTACAGTGTTCTAGCCCATGACATCAGAATACACATTCTTCTCAGTTCCTGAATGCTTGAATTACAGGCAGGTGCCTTTATGCCTGGTGATGCTTTATTCTGAAGTCTGACATTTGTATGACAGGCTGGTTGGCTAGGACTCAGGCAAAACTTTATGCTGTATTTCTTTTCCAGGACATCTTTTTTCTCTTTAGGCCTTCAACTGTTTAGATGAAATCTACCCACATTATTGAACAAAATTTCCTTTTCTTTAAGTCCACTGGTCATAGATGTTAAGTATATCTAGAAAATATCTTCAAAGCAACACTGACATTAGTATTTGATTAAATAACTGGATACTTGTCATAGTATATGTTAGTGGCCCCCAAGCCTCATGCAATTGTGAACGCGACTAAAATATAGCCATTGTGATTGGTTCATTGTCTAACACTGGGATTGATAATGTGAGTGCTACACCTACCTATGGATGGAGCCATATTCGATGTAATGGTGGGAAGAAGGTGTGTCTGTCTCTCTTGTTTACACCTTGCAGTTTGTGGCTGTCATGAACTGCCTCCCCGAAATGCCACCCTGCCTTGGAGCCAAGTGAGTATGGCCTGAAATCTCCAAAATTGTAATAAATAAACCATTCCTTCTTTCATGTTGGGTGTCAGGTATTTTGTCTCAGTAACAACAAGTAAAGAGTAACTAAGATAGCCTATAGTTTAACACAGTTAATACCTAAGTCTAACCATCTGTATTAGTTCATATTCCATTGCTATAATAAAATATCTGAGGTTGAGTAATACAGAGACAAGATGTTAATTTAGCTCATATGGTAAGTGAAAGGTTCTTGCCCTAGACTAAATTACTGCACGGTTATGGCGGTGGTCTAACGTGCAGAAGGCCAAAGCAGGAACGCCTGCCACTTCCTACTTCTTTCTCAGCCTTAATTGCACTCCCCTTCCTGTTTGCACACACAGAGAATTCCAATCAGCTCCTCCAGCATCATCAACGCCCGCCCTAGGAGCCACTCCAGTCAGAGGTTATGTGTATATTTCATACTCAAGTTGTGGTAGAGGAAGCCAGGCCATGGTCATGGACTCCTCTCCAGGTCCTTAGAATAAAGGCTATTTTTTAACTTTATACTGTCTTTTTTTTTTTTTTTAAATCGGTACCAGGGATCCGCCTACTTGCAAGGCAGGTGCTTATGCCACTGAGCTAAATCCCCAGCCTCTACTCTGTCTTTTATCTTGCCAAAAACACTTTCAGTAGGATGAAAGTCCAAATAGTATGATGCTATTTCCAGAAAGGGCCTTGCTGGATGATGGCATTATTGTGGGAGAACATGGGAGACGGAGAGATCACATGCTGAGAAAAGAAGACGAGTGCAGAGAGGAGCTAATCTTGTTTTCTAACAACTTTCTTCTGCCAGGTTTGGTGGTACACACCTGTAATCCCAGTACTTGGGCAGCTAAGACAGGAGGATTGCCACAAGGTTAAAGCCAGCCGGGACTGTACAGAGAGACCCTGTGTCAAAAAAACTTAAAAAAAAAAAAAGGCTAACAACACTCTTGAGAACTAGGGATTCCATGAGAACTGTATTAATTTGTTATGAAGTTGGCATCTCCAGTCAGTGACCTAACCACCTCCCGCCAGGTGCTTCTCTTTCTGTCTTCTGATCTTTCTTTCTTTTCTTTCTTCATTCTTCTTCTTTCTGTAGTGAGCATTGAACCCATAGTCTCTGCACTAAGTTACAGCCCCAGTCCTTTAAAAAAATTTTTAAAATTTGGGGCTGGGGATTTAGCTCAGCAGCATAAGCGCCTGCCTTGCAAGCAGACAGTCATGAGTTCGATCCCCGGTACCGATAAAAGAGAAAAAGACCAAAAAAATATTTTTTAAAAAAAATTTTTAAAAATCTTACTAAGTCAACAACCTGCTACAGCCTCCCAGGGGGTGGGCATTATAGTTATGTGCCACCATGCCCAGTTCAGGGTCACTTCCTAAAGGTTATTCTACTGGCCAACATTATCACAAGGCCCAAGCTTAGAGCATATAATGCTTAGAGGACACACTCCTATGCTTTCCAGGCAATAGCACCATTATACTCCATGCTAATACAATTAGGAAAATAGCTGTATTTCACTGAGCATTTACAGTGTGCCAGATATATTATTTAGTATTCACAATGAGCCCAAGATGTAAATAGATTATTTTTAAGTAGATTTTTAATCCCATTTGACAGTAGGAGAAACTTTAGTTTTAGAATAATTAAGCAATTTGCTAAAAGTCACACAACTTGTAAGTCATTGAGGCGAACTTAAATATAACTGCTAAAACATTCCTTTGGTCTCTAATCTCTCTCTCTCTTTTTTTTTAACACATTTTAAAATTTTGACTCAGATTTTTTTTTTTTTTTTTTTTTTTTTTTTTTTTTTTGGTACTGGGGATTGAACTCATGAACTCACAAACTGGCGCTTGCCAGGCAGGAGCTTACACCACTGAGCCAAATCCCCAGCACATTTTTTTTTTATTTTAAAGAGGATAAAACCAAGGAAAATAAAACCAATAAAACCAATAAAAAATAAACCAGTACAAGTGATACAGGACTTCAAAACCTTACAAAACCAACAATAGTCACCATAATGCATTTGTTGTCTTCAAAATAGCTGCAGATACTTTTGAACATAGTAAAAATTGAACAGAATAGAAACGAAACAATAAAGCCAAAACAGTGAATGCAATAAAGGACTTCAAAACAAACCACTAGTAAATCCAAAATGGCTACCATAATATGTTTTATCTTTCAAATAGCTGCTCCTGCCATCAGATTTAAAATGATCAAACAAAACAAAAGAGAATAAAACCCAACCCAAACAAACAATGAAAATGACACGGTTTCCCAGCGGAGATCACTTCCTGGTGAGGCCTGGATCTATCGCTTGCAGTCTGGAAATGGCGCTGACTGGCTGAGAGCTGAGAGGTTTGGGCGTGGCTGTCCCTCCCTACCACCGTGTTGCTTTCCAGGCAGTGATCACCTCCTGGTGAGGCCCCTCCCCATGCAGTCCGCAAAAGACGCAGTCTCTCTCTTTTCTAACGTGTCTCTTACGCTTAGACCCAATGTCAAGTCACTGAAACTACCTGGAAGCTAACAGAAGCCTGAGAGTGACCAACTCATTGTCGGTGACCCTTAGTTATACCACTCAGATGCCAACACTATGGAAACTTCCAGAGAAACTAGCCCTAATTCCAAAAGTGAGGTTAAGCAACATTAGAATGAGAGGCAGGCCAGCAAGCCTAGCTGGTTTAGAAAGCAACACCCATCGATAAAAGTTCCATTCTGCATGTTGACTGGTCCAACACTGCTCAGATTCATTGTCTGCTGCGCCAAGATTTTGCAGATGGACTCTCTTAACTAAAGGCCTAACATCTTAATCCATTAAACCTTTCAAGTTTGTCTTTGGGACCCATTTTTTCTCTATTTTCTATTTTTCTCTCTTTTGACCATTAATCATTTTCAGAAGCCCAGTGATCCTGTGCTTTCCCTATCATTTCTCATAGAAAAAAATAGCTTAACATTATTCACTCCACAGTGTGAGCAATTTAGTCATTCCCAGGGTATCTTTCCTAGTAGCATTTGAATCTATATGGAATAAAATCTTATTTAAATGACTATATTGCTGATCACAAAATATTTGACCTTAGCCAAAAAGATATTCAGTTGCCATGGAGCCTGACTGTCCTGTTTCTGTCTAGTCCTATTCAGGAAAAACCCCCTTTGTGTTCAGTTCCTGGCACTTTTCCATATCCTTTTCAAAAGATAAACCAAGACATCATGAACCAGCAAGGTAGGAATTAAGCCATTCTCTATTTCCTTAATACTGCTAATAAGAATAAACATTGAGTAGTATTTATTTAATCCACATAGTAATTCGGGGAGACAGTTGCTATTAATTATAATAGTAGTTGTTATTTTGTAGGTAAAGAATTCAGGGCTCAGGAAAGTAATAGTAGAGCCAGGTTGAACTCTAAAACTTGCTCTGAAACTCAGGCCTTAAAAGGTTCAGATTAATGTTCATCCCCGAGAAGAGTACATGGAAGTATGGCATGAAAACAACATAAATAAATTTGAGTGATTTATCAAAATTTGTCTCTCTCTCTCCAACTCCCTCTCTCTTTCTTGAGACAGGGTCTTTCTATGTAGTTCAAACTGACCTTAAAATCACTATGTAGTGCAAGCTACTCCTATTCAGCCTCCTAAGTGAATGCTGGGATTACAGGCTATATTTTATAAAATCCCCTCTCTCTTTCCTAAAATTTATGGAAATATATCACATTTCTTCCCCTCTGGTGCTGAGGATTGAAGGACTAAACCTAGGGCTTTTTTTTTTTTTTTTTTTTTTTTGTCTTTTTGAGAGTCTCACTATGCAATTCAGGCTGATTTTGAGCTCACTTTGTAGACGAGGCTGGTTTTGAATATGCCTCAGCCTCTGGAGCGCTGAGATTACAGGCCTATGCCACCATACCCGGCTAAACCTAGGGCTCTAAGTATTCTTTTTCTCTTTTTTGCTCTCATTTTAGAGTAGCATGTCCTTGAGGTCTCAATCTCCACAGATCTTACCCAAGTACTTCCTCCAGCAAATACTGTACTGTGCTCCTCCAGAGAAGGTGATGGTAGAACAGAAACGTATCTTTATTATAGAAAATGAAAACACTTAGTTGTGGGAAAGAGGTTTTCTTTTACAATTTTATTTTTTAAATTTTATTTTAGGGCTGGGGATTTAGCTCAGCGGCATAAGCGCGTGCCTTGCAAGCAGGCAGTTGTGAGTTCGATCCCTGGTACCGATATAAAAAAAAAAAAAAAAAAAAAAAGAAGAAGACAATAGTAAATCCAAAATGACTTCCATAATATATCTTGCTATCTTTGAAATAGCTGCCCCTGCCATCGGATATAGCAAAATCAAACAAAACAAAACAGAATAAAGCAAAACAATGAAAATGATACAGGACTTCAAAACAAGATAATAGGGAATTAACAATGGCTTTTCACATAGATGCCACACTGTGTACCTGCGATCCCCTGAATAAATGATCAGACTACTGCCCCTAGACCTGTAAAGTCAGTGAAATCCCAAACACCACGAGCATCAAGTTGCATTTCACCTCAATAGCTATTGTCATAGCCTGTATTTCTCTTGATCAGCCGGTTGCTTACTGGGGGTCTGGTGTGTGTATGTGTTTGGGGGGGGGGTGGCTCTTCTTGTTTTCCAGCCGGGGCACCAGAAGGGGCTAGGATCTGGCTGTCCCCTGATGGCTGCGACCCACAAATGGCACTGGTTTGCAAGGAGGGCTTGCTTCTTGTTGACTTTTTGTTCTCTTCCCCTGCTGTCTGTGAATCTATTTTATAATTTTTTAATAAACATATATGTAATGAGTCAGGCATAGTGACCAATGCCTGCAATCTCAGCACTTTAGAGGCTAAGGCAGGAGGAATTCTTCAAGTTTTAAGCCAGACTGAAGTACACAGTGAAACACTGTCTCCCAAAAAGCATAAAAAGTGGGAAGGAGCTGTCCCTTCCATTTTCCTTCTGCCTGGAGAAACAAAGCTTTACCTTCCAGCAACTTTGTTGACACACTCCTCCTTCTGGTGTGTAGTGGTACTGCAAGCAAAACTCAACTACACACAATTGTCTATAAATTTAAAATTGCTCAAATAAAAAGAGAAGATGAGCAATAACCCAGGGGGAAAATAGTGAGTGTTTTTATACATATAAAACACTTACAAATAAATAAAGAGGCCAACACGCCAGTAGAAAAGTTGACTAATATTATAAACAAGTAATTGTAATTCACAAACCTAAATTTAATCCACATCTATCTAACTGCACAGGAGTGTCTTAGTCACTTTCCTCGTCCCTGGGACACAACACCCACAACATAAAGGAAGGGTGATTTATTCTGGCTCATGTTTACAGTTCATGGTCAGCTGGCTTTAAGGCTAGACAGCATGGGAGAGCAGTATGGCAAAGGAAGAGCTGCTCAAGTTAGAACAGCCAAGAACCAAAGACAGTGAAGAGGGATTTGGGAAAAGACAAATATTTCCAGGCCACACCCCTGGTAACTCACAGCTTCCAATCAGACCCCACCTCCTAACAGCAAATCAGCTATAAACTCCCATAATCCCACCACCCATTCTATGAACTCATGAGGCTCCTGCGGGTCAGCTAGGTATAAACCATAACAAAGAATATCTAAGAAAAAGTAAGTTAAGAATTCAGATATTTAGCTGGGCACATTGGTGTGTGCCTGTAGATCCAGCTGTAAGCAGGGGGATCCCTTGAGCTCAGGTGTTCATGACCAGCATGGGCAACATACTAAAATTTCATGTCAAAAATAAAAAGAAAAGATTAGAACATTTGGGAGGGCATATGGCAGGAATAAATGTATTGACTTTGTACTCTATTGTTATACTCATTTTCTGTATTTGTTTAAGGACAGAGGGGACAAAGGAGCAACAATTCAGTTCAGATTGAAGGTTGTTTTTGTTTTTGTTTTGAGACAAGGTTTCCCTATGTAGCTTAAGCTAGCCTTGAAATTGCAGTAAACCTAGCTCAGCCTCTAGATTGTGATCAAGTACCACCAATCTTGGTTTTTTTTTTTTTTTTTTCTTTCTCCTCCCCCCTCCCCCCTTCCCACCAATCTTATTTTGAAAAAAAATTTTTTTTTGTCTTTTTAAGACAGGGTCTCACTATGCAGTTCAGGCTGGCGTTGAGCTCACTTTGTAGCCCAGGCTGGTCTCAACTCCCAATGATCCTCCTGCCTCAGCCTCCCGAGTGCTGGGATTATAGGCGTGAGCCACTACACCTGGCAGTTTTGAATTCTTATTGAAGTAGCAGTCATAGATTCAAATTGGCATGGTGGCATATGCCTGTAATCCCAGCATTTGGGAGGCTGAGCCAGGAGGATTGCCTCAGGTTTAAGGCCAGTCCCTTCTTCAAGGCAAGATCCTGTCTCAAAACACAAAAATAAACAAACAAAAAGTGATTATAGAATCTGAAGAAGCATGGCAGGTAGTACGAAAACAAAATCCAGATAGAAAATTACATTTTGGGGGCTGGGGATTTAGCTCAGCGGCTTAAGCGCCTGCCTTGCAAGTAGGCAGTTGTGAGTTCGATCCCTGGTACTGATAAAAATGAAAAAGACAAAAAAAAAAAAAAAAAGAAAATTACATTTTTGAGATCCTCTTAAGCATAACTTTTCTTTCTTTTTTTTTTTTGAGATGAAAGATGGTCTTGAATTACTGGGCCCAAGTGGTTCTCCTGCCTCAGCTTCCCAAGTACCTAAGACTTAGAGGTGTGCCATTATGCCTAGTTTTAAGTGTAACTTTTATTTATTTTGATCTTTCTTTCTTTTTTTTTTTTTCTCTAGTGTTTTGAGATGGTCTTGCTATGCAATCCAGGCTGGCCTCAAACACCTTTTGATCCTCCTGCCTCAGCCTCCTGAGTGCTGGAATTATAGGCTTGAGCCACCATGCTTTGCTTTAAATATAACTTTTTAAACATGAGACCAAGTTATTATATAACACAGTTCTATATGTGAAAGAGTTTTCTGGTGCAACAGAGCAGCAAAAGTACAAAAAGAACAGGTTTATTAAGATGAGGATGTGGGAAGGAGCACACAACCCATGGTGGCTGTGTGGTCCCTTTTGACCGGAATATGGGGGGTATGGGACATATGTAACCTTTGAGCGGGTGTGGTGCTTAGGGCGGGCATTGCTGACGTGCTAGGAGCTGATTGGGATTTTCTTCCTGTGCAAACAGGAAGGGGAGTTGCAATTAAGGCTGAGGAAGAAGCTGAAAGTGGTAGGTGGTCTCTCTTTGGCCTTCTGCCACATTAGACCACCTCTGTAGCCGTACAGTAATTTATTCTAGGGCAAAACTCTTTCAATATGTTTTGATGTTTTTTACATAAGTATTTATGGTTATAATTATTTTACAGTTTCTCAGTGACTGGTTTACTTAGCAAAGCAGAGGTAGCTATAGTACAATTGATATTTTCCATTTTTATGCCCTTCTATAATTCTTCCCAATAGAGAGCAAAATCCATGTCTGCCTTGTCTTGGATATGATTTTATAACTGCCTTAACCAACAGAGTACAATGAAGTCAATCTATGTCATACACTTCTAATTTCTGCTCCTGGAACACTCTATCTTGGAACCTGGTCATCATTCTGTGAGGAAGCCCAGGAAGGCATAGAGAGGCTCATGAGGAGCTGTACTCCTCGCCCCAAATGTAGGAGCTCCAGGCCTGCTTGAGCTAGTTCCGCTGATCCCAAATGGAATTATGGTTAAACTTCCTGCATTTTGCCCAAATTTCAGCTTCATAAGCAAAATAATTGAGCACTGTCTTCTTTAAAACCCCTTAAAGCTGCCGGGCGTGGTAGCTCACCCCCGTAATCCCAGCACTGGGGAGGCTGAGGCAGGAGGATTGTTGTGAGTTCGAGACCAGCCTGGCTACAAAGTGAGCTCAACACTAGCCTGAACTGCATAGGGAGACCCCGTCTCAAAAAAGACAAACAAAAACCCTCATAAAGTCAAACATGGCGGCATTCTGAGTTACTCAAGAGGTTGAGGCAGGAGGATCGTTTGAGCCCAGGATGATTGCTTAGGCCCAGCCTGGGCAGTACAGCAAGAACCTGTCTCGGGGGGAAAAAAAAGTAAGCCTCTCTATTTGGGGGTAGATTACCGCAGACCAGTTAACACATGAAACAACTAGAATGAATCATCAGAGATTGCAGTGTGTCTGCCAAATTATTATAACATTTTATCTACTCATTAAATTTATTTCATACTGAATTCTGATGTGCATGCTGGGAATGCAATAGTGACTGATTGCCACAAATGATATAGCATGTGCTTTTTTTTTTTGATGGTACTGGGGATTGAATTTACAACTTCGTACTTGTAAGGCAGGTGCTTATGCCACTGAGCTAAATCCCCGGCTCAATTGCCGGGGATGATATCCCTTTCCAGGGAGGAAAGGGAGATGGACTACAAACAAATTTACAAGTAAATGTATAATTGGTACCTGGTAATAAACACTATGGAGAAAAGGCAGGCTGTGCAAAAAGTAGAGTGTGTGGGGGGTTCTATTTTAAAGATGCAGAGGTTAGAGTAGCCCTTTCTAAAAAGACAAGTGAATAGAGCTGAGAGAAGTAAGGCAGACATCAAATCAACTAGTGGGTGACTAGTTAAAAGCACAGGGAACAGCTAATGCAGATTTGGAGAGGAGCAAGGTTGGAGGCCAGTTTGTTGCAGCAGAATGAGGAAAGGATGGAATGAGAAGTGATGAAGACAGAAACGTGGTGGAGGGGAAGGCTCCCTTCAGTGATGGGGAGAGTCCGGAGGGTTTTGAGCACAGGAGTGACATGATCTGACTTACATATTTTTCTTTTTTATCTTTTTGTACCAGCAATCAAATTTGTGACCTCATGCTTGCAGGCAAGTACTTGTGCTGCTGAGCTAAACCCCTGGCCTTTTTCTTTTTATTTTATTGGTACATTTTAGATACATATAATGGTAACATTCATTATAGGGAGTTTTTACCTGTACATGATATATCTTGTTTCTTTTTTTTTTTTTTTTCCCATTCCCTTCTCCTCCCTTCAAAACCTCTTTCCCTCCTTTTTTCTTTTTTTAAATTAAAGAATAAATTTGGGGCTGGAGATAGTTCAGCGGCATAAGCGCCTGCCTTGCAAGCAGGCAGTCATGAGTTCAATCCCTGGTACCGATAAAAAAGGAAAAAGACAAAAATAAATAAATAAATAAATTTAAATTTTTTAAAGAAAAAAATTAAATTTTTTAAATTAAAAAAATTTCTTTTTTTAAATTAAATGTACCAAGTTTATGGTACATTTTAGGTATACCTAAAATTATCACATTCATTATAGGGGATTTGATATAACTTGATTCTTTTTTTCCCATTCCCTTCCCCCCCACTTTAGCCCCTCTTTCTCTCCTTATTTACAAAAGCTTTGTTTCCATTCTATTCTTTATATTTCCTTGTTCCTTCTTTCCTTCCCTCTCTGCCCTGACTTGTTTCTCTTCTCATCTGAACATTTTCTTCCCACTTCCCAATATCTATTGTATATTTTGGTCCTTATTTACATTTTTGGTTTCTCATGGCAGAGGAACAATGTAATATTTACATATGTGTGTCTGCCTCATTTCACTTAAGAGTGTGGTCTCAGGTTAGGGATTTAGCCCAGTGGCACAGCGCCTGCCTGGCAAGTGTGAGGTCCTAAATTTGATTCCCAGTACAAAAAAAAAAAAAAAAAAAAAAAAAAAAAAAAAGTACAGTCTCAAGATGCATCCAATTAGCTAGAAAAGGATAAATCGTATTCTTTACCACAGAGCAGTACTCCACTGTTCAAAAAACCACATCTTCTTTATACATCCATCAGTTGATGGGCATTTGGGCTGTCTCCAAGATTTGGCTATTACAAACTATGCTGCTATAAACATGGGTGTGCACGTATTACTGTGGTATGATGCTTTTAATTCTTTTGGGAAAATACCAAGAAGGGGAAAATAAAAACTCTAGTTTTAGAGCTTTTTTTTGTTTGTTTGTCTTTTTCATTTTTATTGGTATCAGGGATGAAACTCACAACCACACACTTGCAAGGCAGGCGCTTATGCCGGTGAGCTAAATCCCCAGCCCCTGGTTTTTAAGAAATTTCCATGCTGGTATCCACAGTGGTTGCACCAGTCTACATTTCCAGCAACAGTGGAGAAGGGTTCTTTTTTTCTCCACAGACTCACCATCATTTTTTTTAAAAGCATTTGTTGTTAGTCAATTTTTTTTTTTAATCGGTACCGGGGATCGAACTCATGACCGCCTGCTTGGCAAGGTAGGTGCTTATGCCACTGAGCTAAATCCTCAGCCCCAATTTCTTGAT
The DNA here is from genome assembly GCF_034190915.1 of Cavia porcellus. Lineage (NCBI taxonomy): Eukaryota > Metazoa > Chordata > Mammalia > Rodentia > Caviidae > Cavia > Cavia porcellus. Next base: position 114,534,828 of record NW_026947484.1, read on the forward strand.
AATAGATATTCTCCTGGGGTAAGAAATTATTTCTATTTGCATTTTGTGAATGACCAATGATACTGAACTTTTTTCTTATATTTATTTGCTGTTTGTATTTCTTCATTTGAGAAGTGTATATTCATTTCAGACTCCCATTTTTGGATAGGATCTTTAAAATGGGGGGGGGTCTGATTTTTTTTTTTTTTTTGTCTTTTTCATTTTTATCGGTAACAGGGATCGAACTCACAACTGCCTGCTTGCAAGGCAGGTGCTTATGCCAATGAGCTAAATCCCCAGCTCCTAGGGGGTCTGATTTTTTTGATTCTTTATATATCCCAAATATTAGTCCTTTGGATATTTATATATATACTTTTTTTGGTATTGGGGATGGAATCAGAAAATGATTCATAAAATTTACCATGTGTCAAATATTTTAATCCTAGAAGAACTAGCAAAATAAAAATAAAATTATGGTCACTTTTTATGTGTTTGTTTTGAGACAAGGTTTTGCTTTGTAGTGCAGGCTGGCACTAAACTCACTGTGTAGCACAGACTGGCCTTGAACTTGCGGTGATTCACCCTTCTGTCTCAGCTGTGTGCTAGGGTTATAGGCATACGTTTTCATGATTATCTTTCTGAAGGATTGTAATGCTTCAAGTTTAGGCCTTTTAGGGCCTAAAATATTACAGTTTACTAACTATGGTTTTACTTTTTAAAAAAAAATTAAATTAAATGGTAACATTAAATTTCATTTTAAGAAACTAGGGTCTCATATTGCCCAGGCTGACTCAAACCCCTGGGTGTAAGCAATCCTCCTGCCTCCGTCTCCCAAGTATCTACAGGCACGTGCTACCCTGTCTGGCAACTTCTTATGTGCTTATTTACAGTACTGGGCATTGAACCCAGGGTCTTTGCACATAATTACATACACAGCCCTTTCTTTTTCTTTTTTGTTTTTTATTTTGCAACAGGGTCTTGCTAAATTGCTCTGGGCTGGAACTTGTGATCCTCCTGCCTTAGCCTTGCAGAGTGCTGCAATTATAGGGAGGCACCACCACTTATAACTTCACCTTTATTTTTAAGCAAAAGGGACTGTACTTAAATCAAAGAATGTTCAATTTTTGTTAACTCAGATTCATCATGGAAATGTCCCAAATGACAGTACACAGTTATGAATTTTTCAGAGTACCAGGTCCCTCTATTATCAGTTTTGAAATGTTCCCAGACTGAAAAATTATATGGATGACACCTGAGTTCCACTGAGATCAGCTGAGCAGTAATGACCCAATTACAGCAGTCTTGAGGATTAAAGGAGAGAATATAATAGATGCTTAGTTAGTATATAACATGATGCCCATTTTTTTCAATAGATGTTTGCTGTTTGTTTTGTTTCTTTTTTTAGTGTTGGAAAGCTCAGAGCCTTCTGCATGCTGGGCAAATGCTCTACCAGTGAGCTACATCTCCTGCCTGCATTTGTAGATACTGTACATAGATACCCAGGAGACCCCTTCCCTTTGCCCATGTATCATCTTATGGTAAAATCAGATTCACAGCAGATTGGTGGAGGCCAAAGCCTTACAGAGCTGTCTGGCAGAGAAAAGCACTGATAATCCAGGTCCTGAGTTCTTTGGTGGGTGTAAAGTTTACAAAAGGTGTCTTCCTTTGACCCTGACAAGAGGAAACCTTGGTTGGCCCTGTACTTTTTTATTTTTGTTTTTTTGTGTGTGAATATTTCAAAATGATCATTTAAACCTTAGGGATAAAGCCAAAAAACTGCTGTTTTTGCTCAAGAGTAAGTACATCTTTTCTATTGTCCTCATATAAAATCGTAAATTGATTTAATCATTCCTCAAAGTGTGAGTTTTCTCTCAGTACCAAGCAACCACCACACACACATGAAATACTTATTTGCAAATGTAATAATTTTCCTGGCTCATCCAATATGCAGTGCACCAGACCCATACTTCAAAAAGCTTCGCATAGGAACAAATATATAGAAAGAGTAAAAGTACTAATGAATACATGGTTCAAAACAAAAACTATGTACAGCCACCGGCAGCCTCTGTTACTTAGAACTTGGCACTTACTCTAACCAGAAACTCTAAGCATCTGCCCTGGTAATCTACACCTAGCCCCAGGGAAATGCTATTCCACATTTCTTGTGCTGTGTCCTCAAAACAAAAGGCAATTGTGTCTAAAGGTCACAAAGACTTGGGATTTGTGATGTTATTGACATTTGAAAGGGGCATTGCTTCAGAATACAGGAGGACTTGAGTAATGGAATTTCTTGTATTTAAGGGGGAAACTAAATTATTTTATTGAATCCTTTCCCATGTGAGGGCAAGGCGAGCATATGCGTGTGTGCATGCATGCGTGTGTGCGTGCATGCATGCGTGTGTGCATGCACGCGCGCATGTGAAGATAGTACTGGGGATTGAACCCAGGGTCTTCACACTGAACTGTATCCGTGGCCCTTTTTATTCTCTGATAGGGTCTCATTAATTTACCCAATGTTGGCCTCAGACTTTTGATCCTCTCACATCAGCCTCTATGTGCCAGAATTAGAGGTACATGACTTCAGTCTTGGCTGGATTTGCTTTATTTCTTATTTTTTGAGACAGGGGCTTGCTTTGAGTGCAGACTGGCCTTAAACTTATGTAGCCCAGGCTGCTCTCAAACTGGTAGGTTCCTGCCTCAGCCGCTTGAGTGCTAAGATTACAGACATGTGCCACCAGATTCCACTGGATTTGCTTCAGATAAAACATGGAGTGCTCTGGAAGAATAAACTCAGGCAACAAAGGTGCCCAATAAAGACCAAATCAGAGTCTTTGGCAAAAAATGAATTTGTTTTTGTTTTGCTATGTAGCTCACGTTGATTTTGAGCTCACTTATGTAGCTCAAAGTGGTATCTAACTCATGGCAGTCCTCTTTCCTCAGCCTTTCAAATTCTGGAATTACAAGCATATTACAAGCATGTGCCACTACACTTGACTTGTTTTTTTTTTTTTTTTTTTTTTGTACCAGGGCTCAAACTCAGACTGCGCTCTTGCAAGGCAGGCACTTATGCCGCTGAGCTAAATCCCCGGCCCTTGTTTTTTATTTTTTGTGACAGGGTCTTGCTATGTAGTTCATGCTGGCCTTGAACTCCTTGTGAAGTCTCCAGTGGTCTTCCCAATGCTGAGATCAATGCTACACCCAGCTTTAAATTTTAAAAAAATTAAAATTTTAGAGACTTTTTTTTTCTAAATTGAGATTATTTTTTGATAGCTTGATGTACATAGTCAAAAAGGATTTTTGAACAAATAAAGCAGCACACTGCCATCTTGTTTTTCTTTTTCTCCTTTTTTTTTTTTTTTTTTAAATGTATGTGTTTCTGGCCTGTTGTATGTTAGGCAAATGCTCTGCCACGGAGCTATATCCCCAGTCCTTTGAACGCGTCGTACTGCGCCAAGTGCAGGGATTCCAAATGCTCCTGGCAGTGGGCTGACCCTCATAGAGTATGCAGTCTGTGGTGGGCTGAAGCAGATACAAAGGTGTTGTGCAGAGAGAGGAGAATGGTCTCTACCCCAGGTTTGAGGCTCTCAAGCAAGGATTCCCTACCGGTGCCTTAGTTGTTCCTGCTGAGTAGGCTGAGTAGTCCAGGAGGCTGAATGTTGGAGCAGGCTAGAGGACTCCAGAACAAACTCGTTACACTTAATTATTTTTCCAGCTTAGAAAAGTAATATACATTTTTTTTTTTTTTTTTTTTGTCTTTTTCCTTTTTATCGGTACCGGGGATCGAACTCACGACTGCCTGCTTGCAAGGCAGGCGCTTATGCCGCTGAGCTAAATCCCCAGCCCCCTAAAAATAATATACATTTTTGATAAAACGTTCTAACAAAAACAGGGAAGTTCTTAGGTGATCCTCCCTATTCCTGCTCACCATCCATTCCTGTAAAATCCGGAGCCAGGAGCGCTGACAAGGTTTGGAAGCAAAGGGCAATACTCATCCTCCTCCAACCAATAGGGGGCAACAGGCTGAAAACTTTGGGGCCGGCGCTGCCTCTCTTCGATACGTCGTAGGCGTAAGCGGCCGCGCTACATACTGCGCCTGCGCACGAAGTCCGGCCTTTTTCCCCCTGTAGCGCTGGTGGGCCTGCAGGTCTGTGAAGAGCCGCGGACGCGGGTCTCTAATACACAGGATGGTAAGTGGGCATCTCAGTCTCAGGGGTGCGGATGCACAGGGGTTCCCTGCCCGTGCCCGAAGGCTAGCGTAGAGCCCGTCTTAGACTGTGCAGAGGTTGGATGGCGTTAGATTCTCGGTTGTCCTGTGCTTGGGCTGTGGCTCCCAGCGTGGCCTTAATGGCTGCCGCCCAGTGCGCAAGTTTTGGGGGGAGGGGTAGGCGAGGAGGGGTACTCAAGCTGGAACCCTGGACCCGGACAGGGTCTTTAGGCTTCCAGCAGATGTATTGCTGAATGGTCAGAAAGGGCACCGGCAGCAGGCGGGCGGGGGAAGTTGCTTGTCTTTGGCTCCAGGTGGAGGATGCCGGTGTGGAGGCGGAGTGCGCGCGCCTTTGGCCTTGGCTCGGCCTCCAGTTGCTTCGTGCGTTTTCCAGGAGAGCGTTGTATGCAGCCAGTCTTTCAGAAAGTTTTTGTTCTTGGGCATAACAGCTGGTTTTTGTTGAAGCCAAGCCTGTTGGCTCTGGGAGTCCGTGGCCCATTCCCTAGATGGCCCATGGAAGAATCCCGGAAGGGCGATCATTTCATTTGTGGTACGCATCACCTGCTGCTTTTAGTTAATCGCTGATGAAAGTTATAAATGATTATTGGGAGAGGACCCCAGAGGTGGGATGAAATACTGCTTTAGTTGGGAGTAAGGGATATTTTAATGGGAATTGTTTGCTGATTTTGCTCTTGCTGGTTAAGTATGGTGGCAGGCGGGTTAGATACGGAGGAAATGAGAAGTTTGCAGTTATCTGAGGGTCTGTAAAGTGGAAAATGCAGTGTTCAGAACGGATGGACGTTTGACAGCTGTGCGAATAAGTGGTTCGCCAAGGTTGGCACTATTTGTCAATGAGGAAACACGTAGCGAAATTGTTTAAAAACTGACATTAATTTTGTATCTGTTGAATTTAATAAATGGGAGCCTGCGTTTTGTATGTTACTTCTTGTTAAGTTTGTAAGGAGCCGCCTTTACTGTGCTGTGTAAAACTTGGTGACAGGTGAAAAGTACAACAGTGTATTGATTCCAGTAAGAAACAGGGGCTGCAAAAGTTGACAATTGTTTGTATTTGCTCTTGAAAAATTACTTTGTTAATGTGGTTAGCTCATGTCAGAAGTATAGGTTAAAATTATCAAGATTTTAATAATACTCTTTTTTTTTTTAAAGGGTTTTGTTAAAGTTGTCAAGAATAAGGCCTACTTTAAGAGATACCAAGTGAAGTTTAGAAGAAGACGAGGTATGGAGAGATTTTTCTTTTTTCTTTTTTTTGTCTTTGAGACAGGGCGTCACTGTGCAGTTCAGGTTGGACTTGATCTCATATTGTAGCCCAGGCTGATCTTGAACTTGCAGTGATCCTCTTTCCTCAGCCTCCCAAGTGCTGGTATTACAGGTGTAGACCACCACATCCTGCTCAAGTATTCGTTTTCTAAGCGTTAAAACAATGCTGTTTATAATACAGCAACCCTTACTTTTTTTCTTTCTCTTTCAGAGGGCAAAACTGACTACTATGCTCGCGTTTTCTAAGCGTTAAAACAATGCTGTTTATAATACAGCAACCCTTACTTTTTTTCTTTCTCTTTCAGAGGGCAAAACTGACTACTATGCTCGGAAACGCTTGGTGATCCAAGACAAAAATAAGTACAACACACCTAAATACAGGATGATAGTTCGTGTAACTAACAGAGATATCATTTGTCAGGTAAGTTGTGTTCTACTCAGGCAGTGGGTAGTAATAAAAATCTAGTCCCCTTCACTCACTGTGCTAGAGAAGGTGTATTTGGGAAGCAAAGAACCTGATAAAATAGGTTAGGTGGGTTGTTGAGTGGTTCGTTTGCTTTTAGTAGGTCTAGACTTGAAGATTAGGTAACCAGTATTTTAAAACTGGAAGATCAGCTATATTTGGACAACTAGACCCATTTTTATCTTGCTTCTACTTTTTTTTTTTTTTTTCTCTGTCTTTTTGAGATAGGGTCTCATTATGCAGTTCAGGCTGGCTTTAAGCTCACTTTGTAACCCAGGCTAGTCTCAAACTCCCAATGATCTTTCTGTCTCAGCCTTCTGAGTGCTGAGATTACAGGCATGAGCCACCATACCTGGCATCACTTCCACTTTCTAATTTTAAGGATTTAAAGAGGCTTTTATGTACGTGAGTATGGTGGGGAAATAAACAAAGCAAGCAGAAGGTTCTTTCATCCCATTTTTCAGTACAAATTTGTCCTTGGCTAACTCCTGACTTTTGCCGTTTGACTTTACATGCCATTTAAGTTATTAAAGAGGTTTATAGCTGCTTATTGTTTGACACAGACTTTAATACAAAAAGTGCTATTTGAGCATTTAAAAAGTACCAGTTCATCAGGTTCTAGAACTAGGGGACATTTTTTTTTTTTCCTTTTTTTTCTTTTTATCGGTACCGGGGATCGAACTCACGACTGCCTGCTTGCAAGGCAGGTGCTTATGCCACTGAGCTAAATCCCCAGCCCCTTAGGGGACATTTTGATAGTTGAGATTTGCCAGTCTTTTGTAAGAGGCAGGCAAATCTGGGTTTTTGTTTTGTTTTGTGTTGTTTGGAGACAAATTTTATGTAATTTCGGCTGGCCTTGAACATATTATGTAGCCCAGGCTGGCCTTAAACTCACAGCACTCCGCCTGTGTCAGCCTCCTGAGTGCTGGGATTACCGGCGTGTGACACCACGCTGGGCTGGCAAATCCATTTTCTGCACGTTGTTCACTTCGAAGTCAGTGTCTTCATATCTACATTCAGGTACTAAACATGAGGTCTCTGAAACTGTTGAATTTAGCCTAAGTTCAAAAGTGTTTAAAATAAATGGGATTCCCTTTGAACTTTTTAAAAGTGTCTCACTAGTTTACTAGTTAATGCATCTGAGAACTGTTTCTGCCTCTAGAGTAAGGAACTAGAGTATAATTTTTCAAAGCATCTGTCTATTTGGAAATTTTGACATTGGTCATGTTTGAAAATACGTCCACCTTATATACAGCTCCTTAACTGTTACAGTTGACCAAGTCATAAATTGTAGTTGGAGATGAGTGGGTTTAAAACATTTTAAGTGATACAGATCTGTGTCTGTTGAGGGTTTTAAAAAAAATTTCCTTTGAAGAAAACAGGACAAATAATGAAACAGTGAAAGCAACAGATTACTAACCTGACTTTTCTTTTGCCTAGATTGCTTATGCCCGTATTGAAGGGGATATGATAGTCTGTGCAGCATATGCACATGAACTACCAAAGTATGGTGTGAAAGTTGGCCTAACAAATTATGCTGCAGCATACTGTACTGGCCTGCTGCTGGCCCGCAGGGTATGTATAAAGAGACTTTGCTATGTTAGCTTGTTGAGATGAGCTGGTTGTTTGGAATTGCCTTTGGGATGTTTGTATGTGGGTAAGAGACTCCAGTGGGGTTTCTAGCAATGTTTACTCTTGCATGGCTTAACAAGGAAGATGATTTTATAAATACAAAGTGTGAGATGGCAACACAGTTTTTAGTTATCTGGATGAAGCACTTGTCTTTCTACTTTGTCTCCTGCAGGTGGGTATATCTGGACCAGCTGTAGAAAAGAATTTTCTACAGTAGTGTTAGATATGGAATTTGTCTGGTGGGGTAGTCACTAATATCCTATTTTAAACACTAGAAATGTGGCTAATGCTATTGAACCGATTTTTTTTGGGGGGGAGGGGAGACAAGGTCTCTGTATGATTGAGGCTGGCCTTAAACTCATGTGGTACAGAATAGTCTGAAATTTACTATACTTCAGATTTGTGTGAATTTCAACTTAAATTTGAAAAGCCACTTGTGAGTAGTGGCTACTTAACTAGTGAGGATTGGCTAATCAAAGGTATAGCATACATTAAAAATGCAGATTTAGGGGCTGGGGATTTAGCTCAGCGGCATAAAGCGCCTGCCTTGCAAACAGGCGAGAGTTCAATCCCTGATACCGATAAAAAGGAAAAAGACAAAAAAAAAAAAATGCGGATTTAGCCGGGCGTGGTGGCTCATGCCTGTAATCCCAGCACTCTGGGAGGCTGGGAGTTGGAGACCAGCCTCAGCTACAAAGGGAGCTCAAGGCCAGCCTGAACTCCATAGAGAGACCCTGTCTCGAAAAGACAAAAAACAAAACAAAAACAAAAACAAAAAAAACTCTGACTTGCGGGGATTATACTCAAGGTATATTGAGAATTTGTATTTTGATAGGATGTAATTCGTGCACATTAAAATTTGAAAAGTACTATCTTAAATGCATGGGCATTGATGGAAAGTTTCATTTTTGGAGTTATATTAATGCAGGTTGGGAATGAAAACGCAATTTTGCTGTTTTTTTGTTATCTTAGTTACTGTTTTATAGTACAGTTGTCAAGCATATGCAATATGCATTAGTGTTCCATATCATTGACAATAAACATGTTTGAGTAAGGGGCAATATTATATATGACAGCAACTTGGTGCAAAAGTACAAGCTTGGTAAAACTGGCTAGATGACAGTGTGCCACTAGCAGTGATCCAAATTAAAATAACATTTGGAGAGTATGGTACAAATGATGTTTTCTTCTGCCCAGGAACCTGCCTTTAAAATTTTGTTCCAGATCATTATACAAACCATATGCAATTTTATATTTAATTGTTGGATCATTGCCAAATAAGATTGAAAAATGTGGAGATTATTTCTTTTGAGTAAATGTAAGGATCAAATTAAGTGTTACATAGTTGTGAAATGTTTTAATTTTAAAGTGGTTAAATAGGCATTAATATCTGCTTCTTTAATAGCTTCTCAATAGGTTTGGCATGGATAAGATCTATGAAGGCCAGGTGGAGGTGACTGGAGATGAATACAATGTGGAAAGCATTGATGGTAAACCTGGTGCCTTCACCTGCTATTTGGATGCAGGCCTTGCCAGAACTACAACTGGCAATAAAGTTTTTGGAGCTCTCAAGGGTGCTGTGGATGGAGGTTTGTCTATCCCTCACAGGTAATAGTATTTAAGACCTCGTACTTTGACCCCGTTGTTTTCCTTGATTCTACCTAGTGTAGAGATTACTTAAGAGTACTAAAATAGCTATCATTGGATACCCACTCTATGTTGGTACTATGCAAAAGGAACCTCACATGGCAGGAGGGAATTGTAACCCATAAAGAGACTTGGGGCTCAGAGGCAGTGGTTTGTCCAAGGTTTTGGAGCTAGTAAGTGGAAGACTGGGGTAGGAGCTATAATCTTTTGCATTTGATTTAATTTTGTTTAGAAATGAACAACTGTTCCTGCTCTGTGCATTTTCCTTTGATATATGGGTTAAAATGGGTCTAAAAGGCTTATGTAAGATTCCTAAACATTCAATTGAAAATAGAATTTCAGGCAATTCTTTTTTTTTTTTTTCTTTTTCTTTTTTTTTTGTCTTTTTCATTTTTACCAGTACCAGGGATCGAACTCACGACCGCCTGCTTACAAGGCAGGTGCTTATGCCACTGAGCTAAATCCCCAGCCCCTCAGGCAATTCTTGGTAGCTTCTTTGGTTTGAGTTGTTGAATAGAGGTATATTGACCCTCATCTTCAGATTGAACTGGGGGCCTTAGTACTGAACTACATCTTGGTCTTATTTTTTATTTTGAGACAGGTCCTTTTTTGCTAAGGTGCCTTTACTGACCTTAAACAGTGGTTCTCTTGCCTTAGATTCCCAGAGTGCTGGGGTTACAGGCATGGGCCACCATTTGGCTCATCTGCTGTGTGTTTTTGCATGTTTGTTACTGTTGTAAACAGTATGCAATTTTATATTTAATTGTAAATTCATCTCTGATTAGAAACAAGTTAATGAGATACAAAGTATCTCATTGGAGGATTTCCTTAATCTTGTAGAAATCATTTATTCCCCTTTCCTTTGAGGCCTAAGAAATTACAGGATTTGGGAGATAAGTTTTGAAACCCTTTCCTGTGCTAATACAGATAGTGATAAACAGCCTTGGTAATTGTTTTAAAGGTCTTTGTGGCAGGGTGCAGAGGTATCCACCTGTGTATGGAAGTCTTAAGGCAGGATGATTACACTTGAACCCCCAGGGGTTTGGAACCTTCGGAGGAAGGGTGTTGTATGTTTTTCTATTCTGGAATTCAGTGGTAAGCTGCCAAATGATGATAGTCTACAAACTGAGCAGTCAGTAGTTGGTCCTTTGATTGCATATGATATAATAATTGTTTCAAGACGGGACTGATGGCAGCTACTAAAATGCATTACTGTCAGTGAACTTATTTTAGTTAATCTGTACTAAACTATGAAAATAATTTATTTTAGTACCAAACGATTCCCTGGTTATGATTCGGAAAGTAAGGAGTTCAATGCAGAAGTACATCGGAAGCACATCATGGGTCAGAATGTTGCAGATTATATGCGTTACCTGATGGAAGAAGATGAAGATGCTTACAAGAAACAGTTCTCTCAGTACATAAAGAACAATGTAACTCCAGATATGGTAAATTTACCTAAAAATGCTTGTATATTCATTTTATATAAACAAGTTTGTTGGGTTACATTTGTTTCAGGCTAGCAGTTGAAAATTAAAGATGGTATGTTTTGTAGGTATGGTAGATTCACATAGTTGATCTTTTCTTAAATTGAGAATGTTGAATGAGGGTAGATTAAGCATTCAATTAGTATTAACTCTTGGGGATGCAGTATAAGCAATGAGCTAAAGTTATCAGGTTAATCTTTTAGATACTTAAGCGTGGCATGCTTTAAGTACTTAAGGCCTTTGATGCCTTTTAGGTTTTGGCTGTTCTGTATTTATAGATCTCATCCTGTAACCACGGGATTTGTAATTACTTTGATATAAAGGGTTAAGTACTAAGCACTTAATTTTGAGGAGGAAGAAAGTTCTTCATAGCAAATACGTGCTATATTCTGGACTACGAATACCCCAGGCGTAAATACAAAAAGGGAGCCTTACAGACTCTTGTGCATGACGTTGCACAAAAGGGGGAACCATGTTGCAAAAGTTAAATGTTGGAAATTTGTCAGCCCCAAAATTGAATTTCTCTGGCTACCTCTTTTAAAAGACATTGGACTAATTGAAGATTACAGTGCCAGTTTTGAAGTTGTAGTGAAAATGTAGAACCCAAATTAGATTATTACAACTGTAAAACTACACATAAGTTGTTTGTAATTGTTAGGTCTTTTCTGTTTAGAGCGTTTTAGTTTGTTTCTATTAAGAATAGCTGTTCTTGTAGACTGTTACTTTACCTGGCCTGCACAGTATCTCTTCCTAAGCCATAATCTTGATGTGTTATGTTGCAGTTGTTCAGAACATCCACTTCCAGCCTGTTTGCGCTTTCAGATACTCATTTGTTGATGGCTTCCTTGTTTTAGGGGCAGATTTGAGGAGCTAGGAATTGAACCCAGGCCCTTTTGCATGCTGTTCACATACTTTATCACTGAGCTACAGCCTCAGCCCCTTGCTCATTAATTTTGTCTGTGGTAGCCTCTTCCTCCTTTGTACCTGGTGAAATCCTCTGCAGACATCAAAACAGGATTATAGGTGGAAAAGAATCAGCCTTAAAAACTAGAGATCAGAGAAGCCACTGAGCAAGAGAACAGTAATGCCAGCTAAAGCAAATAGGCTGATTGGGGCTGGTTTTTTTTCTCCCCTGGTTGTGGGCTGACATTTTTGAGCTGTAGTTTTTTTTCAAGGCTGATTTTCTGACTAGGGTTGTCTCTTGGAAGTAGAGAAAGTAACTATGTTGCTGATGACCGAACCCAGGTTTTTCTTTTTTTTTTTTTTTTTTTTTTTTTAATGACTTGGTCTTATCAGTGTAGTTCAGACTTGACCTTGAACTATGTAGCTTGGGCTGAGTTTGAACTCTTGTCTTAGCCTCCCAGGTCCTGGGGTACAGGAGTATGCCATGCCTAGCCCTCATGCTTTTTAGTTTTATTTTGACATAGGTTTTGCTAAATTACCTGGGTTGGCCTTGAACTTGAAATCTTTGTGCCTTCTTAAGTATTTGGGATTAGAGGTGTCATCCACAGTTACTCACAATTAACTTTGCTGGGCTGGGGATTTAGCTCAGTGGCATAAGTGCTTGCCTGGCAAGCATGAGGTCATGATTTCAATCCCCAGTACCATAAGAAAAAAAATTATGCTAGGTGGTTAAAGCCTTTTGTGGTTGGGGGTATACTGAAGATGGAATCCAAGTACTGAGCTGTGTGAGCTATATTCCCTGTGTTTTGTTTGTTTTTTTGAAATAAGATTTTGCCCTGTAGTTTAGGCTGCCCTTGGATTCACTAGGTAGCCCAGACTGGCCTCAAGTTTGCAGTGATCCTTCTGCCTCAGCTTCCTGAGTGCTGGGATTACAGGTATGCACTGCTATACCTGGCTCCTCAGCCTTTTTTTAAAAAAAAGTGTCATGTTTGTTTTCCTTAATGCTAAAAATATGCCGTACCACTGAGCCAAACAATTGTTATATCTAGAAGTTGTCACTGGATTTTAAAAATGAGCTATGGAAAAAAATTGCCCAATGAAAAATCAAAATTGATGACTTCAGAGTTTCTAGAAAATCCAGACCTTTTGACTTGAAGGGACGTTATATTACTTAGAAATGCAGTTAACAAAAGAATTTAACAGTTACTTATTGGTCTTTATTGTCCTGTACTTGGTCTGAATGAAGCTATGTCAGGAAAAGTTGGCTTACCTTTAGGACATTAAGCAAGGACTGATACTGACTTAGGTTATTTCCTTTTGAGAACCAAGGTTAGAGAGGCAAAGCAAGTAGTAGAACACTTTGTCTTAATACAGTAGGGCATATGAAATGAAACCAAGTACTGTTTGCTTTCCTTTGTTTCAGATGGAGGAGATGTATAAGAAAGCTCATGCTGCTATACGAGAGAATCCAGTCTATAAAAAGAAGCCGAAGAGAGAAGTTAAAAAGAAGAGGTACGTATCTTTCTGTCTTGAGAATTTTAGTGTGGGTCTCACATGCCTTGTTCCATTTTGTGGATCAGGCTTTCAGTGAGGTTGTGCAAACTCGATCACTAGCTCTGCATGATGTGGCAGAAGCTAAGGGAACCAGGTTTGCTAAAGTAATTGTGGTGATAGGACTGTATTAGCCTCAGAAGCTACTGGGGTAGTTCGTTCTATCCTCATATAGTACAAGAATCAATGACTGCATTTTAAAATGGCTATATCTCAGTAATTAAAAAATAATATATGCACACTTAGCCATTGTACTATCATTTTTTTATGTTTACATTTTGGACCCTGTGATAATATGACAAAGTGCTTGGGAAAGTTAGCTTAAGAAAATGTATTAGAACTGAGATTAACCTCCATCTGATAGTCTGTCATTTTCAGCTGAAGTTAATATTCTGTATCCTTTTTAGCTATGGTTTTAAAAAAATATATTCTTGTTTTATAGGTGGAACCGTCCCAAAATGTCACTTGCCCAGAAGAAAGATCGGGTAGCTCAAAAGAAAGCAAGCTTCCTCAGAGCTCAGGAACGGGCTGCGGAGAGTTAAAAATTTCTATCAAGACTTTTCAGATAAAGACCAATAAATTTATTCAGATAAAGACCAATAAATTAAGCTCTGTGTTAAGCTCTTATAACGAGAGTCTAGGAAATAAACTGAAGCAAAGGAGTTGACAGGTTTTCTTTTCTCCAAGAAAAAGGTGTAATTTTTTCCAGAAAAAAACATCTTGTTGATGCCAGCAAAGTTCATACCTATTTCTTGGGCTTCTGTTCTCTTTATTATCCCTCAGATTCTAAGTTTGACAAGCACAACAACAGACCAACAGTGATCACTATAAGTATTTCTTCTGTCCATTTGTTAACAACAGATCATTAGAGGGAAGAAAACATCTCAAAGTATACAATCTTAAAGGAAATAAAACTGCCTTTAAATTTTTGAGAGCAAATGAAGATCACAGATTTAATACATTCATGTTAACTAAGATAAACCTGTAAACAGAAAGTATGCTGTTGTCTTCAGTTTGAAGAGGAGGTGTTGAATTTTATGGAGCTGTTAAGGGTACATGCCAGATCTGACTGAAAATACATGGGAAAGGATCAAAAGTTAAGTTTTCCATATCGGGTTTATGTGGGAAAAAATAATTGGATAAATTTACAGATGTCTTAAACAGCTCTTTAGTCCACAGCAAACACTGAAAATGGGAAATTAAAGGTCTGTTTTAATCTTGATCTTAATCACACTTTCCCCGTAGCTCAAATGCAGGGTAAATGAATTTTTGGTTATGTGGTCTTAAGATGTCAGGGTTTTTTTTTTTTTTTTTTTTGTAATTGTCAGTTTCGCAGGGCTGGGCTCAAACCCAGGACCTTAAGCATCTACCACTGAGCTACATTCCAAGCCCAAGGGGTTGGGGATTTAGCTCAGGGGCATAAGCACCTGCCTTGCAAGCAGGCAGTCATGAGTTCAATCCCTGGTTCCGATAAAAATAAAAGACAAAAAAACCAAGCCCAAGGGTTTTTTAGGAGCTTGGTAGTAGCCTTAGGCTAAGTGGACTCATCCAACTTTTTTTTTGAGGCAGGTTTATGTTAGGCAGTTGAGGCTGTTATTAAAACCCTAGCCTAGGTTGGCCTTGAATGTGATCCTCCTGTCTCTTGAGTGTTGCCAATTACAGGCATGTACCACCATGCCCAGTCCCATGCAATCTAGGCTGGTGAAAACTTACCTAATTTCAGCCACTAAAATTGCTAATTGCATATTGTCAGGTAAAAAACGGAATGTTTCTCAGCAGTGAATGAGGTTAAGTGTAAGTAGTATTATAAACCATGCTATTAACCCAACATCTATTTTATAAAGGAGCAATTTTAATTAACCTGCTTTGCAGTCTCATTAATGTGCAAATGTTACCATGCTAAGACATTAGTAAGTTTGTATAAACTTTAAACAGCAGCTTCAATGCAAACAATGTTTCCAGCAATGGTAGTTTGGGTAATACAAATCTACAAAACACTCACTGTTGATGAGACTTTTCACAGCTTTTTTTTTTAAGTCACTAGTCAAAATAGTTACAGAGTGAATGGAATTGGCAAATGTAACAGGATTCTTAAAGTGGAATTGGCATACTGCAGTGTCTCTAGTCCCAATGCACAGGCAAGGCAAAATCACTGGTATCTAGGAGTCTGTTCCAACCTGGGCAACAGAGCAAGACCCCATCTCAAAAAACAAAAAGGAGTGAAATCTTGATATGGTGATGTGTATTGCCTGCTGTTACTTCCACAATCGTGTTTAAAATGGCTTAACGCCCCAGGAGAAAATCTGAATCAAGCCATTCTTTTAAATGCTCAAAATGGATATTCAAAAGTGGTAAGTATCCTACAATGGTAACTGTCCAAATTAAGAGTCATTTGTGTAGGAAATTTTCTTCCACAATAATGTTTTTAGGTTATTTAGTATTAAAGAGTGTTCCATTTCCATTTGGTTTGCTGTGACTTTGAGAGCAATACAAGAATAAAGCTGCTTTTCTAATTCTTCACGAATTTCACTTGGAGCACCACGCAACAGGTAGTCTTTGAGTAGCTGACAGGCTTTTGCCAAGTTTGGTTGTATTACTTCTGAAGTACATTTCATTGTATTCTGATCACAGCTAGTTCTACAATCCGTACCATAGACACAATCCAGGTCAGACTCACAGTGACGATCCTTGATAAGTTCTTTCAGGTTTGTCTCTGGCACAATTTTTCTCATATCCACCATTTTCAAATCATACTTATCATTATATCCTAGGTTTTTGGCACTCGTATCACACATGAGAAAGTTTCCATAGGGGCCATGGAAGACATCTTCCACAAATTCTAGAAGTCCTATAGCTATTTTAGCCTTTCTAGGCCATGATGGTGTGAACAGCTGATCCATACTTCTTCTGAACCCAGATGGAATAAAAAGCTCAATGACCCATGGGAGGCTCACTCCATAAAGAGAGGTATATTCAACACTTTCTATCACATAAAGGTCACCGCAGAATCCCATTAGTTTGGGAGTATGTTCTTTATCTTGAAGTATCACCATGAGAAGAAATTCATTTAACTGGAGGAGTGCCCACGCTGACTTCGCTTCTCCTAAGGATACCTGGCCATCTTTGTCTCCGTCAGCAACCGTCAAGATGAGATTAACCAGTTGAGAGAGATTTCCTTGGTCACCCAATTTTGCCTGTCAAGACCAGAATCAGGCAGTTATAAAGAAGGAAGGAAGGGTGTTTCTTGTTAATATGCTAAATTGTCTGGGCAATTTTACCATGGTAGTAATTGTCCTGCTACTGAATCCCCATAAAGGAGTTTATAAATTACATCTCCAAAAGTGATGTTTTATAAGAAATTAGAATATTCTTTAGGTAACTGCAATAAATCTCTTTCCCTCCCCTTCTCTTTCTTTCTCTCCCTCTGCCTTCCTGTCTCTTTCTTTCCTTTTTAAATTTTTTTGCTTTACTTTTATTTATTTTAAAAAGAAAAAAAAGGATAGAAATGATACAGAATTTTCAAAAAAAAAAAAAAAAACCCAGGAAATTAACAGTAGTTAATATATTGCATTTGTTATTTTAGAAGTAGCTGTTGCGGCTGGGGATTTAGCTCAGTGGCATAAGCGCCTGCCTTGCAAGCAGGCAGTCATGAGTTCGATCCCTGGTACCAATAAAAAAAAAAAAAAAAAAAAAAAAAAAAAAAAAAAAAAAAAAAGAAGTAGCTGTTTCTTTCTGAGCCAGAGTCTCAGACTGGCTTTGAACTCTATTGCTGAGGCTGGTCTCAAACGTACAGTGATCCTCCTGTGTCAGCTTCCCAGATACTGTGATTATAGGTATATACCACTTTAAATGTGTCCTTCAGCCCTCTCAGATCCTTTGTATAGTACCAAGACACTGAGTAATTATTTTTTGTCTTATAATTTATTTCCAATTTGCATTTTAACTAAGGTTCATCAAAGCTGTAACAATGGTCAAGTGAAATTTATTTTGTATTTATCACACTAATGGAATTATTTTATTGTCCTAATAATGGAGGTTAAAAAGTTTCTCCTATTAAGGTTCTTTGGAAGAAAGTAGTCTGAAATGCATATAAAACAGCCAAAGAAAGCTTTTGAGTGAAAATAAAACAGCAAAGCAAATTCTTTTCAACATTTGTCATCATTTTCATTTATTTAGTCTTCATATGAATATTTCATACGAATAAATAATTTGCAATCCATACACTAATTTTATTTTTCTCCCTGTTTGCTCAGGCTGACCTCAAACTCTTGGGCTCAAGCAATACCTTCCTCCTAAATAGCTAGAATTACAGGCATGTACCACCACACCTAGGTATAGAGCAGTAATTTGACTTCGGCTTTTTTGCATTAGTTTTAACATCAAAATGTACATCAATCTAACTAGATAATGAACTCCCCCTCATATCTGGACATTGTTAGCTATTACAAATAATGCTAAAGTCAATCACCAATGTGTATTTTTTCTTTGAATTTCCTCAGGAAGGAGTCAAAATACTAAAATGTCAATAATTTAGGAAAGGATCCTGCTGGTTTGTCTTGAAGGAAACTACCTTATACTAGCAACATGTGAATAGATACACTTACCTTAAAGAGACTGTAGACCATTTCTTTGAACTTCTGTACCGTGGTTCCCCTGGTTGGCTTATCAAATAGCACTATTTCTTTTCTTGGCTCAAATTCAGTTCCAAAATCAAAATGGAGTGCTTGTTCCATTTGACATTTCACAACACCTGGTAGATTATCCCAAATCCCTAAATACATCTTTGTGAAAAAGAACAAGAAGTTATGTATTATACTGAGTAGAAGATTTAAACAGTATACCACTACAAACTGGGTATGATGGTGCATGACTGTAACCCCAAAACTCAGAGACTGAGGCAAAAACTGCAAGTCCAAGCCCAGCCTTGGCAATTTAGCAACTTAGTGAGACTTTGTCTCAATGCAAAATAAAGAAGGGGTGGAGATGTACCTCAGTAGGAAGGCCTTGGCTTCAATCCCCAGTTAAATCCCACTGTATTTCCCCCAAAATAAAACCTAAGTGGAAAATAAGCCCTAGCATGACTTTTCTGGATCTTCATAATATAAAGTCTACCCTTAAAATAAGCCCCAGTTATGACTGCAGCTAGACACATATATTTAATCAATACATGATGTATTGAACTATAAAATAATAATTAAACATAAATATTGGACATTAATTTAAAATGCTAGTATAAATTATAATTTGTAAATGTCCAAGGGGGTATCTTTGGATAAGAGGTAAACAACTATGTATGCAGATACCTTGAGACTTGTTGAATGACCAGCTGCAGTACAGACAATGCATGAATAATATGGACACTGCTAATGAGTGGACATGGTTGTACCTAATATGAATCTTCATAATTCAGTATATTGTATGTTGTGGCAGTGCACTACAAGCAGGCCATGTAGACAAAAACACTTATTTAAAGATAGCTTTATTGCTAGACATGAGAGATTGGGATCAGTGGTTCTACAGGAAATGGAGCTGCAAAAAATTCAGTCTGAAATTTGGGGTTTGGAGAGTTGTGACTATGTTCCAGATGATGACATGACTGTATCTGAATAAATGTGGATTTTTATGCATGAATAAATGAGTGTAGATTTTTGTACATGAAAAAGTAAGATATCCCCTGAAAATAAGCTCTATCACATCTTTTGAAGCAAAATAAAACCTAGTCTCATTGTCAGGGAATACTATTTATCTATCTACTTATCTATCTACTCCCTTCTATCTACATTTGTAGGGTGTTCTGTAAAATACAAACAAGCATCAAAGCACTGAGGTTGAGCTGTAATTTGACTTTTGAACAGCAAATATAAAGTACTTCAAATATTTTTTTTCTTCAAATGAATTTTTTTTTTTTTTGCATTTTTACTGGTACCAGGGATCGAACTCACGACCACAGGCTTGTAAGGCAGGTGCTTATGCCACTGAGCTAAATCCCCAGCCCCTCAAATGAATTTTTAATTATGAAAGTAGTGCAAGCCTCTCTCTCTCTCTCTCTCTCTATATATATATATATATATATATATATATATACACACACACACACATTATACATGACATATTGAATTATGAAGATTCATACTAGTAAAAGCCTATATATTTATTTATTTATTTGGTACCAGAGAGTGAACTCACAATCTTGCGCATGCCAAGTAGGCACTGAGCTAAATCCCCAACCCCATAAATATATTTAATAGTTAAAAATAGATAATAGGATGTAAAAAGTTCTTCCACATTTCATTTCTCTCATCCTATACTCCAGAATCAATCTCCATTAAGTATCTAGCTATTTACCAACTGAACATTGTATAGTGCTTACAACACCTTACATTTTATGCAGGATTGGAGTCCCTGCAAGCAGCACTTGACAGGGCAATGTATGGAATTGTGATGAAGTGAGAGCTTCAGTGGAAAGAAGAAGACTGGGTGCTAGGCACACGGAATGTGTCAAGGGAAGTTGCAGGGAGCATGGCCACATGGGCTGCAACCAGCAGGTCAAGGGAGAGGCTTCCTGAGGCCTTGGAGCCCATATGACCTAGAACAATGTGCTATGAATGCTGGATAAGCAGCTGTAGGATTTAATGTTTGCATGGCTGATTTCAGTCTTGCTTTTGTCCAGTTCCTTTTTTCAGGACCCCTATTCTTCTCTTTCTCCTTTCTTGAATGGGAGTGTTGTTGCTCCGCCCCCCCCCAACTCCACTTTATTCAAGAATAAAAAGAAGAAAAGGGGGCTGGGGATTTAGCTCAGTGGCATAAGTGCCTGCCTGGCAAGTTCAAGGTCCTGAGTTTGATCCCTGGTACCAAAAAAAAAAAAAAAAAAAAAAAAAAAAAAAAAAAAAAGAAGAAGAAGAAGAAGAAAAGGAGGAGGAGGAGGAGGAGAAGAAGGAAACTACAACAAAATTTCAAAACATGTCAATCAGGGGGCAACAATGGTACACTGTCATCCCCAAGTTATTCACCTAGAGCACAAGACATCTGCATTCAATTATCTGAACAGTACCAGCACTAATCTTTCTTGTCAGTGAACTAAAAAAATTAGTAGTTTAACTATCTTAACGATTTTTTATATACATATACATACACGTTTTTTTCTTTCAGTTTTCACTAATAAAACAACATGATGTATATACATGTGTCTTATTTCACTAATGAGTATGTTCTCAAATTGCATCTATTTATCTATAGAAGTGTCCTGTTCTTGATGGCTGAATAGTACTCCATGTCTAAAAATACTGTATTTTTAAAATCTTCTCCTCAGGGCTGGGGATTTAGCTCAGTGGCATAAGTGCCTGCCTTGCAAGTACGTGGTCTTAAGTTCGTTCCCTGTACTGATAAAAAAAAGACTAAGAGCTCCTGGTATTAACCACTTATTGTAGTGGTTGTCTTTCTTCTGTATAGAAAATGAACAGGATCTGGGCATGGTGTAATCCCAGCTACTTGGAAGACTGATTCAGGAGGCCTGCAAATTTGAAACCAACCTGAACAACTTAGTGAGCTTATGACTCAAAAAATAAAAACAGCTGGGTGTAACTCCGTGGCAGAGTATGTGCTAGCATGTGCTAATGGCCTGGGTTCAATTTCTAGCACCTAAAAAATGGTCATATTAATAATAATAATATAAACAAAGATTACATCACTCCTCATCACCAAAGCTTCCAATAAATTTTCAATGTAATTATAGTAAAACCCATAGTCCTTCCCATAGCCTGTTGAGCTGGCCTGGTCTACCTCTCTAACTTGATCTTGTACCACTTTCTCCCTGGTTCTCTATGCCTCAGGTACTCTGATCTTTCTGTTTTTGGGAGCTTACCAAGCTTTCTTCTGCTTCATGATCTGCTGCCTTTGCTACCGGTTCTTCTTGGAATGTACTCTCCTTGATCTTTCCACATCACTCAAACGTCATCTTAGAAAGGCCTTTCCTGGTCACCCTATCTACAATAGGTTCTTCTAAGTCATTTTGTTCATTTTCCTCATAGCCATTGGTACTGTCTGACATTATCTTACGTATTTTCCACTCACTTATTATATATCTTCTCTCACATTAGAACATAAAGCATAGCTGGCACAGTGGTGCATGCTGGTAATCCCAGCACTGTGGGAGGTGAAGGCAGGGGAATTTTAAGCCTGAGCCCAACCTGGGCAAATAAGTGACAGCTTGATTCAAAATAAAAAATAAGAAGGGTTGGGGGTGTATTTCAGTGTTTGAATGCTTCTGGATTCAATTCCCCCTACTGAGGAAAAAAAAATTTCCATTTCCCAAGGATGTTCGGTTATATTTTCTTCTACTTCAAGGGTTATTTTATTGTTTTTATTTATACTACTTTGATGATAAGTGAGATACAGCTTTTTAAATTATGTTTATTAGTCATTTGTGGAGGTTTTTTTTTTTTTTTTTTTTTTGCTTTTGATCATCCTGCTTATGGTTTAATTCTATTGAGGTCTGTGATCTCTGTGATGTGAGGTTTTAAAGGTGTTCCCTGACTTCTCTAAAGCACACTGATACTATCCCACTCCTTGCATCTTCTATCAGTTCACCCTGTGGATCTCCTACATAGAACACGGCATAGTTTATATTGTTTACTTATTGTTTATCTATCAACCATTTGTATCTACAGCCTATCCATTGACCATTGGGATAATGTAAAGTTCTTAGAGAAGTAATTTTGTCTGTCTTAATCATCACTGTATTTCTAATAATTAAAACAAAGATCACTGTTATTTCTAATAATTAAAACAAAGTCTGAAATATACTGAAACTAGAGAATTACTAAATATCTTTTGCATGAATGAATCAAAGCATTCAAACTTGAAATACATATAATGTCCTAGGTTTATTGTTTGAGAATTATTTTAATAAAGCTTTTAGCTTAAGGTAAAATTAGAGCTCACTGAAATTCTTTCATATTCATTTTCAGTGTCCATACCTGATTGTTGGGCTTGGTGGATAAGCATTTTCCAAAGTAAAGAGTTTCTGTAACACAAAGGCTATTACATGCTGGCCCATCAATAACTCCAGTCTTGTACTTGTCACACTAAAAACCAAGACACATAAAGAAGTAGTTAATAAAAACTGTTCATAAGAAGAAACATCTGGTAAAGACAAAATTCTCTCATAAAGAACTTAGGCTTTGAATTTACACAAATCTAGATTTGAATCCAAGCTCTGATTCTAACTTGTTATATGATAAGGTTCACTGCTCCTGGATGTGTACAGTATTCTGGAACAATTTTCTCCATTTAACATGGTCTTTACTTTCTCTAAGAATAGAAGGCATACTTTTTTTTTTTCCCTTTGTATTTTTGTAGCCTAAAACCAAGGCTTTTGCATAGAGGTATAATCCCAGTCCTTTTTTTTTAAATTTTAAGAGTGTCTTGCTAAGTTGCTAAATTGCCAGGAAAAGGTTTGAATTTGTCAACCTTCTGTCTCAGCCTGGGATTATAAACCATGCTGGGGTTACAGGTGGGCCCTACAACACCCAGGTGAGGCACTCTTTAAATCAAAAATGACTCTGACTTTAAAATGAATTTAAATGTTTAAAATAACACAATAACTTAAAACAACACAACAAAGTTACATCTGCTATTTTTTATCCTTGAGATCAAACAAAAGCAAGAAAAAGAAAAAATGAATGTAAATTCTTTGATAAATATCATTACCATAGGCACAATAAATAAGGATTATTTACTAAATTCAATAAAGATTACTCCAGAATCCAGAAGGAGGCTGAGAGGAAGTACCTGCCATGGCCTCAGTTCTTAAAGTTAGCAAGGCACCAAGCAAGAGAGAATCTGAAGGATAAAACCATCACTGTGGTTTACAGTGAAGGCTTCAGGGGCACAAGCTATGGGACTTCCCAAGACTTTACATGACATCATGAAACAGTCAGACAAGGCAGGCTGACTGGTAAGTAGTAATGATAAAATCCTTTAAAGTGTTATATTTGTTGGGAGCAATTTATTGACAAACTAGAGTTAGAAAACTATGTTATGAGCAGTACTGTAAGTGCTGTACCAGAAAGAACCTAAGCTGATCCTGCATGTCTCTGTCTACCTCACCTTTTCCTTCTTTCTCACATAACACAGACACAGACGCAGACACAGAATCTCTCAGAATCACAGGCAGCTTCACTAGTACTAGTTGCTTCATGCAAAAGTGCAAATGGGCAGCTGAGGAAGCCTCTTTTTACACAGGAATGAGTAATAGGTTTTGTGTAGTGAGTAATGGGTTTTGTGGCAGACACCTGTAATCCCAGCAATTGGGAAGCTGAGGCAGGCTGAGTTCGAGGCCAGCCTGGGCTACATACTAAGAAAAGCCAGCCTGAACTGCATAGTAAGGCTCTATCTCAAAAAGCAAATCCGAAATGAACAAAAAACAACACAAGAATGAGTACTAATCAAAAGAATACAAGCAAGAAATCTGTAGAGTGTATCTATGATATTTAGGAAAGCTGAGGACAGTCACACCAGTCTATAATCCTAGCTACTCAGCAGGGTGAGTTAGAAGGATGGTAATTTCAAGGCCAACCTGGGCAACTTAGTGAGACTCTGACTCACTAACTTTTTTTTTTCTGAGACAGAGTCTTGTACGCAGTTGAGCTGGCCCTAAACTTCTGGTGGTCCTCCTGCCTCAGTCTGCTGAGTGCTGCAATTACAGGCCTACACCATTACGCTCAGGCTTCAAAATTTAAAAATAAAGTAGAAAGATCTGGAAATGTTGCTTAGGGCCCCTGTGGTTCCATCTCCCATACTGAAGAGGAAAGGAGGGAGGGAGAAGAAGGAAGGAAAAAGTGTAAGGAATGCAATAAAAAGTGCAAATGTTAAAGAAATTTTCCAAAAAAAAAAAAATTTTGACATGAGGCAGACTTAACATATTGTATGAATAAAAAGAAATTCACTGAAACAGTTTAAAATAAGCCCTCAAGGCAGAAGAAATGTTGAGGCAACAGAAGGAAATGTAAAACAAGCTAACAGAATTCAGAAAGGAAGAGAAAGAGAAAAATCTTTAAATAAAAGTGACATTGTAAATGGTGATGGAAAGGAAGAGAAAAAAGGATAAAAATATAGTGGGGCTATATTGAGGAGAGTGAGCAAAATAAAATGAAAATTTAAAAAAACTGAAATTGAGATAAATTTATAGACACAGAAGACAAAAGATATCCAGTATGTCCACATAAAGGAGAACAGGAGTAAGTGGTAAAGAAAAAAATATTCAAAGTAGAATTCAAGGACACTTCATTTACAAATGAAAAAATACTTGAATCTACAAGGTAGAAAGGTCATTCATCAAGATGCAAGAATAGGCCCATACATATCAACATAAAAAAATCTTAATGTTAAGAGGAAACAGTTGCAGAACAATGTGTGGTTAGCATCATTTCTTAAAACATAGAAATATGCAAAGCAATACTACTGTACTTATTATGTATAAGAGGTGGTAAAATATTTAAATTAAAACAATTATTACAATAAAAGACACATTTCTTAGACTGAAAGGATGTGTTTGAGGGGGAATAATGGCAACATATCTTTCACTGTAACACTTTTCCATGTTTTTGAGACAGGGTCTCAGTATGTAGTTCAGACTGGCCTTGAACTCATTATGTAGCCCAGGCTGGCTTCAAACTTGTGGTGGGTGATCTTCCTAGTGGGATTACAGCCATGTGCCACCATGTTGGCTGTCATACTTTTTTTTTTTTTTTTTTTTGCAGTACCAGGGATTGCATAATTTTTTTTTGTTTAAACATTCATGCATTTATTGATCACCATTCACTGACCAACTGTTTATGGAAATTTCTGTTAAATCAAAACATCATGTTATTCACCAGATCTGGTACCATGCAACTTCTTCCCCAAAGTTAAAGCAACCATGAAAGGTGAGTATTTTGAATTGCTTCGGGACACTGAAGGAGCTACATTTTGCAACTAAAGCCTACTCATGAAAAAGTAAGTGAGTTTGAGGGAAGTATTTTTGAGGGAGATCAATGGCAATATGTAACTCTCTATAATAATTAAAAAATAAACATTCATATTTTTATCATACCAGGTACATGCAGAAAAACTATGCAAACAATGATGTCAAGAATTCATACCAAATTCAAGAGGGTAATTACTCTAGAGAAGATTATAGAGAGAGGATTACAGAGAACTTTAACTCTAATTGTAATATTTTCTTTTGAAAAATGAAGCAAATATGGCAAAAGATTATGACTTGCTAAGAAGGTGGTAGGCACACAGGTATTTGTCAAATTTTTTCTGTATGCCAACATCATCCTATGAGCATGGCAGGTACATCACTTTATTTATTTTGTTTTGGTACCGGGGACTGAACTGACGACCTTGTGCTTGGCAGACAGGTGCTTACACAACTAAGCTAAATCCCCAGCCCCACATGTCCCCATGGGATGGGCATTACCATTATCTCCATTTCACTGATGAGGATACTGAGGTGAGGGAGGTTAAGAGACCTGCAGAGCAGGTTAGTGGTGTTGGAGTTTGAGACAAGGCCTTCTACCTCCAAGCCTGTGCCTGTAGGTAAAATAACTAGAACTATTTTTGTTTGGGAAAGAAACTAACAGATCAAGTTTATTACTGACTGGGCCAAATGCCCCTCCTCACAATTCTCAAGAAACATCTTGAGTCACACTCGTTCCGTCCACACAAGCAAATCAAAGCAGGACCAAGACTGTGCTTTTGTTTCCTTGGGGCTTTGCACAATTCCCAGCACATAATCAAACACAGGTGAAGAGCACCTGCCAGTGTGGTGAGTAAAGTGTACATGGAGCTTTATTCAGAAGAAGTAGTAATTCTATTATGAACAGCTTCTGGGATAGGACTCAAAGAGCTATCACAGTCATGAGTTCGATCCCCAGTACCAAAAAATAAATAAATAAATAAGGATTTGAACATGGCCCTCTGTGAACACCCATCTTTCAAATGAATGACCTTGAGGCTGTATATTTCTTTTCTGGCCCTATATTCTTCACCTCTTCTTTATATATACAGCATTCCCCAATTTTTTAAATCCATTTTATTTCAAGAAGAAAAACTAAAAACAAAAACAAAAAATAGAAGAAAAAAATTAAAAATAAATTTTAAGACATTTCAATTGGGGGTAACAATGGTACATACACTGCACACTGTCATCTCCAAATCATTCACCCAGAGCACAAGACATCTATATTCAATTGTCTGAACAATACCAGCACAAATCTTTCTCTTCAGTGAACTCAGAGGAATCAGTAATATAACTATCTTAACTAGTTTGTATACACACATTATAATACACACATATGTGTTACGTTGTATCATTTGGCTTCTTATACTACTGAGCCAATAGGATGTTTACACCTGTGTGTCTTATTTATTTCACTAATAAGTATGGCCTCAAGCTGCATATATTTACCTATAAAAGTCTCTATTTTATTCTTAAGGTTGAGTAGTACTCCATTGTACAAAAATATCACTTTTTAAAAAATCAATTCCTCAGTTGATGGGCATTTAGGTTATTTCCAAGATCTGGCCACTACAAACTGTGCTTCTATAAATACAGGTGCACATATATTTTTGTGGTATGACATTTTTAATTCTTTTGGGAAGATACCCAGAAGGGGACTAGCTGAGTTGAATGCGACCTCCAGTCCTAGTTTTTATAGGACTCTTCACACTGATTTCCACAGTAGTTGTACCAGTTTGCATTTCACAGCGGTTGCACCAGTCTCCACCAACAATGGAGAAGGGTTCCTTTATCCCCACAGTCCTTCCAGCATTTGTTACTGGTTGATTTCTTGATAGTATCCATTCTTTCTGGGATGAGGTAATTTGCATCTCTTGAATGAACAGCGATGGTGAACATTTTTTCACATATTAATTTGTTGTCTTTCTTCATCTGATAAGTATGTACTCATCTCAGATGCCTATTTTGGGGTTGCATCTTTAAATCTAGGAGGACTGATTTTTTTTTTTGTCCTTTTGAGAAAAGGTCTCACTATGCAGTTTAGACTGGCTTTGAGCTCACTTTGTAGCCCAAGCTGGTCTTGAACTTGCAACGATTCCCTTGCCCCAGAGTTCTTTTATGTTCTTGATAGTAATCCTTTTTCTCCCACTTTGTGAGTTGTCTCTTCATTCTGTTGGTGGTTTCTCTTGCTGTGCAAAAGCTTTTCAGGAGGGTGAGAGCCCCATGGTCGATTCTTTGTGATAGCTCCTGTGTAATCCGGGCTTTATACATAAAGTCTTGGCCTACATCAATGTCTTCAAGAGTTTTATCAACTCGATCTTCCTGCAGATTTAACGTTTCTGTTTTAATATTAAGATCTTTGATCCATTCTGATTTTAGCTTAGTACATGGTAAAAGATATGGGTCCAGTTTTAATCTTTGGCATGTGTAGGGCCAGTTTTTCTAGCACCATTTATTAAAGAGGTTATTTTTCTTCCAGTGAATGTGTTTGGCACCTTTGTCAAAGATAAGGTGGCTGAGTGTGTCTGCATTTGTTTCTGCATCTTTTAACCTATTCCACTGATCGTCAGGTCTGTTTTCTTTTGCCAGTATCATACTGTTTTTATCACAGTAACTTTATTGTGTAATTCAAGTCAGGGATTGTGATGTTCCCATCTTGTCTTTGTTGCCTGGGATTGCCTTTGCTATTCTAGGTCTCTTCTGGTTCCAGATGAATTTTAGGATTTTTCCTTAATTATGTGAGGTATACTATTGGAATTTTGATTGGGATTGTGTTAAATCTGTGTAACAGTTGTGGAAGTAAGGCCATTTTTACAATATTGGTTCCTCCTATGTAAGTGCACAGACTATCTCTCCATTTTGCAATATCCTCTTCAATTTCTTTTTCAGAGTGCTAAGGCAGGAGGATCACTTGAGCTTGGGAGTTCTAGATCATCCTGGACAATATAGGAAACAAAAAATAGGTCTGGTGGCACATATACTTCTATAATTCTAGCTACTCAGGAGACAGAGGCAGGAAGATTGTAAGTTCAAGGCCAGCCTGGGCACCTTAGTGAGATGCTGCATCAAAACAAACAAAAAGGGATCTAAAGAGTGTAGCTATGTGGTCAAGTACTTACATGCATTAAGGCCCTGGGTTCAGTCCCCATGGTGTGCATGGGGAGATTCATTGTGGGAATATTTTCTATAATATTTAAAACTTTTTTGTGTTAAAGCTCAAACCAGGTATCTTATTAGCACACTGATAAGCAGTGCAGACATGTCTGGTATTCACCTAGAAGAATCAGATTTCTTGTTTTCAACAAAGGCCTAAAGCCAACTCTGCATCAAAGAGTAGTCACAAAGAACAGGCTCTTCGATTTCCATCACAAGCCAGAAATAAATTCCTACATGCTTGTGTGGAAGGGACAGTTGGCCACATACTGCTTTTTGTTTTATTTTTTCAGGCACAGTCATACATACAAACTATAATCACTGTAGGTAATATAATTTTCTAAATAAAAATATACAAAAATTATAAACAATGTTCAACTTCACAATATGATAGCAGAAAATATCAAAGATTTTCCACTCCTAAGATTTCAATTTTGATCCATCTAATAACCACTCTTTGCTTGCACATTCTTCATAGCACCAGAAGATGGCAGCAGTTAGCTTCACATACGCTGGAGGAATGATTTCATAAACTGTGGGAATTGCACCACAAGGGGGCAATAATAATAAACTCACCGGTAGTAAGTAATAGGTTTTAAATAATTTTCTAAAACCTGTGTTCTAAAAATGTACTTCAGGTATCAACTGCAGACTTCAGTTTCTCCTAAGAGGAGGAGGGAGCAGGGAACAACTGGGTTTTCACAAGGCTTGAAAATCCTCCACTTGTCTCTAGTCAAAGCCCTCTTCATTCCCTAAATCAGCTATTTTAATCTTCACCATCTTATGCACACTCACTTTATCTTCAACCCCTATTCTCTCCCTCTGCTGACTTCTCTCTTAGTCACTGAAAGTATTCAAATTGTTCAAATCTTTCTGCCTGCACACACATGCACACACTTCTAATCCCCCTCCCCCACACTGTTTTTTGGTTGGGGGGAGCGGCACTTAGGACAGAACCCAGAACTTTTGCACTGAATTGCATCTCTAGTCTTTTAAAAAATATTTTATTTTGGCTGGGGATTTAGCTCAGCGGCATAAGCACCTGCCTTGCAAGCGCGTAATCGTGAGTTCAACCCTGGTACCGATTAAAAAAATTTTTTTAAATTTTGAGGCAGGGTCTCACTGTTTAAGCTAGGATTGAACTTGTGTTTTGTTGTTGTTGTTTTTAGTTTTTTGAGACAGGATCTTGACATGCAATTCAGACTGACCTTAAACTCATATGTAGCTGAGGTTGGTTTCCTACTCACTGAGACCCTCCTACCTCAGCCTCCCCAGTGACGGGATTACAGGTGTGAGCCACTATGCCCAGAAGTCTCACATTTGTGATCCTCCTGTCAGCTTACTGGTGTGCATTGTGGTGTGTACCACAATGCCTGGCCCTTTCCTTCTGTTCTAATGATCATAATTCATTTTAAAATCCCAAGTACACACAGTAGAGGGGTGTGTGTGTGCATGCGTGCAGGTTATAGTCAGATGTATCTGATAGCTTAATCAGGCATGTAAACGTGTTGGCTAGAGCTCTAATCAGGAAGCCAACACTCCAGAGGCAGTGACCAGAATGAAGTGCTTTTATATTCCTTCTATCAAGACCTAATTGATTTTCTAGCATTTTTTTTTTCTAGAAGTGGGGATCAAACACAGAACCTCATGCACACAAGTATCTAAGCATTCTACCACTGAGCTACATGCCCTGCTCCATTTCTGAGATTTTGTTAACGAGAAAATTGGGATTTTAGGCCATGCCTAGTAGCTCATACCTATAATCCCAGCACTCGGGAGGCTGAGGCAAGAGGATTGCTGGGAATTTGAACCCGGTTTGGGCTACATAGTAAGTTCAGGACCAGCTTGCAGCATGAGTGAGACCTCAAAAAAAAAAAAAAAAAAAATTTTATTGATGAAATTTGATAAAATTAAAGGTATTTAAGATATGTGGGTTGGCTAAATTATATTTTATACCCTTTCAGGAAGAATGCGTAAGAACCAGTTGGAGCTACAATCTTTCTCCTTAAGGAAGTGGCTAGCCCAAGCTAGTCACTGTAGACTATGGATTTTCAAACATCAAGGAAGTTCAGATCACCTGAAGGGCTTGTTGAACACAGGTGTTGGACCCAACCCTCTGAAATTCTCTCTAGGACACTGAGTCCTGCCTGGAAGAAAGCATGGCCTAAAATTATATAAGAGACTTTGAAGACTGTGTAGAGGAGCCTGAGCTTTCAGTTGACCTGTACGTGATGACACGGTCACTACACCACAGGCTTGCAGGTACACAGTGGCGATGTTGAGGAACACTCAGAGGAATCAATCGTCTACAGAGGAACTTCAGCAACTTCTGGTTGAGCAACAGAGAATGGCTGCTGAGGAGCTTTCTGAAGAGGAGGAGTATCAACAATCAGTGCAGTAAAGTTCTTCAGAAAAGAAGAAAAACCTGAGAAACTGGACAAAGCTACACACATTTATAGAGATGACTCACTCAGAAAGAGAAAAACACAATCACTGTTTTCACTTGCTTAAAGACACTGTAATGTCATAGTATAGAACAATGTTAAAAAAAAAAAAAAGAAACAACCTTATAGTAGCTTTTAGTTCTGAAAAGGCTGAGACCTACTGAGCCAGAAGCAGTCCTAATGGGCTACAGATTCTCCCCAGGAAAGAAAGGACACCAAAGAGCCAGACTCCTGATATTCTTAGGGAAAGGGACTCTTCTTCTACATGATAACCACTTCCATTTCATCTTCCCTTTCAGCAAACCAAAGATGTTTACCTGAATAGTGAGTACAGTATGAATCTGTTGTTTCTGGTAAACCAGGCACATTTTATAACTTTTTGGTTAACACACTAGGAAAATTATTGGTGTTTCTGGTAAACTATGTACTTTATACAACCTTTTTAAAAAAATTATGAACAGGGTAGTTAAGGGGTGCTTCAGGAGGTTTGGAACTCATTATGGGTATTTCTACTATTTCTTATGGGAAAACAGTCTTGACTGATAGCCAACTTGAGTAACAACCAGTCCTAGAGCACAAATTGAGTTTATAAGCTAAGGGTCCACTGCAGACTTAATTTTTATTTTTTTATTTTAGTTTTAATTTTTTGGTCTTTTTATACAGGGTCTCACTATACCTAGGTTGGCCTCGAACTCAGCAATCCTCCCGCCTCCAGGTGTGTGCCACCAAGCCCAGCAATTTTTATCTCTTAACTTCAACCTGATCTTTTTTTTCTTTTAACTGAAATAAATGATGCATTTACATTTAATGTAATTTTCAACATGTTTGGGTTTCAACATGGACCAGCTGTTGCCATGATATACCCCCCCACCATCTCCTTCAGAATACATGCACGTAATCCTTTAGCTTCTCAGAGTAGGGGTAGTAAACAGCTCTCAGCTGAGCTTCTTTCAAGACTTTCAGGTAGAGAGAACAGCTCTGCTCAAGATCATGTCCTTTTGTAGGGCTGGGTGTGAGGGTGGGAATCTGCATCTACTGACTGGACAATAAGGGGTAAAAAGGTATGGACTTTGCAAGGTCATTCCAGCTCCAGAGCTCCCCATAGGACTTACAGACTCTCGTACCACTGCACTGCAACTTGACTTCTCCCTCTGGCCTCCTCCCCCCTTCTACTCTTCATAGACGTTATTCCCAAGAGACCACCCTGATAAACTTGCTCCAGGCAGATTCAGTCTATGATATCTATCATCTCACTATTTACTTTCCATTTATTCCAACTGGTGTGTTGCTTTATTTACTTGCCTTCTTTTGTAACAAGTATTCTTTTATTCCATCTTTTCTATATTAAGGAAATGACACACTTTTTCAGTGCCAGAGGTTATCACAGAAGTAAATATACATCCATGAATTATCAAAGTCTAAAGTTAGCAGGGTGCCAGGCAGAGAACAAGTCAGTGTCTCCAGAGAATCAGCCATGCTGGAACCTGGGGGACCAACCAAGAAAGCAACGAACCTTCCTGGTAAGCACTGTGAGCTGCAGGAGCACCAGGGAGAGAATGTCAGTGTCTCCTGTGAGCCCACCACACGACCCCGCTTAGCAACGGGATAGTTTCAAGGTCAACTGGAGTTGATAGCAACTAAGGTACATAAAGCAACTAAATGCTTGTTGAGTTGATTATGCAGACCTGGAGCCAGAGGTCTGAGCATCTCTTGGGAGGATGACAATATGCAATACAGTGAATATGGGGTATTTCCTTCTAGCTTGTCTTTGAAAGCAAATATTGTTTTCACTGTTTTGCTTTATTCTGATTGTTTTGCTCTATTCAATATTCTATTTTGAAAGGTTTGATAATGTTCTCTTTTTTGATTTGATTTTGCCATACTTGATTGAATAGGCATTTATTGTGAAGATAACAAGGGATACTATGGAACCTATTATTGTCATCCTAGTATCTTGCCCTGAAGTTCTGTATCAATTTCACTGCATTGTTTCAATTGGCTTTGTTCTATCTTGTTTTGTTATATTTTACTACCTTCAAAATAAGAAAAAAAAAGTAAATTAAAAATTTTTTTCTATCTTTGAGACATGGTTTTGCTATGCTGGCCTTGAATTCACTTTGTAGTCCAGGGTGGCTTGAACTCGCAGCAATCCTGCTTCAGCTGGGATTACAGGTGAGCAACACCATGGCAGGCTATATATCTAATTGTTATTCTAAGTACATCTTATAAATGGAATTATATAATACTTGTCCTTTTATGTGTGGCTTATTTCACTGAGCATAATGTTTACAACTGTTTATCCATGTTATAGCACATATCAGAATTTCATTTTTTTTTTTTACTTTTTATCGGTACCGGGGATCGAACTCATGACCTCCTGCTTGCAAGGCAGGTGCTTATGCCGCTGAGCTAAATTCCCAGCCCCCCAGAATTTCATTCTTTTTAAAGGCTATATTCATATTTTGTTGTATGTGTATACAAGCTGAATACCCCTTATCTGAAATCACTGAAATCATTAGTATTTGAACTCAGAGTTTTTCATATTTGGGGATATTCGCACAGACTTTATACATAAAAGATCTATAGCTGGAAAGTCTGAAATTAGAAACACTATGAAATCTGAAACTTTTTGAATACTGTTTCAGTACACAAAAAGTTTTGGACTTTGGAGCAGTTGGGTTTCCAAGCATTTTGGATTTTGGGTTGGGGTGCTGAACTTAAGAATACCATGAACATTGGTTTCTAAGTATGTGTTTGAGTTCCTGCTTTAAATTTTTTTATATCTAGAGGAAGAACTTCTGGATACTATGGTAATTCTATGCTTTACATTTGAAATTGGGTATGGTCGCTACACCTGTAATACTAGCACTTGGGAGGAGGAGGCAGGAAGATCACCATGAATTTGGGGCCAGTCTGGGATACATAGTGAGTTCAAGGCCAGCCTGAACTGCATAGCAGAACTCTGTCTCAAAAAAGATAAAAAAAAAAAAACAACAAAAAATCCCCACACATTGAGGAATTTCCAAACAGCTCTCGAAGTTTTTTATACATTATAATTCTCTATTGAAATTATCCATTGTTTTATTTCCTCTATAGGTTTTTCTATTTAGGTGAATATGAAGTTCTTTTTGAATGACTCTATTATCCAAATCATTTATTGACGTACTTTTAGTGTCTATGTTAATCTCTAGGTTTCTGGTCATGTAATCTTGATTTTTAGCAATCCTTGTAATTTTTTTCTTTCATGCAATGGCTCCAGAGTTTCCCTTCCCTCTACAAGGCAGATGTAATGATAGCTGGTCATCTTAACCCAATTATGAACTGTGCAGAGTTGAAGCTAGGTTGTAACTCTGGTAAACCTCAAGCTATTTTGGCTTATCCTCATTCTGAGGGCATATCCCTCTGGGCTTTTAACTGAAAATCATTACACATAACTTTAATCTGTATTTTATAAAACCACTGAAGTGCAAAATGTCTGCTTTACCTTTCCTTTGTTTTCTTTTCCCCAGCAGCTGGGGATTGAACCCTGGACCTTGCACATGCCAGGCAAGTGCTCTACTATTAAGCTATATTCCCAGCTGCTCTGCCTTTCAATGAAATTTTATCCTCCCATTCTCCTGGTCCCCAGAAATTGGCAGATATTCTGGTGGGATACATGAGGTAGCCCTAGTTTTCTAACAAAGGCTCTGCCAGTTTCTTGCTCCCAGCAACAGCTCTGTGACAATATATAGTTTTGGGTTTTTTTTTTTCCCCCTCTTTTTTGTCTTTTTGAGACAGGGTCTTGCTATGCAGTGCAGGCTGGCCTTGAGCTCACTTTGTAGCCCAGGCTAGTCTTGAACTTGCAATGATCCTCCTGCCTCAGCCTCCCATGCTGGGATTACAGGCGTGAGCCATCACACCCAGCTCAGCAGTATATAGGTAAGTTACTTAACTGGGATATTTCTGAGAAATACATGGTTAGGTGGCTTCCTCATTGTGCTAACATCATAGAATGCACTTACACAAAGTTAGATGATATAACCTGCTAAACATAGAGGCTTTATGGCATATATCATCATGTATGTGTTCTTTGTTGACTGAAAATGACATTATGTGGTGCATGATTATAGTTCTGCTTCTGAGACACTCCCCACCTTTGCTGCTGTTGTTGTTGTTGTTTTGAGACGGGTCTTGCTATGTACCTCAAGCTGGCCTTGAACTCACTATGTAGCCCAGGCTAGCGTTGAACTCATGATGATTCTCCTACCTCATGCTCTGAAGTGCTGGGACTACAGGTAGGTACCACCACCGCTGGCCTTCTCTGACCCTTTTGTCCTGCTCACAATCAACACATTTACTTACACAGGGTAAAGGAGATTAGGAAATTCAGCTCATCATTCTGAAATTCGTTAGCTCACATTTACTTTTTGGTTAGCCCTTCAGGTTCTCAGCTCAAGAGCCTAGCATACCAGGTTTCCCACTTCTGATTGGACTAGGACTAGATTTTTAGTTCCATACCACCTTAAAACTGTATTTCAGGGCATATATCTCTAAGAAAAAGCAGCTATACAAACTAAGCTCACTGTTAAAACCAAACTCACTGTCCTCAAATTTCACCATCTTCCAAATCTTTTTTTTTTTTTTTTTTTTGGTACCAGGGATTGAACGCCCGATTGTGCGATTGCAAGGGAGGCACTAACGCCGCTGAGCTAAATCCCTGGCCATCTTCCAATTCTTGATCAAGTTATTCTTCACTATCACGTTAGGTCTTTTAAGCTTTAAATACACTTTTTTTTTTTTTTTAATCGGTACCAGGGATCAAACTCACGACTGCGTGCTTGCAAGGCAAGCGCTTATGCCACTCAGCTAAATCCCCATCCCCTTTAAATACACTTTTAAAATATTTTTTTTTTCTGGTTAGTTCTAATTCCATAGTTCCTATGCATAGTATATCTTACCATACTATCCTTAGTATTACCGGTTATGGAAGGTTTACAAAACATAGTTCCAAATGCAGACTAACTGCAATTGTTGCCAGCCTTAGAAAAATGATGTATTTTAGACTTAGAAAGCTTTTTCATTATTTTCAAGTTTTATTAAGTATCAAATTATATTTCAATTAGATTCTGTTTCTATTTCTTATAAATTAAGTTAAAAGGAAATTAAATTAAAGTGAAAAATGAGGCACTTCAACTATAATTCACTTATGACAGAATATGGACCAATATGTACCTTACATTTTATTATATCAATACAAGATACTTTCAATTAAATTCATTTAATTTTGGCTTAATCTCCTAGAATAGTACTTTTAAAATCAACAGAAGAGGCTAATAGGTCTTCCTGGAAAGGGAGCTGGTGAGGATATACTTTTTTCATTCAAATATATTTGGATTCTCTTAAAGATGTGTAATACACATAACCACATTAAAGGCACTTAGAAGTCTCCAGGAACGTCAGCTGTTTATTTTTTTGTCTAACTCTATGTTTCCACATATATCTGACCAGGAAAATATTCTATCCATGGATTTTCTTTTCACTATTGGGGATCTAATCCATGGCCATGTTGGGCTGAGGAAGCATTCTTTTGGAAGGGAATAAACATTTAAAATAGTTTTGGTAAACTGTATGTTATTGTAATTGATTATATAACTCCTGCTCCTTTCTTCTTCACTGAAGGTGAACAGATAAGAGTTGTAGATTTTTTGTTAGCTTTATCGGACTGTAACTTCCTCTGTTAGTTTCTTCTGACACAGAGTAGCAGGAAGAATATGAACTTTACATAGAGACAGAATTGGGCCAAATTTTGACTCCATTGTCTCTTTTTTCTGGGTCATATTTCTGCATTTATAAAATGGGTTTGGGGATATTTCATAGTATTATTTTAGCTATGAAATTAACGCGTAAAGAACCTTGTACATCAACTGGCCCCAAAGATTTCTCTTACCTTAAAATTTCTGAAGAATCTGGAATGGCCAACGGAAACAGACATATTATTGATATCTTTAAATCTTGATTTGGGACCCTTTTTTTACTAATTCATTCCTGTTTTTTAGTGATTTTTACCTTTCCCATTTAAGAAACTATCATACTCCTGAATAATATTTTGTTCTTGTTTTTAATCCTGGCTGATGGAATATGTAATGTTGAACTGGTTTTTATGTTTTAGAACTCTGGAAAATCTTAGGTTTTCATGTATATCCCTATAATACTTCCTATTGTAATATTTCTCTGTGATTACTCATTTTTCTCCCTTCAAACTATAAATTCTTCTTTTTTTTTTTTTTTTGTTGTTGAGACAAGGTCTCTCTATACTGTTCAGGCTGGCTTTGAGTTCACTTTGTAGCCCAGGCTGGTCTTGAACTTGCAATGATCCCCCTGCCTCGGCCTCCCAAGTGATGGGATTACAGGCATGTGCCACCACACCCAGCTATATAACTATAACTTCTATAAAGTCAAGAGTTCTTCTTCCTTTGATATATATATATATATATATATATATATATATATATATATATACCTAGCCTAACTAGTATGGGTAAAGTCATATTCAATACATACAGAATCTTTAATAGGCTATAATCACTAGTATCTCAAAATCATTATTATGAAAGGTATAATTCTAAGCCAGGTACCATGTCACACACCTATAATCTCAGCTAGTCAGGAGGGTGAGGCAAGAGGATCACAAATTTGAGGCCAGCCTGGGCAACTTAGCAAGACCCTATCTCAAAATAAAAAATAAAGGGCTAGAGATGTAGCCCAGTTGTAGACTGCTTACCTGCATGCATAAAGCCCTGGATTTAATCCTTAGAACCAAAACAAACATACAAACTAAAACATACATACACACATATAATTCTACGGACTGGGGGTGTAGCTCAGAGGGAGAGCTTAGCATGCCAGGTCCTGGGCTTAAGCCTCAATACCACAAAACAAAACAAAATAAATATATTCTAAATAAATAACCTAAAATACTTTATCTCAGAATTTTAAAAATATTTATATATTAGAAGCTGCTGACAGAAATCAAGGAGTTTAAATTTACTTGAAATCCTAACACATTTAATATGTGTAAGTGCCATGGAACCAACACTTTCTGCTAAAAATCTTTGACTTGAACAGCATGATTTTCCTGACACATACTAAATATATAGGAGAGAAAATGAATAGCAAATATATGCTTTTAATATAAAATTCAGTATTTGAGAATGAGTACTTATTAAAAAGACATGCTCCAGAAAGCTTGCTTATCAGTAACACTTATATTCTAAATGTTAAAAACTCATCTGATTAGGGTAAACTGAAGTTCAAATATATCTGAAAGCCAGAAACTGTGTAATGAGGATGCTTCCACATTAACTTATTTGTAGTGCATAATATTTATATTTTTGCATACTGGATATTTCAAGATGAGGAGTATCCTTAACTTAGTCATCAAAAAGCCAGCATGTTCAGTACAACGTTCATGTGAAATTAACTTTTATTTTTGAAACTTTGTTAGTGAATAGTTAGTTGTTAGTGAATAGTTAGGTATTAACTATAGTGTGTTAAAAAGAAACCAGAAAATTACAAATACTTACTATTATTTTCTTACAGTCTTTTCCTCTGCATAGTTCTGTATAGGTAGAATATTGCACATATATAATCCAGCTTCCAACAAAGACCGCCAACCAGGAAAAGAAAAGATATTTCATCCGAACATACGAGAAGCGAGCCTGGGAGTAAAAGAGCACATAACAATCATTCATTCAGCACCAAGTCAGCATTCACTGACCTAGAAGTCATTTCCCTTTTCTTAGAATAACACAGTATATACTAGGCTTTCATATGGCAATTGTAGAACAAAGTGCACTTTCACCAAGACCAAACAGCACTGGTCTTAGAAAAGGAAGTTCCTTGGTCCTGCCAAGAAAAAAAAAAAGGAACAAAATATCCTTTTAGATGTATACCCTTTCAAAAGCCACCATCATCAAAAGCTACTTACTAAACACAAGCACATGTATCATACTACAGTGTAACATCAGGTAAAGGAAGATACGATCTATTTACTAAGAGCTTACAAAAGACTCAGATAAGAATTTAAAGGTCTTTATGAATAATCATGTAAAAATTTTTTTAAAAAAGTAACAACAGGGCCAGGGATATAGCTCAGTATCACAAGTACCTGCCTGGCAAGAGCAAGGTCTTGAATTCAATTTCCAGTTTAAAAAAAAAAAAAAAAAGACACAAGAACAAAGAATCTGGTTATTTGTCTAATTTCTCATTGTTGAAACTAGAATAAAAAATCAAATTCCATAGTCATTGCTATTTTTCTATTGTATGCACCAGAGATTTAGGTTCCCTCTATTCAGCCAACCAAATGATTGGAGAAGAAAAATTAAGATTTATTAAGAATAAATCACAGTACTCAGTTGGGCATATTGGTTCATGTCTATAATTCCAGTTTGGGAGGTAGCGATAGGAGTATAAATTCAAGTCCAGCCAGGGCAACTTAACCACTTGGTGGTTCAAAATATAGGCTAGGGAGTGTGGCTCAGTGGTAGAGTTCTTGCCTTACATGTACAAGGCCCTGAGTGCATGTCCCCAGCACCACAAAGAATAAAACAAAAAGGGTTGGGCATGTGGCTGAGTGATA
Organism: Cavia porcellus; assembly: GCF_034190915.1. NCBI lineage: Eukaryota > Metazoa > Chordata > Mammalia > Rodentia > Caviidae > Cavia > Cavia porcellus. Next base: position 114,574,190 of record NW_026947484.1, read on the forward strand.
CAGCAACCTTGGCTTTGGTCCCTGGGATGGAAAAAAATAAATTATTCCTTGCATGTCAACTTGCAAAGCCACACAATAAGATCCTCTTTGTATTGTTTTGCCTCCAGTGCTCTGATATCTAATTGAAACTTAGTCCATCAACCGATACCAAACAGTTTAATCTTTAGAAGTGACAGTTCAACATAATTTGACGTTCATTTTTTGGATCTGGAGAGCAACTATGGAGAACTATAGAGAGAACTGAGCAGAATAAATTAAAGATGCATAAACAAACAATGAAAAGCTACTTTTGCTTTTACAATCACAAGCCAGTTTCTCACATTGGGAAACAGTAGGACACTGTGAGCACTGTGAGTAGGCAAAGAAAGCAGAGAGATGAAAGAGCCATAAGTGCACCTGCAGAAAACAATGAGTAGAAAGGAAAAAGAGTCAGAAAATACTGAATTCTTTTGGCCCTATTTGGGGTTTAGCTATCTGTTATGGAGGGGTTAACAGATGGTAAATCCCAAAAGCTTGAGTACAATGAGTTCATAGTTACATGCCAGGTCTTTGAGATTTATTAAAAATCTAAATGGTGTTTAATGCAAAACATTTTTGGGTAGCTTTAAATGAATCAAATAAAAGGAAAATTCAGATAAACACATTAAATCAAATAAATGAGAATGAGATATATACTAAGGGGCTTGTTTGAAAGACATTCAAGATTATTTGGCTCTAAGAGGTCTATTCCTCATATAGAAACTGGTTTGTATTAGTATTATGAGGTTTAGATGAAGTGACAAATTACTATAGAACACAAGCACCATCCACAGCCATACCACCCTGAATGCACCTGATCTTGTCTGATCTCAGAAGCTAAGCAGGGCTTAGTTGGCATTAAGATGGGAGAACACAAGCACATTGTTGGGCACATGGTAAATATTCAATGAATGTTAGCTAAGTCAACTTGCAAGTCACTAACGGGGGAGGTCAACAATGCTGGGCCACACATATAGCTCAGCAACAGGGCACCTGCCTGGCAAGTACAAGATCTTCAGTTTGATTCCCAGTTCCAAAACAAATCAAAACAAAACACCCATTTAAAAACAATGCTGTCGGGGCTGGGGATTTAGCTCAGCGGCATAAGCCTCTGCCTTGCAAGCAGGCAGTCGATCCCTAGTACCGATAAAAAACGAAAAAGACAAAAAAAAAAAAAAAAAACCCCCAACAATGCTGTCACTGGCTATTGTTTTTTTTAAAGACTTGCCAGAAAGAAAACCAAATCTGAATCTGATCAAGTCTCTAACTGCAAGTACCAGCTTCTAGGAAACACTGGAGACAGACATAAGGGACACTTAAGGAAACGACAGGATGAGGCAAAGTGTAGGCAGTGGGAAACTGCAATATAAGTAACTCAGTTTCTTCAACAAAATACAATTGGGAAAAAGATAGGAAACCTAAGTATTTAGAAAACATTTAAGAAACATCAAATAGTTATAAGCTGTGAATTTTTTTGGAGTCCTGATTCAAATGAAAAATGGTAAAACAGGACATTTGTGAGACAATCGAAAATTTGAAGAATGACAGAATACTTAATGATATTAAGAGATTATTTTAATTTTTAGGTGTGATTATGGATCTGTAGTGATATTTAAATGTTTTGGTTTTCTCTGTCTCTGAATGAGGTACATTTTCCCATTTCCTCTAGCATACATTACAACTGACGAACACCTTGTGAGCTGACTTGCCTGATGAGTATTGGTCATGATATAGAAAGCCAAAAATTGTGTAAAAGAAGTTAGATTAATGATGTTCCCAGCAAGGTGCTGGGAATCATCATTATGGACATAATGACAAACACAGACCACATTATTCCAGCAGGCCATGGAAAACTGCTGTGCTTTGGGGGATAACACAAAATAATATAAGGACACTGACATGTTTTTTAATATCTGCAATACTGTGCCTTACATTTTAAAATAATGACTAAAGAAAAAAACAGCCATCTATAACTATTAACTAATTTTGTTTCTCCCATGTAGCATTCACTAAAATGTAGCTAGTGGTGCGTTCTATACCAATCACCTAGACAATCTAGTCTCTCATTAAGAAATATAGTCTGACATTTTTGTTATGTTGAACTATCCAAAATTACTGCCTAACAGCCTTTTTTATTTTGCTGATTTTGTGCTTAGCTACTAATGGTATCTACTTTATTCCAAATTATGCTCTGGAAAACCATGATCACAATTTCAGTAAATACGCCACAGCAGTGATTCTCAACAGCAGTCAATTTTGCTCCCTGAGGAAAAATTTTTGGTTTCATGACTAGGGATTACTACTAGAATCTTGTGGGTAGAGGCCAGAGATCCTGTGAAACAACCCTAGCAGCAAAGCATAACCAAGTCCAGACAGTCAGTGGCTCTGTTTAAGAAACTATTATTGTCACACCATAAAATGACAACAAAAAGTATGAGGTTGAAATAATCAAATTTGTAAGACATTACTATTATACTTTAAACTAGCTGGAAATGAATAAACTATAATTTAAAAAAGTTTGGCATCCATATAGAAATAACAGAACTACATAGTTTTTTGACTAAATTATTATACATCTTTTATTATAAATAAAAATCACTGAAGATGGAAAATATGCATATAATAAAATGAAGTCCCACTTATAAACAGTTCTGCTTTTTTTTTTTTTTTGAAAAACAGATTCATGCTATTTAACCCATGGTGAGCCTAAACAATTCTCTGCCTCAGCTTCCTGAATGCTAGGATTGCAGATATGAGCCACTATCCCTACCTTTCTTCTTTTTAAATATTGTCTCAACTCACTATAATAACTTACTTCAGAACAAAACTAAAAATCTTTTATTTGTATAATTTACATTAAGTTTTGAAAATAGAAAGATATAATACTCCCAATTTCACTTAACACTATTCTCTTACCTGTTTCTTACATTCAACATCTTCCATAAATATTTAAAACATAAAAGTCCATTTACCCCTAAATGCAACTTACATAACTGTTCTTAATTTGGAGAATAGAGGAAGAAAATATTTATCATATCTTTACTTTTGTCCATAAATATTTTGCTTACATATTTACATTTATGGTAATAACACTTATGAAAAACTTGCTAGCTGTAAAAAAAAAATAGGAGGAAACAATTTAATAGGCCAAATATTTTCTGTATGCCGTAATAATTGCAAGTAAACTATATTTAGAACATATCCTGGTACCCTTACTTTAAGGCCTTCACTGCCAGTCAGAAACTCCTGGAACACCAACTGCTAAGAAGCTCTAAATGTATTATACTTAAACTGGTCTAATGATAATTTTCACAAAAAAAAAAAAAAAAAAGCTATGATATGCAGTCAAAACAACTTAAAAAGACTCTCATAACACCCCACAAAAGAAAAACACTGTTTTACTAAGTTAAAATAATGGGCTATAAGTGGCCGATACTCGTGATCCCAGCACTCAAGAGGCTGAAGCAGGAGGATCACTGTGAATCTGAGGCCACCCTATATAGTTAGTTCAAGGCTAAACTGAACTGCATAGCCTGTCTCAAAACAAAACAAACAAAAACCTTAAAATACTGGAAAGTCTTTTAAAAATTGACTCTCAGTATTTTTTGAGCATGAAAAATTACATTTATGACAAAACTTCCAATAAGAATTTCTTGTTAAAATATATTGTTAGTAGGCATTCTTAATCTAAGAAATGGATTTTTACATTTATAGAAAGAATCTTAGTGTCTACCAATTCTAAATTTCAAAAGACTCCATTTGTATGAATATATTCTGTTTTGATTTTGTGTGAATTCCTGAAATAAATTTTTTTTTCTGAAATAAAATTTGAACAAAGATCCAATGAGCATATAAGTCTCACCTTTTCTTTGAATGTTAGTCCCTATTATTCTTAGAGGCTGACAGCATAAAAAAATGCAAGAACACCTGGGGAATTAATTGCATGGGGTGAAAACCAAGCCTGTCTGTAGACTCATGAGTAAAATATTATTTCAAAGAAGTGTCAAAGTGTGGGAAAGTGCTCATGATATATTAAGTAAAAAGAATTTATTCTCAAAACACACGTGTGATAAGGCCAGGTGTTGTGGTGCAGGCCTGTAATCCTTGATGTCCAGGAAGCTGAGGCAGGAGAGCATAAAGTGGAGGCCAATCTGGGTTGCATTAAAAACAAAACAAAATTACTATGTTTCCAATTTGGCCTCCCCACTACTCCCTGCCCCATACTGGGGACTGAACTGAAAGCTTTTATACAGAGCTACATCCCCATTCCTTTTTTATTTTTATTTTGAGACAGAGTTTTGCTAAATTGCTCTTTCCCAGCAATTTACATTGGGCTTGAACCTGCCATCCTCCTGCCTCAACCACTCAAGAGTGCTTGGATTATAGGCATGTGTCACGTCTGGCTCAATTTTGCTTTTTTTAATTTAATTTAATTTTTTTTGTCTTTTTTGTTTTTATCGGTACCAGGGATCGAACTCACGATTGCCTGCTTGCAAGGCAGGCGCTTATGCCACTGAGCTAAATCCTCAGCCCCTCAATTTTGCTTTTTAAGAAGAGAAGAAAGAGACTAACAAACTTTAGAAACTTAAAGGAAATAAAAAAATGTCAAGGGTGGTTTTCTCAAAGGGTCAAGAGTAGTAGGACTATAAGTTTTTATCTTTTTTTATTAAATACACTTTGTAAAATTAATATATATCACCTTTCTAATCAGAACTGGGTCTCTCTATCTTTAATGTATTTAAAAATATATCCATAGAATCTAAAAATCTGGTCTACGGCCATACCACCCTGAACGCGCCCGATCTCGTCTGATCTCGGAAGCTAAGCAGGGTCGGGCCTGGTTAGTACTTGGATGGGAGACCGCCTGGGAATACCGGGTGCTGTAGGCTTAAAAAAAAAAAAAAAAAAAAAGAATCTAAAAATCTGTTTAGTGCTTTAGAAATTTTACTGTGACATATATAGAATTAAAGTATGTAAATATAGTTTAAATGCTAATTAGAAGAGAAGTAGACATACAACTACCACTTGAGACTAAGTGGAATATTCTAGTACCTTTACCTCTTCCCATATGCTCTTCCTCAATAAAGAGGTAATTAATTTCTTCCTGACTGCTCTAGTAATCATGGCTGTGCTTTTCTAAGTAGTTTAGCCACTCATAGTATATCCCTAAAATACAGAGTTTGATGTTGACTGCTCTTGAACTTTACATAAACAGATGCACACATATGTATTGTTTTAATTTGCATCCTCTCAGCATATATTGTGATTGATCCATGCTAATACATAAAGCAACCTGTTCATTTTCTCTGCTACACAGGCTCTACTGGTTTTTCTTTAAGACATGGTATCACTATGTAGCATAGGCTGGCATCCAACTTGGTGTGATCTTCCAGCCTTAGCTTCCCCCAGTGCTGGGATTACAAGTGTGTGCGCTACCATGTCTGGCAGTAAATTATTTTTTAAATTTATACATAATATGTCAATTTAAAAATGCATGCTTTTGAAGCTGTCAAAAAAAGGGAGGAGGTGGGCTGGGGATTTAGCTCAGCGGCATAGGCGTCTGCCTTGCAAACACACAGTTGTGAGTTCGATCCCCAGTACCAAAAAAAACAAAAGAAAAAAGAGCATATAATTTGGAGCTGCACTCTGAAGATACTCCATGTAACTCATATTCCATACAGTTCTTGGAAATTATGGATTTAGATGGCTTGGGGGAAAATATGAGAACATACATTTCAACCACATGCTGATGTGATGTTAGGTTTGGGATGATTACACAGCTGTGGTTCTAAATTGTACCAGGACAAAATCCGAATGTATTACACAGGAAGTGTCACAAAACTCCTGGGATGGGTGCAATTTTAGTTGAGCAGCCAATAAAGTAGAGTAGTCAATAAAGAAGTGACTTCTCCCAACAAGGTTGAAGCTTCGGCCAGGCACAGAACTGCAGACTTGTAATCTCAGCTACTTAGGAAACTAAGAGAGGAGGACTGTAAATTGATGCCAGTCTAGGCAATTTAGTGAGATCTTGCCTCAAAATAAAATAAAAAGGGCTGAGGATATCAGTGGTATAGTGCTTGCCCAGCACACACAAGCCCCTGGGCTCAATTCCCAGTGCTGAAACAAACAAACAAACACCAAAGTGTTAAAAGACTTTGAAATTCTTTCTTTCCGGATGCTTTAGAGAACACCGACTTTTCTTTTTTAATGTACTAGGGATTGAACTCATGACCTTGTGCTTGCCAGGCATGTGTTTGTGCTGCTGAGCTATATCCCCAGCCCAGACCTATTTTTTAAAAAGTATTACTAGAATTTTGAGGGGCTGGGGATTTAGCTCAGTGGCAATAAGTGCCTGCCTTGCAAGCAGGCAGTCGTGAGTTCGATCCCTAGTACCGATAAAAACGAAAAAGACAAAACAAACAAACAAACAAAAAAACCCAAAAAACAAGGATTAAAGTATTACTAGAATTTTGGAAAACACATATCTGTCACCATTATGACCTTGAAAACTTCTGATATTTTTTTTCCTTCTTTGTATTTTAATTTTTGTTTTTCAAACCACTTTATTTCAAAGGGAAAAAGAAAAAAACTAAAACAAATTTCAAAACACATCAATCAAGGGGCAATGATGGCATATAGATTGCATACTACCATCCCCAAATCATTCACCCAGAACACAAAATGTCTGCATTCAATTGTCCAAACAATACCAGCACAAATCTTTCTCTTCAGTCAACTCAGAGAAATCAGTAGTATAACTATCTTTACTATTTTTAGATACCTATATACGTATTACTTTCAGCTTCTCACACTAATGAAACAATACGATGCTTACACATGTGTCTGATTTATTTCACTATGAGTATAGTCTTAAATTGTATCCATTTACCTATAAAAGTCTCTTTTATCCTTCTTTATGGCTGAGTAGTACTCTATTGTATGAAAATGCCAAATCTTGGGGCTGGGGATTTAGCTCAGCGGTATAAGCGCCTGCCTTGCAAGTAGGCAGTCGTGAGTTGGATCCCTGGTACCGATAAAAAGGAAAAAAGGCCAAAAAAAAAAAAAAAAAAAGCCAAATCTTTTCTATCCATTCCTCAGTTGATGGGCATTTAGGTTGTTTCCAACATCTGGCTATTACAAATTGTGCTGCTATAAACATGAGTGCATAGATATTGCTGTGGTATGGTTTTTAATTCTTTTAGGAAGATATCCAGAAGTGAAATAGCTGGGATGAATAGAACCTCTAGTCCTAGCTTTCTGAGGAATTTCTACACTGATTTCCACAGTGTGGTTGCACCAGTCTGCATCCCCCCCAACAGTGGAGAAGGGTTCCTTTTTCCCCACAGCCTCTCCAGCATTTGTTGCTTGATTTCTTAATAACAGCCATTCCTTCTGAGGTGAGATGGAATCTAAGCGTTGTTTTAATTTGCATCTCTCGAATGATGTTGAACATTTTTTCACATACTTATTTGCTGTGCATATTTCTTCATCTGAGAAGCGAGACCTATTTTAAAGAGTGGTAAGGTCAACAAAATAGATCAAAGCTATACCCAGTGTTAGAAAAGAAGATATACAGAAGGCTTTTAAGGAACAAGAGACAGCCAGCATCTTAAGAGCTTGTTGGGTGGTGTAATACGCAGCATGCATTAGCGATCCACATAAAACAATGCTAGCATTTGCGATACAGATGAAAATAACTCAGTCATAGGGCTTTCAACATCAAAGCAGACAAAGGTAGAAGAAAGTTAAGGGTTCTGATTTTCTATTGCTATATAGTAATTATTCCCAGACCTAAAGAACTATTATCACTTGTGGTTCTGAGGGATACTAGGTTTTTCATGCATTTGTAACTGCGCTAAAGTGCAGTGAAGGACTGGCTAGGCTGGATGTGCAGATAGCTTTCTCATCCAAATGCTGGTATGGCTGGAACAGCTTTACATGGATGGACGGATTTCTTGAGGGCATGGCAGTCTCAAGGTGGTTGGATTTAACAGATAGCTTTCTAAATTACGTGCTGCTGAAGCAAGCACTGACAGCTGATTTTCTATAAAGCTTGTGTTCCGTGACAGCAAGGTGGAAACTGAATCATTTATACTGTTTCTTGTTTTGGTTACCCAAAGCCATTCCAGAACAAATGTAGGACAGGCCATGACTATCAAGATGTGTGGTTCACAAAGGAGCTAGGAGACCAGTCTGATAATGATGAGAACAGCAGTGTGCACTTTCCAGCCAAAAAAGAGACAATTTTGGCCATTCTGATCAAGGGCTTGTTGTAGTCAGGGTTCAGAAAGAAAAAGATTTAATACAGGACACATAATTTATAGGATTATTTTGTAATATTCACCCAAAGAGTGAAATGCAAAAGAATGAGGGAGATCTGTTTACACATTAGAGACCCAAAGAATCCAGCTAAGGGCCTGGATCCCAAGTCAATGTCCTGCACAAGTTCAGCCTAGAGCCTACAACAAATGTCTCATGCAAGTCTGTACCAAGGATTTGCACTAGGAAGGCCCAAAGGCTAGTGGCAGAAGCTAGAAAGTCTGCACCAGCGAGATAAAGGATCTATGCCAGCAGGCTGAGGGATCTGCACTGGAGCCAATCCAGAGTTCCCCATAGAGAGGAACAGCTATCCTCAGTGACAGCAAAGTTCTGAGCTCCTCCAACTATGAGAACAACTGAGTTCATTCATACCAGGAAAACCAGTTTGACACGTTTCTCCACAAGAATCAACAGTATACCATCTTCCCTTCCAGTTCTCCTTTATGCTGTTAGCAACAGTCCTCAGGTGGGCCTTCCATACCCAACACCATGCTGACTCAGTTCAAGTGGGTATTATAAGTTGACCATTCATTAATTCACCACAGGGTTCTTTCTATCTCTGTGGGGAAGAACTGGAAGTTGCTATTTGGTGGTAGCCATCAACAGTCATATAATTAAACTTAAATTGACTAAATATAGTTCTCATCCCATACCATGTGCTCAGTAACTATCAGCAAATCTTTTGCTTATGTATAAAAAGTCCCAAATTAAAGAACTCCTTGAGGCATGGCTGTAATATGAATGATGTTACCTTATTACTTCAGTTAAAAGTCTAGCATTCATAGTGGACAAATCAGGTATGTATTTTTCCCTTTCAGGAAGCTCTGGTACCATACTGGCTCTAGAACTTATACTGAAACACGATTGCTAATTTCAAATCCTCAAAAAGAATCCTGATTGGAAATTAAATTCAATAACCAAAAATAAAGTTAGTTTTGCTTTCCCTAAACTTAAAGGTTAAAATGTATTCTTTTTTTACATTTCACATTCTGAAGCACATGCTAGGCCAAAATTTACTTGGACTAGTGACTTCTAAGGTTATACAAACTAATTAATACAATAATTTCCAGAGAGATTAGACTGCTGGACCATACACAGGCTGATTACAATGTAGACAAAACTTGATTGCACAGGGCTTTTAAAAATATGCTAACTGAGGACCCAGGAGAACATGGCGGACAGACAACAGCAACTACCGGAGGCTCTCTGAAAGGCTTGGCTCAGAGGCCAGGAATGATGCGGACTAAGGAGATACGAACCAGTAGAGATATGCTCTGCTGACTCAGGAACGAACTGGGCTGAGAGAACCTAACTTAGGATACAGTCCTGGCGCTAAAATAGGAACAGAAAAGACTCGGTGTAGAGGCTCGACCCCGCGCCATTGGAAGCCACGGTTTGGATTTCCCGCCGCCCGGCGGCTGGCTGCCTCCACAGCGGCTCGGCAAGGAGAGATGCGCCGAGCTCTGGGAACGGGAGTCTGCGAACGGAGTCGGAAACAGGACGGACAAGGAGGCGTACACGAAAACTGACTGGTGGCGAGGTGAGCGAGAAACTGCCCCCTACCACAGTTTGACTCCAGTGGAGGTTTTTCTGGGCTCAGGCAGTCCTGTAAGAGCAGGGCGCGGTGGCAACTCCAGCCACACATTCCCCTCTCGGACGGGATTGGTGAAAAGTGCCTGGCCTGAGTGACGCTGCTGGCGGACTCCCTAGGCTGGCCTAACCCAGATCCCAGAGCCTGACGGTGGCCCGGAGGAGCGACCGACTCCCGCGTAGGCTGCCTCCTCTGCAACTCCCTAGTGCGCAGCGGTGGGTGGGAACAACTAGCCAGCGCAATTTGATCAGGCTGTGGCTGACAGGCAGGGAAGCCGGGCCTCCTATGTAAGCTTGCATTTTATAAGGAACAGAAAATACGGGGAAGGGAAGCAACAAAAAAGGCTCCTCGGCCCCCAATCCTGAGAATCAGGCAATAGTGGACACCGCACCAATATACATTCAGCGCCATATAGAGAGCCTCATAGACCAATTCAGGAATGAAGTTATCAACGACCTGAAGCTAGAAGTATGCAGAATAGTTAGAGAAATGCTAAGCACCACCCAGGAAAAAACAGATGGTGGAATGGAAGAACAGAAAAAGAGGGGAGAATTGCTTGATGGAGAAAACAGAGAAAGCATTGAGTATGTGAAGCAGGTTCAAAGGGACTATCAAGAAATTAAGAAGTCTATCCAAGACTGGCATAACAGCTTGAAAGAAACTAAGGACAGACTATCTGAACTTGAGGGCAGACTTGTAATATGGGAGAATGAAATGAAAAACTTCTTAAAAATAACAAAGAAACAAACAGCAATAATACAAAGACAAGAAGATGATAAGAGGAGCCATAACTTAAGGATTAAGAACATAAAAGAAGAAGTAGGGACACAAACAAGTGAACTACAAAAGCTTCTCACAGAAATAATCCAGGAGAATTTTTCTAATTTAGCAAAAGGTAAAGACACTCAGATGTATGAGGTATACAGGACCCCAGCTACCTACAACCCTAACAGAGAAACACCCAGGCATATAATAATAAAAATTCCAGAAATTCAATACAAGAACAGAATATTAAAAGCTGTAAGAGACAAGAAACAGACTACTTACAAGGGAACACCCATCAGAATTACAGCAGATTTCTCTTCACAAACCATCAAATCATGAAGAGCATGGGGGGAAATAATTCAAGCTTTGAAAGATAATAATCTCCAGCCAAGATTGAGATATCCTGCACAACTGTCCCTGGAAATTGATGGAAAAACGAGGTGCTTCCAGGATAAAGAGGAACTGGGGGAATTTGCAACCACCAATTCAACCCTACAGAAAGTATTGCAGGATATTCTAAAAAAAGAAAAATACAAAGATCCCAGAAATAGTGGCGGGGAGGCCACAACGAATGGAGCAGAGAACAAAATGAAGAAGACAAACTGACAGCTACTGACAGAAAAAGAGCTCAACAGAAATGAGACAGAGACGATTGGATGATAGGAACAGCTATTTTGGAGAAAATGACATCTTAATAGGTAATACTGATTTAGTACCATCTTGTTTTGAAGTCTCATCTAGCTTTTGTTCTTCTGTCTCCAATGGTCTAAACAGGTTGTATCTTATTGGATTTTATTATGTACGATAGTATAAGCAAAAACCTTTTAAAGACAAGGAGATTATACAGAAACCATTGTTCATTTTCTGTTAGTCGATTCTAAATACTCTATAATGCTGTCATTCTCTTAAATGGTTTTACATTGTTTTGATATACTTAATGCTACAGTATACGAAGTTGTACTCAAGGACTTCAAGGAAAGAGTCAATATGGTAACTACTTTTGGGTCGGAAATATCTGGTGGTGAAACACTATTCTGCTTAAATGGTTATGTTTTGATCTGCCCTGTTTCGCTGTTATGCCCTCTTTTTTTCTCAATCTCTACTCCATTATTTACTTTTTTATTTTTATCCGTTTAATTAAAGGGAAAAAATAGCAGGATATAATATAGTAACCCACTTTGACTTTCTATTATCTCGATTTGAAGCCCTGTATTACTCTCACCATCTTGTTTTTGACTGAGGTTCCTCTATTCTGTTTTGCTGGATAGTATCAGGTTCGAAAGTTTAGGCATCAGCTGAGAAGATAATGAGATTCATTATAACGCCCATTCTCGTTGACTTTTATCTACTTTTGAAGACCTACAATATCTCCAATGTTTTGGTTTTGTCGGTTTTATTCTTTACTGTTTTGTTCAATTGTATTACAACCAATGATATAGGCAATTCTATTAGAAATAGCGGGAGGCATTATGGTAACCATTGTTGATCACCTTGTATTATGTTTTTATGTTATCTATTATATCCACCCTTTTGACTTGACCGATTCGGTTCTGTTATGTCACATTTAGTTTTACTCTCTTCCAAAAAAGCAATAAGAACTGTGGGAGCAATGAAACCCCAAATGTGTAATAGTCACTGTACAAAAGAGAGGAAAAGAAAATGCTCTAAACTATATAACTGCATGTATATTTAAATGTATAAGATAGAAAATGATATCACAGAGTTTTATTGGATCAGTGAACAGAACTGTTTGCAGTATCATTGTTGGAATGTCCACTCTACAAGCTTTAATTTTGTGACTTGAACAATTATTTCTAAGATGGCAATATGTAATCCATTAACTAGTGATTTCCTACTGCACATTTTTTTCTTCTGTAAATCTGTATAACTTGTACCCCTTCACTGTTTTTTTTCTTTTCTTTTCTCCTTAAATAAATAAAAAAAAAAAAAACTTAAAAAACAAAAAAAATAAAAAACAAAAAAAATAAAAATATGCTAACTTTAATTGTCAATATTTTGTGAGACTCATAAAGGAAGTCATGGGAAGCTCTTTTTCCTGTCTTTATGTGAATTCTAGATCCAAGGCTTTTTTTTTTTTTTTTTTTTTTTGGTCTTTTTGAGACAAGAGTCTCGCTATACATAGTTCAGGCTGGCCTTGAGCTCACTTTGTAGCCCAGGTTGGTCTCAAACGAATTCACATCCTTCTGCCATTGCCTCCTGTGTGCTGAGATTATAGGCATGCGCCACAACGAATGGCTCCATGTCAATACTGAAATCTAATCTTTTGCTACATAAGAAGAGCGGATATTCAAGTATGTCTAAATACTTGGGTGGCCAGGGCAGGGTTAGAGGAGGTCATTCACTTTTTTACAAGCTGCCTTTGTATCTGGAAGGAACTGCTGGGTCCAAGGAACAACAATGTTGTTTATATGGTCTCAGAGTCAGTGAGAGGATGCTATTCCCGTTGGTTGGTACCCTGAGACAAACTCCTGGGAGCTCTAGAATGGAACAACTACTCTTTAATGTACAAAAAACAAAAACAAAAACAACCCACCAGGTTGGAAAGTGTCCATTTAGTATGTTCTCAGTCATCCCTAAAGGTACATCCTTAAAGTGTTAAGAAACTAAAATATAAGTGTCCTTAAAATGATAATTACATCAAAGCTAGGAGAGTCCTCAGTGAACTTTTGATTAAACTACTTATGTTGAAATTCTTTTTTTGGTACCAGTAATGAAACTCAGGGATTTGTGCTTGCCAGGATGTGCCTCTAAGCTACATCTTTGGCAAAATTATTTACCAGAAAACAGTACATGCCCATTGGAGAAAAAATGAAAATAAAGCATTACAATAAAAAAGAAGATAAATGATCCAGCTTAATATAATTTCTTCTTGATGGCTTGCCATCCATGTGCATAGACATCTTTTTTTTTTTCCTTTTTAAAGACAGTCCAGGCTATCTTAAACTCACTATGTAGCCAGGCTGGCCTCAAACTTGTGGCTATTCTCCTGCCTCAGCCTTCTGAATGATGGGGTTACAGGGATGGATTACCATGACTGGCCACAAACACTATCTTTCAAGAAAAATAAAATTGGGGTCATATGAGAAATATAACTTCTCTTCTTACTTAATGTAAATATATTCTTGCTCTTAGTCTTGACATTTAAAAAATGTAGATTCATTTTAAATGAAACTAATACAGATTTCTTTTTTTTTTTCTCTTTGAGACGGGGGTCTCACTATGCAGTTCAGGCTGGTCTTGAGCTCACTTTGTAGCCCAGGCTGGTCTCGAACTCGCAATGATCCTCCCACCTCAGCCTCCCAAGTGCTGGGATTGCAGGCATGAGCCACCACGCCCGGCTTAAACTAATATAGATTTCAATTTGAATTTACTATGAAATTTTAAATGGATTTAAAGGGTGTGACATAAAATTATTTAACTTTATTTCTGTTTTTGGAAATTATTGTGTTATAATAATAATAACACCCTTAGAACAAATATTTATTAGTTTTATTCTCCTCCTGAAACTGTTTAAAAGTATGTTCTATATACTGATTTACTTAATCCTCATAAAAACTCTATAAGCTGGTGATAAATTGTGAGGGTTTGGAAAACTTTGGCCTATGAGTCACATCCAGTGTGCTACCTGGTTTCATTAAGTACACTTTTATTAGAATACAGTTATCTCATTTGTTGATAGGTTATCTGAGCTTGCTTTCATGATACTGTAGTAGAGTAGTTACACATGGTCAGCAAAGCCAAAGATATTTATTATCTGGCTTTTCTGAGAAACAGTTTGCTGGTCTCTGAATTGTTCCACAAATGCTCATATTTTCTCTCTGCCTCACAGATTTGAAGTTAACCAAGTTACTTGCTTTGGGCAGTGTTTGTTAGTAAATGTAATACAAAAAACCTGTGAAATCAGATTTGTCTTCTGGTAGAGTACTAATGTCCAAAGAGTAATTGGCATGGGACCCCTCATGAATCAAGGTGACATCCTACAGCCAAGCTCTGCCTGGAAAAGCTGAGCTCCAGATGACTTGTGGATATGTGTGAGAAATTAACCCTAACTGTATACCACTCGTTTTGGGGAAATGTGTTATGCAGCACTGCCATAATAACTATTATCTCCTTACAAGAATTCTCACACAGAGATACTAAGAAACACAGACAGGTTGAGTACAGGCCAAACTAATAAGTAAGAGAACCAGAACTTGAATTGAGGCAACCTGGCTTCACAGACTAATAGTTCTATTTTACTATCTATTCTGGTAAAGCTACATGAATATTTGCCTACATAAATACTTACTTCTTGAGAATGTTCAATAAATGAAATTTCTAAGTCAGAGGTTATGCAGTTTTAAGACATTTATAACATTTTAACAATGCTTTTGAAAATCTTGTAACAATAGTCTGTATTTACTGTATTTTATCTTCCCCAGCATCCAATTGTATCAGCAACTATACTTTCAGTTTCCTTTGACAGTAACCTTGACATTTTAAAAACATTCTCTGAGTTTTTAGCACAAGACCTGGCAAAAAACAGGGATACCTAGACCAGAGGAGCACTGAACAGAGCTTGTGAATGACCTCCTCAGAGGTTCTAAAATGCAGAATGTCAGGGATATAGCTAGAAAATTTATTTCAATTTGACTAGGAGAGCTAGTCAAATTTTCAAGTACCCTCAAGGTAGTATGACCTAAAGTCAATTTCATGACATCTTAAGAGTTACCAAGGTTGAATTTGGGGGGCTTAATGGTCCTAGAATAATTAAAACATTAGGCATGTGAGATAGGCCTTCATGTTATATGGGACCATAAATGAAAAACATGGCCTTACACTGCCCATATTTAGTCTCTCAGTGAACAGAGAGGTTCACCTATCTATCGTCTTTTGAATTTGATAGTAAAATGTTAATAGTTGTAGTAGTTTTTGAGAGTACTCTAAAAATCTGTTTGGAGTAGGAAAATCCTATTTTGAAAATATTACAAATCATGTAGACTAGACGGCCATCTCTAATTTTAGAATTTTTCAGACAGGTGTTAATCTAAAATTGCCCTTTCAATTGTCTCTTAAAATTCCAATGAGAGCTGAAATAAAAACAAAACCTATAGAAAATGCTCTTTCAGAGACAAACAATAGTTGTTTTGATCACAGCATTGTTTATTTAGAAGAAAAGGAACTAATTTATTCAAAAAGTACGTTGAGACATTGCAGGAAGTCAAGGTACATTCCACAACAGTAGTTATTTAACCACAACACAAATACTTAGAAAAAAATAATAGACTTTGTATTGCCATGTAAGAGAATGCTGGAAAATACCCCAAATGCTTATGAATACCTGCTAAAGCCAAGTATGATGGCACATGCTTATAATCTCAGTACTGTGGGAGACTGAGGTAGGAGGAACACAAAGTCAAGCTCAGTTGGGGCAATTTAGTGACACAGTGAAACCCTATCTCAAAATAAAAATTAAAAAAAAAAGAAAAGGGCTGAGATGAGACACTTGACACATAAACAAATGAAATCCAAATGGTCAGGACTGGTTCTTCGATGCACCTCTAACTCAGGTCCCAGGTCACAGTGAGGGGATTTGCAGAGGCTTCCCTAGAGAGAAGCACTGACTTGACTATCCCTGAAAGGGTGAGGGAGGGTGGCCCTTCCAGGTCCAAGCCCAAAGAAACTGATGTAGAGGACAACTCTTGAACTGAAGCATACACCCAGGATTTTGGGAAGCATTTGATCTGACTCTGATAAATGCTCAAAGAATCCCTACATAAAGATGTTCCAGTAATTCATTTAAGGTGGCAGGACAGACACAGGGCCACTGACATTTCTACAGGCTGACACCTAAGCATCTTAAAAGGTAGAACAGAATTTCTTTGAATCTGCTTTTCAATAACAGCAATCACCAGGGATTAGAGAGCCAGGCATGCAGATCCCTAGTCACAGCTACTTGTGAGGTTGAGGCAGGAGGATCACTTGAATCTAAAAGTCCAAGGCCAGTTTGGGGGAATGGAGGAGAATAGACTAATTATAGTACTTTAGTTAGAATTGCATTTTCAAAAATAAAGAATCAGGGGCTGGGGATTTAGCTCAGCGGCATAAGCGCCTGCCTTGCAAGCAGGCAGTCGGTACTCCGGTACCGATAAAAAAGAAAAAGACAAAATAAATAAATAAATAAAATAAAGAATCAAATGAATACATTATTTTCAAAACTTGTAAAGTGCTTCAGCTTTTCTACTCTAGCAGAGAATTCCTTTATACAGTCTATGTAACTAAAGCAGGAGTCTTTGTCCTCTCTATACCAAATAAATCACGAGGGATCGGACAGGCCAAACAGTTAAGAGATAGGGCAGGGCTCCCACAACATGAATAAGACCCAAAGGCAAGCTCTCTTCTGTTCCAAATTCTTGTTGATTCAGAGCAAGCAACTACTCAGTTAGGTCAAACATTCTTTTACAACACGTGGGTGTTTGGAAAATTCTATCAGTCGGTACTTTGCATTTTAAAACGCTCACCTAACCATAATTCCTCTATGACACAAAAGAATTGAAAGAGTTATTTGCTCACTATAACAATTATGATACATTATTCATAACTGTTGGATCTCCTGAATCAGAACTTAATTGACTGATCCCTTGAATAAGAATCAGCATATGTAATTCTTTAAATGAAAGTTGCTACCATTAGCATTCACATCCAAATCCTCAGAGATGAAGCATGGCAATATGCATTTTAAAAGCTCCCTGGGTTTAGGGAGAAATGGACTACAGTGTATCATTCAAAATCTCTTCCATTCCAAGATTTCACTCTATAGTATAATAAATTATCTATGAATAATAATTGTTAATGATACTAAAAGGAATATGCTATGGTTCTTAAAACTTTGAATCAATAATATTTAAGATTAATTTTTTTATTTTCACATAACTGTAGGATCATATGCAACAATAAGAAACAATACAGAGATTCCTTAGCCCTTTTTTGTCAATGATAATATTTTATCTATCTATCTATCCATCCATCTTTTTGAGACATGGTTTCACTATGCAGTTCTGGCAGGCCTTGAACTCACTTTGTATCCCAGGTTGGTTTTGAATTCCCAGTGATCCTCCTGCCTCAGCCTCCCCAGTGCTGGGATTACAGGCATGTACCACCACACCTGGCTCTTCCATCTCCACATTTGCAAGAATAGCACATAAATGGATTCATACAGTAGGAAAACTTGAGAAACTGTTGTTTTTTAAATTTTTTTTCCTCAGCATTATTTATTTATTTATTTTGGTCTTTTTTTTGTTTTTATCGGTACCAGGGATCAAACTCACGACTGCCTGCTTGCAAGGCAGGTGCTTATGCCGCTGAGCTAAATCCCCAGCCCCTCTCAGCATAATTTAAATCCTGGAGATTTAGCTAGGTAGTTGTATACTGTAGTTTGAATGTCTCCCCTGACCCCTCAACAAACAAATGCATATTACAACCTAATGTCCAATATGATGACATCAGGAGGAATAGTTTTTGGAAGGTGACTAAGCTATGACCATATATATATATATATGGTATATATAAAATGGGATTAATGACCTTATAAGAGAAGTCCCTTTTACCCCATGGAGACACAGCTACAGATCCTCACCAGACACTGAATTGGTGGGTATCTTGAGCATGGACTTCTCACCCTCCAGAAGTGTGGGAGAAATTTGTGACTTTTATAAGGCACCCAGTTCATGCTATTTTGTTACAAAACCCTGAATGAATTAAGATATTACTTCCTCCCATTTTATTGCTGAGTAGTATTCCACAATATGTATGCACCATCGTTTAACCATTCACCTACTGAAGTAAGTGGGCCGATTCTAGTTTGGGGCATATAAATAAAGTTACTATCAACAGTCATATACATGATAAGCCTTTGTATAAAGATACATTTTATTTCTCTAGAGTAGATGCCCAGAAGTATAACTATTATATCATATGATAGTTACATATTTAGTTTTTAAAGAAAATGCTAAACAACATTCCAGAGCAGTCACACCATTTTATATTCCTACCAACAAGGTGTTATGATTCATACCTTGTGTAAACTTGAAAAATTTAGAAGTTTAACTAAGAGACTCAGCAAGGAGCCAGGGTTCTTACTTTGTAAACATTCCCATTCTGTGCAAGAGCCAAGGGCAAGGAGATTTTGTGAGTGCTACACCAGTCCTGGAGGGAGGTGGCTTATGTACAATATAAGGAGAAAAAGAGGCTTGCTCTTCCCCTTTTGCTTTGGTTGCTTTTGCTGGCTGCTGCTTTGAAGTGTTGCCCCCACTGCCTCGCCTCTTGCCTTGGAGCTAGCTGATTATGGGACTGAAATCTCCACAAACTGTAAGCTAAATAAACCTTTCCTCCTTTCTTTTTTGGATGTCAGGTATTTTGTCTCAGCAACAAGAGAAAAGCAAGCAAGATAAAATTTGGTACCAGGAATAGGGCTGCTGCTGTGATCATACCTGATCATGTGGTTCAAAAGCCTTTGGAAATGGCTTGTGGGAAGAGTTTCGAAAGGTTCAGAGATGTCACCTGAAGGAACAGAGCTGCAACTGCTTAGGCTGTTCCCTTTGGGAGATTCTGGTGAGAGCTCAGAAGACCAAAAAACCAGTAAAGACCAGGCTCAGGAGATTTGTGCTAGGAAGGGCTGCATTGATTGGTGGAATCCAGATGATATGTGTTATGGCTTGGCAGAAAGTTTGTCTGCCTTTTGCTCATGTCCAGAGATTTTGGCTAAGACTAAGATTAAGGGTAGCAGACTAATTAATCTGGGTCTTTTTGTTTGTTAGTGGTTTGTTTTTTTATTTTAAAGAGGGTAAAACAAAACAGAACAAAGCAGATGAGAAGAAAACAATGCAAGTGACACAGGATGTCAAAGCAAGACAACAGGAGATCAACAGTGGCTACCATAATATCTCTTGTTTTCTTTGAAATAGTTGTTTATATCTTCATACACAATGAATTCAAATGAAACAAAATAGTATAAAACAAATCAAAATAGAAGAATGAAAGCATTATAGGCCTTCAAAACCAGACAATAGTAAGATTGACAATGGCTACCATAATGTCTCTTATTCTCTTCAAAATAGCTGTCAATATCTTCATATAAATTGAAATTAAGTACAAAACAGACTAAAACCACTCTAAACAAAAAATAAAAGCATTTCACAGCATGACAATAGGAAATCATCAATGGCTACCATAATGTCTCTTTTTCTTCAAATTAGCTGTTCATATCATCACACATAATACAATCAATTATAAACTGTTTAGGAGAAATTCTAGACATGTGGAAGCCTCTATATGTACATCAACCCTTTCTGTATTCAGGGAAAAACAAAACAAAACAAATTACTAGAAAAACAAGAAACAAAAAAGACAAATAACAATAGCAAAGAACCCAAAACAATGACAATATAGGCCTTCAAAACAAGGTGGTAGGAACATAACTCAGGTTTTTTCACATAGTAATCTTCAAAAGAGTTCCTCAGACTACCAGACACAAACATACAAAATTCGTCCAATACCATGAATTTTAAAGGAAGTCAATTGTTGAGGCAGTGGCATGGCTACTGTTGGGGGCTTTTAGTCAGATTTATGTTGTGAATCAAGAGCACAGTCCAGCAGGGTGATTTAAAATATTGTGAATTTGGCCAGAAAGGAAGCTCCAGTAAAGCTGTGGACTGCAAAGATAGAGCTGAGGAAATCTTGATTGTGGAAAAGGAACAGGAGAATACAAGAGATGACCTGAAGGTATCATGAAAAGCAGCAAGTTTTGAATCTTTGCAGCCTCAAGCAAAAAGTGAAAGACTGCTTTGAGGTAAAAGCTGTGGAGCACCATGTTCCAGAATGGTGGCAGCACAGAATTGGATTCAGAATGCCCAGCAATCCAGGCACTTGACTCCTACAGCTAAAAGAGCAGAGAGCCTAGCTACTGCTACTGCTCCAGTGGACAGCAGAGCTCAGCATCATCCACATGCTGGTTTTAGGTGCATACACAATGCAAGAGTTCTGAGGTTTAAAAGGATTCCAACCCAATTTCAGAAGGCCTGCGAGGCCAAGTAGTGTGCCCAAGAGGGCAATGCGTGAAGCTACTAGTGTGAAGCCTAAGGTACAATGGAGACCCCAGAAGTTTGGAAAAACCAGGAACATGGGGCTGGGGATTTAGCTCAGCGGCATAAGCGCCTGCCTTGCAAGCAGGCAGTCGTGAGTTCGATCCCTGGTACCAATAAAAACGAAAAAGACAAAAAAAAAAAAAAAAAAGAAAAGAAAAAAAAAAGAA
Source organism: Cavia porcellus (assembly GCF_034190915.1). Taxonomy (NCBI): domain Eukaryota; kingdom Metazoa; phylum Chordata; class Mammalia; order Rodentia; family Caviidae; genus Cavia; species Cavia porcellus. The sequence goes on from NW_026947484.1 coordinate 114,595,192, forward strand.
AAGAAAAGAAAGAAAAGAAAAGAAAGAAAAGAAAAGAAAGAAAAGAAAAGAAAAGAAAAGAAAAGAAAAGAAAAGAAAAGAAAAACCAGGAACATGGGTCATCTAAGGAAAGCTGAAGGAGGGAGCAAAGCATGCCTAACAGAGAAGCTGTTGGTACAACCACCAGAAGTGCTGTAGGGCTGGAATCACATAAGCCCTTTGGAGCTCATAATTTGCCAGATTGCTTCAGATGCTAGACATGCAACTACAGGACTTAATGTTTGCCTTGATGGATTTTGGACTTGCTTCAGTCTCAATCCTTTATATGTCCCTGTTTGTAACTTTTGGAATGAAAATATTTGTCTTGTGCCATTTTATGTTGGAAGTGTCTAACTTTATTTTCATTTGTACAGGTGTTTGCAGCTGGAGTTTGAAAGACTTTAAGACTTGGACTTTTCAGCAATGCTGAAGCTGTTAGAACTGTGGCAAATCTTGCAGATAGACTAAATGATTTTTGCATAAAGGGATGTGCATGAGTCTTTGGGGGGGCCAAGGACAAAATGTTGTGTTTTTAATATAATGTTGACAGACTTAATGCCGGTTTTTAAGGATTGTTAAACTGTGTTATAATGTTCCAGTTGCAAAATGGTAAGACTAAGCAGGTCTTAAATCTGGAAACTGGTTTAAAGAAATGTGGTTACCAAGCTGACAAGGGGTATATTGTAACAGTTGATACCTTGTGTCAACTTGAGAAGTTTAGAAATTTAACTAAGAGACTCAGCAGGAAGCCAGGGTTCTTACTTTGTAAACATCCCCATCCTGGGCAAGAGCCAAGGGCAAGATTTTTTTTTTGTCTTTTTCGTTTTTATTGGTACCAGGGATCGAACTCACGACTGCCTGCTTGCAAGGCAGGCGGTCATGCTGCTGAGCTAAATCCCCAGCCCCAAGGGCGAGGAGATTTTGTGAGTGCTACACCAGTCCTGGAGGGAGGTGGCTTAGGTAAAATATAAAGGAGAAAAAGAGGCTGCTTTGAAGTGTTGCCCCACTGTCATGCCTCCTGTCTCGGAGCTAGCTGATTATAGACTGAAATCTCCACAAACTGTAAGCTAAATAAACCTTTCCTCCTTTCTTTTTGGGTGTCAGGTATTTTGTCTCAGCAACAAAAGTAACCAAGACCCAAGGTATGAGTGATCCCAGTTCTCTACATCCTTACCATTATTCAGTAACTTTAATTTGTATGAATTGTAATACTGTTTTTAGATAAGGAATGATATGTACTAATACACAGAAACTTATTAGGAAAAACTCTGGACTTAGGGTGAGGATATTTGAATTTTTTTGCTTCCTCAGCACTTACAAAACAAAGACAAACTTTAACTTTAAAAAAAAGTTGTAATAGCTCTATGGGTGTTAGCTTTTTCATTGTGATTCATAACTTTATTTTTGATTTTTTTATTTAAAGAAAGACAAAACAAAATAGTACACACTTTCAAAGAAAAGAAATAAACAGTAATAAATCACTAGTTGATGTATACATATTGTTCCCCACAAATAGTTGTTCAAGATACACAAGTGGAACATATAAATGGGAATTCAACCAGGGAGACTGCAAACAGTTCTGTTCAACTATCCAATAAAAACTAAGTATTGGGCTGGGGATTTAGCTCAGTGGCATAAGTACCTGCCTTTACAAGCAGGCGGTCGTGAATTCGGTTCCCGGTACTGATAAAAATGAAAAAGACAAAAAAACAAACAAACAAAAAACAACTAAGTATTATGGCTCTCAATCCTATACACTTAGGCATGTATGCATTTATCCATATCTTCATTTATGTTGAGATGTAACAAAACTTATTAGATAAAATCCTTCTGAACAGCCAGGCATGGTGGCTCATGCCTGTAATACCAGCACTCGGGAGGCTGAGGCAGGAGGATCATTGAGAGTTCAGGATCAGCCTAGGCTACAAAGTGAGTTCAAGGCCAGCCTAAACTGCACAGTGAGACCCTGTCTCAAAAAAGAAAAAAAAAAATCCTTCTGAACAAAGATTAATAATATTGCTGGATTTCACATCATAACACTCTGTAATCAGCACTGGGTACTGCAGTGCCCCTTTCTTTCCTTCAAAATATTTGTTCATTTCATCATGTGTCATAAGATCAGTTCTCATAAACTGTTTATAGGTTTTACGCAAGTGTAAGTCTTAACATGTATTTCTATCCTTTCTATATTAGAGGGAGAAATAGAACAAAGCAGGACAGAACTAAACTTTTTCTATAGACATATAAAACTAAAAAGACATATAAAACTGCTGTATAAGGAGTTCTGCCATGGTCACTGTGCTGTTTCTTGTTAACATCAACAGAATTGGCTATATCATCAGATAAAGTATTATTGAACATATCAGTACATAACAGGATTAAAACTTGTTATCATCAACAGAATTGGCTATATCATCAGATAAAGTATTATTGAACATATCAGTACATAACAGGATTAACAGAAATACAACTTTGTACATAGTGTGCTACGAAAACAGGTAGTAATCAAATCAGAATGGATATCACGGTGAATCATTGTCATTTTCAGTATAGTTGTCTGTACTCCTCAACTTGATACCAGCAACCTAACAGTATTAAATAAAATCTGTCAATAATAAGCAGCAATCAAACAAGTCAGATTTAACTAGGATCAGTCATGATACAAAAGTATAAGTCATACAGGGATCCTGATTGAGTTAATAGGAAATTAAAGATGACCACTGTGCTATGTCCTGGTATCTTCGGGACAGTTGTCTGCACCCTCAGATCCAGTGCTTGTACACAAACTAGGACAGAATAAGTTCCAATCAAGCAGAGTGGTGTGAGTAATAGGGGTTTTAATTCCTGACACACTATTAGTTATATCTTCTGCTTTTTTTTTTTTTTGAAGACTATTCCTCCCCCAGAATGAACTGTGTATTTCTGGGTCTCCCCAACACTCACGGTTTTGTATTGGGCGGGGGCAACCTGCTATAAGTGTTTCTGAACTTTCTCACTCCTGGGCTGGATTTCTAGTTATATTACTTCATTTATTAAAGCCTGTCTGTTCAACCTATCCATAAACACTGATCTAGTTAACCCCTATTACTCTCTAGTTCCCTATCACATTGAGTTCCGTTTTCTCATGTTTGATTTTGGCCCATATAACCTTCTTCAGGCTAATTATATTTCCTATAAAGAGCCTCTTGGTGGACCCTACCACTTGATCCACTCTGCCTGCGATTCTCTCTTTTTTCCTGTAAGTTAGTGTATCTAGGTCATCTATATTACAAATTATATCCAACCTTCTTTGCCTCATTTCTGTTGTGCTCTTTTTCTGTCATTAGTTGTCTGTTTGTCTTCATTTCGGCTTTCTGCTCCATTCACTGTGGCCTTTCTGCCACTGTTTCTGGAATCTTGGTACTATTCTCTCTTTAGAATGTCCTGCAGTATTCTCTATAGAGTTGGGTTGGTGGCTGTGAATTCCCCCAGTTCCTCTTTATCTTGGAAGCAACTTGTTTCTCCATTAATTTCTAGCGACTGCTGTGCAGGATATATCAATCTTGGCTGGAGGTTATTGTCTTTCAAAGCTTGGATTATTTCGCCCCATGCTCTTCGAGATTTGATGGTTTGTGCCAAGAAGTCTGCTGTAATTCTGATGGGTGTTCCCTTATAAGTGATCTGTTTTTTGTCTCTGACAGCTTTTAATATTCTGTTCTTATATTGGACTTCTGGAATCTTGATTATATATGCCTGGCTGTAGTTCTGTTTTGATTATAGATGGCTGGAGTTCTCTATGCCTCATCTTTACCTCATCTATGGCTCATCTGAGCATCTTTACCTTTTCCTATGTTTGGGAAGTTTTCCTTGATTATTTCTGTGAATAGCCTTTGCAGTTCCTTTGTTTGTACCTCTGCTTCTTCATTTACATTTCTTTATTCTTTTTTTTGTTTTTTTTGAGTCAGGGTCTCACTATGCAGTTCAGGCTGGCCTTGAGCTCACTTTGTAGCCCAGGCTGGCCTTGAACTTGCAACAGTCCTCCTGCCTCAGCCTCCTAAGAGCTGGGATTACAGGCATGAGCCACCACACCCGGCAGTCATTTTGCCTTCTTCTGCCTACTTCCTCTGATTTTACTTTCTCCTCCTTCCAGGGCCTCTTTCCCAGATTAAAAAATAGAAAACACATCAATATTGCCATTTTGCCACCTCAGTGCTTCCGGCACAATAACCTTTTGGGGATAAACCATATTCAAATGACAGCAGCGTATTTAGGGTTAATACTACCTGTGGTTACAGGCATCCCTTAGGAGTCTGGGAAGGTATCCTTCATGGATAGGAGGGACTGCAATAACTTGGATTTGCCTGATGGATCTCAAGGTAATTTTCAGCTTCTCCTAGTGTAGTGAGGGCCATATCAATAAGAAAATTGATGTCTATTCAAAGTTTACTACAAAACAAGCACGGTGTTAAGAACTGGAAGGGATGACAAGACATCAGGAACCATCACACCTTGCTGGTGTGGCTGTAAAATGGTACAGCTGCTTTGCAATACAGTTTGGCAGTTCCTTAAAGACTGCCATACTTTTTTTTTTTTTTTTGTCTTTTTCGTTTTTATCGGTACCAGGGATCGAACTCACGACTGCCTGCTTGCAAGGCAGGCGCTTATGCCGCTGAGCTAAATCCCCAGCCCCACATACTTTTAATTTAAAAAATCAGACCTCCAAAATTCAAAGATCCAATCCAAAAATGGGCATCTGAGATGAATACACACTTCTCAGATGAAGAAATACAAAAGGCAAATAAATACATGAAAAAATGTTCATCATCATTAGTCATTAGAGAAATGCAAATGAAAACCACACTGAGATTCCATCTCATGCCTGAAAGAATGGCCAGGATCAAGAAAACTACCAACAACAAATGCTGGAGAGGCTGTGGAGAAAAAGGAACTCTCCTGCACTGTTGGTGGTGCAGACATTGTGGAGGCCAGTCTGGAGAATTCTCAAAAAGCTGGGATTGGAAGTCCCATTTGATCCCGCTATTCCACTTCTAGGCATATTCCCAGAAGAACTGAAAGCATCGTACCACAGAGATATATGTACACCCATGTTTACAGCAGCACAATTTGTAATAGCCAGATCTTGGAAACAACCAGTGTGTCCGTCAACTGAGGAATGGATAAAAAAGTTGTGGTTTTTTATACAATGGAGTACTACTCAGCTATAAAAATGATCACATTAAGATATTTATAAATAAATGGACACAGCTTGAGATCATACTCATAAGCAAAATAAATCAAACTCACATGTATAAATACTGAAGAGTCTCCCTAGTGTAATAAATGGTAAGTATAAAAGTATATGGTAATCATGATTCCCCATTATATTGCTTTGAAGCCTTATAATGTTTTCATTCATTAGTTGGAATCGTTTTATTCTGGGTTGTTTGATTTTATTGTCTGTGACGGTATGAACAGCTGAAGAAAACAAGACATTATAATAGCTAGTGCTGATTTACTATCATCTTGTTTTGAAGTCCTACTATGCTTTTGTTCTTCTGTCTCCATTGGTTTTATCATGTTGTATCTTATTGGATTTTATTATGTGTGATAGTATAAACAAAATTTTTTATGGACAAGGAGATAATATAGTAACCACTGTTCGTTTTCTGTTAGTTTTGAATGCCCTGTAATACTTTCATTCTCTTGAATGGTTTTATACTATCTTGTTACGTTTGATACTATAGTATATGAAGGTATACGCAAACATTTCAAGGAAAGAGACACTATGGTAGCTATTGTTAGGTTGGGTTATCTTGTAGTGAAACACTATGTTGCTTAAATTGTTCTGTTCTGATCTGTTTTGTTATGTCCTCTTTTATCTTAATCTTTAAAAAAAAAAAAAGATTGCCATACTTTTGATTCCTGGTGCCAAAAGGAAGAAAAAAAGGTTCACCATATGAATGAGCAATTGCATTCTCAGGTATATACTCAAAAGAACTGAAAACATATCCACACTCACACAATTTGGACGTTTCAAAAGATCACACTAGTACTATACATAACAGTTGGAAGTGGAAACAATCTAAATGTCTATTAACTGATAAGTGAATGAACAAAATGCGGTATACCACATATTGGAATATTATTTGATCTTAAAAATGAATGATGTACTGCCACATACTACAGCAGATGTGACCACTGGGAATACTGTACTAAGTGAAGAAGCCAGTTGCAAACAGCCACATTTATATGATTTCTAATTATAGAAAATATCTAAAGTGGGCAAATCCATGGAGGCAGAAAGAATCAGTGTTGTCAGGAAAGCATTAAGCAGTGTTATGTGGGTTTCCTTTAATCCCTTCTGAGAATGGAGCCTGCAGTCTCCCCAAGGAAGCCAATCTAATATCCTCTGCTTTGACAATATTCTGTTTTACAAATTGGTATGAAAGCAAAGGTCACCTTCTTTGCTAAGGCATAATTACTTTGGCCCATAAGAAACAGGAGAAAGGGGCTCAAATTCCAGAATTTTCCTTTAAAACTGCATGTACAAGAATAATCTGAATTAACTGACATCCTGAAACCTCTTAAATCTTCCCAATCTTACTTAAAAGCATTCAACAAAATTTTAAAATCTCCCTACAATTCTACTATACTAGGCAGAGAGACAGGCCCATGGCTCGCCTGCTCAAGTGACCACTGCTGAGGCACTGTCACAGCTGGATGTGGGGTCCCACAGCCTTGTAGCCTCTGGTGCCATGTTGCAGAGATGGATCCCTGGACTGTGGGAGGAGAACCTGCAGGGTTCCTGAGTAGAACTGCATTTCAGCAATAGTAGGAATGGGGGCAGTGTTCCAGCCTCAGTTTTTCTGTATAATAGTGACACAGAAAAAATACAACTAGATGCCTAGCATGAATCCTGAAGGAGTAGCTCTAAGAGTTCTCACTGTGATACCCCACCTTGCTCAGACATTGCAAGATGTTTCTAGAGCTTCTGAAACAGATACACATAGCATTGGAAAAAAGAACAGCTCTCAGCCGAGGAGGATTATATTGAAAGAAGGAAAGCAGTTGAAAGCATCTTGAAGAAACACTCAGACTGGACATAGGATTGGTCAAGTCACTAGAAAATATGCTTTCATAAAGCGTTCTTCTTTTAACAGCTGAAGCGCATAGCCACTATTAGTACGAGAAACACGAGGGGCATTGGGGGCTGGGGATTTAGCTCAATGGCATAAGCACCTGCCTTGCAAGCCGGCGGTTGTGAGTTCAATCCCCAGTACCAATAAAAAGTTAAAAAGGGGGGGGCATCATCTCAGCAGAATTTCTGAAGATTGTTCTTCGGTCTCTGCTGCTGTCTCATCTACTAGCCACTGAATTGTGGATCTATGTTAGAAGACGTCTGACAACCTTCACCAGCACTTTTTGATAAAGCATTGGATCCAACTTGACTACATGGTGGGAATTTGTATCTGAGCTTGTGACAGATAACTTGAAGAGTGGCTACAGCACTTGTTTGTTCTATACATGCTATTCCTACTGAAAGAATGAAACCTAAAATCATGCTGAGCTATAATTATACCTATAGGATCAATTAATAAGCAGGCAGACAATATCTACGATATGAATTTAGTAGTAGGGCGGTGTGGCCCTTCCAGGGGGAGAACCACCAGCGTCTCCTGAGATCTGTGCCATGCTGGAACTGAGGACCCTGGGAAACCAAGCAAAGAAGCTCGCCTCCTTGGTAAGCGAAGGCGGTGTGGCAGACTGTGGCCCTTTCAGGGGGAGAACCACTAGTGGCTCCTGAGATCCACGCCATGTTGCAACTTAGGACGCTGGGAAACCAAGCAAGCAGCCTGCCTCCCTGCTAAGCAATAGTGAAACTACTGGTGCACGGCCTAGAGTCAAATATCCCACTTCCCCAAACCCCTTTCTCCCTCCCCCGCACCACCCATTAGCAAATGGGAACCAGAAATCTGAGCATATCCCGGGAGGTTGACCATAGCAAATAAGAGGGACTTCCTTCTACCATCTCTTTGAAGGCAAATATTTTTATTACTCTTTTGCTCTATTCTGATTAATGGTACTGCTCTATTCAATATTCTGTTTTGATAAGTTCTATAATGTTCTGTACTTCATTTTGATATACATGATTGAAAGCACAACTATTATAAAGATAATGAAATATACTGTGATACCTATTACTGTTATCCTGGTAACCTGCTGTGAAGTTTTGTACCAATTTCACTACACAGTCTCAGTTGGCTTTATTCTGTCTTTTCTGTTGTATTTTACTACTTTCAAAATAAAAAAAAGAAGAAAAAAAGAATTTAGTAGTAAATTTTCTCTGGATATTAGATATAAATAGTATAATTTTCATATCTAGTCATGAGGTATATATATATAAGTACCACATGCTAACCAATGGCACCAAAGGAGCACTTATGCTGTACATAGTATTTAAAAATGCCTAACCTTAATTCACCTTAAAATACTTTATTTCCTTTTTTTTTTTTCTTTTTTCTTTTCCTTTTTATTGGTACCGGGAATCAAACTCATGACTGCCTGCTTACAAGGCAGGCGCTTATGCCACTGAGCTAAATCCCAGCCCAAAATACTTTATTTCAAAAAATGAATAACATTGATATTAAAATCACTACATTGCCACACATGGTGGCACATGTGTGTAATCTCAGCATTTGGGAAGCTAAGGCAGGATTACTATGGGTCTGAGGCCAGCCTGAACTGCATACTGAGATCCTGTCACAAACTCTCCCCTAGGAAACATTAAGGGGATTTCCCAAAAGAAATATTGTGGCCTTATAATTACACTCTTGTAGAATGTTTAATTTAGATGAATGCAGATTGTCTATAAAGACCACTCTACTATAAAAATTGTCTTAAATAATAAGTTGTTGCTTTTCCAGTGAGGATTTCAGGTAGTCACCTTGGGTGGCCAGTATTTTTTGATGAAAGCATCTATTCAGTATCTTTTACCCTTCATTACTCTGGATTGCATCTTATTGTTAGGCTCAACTTTTGTGTGCTCTTAAAATTAGCTTCACTGTAAGCAATTCTATGTCTACTTTAAAAGACTGGAAGTAGGAAAAAAAAATTATTGCCAAATCCTTTGGAGATTATTGTAGTTACAAGAGGTTAAAAATCCCATAATCATGAAAGTTTCTTGATTAAACTAGGTGTGTTACCCACTTTATCTTTTCCACACCATGATTTTTAGAAGGGCTGCATCCTTGATAATACTACGTATATTAATACTGTATTGTTTTGCCTTTCTACCCTTAACTCAGGTGTTAAAATAAATGTAACATTTTAACTTAACAACTGTTTCCACCATCCATTCTTCTTTCTAGTTTATATGTGGTGGTAACTGGTGTATATATAATTCTTGTATTCTTTTCCTTTTTTTTTGGTCTTTTTCCTTTTTATTGGTACCGGGGATTGAACTCTCTTTTCCTTTTTATACTGTAAATATTCTGTTATTAACACAGTTTTTAGAACAATCATTTTTAGTGTTGCAATAACAGTTCGTCCAGTTGATATATCATTATTTACTTATTTTTATGCTGACTTTAAAGTTTTTCTTCAACGTGTCTGTGTCTAAACAAGTCAGTATACAATTTTTAGAGGTTCTTTCTCTTGAATTATTTCCATAGATTGTTTTTCAACAGTAGTTTATAGATCATGCAATGTGAACAATATTATGGCTCTTGCTTTGCGTTTTTTATATTATTTTGTACAGTGTCATTATTATTGTGCATGTGTACAGATACAGATAGGTTAACAGACATGAAGTGGTACTAAAGTCTCTATTATTGAATTTTATTTTAAAAAGTTGAACCATCTACTAATAGGTGGCTAGATGCATAGTCGTTTGATCAAGAAAATATAGTAAAATGTTTATGGTAGATTCTAAGTGAGAATAGAGGTGTCTACAGTAAAATACCATGGGCAGAGGGATGGAACACACAATAAAGTGATGTCATATATAAAATTTAAAAATTGAACCATCTTTACCTTGTAATTACACAAACAGCAAAGGATCACTGTCAAATACAATTTATAAAGTACAGTATATAAAATATGAGACGCTCCTCCATTTTTCTGTCCTTTTTCTGGGAGGATATTCTTTTTTATGGAACTGGAAATGGCAGCTGGAACTCAGGGAGCAGTGAACATCCTCTTTCTCATTCCCTTACTTACCCCTACCCTTCTCTTCCTTTTCCCCCTCCTTTTCCCCTCAACCCTCCTCCCCCTTATCCCTCTCCTCCCTCTCTCTCCTGGTGGTACAGGCTGACCCTGAACTTACTATGTAGCCCAGGCCAGCCTCAAACTCACAGCAATCTTTATGCCTCAGCCTTCCTGAATGCTGGGATTTCTCTCCTTTTTTTCTCTCTCTCCCTCCCTCCCTCTTTTTTCTCTCCTCCCCTCCCCTCCTTTCCCTTTCTTCCTTTTTTCTTACCTTCATTCTTTCCTTCCTTCCTTCCCTCTCACAGTCTAAGTTGCCCAGACTGGCCTTAAACTTGTAATCCTCGCTGAGATCCCTGCCATGCTGGAACTTAGGACCCTGGGAAGCCAAACAAGAAGCTCGCCTCCCTGGTAAGTGGCGGTGGTGTGGCAGACTGCGGCCCTTCCAGGGGGAGAACTACCAATGTCACCTGAGATCTGTGCCATGTTGGAACTTAGGACCCTGGGAAAACAAGCAAGCACCTCCCCTCCGTGGTAAGTGGCTGCAGTGTGGCAGACTACGGCCCCTCCAGGAGAACCACCATTGTCCTCTGAGATCCACACCATGTTGGAATTTACGAAACTGGGAAACCAAGCAAGCAGCCTGCCTCCTTGCTAAGCAATAGTGAGCCTACGGGTACACGGCCTAGAGTCAAACATCCCACTTCCCATACCCTCCTTCTCCTGTCGCCCCGTTAGTAAATGGGAACCAGAAATCTGAGCATCTCCTGGGAGGTTGACCATAGCAAATAAAGGGGATTTCCTTCTACCATCTCTTTGAAGACAAATATTTTTGTTACTGTTGTGCTCTATTCTGATAAGTGGTACTGCTCTACTCAATATTCTGTTTTGATAAGTTAAAAAAAAGAGTAAAGAAACATATCCAAAAGTTGGTGAAAAACTTGAAAAAAAATAAACTTGTAATCCTCCCACTTGAGCCAAATGAGTACTTGGAATTACAGGTGTGTGCCATGATACCCAGCTGGACTATGACTAAACTACATCATCTCCTAAATTTGAATTTAGCTAAGTGTGAAATCTGTTTGATAACCAAATGCCTTAGGAAAGTCTACACAGACACCCTTGTGGCCTACTAAAAGTTTGCACTAGCAGGGAAGAAAGAATACTCAAGCAGAGGTGATTTTTGCAACATAAGGTGTAGAGTAGTAAGGAAAATATGTTGGGTTAGTATACATCACAAGGAAAAGGGCAGAAAATAGCCTGTTTTTGAGAAAAGATAGATAAAAGGAGGTGCTTAGTCTCAGTATAGTTTGGACTGAGAGAAACTTGGCAGAAACACAGGAATCTATTTTGTATAAACAACTCTAAAAATTTCCAAGGCAAACTGAATATCTAAATATAATGAAAATGAAATTAGTGGAAAATAACTGTTAACTAAAGACTTAATAGAGACTCAGGTTCTTAGTAGAAAATAAATGTATTTATTGCAAAGAAAAAATTTTGGGACCAGAGACATATGCCTGCAATCCCAGAACTCTGGGAGATAGGAGGAATACAAGTTTGAGCCCACCCTGGGAAATTTAGCAATTTAGCAAGACCCCGTCTCAAAATAAATAAAAAAGGGGCTGCAGATACAGTTCAGTGCAAGGCCCTTGGGTTTAATGTTAAGTATTGCTAAAAATATTATTAAAAGGAAAAATAACTTTGAGTGTACTACAAAGCTTAAAGGTGATTATTTGATCTAGGTAGGTGGTCATTTCTCACCTATACACAATGAAAACACTAAAAAAGTGTTTCTAGTTTGTAAGCATACATGTCAATTTTGCATTTTTCATGATCAGCTGTTGCTGACAGAAGTTAATTTTCTTAAAACATAAATCAGAGCAGTGATTTCTATACTTCTGTGATCATTCCTACAGCTCTATATAAAGAACATGTTTATATACTACAATTTTGGTTTAGTCTGTGGGTTGTTTGGTAAGTGCTCTGCACTTATTCTATAATCTCTAAAAGACTAAACTCCAGGGAATAGCTTGTCATTCTTTTGTCACCATACACAAACACCACCATGTTTAGATGACAACAGAACCTGGCAGAAGTCTATGATGGAAGAGGATAGAAAAGTGCAATATACAGCTTCACGTTTGGATTATAAATATCTCCAGCTATGCTAGAGACTGTATATATATTCTCTTAACTGAAAAGTTGCCTAAAGATACCTTAGATTTAAAATACGGCCTATTATCCCAGTTCTAACTCTCACCATCTCCACTTTCCTTCTACTGAACTTTATGCTGCAGGAATATCAAGGTACACATTGTTTCTGGAACATGGTACTTCACAGTTTTAGGACTTTAGTATATTCTTTCTTTTCCTAGAGTACCCTTCCCCAACATATAAGCATGTAAGGTATCTCTTCACCCTTTATAACTCGCTCACAAATCACTTCCTCCAGGATCCTCCTCATCTGTCCTTTGAATTCTATCATGCATACTTGCCTCTGTGCTCTCCCTATATCTGGCATGAACTTCTACTGTTCACTGAATGCACTGCATTATAATTCCTCATATGTATTTGTTTCCTTTGATACAATTCCAGGTTCAGTAAAAATTTATAAACAATAAAAAATGGGAGGAAAGAAGGAGAAATGGAAAGAGGGATACCTAAGAAAGTTTCTGGGGCTTCCTCTGAGAGGTAGCATACCTTGTTTATCTCTATATACCCAGGGGAGAGGGTCATATTTTGGACATATGGGTGCATGTCAAATGTTTGATAAATTTATTTTATATAAATCTCAAAGAAAAAAATATGAACCAACTTGGCATGAAATTTTCATTCAAGGGAAAACCGTCTGACCATAATAATGCATTATTTCAACCAAATCTACTCTGGTATACAGAAGCACATTAGGAACTTAGTCTGAGACTTTGTAGAATTTACTAATGGTGAAGTACTAAGCTTAACACACAGAATTCAAATATGCAGGAGACATAATACTTTCCCTCAAAGACCTTACATATTAGATAGGGAATCAACTATAGACAAGATAATTATCACATAATGTGGTACAAGCTATATCCAGGACACATTCAGAGTACCATGGTACAAAGAAGAGAAGGATATCATTTAGGTGGAGGTGATGGGGTAATTTGCTGAATTCAACCCTAGATCTGTAAGAGATGGGCCTCTATATTCAACCTTACATGATTAAAACATTTTAAACATGTTTAGTTAGTAGGTTAGTCCATGACGAGGATTATATTTGCAGTATGGCTTAAGTATCATCCTAGGAAAGCATTCATTCTAAGGGAAAAATGAACCCTAATTCATAAACTAAGGTGAAAAAAAGTAGGCTGTGTTGGAAGGGACCAGGCAATTTCTAATGCTTGAACTATACCAGCTAAAGAATTAGAACCAAAGAGAAAAACCATGTCTCAGAGAAGATTGTACATCAGAGCATGGTGAGAGGAGAAGATTTTATTATAGTAGTCAGACAGTTAAAAAAAGGAAAGGGGTGTGGAACATTCTGATTGAGAAAAATATTCATGAAACACAGGCTTGGGTAAATACCTCCCACAGAGCAGACTAGAGAACTATACAGGAAGGCAGATTTGAGCCATCCTTGAGAATTCCCTGAACTACTAGAAGAAGGGTTTGGAGGAAGCTTGAGTTTTCACAATTGGGAGACTAATCATTACTTGTTGCCGTCACCGACACCTAAAAAAGACTGCTTTTAAATTCCAAGTTGTTTTGTCCCATGTCACATAAGAAAACCATGAGTATAGTTAGTTCTCATGCTGTTAACAGTTGTGTTGAGAAAGTAATTTCTGTGTTTTTGTTTTTAAATGCTATAGAAACAAAGTCAAGATAGATAAAGACTTCCCAGAAAGATGTGAAAGACTTCCTAAAAAGGAGAGCATAAAAATAGAAAACAAAGATGATAACATTAGACCAAATACAGATGTTATATACAGAAAATATATAAAAACAAAACAAAATGGAAAAAAAACCATGAAGTGAAATGTACCATATAGAGGCTTACTACCAAGAAAGGCGAGTCTGGTGGCAAAGGATATAAGACAAGGCACTCTCCTATATTCTATATGTCTTTGAGAACTGTAGGACAGTGGAATCTAAGGAACCAGACTCAGTGAGAGGGTGGCTGTGGGGAAAAGACACAGACAGGAGAAAGACCAACTCTTAAGGGATGGGCAGGTGTTGAGATTGGGGTCCAGAGTGAAGGCTCTGTATGATGCTGATAGTGGAGAAAGTCAGGAGAGAGTTCAGAAAGAGTCCCTAAATCAAAAGTAACCTATACAGAGAACTCTGAAAGAAATTCTTAAAATGAGGTAAATTGTTGAAGGTCTCCCACTTGAGTAGACATGAGGCTCCTAAAGAAGGTGCTTTAACTTAAGCGAACCCCCTTCAATGTCACTCAGTGTTGGCATCAGAGAATGGGCATGCAGAATTGCCCAGAGCCAGTAAGATTTCTGCTTTTCTCTTCAGGTATCTGTAGAGAAAGGGAGATCAGATAGGTTGCCAATTACTAGAGATGGGACCTAGATATGTATAGTGGCTAAAAGTTTGATCCTGCTTCTATTTTCAAACATCAAATTAGGGTGGTTAGTAAAAAGTGGAAGCAAGTCATCCATAAAATGTACAAAGCCAGGGAGAAGAGTTTTATCCTTAGCCCTTTTATTCTCCAACCAGAAAACAATTACCTAGAAAGCTATTAGGCTTGAAAATCATCAGGACACAGGTCTATTACTTGCCTTTGCACAAGGTATTGACTACCTTGTAACCCCTCCCTGCTTTCCTGTTTCTTGTAATTGTTTGTTCCACCCCCTTGACTCCTGTAAAACTAAACCTAATTACCTTTTATGGTGACAAATTGATCCTATGACCCTAATCCCTCCTCTTACAGTTATTGCTTTATAGCTACTTAAGGGGGCGGGATGGGTGGTCTGTGCACTGCCTGGGCTGCCTTTGGGAACTGTGCTGTGGCTGAGCTCAGCTAAATAAAAGTGCTTCTTTTTAATTTTTGGAGTCTGTCATTTTTATTGCCCATATCAAGATTATAGGTATGTGCTACCATACCTGGCTTTGTTGTTGTTTTTAAAAACATTTTTTTATTAGCACATGTTTGCAGTGCATATTGATTATATTTATCATGGGGAGTCGGTACATGAAAATAACATTTTAATTCTTCTTACATTCCCTCCTCTCCCTCTCATCTTGTCTGTTACTATTTAAGAATTTTAAATCAGAGGCTGGAAGTGTACGTCAGTGGTATGGCACTGGCCAAACACATACGAGGTCCTGAGTTTAATATCCTGTACACCCCCCAAAAAATTAAATATAAAAATAATAGTATTTCAAATGTCTCCTTTTACATTGTCTTAATTAATACTATGCTTTGTAAAAATGTTTGTATTTCCTAGTTTAACTATTTAAAAAGATCACAATTGTTTTTGCCTTTCTCTTGTTTCTTTCATATGTTCTTTTTGCTTAGTAATATCATTTTCATCAATTTCCCTTTACATAGTGAAACTCTATTTTAGAAAATGAAACAATAATAAAAACAAAAAAACCATAAACAGTCTCATGGTATTCAATCACTTTCTTTACTATTTGAAGTATTTCCTTTCAGTCTTTTTTTCTGTATTTTTCTTTTTCTGTTTTAAACATTACTACATTGTCATCTTATTTAATTGAACTTCTGAATCTTGTAAACAATGCCTAAGGGAGAGGATTTTCCAGATGAACTGTTTGTGCCCAACTACACAATTTTGTCCCAGGGGAATAACAACTCATGAGGAAACTGTTTGCTTTTAAGTTCACTCCAGATGCCAACCCAATATACATTCTTGCAGACTGGCCAGCATACTCAGTTCAGTCAGTGCAATTTGATCAAATGAAGATTCACTGAGAACTCAGAATGGTCTCATTATTTTTGGCAGTCCTTTAGAAGCTTTCAGGTCTTCTTTAACATATTTTTATTCTTAAATTCATCTTGATTTGTCTTTCAGTCAACTAAAAGTTTTGTTTTTTGTTTTGTCCTCCAAAGGATTATATGAACAGCACATTTGTGAACTCTGCCACACATGACTGTCTGTTACTTTCCAGAACAAAATATAATGCAGTTAGGTACAACATTCTTTCTTTAGTCAAAACCTTTTCTCCTGAAAATTTTGGCTCACTCTCTGACTCTAATGTTCTAGAAAAGTTTGTCATCCATAGCTATCAAATCTCCCAGTTCTCTTCTGGTTTTTCCTCTTGGTAGTCCAGACGATTTCTCAATAATGCTTTCTCCTGCATTGCTTCAGTGTTCCTCAGTGTGAATCCTGCTGTCACCATTTCCTATTTGAATTTTACTTAAAAAGATTATAGTACATAAAGATTACATTCATCATGGGAAGGTGGCACATGTACATAACACATTTTAATGCTTTTTATGCCCCCTTCCTGATCCTCTCCCAACTTCCTTCATTTCTTCGTCTCCACCCCATTTGTAAAATCTGTCTCCATTTCCTATTATCTGTCTTCTATTTTGCTTTTTGTTTCTTTCTTTGTCTTTTTGACACAGTCTTACTATGCAATTCAGGCTGGCCTTGAGCTCACTTTGTAGCCCAGGCTGGTCTCCTCGATCTTGCAATAATCCTCTTGCCTCAGCTTCCCAAATTCTGGGATTACAAGCGTGCTTGCTTATTTTGCTCTTTTACTTATTCTTTGGGATTGTCATATTAGAGAAACCATGCAATATTTAAGCTTGTGTGTCTGATTTATTTTACTTAACATTATGGTCTCTGGCTACATCCATTTCCCTACAAATGCATGAAAATTATCATTCTTTTCAGCAGAGTAGTTGCTACTGCATGTCTAGTTTACCTCTAACTGTTGTACACTAGAAAAAAGAACTTTGTTATATTTGTATCATACCAAAATACCTGTGAACATGACCCTAACTATTGTGTATATGTTTCCCTTCCCCCTTCTCCCTCTAGGTGACCTAACTGATATGTTAATCAATGCTCTCCTCTGTAAAGAACTGTAAATTCCCCCAAGACTTCTCTGTCCTCTCCTAAGGGAAACAAAGGTCTTCCTCATTGCTTAGTGGATCAAGGATTTTCTTATTTCCTGATCCACGGCCATGACCTTTACTTTGTGAGCTGTTATAGGTACTGGAGGGGCGGCAAGTGTGGAGAAAGGACACACACAGCTTTTGCAATCTACTACTGCCCTGTGTTGCTGGGCCCAGGGTAAAATAAATCAGCACTGCTTTTTAAAATATGTTTTTGCCTCATTTTTTGAACTCGAGCTTGGGGGCTCGTTTGTGGATTACAAGACTAACTATCCATGCTTATTGCTCCTTTTTCATCTCAATTATTTGTTCTCTATACTTTTATGTTTCAGTTCACAGAAAAAAGTGAATCAACTAAGAATGCAAAAAAGTTTTTTTTTGTCTTTTTCCTTTTTATCGGTACCGGGGATTGAACTCATGACTGCCTGCTTGCAAGGCAGGTGCTTATGCCACTGAGCTAAACCTCCAGCCCCGCAAAAAAGTTTTTAATTTGCTTAAGTGCTTATTATAAATATTTTCAGAGTTGTTCTGAAGAGACCAAGAAAGCTCATTCCATCTGCTGCTTCCCCTCCCCTTCGCCCTTCAAATCTAACTAGGTTAAGTTTTAACTTCCTAAAGGCCATAAAACAAAGGCCTGAGGTAATAGCTCCTGACATCCTGGGTCTTCCCTATCCGGTAGCCCCATCACAAATTGTGTTAATTGCATTAGATTGTACATTCTTCACAAAAATAGCTTCGTTTATATCATAGTAATACCTGTAACTTGGCCTTACTGTAAGTGTGTGTCTTCCTTTTCCTCTGGGCAAAGGATTGATATGTTATGAATCAATGCTCTCTGTAAAGAATTATAAAATCTTACCTAATTGATATGCTTACCATTGTTGCCCTCTACAAATATAACAGTTGTGGTGCTAAAGTAAGGTAATTAAGGTTGTTAATTGCTGTTAGACTTCTCTATTCAGGAGGCCTTGTGGTGCGAGTTTCGAAACTATGTGCAGCTCCACCCCCACAGGAACCAGTGTTCTTAAACAGTTAAGACAAACAGCCTTAACCTAAGGCAGATCTCTCAGTCATGAGACAAACGCCCATTCCTAAGAAATGCCACCCCTTCTAGGGAGACATTCCCTCGCCCCACTAAAAAACCCAATCCCTTAAGGACAGCTCACCATCAGTTCTGCTCTAATCGCTATGATTGGCTTCTGTAACAACGCTTGCTTGCTTTGCGGTTTTAGGCTTTAAAAGGCACAGCCCTGCTCGAGTAAGGGGTTCTCCGTTTCCACCTGTTTGGAGGACCCCGTGCGCACGGAATAATAAAAGCCCCTTTGTTCTTACATGAGAGCTGAGTCCTTGGGGTCTCCTTCGCGATGCCGGTCTTACATTTGGAGGCCCCAGCGAGATAGACCTCCTCGCGGAAGGAGACTCCAACGGCCACTAAGCGCCTCTCTGGGGTAAGTACGGCCGATTCTTGTTTACTTTCATTTTGCGATCGATCGTTCGTTTTCTCTTCCTTTTTTTTACTGCCCTGGACCGTTCTTGTCGTTCTTTTGGTCCCGAATTCAAGGGCAGTTTGTTTCTGTTGGGGGATGCCCCAAGGTTCCCTCGTGGAACATTTGTTGATGGTTCTGCACCAATTTGAGTAGGCAGGTCGCTCCTGCTGAGCTGGGTAGGTCGCTCCTACTGCTCCGTGTAGTCGTTTGTGGCTACTTTGCGGCGGGTTTCTTCGCAGATCTGTTTCCACCACCTAGAGGCATAGGTTGTGTGTGTGACGCCGGCTTGTGAGTGGTATCCCTTGTGTTTGTCTACGTGTCTCCTGTTCCTCGTGACTCTGTTTTCTTCCAGGATAATACAGCTGAGGGAAAAATGCCCTCCCTACAATATTGGCCATTTTCCTCCTTGGTTGCCTGTTTAAACTTGTTACTAACTTAGGGGCTGGTTGCCCATTTCTGTTGCAGGATCCATATAGCTTATTAGATTCAAGGTTCATGATAAGAAAAATTATTTCCTTTAGCTCACCAAACTGTGCAAGAAGCTCCCTTTGTTTGTGTCTTTAATGTTGTGGCGCCTTGTTTAATATGTAAGACTTCAACTGATTGCTTGCAACCTCAGCATGCCTTTTAAAAGGAGTATTTTTTTTTTCTCTCTGGTTAAAATGTAAACATGTGCACATATATATCTATGTCTATGGTTATTAAGAATCATATCAACTTTACCAAGTAAAAACCAGGTGGTACTATATTTGAGCCAGTTAAAAGGTTACAGTTTTGTTTTTAAAATACAGCATTTTTATGTGGTAAAAGGACATAAAATAAGTATGTTTTAGACTACTAAAAGGTGACTTTAAGGGTTTTGTTAAGAGTTTTGACGTTGTCTGAGAAGTGAGAGAAAAGGTAATTGACTGGTAATAGTAAAAAGAGGGACAAAGAGAGTGGTCTTCAAGTAAAGATGTCTGGCTGTGCCAGAATGTGGAAAAAGATAAAAGCTTAACTTGGGAGATATATTGTAAGTTGTAGAAGGCTCAAGAGGATGTGAATTTTATTTGTCTTGGTTTATAGTACTGCAAATAACAGGTTTGACAAGAAGTAAATGTGTTCAGAATTTGACAGTATTAGATGAGTTTTGGTAAAAGTATTCATAAGATTGTACTTTGCTGCAAAATGTTTCCATTAAAATGAGATTATAGGTGATACTAGAGATAAGATACAAGTTCTTGCATGTGCTGTAAACATCTGGGAGATTATACAGCACAATTTTGTTACCTATGAAAAAGCCCTTTTTTGTTAAGAATATAATTTCAGTAAAATGATGGCCTGCCACGTGACACCCTTGGACAAAAAGCGGTGTGCCATCCAGATGAAGCTGGCTCTCTGATCCGGAATGCCAAAACCATGTTCTCTTTTTGTGCCACCCCGATTGGACATCCAGAGGTAAGGAGGTTTCCCAGTATCGCCAGTTGTTCTCTTTGTAACTCAGTCGGCCCCACATGTTAGACAATAATTACAAAGGTTTGAGAGGTTTAAGGAAATGCCCCTCAGCCAGTTAATAGAGATAGCACAAAAAGGTCTTTGAGAACTAGAAAATTTACAAAAAGATAACCAAGGTGTTAGAATTGCTCTATGAGAGAAAATTAAAAAAAAAAAAAAACAGATGAGAGTTTCTGGGGGCAGTTGGATACTGTAGGCTAAATTTTACTGAAAAGCTTGCCTCTATATGACTCCCATACGGGAGAAACTCAAAATTCGCTGAACTGGACTGATGAATGTGAACAGGCCTTCCAGCAGCTCAAGCAGGCCTCGACAGAGGCCCCAGCCCTGGGACTCCCTGACGTTACCAAGCCTTTCACCTTGTTCATAGATAAACTCAGGGACATTGCCAAAGGAGTCCTAACTCAGGACATTGGCCCTTGAAAGAGGCCTATACCCTACCTCTCCAAAAGACTTGATCTAGTAACAGGAGTATGGCCCCCCTGCCTAAGAATACTAGCAACTGTGACAATGTTACTTTTTTTTTTTTTTTTTTCAATGTTACTTAAGGAGGCAAAGAAACTCGCTTTGGGCAAGTGATTTCTGTGGTAACCTCTCACAGTTTAGAGACTCTTATCAAAACCCCTCCTGAAAAAAAAAAAAAAAAGGCTCTCGAACGCCAGAAGTCTACTGTCAAGCCCTGCTTCTAGACCCACAGTCAGTGATATTCAAGACTTCTTTAGCTTTAAACCCAGCCACCCTTATGCCTGATGATGATCCAGAGGAACAAAGGACACCTCTCTCCATGAGTGTGCTGACATCCTCGAACTGCAGCAGAACCTACGGGCTGATCTTACCCACCAGCTTTTGGGAAATGCCGACAATCATTCGATGGAAGCAGCTTCATCCAAAACGGCAAACGAGTGGCCGGGGCAGCAGTGACCACCAAAAAGGAGGTACTCTGGGTTAAGCGGTTAGAGCCTGGCACCTCTGCCCAAAAGGCGAAGCTTGTTGCTTTGACTGAGAGGCTAAAACTAGCCACGGGAAAGAGGGTAAACATTTTTTTACTGTAGATATGCCTTTGCTACTGTACATATACGTGGAGCCATCTATCAAGAGCGAGGTTTCTTAACCTCAGCTGGGACTAAGATTAAAAATGCTCCACAGATTCTAGACTTGCTGGCAGATGTCTGGCTGCCTCAATGGGTTGCTATTCATTACAAGGCTCACCAGACAGGAGATGACACTGTCATCTTAGGAAACAGTTTGGCAGATCAAGCCATTTGAAAAATAGCAACCACATCAGAGGGGTCAACCAAGAAAGTAACTGCTCTGATGCTAGTCCCTCCGACCTTGTCAGAACCAGTCTACACAAAGAAAGACCTACAGCTAGCATCTCAACTTGGAGTAAAGTCCCCCACCCCCGGGGGCTGGTACCAGTTACCTGATAAACAAGTACTGTTACTGGAGGCACTAAGGCAGGAGCTGTTACACCTTGCAGAATTGTTCAGAACTCAGTATTTTATTCCAAAACTCTGCAAACTGACCACCTCTTTGAGCTCCAGATGCCCACAGTGCTTGTTAGTCAACTCAGCTAAGAGCTCTGCACTGGAGACCACCCAACATCAAGGAATTGTTCCAGGAAAACATTGGGAAGTAGACTTCATGGACATGGTAAAACTTAATTTACAGGGACACCGCTATCTCTTGGTATTAATAAACACTTTTACTGGCTGGGTAGAGGCTTTCCCTACTAAGTCTGAGTCAGCCTTAGTGGTAGTTAAAAGGCTATTGCATGAGATCATACCTTGATTTGGCCTCCCACTATCAATAGGGTCCAATAATGGCCTGGCTTTCATAGCCCGAGTCACCCAAAAGTTAGCCCAGGCATTAAAGATTAATTAAAACTCCACTGTGCCTATCAGCCACAAAGCTCAGGGCAAGTAGAACGTATAAACCAAAGTCTCAAGGACATTTTAGCTAAGCTGTCTTCAAAAACTGGTGATAAATGGATGAACCTTCTTCCCTTTGCACTGTTAAGAGCTAGATATACCCCATATGTTTCTAGAATTTCCCCCTTTAAAGCCATGTTTGGGAGGCCCCTGCCAGTGGTTCCAAGATTGTCAGAAGACAAATTAGCTAAAATTACTAATCGAGATCTTAAGTCCCTGCAGACACTCCAACCTGTGTTGGCCTGGATCCACCAGCTGTTTAGACAAAAACACTTGGACCCGCCTTCAGAGACCAAGGCCCCAGGGACTCCAGTCTTGGTTCAATGTCACCACCATGACTCCCTTGAACCCCGCTGGGAAGGACCTTTCACCGTGGTGCTCAGTACCCCCACTGCCATCAAGGTAGCAGGAAAAACTGCGTGGATTCACTACACTCACGTAAAGCCACTGGAAACAGCGGACAACCAGGGACATACTCAGTGAACTACACAGCAGACTGGTAACCCCTTAAAGTTAAAAATTGACTAAAGCATAGTTAGATTATGCTGGTCATGAATTGTTTTAGCTTGTTTGTTTTGATTTTAATAACATTGATGCTGACCTTGCACAGCGGCTTTGGTCCCGCTGTAAGCAAAGAACAATTGTTAAAGATCTTTATATGGGAGCCCCTGTGATTGTGGAGGGGGCTATATTACTAAAGGTAGGGGCTGTATTACTAAAAGTAAAGACACTAACTGGGGGGAAATTGTATACATACAGTCTTGGAACAGAAGGGGACTCGATATCCTCACAGCAGATCAAGGAGGCATCTGCTTAGCCTTTACAAAAAAAAATGTTGTTTTTATACAAATAAGTCAGGTATAGTAAGAGATAAGATCCACAAACTACAAAAAGACTTCGTGGGGTGGGGGTGGGGGAACCTAACAAAAAATCCACTTTAGAAAATGTAGAACGGAATTCTCCCCTATCTCCTTCCCTTGGACCATTAGTGACCTTAATCCTAGTCCTAGCCATTGCCCCTTGTCTCATTAACCGGATTACCCAATTCATAAGGGCACAAGTTTCTCAGGTCAAAGTAATGGTCATACGTCAACAATATAAACCCCTAGCTACAACTGACCTCTAGGATTAGAGGCCACCTACAAGAAAAGGGGGGAATGAAGAGACCAAGAAAGCTCGTTCCATCTGCTGCTTCCCCTCCCCTTCTCCCTTCAAATCTAACTAGATTAAGTTTTAACTTCCTAAAGGCCATAAAACAAAGGCCTGAGGTACTAGCTCCTGACATCCTGGGTCTTCCCTATCCAGTAGCCCCGTCACAAATTGTGTTAATTGCATCAGATTGTATTAGATTGTACATTCTTCACAAAAATAGCTTCACTTATATCATAGTAATACCTGTAACTTGGCCTTACTGTAAACGTGTGTCTTCCTTTTCCTCTGGGCAAAGGATTGATATGTTAATCAATGCTCTCTGTAAAGAATTGTAAAATCTTACCTAATTGATATGCTAACCATTGTTGCCCTCTACAAATATAACAGTTGTGGTGCTAAAGTAAGGTAATTAAGGTTGTTAATTGCTGTAGACTTTTCTATTCAGGAGGCCTTGTGGTGCGAGTTTCGAAACTATGTGCAGCTCCACCCCCACAGGAACCAGTGTTCTTAAACAGTTAAGACAAACAGCCTTAACCTAAGGCAGATCTCTCAGTCATGAGACAAACGCCCATTCCTAAGAAATGCCACCCCTTCTAGGGAGACATTCCCTCGCCCCACTAAAAAACCCAATCCCTTAAGGACAGCTCACCATCAGTTCTGCTCTAATCGCTATGATTGGCTTCTGTAACAACGCTTGCTTGCTTTGCGGTTTTAGGCCTTAAAAGGCACAGCCCTGCTCGAGTAAGGGGTTCTCCGTTTCCACCTGTTTGGAGGACCCCGTGCGCACGGAATAATAAAAGCCCCTTTGTTCTTACATGAGAGCTGAGTCCTTGGGGTCTCCTTCGCGACTCCAGTCTTACAGTTCTCCTCTAAATTTTCATAATAATGGTCCCTTTCTCATGTTTTCAAAGTTTTGTATGTCCTACATTATTATATGATTGAACATTTAATGAGAAAAACATTTATAATCAGTATCTGACAAAAAAAAGGGGGGGGGGTATGTGGACTGTCTCTGGCCCCATTTTGTCAATGTATGTGCTGGTGGAATCCCTGCTCTAATCCACAGCTGTATACTTGATGAGCATAACTTCTAGCCTAATTCCTGGTATCTAACAGGCTTTCATCTGGTGCAGAGCTGAAAAACTAAGATCCAACTATCAGATATCTTGTTACACAGTAACAATAAACTATTAAAAACAAAAACCTACCATCTTCAGTGTTTTACCTGAGCCACTTTTAATTGTGGGTAACAGAAAAATCTGTATCTAATTGGCTTTAACAGAAATTAATGGGCTCAAATAACTGGAAAGTGCTGTAAAATGGTAGACCGGTTATTTTTTACCTTTTCATTATGGAAAATTTTAAACTCATACAAGCACGACCTCTGAGAACCCTTTCCTGTTACTTCTTCCCAATCCTGACTCAAACTCAGATGGTCTCTTCCATCTAATAACAACACTCTTGCCATACTTAGAGCAAAATAAATACCACCCAAAGGGCTGATTTGGTTCCCTACTAGAAGGCTATTATACTCTGAAAAAATGTATGCCTGGCATACAGTATAGAGTGGTCCTCACTTATTCACAGCTTGATTTTTCCTGGCTGCAGGAAACTTAGGGCACGATAGTATGAAAATATGACACAGAAAACTCCAGAAATAACCAATTCTTAAGTATTAAGTTGCATTTTCTTCTAAGTAGCATTAAGAAATAAGGTTCAAACTTGTAATATCCCACCCAAGACATGAATCATCCCTTTATCCAGCACATTAACAGTATATATGCTACTCACCTGTTCATTACATAGTAGCTGTTTTGGTTATCAGATCACCTTGGCTGTATCACAGACTTTGCATAGAGGGTTTAATACTATCCATAGTCTTAGGCATTCAGAAGGGTAATGGGAACATATCCCCTAGCAGAAGGGTAGACTAGTATAATTTAGTACTTCTAGTACTTTGCTTTTTGCTTGCTATATAGAAGGTATTTAACAAATGTTTGTTGAATGAATGAAGGGCATACTACTTTTTTCTATTTTTTAAAATTAATAAAAATTCAATTTTAGGTTTACAAAAAAATTGAGCATGAAGTTCAGAAAGTTCTCATAGAATTGCCAAAGCAATCTAAGCACTCTTTTGAAGATAACAATAAGCAATGTAACAACCTTTGTTAAATTCCTATCATCTTGCTTTAAAAGCCTATCTTGTTATTGTTTTGGATTTGTTATTATTGGTTTGTCTCTTTTGCTTTTTGTTTTTATTTTCTATATATTTTCTCATTTAAATTAAAATAATAATTGCCGAAGTTTGGAAGCAATCAAGACATCTTTCAGTAAGTGAATGGATCAATAAAACGTGGTACATCCAGATAATAGAATATTATTCAGCACAAAAAAGAAATGAGATATTATGCCATGAGACGACAATGAGGAATCTTAAACACATACTGCTATGTGAGAGAAGCCAATCTACAAAGGTTACATCCTATATGATTTCAACTATATGATATTCAGGAAAAGTAAAAACTATGGAGACAGTTAAAAAGATCACTGGTTACCACAGTGGTTAAAGACGGAGGGAAGAATAGGTATAGCATAGAGGATATTTAGGGGCATGGAACTATTCTGTTTGATACCATACTGATGTGTATATATGATTATACATTTGTTAAAACTCAGCAGGTACAACACCAAAAGTGAATTCTGATGTAAACTATATAGTTTGGGACAATAATGATATATCAGTATCACTCACTGATTATAACAAATGTACCATACTGGTATTGGAGGGAAACTATCTGCATGTGGGAATAGAAAACATAGGGGAGCTCTACATTGCCTACTCAATTTTTTAAAAACTGTTTTTAAAATTGATACCGGGGAATCGAACTCACAACTGTGTGTTTGCAAGGCAGGCGCTTATGCTGCTGCACTAAATCCACAGCCCTCATGTCAACTCAATTTTTCTATAACTCTTTTTTATTTTTTGGTACCAGGAATGAACTCACTATTACAGACTCAGCAGAATGTATACCTACAGTTAAAGAAATTCAGGTACAATGTTGGGTGTGATGGTGCATCCCTGCAATCCCAGAACTCAGGACCTTGTGCTTGCCAGGAAGGCACTGTACCACTGAGTTGTATCCTCAGTTCTGTAATTCTTAAACTGCACTAAAAAATAAAGTATATTTTTTTAAAAATTGAAGACATAAACATACAATTCAGTAAGTTAGAAAATGAGTAAAAAAGACAAAAACAAAACAAGTAAAAAATAACCTAAAATAAAATTCAACAAAACCAAAACTTTGTTCCTTAAAAATTCTAAGAATAAATAGAAAATGTGAGTAGTTTCTATACCTAGAATTAAAAGGTATTCTATACCTAGAATTAAAAGGAAAAAGTGTCAAGAATCCAGGCATAGTCAGTAGTAAACAAGGTAATAATAAAATAAAATCTGATTAGGATTAAAAATTGTCTAATGAATTTGGCAATAAGGAGGTCACTGATAACCTTAGAAAGATCAATTACATGGAATAAGTAACAAATTTCTAAATAGAAAAAAATCCTAGATGTGTTAACATTAACATCAATATTACATATTTGAAAGAAGCCAGAATTTTACCTTTGCATATATAGGAGTTTAAAACCAACATTTACTGATTTATTTTGAAAGATGTTTGACAATACTGAGACTTTAATGAAGAAGATATAAGATTTCTAAACAAACATATAGACTGGTAAATTTTATGTTTAAATTGAACTCATCTGGATGCTAGTTTAGTAGTTTTGAAAGGAAATACTGAGGTCAGGGAGACTAGTTACAAAGTTGCAACCAGCAACTGGGGACTCTGTCTGATTCAGGCTGTGACAACTGAAATAAAGACAAAGGGTGAAATCTTAGACATTATGAAAGTAACATAATTAGGATTTGTCAGTAAATGGACATAGAGGTTAGAAGAAAAGGATATTCAAGGTATTTGACAGACTAAAACAAATCAAGATAATAAAGAATGTAGAGCAATATTAAATCATGATGACATTTTAATTATAGTCTCAGCAGGATCTATCCCTATAGTTAAAGAAATTTAAGTACATTTGTTGGGTATGATGGTTCATACCTATAATTCCAGAACTCAGGAGGCTGAGACAAGAGAATTACCATAAATTCAAGGCCAGCCTGGACTACATAGCAAGAGCTTGTCTCAAAAAAACCAAAGCCAACCCGAACCGAACCAAACCAAACCAAACCAAAACAAAACACCAAAACCAGGTACTTAGTTTTCAACATATAACTTTCTGTCCCAAAATAAATTTTCTCAAACAAATGAGTTTAAAATCCAGGTGTTACCTGAGATCTTTATCTTGCAAATGAATTAACTATAGTGGAAAACTTATCCAAATTCATTATTTTCATGATGGAAAACAGTTGCTTTGAAATATCTGGTACAATGTACCAACTTTTCATAATGTAAGAAAGGTTTTTAATAACAGTTTTAAAGTTGAGAATAGTTTAAAATAAAGAAGCTCAAAAAAGTCTAAAATTAACAAATCTAGCAAAACATTTAGTATCACATATATATCAGAAGTTTTAAATTTGTGTAAACACACACAGTTCATATTCCTTTCCAGAATAAGCATATTCTGTGGAAGTTTCTTCCCTCCTTCTTTTCATTTCATTTTGGCTCACTTCCACCCTCAAAACATCTTGAAACATAAGATAGTCTGAAACGAACACGCACTGTCTCTGAGAGCATTCAGAATTAAACAGCTCAGCATTCCTCTTCTTTTTCACTAAACCGTGTACTGCACCACAAAATTAAACAGTCATCTCTAGGGATACAGTTTTGCCAAGAGAGTTTCTGGCAAAAATATAATCTGGCCATTCTCCAGACAGTTATACATGGATAACAGTGGATGTTCTTACAGATGGAGATTGATTGCTGGCTGGCTGGTCTGTAGTTGCATAGTAGAGTCAAGATGAGTATTAGGCATGGATCATTTCATGTCCAAAGACTTCTGACAATAAACTTGTTCTGCCTAACTTCTCACATTCAGTGATACTGAAATTTATTGAAGAGGGCATTATAATCCCAGTCCTTTTCCTAGATGTTAAAGAAAGCAAGCTGAAGCCTAGAAAACACAGGTCATTTGCCACAATCACACAACTAGTTATGAGAGGACACAATACAACTAACTAAGACTCAGTTCAATAACCTTTCAATCTTTTTTATTGAGCAATATTACTTTTTTTCCTACTTTAAAAATAATAAGTGCTCGGGGCTGGAGATTTAGCTCAGCGGCATAAGCACCTGCCTTGCAAGCAGGCGGTCGTGAGTTCGATCCCTGATACTGATAAAAAGTTAAAAAAAAGAAAAAATAGGTGCTCGTGTCTTAAACTTGTTTTTGACAAGGAGCTGAGGACTGAATCTTAGGTGTTCTAACACTCGGCTATCTCCCAGCTCTTTTTATTTATTTTAATACAGGGTCTAACTGAGCGGCTAAACTGGCCTCAAAGTTGTGATCCTCCTGCCTCAGCCTCCTAGGTACCTGGAATTACAGATGTAAGCCACCATACATGGCTTTAAATTCTTTTTATTTTAGTGATCTTAAATCACTTCTAAGGCACAGACTCTTTTCTATAACGTATTTTGTTGAAAATTATACATACTTTCATTTTGCAGGATCTTTGCATGGTTTTTAAAAGAACTACAGGTAGTTACAAGTCCCAGAGTCACCAACATAAAAATGAGATCAGAACTGGTTTAAAAATGATTAAAGTACAATTAAGAAATTCTGAATCTTAGCCAGGTGTGGTAGCACATGCCTGTAATCCCAGTACTTGGGAGGCTGATGCAGGAGGATTGCTGTTTGAGACCAGTCTAGACACATGGTGAGTTCAAGACCCATTAGCGAGACCTTGCCTCAAAAAAACAAAAACAAACAAATCTGAGTCTTTAAATTCAAGACTCTCTAAAAACTGTGGCCCAATATTAAGTGGTACCTCAGTTCACAGACTTAATTCTTTCTATGATTCCAGTTGCAAACTGAATTGGATGTGAACAGAATTAAATCTTCCTATAAGGTCAAGATTAACCCTAATCACTGAATTTGATTTGGTTCTCATCCAATTCAGTTTGTGACCACAATCATAGAAAGAAGTAAGTCTATAACCAAGATATCATGCGTACTTGGAAGAAAGAGGGGACTGGAACCAAAGTCACAAGACCCAGACTTAAATCTGAGTACTGCCAGTGACTATATAACTAGAGCTTGTTTCCTCTTCACTTGCAGAACAAGCGATAATCACAATCACTAAACTCAATTCCATTATTGATATTGAAAAAATTTAAATTATCATTATTATAATTTTGTTTTATAACTGGTCAGAACTACAGAAGTCAAAACACAGAAAACATTTCTACCACTAAAAAGCTGTAGATTCAGCTTTGTATAGAATCAGACACTAAAACAATATTTTTAGAAAATGTAGTACATAGTTCAAGTTATGGAGATTTGGATCTTATCTGTGTTTATTTATGGTTTGGAAAACCTATTATATTTTTTCAGAAGGGGAACAGAAAGGATTTCAGAGTAACTGTTTCAGTCAAGTTATCCCAGAACTACCATAACAAGTAGTAAATCTGCTGCTACCAGATATCAAGAGTATTTATTATCTTTGGGTGCCATTATATATGGCCCTGGAAGACATGAATTTGAGCCTGTGTAATGAACAGATCATTTAGCTCTTTTTTTCCAAAAGAAAAAAGCCTATCATTACTACAAACAACTTTTATCTTCACTTTTCTATTACTTGAGACCACCATTAGAGTTCATGCAAACTCGATGTCCACTGCATGCCATCCACTATTAGTTTCTCTTTGGACAACCAAAAAGTATAAGCAAAGTCCCTGTATCCACTAATGGACAAGAGTTTACAACTGACTAGAATTATGGAAATGACCTCTGAGTTATCCTATTAAATTCTTACCAGTTTTCATTAGATGTAATTACATTGTCAAAATTACATGTCTTGTAGCTAAAAACATAAAACAAAGTTTAATTTTTAAGATACTAGAAAATGGAATGAAAATATCATAAAGAGCTAATCTGATGATCAGAAGATGGTAATAGGAGAATGTGAGACTATTCAGCTCTATGAGATACTTTATGAGTTCAATGTGAGTTCAAGGCCAGCCTGAATTCCACAGTGAAACCCTGTCTCGAAAAGACGAATCACTGCAAAACAAATAAACAAACAAACCTCTTTTGTTTGTGAAGAATACCACCTTTAAATATTTTGTAACAGCAACAGAAAATTGAAAAATACAGTAAATTTTATAGTTAAAAATCACACCCTTTCCCAAAAAAAGTCATCCTTTATCTGTGTTATGGCTTAGGGCTAAAATGGTACCAAAAATTTCATGTGTTTGGAAGATGACTGGATGATGGGGGTGCTTGACTTATTGGTGGATTCATCCATTAAGGAGTTTCATAGCTGGATGTGCTATTAGGAAGTAGATCCTAGCTGGGGTGGTTGTGCATTGCCTGTAATCCCAGCACTCAGGAGGCTGAGGCTGGAGGATCACTGCATGTTTGAGACCAGCCTGAGCTATAAGTTCAAGGCCAGCCTGAACTGCAAAGTGAGACTCTGTCTCAAAAAGAAAAAAAAGAAGTAGATCCTGGTTTGAGGTGGGTTCCTGGGGGTGTGACCTGGAAGGATATATTCTTTGTCCCCTGCTCTTCCTTTCTTTCTTCTGCTTCCTGGCTGCCATTGGTTGACCAGTATTTTCCATCATCTACTCTACAATCCTATCTCTGCCTTCAAGCCAGTCAATCACGGACTAACACTGTAAATTAAAACTAACGTCTCCTGTTTTAAATTGTGGGTATTGAGTATTTTGTCCCAGGAATGGGAAAGTGACTAAGACAAACTGAGAGTAGTTACATCACCTTTCATAAAGGAATTTTAAACCAGTCAACATCAAAGTCATTTGAAATTTAAATGTCACTCTTTGTAATAAAAGGAAACATATTTCCTAACACATTAGAATTTTGGTAAAACAAAGCCACAATCTTAAATTATTAAGTACAGCTACTTCCAGCTTCCAACCTTCCCAACACCTACAGGTGAAGAAGCTTCTGGCTGGGGCTATGCACTCACATCTTCCTTAGCAGAGGAGCCTCAAATGTTTTAACTTGTTCTACCTTACCTGCTAAAGGCTTAAATTAGATTATCTCATCTAAATATCTATGTAATATATATCTCCAGAAAGCATCATTTCTAGAAAGTGCTTTTAGATACTGGGGAAAAATTCATGTTTCCCATTTTGGTAAATATATATTATAAAATACCCATTTATATCTCCATCATGTTATTACATCTAGTCTTTTTCTTAAGTAACAAGGTAAATTATTTACAAAAATATTAAAAGAATATTTCTTCCTATAGGTTACAAAAAATTCACCTGTTTACATTGTTACAAAGGTGTGTGACTTTATAGTTTGTTACAGCTGTTACTTATTATCATATGCAATAATAAAATTTTTTGTGCTTAATATGACAAGATTTAAAAACAGCTGGCACAAAGTTTTAGAATTCTTAGGCAATGGGTAGGTTAACAGCTCTTGAAACAATCAAAAAACCTTGAGTCCTCTGAGATAACCTTAAACATGTAACAAAAGATACATATAATAAGGGGCTGGGGATTTAGCTCAGCGGCATAAGCGCCTGCCTTGCAAGCAGGCAGTCGTGAGTTTGATCCCCGGTACCGATAAAAAGGAAAAAGACAAAAAAAAAAAAAAGATATATATAATAAGCTTGATAGAGACTATTGTCCATTTCACTAATGGGACTTATAGGCAAGAGTTCAGTATAGAAAGCCAAAATGTATTTTTATAGACATGAAAACACCTATAATTTCAGGGTATCAGCATTTAATGAGGGAGCAAAAACATTTCTCTTTCAATGGTCAATTAATCCCTTCAGAATTATTATTACAGAGGTAAGAAAACATTATTAGAGAAGAAAAATCATCAATATCACCTCACCAAACAAATGAAAAAATAAGACAAATAAAGTCAAATCACCTACTTGAAACCTCATGCTAAATTACATTGTTCAACTTAAAATCATGTAACATTAGATTTCTTTAAATGCAAAATTACTTTAATAAAAATATTGGTTATATAAGACATCGAGGGAAGTCTACCACAATATAATGGCTTTTACATTTACTCTGTAGACATAGCTACAGCCCACTTTTACATTAATCTGTTTTGCTTTGTTGTTTTGTTTTGTTTTTAGATAGAGTCTCAGTATATAATTCAGGCTGGCCTTGAACTCACTATGTAGTCCAGGCTGGTCTAACTCATAGCAATCCTCCTGCTTCACAGACTCCCAAGTGCTGGGATTATAGGCGTGTGCCGCCAAGCCTGGCTATTAATCTGATCTAATAGGATTTATTTTGAGTTAATTAATTTTCACAAATACAAATCCCTTAATAAAGTACTTAATAGTATTTTTCAAAGTTATCCAAAATATTCATAAATCACGTGAAGCACTGTATTTGCAAAAACAAAACAAAACCTCATTTCTGCTATTTGTAGCCTCCAAACCTTTATTCTTGTTTCCCCACCTTCTGATACCCTCTATGATACCCCTTTCCAGCATATTCTTCTCTACCACCTAGAAAATGATCAGCCATAATGCACATTTATTAAATGAAAGAACTGATTTATACAACAATATAATTAATCCTACAAGTACTGGTATATTAAGCCAGTTCATGGTGAAATGGAATGCTTAATCCCCTGCTTAACATGATGAGGGGCTGTGTGGGTGGTTCACTGATGGAGCATTCGCCTAGCATGCACAACACCCTGACTTCAATCACAAGCACAGAGGAAGAGGGAGGAGGAGGAGGACAGTAGGGGAGGAGGAAGAGAAAAGAGGAGCAGGAGGAAGAAAAAATTTACAAAGAGGTTCCATAAATTCTTCACTCAGCATTCCCCAACATGTTAATATATATATATATATATATATATATATATATATATATATATATAACTGACATGTCTTGTATAACTGACAGTTTACACATCAAAACCAGGGCACTGACAATTATACAGTCCAAAAGTTACTGAAATTTTACCAGATATACAGTTGCTCATTTGTGTTTAGCCCTCTGCAGTTTTGCTCCAAGTATAAATCTGTGTAACTACTGCCACAATCAAGATACTTAATGGTACCATGACCACAAGTTTCCTTCAGCCTACCTTTTATAAGTGTAACTTCTATTTTCCTGCCTTTTTCCTCTGTTCTGGCCACTACTACTCTACTCTCCCTCCCTGTAACTATTATTTCACAAATATTATTATTATTATTGGAATCATACATATATGTGCTTTTAAGTTTGGCTTTTGGTTCAGTACAATTTCCTTAAGTTTCAGCCAACTAGTTACCTGTATCAATAATAATTCGGTTTTTTGTTTGTTTTGTTGGCCGGTTTTGTTTTTTTCATTCCTGAGTAGCATTCAATAATATGGACCTCACACTAACTACTCCTCCACTGATGGTATGTGGATTGTATCTGGCCTTGGGCTGTTACAAAGTTGCTATAAATATTAATATATAGGTTTAGGTGAAGTAAGTACATAAGAACATTAGTCAGTTTGGGCTATGACAACAAAACCCACTGGATAGTTTAAACAATAGAAATGTATTTTCTCACAGCTCTAGAGGTTGGAAATGTGAGATTACAGTGGAATCAACATGAAGTTTTGTTGAAACTTTCTTCTTGGCTACCATATACCTGGCTTTTATCTCTCTTTATCCTTCAGAGAGGGGAGAGAAGGAAGAAAAAGTGAGGGAGGTAAGGCAGAGCAACGGAGAACCTCGTTCTCTAATGTCTCTTTAAGAACACTAATTCTGGGGCTGGGGATTTAGCTCAGCGGCATAAGCACCTCCTGCCTTGCAAGCAGGCGGTCGTGAGTTCGATCCTTGGTACCAATGAAAAAGACAAAAACAAAACAAAACAAAACAAAACACTAATTCTATTATGCAAGCCCTGTGCTCAAGACCTTACCTAACCATAATTCTCTCCCAAATACTCCATCTTCAAATACTATCATATTGAGATTTGGGCTTCGACATATGTACCTTTGGGAGACACAATTCAGTCCACAGCAAATATGTTTTTACTTTTCTGAGATAAATGTCTAGGAGTTTAATTGCAGAGCCATATGATGGTTCTATGTTCAGTTTTTAAACAAAGTGCCCACCTGTTTTGTATTGCTGTATCATTTTATGTCAATATATGAACAATGGAGTGCTCTTCACCCCAGTCAATATTTGTTGTCACTGTTTTTAATTTTAGCCTTCTGATGTGACCTTGTTGTGGTTTTAAAAGGCTAATGTGCTTTAACTCTTTTCGTTCATGCTTTTATCTACATATCACCTTTGATGAAATATATCTGCATGTCTTTCTCCCATTTTTTTAACTCTTCCCCTCTCCCCTACTCCCTTCTTTTCTTCCTCATTCTTATTTTTTAGTCTTTGTGACAGGGTGTAGTTCAGGCTGGCCTGCAACTTACTATGTAGCCCAGGCTGGTCTCAAACTCATGATGATCCCCTGCCTCAGCCTCCTAAGTGCTGGGATTACAAGTGTGCTCCCCCATGCCTGGCTTGACTTTTTATGGTTCTTTGTACTCTGTAAATACTAGCTGTTTGTCAGTGTTATGGTTTGGCTTTCAAATAGTCATTTCATCATTAACTTATTGATGAATTCATAGCTGAATATGTTGTTAGGAAGTGGGAGCTGGACTGGAGGAGTAGATCACTGGAGGTGTAACCTAAAAAATACACTGCATTCTATTCTCAGCCCTTTCTTGCTCTGGCTCTCCCTGTTCTCTGCTTCCTGAATGGCATGTCTTTCTCCACCACGCACTTCTACTGTGATGTTTCCACCTTGGAGCCAGTCAACCATGGACCAAAACCTCTGAAATCATGAGCCAAATAAACCTATTCTATGAAGTTGTGTATATGAGGTACTTTGTCCCAGGAACGGAAAGTTGTCAAATATAATCAGATAATGGGATATCTTTTCATCCGTTTAACAGCATCTTTTACAGAATGAATGATTTTAATTTTGATCAGATCAAATTTATTTATTATAACAAGAGATCGAACTAAGGACCTTGTCTTGCCACAGGTAGGCACTTATGTCATTAAGCTATATCTCCAGCCCCAATGAGATCAAATTTATCATTTTCTTTTGTAAGTCATGCTCTTGGTGTCAAGTCCAAAACTATTTTTTTCGTCTTTGAGACTGAGTTTCACTATGTAATACAGGCTGGCCTCAAATTTATGATGTTTCTGCCTCAGCCTCCCAAGTGCTGGGATTACTGGTATGAGCGACCACATTGGGAAATCCAAAAACTTTTTGCTCAATCCTATGTCCTAAAGAGTTTTTTCTTTTCTGTCTAGAAATTCTATAGCTTTTATGTTTTCTATTTACATCCATGATCTATTTTAGGTTAGTTTCTGTATAAAGCATACTGTTTAGGTTTTTGTTTTCTTTTTCTTTAGGGGTGTATTTTTCATTGTTTTTAGTGTATGGATATCCAACTGATCCAGCACCATTTATTAAGAAGGCTCATTCTTCTTCCTTTAGATTGTTATTGTTTCTTTGCTACAATTATTTAGGCACATTATATGGCACTATTTCTAGGGTTACATATTCTATTCCATTGTTCTGTATGTCTACCTTTCAGCCAATCCCACACTGTCTTGACCAATGTAACTACATAAAAAGTTTTAACACTGGAAAAGGTAATTTCTTCTACATAAATGTTTTTAATGTGATATATCTTGTTGTGTGAAAGTCTTTTCTTGACCTCTTTGTTACACTTTTCCTCAGAAACAATCTGTCTATAAATTGAAATAAATTTTTAAGTTTTTTAAATAAAAGGCTCCAATTGTTTGTATTTTTAAAATTATTATGACCTAATCAATTAAAATTAAATGTGCTGCAAATTTTAATTTTAAAATTCTTAAATGTGAGAAGGAAAAATTTATTGTATGTGCATCTTTGAGACAGATGGGTAAGATTTTTCTGATTTCATTAGCTCACATTTCCAAGCAGTGACTATTATTTATTGCCAGAATGAAATAAGTTAGCTTTACTTTCATCCCTATTTTTTTGTTTTTAGAACTTTAAGTGCTTAGAAACCTCTTTCACATAAATGTAAAGGTGAGAAGTCTTAGTACAATTCTCTTTCAACACTTTGACATCCTTTCAGTTATCTGACATAAGTAACAGTAATATATTACCAAAAATATACTTAATGATTTATTAATGGCTTAGCAGACAACTCAGTTTTCTTTCATGTTGCTGATAAGATATTAGAAACTATAGTATTTGAACTGTCAAAAGGAGCTCTTATCCAGTAACCCCACTAAGATACATTATTTCTTCTCTGTTTTAACCAATTCAACTGTCCTTTGCATCCTGGTGGATTTTTCATCCAGAGCAGTGAACCTCTGTCAGATCTGAGGTAGATAAACAATATTTTCTCTTATCAAAGTGGGAGTGAGGAAATCATCGAGAGAATGTGAGGAATCAGAGCCTGCACATCCATATCAGGTACATTCTCAGGCAGAGCAGTGCTGAGAAAAACTACACAGGAAATTCGAAGATCTCAAAATTGATTCCCTTAAACTACCCATGCTCCATCTTCTCTGAAAAGTGCACCCAAGTTTAAGATAAAAGTCAATGTGCATCTGTAGCCCATTTTATCAACATCACACAGGGAATATGCGCAAGTAAGCAGTGAATACTTTTTGATGAGGAAAAGCACAACAGCAAAATGATGAGCATTAAAAAAACCAACACACTATATTAAAGGAAGAACTACATTTAAAAGCTAAGAATCAGACTGAAGCAAATGAAGTTTTTGCTTCAAGCATAATAATTAAGGATTTTAAATTCACCAAACATTCCGCTATCATAGATTAAAAAGGCTTGTTTATCCCTTTTCTGTCCTAGGGGAATAAATTATTTCATGAGTCTCTATGTTTTACCAAATGCTATTTAAAAGCTGAAGAAATGTTTAAGCAATTCATTACATTAATATAAAGATCTTTTACAGGGGCTGGGGATATAGCTCAGCAAAACAGTTCCTGCCTGGCAAGTGCAAGGTCATGAGTTTGATTCCTGATACCCTCCCCCCAAAAAAGATCTTTTATAGAACAGAATTATTATCAAAACCAGAGTGTCAGGCCAGGGATTTAGCTCAGTGGTTCAAGCACTTGCCTGGTAAGTGCAAGGTCGCGAGTTTGATCCCTGGTATCAAAAAAACACTGAGTGTCAATAGCACTGAGTAAAGGTGAAGGGATATATTGACTATTCTGTAGTCCATAGAAATAAGGCACAAAATTGCTAATAATTTTAAGATTCTAACATTTGTTAGAATATATTTATTCAAATAAACATATTTATTTCACATTTATTTAAATTTATTTATATTTATTCAAATAAACTGTTATTGTATCAGATTCTTTTAAAAAACAAGTGCCATCATCTTTTTTGTTATATTTAAATTAATTTAAATTTTTTTGATATATTAAAAACATAAAATTTTTAAAAAGCATAAAATTGTTCATATTAGTAAGGTTTTGTCTGATATTTTGATACCTGTATGCATTGTATAATGTTTATATGAGGTTAAATATTATCTAATTCCTCAAATATTTATAATTTTGTAATACAAACATTCAAAATTCTTTTTTGAGACATATATTATTATCTATAGTCACCCTACCATGCAACAGCACACCAGGACTCATTACTCCTAACTGTACTTCAGTACCCATTAGTCAGACTTTTTCCCATTCTTCTATCCTCCCATCTATAAACTTTGGCTATCTACCATCCTACTCTCAACTTTATGAGATCAAATTTTTATACTCTCTATACAAGATCATGTACTGTCTTTCTATGCCTGACTTATTTCATTTACCATAATGACTTATTCCATCCATTTGTTGCCAACAGAAAGATTTCATTCTTTTTATGGCTGAGTAGTATTCCATTGCATATATGTACCACATTTTCTTTATCCATTTATCAGCTGACACTTCAGTTGCTTTCATTTCTTGGCTTTTGTGAATAGTGCTGCAATGAACATGTGATGTCATTTTGACTTTTTTTTTTTTTTGTCTTTTTCATTTTTATCAGTACCGGGGATTGAACTCACGACCGCCTGCTTGCAAGGCAGGTGCTTATGCCGCTGAGCTAAATCCCCAGCCCCTGTGATGTCATTTTGACACACTGATTTTATTTGCTTTGGGTCTACACTGAGTAATGGGATTTTTTTTAGATACCTCCATACTGTCTTTGTATAATAATGCTTGAACTTACATTCCCACCAACAATCTGCAAGTGTTGCCTTTTCTTCACATCCTTGCCAGCACTTATCTTTAGTTTTTTTGGTAACAGTCATTCACACTTTGGTGATTTTGGTTTGTATTTCCCCTATGATCAGTCATGTTGAACATTTTTTCATATACCATTTGTAAATGAAGTCTCTACATAGGACTATTACCCACTTTTAAAACTGGATTGTTGAGAACAAGCATCTCCCAAGAATCAGCCATGCTGGAACTTGGGAGGACCAACCAAAAAAGAGACAAATCCTTGTATTAAGCTGCAGGAGCAAGTCATGGGTGTGCCAGGGAGAGAATAAGTCAGTATCTCCTGTGAATTTTCCAGCGAGCAGGCTGACACTCAAATATCCTGTGCTCCCCACCCCCAACCCCTTAGCAACTGGATTTTGAGCTCAGCTGGACTTGTTATCAACTAAGGCACATAAAGCAACTAAATGCTTGTATTGTTTGATTATGCTGACTTGGAGCCAGAGGTCTGAGCATCTCTTGGGAGGATGACTGTATGCAATATAGCAAATATGGGGGATTTCCTTCTATCTTGTCTTGAAGACCAATATTGTTTTCACTGTTTTGCTTTATTCTGATTGTTTTGCTCTATTCAATATTGTTTTGATTGGTTTTATAGTGTTCTATTTTTGGTTTGATTTTGTTATACCTGATTGAATGAACAACTATTGTGAAGATAACAAAATATACTATGCTATCTATTATTGTTATTCCAGTATCCTGCTCTGAAGTTCTGTACCAGTTTCACTGCACTGTCTTGATTGGCTTTGTTCTGTCTTTTGTTGTATTTTACTATCTTTAAAATAAATAAATAAATAAATAAAAATTGGGTCGTCTTTTGACCATTGAATTTTTGGAGTTCCTCATCAGTCTTGAAATTAACCCCTTGCCAGATACGTATTTTGCAAATATTTTCTCCCATTCTGTAAGTGGTCTCTTCATTCTGTTGTTTCCTTTAGTACTTTTCTTGTTGCTGTCCCCTCGCCCCTTTTTGAGATATGGTTTCACTTTGTAGTGGAGGCTGGCCTTGAACTCACTTATGTAGCCCAGACTGGCCTTAACTCACAGCAATCCTCCTTCCTCAGGCTCCCAAGTACAGGATTACAGCTTGCACCATCACCCCTGGCACAAAGCCTGAAGGTAAAGGAGGAAAAGTTCACAGTTTGTAGACATTTCAGTTCATAGTTGGCTGGATCCATGGCAAAGTGGCACGGCAGAGGGGCACTGCAGAGGAAAAACAGTTTATGGCAGGCAGAGACAGCAAAAGCAGCAAGCAGCAAGTGGCCGGTAGCATTCAAAAATGGCAGCCCTCTTTCTGTCCTCTATAGTCTATCCAGCCTCCCCAGTCTTTAGGAGAGGGTAGCACTCATGCCTTCCCATTGTCCACAGCGAGAACTATCAGCGGATTAATTTAGTAATCACAGTCTTAATCCCAGAACCACACACTTTAAATCCAGCCACCTCTGAAAAGTGCCACCTGTGACTACGTGAGGCTTTGGGGGAGACATCTAGACACAAGCCATAATGTATACAGAAACTATTTAGTTTAATATAATTTCACTTGTCTATTTTTGCTTTTGTTTCCATGATACTATATCTTTATTCCTTTGATGTTATGTATCTAATTCCATCACCTTATTTTATTAATTTATTAATTAAGCAATGCTTAAACAGATACTATAGCCACCAAGATAAACAGAATAGGTAGATACATATTCAGAAAAAATAAAATTCACTTGAGGACTTTTAATTGAAGATGATAGATTGAAGATAGGTTTGCGACTTAAGCTTTCAAAACACAAGTTATAACTCAAATAAAGGAGGCCAAAGAAACCTCTAACATCAAAAAGGAAAGCTGGGTAGCACAGCTGTACACATCTGTAATTTCAGCTACTCAGAAGGCTGAGGCATGACTCCAAGGTAGAGGCCAACTTAGGCAACATAGCAAAATCCTGTCTAAAACAAAAGGGGGTTGGGAAGGGATGTAGTTCAATGATACAGCACTTGCCTAACAGTGCAAGTCTTGGGCTTAATTCCTACTACCAGAGAAAAGAAAGGAAAATGGAAGGTTCAACAGAGAATATGAGATCCAACAACTTTCTAGATTCAAAAACCAAATTAAATTGTGTGATGGATGAGGTAGGCTGAGAAAGCCACAACCCAGAATATTCTACCAGCAAACTAAAAGAAGCTGGAAGCCAAGCTGCTTGCTGGAATGCTGGAAGGAATCTAGGGAGCCAATCTGCCCCTTAGAACACCTGATGGCTCTGGGCGCTGAGCCAATAGGTACGAGGGAGGGCAGCAGTGAGGAGTGAGGCTGAAGACAGCAGGGATAATTGAAGATCTGTTCCTGGAGCTGCACTGCTTGGCACCTTGGTCTACTTCCCCTACCCCACACAGATCACAGGAAGCCTGGCATTAACTCTCAGCTGAAAAGCGGACAGCTGAAGGAACAATGACCTGAGAATGCCAAAGCTTCCAGTGTGGATATGGTTTAACCAGAGTAAAGCAGTCCACTGGAGAAGGGAGAAGGGGAGAGAAACACAAAGTCTTGTAAGGATTTTTTTAATCAGATTAATTATTTTTTCCAAATTCATTTTATTTCAAGAATAAAAAGAAAGAAGAAGAAAAAAACAAAAAAAATTTTAAAACATGTCAATCAGGAGGTAACAATGATACATACATTGCTCAATGTCATCCCCAAGTTTAAAATCAAATTTAAAATCCTTGGAAATTTGCTGGGCAGTGTGGCACAGGTCTGTAATTCCAGCACTTGAGAAGCTGAGACAGAAATATTACTACAAGTTTAAAACCAGCCTGAGGTGATGTATATAGTCAGTTCAAAGCCACCCTAAACTACCCAGTGAGACCCTGTCTTAAAAAATGTTCTCTCCCCACCCTCACCCCACAATTCCCTGGAAATTAAAAAATGATTAGAAAACAGAAAGGAAAATCAACAGATGATCTGAAAAGTGAAGTTAAGAAAATCACATTAAGAATATAAGGTAAAAAGATAGGGGCTGGGGATTTAGCTCAGCGGCATAAGCGCCTGCCTTGCAAGCAGGCAGTCGTGAGTTCGATCCCTGGTACCGATAAAAAGGAAAAAGACAAAAAAAAAAAAAAAAAAAAAAAAGGAGTATAAGGTAAAAAGATGAAAATAATAAAATAAAGGACACATAAAAAACCAACCCTATTTGACTAACAAAACCCTAGAAACAAGAAACAAGAAACAGAAAAAAGTAGAAAAAAACTATTAAGTCATAGAATTTCCCAGAGCTGGGGAAAGAAAAAAATGAGGTCTTAAGATTCAAAGAATTCAGTAGCATCCAAAAGACCCACATCTATCCAGTTCCTCAGGGAATTTCAAAACAAAGTATAAAAAAAGAGATCCTGGAATGGGGAGAAGAGGGAATCCACAAAGGATAAATAATGACACTGGCCAGCCTGGCCTACAGGCAAGACCTTGTCTTAAAGAAATAAAAATAAGACAACCAAGAGTATAGAAAAATGAGGCTGCGATAAAAATATATTATGCCAGCAAAAAAATAAATACAACTAGAAACTCCCTAAATAGCTTTTTAAAAGAAAGAAGGATAAAGCACAGCATCAAAAGCTATATACATATGAAGCAAGCTTTGTGCACCCTGATTATAAGGAATTGATGGAATAGGAGAAAAGAGGATCCAGTTGCTTTAAAGCTGAAATCATGAAAGCTCAGGGGTCATTACCCTGGCCCTAGAGAGAATAAAATGTAATTCTAGCATACATATTGGCTCTGCACTAAATAGTATTTATAGAATCATATTTTAGAGGGTACTAAAATTAGAGATGTCCTTCATCTTAGGCCAGACTAACTGATATGTTTAATCTCACGACATAAATTTCAGAACCCTAAGAGAAAGCCTGGCCAAAAGTGTTTTATTCTCCCTTTACTTTTTTTTTTTTTTTGTCATTCTCATTTTTATCAGTACAGGGGTCGAACTCACAACCTTGTGCTTGCCAGACAGGCACTTATGCCGCTGAGCTAAATCCCGGCCCCCTCCCTTTAGTTTTTTATACATACAGCACCATATGATACCCAGTTCCTATCTGTAGTTCTCTCCGAAGGTGAAAATGATTTCCATTATTCAAGTGGTTCAGTCTCCAGTACTAGTTCAGTTCATTTAGGTTTGGGAAGCAGATGATGAAAGAAATGTCCCTGTCCTACAGCTGATCACAACCAGGTAATAATTCCAAACGCACAGTAAATTGACTGCTCTGGAGAATAATTTATCATCCATGGTGACTTCAAAGATTACTATTTATTAGGGATCCATAAGACTAGGTTTTCAATTATTTTTCTTTAGTGGAAATAAGTCAAAGAAAGCAAGGATGAGTTCTAAATAAAAAGGGACTTTTGATAGGGAATTTGTAAATGTCACTTTTTTTTTCCTTTGGCAGATATATGGTGTGGCTTGGGGATGGACAAATCCTTGCAGTAATGTGCTTAATAACAAGAGGCAATAGTCAAACTCTGTTAATTCTATTTCCTTCTCAAGACAAAGGAAAAATAAGCTACAGTCTACGGATCTTGGTTCAAAAGGAAGAATTTATTTTATGGAAGAATTAATCTGTTACAAGATAGTACTGTTTATGCTTTTCATTTTTTTGGATTCAACTTATATGGGGACTTGGGTGTGGTAGCTAAATGATATACAGTACTAAGTCTGACAGTGTAAAAGTGTAGCTGACAGAAAGAGGGAAGTAGAAAAAAAGGAAAAAGTCATAAAAAGGAACACACACACCTCTTCTAGAAAGACTACCCAAAGTAGAATAAAAACAGAGTTGTTATTATCTAAAATAAACAAGTTAAGCAAAAGATTTAGTGAAGTTAAAAAGGCAACTATCAAAACAAAAGGCAGCTATCAAACACTGTAAAACAGACAATTGTACCGTAAGAAAGCTAAAAACTGATTTAAATACACAGTATATATTTTCTAAATGTGGTCAATCAACAAATAGAGCTAAAACTCATTATTTAGAGCAATGATTTCCAATTTTTTTCTATTTTCTTTTTGTGCTGGAGATAGAACCTAGGATCTTATATAATACTACTAAGCATGTACTCTATTGCCCATGGTCCTCATGGTCCTCATTTTTTTTTTTTTTTTTTTCCTGATGGTACAACCTTCTCAAGGAAAAAGTTTCTTTTTCTTTCTTTCTTTCTTTTTTCTTTTTTTTTTTTTTTTTTGGTACCAGGGATTGAACTCATGACTGTGTGCTGGCAAGGTAAGCACTTATGCCACTGAGCTAAATCCCCAGCCCAAGGAAAAAATTTCTAAACATCAGTCTCTTTATATTTATAATCTACATAAATTTATGAGCATAATAATCTATTACACAAAAGTAGACATTTAAATTATATAATCATAATTTTGGATGGATTTGTCAAGGGAGATGCTTATTATAGTAAAACCAAAATATATACAGAAGTCAGTTATTCTGATAAAAATGTTTACAGCATTAGTAAGAGATATAGAAGGCCAGGCATGGTGGCTCACACTGTAATCCCAGTACTCGGGAGGCTGAGGTGGGAGGATCGTTACAAGTTCGAGACCAGCCAGGGCTACAAAGTGAGCTCAAGGCCAGCTTGAACTGCATACAGACCTTGTCTCAAAAAGACAAAAAAAGAGAGAGATATAGAATAAAGCTCAAATCTCTTCCAGTACCCAAAATCAGCATCTTATGTACCTCTCAGGATGTGTACAGTTCCCTTTAAAGACATA
Source organism: Cavia porcellus (assembly GCF_034190915.1). Lineage (NCBI taxonomy): Eukaryota > Metazoa > Chordata > Mammalia > Rodentia > Caviidae > Cavia > Cavia porcellus. The sequence continues at coordinate 114,639,750 of NW_026947484.1, forward strand.
GTTATCTAATCACCTCTGTAAAACTTCTTATCTTTACAAATGTTTGAGTCAATTTATTTATTCAACAATCATTTATTGAATATCTATTCTGGACTAAGAATAGCAGACAAGAAAAGACAGTTCAGCTCTCTTGGAAATCACAGCCTGGGACAGAAGAAAGACAGGAAAAACCTAATGACACTTCAATATCCTAAGTGCTATAAGAGTGTGTGTGTGTGTCATTTGCCCACATTCTGGGACACAGATGAGGTATATTGATACCAGAAGGATGTTAGGGAGGTACTGCTGAAAGGTCATTCTTTGAGTAGAGACTAAAAGATATATAAAAAAGATGAACCTGGTGAACAAGTATGTAGGCTACATTGGAGAAGGAAATTCTAGCACAAAGTAGAAAAGATGGGGTAAATAGGCTGACAGTTGAGACAGAAAGAGGTATGTTTGGGAAACTCATTTTTTTCAGAAATGCTACAGCAAATGGTGCTGCTGTTGTTAGGAGTTGCAAGGAGAACAATTATATACAGGACACAGAATTTATAATATTATTTTATGATGATCACCCGGAGTTAAATACAAGGAAGAGCAGGAAATCTGTATACACACTAAAGACACAGAAAATCCAGCTGAGTACCTGGATCCCAGAGCAATATCCTGTGTGAGTCCAGCCGAGCCCATGACAACGCCTCCCACAAGTCCAACTGGAGGCATAGAGACCACGACAATGACTCATGCTAGTCTGTTTTGTGGATCTGCATTGGGAAGGCTCAAAGGTCATTGGTGGAAGCTAGGAAGTCTATGCCAGCGGGGTGAAGGGTCTGTGCTGGTAGGTTGAGGGTTCCACATTGGAGCAAAGAAGTGACACTCAAAATAAGGACCAAGGCTGCCCTGAAAAGTACCACAGCCGTCCTCACTGACAATGAGGTCCTGCGCTCCTCTGACAATGAGAACAGTCAAGTGTATGTCAGGAAGCCAGCATGACAGGCTTCTCTGGAGATTAGACAGCACACATCCTCCCCTCCAGAGTCAGAAAGTGATGCTCAATGTAAGCAGCAGAGCTCTTCCAAAGTGATCCATAGCCACTCACAGCGACAAGGTCCTGAGCTCCTCCAATGATAATGGCTGAATTCATATCAGGGAAGCTAGCCATGACAAGCTTCTCCAAGAGAACCAATGGCTCCAAACGACAACACTTAGGAGACCCCACAACGTCTCACCCTTTCTCTCCATGTCTCCTTTTATGCTGGTAATTTTCTTCTGGTGGGCCATCTACACGCAGCACCATTTAATTCAGCTGGTGTTAAATTGACCACCAATTTAACCTATAACAGGTGCCAGCTGTGATAGTGACAGGACTAAAAAGGCAAGATAGGAAAGCATCAGAAATAAAAGGCTATGTTCAGAACTTTGCAAGGTCTCCTGAACGCAATGAGAAACCACTGAAGGCTGTCACCAGCAGGGAGATAGACCTGATCTAATATGCACTTTGGGGAAGATAACTCTGAAGCATGGTGGATGGCAAATAGATCTGAAAGGGGTAGATTATGCTATTTCAGGGGGCAAATAAAACCAAGTGAAGATATGAATTATGGTACTAGAAGAATAATGAAGAGATGATGCACTCATGCATTATTTAGGAGATGTACTCTCTAAGACCTGCTGAGGTATTAACTATGAGGTTAAGAAAAGGAGGAATAGGTATTTGAGCAAATTCCTTTCTTGTGTAACTGGAGAGAACCATTAACGATGTAGGGAAAGATGCAAGTTTGGTGGTCAGAAATTTAGGTTTTAGATATACTAAATATGAAGTGCTAACTAGAAGTAGATAACAGGTACACTGTTAGAAATACAAAATTAAAATGTTGGGAGAGTGGTCTGAATTTGTAACACTCAGTTGGGACTGTTAGTATTTGTGTTGCAGACAAAGCCATGTGAGGAGATAAAATGATGCAGAGAGATGAGAAGCAGGAGCAGGTTGATATCCTGAGAAAAGAGAGGGTAAAGGAAGATGATGATGCAAAGGAAAGTATTGGGAGTGTCAGGCTATAAATGAAAGAAAGTCAGAGAAGCAAGGAGGTGTAGTGAGCAAAGAGCACCTAAAAGCACAAACCACAGGATCCGCCAGGAGAAGACTGACAGATTGCAAAGAATGAATTTGGCAAGTACCTTGATTCTGATGATGATGCATAAAAATCAGATAAAGGTGGAGACAAAGACAGTAAAGAGTTACAACATGTGAAAGAATGAGTATGTGTTTAGTACAGCCTACTGGAATTCAATATCTTACAAATATAAGAATATATTTTTGAATGTATATAAAACTACATGTATGATATTGTATACTCTGAGTACATATTCAAAATAAAAGATAATACCAGGGTGATAAACAGGCCAAATTTAGTTCTATTTGGTCAGTTATGATTGAAAATGGCATAAGCCAGCACATTAAAATAAAACCAATCACATATTCTTAAGGGGTAAAAAACATCAACTTTAATTGATTATAGCAACAGAAAGAAATACATTACATTTTAAAGACCTTTTCTTGGAATTCATAACATGGTATTTCCCCACTTATTCTTTGGTTTGTATAGGATACAGAAGATTTAAGAATAGTTTTTAGTGTAAAAACAAGTATTTCTAAAGATAGTTATTTGCATTTTCCTTGCTTTCATAAATATCTAAGATACTTTCCACAGTAATTGCCAGAATGTTAACTACAATAACATGTCTCTTAAAAAATCTATTCTTTGGTACTAACTTTAACCTTAATAGCCATGGGAAAGAAAATATTTTAGGAAATGATGTTTTGGGTTAGAATTCAGTTATATTTCTTTGTGGAAGAGGAAGAAATCTAAAGATGTCTCCCCAAGATTCCTATTCCTTAGCTCTTCAACCAAACATTAATCCAGGACTCATTATGAAGTTAAGATTACATACCAGATGACTTTGAAATAGAGATTATCCTGGTGGACCTAACATAATTATCTTAAAAGCAGAAACGAACGAATTAGTGAGATATAGCAAAAGAGGGAAGAGAAAGATGAGGCAGAAGAGGAAGACTGCAGAGACTGTAAGCAAAGGGCTCTACCCACTGTTGCAGCTTTAAAGATGGGAGGACAGCCACAATCTAAGAAATACGGGTGGCCTCCAAAAGCGGACAACAACCCCACAGTCCACAGCCAGCAAGGAAATGCAGATTTCAGTCATCAGCTGAATTCACAGAACTGAACTCTGACAATAGCCCAAAAGAATCTGGAAGCCAATTCGTTCCTAGAGCTCTAAAAACTCAGTCCTCAGGCACCTGACTTCTCCCTGGTGAAACCTAATGCAGTGTCAGCTTAGTAACACTATCCCTTGACTTCTGACTTATGGAACTCTGAAATCAGGGTACAGATAACAGAGCATTATTTTAAGTTGCTAAATTTGTGGTAACATATTATGGGAACACTGGAAAACTAATACATTTTCAGAAATCATTAACTTCAAATATGCTGTACTGAATCTCACTTTTCTGTCCCTCAATATAAATTTGAATAGAGATCATACATTTCCAGTCACTCAGTAAAACCCAGTCTAATTTATTTTTCTTTACTATGAAAATGTTTTTAAAGAACAGTAAGGCAAATATCCTTATATCTATATCTATATCTATATACAGTATTCATCAGTTATTAACTTGACCCCAAAGATACCTGACAAAGTTTGGAGGTTTTGGTTTATTGGTTTGTTCGTTTGTTTTGTGGTACGGGAATTGAACCCAAGGCTTTCACACTGAGCTACATTCTCAGTTTTTTTGTTTTGTTGTCCTTTAAGACAGGGTATTGCTAAGCTACCCAGACTGGATCAAACTTGAGATCTTTCTGCCTCACTTCTCAAGTAGCAGGGATTACAAATGTACACCACCCCAACCAGCTGGAGAAACTTTTGGTTGTCATGACTGTGTGATGACACTAGTATCTAGGGCGTGGAGCCTAAGGATTCTGCTGAACATTTTATAATGAAAACACCACAAAACAACAATTACCTTTAAAATGTCAATAATGCTAAGAAACTCTGTTCTCCATATACATGTACATATTTTCTTGAACTGTTTGAAAGTTAGTTATTATAATACTTTTTACCCTAATTACTTCAATTTGTATGTTTAAAAAACACAACTCAGGGCCAAGGACTTAGCTCAGTGGCATAAACACTTGCTTGGTAAGCACAAGGTCATGAGTTCAATCCCCTGTACTGCAAAAAAAAAAAAAAAAAACCCAAACCAAATCAAAACAAACAAGAAAACCCCACAAACTCATGTAGCATAATTTTATACTGACACAATATTAGCCAACATAAAGTTCAATTTAAAATTTCCCCTTTATCTCAAAAATGTCTTATGGCTTTTAAAAAATATATAGGGTTTGGCGCTGGGGATTTAGCTCAGCGGCATAAGCGCTTGCTTTGCAAGCAGGTAGTCATGAGTTTGATCCCTGGTACCGATAAAAACGAAAAAGACCAAAAAAAAAAAAAAAAGTATATATATATATATATATATATATATATACTTTTTTATATATATAATTTTTATATATACTTTTTTATATATATATATTTTATATATATACTTTTTTTATATATATACTTTTTTAATATATACTTTTATATATATATATATATATATATATATATACACTTTTTTTTTTTTTTTAATCGGTACCAGGGATCGAACTCACGACTGCCTGCTTGCAAAGCAGGCGCTTATGCCGCTGAGCTAAATCCCCAGCGCCAAACCCTATATATTTTTTAAAAGCCATAAGACATTTTTGAGATAAAGGGGAAATTTTAAATTGAACTTTATGTTGGCTAATATTGTGTCATATATATATATGGTTCAATCAAGGGAACTTAGGTTGGCATGTTGATCAATATTTAAAATACAGAATATAAGAAGCTCTGATTTTCAAACAATGAGGTTTAAAAAGCAAAATGTGTCAGCTGTAAGACTTGATGCTCTGCAACTCTAACACAATATTATGTCTGAAATGGATCTACTGATTAATTCAGCAAGTTGTTAGTACATTAAAAATCTGCCTTGAAAATATCCTCAAACATAAATTCTGTTTTTAGGAAAGAAAGGGGAATTCTGTTTACAATAACCCCACTGAATAAACATCAACCTGAAACAACCAAGAAAGAGCCTTTCCTTAAGAAGACATACAAATGAAAAAAAGCATACCAGAAGATGATCAACACTGCTAATTATCTGGAAAATGAAATCAAAACCACAATGAAATAACACTTCACACCAGTTAGGGTGGCCACTCCTCCTACCTACAAGACAGAAAATAGCAAGAGATGGAGGGTATACGGAAAAATAGTAACCCTTGTAGACTGTTAAGAATGTTAAAAAAAAAAAAAGGTGTAGCTATTATGTAAAACAGTATAGATTTCCTCAAAAAACTAAAAAATAGGGGTTGGTAGTATGACTCCATTGGTAGCTGCTTGCCTAGCATGCCCTAGGCCTTGGGTTCAATATCCAGCTCCATACAAAGGAAAATAAAATAAAATATCATTACTGTACATTCCAATAGTCCCAAACATAAGTATCTCAGAGATAGAATTTGAAAGATCTCAGACAAATCTGTACCCCTGTGCTCACTTCAGCACTATTCACAATAGCCAAGAGAAGAAATTATATAAACATTCACCAACTAATGAATGTATAAAGCAAATGTACCATATACACATACAGCAGAATATTACTTATTCTATAAAAGTAGAAAATTCTGTCATATTCTATGTATTACCCTACAATATGGATGAACCTTGAGGACATAATGCTCAGTGAAATCAGGCAGACACAAAAAGACAAATGCTGTATTGTATGATTTCATTTACCGTAGGTATATAGGTAACCAAATTAATGAGAAACAGAAATTAGGATGTGGTTACCAAGAACTGAGGAATAAGAAGTAAACAAAGAGTTGTTTAATGGGTGGAGTTTCACTTTCGCAAAGTAAGAAAGTTCTGGAGATCTGCTGCATGCAAGGTGCATACAGTTAACACAACTAAACTGTATGCTTAAAACTGGTTAAAACAATGAACTTCACATCATACTTTCACCACAAAAAACTCAAACCAAAACAACAGATATGTAACCACAATACCATGACCACACCTAAGGAAATAATTTTTATTTCATTAAACACCCAACTGACAAAAAAGAACTACTTATTTCTAGAGATAAATTCATCTACTAACATTTTGGATTAGAAACATTCACACTACAAAGCCAGGCACAGTAGTACTCACCTAAAACTCCAGCTACCTGGGCAATACAGTGAGGCCCCATCTCAAAAAATGGAATTTCTGGACCCATACACTTTGTAGATGAAAAAATTTTAATGGAAAATTATTCAAAAGTATTTGTCTACAAATGCGAAGAGTTTGCCTTTCCAATTAAACAGTGTATAAAGTTGGCATTTAAATAGTATAGTTTTTAGAAGCAATTTTAACAAAAAAATATTAAAATGCACCTACCTACTATAAAGTTACAATTTTTTTTTCTCTTGCAGTATTGAAGATTGAACATATAGCCTAACCTATGCCAGTCAAGCACTCTACCACTGAGCTACTTCCCCAGCCATTTTTATATTTTAATTTTATTTTGAGTCAAAATAAAATTTCTCAGACTGGTCCCAACTTGGGTCCTCCTTCCAAGTAGCTGGGATTATAGTTTGCCACCATGCTTGGCAAAAATGAAACTTTTTTTACAAAGAGTAAAAACCAAGATTTAAAAACGGAGTACTCTACACAAAAATGCATACACATGCTTATATAGCAGCTTTATTTGTAACTGCCAAAAATTGGAAACAGTAAGGATTTCCTTCAACAGATGAATGGGTAATAAACTATGGTAGGGACAATGGAACAGTTTTAATTTTTTGGTTTTTAAAGAATATTGAGCAGTGGGGCTGGGGATTTAGCTCAGTGGCATAAGCGCCTGCCTTGCAAGCAGGCAGTCGTGAGTTCGATCCCCGGTACCGATAAAAAAGAAAAAGACAAAAAAAAAAAAAAAAAAAGAAAAGAAAAGAATATTGAGCAGTAGAAAATCATGGAGGAAATTTAAAATGGATGTTAGTAAGTAAAAGAAACCAATCTGAAAAGTGTACATACTCTACGATTTTAGCTATATGATATTCTGGGAACAGGTAAACATGGAAGTAGTAAAAAGAGCAGTAGAGGCCAAAGGCTTACCAGGGAGACAGCAACGACTGAGTGGAACACAGAGGATTTTTAAGACAGAGACACTGCTCTGTAAGATAAATAAATGTCATTATATTTGCCAAATATCACAGAATATACAATATCAAGTGACCCCTAATGTAAACAATGAACTGTGGGTGACAAGGATTGTGTGACTTTGCTGACTATTAAGAAATGTGCCGGGGGCTGGGGGTTTAGCTCAGCGACATAAGCGCCTGCCTTGGAAGCAGGCAGTCATGAGTTCGATCCCCGGTACCGATAAAAAGGAAAAAGACAAAAAAAAAAAAAAAAAAAAAAAAAAAAGAAATGTGCCATTTGGGTGTATTCTATTGATAATGAAGCTGGGTATGTATGTGTGGGGCTATGAGAAATCTCTATCTCAGTTACTCTATGAATTTAATAAAACTGTCCCAGAAAATTATTTAAATTAAAAAAATACCCTTTGGCACTAAAAAGACTACAATGGAAGAAACACTTTCTACTGTGTGCCACTCTCAAAAAGTATGGTGACAGCTGGGTGTGGCAGCACAAATACCTCTAATACCAGTACTCTGTGAACCTGAAGCAGAAGGATCTCAAATTCAAGCCTGCCCTTGGCAATTTAACAATTTAGCAAGACACTGTCCCAAATCAAAAAAAAAAAAAATTTTTTTTAAAGGCTGAGGATGCAGCTCAGTAAGAAAGCCCTGGGTTCAATTCCAATACTAGAGGGGGGAAAAAAAAGTATGGATAAAAAAAAAGAGGATAAAATTTGCCTGAGAATTTATTATTTGTTTGAGTTTCTAATAGCAGAAAAGCAACTAATGGTAATGCCAAGTGGCTAGATTATAATTCTGTGCTTGAATTTAAGACACTATGAGATACACAAATGCTCTCTATACATAATTGGTCTCAGAAAGCTAATCATAGCCTTGGAAATTTAATTTCAGGCACGGCCAAAAACACAGGCCTTTTCTCTCTGTGGCCTTTCAGGGACAGACAATAACCTCCAGCTGTAATCATCCTTAAAGCTTAAAATAATCCCAGTCTGAAAATGGGCAAGAAAACATATTATCTTCCTAGAGTGTCAACATTATCAGTATTATCAGTCAATCCATATTAGTACCCTATCTATCCCCAAAGCCCACAAAATAGGTGCACTGATTTAGCTAAAAATGAGACCATATTCTTAAGTGAAATAAATAGGGCACACACATTTAAATATCACATTGTCTGGTGTAAGAAACTAAAAGTGTACATAACGATTAAAATGTATAACAGACACTGAGAAATGGGAAGAAAATGTTCAAATGAAAAGGAGAACAAGGGAGGAGAGAGGAAGAAAGGAAGGGAGGGACAAGGAAAAAATGAAATAGTTTTTGTAAATAAAGAGAGAAAAGAAAATGAGAAAAAGCAAGATCTATCATGTATAAGTACAAATTCCCTGTGATGAAGATTGTCAATATATTTATCTAAAATGTATCAATAAAAATAATTTTTTAAATCCCACAAAATATCCAGTCATAAAAAAACAAACTATCTACAAAAATAGTACTAATATAAGCCAACAAGCCAAGTATCATAAATGTTAAACAAGCACCAGCAGCCTAATTGGAACACGCCATTCATCCATTCATTCCTGACAGCTCTACTGAACATATAGTGAAATTACCAGAGCAGTTATTTTTAAGGTGAAGTTTCAAATTTAAAACTTTTGGCCAAGTGTGGTGGTACATGACTGTAGTCTTAGCACTTGCAGGAGGATTGCTTTGAGGCCACCCTGGTCTACCTAATGAATTCAAGGCCAGTCTGAGCTACATAGCTATAACAAAGTGGCAAGACCCTTTCTCAAAAACAAACAAGAAGAAAAAAAAAAACCTCACAATTTAAAATTTTTGAAATCTAAACATTTTGAAAAACTTCAACTGATCCAAGTATTTCAGACTTCAAATTCCATTACAATGGCATCATCTTTTCATTTGCAACAGAGTATGGGCCAAATGAATAGATTGGAAAATATATATAATCTAAGCATAGTGAATCACCCCAAATTGTCTTAGCTTTTATTATCCTGGGACTTAATGATAGTAAGATGGAAGCAGGTATTGTAGGCCAAATCCAACAAATTATAGGGCTGCTGTGTTGTCAGTCTCATTCAGATTCAGTGAACCCTAAACAAAGCAGAACCAATTTGTAGAAAAAGCACTTCTAAAAACCCTCAAATGCAGGTGTTATGCTGGGTTACCACACCCAAGCAGGCCACAAGTAGTACAGTATGTGCCATTATGGTAAAGCGGAAGAAAAATATCACCTACAATGATTTCAACTAGTTAACACACTTAACAGTTTCTCATCTGATAGGATTCCACTCTGTTCAATAGACTGTGACACTGGGTGTGGTGGCACATGTCTGTAATCCCAATGCTTGGGAAGCTGAGGCAGGAGGGTTGTTGTGAGTTTGAGACCCCCTGGGCTACAAAGTGAGCTCAAGGCCAGCTTGAACTGCATATGCATAGTGAGACCATGTCTCAAAAAACACCAACAAAACAAAACAAAATCAGTGAGCTGTGATATTGGTCAATTCAGGAAGTGTTATTTCCCAGGCAAGTATTCAATAAAATAAAAGGATGGAAGTGTAAATTAGTTTATGCTGGGAATAATGTCTTGCCATGGAGAAGTTTGTTTGTTGGCTACTTGTTTTCAGAGAGGCTGACTCTCCTCCTGGTTTGCAGGCTGCACCATGTACCTGTACTGTTTCCTGTAAGCAAATGCTTCTGGTTCCAAAAAGCCACCTTGGTCTCTGCAGCAAGGGATAGACAAGGTCCATTATGGAAATAAACTCACTCCCTTCCTTCCAGTTTTTTTGAGGTATTAATGCATACATCCTATAATTTAAAGCACACAGTTCAGTGGTTTATATGCACAACATTCATCAAGTTGTGCAACCATCATCACTATAAATGTTATAAATTTTACATTTTCATCTCCCCGAAATACCTCCCCATCCTTCAGTAGTCACTCTTCATTTTCTACCAATCTCCTAGCTTGAGACAATCACTAATCTATTTTATGACCTTATAAATTTGTCCATTTTGGATATTTCATATGGAAGAATCATTAATTTGTTTTCCTATAAATAATATGATATATTTAATGTTACAAGTTTCATCCATGTTAAGATATGTTATCAATGTTTCATTTCACTTTACTGCTGAATAGTATCCTACTGCATGGATATGCCACACACGCTACATAAACAGATGTAAGCATAGTGATTAGTTGCCCACATCTGCCCGTAACTACCTATCAAAGCTGAAATGATATCATTAATTACAAAATTCCAAGTTTTCTAAAAATGTTATCAGCTACCACAGTGACATCTTGATTAATAAACACACTGAGAATTAAAGTCAAATGCATGAAAATTTTTCCCTGCAAATTATAAGGGAAAAAGGAATTTTGCAGTTCTAAGGCCTGAACACCTCAGGACATAAATGATCCTTAATTGCACTCAGTTGAAGACAAACAGCGAAAACTGCAAGTGTACAAAGCTGGTCTTTGAAACTTGCCTTTCCTCTTTCTAAGCCCTTCACATCTTCTTCCTTTGAAACAAATCTAGTTCTGTCCTATAATCTTTTTTCTACCACAAACAAAAAATAAGATCTCTTATACATGTTGAATAATTATAGCATCATTCTAAATTAAAATAGGCAGACACGTTACTTAAACAATACATTTTATTCCAAGACATTCTCCCAAAACATGAAATGAGAATTGGTTTCTTCTTGTATAAGAATTTCTGGAATGAACAAGCTAGTAAAAAAAGAGTTTTGGGTTTTTTGTTGTTGTTGTTCTTGCCATGAGACCCTTTCAAGACACAATAAAGTCCTTCCATGGCAAATCAGATTTAGTCAGTACTCTCAGGATGATATATAAGTAGGAAGAAAATGAAGAAAAAATAAACTGTTATTAATTTTGTTTGGTATGATAAAGGTGTTGTGGTTATAGCTTATATTTTAGAAATGAATAGTAAGGTATGTAAGGTGAAATGATGTGATATCCAAGATGTGCTTTCAAAGGGATATGAAAATGGGGAACAAAATACAACCTTGATAATTATTCAAGGCAGGTGATCCTTATGTGGAAGTGATTATTCGTTTCTGTTTTCTATACGTAAAAATTTCCAAAGTAATATAATTTTAAGAGATAACCAAGTTGTTCTCTCAATCAACAGTGTGCACTTTCTGTTCTTCCTTCTTTCTTGGGTTTTAGGGATTGAACCCAAGAACTATGCCCTCAACAACATCCCTAGCCTTTCTCTTAAATTTTGAGACAGAGTCTTACTAAGTTGCTAAATTGACCAGTCTGGGTGCAAACTCTCCATTCTTCAGCCCCAGTCTCCTCCCAAAATGGTCAAATTACAGGCTTTTGTCACCACACCCAATCCCTTTTTCCCTAGTAACTGGTTGTTTGTCACCACATATTTTCAGATAATATATGTAAGTCTGTTTCCCTGACTAGGCCTTAAACTTACTGAAAATCACCAAGCTGTTTGCTTATTAGTTCCCTCAGAATCCTCACTGCTTCACAATTACGGGAATGTGACAGACATCCAAAAGCTATGTATTAATTGACTGAATCAATAAAATAAGTCATAGTATGCACATAGGACAATAAATGTTCAATAATAAAAAGCAAGGGTAGAAAGCCTAAAACCTTTAATTGTGGGAATTCAATGTATTTATCTATAAGAATTTATCATTTAAGTTCACATGCTTTCGATTAAAAATGTAGAGGTGTCACAAAACAAATCTGACTCATTTAGCTTAGTTGATCATGTTATATAATCAGTTAAGAACCCTAATCTGTATGATACAGAAACCAAAAAATCAGAAAGTTAAGTAACATTTCAAGGTCATAATAAACCAGATGTACAAATGTGAACAGAACTCAGTTCTATGCTCATGCCTCATTCTGTTCCTGAAAGATACGATTTTATTCTAAAAATATATAATATTTATGTATATAATAAAAAGGAAAAGGAATACTGTATGTATTACCTCCACTTTTTGTGCCTGAGAATGTAGCTATGTAATAGTCTCAGTTGAAATAGTTTTAATTTGCTTCCAAGTTTGGTAATTTTGAGGTTGAAGCACCTGGTGGTACATGAAGTGTAAAAAGCAGTTATTAGGCAATAAGGAGTGGAAGAAGATATGACACCTGAATAATTTCAAGACCTTAAAAAAAAACTGGTTAAGCTAGAATGGTGAGGGATAACTAACAGAAAATTCACAAAGAATAAATATTAATGCTAAGATGGTGTATAGGGGCTGGGGATTTAGCTCAGCGGCATAAGCGCCTGCCTTGCAAGCAGGCAGTCGTGAGTTCGATCCCTGGTACCGATAAAAAAGAAAAAGACCAAAAAAAAAAAGATGATGTATAAAAAATGAGTCACTTGAAATTCTAACTCCTAGGTTTATATTTCTTTTTTAATCTATAATACTAACACTATGCATTTTAATGTTATAGCTTATGAAATTTTAGTCCAATAAATATTTTATATAGAAATAACCTATTAAAAATATCACTATACCCCAAATCCTTTTAAAATGGTTTAAACTATTACCTTAAGTTGGCAGTAGAAATGATGTGCAAATTTAGAAAGTCAAAAAATGTCACAAATGTTTGCCATTTACAGAAGCATGAATATTTCTAAAACTCATCTTAACTCAGCACATCTAAAAGCCCGAGTCCAGCAGTGCCAAAGAATGTGTCACATTTGTGGAACACATTTATAGCCAAAAGACTTAAAGGTCTAAAATAATGTCTAGAGAGCCAGGTAATTTTAGTAAAAACACTTTTTAAGTATCTCAAGATTCTTTCTTTGGGAATAGTCTGGAAACATTTTTCTTTGTTAAGCTCCCAGAAGGGGTTATTTACCTGGCCTGACTCTATCCTGGAATGCAACACTGTTACTCAAGGCGCTGGTGGCACTACTGTAAAGGCTCAGAACACCCTATTTTATTCCTACCCCTTAATATCATGAGTTGTCAAATCGTTTTTCCAATTTACAGTATATCACTCATTTTAGGGTAATGATTTACATGTAGGATTATCAAACAAAATATAAGATTTACATGCCCCACAACGGTCTCTTCTCAACTTTTTTCATAATTTTTAAAAGCATCAGGTGACTCAAAATAACCTACCAATACTGTTAAGCCTTTTAATGTAAGCTGTGAAGAAGTAGTGTCCTCTGAATGTTCATTAACACTGGCGACCAAAGCAAGGCATTGATTTGTAGTTGTTTTTCCATTGGAATGATGGATTTGCGCTCAGCCACTCATCGTGTCTACCAGGTCCCCCTGGTGACCAAACAGCACAAGAAGGCAAGTAGTAGGGTTCGAAGGCATAGATTGGTGGCAGAACAGAAGATAGAACGGGAAATCATGAAAAATTAACACACGAACTGTACACACGACTGGACTGAGAATTAACGCTTGTCTTGCTAGGGTACTGGAGAGCCACACACCAGCCACTGTCCCCTTTCCTTTTCAGAAGCAAATACTCATTGCCTAGCTAGAGCTTCCGATCTTTACCGCCCTTTTAAATCGCGGGTGTGACAAGCGGACCAAACCCACGGGCTCCGCACGACGCTCATGCCGTTTTTCAGGGCTCTGGGAAACACTGATGTGACAAATTGTCATAATTTTCTAAAATATAGAGGAATGACACACCACCTTTCCTACTACCGATTGAAGACCCGCGACGCAGAAAGAGCCAGCCTGGGGGTGCACCTGGGAGGGGGAAACCCGGGAAGCCCCGGCAGAAGGCGGCAGCGCATCCCGAGCTCGGGCTAGCGGGGCGCAGAGCCTGGCACGCGCAGGGTAGCGCCAGGTCAGTCGCGGGCTCTCGGAGTGCTCAGCGCGCGAGGGCAAACCTGGGGTGGGTGGGGGACGACCCGGGCTCCCGGTAGCGCTGGCCGGGGCGCGGGATCGCACTGGGGGCGCGGGCAGCGGCGTCCGGACGCCCGGGGAGGGCGCCCCGCCAGGTGCCAGACGGCAGGGGGGCGGCGGGGTCCCGGCGGACGCCAACCCCAGCGCGAGGAGCAGGCGGTCCCGCGCGGCCCGGAGCGCGCGCCCTGGGCGGGAGACGGCCGCCGCCGGCCTACCTGGAGGTAATAGGGTTTCCTCAGCCAGGCCCCCAGACAGAGACTCCTCGCCATGGTAATCACACATCGCCCCGCCGCGCCGCAGTCGGAGGCGGACCCGAGCGCAGGCGGCCCGGCTCCCCGCCTCCCGGCGCCTCCCCGCCCCCAGCTGGGCCGGGCCCGCCCACTCCCCCGCCCCCGCCGCAGCCCCGCTGCAATGACGGCGGCGGGCGGCCCGAGGCCCAGCCTCTTGCTCTGTTCGTTGAGCAGCGCTGCTGTCAGACCGACCGCCGACTCCTCCATAAAGGGAAGTCGCGCCTACTCTCCGCCGACACAAACCCAGCAGCGCCGCGCGCTTAAAGGGGAGGCGCGAAGAGGCGGGGGAGGCGCCGAGGAGCACGGGCATTGCACGCTCAGCTTGGAGCTGGGTGGGGAGGAACCCGTACCGCGTTGCGACGGGCCCTCCGCTGGCGCAGTCTTTGCCTCTTGCTCCCGCCCTGCGAGCGGCTGCGCGTCCTGCCACCCTCTGCCCGGGGCGGGAGACTGATGCTAGCTTTGGACTTTGTTCCTGGAGTCGGGACGTTGAGCTGGTTGCATCGAAATTCAAAGGAAGCTCCGGGCTTCTTCCTTGGGGACTGCCTAGCGCGCGTGGTCGCGCTGCGGCTGAAGGGAGGGGAAGGCGGTGGCTGCGGCACCTGGGGCAGTGTACTGCGAGGTCCGAGCTCCGCTCTACCGAGCTCCGGGTGGCTCCTGCCTCGCGGGACTGGGTTCTGTGCCCATCGCAGCCGCAACTTTTCTCTACCGAGCTCGGTGCGCCCCCTGTCCCCCCAATACAGTTCGCCTCTGGTCTTCAACTTTTTTGTATGTACTGCTTTACAGTTCTTTTGTGTTGTATTGCTTTTAAGACAACTTCAGCTTTTTCCTAGCCCCACCCTAGAACTCTGATTCATAAGGGGGAAAAAATATGCTGAATTGAATACATTTTTGAAGGCAGGAGACCTAGGACGTGGCATAGCTTCTTAGTTATGGGTACATAACAGGGTGTGGTGACTTTGACAGTTAGGTCCAAATAAGGAAAAAGAGCTACCCTAGTGGGAGAACTGCTGTTGATACGAGTGACTTTTGTGGCAAGAGATGCGGTTTTCACTTCATTTTACACCACATGCCATGTTTTCACATAATACCAACAAACTTTAGGTGGCCATTTAGAACTCCCTTAGGCCTGTTGCTCTGACAAGTGGTTTCCCCAGAGGTACACCTCCACTCACACGTGAGTTTTTACATAACCCTTGCTCTGGTGCTTTCAGTTTCTGCAGCCAAGGTTTTTTAACCTTGGTGTTTCAGCGTTTGCAGATTAACCCATTTTTCACTGGTTTTCATTTTGGATTAAGGGACTTCTGGTTTTACCAACTCATTCAACAAATATTTATGGAGTGTACAAACATTGTTCAAGTTGTTCTGGCTATATAAACAAAATTACCGTGTGGATATTTTGGGAGTGGGAGAGAGAAACAATAAATGTAATCAGTATAGAAAATCATATAGGGTAGGATATCTGCTAATGACAATGGGGAAATACAAAGGAGATAGAGAACAGAAAAAATTGGTTTGAGAAAAAAATCAGGAATTCAGTTTTCTAAAATACATTTGAGATATTTACTAGATATTGAAGTGGAGAGCTGGGCATGGTGGTGTAATCCCACCCCTTGAGAAGCTGAGGCAGGAGAATTCAAGCAAGTTCAACGCCAGCCTGGGCTACAGTTAAGATAGGCTGAGGCTAGTAAGACCCTGTCTCAAAAAATAGGAAACAAACCGAAAATTGAAGTGGAGATCTTGAATAGGCAGATTTATATACAAAATGGAGATAAGGACAATGGTCCAAACTAGATTATATGAGCAATAGCAGCATTTAGATAGTATTGAAAGCCATAAAAAATTGGGTAAGATCACCAAAGAAGTGAGTGTAGGTAAACAGAAAGAAACCAAAGATTAAGCCCCTTTGAATAATTTAAATTTAAGGGAGAAATGAACTAGCCAGCAGAGGACACTGAGGAGTAGCAGCTATTGAAATAGGACAACCGGCTGAGGATGTAGTACAGGGCTGGAGCCTTTGCCTAGTATGCTGAGACCCTGAGTGTAATCCCAAGAACTGCAATTCCCTGTGAAAGGGGGAGCCCTAAAATGGGACAGTAACTAGAGGTTGAAGTGGAGCCAAAAGTAGACAGAAAAAGTTGAAAAAAATTATGCTTGCCGAGTGTCATTAAAGGGCCCACTCAAGCTTATGGACATTCATTTAAGTAGAAGTCAGTGTGAATGTCGTTTTTCTTTCCAGCAATAATCAGCTCCTAGGATGCAGACATGAGTAGCTGAGGATTTCATTTAATCGAATTTAACCAACAGAATAAGAGTAAGGAGAGGGGAGCAAGACATAACCAAGAGAGTAATTACAATTCATCATAGAATTTATGGTCAAAAAAGAAGAGTGGGTATGATGAAATTCAGAACAATGAAATGTTGGCAGGATCAGTGAAAATTTGTATGGGCAGGAAGAATTGTAGCAGTAAAGGGAAAAGAATAAATGATCTGGAAAGTGGAGGTCTGATTGTTTTATTTGCTGACAGTTTTCAATCCCTATCACTCACTTCCTTTTATGTCCCACATCTGGGCAAGGTGGTAAGAAAACCCAGGTGCCTTTGGTGCAAACAGGAAGTTCCATCCCCCAACTATCATGAAACCCTAACATGGTCTCCTTTCTCTGCTCCCTTAAACTGTTTATGGGCCAGCTAGGAACGTGCAGTCCCCAGAGAGCTACATGATCTGAATAATAAACCTTTTCTCTCTGGGTGCATGTAAGTATCATCAGCCTTGGCAAAATTGACATCCCACTTTTGCACAATGGCCACAATGTCATTAGAGTGGAATGCATCAAATTGAAATCATGAAAGAGGGATAATAAAAATTAGGTTGAGGTGGCATCGAATGATGATAGAAGGGTATGGAACATAGTGTTACAGGCAGCTGAGCTAGTGAAAAATATTATAGGCAGTTGAACAGGACTAGACCCTCAAAGAAGCTGGCACAGAGGACCAGATGTCTTGCCAATTTGGAGGAAACAAATAGCTCTTGCTGTGGGCCAGATCTCAAAACAGAAGGCAAAACAAATGCAACCACACCCTTAAGTATAATCCCTTAGGATTAGATATGGATCACCAAAAGAAGCCAGGAGTCACCATCTCAGCCCCCTATAAGAAGAGTTACTGATCTGTAAAGAATGCTTGATTGCTATGTGACTCACTTCCCCATTTGTCCCTGATTTGGTCAGTTTTACCTGAACAATTTAACTTACTGGTTGACCATAATTCTGTCCCACCTCATGCCCATCTGCCTTTCAAGTTCCCAGTTTTCTCCACTTAGACCTTCTTCTCATGATTTTACTCTATAAAAATCCCTAGAAAATAGGGAATCTTTGCAATCCACTCAGGACCCCTTCTGTCTGTTTCTCCAACAGAAGCTTTCTTTTTCTCAATAAATATTTCTGTCCCTAACCTCTGTTATTCCTAAAATTCAATCTTTGATTTTAGAGAACAGAACTTGTACCAGACATATGGTAAGTGAGGAGCTTCATTCCCCTATATCATTAGGACCACTGGAAGAGAGTCAAGGTCAGGATTATAAATTTATATATTAAAAGCAGAACTTAGGACAAGATGAGTGCTTCGAAAGATGTCAGTAGCAAAACTCGCTGAGAAATAAGACATAGTGATCTCTGTGCATGAGCAGGTGGCTACAACAATAAGGCAAGTGAGTAATAACTTTAGATAACACAAGTTGAAAAAGAAGTATCAGGCAGGGGAGGAAGTGGGGAGGAACAGCCTGGTGGAGAAGCAATGAAAAACAAGGAGAAGCCTTCTCCCACCCCCAAATCTAAGGATATGAAGCTTTCTGGGAAGCCTGAAGGGACATCAGCATCCACAGAGTTGGGTCAGGTTGACTTTAGAATAAGAAGATAAAGGAAATATTCAGAGACAAAACTGCCTGATCATATACTGAGGGTGCGGCGGACAACTCTCAGGAGGGGATGTTGAGGGAAGGCTTCCCAATAGATGATGTGAAGAACTTTGAGTGATTCAGCAGGTGGGAGATGACCAGTGGCCTGGGAGTCAGGGATTTCTCATAGTAATGGATGTAAGTTAAAATAACAAGATCAAAGATCCAGCCAAATGAGAAGAATGGTTATTCAGTTTACATTTAGAATCAATCAAGACTAAACATAGGGCTGGGGATGTAACTCAGTAATGGAATGAAGAAGATAGGCAGACAACTGATGGCAAAAAAAAAAAGAGTATAACAGAAATGAGGCAGAGAATGTTGGTTATAATCTCTAATATAGATGGCCTTCATACACTAAATTAAAAGAAAAAAAGAACCACACATGGAGTAGATCAGGAGGCACTGCAGGGCCCATGCGGGGCACCTTGTACCTAGATGGGTATAATGAGCCCTGTGTCACCTGAGTTGCACTTCAACTTTAAATCCAGGTACCTGAATGGGTTCTGAGCAAGATCCAACTAGGTTGGCCTGTGGCAGATTTGAATGGGACATTTTCTGCGCCTGGTTTTTCTGTCCTTTTCTGTCCTCTGTACTAGCTTTGCCATTCTTCATGGCACATACTAGACCTACTTTACATCTAAATTTACCTGTTCCTGTGCCCATTCTTTTTTTATTGTTGTTTGTTTTTTGGTACAGGGATTGAACTCACGACCTCACGCTTGCCAGGCAGATGCTTATGTCACTGAGTTAAATCCCTGGCCCCCTGTGTCCATTCTTATGAAGAATAAAAGTTTCTGTTTTTCTAAGTAAAGCTAGTTAATCCCAACCTAATTCATATGGTTCTTTTCAGAGGTGCTAATTTGTGATATCTTGGTCATCATGTGTAATGTTACTTTGGCTTCACAAATAGGAAAGCATCCATTGGTTTTGAATACAGGAAAGTCAAGATTAGTGATCTTTACCCTTATCTCTTACCATGCACTAAAATAAAATGAAAATAGATCGGACCTAGATAATAAAACCAAAAGTCTTCTGAAAGATAAAGTTAGGTAAAACTCTTGAAGACATAGGCATAGGCAAGGATTTTCTGAACAGAACCTCAGTTGCACAAGAAAAAACAAAGAATTAACAAATGGGATTATATATTGAATTAAGTTTTCATACAGCAAAGGAAACAAGCAACAGAATAAAGAGACAACCTACAAAATGAGAAACATTTTTGTTGTTACTTCTCAGATAAGACTACTATCTAGAATAGATAAAGAACTAAAACTGTGGGGCTGGGTATTTCACTCAGCGGCATAAGCACCTGCCTTGCAAGCAGGTGGTCGTGAGTTCGATCCCTAGTACCATTAAAAAAAAAAAAAAAGAACTAAAACTGTCAGATCCCCTCAAAGATAAAAGACTTAATGAAGAAACGGGCAAATGAAATGAATAGACACTTCACAGAAGTACAAATGGATAATAAATACATGAAGAAATTCTCAATACCACTGGCCATTAGACAAATGCAAAGTAATACACTTTACTCCAGAAAGAATGGTTGTCTTCAAGAATTTAACAAAAAATGTTGGCAAGGCTGGAATAGGGGGAGGAACCCTTCTACCTTGTGGTGGGATTGTAAACTTGTACAAACACTATGGAAATCAGTTTGCAGATTCTCAAAAAATTAAAACAGAAATTCCATTCCCCTTCTAGACATCTTCCCCAAACAGTTAAAGACTCCATATTACGTGATATATGCATATTTGTTGTATTTCTAGCAATATAATTAAATCTTGGAAGCAGCCTATATTTCCATCAACAGATGAATGAACAAAGAAAATGTGATATTTACCCACAATGGCCTACTACTCTGTCATAAAAATGATAAAATTGAGTCATTTATTGCAAAACAGATGTACCTTGAGATCATGTTAAATGAAATAAATCAGACACATGAGGTAAAATATCACATGATTTCACTTATATGAGAAACCCAAAGCATGAATAATTTAAAGAGTTAAATAAAAGATAAATATTAGGAAGTAGATTTCTAGCAAATGGAAAAGGGATATAGACATGGAAGGAGGAAGGTAGGAAGAAAAGAGAAGGTAAAGTAAAAAGTAATAAGATGTGATCATGTACATGCATCCCCCATGCATTCATTATGTATCACAAACATGCTAATTTTAAAAATTAGTGTTCTTTGATCTTTTTTGTTTGCACACTCCCAAAGATATTTTGAAAAACATGGATCTATTTTCCAGTATTTTATGCAGACATTTAATTTTTTTCATAAAATTAAACAGTTTTGAAGGAAATAATTTCCAATTTTGTGATACATATATTGGCATTTAAAATTAAAACTGTCAGGGTGGAGCAAACATGGTGGATAGGTAACAGCTGGCTATAGAGGCTCCCTGAGATAGTCAACTTAGAATTCAACATAATGCAGTGTGGGAAGCTCTGAACAGAAGGAGATGAATTCTCTCATCCCAAGAAGAACCTAAGGTGAGAAGAACCAATCAAACCATACAGTCCAGGTGCTATTATTGGAACAGCTAAAGGATCAGTGTTCCTGCTGCAGCAGGCGACTTTCCAAGCCATCCAAGGACCCATTGCTTTGACTCACTAGAGGCACAGTCACACTGAGATCAGGAGTTGGCCAGCCGAATGGAGAGCAGAGCGGGTGGGGAGCCTGCATTCACCTGTGGTGAGTGACGGGAGTGGAGCCATTCTACAGAAATGAGGACTCCGGTGGACGACATTCGGGAACTGGGCAGGACTGGCAAGTACAAGGGGCAGCAGTGACTTCAGTCAGTTGTTCCCTTCCCAAACGGGATTGGTGGAGTGAGCTAGGCCTGGGTCACATGACCTGGCTGAGACCCAATAGATTATCCAAAATCAATTCCTTACGGTGGTGGCACACACTAACACAGTGAAACCTCAGAAGTTTGACTAACCCGGAGTGGAGGCGGTGCATAGTAATACAGTGCAGGCCTCAGCAGCTTGACTGATCCAGAGGGGAGAGGCCAGCATACACTGCCCATGTCTGCAACTCATTAGCACACTGCAGTGGGAAGGGTCATCTAGCCAGTGCATTTCAGAAGAATTGTAACCAACAAAGAAAGAAACTGGGGCCTCCTGGAAGAAACAAAAAAGATGGGAAGAGGAAGCAACAACAAAAAGTTCCCATGTCCCAACCCTGAGAGCATTGACCCAGGCCAGTTAAATACAAAGAAGAATGAGAACAGCAAACAAGCAATATCAGACACGGCACCAGTGGACATAAAGAGATATCTTTGGGACCCCATAGACGAGTTCAAAAGGGAAATATTTAGCCAAGTAAAGCAAAATATAAGAAGATTAATAAAAGAGATGCTAAGCACCCCTCAAACAGACACAGACGGAAGAAGAGAGGAACTCAAACAAAGGAGAGAAC
The DNA here is from genome assembly GCF_034190915.1 of Cavia porcellus. Classification (NCBI taxonomy): domain Eukaryota; kingdom Metazoa; phylum Chordata; class Mammalia; order Rodentia; family Caviidae; genus Cavia; species Cavia porcellus. The sequence goes on from NW_026947484.1 coordinate 114,661,598, forward strand.
CATTTGATGAAGAATATAAACAAGGGGCTGGGGATTTAGCTCAGTGGCATAAGTGCCTGCCTTGCAAGCAGGCAGTTGTGAGTTCGATCCCTGGTATCAATAAACAAAATATAGAATACATGAAGCAGATTCAAAGAGATTACCAGGAAATTAAAAACTCTATGGAAAGGTGGCAAATCTGCTTGAAAGAAACTAAGGATAGATTATCCAAACTGGAGGACAGGTTTGCAATGTGGGATTATGAAAGAAAAAACTTTTTAAAAATAACAAGGAAACAAGCAGTAACAATACAAAGATGACAAGAGGATCTACAACTTGAGAATAAAGAATGTGAATGGGGGAAGGGGGCTAAAAAAAAGAATGTGAATGAAGAAGCAGGGGTACAAACAAAGGAACTGCAAAAGCTATTCACAGAAGTAATTAAGGAAAACTTCCCAAACATAGGAAAAGGAAATGATACCCAGATGTATGAGGCATACAGAACTCCAGCCACCTACAACCTAAACAAAGCTACACCCAGGCATATAATACTCAAGATCCCAGAAATTCAATATAAGAACAGAATATTAAAAGCTGTTAGAAACAAGAAACAGATATAGGAAGGCCCATATAAAGGAAGGCCCATCAGAATAATGACAGACTTCTCAACACAAACCATTAAGTCATGAAGAGCCTGGAGTGAAATATTCCAAGCCCTGAAAGAAAATAACCTCGAGCCCAGATTGATATACCCTGATAAACTGTCTCTAGAAATTAATGGAGAAACAAGATGCTTCAAAGACAAAGAGGAACTTGGGAAATTCGCAACCACCAATCCAGTTCTACAGAGAATACTGCAGGGCATTCTAGAGACAGAGGAAAGTACTAGGATTCCAGGAATAGTGGCAGAGAATCTTCAATGAATGGAACAGAAAACAGAATGAAGAGGATAGACAGACAACTGATGGTGAAAAAAAGAGTATAACAGATATGAGGCAGAGAATGTTGGTTATAATCTCTAATATAGATGGCCTTCATACACTAAATTAAAAGAAAAAAAGAACCACACATGGAGTAGATCAGGAGGCAGGGTCCACCAAGATGCTATTTATAGGAAATATAATTAACATGAAAAAGAGTACATGAACTGAAAATCAAATATGAGAAAACAATGCTCTATGTGACTGAGAACCAGAGAATAATATAGGGGCAACGAGACCAGTATTTGTGGATAGGTTGGAAATACAGGAATACAATTAGAGATCAAGTCCAGGAGAGAGAAGGTTTAGAACCACTTAGGTAAACAGCAGGTTGCCTCCCTCCCCAATTTAAAACCAAGGGTCTTGATAAGACCCAAAAATGCACAGTGTACCCTGGGGAAGTGAAAGGGGAGGGAGAGTCTTAAAAAAGATGGCAGAAGATATTGTTAATAGTGTATCAGGATTGAAAACCCACATTACTTCCACCACTCTGCTTAGATAGATTTTATTCTTTTTTATAGATTTTATTCTGTCCCAGTTTGTCTACTTGCATTAGATTTGAGGGCACAGACAGCTATCCCAAAAGCATCAGAACATAGCACAGTAATCATCTTTAATTTGCTATTATCTTAATCTAGAGCCCTGTATGTCTTATACTTTTTTTTATCATGACTGATCTTATTTAAATCTGATTTGGTTGATTACTGTTTGGTATGGACAGATTTTATTCAAAACTGATATGATTGATAGTATCAAGTCTGAGAGTATAAGCAACTACACTGAAGATGACAAGATTCTATGATACACATTTTGGTTTGATAACTGCCTGCTTTTGAAGTTTTATACTATATACAAAGTTGCATTTTTATTAATACTGTTATGTATTGATATATTCAATTATACTATGTCTGATGATATAGCCAGTTCTATTGAACATAACAAGAGACAACACAGGAAATATGGTAGAAGTCCTTGTACAACAGTCTTAAATGTCTTTTTCATTTCATGTGTTTATAGGAATACGTTTTGTTTTGTCTTGCTTTATTTTGTTTCTCCCTCTAATATAGAAAGGATAGAAATACATGTTAAGACTCATGCATGTGTAGAATCTATAAACAGTTTATGAGAACTGATCTTGTGACACATGATGAAATGAACAGATACTTTGAAGAAAAAGAGACACTAAAGTACCTAGAGCTGATCCTGGAGTGTCATAATGTGACACCCAGCAATAGTATTATTCTTTGTTCTGAGTGATATTAGACTGCTTGGGTTTGTTCAATCTCAACATAATTGAAGATATGGATAACTGCATGTATGTTTAAGTGTATAGGATTGATAACCATATTTCTAAATTTTTGTTGGATAATTGAACAGAACTGGTTGCAGTCTCACTGTTTGAATTCCCACTTTATATGCTCCACTTTGGTATCTTGAATAACTATTTGTAAGAGGACAATCTGTAGTTATCAACTAGTGATTTCTTACTGTTTATTTTTTCTTTGAAAGTATGTATTATTTCTACCCACTTTCTGTTTTGTTTAGTGTTTCTTTAAATAAAACTTTTTTTAAAAAAGACACTATACTACCCAGTGCTGATCCTGTATTGTTTGTTCAGAATGACTTTAGCCTGCTTAGTTTGTTTAATCCCAACATAAATGAAGATATGGATAATTGCATGTATATTTACATATATAGGACTGACAACCATATTACTAAGTTTTTTTGGATAGTTGAACAGAACTGATTGCAGTCTCACTGTTTGAATTCCCACTTTATATGTTCCACTTTTGTATCTTGAACAACTATTTGTAAAAGGACAGTATGTAAACATTAACTAGTGGTTTCTGTTTATTTTTTCTCTGAACGTATGTATTATTTCTACCCATTTTCTGTTTTGTTTAGTCTTTCTTTAAATAAAATTTAAAAAAATAAAATTAAAACTGTCAGCTAGGTGTGGTTGCACATGGCTATAATGCCAGCCTGCTAGGAGGCTGAAGTGGGAAGATCATAAATTCAAGCCCAACCTGGAAGATTCAGTCACTTAGTGAATACTATCTCAAAAAAAAAGTGGGGAGTCGGGATGGGGATATAACTCAGTGTAAAGGCTATGGGTTCAATCTCCAGTACCAAACTAGAACAAAAATAAAATATACATAAACTGTCCCACAACTCTTAACTCTGTTATATTCTTTTTTTTTTTTTTTTTTTTTTGTCTTTTTCCTTTTTATCGGTACCAGGGATCAAACTTGTGACTGCCTGCTTGCAAGGCAGCGGCTTATGCCGCTGAGCTAAATCCCCAGCCCCAACTCTGTTATATTCTAATGGAATAGGACTGTGTTATAATCTAACATAGTAAACACTGTGGTAATTTGATACCATTTAAAGTTATTTCTTTAGCTATCAGAAATGTAACACTGTTCCCTTTTCTTGAACTGTTATAGTTTTGTTATCCTCATAGAATTTTGTACTATTATGTTTTCATGCTTTCTAATTTGTTTATAAACCTATCATAGTTCTCGGTAATAAAATTACCATTTTAACATTTTTATTTCACATTTTTGTTTTAATTTTTGAACATATAATACTTTTACCCAAAAATAAAAACTAGTACAAGGGTTTTAGCTCAGTGGTCAGTTACTTGCCTAGAATGTTATGATCCTCAGTATCACAAAAAAAATACATATAAATACAAAACAAAGAAAAGTATTACATCAAGACGAGCTATTCCCACATCCATGCCTTTCTACCTTGTCTCAACCCTCTAAAAGCAACCACTTTTATTAATTTTTAAATTTTTGGGGGGAGGGACAGTGTTTCTTTATATAAATAAAAGCAAAATTGAATATATTTACAACAATTGAACATACATTTTCTTCCCCTTTACATGAAGATGAGTTCCTTTATTGCATTTTTAAGACTTCAGAATGAAAATCTAAATAATGAAAATGTACTAATTAGACCAATATTATATCACACTCTCCATAAGAACTTCTCCTTTCCCTTTTGCTTTAAGAGTAAAATAAACTCACAGAATACAACTTGGATTCTTCAAGAATATTTCAGAAACTCATGGTGCTCTTACTTCTTGAATTTAATAATAACACAGTTGCTGTTAATAGCAAGCCTGGGCAGATATGTTTTGTTTGGTTAGTGCCATGTTTACGAATTCGGATACTTTACATAAACATCAGATTTCTGGCTCTTTTTAAAACTAGAAGCTTGGCTGATCAAGCCTTTCATTCACACACCAAACAAAAGTTGGTACAGCCTCTGTGTGGCACCTGTGCTTGTGTCACAGTCCCTTTCCACACTGTTCCTGTTTCAGCCCCATCATTTATTTATCTGTGCTGCCTGGTCTCTGTTGAGATTTGGCTTTGTGACCTGAGTTAAAATCATAGCAAGTGATTTGGCAAAGTGGACTGTAACAGAAGCTTCTTGCACTCTTCAAATTAGGAAGCAAGAAAGGGACTGGTTAAGAAGGAAGAAACTAAGTTCTGGGTAATGTTCCATTAAAAAGAAGCCAAGGGGTAGGAATGGTGCTCACTGGTAGAGCATTTACCCTGCAAGATCAAGGCCCTCAGTTGCACCTCAGTAGCACAATGAAAAAACAAACAAACAAAATTAAAACCTTTTACCTGAAATAATTCTCCAGGTAACAGAATCAGCTGGGCCTGGTGTCACATGCCTATGATTCCACTAGGGAGGCTGAGACAGGAGAATCACTGCAAGTTCGAGGCCAAAATGGGCTACAAAGTGAATTCAAGGCCAGCCCAAACTGCAAAGTGAAACCCTGTCTCAAAAAGACAAACACACATACATATATGCACAAAACTAACCACAGCAACAAAAACCCCCAAACAGAATCCAACAATAAATACCTTTTTTTTTTTTTTTTTGAGATAAGGTTTGAGATGTAATTCAGACTGCTGTTGAACTCACTATGTAGCCCAGTCTGGCCTCAAACTTATAGCCATCCTCCTGCTTGCCTCCAAAGTGCTGGAATTACGTGTGCACACCACCGTGTCCAGTTTAAACGAATACTTTCAGAATGTCTAGAGGCCTATAGTTACTGTTTATGTCCCTAGGTAGTGCAGGGGATGTGTAAGATGAGGTGGTGATTGAATATGTTCCCATAGAAAAGTGAAATCAGTTGTGATTTAGTCATAAGCACCTAGACTAAAATGAGAGACAGGGCTCTTTTAAAATCTTCTATGAAAAGGTACGTTGGATTTTAGAACAAAAAATACAATGGCTTTAATTTTCCACTGACACCACCACCAAATATTAAGAATCTTTTGCATCCAGAAGGTTATAAAATACTGTTCTGAATGTGGAAAACAAGAAATTTATCATGAAATAGAGCAAATACTTTGTGAGTCTGGTTTCAATATGGAAAGTGATTCTTTAAAAAGTCATTAGAATGTGAAGGCAAATTCCAATCATGTCCCTAGTACCTAGCATAGCACCTGGCATATAAAAGATAATCCAAAACACTTATTGAAAGAATGAAAGAATAAATGAATAAATAAGGCTGCCAGGAAGATAAATAGTATAAAAACAAAATAGGTTTTAAAGATTTTTTTTTTTTGAGACAGAGTCCTGCCAGTTTAGACTGACTTTTTATCTGGTGCAGTCAGGCCTTGAACTCACAGGGATCCTCCTGCCTCAGCCTCCTGAGTGCTAGGGTTATATGCATGCAGCACCATGCCTGATTTACAAGGTGTTTTAAATGTGAAACTAACATTTAAAATGTGAAACAGAATCACAAATGTTAATTTTTATTTCTTTTATTTGTTTTTAAAATGAGATCTTGGTGTATTTCCCAGACTGGCCTTAAACAATCAATCCTCTTGCCTTAGCTTCCAGAGTAGTTGGGATTATAGGCAGAGGCCCCCGCGCCAAGCTTGTCTATTATTTTTATTGGAACATTCATTGAAAAATCTGGGATTCTTTGAAATATTTTTCTAAGAAATTTAAATGTATAACAATTTGGTGCTTGTATATTGTTTGATTTGAAGCACAACAATATAATTCTAGAAATCAAGTTTCTCCTAATCAAAATGTTGCACAAGAGGACTTGTATTGAGAATTCATAATGACTAAAGCAAGTGAGTCAGAAACGAACAGCGAATGAAACCTGCCTCATGGAAATTACTGAAAGGATCACCTTATTAAGGAGCAAAGATATGAACCTGTCCTGAGACAGAATACTTTCTGCCTCTGGCAATAGTTTCAGGGTTTCCGTGTGGACTGTCAGTGTCGTACTATTAAAACAGCACTTAAGGGGCTGGGGATTTAGCTCAGCAGCATAAGTGCCTGCCTTGCAAGCAGGCAGTCGTGAGTTCGATCCCTGGTACCCATAAAAACGAAAAAGACAAAAAAAAAAAAAAAAAAAACAAAACAGCTTGAATTAAAACAGCACTTCACAATGTGGTCTCACTAGTCTTTTACTTTTATATATCAAAAGGGGTGATTTGTAGTGTTTTCTTCCTTATGACCACTCTAAACATGTCCCTGTGTCTCTTGTACACAGGAATAATCATCCTAAGCCAGGAAATATCCAGTTGGCTCAGATGACAGCCAAGACCTTAGAGGACCCAGATGTTTCCTTGTTGATTGCTTCCAGTAAAATCAAGCCAGAGCCAACCAATTCAGAAAATATAATAAGGCTTCTAGACTTCTTGTGGAGCAGATTCCTTATCTTTTCTTGAGTATTGGCTGTTCCTTTTTTCCATGTTGGTTAGAGATCTAGTTGAAACCATTGGAGACAGAGACTTTAAATTTTTCCATGTGCTAACTGTGTGATCTTGGGAAAATTACTTAAAATCTTTATGCCTGCTTCATTTTCAGTAATGGATGAATTAATCTATGTAAGGATTAAATGAAGTTAGGAGTAATAAAGCACCTAGCATAAAGCACAGCATAGAGTAAGCACTGAACACAAATGAATATCTAACATGCCATAGTAAAGCCATATATAATTATTATTGTTATAGAAATTCATGGAGAGCAGCTTTAAAATATCTTCTTGCTGGGCACAGTGGTACATACCTGTAATCTCAGCACTCAGGAAGCTGAGGCAAGAGAATCATTGTGAGTTCAAGACCAACCTGAGCTACAAAGTGAGTTCAAGGCCAGCCTGAACTGCATAGCGAGACCCCATCTCAAAAAAGACAAAAAATAAAATAAAATAAAAATCTTCCTGTGGGGACCAAGAGAGGGGAGAGAAAGAGGAAGAAAAAAGAATTTGCACATATGCCATCTCTGCACAATGAATGTAATGATTATGTACTATGAACACATATTAGTTAAAAAAAGGAGGGGGGGCCTAAAAAATTCTTCTCAAAAAGCTTTAGGTAAATACTCATTTTCATTTGAAAGGAATGAATTTATCCACATAAATTAATGTTCCTTTTTAAGCATTTAATTATTTTCTGATTTGTTTTAATTGTGTATAATTTCATGACAGATTTTTGGTCATTTTTTCCCATTAAAAAGTTCTAGCCAGGCATGGTGGCATATATGCTTGCAGTCTCAGCTATTTGGGTAGCTGAGGCAGGAAAAACAGCAGAAGCTACAAGTTCATGACCATCTGGGAAACATCGCAGGATTCTGTCTCCAAAAAAGAGAGAAATGGTATTGATTATTAAAACTAATCATTTAAAACTCCCATGTATTAAAAAAATTTATGAAACATTCTTTCATTTTGAAGATTTTATGATACATTGTTATCATTAATCAGTCTTTTACTGTTAAACTTAAATACCCAGTTGAAGACCATCCTCCACCACTGATTAAGACAGGGTTGACAGGTGGGCATGGTAGTACACACTTGCAATACCAGTACTTGGCAGGCCAAGGCAAGAGAATCACTGCAAGTTCAAGTACACCCTGGGCTACATAGTGAGTTCAAGCCCAGCCTGAACTACATAACAAGACCCTAAGGGAGGAGAGCGATGAGGATGGCAGATGATAGGGATAATATTCATTTAGCCTTCTGAGCTGTCTGGGAAGTCTTGGTAACCTTGCCAGCTCCAGTAGCTTCTTTATCCAGCAAGATAATCCAAAGGAAGTGTCTCAGTTATTCCTTGTTGCTGGACGAAATACCCAAAATCCACAATTTAAAGGAGGAAACATTTATTTTAGCTCACAGGCTTCTTTCTTATTCCCCTTTTTATTCCACCTGTGCTATAAGCCTGTAATTGGTTGGAGCAACCCACACTCAGGGTAGGTCTTCCCCCCTCAGTAAATCCATCATTCACACCCGGAACTATGCTAAACCGATCAGTGGACTGATCTAGTACTATATACTTAGGATCCAGTCATTCCCGAAAGCACATGACGCTCTGTGGGAGTACATCTAGATATAAACCATTACAGGACGATCATCAGGGAAGCTCGAATTTAAAGCCGTTTCTCTCCCTCTTTCTCTCTTTTCCTTCCTCCTCCTCTTCCTTCTCCCTCTTTCTCCCCTCTCCCTCTCTGTCTCCCCTTCCCTTCTACCTCTTCCTCTCTCCCTCTTCTGTCTTCCTCTTGCTGTCTCTTTCTCTCCTGGAGAATGAACTCAGGCCTTCACAGTGAATTACATTCCTAACCTTTAAATTTTTTTTTATTTTGAAACAGGGTCTTGCTAAGTCACCGAGTTGCTCAAGGTGGGCTAGAATTTGTGATCCCTCTTCCTCAACCTTCCAAAGTGTTGAGATCGCAGGTGTGCACTGTATCTGCCACGTCATTTCCGTCTTTATGACTGACTTCATCCTTGAACCAAAGCATGCTGGCACTTGGCTCCAGCATGTTGTCACCATTCTAGCCAGAAATTGCCACAAATGTTACTGTGCCAGGGTAGTAGCCAATTTTCTTAATATTAGTGGTGATTTACTTAATAATTTCCTTGTATCTCTTCCACTTGAAGATGGCTCAATGGAATTCATTGTGGTCACACCAAAAATTAGTTGTTTCACTCCTGTGTGTAAATTAGAAGTGCATACTCAAGGGCCTGCTATTCTTGGAAAGATGAGCTTCACATTTATCAACAACAATAGTAAGAATCAGGGGAGCACAATCAGTCTGAGATATGCTTGTAATTATGTATTTTTAAAAATAAAATCCAGGGGCTGGGGATTTAGCTCAGTGGCATAAGGGCCTACCTTGCAAGCAGACAGTCGTGAGTTCGATCCCCGGTACCGATAAAAAAGAAAAATACAAAAAATAAATAAATAAATAAATAAAATCCAGGTGCATCGGTGATAGTCACATATTTGCTGATCTTAAATTTCTTTTTTTTTATTTTTTATTATTTATTTATTTATTGTCTTTTTCGTTTTTATCGGTACCAGGGATCGAACTCACGACTGCCTGCTTGCAAGGCAGGCGCTTATGCCGCTGAGCTAAATCCCCAGCCCCTTGATCTTAAATTTCCATAGGGTCATGTTAATAGTGATTATAACTCAATAACAACATCCAGTTTATCCACAACCCAGGCATACTTCTCAGATTTTTCAGTGGTTGCTTTGGCTGCTTTCACCACATTTGTAGATCAAATGGGTTGTAGTGGCAGACTTGCTCAAATCTACAATGATGTGGATGTATCTTTTCCTTTTTGACTTTGATTTAGTGATGGTTTTCATGACTTTTATGTTCTGGCAGCAAACTCCTTGTGAAAAGCCATTAATTTTACTAATAAACCAAACTTGACCCAATAGGTACCAAGTCTTACAAAACTATTGGCCTTTGTTAATACTTTGCATGTCTCTGTGTGTGTGTTGCTGGAGGAAATTGAACCCAAGGCCTCACACATGTTCTACAACTGAGCGACATCTCTGTGCTTAAATAGAGATCTTACTGAACTATGTCACCCATGCCACTGTCTTATTATGCAGATCATAATGGAAGTAATCTAATAATTTCTTGATGATAAAGGATCAGACATTATAAAATCACACATCTTGCATCTTGGAAGTAGACTGAGCATGGCCTGCTAAATACCAGAGAGTGGACAATTAGTCCCGAACACATACACTAGAATAATTTGAATATAATGATATACCAAAACATGTGTCAAAATATTTCAGAGTGTTGCGCTATGGTTCACAAAGCAGTTGTCAATGGATGGCACAAGGGAAATAGTTGGACAAAGTCAGGCTGACACAGAATCAAGTAGTTCAGAAAGAAATGTTACCCTGGAATTCAGTGGGTTAGAGGTGCTAACTGGGGTATCTATTCAAAAATTTATCAGGATCTTTAATTACCATCTATGTGTAAAGCGGGGTTCAGAACCTGGAGGTCAACTGTGGTATACAGGAAGTGAAATTTGGGAATAGAGATGTACACAAATAAGAACCTGTACCTATAAGAACAGGGTCTCATGGAGAGAGCTGAAGTTTAGAATCTCATCAAGGAAAAACCAGTGTCAAAGATGACTTGACCTTGGATTATGGACTGTGAGGACAATGTTGGTCAAAAATCTTTCTCAGATAAGAAGAGGGTGAATAACATGCTCAGGGGCATGCTGTGAAGGTGTACAACAAGAATTCTATCATAGAATGTCTAACTCTAGATTTCAGCTTCCTGCTCTACCCAGTTTAAAATAAAACAAATGTTATACTATTCTGGGAAATATAGAAAGAAATATATTTAGATTTCTGATGCCAAGGAAAATTCTGTGTAATTCTAGTGTGACATAATTTGTAACTTTTTTTGTTTTGTTTTGGTTTGAGTTTTTGAGACAAGAGTGTCCACTATATATTTGGTCTTGAACTCACTATTTAGCCCATGTGGACCTAGAATTTGTAACAATTCTCCTACCTCAGCCTCTCTGAGTGCTAGGATGAGAGGTGTGTGCCACCATGCCCAGTTGATTTGCAACTTTTGAAGGGACAAAAATGAATTACATATTTATAAAAGCATATTGTTAGTATGAAACTGCTTGTTATATGTGTACCTTAAAATTAACTGTCATAAATTCCTACTATCTAAAAATTAAGCTCTTTAGAATAAACCAGTGAATTCTTACAAAAATAATACAATTCAATTAGATTAAAAATTAAATACTAGTCTCAAGTTATTATTGGTGTTTGTAAATGTTAAATTATTTTACACATTTAGAAAAAAATCTAAACTCAGGGGTTGGGCTGTCTGTAACTTATAGGTATCATGCCTTTCTAGCTTGAGTACAGACCTGCATTCAATCCCCAATCTGCAATTAATAATAATAAACATTTAAAATCCAAATTTACATGTTCAAAACTTGATAGTAAGCACAAGACATTTAGTTCAAAGGGAATAAATTTTCATGATATGGTATCATGATATGGAAAATCATGATATGGAATGATAGGGAAAATGACATATTAGTAAGAATCAATGATCTACTGGGGTTCTTATTTTAAATTCTTTTTGATGACTCTAATTCATAACCTGTATTACCAACAATAAAAGGCTTTCTATGTGAATTAACATTTTTTCTTTGTATTTTCTATTATTGCCTTCCTACGATTCACTGCTAAAGAAGCCTAAGCTGCATTTCCTCTTGATCACTCCTTATTAAGCTCTCTCTCTCTCTCTCTCTCTCTCTCTCTCTCTCTCTCTCTCCATATATATATATATCAGTTCTGGGATTTTGAACAGTAGTGATGTTTTACAAAGACAGGTAATAAAGATAAAGGAAAGTGGAAATAAGATACTGGTTAAGCAGTGACCCAGAATGAAAAAACAGGAATCAAGATGTACAGACAGGGCTGGGGATGTGACTTAGTAGTACAGCAGTTGTGTGATAAGCAGTGGGCCAGAATGAAAAAACAGGAATCAAGATGTACAGACAGGGCTGGGGATGTGACTTAGTAGTACAGCACTTGTGTGAAGCCTGAGTTCAATTCCCAGGATGAAAGAAAGGGAGAAAGGGAGGGAGGAAAGGAAGAGAGGAGAGAGGAGAGAGACACAGGGACAGAGAGAGAGAGAGAGAGTAACAGAATAAGAAAGAGAGAAAGAATCAACACAAAAATCCAAGGACAGTAAAAAAAAAAAAAAAATCATTGATCCAGAAGCCAAAGACAGAATCCAGAGTGTGCTAGAAACCATGCATACAAATAGCAACCAAAGAAACCAGAAATCCCTAAGGAGTTCTCTAGGAGATTAGGTGTGCCAAAAGCCAGGCAGGTGATAGGAGCCCAGTGAGAAAAAGGGTGGCTATAGGTAAGAGCACAGAACTGGCAGAGGGCTTGGGCAGCAAAGGTCAAACATGCAGGCAGAAAGTCTACTAGGAACATTGATTCTCAGGCCAAAAGTTTAACCATGGCAGGAGCAGAAGTAGATACCAAGCCTCTTTACTGGGGGGAATGGGGTTGGGTGGAATAGACAACCTTTCTTTTTCCTATTGTTAACAAATGATTTGACTCCATGACCAAGCAGTTGGCCAATGTTCTTCACTGCTGTACAATCAGAAGCTGTCTTTCCAGGTAAGATCTGTTTGTTTGTTTGTTTGTTTTTGGTTTTGGTACCTCGAGTCAAACTCAAGACCTTATGCTTGCCAGGCAGGTACTGTACTGTTGAGCTATTATATCCCTGGCCTTTTCCTAGGTAAGATCTTAATCAGTATCCACAGATGCTGTGCTGATTCAATTTGGCAAGAGAGTTAGTGTCTGGGGACAAGTTGAGAACTGAAAATAGATTCTATTCAAGGATGCAGTAGGATTGAAGGGCTTATTTTTTCTTTCTTTCTTTCTTTCTTTCTTTCTTTCTTTCTTTCTTCCTTCCTTCCTTCCTTCCTTCCTTCCTTCCTTCCTTGTTTGGAGAGGGGGGGGTGGCTTACTTCTTAATTCTGTACCAAGTTACAACTTGTCATGTCTAGGACATTCTATTCCATCCCAGTGTGGGTCTGATTTTGTTCCAAAGGTGTCTTTTATATTAAAACAGAAGTTTTGACAGCTGGTACTATGTTATATTTTCCCTCTTTGCAGAACTGAAACTAAGTTCTACAGATAATACAAATCCGGTGACATTTCCTTTCTCTTTATAAAGTGCAGATCTCACAGAACCCGACCCTTATCAAGGCCATCTGGAGAAACGGATCTTTTCTCTCTCTCTAGGCAGAAGACTTTAGGGTTTATTTTCTTCTTTTAAGTTGAGAACTTTTAAATTTTACCCATTAAGGAATTTTTTTAGGTGTGTTACTTTCTGCCTATGACTTACCTAAGTTAGTAGCAGAAGTGAGGATATTTGCGTAGCATATCCACCTCAAATAAATGCCCTCACTGGGGGTCATGCATGAAGATTGGTGGATCTAGTCTCCTGTCACCACCATTCCCTTGTCCACAGTCATCTCAGGATTTGACAGGCATTTCTGGGTCACATTTGGTCATCTTGAGATCTCTTTAGTGAGGGCTTTTTCTATGGATTTGTATTAGGCTACCTAAATTTGAATTCTAGCTCTATAATTTCCTAACTCTATCACCTTGGTTGTGTTATCTAACTTCTCTGGTCTTTAGTTTTCTCACCTTTAAAATTTAAAAAAAAAATACTGTACTTACCAGGTTTGTCATATGGACTAAAGAAAATAGTATATAGTATTTGAAAGTGCCTCAGAGGCTGTGGTTTTAGCTCAGTAGTATGACACTTGCTTAGATGCACAAGGCCCTGTGTTTAGTCCCCAGCACAGTAAAAGCAAAGAAAAAAAAATGCATCTTACATTGTAAGTACTTTGTGAATGTAACCTAGCCAATCTGGCACCAAAAATCCTTCCTTGAACTCCTGTATGCACACAGTTGACTCAGAGTTGCCTAGTGGACAAGGAAAAGCAAAACTTATAAGATTCACAGTGTCTGTACAATAAAAGAGAAACAGATGCCCCCTGCCCACTGAAAAACCCTAACATTTCCAATGTTATGGTATATAGACAATATTATTGTAGTGGATGAAAAAAATCTTTTCCTTCTACCTATTTTAGCTTCTTTGACTAGAACCACTGTAAAAACAAAAGAGAGGTTAACAAGAGAAAAACATACATATTTGTTTAATACCAGTGTCACATGACATGGGAGCCTTCATAAAGAAGTGAAGATCTGAAGATGCTGTTAAATCCGAAGGTTTTTATGCTAAATTTGATGAAGAGTAGAAGAAATGTACTTAGGCCAGCAGAAGTATGAGCTAAGAATAATAAATTGAGCAGTAGGGCCTGTTTGCCTAGATTCCTTTTGGTATCTCAGTGTCTGTGGAGAGAAGGAAGCTTTATTCTTTCCTGGGATGAAGAGAGGACAAAGCTCACATAATGGTCTCATTACCTGCTTCAGGAGAAGGTCAGAAAAAGCTGTCCTACTTAGGCTGTTTCTCAAATCTTTTCAGTTAAAATATTATTCTGCCATATTTTAGGATAGTGTGTCCAGAACTCCCATTATTCTCAACAAGAAAGCTGTACACTATATGTAATAGTGAATGTATGACCTTTCTCAAACCATTCCATGTAGATTCAAGATAAAAGGCTAAATGGAAATCAGAAAAGGCTCATGGGTAAGAGAGGCACTGAGACAATGTGGTCCTAGAAATACCTTCAAGTGCCTAAACAAACACATCCTTAAATAGCTACTAAACTTTTTCTTGAAGGTAGGCTGGAAAAGGTAAGGCCAAGATTTTCCTTGGATTATATTTTTGGGCTTATTCCAGCATACACACAATGGGCACAGGGCGTGAGTTTTTAACTGGAAAAAGTTTTAATTGTGAGAAATAATAAACATTTGTGAAACATTCAAACAGCACAGAAAGTTTTCCTGTCCTCATATTCCCTATTCTTATTACCTTTGAGTAACCACCAAAGATGATTTATTGGGTCTCCTCCAGACCTTTGTCTATATACATATTTAAACAACTCTCCTGGCAATGGGACCTGATATCCTTAGTATTGATAAGTGATGGTTCTTTTTTTTTTCTCATGGGAAATAAATGAGGTGAACCAAATGTAACTATTGTTTATTATTCATAGTCAAGGTACATCAAGATCTTTGTGGTCTTTCCAAGGAGATAGGACTGTTATTTGCAATAAAGGAAAATTTCTGAAGCATCATAAATACCCTACTTTAAGTTTCTTAGTATAGAAAGCAATGCTTGCTTTTTAGGTTTTTACAAAAGACTGGGCAGTAATTTATCTGTCCAGAGTCCCAAAATGAATTAAATTAAGGCTAGTCATCTCCATGAGGTCACAGTTTATTCCCTGAGGAAACTAGTAGGCACCACCAGTAAAACTTCTTGCTTTGGAACATGTGCCTGTTCAGTTCAGCAATTGAGAAGTACAGGATATCCCATTGTTGTTAACATCAATTGCCTCTCAAGCATAACCCACTGTGAGGCCTGATTCTACTGAGGTCATTGAGCAAGTTCACCTTTGGCAGAAGGGAAGAGTAGTATGGCTGATACCAAGCCATTGCCTGGTTGAACCACAAAACAATTTGTCTTTCACTTTGGAGAGATTATTGTGGTAGGAATCTGATCACTACACTCCTAAAAACCACACCAAAGTGGTTTCCTGAATTTTCCTAGAGTTCATCTTGCAATTCTGAAATATACATGTCTTACCAAGACATCCAGCCACATCTGCCTGACCAATACAATGTGAATTGTCTGGAGAACTCCCCAAGGCACAACACCACAAATTTTGTGAGCCAGAAGCATTTCAGCATCACTGGGAAGTAGTATACACAAAATCAGATTTAATAAGCTTTTTGAGTAGCAGAGAGTTTCCTAACATGTGCAAGGTCCTGGTTTAATCGCAGGAAGGTAGAAGAAGGAGGAGAAGAGGAAAATTGAAGGGGAAGAGAAGAGAAAGCTTTTGAAGACCGAAGTAGGCCATGAGCAGGTGGCTCTCACTTTCAGTATGCTTACTTCTTTCACCCTCAATCCACAGCTGTGGAAATTTTTCTATGGCCAATTGACAAAAGAAATCTAACCCAGGGCTACAATGATTCTCCACAATATGACATGATCAGTAAAAATGAACTGTAACAGCTGTGTAACTTAGGTATCTCCTAAAATACAGTTATGATGGAAAGCTTCCAACTGAGCATAACTTTGATTAATGCGTCTCACGGTCCATTTAGAAGAAGAAAAAAGAAGTGGACTTGAGCTGCAGATCCATACAATTTCAAGGGCAAGGACTTAGGGTATGGTTGTATGTTCAAAAACTTGGAAGCAAGAACAGAACTCTAGGGAGATGGTAGCTGGACATTTAGGGGGAAATGTAGGTGATATCTCAAAATAATCTCAGAAAGTGAGACTATTAGAGTCCCATGTGAATGAGTATCAAATAGCCTTTGATATTGAGATGTTCTGAATAAGAGGTGGACAAGATTATCTATTTTAGGACTCTCTGATTCTTTCCCCAAATACTTTAGTACTTGCACAGTTATTCATAAACTTAATGTATGGCTTCTCCTCTACAAAACTGATCTGGCTACTGCCAATGCTGAATGGCAGCCTAACCTTGAGCCCTCCAGTACACAGGTCTCGGCACCCTAATTCAGTACCATATACTCAGCAAGAAAAGACTGCCACCTTGTGGCGGTTGGTACATTGTTCCTTTCTATTCCTGTTCTGATAGAAAGGGTAACAGTAATTTGTCTGCACTGAGATAGAAACTTATTCCGGATAATCTTCCATTCTACTAGAAATGTATCACTGAGTTACTGATGGATAATAAGCCCTCGTTTACCAGTATGGTGTACTATAAGGCATTTCTTCTTCTCAAGGAACTTATTTTACAGTAAATCAAGAAAGGCTGTGTTGGGGATTTGTTTGTTGTTGTTGTTGTTGTTGTTGTTGTTTTTGAGACAATATTTCACTGTTTTGAACTCACTATGTAGTTGAGGATGGCCTCAAACTCATGGTGATCCTCCTGCCTCAGTCTTCTGAGTTCAGGGATTACAGGCATGCACCACCGTACCTGGCAAATTCCCTGGTCTTACCATGTATTTCACTGTCCAGAAATTCTAAACAGAGTAGCGTCAGTTAAGTAACCTATTCAAAGTTTAGGGCTCTAGAGGGAAAGAGGGTCCAATTTTCTTGGGAAATTTAGTGGCAGAAATGAGAAAACGGACTGCAGCTCTACTTGGGGCTCAAAATAGACCTTCTCCTGCAGTAAGACCAGCAAGACAGAGAACAGAAGAGAAAGACACAGCTTCATGCTCAGTGTAGCATTGTAGCATGTAGAACTTCTCTCAGCTTGGGTGAGCTAAATCAGTTTTATCATATGCCTGTCCTATCAACATGCCTTTCAATGCAAGGCTGTGTGCCTTTTCACTATTTTTGATAGGCCCTTTTCCATTTATTTGAATGCTGCTCCTTGGGCCCAACTTGTCTTCCTTTACTTACCACATTAACCCTCATGCCACAGCACTTTCTGTCTAAATCATTTATTTGGCATTTATCATTCATTCAATGACACATGGACATATCTTGCCTTTCTCAGTAGGTTCCCAGGAGCAATTTTATAGACTGCATAGCAGGAGCACAGTAACTGACACAGTTGGATAACTGCAAAAGCATATTGAATGATTGATTGTCTGAAGTAACCAAGTATGACAAGAAGAAAGTCCCATGGGCATCTATGGAAGGAAATCATAACACAGTGCATAGTGGGCACTCAATCATCATTTGAAAGAATAAGTGAATGATTAAATTGAATGGGTTGGGATAAAGGGGGGAGGTTGAATGCAGGAGATAGGGCTTCATTTTGCTTAGAAGCAAAGAAGGTGTGGTTGGAGAAAAGAGGGTAAGAGCAAGAGATTCACTGGGTGTAGCATCTCTTTTCTCAACTGTCTACTGCTGTGCTTCTGTCTCCTACAATCTCCACATTCCCACCGCTACCCTACTGTTAATGTTGCTTAATAAAGAAGCAAGATTTTAGAGTAAACAAACTACAGAATATACAAAAAAGTAAACTTTATTTAGTACTGATACAATCTCCCCTGCCTTTGGTCTCTAGTACCATGACAAAGCCAAATACTTTGGTGAGTGGGACTCAAACCCAGGATTTGGTATTAGGCTGGTCCTAATGGCACAGCTACAAACTGGACGGCCTGTGAACTCTGCTGTCATTTGAACTGTGCCAGTTTTCACCCCTTTCTTAACTCTGTGGCATTCTGGGAGGTTAGGCCAGGTCTACAGATAATTGTACTGTGGGTTAAAATTAGTTCAGGTGGAATGAAAGCTTGAGATAAACCAAAGTCCATGGCCCTCTATGAGGCAATCATAAGTAAACACGTATTTTGCAAAATTTCTTGACCTTGTTTTATTGGGAGCTGGCTAACATTCTATATTCTTTACTTAGCTATTTGTTGTGTCTCAGGAATAAGGGTTAGGATTTCTGTGAAAGGGAAAAGGTGGCCTAATTATTCTGAGTTTCAGAAACTGGAATGATGAATGGAAATGGGTATGAGGGTATTAATAAACTTAGCCCAGTGATTCCTGGATCCCCTGCTTGGAATAAGTTCTTTGCATAAAAACTCAGAGAGACGCCGGGCTGTCAAGTCCAATCACAAGTGACAGGTACCTGTTTTATATCACATGCCTCTCTGCTTTCCCCATGTCTGTCATCCAGCATATCTCTATCTATCTTGGTGTCACCTCCATTGCTTCTAAATCACTGAGTGTTTTTCCTGCCTTGGAACTCTTTTATGTGGACTATATATTTCCTTTAATAATACCCCATTAATTACTTTTATTATTTATTACTATTCTTTGCCTAGGTTTATGTACTTCCCTTCTTCCTTTCCTTCCTTTTTTACTTTTCCTTTCTTTCTTTTTTTCTTTTTTTTGATACTGGGGATTGAACCCAGGGCCTCACATGCCAAGCAAGTACTCTATGACTGAGCTATGTCCCTGGTCCTAGGTTTTTATGTCTTCTTTTTTTTTACTTTGCATATCTTAATTAGATTTATTCTTATTGTGATTCTGCTGCTGTCACCCTCATTGCATGAATAATAACCCAAAATATTTACTCCTCCCCCCCCCTTTTTTTTTTTGGTTGTTTGAGACAGGTTCTCACTTTTGAGGCTGGCCCCAAACTTGTGGTGGTCCTCCTGCCTCAGCCTCTTGTATGCTGGGGTTATAGATGCATGCCACAAAGTCCGGTGTCACCACACTTGGTTCTTCCCTGACTTCTTTTTTAAAGAGGGATGATCTCACTATATTGCCCAGGATGGTGTCAAGCTCTTAGATTCATGTGATTCTCTTGCCTCAGCCTCCTGAGTAACTGGCACTATAAGCTCATACCACAATATTCAGCTAAAAATTACTTCTTCTTCTTTTTTTTTTTTTTTTTGGTACCAGGGATAGAACTCGTGACCTTGAGCTTGCCAGGCAGGAGCTTGTGTCACTGGGCTAAATCCCCAGCTAAAACTTACTTCTTTAGGGGCATATTATGCCAAACTAAATTGTTTCCTTTTTAGAATTCTTTCTGCTCTTATGAAAGAGCTTTTCTTTTTAATTTACTTTTATTTTTTTCTCACCTACTTTTTTTATTTTATGGAGAAAAGGTAAAACAAAATTTCATAACAAAAAATTTTAAAGAATTCATTTCGTCAGGGAGTTTTAATTCTGCTTACTATTTATAAACTTGGGTACTAATTAATATTCAGGGTTTTCCTCCTTTCATGCAAGTCCCTTTCTAAAAATTAGGCCATGACAGTTTGCCAAGTGAAAAAAAGACAAGGCTACTGCGAAAAATCACTACTGAGATTTCACTGAGAAGTTCCAATAGTATTGAATAACACCACTGATACTGCAGATACCACCGCTTTTCTTAAGTTTCTTAGTCTTGGGACTGAGTCAATAGACGACTCATCTGCTATTGGGTACTTCAGTAATTAGATGCTTCATAAACCCAGAGAAATTCATTTCTTCTTGCTTAGAAATAAACAGAACTTTAGACACTATCAAATCACATCTTCTACCATTGCTCTTCTCCTATAGGGTGGGTTAGAAAGAAAACAATGAAAAATAGTCACTCTGCTAAGTACTAAATTCTTTTTGAATGAAGCCTCAAATCACCCTCATAATGACCTCATTCTCCTTATTTGACAAATGAGATAATCGGGGCTCAGAGTAGTTAGATAGTAACTAACATCACTGACAAATGGATTAGGTGGTAAATTGGCAGAACTGGCTCCTACCTCAGATCTGTCTAACTTCTGGAGTATTCTGCGAGGTAAAAGCTCAGGAAAAGCAAAGGGTTCCTTATCTAAGCTGGCAAAAAGTCAACATAAATGTTTTTGCCCATACGGATTGGAGTCAGTGTAAAACAAACAATTGTAAATTAATTATAAACTAAACTACAGAAGCCAGAGTGATGTAGATTTCCTAGGTTGGGCCAGATTCTAGGCCAAGTTTGGGAGTAGAAATGGCATTTGTATGGGACAGAGAGGAGAGTCTATACTCCTCTCCTGAAGAATGAGGCCTGTTAAGGTATAGTCGATTTGCTGCTTTCAAGTGAGTGATACCTGCCTATGCAAAACCTTACAGGGAAAGTATGTGAACATCTGCCAAATATCATTTTTGTGAAATCCATCGTGCCACTTTCTATGGTTCCACTCAATTCCAGGACTTCAAATCTCCCTCTTCCCACTCCATCCTCTTGACTTGATGGCTGGTTCAGACACACTTCACTGGTTCAGGCTGGCTGTCAGTTTTAAACACAATTCTAGAAGTTGCCCTCTAGTCTCTCACTTCTGGGCATGTGAAAAAACAATCTATGCCTCTGCCTGTGCAGCCCATTTACCAAGCCAGTCTTCCTGCATGGGAGGCGAGTCTGATCCAAATCTGATGAAGATAGTGGAATGAGTCCAGAAATCAGATAAGAAGCCGAAGCTGGAAAAACCTGTTGCAAAAGCAACACCAAAGGCAGTTAAAAATCTTTATGGCGTCCCAATATTATGAATGACCATAGGGAAACGTTTTTGAGGAGTCATGTGGATTTTGAAGCCCTATTATTTTACTGTTAAGTTAGTTTTAATTAATTTATTTTTTTAAATTTTATTTTAAATGGAGTAAAACAGTACAGTAAAATGAAACAAAACAGTAATAGGATAGTAGGAAATCCATAATCATTAATATACTGCATATTTTTATACTCTAAATAGTTGCCCAGACGACTGGCCCCAGGCCTGCAAAGTCAATCAAATAACACAGATGTCAGGCTCCTTCCCTACTTCATTTATTATCATCTCAGCCTGCGATGTGTCTGGTTGCGTATAGGTGGGGTGGAAATGAGAGGCGGGGAGCTTTCTTGCTGTTTCACCCTGCTAACAGGGCCTCCACTGGTATCCAGGGAGGCTGCTCGCCTCCCTTGCTGCTTCTCCTTGGCCTTCAGGGCCCACGCTGGCACGCAGGGAGGCTACATGGCTTCCCTGCTACTTCTCCCCAGCTGGTAGGGCCTATGCTGGTGCACAGGGGTGCTGCATCTCTTCCTTTTTGCTTCTCCCTGGCAGCAAGCAGGTCCTCTGTCATCACACAGGGTGAAGCTAGGGTAGGGGCTGCATTGCCTCCCTCCAGCTGCTCCCCAGCACCAGTCGATCCTCTGCTGGTGCATGGAAGATAGAGGCCACATTGCTTCCCTGCTGTCCCTCCCTATCCAGCATAAATTAGTTTTAATTTAAAAATCATTTTTGTTGTTTTTGTTTTGTTTTGAGACAGGGTCTCCCAATGTAGTCCAGGCTGGCCTGGAAATTACAATCTTCCTGCCTCACGTTCCTGAGTACTGGTATGGTATATGCCACTATACCCAACCAAAAAATTGGTTTTAGTAGTTTTTTTCCTACATCTTGCCTGATTTGCTTTGTGATGGGAGGAATTAATGTGTATATTGAATATTCCAGAGAGAAACTTTCTGTGATTCCTAAAGGAAGTTTAAGGCTAAAGAAAGGAAAAAGTACTCAAATCTTTCTGCTGTAGCTGTCTCTGATGACATAAAAGAAGTTAACTGTGGTATATGTAATCAGTGGGATCCATTATATGTATGGCCCTGATAAATTCTTGAAAGGCATACACCCAAGGACAAAGTCAAGACAAATATGCCTTATTTTGGTCCAGAATGTAATCCCAAACCTACTTGATCCTCTGTTTTAATAAGCTACTTTAGAAATCATAGAAACCACAAATTTCTTTATTCTCCTGCTGTAAAAGGAGAAAAGATTCAATCTGCCCCTTGAAGGGCTCCTCTTCACTGGACCTTACCCTACTCACTGGCTGCCACTACTCTGAGCCTCTCGTTACTCCTAGGCTTCCTAGGGGCAGAGGAACCCAAAGGGCAACTCTCAGGCCAATCAATTACCTCACTGCCCAGAGTTTTAAAAAACAGCCTGGTAGTGAAAGGCTTTCTACAGGGGAGCCAAAAGCCAAAATGAGTCGCTTTGCTCTTCCAAATGACATGGATATGCCCACAAAGTCTGCTGGGGCCAGAACTTGGGATTTATTCTTGAGTATGTATGAAATGCTCCTGAGAAATTTGTGTGGAGTTGGGAGGGAGAACAGTGCAGGGAGATGGTCATGAATGAGCAAGGATTATGAGCTCATAAAATATACATAAAAATACAACTGTATGATTTTATTTGTACTTATAGGCTAGAGGCCTTGGGCTATTCAGATTTCATGAAAGAAGCTAAAAATATTTTCAAGTTATCCTCAAGTTTTTGATATTGATTTCACTTACAGGGGACTAGGGAACCCTCTTGGTTTGGTTTTGTCAAATTCATAAGGCAATTCCACATGTGAAGCTTTTTGAAACTTAAAAATTTAAAACTATTGTGCCTTGGCTCAGCGGCATAAGTGCTTGCCTGGCAACTGCAAGGTCATGAGTTCTATCCCTGGTACCAAAAAAAAAAAAAAAAAAACCACACACACACACACACACACACACACACCCCTCATGTCTTTACATCTTATGTGATAATATTCCATGATCTTGAAAAATGGGGATGTCAAACCATGGAACTCAACCCATTTCTTGATAACTTAATATAACCCTCTCTGCTTTTCAAATCAGGGAGTTTTTCTAGTTTAAAATGATAAAAGTGGAGGATTTTATCAGTGTTTAGTCTTTCAAATTCTTTTTTTTTTTAAATCAATACCGGGGATCACACACACTTGCAAGGCATGTGCTTATGCCACTGAGCTAAATCTCCAGCATAGTCTTTCAAATTCTAAGTAGAAACTTCTTAAAACAAATTCAAAGCAGGAGTCCAGCATGATTACAGCATATATCTGCAACCCCAGCTATTTCAAAGGCTGAGGTAAGAAGGCTGTAGGTTCAAGACCAACCTAGGCAATTTAGCCAGATCTTGTTTTGGGAAAAAAAGACTAAGAGCCAAGGGTGTATCTCTGTGGTAGACCATATCTTTAGCATGTGCAAAGCCCTGGATTCAATCCCACCACCAAAACAAGTAAGCTGCAATGGTACAATCTAAAGGATTATACTTTCAAAAGAATAGTAGTAATATGGTAGTACTAATAGGAATATATTAGATCTATGATTCTCAGCAATCTAACAATCATTGAGGTTATTTTTAAAGTCTTCCCTTCCACTTTGTTTTCCTTTCTTTTGCCATTATCTTTCTTTCTCCTGAATGATTATATTTAGAATAGAATCTTAAAAATAATTTTTAATTTTGTTAAATAAAATTTTCTGTTTTCTACTCTTAATTTTAAAAACTAAAGTTATTAATTAATTTGATTTTAGCTTTGCTCCTAAAGCTTTTGGGTAAAACTTCTTTGTCCCATTGATTACATACACCACCACTAATATTTTTATGTCATGCATCAGAGATGGCCACAGCCAAGCTCTCCCACATTGTGCATGCAGCCCTCCCTTCCCTCTGCTCTCACTTCCCTTTGCTCACTTTTCTCAAGGGAGGACGATTATGGTGGAGTTAGTGGCAGAGTTGAACTGGAGGAAGGAGAAGAGTATAGGAGAGGAGGAACAGCGCTCCACCTTATTTGTACACCACTCACAGCCTGCTCTTGATCTCTACATTATTGTCTCAAGCTGCAGTTCTACCCCAAGACAATGTTTGATCATCAGCTTTTTAAATACAGAAAAAGTACTTGATTTCTTTTAATTTGGAGTCTCATTTAAAACAAAGATTTTACTTAAGAAAAATTGACATTTATACTGACTTGAAAATGCTGTGACATTTTTGGGAATTGCTGGGCTCAAATGGCTTTCTGGAGTTAGGAAACCAAAAAAACCTGCCAGATGACATTTTTGCTCAAGAGAAGGAGTGTACGTACAGATATGAAGGCAATTCAGATTCTCAGATGAATGTCTGGCTTAGATATTAAGCCTCTCTGGCTGAGAATGTGATTTCTTGCTCCTGTTTTTGGTGCAGTGCCAAAGGAACTGTCAGATCACAAGTAATCATTGTTAACTTAAGGTGGAAACCAGAGTCATTAGGACAAATGTTAAAAGCCTGTTTCAAAATCATAACTTTTTAGAGAACAAAGAAATAAGGTACCTGTCTAACCTGTCTTATTAGGTCATAAATGGAAAATGTGCTAGCCAGCTGAATTTTAAGCAAGGACAACAATTGTCCTATATGATTTGTCATGGACCTTAAAGAGACAATGTGCCTAGAAAACAATGTTGGTATAAGTTGGATACTGGGAAAATAGAGGCAGAAAATCTGGATAAGTCAGAGTCATGATACAGCAGAATAATCTTGTCTTCTGGCCAAGATTCCCTGTCTCGATGTGTTTAAGCTCCAGGGAGTTGCCTTGGTTGTCTTTGAAGAAACAACCCATATTTGTACAGGCTACAAACTGAATTCCTTTGAACTTCAGTGCAAAATCTTTACTTCTCAAAAATATATTTTAGAAGATTTTGCTAGAAGTTTGGAAAGAGCTTTAGATTTCAAAATGTTATTTCCATTTACAACTAAATCTTCTGAGTAACAGATAAGGATAGGTGAAGGACTCAAGGAAAAATGATAAATATGTAACATGATGAGTATATTAACTAGCTTGATTTAACTATTATATGTATATATAAGTATATATATATATCACCAAAAATATATATGATTTTATTTTTCAGATATACCTTAACTTAAAAAAAATTAATGGTGGTGTGGAGGGACTTTTTGCAATAGATTAGAACAACCTTTTTCATTTTATTTCCAATTAAAATATTTGAAACCCTACCACCATGCAGACCAGAGGTGAACCTGTTTACCTCTTCCACTTTTCACTCCGACTTCTTTCCTGAGAGTTCCTTAACCAAAGATTGTAAGTTCCTTCAAGGTGACCTTTTCCATGGGACTGTTTCCTTTTGGGTATGGTAAACACTCTCTCCCTCCATCACTTCTTAGAGCCCACGGTTATACCTTATGGTTCTTTTACACTCAGCCCACATTTTTATAAGCAACTCTTTATAAATAAGCCCATTTAGAATTATTCCAAGCCAAGCATGTCATGTGGTTCCTTCTAGTTGTTCTGCATTTTTCATCACAGGCCTCTAAGGACATTGTAGGACACTTCAGGATAAGAAGCAAGGAACTGACACAGTACATCTTGGGATCTAATGTAATGTCCCAGCCCATGGCTAAACCCTATCTGCCAAGTCAACTGTGCAGCGTTTGATCCCTGAACTTCTCTCTCTGTTCCCCTAGCTGACCAGTCACCACATCCCTTTATTCCCACAGCCACTTCTGGGGTCCTAACCACCCCCATCTCCCACCGTCTCTCATGGACTATAAGCCCATCCACTAGTTCTGCTCCTTCTCACCTGCATCCCATGTTGCAAAGAATTCTTTCTTTCTTTCTTTTTTTTTTTTTTTTTTTTTTTGGTCTTTTTCATTTTTATCGGTACCAGGGATCGAACTCAAGACTGCCTGCTTGCAAGGCAGGCGCTTATGCCGCTGAGCTAAATCCCCAGCCCCTGCAAAGTACTCTTTCTAAACTGTGAATCTGATCTTGTCATATAGCTATTACTTTCTAAACATGTGTTGAATGAGGGAACAAGGGACATTACTCCTGTGCTTGAGATCCCTCCATGGTTTTCTACTGCTCTTAGACTAAAACTCAACCCTCTTACAAGGCTCATGGAGTTTACAAGAGTCAGCCTCTTGTACTCTCCAGTCTCATCTCTCATGACCTCTCCTTTTGTTCTCTGCTCTAGTCACACTGGCCTTTTAGGTCCTTAGTGAGATGTGCTTTTTTTTTTTAAATTTAACTTTTTGATAGTACCGGGGATTGAACTCACAACCACCTGCTTGCAAGGCAGATGCTTATGCTGCTGAGCTAAATCCCCAGCCCCTGAGATGTGCTCTTCCTGACCTCAAAGTACACCTTTTCTCTCGTAAACATAGGTCTACCCTTTTAAGTAAATTTTAAATACACAAGACAATGTAGTGGTACTCTTCCCAGCCCTGATAACTACTACTCTAGTCTTGCTTCAGTGAGCTGGACAATTTTTAATTCTTGATGAGTTTTACTCCAAACTTAATACATACTGTCTCTCACTCCCCTAGTGTGTATATGACCCAAGTCTGGTAGTCTAGTCTCCCATACCTTGGTGTTTTATTATTAAATATAACTAGCCTCTTGCCCAGATAAAAGAGGACCAAATTTTAAATTAAGTAATAATAATTTTTCTTTCTTTCCTTTTTTCTTTTTCTTTTCTCTTACTCTTCCCTCCTCCCCTCACTTTTTCTTTGGAAGTGTTGAATTCATGACTTGTCTTGTGCTAGGTAAGCATCCTATCACTGACTACACCCCCAGCTGTATTAGTTAGGGTTTTACTAGAGAAAACAGATATAACACAAAATATACAAATGTATAAGAAATTACAAGATTGGCTTACAATGGTCAGCCACAGAGTCCGATAAGGAAGCATGCAGAGGATGTCTGCAAACCAGAGGCCGAAGGATTCAATCCAAGGTCTGGAGTTCACTGCAGTGTCCCATGCAAGCCTGCACCAGAAGGCCGATAAGTCTGCAATGGAAAGCTGAAAAATCTATGCCAGAAGTCTGAAGGATGCCAGGCAGAAGTTGACATCCAAGCTGAAGGCAAAGATTGGAGCTCCTCTGAAGCTCATCCTTCCTTCCTCCTTCCCTTTTACACCATCCAGGAGAGGAGCTTCCCAAGGGTGGGTCTTCTATATTCTAGGGTGTAGAATTGCTAAACTGATTTAGTTAAGCTTCTAAATGTCTCAGATTTATACAATCAGTCAACCACTACAATGGTACAAAAATTTCAAGGGGCTGGAGATTTAGCTCAGCATTGTAAGCACTTGCCTGGCAAGCAACAGGTCATGAGTTTCATTCTTGGTACCAAAGAATTTCTTAGATACTTCAAAACCATTTCTTTATTCAACAAACTTTCATTAAGAATTTTTTATGCTACATGCCTATTGTGCTAGATATGAGGGAAACATAGCAACTGATTCAACAGACAAAAAGGTCTATCCTAGACAATTCTGTGGCTCAACTATTGTATTGTCAACTATTGTGACTGTTAAAATTTCAAGTGTTAGAAAAGAAGTGCAAGGGCCAGAGATGTAACCCAGTGGTAGAGTGCATGTTTTACATGTGTAAGACTTTGGATTTGATTCCCAGCAGCATAAAACAAAAACAAACTCTAAGAAGGAGAACAGAGCATTTACTGGAACCATTAAAGACTATTGTGATCAAGTAAGTTTTACCATAGAGTTAATGGAATATACTCTACAAAGCATATTAAAATGTAGGATATTAATAGAGAAGGATATTAAAATTCTATTCTTCCAAAAAGCTGAATCACTGCTGGTTAGAGATAATGTGTAATCAGTTCTGAATCTAAAATGACTCCAGGAAACGGAGACGTGGCACAAGGTCATGCTCACATCTTTGTTCTGTAGAGATCTTCAAAGTATTAGTACTCTGTTAAAAGAAAATGGTCTAAAAAAAAAAAAGAAAGAAGAATTCTAGGTTTAGGAACAGAAAGTATAAGAATGAGTTTGGTACGGCAGGAAGAAAAATGGTTAAGTTGTTCATCAATTTAGCACAGCAAAAGTCTTCTTAACCATAGTTTAAATATTCTACTTTTATAATTTTGTTTTCACATTATATTTTATTTAGTGAAAGACAGTTAAAAATAAGAGAATAAAGAGGAAAATAATTGGTCATATCCCTATCACTCAAAATTTACTTCCAGTACTATTTTGGGATATTTTATTCCAGTCTTTTCCATGTTCATACTATTTTTACAAAAAATTCAGTGTTTACAGTCTCTATGTCTCTCCATCTATCTATCCTTCTTTTAAAAATACTAAAACATTAAACTAATGCTAAATTCCGTTTTGAACCCTCTTGGTTCCCAGAGATAACCACTATTTCAAACATGAATGTCCTTCTATTCTATTTATTTACTTTTATGTACATATACAAATAAAATGGATTCTTTGGTCACTTACAGCTAATCTGGGATCATGGTAAGATCCACATGCCCATCTTGATGTCTGAATTACAATTTAATTCAGGCTGAAACTGCACTAAAAGTAGATAAACAGCCATTTTTCTGTAAGAAAATTATTCCTTTCCCATAAGATGACATTAAATATATCATTATCTCTGATATTTCACCCTAAATGAGTATAGGGACCACTACTCTAGCAGAAGGCTTGAGAAATCTTTTTTCTGTCATATTATGTGACAGATGCTGCCTTAGATGTTGGTCTTAGCAATAAGCAAACTCCTTGACCTCATGGAGCCTGTATTCTATTGGGATATAGACAACAAACAGAGATCATTCATGGCTTAGTTACTTTTCTCATTGCTGGGACAAAATACCTGGCACCCAAAGTTAAAGTAGGAAAGATTTTATTTCAGCTCTCAGTTTATAGAGGTTTCAGTGCATAGTCAGCTGGCTCCAAGGCAGAGCAGCATGGCAGAGAAACATTTCATGGCATGACAGGCACAAGGTGGTGAGCAGCAAGCAGCAAGCCTGCCTTTTTTTTTTTTTCAGTCTCTTTATATTCCATCCAAATTACAAATCTATTTATTGGTGCCATTTATCCCAAGGTAGCGCTTCCATTATCCACACTCTTAATCCCTTTAATACACATTCACAAACTGAAATACCCCACTTATGAGTGCACAAAGATTTTAGGGGGATACCCAGATACAAGCTATAATAA
Source organism: Cavia porcellus (assembly GCF_034190915.1). Taxonomy (NCBI): domain Eukaryota; kingdom Metazoa; phylum Chordata; class Mammalia; order Rodentia; family Caviidae; genus Cavia; species Cavia porcellus. The sequence continues at coordinate 114,690,704 of NW_026947484.1, forward strand.
GCAGGTAGCTAGTGATGAAATAAATGAAAAAGAAAAAGGAAATCCAGAGTGAGAATGAGGGTGAGGATGTGGTGGTGAATGAGGGAGATCTATTTGAGAAGATGGTCTCTGATGCAGACACACCGAATACTATGAATATAGTGCAAGAAGGAGATAGAGAAGATCCCATAAACAGGATAAATTGGTGTAATGTGACATTTTATATGATGTACCCCTTTAGGACCCTGTGGTTCATGTTACAACCTAATCCTCTGGGGAGGAAATACGGATGGACAAAATTAGATACATTTCCTTCCTCATCTATCTGAATAATAAGAAGTTAAGAGGCCTTTAGGGAATGTAGCTCACTAAATACATGGTTTGTGACATTATCAGAAACATAAATGTATTTGTCACTTTCCAGTTGTTGGACAAAACAAGTCAATACCCACAATTTAAAGAAGAAGTGTTGGGGCTGGAGGTTTAGCTCAGTGGCATAAGCGCCTGACTTGCAAGCAGGCAGTCATGAGTTTGATCCCCGGTACTGATAAAAAGGAAAAAGACATGAAAAAAAAAAAGAAGTGTTTTGTTTTTTGTTTGTTTGTTTTTATCGGTACCGGGGACTGAACTCAGGACCGCCTGCTTGCAAGGCAGGTGCTTATGCTGCTGAACTAAATCCCCAGCCCTGAAGATGTTTATTTTGACTCACTCATGGTTACAGTCTATGTGTGGTCAGCAGGCTCCAACACAGAAAAATGGCATTGTAGAAGGACCTAGTGGAGGAAAGCCTCTCATGGCAGCCAGGAAGCAGAGGACCCTGGGACAAGATTGTATCCTTCCAGCTCAGCCCCAGTGATCTATCTTCAACCAAGCCCCACCTTCTAACAGCAAATTTATCTACTGAACTCATCAGTGGATGAATCCACTGGTGAGTAAAGTACCTCGATGGTATAATCACCTTCCAAATACGTGAGAGTTTTGGAAAATCTCTTACATCCAAACCATAACCATAAACCATGGGTGATGTGGTGGGAGGAGTATGCTAAAAAGGTATGTAGGACTTCTAGGGCCTAGAAAACAATTTCAACTGTTAGGTCTTTGCCTTTTCTGCATTGAAAACTCTCTCTGAACCTTCTTCTCTTCCCCCACATTCAGTGCTCTTACTCTGCCCAGGGTCATGACAAGCTGCCCAAAAGTCACTTCTCATTTCCAGGGAACAGCAACCCTTTCTTTCTAGAGCACGTGACTTTTTTCACTACAATCATGCAATTCAAAAATAGTTTCCTAATTATTACAAATCCTGTTCTTTAGTCAGAGTCAACTAGTTTGAGTATTTTATACACTGATCATGATGTTATTTCATAGCCTGATCAAGGCTAGGTCAAATCATAGGCCAAGTTACACGCATCCATCCCAATTCTTGAATTGGAGCTGAGGAAAACTCTCCCAGTCTAGGGGCAAGGCTATAAGAGCTGAGGCAGGAAGTTGCTGATAGTCCTGTTCCTTGCTGTGAAGATGCTGAGCTGAGAGCTATATCCTTGTTGCAGTTACAGGAAGTTGCCAAACAACCTCCTTTTTGCACAATTAGTTGTGGAGCTCCTATTGAAAGAAGAGTGCTACTACTAACACCTTCTACTGTATTACTCCAAGCTCTAAAATTATGCTCCTTATCTCCTGACCCCTTTCTGGTGAGCTAGTAAAAGGTAATCTGGTTGTCTACTAGAAGCAATTTACACTGAGATATGGGCAATTCAGAAGCTTCCCTATGTTGATAATTGGGGAAGCTGTGCATGTGTAGGATTTGTGAGTATATGGGAAACTATATTTTCCAAATTTTGCTCTAAACCAAAAACTGTTCTAAAAGGGACTGAGGGTGTAGTTCAGTTTTGAGTCCTTGCCCAACAGTACAAGGCCCTAAGTCCCACTTATAGCACCACATAAAAAATTAAAAGTTAAAAAATTTAAACTCCTTTTAAAAAATAAAGCCTATGAAAAGGAAAACTTCCTTAGACTCATGGCCTTAAGATTGATTCATTTTATGATCAAGTAAGTCTACATCTGGTTATAACCAAAATAAATATATACACAATTTGTACACATCATATACAAATATTCATAGCAGCATTATTTGTAATAGCCAAAAAGTGGAAACAACTCAAATGTTTGTTGCTGTAGTTTGGATGTGGCTTGAGTGTATTCTCCCAAGATTCATAAATTGGAAGCTTGGTTCATAAATTGGAAGTATGGTGGTATTAAGAGGCAGTGCAGAACTTTCAAGAGGTGGAGGCCAGTAGGTTTTAAGTCATAGGAGTACTACTCGCAGAAGGGGGTAAGTAACTATGTGGGACTTTAGTTAGTTTGCTTGAGAGTTGCTATAAAATAGTAACCATGGACCCTGAATTATGCTCTGGATTTCTCTCTTTCTCTCTCTCCCCCTCCCTCTTTCACCTCACCCAACACATCCTTCCATGATGTCATTCATTATGATATAATGTGATTAAAGGAACTCTCACTAGAGCAAAGACAAATTGGCATCATACCCCTGAACTTTCAAAACTGTGAGCTAAATAAACCTGTTTTTTTGCACATTGACCACACTCATGCATTTTGTTGTAGCAATGGGAAACAGAACTACATATCCATCAACAGATGAGTGTTATTCCCTGTGCTGTGTTATGATGCAGCAAAAAGGCCATTCCTTATTTTTTTTGTCTTTTTCGTTTTTTATCGGTACCAGGGATCGAACTCACAACCACCTGCTTGCAAGGCAGGTGCTTATGCCACTGAGCTAAATCCCCAGCCCCTGAAGGCCATTCCTTATTGCATGCCAGCACAATGTTCTTAGACTTCCTAGCCTGCAGAACTATGAGCCAAAAGAAACTTCTTTCCTTTATAAATTGCTCATTCTATGATATTCTGTTACTACAACATAAAATGGACCAAGACACCCAGTTTGGAAGTTATGGATAGGACTGCTATCATATCCCTCATCTCCTTAGGAAGCTGGGATTCCCTTCCTCATTCTTGAAATTAATTTATTATTGCTCTTTACTCTGTTAGAAATATTCAAATAAGTAAACAAAGGCACATGAATATAAGAATGTTCACTGTATCATTTTAATAATAATATTCAGCGTGGCATGGTGGTGCACACCTATAATCTCAGCACTCTGGGTAGCTGAGGCAAGAGGATTCCAAGCTCAAACTCACTCTGGGCAATTTAGTGACTTAGCAAGATCCTGTCTCAAAATTTAAAATAAATAAATAAAAAGATTTGGAAGAGGCCAGGATATACCTCAGCAGCACAGTGCCTGCCTCTCAAGTATGAGGTTCTGAGTTCAATTCTAAGTACCAAAAAAAAAAAAAATCTAGAAGTATGGCCCAGTGCAAAAGCTCTGTGTTCAGTCTCTCCTGTACAGTAATAATAATGATAATATAATAATGATAATAATAATAATTTACAATCATGAACAACCTAGATCATTGCCAATGGGAGAAATATTTTGATCAATTTAAAAAACGCTAAAGCAACCAAAAAGACCTCCCCATGGAGGATTTACATTACATTATAATACTGAGGGAGGAATTCACTCGTAAATCAGTATATAAAGGGAGTGGTTAAGGACTGAGCTTTAAGTCTCAGGAAGAAAAACCAAATGGAGGCTAACGAAATACACTTATTTGGTGCTGTTTGCTTAGGATTTTTTCTTTTTGTGGAGCTCCCAATCCCATCTACTCTCAGCCCCATATCTGACCTTTGAAGGGATTGTGTACAATTTCAGTATTATATTGCTCCAATGTCTCTTCTCAATATATGTCTCTCTTCCACACTCAGCTAAGGATTAGTGGGCCTCATCCATTTTTGTATCACCATCATTTAGCAGACTAGCAATATAGCAGAGTTTCAATAAATATTTTTAGGCAAAACAATGGATGATTGAAACCACTTTTTGGTTAAAGCCACTTTTTGAAACAATACTAATTATTCCATTCCCTGGGAACTCATAAGACTTTGCACATGTACCTTTTATGGTGTTATGACTTTCTACTTTGATTGTGATTTGTTTGTGTGACTGCTTTCCCTTGGAATAAAAGCCTTCAGTGGGCAGGAACCATACAACAATCATAGTGCTTTGCAATCAGTGTGCAATTAACATTTAGTGCAGCTGAGTACAAAATCTTTTTGAGATGCAAAAGTATCTGTTATAATTTAATTAATATGACAAATAGATGTATGTATGTTAACAGATACAGACTATAAATAGGTCTTTGCTCCCACAGTACTGTCATTATAGAGCTGATAAGGATATTCTGAGGTATAGACTTGATGATTTATGCACACAGGGCCTGGCAGCCAGAGCAGCTCAGTCAACTTGCTTTCCTCTTTTTCCCTCAGGCCTTCCCTTCAACTAGTCATAATTCTGACTTTAAAAGCTTTAAGAAAAATGGATGTCTGGAAAAGTCAGAGGGTTACTCCAGTGCAGACAGCAGCTCAGCTGCAGAATCTAGAAGAGATTTCCCTTCCCAGCCCTCTCTGCACAAGCCCCATTCTTGGGCATGTGGGGGGGTGATTCCTACATTTAGTACCTGGCTGCATTTCAATACCACTGCCCTCTCCACATTCTCTATCTGACTCCTCAAGTCTCCAGTGTATATCTGTTTTACATCCAAGGCTCATCTTGTTGGCCTGTGAAATTATTAACTTGGAAAGCCACAATTATCTTTACATTGTGGGAGGAACTCTGGAGAATAAACTTTTTAATATTCACAGAGCAATTTGCAGGTACTCAGTTTAATCATGGTCTGCTTAATGAGGCTGATCATAAAAGTCTGGATAGTCTATTTCCAAGCTGTTATCCAGGCTGGCTAAATGATCCATCTTACTCCTGCCTGAATAATTGGAATTTGAGTCCACGCCATATGACTATAGTCAGCTAGACTAAGGTCTCTTCACCTCAACACTGTCAACATTAGGTCAGGTAATTTTTGTTACGGGGGTTCTTCCAAGCATGGTAGGATTTTTAGCAGCATCCTTAGCCTCTGCATACTATCTGACCACAGCACCGCTCATCTTCTAATCAGTTTTGGCAAACAAAATATCTCCAGATAGCATCAATGTTCCTAGAGGCACAAAACTGTCATTAGTTGAGCACCACTGACAAGGTGAGCTACTTATCCATTATCATTTCAGCCAGAGATGGATGTTCCCAAGGGTATCTGCCTTCTAGGTTCCCCACTGTAAATGGGGAACCTTGTTTCTTTCAGCCTTCTTTCAGCCTTCTTTCAGCCTTACCCTAGACCATTTCTTCCTTATGTGTCTAACAATTGCTGGTCTCCTGTTTGCTTGAGAAGCTTGATCTCACTTCCCTCTGTTATCCTGCATTAGCCTTGAACTTTTGTACCAATAAAAATAATGCACATTCTCAAAGCCCTAACTTGTAACATTTATTTAATAAACATTTATGACTATATATTCTGCTAGAATTTGCTAATAAATATGCTAAGATATGTTGGAATTTGAGAGAGTTTGGAAAATTTATTTTTTAAATTTTAACGAGAATAAAACAAAACAGAACAGACCAAAGCAAATCAGAACAGAACAATGCAAGCAACACAGGATTTCAAAAACAAGACAAGAGATCAACAGTGGCTACCATGATGTCTATTGTTTTTTTCCAAATAGCTGTCCATACCTTCACACATAATGAAGTCAAATAATAGAAAACAGGTTAAAACCAATCAAAGCAAAAGAATGAAAGTATTACAGGACTTCAAAACAAGACAACAGGAAATGGACAATGGATACTATGTCTTATTTTCTTCCAAATAGCTGTCCATACTATCAGATATAGTGAAACCTAATAAAACACAACAGAATAAAACCAACTTCAAAACAAGGTGATAAAAAATCAACAAAGAGTACCATAATGTCTCATTTTCTTCAAAACAGCTGTCCATACCATTACAAATAATAAAATCAAACAAAACAAAACAGAACAAAATCAATTGAATGAAACAGTGAAAGTATTATAGAACTTCAAAACAAGATAATAGGAAACCAACAATGGTTATGTTAATATATCCCATTATCTTCAAAATAGCTGCTCATATCATCAGGCACAGTAAAATCTAACAACGAGACAGAACAAAACCAAACCTAACACAATTATGAAAATGATATGGGTTCAATACAAGACAATAAGAAATCAATAGTGGTTACCACCTTCCTCTGCTAGGTGTTTCGTGATATCTACTGTGCTTTTTGGATCCCAGTAACTCCTTCTGTTTTTTAAGCTAAGGTTCACCTGTATGAGTTCAAGCCATTTCATCCATGAATATGATCTCCAGTTGCATCCATTTACATACAACAGTCACAAGATTATCTTACTTTGTAGCTGGGTAGCTTTTTATTGTTTGAATATCATTCTTGCTTGGCAAGTTCCCCTTGCTTTTTTCTGGTCTCCTGTCATGGGGAATAATTGTTTTCTCTCTTTTGATTTTCAGTCTATGAGTTCCCTTTCGATTTAAATGTGTTTCTTATAAACAGTATATTGATGGATCTTGTTTCTTGATGTACTCTCCCTGTGTTTCTTTTTATTGGTGAATTGAGACCCTCTACATTAACCAGCATACACTGATTTTTCTCTACCATGCTATCCTCTTGTTGTTGGCCCTCCACTTTTCCCCTTCATTCAACTGTCTGTCTTGTTAGGCAGTCCTCCTCTGTTACTGTTCGTGGAAGCATGGTCATCTTTATCTCTCTCTAGCATATTCTTCAGCACTCTCTGTAGGGTTGGTTTGGTAGTCATAAATTCCTTCAGTTGTTCTTTATCATGTAAGTGTCTTATTTTTCCATCAATTTTGAAAGAATTTTACAGGGTACATCAATCTGGGTTAGAAGTTATTTTCTTTCAGGATTTGAAACACTTCACTCCAAACTCTTCTTAACTTGCTGATTTCTGTTGAGAAACCTGCCATGACTCTGATAGGTTTTCCTTTATAGGTGATTTGCTTCTTTTCTCTAATAGTTTTTTAATATTCTGTTTTGATGCTAAATTTCTGGGATCTTGATTATTATATGTCTGGATGTAGATTTACTTTGGTTATGGCTAGTTGGAATTCTATACACCTTGCTGATCTGTATGCCAGATCTTTTCTCCATTTTGGGAAGTTTTCTGCTATTAATTATATAATTAACCTTTTTATTTCATTTGTATTGACCCCTGCTTCTTCACTGCTGCTTATCACTCTTAAATTATTTATTGTGTTGTCTTGCAGATGTCAAATTGTTATTTCCTGGTTCCTTATTATTTTAAAGAGATCTTTCCATTCATAATTGCTAGCCGCAATCCTGTCTTATGGCCTGAAAGTCTATCTTCAGTCTCTTTCAAGTGGTTTTGCCAGATTTCAATTGACTTTTGTGGTTTTTTTTTTTTTTTTTTTTTTTTTTTTTTTTTGTCTTTTTCCTTTTTATTGGTACCCGGGATCGAACTCACGACTGACTGCTTGCAAGGCAGGCACTTATGCCGTTGAGCTAAATCCCTAGCCCCTCAATTGACTTTTTAATTTAATTTCTTGGCTATCTCTTTGAATCTGTTTTATGCATTGTAATTCTTTTCTATTGTTCATTCAAAGTTTTCATCATTTTCCTATGCTCTTCTTTTTTATCTATGTCTTCTTTATTTATTTTTTATTTTTTGGTACTGGGAATTAAACTCATGACTTCACATTTGCCAAGCAGGCACTTAAGCTGCTATGCTAAACCCCCAGCCCCTGTATGTCTTCTTTAGATATGCTCAGCAATTCTTTCATTATGTTTGTGATTTATTTTTTTTTACCTGAGACATTAATTCTGATCTGATTACTTTCACAGTCTCAGGGCTGGAGATTTAGCTCAGCAGCATAAGCGCCTGCCTTGCAAGCAGGCAGTCGTGAGTTCGATCCCTGGTACCGAAAAAGACGAAAAAAAAAAAAAACTTTCACAGTCTTATGAAGCTGTTTGTTTACTTCAGTTGCTATCCTATCAGAGATTTCAGGTGTGTGACTTCCATTTTCTTCCATATCTACATCTCCCAGACTTGTTCTGTATGGACTGGAGGTCTGAGATTGCCTTTTGCTCCTTCATCTTGACATTCTCCTGGGTTCCTCCCAACAAGCTGTTTGTGGGGTTCCAGGCATTCCCACGCTGGCTGCCCCACCACAGTGCAGAGAAATGGGACAGGCACCTGGGTTTCTCTGACCTCAGGGTCCCAAGGTGGTACCAGGGTATAGGGTGGGCTTCTCCAGACCTGTGCAGCTACACTGGGGCTTCCCCAATGACCAGGTGTGCATGGAGGTGGGGCTTCTCTCAGCTTGTGGGTCTACACTGGGACTCCTGTGATGATGTCAGAAACACAGGCATGTGTTTGTCTGATTCTCCCAGTGGGTGATGACTGCTTGAAGGAAGCAAGGATCTCCAATGATGACCTGTGCCTGCACAAGTCTTACCTGGCTGCATGTCCCTGTTTGCACTAGCTGCCTACAGGAAGCCAGCCTTCCAGCTGGCAAGCAGAGGTAGATCTGGTTGTATGTGCCTGCTCAACTAGCTGCCCATGGGAAGCAAGCCTTGTGATGGTGGCGGTCATCAGGCAGAGGTGGATCTGTCTGTGTCTCTCTGCTCATGCTGGCTCTCCACAGGAAGTAAGCCTTCCAATCAGAAATTGAGAGATTTATTGGTTATAATTATGTTTCATTGTAAGCAACAGTGGCATTGACAAGGTAGAAATTTATTCTACATAAAAATTCAAAAGACCACAAAATGTGGTGATTTTGGTTTATGAAATTGGTCTAGTAGGCCAAGTCTCTCTTGTAAGATCACTTCATAGTCCAAGATAGCTGTTCACTTCTAGCCATCAAATGCATTGTTCATTCATCAGAACAAAGGAAAACTAAATTAAGAAGCATTCTGATACAAATTACCTGCTTTATAGATTGGCCTTATACATTAAAAAAAATTTTTTTTTTGTCTTTTTGAGACAGGGTCTCGCTATGCAGTTCAGGCTGGCCTTAAGCTCACTTTGTAGCCTACGCTGGTCTCGAACTCGCAACAAGCCCCCTGCCTCAGACTCCCGAGTGCTGGGATTATAGGTGTTTTTATTTTAAAGAGAATGGAGGGCCGGGGGTTTAGCTCAGAGGCATAGTGCCTGCTTGGCAAACATGAGGTCGTGAGTTTGATCCCCAGCACCAAAAAAAAAAAAAAAAAAAAAAAATCAAAATAAAGAGAATGGAGCAAGGGCTGGGGATTTAGCTCAACAGCATAAGCATCTACCTGGCAAGTGCAAGGTCATGAGTTCAATCCCTGGTTCCATTAAAAAAAAAAGAGACTGGAACAAAACAAAATAAAACAGAACAAAGCAAATTGGAGCAAAACAATGCAAGCACCACAGGATTTCAAAAATAAGACAACAGGAAATCAACAGTGGCTACCATAATGTCTCTTGTTTTCTTCAAAATAGTAGTCCATATCTTCATACACAATAAATTCAAACAAGAGAAAATACTATAAAACTGATCAAAACAAAAGAATGAAAGCATTACAAAACTAGATAACAGAAAAATCAACAATGGCTAGCATAATGCCTCTTGTTCTCTTCAAATAGTTGTCCATGTCTTCACACATATTGAAATTAAATAATACAAAACAGACTAAAGCCAATCAAAACACAGAATAAAAGTATTACTGGACTTCATAACAAGATGATAGGAAATCAGCAATGGCTACCATAATGTGGCCTTATAGATTTAATGACCCAAATGAAAACTGATTCCCCATTCCACATCACATTTCTCTGATAAAATATGTTCTTATTTTCAAGGATTTCTGGGAAGATGGTGCAGTGGTGAAAACTAGAGAAACAGCCTCTTCAAGATTTGGTGACCAGATGCTGGAATATAGCAATGTGAAGAAAAGGAGGGAAATCAGTCCCTGTGACAGCAACCCAGAAAAAAGCAGGGACAGCTATTCTATTTGTAGGCAATGTCAACTTCAAACCAAAAATGATCAAAAGAGATAAAGAAGGTCACTACACACTTGTTAGGGGAAAAATTCAATTGGAAGAGATAACAATTATAAACATATATGCATGAAATACAGGAGCACCTGACTAAGACAAATACTAATAGACATGAAAAATCAAATATGCAATAACACAGTTGTAATGGGTGACCTTAATATTCCATTGTCACAAAGAGATAGATCAACTAGACAAAAAGTCAGCAAGAAAATAATAGAACTGAATTGCCGTGACCCTGAGGATCTTGGGGCTAAGGACCAGTGAGAGGATGACAAAAATAAAGAAAAAGACAAAGCTGAGGTCAGGTGGAGCCCTTACTCTCCTGATGGGAAGAAAGGAACCGCTCAACCACTGTAGCACCTTTATTTATTATATACTGGGAAAGATGATGTCAATTTCAACCCCTCTGCCTAGCAACGCATTCTTCGGCAGGCCTCGGCCCCTTGCCTTCTTGGTGCTGGAACAATTTGTTTACATAGCTTGTTTTGGTCTCTGTTTTTCCTGGGCTGATCTTGCTTTAGCCTCACACGTCAATCTCCAGCTTCAAAGGCTCCCTACATTGAATCAAACCTATGAATAAATGCACTTACTGGATGGTAATAGAGTGTTTCACCCACCTACATCAGAATGCACATTCTTCTCGGCTGCACATGGGATGTTCTCTAAAACAGACCATATATTAGTACATAGAACATGATGAAGTAAGTGCAAAGGGATTGAAATTATTCCATGCATAGTATGGAATACTGGCCATAATGCATTGGAATTAATAGAAATTAATGGCAAAAGAAACTGCAAAACCTACATAAACACAAGGAAATTAAGTAACACCCTCCTGAACAAACAATGAATTAGAGATGAAAATAAGGAAGAAATTAAACAATATCTTCAATTCAATGAAAATGCAGATATAATGCAATGAAAGTGGTCCTAAGAGAGAAATATATAATAATAAATTCTCACATCAAGAAAGCAGTATGAGCACAAATAACCTAATGCTGTACCTCAACCTTGTCGAAGAAGAAGTCAAGCCCAAAGCTCATAGACAGGAGAAATTCTAAAGATCAGAACAGAGGTCAAGGATTTATAGTTCAGTGGCATAAGCACCTGCCTGATAAGTGTGAAGTCATGAGCTCAATCTCTAGTATCAAAAACAAAAACAAACAAAAAATAAATAATATCCAAACAAACAGAAAACCAAAATGAAACAAAACAAAAGATCAGAGCAGAAAGTAATGTAATTGAGGCTAAGAAAACAATACAAAGAATTAATGAAACAGAGGTGTTTCTTTGAAAGAATAAACAAAATTATCAAGAAAAGAAAAGAAAAATGCAAAGTCATACAATGAGGAATGAAAAGGGTGAAGTTACAACAGATCCTATGGAAATTCAGATCATCAACACCTACTTCAAAAATATTTACTTAGTCCAGAAAACACAGAGGAAATGGACAGAGTCCTAGAAATGTATGTATTCCTAGAAATATCAAGGCTGGATCAAGAAGATATAAAAATTTTGAATAACCCAATATGAGTTACAGAAATTGAAAATACAATTAAAAACTCACCAACAGGGCTGGGGATTTAGCTCAGCAGCATAAGCACCTGCCTTGCAAGCAGGCAGTCGTGAGTTCGATCTTCGGTACCGCTAAAAAACAAAACAAAACAAAACAAAACTTACCAACAAAGAAAAGCCCAACTCCTGATGGATTCACAGCTGAATTCTACAAGAACACTAGAGAAGATTTAATGCCAATACTTTTCAAACTCTTTAATGAAATTCAAAGGGAAGTAGTTCTCTCTAACTCATTCCTGGAGGCAAGTATTACCCTGATACCAAAACCAGAGAAAGATCCAACCAAAAAAGAAAACTAAAGGCTAATCTCCCTGATGAACATATATGCAAAAATCCTCAAAAAGATAATGGCAAACAGAATGCATAAAATAATCAGGAAGATTATACACAATGACCAAGTGAGCTTCATCCCAGGAACGTAAGGATGGTTCAATATTTTATGCAAAATTGATAAATGTAATACACTACATCAACAGAGCCAAATACAAAAATCACATGGTCATCTTAATAGATGCAGAAAGAGCTTTTGATAAAGCCCAGCACCCATTCATGATAAAAACCCTACAGAAAATCAGAATAGATAGTCTGTACCTCAATATGATTAAAACCATTTATGACAAACCAGCAATTAACATCATCCTAAATGGACAAAAACTGAAAGCTTTCATTCTAAAATCAGAAACAAGACAAGAATGTCCACTATCACCACTTCTATTCAATATAGTTCTGGAAATGTTAGCCAGAGAAATTAGACAAGAGAGAAATAAAAGGAATAAGGATAGGAAAAGAAGAAATTAAATTATTACTATTTACAGATGACATGATACTCTATATAGAAGATTACAAAAACTCCATCAAAAGACTATATGAGAGTTAATAGGGCTGGGGATTTAGCTCAGTGGCATAAGCGCCTGCATTGCAAGCAGGCAGTCATGAGTTCGATCCCCAGTACCGATAAAAAGGAAAAAGACAAAAAAAAAAAAAAAAGAGAGAGTTAATAAAGCAAATTTAGCAACATAACTGGATACAACGTCAACACTCAAAAATCAATAGCATACTTATACACAAACCATAATCTCAGTGAGTGAAAAATTATGGAAATAACACCTTTCACAGTAGCATCCAAAAAAAAAAAGAGATACTCAGGAAATAATCTAACAAAGGACATAAAAGAGCTATACATTGAACCTATAATACTCTAAATAAGGAGATTAAAGAGGCTATTAAAAGGGGGCTGGGGATTTAGCTGGGGATCAGTGGAATAAGCACCTGCCTTGCAAGTAGGTTGGTTGTGAGTTTGATCCCTGGTACCGATAAAAAAAAAAGAGGCTATTAAAAAATGGAGAGCTATCCCATGCTCTTGGATAGAAGAACCACCAGAGAGAAAGTGGTCATACTGTTATACAGATTTAATGCAATCCTGATCAAACTACCATTATTATATCTCATAGATCTAGAGAAAACATTCCTAAAATTCATTTGGAAACAGAAAAGACCTAGAACAGCAGAAGCAATCCTGGGCAACAAAGGCAAAGCAGGAGGCATCACAATCCCTGATGGTAATTACCCTACAAGGCTCCTGTGATAAAATCAACATGGTACTGGCAAAAAAAACAAAACAAAACTTTAACTTGACCAGAATAATTTTTTTCCTAAAGGGAAAGGTGTGATTACAATAACAATAAAATTGGGGGAAACATAAGCTAAATACTAACTCAATGAGGATAGGGACACGTTTGTATTTGTGTAATTGTGACTTTCTATACTTTTTCAGATTCTGAAATTTATTCCACAAGAAATTTGAATTTAATTTTGGGGAACATTTGCATTTTAGAAAACGAATTTAGGAAACTCAATTACCAGTATTTGAAATGGTAGAAATAGGGTAATGTGGCCCACTGCAGCCCTTCCAGGGGGAGAACTAGCAGTGTCTCCTGAGATCCAAGCCATGTTGGAACTGAGAACTCTGGGAAGCCAAGCCAGCACCTTCCCTCCCTGGTAAGCGGCGGTAGTGTGGGCCACTGCAGCCATTCCATGGGGAGAACTAGCAGTGTCTCCTGAGATCCAAGCCATGTTGGAACTTAGGATGCTGTGAAAACAAATGACCATTCTGCCTCCTTGCTTAGCAATAGTGAACCTACTGCTACATGGCCTAGAGTCAATTATCCCACTTCCCATATCCTCCTTCTCCTCCTCCTCCCCGCCCATTAGCAAGTGGGAACCAGAAATCTGAGCATCTCCTGGGAGATTGACCATAGCAAATAAGGGGGACTTCCTTCTACCATTTCTTTGAAGGCAAATATTTTTATTACTGTTTTGCTCTTTTCTGATTAATGGTACTGCTCTATTCAATATTCTGTTTTGATAAGTTCTATAGTGTTCTATATTTCATCTCATTTTGATATACGGGATTGAAAGAACAACTATTATAAAGATAACAAAATATACTGTGATACCTATTACTGTTATCCCGGTAACCTGCTGTGAAGTTCTGTACCAATTTCACTGTATGATCTTAGTTGGCTTTATTCTGACTTGTTCTGTTGTATACTTTCAAAATAAAAATTAAAAAAAAAGAAAGAAAATCTAACCACAAAAAAAAAATGGTAGAAATAGTAATTATGAGTCACTTAATGATTCTATTTCTGATATCAAGTAGTGGGTGTCACATTTTCTGCTGCTTATTTTTAGCTATGTGATGTGTCACTCAGTACACATTGCCTGGCAGATTGCGTTGGCTGAAATGTGAAAAAGATCTGCAGAGTCAATAGAGTTGCCAAGTCTTCATCAAAGATTGTTCCACATTGGTAATTTATTTTTTGCTACAAATTGACATGTCACCTTTCAGTGCCAAAAGTCATGATGACTGAAGAGAGTTGGATCTGAGGCAACTCTTACTTTTCCAGTTTCTTCATTCTTATGCACTTCTCCCCTAGAGAATTTTATTCCATAACAGTGTTGTTCTGATGGCCTTTGTGGAGCATTGGTCCAATCCCCAAGCCTTGCCACGTATTATAGTGTCAACCTAGGGGAGAAAATTCAGTGTTGAACATTCAGAGTAGAAAATAAGCCCCCTAAATGAAAATTAACAGAACTGCTTTCACTTTCTTTAGTTAATTTACACAGTGCAGAGTCAAAAGAAAGTTTACCTCATTTTATAAATTAAAACCTCAGTGTCTTCCAAGTCTGATCCCAGTTCCTATAATCACTCATTTAAAGATACAGAGGAAGTCTAAATGCATATTACTAGGTGAAAGAAGCAAGATAGAAAATGGTTACACACTGTATGATTACAACTATATGACATTCTAGAAGGCAAAACTGTAGAGTTAAAAGAAACTTGACAGTTTGCTGAGGGTTCAGTTGGAGAGGGGAGGGAAGAGATAACCACAGGGAACATTTGAGCAACTGAAACTATTCTGCACAATACCATAATTGTGGCTACATCAAACATATTTGTTAAAACCTGCAAAATTTTAGAACATGAAAAATGAGGCTTAATGCATTCAAACTAAAATAAATCATTTAGGAGGTAGGAGAGTTCCAGGAAGGAACGTAGACCATGACAGTAAAATCTAGTTGCATTAAAAATATATTAAAAAATCCTAATGAAAGAAGTAGGAGGAAAGGTGCTGACCTTAAGTAACTTTGGAAATGAATGAAACTTGTAACCCTAAATACAAAACCAATTACCCATAAGAATTCATGTTAGTTGGGGTGCGGATTTAGCTCAGTGCCTCAATGCCTGCCTGGCAAGCATGAGGTCATGAGTTTGATCCCCAGTACTGCAAAAAAAAAAAAAAAAAAAAGAGTTCACGTTAGTTGATAAATCTATTTCATTTGGAAGCATGGATTTAACCATTCTGATACTGCTCTACAGAAATACTGGAACTGATGAGCCATTGAATGGCAGAAGATAGAGCCAGTTTTCCCAAGGTTGGAGGGAGAAGGCTAGAATATTTATGAAAAAACTAACTTTGAAGGTATGTGACAACTCATATTCACCTTAGTATGGACACAAATGGTTACATAAGGAAATATAGATGTATGCATACATACATTCTTTGATTTGATAGTCAAGAACTACTAAAAGACCTAGTATGTTCATTAACATAGACATAGACACCTTGTAAATAGATCTTGATTTCTAATATTACTATTCAATAAAAGGAAGCGAGGAATTTTTATTTTTATTTATTTATTTATTTGTCTTTTTTTTTTTTCGTTTTTATCGGTACCAGGGATCGAACTCACGACCGCTTGCTTGTAAGGCAGGTGCTTATGCCGCTGAGCTAAATCCCCAGCCCCTGAGGAAGGAATTTTTAGAGAACAGATTGATTCTAGGTTGGGATAGGAAGTATACATGATGAGTCCAGAGCATGTTGTAGTGTCAGAAAGTAATAAAATGCTAACTAGTATATGCATACATATTTTTATCTAACAGGGCTATGTCAAACAGGCAGAAGGGCCAAATGAGTTTCCAATTACTGGTAGAAAAAAACCAGAGTGAAATAAGATAAGTAAATAAAGAAAATACTTGATTATAACCCAAAGTTTAAAATAAATGTCTGAGTCAATATTAATATAAATAAATGATTGAGTAGGCTAATGAGTAGGGGAGAAGAGGCAAATTGCCAATGCAGAATTCTAAATAATTTATGTGGATTCTTTGTCTTCAGGATGAGAGGGCATAAATCCCTGCTCTTTCAGGATGCACAGTGACTTCACTCTAAAAGTAATGAAAGTTGTTGGGATTCTGCAAGCAAAGGGAAAATAGAAGGTCGCACACACTAAGGGTTAGCAAAATGGCTGCGGCATGGCCAGTAGCTTTTATTGAGATAAAGAACAAAGAAACTAAAATTGCGCATGCTTAGATTATAAAACCTGTTTACTTCTTACCCTTACAGGACCTCATGTTTTTACCTTGGGGGTGGGGGACAATGTTTCAAGGTCTGAACTTTTTCCCATAATATTGTTGACTAGGTGTGTCTGGGACAAAATGGAGTCAGTGTGGCCTGTCTATAGAAAGTTAAGGAAAAAGAGAAACTTTACAGTGGAAAAAATGGACAAAAACTACCTCAGCCAAGTGAGCAAGGTCAACATCAAGTTATAAAAATCATGGTGATAGTGTATATCCTTGACATAATTTGATGAAAATAGTATTTCACCTTTCTAATCTTCTTTCTCAAATCCCATGTTCCAAACCTAATATGAGAAAAATATCAAATTCCAATTGAAGGACTTTTTTTTTACATTTTTTTTTCTTTTTCCTTTTTATCGGTACCAGGAATTGAACTCAAGACGCCTGCTTGCGAGGCAGGTGCTTATGCTGCTGAGCTAAATCCCCAGCCCCTCAATTGAAGGACATTTTACAAAACACTTGACCAATGTTCTTCAAAAGTCTCAGGATCATCAAAAACAAGACAAGTCTGAGAACTATCACAGTAAGGAGACAAGACTGTTAAATATCATATGATATTCTGGGTGAGATCTTAAATCAGTAAAAGGACATTAGGCAAAGTTAATATTGGCCCAATATTAACTATGGTGTTAGTTAATACATGTATTAATATTGGTTCATGCTTTATAACAAATTACAAAACTAATAGAAAATAGTAACAATGGGAAAAACTAGATTCACAGTATGTAGTATGTAGAAACTCTGCCATCTTCCCAATTTTCCTGTGAACCTAAAATAATTTTAGATGATGAAATCTATTTTTAAAAAATTCCTAACACATGATTATTTACCATTAAATAGTCTAAGGAGCCAAAAAAAGTTAAATAATTTTCCCAAGTTAGCAAAAATATACGTTATTATCAGTATAATCTAAACATAAGGATGAGCTTTACTGTGATTTGTTCTTATTTATTTAGCAAATGCTTATATTAGGCTCACAATATGATAGGCACTATTCTAGGTGCTTTTTATACTAGCTCAATTAATCCTCATCATAAGGCCCCAAAGAGGTTACTGTAATTATTATTCCCTTTTTATAGATAGAATTGAGACACAGAGCAGTTATCAATACTTGCCCAATTGAAACACCTAGCAAGCATCAAAGCTGATGTTTGGATTGAGACAGTTTTGTTCCAGAGATTATGTTCTTCCTACCTACATGGTCTCTCTTTTTCAAAGAAAACTCTGAAAAGTAGTTGTAAATTAAAGCTTTCTCCAATGTTTTTGGCATTAAAAAATGTAAACAGTTGAGAGCAGATGGATTATATATTTATTATTTCTAGTCACTAGGTGGCGTCAAAAGTCTTACAAACCCACCTAAGGACTGTACTTAGTATTTAAAAAGGAGTAAAATGGATTCACACACACACACACACACACACACACACACACACACACACACACACCGCCTTGCAACCCCACTGTTTTGCTAAGGTCATGAATAAACAGAAAAGCACACACAAAATGTCAGAAATATTTAAATTCTACAAAGTTTTTTTTTTAAAGTTTTTCATTTGTCTTTTTCTATTATTATATGCGTCCTAGACATTTTCTATACTTTAAGATTTAATATTTCATTATATACTATTTTATTTTCAGGTCCTTTTGTTTATCTTGTGTGCATGACTACCTAATATGCCAGTTTCTTGTCATCAGGAGAAACAGCTTTTATTGCATTTATTGTTTTTGAAAATTATAGAGTATCTGATACAGTGTTGAATACTTTATAAATACTTGCTAATCATTTGACTGCATAAATAACTTAATTTACATAATTAAGGTGTTCTTGAGGCTGGCATAAGCCAACTAAAAAATTCACTAGATACATATTAAGGAAATCTAATAGTGAATCTTTTTTAATTAAGTCAAGAAGCACTCTGTAATTTATCCTACTATAAATCTCTAATTTGCATATATGGTTTGGTTTAAAGCAGAAAGCAAGTATTATTGATAGAATCAAAATCAAATTCTGTATCGTGTACAAAGTTTAAAAAGGGCTTATGTAAGCTGGGTGTAGTGGCACACACTTGTGTTCTCAGCACTCTGAAAGGCTGAGGCAGGAAGTTTTCAAGTTTGAAAACAGCCTGGAGGGCTGGGGATTTAGCTCAGCGGCATAAGCGCCTGCCTTGCAAGCAAGCAGTCGTGAGTTCGATCCCTGGTACCGATAAAAACAAAAAAGACAAAAATAAAAAATAAAAAAAGAAAAGAAAACAGCCTGGGCAATTTAGTGTGACTTGATAAGATCTTGTCAAAAAATAAAAAATAAAAAGGGCTGGGAGTGCAGCTTAGTAAGAAAGCCCTGGATTCAATCCCCAGTACTGAAAAGAAATGAGAAAAGGCTTGTTTTTGTCTTTTGTCCTTGTTTTAGGTGATGGCTGAGGGACAAGAGAGGCTGTGTGGTGAAGTTGTTAAGATGCTGCCTGAAGAGGCAAGGACCTAAGACTCTAGTCCTGCCCTCTCTCACTCACTAGTAGGAAACCACTTGAACTTTCTTGGACCAGATATTCTCACGCATAAAAAGATGAAAATGAGCTCTTTCAAAATCAATTTTCAATTTCCCAGATAGGTTTCAGGTAGAAAGTAAAAGAGCCTTACGAGATCCACCAGATAAACACCATAGATAAACTATGATGTTTATACCTTTATTCTGTTTCGGACAGAGGGGGACGTTTTACTATGTTGCCCAGGTACCATCATTGTGTTTCAGTTTCAAGGACCAAGTATATTAATGGGCTAGTAGAAGATCTGACAGATGTTGAGCCTAACCTTTTATTTCTCTGCAAAACTGATTCCAAAAAAAAAAAAAAGCTGACTCAAAGAAAACTCTCAGATGTTATTTTTTCTAACAAATAATCATAACCATTCAGAAGAGTATAAAATTATTTATATATTTTGTTTTCTACCAAGGGAGACTATGGTTTATTTAGCTTTAGAATCTATCATAGGCAAAGAGATTTGGGGACCATCTGAGAGGAGTTTATAAGCTGTAAATTGAGTGCACTGAGAGCAATTAAACATTTAAACTAGAGTGATGTATAAATTTAACAGCTGGTAAGTGTTGTCAGTTGCAAGCTACAGACCACCTGCTTTGCAGAATCTACATATAAACTGAAGAAAATAGATGGAACAGTGGAGAGTAGAATCCAAATTTGGTAATTTGGAGCATATATTCAGATTACACATATAGCTAGAGATTCTTTAAGATTAATCTAGAAGTATAGCATCTCTTCTAGAATTGCTTCACTGGACAGATTTGTTAAACTATTTAAAATGTGCTTAAGTTTCAATTTAATTACTCTCACAGTTAATAACTTGAGACTGTTTCAAGAGAATCTGACCTTGAAGACTGGTGTATATTTATCTATCATAATAATTTTTTGGTACTAAAATGAATAGCTGTAATGAACACCTAGCTTATATTTACTTTCATGGTATTTCTGGAATGTATGAAAACAACATTTTAAAACCAGTGTTTCCAAGATCCTCCTTAAGGTAGAAGAAAGGGAGTTTCTAAGATACTGATTTTCCAAACTTTTATCATTGACCACATCCCCATTTAAACATATTTTAAATTATCTGTCATAAAGTACTGATAATTGTTGAATGGGGAAAAAAAACAAGATTTGGGTGTCTTTCTTAGTCTGACCTATACAAATTACCTCTTTATATCAAAATTGACCCACCTAGATGTTGCTCTCTGTGTTCTAAGGTAGCATATTTGTTAATTTCTGATAGATCAGTAGACATAAATAACAGAAGGAAGCCTCATTTGTTTCATAAATTAAAAAGGGAATGTTTTTCTTTTTTTTTTTTTTTTTTTTTTTTGTCTTTTTCTTTTTTATCGGTACCGGCGATTGAACTCACGACTGCCTGCTTGCCAGGCAGGCGCTTATGCCGCTGAGCTAAATCTCCAGCCCCAGGGAATGTTTTTCAAAGAGATTTTTTTTTTTTTTTTTTAGGGAAGGAAAGGTTTATTTCTTTTTTTAAAATTTTATTTAAAAGGAAAAAGAGAAAAAACAAAACAAAACAAAGCGGTGTAAGGGTACAAGTAATACAGAACTACAAAAAAAAAAAAGTAAGAAATCACCAGTTAATAGAGCAACTTGAGATAGTTGCTCAAGTCACAGTATCAAAGCACACAAAGTGGGCATTCAAACAGTAAGACTGAAAACAGTTGTGTTCAATGATCTAACCCAAAACATTAATATGGTCATCTATTTAACACCCCTAGACACACTTGCAGTTGTATTTTTTAGAGCACTTTTTTTCCCTCTCTTTTTTACAATAAAATTTATACATTTTGGGTTTTATTACTCCTTAATTCTTATTACTTTTTTTTTGAAAGAGAATAAAGTCAAATATGTCAAAACAAAGCTGTCAGTCAAAACCAAGGATAGACATAGCACATGATGTAAAAACAGAGTACAAGGTTATCAACAATGGTTACCATAATGCCTCTTGCTTCCTTAAAAAGAATTGTCTATCTCATTAGGTATTATAAAGTTGAACAAAACAGTAGAGAACAAGACCAATAAAACCTAAACATTGTAAACATTACAGGACTTCCAAAGGAGATAATAGTCAAACCAGAATGGGCATCATAGTGAATCTTATTGCCTTCATTTCAAAGAGTTTTTTAAGGGGTGTTATAGTTTCCTTAGTTTCTGTTCCTAACCTTATTACCTTGGTCTTAGAATAGATAAGATCCCCAAAACACATTTTCATCCCTTATCCATGCATGACCTTGCTTAACAAATGTTAATAAAATAAAGATGAATATGACTTTCTGGCCTTCAAGGAGCTACCATGGCCATGTGGAAGAGATAGATTATAGAAATAATTCTTAATAATAATGGCCCCAATATTTAATGTCAGACACTTTAGAAAATTTGCATATGCTGTTTCATTTAATACTACCAGCATCCCTAAGAAGGAGACAAACTACACACCTTTCCATTTTCAGATAGGGAGATTCAGGATTAGGGAATTACCTTACTGCTCTTTCACTCTTGAAGAGGAATACACTTGACTCTGAAGGAAGGTAATGTTTGAGCTGGATCTTGAAGAACACATAGTAATTTTTCAAGCTGAGAAAGCAGTGAAGGCATCTTGACTTAAGAAACATCACTATTACATGAGAGAGCAAGGTACATTCA
This sequence comes from Cavia porcellus, assembly GCF_034190915.1. Classification (NCBI taxonomy): domain Eukaryota; kingdom Metazoa; phylum Chordata; class Mammalia; order Rodentia; family Caviidae; genus Cavia; species Cavia porcellus. Next base: position 114,712,426 of record NW_026947484.1, read on the forward strand.
ACTTACGAAGAGGGTCAAATAATCAGTGAAGCACTGGTTAAAAAGGAACATGATTATAGATGGAACTAGAAATCTAGAGTACACTAGAATGTGAGGAACTTCATATGCCATTTCAAGAAGAGTTTAGGCAACTGAAAGCCACTGATGGTTTCTAAATAGGGAAGCTACCCACACTCAGAGTGGAACTTTCCTGTTCAGTAAATCCGTCACCCTCCACAAACCAATCAGTAAACATATCCAATATTGCACACCCAGGATGCATTCATTTCTAAAAACCCCACCTATAGGCAAAGGAGACTTTGGGAGTACATTTAGATATAAACCATAACAAGCAGTAAAGTCTCTCCTTTTTTAATTTTTTTTTTTTGTCTTTTTCGTTTTTATCGGTACCAGGGATCAAACTCACGACTGCCTGCTTGCAAGGCAGGAGCTTATGCCGCTGAGCTAAATCCCCAGCCCCAAGTCTCTCCTTTTTTATATGTGTGGGTCAAAGGATGTATACATTTTATTTAATAGCTATTACTTAATACTATTCCACACAATTTTATTGATAGATACCCTTACAGCAGTGTATACATGCTGTTTCTTTATATCTTCACTTAACTGGTATATTATCAAACTTTCATATCTTGCTGATCAAATAGATTCTCACGTTTCTTACAAGTATTGTTTTGTAGTGACTTCAGGTTAACATGAAATAACCAAGATTTTTCTTTTCAAAGCAATGTTGAAATACTTTTGGTCAAGTTCGTAAATAATAATGATATTATTCTTATTGGGATTTTTTTGAGTCAAAGTTTCACTGTGTAGCCCAGGCTGGCTTCAAACTCAGAGTGATCGGGGGCTGGGGATTTAGCTCAGCGGCATAAGCACCTGCCTTGCAAGCAGGCGGTTGTGAGTTCGATCCCTGGTACCAGAAAAAAGAAAAAGAAAAAGAAAAAAAACAAACTCAGAGTGATCCTCCTGTCTCAGCTTCCCAAGTTCTGGGATTACAGGCAAGTCCCATCATGCCAGGTTTCAAGTTACCAAACTATGAAGTTCATATATAAACATGGGAACTAGAACATAAAATTTCACCTGAAAATATATCTTGTGTTTTTAAGTAAAAGAAACAAAATGCATTTGATGTTCACTTTTCACTTTCACAGTACCAACTGTTACTCCACATCTGGCATTCTGGTGGTTACACCTGGGGCATTCACAAAACTGAAAACAGATGGGTGGCCTCTTAAGAGAAGCAGCAATGTCAGATTCAACCAGAGAAACACTGGGAACACCACAGGGTGAGGACTGCTTTTTAAGGACAAGGTGCCAAATTTGATCAAAGGATTCCCCAGTTGGGAGTGGGGAAGGGGCAGCAGGCAATGAGAGATCGAGACAGGTGAAGGGACTATAGATAGAAGGCAATCCAGTGTACTTTGGCTGCATGACATATTTTGGGGTTTAGAGTATGATACATGAGCCCAATTGCCACTCATTATTTTTTGTCCTTCTGCATTACCAGCACATGACTCCTGTAACATAAATGCTTTCATATAAGGACAATACTTATGAGAGTTAAAAGTCTGGGTTTGGGAATCCAGAAACCTGGTGCCCAGACGCCGCTACATTATTTATCTCTGTGTAATAATGAACAAATAAACAGCTTTTGACCTTTAATTTCTTTTTGTAAAAAGGAGCTAGTAAGAAATTCTGTTTTATAGAAAGATATGGTAGTGATTATATGAGAGAAGAGACTGTAGAATTCTTACACAGGGGCTGGGGATTTAGTTCAGTGGCATAAGCACCTGCCTTGCAAGCAGGCAGTCGTGAGTTCGATGCCCAGTACCGATAAAAAGTTAAAAAAAAAAAAAAAAAAAAAAAAAAAGAATTCTTACACAATGCTGGTACAGAGCGAGTGCCAATAAAATTTAGCTGGTGTCTTAGTTACTTTTCTCATTGTTAAGATGAAATGCTTGATGCCCAAAATTAGGGAAGGGAAGGTTTATTTCTTACAGGTTGAGGTTTCAGTCCATACTCAGTTGGCTCCAAGCAGCAGAGTGGCTTGGCGGGCCAGCCATTCATGGCTGGCTGCAAACAGCAAGGTGCACTGATAAGAGAGGAAAACACAGCTCTTTTCCGCCCATACACTGTATACTGGCCCCACCCCTGGGCGGGTGTAGTACTCCTACAACCAATCCAAGCGCTAGACTACGAACTAAATCACAAATGCTAGATTTGGCCGCATCCATGATTACATGAGGCTTGTGTAGTAGAGGGCACTGACATAAACCATGACAGCTGCATTGTTTATTAACTTTGGCCAGGAGTTCTCTAACTTAGCTTTGGAATGATCTAGAGTTGTGTGAAAGTGCTTTTATTCACAACTCCTTCCACTCTTTTACCAGAGCCATTTAATTTTTATCTATTTTATATGTATTTATAGTCTATGAAGATTTTGCTTGAATAAAGTTATGATTTAAAAAATAATCTTCAGAAACACGATCTAGATCACTGATGTAAGTCTTGATGGGGTAAGTCTAAGAACTTACCTAGTACACTTTACTAGAAAACTACCTCCAGTGGAAGATACCTTTCTGATATGGTGCCTTATCAACTGTGTAGCCATCAATGATACTATACTATCATCCTGCTTATACTTCCATATCTGATCTATAAGAAGACAATTGTGGAAATTCATGTCAAAGGGCTTGTTCTAATAAGGAAAAATTATATCCATAGCATTTCTTCTACTATGTGAGTCTGTTTGATAAAAAGAAATGACATTGGGGGCTGGGAATTTAGCTCAGTAGTGTAAGTAACTGCCTGGCAAGCACAAGGTCCTGAGTTCAATTCCCACTACAAAAAAAAAGAAATGACATTGTTTTTCTTTGGCTTTGTTGTTTGGTTTCATTGTTTCAAATGCAGCTTCCCAGTTCATGGATGATCAATGCTGGAACTGATCATTTATAGATTCTTAAATTACTAACATAGACTTACTTTGTATAGATAAAGCATAAATTAACAGTATCCATGATAAATCTTTGCCCTGAATACAAAACTCATTCCCATGGGAATTCATACAAATTAAATAATGGAAATGGGAGATTTGACAAAAGTCTTTGAGTTCTACAATGTTATACCTAGGAAGTTTAATTGAGAGATAATATTAAAATATTTTTTCTTGGCATTAAACTGTTTTCTCACTAAATTATCAAGCTGGATGCACCATATTTTTTTTTTAAATTAAGACCATGTGTCTTTTCATGCACTAAGTATGGTTAATATAGAAAAAGGTCCCAGTTGGGCTCCCTAATTATTCTGTGGTTGAATAATGAGGTGAAAATTGGTCTGAGATTGTATTTCCCATGCTCCCACCCCTTTTCCAATCAGTAGCATATCAACCATCTGTACAGGGATAGAGTTCACACTTGCAGTTTTTAAAAGTGTGTGTTGTTCAGCTCTCAAGGCTTATAACACAAGGAGACAACAAAGGTTACTTTATAATGACAAAAGTGCAGGGGCCTTAAAAAATTTTTTTTAAAGTACATTAATTTAACAATAATGAAAATAAATATTTTTTAAAAAGCAGAAATATTGTTTTATCGTATATAGATAAATTTAGAAATTTAATGATGCATTGACAGAGAAATTTGGAAATCTTTTTTTTTTTGTCTTTTTGAGACAGGGTTTTGCTATGCAGTTCAGGCTGGCCTTGAGCTCACTTTGCAGCCCAGGCTCGTCTTGAACTCCCAAAGATCCTCCTGCCTCAGCCTCCCAACTGCTGGGATTATAGCCGTGAGCCACCACATCTGGTTTGGAAATCTTAATCTAGAAATTAAGTAAATGAAATTTTTTTCACATTAGATCTATACAATTGGTCAGAGTAGGGAATATTCATGTTCAACATCACATGTACACTATAAATAAAATATTCTGGAAATTAAAATTCAAAATACTGAAATATGATATTCATTATACAGACAGACTGTGCACACTTGCTGTGAAGCTTTTTTGTATGCTTTTAGCACATACAGTACTGTGCAGTATTATTTAACCCACTATAGCTCTAAAGAAAGAACACAGAAAGCATGATGGTAAAAAGAAAGTGCAGAGCAGTAATAAAGGTGACCAGAATATGCAGAACAATAATGAAGGTAACAAGCAAGTGCAGAGTAAGAATGGCAAGAAGGTTTTGAAGAAAATAACTATTGAGTTGAAGAAAGAAATGGTAGAAAAGCATGAGGATGGTATTTACATGACTGATCTAGCCTCACAGTACAAGAAGGCAAAGTTAATAATCTCGACTATTTTGAGAAAAAAGATGCTATCAAAGGAGGTGATGTGGCAAAAGAAGTGAAGATGTTAACACAAGTGCTGGAAGAGATCCCTGGGAAAACTTCAGTTTAGGGTGGTTGAGTAAGAAATAGCATGTAAGGGGCTGGGGATTTAGCTCAGCTGCATAAGCGCCTGCCTTGCAAGCAGGCAGTCGTGAGTTCGATCCCTGGTACTGATAAAAACGAAAAAGACCAAAAAAAAAAAAAAAAAAAAAAAAAAAAAAAAAAAAAAAAGAAAAGAAATAGCATGTAGATAACAGCATTAGTGAGGAGATGATCTGTGAAAAAACCAGGAAATCACACAATGATTCACTTCAAGAAAACCCTTCCACAAGTGCAATAAGTGATAAATTTAAAACCAGTAGAGGCTGGTTGATAAATTCATCAAGAGGAGTGGCAGGTGATAAGACATGGAGAGGCTTCCAGGTGAGACAAGGTTGGGAGCGTATAAGAAAGAATTTGTGGAATTTATGAAGGCAGAAGGATACATTGCTCTAGTGTTCAACTGCAATAAAATAGGTTTGAGCAGAACCTATATAATGCAGGAGGAAAAGGTATTGCTGGGGCAAATTCCATGAATACCAGATGACCTTTTTGCTGTGTGTGAACACAATCACAGACTGGAAGATTAAGCCACTGATGGTATGTCATTCTTAGACCCTTCGTGCGTTCAAGAAATAGAATGTGAACAAGGCCAGACTGCCTGTCATGTGGAGGGCCACTGTTAATCCTTGGGTAACAAGGCAATTATTCATGGAATGGCTGTGGAAGGTGTTCACACCCATCATTAAAAAGCATCTTTCTAGCTAGGTACAGTGGCACTTGTAATCCCAGCACTTGGGAGGACGAGGCAGAAAGATTGTTGTGAATTCAAGGCCAGCCTGGACTGCCTAGCGAGATCTTGTCTCAAAAAAAAAGGAAGAAAGGAAGGAAGAAATGAAGGAAGGAAGGAAGGAAGGAAGGAAAGAAGGAAGGAAGGAAGGAAGGAAGGAAAGAAGGAAGGAAGGAAGGAAGGAAGGAAGGAAGGAAGGAAGGAAGGAAGGAAGGAAGAGAAAGAATATCTTTTTTTTACAACCAACTACCTGAAAGGTGTCTTTTGTTGGTGTCCCAGTTTACCCTCCAACCTTGGTGGATGAGATGGATTCTGAGTTTGACTTCATAAAAGTCTAGCTCTTTCTTCCAACACAGATTCTGCAGCCCATGGACCAGCTGATGATCTGCAACTTCAAGAAGCTGTACACAAAAGGAGCTCTTCACCAGGGGTTTTAATGTTTTTGAAGAGCCATTCTTAACCTCAAAGTGTTCCCGAAGAAACATTTTAATGTTCGCCACTGCAGCTAAGAGACAAAGAAAATAGGAAACCCCTCACTCTCTTGCCTTTTTGGAGGGGAGTTCTCCCTCTGAATAATAATTGTGTCCTCACCTCCCTCCCTGTTCTCCATTCCTTTCAAGAAGTCCTTTCAAGAAACATTAATATTTTCTTTCTTCATACTGTACTGTAGTTTGTTTCATATTTTTGTGGTTAAAAAATACGTATATATCAGAGTGCATAACCTTATTTACAATGAACCTTATGGGAAATTTGATTCAGTTTATGACCAATTTGGTTTGTGACCAGAATTATAGAATGAATTAAGTTTGTGAACCAAGGTACCACTGTTGTCAAGTTTACAGTATTCAGTTACATCTAGTCATCTATGAGCTCAGCTTTTCTTCAAAATTAGATTCTTTTATTTTGTTCTATATTTAATAAGACTATAGTTATAAAATACTATAGTAGTTAACTATAGTAGTTATAAAATAATTTAGAATTTAGTTGTGCTTTAGCAACATCAAACTTATGAAAATATTTTTCTGGGTAAGTAGTATTTAAATAACTTTTTAAAGTTTCTCTTAGTCAAGCTGTATAGATTACCTTTATTTACTAAAACCTTTATTTAGATGTAGTTAAAAAGCAATATGTTAAATAGTATTATTAAACAGCTGCAATTTTAGTTTACAAACTCTCTTTTTCAACATTTCTTCTGGTGATTGGGAGGCAGAGAAGCTTTGTCTCACATCTCTTATGGTTTACTGATGCATATCTGGATCAGATACTGCCTGGTTGGTTAAAGTAGTCTGTCAATTTGATTGATTTTGAGATCTGCCCAGGAGATTAGTGGAACACACCCTGGGTGTACCTGGGTGGGTCTTGAAAGTATGACCTTGAGGTCTATATTTGGTTCCTCATCCTTTTCTCTCTGGATCTGTTTCCAAACTGCTTCATGAACTAAGCAATTCTGCTCCACTATGCCCTTCTGCCATGGTGCTTCTGGTTTGGAACTCACCCACTATGGACTAAATATCCCAAAACTGTGAACCCAATTAACTTCCTCCCCTTTAAATTGTGGGTTTCAGATATTTGTCCTCGTGACAAGAAAGCTAACACACAAAAAGCTGATAATGGAGAAAGAGTTGCTGTAGTTTTTTTTAAACTTTCAAATCCATTTTATTTCAAAGAGAAAAAATACAAAATTTCAAAACATGTCAATTAGGGGGCAACAATGATACATACATTGCACTTTGTCATCCCTAAATCATTCACCTAGAGCACAAAACATTCTTCTTTATGTCAGAGTAGTACTTCGTTGTATAAAAAATACATCTTTTGGGCCAGGGATATAGCTCAGTGGCACAGCATCTGTCTGGTAAGTGCAAGATCCTGAATTCGATCCCTGCTATTAAAAAAAAATACTTTTTTTGTCTCCTTGAAACAAGACTTCATTGTGCAATTCAGGTTGTCTTGAAACTCACAGCAATTCTCCTTCCTCAGCTTCCAGTCCTGAGATTACAGTCATGTGCCACCATGCCCAGCCTGCTGTAACTGTTTAAACATGTGGTTTACAAGTCTTTGAAACTGGTCTGTGGTAGGAGTTTGGGAAGGCTTGGAGATGAAGGCTAGAGAAACTTCAGAATGCTGTAAGCAAAACCTGATAGGTGATTCTGGTCAGAGCTGGTCTGATAGGCATGCAGACCCGAAAGGCCAAGTTTAGGTTTCAGTTGGGAATAAGTGCTTCAATGGCAATTAGAGTAGAAGTCCTGTGTATTATACTTTGGTAGAAAATTTATCTGTATTTTGCCTGTTTCTTATGATTTTGTGAAAGACTGAGATTAGATACAATGGAGCAATTGATTTGGTGGAGGAAATTCAAAGGCAGCCCAACTTCAGGCAATGGCATGAGTACTGCTGGCTACTTCTGTTACAGGCAGCTGAGCTAGTTAGAAATATTATTGGCAGTCAGACAGGACTAGGCCCTCAAAGAAGCCAGCACAGAGGACCAGATGTCTGATGAGCTTGGAAGAGACACACACCTCTTGCTGTAGGCATCTCGGGACAGAAGGCAAAACAAATACAACCACAGCCTTAGTATAAACCTTAGGGATTAAATCTGGATCACCTTGAGAAATCAGGCATCACCATTCCAATCCTTATGGAAGAGTCACTGCTCTCTAAGAATGCCCCCTTTCTAAGTGACTCACTTCCCCATTTGCTTCCAACTTAATCAATTTTACCTGACCTATTAATCTTATTGGCTAAACATAGCAAGATCCCAGTTTTCCCCAATTTTAGACCCACCTTACCTTATGATTTTACACTACAAAAATCCTGAGAAAATACAGACTCTTTGGCAACCCACTCAGGACCCCTTCTGTCTCTCTCTCAGACAGAAATTTTCTTTCTCTCAATAAATATTTCTGCTCTTAACCTCCATTGTTCCTAAGATTCATTCTTTGACTTTAGAGAACATGAACTCATTCTAGACATATAGTATGTCAGGAGTTTCATTCCTCTTTATCACTTTTAGCCAGAATTATAAATAGTGACAATTGGGGGGTAAAAATAAGAGTTTTTAAAACAGAAAGAACTAAAGTTGAGGTCCAAGGAGTTGTGACTGCTAACAAGATTAGTACCATTACAAAGAAACCAAGCACTTTGTACAGAGACAGAAAGAAAAATGGCTTGAGAGTGTTTCAGGAATCAGCAAGATCCAACGCATGGAAGGCTCAAGGTACAATAGTATCAATCTTTCCCTGGAAGCTATTGTTAGAGAAGAATCTTGTGGATAAGAGAGTCCCTGGAAGCTTTGCTAGAGAAGAATCTTGTGGATAATTTGTCCTCTAGGGTCCATTTCAATGTACTTGGCTATCTAGGGACTCAAAGACCACCACAGTTATGGTCCAGGAAAGCCTGGCTTTCACTCACACTGGCAGACCTTAGCATCATCCACATTTTGCTGGTTTTACAGGCATGTAGAATGCAAGAGTTATGGAGTAAAGGAGCCTTATTCTTAGATGTCAAATGAAGGCCTAGAAGTCCTGGCAAGGAGAAGGTAGTACATGAAGTTTTGGGGGTGAAGCTGAAGGTGTAGCAATGAACCTAGGAAATCAAGGACATCAGGAATGTGGAGCATCTACCAAGAAAAGGCTGTAGGTTATGAATGGAGCTGTCCAAGAGAGAGGTCATGTGGGTTGCATCCAGTAAGAGCATAGAACTGAAGCTTCCTGGGATTTTGGAACACACATCTCACCAAGTGTCTAATGCCAGATATGGAGCTACAGGACATAATATTTGCCCTTCTGAAGTTTGGTCTTGCTTTGGTTCAGTTCCTTTTTTCCGGTTCAGTTCTTTTTATCTACCTATTCCTTCCATCCAGAATGGGAATGTTTACCCTGTGTGATAGTACTTTGGGGTTATTTAATTTGTTTGTTTGTTTGTTTTTTAACTGGTATTCACAGCTAAGAGTTTGTCCACCATGAATAGAGGAGATACATATGTATTACTGCCAACTTTGCATATACTTTCTAGATTTGTCTCTTGAATGCAGAATTCCAGTACTGTAGTTGTATATTCCCTGAGAATTTAGCAATATACAAAGAAAGTACAAGATTGGTGTGGTGTGTCACTACAAGTGGGGTGCCAGTCTTGACAGATCATGTTATCCATTCTAATGAGGTCTTGTTTGAATACTAATCTTGTTTAAAAGCAATGACATCATAAGAAACACAAATTATCAAAGAACCATATTGTACTCCTTCTTTCTTACTCATGATGTCCCCATATTAGCCATCTACTTGTGATAGCACCCTATTGTTCATTTTCCTTTCCATTTTTTCCTCACTCATTAGTAAGCTGAAGATAATGCTATTATAGCATGTATATCAAGATCTGAGACAAAAGAAATTGAGTTGTTTTGTGTAGTGTAGTTTTGTGTAGTTTTACTATTGTAGTAAAAACAAAATATATGTGAATGTATAAGCCAAAACATATAATATATAAAATTCCAGTGACTCTGCATGATTTAAATGGTCTGATATTTCCATTTAAAACTGGCCTTGTGAATTCAAGTTAAGTAACTTTAAAAATACATTTTATTTATTTAGAAAAATATTAAATAGAAAATTAAAATATTATGGAGTAGGATAGAGGATCAAAATGATAAAGATATGATGTATATATTTGATATAAAATCTTTATCAAAATGATGAAGATACTATTTATATATCAGATGTGATAAAGATATGATGTATTAATATATTGTCCCCAAAACAAGTTGAAAATTATTATGTATCACAAACATATACAAATTATAAATTTCACTTAAAGTCTAGAAAGAGACTTTTACAGAAATGAAAATGGTTTATATTGTAGTGCTTTTTAAAAACAGCTTTATTTGCCAGGCGCAGTGACACATGCCTGTAATCCTGGCACTCAGAGGCAGAGGCAGGAGGATCGTTGTGTGTTTGAAATCAGTTTGGGCTACAAAGTGAGTGCAAATACAACCTGAACTGCATAGCAAGATTCTATCAAAAAAAGATAAAAATAAAAAATAAAAACAGCTTTGCTAAGACATGATTTACATACCAAACAATTCAAAATGTATAATTTGATAATTTTTACTACATTCACAAATACATATCTCACACTCAATTTTGGAACATTTTCATTGCCTCAAAAAAAAAAAAAAAAAAAAGAATTGAACCCTTTAGCTATTTTTGCCTTGCCCACAGAATTCAATTTCCCTCATGTATTTCTAAGCCACCGTAAATCTCTTTCATGTCCCTATAGATTTCTCTGTTATGGATAGTTCATATGAAAAGAATTGTATGAGGGTTTTTTGTGACTAGCCTTTTGCACTTAGTGTAATGATTTAAAGACTGATGTATGTTGTAGTATGTATCAGTTATTTAGTCCTTTATATGGCTATTATGCCATGATATAGACTATTGTCTATCCATTTTTTCAGTTTATAAAAATTTGGGTTTTCAATTTTTAGGATATTATGAAAAATGCTGCCATAAAATTATATTTCAGTACATTACTAACATCATAATTAGTATTGTTGTTATTTTTGTGATGCTGGGGACTAAACCCAGAGCCTTGTACATGTTGGCAAGTGCTCTGCTGCTGAGCTAAATCCTCAGGCCATATTTCAGTGCTTTTTTTGTTTTTGTTTTTGATTTTTTTTTGGTCACAGGGTCTCATTATGTAGTCTATGCTGGCCTTGAACTCACAATTCTGCCTCAGCCTCTTGAATCTTGGAATTAGATACATGTACTGTCATGCCTCGCCTCATATTTCAGTGCTTTCGATGGCACATTTCCCATTGTTCTTTAAAGAAGGGACCTTGTATTTCTCACTGATTCTCACAGATTATTTCCCCATCTCTGGTTTCAATTTATTTAATTCCAGAACTATTTGTTAGGTATCTAGTCTCTCTACAACATCATAGCAGACACGACTTATGGAGACAATTCCTGTCTTTAAATAGTCTACAGAGTGGTGAGTGAGTATAAATCAAATACATATCACAATTGGATTTTTTTTTTGTCTTTTTCATTTTTATCGGTGCCAGGGATTGAACTCACAATCGCCTGCTTGCAAGGCAGGTGCTTATGCCGCTGAGCTAAATCCCCAGCCCCTCACAATTGGATTTTTAACTTTAAAGAAAAACAATATTAAAAATTTTACTAGAGGCTGAATATTTACCTCAGTGGCATAACTGCCTGCCTGACAAGCTTGAGGTCATGAGCTCAAAACCTAGTACCAAAAAAAAAAAAAACTACTTAACACTCAAACACTTCAATACATAGAGTATCATTAAACTTGGACATGGAATTCTCTATGGAGAATTATGCTTTAACTTTTGGAATCGCCACTGACCAATTTCACTAAAATACTGATTCCCTAGGAGCTCTTGAACACTAGTAATTTTTCTCTGAAATAAAGAGAAAACAACAGACATGCTGATAACAACCAGCAAAAACCAGCCTCTGAAGCTGCCAGGTACCTCTGCCCAGTAAAGAAAAGAAATAAAATATTTATTTTCTGTTAAAAGCCATTATAGTGACTTAATTTGATTTTTACTTTCTGTTGTGACTGTTAGTCATTAAAGTAAATCACAGTTGACTAATAAGTAGTTCAAATGAAATAAAAAGTAGGATATCAATTGAATATGACTCTAGGGCTTCAGTAAAGATAAGCCTGAAAGCCTCCTTTAGTATTTTAAAATTGGGTGAATGGGGACTGACTAGGGAAGGGTCTTCTCCAAGACAACCTTGAGTATGATTTCTGGGTTTCCAGCTATTATAGAAAAAGTAAATAAATTTATGAAAAAGAAACAGTTGGGGGCTAGGGATTCAGCTCAGCGGCATAAGTGCCTGCCTTGCAAGTGTGTGGTCGTGAATTCGATCTCCAGTACCAATAAAAAAGAGAAAGACAAAAAAAAAAAAAAAAAGCAACAGTCTACTTTGGCTTTATATTTTAACTTCTATGGGTATATGAATACTAGTGAAAAAGCATGGGAAAAATGAGACTGTTACAAAAGGATATGTTGTTCACCTAAATTGTTGATTTATTACCTATTATATCGTGAGTCTGCTTTATGACAGCACAGATAGGAAAAAGACATAACCTATTATTCTCAAGGAGTTCAGACTAAAAGAAAGAAGCAGATAATTAAATATTTAACACAGGGTAAACAAAACGAGACACTCAAGAACTTCTCAGGCACTAATGAGATTAAAGCCTAGGATGTTTGAATGGGCCTTTGACAGATGAGGATGAGGTCACCACATAAATAAGGAAAGGAAATTTGTCCAGCTTAGGGAAAAGCACACAGAAAATCCAGGGCTTAATGATATGCGATATATATATATATATAACACAGCCATACAGAATGATAAATTTAAGTCATTTTTAGGAAAACGGATGCACTTTGAGACCATAAGTGAAATAGATCAGATACATAGGTGTAAATTTCACATTTCTTTCATACAAGGAACCCAAAATATAAATAAAGAACAAAATAAAATATATATAAACATGAAATACGGAGAAAAATCTTTTGCAAATGGGGAGAGGATCTAGACATGGAGAGACGACAAGAGAAAGTAAAAAGCTCTGAGAAATGTTATGTACATGCACCAATTCCCCATGATGAATGTAATCACTATGTATAGCAAACATGTACTAGTAAACATTAAAAAATACTCAGGGCCATGTAAAGGCATGTTTTATTTGGCTTAGGTGATCAGACTAGTGAGCATGAGAATGGGATGCGTAACAGGGGGAACAGGAGATAGCAGCCCAGGAAAAAAAGTTCTAACCTTAGGGTCAGGAATATCCCTTTTGTCCTGTGGAGTCAGGAATATTTAAGGGGAATAATGACATGATCGAATGCATATGTTAGAAACACAACTTTGGACTGGAAGGAAAAAGAATCCTTCAAGGGAAAAGACAAAACATAGGCTCAGGAACCAGTTAGAAGACAAAGTAGCAAAAGATGTGATCTGAGAGACATTTCAAAGTAGAATTTTAAAAGATGTAGAGATCAGTTGTTAGTCAAATACAAGCTGTATCATAGGACCTACCTAAAATTCACTCCCATAAGAGAAGTTTACAATCAAGTTGAGAAGACAAAATGATTGCCGAGAGAGAGAGAGAGAAGCTTAAACTATAAATAACAGGAGTCCTCTTTCAACTTTTTGCTGCAGAATGAATTGAAAAATGTAACTTTATAACTTCCATAACTAGCTATTAATAGTAGAATAGTTCTCTGAGCAATTCTTTAAAGTAGTACAAAATCCTAAGTTAAAATTGAGTGCAATGATCCTTCCAGTGCCTTCTGGAAATTAATTTGTATGAAAAATCCTGTTATAATTTCTAAACGTGCTCTTTGCTTTTATAGAGCTTTGCCATTTATCTTCCTTTATTTTTATTTTTAGTTTTTGAGCCAGGGTCTCACTATGTAGTTCATCTTCACTTTAAACTAAATATATAGCCCAGGTTGGCCTGGAACTTGTAGCGATTCTCTTCCCTCAGCCTCCTGCATGTTGAGATTACAGGAGGCTTACCTTACACACAACTAAAAATTTAAGTTATATAAAATATAGCTTTAAAAAGTTTTATGGATAATGGAGATAGACTGCTCTCTCTGTCTCTGTCTCTCTCTCATTTTGTGGTGCTGGGGATCAAACCAATGATGTTGTACATGTTAGCCAAGCACTCTCCCACTAAGCTACATTCCAGGGCTCTGCTTCAGCATTCTTGTAGCGGGTTTCCTTTCTCCTTTGTTTCCATGCTTTTTATTATCCAATCAGTATTTCATATTAATGTATTGAAATATCAGCTGCATAGTATTTAACTTGTAGGTTTATCACTGTTTATCTAACCAGTTCTCTATGAATGTATTTTCTCAGTGAAGGAATGGAGAGATTTTGCTTCCTCACCAGAGTGGACAGTTGGTATTATCTGCAATAATAGTGGTGTTGAGGGACATATGTTATTGGCAGCTAGTAAACAAAGGCCAGGGATACAGTAAGGCATCCTACAATGCATAGGACAATTAAACAATAAAGAATTATCTGATCTAAAGTGTCAATTAGTGTTGAGAGTAACATCTATTGGTAGACAGATAGGCTATTTCCAATCTTTGGCTAATATAAACAATGCTTCAACAAACATTCTTACACTTTTGTCACTTTGTATAAATGTATTTTAGGGTAATTATTAGAAGTGAGATTGCCAAGTTGAAAAATAAGTGTGCAATAATATTCATCAAATGACACCCATAAGGGTGTAAGTTTTGCACTTTTAATAGTAGTTTATACATTTTAAAAAGTAGTTTATTTTTACAGTTTCCTTAACAAAGTATATAGTAACACTTTTATTTTTCAGTTATCTGAGAAGAGCAAGATATTATTTAAGATTGTTTTAATTTGCAATAATTTTATGATAACATCTTTTCATATGGTGAATGGCCATTTGGATTTTATTTTCAGTTGCCTTTCTAAGATAGTGATCACAACGCTGGATGCAATCTATACTAAGCAATATATATATATATATATATATTTTTTTTTTTTTTTGCCTTTTTCCTTTTTATCGGTACCGGGGATCGAATTCATGACTGCCTGCTTGCAAGGCAGGTGTTTATGCCGCTGAGCTAAATCCCCAGCCCCCAAGCAATATTTTTTAAATTTGAAAATTTAAAAATTTAAGAAGTCTATATTGCAAGCCAATGTTTCAGAAAGAGGATTATCAAAAGGCAGGGAAACTGGCAAGCCCCAAGTCTAAACAGACTGAAAAGGGTTTGAGTCAAAATAAGGCGCTAAATCTAGAATCTGCCAAAGTAGTTAGAGTTGTAATAAAAATATATTGGGTATAAAAGCTAACAGTATGTGAGATGAGTAACAGCAGCAGCTAGTTTACAAGGAACAAAGGTTAAAGAGATACCTGGGCTAAATTGGTTACTTCATACAATTTTGTTCTATTCATATAGCACTTAACTTGTATTGTAATTGTTCATTTACCTTTTTCTTCACTTAACATGGAAGGTAGATCTACAAAGGCTTTTTGACTTGTGTCTTCAGCTTCATGTACTGTGCCTAGCACTGAATTAACCTTTGTTAGAGGAAAGAAGGAAATATATATATAATATATAATATACATTATGTTGTCTAGGCTAGATTTAAACTCATGCACCCAAGCACTCACCCCATCTTAGCTTCCTAAATAGCTAGGACCATAGATGTATATACTACCATGATGTTCAATTAGATACATATTGGTAGTGAGATTATTTTGAAATTATGAACCTTTTCCAGAGAATTTCTTTTTGTCTTTACTTCTAGTTTCATGGAGCAATTTATTAGTGTTTTCCAAAATAAGTATTAGAAAAAAAAAATACAAATATATTTAATCCCACATCTATTGTTTCCTATATCTAATTTAGATAATCTATGGATGCTGTTTTAGTCACCTTGCCATCTCTGGGCAAAATACCTGACATGCACAATTTAAAGAAGGAGGAGTTTATTTTGGCTAATGGTTTCAGAGGTTTCAGTCCACAGTTAGCTGACTCCAAGGCAGAAATAGCATGGTGGAAGGGCCTGGTGGAGGAATGCTAACAATTGTATTGAACAATTACAATACAAGCTAAGTGCTATATGAATAGAACAAAATTGTATGAAGTAACCAATTTAGCCCAGGTATCTCTTTAACCTTTGTTCCTTGTAAACTAGCTGCTGCTGTTACTCATCTCACATACTGTTAGCTTTTATACCAATATATTTTTATTACAACTCTACCCACAGCCCTGAAACAGAGAGAGAGAAAACAAGAGAGCCAAAGTGAGAGATATATCATCCAGACATATGCTCCCTACCATCACTTCCTCCAACTAGACCCCACCTCCTAACAACCCACTCAGTTGCTGATCATTGGGTCCATTGATGAGTATGGTGACTCCATGATCCAATCATTTTCTGAAAGTTCCACCTCTGACCACATGAGTCTTTTGAGGGACATTCAAGATCTAAATCGTAACAGACATCATATTCTTTTCTCCTTGTTTTTTTTTTTGAGACAAGGTTTCATTATGTAGTTCAGATTAGCCTTGAACTTGTTTTGTAGTCCAGGCTGGCCTCGAACTCACAGATAACTTCCTGGCTTAGCCTCTTGAGTGCTGGGATCACAGGTGTGTGCCACTATCCCTGGCACATGTCTTTCTTTTACGAGAAGCATTTTATATGAGTGTAAGTGTACCAAATGTCAATCTTTATGTGTATTATAAGTAAATTTTATTTTTTGCATTATAACTTTTTGTATTTTTCTTGAAATAAAATAAAAACTTTGTAATCACAAAAAATATGTTGTGAAGACAGTTATTGGCTTGTACATTGTTTTTGGTTTTGAAAATAGAGGAAAAATTAATGTCATAATGAACTGGTGTTTGCTAACAAAGAGAGCCTTTTACAAAAGATCTTTAGAAATAAAAGAAAAACCAAAGTCAAAGAAAAAGTCTTGCCATAGATTTAAAGATCCCAAGGGATTCAAAACCTGCTAAACAGGGTGATCATTGTCTGTAAAATACTAAATATTTTGAGTGGATAAAAGCATTCACCTATAAGCTGATGGCCTAAAGGCAGTTGTGAATTTTTTTTTCTTTTTCTTTTTCTTTTTTAACCATGACTGTGTCTTCTAAGAGTTGTGAATTTTTAACCTTAAAAAAATTTCTCATGTTACAGCAACTGAGATTCTGAAAAAAAATACAGAAAAGATTATGTTTCACTCTCTTTATTTGCATGGATTATTAAAGAAATCCACCCTCTGTTTATAGCTATAAATATGTACTTATTGTATTCATACATCTCAAGTTCAAGCGACCACTCTTGTCACCACCTTACATGGATAATGTTCATCCCCAGAGCTATTGGTTCCAGTGCATTGTTTTGACATTTTACACTACAGATGCCTCAAATATAAGGAAAAACCACAGCAACTGGTCCTTTAAAATAAAATTCAGACCAATAATTGTCATACTATTGTGAAATCTAATATACTGCTCACACTGAGTTCACTGCAGAGTCCAAGTGAAAACTTGGGAAAATAAGAATAAAATCTGTGCATAATTTATCATCCTTCATTTAACAAAAATAGCCTCAGCTGAGACTACAGAGTCCAACTTAGGAAAGTTACAAAGAAGTATATTTTCCCAAGCTCGTCAACTCTGGTTACTGACTGATATTTAAGTGTTCCTTTTCCACTTCTATGCTGTTTTTCTTATCACAATGTAGTATAATTTGTTTAAATTTCTTTTCAAAAGCTGAGGTATCAAAAACAAAATAATTTTAAAGCAAAATCTTCTTGGTAGTATAGATTCAAACTAAATAAATATGAGACAGAAGTTATTTACATTGAGGTAGTGGGAATTGTGCCTGTGCTGGTATCCTGTTGACACAGAACTGGGTACCTCTCAGATGCTCTTCACCCCACATCCTGAACCAAAAAACCCATCATCTTAGACTTCCTATTCTTCCTATTTCCCTACACCAGGATCCTGAGATTATAGTGATGTGTCACTACATCAAGTTAAACAAATATTTATTGATAATCTGTGTGATAGAGCCTTATTCTAGACAATAGAGATACACAAAACAGTCTTGACTCTGGTAAGGCTTATAAGGAAGATGGGTAATAAGGAAGATGGATAATAATATTATTTATTTTATCCTAATGCCAGATATTATTTAACTTATTCTTACAAAGAATCTGGTAGCATTGTTATCTGTAATTAACAGTAGATGAAACAGAGCCTTAAAAATGTCAGTTCAGTTTTTGTAACAAAATATCTCAAAATTTACTCACTTAAAACAACAACAATCACTCATTTGGTCATAATTCTCCATGTGCTAGGAATTCTGAGTGGAATTACGTTAAATGAATGGATCATTTTAAAATTTTTGCTTTGTTTTTGTTTTTTTTTGTACCAGGAATTGAATTCATGACTGTGTGCTTGCAAGGCAGGTGCTTATGCTTCTGAGCTAAATCCCCAGCCCTAGATCATTTTTTAAAAATATGCCCATTTAATCAACTTAGTTATATTGTTTTATGAACAAAAAAAGTCATCTTCTGGTGTCTTTTTTGATTTCTTTTTTTCCCCCTTGGTTAGATTGATTTCCAGGCCTTTTTTAATTGATGATATTGTGAGTAGAACTGTTTTATTGATTTCTTGCTCAGCTAGTTCATCATTGGTATACAGAAAAGTATTGGATTTTTTAGTGTTTATTTTATATCCTAAGAAGTTTTAAATTGAAATGAACTCCAACTTACTGATATTTTTATTCATGGATTGTGGTTTTGGTACTGCATTTAAAAACTCATCGCTAAACTTGCCACATAGATTTTTCTTCTTTGTCTCCTGGAAATTTTAGTTTTAAATTTTATACTTCTGTCTACACTAAATATCATTGTTAAATAACTTGATGAGTGCTAATAACAATAGAAATGAAACAGAAGATGTTGGATAGGAAGAAAATTACTAGTTCTATAAATTGTGAAAGCATCAGGATAAATTTACATTTAATCTTAGCCAAAGGCCAGGAAACTTTAATAGTTAAAGTGTATTTGGAACTAACTCAAAGAAGTAAGTTGTCTTTAAAAAATAGCTGAGAAGTGTTGGGGATTTAGCTCAGTGACACAAGCACTTGCCTGGCAAGAATGAGATTCTGAATTTGATCTCCAGTTCAAGAAGAAAAAGAGAAGAAGAAGAAGAAGAAGAAGAAGAAGAAGAAGAAGAAGAAGAAGAAGAAGAAGAAGAAGAAGAAGAAGAAGAAGAAGAAGAAATAGCTTAGACTGGCAGCTGATCTGAAGGGCAAGAATTAGGGTAGACCAGTAGGCCAGCAGACAGAAGGATCTGGTTCATTAATCAGGGGTAGTCCAGTACCCTGGAGAGCTCCCAAGAATGTTTGTTTTGACAACCTCGAATTTTCCAAGTGCCTCAGCTGCCAAAATCTAAATTCTTTTCATGGTTTTGAGAAACTTTCATATTCACATTACATGCATTTTAAATAACTCGAAAAATATTACAATAGTATAAACGAGACAGAAGAAGAACACTAAGAAAATAAAATGCTATCATTGTTAACTGGTGAAAAGATATCCATAAATGGACCATATTTATTTGTTCCTATCTCCCTTTATTGATGACCCCTCAAATGCTCTAGGTTTATGCGTACTTTTTTTTTGGTACCAGGTATTGAACTCATGGCCTTGCGCTTACCAGGCAAGCACTTGATCTACTGAGCTAAGTTCCTGGCTAATATGTACATTTTGTATAATTAAAATTTAATACTTCCAGGTACAGTGGCACATGTCTAACTCTAGCTACTCAAGAGGCAGGAGAATCACAAAGTTCAAGACCAGTTTGGGCAATTGAACGAGACCCCGTCTCAAACAAAGGGATGGGAGTGTAACTCAATTATAGAGCAGTCTTGGTTTCAATTCCCAGTGCTGTCCCTTAAATAATACTCAATTAAACATATAATTATGCAATTAAATACATTATTTCATTAGTAGTTAGTATTTATGTCAACCCTTTGTCTCTGGCAGGAGAGACAGGAAAGATGAGTAGTCAATCAAACCAGACTGGAGTTCCAAATCTTGAGTAGGTATGTAGTTTTCTATTTTATACCAGAATTCTTCTATATTTTGGGAGTACTGGGATTGAACCAGGAGCACTCCATTACTGTGTTACATCCCCAATCACTTATATTTTTACTTAATTTAACTACACAATTCATTCATTTATTTATTTATTTTTGGTACTGGGGATTGAACCCTGAATCATTGCACTGGGATATATTCTCTGCTCTTTTTTATTTTTTATTTTGAGATGAAGTCCCACTAAGTCATTAAGTTGCCCACACTAGGCTCAAACTTGTGGTCCTTTTATATTGCTGGTAGTATAAGCATAAGCCACTATGCTTCGCTCTTTATTTTTTGTGGGAGAGTAACCTCTCCCCAAAATGGGAATTTAACCCATAGCCTTTCCACTGAGCTAAATCTCTAATCTTTCATTTTTTTTATGAGAATGGGTCTCACTAAATGACTGAGTTTTCCAGGCTGTACTAGAACTTGTGATTCTCCTGCCTCAGACTCCCAGAAAACTGAGATCACATGTACGCACCACCATGTTTGGCTCTTATTTTGAGACAGGATCTTGCTAAGTTTCCCAAGCAGGTCTCAAATTTTTGATTCTCCTCCCTCAGCTTCCCTCAGTGTAGGGATTACAAGCATGACTCACCAAATTCAGTTGTTCCTCTCCTTTCTTGAACTCCAAATGCATTGCAGTCACAATGGCCTCTTTATTTGCAATATTTCTTTTCTTGAATTCAATTTCTGCATAATGTCCAAGAAATATTTCTATGAGGTGAATTTATTTTAAAGTTTCTTACTATTTCCTATTTCTATTAGTGGTTAAAGAGAAACCTCCCAAGTCAGACAAAATTAGATTCAAATCTTCACTTACTTTTGTGTGATTTTGGACAATTTCCTTATGTTTTCTGTATTTCAGTTGCTTTTTTTGTGAAATAAGAGCTAATGATATCTTCACAAAGCTTCTGGGAAAATCAAACAAAGCAACATGTAAAATACATATAGCTGGTATGCAACAAACATTTAAATGAAGGTTATCATTATTATTATTACTATTATCTTTAGAGAAGTTCAAATTTCACTGCATGTTAGCAGACTCAAAGGAGTTTTAGTAGCTCAAAATAGCAACATATTCTTTGGGGCAAAAATCTTCACTACAACTTTAATTATGTGCTTCTTGGTGTGGCAGTTAATAAAAGACTACTATAGTCATAGGGATTGATATTGATACAATTTTTGTTGAATATGATGTCTCACACTCTTAGCTATAGTACTTGGTCCCTGCTTAACTATTAAAAAGATCATGATTGGTTTAGTGAAGACACTGGAAAGCATCATGTAGGAGATTAAACATCATGGGAAAATTAAAGTGATTACAATCACGACTGACCAAGGTAGTAGCAAAAAGAGAGGATTTGCTTTCAGAACTTTTGATGACCATGATTCTGTGAATGAGATTATCATTCAGAAATACTGTACTATGAATAGCTACCAAGCTGAAGTGAGAAACACCTCACAGCAAGCAAGAAGTGATTAGTGTTTTGTCTAGTCAAAGAATTCATAGTAGTTTTGCAAACTTTGATGGTGACTGTAGAGGCAATGACAACCTTGGTTATGAAGGAAACATCAACATTAGGACAAGTGGTGGTGATTATGGTGGCAGCATGGACAGCTACAATGGATTTGGTAACAGTGGAAGCAATTTTGGAGGAGTAGATGCTACAGTGGCAATCACAACCATCAATCTTCAAATTTTGGATCTGTGAAGAGAGCAAACATTGAAAGCAGAACCTCTGGCCTCTATGGTGATACAGGCCAATACTTTGCCAAACCATAAAACCAAGATGGTTATAGTGGTTCCAGCAACAGCAGAAGCTATGGCAGTGACAGAATATTTTAGTTACTGCCAGGAAACAAAGTTTAGCACAGCAAGTCAAAGTAACAGAGAAGCTTCAGGTTACAACAGATTTCTGAATTCAGCCAAGCACAGTGGTGGGGCTAAGACGCTGCAAAATAGACATGCTATGAACAATACTCAAGTATGGGCAAAAGAAATTGCTGAGGACTGTATTTGTGAATAACTGTGTAACAGGTTATTTTAGTTTCTATTCTGTGGAAAGTGTAAAGTATTCTAACAAAGGATTTTTAATGTAGATTATTTTTTACACCAAGGAAGTTAATTGGTAAATGTAACAGTATAATTGTGACACTGAATAAATGTGTCTTTATGGAGGGGGAAGAGTTATTACAGGACCGTTATAACTGATTGCTGTTAGGAGATGTGGCCTTACTGAAGGTACATCACTGTGAGTATGATCTGGAAGGCTTTATCTCTTTTCCTGGCTACCCTCTTTATTCTCACTGCTTCCTGGTCCTTGTGAAGTGAGTAGTTATTACTCTGCCCATGTCCTTGTGCCATGCCATCTTGCCTTGGAACCACCTAACTATGGACCACCCACACACAATGTGGTGAGATTAAGACTCTAATGGAGAGAGCACAGGTATGGATTCACTAATGATAGAGAAGTTGCTGTGATGATCCACCAACAAAACTTTCTGGAAACTTGTCCTCTGGAACTTGCCCTGCCCTCAAGAGTACCAGAAAAGGCTCTTTATAGGGAAGTAATTTATGAGAGACACTCTTTGAAAATACTGTTTGAGGAGCGTGACAACTGCTAGTGTTGTAGACCACTGTGTGCTGCAGGAGCTGGGTACTGGAGAAGCCACCTGTGCTGGAGGGTTCTGATGCTGGAAAAACTGTCCATATTACAGGGGCTGGTTCTTGAGGAAGCTTCACATGCTACAAGATCTGAGCTCTGGGGAAGCTGTGCATACTGCAAAAGCTTGCTGAAACAGTACACTGAAACCAGGAGGAAACACTTTTCATATTTTAGTATATATGCTGCTGAAGTGAGCACTGGAACCTCTCATATATGCTGCATGGAAACTCCAGCATTCTCCTTTGACAAAGCTTAACATCCTGTTAGCTTAGGATGTTATGGAAAAAATATTTAAAGGGCCCATTTCCATTTTCACAGACCAAGTAATGAAAGGTGAATTTGGAAGTGATAAACAAGAAGTTTAAATTTTCTTTGTTTTTTTTTGTTTTTTTTTTTTTTTTGTCTTTTTCATTTTTACCGGTACCAGGGATCGAACTCACGACCGCCTGCTTGCAAGGCAGGTGCTTATGCCGCTGAGCTAAATCCCCAGCCCCAAGTTTAAATTTTCTACAAAAATTTTTTACAACAAATTAGTGGGGTTAGAAGCAGAGTTCATGTCATATATGAATACTTGTAATCTTTTTCATTTCATTATTTTTTCATTAAATGTTTCAGATATCCCTTTCAGACATCTGAAAACAGACTTAATAGGGACACAAAATATCTTTGACCTCTCTAACTTATCCGATTATTTGCATTGCTAATATTTATTTATTTATTTTTGGTAGTGGGTATTGAACTCACGACCTCGCTGCATTTCTATTTATACACAGTGAAAAATGTTAAACCTTCTACCACTTTTCTACAAAAGAGTAACAGTAATAATTGGAAGCTTGCCTGTTTTAAACACAGAATTTATAACATTTGTCACGACATTTCAATAGCAAAATTTGAAAATTACCTAATAATTTAAATATTCTGTTTATGGTAGTTCAACGTTATCACTGAGTTCTGTTACATATTATTATACCTAGACGGCACCAGTCAAAATACAAAAAAAAAAAAAAAATACTGCAGGTAGACAACTCCATATTATAATGGCCTAATACAATAATAGTTTATTTTTCCAATTGAATATTTGCATGCTAAAAGATGACTATAAATCCCTATCTTCTATATACAAAAATTAACTCAAACCTGGATCAAATGTAGCAGTTAAAACCTAAAAAATTTCTAGAAGAAAGCTTAATAAAAATAGGTGAATATCAGTCAAAAAATGGGCAAAAAGAGCTGATGTGGAATATACCTGTTAATTCTAGCATTTAAGAGGTTGAGGCTAGGGCTAAGGATTTAACTCAGCTGCGTAAGCGCCTGCCTTGCAAGTGCACAGTCATGAGTTCAATCTCTGGTACCAAAAAACAAAACAAAATAAAGCAGGTCGATGCCAGACCTTGACTATGTAACAAGACAAAACAATAATGACAAAACAACATAAATAAAATATTTTAATAGATACTTCACCAAACAAGATATATGAATAGCTAACAAGCACATGAAAAGATTCACATCATCAGCCATTAGGGAAATGCAAACTGAAACCACAGTGAGAAACCAATTTACTCCTACTACAATGAATAGTATCAGAAAAAGAAAATAACAACTAATGGCAGTGATGTGGAAAAATTGGACCTTTAACACATTGCTCAGACTTTGGAACAACTGTTAAAAATATAAATATAAACTTACCATGAAACTCAGCTATTCTACTCCTAGAAACATACTTAAGACATAAACAAATGTTTACACAAAGACTTGTACATAAATGTTCATACAAACTTACTCTTGGGGCTAGGGATTTAGCTCTGCGGCATAAGCGCCTGCTTTGCAAGCAGGCAGTCATGAGTTCGATCCCCGGTACCGATAAAAAAGGAAAAAGACCAAAAACAACTTACTCTTTTTTTTTCTCTCATGACCTTGCACTTGCCGGGCAGGTGCTTATGCTGCAGAGCTAAATCCCCCACCCTAGATTTCTTCTTTTTTTTGTCTTTTTCCTTTTTATTGGTACTGGGGATCGAACCCACGACTGCCTGCTTGCAAGGCAGGCAGTTATGCCGCTGAGCTAAATCCCCAGCCCCACCTAGACTTCTTCTTAATAGCTAAAAAATGGAAATACTTCAAATTTCATCCACCAGATCGATGAATAAGATGTGGTACATTCATATATGGAGCTGTCATCAACAATCAGAAGAAAGGAATTACTGACTGGTACAACATGAAAAGACCTTAAAATATGATGAGTAAAAGAACCTAGATTCAAAGACTACACAATGTATAAGTTCATTTATATAAAATTGTCAGAAAAGGCAAAACTATAGAAACAAATAGCAGAGTAGGAGCAAATAGTTATAGTGGATTTGGGGATGGGATGATGGAAATATTCTCAAAGACGATTGTGTTAATGGTCAAATAACACTAGTCTTTGTTTATAATACTCATTTAGGGACCTAAAGTGACAGATAATCTCAGCAGAAGCTTCCAAAGAACACTAGAGCAGTGGATAAAGAGATGTGTCTCTACTTCTTGAAGATTCTCCTAGGAAGTGATTTATATCACTTCTTTCCCCATTTTGTGGGTTTAAAGTAAGTCACATGACCATGTTTAATTTCGAGGGTACAAGAGTATACTTTCATTATATGTCTAGATGGGGAAAAATAGAATATTTTTAATGATATTAATGATCACAGAAATAGATAACAATAAGGGCACACTTTTTAGATAGTATAATTGACTGAATTTGTGAAGGCATTTTTATGATTAAAGCCAATAAGTGAAAATTATAGGAAGGTGTATATATATATATATATATATATGGAAGAATTATCTAATTATGGTGATCTACCCTTATCTTCAGTTTGGCTTTCTGATATTTCAATTACCTATATTGAACCATGATCTGAAAATATTAAATGAAAAATTCCAGAAATAAACAGTTCATAATTTTTAAATTGCATACCATCTTTAGTAGCATTATGAAATCTCATGTCCTGCTCTGTCCTATATGAGACCTGAGTCAAGCCATTATGCAGCAGGTCTGCAGTGTATACACTACTTGCTTGTTAGTCACTTAGTGTTACAGTCATCAGATTGGTAGTCATGCTGTTGTATAATGGCTCCAAGGTGCAAGTGTGGTGATGACTGCAATTTGGATAAAACAAAAAGGAGCCGTGAAGTGCTTCCAGTGAAAAAGTGAATGCTTTCAATTTAATAAGGAAAGAAATAAAAGCTGAGACTGTTAAGGTCTACACGAAAATATTTTGAGAACGGATAGGCAAGGAGGGAAGAAAAGGGAAGGAGACCAAATTCATTATTATAATACGTTTTTATAATGATTTTATTTTGATGATTAGTTATTAATCTCTTACTGGGCTCAATAAATAAACTTTATCAGTTATGTACCTACAGAAAAAAATACTATAGATAGGGTTCAGTACTATAGGAGGCTTCAGGTATTCACTAAAGGCTTGGAAGACACCCTAGAGAAATGGATGTGTTAGTGTTTTTGAGATTAAAATGACTGCCTCTGACCTACTGAAATCATCGAACATGTTGAAGCTGAGCCTTGATCACTTGACACAAATCACTTGATCACTTGACACACATTGGCCTGTGTAGACCAAATGTACTCTTATAGGGAGGTTCTATGATGAGGCATATTTAGAAAGCAAAGATACCGATTTATTCAGTTCTGCATTGTATGTCCTTTTTTGTTTTTGTATGTCTTTTTTGATCGAACTCATGACCTCATGCTTGCCAGGCAGGCGCTTAAGCCACTGAGCTAAATCCCCAGCCCTGTATGTTTTTTTTTTAAATTTGTTTTTAAATTTTTTTTGTCTTTTTCCTTTTTATCGGTACTGGGGATCGAACTCATGACTGCCTGCTTGCAAGGCAGGCGCTTATGCCGCTGAGCGAAATCCCCAGCCCCTGTATGTCTTTTTTTAATTGAAATTTTTCCTCCATCGATGAAGGAAGGGTATTAAAGATAAATTCATTATGAAACTATAGACCTATAGCTGGGTGTGGTGGCTCATGCCTGTAATCCCAGCACTCGGGAGGCTGAGGCAGGAGATCACTGCAAGTTCGAGACCAGCGTGGGCTACAAAGCGAGCTCAAGGCCAGCCTGAACTGCATAGCGAGACCCTGTCTCAAAACGACAAAAAACAAAAAACAAAACAAAACAAAAAAACAAAAAACAAAACAAACAAACAAAAAAACAAACTATAGACGGGATTTAGCTCAGCGGCCTAAGTTCCTGCCTAGCAAGCGCGAGGTCATGACTTCAATCTCTAGAGTTGAAGTAAGCTTTGAAAGGCCACAAATATGGTGAGGCTAAAGTAAGAAGGCAGATTTAAATGATTAGTACCATTATTCAGGAAAAGCAGAGTGGAAAGGTATTACTAAGGCATTTCAAATGTTGACTGGTACAGGTATATTGAATGATACCGGACAAAAAATATGCTTATTTGCTGAATTCTGAGACTACAGATTATGGAGAATATGAAATATGGGCAAAAGTAGCATTGGTCCCAAAAGGTACTTTTTCATAAAGAAAACCTCTCCATTCTATTCATTATCCCCGTGGGAACAATATGGGACAAAAATTTAAAATGTTCTGACAGACTTACAAAGGTATTACACTTTATGGAGAAGACTACATGTACTCAAAAGTAAACCAAAGAGACAAGCATGCCCTCTCAGTTTGTCAGTTAGAATCCCTGTCGGTAGCAGGCTAAGGGTTTGCCTTCCTATGAAAGTTCTGTATTAACAAAGAAAAAAAAAAAAAAAACAAAAAACTTCACACCTGATTCTCCGGTTTCATTATCATTAGGAAAGACTGGAATCAGGTAAACGTAAAAAAACATCTTTCACTGTGTGCGTCTATGGTGATGAAAACCTTCCATACAAAGCTGATCCTGATAACGAGTGAGTTTGGGAGGCATTGCCTGAACAAAATTTATTTTGGCAGCCTGGGTCTACCCGCTTAAGAGTTTTAACAGCAGGCCTCAAGATAAAGGAATAAGAAATTACGCTTTAGCCAAGATTTCTCCACAAGGAAATCCGCCCAGGAATATGTACAGAGCGCTGTCTCATTTCTTAGCGAACAAAACATGCACACAAAGTCGGCCACCGCATCTCCTTTAATAATAGAAACAGCGTACCACAGGAAACATCCCGCAGCGCCGCGCTCACTATTGTGTTAGCACCGGCAGCGGAAGGACTTAGTCACACCGCAATGTTAAAGAGTCCTTCTTTGTTCAGTCCAGGCCGGAGACGCAGGACGCGGTGTTCCTCCGCGCTCGCCGGCAGTCCCCGCCTCCCCGCGGCCCTGGAGAGCTGCCATTCGGCCGTGGAGTCGTTCCGCGCTCCCAGAATGCACCGGCAGTCCGCGGGAAACCAAAATGGCGAAGGGCTGTAGCGAAGTGGGCAGTGTTTGAGGCTGGTGTAAGAACGCTCACTCTACCCCCTAACCCTCGTCCCCAAGGACCTCGGCTTGTGCGTGCGTATGTGCGGGGTTCCCGGTGGGGCGGGTGCCCAGTAAGTGCTCGGAGTCGCAGGGGAAGCGCCCACAGGGACGTGATTGGTTATTTTTTTTCCTGTATGAAGCGGTTGGCACCACTGAAGTGACCGAATGAGGTGAGAGACCTTGGCCTGGGAACGGCTCTTCCGGAGAAGGTGGGGGTGGAGGGTGGAGAAAGAAAGGAAGCAAATATAAAAGGGAAAGATGGAGGATTGAGGTTGGGGGTGGGGGCTCCCGTGTGTGTGTATGTTGAAAGGAATGGATTGAAAGTAGTTGAATGCTGGAGAAAATCGGGACTAAAGAAACGAGCAGGGTTTATAGTGTAGTCTGTTGGAGGAACAAGATGCATCGTTGAGACAGGGAAGCTGTGTTTGGAGGGCAGGAAGGAGCCTGGGGGCGGGAGACGGTTGGAGGGGCAGGATGAACCTGGTGACGAGTGGGTGGGGGAACGGAGGGAGGAGCCGTTAGGAAATGGGGGCCGAACTAGATTTGGGGAGCCAAATAGTGGGGCTGCCTGGGACCTAAGGGGGCGCTAAGGGAAGTACAGCTTGGAACCTGAGGGCGATAGAATTGTGTGGAATTGAAGTGAAGGGGGACTGTTGGAGGGGCCCAATGAGGATGAGGGAACACTGAAGTGGGGCCTGGAACCTGTCCTGAAAGCTTAAAGGGAAGAGGTGAGAGGGAAAATGAGATGGGAGAGAGGTACATTATATTTGGAGTGCATCGAAAATCTGAGGCATTTTTTTCAGTTTAGCAGATCTAATTCATTCCTGCGGAATGTAGATTTGTATTGCATTCGTTTTTTCAACTGAAATAATTAACGTTTAAGGGATTTTAAATAAATTTGCCCAGATTTCTTAACATAGTTGGGTTGCGCCAGAATACTTAACTGTTTTACAATCTGGTGTTCTCGGTTGTTAGAATTTGTCTTTGGAAGCAAGTAGCAGGAACAGATGGATTTATCGGGGTGATTTGGTGAACAGTGAGGGTTTGTGAACAATGAGAAAACGGTAATGGAATATTACTTTATTTTTTAAAGAATTTAACTGTGGATAACGGTAGAACTCATCTAATACAAATTCGAATATGAAAGTTTAAGTACCCTGTGTGTAACATACGGGAAAGCACCATGCGAGGTATACAGAGTTAGAAATATGTAAATAGTGGCTGATTTAATTTGACTCCAGATACCTAGTAGTAATAACTTTCTCCATCGATTCCTTGTGACCCTCCTGTGTAGTACCCTGACTACAGACTGGTTTCAATTTCAATGTTTTAAGTCTTCTCTTTAGAATTCCTTTTGAGTGTGGGCTGTGAATTTTAGAAATATTTACTGTAGACAAAATGTACTTAAAATTTTTAAGTAGTTTTTTCAGAAATTATTTAAATGGAGCTTTTAGTTTTAGGCAAGGAAAGAGTTGGTTTTAAATTTCTTACTATAAAGCATTCTTGTTGCTTTTGATGATGTTTCACGTCCAAGTATTTGATATAAAAGCTTGAGAGGCAAGGTGAAACTTTTTTGTGGTTGTTTTTGGGTTCTAAATGTAAAAATATATTTGAACTCAGTTTAGAATTTGCTCACTTTTTTTTTCTAAAGTGCTAAAAATGTCCAAAATATTTGAATTAAGAATGCACCTGTTTCCTGATACTGCATATTTATGTTAATGGTCATTAACGGGTTTATGTCTACCAGAATTAAGTATATATGGAATTTTCACTACATGTTTAGAAATAATCTAATTAAACTTTTTTCCCTTAGATGAAACAGATAGAATAACTTTTAAGTTATGTATGTTGTCTTAAAGCTTTATTCAGAAAAGAATTTTGTTCTGTATATTCTACTGTGTCATTAATTCTTAAATGTCATGGGTTATAAATAGACCTTTCCTTTAGATCTTTGTAAAACTAATTTGCCTTATTCATATTTCAGCATGATCTTTACATCTGATTTGAGGGTACTTGAAAATGCAGTAATAATTTGTTTTAGCACACAGGAAAATTTGCCTCTGAAGAGTTGCATAGCATCTCTAGGTTTGCGAATTTCTTTGTGAATGTTTCTTATGTATTGAAACAGTACTGTCCAATAGAACTTTATGCAATGATGATAGGTATCTAGTTCTACTTCATCCAGTAAATCAGTAGCCATGTGTAGATAGATAATTAGACCAAGGACTGAACTTACAATTCAATTCATTAAAACCCAAATTTATGTGCTTATAGTTGGAGTTAATTGTATTGGACAGCGCTGTATTCTTGCATTCATGTGTGTGTTAGAAGTTGTCACATCTATTATTCACAGAACTGAGGAAGTTCATATTTACTTTGTCCACTTTAACACCAAATA
Organism: Cavia porcellus; assembly: GCF_034190915.1. NCBI lineage: Eukaryota > Metazoa > Chordata > Mammalia > Rodentia > Caviidae > Cavia > Cavia porcellus. The sequence goes on from NW_026947484.1 coordinate 114,742,796, forward strand.
TTCTTCATTTTTGCTGCATAGCATGTCTTCAGTTGTTTCTGTTTTCATATAACCCCGAAAAAGAATAAGATGTAAGAGTCTGCTCTTGTGTCAGAAAACAAGATGATGGATGTTAGGAATGTTAAGTTTACTTTTTAAAAAATTATTTAAAAATTATATTTATACTTAAAAGTAAAACTTAAGGAAAATGTCAAACATATACATAGTGTACCAGAATAGTATAATGAACTTAAGTGTATCCTTGTTTCATCTATACCTTACCTATTCCCCATGCCATTATTTAAAATTTTAAGGTAAAGTTGACATATATGAAACTCTACAAATCTTAAACTATACAGCTTTTAGTAAGTTTTCTTTAGATAGAATTCACACATATTTGAATGTACATAATTCATTTGTACCCTTTAAAGGTGTACAGTTTAATAATTTTTAGTGTACCCACAGAGTTGTGCAATTACTATTATCGAATATGAGAACATTTTCATGTCAAAAAGAAAAATTTGTATTCACTAGCAGTCACTCATTCTCTTCCATGAGCCCCTGGTAACCACTAATCTTCCTGTGTGTGTAGATTTGTCCTTTCTGTTCATTTCATCTAAATGGGATCATTACAATATATGACCTTTTTTTTTGTCTGATTCCTTTTACTTACCATAATGCTTTCAAAGTTCATCCAAATTGTGATGTATGTTAATACTTCATTTCACTTGATGGGATACTCATTGTTTGTGAATTCATAGTTGATGGAACATTTAAGTTGTTAGTTTCTTTTTTGTTTGGTCATGGCAACTGAGCCTAGTACCTTAAATTGAGGTATATCTCCACCCCTTTTTTATTTTTTATTTTAAAAGACAGGCCTCACTAAGTGCCCAGGCAGGGGTCAAATTTGTGATCATCCTGCTTTAGTCCTCCTAGAATGCTGGAATTAGTAATATTTGCCACCATGTCCACTTGTCATTTGGTGGGAAGGTTACTAGGAGTCTAACTTGGTACCTTCACCTGCCAGGTAGGCACTGTGCTGCTAACCTATATCCTCAGCCCCTTTTTGCCATTTTTTGACTATTAGAATTAATTCTGTGGTGAACATTCATGTATCTGATTTGTATGGGTATGTGTTTTCATTTTCTTGGGTAATATCTAGGAGTGGAGTTGTTGGGGTAGATGATAACTACGGGTTTAACTTTTTGAGGATTTGTTGAACTGTTTTCTCGAAAAGAATGCACCATTCTAAATCCTATCCTACCAGCAACTGATTTTAGTTATTGCCCATCTTTTTTGTTATAATCATTCTGGAGAGTGGGAAGTGGTATTTCATTGTGATTTTGACTTGCATTTCATGATGGCTAATGAAGTTGAACATATTTCCATTTGCTTCTTGATCATTTATATACCTTATTGGAGAATTGTCTCTTGGATATATCCTCCCCACATCCCAGTTTTATGTGTGTGATGCAGGGAATTGAAATCAGGGCCTCTCAAACACTAGGCAAGTGTTCCACTATTGAATTATTTCCATAGCCCCCTTTTATTTTTTGAGACAGGGTCTCACATAAGTTCTTCCTGCTTGAACTTGTGACCCTGCTGCATACACTTCCTAATTTACAGGTGTATACTGCACTTGGCTAAAAGTTTTTAATGTTGATGAAGTCAACCAATTCTTTTCTTACTTGTGGTCTCCCACTCCCAACCTGAAATTTAACACGGGGCTGCATGTTTGCTAGGCAGTGTTCTACCACTGAGTAACATCCCAGGTCCTTTGGCTTACACTTTTAGTATATTTGATAAACCATTGCCGATGATGGGAACAGATTTGCTTCTAAGAATTTCATAGTTTTAGTGCATACACACAAATCTGATCCATTTTGAGTTAATTTTTGTATAGGATGTGAGGTAGGGATCCAACTTCAGTTTTTTGCATATAGGTAGATGCCAGTTTCCCAGTGCCAGTGTTTTTGCCTGCTGTTGTGTCAGTCCTGTCAAAAAAAAATTAATTGACCATACATATAAGGGTTTTTGGTTTAAGTTTATTATTGCTAATCTGTATGACTGTAACATAATGTTTGATTACTGTTGATTCATTGCAGGTTTTGATGTTAAGCTGTATGTGACGCTGTTTATGTCTTGAGTGTCTCAAATATTATGTTGTATTAAGTCTTGCATTTATTTGTTTGTTTGCTTGCTTCCTTGCTTGTGGTGCTGAGTATTGAACCCACTGAGGTATGTCTCCTGCCCTTTTAATGTTTTTCTTTTGAGAAAAAGGCTTTTTTAGTAAGTTGCCTGGGCTGGGCTTGAACTTACGATTTTCCTGTCTCATCTACCTGGTGTTGGGAATATAGGTGTGTGCCACTGTGCCCAGTTTGCTTTTTTTTTTTTGTCTTTTTGTCTTCTTGAGACAGCATCTCTCTCTCTGCAGTTCAGGCTAGCCTTGAGCTCACTTTGTAGCCAAGGCTGGTCTCGAACTTGCAGCGATCCTCCTGCCTAGCCTCTGAGTGCTGGGATTACAGGCATGAGTCACCACGCCCAGCTGATTGGGCTTTTTTGAGATAGTTATGTAGTTCAGGTTGGCCTTGAACTCATTTTGTAGTCCAAGCTGGCCTCAAACTTGCAGTACTCCTATCTCAGCCTCCCCAAATGCTGGGATTATAGGTGTACACAACCACAATGAGTGCTCAATTTGTTTTTAATTTTTGTTACTATTAGATTTATTTCTAAATAGTTCATTTTTTGAGGCAATTTAAAAATGAATTAAATAAAGTAATCTGTAGGAGAATAAGTATGTAATAGCTAATACTGGACTCTTAATATGTGGGTTTAGGTAGAGCAAATCTTTAGATTTTTACTTTGAGTAGTAAAGTGAACCTGAGTGATTTACTGTGTAGCCCACCCTTTCCCACAACCATATGGTGGTGAAGTAGGAGAAATAAAAGATGCCTCGGTATTTTCTCCCCTGTAACTGTTCATATGTATCTCTATGTATGTGCTGACAATATTGGATGGATGCATACATAAATTTCTAGTTTGAGAGATGGTCAGATAAGAATGAGAGTATCATAGGGAATATTGGAAGAAGGGATGGGTTTCAAAAATTTGTTAAATTAAAGCTGTTAGGAAAATCCAAGTAGAGTGTGTGCAGTTGAAAATGCAGCTCTGAAGCTTTTCAAGATAGGGCAAGGCTCTTATTTCTAAATAAGAGATTTAGAAATTGTCAACAGAAAATTTAGGCAAGGCAGTAGGAAAACATGACTACTCAAGATAAGAAAAACATGTGGAACAAAAGAAGGGAACTTTAGACAACTTCAATATTTAGAATTTTCAGGGGAGGAAGAAGCCAACAGTATAAGACACTGGAATGGCCAGAGAGGGAGAAAAATCACACATATACTGTGCATGGAAGAAACCAAAAGGGGACAATTCAAGAAATAGATCATAATCATCAGTTATTATACAAAGATTGGGTACAGTAGGACCTGAAATTAAAATGATCTCTGGTATTTGATCATTCAGAGGCCTTTGATGTAGTTGTTAGTGATGTTTTCTATGTTTTTTTGGTGAAAAGAGTCAGGAAGATAGAAAAGTAATTTTTAAGGATTTTTATTGGTTTTGTTTGTTTTAATTTGATTTTGATTATGGCAAGTTTGCATCAAGGAGAGTTGGAGGGGATTTAAAATAAAGAAAGATTATTGATGAACTGAGATGCTTGAGGATATGAGATCTCTCTCTAATACTGGAGAAGAGGCATGTCCTTAGGGAAATGGGATGAAGTAAGTGCTTTGATGGAGAAGGTTGAGGAATTTCATGTTTTGTAGCTTCTGTTTTATGTAAACTACCACCCCACCTTCTGAGTGAAGAGGTAAGTGCCACAGTAGACCCTTGAGCCAAGTCATCTTTCTGAAGGTATATAGATGGCAGCAGTGATTATATTCTCTTAGATAAGGGGGTGAGAGATAGGCAGACAGACAGGGACTTGAGCCTAGAGAATGTTGAACTGGATCCCTATCCCTTTTCATTTTTTAATTTTGATACAGGATCTTGCTAAATTGTATCCAGTTTATACTGAACTTGACTTTTTAATCCTCCTGCCTCAACTTTTTTTTTTAAATTTTATTTAAGGAGAAAAAAGAAAAAAAAGCAGAGACAGGGTACAAGTTATACAGATTTACAGAAAAAAATAAACAGTAGGAAATCACTAGTTAATGGATTACATTTTGTCATCTCAGAAACAATTGTTCAAGTTACAAAATTAAAGCTTATAAAGTGGATATTCCAACAGTGAGACTGCAAACAGTTCTGTTCAATGATCCAGCAAAACTCAGTAATATCATTATCTATCTTATACACTTTAAATATACATGCAGTTATATCGTTTAGAGCACTTTCTTTTCCTCTCTTTTGTACAATGACAATTACACATTTTGGGTTTTGTTGCTCCCACGATTCTTATTACTTTTTTGAAAGAGAGTAGAACCAAATGTGACATAACAGAACAGTCAGTCAAAACAAAAGGGTGGACGTAATAGATAATGTAAAAGCATAATACAAGGTGATCAACAATGGTTACCATAATGCCTCCCGCTATCTCTAATAGAATTGCCTATATCATTAGTTATAATAAAGTTGAACAAAACAGTAAAGAACAAAACCAAAACATTGGAGACATTATAGGTCTTCAAAAGTAGATAATAGTCAACCAGAATGGGCATCATAATGAATCCTACTATCTTCACAGCTGTTGCCTAAACTTTCGAACCTGGTACTATCAAGCAAAACAGAATAGAGGAACATCAGTCAAAACAAAGATGGTGAGAGCAATACAGGGCTTTAAATCAAGATAATGGAAAGTCAAAGTGGGTTACTATAATATATCCTGCTATTTTTAAATTTATTTTTCCCTTAATTAAAAGGATAAAGTAAATAATAAAATGGAGATTGAAATAAAAGAGGGCATAACAGCAAATCAGCACAGATCAAAACATAACCATTTAAGCAAAATAGTGTTTCACCACAAGATTATCCTGACATAAAAGTAGTTACCATATTGTCTCTTTCCTTGAAATCTTTGAGCATAACTTCGTATACTGTAGCATCAAATATATCAAAACAATGTAAAACCATTCAAGAGAATGACAGTATTACAGGGTATTTAGAATCAACTAACAGAAAATGAACAATGGTTTCTGTATAATCTCCTTGTCTATAAAAGGTTTTGCTTATACTATCATATATAATAAAATCCAATAAGATATCACCTGTTTAGACCAATGGAAACAGAAGAACAAAAGCTTGATGAGACTTCAAAACAAGATGATACTAAATCAGTATTACCTCTTAAGACATCATTTTCTCCAAAATAGCTGTTCCTATCCTTCAGTCTTCTCTGCCTCATTTCTGTTGAGCTCTTTTTCTGTCATTAGTTGTCAGTTTGTCTTCTTCATTTTGTTTTCTGCTCCATTAATTGTGGCCTCTCTGCCGCTACTTCTAGATTCTTCGTATTTTTCTTTTTTAGAATATCTTGCAGTATTCTCTGTAGAGTTGAATTGGTGGTTGCATATTCCTCTAGTTCCTCTTTATCCTGGAAGCACCTTGTTTTTCCATCAATTTCCAGGCATAGTTGTTCAGGATATATCAATCTTGGCTGGAGATTATTGTCTTTCAAAGCTTGAATTATTTCCCCCCACGCTCTTCGTGATTTGATGGTTTGTGCCGAGAAGTCTGCTGTAATTCTGATGGGTGTTCCCTTGTAAGTGATCTTTTCTTGTCTCTGACGGCTTTTAGTATTCTGTTCTTGTATTGGATTTCTGGAATTTTTATTATTATATGCCTGGGTGTTGCTCTGTTTGGGTTGTAGGTGGCTGGGGTCCTGTATGCTTCATACAACTGAGTATCTTTACCTTTTGCTAAATTAGAAAAATTCTGGATTATTTCTGTGAGTAGCTTTTGTAGTTCATTTGTTTGTGTCCCTACTTCTTGTTTTATGTTCTTAATTCTTAAGTTTAGACCCTCTTATCATCCTCAAGCCTTTGTATTATTGCTGTTTGTACTTTGTTATTTTTAAGAAGTTTTTCATTTCATGCTCCCATATTGTAAATCAGCCCTCCAGTTCAGATAATCTGTCCTTAGTTTCTTTCAAGCTGTTACGCCAGTTTTCAATAGAGTTTTTAGTTTCCTGGTAATCTCTTTGAACCTGCTTCACGTATTCTATGCTTTCTCTATTTTCTCCATTAAACAATTCTCCCCTCTTTTTCTGTTCTTCCATTGCACCATCTGTTTTTTCTTGGGTGGTGCTTAGCATTTCTCTAACTATTCTGCTTATGTCTAGCTTCAGGTCATTAATAACTTCATTCCTGAACTTGTCTATGAGGCTCTTGAGATAGAGCTTTATGTCTATTGGTGCTGTGTCTGCTGTTGCCTCTTTCTCAGGATTAGGGGCCGAGGACCCTTTCTTGTTGCTGCCTCTTCCCATATTCTTTGTTCCTTATATATGCAAGCATATATAGGAGGCCCAGCTTCCTTCCCTGTCAGCCACAGCCTGATTGAATTGCGCCGGCTAGGTGTTCCTGCCCACCGCAACGCACCAGGGAGTTACCGACTAGGCAGCCTATGCAGGGCCCACCCCTCCAGGTCACCTTCAGGAGCTGGGACCTGGGCTGTGCTAGCCTACTGGGTCTCAGCCAGCAGTGTCACATGGGCTAGACACTGCTCACCAATCCCGCTTGAGAGGCGGATTGGTGACTGAAGTCACTGCAGCGCCCTGTTCCCGCAAGTCTGCCCGGTCCCAGAATGTCCTCTGTTAGAGTCTCCTAGACCGTGGTGAAGAGACCCAGTTTTCTCTCACTCACCTGAGGTGGATGCACGGCTCCCTGTCCGTCCAGCTCTCAACTCCGTTCACCGATTCCCGTTCTCAGAGCTTCCGCGCGTCTCTCTCCCTGCCGACCGATGCAGATGCAGCCGCCGTGTGGCGGGAAACCCAAATCGCTGCTTCCAATGGCGCGGGCTCCAGCTTCCACGCGGAGGCTTTATCTGTTCCTGTTATAGCACCAGGATTGCATTCCCAGTTGGTTTCTCTCAGCCCAGTTTGTTCTTGGATCACTGGTACATATCTCCTCTTGCTTATGATTCCTTACTCAGCACCATTCCTGAATTCTAATCTGGGTGTTTCAGAGAGCCTCCGTAGCTGCTGCTGTCTGTCCGCCATGTTCTCCCAGAAGCTGCCTCAGTTTCTTGAATAGCTGCATTTACAGTTGTGCAGGAGCATTCCCACCTAATTCTTTTCTTTGTCTTTTAGTTGCTTTTCATATAGTCTACTTATGGCACCTTTTCTGGAGGGTGTTAAGGATTAGACCCATAGCTTTGTGCATGTTAAGCCTGTGCTGTACCACTGAGGAATGCTCCCAGCACTAGGACCTAAACTTTTTGAAAGTATGACCCAGTTTTCTCCTGATTTCAAAGTTTCTTGAGTCCAGAGTAGGTCTGAATCATCTTGAGCTTTCAGCCATAGAGAATTGTGTGTCACATGTACCACTTTCCTAATCCAAGCAGAGTATTTTTTGTTTGTTTAGAATTATAGTTTTAATATGTTAAGATGCTTTGAACATAGAAACTGACCAATTTCCATTGAGAAGACAGTGTCCCATTTTATTAAGAAGAAAATATTTTTTCTAGTCTTACATTAGTTTTTTTAAGGTTCTTATGAATACACCTAACAGCTCCTTCATTGGCTTTTGACTTGTGCATTTTTAATAGCATTTCATGAATTCTCATCATTAACTGGACAGGAGGGTAGTTTATACAGCCCTGGTTAAAAGCACTTAACCTAATACTAGAAATACTTTTATAATTTCAAAACATACTCATTTATAGTAGTTTTGGATCCTACTAATAACATTACTTTTTCATTTTAAGTTAGCATCAATAAATACATTGAATGTCCATCTTGAAGAAAGAAAGCACTATACTGTACTTTGGTATATATTATGTAGTGTTCTTCCTTATTAGTTCAACAAATGTGTAATCAGAACTTTCTTTGTTGAATAGAGTTTTAGATGCTAGAGATACGTTGGATGAGAGATTTTCCCTGACACTGCAGTATGCAGTGGTTGGAAGGAGGCGACAAACAACACAAATGAGTAGACACATTGCATCTTCTATGTGGTAGTTTTGTTAAAATTGTTTAACTTTTATTTTGTTTTATTTTATTTTGAAAGTAGTAAAAATGCAACAACACAAGACAGAACAAAGCCAATAGAGACAATGAAGTGAAATTGGTACAGGATTTCACATTACGAGACTGGGATAGTAGTAATATGTACTATGGTATATCTCTTTGTCTTCACAATAGTAGTCCAGTCAATTAGGTATAGCAAAATCAAACCAAAAATAGAACATTATAAAACCAATTGAGAATACTGAATAGAGCAAAAGAAACATAACAAAACAGTGAAAACAACCTATGCTTTCAAACAGAAGATAAAAGGAAATCCCCCATATTTGCTATACTGCATGTGATCATCCTCCCAAGAAATGCTGAGACATCTATCCCCGGTAGCTATGGGGGGAAGGAGTGGGCAGGAGAAGGGTGCTTGATTTTTCAGCCCACGTGGCAGTAGGCTCAAAGATAATGGTTCTCCAGGCCCACGTTGCAGGCGCTTCCCAAGAGGGCGGGTGAATAAGCTGCCCGAGTCCCAGCATGGCCGGATCTTGGGAGTTCTGGTTCTTCCTTAACTTTGATTTTAGACATAACAAAACAGTAAGACAGATACAGAATGTGTAGCATGCTACCACAGTAGCTGGAAAAAAGTCAAGTATTAGGGAAAACAACAACCAACCAAAAAACAAAAAATACGAGCATAACCAATATTAAAGAATACAAGAGAGAAATGCAGTATGGAAACTTGACGATTCTGAAGTTTGAAAAAAGCTATTAAGGACATTTTTGTCTCCAGTTGAATTCAAATATGGGCATTAGAGGATGGGATTAAACCAATATTAAGTTTACTGGATATAATGTCATGAGACTAGCAGAAAGTTCATCATTTTAAAAGAATACATGCTAATGGTTAAGGGCGAAATGTTATGTCTGCAACTTTGAGATAAATTAGCAAAAATATGTATTATAGTAAGAGAGGGAAAGAAATGTAAAATATTAATTGGTGAATCTAAGTGAAAAGTAAACTGATTATTCTTTTGATTACTTGCATTTGTACTTGTCTGTTTCAATATAAAGAATTGGGCAAAAATATAATGTAGGTTATAGGTTTTTTGTTTAGCATGTGGAGAGCCAGTTTTCCCAGAGCCTTGTAGACAGGTACTCTACATTACTAAGCTGCAACCCCAGCCTGGTTATAAGTTCTTTAAAAAGGAGTTCTCTGAAAGATTAATGGAAAGTGTACTTACTTCAATAGGAATTACTTAACAGGATCAACTATGCAGAAAATGGAGGCCAGAAGGGGGTAGTTTTGACAGTAGATACAATGTATATAAATACCTTAAGTGGGAAAGAGCTTTATTTATGGTGGGGGCATTCTATGTTGTCTCTGCTGACCTTAAACTTCGGTGCTTAAGCATCCTTTTTCACCTGAATGGCAGGGACTACAGGTGTGTATGACTTTGCCTTTTGTCACCATGTCATGGTCAAGAAATAGAGCATTGCCACCTAACCCAGAAACCAGAATTTCTGTCCTTCCATCCCCCAACGACAGATCCTAGGTTATAGTTATTATGTAATTTTTTCCCATTATAATCTTAATATGCAAGCTTGCATCTTAATGGTTATATTATCAGTGCATGTTTTAAGTTTTTCTCAGTTACGAGTTTCACTATATTTTGCCTTTTTATTCTGTGCAATTTATTTGTAAGGGAAAGGAGGTCATTTGGCATGTAAATTTCTCAGCTTGGATTTTGCTGATCGTGGTCTCCCTTGTGTGACTAAACATATTTCTCTTTTTTTAAATTTTATTTTGAAAGTAGTAAAATACAACAGAACAAGACAGAACAAAGCCAACTGAGACCATGTAGTGCAATTGGTACAGAACTTCACAGCAGGTGACCGGGATAACAGTAATAGGTATCACAGTATATTTTGTTATCCTTACAATACTTGTTCTTTAAATCACGTATATCAAAATAAAATGAAATACAGAACATTATAGAACTTACCAAAACAATATTGAATAGAGCAGTACCATTAATCAGAATAGAGCAAAACAGTAATAAAATACTTGCCTTCAAAGAGATGGTAGAAGGAAATCCCCTTTATTTGCTATGGTCAACCTCCCAGGAGATGCTCAGATTTCTGATTCCTATTTGTTAAGGGGGTGGGGGGTGGGACACAAGACAGGACAGGAGAAGAGGGGTAGGGGAAGTGGGATGTTTGACTGTAGGTGGTGCATCATTAGGTTCACTATTGCTTAGCAGGGAGGCAAGCTTCTTGCTTGGTTTCCCAGGGTCCTAAGTTCCAACATAATATGGATCTCAGGAGACACTGGTGGTTCTACCCCTGTAAGGGCTGCAGTCTGCCCCACTGCCACCACTTACCAGGGAGGCGAGCTGCTTGCTTGGTTTCCCAGGGTCCTAAGTTCCAGCATGTCGCGGATCTCAGGAGCCAAGATGCACTGGTCGTTCTCTCCTTGGAAGGGCCACACAGTCTGCCACACTGCAGCCACTTACCAGGGAGACTGAACATATTTCTCTGCATTCCTGTAAATTGTTCTTCAGATATAGAAGCTTATTTGATTTGGTGCTACTTCTTTTTTTAAGATTATTTTACATGTGTGATGTATTCTATCAAGATACATATAATGTGTGATTATTTCTCTTGCTGTGCTATTACCGGACACTGATGTCAATGCATACTATATTAGAAAATGGTGATAAAAATTCAGTCTGGATCCCCGGGACCGATAAAAAGGAAAGAGACCAAAAAAAAAAAAAAAAAAAAAAATCAGTCTGTTTCCATTTATTGACTTGAAAATATTTAGAAAGAAAAATTACCTTTTCCCTTTCTGTGCCTTATGGCTTACTTGTCTCTGTGTGCTGAGGATCAGACACAGGAACTTGTGGATGCTAAACCCATGCTTTGCCACTGAGCTATATCCTTAGACCTCATGTTTGCCTTGATGTAGTTCCTTAAAAGAACAAACCATCTTTTGGTGGGATATACAGGGTAGGAACTGTGACTTGGGGGAGAGAGGATGTCTAAGTGTCCTTATATAAAGACTTTACATATTACTCCATTCTTATTCATTCACCTGACCTCTGGCATTTGAATTTTTTTAATTTTAAATTTTAAATTTTAAAAAGAATAAAATCAAAGTAAAATAGAATAAAGCCAATCGAAACAAAACAATGAAAGAAATACAGGTCTTCAAGATAATAGGAAGTCAGCAATGGCTACCATGTTTGTTATTTTCAAAATGGCTGCCCATATCATCAGACATAGTAAAAAAAAAAACCAATCAAAACAAAATAATGAAAGTGATACAGGACTAGGAAATCATGGTTACTGTAATATATCTTCTTGTCTTCAAAATAACTATCAGTGCCATTTTTATAGAATAAAATCAAATAAAACAATAAAACCAAACAGTGAAAATGATACAGGTCTTTGAAACAAGATAATAAAGATTTAACAGTGGCTACCTCCTTTAGAAGGAAAGCTGTCATAGCTGGCTATCTTGTTATCCTCTAAATAAACGCTCATAGTATGGTCTTTAGGCCTGCAAAGTCAATCAAACAATACAGTCATTAGTTGGTTTTTTTTTTTTTTTTTACTTCAGTGGTTATTGTCTCAGCCCATGTTTCTCCAAATCAGCTGGTTGCTTATGGGGAGTTGGCCTGGCTCACTGACCACTGCTGGTTCACAGGAAGGGGTTGGTTTCTTGGTTCTCTTCCTGGGACACGTGGCTGCTGCTGACTCACAGGAAGGGTGGCATTTGAGTTTGGTGATAACATTTTCTTAAGTGTTTTGAGATTCTGCAAATGGATGAGTTTGCTTCTCATTGGTCCTTTTGCTGGGAAATTGTTTAATCTTCCAGGTTTTACAAGTTTTATTCCTCTGTGTGTGTGTTTTAAGACAGTCTTGCCATGTAGTGCAGGCTGGCCTTGAACTCACCGTGATCCTCCTGCCTCAGCCTCCTGAGTGCTGGGATTAACAGGTATATGCCACCATGCCTGGTTAGTTCTTCTATCTTCATATACTGTGATTGGGGTTTCAATTGTGGAAAGATTGGCTATGGAGTATTAACACTGTGCATTGATAGGAGAAAAACAGAAAAGAGCTTTTGTCTATATCTTGATGGAGTAAAGTCCTCTTCATTCAATTTTGCTTCTTATTTCTAGCCAGGACTCTAGGTATCAACATTTTGATCTCCGTGTCTTCACTTCCATATCTAATTTTCTTTCATAGCAGGTACTTCCTAGACTTCCCTATTTTTCTCCAGATGTTTGACAGTTTTGCTAGTCTTTTCAAAGATCAAATTTTTTGTCGTTTGTTTTATTGTATAGAGATATTCCTCATTTAATGACTGAGTTATGTAAGTCATTGAGTTGGTTGCATAATGAGGAATTGTATATAGTTTATACATTACAATATTTAGAATGAAGAGTTAGTCTAAGGAAACTCCAACTTGCTTTGCTTTATTTGCATTACTCTTAAAATACGATAGTGTGTAACAACATAAAACTGCAGTACTATACAGTACAATCAGAAATTACAGTAGCACTGTATAAAGAAGGTATATTGTACTAAAAAAAACCCAAGAAAGACCCTGAGACTATGAGCAAGGTGCACAGAACTGTACCCCCACAAAAAAGATGCATTGTAAGTCCAATCAGCAGGTTGTAAGTCTGAAGAGTGCACCTCAGTCCTAAGTGTAGTTGTTAAATAGGTAGATCATTATATGAAGAATATCCGTATATGTTTTTCTTTTCATTAATTTTGTTTGTTTTTCTTTTGCTTTCTTTTGGTGTGTGTATTTTTCTCTTCCCTTTCACAAGACCTTGATACCTAATTGGTTAACTTTCACTTTTTTTTCTCGTGTATTTTGGTGGGAATGTAGCTTAGTAGTTGAGCACTTTTGCCTAGCCTAGCCAAAGTTCTGAATGTATCTGGATGCATATTTTAATACTTATATTTTAACTGTAGTGTCCTAATTTTTTTGTTACTGTTAATTTTATTTTAGAATAAAACCAAGTACAATAAAATGTATCAAAACAAGACAGTGTAAGTGACACAGGATTTCAAAGCAAGTTAATAGGAAATCAACAGTGGTTACCATAATGCCTCTTATTGTCTTCAAAATAGCTGGCCATACCTTCACACATAGTAAAATCCAATAAAACAGAAACAGAATCAATAAAAACAAAACAATGAATGTAATACAGGACTTCAGAAGATAATAGGAAATCCAAAATAATATATCTTGTTTCTTTGAAATAGCTGCCCATGCCTTCAGATACAACAAAATCAAACAAGATAAAGCAATAAAAACCCAACCAAACAGAACAGTGAGAATGATCAAGTATTTTGAAACAGTAGGGAATTAACAATAACCACCACCTTCAGAAGGAGATCCTCTATATATGTGTATTGTGTATTGTTATCCTCTGAATAGATGATCAGACTACTGGCTTTGGGCCTGCTAAGTCAGTGAAACATTAAACACTATAAGCATTAAGTTGTATTTTTACCTCATTAGCTATCATCACAACCTGTGTTTCTTCAGATCAGTCAGTCACTTATGGGAATGAGGAGACAGATGTTGGCTCTTGTCTCCCTACCTTTGCTCTAGGAAGGGCTGGTCAGCCCACACATGGTACCAACTCATAGGAGGTGTTAACCTAATTTTAATACATGGTTTTTATTGTTCAGGTCAGAACATTTGATTCTTTTTTCTTTCTTTCTTGTATCAGGGGTCAAACTCACGACCTTGCGCTTGCCAGGCAGGTGCTTATTCTCCTGAGCTAAATCCCCCAGCCCCATACTTGATAATTTCTATTATTTCTTGTTTCGCCTATGAAATATTTGAAAGTGTATGTCTTGATTTTCAAATTTTCTTTTCTTTTTACTTTTTTTTTTTCTTTTTGAGACAGGGACTCACTATGCGGTTCAGGCTGACCTTGAGCTCACTTTGTAGCCCAGGCTGGTCTTGAACTTGCATTGATCCTCCTGCCTCAGCCTCCCAAGTGCTGGGATTACAGGCATGAGCCACCACGCCCAGCTCCGATTTTCAAATTTTCAAAGTTGGTCTTTTTATTGGGGTTTAGTCTTAAAGCATTGTAGTCAAAGAACGTTCACTGTATGATTTTACATCTTAAAATTGTTAAGACTTGCTTTATGAATCAGTTTTGTTCAATTTTTATAAATATTTTGTGTATCAAATATCTTTTGTTGGTTGAAGCATAGAAGAAACTTCAACTTTGTTAACTTTTCCTAACCTGATTTCTCCCATGTCATCCTCTCAGTTACTTCCATTAAAAACCTGGTAGTTATTCTAAATTTTTCATTTGTTTTCAGTATCACATAAATATATACCTATATTCTAAATACCATTCTTACATTGTTTCTGGTTTTCTGTTTTTTTTGAGACAGCGTTTTTCACTATGTAGTTCAGGCTGCCCTTGAACTTCCTGTGTAGGCCAAGCTAGTCTTAAGCTCTTGGCAATCCTCCTGCCTCAGCCTCTTGAGTGTTGGAATTGCAGGCATATAGCATCATGTCCAGCTATTTTTGTTACAGAGTATACTATGATTATCTTTAAAAGTTAGAAAATGTGAAGTATATAAAATAGATTATTCAGAGCTCTGCTATCTAGGGATTGTTTTCTTATTTCAACTTCTTCATGGCCCTAATTCAGGATTGTTTCCCATTATTTATAGGCTACTACAGGTTTATTAGGTTTCTATCTTTTCTCTCCTTTGCATAACATTCATTTGCTTATTCTTTCAGCCAGAATTGAGAATCTAAGTGCTAGGTTCAATGGATATGTAACAATGAATAAGACAAGTAAATAAAAGTCCCTGCCTTGATGAAACTTTTATAGTTCAAAGCCTTTTCATTTGCCCAGTGTTACTTTTGCCACTTTCTGTTATAGTTTGAGCTTTAAGTATATAGTAGTGAAGTTTTGTTAAAAAATTTGTGCTGTGAGAGTGGCTTTGCACCTTTGCGTATGTCCCCAGTGTTGATGAAATTGTCTCTTAACGGCTTGCTGGGACACTATTATAAACGCCTTACCCTCTTCCATTAAAAGCTGAGTCTTGGGTATTGAACTCATGATCTCACCCTTGCCAGTCAGGCGCTTATGCCACTGAGCTAAATCCCCAGCCCTAAACGCTGAATCTTGAAACTTTATGTGACTGCCTCTTGTTCCTGCATAGATTAGGTACTGATCTCATGTCTCTTTATTATAAGATTTATATCATGTATAGTTTTTGGCATGTATATATATTTCTCTCCTTATGCTGTAGTTTCTTTGTGTATGTACTATATTTTTCCATATTTGTTTAATATTGAGCATAATACTTTAGGTGAGTTAGATGAGTTTAGATAAAATCATGTTTTTCTTAACTTTCATTATATAATCCTTATTTTTTATTATAAAATAGTTTTGGGTATAGATTATTTCAGTGGTTAAAATGTGATTAACTAAAAAGTATATTCTGAAATAGTCTGTCTCAGATACACGTTTTCAGTGGACATAGAAATGTATACATTGGTTGTTTATAATATGACTGCATGTTTGCATATAAGCCATTATAATGGGGATTGGGATTCCAAGTCAGCTGATCTGTAATTTGTCATGCAGTTTATTTGTAGTGTTCCTAGTACTTATTATCTATTGTAATGGTTTCATAATTTAACTTTGTGGTCTATTAAATGTGTTTCTTCTTAGTGTTGCCCAACTGGAACTAGAGTATCTGCTTGTTTTGTCACAAATAGCACCCCTAAACAAGGGGTGCAGCAAGGTCAGGAATGAGTAGATAACATCTACAGAGTGAGTTGTGTACTTCTATACCCATATCCGGTTGTCCTTTCAGATAAAAAGTATGAGGATAGTTTTTGAGTTAGTAAATCCTTGAAGAAAGAGCTCCATATTTTGACATTCAGGGGTTTTCAGTTTAAGTGTTGCCTTCTCATCTGATCACCCTAATGCAAAACTCACTGCTGAGCATTCCTATGTGAGTTACTATAAACCTCAGTGTTAAATGTCACTGGACAGCTAAGGTTCAGTAAATAGTTGAATAAAGCCTCCATATGAAAGGGGAGGCCAAGATGCAGATGGGTGGGGGGAATCTATAGGAATACATATATTGGATAGGGTTTACTAAGAGCAGAACAGTACTAAGACATATCCTTAATAAAATTTCAAGCCATGAAAGATAAAGATACTAAGCCGGGGGTGGTGGCTCTTGCCTGTGATCCCAGCACTCGGGAGGCTGAGGTGGGAGGATCAGGCTGAGGTGGGAGGATCGTTGAGAGTTCAAAGCCAGCCTAGGTTACAAAGTGAGCTCAAGGCCAGCCTGAACTGCATAGCGAGACGCTATCTCCAAAAAAAAAAAAAAAAAAAAAAAAAAAAGACACTAAAAAACTTCCTGATGGTGAAAAAGGTAACTTATCAGGAAGTAAAAAACAGAGTAGAATGTGTTTGTTTTTTATTTTTTCATTACAACATTGTATACTGTGCATAACAGAAGAATACCATCTAAATTCTAAAGAAAATTATTTCCAACATAAAATGTTTTTGTGCAAGAAACTGTAAGTTGTTACTGGTTGTTTTGTTTCTGTTTTGTGGCACTGGAAATTGAAGCTATGGCCTCATGCATGCCAGACAAGTGAGTGATCTACCACTGAGCTGCATCCCTTACCCCCTTTTTTTTCTTTTGGTTATTAGTCCCCCCCCCCCAAGAATGAAACACTGGGCCTCATTTTTGCCTCTGAGCTACATTCTTGGCCCTTTTGATACAGGGTCTTGCTATGTTGCCTGGACTGACCTTGAACTCCTGGACTCAAGCAATTTTCCTGCCTCTTCTAAGTAGCTGGGACTACAGTGCACACCTGTACACCCATATCAGTCAGTTGTCAGAGTAGGATTGGGATATGTTTAGATAAAGGTTAAAGAAAATTTATATGTGAACATTCTTTTATTGCTTACCACTGCTTCCAGAAAACAGAATAGTAAGAGGAACTTCCAAGATAGCAAGGTCAAGACCTAGAATGGTCATTCCAGATTGGTGTAGGTACATAGAGGGCTCTAGGAGTAAGAATTACCTGTGTGTGTGAGATTTGAAATTATCCTTGAAATTTTGAAATGAGGCAGTAAAAAGATACAGTGAGCAATTCCGGGGAAAAACTAATGGTGTACTGCTCATTTTTACAGTGACTAATGTGTTTGCATCTTTTTAATGAAGCAAAACTTTGACTTAATGAAAATAACTTAGACTTATAGAAGATAAGAGGTAGGAAATGGGAGTTGGTTATACAATGTGAATTGTCTTTTATAGCAAGAAGTTAGGATTGAGATCAATCATTTTTTTTTTTTTTGTCTTTTTGAGACAGGGTTTCACTATGCAGTTCAGGCTGGCCTTGGGCTCACTTTGTAGCCCAAGCTGGTCTCAAACTTGCTACGATTCACCTCAGCCTCTCAAGTGCTAGTATTACAGGAGTGTACCACCATGCCTGGCTCGATATGAGTCATTTTAAAAAGAGATCTATAAGCACATTATTTGGAAATAAGAAAGTATATCTTACTCCTTTCTGTGCTATTTGATTTAAAAATTCTATATTATTACTCTTTTATATCTCAAATGAAGAAATAGTTTTTGAGCTGTGTACTTTATGCTTTTTGTCCTTTAGGTTAAACCCTTGTTCTTTTTTTTTTTTTTTAAATCTGTACTGGGAATCAAACTCATGACCGCCTGCTTGCAAGCAGGTGCTTATGCCACTGAGCTAAATCCCCAGCCCTAAACGCTTGTTCTTTTGAAATTAAACTTTTAAGTGTTCTTCAAATTAAAAGAAAGGCATCCAGTCTCAGGTTTCAGTTTACTCTCGGAAGATAAGAGAATTTATTCTCCTTAGCTTTTTTGCAGCCCCAAGTTGCCTTGTACCTGGATTCTGTTTGGCCTTGCTTGGACTCTGAATTTAACCATATCTGAATGAAAGATTTCCCTTAAAATGGTACCCTCATTAGTTTGTATTTTATTCTTTATGGGTTTAACCGATATTCAATATTTACTGCTTTTCCCAGGAAATAGAAAAAATTGTTGGGAAGATGGCAGCTTTGTGCTGTTTAAAGTACAATACCTGTTGCACTTATGATTAGGGTAGCCATAGAATGGATTTTTCTTCTCTCTCTAAGCAGTACCCATTTCTCCTCCTGTAATCCCAAATTATTTAAGCTTTGTGGATTTGGTAACTCAAGGAAAGTGCTCTAGTGGGAGTGTGAAGTAGGACTAGATTTTTCTTTCTTTTCTCCCTTAGCTGCAAAGTGGTACTTCGTGGGCTAACGAGTAGTGGCAAGGGTACTGGAGAAATGGTGTGGTGGATCTGTCATGGCTGATTGGGGTTACCAGCGAAGAGGAGGGAAATCGCAGCAGCACATTAGAGGGATGAAATTTCCTACTGGGGAGGTGAGTTCTATGTTGTGGTATGGCATTTGGCCCTTAGAAGATTTATCTTCATTTAATTACCGGTTACTGCTGGTATTTTATAGATTATTTATTGTATTCCTGCTACATTTTGGGCACCATGCTAGGTACTGGGGAAGTAACAGTAAACAAGAAAGGACAGTCTTTGGGCAAAGAATATATAAAGATAGGCAGGCAAATGGAACACACAAATGGGACATTTATGATGTAGGAACTGTATGTAGCAGGCCAAAAGAGCAACTAACCTGAGCTTGGTGGGTGTGCTTGAATCAGGAAAGTACCCTTGAAGATCTAGATGAGTTTTTCTTACACTAATATTGGGCTCTTAGGATAGGGATCTTGCCTGTCTTATATAAGTCACCTTTGTATCCCTAGAGCTTAGCATACGTCCTTTTTTGAAAGTTCAGCTTTATTGAGATATAATTGATATGTCATAATACAGTTCACCCATTTAAAATGTAGAATTTGTTGGCTCTTCGTATGTTCACCAAGTTGTACCAGTGTCACCACGATTAAACTTGGAAAAAACGTTTTTATCTGGGGCTGGGGATTTAGCTCAGCGACATAAGCGCCTGCCTTGCAAGCAGGCAGTCGTGAGTTCGATCCCTGGTACCGATAAAAAGGAAAAAGACAAAAAAACCCAAAAACACCAAAAAACGTTTTTTATCAATTTTTATTAGTATATTTTTGTTACACATAGTAAATATATCCATTATGAGAGAATTAGTAAATATACACACATATATATTACAAATATATCATCTTGATCGTTTTTACTTCCTTTTTCCCATCCTTTCAACTCTTGATTCTCTCTTTTTTTTTTTTTTGTCTTTTTCTTTTTTATCAGCACCGGGGATTGAACTCACGACTGCCTGCTTGCAAGGCAGGTGCTTATGCCTCTGAGCTAAATCCCCAGCCCCTCAACTCTTGATTCTCAAAAAAACTGTTTGATTCACTGACCTTTCCTATGGTTTTGGCTTTTTTTTTTTTTTCAGTTTTGATTTATTAATTTCCCTTCTCTTACTCTGTTACCTGTATTATTTTATCAGAAATTGATGTATTGAGTCAGATTATGGTAATACTCGAAGAAATGTGTATTAGTGTACTGCATTATCCTAAATCCATGGTCAAGTAACATACAGTTTTCTCAGTCCCCAGGTACATCCTCATTCTTATTTATCAATCATTGAATTGCTCACTCAAATATATTTCAGATACATCTTTGTTTATATAGGTTCCTTTAAAGATAAATGTTGTTATGTAGGCATGTTTTCAGTTTGCATAAATGATTTTATTCTGCTGTTGTTTTTGGTATTGGGGATTGAACCCTTGTGCATGCTAAACAAATCCTACCACTTAACTATATCCTTGACCCTACTTTTGTTTTCATCAGTGTGCTTACATAATCTTTCCACGATGTTATATGTATATTCCACCCCCAAATCTTAGCAGTGTACTATTATTTTTATTAAATTACACAATGTACATTTTACTTTTAATATCTAATCCATCTGGCATTCACT
Organism: Cavia porcellus; assembly: GCF_034190915.1. Taxonomy (NCBI): domain Eukaryota; kingdom Metazoa; phylum Chordata; class Mammalia; order Rodentia; family Caviidae; genus Cavia; species Cavia porcellus. The sequence goes on from NW_026947484.1 coordinate 114,762,953, forward strand.
TGTTCTGTGTATCCAGAGTTAGGAGTATGGTCTTTCCTCTATTTAAGCTAAATTTACTAAATGTTTGTTTACATAATGAAATTTCTTTTTTTCTATTTGGACTTTGTTATTTTTATAATGTATCAATTTCTCTGATTGTAAGTCTGTTTTAGAGATACTCACTTACATTAGTCTCATATTTGTTCCTTACCTGTTTAGAAGTTTTTTTCTGGAGAATGTCAAGTTTCTGGATTGTCCAGTCTTTCCTTTTTTCCTATTAAAAGTTGACTTTCAGCAGGCACTGTGCAGGCGTGTAATGCCAGTTATTTTGAAGACTGAAAGAAGGATCACAAGTTTGAGGCTAGTTTAGGCCATTTGTCTCAAAAAAAAAAAAAAAAAAAAGCTAGAGGAAGATGCTTGGGATATAACTCTGTGGTGAAAGTCAAGTAACCTGGTATTCTTGGACCTTTAGCTTTTCATGTTATTTTTATAATTATATTTGGCTTCCTGAAAAAATCTGCTGAAATTTTAATTGGAGCATCATTGAACTTCCAAATGTAATGAAATTTGGCTTGTATTTAGCTTAGAATTGTTTGGAAGAAGTGACCATTTGAGGAAGTGAGGAGATTCTAGACATTCTTAACATCCTTTAAAAAGAAAAGCTAAGACCTAGAAGTTTAAAATGAATCTTGAGAAGATCAGAGAATGCCTTATATAATACAATACAGAAGGACATAAGAAAAAGTCTGTTGTGCAGCTCCCATATTTGTATTTGTTTTAATTTAAATTTTCTGTAGTCCTAATCAGAGAGGCAGCCTACATATGAGATGAGGTGAAATTCAGGATAAAGCTTGTGGCTGTTGGGTGGCATCAACTGTACTTACAAGGTACAGTTAACAATCAGTCAAAAAGTCTGTTTGTCCTGGCATTTTACAGTATATGAGCTATACTTGCAACATGTATAATGAGTTTATATTGTAAAAGATGCTCTTGAAAATTATGAAAAGATTAATATTTCAGTTAAAATGGGCAAAGAAAATCAGTTTCTAGGTGATAAAACTGTTATCATAGCAGTTTGATAATAATAGAAATAGTGTGTATATATATATTGCCCAGTAGAAAAAGGATGATGATACTTTGTGAAAAAGTATGTGCTCTCAAGTACCACTCTGATATTGCCAGTGGGACTATTGATTGGTACTTTTTGGGAATATAATTTGATGATATCTGTGACATTAAAACAATGTAATAAGGGCTACATAAATCTGAGTAGTAAGTACTTGATGGTTCATTATACTGGTTTTGTCTACTTTTGGTTGTTCTTTTTTTTTCTTTTGGTACCAGGGATAGAATTCACAACCTCGTGCTTGCCAGGCAGGCACTTATGCCACTGCTAAATCCCTGGCCCTGTCCACTTTTGTATACTGTTATATTCTAATAATAATTGTTGTATAATAAAAAGAACAAAAATATAAATATTCCTTGTTATAGAGCTTGCTTATTTTATTTGGTAGTTGGAAATGTAAAAGAATGACTATATTTTTGCTTGTGGTAAAAAGTGGAAACATTGTAAATATTTTTCAACTACTTTATTGTTAGAAATTAGTTTAGCTGGTGATGAAAAGAATGAAGAGTAGAGAGTAGCTGCTGCCATTGAGTGGTATCTCTGGCTCTGACATGTTTTTAGTGAGACAGCAGTCTCCCTAAGTTGTCTAGGCTGGCCTCAAACTTGTCATCCTCTTACCTTCATCTTCCAAGTTCCTGAGAATATAGGCTGCATCGTCCTGCTTGGCCTGAAAGATTTTTATAGCTCTTATTTTAAGCTTACACAGATGATAGTTACATTGTCCAGGATATGATATGTGATCAAAATGTATGGTGACTGTTTAAATTTTGAAAAATTTACTACAGTAAAAGTGTCATTAATCCTACTTGATTTGAACACTTAGTCTGTTCTTGCGACTTTTGTGAAGTAGCTCTGAAAGTGTTGTATCTTTATGAGATGTGATTAAAAATAAGGAAATACTGCTGCTATGTGTCATCCAGTGAAAAGGCAGACTTGTAAAAACATTACGATAATCTTATTCACTGGGTCTGGCAGTTATGTATCTTTTGTTCTTCCTCAAAGTGAAAATGATCATGAAAGGGGTATACATTTTGAATGGATTCAGTACATCTAGGCAGCCATGACTGCATCTAAACATTTGTGGAAAAGGACTTCCAAAACTATTTCCTAAAGTGGAAAAAATGATGACTCTGTTTGAAATGGGAATATTTTGAGCTGGATTAATGATACTGTGTCTTATTACTATAGTACTTTTTGAAAAAAGTAAACATTCACTGTATTTTTGATCATACTATTTTGTGAGAAAGTTATAGAAAATAATACCTATATAATATTCATTCCACTTTTGGTTAAAAGATACGAATTGTAATACATACCTGAGAAAAGCCAGGATTTAAAAAGCTTTTGTGTGGCAAGATAGTCCAGGAAATTTTTGCTTTTAACTATGTGTTTCTATGTTATCTTACTTATTTTTCCATGAGTATATTTACTTTTCTTTCTTTTTATTGGTACCTGGGATTGAACTCACTATCTCAGGCCTGCCATGCAGGCACTTAAACCACTGAGCTAAATCTCTGGCCTCAGTATATTTACTTTTGCAATCCAAAAGAGAATAATAAATTTAAAAATTAGCAAATTGCTTCCTAGTAAAGGTTATATTCTAGAAAGGGGGGAAGTAATTGATGATACGGGAAAATTGAAATATTTAAATAGTTGGGGATACATACAAAGGTGTTTCTCTTAGGTTTGGTTTATGGTTTGGGTCATTCATCTTTTTCTTGCTTTATTTTCTGTAAGATTTCTTTGACTAGAAAAATCAAAGAAGAAATGCTTTTGGAAATGATTTACTAATGTCTTTTGATATGATAGTTATATTTGTTTAGGTAAGAGGTTGGTATGTATCTGCTTTAGATAATGAATCAGTTTGTTGTTTACTTGAGCAGAACTGAGATTATTTGTGCATATAGTTCTTGTGGAAAAAAACATGCATAGATTTTTCTGGACTTGGACTTTATAAATTTATAATAACTATTCCTCTTCTGCATACCATATCTTATGTAGAACATGTATGTAATCTGTTACAGACATCTCTTTTTAGCGGAGGCTGGGACTGAGTAGATTACAGTGGGTTGAAGAATAAATATAGAATTAAAGACAATAAGTTACATAACTTTTCTCCAGAGGTTTAGCCATGAATGCTGAGAAAGAAACAGGAGAAAATGGTGGAGAACATAAAGTATCAAGAGAATTTTATTCTCCTCCTTTGCCCAAATTTTTGCAAGTTTTTCAGCATAATTAAATGCCATAGTTGAAGGTATCAGGAGAAAAACAATTTATTAAATGCTAGCTCTGTTTTGGTATTGTCTGACCTTTGTCAAGTTATTTTGTCTTGCAAGTTGTAATTTCTACATATAAAAAGGTAATTGTAAATTTTCATCTCCAAAAATGTCTCCTCTACAGCCCTAGTCTTCAATATTAAATTACCTCTGTATGTGTCAACCCTGGCTCAAAAAAATGATGAGTGAATGGATATGCAGGGCCAAGGCATGTAGTAATCTTATTTAACTCTCCTAGAGGTATGACCATGAATAGGAATAAAAGATAAAGAGAAGGTAGTAGAGCGAAGCATAAGGAATTAAGACTTTTATTGGTCAGATCTGCTTCAGAAACACAATATACCAGAAATACTAGGAGAAACAGGGCAGTGGTGGCGAACCTATGACACACATGCTGTAGCAGATTGTATCTTCTGAAGCTGTAATGATACAATTAGAGCTCTAATGATGCATCGCTGCATTAGAGGATGGAAAAATAACAGTGCTTGATGTCTTCTAAGGACAAGTACTGTTTAATGTTAGTACAGAAAAGTGTAAGACAGGAATAGGAAAACAACAAGAAAAACCCAGATCTTGCTCTCATGAAAAAGGAACACATTTGATGAATTACTAGCAGAGCATGTGAAAGTGTTTGGGAATATTTGCAATTTTTATTTATTTATTTTTTTGTGTGTACATTTTGCTCCAGAATTGGAAAATTGTGGGTCCCAGAACAATACTCTTGGTATTTGTTGTGATCATTTCTCACTCAAGTTAATTCTGTTGTTGAGGCAAGTTTAATTATTTTAACTGAAGGCATATAAAATCTCTCAGATCGCTTTTTAAAAAGCTTTTTTAAAGTTACTTGTCAGTAGAGTCATTTTTATATTGTGATTTAAAGGTATTAACTTGTTTCAGTGTCTAGAAAAAGAAGATTCTTTGCTTGGCCTTGAAACATTCCTGCTGATAGAATTTTTTTTTTTTAATTTTTTTTAAGGAGAAAAAAGAAAAAAAAAAACAGAAAAAGGGTACAAGTTCTACAGAATTTCAGAAAAAATAAACAGGAAATCACTAGTTAATTACATATTGTCATCTTAGAAATAGTTGTTGAAGTTGATAGAATTATTTGTGATTTATCTTGTCAAGCATTTAAAACAGTAGTTCTCAGAATTTGATCAGTGGATCCTTTTAGGACTTCTGTAAGATTGAAAAACACTTTGTTTTGTTTGCTTGTCTTTTGAGATGAGAATCTTGTTATATATTTAACTCTTGGACTCAAACCATCATCTTGCCTCAGCCTCTTTAAATACCTAAGACTACAACACATCAAGGAGGGTTTTTTGGTTTTGTTTTGTTTTTTCTTCTTTGCCTTGCTTACATTTGTATAGATGTTGAAGAAACAGTGTTAGGTAAAATTGCTTTGTGATTTAGCATCAGTTGAGGCACTGGCATCAGACCATCCTGTGATGAGATGTAATTGAACTATTTGGTGACTATTTCAATTTTTTAAAAGTTTACTAAAAGACACATTGCCATTATTTACCTTCAAAACAATCCCTCTTCAAATACACCCATAATTCTTGCCACTCTCTGAAGCAGTTCTGAAAGTCTTCTTTTGTGTGTCTTTACAAGGTATGATCAAAAATACGGTGAATGCTGCTGCCAAGTGCTGCCCAATGGAAAGGTAGGCTCATCAAAACATTATGATATGTCTTTACTAACCTTGTGTACTGGTTCTGGTACTGTTTAATTTTTAGTTCCTTTCCACAGTCAAAAATGACCATGAAAAGTAAATGTTTTGAATCCATTCAAGACATTTAGGCAGCCATAACAGTACAACTAAAGACACTCATGAAAGAGGACTTCAGACAGTGACAAGAATGATGAGATGAGTTTGAAGTGAGTGCGAGATTTTTGAGGGAGGATTAATGACAGTGTATCTTTTATTATAATAAATAAAAGCTTAAACAGAGCACAGTGGCGTATACCTGTAAACCTAGCACTTGAGGAGCCGAGGCAAAAGAATTAATATGAGTTTGAGGCCAGCCTGGGCTACAAAGTGAATTAGTTCAAGGTCAGCCTGAAATGCATGGTGAAACCCAATCACAAAAAGGCCAAAAACAAAAACTTTGAAATTATTTACTGCATTTTTCTGTCACACCCTTGATCTTCATTGTCACATACTGTCACACTCAAGTTAAGTATAAAATAAACACAAAGTATAAAATAAACACATATACAAGAATCTTACTTCGCTTATGATTCTTTGTTTTATTTTTTTGGTACTGGGGATCAAACTCATGACTGTACTTGCCAGGGAGGTGCTTACACCGCTGAGCTAAATCCCCAGCTGCTTATGATTCTTAATGAAATAGTAAAAATTTTTAAATCTAGACCTGAACTGAGAATTTTAATATGTATGATGAAATTTAATATGTGTGATGAAATAGAAAGTACGCGTAAAGTATGGATAAATAGAAAGCATGCCATTGTTGAAATTACCAGCTTAATTAGCAGCTATTTCATGGAATACTATTTTTGCTTAAACCAGTGAATCCCTTATGCATGTTGCAAGTAATTTCTTGATGTGATAGACTTTTATACTTACCCTTTTATTTAAGCATATTTTTGGTTTTCCTTATTTTGGTGGGTTTGAGTAATCTTGTGTTGTTTCTTTAATATAATTTTTTGGGGGGTATCAGGAATCAAACTCAGGACCTTGGGCTTGCCAGACAGGCACTTGTGCCTCTGAGCACGGCCCCTTTAATATAGTTCTGTTCGTGCCACCTCTTTTTATTTTGTTCTTGTCAATTTCTATATGTTTTAGGCTTAACAGTATGATTATATATTTTGTATATTTGTTTTGGGGGAAATGTGCACTCAGTCCTTTATGATTAAATTACCTTTAATACTTGTGTGTGTACGTGTGTGTGTGTTTGAATTTGCTTCTGCATTTAGTTACTTTCAGCCTTAAGCATTTTAGGAATTGATGGGCTGGGGATTTAGCTCAGAGGCATAAGCACCTGCCTGGCAAGCGCAAGGTTATGAGTTTAACCTGGTACCAAAAAAAAAAAAAAAAAAAGTTTTAGGAATTGGGCATAGTGCTAAATTCCTGTAATTCCAGCAACTTGGGAGGCTGAGACAAGGAGCATCCCAAGTTAAGGCCAGCCTGGGCAATTTAGAATGATCCTTTCTCCAAAAAGGATAGGTTGGGCTGGGGATGTAGCTCAGTTCTAGTGCTTATAAGGTAGCCTCTCTGATAAGAGATACAGTATTTATTTGAAAGTATCTATTTCACTTTTGAAATACAGTTTTGCTACATATAAGATTCTTGGTTGGCACATTTTTCTTTTCATATTTTGGCCACTATTTTCTTCCCATCATTGTTTCTGATGAGCAGTCATCTGTTGATTTTGTTAAGATTTTCTTATGCATCATAAATAATTTTTCTGTTGCTGCTTTCAGGGTTTTGTTTTTGTCTTGCAGCATTTTTACTAGTGTGATTTAGTGTAGCTCCATGCTTATTGTACATGAAGTTTATTGAACTTCTTAGATATATTGATGAATGCTTTTAGTAACTTAGGTAAGGTCTTTGTTGTTATTTCTTTGGGCAACTTTAAAATATATTTCTTTCAATGCTAACTTTCCCTTCCTCTGAAATACTGCCTTTTTTACCTTTAAGGAAATTGGTGGTAGTGTGTTACATTGTTTATGGAATGATAATGGCCTGAGCCATAATTTTGCAGTGTATCATTTTGAGTTTTTTTTTTTTTTTTTCTTTCTTAAAAAGTAAATGTTCTTATGGGCTGGGGATTTAGCTCAACGGCATTAAGTGCCTGCCTTGCACGTGTGTGGTCGTGAGTTCGATCCCTGGTACCGATAAAAAACGAAAAAGACAAAAAAAAAAAAAAAAAAAAAAGGAAAAGAAAAAGAAAAAGTAAATGCTCTTATAATGCATTTTACATTTGAATGTGGTTTTATGAAATTGGTGAGTCTTGATATTTAAAAAACTCTCGGGCTGCATATTTGAGGACTTGTGATATTCATCCCGAGATAAAAAAAGAGGCTTAATTTTAATAGTGATTCACTGTAGAGCCATGACTACTGTTCCAATGAGTAAATATATTGCTGTACTCCCACCCCATAGTTAATGTGTCTTAACTACATATGGCATAGTCAAGAGATTAAGGCTTAATTCACTTTTTAAATTTTTTTATTTTATTTTTTACTTTTTTGGTACCGGAGATAGAACTTATAACCTTGCACTTGCCAGGCGAGCATTTAAGCCGCTGAGCTAAATCTCTGGCTTGCTTTTATTTTTTTATCTCAACCCAGTCATAAGATTCAAGTTATAATGATGGTCTGCCTATTTCAGCTTACAAATGTTGTTTGATGACAGCTGCCCAAATATGTTATGTTGGCATGGTTACTTAGGGTAGATAATAGTGATAATTGCTATAGTTTTATTTTAATCTTATTTAGAGAATATTTATTACTTGAGGTATTTGTTGTATTTCCTATAGTTAAAGGTTTTTAACAGCTTTTTTCATTATGTTAAAATGAAATTGATGCATACTCTTAGTAAGTCTTATATTTGGTCCTCTATTTCTTAAACAGAGACTCTACAGGGGCAGGTAATTCACTGGTCCACAAGCGGTCTCCTTTACGTCGAAACCAAAAGACCCCAACATCCTTGACCAAGCTGTCTTTACAGGATGGACAAAAAGCCAAAAAGCCAGCATGTAAATTTGAAGAGGGTCAGGATGTCCTAGCTAGATGGTCAGATGGCTTATTTTATCTTGGAACTATCAAAAAGGTAAGTTACTTTCATAGAATATATTTCTGCTGTCTTTTGTACTAAATTTTCATATTTAATTTCATATTTAAAATTTTAAGGGATCACTGTAAATATATTCTTTTGTTTTGCAGATAAACATATTGAAACAGAGCTGCTTCATCATATTTGAAGACAGTTCTAAATCCTGGGTTCTCTGGAAGGACATTCAAACAGGCAGGTGCTACTATCTTGGTTGAACATGATTTATAGTGAAATTTGATTTTCTTCAACTTGGCATTTTCTGATATTGTCCTTTGAATATATTGCATGGTAGTAACTCAGTATCACATTTGAGTAATAGTTTAAAAAATTATACTGCATGCAAAATTATTCCTTTTTCTTTTGTAAGCATGAGTGTGTCTATTATTGTAGGATTGAGACATGCTATGTTTCTGATCCTTTTTATTCACTGCGTGGCCCTTAAGCTTTTTTTTTTTTTAATCTTCTGTAAGTTCTTACAGGTTTTATTTAGTTCTTTTGTTTTGTCCCTCATTCCTTTCCTCCCTCTCTCATCTTTTCTTTTAAAAGAGCAGGAAAGAAAACTATTTTGCATAAAGTTAGAAAGTTGTGAAAAAGAGTCCTATCCAATAAGTTCCTTACGTGGTATGTCCGATGAGTCATTATAGATAATACATGTGTTAATAAATTAATTTTATCAGACCAGGATTATAGCTCAGCAGCACAAGTGTCTGCCTGATAAGTATGAGGTTGTGAGTTTGATCCCAGGTACCCCCCCAAATTACTTAATTAATTTTATCTGGTAAGATACTTTTAGGTTCACATAAAAAAATACAACCATATTAGTAGTCATAAAACATGGCAGCATCATAGCAAGGAGGTACATATAATATTAAGTTCATTACATACATTTAAAAGGCTTTGTAACAATGTATTTTTGTTTTGTGAAATGATACACAATACTCCTGCATTATGATTGATACTGTAAATTTCTGTTTGTATTACTTTTCTAGTTGCATTAACTGCCTAAAAATGTGTATACTCTTTAATGTCTAATAAACTAGTAGTTTATTTATAAATAATTTTAAAAAGCTACATGTTTTTACTATAGCTTTATGTTAAACAACAACAGAAAAATTGGTATTTCTAAGATGAAAAGGACCAAAACTTTACACTCAGATATCTTTTGTAGTAAGGGAGATTAGAAGTCCACTAAGCTAATCAGGAAGGTTTTTGTAAACTTGATAGTTAAAACAGATTTACCTTGCAGATAAATTTTATTCTCCGATTCCTCAGAATTGTTTCTTGATGAGAATACATATTGTTTATGGATTCAGTATTCATTTTTTCTGAAAAACTAACTTTTTTCTTCATTGGTCTGTGTGGTTTAGGGGGAGACATCTGTGCCAGGCTAGGCAGTTATTGCCTTTCCATAGAATTACAGATTTGGAATTAACAAGTCCCAGGTTTAGCCTGGTTATTTGTATTGGAATCATAAATCCAGAAGCTGAGAAGAGGCCCTATCCTAACAAGTGTACCAGAACCAAGTATAGTGAAGGGAATTAATATTTTTTTCGAAACTAAAACAAACAAACAAAAATATAAAGGACAGGTAACACTTAGTAACCTGTGTTTCTCAAAATAGAAGTGTAATGAAGTAAATTTGGTTCTTTCCACTAGATGGAATATTATGCAGCTATTAGAAGTTATAATTTTGAAAACTGTGTAAAATACTTTTGATAGAAGAAATATAAGGTAGTGTTCATGAAAGGAAGCATCTCGTGGTGGAAAGAACATGGACTCTGGCACATCTGGGTTTGAATTTTAACCTTGATATTTTCTAATTGAGGGTCCTTCGATTAGTTACTTTAATTTATCTAGGCTTATGATCTCTGTGGATGTTACCTATCTAATACATTGTAGAATTGCGCAGAGTGTCAAGAGTCTGACATAATGCTTGGCCTACAGCACAAAATTGTAAATATTTATTAGTATTTATTAAAAAGTATGTTATTGTTTTGACTGTACTAAAATAGGCAAAAAGGAAATACTGAAAATAAAAGTTGCGTTAGGGTGATAAAATCCTAGTCTTTTTTTAATGTTTGTAGAATAAAAATTTTTAAAAAAAGATTTGCCATAAAAATATACTTAATAAGTAGAACTCAATTTTTGTTGTAATGCAGTTCTGTTAGGGTACATATAAACTGTATTTCTAGATTTCAGAGATGAAATAATACATGATCAACTTCTTTTGTAAATTAATACTATGCAGTTAGAGAGATAAGTAATCATTTACATATCTTTCTTGCCCTTTTCCTTTAATCTCATGATATTAGTTAGATATGTAGGATAAATGAAAGCATGCATATATGTAGCTGTATATTATGCAGAATAGCTCTAGTGTTCACAAAACTTCCTTTATTCTCCTGTTGTCTTCTAAGTCATGAGAAGTAAGAGGTGCTGCTTGAGTACAATTTAAGTTATGCCTGCTGCAGAAAAGCAGATTAAATTATGAGTTTAAATCATTCTGGTATCTTAAGTTAAAGTTGTGAAGAACAGAGGGAGCCAAGGAAGAGCATTTTGTGTGCAGTACTTTGTATAACTTTGAATATTATGATGACAAACAGGCTAGTCACTGAATCATAAAAGCAGTTTTGTTATATGGACTTCTTTATGACTTTTTAAATGTGTTTTAAATATTTCAGGAGCCACTGGAAGTGGGGAAATGGTCTGTACAATATGTCAAGAAGAGTATTCAGAAGCTCCTAATGAAATGGTTATATGTGATAAATGTGGCCAAGGTAAAAAACTGATTTTTTTGTTTGTTTTAATTTTGTGGAAAACTTTTGTTATAATCTTAGTCTTAAATTTTTAAAAAATAAGTTGGGCATGGTGGCTCACGCCTGTAATCCCAGCACTTGGGAGACTGAGGCAGGAGGATTGTTGTGAGTTCGAGACCAGCCTGGGCTACATAGTGAGCCTAAGGCCAGTCTGAACTGCATAGCAAGACCCTGTCTCAAAAAAAAGAAAAAAGTTTTTAAAAAAATAAAATAAAAATTATTTTGAAAAGTAATTTCCTTTAAAAATACAATTAATAAATAGAACTTCCAATTTTTTTGCAGGGCAGTTATTTTAGGATGCATATACCCTGTATTTCTAGATTTCAGAGAGAATGAGCCTGTTGAAGATTAATGATTAAAAATAATTTACATTTGTAATTTGAAACTTTTATCCTGAGTTTTTTCATCAATTTAAAATATTTTAATAGAGGAAACTAGTACTAGCATGCCTTCTTGAAATTGTATTTTGCTGTATTTATTAATAAAATAGAATTTGCTTTATGCTTTTTTTTGATATTAAGGCTATCATCAGTTGTGTCATACACCTCACATTGATTCCAGTGTGATTGATTCAGATGAAAAATGGCTCTGTCGACAGTGTGTTTTTGCAACAACAACAAAGGTATCTTTTTAAGTGTTTTAGGCTAAGACCTAAGTAGAATTTGAAAGGCATTGTCAATGATTGTGTATATTGAAAGTTTCTTTGAATGAAATAAACATTGTTTCTGTAAACATTCTTAGAAAGAATTGTTATTTATTGTTTGAGTAATAATACTTAAGTGACTTGCATTTATTCTTATCCTTTATGATAGTGGCATGGGAATTAGGGAAATAGTATGAAAGAAGACAATAAAATAGATGTTTAGACAGTTTGTGATGTGATAGAAATTTAGAGTAGAGATTTTTTTCACAAGTATCAGGCATTTTTAAATTGTAGAATTGTATTTGAAATTTCATCAATCACTTTAAAAATAATTTTTCCCTTTATTGTATAGAGAGGTGGCGCACTTAAAAAAGGACCAAATGCCAAAGCATTGCAAGTCATGAAGCAGACATTACCCTACAGTGTGGCAGACCTTGAATGGGATGCAGGTCATAAAACCAATGTCCAGCAGTGTTACTGCTATTGTGGAGGCCCTGGAGAGTAAGTAAATGCAGCTATTTAATGCTATTTAAGTAATTTTTGTTTGTTTTTCCTATTGATCGTGTTATAGGAGTGGTAGAGTTACACATACATAAAAGTATTTGTAAGAAGAGTAAGGTGGGAAGTATAACATTATTTCACACACAGTTACTTATTTTGGTTTGGATTACATCCATATGTTAAAAAACTTTACAAGATTGCTTGTTCTAGAAATTTAAAATAAATTGTAAATATTCGTGTACCTTATAAAATAGTTGTATAGATGGGAAACATTTGCTGTAGATGTTCCATTGCATATTTAATATGGTTGACCATTTAGAAATTGGTACATTTAATATTGCTATTTGAATGAAAGAGTACCATGCAGATTTTGGTTAAACTGCAGAATCAAGGTAGGATATTTTCATAGAGTGTTTAGAGAATGTAACTTAACTTCTTCCTTTATATTCCATTTCTTATGAATGTGTACATACTGTTTTCAGAAGAAACTATTAAATTTTTTTTTAAGTTTTTAATTGGAATAATCCTGATACTAGAGATCTGTAATAGGAATCATATCTCTTCATGAGGCTTGGTAACCACAAAACTCTTTAACTAGACTCTTTAAACCTTAATCAGGATATTTGAAATTTGTTGTGTACACAAGCCAGTGATAGACCGTGTGTGTTTTGTTTTTTCATTAGTGCTTTACAGATGTTTTAATATTCACCAAACTGTTACCATTATTGCCTAGTAAAATTAGAAAAGGAAATTGTTTAAGTTGATCATTGTGGTAAATTATATTTGCATAATAAAGATATCATTTTATTCATCTTTATCATTAAAAGTTTGCTAAATCAGCAAGCCACAGTTCTTATTAAGAATATGCTAAAATTTAAATCTAACTTTTGATCACTGGTATTAGTTCTGCATTTGAAACTAAACACATAGGTTTTATCTGTGATAGGTGGCAACTCATAAAATATTTCAAGTCAAAAGTTTTATTTCTTATTTCCATGACCCATGAAGCAATAATGTTCCTTTTTTGCAGATTAAAAAATTTCCCATCACTAGTTAACATTCTTTATAACATGGTTTCCCTGTTTTTTTACCTTCTAATGAAATGTATCATGATTGGAAAAATGTAGTGTTTCCAGAAAGTCTCATAAAGAATGTAAGGACCTTAAGGAGCTAGTAGAGTACAGTAGTAGGCATTATACTTTTAAAGCTGCTTGAAATTTATTAGTTGTTTAGCTTGTCATATTCTTTGGGTTCATGTTGGATTTGTAGGTGGCCAAGTAATGATTTTAGTTCTTTTGAGTTTTTTCAATTATATTTTTATTAATAGATATTTGCAGTACATAGTGATTTAATTCTCTGTGGGGAGTGGAGAGCAGGGAATTGAGATATATTGTGTGCATGTACTAATTCCTCACAATCAATATAATTATGTACTGTAAACATGTAACATGGTATAGCCTATTATGTAGTTTTTGATAAAGATACCATGAATACTTAGAAATTAATCTTTCTTCTTCATTTAATTTCCAGTATTTTGTTTAAAGCATTCAAAATAGGTAGAAGTAATTATAAACATTAGGCAGATCTTTCATTTTTTAAGACTGCAAGGAAAGGAACTGTGTCTGATACTGTTAACATTATAGCTTCAGTTTGTAGCTGAATACTTAGAAAGTAGTATTCATAAATGACTATCCTGATCTAGAGGATATTTTGATCATGTGAGATTTAGTCTGACATGATAAATACAAATAAAATCATATTGTTAAAACAAATACAGGGCTTCCTGCCTTTGCCTATATATGCTTGTATTTACAGATAAAGAAAAGATACCATGTGAAAACTATACTAATTGAAAAGAGATGTCTTCCTTTGATGAAGGTTCAGTTTTAGCAGCCTCAGCTATCTCAAACAGATCTGTAGACCTGTATAATGAAACAACTAAACCTGCCACAAAGCAAGATTTGTATACTTGATAGTTTTAGATTTTTTTTTTTTTCTTTTGTACCAGGGATCAAACTCAGGACCTTGCACCTGCCAGTCAGGTGCTTATACCACTGAGCTAAATCCTTGGCCACTTAGATTGCATTTTTAAGCATGTTAACTTTATAAATTGCAACACTTGTTTTTATTATACTAGACTAGATTGATAACAACACAGTATAGATAAAATTAAATGTTCATAATTGAAAGCTGCCTAAGGCTGTGTGGTATTTGGAGCAAACTGTTTAGCCTCTGAGTCTTAACTCTTCTAGGGTGTAGAAAATTAACTTGAAAAAAATTCCAGGCTTAGAGCAGGTTGTGTTAGTGGAGACCTCTAGCCCTAGCTTCTCAGAAGGCTGAAGATAGGAAGATAGTTTTGGCCTAGGAGTTGCTAGCTTGGGAAACACAAACCCCCATCTGACAAGGAGGGTCAAGAGAGCTGGGCATGGAGAGTAACTTGGTGAAATATGTACTTAGCATGTGCAAGGTTCTTGCTTTGATCTCTAGCACTACCAAGGGGAAAAAATAAATCACAGTTTTGTGCTCTGTGAGATCTTTCACCAGTCTAGTATAGAGGCCAGGAATTTTTGATTAGAAATAGATAGTATATCAAGAGCTTATAAATCTCTAAAATAAAAAAGTAAAAGAGGATATACAAAAGGCAAATATTAGAAACTTTCTTGGGAAAGAAAAAAATCAGCACTAAGTACAGTAGAAATGTAATACTTCAAAGAGAACTGTATTCTGACTTTTTGGAGTGGGTATGGGAAATGAACTCATGACCATTTACTTGTCAGGCGGTCTCTTGTGCTGCTGTGCTAAACCCCTGGCCTCTAGAATTGTATTCTGGACAATGCCACTTTGTTGTTTTTTAAAAAAAACCTTTTTAAATAATCAGAAATAGTATTTTAATTTTAACTTTTTTTTTTTATAGTTGGTATTTAAAGATGCTACAGTGCTGCAAATGTAAGCAATGGTTTCATGAAGCTTGTGTGCAATGCCTTCAAAAGCCAATGCTCTTTGGAGATAGGTAGGAAAACATTTGAATTTTACTGATTATTTTTTTAACTTTTTAAATTGTGATCATTTGCAGTTTCAGATTTCTAAAAGTAGTTTTAACTGATTTATAAAGGGGTCATTTCAAAGGGAAAATACTGTATGATATATTTAAAATACACATAACTTTTGTCCTTTTTGTATTATTCTAGATGGCTTTTCTCCCTTTGCTTCCTGGAAGCTGTTAAGTACTATCAGTGATTACAGTTAATTACTTCCATTGCCTCACACTAGTCTAAACTATTCTCTTTGGTACTTCCCTTTAAAAAATTTTAAAAGAATCAAACAAGAAATGACCAAAAATACAATGAATGCTATTTTTAAAAAGCAGTTATTACAGGAAATGACACCTTGTAATTACTTCCTCTCAAAATAACTCCCCCTCAATTTGAACACATTTATTCCATCCTTGCCACTTTCTGAAACAGTTCTGGCAGTTGTCTGGAAATGTATTTACAAGGTGTTTTAAAACATCTGGTGAATCTGCTGCCACATGTGGTCTAGTAGAAAGGCAGGCTTGTGAAAAAGTTACAGTATATCTTCATTTACTTTATTCACCAGATAAGGCATTATGTGACTTCTGTCAGTTTCACAAAGGTCAAAATGACTATGAAAAGAAAACAGTTGATTTGAGACGTCAAGGTAACCATGATATTGCTACCAAAGATACTCATTGTCTTAGTTACTTTCTTGTGGCTGGGACAAAATATTCGACACCCACAAGTTTAAGGAGAGGCTTAGCTCATAGTTTGTAGAAGTTTCATTCCATAACGACTGGCTGCAAGGCCATGGCAGAGGACTAACAGTTTGTGGCATGATAGGCAGGAAGCAGCAGATCTGCTTTTTTATTCCATTCAGGCTACCAGCCTTTTGGATGGTGCCATCACAGCCAAGGTAGGCTTAACCTCTTTAGTAAGTTCTATCTCCTACAACCAGGAAGAATTATGCTAAACCAGCCAGTGGACTGATCCAGTACTACATAACCTATGATCCAGTTACTTCCAGAAGCCCCACACATGTGGATGTGGACTTTTGAAGGGACATTTAGATGTAAGCCATAACATTGATAAAGGACTTTAAGAGTGGCTTCATAGAATGACAAGAATGAGAGATTAAATGTGTTCGAAGCAAGGGAGAATATTTTGGGATGGGGACTTATGGTGTTGTGTCCCTTATAATTTTAAAAATTGATGCACATACCATTATTTTAGGTTGTACTTTAAATGACTGTGGATTAGAGAAGGCACAGGACATTTTTTACAGAACTTAGATACAAACAATTTCTAGCCAGGTGTAGTATTACATGCTACTCAGGTTTAGGCATGAAGAGCAATTTAGGGAGACCCTGCATCAAAATAAAAAGGGTTGGGAATATGTATGGCTTAGTGGTAGAGTACTTGCCTGTCATGCACAAGACCTTGGGTTTAATTTCTAGTATTGGTAAAAGGAAAAAAAATCTAAAATCAGATGTTTTCTGTATTATGATCATCTGGAATAGCAGCAAGCTCTAAAAAGAAAAATTTAAGATGAAGCTTTCAGTTGTCCTTAAAAAACCTGAGTTTAGACCTTACGTGTCACTTCTTAAAGGGGCTACCTTCTCTCCTTTGGACTTACTTTAGCAAGTTATTAATGAGAATTGAATGAAACTGTGTAAATGATGCAAGCATTATAATGCTTTGCACACACAACCATTAGTAAACTCTTGATACATATGAGTCTCTGTGTACTCCAGAGGTCTCTAATGGTTGAATATTGTCCTTTACCTCCAGATGTGAACTGTTTCCGTATTAGTTGTTAAAAAAGAAAATGCTTACATTGCATATAGTATCAATTAAAACTATATTTTACTTCAAATATGAGTCCTTATGTCAACTGTAGGATATTGATTTGCTGACTATTCACTGTAATTGTTAAATAATTTTATGTATGTACTTACTCAATGTAAAATTTTGCCTTTTTTCTTCAGATTTTATACATTTATTTGCTCTGTCTGCAGTTCTGGACCAGAATACCTCAAACGTCTACCATTGCAGTGGTAAGCATGGACATTTCTGTTAATGGAAAAAATATTCTTAAACCTGTGAAGTGAAACCCCTGTACACATACATACTTAGCATAAATAAAACCTGATTGTTCTTTAAGCCTACTTTTAGTTCTTTTGTTTTTCCTCAAGCCTATGTCACCTTTACCAATGATTATCCACTTACTGATGAATTAATAAATATTCATTATTGAATGGCATAAATGTAGTTTTCAGATGCCTCTTAGATCTTAACATTCTTATTTGTGTTTCTAGTTTTTTGTGTCTTTAGGACATCATCTAGTAAAAAGGGCATAGATTAATTATGACAGCTCCATTTTCAGTATAGTTAATTGTTATGTGTGGGAATTATGATGACTTAATTTTAGTGGAGACTTACAAAATACAAGATTTACAAAACTTTTGTTTCACATATTTTAGGATCACATAAGTTTCTTTTTTTTGTACCGAGTCGAACTCATAACCTTGCACTTGCTAGTCAGGCACTGTGCTACAGAGGTGTATCCTAGGCTCAGATAAGCTTTAATTTATGAATCAGATAAAATTAAACTTGGTATAGTATTATTTATTCTGTAGCGTATATGTAGTTGTAAAAACACAGTACTGTAGGGGCCAGGGGTTTAGCTCAGTGGAGTAAAGTCCCTGCTTGGCAAATGCGAGGTTGATAGTTCAACCCCCAGCACCAAGAAAAAAACAAAAAAAACCCCCAAAAGCAAAAAAGCCACAATACTGAATTTAAATTACTTTCTGTTGAAGTATCATTCTCTTCAATACATTTTAAATTTACAGTTACTGTTCAGGTTAAGTAAGTGTTTAATAATGTTTTCTAGTTTTTATCATATATAATATGTTATATTATAAATATGATTTAGGATATTGACCCTCTAGCCATTTTAGCATTTTACTTTGGACTTTTAGTTGCTGATTTTAGAATGTGTATCATTTCTTAAGCATAAACAAACACATTGTTCTCATGTATTTTGATTATTTTTTAATTTCAGGGTAGATATAGCACACCTATGCCTTTACAACCTAAGTGTTATTCATAAGAAGAAATATTTTGATTCTGAACTTGAGCTTATGACATACATTAATGAAAACTGGGATAGATTGCACCCTGGAGAGGTAGGTATTTAGTATTAACTTCATTAACTAGTCAGTGGCTTTATAATTTTATTTATGTAGAACAGGAACTAAGACATAAGCATAAATCACATAACACAAGTAGAATTTTATTTTCATTTCTTAGGTGAAATGTCTTTGATAATTGTATCAAGTCCAGCTTGAAAACTGTAGATAGAGGAAGTAAAATACTACATTCTTCTATATTCTGAAGTGAGAATCATTGGAGTTAGAAAAGTGGGAGAAATCCTTTGTGTTGAGTGTCTTGTGTGTCCCGTCCCCCCCCCCCCCGAGTTTCCTATAAACTTAGAGCTGTATCCAACATCTTTCTGTGTGTATTGATACTTCCTTACAAATCTCTGATTTCTGGGAATGGTGGGATCCAAAAATAGGATTAGAATAATGAGTTACAGAGTGAAACTAGCTGAGTTAGAGTTTATCCTTTTTTCTGCTATCTCATTTTGCTTATTATTCGTGAAGTGTAACCACTATGCTCATTTTTCAAACTTATCTTTTTTAATAAAAGGAATATAAAAATAATTCATGTTCATTAAAAAAGATTGTGAAGCTAAGCATAAAGAGGAAAAACTCACTATAGTTACCTTATTTTTAGCATTTATTCAGAATTACTAAAATATTAGATAGGTAACTACTCTAATGTGAAATTTTTTTTTTTGGTACCAGGGATCGAACTCACAATTTAATCTCTAGCACCAGAAAAGCCAACCAGCCAATCAAATAAATAGTATGTCAAGAGTATTTGGAAATTTTTGAAGCTGTAATTATGGGCATCCATGAGAATATAGTGATATATACATTTATTTAGTTTGTGTATCAGTCACATAAAATAAAAAATTACAGGATATAGTACTCAAGGATATCTAGGATATTTTGAAATTTAATTGACATAATATGTTCTGAGTATTAGATATTGAACTACAGTACTGATTCTTACTCCGTTTTTTGTTAAATGTCTCTTAAATGAAGTTTGATAAAAGGTATATAACTTAAGAATCTGATTCATTTTAGTAAGAAAAAATAGGAATGAAGCTCTAGTATTAGCTATAGTATTATGATCATCTTAATAGTTAATGCTGTAATACATTTGCTTAAAATTAATAGTGAGATTCTTCCAGCACTTCATATGCATTTACATCGGATAAAATCATACTTACTAGTACATTTTGTTTCACATGATGAAATTCTGCAATAGCTATTTGATGTGGATAGAAGGTACACAACACACAAATTGTATTTATTTAAATGCTATTGTATTTATTAAACTTTAAACATTAAAACTTTATAATGAATCTATTTTTAAATAAAATCTTTTATGAAGTTCACTATTCCTTAAAACTGAATTTCTGATACATCATATTAGAACATTTACTTTAGCAAATATTTTCATTAATTGCACTTGTAAAACTAATGTCTTAGATATAAGAAAAAATGGGGCTTGGAATGCAGACTGCATTAGATGCAGATTAGATTAGATGCATGCATGGCACCCTGCGTTGCATCCTTAAAAGCTAAGCAAAGAGAAAGGAGGAAAAGGAAAAAAACTAGAAAAATTAAATTTATACAGTTTACATTAAATGATTTGTAGTCAATTCTTATATTTATTTCTCTGCATTAAAATAAGAAAAGAATTTAGGTTTTTTTGGTTAGTTATCTCTTCTGCAGACTGGTTACTGATAGATTGAGTTCAAGTTTTTAGTTCTGTTATTAATCTTTTACATCATATGGTATTTATACCTGGATCTTAGGGTAAGAGTTTAATAATAAAGACACAAAATTTGTGCCAATCTGTAGTATATGTTCAGTGTTTTTATTGAGTTTACTTTTAAATATGAAATAAACACAATAAAAATAATAGATCACCCAGATGATTTGATTAGTAAATTTTTGGTTAGCAGAACTTGCATTGCAAATTGAATTTTGTTTCTGAACTCAAGTTAGCAAAAATTGTTTTTTTTTCTTGCTATAATGCACTGTTAATCACTTTATTATGTAGAAAATAGTGTATGATAAATGTACTAATACATACAGACATACAAATACAGTCATTCGTTGTTTAAAAACTTGGTTATATTTCTGCAATTGGGTCATTAAATGAGTTGGTTGCTAAATAAAGAATTGTATATGGTGTGTACATTTTTCAAAAAAAGAACATTACAACTTCATGAGTTTGCTTTTATTTACGTAACTTACATGTAGTGCTATAATGTTAACAGAACATAAAATTACAGTACTGTACTATACAGCACAGCCAGCAAGAATTATAGTACTATGAAAAGAAAGTATACTGTTAAAAAAAATAGACATTGAGACTCTATAAATGTACAGAATTCTACAAAAAATGAAAACTGAATCGTAAGTTTGAATAGTGGTTGAATAGGTAGGTCATTAAATGAGGAATGTTTGTATATACATATATACATGCATACTCATACATGTTTTGGTTTTTTTGAGACAGGGTCTTGGTGTATGGCAAGGTTGGCCTTCAACTCACTATGTAACTGAAATTGGCCTTGAACTTGTAGCTGTCTTCTTGCCTCACTCTCCCAAATATGTGCTGGGATTACAGGTGTGTGCCATCACACCTGGTTTTGTTTATATTTGATCATTGAGTACCTTGGAATACTTGTCTTGAACATAAATTCTTATACATTATATAGGCACTTGCTTTAGAAATTTCTCTCAAAGATACGGAATTTCCTCCCGTGTGTGTGTGTTGTGTGTGTGTGAGAGAGAAAGAGAGATGGGAATTAAATTCAGAGCCTTGCACTTGGAGGCAGGTACTGTACCATTCCCCTGGCCCTTTCCTCCAGTCTTAAATGGAAAGAAAAACAAATCTTGTGATAATGTAAAAAATTAAGCAGGGCGTGGAGATGCATGCTATATGTGCTTGGGAGGCTGATGTGGGAGAACTGCCATGAATTCCAGCCCAGCCTGTGTTACGTATGGAGACATTATCTCAAAAACGAAAAAAATCAAGAAAAATTTTATTTAAAAAGTAATCCACTGAGGATTATTTATTTTTTGGCAGTGGTCCAGATTAAACCTGTGCTGCTTTAACATTGAGCCTTATCCCCAGTCTTTTTATTTTGTGTCAGTGTCTTGCTTTAAAGGAGATATAGGTTCATAGGAAAATTGAGAGGAGGATACGGAAATAGCCTGTTTACTGTTTCCATACATACAGTATATCGCTTCTACTATTGTCAACCTCCCCCACCAATGTAATGCGTTGGTTACAGTTGATGAACCTACATGGATACATCATCATTCAAAGCTGCGACTTACTTTAATAGCTAAAAGAAGTTTTCAAAATAATAAATTTCTTTTGGAGATAACACTTTCCTACTGAAAGATAAGTTTAACTTTGATGTATATCTTTTTTTCTTAGTTGACTTTTTTTGTGGGCTTGACGGGAAGGGAAACTAAAACTTGTAAACCATGTTACAAGATGATAGTTTTATGTCATGTTTTCTCATGTGGTTTTTGTACATATGTATTTGTGACATGGTGCCTCAATGATTATCATATAGATTGATTGTAGTTTGAGGAACTGCTGTGCTTTGAAATAATCTTTGAGATAATAAAAACACTAGCAGTGTAACATTTGAGAACACAATAAATATATTTTAGGTTTTTTATTGAAAGGAAAGGCCAATGTATCAGATTACTTTGGAGACTTTAATACAAAATAGTAATACTTTTTGAATTCTGTTGTCTTAATGTGATTTGAAATCGTAGTTCTCTAATGTCCCACTTTCTGTTTACTGTAGTCTTCAAATTTAAAAATTCTCAGATTGATAAAACAGAATAATATAGCCTGTTTTAATAGGAATGGGGTGAAAAGCATAAGTAAAACTGAGTAACATGGTAGAAATATTTTGGTTAGAAAAAAAAGATGCTGTAATGTTTTTAAATGAAAATAACAAGAAATCTGATTAATAGTATTTCAGACCGAGTTTTATACATTAGCACGTGACATGTTGGTTGTCAAATAACTTGTAAAATGTGTGAGATTAGTGTTGAGAGGGAGGAATAAAAGTATTTTTTGTGTTGGAGATATAAACTTCAAGGTAGGAAGTCTAGAATTGTGATGGTGAACTTTTTAGACCTTTTAATGATACAGCCCGCTGAGGCACCTGTCCCATAGATTTGCCAACCACTGGCCACTAATATGAGACTCTTCTAAAGTAGTTGATCTGATTTACATTATTTATTAAAGATAATGTTTACATTGCAAAATACAGAAAGGGAACCTTTAACATTTTTATGTGAGTTTAAATATATAGTCCTTTGCAAAATAGTCACAGAGTTTGGAAGATACTGACATAAAATTGTGATAAATCTAGGGAGTAAACATTGAAAGAGAATTCATTTTGATTTTGAAAAAGTAATGGTGAGTGGGTTTTAGAAATTACGTAGCCAGGTTTTTGTTGTTTCAGCAAAATGTGAGGACTTTCTAGAGCTATGATTTGTGAAGCTAAAAAGCAAAGAAAATAAGAGACTTATTGCAGCAAATCATATTAAATACCCTGTTTTCTTTTTGACATGGTTAACAATGCTGGTTTATCAAATGTGGCCCTCATAGATATAATGTAACTTGATTTCATATAAGGTACAGAAATGTGAACTTACTACAGTGAAAATTTATTGCATTTGTATGGAGTTGTTCTTAAGGGATACTAATGGAAGGTCACAGGGGTGGGTGTTTGTCTCTGCTCAATTCACAAAAGATGTCAGTCAAGAAAAAAGACCACCTAAAATATAGGAGCTAGAAACAAAATCAAATTAGTAACAGTTACAAAGTTCTTTAAGGCATAACCACAGTAGTACAGAGTATGAGAGTATACTTGTTTTGATAGCAGTTCATTTAGTAAGTGTTCAGACTTGGGGGTGAGAACAGAGCAGAAGAAAGATCAAATTAACTAGCCCAAAGTTTAGTGTGAAGTAATCATGTGATGTGATTAATAAAAATTTTAACGTAATCTCATACTTCAACATGATAGTAGCTTTTAAATATTTGAAGAGCTGTTTTGTAAAATAGAGCATACTTTAGAAGGGTTAAATGACAATTTGCCTACTTCCAGAATAAGCTTCTTTAGTAGGTGCATTACTGAATGACTAGTTCCCTTTTAAAAGAGATTTTAGTCTTAGTGGTAGGTTGAATTAGATTTAGAATTTGTTTCTTTTGAGATGTAAAGTCTCATTGTTTTCATTTTTTAAGTAGAAATTCTGAGGCTGAGGCTTAGTAGAGTGGTAGAGAGACCATGTGTGAGGCTCTAGATTCAGTCTTCAGCAGAGAAACAAGATTCTCCATCATTTTATACCTCAGAAATTTCAGTGGAGGAAATGGTATAACATAACACTTGAGGGCTACGTTTCATTTGTTCATCCTGCTGTCTGTCCGTTTGTGTCTTGTGTGTCTGCCTCTCTATATTACTGCAGTGAACACATTGGCACAAAGTGGGCTCTTACTAAATAATGACAATGGAATTAATGTCACACATTTTCACGTTTTAGCTCTTTAAGTAGCCAGAGGGTTTTGAGTAGTTTATTAAAACTTCATGTTTGTTGACTTACCTATAAAATAAAGTTGGAGTAGGTGACATTTAAGTCTCTTAGTTGCAATATTCTTTTTGGCAGATTTATTTGTTCTTTTCCTTAAAACAGTTCTGAGGCTTGAGAGTTTAAATTGGTAAAGAACATACTGGTATAATTATAAAAAAGCAAACTGATATTTTGGAACTTTTTTAAAGAAGCCTTTATGGCTTTAATTCATGATGGTCCTTTCATAATTTAGAACTGTTTTGTTAATGGGCCCCTGTGTTTAAACTTTGAAGAGCTGATATGGGAATGGGTGTATGCCTGTAATCCCAGCCCTCAAGAAGCTGAGACAAGAGGATCAGTGAATTTGAGGCCAGCCTGAATTGCATAGTATAAAACTCTAACCTATGGAAGAAACTAGGAAGAAAAGGAAAAAAACAAACAAACTCAAAAACATACAACTTTGAAGAGATAGGAAGATGTCTGAGAGAAAGCCCAATTGTAATAAAATGGAATTATTTCCTAGAATTCAGTATGTACATTTTAAAATAGGTGATAATGACAAAAAATTACTGAGTCAAATATTTAGGACCAGTTAAAGCCTATAGTTGTTTTAAAAATATTTCTTTGTCCATTTTTACAGTGTAGTTTTACATTGTAGGTAATTATTCATGTTAATATTAGAGGCACTGGGAAATTAAATCCTTTACATTACTTTTTATGCCTTTGCCTATAGAGAGGAGCTTTCATAGTAAATGTTAAAATAACTCTAATAATTATGTCCCTAAGTATAGAATTTTTAAAACATTGAAAAACAACTAATACTGAAATGCATTTTTTTTTGAAATCCATTTTTATAGTGTTTAGATTTGTATTTCTTTTACAGGCATATTTTCTATATAATGAACTAATAAAATAGTGCAGGATTTATGTTCTTGTTGAGAAAATAAGCCTTGAGAAATTAAATGGCCCTGTGTTGGTCACATACCTGTTAATCAATGAGGACCTGAAGTTAGGACTTAGGTATTCTACAAGTTAGTGTCTTTTCCTCTGCATCATATTACCTCTATATAGCACTTGTATATTACTAATTGATGAAATTGTAGCACATTAAATTGTTTCTTGATACTTCACAGCTGGCAGACACACCAAAATCTGAAAGATACGAGCATGTTCTGGAGGCATTAAATGATTATAAGACCATGTAAGTTGATTTATTTATAATATGTATCCATATGAAGGAGACAGCTAATAAGTAGAAGAAATAATGGCATTATTTAAGAATTGTGGGATTGGCATATAGTTCAAGTATATGCCGTTAGAATTTTTTTTTAAATTTTGTTCTTTTTTGGTCACAGTAAAGCAGGGATTCTCAGCATTAGAGAAGTAATCCTTGGAATGGTGGGTGGGAGGCGTCTCAGTCTCTTTAGAGACACTTTGGTCTGTTCCATTAAAAAAGCACATTCAGTAATAATGTATTTCTGTAATGGAATCTTCTGAAAGTAAGATAAAAATCTTGTTAATATAGAGAATAGAGGTATTTTGGAAGTTTGAAATTTTCTGTGGATTTAAGATTAGTTATTGCCACCAGTTAATTGTAGAAAAGTTGTAATTGTCTGGGTGTAGTCTAAGATAATTAAATGATGTTATTTGACATAGTCTTACAGATAGCCCTCTTTAAAAATTGATTTATCTAAATTTCTTGAAAATATCTTCAAAGCGTGGTAGATGTTTTGTTAATGTATATGCTGACTCCAACTATTGAATTATATTTTATAATGTATTTTTATAAAAATTTTACAATCTTTGTTTCTCACAATTGCTATTTCCTCATTAAATTATGTTTCAATTACTAGTAATTAGATCTTTAAATCAGATCAACAACCCATAAAGTACCTGAGTAATTATTGTAGTAGTAAAAAATATTTTATGGGATAGTGAATTCTGAATTCCAAATTAGGGTGTCAGAAATACATCTGTTTCTATTAAAATAGAAATGGAGGCTGCCTGCTCTCAAATTTGCATTACAGTAGAAGAATATTCCGGACATTTGTTGTAACAAGGGATGTTGTATTGGAGCTAAGGTAGATGAAGGTATTTGGAAACAAGGACCATAACAACTAAAGGAAAGGGGTAACAATCATGTTTTTCAAAGGCCCAAATCTATACTCCACTAAAGTAATACTTTTCTAGATTATTTCTAATTCTATACCTGGCACACTAGACACTTGTTTTATTTTCTGGGCCTTTAGGATTGATTTCCTACTTTCACTTCTCATTCTGTCGTTTACTGTTTCTGACAGATTTTCTTTCCTAACAGATCCACTTTGAGATAGAATTCTTTTCTTAAAACTTTTTTGAGATATTTCTAACAGCTGACACTAAAACGGGAAGAATGTGCTGACATTAAAGATACTATTTTGTTCCATTCTTCCTTGCATCAACAAGTTAGATACTTTTATCTTTCCCCTTATTTTGAGTCTTACTATTTTGCCCAAACTGACTTCAGACTCCTGGGCTTGCAAGTGGTCTGCCTTGGCTTCCTGAATGCTGGGACTATAGGTGTATGCCGCTGTACTTGGCCTGCCTACCATATTTTTCTCTTGGAACCATTTGATTTCAGGGGTACTGAGCTACATTGCTAGCCAATTATTATTGCTTTTTAATTTTAACTATTACATGTTCGGAGCACATAATGATTACATTTATTATGGGGAGTTGGTACATGTATATAACACACCTTTCTGTACCCCCTTTTCTCATCTTCCCTCCCCTCCCCTCCCCTCTCCTCTCCTCTCCTCTCCTCTCCTCTCCTCTCATCTCTTCTCACCTTTTCTCTTCTGACAGGATCTCTATATGTTACCCAGAGAGCCCTGGATTACAGTTACCTCCCACCATGCTTGGTGAATGGTCCTGTTTTAGAAAGAAAAGTAGACATGTGCCTTTTTTCCCTTTTGATCTTATCCCTTTTCGCATAATATATTGTATAGTGGACTGGCAGATAAGAATCAAGGGATGCAAGGGAAATTAAGGAGCTTTTGTAGTATTAGATTATGGCATCAATATAGAGATTTAGGAGTGAAAGTTTAAAAGAGGGTCTCCTGTGTATATGTGTTGAGTTTTTAAACTTTTAGTTAATTCTTTTAAAAATTTAGGTTTATGTCTGGGAAAGAAATAAAGAAGAAGAAGCATTTGTTTGGGTTGCGAATTCGTGTTCCTCCTGTGCCACCAAATGTGGCTTTCAAAGCAGAGAAAGAACCTGAAGGAACATCCCATGAATTTAAAATTAAAGGCAGAAAGGCATCCAAACCTATATCTGATCCAAGGTAAAAGTTGATGTGTGCCTTAGTTTTTCTCTTTAACTTATTTGTAATTAAAAATGTATGTTGTTTAGTCTCAGTATATTTGAAAGTACAAGTGACAGTTAACCTTGATTTTTTTTTTTTTCCCTGTCCAATAATTTCTTTTTTAAGTAAAGTATGAAAAGTATTGGGTTGGGGATTTAGCTTAGCAGCATAAGCACTTGGAAGTGGTCGTGAGTTTGATCGCTGGTACTGGTAAAAAAAAAAGAAAAGTATTGATTTAAGTACTGACGTGCTTGTTTGTTCATTTATTTTTCATTCATTTATTCCACACATTTATCAAATTCCTCATTATCTAAGAGGAATACAATGACAAGGCAGATTTTCTTCTCATGGAATTATAGTGGGGAGTTTTACATTCTAAAGGGGAAGACAAGTGGTAAGTAAAATAATTACTGATCATGCTAATGCTATATAGGAAATGGCATGCAGTTTTATTTAAACTTTACTGGGATTTATAGAGATGGGAACTTTTTAGTTTAAAAGGGAGGCTTAAGGAAGGACTATTCATATTTGAGACTTGAATGAGAATAACCTGTGAAGAATAAAGGAAAAATACTTCAGCTAGCAAAAATAACAAGCACAAATGCCATAGCAGATATTCTAGGAATTCATAGAGGAGGAGCTTGATCATATGTAGGCTTTTATAGTCTTGCATGGACTTTGGGTTATTTTCTAAGAATGACATCAATTTAATGTACCTAATCAGGTTTAATTATCTTAGAATTATTTGGATTGTCTGTCTAGAATGGGTAGTGTAGATTAAAATAGAAACCAAGAAAAAAAATAGGCTTGCTGTTTTCTGGGTGAAAAAATGTTGCTTGTGCAGGGATAAATGATAACGGAATGGAGAGAGTATATTTGAAATGTAGGCAGTTAGATGTATAAGTCAGGAGCTCAGAGAAGAAGAGAGGTCAGAAAAAATGATATAAATTTGGAAGGTGATTTATCAAACTAAGATTGAACGAAATTTAAAGAACAAGTGAAAAAGAGATTATGGCTCAGAATGTTCCCTGATATCGTTTATAAGTTTGGAAGCTAGTTATGATGACATATGTCTGCAGTCCCAGCACTTAGGAGGCTCAAGTAGGAGGATCACCACAAATTTGAAGTCAGACTGAGGTACTTAGTTTTTCTCATTAGCTTATTTGTCTCCAGAAAAGAGGGGAAAAAATCATTAATTTGGAAGAGGTAAAATAATAGAGGCTAGATGAGTGAGATGGGGGAAAGCACAATAATGTCATAAATACCATAGAGAGAGTCTTTTAAGAAAGATGTTCTTAAACTGTTCAAGGATGCTGGTGAGAGGTGGATTAAGATGATAGAGAAATGTTTACTTTGGATACTTTTTTATTAGTGAGCTTAATGAAAAACAGTAGTTTTGGAGTAAAGATACAAGCCAGATTGGGATACATCAAAATGTTACTGAATCAGGCACTTCTCAATTTTCATATCGAAACTAGGCTTCACCTATGTGTGAGGAATAGACAGATTCAAAATAATAATGATAGGGGTATTTTCAACAATTCTGAAATACATTGGAGGAAGCAGAAAGTGTAAAGAGCTAATGTCATCTAGGCTTACGTTTTACTATGAAGGAAAGCACACAGATGGAATAGCAACTGAAGAGGAGAATGAGAACAAGTGATGGTTTTTTAAAATTAGATACAAGATACTTATGTGCCAGTAGAAGTAATCCAGTGGAAAAGATGAGATTGGCATAGGAGAAAGTGGAACTAATGGAAGACAGTATCTTTGAGAAACTGAAAAGCACAGGATCTAGAGCAGTGTTGGTGAACCTTTGAGTGATACAAACAGCCTACTTACTATAGCATCCATGCCCATAGGTTCACCACCACTGATCTAGAACCTTAATGTGAGAATAGCATTTGATAAGAAGAGAAACACCTATCTTGAAATGAGGTGGAAAAAGGAAAAGATGAGATATTCTGGTTGTATTACTGATTTCAGGAATAAGTAAGATGACTTAATTGTGTGTGGTAATTTCTGGTTTCTCTGTAGACCATGAGATAAAAGCTGGTGGTTATATAATGTGGGAATTTAAAGAGTAAATGAAAAAATATACAATAGTCATATTGGAGAGTGGAAAAATGCAAATACAAAGCATAGACAGGCTGTTACAGTATTTGAAGCTTGTGATAAAATGGATACTACTACTTTAAGCTTTTTACTTGAAGAAATGCTTATTATTCCTATTTCTTTGAAATTCTATCACTCTAATCCTTTGCTACTAGTCAATGAGCTAGTTTTTAAAAAAAGAGAGAAAATAGAAAAAGCCAGGTGTGGTGGCACACACCTGTAATACCAGCACTTGGGATCCTTAAGTAAGGAGGTTTGCTGTGAGCTTGAGTCCAGCCTGGGCTACATAGTGAGTTCAAGGCCAGTCTGCACTACGTAACAAGACTGTGTCTAAAGCCCCCCAGTTCCACAGGATTTTCTTTTTCTTATGATGTTCTTAATAGGATGCTTCATCTTGGGTAGCTGTCAGTCACCCAATAAGAGTTCAACTTTTTAAAAAGGCAGCTCAGTCTTGAGCCCTACATGTGGCTTGGTCCTTTAAGTTTGAGAATATTTTTTCTAGTATTCCTGTAGTCCTTGTAAATGTTACTTTTTAAAAATGTGTTTGTCTTCCATCTTATCCTTAACACTTGATTATTCATCTAGTTCTGTTTTGTTCTTTGTCCTTTACTTTTACCTTCTTCATATTTTCACTGTTCAACCTTACTTTGTCAGCTAGAAAGGATAGTTATCCCTAGCTTTCTTTTTGCTTCTTTTTAATCTATTATATAGTATTTTTTCTTTTCCTTGTTTTTTTTAACTGAACTTTCCTTGTTAACTTTCTCATAGCACTCTATTTTATTAGCTTGCTTGTGTATATGTCTGTGAACTTCTAAGTATATTATAAATTTCAATATTAGGAATAGTTTTGTTATCCCTATCTAATAGCTTCTTTCTAGAGTAATTTCTTTTTGATGAGTAAATTAGGTATTCTTCATTGCTACTTGCTGTCTCATTTAGAAGTACCCTTGACTGTTGCACTCTTTTCCTTTTTGTTGCCTGATACTCAGTTTTCTGTTTGAAACATCATTTTCTAAGTCTTTCTGAGTTTGCCATATTGAAGACTTCTTACCAATATGAAGGATTGTTTACTTCTTTCTCTCTATATTCTGCCACATTGGACTTCATTCTCTGTGTTAGTCTAGAACTGTGTGTGTGTGTGTGTGTGTGTGTGTGTGTGTGTGTGTGTGTGTAAATAACCTCTATTTGATAAGTTACCATAATTTTAACATTGATATTTCCATGAGGCTGACTGCTAATTTCAGCCTTTTTCAGAGTAAATTCTTGAAAACACCCCCACCATGAAGTAACAACCAAAACTAAATAAAAATGAGACTTTTAGAAGTTTTAAAATCTTCCCATCCAGTATGGATGTCTGGTTGGTTGTAATTGTTTTCTTAAATCTTTAGGAGGTATGTATATACCATAATTAAAGTAAAAATTATGTAAAAAAATTTTTTACTTAAAATTTTCACATGTAACTAAGTCAGAAATATTAAAATTAGGACAAATGGTCTGCTGTTGATTAAGTTATAATATAATTTTCATGTTATTAATATAAAAATTAAAGCATGTCTATATATGTAAAGCTATTTTCTTTTTGTTTTCTTTTATGCAGAGATTAAATACATAATCCTTTTTTGTTTCAGAGACATAAGTAATGGAATTGATAAAAAAGGAAAGAAAAAATCTGTAGGTCGTCCTCCTGGCCCATATACGAGAAAAATGATACAAAAAACTGCTGAGCCACCTTTGGTAAGAGAATATGTTGATACATGTTCTCAGAAAGGAAAGATGTTTAAAATTACTAAGAAGCTAGTATTTTTTCTGCTAACTGTAGAACTATGCTTTAAATTTTTTTAAATTTTTCCAGGATAAGGATTCAGTTTCTGAAAATCCTGCGTTGGATTTACCTTGTTCTATAGGGTAAATAGAAAGTTCTTTTTCTCTTAGAAGTCTTTTTAGGAGAAACTTTTGTTTCTATTGTGTAAAATAGTCATTACACCATGTAAAATTCTTCTGTCTCAGGATAACTGAGGGAACTGCACATTCATCCAATACCTCAGATATGGATTTCACGGGTGCTTCCAGTACAAAAGAAACTACCTCGTCTAGTATTTCCAGGCATTACGGGTAGATCTTTTATGTTCTTCTTTACTAATTTTGTTTTAGGTTGTTTTTCATGGTAATGTAATGATTGAATAACTTTTTACCTACTGAGGTTGACACAGGTAGGCTTTTTGAAAGTCTGTGTGTAGATTCATTAAGTTTTTAGTATTCATCTGAATATTTTTGCAGCTTAGAGTAAAGGTACTGTTTTTCAAATTTGTTAGGAAATTTTGTCTGTGGATATTGAAGCGGATAGGTTGTTTAATGTTTGTACTATATAGGTACATCTTGCTGAGGATCTTTTTTTTTTTTAAGTAGGAATTGAGCACATGCATGTGTTTATTAGTAAAAAAGATTTTAAACTCAGAATTTTCTTTTGTAAACTTAAAATTAGTTTTTAAGTTTTAAATGTATTTATTTATTTTTATTTTTGTCTTTTTCATTTTTATCGGTACTGGGGATCGAACTCACGACCGCCTGCTTGCAAGGCAGGTACTTATGCTGCCGAGCTATATCCCCAGCCCCAATGTTTTTAATTTTTATTCATAATACAAATTCTGCTTTATAAATTACTAAAATTTTAACAATAAAGTATAACCTGTTCATTAAATAATAATAATACTGTGAGATGTTTTTGTTCTTTTACTTTGTACTTTGCAAAACTATTTAAGTACATTATCTAATGTAATTTTTTTTTGAAACATATGTTATTTCCATTTTTAGATGAAGAATGTGACACGTGTTTGGGGTGTTTTATGACAATCCCAGTATTATATGTTAACCAACATAACAACACTGAACTACTTTAAGAAGTATGGTTTTATGGAATTTATCTGTTATAGTCTTCCTTTGGTACAAGATTCTTTGGTTATAAGATCATTGTATTTCTGTGGTAGAAAAGATCTAAGGATTATGTTTCAAGTAAACACAGAGGATAAGAAATTTCAATTTGGTCAAGTAATAGAGACAGAGGTAGACCTAGAGCAACTTGACTTCTAATTTGTGATTATTATTTGTGATTGTTATTTCTAGAACTGGTAGTAAGAAAACCTATATTTTATTTAGTATTTAAGCATTATGGAACAGTGTCTTAGTGCTTTTTCAATATTTGGGTCAATGAATGAATGATCTTTTTTTTTTTCAATGAGATAGTTGACAATGTTTGACTTAGGGCTTATTGGTAAGAATTTGCTTTATGTGATCTCCTAATTAAATATTTGCTCTGATTCTTTAAAGCTTAGTAACAGTACCCAGTTCAGGAAGAAAACACTCTACCACAGTCAGGCTTAAGGTGACAAAATCTACATACAATGAAAGCAAGTGATTGTTGATTTACATTTGTATTGGTTTGGTTGGCTTTTATGTCATCAAGGGTACATAATTAAAATAAACAGGACATACTGTTTGGACAAAGGATGCTTTCCAAACCTAGTCGACCATTTTGGCCTTTTCTATTTCATAGCTTATCTGACTCCAGGAAAAGAACTCGCACAGGTAGATCTTGGCCTGCTACAATACCACATTTGCGTAGAAGAAGAGGTCGTCTTCCAAGAAGAGCGCTCCAGACTCAGAACTCAGAAATTGTAAAAGACGATGAAGGCCAAGAAGATTATCAATTTGAAGAACTCAACACAGAGATTCTGAATAACTTAGCAGATCAGGAGTTACAGCTCAATCATCTGAAAAACTCAATTACTAGTTATTTTGGTGCTGCAGGTAGAATAGCATGTGGCGAAAAGTACCGAGTTTTGGCTCGTCGGGTGACACTTGATGGAAAGGTGCAGTATCTTGTGGAATGGGAAGGAGCAACTGCGTCCTGACTGTAGGACTGAATATTATGTTCACTGCACTCATTTTCTGTAGGTACAGCTCAAAGTCCTAAAGGAGCCTGGCTTTTACTGTCTTTCTTAAACAACAAAACAAAATATTCACAAAAGAGATAATACTAGCCTTAATGTGTACTTGTCACTGTTATGGATATTGTCAAAAAAAGATATCTTTTAAAAATCAGAACAGAGACTTAATTTTTTTAAATCGTAAGATTTGTAGAATGTTTCTAGGATAGGATATTAAAAATGATTCAAACCCATGCATGGTGTTAGGTAATTTTTCTAATTATTCCATTGAGTCAGTTTTTGTGATTAGTGGTTATCAGAGCAAACAGATCATGTAGATAGCACAAGTATTTGGAGAAACATTGTCTGTTTTGTTATACCAAAATGTTGGGAGAAAAATTTATTTCAGTACCTTTTAGATTTCATAAAGTGCAGTGTATATAATGACTACCGAAAGACTGTAAAATAATTGAAATTTTCTTTCAAGCAAAGTGTAAAAAATATATTGAGCCTGTAAATTGCTCTGTGACTAGACTTCATTGTCGTCTTAATATATTCTTTGCATGTACATATATATACACATATGTGTATATATATGTGTGTGATTATGTGACCTATGCAATACAAATTATGGGAATGGGCAGCTTTGGAGTATATATCCCATAATTCTTTTTTCAGGAATAGTTGCAGTATTTACACAGCAGCATTTCTTCTCAGGCTTTTATTGGGTGCTGTTGCTTGCTATGTATGAAGAGAAATGTGTCAAACAAGTTTAGTGTGTACTGAAGAGGGATGTGAACAACAGTGTTCATGGGCTTTTAGAATGCTTTTTACTTTCAGTCCTTGTAACTCAGCTGTTCAGTACCTAAAGCAAATTCAAATCATATCGACATTAATTCCTACCAGAAGTAACGTTTTCAAGTTTTCATGGCACATTATGATTGTAAATGTCTCTCAGTTTTAACAGTAAGTTTGTGGGAGTCAGGTGAAGATTCCTGAAATGTCTGTAGTAACTGTTAGTCATGTTTGAATAAGTGTAGTATGAACAAAGTATTTTATTGCACAGGGTTAACAAACAGTATGTTGCCAGCGGAGGCTTCTGCTGTTTTATTACAACATTACCTCTTGTTTTTATAAAATGTACCAAGATTTAAATTGATAACTTTATTTTACATGTTTAAAAAAAAAACAGTTTCTTTTATCACCAGTGTTAGAATTGTCTTCTGTTTCTTTTTGTTTTGTTCTGTTTTGTTTCTTAGCCAAAGAGTAAACAGAAGAATATTATTTTGGTGGCTATACATTTTATTTGTAAAAGTGATCAGTGGATTTTAGACAAAAAATTGGGGAATTTGCTGCCAAAATGAAAATATGTAAAGTGTAGTAATGACAGTGGTAAAAACGTGGGTTAGTACTTATTTATTCCATTAATTGATTATTTGACTGTTTATAAAGAAAGTTGCTTTATTTCTTTAAACATCTTCAAAAGATGACTTTTTCTTTTCACATTATAGCCAAAAGAAGCAGAGAACTTCATTGTCCTGCATTTGGTTCCTGGTTTACCAGGTATAAATGAGCTTTACAAAAGTGCAAAATAAAAACTGTCACTTCTGTTTACCTCCACCAAAACTTGATTTTCCCCTAGCTATTAATTTAAAGTTGCCTTTCTTGCAGCTGCAATATTTTGAATAACACACAGAGTTTGTGTTGATTTTTGAATGTTTGTTTATATCTAGGGGTAATGGAAAATGTAAATCCCGTGTAACCTTTTACACTCCACCTGTATCATATTATTTCATTTTCCCCAAAGTCCTTTAATTCTAACTGAACACCAGCAGTATTTTTAAGTAATTTCTTTCTTTACCGTACTTGGAATACGATTTATTCAAGCTGAACTGTCTTTAGACGTAATTATTGTGAATGTCTGTTTTATTTTATCATGGTGGTTCACATGGCTCTGATGTTCAGTTTGTATTTTTGGAATTGCTTTACTTAGAATTAAAACAGACCAACATTAAATGTGTGTATTTTTTAAAGAGCTAATGAGTTTTGCTTCTGTATTTGCTTGAAAATACACACTAGTGCAGTAGTTGACTTGTTTTTATTTAACCAGGGAGGTAAGGATTTTCTGATTCTACTGCTGATAGGTTTTCTTGAGTTACTCTTTGTAAAACTTTGCTTTTCCTCTTATTCCCCTTATAATAATTAGTATTTACTACATGTCCATCTTGAACAATCTTTTAAAGATATATTTATCTAGCTTGCACTTTATATTTGAAAGACAGTGTATCTGTCTACCTTTAAAAAAATATTTTAGACTTTGCACCTGTTTCTTTTATTTAATACAAGGTATTTGGGTTCAGACAAAAGGATGACCCCCCCCCCCTCAAAAAAAACTTTGCTCCTAGACACAGAGAGAAAAGGTGTAAAAATAATATATCTTACTAATATTGATACCATTTTTATTCAAAACATACATTTTTATAAATACTTTAGTAAATGATGAACATATATTCTTAGGCCTGTTGGTGACTAAACTAGAGCAGAATCAGTTATTAGAATTATTGATAATGTCTAATTCTAATATCTAATCTCAGTTTTTATGTAGAGATGATAAAGTCAGGTCTTGCTGTATATATTTTGTCAATAATTAGTATTCACTGATGAAAGGTGGAAGGATTTCCAACTCCAATTTTTTTTTTTTTGCAGTTATATTCTGATATTCCTATTTAATTCCTCTCTCCCTGTCTTTGTCTATCTCTCTCTCTCTTACTGGGAATTGAATTTATGACTTAGCAATTGCCAGGTAGGCACCGTGCCAATGAACTATATCCCTGACGTCTTATTTAATTTCTTTCATTTTTATATTTAGAAGATTTATCAGTGTTGGGGATAGAAGGCTTGTATTATACGCTACTTTTTGAAACTACTAGATACTCTTAAATTTGGAATGGAACATAATTCGACTTAGCTATTTTTACCAGATGTTTTGTAATATAGTTCTAAAGCTCTTTGAGAATGTGGTGGCAGAATATGTCCTTGTGATATCGTGTGGAAAAATGTTTCTTAATTATATCTAAACAAAGTATTCCATTCTCCCTTAAGTTTGGTCTGTGGCAGTTAATTAGTCATGCTCTTTCTCAGGAATATAAAAACTTGACAGTCAAGTGTAAAGTAAGCACTGTCTTTTTGTGATAGTTTTCTAATTTATAGAGTTAGGAATCTAAGTACCTGTTTTGATACAAATTTAGAGGTAGATAATGTGTAAGCAAACTAACTGACTCTGTAAAAACAAATAGATGGGAATCTATAGAGTACTGTATTGAAATTCTAAAGTTGAAATATCAAACTGCCTTAGAGAAGTAAATAAATGAACATATTGTTAGATTTGCATTCAAAATTAGAATAAGATTAAAAAATTAAACTGTGCACTTTCCCCCCCCCTTCCCTCATTTCTTTACAACAAAATTATTGTTTAGCTCCATTTACATTTTCTATTGTTGGTGATAATTATAAAGACTGGATACTTAGTGATTCATTTTTCCAGTATCTTCAAAGAATGTAGTTTGTTATTGAAGAGATTTTTTTCCCCAGTGGATTTAAACAAGCAAATAAAACTTTCAAAGATGATATAAAATGTACTTTTAGAAAAAGCAGAAAATCTTCAAAATCACTGGTCTACTTTGGCAACTCCTATTTACTAAATGGTGTTCAATATTTTTTTTCTTCCACATCCCACTCTGTGGTATGCATTCCCAATGTGGGTGACATCCCTAAAAGGGCAAAAATTGATTTATGAGGAAGGACAAAACCTGAGTTTGCAGCCCTTCATAGTTTAACTCTACCCATCAACAATCTTCATTTGTCATTATTAGTTTTTGTTTTTTTTAGGTATCACATGAGCAGTACTGACATTGAGTGCGTGGAACAGTCATAAAATAATATGCTTGTTTTGTACACTTAGATCATTTGTACACATGTACATAGTAAGAAACTATAGCAGATGGATGGGCTTTCTTGGTGGACTGATTTATCTTGAAAACATTTTGAGAGATAGTTTGCCACATGCCTATTGCCATTTCTTGGAAATGTTTGATCCTGATGCTAGTTTGTGTATGACCTGGGTTTGGGGAATTAAATAAATCTACTTTGTTTTGTTGTTTTATTCTAACGAGGTCATTTAGCACATCATTAATTATATCATATGCTAATAGGAAAAAATGACAATATGTAAAAGTAAAAAAGGGTCATGGTAGTGCTGAGATCAAATACAGAGGCCTCATGAATGCTTAGTACATACATTTCCATTGAGTTGTATCTAAGTCAACAGTAATTTTTTTCATAGCAAGCACAAGTTAAAAGTAAGCTCCCAAAAGTAGTTTTTAAAAGAAATTAACTATTCCAGGAGTTTTACTTTTGCTGGAAAAGTAGCATTTTTAAAGAATTTTTAAAATTTATAATATATTGGTATATTTATATTTATTGGTAGAATGGAAGATAAAGTTTTGCTATGCAGAACTTAAGACAGTTAGAAATAAGGTTTTGTTTTTGTTCTTGTTTTTATACAGTGAGGGTACTCTTTGTAAATATGATAAGCCTGAAAATGAACTTTCCTTTGAAGAGATGTGGAAGTTATGGAAATAAAAATTGTTGGAAAGAATTTGAAGAAGAAAAGCCTATTGGCTCATCTAACACTTGGAGGCTCACTTTGGTTTCTGTGTTGCTTTCAGAATTCAAGGTTGTGTAACAGAACCAGTGTGAAAATTTTATTTTAATTATATTTCAGAATCTTATACTTAAATTTCCTGTTATTTTTAACTCTCTATACAAATTGTTCAGTGAAAAATTGTATCAGTAGAGACCCAGTTTTGATACTTCTTTATAAAAAACACAAAAACCACAAAAAAATGCCTCTAACTTAAAAGATTTTCTACAATGTATTAGGTATTTCATACTTTTATAAATGCTATTTTTGGCATGTTAACTTTTTCAGTCTGCTGAGAGATTATGAATATTCATTATTAGTATTGCTATAATATGGTGCTACTCACAGGGATCTAGATTTAGTTATTCCTCAGATCCTTAGGATCTTATTCCTCATTTTCTTTATAACCTAGATTAAGTGGTATTTGTTTTTATGTCTTTTTCGTATATATCCTGTGGGAGCTCTTATTTTAATCCACTTTATACACAGTGCATTAAGTGTTATCTAGTTTCTAAACATTATCTGTGCCATAGAATAGAAAAGATTTAAGCATGGTATTCTGGGACAGCCAGATAATAATGTGAATAAAAGTTTGGACCTTATATTACAATTCTGACTTTTGAGTGAGTATTATTATTCCAAAGAAAAAGCAAAAGATATTTTATATTGTTCATTATTCAAAAGAGACTTTTTTAAATTTTGATTTATTGCTTCCTACTTTATGAAATAGAAGATGAGGTGATTAGAAATGTGAGAGCTAGACAATTTTGATATGACTGTAATCCATCTTCCTGGTTCCTTGATTGTCTTACGGTTCTGTAATTCATATTCATGGTTCCTTAAGATAGCAAAAATTGCCTGGCAAGTGTAATATACACTGTGGTTTTCTGTTAACTGGTTGCTCAATTAAGACTATTGCTAGAGTAGGTTCATGTATGTATTTTTTGTTATGAGACAAGAAATTGCATAGTATAGAATATATTTTTAAGTATACTTTTATAGTATAAAATAGTTACTTAAAAGTATAGTACTGTTTTACAAAACAGCAAATTGACATGGCATGGTTTCATTACGTGTACATGTTTCACAGGCAGGCATAAGAAATGTAACAGACTAGAGAGGAGATAGTATTTTCATAGTAATTCATGGGGTTGGGGATAGAGTTCAACTGCACAAGTGCTTGCATGGCAAGCACAAGGTTGTGAGTTCAATCCCTAGTACCAAAAAAAAAAAAAGTTAACTCATTGTTAATTCCTGTTGTTTGGTAGGTTAAATGAATTTAAGAATGATATTATAAATTAATTATTAGTACTTTAAGTACTAAGTGCCAAAATTTACGCAGTTAAAATATTAAGTTTTAGAAGATCATAATTTCCAAAATCATACTTTGACTAAAAGGTAGGTATTTACGTTAGTTTATTTTAGCATGTATGAGAAGTTAACTTGGTGGCATAAAATGACAGTAGTTTATTTGACACAGTTCTGCAGAACTGAAATCTAAAATCAAGGTGATAGAAGTTTTTTTCTGGAGGTTCTAAGAACCTGTTGTATTGTCTGTCCTTTTAACTTCTGGTTGTAGCCAGCAATCCTAGGTTTTCCTTGACTATAAACCAAACCCTGCCAATTTTTGTCTATATTTACAAGCCCTCCTGTTTCAAATCTTTCTCCTAGGGAGGAGAGTAATTTGATTTGAGGGTCTATTTTAAATCTTAGGTTGTCTGATCTGGGGATTCTTAATGATACCTGGAAAGACCCCAGCCTCAAGGTTTGAACATTACCCGGTATTGAACATTTTTGTTGTTGGGAGGAGACACAAGTCAACCCACTAAAGTATGTGCAAAACTGTTTTGTATGCTTCAGTTTTCTGAAAATGGTTTGAGTTGTTGTATTCAAGTTAATGTTTCAGGTGCTATGTTCTGGCTCTGTAATGAATATCCCATGTGTTAAAGATTCAGTCCTCAGCGCATGGTGCTATTGAGGGGAGGTAGCATCTAGTAGGAAGTCGTCAGGTTATGCTCGAGGGATTGCCCTTAAAAGAGATAGTGGAACCCTGGGCCCTCTTTGTGTCTTTACTTCCTGGCCATGAGGTGAGGTGGTTTGGCTCTGCTACATGCTCCTGCCATATTTGTTGTCTCACACAAAGCAATGGAGCAAACCCAATATGGACCATAACCATGAACCAAAATGAACCTTTTCTTTTACAAGTTAATTTTTTCAGCTTTTTTTTGTATGTTTTAGTAGTAATACCAGAAAGCTAACCCAGGAAACTGGTACCAAGAGGTGGAGTTGTTGATATAATTACACCTAATGTGAAAAAAACCTGTAGGATATCTTAAGCATATCAGATAAAGCTTAAGGGTTTAGCTCAGAAGACCAGAATATTGATATAGTTTAAAATGGAAATGAGTCTATTGGAAACCGAATTAAAGAATACCTTCGTTACTCAAGGCAAAGAATTTGTCAGTTTTGTCCATACTCACTGTGAGACTTTGTGGAAGGCTGAGTTTAAAGGAACAAATTA
This sequence comes from Cavia porcellus, assembly GCF_034190915.1. Lineage (NCBI taxonomy): Eukaryota > Metazoa > Chordata > Mammalia > Rodentia > Caviidae > Cavia > Cavia porcellus. The sequence continues at coordinate 114,803,458 of NW_026947484.1, forward strand.
CAGTAGATTATCTGCAGGAACAAGTTGCAAAGCAGCATATCTTTCTGGCCAGCCTTGTGGGTATCACTGACAGCTACGTTTATGGTGAGAATCAGGAGCAAAAAAGGAATAAGCAGAAAGATTTGGCCAGAAGTTGGTATAGCCAAGGAGTATTTAGCTATTACAGAAACAAGTACCATTATAAAACTCAATCTTTGGGAAACCAAACGATCCTTGGGGGTCATTTTAGGAAGACTTTCCATAGTAAGGCCTTTGAAAGGTGAGCCCTCAGATGCCTGCTCACCTCGAACTGTGTGGCAAAGTACTCAGGCCATTGCAGCTGTGGTTTGGTGGACCCAGAAACAGTTCATTCTGGCAGCAAACCTTAATGTAATGCTGCCTTTGGAGTCACATGTAATATAAGAGTTTCAGGGTCCTAGAGACTTCAAGCCAGAGTAAATTGTGGGATTTGAGTTCCTGTAAATAGCCTCTAATACAGTGTTACATAGAGCTGTGATAGTGAAGCCAAACTTGTAGTGAAGACCCCAAGCAGGAAGTAGTACTAGGAATATAGAATGGCTGTTCAGGGAAGCTGTGCACAGCATGCAAAGGCACTTTGAGAGTGTGGCCTAGTGACCTGCAACTAGCAAAGCTATGAGAATAGGCATGCCCAAGCAATGGGAGTTTGCATTTTACTATGGTGTGCTTTAGATGCTGGATAAGAACTTAAAGGACTTAGTACATTTGGGGTTATTCCTTTTTTATTAGGAATAGAAATGCTTTTCTGTGTCTGTCCCATCACTTAGAAGTATATAACTATTTTTGATTTTCACAGGAACCTATAGCTATTTCCCTTGAGTCTCATAGAAAACTTTGGACTTGGACTTTTGATGAGTCTTGGTCTGGACTTGGAAAAGCAAAGGTTTTGAGGATCCTTAGAAATGAAGTGAATTGCATCATGAGATGACAAACCTTTGGGGTGCAAGTTTATATAGTTTGGATCTGTAATTTTCCTCAAAGTCCCATAAGGTCTTGGTACAGTTGGAAGTGGTGGAACCTTTAAGAGGTGGGGTCTAGAGCTGGGTGAGGCCAGTAATCTCCTTGAATGGCCAAAAAAGGAAATGATTTCCTTCGATGTTACTATTACATGTTTAATGTATCAGCCTTTTCCTGTTACTTAGTTGAAATACACCATCCTTTTCTATTTCTTTTTTTGGCCAAGGGATAGCTGCCAGTATATAAAAAAATTTATGTCTCTTTGACATAGAAGAATTTTGTATTATGCTAAACAAATTTGGGTTTTACTACTGTGCTTGTGCTGTGCCTGACTTAATCCTGAGGTCTTTTTCAACAAGAATTTTATCATAAATGATTATCCTATGTTCACAGTTTCCCTTTTCCCTTTGTCTACTGAAAAGTAAAGCCAAAATACTAAAAGATAACTACTGTTTAGTTTGATAAGCATCTGGGATACATGGTGTGGTCTTCCCATGATAGTCTACTAATAAACACTTCTAATAATGTTAGTCTTCTAATAATCATGTTATGATGTACTTCATAATTGTATTATACCTTACAGTGTTCTAGAATGTGGAATTGCTTGAAAGATGACTGGGGCCAGTTTTTTAAAGTTCCCTCAAGAAATATTTCATTCTCAGTACCCCCCCCCAAATAAAACCCCTTTTTTCTTTTTTTGTCTTTTTCCTTTTTATTAGTACCGGGGATTGGACTCACAACTGCCTGCTTGCAAGGCAGGTGCTTATGCCGCTGAGCTAAATCCCCAGCCCCTAAAACCCCTTTTTTCATCAACCTAATTATATTTAAAATCCTAGTGAACTAATACTTTTAATGTGGCAGCTTTGGACTATAATTACTTTGGTTTTAATATAAGGATATATAAATTACTTTGCTCACTCAGAAATATGTATATATCAACAGCAATGTCTATCTCGTTTTGTTTTGTTTTTTGTCTTTTTCGTTTTTATTGGTACCGGGGATTGAACTCAAGACTGCCTGCTTGCGAGGCAGGCGCTTATGCTGCTGAGCTAAATCCCCAGGCCCAGCAATGTCTATTTCAACCATAAAGTATTACTGCATGAACATTTTTTATATTTTTATTCTGAAATAACCATACATTAATGGAAAGGGAATCTACAATAAAAAAAAAAAAATGTAGAGACATCTGTGTTACCCTTAACAGTTTTTCCCAGATGCAATGTTTTGCATAGTTCAGTACAAGTCAGAAAACTGATCTTGCTACAATCCAGAGTTTATTCAGATTACACTACTTTTACATCCACTTAGCCATGTATACATGTAGTTCTATGCACTTTTGTCACGGGTAGATCTGTATAATCACTGTCAAGATACAGAACTGTTGTGCCACAATACTCCTTTTATACCATAAAAACAAGAGGCTGTCATGCAAGGTAGAAATCCTTAAGCACCTTGTGCTTATGCATTGTTTTTAGATGTTTGGGCTTCTGAAAGGTTTGTCATAAACCTGGAGCCATCCTCTATGTTTTCCATCCCTAACCTTGGCAACCATTAATCTGTTGCTTCCATCATTTTATTTCAAGAATGTCATATAGTTTTCATAAAGCAAGCAAACTTCTGAGATTTTCTTTTTCATTAATATGATCCCTTTGATACCCACCTAAATTACTGAATATATCAGTAGATTGTTCTGGCCTGGGAGTGTAGTTCAATGGTAGAGCACTTGCCTATCATGTCCAAGGCCCTAGATTTGATCCCTATCATTCCCCCCCAACCAATGTTCTTTTATTGGTGCTTAATATTCCATTGTTTGGAAGTATTACCACTTAATCATTTGTGTGTGTGTATGGTATTGGTGATGGATCACTTAGTTAACAAATACCCAGTGATAACTGACTTGATAAAAATTAACGGTCACTGAACCATATCCTAAAATTATTAATTCCTGCAGTACAAGAGTACAACAAATTCCTTGGGACCATGTTTAGCTATCAAAACTTGAAAATGGATGTACTTTGCCTCTTCATATTTGGAGGATTTTTAAGTATAATGCATAGCTATACAACAGATGAATTACATAAACTCCAACACAAAGTAATATGGTATAAAAAGATGGAGAATTCAAAATTGGAGATGGGAGCACATTAAGAGTGAGATCAAAGAAGGGTTTAGGATAGTATTTACAATGATTGGTAAAATTTTCTTTGATAGGAACTTTATATATACTCAGCTCGTTACCTATAGTCTTTTTTTGTTTAAGGTGGCTGTTGACAAGTATAAACAATGAGTAACACTGCACATTATACACCAGATAAAACACCATTCACTACATGCTGAATTTATTTTAAAGCTCCAGAAGATAATTTCATAATCATAGATACTTGATTACTGTCATTTTTAAGTTTTCATAATGTTCAAGAATGGTAAATACACTTAAATTTAAGTCTGTAACTTATTTCAATGCAATTTTCAAACACTACTTTCTGTATGTTCACATACACATTAGCACATGATCCAAATGCAAATCAGAAACAACCCTAGGCCTTTGTTGAATGTTGTATTAGAAACCCATGACAAATCAGCTCTTAAGTAATCAATGCCCTTCATTTTAGTATGATTAAAAAAATGAAGTAGGTAATATTAAGGAATTCTTGTCTTTAATAAATTTTACCTTTTTGGTTAATACAGATAACATGCTTTTTTTTTTTTTTTTTTTTTTTGTCTTTTTCCTTTTTATCGGTACCAGGGATGGAACTCATGACTGGAACTCCTTGCAAGGCAGGTGCTTATGCTGCTGAGCTAAATCCCCAGCCCCGATAACATGCTTCTTAGTCTCACTCTTTTCATTTTGTCTCTTCCTAAATTTTTTGTTTTTCAAATAAAGGATTACTCTTAATGGTAAGAGATTACTGCATCAGTTATAAAATCAGTGACAAAAATCATATCATTGTATAAGATTCAGTGTTAACAAAATTCAGTGTTAACAAATCAGAATATAGTACAGCAAAGACATATAAGAGGTAGAATTCTTAATCACAGTTTTATAGGAAAGATGTAGTAGTTTTACCCTGCTTTATTAGTTATGGTACTGTAAGTCTCCTTATGAATTTAACAGAAAGGGCAAAAAGGGCTCTTCATAAGCAGTTATCTTACTGACCTTTGTTTTGTATGTGTTACATGGACTTCTAGCCACCTGAAGCATTTTCTTGGTCAATTAAGGTAACTGATCATATACAGTATTAATCTTATTTTAAAAAAATCCTCAGTAGGGAAATAGAGACATTTTTCCCCCAAGAGCCTTGAGGAGGAGGCAAATGTCTCTTTCTGTACTACTCTGAGCATAAATTATCAATGATACCACATTTCCCTGGCTATCGTTATTGCTCATCAAGGTTTCCATCAATATATAAACAGGTTCTATACCCAGATTTTTAATTTGATTGTTTCTAACTCACAATGTATTTATCATAATACTATAAATGGGCATAACTTGAAAATTGTTTCACTTCATGATGAAGTTAAATTACTATTCCTTTAAGATTTTACAGACTGAAGTAAACTAGGGTTGCAGAGAGTTTCATGTGTATATGGCTTATTTACATGTTAGGGGGACTCTGTTTTTAAGCTTCACTGTCAGTAAATTGATCAGAAAAGTCACTTTAAGGAATTTGTATCTACACCCAAAGCTAAACTTTATAGTGGGACTTACATTTTGTAAGAAGTTCCTTAATAGTTATAAAAGATATTTTAAAACTGTAATTTTAGAAAATAAAATCAAATACAGTTTTTTTTCCAGTTACTTGGAAATATCTTTTTATGATTTGTTTTAGGATTGGGATATAATAAGCATATCAGATTATAGATACATATTTATAGTTCTACTTAAGTGATTTTTTTTTTTTTTGTCTTTTTTCCTTTTTATCGGTACCAGGGATCGAACTTACGACTGCCTGCTTGCAAGGCAGGTGCTTATGCCACTGAGCTAAATCCCCAGCCCCAGGTGAACTATTTTGAATCAAATATTTATAAGTTTCCTTCAGTTCTTTTTGTGTCTGACAATTTTGAAAACAAACAAACAAAAAGATTTATTTACACTAGGCCTAAATTCTTTTAGCAGAATTTCCTTCATAAATGCTGGTAATGATGTTATCAAAGTCAATAATCATGTTAAAACTTGCATAACACTGTTGACATAATATAAAAATAAATTTATTTTATTTCATTTAATTTAAAAATCCTACACTTTACATGTTCTCACAGAATGCATTCTTATGGAAAATGAGCAAGCTGTATATAGTTTTCATTTCAAAGAGAAAACCTTTCCTGACTTAATGAGAAAGTATGCCATTGCAGTTTGAAGAATACTAGCTTTTGGGAATGTAGGCTAACTATATAAAACTATTGCTTTTGTTGACATTTTACATTAAAATATATTTTGTTTTAAAAATCTCAAAAATGTTACTTATCTGTTAGAAGAGACATATATAAATAGAGAAGTTGATATAGTTAATCCATAATTACATAATTCCTGGATGATTTATAACTTGATATACCAAAAATTCTATAATTAATTTGTAATTGCCACCATAGAAATATCTAAGTAAAAGCAGACTGTATGATATTGCATTTATGCCCAGTATTATTTAATTCCCAAATGATATCTGTAAAATTTTTTCAAACTTAAAAAATGGTTATTAAATATGAATTTCAATTAAACTTACATTTTGTAAAATATACCTGTTATACATTTACATAAAACTGGGTCACTAAAGTAGACTGCGTAGTAAGTGAAGACTTTCATACTTGTTTTACACCATTTGAGAATGTCTGCAAACATTTTGGAAAAGACTACTAATGGTCTTGACTATTAATGGTAACAACTTACTGCATTTTTCTGCCTTTTTTCAATTTTGTTAAGTAGTTTAGTTTAAGTTCTATTTTTCCTTTTATCTTCAAATAGACTCTTCAGCATGTATACTTGAATGGCTGACACCACCACCATGACAACTAAATTAACCATAGACCAGAAATTGACTCTATCAAAGTTACTTTCTTGTATGTTCCGATCACGGGCTTCAAATGCTTTAAGAAGAGTTTGTATATGACCACTTTTGCTTACTCTGGACTTGATGCTGTTGATGGATTCCTGGAGATAAACAAAATAATTTTACTATAAAAATACTCAGAAATTTTAAGTTAATTTAAAATAGGCTTCATGAGTTTTTTTAATTCAAATATAATTTTAGGATAAATGGTGGCCTAATTCAATGAAATTTAATAGTCATATTATTTAAAGAGCCACTGTAAGGTTATCTAATAGTGTTCCTGATATATTTAAATTATTTAGTCATTTACGAAGATATTAAGATACTATGACTTAATAATATGGAACTATTTGAGTGACAGCATCAGCAATCATATATAGTATCTTTTTTTTAGCTCATGCAAGTGTAAAACAATTACAGCTTTTCAGAAACCAACTGTTTATTTCGTTTAGGTGGTTACCTGTTTTTTAATGCCTTGTGTGTTGATAATATTCTGTTCTTTGAACGTTAGTCTGACCAGTTTGTATCTAGCAAAACATCAAATGTTTTTATCTCACAAAGTATTAGTTAAATCAGAAAATACTTCATTTTTACAGGTACTATTTACAAACAATATATATATTTTTTTGTCTTTTTCTTTTTTATCGGTACCGGGGATCGAACTCACGACTGCCTGCTTGCAAGGCAGGCACTTATGCCACTGAGCTAAATCCCCAGCCCCAAACAATAATATTTGTAATACAGAAAGTTTCCACATCACATTCATAAAAGAAGGCTACCTAGATGTATGCTAAGCTGCATACAACTTTCTGGGGGAAAAAAACTTTATAATATAATAGGGTCCTGTAAGTTATAATAGAGCTGTATGAACATAAAGTAAAATTGAGATTTCAGATGATTATAAAAATATTTATAGCAAAAGTATAAAATACTATAAATAGCTTTCTCTGGAAAATGCAGATAAATTGCTTAGTTGAGTGCTTATTGGACTTTGGCCTCTGGATGTTAATAATTTTTATTATTTATTAAGATCATACTAACCAGGATGTCTTCTAGTTTCATCTCCAATACATCTGTACCAGTAATATATTTCTTCCAATCTTCTTGTTCTTGTGCATGTTCTCCCATATTATCAAGGATTAATTCAAAGAAAATTACTTTCTCAGAAATGGTGCTGAAGGTATTGTCAAAGCAGAACATGTAATCACCAACTTCAGTTTCTACACTGAATTAAAAAAATGAATGTTTTCAGTTATTGAGACTTCTATTTGAAATCAAAAGGAAAACAGTTACAAGTAAAAGAAGAAATATGGTTTATAATTGGATAGTTTTTGAATTTTCATAGTACTAAAAGGTAATTTATAGCTTCTTGTTGAAGCAGTCTGGAAACACATTCAAGTACTTAAACATGTTTGTCATTTACTTGTTAAATTATCTCGACCTAATTTTTGGAAGATGATAGGATTAAAAACCTAGATATAACTAATAATAAATTTTAATATGTATTACTAAAGGACTTTTATCATGAGTTCAGTTCATACGCTTAACTATGAATGTATCCTTCTCGTGAGATTAATGTGTAAATTGTTTTCAAGACTGTGTATACTAAGTATTTCTTCTAGGCCCCATACTAATTAGGCATATTTTTGTAATACAGTTTACAAAGGTTAAAGATAAGGACTATAACCAATAAGGACTACAGAACCTTACTTTCAGTTGAATTACTTTTCTGAGTAAATGCCATTCACATACAAACTGAACTTAAGATCTCTGGTCTTATTACGTTCACATTCAAAATAATTGGTTTGGCCATAGTTGATTCATTAGTGAAGTAGTTTCTAAAGATTTTTTATGGAGATAAACTGAAGCAAGAAAATACTCCATGGTAATAACATTTATTACTGTAGCCCCAAACAGGGAAAACAAACACAGCTTCCTTGAATCAATGGCAAAACTGACATTTTTAAAATGTATCAGTGAAATGCCTATTATTTGTATTGTTAATTATTTCATAGAAACTATTGATAAAACCTTAAGAAATTGGCAAAAAAAAAAAAAAAGCTCTGGTAGTGTTACTGAGTTCATAAAAATTACCGTATGGAGCACTAATAGTAGACACATATGATCTCTTTTATTCAGTTACAAAGCAAGTATAATTTACAAAAAAAAAAAAAACTTACAAACAAGTATACTTATTGTGTACATTAAATGAATTTTTTCCCAAATAAAAAAATTTATGATATTTATAATAAAGGTTTTGATATGTCTAGCAAGTTTTCTATTTACTTAGATGAACTGATTTCTATACCTTTCCAGCTACATTTTAAACTGCTTACCACCCAATTCTATCCAATATCCTAAGGATGGGTTTAACTTGAATTGGAGGATCTAAGCAGTAGAGGTGTGGAGTCAGAACTACTTAGCTTTTGTAGTCGAACACTGAAGTTTTATTCTTCTAATATCCATATCTTTATCACCTCTATTGACCTGAAAATTAATGTAATTTCTTTTTGCTTAGAACACCTTGTCTGTACTTCTCTTTGGTTGACATATAGCATTATATAATCGTGCTTTGCGAGAATAGGATCCAAACTATACTGTTCATTTCAAGATCTTCAGTGAACAAAGAGCCACTTGGACACCTGTCAGTTTTGGAGCAAGTGTTATCTACCAAAGGATGCTGAGCAATGACTGCAACTTAAAACACCTAAAACAAGCAAATATGCCTCACTTTGTAGATTCTGCCCTCAGTGAATGTGTAGGGAGGTTGAAGAAAATACTAATTTAAAGGAAAGATGGATTTGTGTATATGTACTCTGGGCCCATTTCTATTTTCTCAATATGATCCAAAGGCCAAGCTACTAAAAACTGTGTACGTGTGTGTGTGTGTGTGTGTGTGTGTGTGTGTGTGTAAAAGATGTGGTGAGATCTTTCTTGAATGTTTTGCTAATGTCACATATTCAGTTCAGCAAAGAAAGCATCAATTGTTCTGTTCTAAGATCATTGTTTTCTTTTAGAATATACTCTTTAGAGTCAATACACCTATCAATATCCTATTCATTAAAATGTTAAGATCCTACTGGTTTGTCTAGTCACTGATATCTGTATTTTAACCATTTTCTTTATGATGCAATTCCATGTAATGATTACAGACTTGACTTTCCACATTGTATTGTTGGTCACACTTTTAAAACACAATTCCAGTGGTCTTTTCCAATTGCCAATATGCTGGTACAACAGTTCAGTTTTCAAGGTTTGTATTTTTCTGTGGTTTTCTAAATAATTGCAATTCTCATCTTTTAAACTAATCTCCATCTCTGTTTATCCTATTTCCAGTGGATTGTGTTTTTTGTTTAAGCACAAGAGATAACTAAGCAATGGTGAATGCTCAGTTCATTTGTGCTTCAAATATAGCAGCAGCAGTTAATACTTGGGTGATCATTCACAATTTACACACTGACTTCACATCTTTTGTACTGGGTATCAAACTCATGACTCTGCACTTGCCAGGGTGGCATTTATGCCACTGAGCTAAATCCCTGGCCATGACTTCACATCTTTTATCTCTTTTAATCCTCACCATTATATTTAGAAGTAGGTATACCTTAATTTTCACAGGTAAATAAAATGAAGTTCATATAGGTTAAAATACTGGCCCATGATAACAGGATTGATGAAGCTTGATTCCTGATTTTCAAGTTAATTTTTTTTTTGAAACAGGGTCTTGCTATGTAATTTAGGCACGCCTTGAATTCACTATGTAGCCAAGCCTTGAACTGTAGGCACTAGCCTTCTTGCCTCAGCTTCCTGAGTGCTGGGATATGCCATCATGCTTGGCTCAAGTTAGTCTTTCTGTAACACTGCTCCGGACTTGTCTGCAATCTTTGCAATCTCACTTATGACAAGTGTTTGTCTTTTAAGAATATATTTATCTTTGGGAGAGCCTGTGCAAATACTGATAAATACAGTGAGGACTATGTTATGAATATTAGATAATCTAACTTAGATGTGGAACACTTAAGTAAAATTTTCCATTGCACTCTCACATATACACTGTTCAAGTAAATATATGACCAGTAAACATGACTATTCTGAAAGAGAGCATTCACTTTGGTATGTATTCTCAATGAGTATGACATTGTTTAGAAAAGAGGGGGGAAAAAAGATAGTAAAATGGTCTATGGCCTCTGACCTCAACCTTCAATTTTATTCCTTAAAATTTAGTTTCTGTCATTTGATTTTCCTGGTATCTCACAAGCAGCAAGAATTCACAAAAACACAATAACTATGTAATAATAATATTATAAAACCATAGTGTTATTGTTTATATACTGCTCTATTCTATTCCTGGGGCAGTTTCAATTGATTGATTACATGATTATAAAGTTACATTGGAAGAGGTAGTCTGTAATATGCATCTTGACTGACAGTGGCTCCATTATGGAATTTGTTAAATTCTCAGTGATTTTCTGGAGAATTAAATAAGACTAGTCTACTATTTAAGTCTATAGACATTATTTAACTCATTATTAATTAAGCCAAATGGTAACTTTCAGTATTACATAAATAACTAGGAGCCAGTTAGAATTAGTTTACCATGTTGGGGAAAAATTAATTTGACTAAAAACAATTTTTTATAAAATTAATTTTAGAACAATTTAGTTGTGCTGAAACATAAGTTTGAACAATTAACAGATTTTTAATTAGATTACAAATCTCATGAACTTTTATGTACAATTGATACATTGCTGTATTGCAAATAAATGCATTAAAAGTGACTCATAAAATAGTTAAAATTTGCTTTTAATATGAATAACTCCCAATTCTTTAAAAGTTCTAACAATTTTGGACTAAATTATGTTTAATTTAGCTTTACTTATCCATTCTTAAACTGTGAATTGAATAAAAAAAAGCTTTGTACCTTATGTATTTATTATTTAAAGCACATATATACATATAGAAACAAGCATGCAGTATATCTGTGTTATTAAAATGTCATAGGAGAAAAAGTATCTAAAAAGGCTCCAAGCAGGAGAAGACAGAAAGGGGAAAAAGCTGAAAAACACTGACTCAAATTATATGGGCTTCAGCAGCTGTATAAAAAGCACAGCATAAGCAGTTGTATGAAAAAAATTCCTCACTGTGTTACAGTATTGTAAAAATTTATGTTGACAGCTTTAGTAGAAAGGAATCTTATTACAAATATAAAATATGCAACTAAAATCCATAAATTTCTAGTAAAACAGCAAGTTAATCTAAAACATGTTGTAGCATATGCTGAGGTAATATAAATCAATTGTCTAGAAAAAAACTACATTCATATCTGCTCATTAGACAGTGGTAGACATTTTCACTGACCTTATTTTACCAGACATGTGAATCTTGAAAATCCAAGATTTTTTGAAGGAAAAATCTACTTCTGTGTTATAGCTAAGGTTTTAGTTGGTTTTACAAAATTACTATATCTAAACATGAAAGTTTTGTTGTAAATTCTTCTTTTTTTTGGTCTTTTTGAGACAAGGTCGCTATGCAATTCAGGCTGACTTTAAGCTTACTCTGTAGCCCAGGCTGGTCTCCAATTGCAACTCTTCCTACCTTAGCCTCCTAGTGCTGAGATTACAGGTATGCACCACCATGCCCAGTGTAAATCCAGTTTCTAGAAATATTTTTAATTTGCTATAGTGATTAGCAATGAGTTGTACTGTCTGGGTTTAGAAACTGGCCTTGTTTTTCACTAAGTGCTATCCTACAGCAACTCACTTAGCTGTACACTATGCCTCATTAACAAAATGATATATACCTCAGCATTCTGGTGAAAAAATAATACATAAAAAGTCTATAGTGGTTTGGCGTGTTAAAAGAACTCAATAACGTGAACTATAATATATGCAATTCTTTACCTCCCAATGATTTAACAAGAATTCTATAAACGAAAGTAATAAAGGGCTGGGGACATAACTCAGTGGCACAAGTGCCTGCCTGACAAGCACAAAGTCGTGAGTTCAATCCCCAATACAAAAAAAAGAAAGCAATGAAGTACCTCCTTTCTAACAGTTAATTTTCATTTATATCTAAAGAAAAGCAGATAATTGGGGACAAATAAAAATTTGACAACTTTTTTATATTCTGAAACTTAAAGATGAATTATTCTTGTCCATATACCTACCAAAGAGAAAACAATGTGTAGCATATCAATCTAAAATGCCTCCTGAATCATTTTTCTATTTTATTACAGGTTTATGCAAATATTTTTCTGTGTTTTATGTAGGTAAAAGTCCATTTTACGTACATAAAATATTTTTTAAAAAAAACATTTTCACTGGGAGTGGCATTGAACATCTATAATCCCAGCACATTTGGGGGCTAAACCAGGAGGACTGGTAAATTTGAGCCCAGCCTGGACAACTAAAAGGGGTAGGTATATAGCTCAGTGTGGAGGCCCTGAGTTCAATCCCTAGTCCACAAAAAAGGAAACAAAAAACAAAAACAATTTTAAGTTAGTATTCTGAAAAGATATGGTTGAGACTTTTCCCCCTCTCATCTATTTAGTATTTACTCAGTTTCAATTACATTCCAGGCACTTTGGTGACAAAAACCAGTAATTATAATAATAGCGAGTACTTAAAATAGTGCTATGTGCCAGGGATGTTCTGAGCATCACATGGTAGAAACCAAGAGTTTTGGTTCATTCTGTCTCCACCTTGAATGTATATCATTGTAGACTTATTTGACATCTCTGAGCACCCTGGTCTGTAAGGTGGGAATCAGGAACCAAAGAATCTATCTTATACTGTGTAGAAAGATTTACTTAGAAGCACATGATATGCCAATTTTCGCTGATGACAAACACTCTGAGTTTACTCATCCTACTTTTATAAACTCAGTTTAGTTTTAATGTAATATTGACTAATGAATGTGCTATTGTGAAAGAGAATGGAGCAGGGAAACGTGAGAAATGAAGAGAGAAATAACATGTAAGAAGAGTGTGAAACTCTGAACTCAAAGTATTTTTTTTCTGTATGGTTTCCTATGATGAGAAACATTACAGGCCTTCTAATTAGAGTGGTGTGAGTAAAACAGTTTACACATACAAAAATGTATTATATTTTTACTTCAAGAAAGCAGATTATGATCAAAGTGATGTGGCCAGCAGTTCAATAAATCTTTGACACATAACAGTTATGTAACTTTTTAGTTAAAATGGAAAGCCTGTGCTAGCCAGAAAAGTGTAAAATACTTAAAATGTGTATGTGCTGCTGAAGCAAGGGCAATGAAGAAAAAATGTAATCAAGATCAAAAACAAATGCTTAAAAAAAATTAGCCAGTTGTAGCAACTGAGGAGGTACAATCCTTTGATCCTAGAGATTCAAGGTCAGCCTGGGCAATACAGCAAGTTCTTGTCTCAGAAACAAACAAACAAACAAACAAACAAAACCCCAAAACAACAACAACAAAAAAAACAGTTAATTGAATATGTTTTACTTTAGAAGATGGCTCATCACCAAAGACTTTATAATCATTTCGAATAATCTAATACTATTAAATTTCCATGTCCTACAGATAGTCCTTTAGCCAAAAACCCAACTTACGTGTGAACGCCATCTGATTTTCTTTGTTCAAAAACTAAGGTTTTGCCATTCGGAGAGGCAAGGTGGAAATCAATATCTAATCCTGCTCCATCTAAGACCTGTAGAAGAGCGTACAAGAAAAAAATATGTATTACAAATTCTGAAAAATTATAAAGTAGATCAAATGATACAAGTTTTTTTTTTTCCTGAACCCAGAAAAATAAAAAAAGTCACCAAAGTTGTGGTAGGACTAGGATCTTCCTTACCCATTCCTGTTGCCATCACCTTGATTTAGGCCTTGTGGACGTACTAAAAATACACTTTCCTAAAGTAGTACTTTCATTGAGGAGCCTGGTGGAGTGCACGGTAATATACATAACAGTTCAAATGTTAGTGCTATATCTTTTATTTAACGTTTAAGTAATTTAAGACACACTATATACATTTTTTAGTTTGTCTCCTTTTTAATAAACAATAGTTACTTCTTTACCTAGAACCCTAGGCTTTTATGAACTAACTGCAACTGAGTTCTTCAACACATTATGAATTGTGTATCCCAATCAGGTCAGTCCCCTTACTGGTCAGTGAACACGATTTGTTCCTTTATAGTACCAAAATATCTATATAAAGATAACAGTGATAACAGCAGATCACATTTATAGTTTATGCCAAAGTTTTAAAGTGCTTTAGCTTTATGTAGATTACCTTATTCCTTTCAAAACTCTAAAAGGTAGGGTTTATTTCTGTTTAGTTAAAACACAACAACAACAACAAAAAAAACAGGCAGAGTAGGAGCTTTTCCAAAGATACAAAGAAAGTAAGTAGCAAGGTCTAATTTCAACTCAGCAATCTATCTCTAAAGTAATTTTTTTTTTGTCTTTCTCCTTTTTATCGGTACCAGGGATCAAACTCATGACTGCCTGCTTGCAAGGCAGGCGCTTATGTCACTGAGCTAAATCCCCAGCCCCTCTAAAGTAATTTTTAATGAGTATGCTGTGTTGCTTATAGTTCTAGTCCATTTTCCTAAATAGATAAGTTCCTGATCCAATTAAACCTATTTGAGTACCAGCTTAAACCTTTAGAAATGGACTCCGCTGTTCTGTCATACTGTCTCCTGCATTTATATAGAATACGCACCCATCCTCTTTGGTACTTAGTAAGACATTATCTGGGACAAAGCATCTTTATGATGGATGAATGTTTTCAAATTGTTCTCTATTTTTATAACTCTAGGGATACTGATCTTAACAATGGTAATAGCAACGTTTCAAATTTGTCACAGAGGCAAATATTTAATTTGTATATCATACAAATTAAAGCACCTTATCATTTCACTGTAGAACTGTGTTTGTTCCACTTTTGTCTTCCTCTCTTTAAACTCTCTCCCTGGCTTTCCGCTTTATTTTTAGCAGTGTAAAAATTATCTATTTGAAACATATAGTACAGTCTTTTTATTATTTTAGCTTATTAAATATAACAGATGTAGTAGTCTCTCTTTTTTTTTAACCTAAATTCAATAACTACTTTTTTTTTTAATCTGATTTTTTTTTCCTGGTTTTGGTGGTGCTGGGGATTGAACTCAGGACCTTGCGCATGTCAGGTAAGCACTCTACTACTAAAACAAACCCCTAGCCCCTCTTTCTTAACATCACATTTTACTTTTCTTGCTTACTTTAGTAGAAAGTTCTATTTGTGGGCCCTGAAGATCAGTAAAACTGGTTTCAAATAGCTGGGTAAATATACATAATTCTTTTTCTTCTTTAAATCTCAATGAAATGCAGAAACTACATAACAAGTATTATAATTCATAAGACTGGCAGTCTTCTTAGGTAAGAGTAGATTGGGTACATTCACGATGGTATGGATATAGACAACACAACTGGAAATCTCAGAAGGCAGACTTAAAGATTATGGGATTTTTGTATGCTACCATTGAGCAAAAGATATAGCTACCATACTTAAAATATAAAAATTTTCAAACAGACTACAGAAACATCATATATTTGCTGCAATTGATGGCCTTATTTTCATACTGTTGCTTTTTCTTGAGGTTCAAATTCCTACTCCAGTGTGGAGACACAAGCCTATAATCCCAGTCCTTGGTAGGCTGAGGCAGGTGGATTGCTCTTCAGAGCCAGGCTGGGCTACATACATAGTGAGACCTTGTCTCAAAAAAATAAAAAAGGTCCTCTGAAATAATTAGAACTTAAAAACATGTTCTCACAGGATACAAAATGAACACTGAAAAACCAATAGCTTTGCTTTTTCTCAGATTCATTATCATTCATAAACCAATAGCTTTTCTACACACCAATAATGAACTAGCTGAAGAAAAAAAAATTTAGCTGAAAATCTGAAAAGTAATTCCATTCACTATAGTTTTAAAACACAAACTTGGGGATCAATCTAAAGGGGTGAAAGACTACTAGATTGCTGCAATGAAAATTTCAAAACACTGAAAAAAATTGAAGATAACACTAGAAAATGGAAAGACCTCCCATGTTCATAAATTGACAGAATTAATACTATTAAATGGGCACAATACAAAAAAATAATCTACAGATTCAGTGCAATCCCCATCAAATTTCCAGTGACATTCTTCATAGAACTAGTAAATACAATCCTAAAATTCATATGGAAACACACACACATACAACAAAACAAACAGAAAAGCCAAAGCTTTGCCATCTCCTGATGTCCATCTCTAGGCTTCCAGCATGGACTCTTCAGCCTTCAGGTGCACTGTTTATTTTATTTTTTTTTTGTCTTTTTCATTTTTACCGGTACCAGGGATTGAACTCACGACTGCCTGCTTACAAGGCAGGCGCTTATGCCGCTGAGCTAAACCTCCAGCCCCTAAGGTGCACTGTTTAGCCTCCATATATAATGGAATTTTATTCAATCATAAATACAAATGAAATTATATTATTTGCAGGAAAATGGGTCTTGAGACCAAAATGTTCAGTGAAATAACTCAAGCACAGAAAATTATACATGCGGTTTCTCTGAGATGAGAAATCCAAAATAAAAATAAAGAATAAAAATAAAGGAAAGATGGTAGAAAACATAGGTAACTTTCTAGAGATGGGAAAAGGGATAACAGAAGGGGGAAGGGTAAACAGGAATCAAAAATATCAAGATATGATTTATTATATATGTAGCAAATTCCCCAAAGTAAATGTAAATACAATATTATAAACATAAACCTAAAATTATTTTGAAAATACTACTGAAATTGAAAAGAAATTTTATGTGGCTTTTCTCGTAAAAACCTACCCAGATACCTGGTTTTAAAAGTTAGGCAAATGCAGGTTCCCTCATTCATTCACTTAAGTATTTTAAAATACCTATTAGACACTAGCTTGTTCTAAACTCAGCCTATATTTTGTAGCTAAGATTTTTTGTGCTTATTAGGTGTCAGGGACTATGACTTTTGCAGGTATTAACATGTTTATTCTTCACTATAATGATAGAAGTGAGTGATACCATTTTTTATATATATATGGAAACTGTGGTGAGATCAATTTGATACCTTGAATCATTTTCAAAACACAAATCTGATTCAACAGCTTCCCAATACTCCCTATGAAAGACTAATATCCTTAACAAGGATATCCTTAATCCATATCTTTGAAAAGTTCTACATGTTATGGTCATTACAGACTTCTCTAGAATAATTTTGTGCTGCTACTTCTTGTTAGTGCTGTCAAACTCTCATAGAGATCCTGCCTTTTTCTAGACACATACTATTCTTTCAACCCTTGTGCTGTTCTGCTTATCTCCTTAAGCCTAGTGGAAACCTGATTATTCTACAGTTCTTAATTCTGCTTCTCTGGAATGCTGTCTCCTTTCAATTTCCAGATGAATTCAGAACACTAATCAAAATTATACTTTTTTAAAAAAAATCGGTACCAGGGATCGAACTCACAACCACCTGCTTACAAGGCAGGCGCTTATGCCGCTGAGCTAAATCCCCAGCCCCCAAAATTATACTTTTACATTTACTTTGAAATAACTTAATGTCATTTCCTATAATTGACTATATGAGGGCATGAACTAAATTTTTGCTTGCCATTGTATTCCTAGCACCTAAATTTTTAAATTGCCTCTTATCCTAGCTGAGGTCACAGAGGTCAGAGGTTCACAGTGAGTTCAAGGGCAACCTTGATAACACAGTAAATTCAAGACTAGCCTAAACTACACAATGAGACTCCCTCTCAAAACAAAACAAAACAAAACAAAACAAAACAAAACAAAACAAATCAAATGATTTATTTTATTTGTAAGATATATGTAATGGTATTAAAAAATTTCAAGAACTTCTGAGTTTGAGTCCTGATACCAAGAAAAAAATTAAAGTGTAATGTTGGTCAGTTACCCAAAAAGAAGGCTACTACAATCTAAAAAATAAGAAATGATAAAAGTTTCAAACAGCTTGGAGATGTAGTTCGATGGTAGATTGTTTGCCGACCAGGCATAAGGCCATGGGTTTGACCCTGCACTGGGGTAAAAAAAATTTCAACGTCATAGTAATCAAGGACAAAACAATAGGAAATCAACAACAGCTACCATAATATGTCTTGTTTTCTTCAAAATAGTTGTCCATACTTTCACACATAATAAAATCAAACAAAACAAAACAGACTAAAACTAATCAAAACAAAAGAATAAAAGCATTATAGGACTTTAAAACTAGATAATAGGAAATCAGCAATGGCTACCATAAGATCTCATTTTCTTCAAAAACCATCACATGTAATAAAATCAAACAAAACAGAATAAAACCATCAAAACAAAACAATGAAAGCATTATAGGACTTCAAAACAAGATAAAAGGAAACCAGCAATGGTTACCACAATACATCTCATTATCTTCAAAATAGCTGCCCATACCATTAGACACAGTAAAATCTAACAAAACAAAACAAAACCAAACCTAACAAAATTATGAAAATGATACAAGAATTCAAAACAAGACAATAGGAAATTAACAGTGGTTATCACTTTCCCTTTTTAGGTGTTTCCTGCCCTATCATGTTCATAGTATCTGTTGTGCTTTTTGGATCTCACTAATTCCTTCAGTTTTTTTATGCTAGGGAGGTAACTCAGAGTTCACTCACAAGAGTCCAAACCATTTCATGCATGAGCATGATCTACAGTTGCATCCATTTACCTTCAAGAGCCTGAAGGTTACCCTACTTTATAGCTAAGTACCTTTCTACTGTATGAAAATATGTCTTTTGTATCCACTCTGCAATTGTTGGGCAAATTAGTCTTGCTTTTTTCTGGACTCCTGTCACATGGAGCAAGTGTTTTCTCTCCTTTTTCAATCTATGAATTTCCTTTGAGTTAAATGTGTTTCATGCATACAGTATACTGATGTATCTTGTTTCTTGATCACTGTCCCTGTGTTTCTTTTTATTAGTGAATTGAGGCCATTAATGGTTACAACTACATTAATGGTTACAACTGGCATGCATTGGTTCATCTCTGCCATGCAGTCCTCCTGCTGTTTGCCCTCCACTTCAACTGCTGGTCCTATTTGGTGATCCTCTTCTGCTGCTGTTCCTGGAACCATGGTCATCTTTATCTCTCTCTAGCATATCTTTCAGCACTCTCTGTGGGGTTGGTTTGATAGTCATGAATTACTTCAGTTGTTCTTCATTATGGAGGTATCTTACTTCTCCATCAAATTTGAAAGATAGTTTTTTAAGGTACATCAATCTGGGTTGGAAGTTGTTTTCTTTCAAACTCTTCTTGACTTGATGGTACGTGTTGAGAAGTCGGCCATGATTCTGATGAGTTTTCCTTTATAGGTGGTCTGTTTTTCTCTAACAGTTAATATTCTGTTCTTATGCTGAATTTCTGGGACCTTGATTATTATATGTCTGAGTGTAGATTTATTTTGATTATGGCTAATTGGAGTTTCCATATGCCTTGCTTATCTGTATGCCACATCCTTTTCCCATGTTTGGGAAGTTTTCTGCTATTACTTCTGTAAATAGTCTTTTTTATGTCATTTCTGTTGACCTATTTTTAACTGATACCTATTACTCTTAAATTATTTTTCTTTGTATCTTCTTGCAGCCACTGAATTCTTACTTCCTGGTTCCTTGTTAATTTTTAAGACTTTTCCTTCCATGATTGCTAGCTGTGATCCTGTCTTCAAGGTGTGAAAGTCTATCTTTAGTCTCTTCCAACAGGTTTTGCCAGTTTTTGATTGACTTTTTAATTTCCTTGCTGTCTCTCTGAATTTGTTTAATGCATCGTAATTCATTCCTATATTGTTCAATCCCATCATTTTCCTATGCTTCTCTTTTTTATCTGTCTTCTTTAGATATGCTCAGCAATTCTTTCGTTGTATTTGTGATTTCTTCTTTTACCTGAGACAGTATTTCTCATTTGATTACTTTTATAGTGTCATGGAGTTGTTTATTTCAATTGCTAACTTATAGGAGATTTCAGGTGTGTGCTTCCATTTTCTTCCATGACTATATCTCCCAGACTTGTTCTGTGTGGGCGGGAGGTCTGAGATTGCCTTTTGCTCCTTTGTCTTGACATTCTCTGTGTTCTCTCAACAAATCAGTTATAGAGGCTCAGGCACTCCCACGCTGGCTGCCACACCACAGTGTAGAGGAATAGGACCTCAGGCACCTGGGTTTCTCTGGTCTCAAGTTTGCAGGGAGTTAGCAGGGCATCGGAGTACGCTTTTCTAGACCCATGCAGCTACACTGAGGCTTCCCCAGTGGCAGGGATACATGGTGGCAGGGCTGCTTCTTCTCTCAGCCTATGTGTCTATGCCAGGACTCCCCTGAAGGCGGCAGGCACACGGGGTGTATTTGTCTGATTCTCCTGGTGGGCACTGGTTGCCTACAGGAAGCAAGCTTCCCAATGATGGCAGTGGGTATGCAGGGGAGATCTGTCTGTTTCTCGTCGCCCACGCTAGATGCTCATAGGAAGTAAGACTTCCAATGGCAGCAGTGGGCCCCAGCTTCCTTTCTTTGCTATACACTGTTTTAGAGTCATGATCCTTCTGGGAACCCCTTTCTGGGGTTCTTCTTTTCTCAGTTTATCACACACAGATAGCACCAGATTTCCTTGGCTCTAGCATTACACAATTCCCATTTCTAGAGTTTACTTAAATAACACCATCTCCTGAAAACATGGTTCAGATTTCAGCTTCCCCAATGAAGGGTAATGTTAAAATTTGTTCATTAACATTGTAAAAATTAATGTTAGAACTCATAAAATGATACTGAATAATAAACACCTCAGATACAAAGTGTTCCTCTGTCTCTTGTCCTCCTGTTTCTTAGGCAAGCTATACAAATTAGAATTCTTCTTACCCAAAGTGATTCATGGAAACCAGAACCTCCTTTCTCTAAAATTAAACATAAAAAATAATTGTTACTATAATTTTCTCCTGTCTTCCATGTAAGTTATCTGTAAAGAAATTCTCTGATATATTTCACTGGATTATTGATCATAAGACCCCCGGTCTAGAAAGCATCCTGCTCAATCCCCAGAAAGAAGAAATGAGGCATAAAGGCCAAGAACAATCTTGGCCTCTTGTCAAGAGACACCTTGGTGGGTTTTCCCTTTCCATCTATTTTTATGAGATTGTTCCTATTTTGTTCAATTGTATTTCTACAGGGTCATACTTCATTAAACATAAGTCAAAATACGGACAGTACTCTCTGTGGGTCAGTCTTAAGACTACTCTGAAGGCTCTTGTGTTATGTAAAACTATGAGCACATAAATTTGTTTAACTTTTTCTCCTATTGATCTGCGTATTGTCTTTTCATTTTGGTGTAAATTCAGGAGGTAGCAGAAACATTTTTCTCCGCTTCACTAACTTTAATACAAGCAGTCATAGAAAATTTAATCACAAGATTAGAGAATGTAAACAAAGTGTTGAAAATGATCATCATCCTACAAGTGCCTCCAATTAAGATTAAAGATACAAAATGACATAACTTTATTTCTCTCTAATCAAGACAAATGTAGGAACAATGCTTTTAAGGAACAAAAAAATCACTTAAGTGTGACTAAAGATGAAAAGTATAAAGGTAAAGCAGCCTGGGATCATACAAAATTAAAAAGCTCTGCACAGCAAAGGAAACAACCAACAGAGAAAAGACACAACTCTATAGGATTGGAGTAAATTTTTGCTAGTTATTTGGACAGAAGACTAATGTTTAGAATCTACAAGAACTTTAAAACATCAGACTTCTCTCAAATAAAAGTTGAGGGGCCAGAGATAGAGCTCAGTGGCACAATACCTGCCTGGCAAGTATGAGATTGTGAGTTTGATTCAGACAAAGAAACAAAGAAAAAGATATATATGTATGTAATAAAAGATGAATCAAAAAAGTAGGCAACTGAAAGAGGACACTTATTAAAAGATGAAGTACAAATGACCAAAAATATAATACATAGAAAAGTATTCAACATCTGGCCATTAGAGAAACACAAATCTAAACAACAGAAATGTCAATTTACTCCATAAAGAATGGCTATCATCAAGAAATCAGATAACTACAAATACTGATGAGGTTGGGGGCACTTTCTACATTATTGGTGGGAATGTAAACTAGTACAACCATTTTGGAAATCAGTGTAGAGATTCCTCAAAAAACTAAAATAAGAAATTCCACTTGATCCAGCTATGCTTCTTTAGGTATCTTCTTGAAAGTGTTAAAGACATCATATTTTAGTGATGCATACATACATGTTGACAAAAGCACAAGTCATAATAGCTAAATCTTTTTTTTTTTTTAATCGGTACTGGGGATCGAACTCATGACCGCCTGCTTGCAAGGCAATTGCTTATGCTGCTGAGCTAAATCCCCAGCCCCATAATAGCTAAATCTTGGTGGTGGCCTAATATCTACTGACAGATGAATGGATTACAAAGCATATTTATATACCACAGAATACTACTCTGCTATAAAGAAGGATAAATTTGAGTCATCCATAGGAAAATGTAGGTATTTTGAGATTATTAAAAGGTAAAATAAATCACATACAAACTTAAATATTTAAAGATTTATATGAGAAACACAAAATATAAATCAAGAACAAAATGAATGGTAGATAATAGGAAATAGTGAGATAGATTGTATATAGGAAGAGGTCAGAGAGATGGAACAAGGAAGAGGGGAAGGCGATTACAAAAACAGAATTAAGATGTATTATACACGTGTACCAATTCCCCACATAGAATGGGGTCATTATGTACTGCAAACGTGTACTAATAAAAAAAATACTTAGGTTAAAGTATGCTATATATAAAATGTTTAGGTGAAATGAAAAAAAAAAGTATGCTGTATAACGCAGAGATACAAATGTGTATCTTATATCCATTGAATATCTATGTATCAGGAATGGTCTCTGACCATCTATTAACTCTCTATTTCAAACAGACCTCATGAGGTAATTACTATTAACTCTACAAGTAAGAAGCTAAGTAACTTGTTCAAGATCAGACAAGTTCTAAGCAGTAAGTCAGAATTCTGAGCCAAGAGATCAATTGTTAAAAAACAAATTCCTTCTCTAATATGTGGGTACACCCACATATTTTTGATGAATACAAAATGTTTTCTTATCTAGATGATTTCACTAAATCTTTAGGTGGTTTCCTTGTCTGCAAGTTTGATCTCATTAAATTATCTTTCAATGCCCATCATTTTGGCATACACATAGAATCCTAGCATTCTAGAGGCTGAAGCAGGAGAATTGCAAGTTCAAGGCTAGCCTGGACTATACAGGAAGATCCTGTCTCAAATAACAAACAAACAAAAAGAATAAACAAAACTACCTTTACACTCTACTGAGCAATCTGCTTCAATCTTAAATGGCATCCATCTGGATGCCTAAGATGACCAAGTCTTTGGGGCTTTCCAATTTCCTTTTCTGTTACTCCTATAGACTTAAACATTTGTTACAGACTTAAAAATTGATGATGGGTGTCTTAGGAGTAGGAAGCTGAGGCAAGAGGACTGCTGACAATCCAAGCCAGCCCGGACTGCATAATGAATTCAAGGCCAGGCTGAATTACAAAGCAAGACAGTGTCTCAAAAATCAAATAAACAAATCTAATTTTATACTGAGTACCTATACACTATATACCTGTTTATACCTAAATATTACATATTTTCAGAATTATGTGTCTATTCGTTTTGTTCCTTTTCCTGACATATCCCTCATTTCTTGCATTTCTGTCTCACACAAGCGTCTTTTCAGATTTAATTTTCTTTTCTTTGGGACTCTTATGACACCCAGAAGGGGCCATCCTCTAACAGCACTTAAGCATATTTTATTGAAATTGTTTCAATAAGACTGAATTATTTTTCAATAAATTTCAATTATTTTATTCAAATTATGTTTATCAATCAGTAACGTTTTTTTGGAGGTAACAGGGATCAAACTCACAACCTTGTGCTTGCCAGGCAGGCACTTACAGCACTGAGCTAAATCCTCAGCCCTGCATCAGTAACTCTTAAGTTTCTTTGAGAACAAGGTCTATTTCTTTTTCATGCATCCTCCCCCTTCCCTGCAACAATCTCAGGCACAAATTAATCGCTCAGTAGTTTAACACCTCCTTCATCCCAGTCCCTGTCTGAGATAACAAGGCAGGTTATCTCCGGTAGGTTATCCCAGGTCAATAAGGGCTCTTTCCACACTGTCCTTAATTAAACGCTGAGCTTCTGAACACTCCTAAAAATCAAGAAATGGTAAGTTCTAAAAGAAAAAAAAAAAAGGTATGTTAAGTTCTAACCTCAGATTTGCTCACTATGACATTTGTAGATATTTCACTTTTGCTGCTTACCTTATGCATCTATAATCTAATTCTACAGTTCCTTTGGATAAACAGTCTACGTAACTTTAAATTTTGCTCTCTATATAATAGTACCCAGTATTTCAAAAGAAATTCTTTACACTAACTTCAAAACATGAACATCTGATTACAAAGTTACTGGGAAAAAATATAAAACACCTCAACATGCGTTTTTTTTTTTGTTTTTTTTTTTTTTTTTTTTTTTTGTAGTGCTAGGTCGACAATAACAGTATGGAGCTAGTATTTTCTAAATGGGGTTATGGGGAACCAGGCCTGTAATCCCAGCACTCAGGAAGCTGAGGCAGGAGGATTACTGCGAGTTCCAGACCAGCGTAGGCTACAAAGTGAGCTCAAGGCCAGCCTGAACTGCATAGAGACCCTGTCTCAAAAAAAAAACCCCAAAACCAAACCAAAACAAAACAAAAAAACGACAGGGGGAAATGCTGATAATGCCCGATAAATAAAGGTTACAAAGTTTTAATATATGATGTAATTATATTTTATTTCAACACAATGGATCTATAACAAGGAAGGAAAAGTACCAATAAAAATGGCAACCGCACCTTCAACATTTTTTTTTTTTGTCTTTTTCTTTTTTATCACAACCGCACACTTGCAAGGCAGGCGCTTATGCCGCTGAGCTAAATCCCCAGCCCCTACCTTCAACATATTTGAAAATGGAAATGAGTGACAATCACATAGTCACAATTAAAAACTCTTAACTGAAATAAAGATGGTGAAGGTTTATAATATCAGAATTGGGGGAAAGTAATGGAGGTGACTCAACAAAGTGTCATTACTTCGTCCAATAATAAAGAAGAACGTGTTTCAGTCCTGAATTGTGAAATTCTCTAGTGGAGCAAAGACTGGGTAGAACAGGGATTGGTGGGTGAATTAAGAAACAGAGTAAAGTCACGGACCGCACCAGTTCTGGCCTCTTTCCGAAAGGAGAAAAGGGCAGGCAGTGGTCAATTCTAGAGCCTGGCAAACTTCTCGGTCCCAGGTGCTCGGAGGCCAGAGAACCTCGCTTCACGCGTGCGCCTGCGCGAACGAGGACCGCTGCCCCCGGCGCCCTGGCCCCTTCACTTCCCTGGCGGTCGAAAAGTTCCCCAGCCAGCGCGACAAGGTGCAGCTGGGCTCCACGAAAGGGGCAGCTCACGCTCCCCACTTACTTGGTACTCGATCTCCAGCGAGGCCTTCTGCGGCATGGGCTGGTAGAAACACTCCTTCTGGCCGGCCGGAAGGGTAAAGGTAAAGTCGCTGTCTAAAGAAGGCGTGAAGCTGGTCGTCCCGGGCAGCCTCACAGCGACCAGCAGGAGAAAGGGGAAGGGCAGCCAGACCGCGTAGCCCATTCCTGCCGGGGCGATATCTGGCTGAAAGCCGCCTGGGAGATGTGGGACACCGGTGCCTCGGCTCCGCTCTTCTTGCTAGACTCCTCGCGGCAGGGGAACCTTGACTCTGAAAAACTTCCAGCGGCGGCCGCAGCACCGGCACGACCAACGTTCCTTCTGAGGGGGAAGTGATGTCCCACGCAGGGTAAAGGCTGAAGGCGGGGCCATGTCCCTTTCCGCACCCTTCTAAGTGAAGGCTTCCTCACACTCTCGCGGCCGCAGTTTCCCAAGGCTTCTCTTACACTAATGCTTATGGGAAATGTAGTCCTAGGCAAGCTGGGCCAGGTCGGCAAGCCGGCTCCACAGCGCCCAGCGGCCACGGTCCCGGCAAGCTTCGCGCGCTGGCGTCACGCGAAGCCGCGCAGGGGCGGGGCTGCGGCCGGGGAGGTGCGACCTAACGGCTCCCGCGGCGGTTCGAACTCTGCGCGGTCGGCGTTCGCTCGGTCTCCATCCTAGTGAGTCTGAGACTTCCACACCGTGGCTCGGGACAGGGTCCCAACGCAGCCGTGCGTCGTCGTCTGGTGGGTCTCTCCCCAGCTGCGGCTTGGTGGTGAGCGAATGCCCTGGGCGGGTGGAAACCGGCACACTTTCGGGAGTTTTCTCTCTTTCGCTGAGGTGCCTTTCACTGTTCAGCTCGGTCCTGGCTGATGCTGAGTGTACGTACGGCCGTACAGGGTTGTATTGTATTGACGAAAAATCCGAGAGGAGGTTGTTTTTGCTCCAACTCTTTTAAAATGGCTGTAAGGTCGACTGTGCTGTATGGGGAATCTTTTTCGGCTATAACAGATCCTGTCACATTACTGGGGACGTAAAGAATACTGTGCCGGCCCTTGGAGGGGTAGGTATGCGTCTGTACATTATTGATGCGGGCTAAAAGATGACGTCAGGTAGACGAAAGATGACGTCAGGTAGACCACGTGCTTTTTCACATCTGTACGAGCAGAGAATGCCCACCCCATACACCCGCCCCAAGGGCTGGGGATTGAACCCAGGACCTTAGCACGAGTCACTGAATTGCCTTGGCTGGACTAGAATGTGCTATCTTCCTGCCTCAGTCGCCCAGAGATGCTAGGATTCTCGTCATTCCTGCCCAAGATAGGCTTTTTTTGTAACAACGGAAAACTGCAATGAAGAGCACCCTTGACAGTAAATAGTTGAATATGGAATGTATTCACTGGTACTTCAGAAGAGTTCGAAAATTCTTACATGAAAATACACAGATGTTGAACGAAAAAAATCTCATCTAGATGAAATACAGTACTGAACATTTGAAGTTATGTACAATTACAGTGTTCTTTAGCTCTAGTAAGGAGCTAAAGATGTTGAATAGAGCAGGATAGGGAGCTGATCCATTGACTTTTATCTGGGAGTCTTCTCATTTAAACTGAAGCAAATTTGTATGAACAAAGGAGGAAAAGGATAAAACAGTCTATTACAAAGCATCTCATTTAATTTCCTGCTACAGCTTTTTCTAATAAGGCAAGGTTTTTTGTTTTTGTTTTTGTTTTACTATTAAATCCTATTTGGGAAATGTTGCAAAGAAAATAAATGTAGCATACTATCTCTACCAGATGAAGGGAGAAAAGGCATTTTCTTATTTATCATTTATTCATTGAAAATACTGAGTTTTTTAAGTACATTACCATCCTTAACACAGACACAGACAGAACTTCTGGATTTTTTGGAGCTTAGGCAGTGATTTGAGTTTTAAGGCAGGAATGAGAAATGAAGTAGTAAGATTATTCAGGAAGATTTGTAGGAATATCAGAGTTTCTTAAAGATTTAGTTCGTTATTGTTATAATTATAATAATGAAATGACCCCTAACATGATTTTTATGTGCAAAGTAATTTAGTAATTTCATAATCCTAGAGATGCTCATCAGCTTAAGAAACAAAAGCTTCATATAGACTTCTACAGTCGAATTACTAAATGTCATTTTGCTCTCTGGTTATGACTTATGACTGTATATATGAGTGTTTTAAATTTTACAACCATTGTGAATAGTACATGTCTATAATTGCAGCTCCTTCAAGCTACCCAGAAGACTGAGGTATGTCATAAGTTTGAGGCCATCCTGAGCAACTTAGTGAGATCCTGTCAAAAAAAAAAGGTTGGGGGGTACCTCAGCGATATATCCTGTGTTCAATCCCTAGAACTGGAAAAACAAAAACAGAAAACATCTTACTGAAATTGATTTTTTTTTTTTGTTTTAACTACCACAAAAGTTGTCACATATGAAATAGAAAAATAGTGAATTAAATTTTATTACTGTGAGAATATTTTGACTATATTACAGAATCTCTCAGGGAGATAGAAGAAATTTTTTAAAGAAATGGAATCACGTTCATCAGACTATTATAATAAAGACAATGAAGAAGAAAGTTTGCTTGCAAATGTTGCATCATTAAGACATGAACTGAAAAAAACAGAATGGAGTTTGAAGAATTTAGGGCAAGAGTTATCCAGGTAAGTAAAATTACATATAGAATTCATAATGTGACTTACGAATTTAAAATGTTTAGATTTAATATTATGTTTTTATATTCTTCTGAAATAAGGTACAGTTTATTATATTTTTTATTTTTACATTTGTGTGGTACTGGGGATTAAACCAAGGCTATTAGTCTCGCTATGACCAAATACTTGACATAGACAACTTAAAGGAGAAAAACTTATTTTGGCTCATGGTTTCAAAAGTCTGCTAGGTCCAAGGCAGAAACATGGGAAGAGGGCATGGTAGAGAATGGCTGCTTACCTCATGGTAGCCTAGAATCTGAGACAAGAGAACAAGAGCTAGTTTAAGGGGCTAGAAAAAAATTTATCCTTTAGAGGCACAATAGGAGTGACTTCCTTCAACTGGGCCCTACCTCCTAATAGGACTATTAGGAGCCCTCATGATCTAGTTATTGCTCTGTGCCTTACCTCTGAATATTACAGCATTGCAATCAAGCCTTTAAACATAGAAGTCTTTGGAGACACTATATTTAAACCATGAAACCACTGAGCTACATCACCAGCCTATTTATTTGTATTTTGAGACAAGGTCAAGCTAAATTACACAGGTTATTCTTGAACTAAGTATCCTCTTGTATTAGCTGCTGGAGTACCTAAGATTATAGGCATGTGATACCATGCCCTGTCAATTTTCCATTCTTTTAATGTAACACTCATTTTTTAAAAATGAGAATATCAAAGAGCCACTTACATATTAAGAAAATACCCTTAATGTATAGGAATCAGTATAAAATATGCATTTAAGACTTTATTAATCATTTTTTGTTATGACTACTTTTAGAATCCTAAGTAATGCTACCATAAAGGCTCAGGAAATACACAGATTGGTAGTTTAAAACTATTGTTTATTACCATAGGCATGGTGGCACATACCTGTAATCCCAGTAGTTGGGAAGCTGAGGCAGGAATATTGCTGTGAGTTCAGGGCCAGCCTGGTCTGCACTGTGAATTCAAAGCAAGCCTAAACCAAAAGCAAAAAACAATAACAACAAAAAAAAACAAAACAAAACTATGGTTATTTATGCTCATAACTATGGGTCTAATTGTGAGCATCATTTTTTCTATTTTCTTATTTAATATATAGAAATTTGTAGTGAATGAACTAAAAGCTAAAATTTTCTTTTTCCTTTCTTTTTTCTCTAGTGCTAGTCCAAGTGAATATTCTGATTTTGCCTCTAACCCCTCAAGGTTTGAAAAACTTATTTTGGAAGATCTTATTCAACCTACCCACCGGGAACTTTTGAATTACTCATCTTATAAAAACATTTGTAAAACGTCCACTAGCAGCTCTGATTTTCAGAAAAAGGCAAAAGATAAGGTTATTGTTTTTAGATTTATTTAATTTAAAATAGTTTTAGACTGGTCTACTTAAGGTTTTTTTGTTTTTTTTTTTTTTTAATTGAGTTTTCCTCTACATGCCTAATTCATGTTTTCTGGTCTTTTACTGTATTGTTCAAGAACTAAAATGTAATTTTTCTTTTCATTTCTTAACAAGAATATAGTTATCTTGTTTTTTTTTATTATTGTTACTTTGTTTTGTTTTCATATAGGCTCTCACTATGTAGTGCAGGCTGGTCTTAAGCTCCTGGTGATTCTCCTGCCTTGGTCTCCCATGCTGAAATTACAGGCATGCACCACCATACCTGGCATATGATGTTTTGTTTTGTGTTTTAGGTCTTTATTTAGTTTATTTATTCTCTCGTGAAAAACTTGCATAATCACTGCGGACAGATATTGCAGAATCTTTACTCTTTTGGCTTTTTGGCTGTACCAGCATTGGCCTTTGCAGACCCCTGACTTACTTCACTCTGTTCCTACATTCCTTTTGCTGCTTTCTTGAGGTCTATTTCTTCTTATATAGGCTATATCTTAGAAATTTATGTTTGGGTTCATTTTTCTTTGTATAACCCAAGAAACCATAAATACTGCCAAAGCCAATTTCCTGCCACCACCAAAATGGATTCTGAATCCAAATACAAAAATGACATCTGGCCCAGAATTTAGCTCACTGACTTAAGCACCTGCCTTGCAAGTGCATGGTTGTGAGTTCAGTCCCCAGTCCAACAAAACAAAACAAAACCAAAAGTGACATCTGCTGTGGTCTTTTACATTTTTCAAGGTTTTCCTGAATTTCTTAGGTATTGTTGCTTTCCCAGAGTGAAAGACAATAATGACCATTTATTTCCTTTAAGTTGGAGCCAGGGATGTAGCTCAGCAGTGTAAGTGCCTGCCTGGCAAGCAAAAAGTCCTGAGTTTGATCCCTGGTACAAAAAAAACCATAAAGTAGTCAGTTGTTGGATATGAACTTCCTGATCTTGATAGTTAACCTTATCATTCATGATGGCAGCAATCTTCAGGCAGCCAATGAGGAACAATTATTCTGTTTTTAAAGTTCTGTATTTATTGTCATTTTGCAGTTAAATATCCTTTTCTCAAGTAATCTAAAATCCCCTGATTTTAGCATTATGCTCCAAAAATAGTAGGTGATCAATTATTAAACAAAGTATATCCATCATTTAGCTTAAGTCAGCTGCTGTGTGATAGCATGGGACTAGCCTTTTTCATTACCTCTAAGGTTGTCAATGATTTTAGAGATCTCTTCCTATTCTGGAACTCTTTCCTTCTTATTGTGTCATTTTATCTGTTTTCCTCCGTTTATCTCTTTTCCTTACTCACCTCTTGCCTTTCTCTTCCTATTTCCTTTTCTCTTTTTGTTTTCTATCTATCTGTCTATATCTATCTATCTTTGTGTGACAGTCTTGCTTTGTAGTCCAGGCTAACCTTGAAATCACTATGTAGTGTAGGTGGTCTTTGATCTCAAGATTCTCCTGCCTCAACCTTTTAAGTACTGGGATTACATACATGTGTCACCACACGTGGCTGTTGTTGTTCTGTATTTTCCTGTCCCCAAAGTTCACATACACAATAGATATGGTTGCATATGTGCATCATATTTTTTGATGCAAGTTTGCTTCTGAAAGCCAATGATTGAGAGATTTTCTTTTTTAAGGTTGCCCCTAAATGAAGCTATTTGAGCTTACATTTTAGAAAATTTTAAATTTCGTGTTTACCAAGAGTATGTAATTCTTGGGGGCTAGGGATTTAGCTCAGCGACATAAGCACCTGCCTTGCCCTGTAAGTGTGTGGTCGTGAGTTTGATCCCTGGTACTGATAAAAAAGAAAACACACACACACAAAAAAAAGAGTATGTAATTCTGGAACCTTTGATCCATATCCAAATTCAAATTACTGATTATTCTTATTGTACATGCACTATGTTTTTTTCAGTGATTGTATTGTACAATCACTATGTTTTACCACAAATAAAATTAAAAGATCATAAAATGAAGCGAAAAATATTGGTAATGCATATTGAAGACAAAAGCTAATTGCAAGTATATAAAGAGGTAGGTAGATAGGAGAAAAAATAATGCAACAGATAAAAAGACACGAATGGAAAAAGAAATGAAAATGATCTTCAAACAAATGGAAAGGTGTTCAATTTTATCTATAATAAGAGAAATCTAAAATGAAAATACTTAGTACTAGTTCTTACTATCAGATTGTTAAACATGCATTTTATTTTTATATATATATATATATATATATATATCACACTATCTTTGTGTTAATATTGGAAAGGTGTACCAATATTTGTTGGTAGGATCACAAGGCATTGACGGTCATAAGAAAAGATTAGAAATAGCTCCATGATTGTGGAGTACATGATTCAGTAGTACATGATTGACTGAATAAACTGTATGATTCATTCATGCAATGGAAACTATGTAGTTGGGAGGGGGTATTGAGTTTCCCCATGAATTGATATTGGAGAAATTGCCAGTATATATTTTTCAAGTACATGGTAGAGAATATCATATTTATAATATGCTAGTTTTTACATAAAGAGGCAAGAGAAGTCAGTAATTGCTTATGTATACATAGAGAGTCACTAGAGGACTAAATAAAGAGTTATAAAAATGATTACTGACCTAGTAAAAATGGGCAGGAGATTTCTGATTGAGTTGAAACTTTGTACTCAATCTACAGCAGCACAGAATATTAAAAGAGAGGAGGCAACTAGATAAGAATTTGATGTGGGAACAGGGGGAGTCACCACAAAGAAGACTGTGGTGAAGACTGTGCTCTCTGCAGACAAAGGGTGGGTTTTGCCTTATATAGGCTCTCTGATAGAGGAATGGCTTTGGGGACTGATGTAAGCTAATTTATTTTGTGAGACTGCAGTAGATTGGGTAAATCTTACATACATGAGCTTTGGCAAAGACTTTTGGGAGGAAGAAGCCATAGGGGCTTCTGGGAAGAAGGAGCTAAGCACCATGATGATTTAACATTACACTGCTGCCATGGTGACTGGGCAAATCCTGAGCAGGACCCTATCAATTTCTATGTATACTTTTTCTTTATATAGTTTTGACTTCATTTTTTTCTTCTTTTTGGTTTTTTTGAGACAGAGTTTTACTATGTCATTCAGGCTGGCCTTGAACTCCCTGTGTAGTTTAGCCTGTCCTCACACTTGCTACAACCAGACACTAGGCTTACAGGTATACACCACCCTAATCAGCTAGTTTTGACTTCTGAATTACATAAATACATTACTCAAAAAATAAATTTAATGTTATAAAAATTACAAACCATGCAAAAGAATTTATTGTTTTACATATATGCATATATGTATATATTTATGTAATTGTTGAGTATGGTGGCCAATGCCTGTAACTCAGGGATTGAGAAGACTGAAAAAGGAGAGTGACAATTTTGAGGCCTGGGTAATTTAGCAGACCATGTTTCAAAATAAAAAATATTAAAAGGGCTGGGAATGTAGCTCAGTAATAGAGCACTTACCTAGCGCTGTGTGAGGTCCTGGGTTCTATCCTCAACACCATACATAAAAAAAGAGTACTGTAGAAATGTATATATAAGTTTGGTGTAGTGATGTATGCTTGTAATCCTACACTAAGGGAGGCTGAGGCAGGAGAATCACAAGTTTGAGTCTTGTCTGGGAAACTCAGTAAGACTGTCACAAACTAAAAAATAAAAAGGGATAGAGATGAAGCTCAGAAGTAGAATGCCCCTGGGTTTGATCTCTTACCAGGGATTAATGAATCTGTCTATATTAAGGAAAGGGGGTTAGATTCCTTCTATTTATTGTGTCTTATGAACAGTGTAGTTATAAATATTTGTATACCCTCAAATACAAAAGTTTCTATCATGTTTATATCTAGTTATGATATTGTTGCTTTTAAAACATTTACCTTTAATGGATAAGATGCAGCAGTTTAACAAAGGATACCACTATTTTCCAAGTGTATACTTCCACCAGCAATGGGATAGAATACTGATTTTCTCATGTTTTTGTTAGTACTCAGTAAATAATTTAACTTATTTTCCTGAGCTTATAGATCATTTTAATAATTATGTATCATTTTCCCAGTATTTACCCTTAAATAATTGAAAATGGATTGCTGTTTTTTATTTTTCAGGTATCTGCTCCTATGGATCAGGAAATTAAAAGTCTGCGAGAAAAACTTGATAAACTTAGGCAACAAAATGCTTGTTTGGTCACACAGAATCATTCTTTAATGAGTAAAATAGAATCAATCCACTTTGAACTAACACAGTCAAGAGCAAAAGTATGTATCTTGAAGAGATAAAGATGCCAACAGAAAATAGTTGTAATTATTATAAGATTTGTGATTGGAAAAATACTCTTTGTGTTACCTTGGTGTATTTTATATAGGAATCTTTATTGTAATATCAATGTCATGAAGTCAGTTTCATATATGAAAATTACTTAGGGGAGAGAACTTTATAGTTTTTACATTTGTGTGAATCAGCTTTTGGGGGTGGTACCAGAAATCAAACTCAAGACCTTGTGCTTGCCAGGCAGGTGCTATATCACTGAGCTTTATCTCCATCCCTGAATGAGCTTAAAACGTTTTGTTTTTGTTTTAATTTCTTTGTGGTACTGGGGGTTGAACCCAGGTCTTTTACATTTGAGCTATATCTACACCTCTTTTTTGTTTTGGTCTCACTAAATTGCCCATACTGAACTTAAATTTGAGATCTTCTTGCCTCAGTTTCTCAGAGTGCTGGGATTATAGGCATGTGCCACCATGCCTGATTTAAAATTTTAATATTATCATGTATAGTTTTATTTCTTAGCTATTTTATTTCTTATACATAGTCATTTTATTTCTTATATATAGTCATTTTCCTCTGGTACACAATACCTGACACCAACAAATTAAACAAAGAGAGGTTTATTTTGGTTTATGCTTCAGATGTTTCAGTCCATGTTTGTCTGGCTGAAATCATAGACACTGGATGGTGGAAGGATCTGGGTGGAGGAAAGCTGTTCATGTCAGAGCAGCTGGGAAGCAGAGAAAGAAGGGAAGAACTAGGAAAAGAGATAACAGCTTTCCAACTCTTTCACACATGGACCTCCCACCTCCTTTCCCATTCTGCCTCCTAATATCAGATCAGCTATTATGTCTTCGTGGTCCAGTATTTTTCTAAACTCCATTTTCCAAAATTCTTTGAACTATGAAATCACAGGATCTTGCAGAACATCTAGATATAAATCATAACACATAGGAAGTAAAGCTTGTTTTTTTCCCTTTTTTTAAAAGAATGTAATTTCATTGAGAATATATTCATTGTAGAAGAAAAGACCATCCAGAATTTTCACCATGTAGAAATCACCTTACTGATATGTTGCATTGTTCAACCCAGACTGTTGTAAGGAGTTTGTTCTGTAATTTTTCTTGTTTTTTTCTTCATAAGTAGTCCAAGTTTGTGTGTGTTTGTTGCTAGGATTGTGAATAGTAGTTGTCTTAGTTAAACTGCTGGGACAAAATGCCCACTACCCACAAGTTAAGGGAGGAAAAGTTTACTTACCTCACAGTTTATAGAGATTTCAGTTCATAGTCAACTAGTTACAAGGCAGGGCAGCATGGGAGAGGAGAAACAGCCCATAGCAATGCAGGCAGGAGCAGCAGGCAGGAGCAGAAGCCTTCCTTTCTGTGCCTTTTTTTTTCTTTGAGATAGGGTCTCAATGAATTTTTCAATGAGATAGGGTCTCATGCCTTGAACTCATTATGTAGCTCAGGCTGACCTCAAATGAACTCACAATGATCCTGCCTTACCTCCTGAGTACTAGGGCTACAGCCATGTGCCACCATGATCAACCTTTTTGTCCCTTTATATTCCATCCAGGCTATCAAGCTATTCATTGGTACCATCCATACCCAGGGTGGGGCTTCTGTTATCCCCATTCTTAATTGCAGTATCTCGTCCTTAATCCTCATTCACAACCCTTAATCTACCCACCTTTGAAATGCTCTACCTATGACTGTATGAGGCTTGGAGGAGATATCTAGATATAAGCCATAACAATAGGCCAATTCTATACTGCTAAACTACAATCTTCAGCCCTATATGTTTTCAGATGTACTCAATAGCTTTACCATTGATTTTTTTTTTTTTTTTTTTATATATACTGGGAATTGGATTCAGAACCTTAGGCTTGCCAGGAAGGTGCTACACCACTGAACTAAATCCCTGGCCCCCATTGATGATTTTTAATGATATCATTATGTTTTATTATCTGTACTACAACTTAATTTATAATTTTCCTATTTAAATGGATTTCTGTTTTTTACTATATGATTTTTTGTTTGTTTGTTTTTTGTCTTTTTGAGACAGATTTTCTCTGTGCAGTTCAGGCCAGCCTTGAACTCACTTTGTAGCCCAGGCTGGCCTTGAACTCCCAGTGATCCACCTGCCTCAGCCTCCTACTATATGTAACAATCATACTTATTATTTAATAATTATTATTTAATAGTTATTTAGTATTATTTACTAACAGTCATAGTTATTAAAAATTAGAACTTAAAATGTCCAATAATAAAGGTATGATAAAGTAAATTATGATATGCCTCTAAAATAGATTAAAATAAAGCCTTTTTAAAAAATGTAATATGGTGGCATATGTCTATAATCCCAGCTCTCAGAAGGCTGAGGCCACAGGATTGCCATGAGTTTGAGGCCAGCCTGAGCTACATAGTGAGTTCAAGGCCAGCCTGAACTTCACAGTTGAGAGCCTGTCTCAAACCAAAATAAGTAAATAAAAACAAGAAAAGATAAAAAGAAAAAAATAAGGAAAATATATTAGTACAAAATACTTTATAGAAGATGATGCAATATATGTAAAGTCATATAATGGTGTCTGTGCATTCTCAAGACTCAAAAACTATTACTAGGATCAAAACAGAGATCAGTGGAAGAGTGCTTGCCTAGCGTATGTGTCTTGGTTACTTTTCTCTTGTTGCTAAGACAAGATACTTGATGCCCAAAATTAAGGAAGCAAGGTTTATTTAGCTTACGGTTTTTGGAGTTTTCAGTCCATACTCAGCTGACTCCAAGGCAGGGTGGCACGGCATAAGGGCAACCGTTCATGACAACGGCAGGTACCAGAGGCGACAAGAGCCAAAAAGGGAAAGCACGCATCCTTCTCTCCCTTATTTTGTATGCCAGCTATCTGCTCCTGAGCAGGTACAGTGCTCACATTGCCAGTCCCAGCGCTAGACAACAAACCTAGCACAAATGCTAGATTCAGCCACTTTTGAAAGATCTGCCTCTCCCATGACCACATTGAGGCTTTGAAGGGACATCCAGAGGTGAACCATAACAATGTCTGAGGTTCTGGGTTTGCATTACAAAAGCAAACAAAAAGCTAGTATATTTAGAGGTAGGAAAACATAGAGCAAGATACGTATGTATAAAGATCTCAGGGTGTTGTTTTCTTTTGTTCTGTTTGTTCTGGGACCTCTCACTTGTCAGGCAGGTACTTCTGCTGCTGAGTGGCCCAAGATCTCACTTTTTGTGTTGATTTTTTTTTTTCCTCATTGCTGGAACAAAAAATCTGACACCCAAAGTTAAGGAAGGAAAAGTTTATTTAGCTACAGTTTGTGGAAGTTTCAGTACATAATTAGTTGTCTCTAAGGAAGGGTGTCATGGCCTAGAGTTAACGGTTTATGGCATCAGACACTAAGAGTAAAAAGAGAGGAGCAGGGAAACAACTCTGTCCCTTAAATTGTATATAGGCCATATCCACCTTATGGTAGGTATAGCACTCACACCCATATCCCAGTTTTAGACCATGAGTTAATCACAAATTCTAGAAGTTTGCCCCCATGACTGGATGAGATTTTAGGAGAACATGTAGAAACAAACCTTAACATTCCTCCACTAGCCCCCCAAAGAATTATACGCAACCTTTATGCAAAAGGCATTTAGTCCATCTTCAAGAGTTGCCAAATCCTAACAGTTTCAGCATTGATTTAAGGCAAACTTATCGGTGAGTCCCTATTTAAATGAAAACAAAGTTAAATACTTGCAACCTTCAGTGGCACAAGATAGGCATTACCATTCCAAAAGGTACAAATGGGGATACAAAAGATTGTGACCAAAGCGAGTTTAAACTCCAGCAAGGCAAGCATTAAGCCCTCCAAAACAATCTATGGCAAATTATGAGCTCCAAAAGGTTTTGCAGTTCACAGCTTTACTGGAGCTTCCTTTCTGACCAAACTCACATTTTAAAACATTTGGCTGACTCTGCTCTTGATTCTCAACATAAATCTGGCTAAAAGCCCCAATAGTAGCCACGCCTCCACCTAAACATTCAACTGCCTTGAGCTTTTTTCTGCTGGTTTAATTAGTCTGCTGCCCTTAATCTTGGTCTCAGGCAAAGTCACTGGACATGAGCAAAATGCAGACAAACTTTTTGCTAAGCCATAATACACATTGTGTAGAGTCCAGCAACCAATGCAGTCCTTCCCACGAGAAACCTCCCCAGCCTGAACTTTACTGACAGAATTTCTGTCAGCTTTCTTGTCTTCTGAGCTTTGACCAGAATCTCCCATACAGAACAGCATAAGCCGGTCCAGCTCTACTCTTTCAAGTGACTTCTCAGAACCTTTCCAAATTTTTCCTGTAAGTTATTTCCAAAGGCTCTTGAACCACATGGTCAGGTATAGTCACAGCAACAACCCCACTTCTTTGGTACCAAATTCTGTATTAGTTATTTTTCTTTCATTGCTGTGACAAAATACCCAATACCCCAAATTAGGGAAAGAAAGTTTTATTTAGCTTACAGTTTGTGGAGTTTCAGTTTCAGTCTATACTTGACTGCCTCCAAGACAATGGCTGATGGTAGAGGGAAACCAGAAGGTAGCAAAATTAGAAACAGCAAAGAAGGAAGAGCACATAGAGAGGACTTTCTGTCCCTTTATTGTATGTAGGCCACACTCACCCTAGGGTGGGTGTAGCACTTACACCCATATCACAGTTTTAGACCATGATTTAATCAAATTCTAGAATCCTGCTTCCATGACTGCATGAGACTTTGGGGTTGGGTCATCTAGATATAAATTGTAACAGTTGTAGTTTTTTTGTATTTTGTGCTTTTGAGACTTCCTATGTAGTGCATTCTGGGCTTGAATTCCCTTATATAGCCCAGGTAGGCCTCAAACTCATGTTGATCCTCCTGCTTCATCCTCCAAAGTGCTAGGAGTACAAGCATGTGCCACCATGCCCAGCTAAAGATCTCAATTTTGCTTTCTATAAAAAGTGTGTTTGTCCATATTGGCTCTAGTAGGGCACTCTTGATTCTAGCTTTCTGGAGGTGAAGGCAAGAAGATTCCAAGTTGGACACTGGGCTGGGCAATTTAGACCGTTTTAATAAATACAAAAGGAATGAATGGGGATATAAATCACTGCAAGGCCTGATGTTCAACCCTCATTGCTCAGGGGGAAAAAGTACACTTTTCTAAATGTTTGTGTTTATGTATGAAGACATATATATATATATATATATATATATATATATATATATATGCATGCATGCAATATATAAAGATAAAACAATTACTATCTGCTGTTGATAACTTCAAGAGGGATTGAAAGATTGGGGAGGGGCTTTCGCTTTACTTTCATTGTGTAGGTACCTATTTTTTATATATTATATGTAGTTTTATATGTTGGACTTAAAGCTTTAGTTTTTTCTGTTTTTCTAAAGAAAACACCCCTCCGCATATAGTACTGTTTTAGCACCCACACACACACACACCCAAGGAGAGAAAAATGCAGTAGTGAGCATAGAATTTTTTTTTTTAATTTTACTTAAGGAGAAAACAGAAAAAAAAAAAGGGTACAAGTTCTACAGAATTTCAGAAAAAATAAACAGTAGGAAATCACTAGTTAATTACATATTGTCATCTTAGAAATAGTTGTTGAAGTTACAAAATTAAAGCATATAGAGGGGACTTTCAAACAGACTACAGTTTTGTTCAATGATCCAAGAAAACTCACCAATATGGTTATCTATCTTATACCCTTAAATATATATGCAGTTATATCTTTTAGAGAACTTTCTTTTTCTTTCTTTTGTACAATGACAATTACACATTTTGGGTTTTATTACTCCCACAGTTCTTATTCCTTTTTTTTTTTTTTTTGAAGAAAGTAAAACCAAATGTGACATAATCAAAAGGATGGACATAATACATAATGTAAAAACAAAATACAAGGTGATCAACAATGGTTACCATAATGCCACCTGTTATCTTAAAAAGAATTGCCTATATCATCAGTTATAAAATTGAACAAAACAGTAAAGAATAAGACCTATAAAACCAAAACATTGGAGACATTAGAGGACTTCAAAAGAAGATAATAGTCAACCAGAATGGGCATCACAATGAATCTTATTGTCTTCTAGCTGTTGCCTATACTTTCAAACTTGGTACTGTCAAGCAAAACAGAATAGAGGAAAATCAGTCAAAACAAGATGGTGAGAGCAATACAGAGTTTCAAATCAAGTTAATAGGAAATCAAAGTGGGTTACTATAATATATCCTGCTATTTTTTATTTATTTTTCCCTTAATTAAAAGGATAAAATGAAAAAGTAGATAATAAAAAGGAGATTGAGATAAAAAAGAGGGCATAACAACAAAACAGCACAGGTCAAAACATAGCCGTTTAAGCAAAATAGTGTTTCACCACAAGATAATCTTGACATAATGGTAGTTACCATAGTGTCTCTTCCCTTAAAATCTTTGGGTATAAATTCGTATACTGTAGCATCAAACATATCAAGACAATGTAAAACCATTCAAGAGAATGATAGTATTACAGGGTATTTAGAATCAACTAACAGAAAATGAACAATAGTTTCTGTATAATCTCCTTGTCTATAAAAGTTTTTGTTTATATTATCACATATAATAAAATCCAATAAGATACAACACATTAAAACTGATGGAGACGAAGAACAAAAGCTTGATGGGACTTCAAAACAAGAGGATATTAAATCAGCTCTACCTATTATGATGTCTTGTTTTCTCCAAAATGGCTGTTCCTACCATCCAACCTCCTCTGCCTCATTTCTGTTGAGCTCTTTTTCTGTCATTAGTTGTCAGTTTGTCCTTTTCATTTCGCTTTCTGCTCCATTCATTGTGGCCTTTCTGTCACTGTTTCTGGAATCTTGGTATTTTTCATTTTTAGAATATCCTGCAGTCATCTCTGTAGAGTTGAATTGGTGGTTGCAAATTCCCCTAGTTCCTCTTTATCCTGGAAGCACCTTGTTTCTCCATTAATTTGTAGGGACAGTTGTGCAGGATATATCAATCTTGGCTGGAGGTTATTATCTTTCAAAGTTTGAATTATTTCCCCCCACGCTCTTCGTGATTTGATGGTTTGTGCTGAGAAGTCTGCTGTAATTTTGATGGATGTTCCCTTGTAAGTGATCTGTTTCTTGTCTTTGATGGCTTTTAATATTCTGTTCTTATATTGGATTTCTGGAATTTTGATTATTATATGCCTGCGTGTAGCTCTGTTTGGGTTGTAGGTGGCTGGGGTCCTGTATGCCTCATGCATCTGAGTATCTTTACCTTTTGCTAAATTAGGGAAATTCTCCTGGATTATTTCTGAGAAAAGCTTTTGTAGTTCATTTGTTTCAGTCCCTACTTCTTCTTTTATGTTCTTAATTCTTAAGTTATAGATCCTCATATCATCTTCAAGCCTTTGTATTATTGCTGTTTGTTTTCTTGTTATTTTTAAGAAGTTTTTCATTTCATGTTCCCGCCTTACAAATCTGCCCTCCAGTTCTGATAATCTATCCTTAGTTTCTTTCAAGCTTTATGCCAGCTTTCGACAGAGTGTTTAGTTTCCTGGTAATCTCTTTGAACCTGCTTCATGTATTCTATATTTTCTTCATCAAACAATTCTCCCCTTTTTTTCTGTTCTTCCATTCCACCATCTGTTTTTTCTTGGGCAGTGTTTAGCATTTCTCTAACTATTCTACTTATTTCTTGCTTTATTTCATTAAATACTTCATTTTTGAACTTTTCTATGAGGCTCCGGAGATACTGCTTTACGTTTATAGGTGCCGTGTTTGATATTACATATTTTCTGTCTTCATTCTCTTTTGCATTTACCTTTCCTGCATAAGTGTTCTCAGGATTGGGGACTGAGGACCCTTTCTTGTTGTTCCCTTTCTCCATACTTTTTGTTCCTTCCATACAAGTGTATGTAGGAGGCCCAGTTTTTTTTTTTTTTCTCTCTTTGTCTGTTACAGTTTGTTTGAATGTGCTGGCTAGGTGTTCCCGCCCACTGCAGTGTACTAGGGCAACACAGACCTGGGCAGCCTCTGCTGGACCCACCCCTCCAGGTCAACCTACTGAATGCTTCACTGCTAGGGTGCACTGCCAGGTGCAGAGACCTGATTTGGGCTAGCCTACTGGGTCTTAGCGGCATCACCAGGCCAAGCGCTCCCCACTATTCCCACTTGAGAGGGGAATATGCGACTAAAATCACTGCAGGGCCCTGTTCCGGCTAGTCTGCTCATTCCCAGAATGTCCTCTTTTGGAGCCTCCTCGTCTATGAAAGGGCCCCCATTTCTCTCACTCACCGCAGATCGATGCAGGGCTCCCTGTCAGTCCCGCTCTCAACGCCGTTTGGTTCGCTGATTCCAGCTCTCAGAGCTTTTGTGCGTCTCTGTCCGTGCCAAGCGGATTGGGACGCAGTATCGGCAGCAGGAAATTCAAATTGCGGCTTCCGATGGTGCGGGATCCAGCTTCTGTGCTGAGATTCTATCTGTTCCTGGTATAGCATCAGGATTGCATTTCCAGTTGGTTTCTCTCAGCTTAGTTCGTTCCTGGGTTGGCAGGGTACATCTCCCCTCACGTAGGACTCGTCACACGGAACCACTCCTGGATTCTAAACTGGTAATCTGAGAGAGCCTCCGTGGCTGCTGTTATTTGTCCGCCATGTTCTCCCAGAAGTCGAGCATAGAATTTTGATGACAGGCATGGTGGCACATGCCTGCAGTCTTTAGCTATTCAGAAGACTGAGACATGAGAGTTACTTAGTCCTGTAAATTTAAAAATCAGACTGCAACATAGCAAGATCAATGTCAAATAAAAATTTTAAAGAACCATATTTCTTTGCTGAGGCATAATGACCAATTTACAGGCAAAGAATGTTATTCAGGCATTTTTTTTTTTTTTTTTTTGGTCTTTTTCATTTTTATCGGTACCAGGGATCGAACTCACGACTGCCTGCTTGCAGGGCAGGCGCTTATGCCGCTGAGCTAAACCCCCAGCCCCTGTTCAGGCATTTCTTACACTTATATTCAGTATTCAACATTTTTGTCCATTTGTGGGAAGAATACTTACAAATGAGTTCAGTTACAGGAGAAATTTGTAAATCTGATTTATAAGTCCAGCAAAGTCTTCATCACCTCTGATACAAATATATAATCTATAATGTAAAGCATAAGACACCATACAAATACTGTAAATAAACTTTACTTTTGCAGTTAAAGTGGCACACAACGGTTTAACAACTGACATATAGGGGGTTGCATGGAGTGAACTGACGAGAGTTACTGGAGGAGGGAGGGTAGGTGATGGATGGTGGCGTTAAAATGATTATCAGCAATAGGAGATTGTTAGAGGGCAAGATGGAATTTCACTCACACCTAATGTTGAAGGCACAGGGTTTTTTTTTTTTTTTTTTTTTTTTAATGAATTTAGTTCTCTTTACCCTCTTGAAAAAATCTAGTGATGTCTGAATACTAGCCTTTTTTTTCTCCTCCTAGATTACTTTGTAGCACTGAATAGCATTCTGGAGGGGTGCCACAACCTTTGTGTATCGTTATACGTTGAGATCCTAGCAGTGTCTCTTCAAGTAAAGAAAATCCCCTTGCCGTTTCCTGTGCTTTGGATCTCTTTGGTTCTTCAGTTCCATTTACTTCTTGACATTTGTCTTTCTAATTCCCTCAGGCCCTTATTAGTAAGCTCCTTGTGTTCCACAGCAAGAAATTCAATGAAGTTTTCCTCTTGCAGATCTAGCTCCAACTTCTTACTGAGGGTCACTAAGTTGATGAAAATCTCTTTGAACTTCTTTTCTTACCCATTTTCTCAAGTTCATGAACAAACTATGAGCAAAGGTTTTTACATAACCCATTTATAGTGGCAGCAGAAACCTCATGCCAAGCACAGTTTATTTTTTTATGGCTTTATATAATCCTTCCAAAATTGTTGAAAGGTTATTCCCCAGTTGACTTCACAGCCTGAAAAATGTGTGATGTAAATAATACTTCTTAAAATTTGTAATAACTCTTTGTTCCTTAGATTTGGTAAGTGCTATAGTATTTGGAGGCAGATGCACTTCTTTGACATTGGGATGAAAGTCATTCATGAATTGGGGGTGACCTGGTTCATTGTCAAGCAGCAAAAGAATGTTGAATATTTCTCTCCAAATAGTAGTTCTCTATCCCTGAGATAAAGTGGTAGAAAAACTAGTTCTGGAAGATAGCCTGTGTATTCCAGGCTTTGGAGTTACTCTTCCACACAACAGGTAGAGAGGCCTTGGTTATGTTTTTGAGGGTTCTAGGGTACTCTAAATAGTAAATTAAAAGAAGCTTTAGTTTGATATCACTGGAAGCATTGCTGTCAAACAACAGAGTAAATCTATCCTTTGCGGCTTTGAATTGTTGCATCATCATTTGCTCTTTTCTGATATAATTTCATTCTGGCATTCTCTTCCAGAATAGTCTTCTCTTATCAATGTTAAAAACTTGTTGGGGTAAATAATTATTGGCGACTTGGCCAAGACTCCCAACTGCCTGTATGGGGGGGGTACGGTGAAAGGATGAAATAAGAAAC
The DNA here is from genome assembly GCF_034190915.1 of Cavia porcellus. Classification (NCBI taxonomy): domain Eukaryota; kingdom Metazoa; phylum Chordata; class Mammalia; order Rodentia; family Caviidae; genus Cavia; species Cavia porcellus. The sequence continues at coordinate 114,848,045 of NW_026947484.1, forward strand.
AAACAAATTTAGTAATGCATGACAAGGGGCTGAGAGGTCCATGCCTCTGGATGGGAAAAGACAAAGATACTCCAAGCTAGCTACTTTTTATTAGCCAGTGTAGGGGAATACCAGGGTACTTCTCCTGGAACAGCTTAGAAGCAGTGATAGAATGGGCAAGTTTAACATCATAAAGGAAATAAGCCAAGATCTATCCACACACCTGTGTGCTATGTTCAACAGAGAGGAAGGTGATTTCCACATTCCAAAACTGGCCCACAAGGTTGGCAGGGTACAGAGAGCCTAGGATATACTGTGTCAATTTACAACTCATGGTCCTCAACAAGTAAGCATCTTTTATCAATAATTTCTCAGTGTTGATGGAAATTCTTGGGCAGTGATGTATCTGCACTTTCAGCTTCCCCACTTAACTTTTTTTTTTTTTTTTTTTTTGTCTTTTTCGTTTTTATCGGTACCAGGGATCGAACTCACAACTGCCTGCTTGCAAGGCAGGCGCTTATGCTGCTGAGCTAAATCCCCAGCCCCTTCCCCACTTACTTTTACGATGTGAGGGTTGGCTCCACCCTTGATTCTGTTAAATCATACATGGCTGACAGTAAAAGATATACTTTGTTCACCCCAATTTTTCTTCAAGTCTTCAAATAGGCTTTTAGCTTTTTCTAGAACAAACATTAAGCTAAGTGGGATTCAGTGGTGATGCTGATCCTACATCCACACACTGAGGAATTTCACCACCTCCTCTATCATTGTACTATGCCTTTTGGGTATTATTGTTGACTTTATTGGCGCAGCAGACTTCACATGTTTCATGCTCTTATCCTTGTTCTTTAGACTTGTGCCAGTGGTTAAATAATTGATGTTACAAGAATGAGTGACATCTACCATCTGTTTACCTCCTTGGTCCAGTCTTCAATTATTTTCACTTTTGTTTCCATGGTTATTGCTTTTTACTTTCTAGCAATCTCCTCCACACCACTACTGCTTTTCCTCTTGCTTCCACACATCCTGGGCTCTAATTGAGCACTGTACTGTACACTATTGTGCACAATAAGCACAGAGTGGCACAACTTTGACAACATTCGGCAGACATGTAAGTTACTTCAATGATTTGTTCACATCTATAAATGTTCATAATGTGAGGTTGTTAGTATCTGTGAAAGTTCACAACCTGAATATTCATAAGTACAAGACTTACTGTACTGTTTCTCTTAATTTTTTTATGAAGATCACTTTTTTAGATTATTTATTCTCTGTGTAGATTTTCATTTTCACATTTACTGCTCATTAATGATGTTTTAAATTTTTTCAGCTACAAATTTTTAAAACATCGTAAGTGCTTAAAGTCTAAGGAGAGAGATAGGAAGGGCTGGGTGTTTAGCTAAGTGCGTAAGTGCCTGCCTGGCAAATGTGAAGTCATGAGTTCGATCCCTAGTACCAAAAAGCAAAACAAAAATAATAAGAGGAACATAGGAAATAAATTATTGAACTAATAAAATTTTGAAACTTTTTAGTATATAAACACACTGGTGGTTATTATATGCAGATAATGATATTTTATTTCCCATTTCAACATTTTCTAAATTGCTTCATTTTTTAATGAAGCTACCTTTTCCAGGGCACTTGTGAGTAGTCCCCCCCACCCAGTCTTATGATTGAATTTAAGGTCTTTGCACTTAGCTGTATCCCTACACACTTGTGAGTAGTTCCCCCCTCCACCAGTACTTAGGATTGAATTTAAGGTCTTTGCACTTAGCTGTATCCCTAGCTATTTTGAGAGTGTCTTATTATGCTATTTCTCACTTTATTCTTTCTTTTTTATTAGAGCTTATCTTGCAGTGGCTTCCTTGCCTGTTTGAAAATGTCTTAAGTTTTCTTTATCTCATAATTAAATTCTAGGTGAAAAAAAATTTTTTTTTGTCTTTTTCTTTTTTATCGGTACCGGGGATTGAACTCACAACTGCCTGCTTGCAAGGCAGGCGCTTATGCCACTGAGCTAACTCTCCAGTCCCCCCAAAAATTCTTTGTTCAGTAGTATTGGATATTCAACCAAGGGCCTCATGGCAAATGTTCTGTATTCTGCCACTGAGCTATGTCATTCAGGCCTTTAATTTTTTTTTTAATTTTTATCAGCTTAAATTGCCCACACTGGCTCCAAAATTGTGATCCTTCTATCTCAGACTCCCATGTAGCTGAGATTACAGGTGTGTGCCACTGCTCCTGGCTGAAAATTGTTTTATCTTAGAATTTTTAGAGCATTGCTTATTTTCTGCCCTCCAGTGCTACTTTGAAAAGTCACATGGATGCTGGGCATGGTGGCACATGCCTATAATTCCAGCACTTGGGAGGCCGAGGCAAGGAGGATCAGTGTGAGTTTGAGACTAGCCTGGACTACAAAGTGAGCTCAAGGCCTGTCAGAACTGTCTCAGAAAAGACCAAAAAAAAAAAAAAAAAAAAAAAAAGAATCAAGTAGTATTATAAATTACTTTCCTTAACATGTAATCGTTTATGAATTTGTTTCTAATTTTATTGTATATTTTAGGATTTTTCTTTTTCTCTTGTATTTTAAATTTTATGTTGATGTATCTTTCAAGATCTTTATTACTTGTTTGGGACCTGCATCAGGTCCCTTTCAGGCTGAAAATGAGTGTCTTTTGGTTCTGCAAATTTTCTTGTACCATGTTTTTGTATAATGATAGAATTTTCTTTCCCCTATATTCTTTCTTCTGTTTTTTTCCTATAGGGAAATGCCCTTATCACTAGAATTCTCCCTCTAAATATTTCAGGGGGCTTTTTTCTAGAAAAACCTAAGACATGGAGATTTTTCATCTCCCTGTCTTTTTATGTTCTTTTCCAGTTTGCCAACACTATTTTATACTTCTATTGATTCTTTTGATTTTTTTTCCTTTTCCAAAACTTTTTCTTCTCTCTTTTGTATTTAACACCATGCTGATGCTGCATTGTCTCTAACTTTGAAGATACTTTATTTTATTTTATATTTTATTTATAACAGGGTCTTCCTAAGTTGCTAGGTTTGGGGCTGAGGATTTAGCTCAGCGGCATAAGCGCCTGCCTTGCAAGCAGGCAGTCGTGAACTCGATCCCTGGTACCGATAAAAAAAAGAAAAAGATTGGGGCTGGGGATTTAGCTCAGCGGCATAAGCGCCTTCCTTGCAAGTGTGTGGTTGTCAGTTTGATCCCTGGTACCGATAAAAACAAAAAAGACAGACAAAAAAAAAAAAAAAAGTTGCTAGATTTGCCAGGTTGGGTGTGAACCTGTAATCTTTTTGCTTCAGCCTCCCAAACTGCTAAGATTACATGCATGTACCACCATACCCTGCTATAAATATTTTCTTGCATAACTTTTTTTTTGTACCAAGAAGTGAACTCAGGACCTTGTCCTTGCCAGGCAAGTGCTGTGTTGCTGAGCTATATCCCAGGTCCCTGTATATAACTTTTTATAGTCTGGTACCTTACAATTTTTTTAACTTATGTGGAATTAATCTTTTTAGATGATATGATATCAATCCATACTGTTTTTCCCTCCAAATAACTAATCAGTTATATGAGGATATTAATTTGAGGATTATAGCAAGAGCTTACATGCTGAGGCTGTTTTGTAATGCTGACATACCCCATATTGATCAAAGAAATATGGTAGCTCTACATTTGACTGATGACTGTGGAGTCCTGTGGAACCCTCTCATCTGGTAGGAAAACAACTAAGGACCAAGTAGATTATTTCATTTTCTGAAAGAAAATATTCTAAAATTTGTTTTTTATGGTTTAGATTTCTGTGCTTGAGTCTGCTGAACAACAGGCAGCAAATATCCCCATCTTGGAAGAGCAAATTTTAAATTTGGAAGCAGAAGTTGCGGCTCAAGACAAAGTTTTGAGGTGAATATACTTTCTATCGCCCTAAAATTTTTATTCATATTTCTAGTTGTTGTATTTTGTTAAATCTTGTCCTTTATCTCCACTCCAATGAATTTATGGTGACCTAGCAGTATCCAGATATCCTAGAACTTACTGGGTATATTTTCATTCAATAAAAACTCTTGACTACAGATTATAAGTAAATATAAGGACTCTAAAAAAGATGCTGATTTACATACTTTTATTGAATATAAATTGGTTTGTTTCTTTCCCTATGTAGTAATATATACTCAATACTTCAATGGAGTTTAAGAAATAAATTATTAGGAATTAGATACTTTATCATTTATTTTTCGGTTCTGCCTAGAATAATGTGGAAATATGTGCATACTGAGTAGCATATTACATAGTTGAGTGATTTTCAAAGTACAGGTTACAGATTATCAGTCTTAGTATGATCTGGGTACTTACGAGAAATCTAAATTCTCAGCTCTTATTTCAGGCTTACTGAGAGATGGGCCCCAGAAATCTATGTTCTGACAAGTTCTGTGATAAGTCTAATATGTGCTAATGTGGTCATGCAAGTCTTAGATGTTTTGTAATTTTATTTGTAATATACATTTATATTTAAAATTTATGCCTGGATAGTTTATAAGTTCATAAGAGTATTGTGAATTTTTCTTATTCTGTTCATTGCTAGTATATGGGAAGGCTATTGATTTTTTTTTAAAGAAATAGATGTATTTATTTGTTATCAAGGCTTACCTTTAACTACTGAAATCAAATCATTCTCTTGCCTCAGCCTCCTAAATGGTTGGGACTAACAGTGTGCTCCACCATTTGTGGCTTGAGTTTTGTAGTATAATTAGTTTGTAAATGGACTGTTTTTAACACTCTTATTACAATAACTTTTCAATTTTCAGTTTTCCAGATAAGTAATGATATGAACATTAAATGAAGAAAATTTTGTCTTATCATTGTTAATGCTTACTACTTTTTCTTTTTTTTTCTTTTAACTTTGGATAGAACTGTCAGAAAAATCTTTAGATGTGGGAACAATAACACTTGTTGTTGTCTTATAATGTTTCTAGAATGTGACCATGAAAACAATGAGCCTTTACTTCAGATATATTTCTCATTGATGAAAGTATTTCTTATAAAAATTTTTAGTTGAAAATAATAAATACACTTTTTTCTGTTTGTTTCTATTAACTCCCTACTTCAAAGTCATAGAATTTCTATTGTTGTATTATTGTATACTTGTAGTTATTAGCTGTAAATTTATTTTATAGAGAGGCAGAAGATAAATTAGAGCAGAGCCAGAAAATGGTGATTGAAAAAGAACAGAGTTTGCAACAGTCCAAAGAGGAATGTATAAAGTTGAAGGTAGACTTACTTGAACAAAGTAAACAAGGGAAAAGGTATGTATTTCTGAAGCAAAAAATTTTGTTTGTTTTTCTTGAGACAGAGTCTCTCTGTGTAGTTTAGGCTGGCCTTCAACTCACTGTGGAGTCCAGTGTGGTCTTGAAACCACAGCAATCCTCCTTCCTCGGTCTCCTGAGTATTGGGATTAAAGGCATGCGCCACCATGCCCAGCTAAAGCAATCAATTTTTTTATTAAGTTTTTGGTCCAATTCAGATATACATAATGATGACAATCATGATGGGGAATTTGTATCTGTACATGTCTTGGTTACTTTTCTCTCATTGTTGAGACAGAACACTTGACGTCCAAAATGAAGGAAGGAAAAGTTTGTTTAGCTTACAGTTTTTGGAGGTTTCAGTCCATACTAAGCTGGCTCCAATACAAGGTGGAATGGCTAAGGTGCAGCAGTTTATAGTGGCCATAAGCAACAACAGCAAAAAGAGCAAAAGGGGAAAAGCATGCCTGCTTTCCTCCCTTATATTGTGTGCTGGCTGCTGCCTCTGGGCAGGTGCAGCACTTATACTGCCAATCCCAGTGCTAGACAACAAATCAATCACAAACACTAGACTCAGCTGTCTTCAACAGGCCTGCCTGCCATGGCTGCATGAAGCTTCAGGGAGACATTTAAACACACACTATAACAATTCATGATATATTTTGATTTCTCCTTTTTTCTCATTCTTCTCCTCTCCCTTCTACTTCTCTCCTCCTCCTCATTTACAAAGCTTTGTTTCTGTTTTATCCTTCCTTTCTCATTTTTTCTTTTCCCTTCTTTCCTCTTTTCCTCCTCCTCCTCTTTGCTTTTGATAGTTTCTTTCTGTTATACATTTTGGTTTTATTTATACTTTCAGATTCTTATAGCAGAGAGATAATAAGATATTTATACAGGTTTGTGCAATTTATTTCACTTAAAACTATGTTCTCAAGTTATGGACTTAAGAATATGGTTTTAAGGATGATATCTTTTGCTGTGCAAAAGCTTTTTAATAAGATGCGATCTCAGCTAGAAATGTCTCAAGTGTATCCTTTATGGCTGAGTAGTATTCGAGCATATAAAAAACCTACATCTTTTTATCCATGCATCAGTTTCCAAGGTTTAACTATTACAAATTGTGCTGCTATAAACAGGTATGCACACATATCAGTGTAGTATGACGCTTTTAATTCTTTTCAGAATATACCAAGAAGGGGAATAACTGGGTCAAATGAGACCTCTAGTTCTAGTCTTTTTAAGAGTCTTCACATTGATTTGCACAGTGGTTGTACAATTCTGCACTGTTACCAAAAGAGGATGTGTTCCTTTTTCCCCATATCCCGGTCAGCATTTGTTATCAGTTGATTTCTTTCTTTCTTTCTTTTTTTTTTTTTTTTTTCTTTTGGTAACAGGGATCAAACTCACAACCATGCGCTTCTCTTTGAGAGGACACAGTATTTCAGGCGCCATCTTGGAAACAGACAAACTGGACCATAACTTTCTAGGACCTTATTCTTGAACTTCCTAGCCCCTAGAGCTATCAGTAATACATTTCTATTCTTTATAAATTAGTTAATTCATGGTATTTTTATTTTTATTTTTAAATTTTATTTAAGGAGAAAAAGAAAAAAACAGAAAAATGGTACAAGTTATACAGAATTTCAAAAAAATAAACTAGGAAATCACTAGTTAATAGATTACATATTGTCATCTTATGAAATAGTTGTTTAAGTTACAAAATTAAAGCATATAAAGTGGACATTCAAACAGTGAGACTGCAAACAGTTCTGTTCAATGATCCAAAAAAACTCAGTAATATGGTTATCTATCTTCTACACTTAAATATACAAGGAGTTATATCTTTTAGAGCACTTTCTTTTCCTCTATTTTTTACAATGACAATTACACATTTTGGGTTTTATTACTCCCACAGTTTTTATTACTTTTTTTTGAAGAGAATAAAACCAAATGTGACATAACAAAACAGAGTTAGTCAAATCAAAAGGATGGACATAATACATAATGTAAAAACAGAATAGAAGATGATCAACAATGGTTATCATAATGCCTCTTGTTATCTTAAAAAGAATTGCCTATATCATCAGTTATAATAAAATTGAACAAAACAATAAAGAACAAAACCAATAAAACCAAAACATTGGAGGCATTACAGGACTTCAAAAGAAGATAATAGTCAAACCAGCATGGGCGTCATAATGAATCTTATTGGATTCACAGTTGTTGACTATACTCTCAAACTTGGTACTATCAAGCAAAACAGAATAGAGGAAAATCAGTCAAAACAAGATGATGAGAGCAATACAGAGTTTCTTTTTTTTTTTTGTCTTTTTCCTTTTTATCGGTACCAGGGATCAAACTCACGACTGCCTGTCTACAAGACAGGCGCTTATGCCGCTGAGCTAAATCCCCAGCCCCCAGAGTTTCAAATCAAGTTAATAGGAAATCAAAGTGGGTTATTATAATATATCCTGCTATTTTTTATTTATTGTTTCCCTTAATTAAAAAGATAAAAATAAAAAAGTAAATAATAAAGAAGGGAGATTGAGATAAAAGAGGACATAACAACAAAACAGCACAGGTCAGAACATAACCATTTAAGCAAAATAGTGTTTCACCACAAGATATCCCGATATAAAAGTAGTTACCATAGTGTCTCTTTCCTTCAGATCTTTGAGTATAACTTCGCATACTGTAGCATCAAACATACCAAGACAATGTAAAACCATTCAAGAGAATGACAGTATTACAGGGTATTTAGAACCAACTAACAGAAAATGAACAGTGATTTCTGTATAATCTCCATATCTATAAAAGTTTTTGTTTATATTATCATGTATAATACAGTCCAATAAGATACAACATGTTAAGATCGATGGAGACAGAAGAACAAAAGCTTGACGGGACTTCAAAACAAGATGACATTAAATCCACACTAGCTATTATGATGTCTTGTTTTCTCCAAAATAGCTGTTCCTAGCATCCAACCTTCTCTGCCTCATTTCTGTTGAGCTCTTTTTCTGCCATTAGTTGTCAGTTTGTCTTCTTCGTTTCACTTTCTGCTCCATTCATTGTGGCCTCTCTGCCACTGTTTCTGGAATCTTGGTATTTTTCTTTTTTAGAATGTCCTGCAGTAATCTCTGTAGAGTTGAATTGGTGGTTGCAAATTCCCCTAGTTCCTCTTTATCCTAGAAGCACCTTGTTTCTCCATTAATTTGTAGGGACAGTTGTGCAGGATATATCAATCTTGGCTGAAGGTTATTATCTTTCAAAGCTTAAATTATTTCGCCTTACGCTCTTTGTGATTTGATGGTTTGTGCCAAGAAGTCTGCTGTAATTCTGATGGATGTTCCCATGTAAGCAATCTGTTTCTTGTCTTTGATGGCTTTTAATGTTCTGTTCTTATATTGGATTTCTGGAATTTTGATTATTATATGCCTGTGTGTAGCTCTGTTTGGGTTGTAGGTGGCTGGGGTCCTGTATGCCTCATACATCTGAGTATCTTTACCTTTAGCTAAACTAGGGAAATTCTCCTGGATTATTTCTTTGAATAGTCTTTTGTCGTTCATTTGTTTGTGTTCCTACTTCTTCTTTTATGTTCTTAATTCTTAAGTGATAGATCCTTTTATCATCTTCAAGCCTTTGTATTATTGCTGTTTGTTTCCTTGTTATTTTTAAGAAGTTTTTCATTTCATGCTCCCACATTACAAATCTGCCCTCCAGTTCAGTTAATCTATCCTTAGTTTCTTTCAAGCTGTTATGCCAGCTTTCGACAGAGTTTTTAGTTTCCTGGTAATCTCTTTGAACCTGCTTCAATTCCCAGTACTAAATATAGAACCCTGGACCTTCACACTGAGCTATATTCCCATCTCTTTATTTTATGAGCGAATATCACAGAATTGCCCAGGCTCGACTTGAACTTGTGTCCCTCCTGCCTCAGCCTTCCAAAGTGTTGTGATTACTGGCATGTTACACTAAGCCTAGCTGGAAAGAATGTTTTTAAATGAGATCCAGAAAGCATAAGTAACATAGGAAAAGCTTACTGAAGTTTGAATTCATTAAAAAAATTTTTATGTTCATCATATTGGAAAAGATAAGGCATATATTTGAGAGCATATTATAAGTATCATTCACTAAGATTAGATTTTGTATAACCTTGGGCTCGGGATTTAGCTCAGTGGCTTAAGTGCCTGCCTGGTAAGAGCAAGGTTATGAATTCGATCCCCGCACCAAAAAAAAAAAAAAAAAAAAAAAAGAGTCCCATGAGATTGGGCCATCCAAATAGATAATATTAAATCTAGACCCATATCTACAATGATGTACTAACTAAAATAAAAGTGAATTGAGGAAGCCAGGCCTGGTGGCACATGCCTATAATTCCATCATTTGTGTGGCTGAGGCAGGAGGATTCCTGTAAGTTCAAGACCAGCCTGGGCTACATAATGAGTTCAAGGCCAGCCTGTACTAGCAAAACCCTGTGTGAAAAAGATTTAAAAAGAAAAAAAAGTATCAAAGAACCAAAAATTTGAGCAGTAACACTTAGATAAAATAGTGTTATGGGGTGTGTGTGTGTGTGTGTGTGTGTATCTATTTTTTTTTTTTCTTTCAGAGCTTCGTGACTCCTACATGGGGCTTCTGGTAATGGCTGGATCTAGGGTGTGTGAATATGGGATTAAGGATGAGTGATAACTAAATTAGTCTGGTAATCAGTTTAGGATAGTTCTGGGTGTGAATAATAGGAAGGCCTACCCTGAGTGTGAGTGGCACCAGCCAATAGGCTCCATAGCCTGATTGGAATAAAAGGGGAAAGAAGCTTGCTGTTGATGCTTCTGCTGCCTCTTGCCTACTCTCCCTGACCTGTTACTTCTCTCCAGTGACCCTCTGCCATACTGCCCTTCCTTGGAGTCAGCCAATTATGAACTGTAACTTCTATAAATTGTGAGTTAAAATTAGTTTTTCCTCCTTTAATTTATGAGTATCTGATATTTTGTCCTAGCAATAGAAAAGTAATAAATAGGTAAAACTTTATTTTTTTTGGTTTTTGTTTTTTTGAGACAATGTCTTATTATGTAGTCAAGGCTGACCTTGAGTTTGGTATGTAGCTGTGGGTGACCTCTAACTAATAGCAGTCCTCCTGCCTCAGTCTCCTGAGGGCTGGGATTATAGGTACAGACCTCTACAAAAATTTTAGAGAAGACCTGATGCCATTATTTTTTACATTTTCCTGAAATCAAAAGGGGAGGAGTACTTTGAAAGTCATGTCCTGGAAGCAAGCATTACTCAGATACCAAAGATACCAAGTATTACCCAGATACCAAAACCAGAAAAAGGACCCAACCATAAAAGAACTGTGGGCCAGTCTCTTTAATGAGCATAAATGCAAAAATCCTCAATAAGATACTGCAAACAGAATGCAACAAGTCATCAAAAAGTTATACACCATGACCAAATAGTATTTGTTCCACGGATACAAGGATAATTCAGTTTGTGCAAATCAATAAATATACCACAATACGAGCAAAGACAAAACCATGTGATGATCTCAATAGATGCAGAAAAAGCATTTGACAGAATTCAACATCCATTCATGATAAAAACTCTAAAGAAAGTTGGAATAAAAGATCTTTTTCTCAATCAGATAAAAGTCATCTCTAACAAGCTATCAACCATCATTATAGTAAATGGAGAAAAGCTGAAACCTTTCATGGTACAATCAGGAATAAGAGAAGGATGGTGCCCACAGTTGCCAGTATTGTTCAGTACAGTTTTGGAAACATAAGCTGGAGTGTTTAGCATAGTGAAAAAAAAGAAAAATAATACAGACAGGGAGGTAAATATTTAAATTATCATTTTTTACTAATGACATGATCCTGTACATAAAATACCCAAAAAATTCTACCCAAAGACTTGTAGAATTAATAACCACAATTGGTAGGATACAAAATCAACACTCAAAAATCATAGCGTTCTTGTACACCAATAACAAACCAAGAGAGAAATTACAGAAGCACCATGGTTCACAGTAGCAAGAAAAATTGAATACTTACATATTAACCTAACCAAGGAAGTGAGCAAATTTTACAATGAAAACTATAGTACTCTTAAAAAAAAAAGAGAGAGAGATTGAAAAGAAATCAGAAAATAGAAAGCTATTCCATGTTCCTGGGTAGGCAAAGCCCATAGTGAAAGTGGCCACATTTATGTAGATTTAATGCAGTCCCACTCAAATATGCCAACAAAAGTGGGTGGGATGGAGATATAGCTCAGCAGCACAGTGCCTGAGTGCTGTGAGGTCGTGAGTTCAATCACTGGTAGCAAAAACAAACAAAAAATACCAATAGCAGGACAATCATCTTAGTCACTCTGACATCGACTCCATGAGATTGTTTAGCAGTCAGTAGAACTCAAAATAGAGTAAACTGGAAGTCCAGAGAGCCGATGTTGTCTCTACTAATGGACATGGCTCTGAGGATTACTGCAAGGATGCTAGGCATGACAGCAGTTACTTCAGAGTCTGCCTCTCCTTGCTTTACCCCACCTACTGGCTTTGATGGTGACACTTGCCCAAAATGACCCAGCTCAGGTACCTATGGGTTCAGAAGTAGCATTCATCATTTAGAGAGCATTGTGACCCTTGAAAATGTAGCTGTAGAGTTTTTCTGGGAAGAGTAGAAGTTTCCTGCTGAGACACAGAGACTTATTTACCTGGATGTGATGCTGGAGAACATGGCCCTTGTGGTCTCATTGGACTTACATCTTCCCAGATTCATGTACTTCAGCTAGAGATGATGTAACAGACCTGGATGCCTGACATGGCTGACTTTACTCGAGCTGTCTCAAGGGGAACTAGCTCTGGTTGTTAACTTCCAATGAAAGTTTAGGCATCTTCTCAAGGAGAATCATAAGTCAGACCTCTGAATGCAGGTACTGCCGCCCAGAAAGTCTGCCTTATGAGATGTATGGGCCAGTGATGAAAGACATTTTGTTTCTGGCTGAGCATCAGGAAATATATGCTGGGCAGATGCTGCACATGTGTGAGACCTGTGGAAGGTAACTGTGGTTCTTTACAGATGTCCTTCAGCACCAGAAGCAGCTCAATAAAGAGAAAGACTTGAGGAGCATGGAGAAGCAGCTATGTTTGTTAACAGCTCTAGAGCACATACCTCATTGATCTCCTTTATGTGCATATAGAGGATTCCCTGGACAGCTGAAGCAGGCCAGGAGTAATAAAGGAAATCTACACACAAACATTAGCTATGGTATGGCCTTTCACACTAAGGAAAGATTTTACAAGTACAGCAAATGTGGGAAATTCTTCAGCCACAAAATCACATTTGTTTGACATGAAAGAGAAGAAATGACTGAAAGTTAGAACATCTTTAGAGTAGACTCTGTCCTTATTGTACATTAGAGTTCACACTAGTGAAACCATGGAAATACGATGAACATGGCAAAATCTTTAGCTAAAGCTTCAGCCTCATCCTAGTAGGTTCACTCTACTGTAGACCTCATCAATACAGTAAATATGGAAAAGCCTTCACGTAAAATCTGGGCTTGGTCACCACCAGAGAATTCACACTGGAGAAAGGTCTTTTAGTGTACCAAATGTGGGAAATTATTTAGACAGAGTTCTGTCTTTTTTGAACAGTAGCGAATTCACACTGAGAAAACACTTTTATCAGTGCAATGAACATGGGAAATTGTTTAGGAACAAAATAATACTGATTCTAATCCATGAATTTCACACAAGTGAAAAGCCTTACAATGATACAATAAACATGGGAAATCATTCAGAGTTCTTACCTTACTTCACATAAGAGAATTCACACTTGCAAAGTCTTAGGAGTACAGTTGATGTGGGGAAGACTTTAGAATCAAAACTACATTTACTCTGCACCAGAGAATCCACACTGGAGAAAAGACTTATGAGTGCAGTGAATGGTGGGGAGTTTAGAGAAAGGTTCAGGCTTATTATATACTAGAGAGTTTACACTGGTGAAAAGCTGTGTGAGTGCACTTGATGTGGGAAATGTTTTAGCCATAGATCAAATCTCGGTTTATATTAGAGAGTTCACACTGGAGCAAGACCTTATGAATTCAGTGAATATGGGAAGACATTAGGCTGTAAAAATGGATTTCTTCATCATCAGAAAACACAGTGAAGAAAAGCCTTATGAGTGTAGCATATGTGGGAAATTCTTCAAACAAAGCTCTGGACTATATGTACATTGTGGAATGTAGAGAAACAAGGTTATAGGATAATGAATGTGGTAAAAACTACAGCAGGAGATCCCACTTTGTTCACCAAGAAATTTCACATTGGATAAATGCCATCCAGATCTAACAAAATGTGAGAACACCTATAGCATAAGCACCAGCTTTGTTTATCATAAAATACAACACTGGAGTAAGGCTATATGCATGCATCCTTTATAGGAAAGCCTGTAGTGGCCAACACATACTTCTATACTGGAGAAAGGATTTGAGCACTGGCTAACGCATTCATATACAATCCTGATCCAGCACCAGATCACAATATAGTGATTGTGTAAAAGATGTGCAGAATTCTTTGTATAAACATTCAGATATATTGAATACCAGAGGATTCACAGTAATGTAAAATTTTACGAATGTAGCAATTCTGAAATAGTCTTTAACTATAAAATCACACTTACTGTGTACCAGAGAATCCACACTGGGCAAAAGACTTAGGAATACACTGAATGCATAAAATTGTTTTGCCAAAGCTTTAGCTTCATTATACATCAGAGTATTCACACATGCTATATGAGTGCATTGCATATGAATACATCTTTAGCCAAAGCTCCAACTTCATTTTACAACAGAGTTCATATCAGAGCAAAATAAGTACAAGAAATGCCTTTTAATCCATATTTCTTTAGTACCAAAGAATCCATACTGGAAAATATATGTCTCAGCTCCATAAATGTGAAAAATTATTTCACAATAGTGCCAACTCTGGCTTCAGTAAACATTGGTGAAATCAGAGCATTGGAGGAAAGTACAGTTACTGAGAAAGCTATTGATCATAGACCTGAGAAGGACCTTAGGAGTGCAGAAGATTTGCTGTCTGTTTGTTCAACATAAGGGTAGACTTTGGAGAAACATCCTGAGTTCTCAGCCAAATCTCAGATCTGTGTATCTGCACTTAAAACTCCTACAGGAATGTGAGATGAGGGTATACAGATATATTTAGTGTCACTGGACTGATGTATTATCCATGACCATTTTGACTGGCTGAGCAAATAATCTAAAACTTTTCTGGATTCCCATACTCTGCTTGGGCTGTTCACTTCAAGGCCACTGCTGCATTGGCTAGAAAAAGGAGCCAGAGAGAAAAACTGTACTATAGTCCATAGGTAAAATACTTTGTGTCATATTTAGAAATATCCTTCATTGGTAGTGTTCCTCAAGGATAAAGAAGATTATAATGGAGTCAATTTGGTTGCTCAGTCTGGTTTTTTTCAAGAGGAGTAGGAGATCTACATTTTTATATAGAACCACTTTTTAGGTGGTGTACTGAAGTATATAATTGATATAAACTATCGACTTAAAAAATGAAACAGTTTTAGCATACATTGAAACCACCATAAGTGTGATAATATATCCATCACCTGCAAAGTTAACTTGTTTATCCATATAGAATTGCTGTCTTCTTTCCTGGCTCCTGATCTCCATAACCAATAATTTATTGTCAGCGTAAACTAGTTATATAAATGACATCATAAACTATTTAGTCCTTTTTTTCATTCATTATCATTTGGAGATTCATCTATGTTACAAGTATAAGTTTTTGTGTCTTCTCTATTACCACATAGTATTTTTATATTGATCTGTCATAACATTATTCTGTTCATCTGTTAATGGACCTTTGGATTAGTTCTAGCAGAAAGTTATAATAGTTGCAATTAGCAATTTGTTTACTAGTCTTTCTCTTTAGTTGATACCTAGAAGTACAGTGTCTGTATTAAAAGAATGTAAATGTTTATCATTCTACAGACTAACCTGCTTCCATAGTGGTTGTACAATGGTATATTTTTATTAGCATTATCTGATTCCAGTTCTTTACCTTCAACATTTCGTATGTATGTATGTCAATCTTTAATTTTAATGCTGACACTTTTATAAAGATTATTATAAAATATCAATATCTAGTTCTTTGCCAATACAGAGAAGTATAATTACACCATCTCATGTACTGAGTTCTAAAAAAAATATCAGAAGCATTCCTCATGGAACTAGAGAAAACAATTAATATGGTACCATGAGAAACACAAAATAGCAAAAACCACGCTGAGCAACAAAGGCAAGGCAAAAGCATCACAGTCCTAGACTTATAGTTATACTACAGAACTACATTGCTTAAAAAAATAGCATGGTATTGGCAAAAAACAAACAAACAGACTATGGATTAATGGAACAGAATAAAAGATGTAGAAACAAGTCTGAGCACACTCAGCCCCTTATAAAGAGGGCAAATAACCTCTTTAACAAATGGTGCTGGAAAAACTGGCTTCCCACATGTCAAAGATTGAATCTGCCCCCTATCTCTCATCATAAACTACATTAAAGTGGAAATGGATCAAAGATCTAAATATTAAAACAGAAACAATCTTCTGGAAGATAGAAAACAAGTACAATTTTTAAGATACAAGTATAGGCAGATTTTATGAACAAAATGTTGGTTGCACAAGAAATATGAAATGTCAGCAAATGGGGATCACGTCAAATAAAAAGCTGCACAGCAAGAGAAGCAACCAACAGAGTGAAGAGACAATCTACAGACTGGGAAAAAATTTTGCTAACTACTCCTTAGAAAGAGGGCTGATATCTAGAATATAAAACAATTTTAAAAATTGACCCCTCAGGGGCTGGGGATTTAGCTCAGCGGCATAAGCGCCTGCCTTGCAAGCAGGCAGTCATGAGTTCAATCCCTGGTACCGATTTTAAAAAAAAAATTGACCCCCCATATGTAAAGACACAATCCAGAAATGGGCATCTGAGATGAATATACACTTGTCAGATGAAGAAACACAAGTGGCCAATAAATACATGAAAAATTGCTCACCATGGCTGGCTATTTGAGAAATATAAATTCAAGCAACACTGAGATTCCATCTCACTCCAGAAAGAATGGCTGTCAAGAAATCAGTAACAACTGCTGACAAGGCTATGTGGTAAAAGGAACCCTTCTCCATTGTTGGTGGGAATATAAATTTGTACAACCGCTATGGACATCAGTATAGAGAGTCCTCAAAAAACTAAAACTAGAGTTCCAGTTGACCCATTTTCCCTTGTAAGTGTCTTCCTGAAGGATTTATGGTTGTCATAATACAGTGGCATGTGACATTCCCACGTTAGAGCTGTACAATTTATAATAGTTAAATCTTGGAAACAGCCCATATACCCATCCATAGATGAATGGATAAAGAAAATGTGGTATTTATAAGCAATGGAGTATCACTCTACTGCAAAGAAAGATATGCATAAGGCGTTTTAGGTAAATGAGTACACCTCGAGACCATAATTGTAAATGAAATAAATACAAATAATGAGCATATCGGAAGATAGCTATTAAGAAATAGGAAGAGGGGGCTGGGGATTTAGCTCAGCGGCATAAGCACCTGCCTTGCAAGCAGGCGGTCATGAATTCGATCCCTGGTACTGATAAAAAAAAAAAAAAGAAATAGGAAGAACTTGTTCAAATAGTAAGGGATGGAAGTAGAGGGAAGGAAGGGAAATGATTTAAAGAAAAATATTGAAAGAAAAAATATGAAAATAGAGCTTTTATAAATAGGGAGGAAGAGAAGAAAGGTTAGAGAAAAAGGGAACAAAAAAGAAAAGAATTAAGATGTGTTATGTGTATGTACATATTTTCCATTATGAACATGATCATTATGTACTGCAAACATGTACTAATAAAAAATAAAACAACTACATTGAATCTAGGGGGAAAAAAGATAAACTTGGGTCATTTATTAGAAAATGAATGCACCTTGAGATAATAATATTAAGTGAAATAAATCAGATGTACAAGCTTAAACATCAATAAAAAGCAAACTAAAAAGAAAATAGGAATAAGGTCTTAGATTAGAAGAAGATCAAAAGATGGAGGGATGGAAAGGATGAAAAAAGGAATTAAAGATATGTTACATAAACACTCCAACTGCATGTAAAGAGTGTAAACATTTTGTACTGCAAACATAAATTAATTTTTTTTAAAAAATTCTTACAAATCAATAAGAAAAGGGGAAAGTATCCAGTAGTAAAAGAAAAAATCTAAATGAGTAGTTTAAAGGATGGGAGACTCAAGTAAATAAAAATTATAGTTTCACTGTGATACAGATGAAAATTACGAGATTACAAAAATTGACCATTGTAATTATTAGGCTGACAAATTTAAAAAAATTGATAATTATAATTTACCAAACAGTTACTATTGTGTAAAAACTTTTCAAAGTGTTTAACATGTATAAATTGTTTAATCCTTAGTTATATGAGGTAGATGATATACTCATTTTATAGATGGCAGAATTGAATTGGAGAGAAATTACACAGAAAGTAGCAGAGGTACAATTTGAAAGCAACCACTATGACTCTTTAAGGTCACTGAATTGAACACTGTGCCAGAACTAATGGTACATGTAATGAAGTAGAAAGATTTTAGAAACAGGTTAAACTTAGATTGTGAGAACTTTAGTAGGTGACTTAATGTCTCAGTGACTCATTTTTGGTATTTCTTCATAAATTATTGAGCTTTAAATAAGCTATTACAATTCTGTTCTGCTTCTCTAAGTGTGGATAGTATTATACAATAAAAATCCCTCATACATTTCTAATTATAAGTATACATTGGTATAGCTGCTAGATCAGTTTTTCAAAAAGATATTTAGGACTGGAGATATAGCTCAGTGGTAGAGTGCTTACTTAGCACGCATGAGGTTCAGTCCTCAGCACCATTAAGTAAGATGGACAGACAGAGACAGAGACAAGGTGGGGGGATAGGGATGGTGGTACAAATGGAAGGTCTACCTAGTACCTTCAACTTCAAAATATCTTTTGAAAAAAGCTTGTAATTCAACTTCTAGCTATATTGTTTAAGCTCTCACATATTGCCAAGGATGTTTCACCAGGATGTTCACTGTAGCATTGTTTTTATTAGTTGGAAGTAACTTTTGCACATCAGGTGACTAGCAAATAAATGTATTAGTGTTTTCACATAGTATAGTAGTATGAGGTTGATTTTTTAAAATAGAGTTAGGTGAACACAGATTAAGATGTATTTATATTTTCCTCTGTGACTGAAATATGACATTTTTAACTTTGGAGATCAGAACAGTAAAGATAAGTTTGGCTTGAAAGGAAAGAGTGTTAAAACATAGTATCTGGGGAAGGCTTTGTTTGTTTACACCAGAAATACAAGTATTTTTTTGTTCTGTGCAAATATTATGCAATTTTATTTTATTTATTTTTTTCTAAATCTGTTTTATTTCAAGGATAAAAAGAAAAAAATAACTGTAGCAAAATTTGAAAACATGTCAATTGGGAGGCAACAGTGGTACATGCGTTGCACATTGTCATTCCCAAATCATTCACCCAGAGCACATCTGCGTTCAATTGTCCGAGCAATATCAGCAGAAATTTTTCTCTTCAGTGAACTCAGAGAAGTCAATAGTGTAACTATCTTAACTATTTTTATATAATAAATGTATACATATGTTTTTTCTTTCAGCTTCTCACTAATGAAACAATATGTTTACACATGTGTGTTTTATTTCACTGCGTATGTTCTCAAGTTGCATTTGTTTACTTATAAAAGTCTCCAGTTTATCCTTCTTTATGTCTGAATAGTACTCCACTATATAAAAACACCACATCTTTTTTTGTTCATTCTTTGGTTGACGGGCACTTAGGTTGTTTCCAAGATCTGGCTATTACAAACTGTGATGCTATAAACATGGGTGCACATATATCATTGTGGTATGATGTTTTTAATTCTTTTGGGAAAATACTCAAAAGGGGAATGCTGGGTTGAATGGGATCTCCAATGCTAGTTTTTTGAGGAATCTCCACATTGACTTTGACCAGTCTGTATTCCCACCAGCCCCTCTAGCATTTGTATTGATTGATTTCTTGATAATAGCTATTCTTTCTGGGATGAGGTAGAATCTCAATGTTTTTTTAATTTGCATCTCTCAAATGACCACATTTTTTTCACATATTTATTTGCTGTTTGTATTTCTTCATCTGAGAAGTGTGTATTTATCCTAAATACCTATTTTTTTGATTGGATCTTTAAGTCTGGGAGGACTGATTTTTTTGAGTTCTTCACATGTTCTCAATAGTAATCCTTTGTCTGAGGAACAGTGGCAAACATTTTCTCCCACTTTGTGCGTTGTCTCTGCACGCTGTTAGTGGCTTCTCTTGCTGTGCAAAAACTTTTTCTAGTGTTTTCAGGAGTTTTATCTACTCTATCTTCCAGAAAATTTGATGTTCCTGTTTTAATATTAAGATCTTTGATCCATTCCAATTTTGGCTTAGTACATGGTGAAAGATTTGAGTCCACTTCAGTATATGTAGAGCTAGTTTTTCCAGCACCATTTAGTAAAGAGGCTATGTTTCTTCCAGTGAATGTGTTTGGCCCCTTTATCAAAGATAAGGTGACTTAGTTTGTCTATAGTTGTTTCTGCTTCTTCTAATCTGTTCCTCTCTCTCTCTCTCTATCTCTCTCTCTGTTTCTCTCTGTCTCTCTCTCTCTGTCTCTCTGTCTCTGTGTGTCTGTCTGTCTGTCTCTCTCTGCCAGTACCAACTGTTTTTTTTTAATCACAGTAGCTTTATAATATAATTTCAAGTCAGGGATTATAATGCGCCCTGTTTTGTCTTTGTTGCCCAGGATTGCCTTTGCCATTCTAGGTTTCTTGTGGTTCCAGATGAATTTTAGGATTGTTTTCTCTAATTGTGTGAGATATGCTATATGAATTTAGATTGGGGTTACATCAAATCTGTGAAACAGTTTTGCAAGTATGGCTATTTTTACGATATTGGTTCTTCCTACTCAAAAGCATGGGACAGCTCCCCAATGTCTAATATCCTCTTCAATCTCCTTTTTCAATGTAGAAGTCTTTTACACTCTTTGTTAGAGTGATTCCTAAGTATTCCTTTTTATTTTTTTTGGATGCTATTGTGAAAGATGTTATTTCCCTGATTTCTCTCTCAATGAGCTTGCTATTGTACAGGAAACTATTGATAAAAATTCTGAGTGACAAAAATTTATACCCAACTACATTACTGAATTTGCTTATTAAATCTAGTAGTCTTTTGGTGGAGTTTTTGAGGTCTTTGATGTGGAGTATCATATTGTCTGCAAATAACAATAGTTTAACTTTTCCTTTCCTATCTTTATTCCTTTTATTGCATTTTCTTGTCTACTTGTTCCAGCTAAAGTTTCCACAACTGTGTTGAATTAAGAGTGGAGACAGTGGATATTCTTGTCTTGTTCCTGATTTTAGAGTGAAAGCTTTCAGTTTTTGCCCATTTAGTATGATGTTGGCTGTTGGTTTGTCAAAGATGGCTTTTATCAGATGTAGATAAAGACCATCTATTCCAATTTTCTATAGGATTTTTTTTTATCATGAATGGGTGCTGGACTTTATCAAAAGCTTTTTCTGCATCTTTTGAGATGATCATATGAATTTTGTCCTTGGCTCTGTTAATATGTTGTATTACATTTGTGGATTTACATAAGTTGAACCATCTCTGCATCCCTAGGATGAATCTCACTTGGTCATGGTATACAATTTTCATGATGATTTGCTGCAGTCTGTTTGCCAGGGTCTTACTGAGGATTTCTGTATCAGTGTTCATTAGGGAGATTGGCCTGTAGTTCTCTTTCTTAGTTGGGTCCTTCTTTGGTTTTGGTATCAGGGTAATACTTGCTTTCAGGAATGAATATGGAAGTATTACCTCCCGTTCAGTTAAAGAGTTTGAAAAGTAATGGTGTTAGGTCTTCTCTAAATTTGTTGTAGAGCTGAGCAATGAATCCAGTAGGACTTGGACTTTTCTTTGTTGATAGGTATTTGTTACTTTAGGGAGATAATACAGTATTTGCACATGAGTTTGATTTATTTCACTTTTGAGTATGTTTTTTGGGGGGGAGGGAGCAGACCAGGTATCAAACTCATGACCTCTGACTTGTCAGGCAGGCACTTGTACCACTGAGCTATATTCCCAGCCCTGTTGATAGGTTTTTAATTACATGTTCAGTTTCATTTACTCATATTAGGTTTCTTAAGATTTCTGTATCTTCTTGATTCATCTTTGGTAATTCATATGTATCTAGGAATCTGTCCATTTCTTCTGTATTTTCCATCTTATTAGAATACAAGTTTTCGAAGTAAATTCTTCTGAATTTCTGCAGGGTCTGTTGTGATTTTTTCATTACTAGTTGTGTGGATTTGAGTCTTTACTTTTTTTGGTAAGGTTGGCTAAAGGCTTGTCAATTTTATTTCATCTTTCAAAGAACCAACTCTTTGATTCATTGATTCTTTATATTTCACTTTTAGTTTCCAGGTATTAATCTATGCTCTGATGTTTTAATTTCCTCCTTTTTATGGCTTTTGGTTTAGCCCGCTCTTCTTTTTCTAGAAGTTTAAGGTTCAACATTAAGTTATTTATGTGCGCTTGCTCTATTTTTCTAATATGGGTATTTACTGTTCTAAATTTCCCTCTTAAGACTACTTTCATTATATCCTGCAAGTTCCAGTATGTTGTATTGTTGTTATCATTCGATTGTTAAAAACTGTCTAATTTTTCTCTTTAATTTCATCTGTGACCTATTGGTTGTTCAGTAATTTCCATGTGTTTATGAAGTTCTTGTGGATTGCTTTGGCATGGATTCCTGTTCTTTGCACTGTGGTCTGATAGTATGCATGGGAAAACTCAATTTCTTTGCATCTGTTTAAGCATGTTCCAAGAGCCAGTATGTGGTCTATTTTGGACAATGTCCTGTGTGCAGCTGAGAAGAATATGTATTCTTACGTTGTGGGGTGGACCATTCCAGACACCTCCTAGTTCCATTTGTTCAAAAGTTTGATTTAGTTCTAGTATTTCATTACTAATATTTTGTCTACTCTGTCTTTTTGTGACAGTAGGATATTGAGATTTCCTAATACAATTGTATTAGTGCTTATTTGATTTTTCATGTCCATTAATAATTGTTTTATATAGTTGGGTGCACTGGTATTTGTTGCATATATGTATTTATGATTGTTATAGCTTCCTCTTAGCTTGTTCCCTTTATGAGGATGTAGTGACCTTCTTTTATCTCTCTTAATCAGTCTTGGCTTGAAATTCACTTTGTCTGCAAATAGAACAGGTGCTTTTTTCTGGGTTCTTGTCACATGGAGTATTATTTTCCATCTTCTGATTTTCAGCCAGTGAATTTCTTTTTGAATTAAATGTGTTTCCTATATTCAGCATGTTGTTGGGTCTTGATTCTTGATCCATTCTGCCAGTCTGTGTCTCTTGACTGGTGAACTGAGATCTTAACATTGATGGTTATAACTGGTAAATATTGACTTATCCTTGTCATGTTATTTTCCTGTTGTTGGCTCCTCCCTTTCTTTCTTTCCTTCTAATTGTTTGCCTTCCCTGGTGGATTCTATCTGTTGGGGTTCATGGAGCTATACTCCTTATTTTCTCTTTCTATATGTTTCAAAATGTTCTCAGAACATTTTGGAGTGCTAGTTTAGTGGGCATAAATTTCCTCCAGATGTTCCTCAGATTTTTTTTCACCATCAATTTTGAAAGATAGTTTTGTGGGGTACATCAGTCTGGGATAAAGTTGTTTTCCTGTAGAACTTGGAGTACTTTCCTCCAAGCTCTCCTTGACTTGAGAGTTTATGCTGAGAAGTCAGCTGTTATTCTTATGAGCTTTCCTTTATAAGTAATTTGTTTCTCTTCTCTAATAGCTTTTAAGATTCTATTCTTGTGTTGAATTCTGAATCTTGACTATCATATGTCTGGGTTTTTTTGTTTTTTTTTTTTTAGTCATTGCTAAAGCATCACCTACAGTTCTGTCTGCCTCATTTATCTGTATGTCAAATTCTTTTTCTCTGCCAGTAAAGTTTTCTGTCATGATGTCTGTGAACATTTTTAAATGTCATTTGTGGTATCTCTAGTTTGTTCATTGACTCCAATTAATCTTAAATTATTATTCTTTGTTGCATCTAGAAGCTACTGGATTGATTTCTCATGGTCCCTTGCTATTTTTGAGAAATCTTTCATTTCTTGTTCACTTACTACAAGCCTGTCTTCAATATCTGAGATTATGTTCTCACTTTGGCCTAAACTGCTTAGAATATTTTCAATGGAGTTTTTATTTTCCTGGATATCTGCTTGAATCTGCTTTATGGATTTCATTTCTTTTCTATTTTGAGCTTACATAATTTGTTTAAGCTTGCCTATATTTTTGTCTTTGTCTGCTCTAATATTGCTAAGCATTCTGTGCATTTTGGTAATCTCTGTCATTTTGAAAGATTATTTCTGATTTCATTTTTCCCAGAGCCTCATTCAGTTTCTTTGTAGTTACCACTTGAGAGAAACTTGGTGGGGGCTTTCGAATTGTCCCATCTCATTGCCCACTCAGTTTACCTTTGGTGAACTGGATGTCTAATGTTGCCTTTTTCTTGTCTTCTCATTTTATTGTGTTTCTTTTTTTTAGTTTAATTCCTGGGGTGATGCTTGTAAATTGCCTATCGTGAGTTGCTTTATTAGTAGTATTTAAGACCCGTAAGTGATGATTACTTTTCTGAGGTATCTTCCAGGTGCATCTGGTTTTTGGATTTTGAGTCTGTTGGAATATCTTACCTCTTTAGTTTGTTGGAAATAAAAAGTTGTTCTTGTTTGGCCTAGTCCCTGGTTCTTTGGTGCTGTGCCACTGTATTTTCTGTGACCCTTAGTTAATCTCAGTCATGGATTATCAAGACCAACAGCTTTTTAGAACAATTATGTCAGTTTTGGCTATAGTGATACTGGTAACATGAAATACAGCCTAGAGCTAACTTTTTATTTGTAACTTTTAACTGTATGAACTAGATTTGTGATTATATAACAGAATGTAAAACAAACCAGATAATTATTGCAATATAAAGTCCATAATGTGTCAGTTTTGCCCTGGAGGTTAAAATGTAAAATACATTAAGGAGAAAATAGAGAAGTAGAAGAACAGAAAGAGATTAGAAGTAAGATTGGAGGACAGAGGGGATCATGCCAACTTGAGGAAACTGGTGCATAAGACTGAAGGAAGAGAGAGGAAAGGGAAGAGATAAAAGGATGAACAGAACAGAACCACACCCACAAGAGGTCAGGAACCACTTTCACACTCATATATAAACAATGAAGGAGAAAGATTAAAAAACAACAAAAACAAACTAACAAAAAAATGTAAAAGAAAAAGAAATAGTCTACTTCCAGGATTCTCTCTGGTTTCCCTAATAGACAGCCTATGGAGACAGAATCCCAAATTGTGCCAATCTGTCCCAGCAAGCCAGCAGTTACTTTATGGCAGAGTAATGGATAACCTGAGCAGGCCCGCCCTAAAACCAGACTCATTGGGCTTGCTGCAGTTCAAGCAGTTTCCATGGATCTGTGCTCAGCAAAGAGCTGCTAGAGAAAGCTGGCAGCAATCCTGGGTTCTGGGTTTATCTGACCTGTCTCCAAAATGGCTCCTGGCTAATCATTCTCTCCCCATGGGAGGACTAAGTCCTCTGCACTCACCACCAGCCAGTGCAGTCCTCTAAGTCCACTGCACCTATCCACTGCAGTGTCTCTCTGCAGAGGCCTCTGGAGTTGCTAGCCATCACTGTCACTGTGACTGTGTTCCCCAGGTTTGAAAAACTCCTCTCCTATAGTGAGTCTTATATCGGAGAAAGTGCCAGCAGCTGCCGCCTTTTTCTTTGTTGAAGTTTTTCTTTTTACTCTCCCTCTATGGGCTTCAGTTCATACTTTAGATTTTCCTGGGTCCAGTGGACCTACTTCCTTCCTGCTTGTCTTCCTCATGATGCTATATTTCAGTGTCTGGATGGTGACTCACAGACACTGTTTTCTTTGCTGTTTTCTGCTCCACCATCTTCCCAGAAGTCTTTCCTTAAGTGTTCTTTATGGTTAACTCTAGCTGTATAAATTCAACAATCTGTGAAGGTATATCCTTAGAGATTTTTAGAAAAACCCCTTATTATAGATGTTCCTAATATGCACTGTTGCTATCCAAATTAAGAAAGAATCACAGTGATTCAGGAAATGTATACTTTCACTTGAATTTGTTGCTATAAATTGGGCTAAAAAAAGCAATAGAAAAGATACTAAAAAATACATAATATAGGATATATTTCTGAAGGGGAAGAGTTATAGTACAGAGTATATACTGAATTATTTACCTTGCTTAAGAGAAGGGCCATTGTCTTGGTTTCTTGCTTGTTGCTGGAACAAAATACTCAACACTCATAAACTAAAGTAGGGAAAGTTTATTTAGGTTCAGAGTTTGTAGAGGTTTCAGTCCATGGTTGGCTGGCTTTGAGCACAGTGACTTGGCAGAGGGCCATGGCAGAAGAGAAACAGTCCATAGCAGTGTAAGCAGGAAACAGTATCAGCAAGCATCCCTTTCTCTTTTATTCCATTCTGGAACCAATCCTTTCGGTTGGTGCCATTCACACCCAGGGTGGGGTTTCCTTCTTCAGGAAATCCATTCAGCCATACCTAGAACTATGCTAAACGAATTAGAGAACTGATCCAGTAACACTTCTTTAATCCCAATGTTTCACAATCCATGATCCAGCCACCTCCCAAAGCCCACCTATGCATTCATGAGGCTTTAGGGAGACATGATATAGAAGCCATAACAATCATGAATTTTACTTAAACTAGAAAGAATACTATGATAACTTTATATATGTAAAAAAGATCTCAGATATCTCTGTGATAACTGACAAAGTTCCTGCTCATTGGTCTCAGTTAAATTCGAGAAGTATGAGGAAAGGCTAGGGTCAACTAAGAAGTAATGGAACATGGCTGGGCTTAAGTATTGCTTGATAATAGTTGGATTTTTCCGTTGTATCAGTAGAAGCCATTGTTGTGTTTTTTAAAATATCTTTCTAAAAATTTGTTTGACTTTTGTCCAGATCACAGAATTTACTGAGTATCTTTTTAATGTTCTAGATAGTAAACTTATTCTGTAATACTTAACCTTTGAACCTTCATCAAGTTGCTTCCCTAGTTTAGCTTTTCCAGATTAAGGGAAAATTGCCAACACATGGGAATTTATGTATGTTTCAGAGATCATATATTTAAGTGTTCTGAGTTATATTTTTATTTGGTAGAGTTAGAAATTATTGTAGTATGATCTCCATTCTTCGCTTTCTAGTATAAACCTAATACTCTCTTATTTCGCATTTTTTATTAGTGCATATTGATTGTACAGTTTAATAGATTTTGTTTTTGCAGATTTTTTTAATTCACATACCATACTTTAATCATACTGTCCACTTTTTAGTACAAAGAAATCTACTTTTTTCTAATGATTTCTTATAATTAAAGATTACTGGGGCTGGGGATTTAGCTCAGCGGCATAAGCGCCTGCCTTGCAAGCAGGCAGTCGTAAGTTCGATCCCTGGTACCGATAAAAATGAAAAAGACCAAAAAAAAAAAAAAAAGATTACTTTGAAACTTAACTATCCAAATGCAGAGCATGCTTTTATTTATTGTTTTTAAATTTTAGAGCTGAACGACAAAGAAATGAAGCACTATATAATGCTGAAGAGCTGAGTAAAGCTTTCCAACAATATAAAGAAAAAGTGGCGGAAAAACTGGAAAAGGTAAGAGACAATTGTACAAAATCAATGGGTTTTTTTTTATTAAAGTCTATATCGTAAAATAAATATAGACATAAGTAGAATATATTTATGGTTAAAGATTAATTTTTTGATTTTGTTTGTAACAAAATCATCGAAATAAAGAATGCTTGCCAGGCATTGTGGTGCATGCCTATGATTACAGCCTTTTGGTGGCTGAGACAAGAGGATTTGCTGTGCGTTTGAGGCCAGATTAGACTGCATAGTGAGACCTTGCCTCCAAAAAAAAAAAAAATTCAGACAAACGGACAAAAAACCATCTTATAAAAATAAAAAAAATTTTATTTATGTTTTTAAATTAATTTTTTTTTTTTTTTTTGTACCGGGGATTGGATTTACGATCTCATGCTTGCCAGGCAGGCACTTATGCCGCTGAGCTAAATTTTCAACCCTAAATTAAATTTTTAAAATAAATTTTGAGATTGGATCTTGTGGTGTTTGACCAAGCTGACTTTGAACTTTCCATCTTTTCTTTTTGTGTTCCATATTTTATATTTCTGCAAAAAGACAATATTATAATTTAGAATAAAGTGGTACAATTTCAAGGAAAGCAGATTGGCAAAGAGGAGTAAAAGAGATATAAAATCGGATCATAAAAAGGCACAAAACCATGAATAGGAAGCAATGGGAGTGTGTTGTGTGGTAGAACACTTACCTTGCATGTAAGAGTACCATGGATTCACTACCAGTACAGGACAAAGTAAAAACAAAAAAAGGAACTATACCAGGCATGGGCAGTCCTCTGGGAGGCTGAGGAGAGGAGGACTGAAAGTTAAAATTTAGTCTGAACAACTCAGTAATTTAGCTAGATCCTGTCTCAAAAAATAGAAAAAGGAAGCCAGGCTTAGTAGCATACACCTGCAATCCCAGCACTTTGGAGACTGAGATAGGAGAATTATAAGTTTGAAGCCAGCCTGGGTTACATAATATATTTAAGCCAGTGTGAACTACATATGAATTACACAGTGAGACCGTGTCTCAAAAAAACAAAAGCCAGCCAAAAGAAAAAGGACTGGAGTTATTGTGAGTGCAAAGATCCTAGGTTCAATCTTTAGTTGTACAAAAAGGGAAGAGGGAAAAGAGAAGGAGGTAGCAGCAGCAGAGGAGGAGCAAGAAAGCAGGGGATGGTACAGATACGTAATACTGAAAAGACAATGATATATATCCCTAGATTATATACCAGTCACTGTGTATTTTGTACTTTCCAACATGGTCATACTTGTATTTATCTTAACAAAACAAGCTTTTCTTAGTTTGTGAAAGTAGAATCTGTTTCCTCCCCTTGCATCAGAGTAGGGTCCAGTGATTGCCAAATAATGACAGAGGTGACACAGAGCAACTTCCCATTAAAGTTAGTACCTTACATATATTTTCTCATTAAATTCCCATAAAAGTTCTGCTGTATGAGGCAAGTACTGTTATCATTTTCCCTACTTTTTGCACTACTAGGAATTGAACCCAGAGCCTGTGCATTAAGCTGCATTCCTACCTCTTTTTTTTTTTTTTTGTCTTTTTCATTTTTATCGGTACCAAGGATTGAACGCACAACCACCTGCTTGCAAGGCAGGTGCTTATGCCACTGAGCTATATCCCCAGCCCCCATTCCTACCTCTTTTAATAGTCTCCTTGAATTGTTCAGTTGCCCAGGCAGAGCTTCCTGTCATCTTGTTTAGCCTTCTCAGTAGCTAGAAGGCTACACTGCTACTGTATCCAGTGAAATGAAGAATATAAAATATTTGCTAAGGATGATGTTCACCAATCTTTTTATTATTGGCAAAAACCTTTTTTTTTTAATCTAAGAAGGGAAAAGACAAAAAAAATACAGCAAAAAGTAAATAGAGGCTGGAGCCAGAGAAGATGATGAAATCTCTTCCTATTTCATTACTGAAAATAAGTACAGTGTACCTAATGTAGCCTCTATTTGGTCTCTCTTGACCTAAGAGGGACTCACTTCTGCTTCTTAGAGCAAGGAATATAATTTTATTTCATTTGTTAAACATCTCTGAAAAATACTGTATGTTAATAAAACCTTCACAAAGGAACATTGCAAGTTTAATATTTGCATATTGAGCTCAGTACAAACATGTATTAAAGAGATACCAATATGGGAAACTTTCATATTGAAATAATAATTAAATAGAGCAACATAATAACTGTTTAAAAAAAAAACCCAGACCCTTTCATTATAAGAAAAGTAAGAGTTATAGTATAGATAACTAAAGGGTGTTCACTTATTAAACAGTTACCAAGTTCTTTTTATATGTCAGGTCTTGTGCTAATTTCTGGGAAATTCTATAATAATACATGAAGCTTACTTTGATGAGTTCATAATCTATTAAGATTGGCAAGTATGGATGTACCTTGGCATCATACATGCCTACCTAGCAATTCCTGAGTTCAATTCTCAGTACCAAACACACACACAAACAAGAACTGACAAGTATGTATGTGAATATATAAAATTTTAGTATTTTGGAATAAAGTATAGTAAAAATAAGTAGTAGATTTTGTTGGTGGCATGAAGGAACATTACCAAATTCTAGTGGGCCCAAAGAACACTTCACAGTGTGGGGAGATACTTGAGCTGCTAGATTATCTCAGAAATGATGTTATGCCGGGTATAGTGGTGCATGCCTGTAATCCTAGCACTTGAGAGGCTGAGGCAGAAAGATCACAGTGAGTTCAAGACAAGCCTGAACTACATAGCAAGACACTGTTTCAGAAAAACCAAAACATAAAATTAAATTAAATTAAAAACAGATGTTATACCGTTAAATGAGGAAATGGTCACATACACATTTTAGGATTGTCACTCTTGTATTACTATAAAGCTGAATTAGAGAGATGAGACACAAGTCAAGGATACTCAAATACCACGCAAGATATAGTGAAGATAATGAATCTAAGTCTATAGATAGGAGAAGATGTTAAAGCTGAAGAATCAGTGGGATCTGAGGACCACTTGAATAGATTAGAAGCAGGCAGTGAGAGAAAGAGAAAAGTATTAGTATCTTTAAGTTGCTGGCTTCAGTGACCAATGGATAATTTCATCAGGAATCCAAATAGATAATTTGAAAACAAAGATGAATTCTATTTTGCAATGTCTTTAGGCTATCCAGATATAGGTTATCCAGATGTAAGCAACTGTATATCTAGGTCTAAGACCTTGAAATCTGAACTAGAGCTTCAGATTTAGCATTGACAATATTTTAGTGATAGAAGTCTTGGACATTAACAGAGATGTTTATATAGATTGAGAAAAGAATGAAAGATACAAGTCTGGAAGATAATAAACAGATACATTAGCTTTTGAAATATGTTAAGAAGTAACCAAAAAGCTAAGAGAATCAGGAAAGTATAAGGAAAAAAGCCAAGTCCATAGAGCGTAATGGGAGAGATTTTAGAGACTTGGGTCAGTGCTTCTCATAACACAGCTGTACAAGGGAGAAAAATTTCCAGGTTTTGAAAGGGAATATATGAAAAGAAAAGAGTACAAAAAATGACCAATTAATAAAATTAGTGAAAATCAAAATGGTCAGAATCCAATGTAATAGCATTATGACAGCTAAAGAATATGCATTTAGAGGAGATGTTATCAACAATATTATATACTGAAGTTAAGGAAGATTTTTGTTTGCCATTCCTTTGCAAGAAAACTAAATATTCACCAGTATAAAAACTTAGGTCTCTGAAATCTTTGTATTTTTTTTTCTTTTTGTTTATTATGTCATCCAGGCTGGCCTTGAAGTCACTCTGTAGTCCAGGCTAGCCTTGGACTCACAGTGATCCTCCTGCCTTAGCCTCCTGAGTGCTGGGATTACAAGTGTGCACCACCATGCCTGCTTAGATACTGAAATTTTAAGTGTGAATTAATCAGATCAGTTTTTGAAAACCTTAGAGAAGGTCCTGGGGGAATAGAATAACAGAAGGAATTTTTAATAATGTGATCTATAGGGGGACGAATACTTAGGTAAGAGGAATATTCTTAGGAAGACAGGATAAAATATAAAAGACAGGTTTTTCACACTTCCTTTAGGATTATCAATTTCTGACTGCTGAGTAGTGCCTTATATTTGGGTAGATACAACAAATGATAACAGGAAATGGAGCATATCTTTGCAGTTTTTCATTTCTCTTTCTCTAAGTAGATGCTTGAATTTCATGTTTTCTTTTTGGGGATTTTATTTCAATGGGGTATTTTGCAGCTAAAATTTCAAAAGTGACTTCTGGAACATTTGCACTGAATACTAATGTAATGTTACCCTTTACTAAACTGGGTACAGAATCCCTGTTTGAGTTGCTTATCTTATTCATGTGTGGCTAGAACACTGTCACATTTAGTTAACAGTTATTTTTTGTGTTACAGGCTCTTAAGGATTTCTAGACAGGTTGCAGTAGCATCTTGCTTTCTGACTTTTATTGCTTTCCAGGAACTTCATTTTGCTTATTTTTACTATAAGGCTGAGGACTTAAAGATATGAAATCATGATATTTTTGAAATCACTACTTAAATTTTTAATTGATATATCTAAAACTTAGGGTCACATTAAGTCCACTTAAGACAATTCTGGTTTTAGGTTCAAGCTGAAGAAGAAATATTAGAGAAAAATCTAGTTAACTGTGAAAAAGAAAATAAAAGGCTACAAGAAAAGTGTGACCTGTATAAAAGTGAACTTGAAATTCTGAAGGAAAAATTAAGGTATTGTACTCTATTTACTTACTGTGTTTGGGGGGAGGTTTTGGTGTGGAAATGGGAAAAACTGAAACATTTAAAAACATGAGTTTGTATATTGTAATATGGACCTTCAAAATGTAGAAGGATAAGTTTTATGACTGAAATTGTTTTCTAGGTATAATGTCACAATTTTAAGTAATAAAATACGTTAATGTTAATATTCTTGTAAACAGTAATACTGATCATATGTGCTTTTCATATATTTAGAGGAAATTAACACAGACATGTTTTCATAGTATGATTGCATTAACTGGCAAGTAAAGATGCTCAAATAAGAAGAATTTTTTAAATATGAAGAAGTCTAACCTTGTTTTGTAAATAAAGAAACAGAGACCCAAAGAATAACCTTTATTTATCTAAGATCAAAAAATGAAGGTATTTTGATTCCTGTTCTCTCACCAGGATATCATGTTAATTCCTGTAAACTCTCAGAGGTTAATATTAATCAGGTTTTCTCACCTCAGATTGTCGAAATAACTGTTTTGACTAATTTTAATATTTTTCTTAAGGTAATGCATTTAGTATTTTTGTTTGGGGAAGGAGGAATTACAGATTACATAATTGTTACTTTGTGTAACTAGCGTACTTACTAGAATCTGATGCTGTCAATTGTAGATATACTTTAAGAAAAATGTTAATTGCACTATGATACAGTACTTTATCACTTAAATTTTTATTTTCTAAAAAAATTTTATATCATTGTTACTAGTAGGGATTGCCAATGTCCTAAAATATTTCCCTGATATTTTCTTCTAGTAGTTTTATTGTTTCAGGTCTTTTTTTTTTTTTTTTTTTTTTTTTTTTTGGTCTTTTTCGTTTTTATCGGTACCAGGGACTGAACTCATGACTGCCTGCTTGCAAGGCAGGTGCTTATGCCACTGAGCTAAATCCCCAGCCCCATTGTTTCAGGTCTTAAAGTCTTTAATCTATATTTGGTTGACTTTTGTGACTGGCAAGAAATAGGAGTCTAGGGGCTGGAGATTTAGCTCAGTGGCATAAGAACCTGCCTTGCAAGCAGGAGGTCATGGGTTTGAACTCTGGTACCGATTAAAAAAAAAATCTGTACAAGAAATAGGAATCTAATTTCAATCTTTTAATTATATATGGATTTTTATTTTCTTAGCACCATTTATTGAATAGACTACCTGTCCTCCAGTGTGTGTTCTTAACTCAGTTGTCAAAAATCAATTGGAGCTGGGCACACGCCTATAGTCCCAGCACTAGGGGAGCTGAAGTAGGAGGATTGCCATGAGTTTAAGGCCAGCCTGGGCTATATAGTGAGTTCAAGGCCAGCCAGAACTACGTATTAAAAAACCAACCAACCAACTAGCCAGCCGACCAACAAACAAAACATCTGGGTGTTGATGTATAGCTTTATTTATGAGTTCTCTGTTTTGTTCCACTCGGCTATGTATCTGTCTTTATACCAATAGTGTGCTGTTCTTATTACTGTAGCTATGTAGTGTTATCTTAAAATAAGACACTGTGATGCCTCTTGCTTTCTTTTTTTTTAAGATTGGTTTGACTATTAAGAAATAATAATGTATTGCTTTTAGTCATTTGGGGGTTTAATGGTTCCAAACAAATTTTAACTGTATTTTCTCTAGTTTTGTAAAGAATGCCATTGGTATTTTGATAGAGAAGACATTGAATCTGTTGATGCTAAATGCATAGACATTTTCACAATATTGATTCCTTGTGAACACTTTTTTTCTTTTTTTTTTTTTTTGGTGTCTTGTTTAGTTTCTTTTATCAGTTTTTTTATGAATTTCATCGTAGAAAGCTTTCCTTTCTTTAGTTAAATTTATTCCTAGGAATTTTTGGTTTTGTTTTGTTTTTTGAGGGGCAGCTATTGTAGGTGGCATTGCTTTCTTGATTTCTATTTTAGATTGTTCACTGTTAGCATACAACAATGCTATTTATTTTTGTACATTGATTTTGTGTCCTGCAACTTTGCCAAATTCACTAAGTCTGGTCTTTGGTAGTCTTTAGGTTTTCTATATGTATATGATCATGTTGTCTGCAAAGTGACAGGTTCAACTTGCTCTTTTCCAATTTAGTTGCTCTTTCTTTCTTTTCCTTGCCTGTTTGCGCTGGCTAGGGCTCCTGGTACCATGCTGAATAAAAGTGGTAAAAGAGAACATCCTTTTCTTGGTTCAAATTTTACAGAAAAAGTGTTCAGATTTTCTTTATTCAGTGTAATGTTAACTGTTGGCTTATTATATATGATAGCCTCTATTGTGTTGAAATATGTTCCTTATAAGCCTATTTAGCTTACTGGTTTTATAATGAAGGGATATTGATTATCAAATACCTTTTCTCCATCTTTTGAGATGATCACATGGTTTTGTTCTTCATTTTGTTGATGTGGTATAGCATGTTTACTGATTTGTGTATGTCGAATCACTCTTGCATCCCTGGGATGAATACCACTTGAGGATGGGGAAAAATCTTAATGCATTCTTATATTGAGTTTGCTTGTATTTTGTTGACAGTTTTTCCATCTATATTTATCAAGGATATTGACCTATAGTTTTCTTGTGTCCTTGACTGTTAAGCTTTAAAAAAAATCTGTTTTTCAGTGCTACCACTTAAACTAGGCCTGGCACATAGTAGGCAAGTGCTCTGATACTGAACTAAATCCCTAGGCCCCTTGTTTCAAGAAATTTTTAAAATAATAGGTATCTTGGCATTTGCCCTTTATTGTTTCTGGGAGACACAATAAGTATCAAAAATAACCAAACAAAGTCTGGCGTCCTGGCATACAGCTGTGGTCCCAGTACTTGGGAGACTGAGGCAGGAGGGTCACTGCAAGTTTGATACCAGCCTGGGCTATAAAGTGAGTTCAAAGCCAGTTGAACTGCATAGTGAAACACTGTTTCAAAAAGACAAAAAAAAAAAAAAAAAAAATCGAAACAACTAAAAGAAATTATTTTCGCTGGAAAAAGTAAGTCACAAGGCAATAGACATTGACAAGTTCCAGCTTGTGCACTGAATACCTAACAAAGGGGAAAAAACTTTGTGGGTGTCCTGTGCCTGCCCGTGGCCCTTGCTATATAGAGGGCAGCGGCGACATGGGGTCTCTGGGCCTCACGGTGAATCTGCCTGACAGCCACCTGCGTTCCCAGAGGGCGTGGCTTTGTGTGTTTACAGCAATCCCAGTACCTCAGAAATTTTTCAGTGCACCCAGACCAGAAAAACGCTGAACTTCTCTTCTAAGCAAATCTGAAACCCCTGCGGATATGACGCCCCTGTAGCCTCTGGGCAGAGCACTGCCCGCTCTTTGCTCAGGACGGTTTTAGTGGAGTCGCTGTGGAAGCACTCACGCCACGGTGGCTGCATGGGCTCTGGAGTTGCACAAGGTCCTCCATCCTGCCGCGAGGACAGTGCCACCTGCTGGACGAGGAGGGATGGAAGCAATACCATGCTAAAGACATGAGAGTATTTTAATTGTTTTAATTACATTATGAAATAGTATTGCAGTTAATTTTACAAGTTAAAAAAATGCATCGAGTACCAAATTCAATTTCAAAGCAGTCAAGTACCAAGGTATGAGCTCTATCTAAATGCAATTACTGAAAATGAACACACTTTATTTTAAATTTTTTTTCTTTGTAGGCATTTGAAGGAAGAACATAACAATGGAAAAGAAAAATTAAGAATTATGGCAGTGAGAAATTCAGAAGTCATAACACAATTGACTGAATCTAGGCAAAGTATTCTAAAGTTAGAAAGTGAGTTAGAGGACAAAGAGGAAATACTGAGAGAAAAGTTTTCTCTAATGGATGAAAATCGAGAATTAAAGGTCCGAGTTGCAACACAGAATGAACGACTGGATTTGTGTCAGCAGGAAATTGAAAACTCAAGGGTAGAACTAAGAAGTTTGGAAAAAATGATATCACAGTTACCAGTAAGCATATATGAAAGAAGTGTGCTGTTCTTGATTACATAATGGAAAAGAGATTTCATTGGTGTGTTTTATGAAAGACCATAATTTTTTGGTTTCCTTATTAGCTTTTTTTTTCCCTATTGTGCTTTCAGTCACCTATTTCTTTTCTATCTAATCCCTGTTTTTCCCATTTAACTTTTCTTACATCTTTTCATAGTTTCTCAGAAGCCATATCTAGGAATGGCACAATTTTTTGAAAAGCAGCTTTATAGACATTTCATTTGCATACTGTAAAATTCATCCTTTGAAAGTATACTATTCACTGAATTGTAGTGATTTAGCAATTTTTTTTTTTATCGGTACTGGCATTGAACTCGCGACCACGCACTTGCTAGGCAGTGCAAGGCTTATGCCAATGACCTAAATCTCCAGCCCGATTTTACAAATGTTTTTTTTTTTTTTTTTTTTTTTTTTTTTTGTCTTTTTCATTTTTATCGGTACCGGGGACCGAACTCACGACCGCCTGCTTGCAAGGCAGGTGCTTATGCCGCTGAGCTAAATCCCCAGCCCCTTTACAAATGTTTTGACCACAATAGTTTCAAACTTTTCTTTCATCCCCAAAAGATTACTTGTGCTACTTTATAATTAGTGCCTTCAGACCCACACACACACTTAGGAAAGCATTAATAGTTACTGCTTCTATACATTTGTGTTTTCAGAGTATTTCATTTGAACAAAGTCATAGTAATCTTTTGTATGTGTCATTTCACATTTTTAATATCTTTGAGAGTCATTCATATATCTATTTTATTTTTATTGGTCAATAATATTCCATTATGTGGATAATTCCATGTTTTATTTAATTGTCAGTTGATAGACTTTTGTGTTATTCTCATTTTTAAGTTATTATGAATAATGCTGCTATGAACATTTGCACAGAAGTTTTTGTGTGGACATGTTTTTATTTCTCTTGGGTAGATAACTAGGAGAATTGTTAGGTCATATGGTAAATTCATGCCAAACTGTTTTCCAAAATGGGCACCATTTTACATTCTCAACCAATAGTATGTGGATGTTTTTCTCTACATCCTTATTAACACATATTGTCTGTCTTTTTGTTTATAGCTATGCTAGTGAGTATGATGTGGTATCATATTGTAGTTTAAAGTTGCGTTTCCTTGATGACTGATGTTGAGCAACTTTGCATGTGCTTATAGAATGGCATAGAACTGGCCTGGAGCTGTAGCTTGATAGCAGAACATTTACCTAGCCTGTACAAGGCCCTCTGTTCAATCCCTAGAACTACAAAATTAAAAAATGAATGAAAGAATGAATAGAATGTCGTAGAACTTTGAAATATTTTTGTGGTAATGGTCTGCCACCTTTACTCTTTATGTGAATATATATAATATATATGTGTGTATATATATGGTAGTTCCTTGGTTCATGAACTTAATTCATTCTAAGATTCTGGTCACAAATTGAACTGGACTAGAACTGAATCAAGTTCAGTGACTAGGTTCCATGTTGACCTTATGGGGAAGTTTGATTTAATTATCTTCCAATTTGGTTTGTGACCAGAATCATAAAAAAAAGTAAGTTCATGAACTAAGGTACCTTCTTTCTTTCTCTCTCTCTCTGTCTCTCTCTCTTTCTTTCTCACTCTCGCTGTCTATATATATATATATATATATATATATAAAATATATGCCACATTATGAAAAAAATGAGTATACCTATGTCAGGAACTTGTCATTGATGAGTGTGAAATAAAGATGAAAAATAGAAAGCTAGAAATAGATAAATATGGTAATTATAGATAAATATGTTATTTTCAGTTTTATTTTTGAATGTAGATTGGAGTGAATGGTATATTCTAACAAGTTTCAAAATGGTCTAAACCAGGGAATTATGAAACTGAAAAGAATCATAGAAATCATCTGACTCAATATCATTTTATCAGCAAAGAACATTAGATTTAAAAGTAAATGGTTAGCAAGTAGCAGAATTTAAGGTGAAACAACTGATTCTTGACTTCCAGCCATCTCCTGGGTCTGCATTCTAGGATACTGAACATTTGCTGAGATTTTTAATATACTATGTTTTCTTTTGAAATTGAAATTAGCATATGCATTCAATTTAAATTAAAATTCTCTTTTTTACTCAGTGTCAAGAATTGCTGGTTTGTTTTTTTTTTTTTTCTTGGTACCAGGGATCGAATTCATGACCTCGTGCTTGCCTGGCAGGTGCTTATGCCACTGAACTAAATCCCCGGCCCAAAAATTACTTAATATGTGATTCAGAAGGTTTATGGTGATATAGACTTGATTCTATATTTCATGAAGTACTAATGTTGTGGTTTGGAAATGTGAATTTTTTAATTTCTAAAAAATATGATTTGGTAATAGTTTGAAGGTGGCAATCATTAAGGACATATTTTTCTCTCTTTATAACTTTTTAAAGATTCAGTATTGTTCCTTCAGGAAGGAAAGTACAGAGACTAACGCAGCTTAGCATTTATAAAATATAAGACACACATTGCTATATTAACTTGAGATATTTTTAGAATTAATTTTATAAGTAAAGCCTCTTTATGTAGTTTGTCAGATCCATTTTCTTTCTCCTCAAAAGTAGCAACTCTTCTTAGATTTATGTGTATTTTTCTTACCTATACCTTACTGCCACATATAAAATACATCTAGAAATACATTGTTTAATGCATTTTCAAAAATATTATATGAAGGGCTGGGGATTTAGCTCAGCGGCATAAGCGCCTATCTTGCAAGCAGGCAGTCGTGAGTTCAATCCCTGGTACCAATAAAAAAAAAATACTATATGTTTTTTTTTAACTCAGTATTACATTATGGAATGTATCCATATTGGTTTATATAACTCATTTATTTAACTATTATAGTTTTCCTATGATCTAAATATTTTGTACATTCTATTGATGGACATTAGGCTGTTGCCATTGAATTCATATAATTTTTTCAGACTTTGAGTTTTAATAAACAGTTACATCCTAAGTTAATATTACAAATGTTTGTTTTAAACCTGCAGTTCAAAAGAGAAATACTTGGTTTTAAATCGTCTCATTCTAAGCACCAGATGAGTGGTTTGTCAAACAAAGAAGAAAGTTTTGTTGGCTGCTGTGAGGCAAATAAATTGATGATTTCAGAATTGAGGTATATGATTTTGAAGTTATAGCAAATAGAATGATTTTGGGGCTGGGTATTTAGCTCAGCAAGCAGGTGGTCATGAGTTTGATCCCTCGTATCGATAAAAATGAAAAAGACAAAAAAAAAAAAGAATGATTTTTTGTTAGTAATTAAATAAAGATGCCTAGTTGAAAAATTTTAAACTATAAAACAGCCCAGAGAATATTATAACAAACATTTGATTGCACAACTAAGAATTAATTCTTCTTGATATTTTGTGATGTTTGTTTCAAATATTTCTCTAAATAAAAATAAAATAAGGTGGATAACATCCTTTAATCTTTGCTAGTTCCATTCTCCACCATTATAAATAGGTCATATATTTTTCTATCTATATTATGTATGTTTATATTCATCTACACTAATATTAAATGTACTTATATGTATTGTTTATAATTTTATTTTTCCACTCAGAATCATTTTTGGTATTTTGGTGTTTTTTATTTTTTGCTTTTTGTTTTTGAGTCAGGCTGGCATTGAATTCGCTGTGTAGCCTAGGCTGGCCTTGAACTTGAGATTCTGTTTCCTCAACCTTCTGAGTGCTGAGATTATAGGCCTGTGCCACTCAGCCTTGCTATCATTATTTTAAAAATCCATCTGTGTTGAGATAGAGTGATTGATTAACAGATGGAATTATGTGATTAGTTTACTTTTGTGATAGCTATATAGGAATTGAGATTTATACAGAAAAATAGATTCTTCCTAGAATTCTGCCATAATTAATTTATCCATTTTTATTGGTAGTTACCTTGTCTCAGTTTTTCTTTTAATTATAAGCAGAATTACAAAAAAAAAATCCCCATATAAGATTCCTTGTACATGCATGTGAAAAAATATTTTATATATATTTCTAAAAGTGAAATTACTCAGTCCTGGAGTTTCTACATTTTCAAGTTTACTAGTTATTAAGTGTGGAAAGTGATTGGTTAATTTATCGTCCTACTAATGATGCATGAGAATTTCTATATCTTAAGAGCTGAACAGTATTAGACAAGGTCATATATATCCAGGGTGGTATAGCTGTAGAATAGTTGAACAGTATCAGAATTTAAAAATTTTTCCCAACTCAGAATGTAAAACAAGTATTTTTATAGAATTTTCCTAGTAACTTTTGGCCACTTTTCTTTTGATAGGATTAAACTTGCAATAAAAGAAGCAGAAATTCAGAAGCTTCATGCAAATCTGACTGCAAATCAGTTATCTCAGAATCTTACTCTTTCTAAAG
Organism: Cavia porcellus; assembly: GCF_034190915.1. NCBI lineage: Eukaryota > Metazoa > Chordata > Mammalia > Rodentia > Caviidae > Cavia > Cavia porcellus. The sequence continues at coordinate 114,888,328 of NW_026947484.1, forward strand.
ATAGTCAAGAAAGTGGCAAATTAAATGCTTTAGAAACAGAACCTGTAAAACTAGGTGGTGATCGAGTCGGTGAGTATCCTATATTAAATTATTTTAATAAATGTGGAGCCAGGGTTGGTGTGCATACATGTAATTCCAGTACTTGGGAGGCTGAGGCAGGAGGATCACTGCCAGTTTGAGACCAGCCTGGGCTATAGAGTGAGCTTGAGGCCAGTCTGAACTGCATAGTGAGACCCTGTCTCAATAAATAAATACATAAGTAAGTAAGTAAGTAAGTAAATAAATAAATGTAACCAGTATTCTTGGTGGTAGTATTTTAAAGGAACAAATTAGCAACTGGTTTCTGTTGACATATATACTTGATAATCTGTTAGTACTAGTACTTATGCTCTGCTAAGAGAGCAAAAATTGTCTCAGAATTCTTGGGCTTTGCATCATTTGAGAAATATACCTTATTGATTTAAAATTTACATCCAATAATATGCACCTATTTTAAGTGTACAATTTGGTAAATTTTGTTACATGTTTGTTTTTTAATATATTTACACCTTTATACAATATCAGCACAATCGAGATGTAATGCATTTCCATCAGAATCCCTTGTATTCCTTTTCAGTTTACTTTAGGTTTAATTTTTTTCTTTTCTTTTTTTTTTTTTTTTTTTGTCTTTTTCCTTTTTATCGGTACCGGGGATCGAACTCACGACTGCCTGCTTCCAAGGCAGGCGCTTATGCCGCTGAGCTAAACCTCCAGCCCCTAATTTTTTCTTTTTCTTTTAACTTCTCATAATGAAAGCTTGGATCGTTCATTTTTGGACCTCTTCTGATATAAATATGTAAGGGGTAAACTTACTTTTAAACAATTTTCTGGCTTTATCTCATTATTTTATGTGTTGTATTTTCATTTCCATTCAGTTGAAAATATATCTTATAAATAATTGCTTGACTTTTAGGCTATGTGTGTTTTATTTTAAATATTGGAAGATTTTCTACATCTTTGCATCATTAGTGGTAATCAGAGAGCGTGCTTTATATCATGTTTATTGTTTTTTGTTGCTGCTGGGGCTTGAACTCGGGGCTTTCTGCATGCTAAGCATTAATGCTATCACTGAGGTGATCCCCCAGCCCAGATTGTGTGTGTGTGTGTGTGTGTGTGTGTGTGTGTGTGTGTGTGTATTCTTTTGAAACCAGGAATCAAACTCATGACCTTGTGCTAGCCAGGCAGGCACTTATACTGCTGAGCTAAATTTTGGCCCAGATATTGTATTTTAGTAGCATTTTAAGAGATGGTTTATTATGCAGCATTTGGTTTATCTTGTTGAACATTCAAGTAGACTTGAACAAAAAGATCATATCAATAATTGAGTATTTTGTCTCAATATTAGTAATGTCCAGTTGATACTGTTTAAGCTCTCTTTATCCTTAGTGATTTTCTGTGTACTTGTCCTATCAATTATTTACAGAGTGATAGTGAAATCTTCAGATCTATGTATGCTTTTTTACTTATGCTTTTAGTTCTGTCAATCTATACTTGTATTTTTTTTTTTTGTCTTTTTTTGGGGGGTGGGTACTGGGTGTTAAACTTGTGACCTTACAGTTGCCAGGCAAGCACTTACGCCACTGGCTACATCCCCAATCCCAATTCCCTCCACCACCACCACTTTTTTTGTCTTTTTGAGACAGGGTCTCACTATGCAGTTAAGGTGGCCTTGAGCTCACTCTGTGGCCCAGGCTGGTCTCAAACTCGTAACAATCCTCCTGCCTTAGCCTTCTAAGTGCTGGGATTACAGGCATGTACCACCATGCCTGGCTTTTGCTTCTTATATTTTAAAGATATTATATACTTAAACATTTAAGATTACTATATCTTCTTATTAGATACATTCTTTTATTATGTTAAATGTCTCTTTGGTTCCTGGTAATATTCCTTATTTTAAGACTATTTTGTTTGCAATTAGTGCTATTCTGCTTCTGGCTTTTTTTGATTAGTGTTTGTCCAGTTTGATTTTTGTCCCACCTTTGAACCTTTATCTTTGTATATAAAGTGAAATTCTTATAGAAAACATGTAATTGGATATTGCTTTTATTTCTAATCTCAGTTTTTACTTTTTAATTAGAACTTTCTTCAGATGTTTAGATCACTTGTATTTAATGTAACTATTAATATCTTAAAGTTTATTCTACTATCGTTGGGTTTTTTTTGCACTTGCGTTTTTCAAACTTTTGGACCTTTTATAGTATCTGACATAAATAAAATTAAAGGAGGAAAAGTTTATTTTGTCTAATGGTTTCAGACTTTTCAGTCCATTGTCAGCTGGCCCCATTGCTTTTAGGCATGTGACAAGGCAGAGGCATGGCAGAAGGGTGTGGCAGAGGAAAGTGCTCATCTCAGGGTAGCCAGGGAGCATAGAAAAAGGAAAAGAGCTAGAGAGGAAGGGGCTGCATACCAGAAATAGTCCCCAAGGTCACATCCCTGTGATACACTCCTTTCAAGTAGCCTCTACTTTTTATTTCTGTCACTTTCCAATAATGCCATCAGTTATGCTACCAGTGAACCAATTGACTGATGAAATTAGACCTTATGACCTAATCACCTGCCAGAAGCACATCTTCTCCACACATGAGCTTTTGGAAAAACATTTTAGATCTAAACAGTAACACTTATTTATTTCATTTTATTCATCTTTCTTGCTTGCTTTTTATTCAACTCCCAATGATCTTTCTGCCTCAGCCCCCCAGTGCTGGGGTTACAGGCACCACTATGCCCAGCTCCCCTCTGCTTTTGAACCAAATATATTTTACCATTTCATTTTTTATCTCTATAGTTGCCCTAAGGGCTTAACAAATTCATCTTTTTAATATTCTGTCTTTACAGGCAATGGTCTATTAGCAGCAGAAATGACAGAAAATCGGATATCTAAGTTACTAGAATAGGGAAGAGAATTGTTATGGCTTATATTTAGATGTCCCTGAAAAACTACATGCACTCATAGGTAGGATTTCTAAGAGATGGCTGGCTCTGGAGTGTGAGATCCTTCGATTAAAGGATTTGAGATAAATAAATAGTTCTGGGTATGGACAATGGAAACCCCACTCTAGATGTGGGTAACACAAATCAACAGGCTTATAGCCATGATGGAATATATTGGAATAAAGGGGGAAAAGAAATCATACAAACTTCCTTCCTTCCTTCCTTCCTCATACCTCCTGGCTGCCCTGCCATGGACTGTTTCTCTTCAGCCATGCTGCGCTCTCTTAGAGCCAGCCAACTATAGATCAGCCTCTGCAAACTGTGAGCTGAAATAAACCTTTTCTCCTTTAACTTTGGGTGTTGGATATTTTGTTTCAGCAATAAAAAAGTAACTAAGACAAGGATGATGTGCTTAGAGGAATTATTAGAGCTGGTGATATAAAGTATCATAGGTTTTCTGAGATGAAAGAAAAATATTGCCAATGACAGGTAGTCTAGAAAATGAAATATTGTATATATGGAGAGTTGATAGCAAATGACTACTTACCCTACCCTTTAAGGCAAAGTGTATCTTTCTTTCTTTTCACATGTATGTTCTTACATAATCACCTACATCATTCCTGTTTAATTAGAGTACTTCTGAGAGCTCAGTTACTATGGAGTAAACATATATATTTCTAGTGGAGAAACACATAGCCAAACAACTACCTCTGAAAATCCTCAGTAGTTTGTTATTTGTTTATTTATTTATTTATTGTCTTGAAACAGGGTCTTGCTATGCAGTTCAGCCTGGCCTTGCAACAGTCCTCCTGCCTTAGCCTCCCGAGTGCTGGGATTACAGGCATGTACCACTGACCCAGCTCTCTGTAGTTTTAAAAAAATCATTGTTTTCATCTGCTAGTTTTTAGAGGAGAAAAATATGATTAGAAAGTGTGCTCTGGCCGGGGGTTTAGCTCAGTGGCTTAAGTGCCTGCTTGGCAAATGCGAGGTAGTGAGTTCAATCCCCGGCATCAAAAAAAAAAAAAAAAAAAAAAAAAAAAAAAGGATGCACTGTTTGCACCTATACATAAAAATATTCTTAAAGTTGTCCAAATTAATTTTATAATTAATGATAGATTAAGGAAATGATGACAACGAGGTTTTTAAATAATAATTTTATTGAAAAAATAGGATATTAAAAAATGGGTAGCACTTTTTGATATAGAAAAATTATAACATAAAGAGTAATTTTTAGTTATTTGGAAAAGTGAATGATTCAAAAGAACTTTCCCCTCTCTTTGTTGTGTATTTAATTTAGAAAATGCTCTACTTGGAGCCAGGCTCAGTTGGCATACCTGTAATCTCAGCAGTCTGAGAAGCTGAGGCAGGAGGATTTCAAGTTCAAGCCCTAATACCACCAACACAAAAAGATAAACAAAACAAAAAACTGACTTATTTGCCATATTCCTTACATGTTTTCCTTATTGTATGTTTCATTCTGAATCCCTTTTATTCTTTAAATAAGAAACTAAACTTTGTTTATGATTGTCTTGTTTAGATTTTTATTCTATGGTTTTCCTTTTGTTTGTATTAGCAGAGAGAATAAAAGATCGAAGTCAATATACTGTGAACAAGCAGTATGAAAGAGAGAGGCAAAAACTTGCTACTGGAATAGAGGAGCTACGTACTAAGTTGATGCAAATAGAAGCTGAGAATTGTGATTTGAAAGTTAACATGGCTCACAGAACTAGTCAGTTTCAGCTGATTCAAGAGGAGCTACTAGAGAAAGCTTCGAATTCTAGTAAACTAGAAAGTGAAGTAAGCTTGGCTTAGTTGGGTATATGTATAAAATTTTGATAAGAAAAAGATATTATTGTGAGGGTTTATAACAATTTAAGTCTAGATTTATAAGTTTATTTTTGTAAAATGATTCCACATAAATTATAAATTCTTTTTAAAATTCTAATTGGGAATTTTTCTGTTTTAATATTTAAAAGTAGGCACGTATTCCCTGGTGGCTAAAAAGCTCCAGACTTGGTGCAGTTAATACTGTGTTTCAGTCTTTCTTCCGAAGTGTAAGTTAAGATGATTAATACATATTTACAAGTAAAGAATTTGGTTTTGTAGTTGAAAGAAAAGAAGAGGCAATAGAGGATTTTAAATTTTAGCAAATATCTTAATCACCTAGGAAGCCTGTCAGATTTCTGGGTCCTTTTTTAGCAATGTTAATTCAGTATGTCAGGGAAGTAGCTTAGCAATCAATTGTCTTTTTGGTACCAGGAATTCAACTGAGAACCTTGCAACTTGCCAGACAGATTCTTGTGCTGCTGGCCCTTTAAAAAAATGTATTTTTGGTGAGGAGTGGGAAGAGTACTGGGAATCAGACTCAGGATCTCACACTAGACAAGCAGCACTGTGCCGCTAAGCTACATCCCCACCCCTTAGGAATCAATTTTAAACAACTTTATATGAATCTAACACAGATATGCTATGTATTGTATCCTGAAAAGGGGTAATACGTATGTATGTTATACTCAGCCATCAAACTAGAAGCTACAATTATCCAATTATCTATAGGTGCTTTTTTTTTTTTTTTTTTTTGTACCAGGAATCAAGCTCAGGACCTCATGCTTGCCAGGCAGACATTGTGCCAATGAGCTATATCCTGGACCCCAATAGGGGCATTTTTAAATGTCTGTTTTTATATTCAAAGTATATAGCCAAGGCCAAAGAAATCTTAAGGAATTGTAACTTAATAATGGAAAAGAAGATTTAGTCTATGGAATTGAAACTTAATAATGGAAAAGAAGATTTAGTCTGTAAGATTTAGACTTAGAAAACTGTCAAGTATTGAGATTAATATTATTTTTAAATAGCATAATTAATTTATTTTTAAATAACATAATTAACACAGCCTTACTGAACATTTTGAAAATACAGAAAGAGAAAAAGAAAATAAACCACTGATAATTCTACTACCAGAAATAATTGCTATCAGCATTTTTAAATACTAATTTTAGTCTGTAACGACTTTTTTTTGGTATCAGAATCAAACTCAAGACTTTGCACTTGGCAGGCAGGTACTGTATCCCTAGTCCCTGTAACAACTCCTTTTAAAAACTGACCTGGGGGGCTGGGGATTTAGCTCAGTGGCAAAAGCGCCTGCCTTGCAAGCCTGTGGTCGTGAATTCGATCCCTGGTACCGGTTAAAATACAAAAAAAGAAAAAAAAAAAAAAAAAACTGAACTAGGACATAATCCTATTTGGATAGTAAAGTCTGAATTAAATTGCTTATGTATTGTATAGATAATACATATCTCTGGTTTTCCTTTTGCTATTTGTTTTTCTTACACTTGTGAGGATTAAAAGATGATTTACTTTGTACTCTGTTTATTTCCATAAATTTACCCAGTGTATTTAGATACAATATATTTAAGCTTTGAAAAGAAGAACAAGTATTTGATTTTAGGATGTGAAGTCATTACTTTTTAAAACTAATTTTGTATTTATTTCATTATGTTTTAGATGACAAAGAAATGTTCTCAACTTTTAACACTAGAAAAACAGCTAGAAGATAAAATAGTTGCTTATTCCTCTATTGCTGCAAAAAATGCGGAACTTGAACAGGAGCTTATGGTAAAATTCACCCTTTGTCCTGGAAATTTACAAGTGACATTTAGGCACTTGACTTGAGAAATGTTTGTTTTTCTATAATTATATAGAAAGTATAAATTCTAAGCTCTTCTTATCTGTGTCCTTCTGTTTGTTTTTAGATTTTTAAGTTAATGGGCTAATGTGACAAGTTGTTATACAAGGTTTTTTTGGTGGGGGTAGCTATTGGAAATCAAACTCAGGACTTCACGTTTGCCAGAAAGGCACTGTGCCACTAAGCTATCACTGACCCTGGTTTTTTTGATGTTTTGTTTTGTTTGTTTGTTTGTTTTGAGACAGGGTCTCACTATGTAACCTGTCCTGGCATTGAACTCACAGTGGTTTTTCTGCCTCAGCCTCCCAAGTACTGGGATTACAAGTGTGTACCACCACACCAAGCTTGTTACTTTTTTTTAATCTTAATAAAATTGAAGGAATGGTAGTTATTTGATAGGTCTTAATGTTTTAAAATAGTTTACTTTCCTTTTAAAGTATTAACTACTGGAGTTCTTTAAAGAATAGAGGATGAAAAATTAAAAAAAAAAAAAGCGGGGGTTGGGGATTTAGCTCAGTGGCCTTGCAAGCACATGGTCATGAGTTCGATTCCTGGTAAAAAAAATTTTTTTAAAAAAAGAATAGAGTATGACAGATATAAGAGACTAATGTATTTTTTGTAAAACTAGTTTTAATTATGGTCTTCTAAAATACTTTGTATTTATAGGAAAAGAGTGAAAAGATAAGGAGTCTAGAAACCAATATAAATACAGAACATGAGAAAATTTGTTTAGCTTTTGAAAAAGCAAAGAAGATTCATCTTGAACAACATAAAGAAATGGAAAAACAAATTGAAAGAGTAAGTGATGCATACTTAGTGCTAACAAGAAACTTAATACTAGACATGTGTTATTTATTTTGTAGGTGAAGAAACAAAGACACAGAAAAGGTGGTGACAGGAGCTACAATTAGAATCTCATTTCTTATGAATCATTTTTCATGTGTGTGTGTGTACACATGGCTGAGGCTTGAACCAAGGCCTTCCACATGCTAAACAGGCACTGTGCCACTTAACTATACTTCCAGATATGCCAGTATTTTTTAATATAGTATAACTTCCACCTCAATTTTACAATTATCCAAGTAATAGTGATTCTGTAGACTCTACTTCTAGAGTCTAGATTGAAGATTAGCTGAGAAGAAACAATATAAAAGTGGGCTTAAAAAAAGGAAAAAAGAATATATGGAACTCAAGATACACAACTAAATAAAAAGTAGATAATTTGGAGAGGCTTAGTCAACAGAAGAGTTGACAAATGGAGTCTATAAAATTTAGTGTAGAGCAACAGACATTATTCAGTCTGATGAAAAGAAAAACGATGTCAAGGAATCTAAAATACCAGGAAAGACTAAAGAGCCACAAAAATAGTAATTATTTGGATACATATAATAGGCTTTCTATTTATTTATTTGTCTTTTCAAGACAAGATTTTTAAAAAAAAAATTTTTTTGTCTTTTTCATTTTTATCAGTACCAGGAATTGAACTCATGACTGCACACTTGCAAGTCAGGCGCTTATGCCGCTGAGCTAAATCCCCAGCCCCTCAAGACAAGATTTTGCTATGCAGTTCAGGTTGGCCTTGAACTCACTTTGTAGCACTGGCCTCAGACTTGCAGCAACCCTCCTGTTCATCTCCTGAGTGCTGGGGGTATAGGCATGCACCACTACATCTGGCTTTTTTGTGAAGATTTTAATAATATCTATGACAATAGAAAAAAATTATAATATTTTCTGGCATGGCATGTTGGTATTACATTTGGAAACAGTATGAAGGAGAGAGTTAAATGAATCTATATTATTACAAAGTTCTGTATTTCACATTAAGTGGCAAAAATACTTTAAGTAGAATTAGACAATAAAAACTTGAATATGTAAACATAATCTTTAGAGTGACCACTAAAAACCTTTGAGATATACTAAAAGAAAGCTAATATATAAATTAAAATTTGAAAATATTCAAATAATTTGAAAGAAATCTAGAAAAGAGAAAAGTGAAAAAGAAGAGACAAGAACAATCCTAAAATAGAATGCTTAAATTTAGTCATATCAAGATTACTTTTGAGCCAAATAAGACTGAAATTGTGAGATTGAATTTTTAATAAGACATATATATAGTCTCCAAAAACTTCATTTTATTTTATTTATTTATTTATTTATTTATTTATTGGTACCAGGGATCAAACTCAAGACTGCCTGCTTGCAAGGCAGGTGCTTATGCCATTGAGCTAGATCCCCAGCCCCAAAAACTATAGGTTAAATGTAAAAGGGTAAGAGAAGATATACCAGGTAACTACTAATCAAAAGAATGCTATTGTGGCTATAGTTTTATTCAACAAAATAGACTTCAGGTCAAAAAAAAATTACTATGGAAAAAATAATATATAACAATAAAAGATTATGTAACAATCACCAAGATTATATAACAATCCTAAAAGTGTGTATATATAACAACAGACTTTTAGAAAATATGAAAAAAACTAACAGGACTTTCTTAGTTACTTTTGTTGCTAAGACACAAAATAACACCTAAAGTTAAAGGAAGAAAGGTTTATTTTCCTCACAGTTAGGAGTTTCGGTCCATAATTGACTGACTCCAAAATAGGGTGGTGAGGCAGAGGGGCAAACAGTGCATGGCCACTGAAGGCAGTGAAAGCAGCAAGAGCAAAAAGCAGGGTAGAGCAAGTCTCTTTCCCTTCTTTTTATTGTATGCAGACTATCCCTAGAGCAGGTTTAGCACTTACACTGCTAATCCAAGCACTAGACACTGTACCAATCACAAACGGTATGGATTCAGCTGCCTCCAAAAAGCCCGCACCCGGAAGACTGCTTTAGGCTTTGGGAGGATATCCAGACACAAACCATAACAAGGCCTGAAAAGAAAAACAAATTAACCTAAAATTATGGTTGCAGATATTAGCACTACTCTTTTCTCTGATTGCTAGAAGTAGACAAAAACAGCAGAGATACAGAATACATCTGAATAATGCCATTAACCGATTTAATCTAATTGATCTCTATAGATTACTCCAAACAGCAACAAAGGAATATACATTCTTCGCAAGTGCATTTGAAATATTTGCCGAGATAGAACAAATGCTGGGTCATAAAAATAAATCTTATTAAGTATAAAGAACTGAAACTATGTTTAGAATGTTCTTGGTCTATAATGGCATTAATCTACAAATTAGTAACAAAGAGATAAACCAGAAAATCCCCATGTATTTAGAAACAAAACAACGTACTTCTAAATAATCTGTGAATCAGAGTAAGTCTTCAGGGAAACTGATAGTATTATGAAGTGCATGAAAATGGAAACACAGCACAGTAAATCCCTGACTTATGAATGGGTTCCATTCTGGGAGAATTGTTTGCAAGTTGGATTTGTTCATAAACCAACAAAGTGAGTCTTACACGGTATACCTGTGAAAGTTCACAACTCAAATGTTTCTAAGTCAGGGACTTACTACATACAGAATTTATGGGCTGCAGCTAAATTAGTCCTTAGAGGGATCTTTATAGCATCAAAGGCAAATATCAGAAAAAAATCATCCAAACTTCTAGTTTATGAAACTAGCAAAATGAATTGAGAAAGATGAAAATAATAAGAAACACAACTGAACATAAAACATCAGCAACATAATTGAAACTAAAGTCCATTTCTTTGAAAAAAAAATCAGTAAAATGTGTAAACCTCTAACCAGCTTGCCCCAGGAACAGGCATTACCTATACTTGGAATATATTTATATCAGCTACAAACCCCGTAGACAAAAAACAAGTTAAAAACTTAATCTGAGTATAGTGACCCTTGAGTTATGACCAACCTGACAATACAGACAACTTGGGTTATGACCATAATTTTACTTTTAACTTACTACCAAAGTTTCAAGTTATGACCTGAGTGCCAGCCACTTGTGCTTCCAAATGGTCTCAAATACAGATTTTAACCCTTGAAGAATACTGCAAGGAACGTTACAATATTCTTTCCTGTATGGGGTTAAATGAAAAATCCTGGATCAGTGTCTTCTCTAAGGACATGAAGATCTGCCTGTATGTATAGCAGAGAGACTTTGAAGGCTGTGTTGAGGACCCTGAGCCTTCAAGTGACAACCTGAGTTATAACCAGCCCTCTGGAATGAATTGAGTTCATAAGTCAAAGGACTACCAAACTACATATATTGGATTCATTGTTTTAAAATTTTACAAAAAGGAAAATTTATAGCCTAGAGAGTTTCATTGGTAAGTTCTTCTAAACACTTGAGGAAGAAACAACACAAATGTCCTATGGAATACAGAAGAAGATGGGTCATTTCCTAGCTCATTTAATAAATCTAGTATTGGGCCAGTGATATAGTTCAGTGGCACAGTACTTGCCTGGCAAGTGCGAGGTCCTGAGTTTGATTCCTAGTACTGGAAAAAAAAATAGTAAGTCTAGCATTACCAAAATAAAACTAAGACAATTCCAAAAATATAGACTACATAATGCATCTCATAAACATGGAAGTAAAACACTCAACAAAATGCTACCAGACAGAATTTAGTAATTAATATATTCCTATCTTAGGTACTTTTCATTGTTAACAATGAAACAAAATATCAATATCACCCTACTTTGGAGTCAGTCAATGAACAAAATACTTGACATCCACAGCTTAAAGGAAGAAAGGTTTATTTTAGCTTACAGCTTATAGGAGTTTCAGTCCATAGTCACCTGGGTCTAAAGCAGGATGGCAGAAGAAGGTAAGTAACTGAGAAGACAAACAGTCCATGGCAAGGCTGCAGCAGCAAGCAGCAAAAACAAGCCTCCCACTCCCTTTTACCCCTCCAGGCTACAAGCCTTTTGGATGGTACTATCTACACTCAGGGTGCGCCTTCCCATAATCCACACCCAGAACTGTGGTAAACCAACCCTAGTGCCACACATTCTTATCCCCAGTATCACATACCCTAGTTCCAGCCATCTCTGAAAAGCTCCACCTATGAGCTCGTGAGGCTTTGGGGGGACATCTAGATACAAACTATAATTCCCTCACCCCCTCCCTACTTTCATATACACACAGAGAAAGCAATAAGAACAAGAGGGAAAAGAAAGCTGGTTCAACATTCAGAAATCAATCAGTGTAATCTACTATATTAACCAATCAGAAGTACAAAAGTCTACATGACCATTTAAAACAAAGAAGCAGAAAGAGCATCTAACACAAATATTCTTTCATGATAAAAACTCAGCTAATTGAGAACACAAGAATTCCTTAATCTGATACAGAGCATCTACAAAAATGTACAGCAGATAACATACTTAATGATAAAATAAACACTTGTCCCCTAAGATGGGTGACTAGACAAAAATACTAGTTTTCATCACTGCTGTTCAACCCTAGAAGCAAAATATGATGAGTAAGAAAGACATAAAAGGCAGTTAAATTGGAATAAAAGTTAACTTCTTTGTAGACAACATGATTGTGCAGAAAATCTCAATCTACCAATATCAAAAACTGGTAAGGAAGCAAGGGCATGGGATACAAGTTTAAAATTTAAAAAGAACTGTATTGCTTTTATATATAGTAAACCAGTATAATCATGGAAATTGGTATATATATGTATCTCATCGTAATTCCTTTTACTTCCCTTTATTCTTTTTCTTCTTCCCTCCCTTCTCTCACCATGCACTAAACTAAAATGGGAATGAATCAAAGAGCTAAATATTAAAACAGACACACTTAAACTCCTGAAAGATAAAATAGGTAAAACTTTTGAAGGTGAAGGGAAAGACTATAAATAAAACCCAATTGCACAGGAAATACAGAAAATGAATAAATGGGATCATATCCATTTAAAAAGCTTGCCAATGAAGAAAACCATCAACCATGAAGAGAAAATCCACAGAATGAGAAAATATTTTTGCCAGCTATTCCTTGGGGACTAATATGGGGAATTGGTACATGTACATAACACATTTTAATTCTTTTTTTTTTTAATCCACTTCCCTTCTTCTCCATTCCCTCCAATTCTTGGTCTGCTTCCTCTATGCAGAAGATCTATCTTGCTATTTCCTATTATCTTTTACTTTACTCTTTGTTTATACTTGAGGTTTCTCTTATAATAGAAACCATGTGATATTTAAACTTGATGTTTTAGTTGTCGTCTCAAGGTACATTCAATTTCTTACAAATGTCCCAGCTTTATCCTTCTTTATAGTAAAGTTGTATCCTATTGTGTATAAATACCACATTTTCTTCCTGCATTCACTTGTTAATGAGCATAGAAGTCATTTCCAAAATTTAGTTATTATGAATTGTATGACTATACATAGAGTATGCATTTATCAGTGTAATATGATATCTTTTAACTTTTTTGGAACATACTAGGAGGAGAATAGCTGGGTCAAATGAAACCTTTTGTTTTAGTTGAGTTTTTTTTTTTTTTTTTTGAGGAATCTCCATACTGATTTCCATAATGATTTTACCCCCACAACCTTGCCAACATTTGTTGACTTGTTGATGATAGGTATTCCTTCTGAAATAAGATAGAATTTTAGTTTTGTGTTTCTCTAATTTTTTCATGTATTTATTGGCTATCCATACTTATTCTACGAAGTAACTGTTCATTTCAGTTGCCCACTTTTTAATTGTGTCTTTTCTTTAGGGGAGTCAGTTCTTTGGAGTTCTTTCTGTATTCTAGATATTAGTCTTCTGTCCAAGGAATAGATGGCAGTTTTTTTTCCATTCTGTAGGTTGTCTCTTTACTCCATTGGTTGTTTCCTTCACTGTGTAGAAGCTCTTTAATATAATCCCATTTGTTGATTCTTGATATCTCTTGTACAATTTGGGTTCTGTTAAGAAAGTCCTTGCCTATACCAATGTCTTTAAAAGATTTGCTGTTTTATCTTCCATCATTAGATTGTTTCCATTTTAACATTTAATCTTTTTATTTTAGTTTAGTATGGTCAGAAATATGAGTGTAGATTCAGTCTTCTGCATGTCAATAATCATTTTTCCCAGCATTTGTTTAAGAGACTATCTTTCCTCCAGCATGAGTTTTTGGGCTCTTTGTCAAAGGTCAGGTTTCTGAATGTGCATGGAATTGCTTCTTTATTCTCTATTCTGTCCCATTGATGTATATATCTGGTTTTGTTTTGTTTTGTTGTCAGTGCCATGTTAATTTTTATCACTAGCTTTGTAATGTTACTTGAAGTCTAGAATTGTTATTCCTCCTGCCTGTTCTTGTGCTCAGGTTTGTTTTAGGACTCTTCTGATTCCATACAAATTTTAGGATTATATTCTCTACTCATGTACTAAATGCTGTTAGTATTTTTATTGTGATTATATAACTCTGCATATGTATGGCCATTTTAAATATGTTGGTTTTGCCTATCCAAGAACAGGATGTCTTTCCATTTTCTGAGGTGTTTTTCAACCTCTTCTTAGAGTACTGTAGTTTTCATTGTAAGTAGTTTTTCACTTCCTTGTTTAGGTTATATCCTAGGTACTTAATATTTTCTTGATGCTATGTGAAAGGCATTGTATCCCTAATTTCTTTCTTGGTGAATTTGTTATTGGTGTACAGGAGCACTATAGATTTTTATGTGTTGACTTCGTATCCTGCTATGCTATGGAATGCAGTTATTCTAGGAGTTTTTTTGTATTTTATGGGATCATGTCATTAGCAAATAATGATAATTTGACTTCTTGATTTCCTATACGCATTCCTTTTATTTCTTTCTGTTGCCTGATTACTGTGGCTAATGTTTTGAGACCTGTTGAACAGTAATGGTGATAGTGGATATCCTTGTTTTGTTCCTGACTTTAAAGAGAGAACTTTCAGCTTCTTCCTACTTAATATGATACTGGCCATTGGTTTCTCATCAATGGCTTTTATTAATTGAGATTAAGGTCCTTCTATACTTATTCTTTTAGAGTTTTTATCATGAGTAAATGTTAGTCTTGGTCATTTTCTGTGTCCATTAAAGCAAACTTGTGATTTTTTTCCCTTGCTTCTGTTTATATACTGGATTCATTGATTTGTGTATGTTGAACTATTCCTGCATCCCAGGGATGAATCCTACTTGGTCAATGATGTATGATGTTTTTGATGATTTGTTGCATTCTGATTGCCAGTATCTTGTTGAAAATTTTGCTGCCAGTCACCACTCAGCAGTTTTCCTCCTCCGCACGCTTCATTTCTTAAACTCTCTAAGAAACTTACTCCAAGTTCATCATAATGTTGCAGATTTCACAATTCTGTCAAGACCAAAAGCCATAACGAGTATCACCTTGATTTTGGATCTTGATTAATACATTTTTTTTCAAGCAAAGAGAGCACTGTGATTTCTGCTGAGAACTTTGTACTTTGGCCTGAGGATCATAAACATAAGACCCAAATTTTATCTCTCTTGATGATATTTCTTAATCTGGAATCTGAGCAAGCACAATTGTACAACTCCAGTGAAACAATGTATTGTTCATGAACCATGATTTATAACACACTTTTGGTGGTTTGGGTTTTTTAAGAAAGGGTACCACTATGTAGTTCAGGCTGGCCTTGAACTCAATTTGTAGCCCAGGATAGCCTCAAACTTACAGCAATCCTCCTGTATTAGCCTACTTGGTGCTGGGATTACAGTTGTGCACCACCATGCCCCACCATGCAGCACATTTTAAAACACACCTTTTCTCACCGCTAACTGACTGTATCAAAGTAGGTAAAAGGTCATATACACTGAAGTTCAATAGCCTACTTCTCATATCAAGGATCCCTGCCTTTCTATTGGGTGGCCTTTGGTATTATATTTTCTTCTGTATATTAAAAATGTTTTGACAATTTAACATGAAGCCAATTCTCCCTTCCTGGGACCTGGTGCAAACCATGTGGGACCCAGGAGGAGAACAAGCCAAATTTGTCCTTTCAATGAGTTGGTGGGAGCCATACTGGGCCTAGGAGGAATAACAAGAAGGAGGAGAAGCCAATTCACCCTTCCTGGGACCTGGCACAAACCATATGGTTTCTGGGAGGAGAACAAGCCAAATTTGCCTTCCCTGTGAGTCTGCAGAAGCCGGTGCTGGGTCTGGGAGAACTAACAAGAAGAACAAAAGGCCAATTTGCCCTTCTTTTGAGCCTATCATCATGCAGGCTGGGAGACAAGAACCTACCCCCAAACTCCCATAAGCAAGCTGATTCAGAGGACAGGCTGAGTTGATAGCATCTGAGGTACCAAAACGACTTAATGCTTCTGTTGTTTGGTTGACTTTTCAGGCCTAAAGGCCAGTGATCTGGGTATCTATAGAGAGGATAACAGTGTGCAGTGTAACAAATAAGGGGGATTTTCTTCTGTTTAGATTTTGAGGTCTAGTATTGTTCTCACTATTTTGTTCTGTTTTATTGTTTTGTTGTATTCAATGTTCTGTTTTGATTGATTTCATTATGTTTTGTTTTGTTTGACTTTGTTATGTCTGATGGTTTAGGTGACACTTTTGAAGATAACAAATTAGTTTTATTCTGTTTTTTTTTTTGGTTATATTCCTTTAAAATACACTTTCATTCTTTTGATTGGTTTTACTTGGTTTAGTTTTGCTTGATTTTATTATGTCTGATATTTTGAAGAAAACAAGAGACATGGTGACCATCATTGATACCCTATTATTTTGTTTGAAGTCCTATATTGCTTTCATTGTTGTATTCTGGTTGGCTTTATTCTGTTTTGTTTTATTTGATTTTATTCTCTTTAAAATAAATTTTTTTAAAAATTTAACATGAAAATTAATTCCTTTTGTTATTGTCATTTAGCTTGAGTCTCAACTGGAGAAAAAGGACCAACAATTTAAAGAGCAAGAAAAGACTATGTCCATGTTACAACAAGATATAATGTGTAAACAGCATCATCTTGAGTCACTTGATAGACTTTTGACAGAAAGCAAAACGGTAAATTCATCTTTATAAAACTGCTATCTAAAAGCTAATGTTTTAAGTTTTTAATAAAACACCTTAAAATCTACTTAAATCAGTTATTAGTGTATTTTAATGCAAAAATGTTTCTTTACACCCATATATATCTTTTTTCTGCCAATGCCTGTTCTTTCAGGAAATGGAAAAGGAAAATATGAAGAAAGATGAAGCTTTGAAAGCATTACAGAATCAAGTATCTGAAGAAACAATCAAGGCTAGTGTGCTAATGCTTTTTGTCTTTCTCAGTGGAGATTTTATAGCTGTAGCTTTTTCCATATATTGTATGCATAAAAGTCAATTGAGAGTTTACAGCTTCACTTGATCAAGTGAACTTTATTTCTGTTTAGTTATTTGATAAAAATGTCATTTGTAAGTTATTCATTTGATGTATTAAAAAGGTTTTTTAGCCGGGCTTTAGCTCAGTGGCATAAGCACCTGCCTTGCAATTACGCAGTCATGAGTTTGATCCCCAATACCAAAAAAAAATTAAAAAATAAAAATTTTTTTAAAAAGATTTTTTACGCTCAAAAAATGGTTTTTAAACTTTAGCTGTTAGTGAAACTTATTAGCATTGCCAAAGAATTAAGAGGTGCAGGAAGATGAAAGTGAAAGTCATCCAATTTTGCCCTTTTTTGCCAGTTCTTCTATAGGGTTAAACCCTTAACTAGCAGCTAGGATATGGTTTTATGCCTAAAAATAAAAACAAGCAGTAATCTGTGCATGTAATCACTCCCCAAGGTGATTATAAATTGTGTGAATTACAAACATGTACTAATAAAATAAAATGAAATAAAAAAGAATGATAAAATAAAACATGGAGTTTGCTGGGCATGGTGATGCATACCTACAATCCTAGTAGTTAGGAGACTGAGGCAGAAGGGTTGCTGTGAGTTTGAGGCCAGCAAGGGCTACATGGTGAGTTCAAAGCCAGTCTGAGCTATATAATGAGACCCTGTTCCCCACAGAAAATAACAAATAATACCATGGACTTTGTTAGTAAATTAGTTTGTAAATTACTTTGTTAGTAAATTCATTTCTGGCTTCATAGTGCTTATTACCTGGCTAAAATTATTTAACCTGTCTAAACTTTAATTTTATTCCTTTGTATAGCAGGGATAACATTATCTTAACTGTTAAGTGAAACAAGGTAAGTGTTTGGCACATAGTAAGTTATTCAACTCAGTGTAATAACTAATTATTATATAGTAATCCCCCAACACATTATTCATGGTTTCACTTTCTATGGTCAGTTATATGTAGTCAACTGTGGTCCAAAAAAATTAAATAGAAATAGAAAAATCTAAGAAACAGACAATTCTTGATTTTTAAATTGTGTGTCATTTTGAGTGGTGTGAAGAAATCTTGCATTTGTCCCCTTATGTTCCCAGCCAGGATATGAACTATTTTTGTATCAGAGTGTACACTGAGTATATACTGTCTGCCCATAAGTCATTTAGTAGCTATCTAGGCTATCACATTTATTTAAATAATATCTCAGTGCTTATGTTCACATTACCCTTATTTTACTTAATGGCTCAAAGATTAATCGATAGAAGTGTAAAGCATTTTCTTTCAAGGAAAAGGTAAAAAGTTCCTTGATTTACTAAGGAATTAGTGATGGTGGAAGGAACAATTTGTATGCTAAGGTTGCTAATATCAATGATAAAATATCAATGTGTGTTGAATTTTACTGTTGCAACTCAAACTGCAAAAGTTACACATTATGTGGCAAGTGCATAGTTAAGACAGAATGGGAATTAAACTTGTTACATGTATGTATTAATCATTTCGTATGTGGTTCAATATTATCTGTGGTTCTTGAACACCTGTTGTGGATAAGAAGAAACTGTTACATATTTGGTATTTGGTATTTGTCATTTGTGGAGTTAATAGATCCAAATATGCTGCCACCTAATGCTATCATACACGGCTTGAATATAAAAGACCTTTTTTTTAAAAAAAGTTGTTTATTTTTTGCCTAGTATTGAATTTTTTTTACTTTGTATCTTGCACATTTATTGAATTGTTTTGTCCGTACTAACAGATTTTTATTAAGCTTATTGGTACAGTTTGATATTTATAATGATCACATTCATCATAAGGAATTTGTAACTGTACATAATATATTTTAGTTCCTCTTTTTTTCTCTGTTCTCCTCCCCTTTTCAACCCTTCTTCCCTCCTTATTTACAAAACTTTGTTTCCATTTTATCCTTTTTTTCTCATTTTTTTCTTTTCCATTCCCCCTCACAATTACCCTTTCCCTCTGAACAATTACTTCCTATTTCACAATATCAGTTATACATTTTGGTTCTTATTTACATTTCCAGTTTCTTACACCAGAGAGTTTATGTAGTATTTAAACATATATGATGAATTTCACTTAAAAGTATGGTCTCAAGGTCCTTCCATTTAGCTATAAATGTTTCAAATTTATCCTTCCTTATAGCTGAAAGTCTCCATTGTATAAAAAAAAACCACATCTCTTATTCATTCATTGATTGATGGGCATTTGTCTTTTTGAAACAGGGTCTTGCTATGCAGTTCAGGCTGGCCTTGAGTTCACTTTGTAGCCCAGGCTGGTCTCAGACTCGCAAATATCCTCCTGCCTCATCCTCCTGAGTGCTGAGATTACAGGCGTGTGCCATATGCCTGGCTGGTTGATTGACATTTGTTGTTTCCAGACTTTGGTTATTACAAACTGTGCTGCTATAAACATGAGTATGCATATATCACTGTGGTATGATGCTTTTAATTCTTTTGGAATAATGAAAGCGAAACGTATCTACATTGAAAATGGCAGTACTCTGAAAAAAGGAAATTGAAGAGGTTATCAGGAAATGGAAAGATATCCCTTGCTCATGGATAGGAAGAACCAACATCATATAAAAAGGTCATACTTCCAGAATTGTTATGCAGATGTAATGCAATCCTAATCAAAATACCATTAGTGGGCTGGGGATTTAGCTCAGTGGCATAAGCACCTGCCTTGCAAGCAGGCAGTCGTGAGTTCGATCCCTGGTACCGATAAAAAAAAAAAGAAAAAGACAAAAAAAAATACCATTAGCGTACCTCACAGAACTAGAGAAATTAGTAAATAAAATCCTAAAATTTATTTGGAACCAAAAGAGACCTAGAATAACAAAAAACAATTCAAGGCAACAAAGGCAGTGTAAGGGGCATCAAAACCTCTGACATGAAATTATACTACAGAGCTACTGTGATAAAAACAATATGGTACTGGTGAAAAAAAGACCTGAGGATCAGTGGAACAAGTTAGAAAGAGGCAAAAACAAGTTCAAAACACTCAACCATGTTATCTTTGACAAAGGTTCAAACATGTTTACTGGAAGAAAAGAAAGCCTCTTTAATGAATGGTGCTGGAAAAACTGGCTTTCCACATGCTGCAAACTAAAGATAGATTCATGTGCATCACCATGCACTGAACTGGAATCAAAATGGATCAGAGATCTAAATATTAAAACAGAAACACTAGTATTGGATTTAATCCATTTGTGACTGTATATGCCCATGTAAATATAATGGTAGGTTTATTGTAACTGTTACTATAGTATTTACCTACATCAGTTTATTTCCTCATGTAGGAATAAGCTCAAAATTCACTAGTACTAAAAAAATTATTAGTATACAAAGGTTCTAGGCATGAAATAGCTCTAGAATTCTATTCTCTGTTTTTGTTTTTGGCTCCCTCATTCTCAATGAAGAAACTATTTTCTCAAAAGAATATTTTCTGTAATAGCATTTTATATCTTAAGTAGGACTGCATATTTTATCTTTGAAGCAATGATCTAACAGTGCAAGATGTGTCAAGCATACAATAAGAAACTGAGTTTTTCCCTTTGTTGTCTTGCTTAGGTTAGACAACTAGATTCAGCATTAGAAATTTGTAAGGAAGAACTTGCCTTGCATTTGAACCAGTTGGAAGGTAATAAGGAAAAGTTTGAAAAACAACTCAAGAAGAAATCTGAAGAGGTAAATTAGTATTTCCTTTATATGTTGCAAATTTTCCAAGTGATTTCTTTTTGAGCTATTATTTTCCAGTTACTTTAAAAATGTATCTTTTTGTAAAACTAGGTGTTATGATACATGCCTGTAATCTCAGCACTCAGAAAGCTAGGCAGGACAAGTGTCATAATTTGAAGGCCAACGTGAACTACAGGGCAAACCTCTGTCTCAAAAAAACCAAAAGAATACAAATTAAAAATGACCATTCTTTTTGGGGTGAGATTCCAGATACTAGATTAAAGGTCTTCCATTTTATTTTTTTGTAACAGAATCTCACTGTGTATTTCAGGCTGGCCTTGAACTCACTATGTAATCCAGGCTGGCCTTGAACCTTGTGATCCTCTTGACTCAGCCTCCTGAGTACTAAGATTATAGATTTGTATCACCATTCCCAGGTAAAGGCCATTCTTGAATCATGTTATTATCTCTGTGTCCCCAATATGTAGCGCTTTACTTTCAACATAACAGACACTGTTTTATAAAACAGATTGTTCTAGTGAAAGAAATTATTTTAGTGAAAAATTATTTTATTTTTTGTTAGATTTATAATGTAGATATGTTAACCCTAGCTACATTTATTTTTAGAAATGGTCCTCAATGAAGATTAATAAAGATTAACTTCAATTTATCAGAAAAATCCAGGCAGATAAACAGAAATTCTTATATAAATATTTTCCATGGAAAGAATTGCATATAGAAGATTAGATACATAAATAATAGATGAATGGAGAAGCCAAATAGTACACTAAGGCAATTCAGAGACTGGCATAAGCAGGAGACTGCTATCATCTTTAGAGTTGGAGGAATATGAGGGAGAGATGATATGACTGCATCTAGAAGTAAGCTGCTTCGCTGGAGCTAGAGCCAAAGAAAAAAGATCTGGATAGCAAGAACTGGAGCCATGGAGGAAGAGAACTGAAGGCACTGGCCAGTCACATCAGCCAAACCTAGAAATAATCTAGAGGGTAGGGGCTACTAAGGAATACTATTTCCCACAATATATAAGGCAGAGCAGGGAAAAGGCAAGAATATATCGAAAAGCAAATACTAGCTGATCAGCACTACAGAGTTAATAAAGACATCATGTAATAATATAACCTTAAAGGTTAAGAATATTGTAATTTCTTATAGAGAAACTTTTTATTTTTATTTTTTTTATAAATTACTTTATTTGTTAATATTAAGAAAAGGTAAAACAAATTTTCACAACAAACTAATGAAAAAGTAACAATTGTTGGTAAATTACACAACATTATCTTTAGTCACTCAAGTACAAAATATGGGCATAAAAATCTCTACAATCAATGTTAGCACAACCTTTCCTGTTCAGTGAACTAAGTGACACTAATGGTATAACTAACTTGCATTTTTTTTCTTTTCCCTTCTATCCTTTCTCTTTTCCCCTATCTTAGTTTCTTCTTTTTATTGAACAGTTTCCTTCCATTTCACAGTGACTATTGTATATTTTGAACCTTATGGTTGCACATATGTCACTGTGGTGTGATGTTTTTCAATCCTTCTGGGAAGATACACAGAAGGGGAATACCTCGGTTGAATGGGACCTCTAATCCTAATTTTTTGAGGAATCTCCACACTGATTTCCACAGTGTTTGTACTAGTCTACTCTCTAACCAACAGTTGTAAAGGGTTTCCTTTTCCCTACAGATCCAGGAACATTTTTTATTGGTTGATATTTTTTTAAAAAATTAAATAATTTTTTAATGAATAAGGGAGAGGATGAGATAAAAGGGGGCATAACAACATAACAATACAGGTTAAAGCTTAACACTTTCAGCAACCTAGTGCTTCACCATCAAATAACCCGACTTAATAGTAGTTACCATAGTGTCTTTTTCTTTGAAATATTTGAATATAACTTCATATGCTATAGCATCAAACATATCAAGACTGTGTAACACCATTCAAGTGGATGAAAGCATTGTAGAGTATTTAGAACCAGCTAACAGAAAAAATGATCAATGGTTTCAATATTATCTCTTTGCCTATAACAATTTTTGTTTATACTACCACATATGATAAAATCCAGCAAGTTACAACATGATAAAATCAATGGAGACAGAAGAAGCATAGTTTGGTGCGGCTTTAAGACAAGATATTATTAAATCGGCACTAGCTGTTATTATGTCTTATTTTCTTCAAAGTAGCTCTTCATTGCATCACCGGCCATAATATCAAACAGCCCAGAATAAAGCCATTCCAATTAATGAGTGAAAATTTTATAAGGCTTCAAGGCCATATAATGGGGAATCATGGTTATCACGTACTTTTATATATTTGATTTATTTCCTACACTAGGGAAACTATTCGGAGTTCACAGATGCGAGTTTGATTTAGTTCACTTATGAGTATGGTTTCAAGCTGCGCCCATTTATTGATAAATACCTCAGTGTGATCCTTCTTTATAGCTGAGTAGTATTCCATTGTATAGAAGTACCACAGCTTTTTTATCCATTCCTCAGTTGATGGACATTTGGGTTGTTTCCATGATCTGGCAATTACAAATTGTGCTGCTATAAACATAGGTGCGCATATATCACTTTGGTATGATGCTTTCAGTTTTTCTGGGAAGATGCCTAGTAGTGGAATAGCTGGAACAAATGGGACTTCCAATCCCAGCTTTTTGAGAAATCTCCAGACTGACCTCCACAAAGGTTGTACCAGTCTACACTGCCACCAACAGTGTAGGAGAGTTCCTTTTTCCCCACAGCCTCTCCAGCACTTGTTGTTGTTGGTCTTCTTGATCCTGGCCATCCTTTCAGGAGTGAGATGGAATCTCAGTGTGGTTTTAATTTGCATTTCCCTAATAACCAATGATGGTGAACATTTTTTCATGTATTTATTTGCCGTTTGTATTTCTTTCTCTGAGAAGTGTGTATTCATCTCAGATGCCCATTTTTGGACTGGGTCTTTGAATTTTGGGGATCTGATTTTTTTTTAATTCTTTATATATTTTAGACAAAAGTCCTTTGTCTGAGGGGGAGTTCACTAAGATCTTTTCCCAATTTGTGGGTTTTCTTTTCACTATGCTAGAGATTTTTTTTGACTTACAGAAACTTTTTAATAAGAGGTAGTCCCAGTTATTGATTCTGGGAAGTATTTCCCGTGCAGTTTGAGTCCTGTTCGTGAATTCTCTACTTACCCCTATGTCTTCAAGGTTTCTACCTAATTTGTCTTCCAATAGATTTAGTGTTTCTGTTTTAATATTCAGATCTTTAATCCATTTAGATTTTAATTTAGTACATGGTGGTAGGCTTGGGTCAAGTTTTACTTTTCGGCAAATGGAGAGCCAGTTTTTCCAACACCATTTATTAAAAAGACTGTCGTTCTTCCAGTGAACCTGCTTGGCTCCTTTATCGAAGACAAGGTGGTTGAGTGTATTTGTAGTTGTGGTTGTATCTTCTAATCCATTCCATTGATCCTCTGCTCTGTTTTGATTCCAGTACCATGTTGATTTTACTACTGTTGCTTTGTAATATAACTTCAAGTCAGGGATTGTGATGCCTCCTGCCTTGCCTTTGTTGCTTAAAATTGCCTTCGATATTCTAGGTCTCTTCTGGTTCCAGATGAACCTTAGGAGTGATTTCATAGAGAAACTTTTTAATGCTGGTTAATATAATTAACATCTTGTAACAGTGGATTTGTGAGGTTTTCATCATTTATAGCTAAGTTTTAGAACTTAAGATTTGTATGGTCATTTTTTCTCTCTGCTCCATCCATGAAGGTTTGTTTTGTGAAGCAAAACTTCACATTTCTTAAAGGTTGGAAGAGAGGGGGAAAGCTGTGTAGTTTGGGTAAAGTAAAAGTAGGAAAAAGGGAGGGAAAAAATTTTTAAAATACACCCTACAGCACAAGGTGGAGTACTATGAAGAGACATGATAGCCCCAGGAAGGTTTTTATTAACATCTATTTCTACTCTAATAATATATTGAAATTAAATCTGCAAAACTGTGAATATTTTGACTTTTTGAAATACTAATATCATTTTCACAGTGATCTTTGAAGTAATACAAAAACACATTGTTTTATATTTATTTTACTGGTTTCACTCCAAATTCAGCATACGTAGACTTGGCAGAGATGGAATCTGGAGGTTAGGCAGCATTTTTGCTAAGAGTTTGTTTGCATCCTTAGAAATAACATTAGAGACTAGAACAGATAACAGATATTTACATACAAATAAACTCCCAAAATAAAGTTCAACCTGGGTTAGAAATCAGAAGTGTTAGGTACGTATGACTAGACCTGGTCATTGGTAAATGAAAAAGATTACGAACTCATTTCTTGTTGCTGAATTATTTGTTCAAACACACATGTACTTAACAGGTCATCTGTCACTTTTCTAAATTGCTCAGGCCTAGCCTCCAGTTTGTAATCCTCTTGTCTCAAGTCTCCAGATCAGTAATCCCAGCTACTTTGGAGACTGAGACAAGAGGATTACAAACTGGAGGCCAGGCCTGAGCAATTTAGAAACCCAGTCTCAAAAAAAAAGGTAGCACAAAACCCTAGGTTCAGTTCACAGTACATCAAAGGAAAAGGAAAAGAAAAAACACGGAGAAGAATCTAAGTACTATTTATGATTTATATTTGGCTTGTGTTTAGAGCAAAGCATAGATCAGATCTTGTAAGTGCACTAACCCTGGCTTCTATTTTATTTTTAAGCAGCAGTGGTAAGAATAGGTTGGATATACATTAATACTAAATAAAGTTTAACTTAAAGTAGATTTTATAATCTAAATGTACTTTCTTACTGACTTTACTAATAAAATGATCCTCTGGAAAAATTTTATTGTCTGAATATTTTAATACTTTATTAGAGGATATAATATAAAAACAGTTCACCCTATACATATACTTTTTTAAAATTTTTATTTTGCATATATATACTTTTTTCAGTGCTAGTGATTGAACCTAGGGCCTTGTGCATGCTAGACAAGTGCTGTATCACTTAGCTATATCCCTATCCCTTATACTTACTTTTAAAGTAAATCTAGGTACAAGTGAAAAGACAGCACAATGTAAGAGGAATTAATATTCATGAGATGACTAACATTAGAAGCTCTGATATATGTAATTGAAATTTTTCTAATGCATAGGTTACTGAATAAAATTTTGTTGTTATGCAGTATGACTTTCTTGATGTTTTGGTTAGGTCTTACTAGGTTTTTTTTTCTTTTGTTTTGTCATTTTTAAGTATTTTGTCCATTTTCTTTCTAAATAGGAAAGTAGAAGATATTCCAGTAAAGAAAAGTTAATACTTAGATCTTTCTTGCAGGAAAGTCAGTTCTAAATAAAATAAAGCACTGCAGAAGTATGGCCTATAATTTTGTTAGGATCTAACATAGGAACCAAAATAAGTTATACTAATATATTTTTATACTAAATCATTGTAACATAAAACAAATTAGCATAAAAAGAAATAGAATTAGAAATTGGCTAGTTGCCTGTGACATTTGGATTATCCCTGGTTTACAACATCATCATATAATGAAGTTTGAAATGTTTTGTTCTGTTTTTTGAGACAGGGTCTCATTTTGTAATACAGTCTGGCCTTGAACTCATTATGTAATCCAGGCTGGCCTCAAATTTACGCAGTCTTCCTGCCTCAGCCTCCCAAGTGCTGAGTTTATAGGTGTATACTACCATGCCCGGCTAGATATCTAAAATCGTGAGAGTCTGTCATCCTGAGCAAAGACTGTTTGCCCCCAAACCAGGCAAGATAGCTTGTACCTATAATCTCAGCACTCTTGGAAGCTGAAGCAGAAAGATTGCAAGTGTAAGCCCACCCTGGGAAATTTAGCTACTTAATAAGACTCTGTCTCCAAATAAAAAATAAAAAAGACTAAAGGTATAAATTAGTATGATTCTCTTCTGGGTTTTGTTTTGTTTTTGAGACATTATCACTTTGTAGTTCATGCTTCCTTGAACTCTCTAGTCCAGGCTGGCCTCAAACTCACTGTGATCCTCCTGCCTCACCTCCTGAGTGCTAGGATTACAGGAGTCTCCTTTGTTTTGTATAAGGAATTTAAAATTTCTTTCTTGTGGAATAATATATATTAAAAAGAATATTTGCTATAAAGAAATGGCTTTGTTTCCATTTATTAAAAAAGACATATCTATAACCTAGTCTATAATACTTTATAGTTATTTTTTCTTTTTCATGTGTATTTTTTATATTAATGACTTTTTTTTCCCCCGAGCTGCATGAAATCCAAATTAATGACTTTTTTTTAAAGCTTTAGTTTGTAAACTTTTATGCTGGCAAATGCTCTCAAGCATGATTTTAAGTGAATTTTTTTTTTTTTTTTTAGTCTTTTTGAGACAGAATCTCATTATGCAGTTCAGGCTGATCTTGAACTCACTTTGTAGCCCAGGCTAGTTTCAAACCTGGTACGATTCTCCTGCCTCAGCCTCCTGAGTGCTGGGATTATAGGCATGCACCACCATGCCCAGCTGAATGCATCATAGTTAACCAGAAGGACATATCATTTATTAAAACTTCATTTTTGGAAGGAGGTAAAATATTACAGAATGTATTTTAAATTGTTCTGGATTATTTTTTCTACTTTAAAAGTGATTTGTTGGATTAGTAGGTTAAAAGACATGTTAGTCAACTTTCTCATTGCTGAGACATAATACTGGACATCCACAATTTAAAGGGAAAGAAGTTTAACTTGGCTCACAGTTCCAGGACATTCAGTCTGTGGTTGCCTGGCTCTGAAACAGAAACATCTTGGCAGAAGGGCGTGGCAGAGCAAAGGTGCTTAGTCCAGGAGAGCAAGGAGGGTAGGGGGATAGCGCCCAAAAGGAATGGCAAGGAACCAGGTTTAGATCTCAAGGTAATGTTCTTCTCAGGCACACCCAAAAGTGTGCTTTACTAATCTGCTGTTTCCTAGTCCAGTTAAGTTGATCAACAGTGATTTATAGTCACAGACATTTTCCCCCTCTTAAATAGGTGTTCCTAAATAATTTTTTTTTTTGTTGTTCCTAAATAATTTTAAAGATATCTTTTAAAGCAATTTTGGAGACCAGCATATTGAAGTCCAAAATATTTGAAGAATAAGTGAAATTTCTTAGTTGATATTGTCATTCCTTTATGTGATTTTTGGAGCATGAATATTCTGGATGGCTCTGCCAGGACATTATTTTATAAACAGCAATAATATCAACAACAAATATATATTAATATTTAAGTAATAGTTTCATGGTGGTAGTTTATTATCAGTTGGGGGAAAAATACAACAGCTAAAAATGTAAAGAAATCTGTGTTTATCTTTGTCTGCCCTATTTTTGAGAGGGGTCACATAGAACATGTTCCTTCGCATAGAAATGGAACATGATAAAAACTGGGTATGGAGCTGCATGTGTATGTCTGTAATCCTAGCACTAGGGGGCTGAGGCAGAAGCATTGCCATGAGTTCAAGGCCAGCCTGGGCTACATAAGGAGTTCAAGGCCAACCTGATCTAAAAAACAACAACAAACAAACAAACAAAAAAGAAAGAAAGAAAAAGAAATGGAATGTGAAGACACATGCAGTATTTCACATTAGAGAAGCCTGTTTGTTGTTGTTATCATTGTTGTTATGTTTTGTTTTTTTGTTTTCCTTGACTTTGCTTTGCTGTTTTGAGACAGGGCCTTACTATGTTGCCCTTTAACAGGGCTGACCTTGAATTCACAGTAATCCTCTTGCCTCAGCTTGCCCACAAGCACTGGAATTACAGGTGTGTGCCAATGTACTCAGCTGAAAACCTGTTTATGACTCCATAGTTTAGGGTTGTTTTTTGGGTTTTTTTTGTTTTGTTTTGTTTTTTTGTCTTTTTTGAGACAGGGTCTCGCTATGCAGTTCAGGCTGGCCTTGAGCTCACTTTGTAGCGCAAGCTGGTCTTGAACTTGAAATGATCCTCTCACCTCAGCCTCCCGAGTGCTGGGATTACAGGTGTGAGCCACCATGCCCAGCAGTTTAGGATTTTACTAGGAGCTGGTCACATAGGAATGATGGCCAACTTTTAGTATCCAAATTGCATAGTCCCAGAAAAAAATACGATGCAGCAATTCAAAACAGTCTCGTCACAAACACCACCCAAGAGCCAACCCTGTAAGTGTCCCTTGTAGTAACAAACTTATACATCAGAAAAAGGAGTACTGCCCTTCGAGTGACTAACCATACTATAGCCTGTAACAGATACATAACATGACAAGTGGAGATAATCTAATTGGAAGACAGCTTTGACATTATAGTGCTTTTTAAATTTTGAAACATTTCATTGAGACATATATACATAATATATGTTTGTTAGGTATATTGTTTGCAGAAAGAACTGAAGATTAAGAGTCACAGTCTTCAAGAGACCACGGAGCAAAATGTTATTCTGCAGCACACTCTTCAGCAACAGCAGCAAATGTTACAACAAGAAACAATTCGCAATGGAGAGCTAGAAGATACTCAGACTAAACTTGAAAAACAGGTATACATTGACCATAACCATTTTTATTTGTATGAAATATAAATGTTTAAAGTCATTAGCATAGTTGTATAAATTATTGCTTAAGCTCAAACATTTTGCATTATGAGGAATATTTCATATTAATATTATAAAAATAAAGTTCTATTCTTGTGTAATCTGAACCTGAATCTCTAATGCTGTAGTCATTTGTCATTCTACCCAGTTGAGTTATAGTTTAGACTTCTTTACTCTTTTTTTTCTTGAATTCTTGAAGTGTAACACCTAACTGAATCATTACCCTTTCTAATATCTACGGTTTGGATCAGTGCATGATGTCCTCCTATTTCCTAAACAAATAACAAATAATGCAATAAAAGAAAAATCCCAAATGAAAATTCTACTTAGTTCTGAAAATAAGTTACGAGTTCTGAAAATAAGTTATAGAATATAGTTCAGAGGAAAAACACTTGCCTAGCATATATGTAGCCCTAGATTCAATTCTCAGCACTGCAATAATAATAATAATGATAATAATGACAAAATAAATAAAATAACTTACTACTTCAGTGAAAGAATCTTACAAAATTTTATCCTAAAACCTAGTGATTTTTTTGTTTTCATTACCAAATTTATCTGAATTCTTTGCCAGGGTATTTTGTTTTTGTTTTTCTTTCTTCAAAAGAAATAAAATTTATAGAAATATATGAAATAGAGCCAGGGATTTAGCTTAGTGATGTAAGAACCTGCCTGGCAAGCGCAAGGTCATGAGTTTGATCTCTAGTACAAAAAAAAAAAGAAGATATGAATTGTTAAATTTACACATTTTTCAGTGTGATCTTACAGTTTTCCTTTTTGTCAATTGGAAATGATGTTTCATTATTCTGACTTCATCCTTAGCCTCCGTTGTGTTTGGAATGTCACCACCACAACTGATGTACAAATTTAATCCTTATGATAAAGTAATAAGTGGGACTAAGTGGAACTTTTTTTTTTTTTTTTTTTTTTTTTTTGTGGTACCTGGGATTGAACTCAAACAACCTTGTACTTGTCAGGAAGGTACTTATGCCGCTGAGCTAAATCCACAGCCCCTAAGTGGAACTTTTAAAAGGTGATGGAGTCATAAGAACTTTGCCCTCATGAATGATTTATTTTTAAAGTGAGTCTCTTTAAAAAGCTGATTTTTCCCTTTTTCTTCTAAGGGGTCATCTTGCCATGTGATGCCCTAAGATACCTCACGATAGTTCAGATTGCCCACCAGAAAGAAGGACTTCATCCTGACTTTGGATTTCCCAATGTCCAAGCCACTAGTAGAATAAACCTTTATTTGTTTGTTTGCTTTGGTACTGAGAATCAAACTCATGACCTTGCAGTTACCAGGCAGGCACTTGTGTCCCTGAGCCTTAAACCTTTATTCTTTGTAAATTATCCAATGTGTGGTATTCAGTTACAGCAACAGAAAATTTCCAAGATAGCCTCTGAGTGAAACTAAAGAATCTCCTTTCAATACATTCAAACATATCAAGCAAATATTCTGTATTTTTAGATCCTCTTGTGATTTTCCATTCTTTTGTTAATGTCTAGACTTGCTTTTTATGCTTACTGTACAACTTCACCCTGAAATATTTCTTCGTATCAATGTTTCACTCCCACCACCTAAATCCATTATCATTGTGTCTGATTTTTGCAGATTATAATTCTTATTTCCACTTAGGTAGTTTTCATTTCCATAGTGATTTTATAGTTTTCTTCTCTTGGGGTAATAGTTTTCCTTAGCTCTAACAGTTCATTTGGATTTTGTTGTTGTTTTTATTTCTTGAAGATCTTTAAGTGATTTTCTGCTCTTTAACTTCTTTAATGATCTACAGAAGTTTACACTTAAAATTTCTGTTTATATTCTCTTCTTGCTTTTCATTTATATTCTACTATGAATAGGGATTATTTCAGATTATTGCTTACCTTTAAATTCCTTTTATTTATATTTGTGCTATTTAATCAAGAATAGAAGGCAAAGATTTTTTATTTCCTTTTCCTTTTTACCAGTGTATTGGTTTTGTTTGTTTAGGTGGATCAAACTCAGTTCTCATGTGTGTTCAGCAAATGATCTGACGTAGAGTCACATCCATCAGCCTTTGTTTACCTTCCTTTATTTTCTTTTGTGGTTACTGGGATCAAATATAGGGTCTTTTTACATATTAGGCCAACATTCTACTTCTAAGTTGTATCCCCCACCCCTGAGTACTATGCTCTTAATACTATGTATTTTTTGAATTTGAGTTGGAGGGCAGATAATAATAGTTTTTAATCTATATTTCTTCAAAAAGGGATTTTAGAAGATTGGGGGTGGGATATTACAGTCAAATGTAGAGATTAACTTTGAGACCACAGTCATGTAAACATTCACTGAAAACATTAACTGAGATTATCTAGGGATAGAGGGTAAAATGAGAGAGAAGAAGATTGATTTGGATAGATCCCTGAGTGATGCTATAAATGATGCTGAGCTATACCCTAACATTCCTTTGATGAAGAAAGGAATGACAGTTGATTTAACAAACTACTGAAATCTATGTCAAGTAAAATGAGAATTGGAAAAATTCTGTTGATGAATTAACAATTTAGAAGCTACAAGAGATTTAATCACAGTTCATTTGGAATAACCAGTTTGCCATGAGTTGAAGAATATGTGACAAGTTAGAGAATGATACAGCATAGGAACTTTGAGAAAATTGAGCTACAACAGGTTTGAAACAAAGGGTGGTAGATCAAGGGAGGTAGGGGTATAAGGAAACTTTTTTTACAGTGGGGGAGGTCTTTTTTAAATAATAATAAAGAGATAATGAAAATACAGGAAAGAAAAAAGATAGTCAATAGTACGAAGTTCCTCAGAAAATAGGTAGGAATCGAATATAGACTACTTATGAAAAATTTGACTTACACAGGCAGAAGAATACCACCTTTATTGTAGCACAACAGGAGAAGGGATAGGAACAAATGAAAGTTGTAAAGTTTGAGTTCAGGTGAGAATCTAGGAAAACTTCCATGAAGAACTATGTTTTTTTTTTTTTACCGCCCCCCCCCCCAGAGGGAGAAAGTTTTTTGTTTGTTTGGTTTTGGTTTTTAGTTTTTTGAGACAAGGTCTTACTCTGCTGTCCAAGCTGACCTTGAATTCACTATGTAGCCTGTGCTGCCTTCAAACTGGATTACAGGCATGTGCTAGCATGCCTGGCTTACTAGAAATTTTATAGTAAGCTCTGAAACTAAATGATATATGATAGGCCACATATTTATAATTTTTTTCTTGGAAATAATGTTTAGCTGTGATTGCTTTTAAAATACTAAATAAAAACTACTTTTCAAGGTATCAAAGCTGGAACAAGAACTTCAAAAACAAAGAGAAAGTTCAGCTGAAAAGTTGAGAAAGATGGAGGAAAAATGTGAAGCAGCTATACATGATGCTGACTTGAAAAGGCAAAAAATTATTGAACTTACTGGTACTTCCAGGTAAGACATAAATACATTAGTTTTATTTACTTCCCAATTTTTTATCAGTAGTATTTGAGTTTCAAAATTACATATGTCCTCTGAAACATTTGCCTGAGAAATTAGTGTTTTCATAATGTGTTCCTATACCATTTTGTTTTTATTTTCTTCATATCTCTCATGCCTTTTTCTATTTTAGCATAATACTTTACCATTTCTACTGTATTCTGAGTTCATTAAGGCCTGGATCATATCTGGTTTATTTTAAGGTTGTCCACAACAATTAGCACAATTAGCATAGGTTCTTATACCACATAGGCATTTTGGCAACTGTTGGTAATTAAACTGTGAATGACATTCAAAATTGCATGCAAAATTGTCCTCACAGAGAAGGAACTTTAAGGGGATGTAATTTTATGTGCACAGGAGTAACTTGATAAAACAGTGGTTTGCAGTATTGACAAGACATTAAAATTACTGTGTATTATACAAAAAATCCTGATGCTTGGGTCCTACCTTTGCTTGTAAAGATTCTGATATAATTTGACTGGGCTGGGCCCAGACATCAATATATAATTGATTTGCAAAGGAACTTATGAACAGTGACTAGCTTCCCCAGATCTCTTCTACTTTGTCAACAAGAAATAATATAATCAATAATGCATTCATAATTAGTCCACCTTTCTACCAATAGGAGCCAATAGCAACCTTATGTACTGAAATTATAATCATATATCCCAGACTTCGTTTCCTCCATTGACTAGGATTAAAATAGGACCTTTGTGCTTAGAGTAGCAATTTGCATCCCTTAAATCCTACCCTCTCAACAGGACCAAGATAATATTTCAAGTTTATAGCTAAGGCCATAGCTCTTCAGGCCTTCTTCCTGTTGACAGGAATCTATGCACTAACATTGCCTTACCACTTATGTCTACTAGTTCATGAAGTCCATGAAGCTAATCACATTTTAACTTTATCCTTGTCATTCATGGACTCCAGGTTAAAACCCCCTTGAGCAAATTCAAATTTAAGTTACATATCATACTTGCATACAAATATTTATTTATTTGTTGTGCTGGGATTTGAACTCAGGACCTCATGGTCTCTAACACATACTGTCCTGCTGAGCTACACCCTAACCCCTTTATATTTAGGAAAGACTTCTACTTCCAAACCCAAATTAGAAAACTTTTTTTTTTTTTTTTTGGTACAGGTATCGAACTCATGACCTCACGCTTGCCAAGCAGGTGCTTATGCCGCCAAGCTAGATCCACAGCCTCCAAATTAGGAAACTTTGAAGGCCAAAAAAAAAAAAAAAAAAAACAACCTACATGTTAGCACAAAGGAACATAAACACTGCCTACCATTAAAAACAACATTAAAGGGAGCTGGGGATTTAGCTCAACGGCATAAGTGCCTGCCTTGCAAGTGTGTGGTCGTGAGTTCAATCCCTGGTACTGATAAAAATGAAAAAGAAAAAAAAAACAACATGAAAAATTACTGTTTTAGTGAATACCATTTTGGAATTACCAGTAAAGGGATTTAAAACTGCCTCTCACTGTGTATATCTGTAGATAGTGGAGCTTTTATATTGAAATAAACTCATGATTAACTGAGAGTCGGTAAATTTGGTCTTTTCACTGTTGATATCTAGTTACATTGCCTCACACAAATTCACCTAACTTTCCAATTTCCTCTTCTGTAACATAGGAGCTGTACAATATAGGAAATTCTAGTTCTTCCCTTTTGTGTTTTAATATGGCGTCTTGCTGTGTAATGCAGGCTAGCTTTGAAATCACTATGCAGCCCAGATTGGTCTCAAACACATGATCCTTTTGCTTCAGCCTCCCAAATGCTGTGATTATAGACATGCCCCATCAAGCCCACTTTCTAATTCCTTTTAAAGTTAAAATAGATAATACTAATAATATAGTTTTAGGTAAAAAGGACTGTCTTGGCTCCCCTTTTTATAAAAATTTATAATGAATAATTTGATTGTTTGGCTTCTTTATTGTCTGTTTCAGATCATAGAAATTCCAGATGAAAGAGGTGCTTATTCTTGCAAAGTTTTATAAAGTTACATGTAGTTAGACTGAAGAGAATGCTAGACTTGTTAAATATTACTAGGTAGTACATTTGTGTTTAGTGGAATGTAATGTGCAAAGAAATACTACTCTTTTAGTTGGAGAGTTTTTAAAAATGTTGTGGGGATTTAAGATTCTGACTAGAAGATGGTAGGGTGGCACACACCTGTAATCCCAGCACTCGGGAAGCTGAGGCAAGAGAATTGCTTCAAGTTCAAGGTCAGTTTTGGCTACATAGTGAGTGCAAAGGTAGCCTGAACTACATAGTGAGACCCTGTCTCAAAACAAAAAAAAAAAGATTCTGATTAGACATTTTGCTGATATTTATCTTATGTAACTTTCAGACTTCATTTAGAGACAAATCTGATGGTTTTTAAGTTTTTAAATTACCTGTTCTATTATTTGTTTTTAATTAGGCAAATAAAACTGGAGATGAATCATTATAAAGAAGAACTGTCTAAAATGGAAAAAGAAGTAATGCATCTTAAACGAGATGGAGAAAGTAAAGCGATGCATCTCTCTCAGTTAGATATGATCTTAGATCACACAAAGACAGAACTAGAAAAAAAAACAAGTGCTGGTAAGCAGTAGATATCTGAGTATTGTTGCCTGCATATTTGTATTTAAGAAGTAGAAGAAGCTGGGTGTGGTGGAGCACACCTGTAACCCCAGCACTTAGGAGGCTGAGGCAGGAAGGATCTGTTGCAAGAACAAGACCAGTTTGGCTACAAAGTGAGCTCAAGTCCAACCTGAACTGCATAGCAAGACCCTGTCTCAGAAAGACAAAAAAAAAAAAAAAAAAAAAAAAAAAATTAGAATAAGATGAAAATTTGAGATGATATGGCTAGAAGAGACAAAGAATAGTCAGTATTTTGCATCTTATAGATAAATAACATTCAATATTCTTATAGTTAATTTTTACAAAATTCTTAATAATAGATGTCTAAAGTTTTTCCTCCTCATCATAGTGAAGGACTTAGAGAAGTTACAGCAGCACTCAGCAAATGAGCTAACAGAAACCCTGCAGAGACGAGAGGCCCTGGAGAGTGAGCTGCAAAATGCTCATAGGGAGCTGAAAAGTACTTTAAGACAGCTGCAGGAATTGAGAGATGTGCTACAGAAGGCCCAATTATCCTTGGAGGAAAAATACACAACTATAAAGGATCTTACAGCTGAACTTCGGTGAGTTAAGTAATAAGAAAAGATGTCACAATTGTAGGTATCTCCTCTATTACTCTGAGTCCTTGGATAATACAGTAAAATTTGCTATTGAATTCTAGATGTAAAAACTCTGGCTCTGGCTTAACCTGGTCAGTTTCATCTAAATGATGAACAGCTGTTGCTATTGATCATTAGTATTTCAGTCCTTTAGTCTTTGAACCACTTTACACATACCTCATGGAAATAAAGAGAAAAAAATGGCTAATAGCAAAATAATATTAATAATATTATTCTTTGTATTAAGCCTTTATTTTATGTCAGAACTATGACTCAGATGTCACATATGTCCCATTTACTTTCTTAAAGCAAAGCTGTCAGAGATGTATTATCAACTTTTTATAGTTGAGAAGACTAAGACTTAAGAAATTAAATAAAATGTTTATAGTAGGTAGGAATAAAAAAGGGAGTTAAAGGTTGGGCAAGATTCACATGCCTGTGATGCTAACACTCTGGGAAGTTGAGGCAGGAGTACTGAAAAAAAAAGGACTAGAGATACAGTTCAGTATGGAGGCCCTAGGTTCAATTCCCAATACTGTACTAAAGAGAGTTAATGTATAGGGTAAATGTAAGTTTGTCCAACTGTGAAATCTGAATTCTTGATTAGCATTGACAATATAACATGCTGTGCAACGTGTATCTGTACTAAATGGAAGTGGAAAAGTAAATCAGAGCCAAATTACTCCCAATAAATCCAGAAAAAGAAAAGAAAATTATAAATCAGATACAAAATACAAGTATAAAATCAAGACTAGGGGGGCTGGGGATTTAGCTCAGTGGCATAAACACCTGCCTTGCAAGCAGGCAGTCGTGAGTTCGATCCCTGGTGCCGATTAAAAATAAATAAATAAAGACTAGGATAAAGAAAAGTAAGATAACTCAAAAACTTAGATGTTACAGCCCAGGATTCAGTGTAGTTCTCCCATCTCTTCTTTGTCTACCAACTAACTTATCCTCAGTGAATTTCATATGACTTTAAACATGGTGTGCAAGACATTTGAACCCATTTTTCCAGCATTAACCTCTTCCTCAAACTCCAGATTCAGTATCCAACTTACTTGTTTTCTCCATTTTTTTTTTTAAGTACTAGGGATGCAACCCAGAGAGTGCCAAACTACTTTTCCAGCACTTTTTATTTTTTATGTTTTGTTTTTTTTTTTTTTTTTTTTGAGAAAACTGTTCTCAAACTTGGAATCCTCCTGTCTTTATCTCTGAAATAGCTAGGATTTCAGGTGTGCAGCAGTTCCACTTGTATATTTTAAAGAGACATCTCAAACATGGTCCAAATACAACTCTTTAATATCCTCATAACCCTGCTCCTCCCCATTTCAGTATCATGCAGTTGCTCAAACTAGAAATCTATACAATTGTTGTTATTATCTTTTTCCATCTAGTTTATTAGTTGTCATGCTAGCTACATTTCCAAAGTAAATTATAAAATCCATTGATTTCCTAGCCTCTTTTCTGTAATTATTATAGCGTAAGACAGCAATATCTTTTACCTTGTTGGTTACGGTTGCTTCCTAACTGGTCTGCTTACATTCTTGACTCCATGTCTCTGCCCACCACAGTCTGGTTTCCACAGAATAAATTTATGATTTAAACAAAAATCATACCACCTTTCTATTTAAACTTTCTAGTGACTTTCAAAGCATTCAAAACAAAATTCAAATTCCTTTGGAAATGAAAATTAGTAGCACAGGGAGGCATCATTTCATACTCCCTAAGATAGCCTTTTTTTTTTTTTTTTTTTTTTTTTTTTTTTTTGTCTTTTTGAAACAGGGTATTGCTATGCACTTCAGGCTGGCCTTGAGCTCACTTTGTAGCCCAGGCTAGTCTGGAACTCGCAAATATCCTCCTGCCTCAGCCTCCCGAGTGCTGGGATTACAGGCATGAGCCACCACGCCTGGCTTCTAAGATAGCCATTTAAAAAAATCATATTTTATAAACATGTAAAGAAATCCTAATTCTCATACACTTCTATGAGAACCTAAAATATGGTAGCCACTGTGGAAAATAGTTTGGCATTCCTAAATACATTAAATAGAATAACCATGTGACCTAAAAATTCTATTAGGTATATATCCAAAAGAATGGAAAATATATGTTGAAACAAAAATTGAACACAGATGTTCATAGCATCTCTATTCACAATAGCCAAAAAAAAAAAAAAAACAAATGTCCATCAACAGATGAATGGATAAATAAAATATGGTACACTTGCATCCTTACTAGCAGTATTATTCAGTTGTAAACAGAAATAAAATACTGATGTGTGATTCACATAGTTAAGAACATTTCGCTAAGTAAAAGAAGCTAGGCACATGTTATATAATTCTATTATATGGAATTTTCAGAACTGGCAAATACGTAAGAGACAGAAATACTGATTGCTCAGGGCTTTGTGGAAGGGATAATGGAAAGTAAATTGCTAATGGGTATATTTCCTTTTGGGTTGATAAGTAAATACTGGAAATATATAGCATTAAGATTTGTTATATTGTACTTAGTGCCACTTATATACTTTAAAATGGCTAAGATGATCAGTTTTGTATGTGTTTTACTCCAGTTAATTAAAAAAAAAAAAAAAAAGCAGAGGTAGTAGCACACACCTGTAATCCCAGCACTATAAGAGGTTGAGGCAGGAGGATTGAAGTTTGAGCCCAGCCTGAGCAACATAGTTACTAAGCAAAACCCTGTCCCACATTTTAGAAAAGGTATGGAAGGGGCTGGGGATATAGCCCAGTGCAAAGGCCCTGGGTTCAGTCCTGAGTGCCACACATGGACACACGTGCATGCAAGCACATAGAACCCAAGCTGGTTATCCTAGAATTCAAGGCCCCATGTGTTCAGGTTCCTATTTCCTTGACTTTATTCCTTATATCATTTTCCTTGCACCTGACCTTTTTATTATACTTAAAATTTACCAAAAACTTTTACATTAAGACTTTTGCTATAGCTGTTTCTTTTGTCTGAAATGATGTTGTTCAGCCAACTTCTTGCCCTTCATGTTAACTCCAGGGAGGCTTCACAGATTATCTCACCCTAAAGAAACCACCCAGTCACTATCCCATCACCATATTTAATGCTTTAAGATAGCATTTAATACTGTATTTTTCTTATTTAGTTGTTTATTATTTATAATCTATCTTTTCTCCCACAGCTATTGGAATGTAAACTCTGTGAGATCAAAGATATTTGTCTTGATTACTGTTAAATCTTTAGCACTTAGAACTCTAGGATATAGGAAACATTCAATAAATATTCACTAAATCAATTTTAAGTAAATGAAGCATGAAAGAAGTAAACAATGAAATCATAAGATCTAACTAGTAAATGAATATTGGAAGCTCAGCTGTTCATGTGTACAGAAATTAGTTTTTTCTTTTCTTTTTTGGTACTAGGAATCAAATTCATAACCTCATGATTGCCAGGCAGGCATTGTGCCTCTGAACTATATCCCTGGCCCCTAGAGTTTTCTTTAGAATTAATTTCATGTTGCTTTTAAATTATTAGTTTTAGAGGCCAAACATATAACTTAGTGGTAGAGTGCCTATACTGTGGCATATATAATCCTAGTCCTAAAAATACCAAATAAAATACAATTAGTTTTACTCTTATATTGTAACTCTTGGAAGAATATTAATTTATTAAATATATTCATAATCTGCTTTTTAAAATCATTACTTTTATCAGTTTTGTTTCATTTTCAAAGTGGAACATTATGACTTAAAATCAATGTTTTCAACCTTTGTCATATCAGGATTTAGAATTCCAAATCAAAATTCTCTGATCACAGCCTTCAGAGTGGTCAATAAATTAAAACTGTATCAATATTAAGAATTTGGCAGGGAGAGGTACTGGGGATCAAATTCACAACCTCGTGATTGCCAAGGAGGCACTTAACACTGCTGAGCTAAACCCCTGGCCAAATACTAAGAATTTTTATGACAAAAAAATTACATACAAACATTCAGTAAGGTTAAAATTTATTAAAAATCTACTTTTAAATGTATTTATATTAGACTTTAGTATTTCATTATATATAATACATAATTATGAGTAAAATTCCCATAAGAAATACGATGGTTGGGGCTAGGGATATAACTCAGGTAGAGCACTCATCTAGCACAAACAGGGCACAAATCTAGCACATATCAGGGACACCAACCATGAGA
The DNA here is from genome assembly GCF_034190915.1 of Cavia porcellus. Taxonomy (NCBI): domain Eukaryota; kingdom Metazoa; phylum Chordata; class Mammalia; order Rodentia; family Caviidae; genus Cavia; species Cavia porcellus. The sequence goes on from NW_026947484.1 coordinate 114,928,371, forward strand.
TTTTATTTTTTTATTCTGTTGTAATAAAGTCACAGCTGGGACCGGGGATGTAACTCAGCAGCACAGCACCTGCCTGGCAAGCACAAGGCCCTGAATTCAATTCCCACTACCAAAAAAGAAAATAGTAAAAAATAAAGTCACAGCTGTTATATGTAAAGGATTTTCAAACACACCCTTGATGAAAATCATACAAGTTTTTAAAAAAATGTTAACAGTGATGACTGAAAGTCTTAGATCCCTGGGAATGATTTAATAGGTAGCTTAAGATATGTGTAATTGTATAGGTTAGCTTTTGTTGTCAGTCATTTTCTTACACATTTTTTAAAATTTGAGTTCTCAATCTGAGTTAATTTCATATATGTTATTCCTCTTAATTTATAGGAAAAGCAACCCAATTGTGGAACTTTTAAAAGCTATAACATTCTTATCTGCTTTGATCTTTTTCCTTTGATAAATTCCAGAGATTGCAAGATGGAGATTGAAGACAAAAAACAAGAACTCCTTGAAATGGATCAGGCACTTAAGGAGAGAAATTGGGAACTAAAGCAAAGAGCAGCTCAGGTTAATTTTCTTAATTATATTTTAATGAAATTTTTGTTATGAAAACTGTACAGGTTTTAGAAGTTACCAATTTGGGACAAAGTGGTATTTTTTAGCATTTTTCTGCATATAAATATTTTTCACATTAGAAACATATCTTTTCTCTTTATCTTGATATTTTATACAGCAATTAGATTTTGAGAAAATAATTACCCTAGTGTGCATTTTTTGATCTTTTATCTTACTGTGTATCTCAAGAAAACAGAATTAGAGAAGTTACTTTCTCAGGTAAGTGTTGGAGGAATGTAAACACCCAAAAAAAGCATTACTTAGCAGTTTTTATCTAGTATAAATGAAGTCTGAATCATTCTGTCATTTATGAGCATAATCACTCATAATTTTAAGTTTGTATAGCATATATGGGTCTCAAGCCCAAATATAAGTAAATGATTTCTTATTTTAAAAATGTTGTTTGAGATGAATTTGTCTTTCAGCTATACTTATTCTAAATAATTCCAGAACATTCAAGTTTTCAGATCAGCATAAACTTAACAGTAGTTTAATATGATGTTTCTATTTAGGTTACACATTTGGATATGACTATTCGTGAACACAGAGGAGAAATGGAACAAAAAATAATTAAATTAGAGGGCACTCTGGAAAAATCACAACTGGAACTTAAAGAATGCAACAAACAGGTAATTATTTTTAGATTACATATTTTAAAATTTTTAAAAGTCCATAACTATAAGCACCCATTTACATATGGCTTTTTTAAAAAAAAATTTTAATGAGGTCTTATCACGTGGTCTGGCCTGTTTTTGAAATCCTGGACTCAACCTTTTCTTCTGTCTCATTGTCCTGAGTTACTGGGACTTACAGACACACATGACTGCACCTGGACATGGCTTTTTTACACAATATATATGATAAAAACATTACATAAGTTGGGTGTGGTGGTACACATCTGTAATCCTAGCACTAGGCAGGAGTAATACAAGTTTGAGACCACCCTGGGCAAGTTAGTGGTTTAGGGAGACCCTTTCTGAAATGGGAGTATATGGCTCAGGGAAGACCTTGTATTCAAACCCCAACACCACCAAAAAAAGCCAAACAGACAGAATTTTCATCAGTTTCTATGTGCTGCTTATCAATTGTTGTCTTCTTAATATTACTTTTATGTAATTTTTCTTATATCAATGTGTCCATGTCCTTAGTATCAATGTACATATCTGAATACATATGAAATTTTTCTGCGAGGATTTGTAAGTAATTCTGGAAACTGATCACCTCTTAGGAAGGAACACAATGGTAAGGAAACTTTGTTTCCTCTGTTTTTTACTTCCTCTGTTTTATTACCTATAAAATTATTCTGAATATACATTTGTTTTTTAATGCACTTTTTTATACAAGTTATTATTAGGATTTTGATATATTCAAGTGTATATGTAAGCATCTTATTAAGGAGTATAAGAATTTTTATTCATGTTTTTAAATTATGATTTTCTTAAGAAAAGTATATTTTTATACTTTTGATATTTTAGACAAATATTCAAAACTGACTTAGAATAGAGCTATCATTAAATATTTCCTGTTACATTAAGAATACTTATCTGTTTAAAATTCAGATAGAAAGTTTAAATGGGAAATTGCAAAATGCCAAAGAGCAACTTCGAGAGAAAGAGTTTATAATGCTGCAAAATGAGCAGGAGATAGGTCAACTGAAGAAGGAAGCTGAAAGAACACAACAAAGGATAAAAGAAATTGAAAAGGTAGGTGAATTATTTTTACCCAAGGAAAAAGTAGGATTCTCCAGTGTCGGGGTCGCTCCCGGCCGGCAGGAAAGACACACGACAAAGTCTGGCGGTGTGCAACCTTGCCTTTATTTGTCTCCACGTGGGCCCCGCGAGGCCTCCTCTCTGCCACCAGCCCTTTCTCGCCGGTGGACTTTCTCTATCTCTCTCTGTGCTTCCCTGTGCTTCCCTCTCATGGCGGGAGAGGCATTTACTTTTATAGGGTAACAGTGGCCAATCAGTTCAAAGCGCCCGATGCGGGCTGATTGGCTAACATCAGTTGTTGCTAGGCAGACTATCTTACAGAGCGGGTTGTTTAAGTCGCCAGCGCAATCAGGGGGCAGGAAGCAGGCGCCAACTTGACTCACTCGATGGGAGGGGCAATCTAGCTCAGGCTCCGCTCCCACCCACAGGCCCTACGTCCGCCAAGTAAGGCGACCGGTGTCGGCGGCTCCCAACATCTCCCCCTATTTTATTTACTTTGAATGAATGTATGCATCGCAGCCCGCCCTGGATCGAGTGCAGAGGCTTATGCCCTGTGTTGAGGCCCACCGTAGGCCCTTGGCTTGGACACTGGTCGGCCGCCCCCGGGTCTGCCAAGGCCTTGAGACCCTCGTCCTTTTTCCAGGGCCAGGAGTGAACTGGACGGAACCTGGATGCACATAGGCATGCACTCATGCCCCTCCGTGTGATCCCCTCGGAGAGGCATCTAGATCTGGTCAGATTCTAGTAATCCAGCGGCTTTCGTGCGCCATGGGGTAGGGCCTGGCTTAGGTCGAGTCGTGCTGGGGAGGCACGCTCTTACCCGTCATTGACTCACCTACCCTGCTGTGTGGTGTCATTAGGGAAGGAATGCGGAAGACCCGCCACACCTAGACCCAGTCGTAGGCCAGTCGAGCGAGCCATGCGTAAGCCTGGGGGTCATTGTGCCCATCACGGGCTGCTGCCAGGGCCGCATGGGCAACCAGGCGTACTTGACGCCGGGCCGCCGCAAGGCGCCCATTAATAAATGATGTAACCCATCAGAGCAAGAATGGTCCTACAAGTAAGAGCAGAAGCAAGGAGCACAGGGGACCTAACAATGGTAAAACATAGGGGAGCAAGCCATTCCAGGCTCCCCAAAAAGGGATTGTCCTGTAGTTCTTTTAGGGCTCATCTTGTTGTTGGGTCTGCGGTTGGCCTCTTGTGGAACAGGCCTGATCTTCAGTCGAGGGACTTGTCGCAACCTCTCTGGGACCCACAGTGGTTCTCGTCCCGATTCCTGCAGAAAAACACAAACCGCGCCTCGGTTCCAGCTAACCACCGGATCCGGGCCCATCCATTGTCATGCCATAGATAACCGCGCCTTTGGAGGCAGGCCTTGGCTTACTCCCCCTTTTTGTTTTTTATTTTTTATTTTTTATTTTTTTTTTATTTTTGGTCTTTTTCGGTTTTTTTTTTTTTTTTTTTTTTTTTTTTTTTTTATCGGTGCCAGGGATCGAACTCGCGATTGCCTGCTTACAAGGCAGGCGCTTATGCCGCTGAGCTAAATCCCCAGCCCCCGTTTCCTCAACCGGCGTTTTTCTCAGCCTGCTCGGCAGAGTAGCCGCCCATGAAAATACCGTCCGCCCCGCGGCGCAACGTCATAGGACGGCGGTCGCGACAGAGTGGAACGGGGCGTCACTTCCTGTGCCGGCTGAGAGAAGGGAGGGTTCCCTGTAGCGGCCTCTCGGCGGGGAGCCGCTTCTGGAGAAGAGCTCCAGGGCGGAGCGGATGGCTCTCTATCTCCTCCCCACCAGAGAGCGCTCGGGGGCCCTTTTTCCTCTCTCTGCTTTTTTCGAGCGGCGCACGCACACAATTCGCGGCGCAACTCGGCATAGGAGTCAAGGCACGCATGTATCATTTCCCACAGGGGGCGAATAGCCGGCGAAATATCCCCTTCCAATTCCGCCGAAGCGAGGTCCCCGCCTAACTTCTCCCATGACGGCAGGTTTAAATGCCCCGTGGGTAAAAACCAGGGAGCCACCCTATCTATCTCTGCTATGAATAGTTCTAGTGTTTTTTGACCTACCCTGAGGTCTCTAGCTTTTAAAAGCTTCCTAAGGGCCTTTACCAAGGGCCGCGCCTCCGCGCTCGGTAAATTACCCATCTCTAACCTCTAAGGGCTGTAACTCACCGCGTGTGACTTAGAGAACCCGTCACCTACGCGTGAGCCTGAGGGGAGTCTAAAAGCCCTGTAGGTGCGCGCCACCCAGAGCCCAGGCTTATCCCCAACTCACCTGTCCGGCAGCACCACGCTGGAGCGTTGCACACCACCGCCGTGTCTCGGGGTTGATCAGTCCCCGTGCGGGTCACCAAATGTCGGGGTCGCTCCCGGCCGGCAGGAAAGACACACGACAAAGTCTGGCGGTGTGCAACCTTGCCTTTATTTGTCTCCACGTGGGCCCCTCGAGGCCTCCTCTCTGCCACCAGCCCTTTCTCGCCGGTGGACTTTCTCTATCTCTCTCTGTGCTTCCCTGTGCTTCCCTCTCATGGCGGGAGAGGCATTTACTTTTATAGGGTAACAGTGGCCAATCAGTTCAAAGCGCCCGATGCGGGCTGATTGGCTAACATCAGTTGTTGCTAGGCAGACTATCTTACAGAGCGGGTTGTTTAAGTCGCCAGCGCAATCAGGGGGCAGGAAGCAGGCGCCAACTTGACTCACTCGATGGGAGGGGCAATCTAGCTCAGGCTCCGCTCCCACCCACAGGCCCTACGTCCGCCAAGTAAGGCGACCGGTGTCGGCGGCTCCCAACACTCCAGCTTTGTCCTAAGCTGGTTTTAATATATAGAAATTGAGCCTTAAGTGTTATTAGACTGCTTATTTGTACCAGATGCATATTAGTTTCTTTGACTTTTTAAAATAGTGTATTATGGAGCTGGCCTGGTAATGCATACCTGTAATCCCAGCACTTGAGAGGCTCAGGCAGGAGGATCACCATAAGTTTGAGTCTAGCCTGGGCTACATAATGAGTTCAAGGCCAGCCTAAGCTATACAGCAAGACCCTGTCTCAGAAAACCAATAAATACATAAAACATTGTAGTACAGTGGTTTAAGTACAGGCAAGGACAATATCTACTTATCTTATGCATAGGCATTTTATCTATTGTGATAAATCCACAATTTATACTAATTTGGTTAATATTTATTGAGTACTATATAAACAATTGAAAATACAAACATTAATTAAAAAAAGACCTCTGTCCCAAGAAACTCCATTCAGAGAATGGGTAAACAGTTGATAATTGTGCATTATTGAGGTCAGTACATAGTGCTATTTGATGAAGTTCGGTGACTTTGTATCATCATTTTATATATATGTTGACTGGTGAATCATTCAATCCAATTTACCTTCTCAAAAAGTGAATTTGTTTCTATAAGTGCTAATGAATATAAATAACCTCTTGTTTTTAAAGACCCCACTTTCAAAATTTTAGATACATTACAGCTCTTCATTGTGTTTGACTAATTATCTACTCCCCCTGTACAATACAGACTCTGTAGCCATTTTGGTCTCTTTTGTTCACTTCTATATCCTCGACATCTGGAATTGTGGGTATTGTATAAAAAGCATAAATAATTACTTATGGAGATATACTTATTGAGTATATATATATATATATATATATATATATTTCAAGAAGGGTTCTGAGTTCAGGTTTGGGCACCAAAGTTGGCAGTGGGAGGTGATAATTATTAGTCCTATTGTTTTAGGTTACCTTAGAAGAAATGGCTAAAAATATATAATAGCACTTATATTAATTTCTAACCCGGGCCTTCATTCCAAACATTAGGTACTTAGTAATCTGTACTAGTTTTTTTTTCTGATTCTTTGAAATCAAGTATAAATACCTACTACCCAACCTGTCTCACTCAGCTAACATACAATGGATTTAATTTTGATTTTTTTTTCCTCTAAGAAGCAATACAGTTTGAATATTCCTTATCCAAAAAGCTTGGGACTAGAAGTGTTTTAGATATTGAATTTCTTTGGGCTTTATAATATTTGTTTATAGATAAAGAGATATCTCAAGAATGGGACCTAAAGGGGCTGGGGATTTAGCTCAGCGGCATAAGCACTTGCCTTGCAAGCAGGCAGTTGTGAGTTCGATCCCCGGAACCGGTAAAAACGAAAAAGACCAAATAAATAAATAAATAAATAAAAAGAATGGGACATAAATCTAAGCATACAATTGTGTTTCTAATACAGCTTATGCACATAACCGGGAGATAATTTTAGATAATTTTATACAATAACTTTAACAATTTGTGCATAAAACAAATTTCTATGGGGTGGGATTTTCCACTTGAATCATGATGGTACCCCAAAAATTTCCTATTTAGGGCAATATTTCAGATTTTGGATTTTCAGGTTATGGATATTCAGTCTATACTTTACTAGGAACTTAACTAAATAACATAGTAACATTTCTAAGAGAATAATAGCCACAGTGATAAGTTTAACTTTCATCAAGAATTAGGTCACAGAGTACGCCAAGCCATGGCCATGCCGGGCCGCCTGCTGGCAGCACAGGTCCAGGAACGACGCCTGGTTGTGGCCGCCTGTGGTGCCTCCTGTCGGCTGGGGGTGGGAGTGCAGAGAGGCCCAGTCACCACCCGCAGTACCCATGGAGTGGGTGCGGATGATCAACGTGCAGGGCAGCTGAGTTTTTGGAGCGCTGGGAGCAAGAGTGTGATCGCGGCTATGCCTCGTGTTTCCCTCCATGCCCAACCCCCGGCTACTGCATTCAAAGCTCCCATGGAGGTTGAGCTTCGCACAGAAGCCCAGCAGTGGGAACAGCAGCACCAGCACTGCCAACAGACCTACACACAGTGAGCTGGAAAAAAATCAGCGAACTCAACTGCACCTACATCTAGAACGCTTGAAAGTTCTGATTCCTCTAGTAGGATCAAACTGTACCAAGCACACAATGCTTAGTTTGCTCAAAAAAGCCAAAGCACGTATCAGGAAACTTGAAGAAGCTGAAAGGAAGAGCCAGCACCAGCTGGAGAACTTGGAACGAGAACAGAGAATTTTAAAGCGATGACTAGAACAGCTGCAGGGTCCTCAAGAGATGGAATGAATACGAATGGACAGCATTGGATCAACTAATTCTTCAGATCATTCTGACTCAGAGTGAGAGGAGATCGAATGAAAGCACAGAGTTCTCCCACAGAGAAGTGGACAATATAAGTATCACCCGCATAGTGACATTGATGACCCCAGCAGTATTGGGAGTGATGAGGGTTACTCCAGTGCCAGTGTCTCATTCATTTCCTAGAACCCAGCATGACATAACATTGCCGGGCAAAATATTCACTGGGCCAATACAATACAGTCTCAAATTGGGTTCATATTGCAGTCTCCTCTTTAAAGCTAAACAAAACTATACTTGAGCAAGATTGGAAGACTTGTATTTAAGCAAATACTTAGCAAAAAGTAGTGTAGAGCCTCCCCAGCAGAAAAAAATATTCAGAATATTCATATTGGAAAAAAATCTAATTTTCTCATGGCAACAGCAAATGTGAAATTACCTTGATTTGATTTAGTTGGTTCAAAAGAGGACACTGGAAATAATGGACTTTTTCTAGTTTGCTCATACTACATTGAGAAGACACATTCAAAGATAGGATTATGAACCCTTCCCGAGCTTTATGGCCTTAGAAACAAAATCAAATCTATAGTGAGGAAAACTAGATAATCAGGCAGTAAACTTGTATAACTAAAGAGCTGTTAAAACATAGCCTGGGACAACTTATCGTAAAGCCTGTGGATGATCAATTCTTTTTTAGAAAACTCATTTCGTGCTTTACAAAAGGAGAGACTCCCAAGAAACCTTTTGAAAAAGATCATCATGCAGCTCAGCTTTCTGTTGTTCCATGCTAAGCAAGTTGACTTTATCCTGCATTTTAGCACTAGGGTACCCAACCGCCAGCCATACCTGATGACCTCTGTCACACAGGCCTGAGTGTGGATTGAGGGCAAGAACAAAAAGCTCTACATACTTCTGAATCAGCATGTTAGAAGAGTTGTGCATACAGATTAGCAGGCCAAAGTCTGAGCCATGGCAGCATTTTTATTTGAGATTTTTATAATTTTATATGTGTTGAAAACCAAAATGACATCGTCTTAAATCTTGTCCATACGTAAAAATAGATATCTTTTATATCTATTTATATCTATATTTTAAACACTGGGAAAAATCTGATACAGCATTTCATAATAATATCTCACTTTTTATAGTGCACAAAATGAATTAGGTCTGGGCTAGGTAGAAAAATGCTCAATGCTGTCTTTGTTTTCAGAATCATTACCCTTACCAGCTTTTAACAATCTGATACCCACAGTAGATACACTATCATAGTTAAAGTAGTTAAGTTCGGCACTTATTTCATTTTACTGTAAAGATTTGCTTCCATTTTCTGTAGTCTTGTCTCACAGTCCCACTGTGCAGTGCTATTATTGCTCTTATACTTTCAGAAATGTTATTTTCTTCTAAGTGAAATTCCTAGCCTGCAGTTTGCTGTCACATGTTCCCATTGTCTTTCAAACACCAAGGTTCCCCTCTGGTCCTCAACCTTGTCCCAGAAGGCCTTCCTAGGGACCTAACCTTCCCACACTCTATTTGGACTTTGTATACTTTAAATAATTTAACTACCCTTAATTACTTAAAAAAAAAAAGCTTTATGATTTGCATAACTTATTGCTGATTTTAATGAGTTGTTAATTTCAGTCCTGTAGTTTCATTTTGTGGTTAGATAAGGGTGGGCAAGAAAAAAAGAAAATAAAGAAACGTATACAAAAAAAAAAAAAAGAATAACATCATAAGAGCCAGGCATGGTGATGAACTCCTGTAATACCAGCACTTGGGAGGCTGAGGCGGGAATCATTGCAACTTCAAGACCAGTCTAGGCTGCAAAGTGAGCTCAAACCCAGCCTGAACTGCATAGCAAGACCCTGTCTCAAACACACACCCACACGCACAAGTCATACATAACCTTAACCCAATTGTCAGGACTAATGATGGATTTTAATTATACATCTCAATATATTATCATTTTTAAATGGATAATCAAATGTTAGCATCCTTTTTTTGTCTATACCATTAAATATTCTTTCATAAATGTTACATTCATAATGATAAAAAATTATACACCTTGCATGTATTGAAGTCTTGACAAAATAAATCGAGTTCCAAATTTATTACAGTACTTTGTCATTTTCTTATTAAAAGTTTTTTTTTCCCCTTAATTGCCACTTTTGCAGTGCTGACAATATAGGGTAAAATTTAAAGGGGTTTAGTTGAGGAGAGAAAACTTACTAAAAAGAAATCATAACCGGTCATGGTAGCTCACACGTGTAATCCCAGCACTTTGAGAGGCTGAGATAAGAGAATTGCTGTGAGTTCAAGGACAGTTTGTGTTACATAATGAGTTAAAGACTGTGCTGGACGACCTAGCAAAACCTTGTCTCAAAAAGAAGAAATCACGTGCAAACTCGATCACTAGCTCTGCATGATGTGGCAGAAGCTAAGGGAACCAGGTTTGCTAAAGTAATTGTGGTGATAGGACTGTATTAGCCTCAGAAGCTACTGGGGTAGTTCGTTCTATCCTCATATAGTAAAAAAAAAAAAAAAAAAGAAAGAAAAAGAAATCAGAATAAAAAATTGACTGAAACCATATACTTCATTTTAGAATCTACAAATAATTTGTGCTTTTCAGGTTATGAAAGAGCAGGAACAGTTCATTGCTACACAGTACAAGGAGGCCAGAGATTTGGGACAAGAATTGAAGCTAACCCAAGAGCAGTTGCAGAATGCTCACACAGACTTGGTGGAGGCTCGTCATCAACAAGTCCAAGCACAAAGAGAAATAGAAAGGCTAACAAGTGAATTGGATGATATAAAGCAACTTTCTAAAGAAAAAGTAATCTTTATTCTAAATCATTTCATATTATTGAAAAACTCAAAAACTTTTGCTTTGAACTATATTATATAATTCTTAGAAAAAATTAACTTTGTTTCACAATACGAATGTGCTTATTGCTAAGTTACACTTGAAATTATAACTTTTGTATGTCATACATATTTTACCACAATTTGAAAAAGAAAAATAGGTAACTGTGTTATACTTACATAATTTTATAATATTATTAGGAACTTTATATTATTACTAAGTTTATAACCTTTGGGAAACTTGCAGTTCAGAAACCTTGGTGGGGGGCAAGTATAATGCTTTTAAAAGAGTCTGTGTGTGTCTATTTTTATGCCAATACCATGCTAGTTTTGTTTGTACCACAATTGAGTACAGGTTACTGAAACCTCAGAGCAAAACCACATTCACTTCAGAGGGGATTATGTATATAATTAAAATCATAATCATAGCTAGCATAAAATAGAATAGATAGGTTTGTATAAAAATACATATGAACTTGATAAACAAACACTGCCTCTGGTGAGCAAAAGGCATACTAAAGAGTACATTGTTGCATGCCAGATTTAAATGATTGGGCAAGGGATATAACTCAGTGACACAAACACCTGCCTGGCAAGTGCAAGGTCCTGGGTTTGATTCCCAGTACCAAAAAAAAAAAAAAAAAATTAAATGATTATCTGAAGTTCAGTACCCTGTGGTTACTAGCTTGTTTCACAGAAAGAATTGAAAAATAGCATTATGATAGAAAAGAATATAAAATGTAGCATTTAATAAGATAAGATAATTTTGAATGTTTATGTTTATATTAAAATTAAGCTGCTTACATTAATGCATTGGATTTATTTAGATATAATAACCAAATAAACAAATTATATTGCCTTTTCTCAATATCATTTTTAAGGAAGTTCACAGAAATCATTTAGCTGAAGAATTGGGGGCATCTCAAGTACGTGAAGCTCATTTAGAAGCAAGAATGCAAGCAGAAATCAAGAAATTATCAGCAGAAGTAGAATCTCTCAAAGAAGCTTATCATATGGAGGTAAAGAAAATTTTAATTTGTTCCAGTGTCCCAAATAAGAATGAATTGATGTATCTTGACAGAAATATGAGTTTAGGGCCTGGGGATTTAGCTCAGCGGCATAAGCACCTGCCTTGCAAGCAGGCGGTCGTGAGTTCGATCTCTGGTACCGATAAAAAGGAAAAAGACAGGAAAAAAAAAAAAAGAAAAAGAAATATGAGTTTAGCTCTTAAGTGTTCATTATAGATTAACAGATTGTGGTCTTCATTTCTGATAGCTAAATATGTAACTTTTATTTCATATCTAGTAAACTAATGTACTATTGCACAGTGTAAGAATAAAAGATTGAGTTCTTTATATAGACATTCTTAGGTCAAAATCCTGGCTCATCTTTAAGCTTTATATGATCTTAGCCAAGTTACTTGACCTTCTAAAGTAGATACGATATATATCTGTCTCATAGGATTGTGTTGAAGACAGGAACTATGGTAGAACTCCTAGTACAACAGTCTTATATGTCTTTTTTGTTTCATGTGTTTATAGGAATATGTTTTGTTTTGTCTTGCTTTATTTTGTTTCTCCCTCTAATATAGAAAGGATAGAAATACATGTTAAGACTCATGCATGTGTAGAACCTATAAACAGTTTATGAGAACTGATCTATGACACATGATGAAATGAACAAATACTTTGAAGAAAATGAGACCCTAAAGTACCCAGTGCTGATCCTGGAGTGTCATAATGTGAAACCCAGCAATAGTATTATTCTTTGTTCAGAGTGATATTAGCCTGCTTGGGTTTGTTCAGTCTCAACATAATTGAAGATAGGTATAACTGCATGTATGTTTAAATGTATAGGATTGATAGCCATATTTCTAAGTTTTGTTGGATAGTTGAACAGAACTGGTTGCAGTGTCACTGTTGCAGATTCACTGTTTGAATCCCCACTTTATAAGCTCCACGTTAGTATCTTGAATAACTATTTGTAAGAGGACAATCTGTAATCATCAACTAGTGATTTCTTACTGTTTATTTTTTCTTTGAAAGTATGTATTATTTCTACCCATTTTCTGTTTTGTTTAGTCTTTTTTTAAATAAATTTTTTTTAAAAAGACACTAGAGTACCCAGTGCTGATCCCCGAGTGTCATGATGTGAAATCCAGCAACACTATATTCTTTGTTCAGAATTATTTTAGTCTGCTTTAGTTTGTTTAATCTCAAAATAAATGAAGATATGGATAACTGCATGTATGTTTAAGTGTACAGTATTGACAACATGTTACTAAGTTTTTATTGGATAATTGAACAGAACTGTTTGCAGTCTTGCTGTTTGAATTCCCACTTTATTTATTTTTGTTGCACTTTTGTATCTTGAACAACTATTTGTAAGAGGACAGTATGTAAACATTAACTAGTGAAAAAAAGTGTTGAGTAAATGAAATAACACATGCAAAGTTCTTACACAAAAGCTTGGTTTATCATTATTATTGATTATAAAATGGCACTTGCAAAAAACTGGAAATATTTAGTACCTAATATAGTTTTATATGATATTAATCTATATGTTTTATAATTTACAACATTCATTGTGATAGTAAGTTAGAAAATACTAAAATCTTTTTATCACTATGTCTGGAGGCTTTACAGATATGGGAAATGCTTTTTTAAAAAATGTTTTAAGACAGAGTCTCACTTTGTATTCAAGGCTGGCCTTGAACTCACTGTGTAGCCCCAGCTGGCCTCAAACTCTTGGTGATCTTCCTGCTTCAGCCTCCCAAATGCTGGGACTATAGGCATGTGCTACCACGCCCAGTTGAAATGGGGAATATTGCTCGAGCCTTCCAGGTGCACTGGAACAGCTAGGTGGGTCTAAGGCGCCTGCATCCGCCTCCCTGTTCCGGCTGTGCTTGAAGAACTGTGGAGTTCTAAGCAAGCAGGTGGGAGCCCACTTTCCCCGGAGCCCAGCTTGTTTGGGACTGTGGAGTTCTAAGCAAGCAGGCGAGCGCCACTGGTTCCAGAGGCCTGGTGTCCTGGGGTAAGTGCCCCATGCACTTTCCCCTGAGCCCACCTTGTTTGGGACCCTCAAGCCTTCCGGGTGTACTGGAACAGCTAAGCAGGTCTGAGGCGCCTGCATCCGCCTCCCTGTTCTGGCTGTGCTTGGAGAAATGTGAAGTTCTAAGCAAGTAGGCGGGTGCCCACTTTTCCCAAGAGCCCAGCTTATTTGGGATCCTTGCATCTTCTGGGTGCACTGGAACAGCTAGGCGGGTCTGGGGCACCTGCATCCGCCTCCCGTGTGCTTGGAGGACTGTGGAGTTCTAAGCAAGCAGGCGAGCGCCACCGGTTCCAGAGGCCGGGTGGCCTGGGGGAACTGGGTACGAGAGTCCCAGGAGCTGAGAGCATAGAAGTGGATTTCCAACAGACCCTGAGGAAGCTTTCAAATAACACTTGAAACACTTGAAACACAGAAATACAGGAAAATGACAAAATGAAAGACCAAATTACAATCTCAAACCTCCAGCCCATCCGAAGAAACCTTAGGAGCGATGTAAATAAAAGAAAATATATGCCATATACCTCAAATATCGGACATAATAGCAACTGAAATAAACAAGTGACTCCGGGAAGCTTTAAAGGAATTCAAACTAGAAATAATCTCCCAGTTAAAAGAAGACATGATAAAAGAAATGAAAGAGATGCTGAACATATCTAAATAAAACACAGTTAAAAAAATTGGAGGAACTAAACAAAAAGATAGAATCCCTAGATGAGCAATATAAGAAACAAACAAAATACATAAAGCAGATGCAAAGAGATATACAGGAAATCAAAAACTCCACTGAAAGCTGTAAAAGTCACCTCAATGAAAGTGAAGATAGAATTTCAGACCTTGAAGACAAGATTACAGCTAGTGAACAGGAAAGGAAAGATCTTTTAAAAATAACAAAGAATCAGGAAATAATTCAACAACTGCAAGATGATGCAAGGAAAAACAACAAGATTGATAGGGATTAATGAAAAAGAAGGGGATGACATAAAGGACGTCAAGAGGATATTTAGAGAAGTAATAGCTGAAAATTTCCCAAGCATGAGATTGGAAACCGACATCAGGTTCAGTGAAGCGTATAGAACTCCAAATATTCATAACCAAAATAAAACTACACCCAGACATACAATAATCACCATCCCAGAAATCCAACACAAGAATAGATTATTAAAAGCTGTCAGAGAGAAAAGACAGATCACTTATAAAAGAAAACCTATCAGAATCACAGCAGACTTCTCAGCACAAACAATAAAGTCAAGAAGAACATGGAGTGAAGTATTCCAGATCCTAAAGGAAGATGATCTCCAACCTAGACTGATGGACCCTGCAAAACTGTCCTTCAAAATCGATGGTGAAATAAGATACTTCCATGACAAAGAACAGCTGAAGAACTTCATGATCACCAAGCCAACCCTGCAAAAATATTGAAAGACAGTTTAGATACAATTAGGAAAAAAACCACTAAGCAAAGCAGATAATTAAACAGAACAGAAAGATAAAGATGCAATAGCAGAAAGATCACATGTCAACAATAAACCAACATATAACAGTTATAACCATTAATCTAAATGGTCTCAATGCACCAATTAAAAGAAACAGACTGGCAGAATGGATCAAGAAACAAAATCCAACCATATGCTGTCTACCAGAAACCCATCTAACCCAGAAGGATACTCACAGACTGAAAGTCAAAGGATGGAAAAACGGTACTTCATGCAACAGGAACCCCAAAAAAAGCAGGAGTATCCATTCTGTTTGCAGACATTGCGAACTTTAAACCAATAATGATCAGAAGAGACAAAGAAGGTCACTACATACTTGTTAGGGGAAAACTTCAATAGGAAGAGATAAATATCTTAAATATATATGCACCAAATTCCAGAGCACCCAGTTATATAAAACAAATATTAACAGAAATGAAAAATCAGATTATCAGTAACACAGTTGTAACAGGAGACCTTAACACACCATTGACACCAAGGGACAGATCAACCAGACAAAACATCAACAAAGAAATAATAGAACTGAATCACACATGTGAACAAATGGACTTGATAGACATATACAGAGTGTTCCATCCAACACCAGAATACACATTCTTCTCAGCAGTACATGGGTCATTCTCTAAAATAGACCATATATTAGCTCATAGAACATATTTAAATAAATGCAAAAGAGTTGAAATTATTCCTTGCATGTTATTGGATCATAGTGCTTTGCAATTAGAAATTAATGATAAAAGATACTGCAAAAATCCCACAAACACATGGAAACTGAATAACACACTCTTCAGTAATCAGTGGATCACAAGGGAACTTAAAGAAAAAATTAAACAATACCTACAAGAAAATGAAAATACTGATACAACTTACTGGAATCTGTGGGATGCAATGAAAGCCCTCCTCAGAGGAAAATATATTGCATTGAGTTCCCTCATCAGAAAAACAGAATGAATACAAATAAATAACCTGATGCTATGCCTCAAACAGCTAGAAAAAAAGAGCAAGTCAAGCCCAAAGCCAAAAGAAGAGAGGAAATTATAAAAATCAGAGCAGAAATCAAAGCAATAGAGACTAAGAAAATAATCCAAAGAATCAATGAATCAAAGAGTTGGTTCTTTGAAAGAATAAATATAATTGATAAGCCCCTAGCCAACCTTATTTAAAAAAGGGAAGAAAATGCTCGAATTCATGCAATAAGAAATGAAAAAGGTGAAATCACTACAGACTCTATAGAAATACAGAAGATCATCAACACCTATTTTGAAAACCTCTACTCTAAAAGGTTTGATAACAAGAAATAGATTCCTAGAAACATATGAAGTACCAAAGCTAGGTCAAGAGGATGTAAAACTGCTGAATAACCCAATTGCTATTAAAGAAATTGAAAATGTAATTAAGTCCTTACCTACAAAGAAGAGCCCAGGCCCAGACGGATTCACTGCAGAATTCTACAAGAAATAGGAAGAAGACCTAATGCTGACACTCCTCAAACTCTTCAGTGAAATTGAAAGGGAAGCAATCCTTCCTAAGTCATTCTTGGAAGCAAATATTACTCTAGTACCAAAAACTGAGAAAGATCCAACTTAAAAAGAGAAATATAGACCAATCTCCCTAATGAACACAGATGCAAAAATCCTCAATAAAATATTGGCAAATAGGATGCAGCAAACCATCAAGAAGATTATACACCACGACCAAATGGAATTCATCCCAGGCATGCAGGGATGGTTCAACATATGTAAATCAATAAATGTAATCCACCGTATCAATAAAGCCAAAAGTAAGAATCACACGATCATTTCTATAGATGCAGAAAAAGCTTTTGATAAGATCCAACACTCATTCATAAGAACCTTACAGAAAACTGGAATAGATGGTTTTTACCTCAATATAATAAAGGCCATCTACAACAAACCAACAGCCAGTATCATACTAAATGGCCAAAAATTGAAGGGCTTTACTTTAAAATCAGGCATAAGACAAGGATGTCCTTTATCATCACTACTATTTAATATAGTACTGGAAATACTAGCCAGAGCAATTACACAAGAGAGAGAAATAAAAGGGGTAAAGATAGGAAAAAAAGAAGTTAAATTATCATTGTTAGCAGATGATATGATACTCTACATAGAAGACCCCCCTAAACTCCATTGAAAGACTCTTAGATATAACAAATAAATTCAATAATGTAGCTGCATACAAAATCAATATTCAAAAATCAATAGCATTCCTATACACTAACAACAAAATCACAGAGAGAGAAATAAGAGAAGCCACACCCTTCACACTAACAACCAAAAAATAAAATATTTAGGAATTAGTCCTATAAATGAAGAGAAAGACCTATACAGGGAAAATTATAATACACCGAAAAAAGAAATTGAAGATGATCTCAGAAAATGGAAAGACATCCCTTGCTCATGGATAGGAAGAGTAAATCTTGTGAAAATGGCCATTCTCCCAAAACTCTTATACAGATTCAATGCAATCCAAATAAAAATACCATCAACATATGTCGGGGTCGCTCCCGGCCGGCAGGAAAGAAACACGACAAAGTCTGGCGGTGTGCAATCTTGCCTTTATTTATCTCCGCGTGGGCCCCGCGAGGCCTCCGCTCTGTCACCAGCCCTTTCTCGCCGGTGGACTTTCTCTATCTCTCTCTGTGCTTCTCTCTTGTGGCGGGAGAGGCATTTACTTTTATAGGGTAACAGTGGCCAATCAGTTCAAAGCGCGCGATGCGGGCTGATTGGCTAACATCAGTTGTTGCTAGGCAGACTATCTTACAGAGCGGGTTGTTTAAGTCGCCAGCGCAATCAGGGGGCAGGAAGCAGGCGCCAACTTGACTCACTCGATGGGAGGGGCAATCTAGCTCAGGCTCCGCTCCCACCCACAGGCCCTATGTCCGCCAAGTAAGGCGACCAGTGTCGGCCGCGGCTCCCAACATCTCCCCCTATTTTATTTACTTTGAATGAATGTATGCATCGCAGCCCGCCCTGGATCGAGTGCAGAGGCTTATGCCCTGTGTTGAGGCCCACCGTAGGCCCTTGGCTTGGACCCTGGTCGGCCGTCCCCGGGTCCACCAAGGCCTTGAGACCCTCGTCCTTTTTCCAGGGCCAGGAGTGAACTGGACGGAACCTGGATGCACATAGGCATGCACTCATGCCCCTCCGTGTGATCCCCTCGGAGAGGCATCTAGATCTGGTCAGATTCTAGTAATCCAGCGGCTTTCGTGCGCCATGGGGTAGGGCCTGGCTTAGGTCGAGTCGTGCTGGGGAGGCACGCTCTTACCCGTCATTGACTCACCTACCCTGCTGTGTGGTGTCATTAGGGAAGGAATGCGGAAGACCCGCCACACCTAGACCCGGTCGTAGGCCAGTCGAGCGAGCCATGCGTAGGCCTGGGGGTCATTGTGCCCATCACGGGCTGCTGCCAGGGCCGCACGGGCAACCAGGCGTACTTGACGCCGGGCCGCCGCAAGGCGCCCATTAATAAATGATGTAACCCATCGGAGCAAGAATGGTCCTACAAGTAAGAGCAGAAGCAAGGAGCACAGGGGACCTAACAATGGTAAAACATAGGGGAGCAAGCCATTCCAGGCTCCCCAAAAAGGGATTGTCCTGCAGTTCTTTTAGGGCTCATCTTGTTGTTGGGTCTGCGGTTGGCCTCTGGTGGAACAGGCCTGATCTTCAGTCGAGGGACTTGTCGCAACCTCTCTGGGACCCACAGTGGTTCTCGTCCCGATTCCTGCAGAAAAACACAAACCGCGCCTCGGTTCCAGCTAACCACCGGATCCGGGCCCATCCATTGTCATGCCATAGATAACCGCGCCTTTGGAGGCAGGCCTTGGCTTACTCCCCCTTTTTGTTTTTTATTTTTTATTTTTTATTTTTTTTTATTTTTGGTCTTTTTCGTTTTTTTTGTTTTTTTTTTTTTTTGTTGTTTTTTTTTTTTTATCGGTGCCAGGGATCGAACTCGCGATTGCCTGCTTACAAGGCAGGCGCTTATGCCGCTGAGCTAAATCCCCAGCCCCCGTTTCCTCGACCGGCGTTTTTCTCAGCCTGCTCGGCAGAGTAGCCGCCCATGAAAATACCGTCCGCCCCGTGGCGCAACGTCATAGAACGGCGGTCACGACAGAGTGGAACGGGGCGTCACTTCCTGTGCCGGCTGAGAGAAGGGAGGGTTCCCTGTAGCGGCCTCTCGGCGGGGAGCCGCTTCTGGAGAAGAGTTCCAGGGCGGAGCGGATGGCTCTCTATCTCCTCCCCGCCAGAGGGCTCTCGGGGGCCCTTTTTCCTCTCTCTGCTTTTTTCGAGCGGCGCACGCACACAATTCGCGGCGCAACTCGGCATAGGAGTCAAGGCACGCATGTATCATTTCCCACAGGGGGCGAATAGCCAGCGAAATATCGCCTCCCAATTCCGCCGAGGCGAGGTCCCCGCCTAACTTCTCCCATGACGGCAGGTTTGAATGCCCTGTGGGTAAAAACCAGGGAGCCACCCTATCTACCTCTGCTATGAATAGTTCTAGTGTTTTTTGACCTACCCTGAGGTCTCTAGCTTTTAAAAGCTTCCTAAGGGCCTTTACCAAGGGCCGCGCCTCCGCGCTCGGTAAATTACCCATTCTCAACCTCTAAGGGCTGTTACTCACCGCGTGTGACTTAAAGAACCCGTCACCTACGCGTGAGCCTGAGGGGAGTCTAAAAGCCCTGTAGGTGCGCGCCACCCAGAGCCCAGGCTTATCCCCAACTCACCTGTCCGGCAGCACCACGCTGGAGCGTTGCACACCACCGCCGTGTCTCGGGGTTGATCAGTCCCCGTGCGGGTCACCAAATGTCGGGGTCGCTCCCGGCCGGCAGGAAAGACACACGACAAAGTCTGGCGGTGTGCAATCTTGCCTTTATTTATCTCCGCGTGGGCCCCGCGAGGCCTCCGCTCTGTCACCAGCCCTTTCTCGCCGGTGGACTTTCTCTATCTCTCTCTGTGCTTCCTCTCTGTGCTTCTCTCTTGTGGCGGGAGAGGCATTTACTTTTATAGGGTAACAGTGGCCAATCAGTTCAAAGCGCGCGATGCGGGCTGATTGGCTAACATCAGTTGTTGCTAGGAAGACTATCTTACAGAGCGGGTTGTTTAAGTCGCCAGCGCAATCAGGGGGCAGGAAGCAGGCGCCAACTTGACTCACTCGATGGGAGGGGCAATCTAGCTCAGGCTCCGCTCCCACCCACAGGCCCTATGTCCGCCAAGTAAGGCGACCAGTGTCGGCCGCGGCTCCCAACAAACATACCTCATAGATCTAGAGAAGTCACTCCTAAAATTCATCTGGAGTGAGAAGAGACCTAGAATAGCAAAGACAGTTCTCAGCAACAAAGGCAAGGCAGGAGGCATCACAATCCCTGACTTGAAGTTATACTACAAAGCAACCGTAGTAAAATCAGCATGGTACTGGAATCAAAACAGAGCCAAAGATCAATGGAACAGATTAGAAGATATAACCACAACTACAAACACACTCAACCACCTTATCTTTGATAAAGGAGCCAAACAGGTTCACTGGAAGAACGACAGTCTCTTTAATAAATGGTGTTGGAAAAACTGGCTCTCCATTTGCCGAAAACTAAAACTAGACCCATTCCTATCACCATGTACTAAATTAAAATCTAAATGGATCAAAGATCTGAATATTAAAACAGAAACACTAAATCTATTGGAAGACAAATTGGGCAGAAACCTTGAAGATGTCGGGGTAGGTAGAGAATTCATGAACAGGACTCAAACGGCACGGGAAATACTTCCCCAGATCAATAATGGGACTACCTCTTATTCAAAAGTTTCTGCAGGTCAAAAGAAATCTCCAGCATAGTGAAAAGAAAACCCACAAACTGGGAAAAAATCTTAGTGAACTGTCCCTCAGACAAAGGACTTCTGTCTAAAACATATAAAGAATTAAAAAAAATCAGACCCCAAAATTCAAAGATCCAATCCAAAAATGGGCATCTGAGATGAATACACACTTCTCAGAGGAAGAAATACAAATGGCAAATAAATACATGAAAAAATGTTCATCATCATTAGTCATCAGAGAAATGCAAATTAAAACCACACTGAGATTCCGTCTCACTCCAGAAAGAATGGCCAGGATCAAGGAAACCATCAATAACAAATGCTGGAGAGGCTGTGGGGAAAAAGGAACTCTCCTGCACTATTGGTGGGAGGGTAGACTGGTGCAACCATTGTGGAGGTCAGTGTGGAGATTTCTCAAAAAGCTGGGATTGGAAGTCCCATTTGTTCCAGCTATTTCACTTCTAGGCATCTTCCCAGAAGAACTGAAAGCATCATACCAGTGCACCTATGTGATATATGTGCACCTATATGCACAATTTGTAATCCCCAGATCTTGGAAACAACTCAAGTGTGCATCAACTGAGGAATGGATAAAAAGTTGTAGAATTTTTATATAATGGAGTACTTACTCAGCTATAAAGAATGATCACATTGAGATATTTATAAATAAATGGATGCAGCTTGAGACCATACTCATAAGTGAAATAAATCAAACTCACATGTATGAATACCAAATAGTTTCCCTATTGTAAGAAATGATTCAAATATATAAAAGTATATGGCAATCCTGATTCCCCATTATGTGGCTGTGAAGCCTTATAAAATTTTCACTCATTAATTGGAATGGCTTTATTCTGGGCTGTTTGATATTATTGCCTGTGATGAAAAGAACAGCTAGTTTGAAGAAAACAAGACATCATAATAGCTAGTGCTGATTTAATACCATCTTGTTTTGAAGTCCCACCAAACTGTTTCTCTTCTGTCTCTATTGGTTTTATCATGTTGTATCATACTGGATTTTATTATATGTGATAGTATAAACAAAAATTTTTATAGGCAAAGAGATAATATAAAAACCATTGTTCATTTTCCATTAGCTGGTTCTAAGTACCCTGTAGTACTTTCATCCACTTGAATGGTTTCACACTGTCTTGATATGTTTGATGCGATAGTATACGAAGTTATGTTCAAATATTTCAAGGAAAGAGACACTATAGTAACTACCATTAAGTTGGGTTATCTTGTGGTGAAGCACTAGGTTGCTGAAATTCTCATGCTTTGACCTGTATTGTCATGTTGTTATGTCTTTTATCTCAATCTTCCCCTTATTCATAAAACAATTTATTATTATTTTTAATTAAGGGAAAAAATCAAAAAAATTAGCAGGATATATTATACTAAATTTTTTGATTTCCTATTAACTTGATTTGAAGCCCTGTATTACTCTCACTATCTTGTTGTGACTGATTTTACTCTGTTCCGTTCTGTTTGATAGTATCAAGTTTGACAGTATAGGCAACTACTTTGAAGGCAGTAAGATTCACTATGATGCCCATTCTGGTTTGACTATTATCTTCTTTTGAACTCCTGTGATGTTTCCAATGTTTTGTTCTGTACTGTTTTGTTCAATTTTATTGTACCTAATGATACAGGCATTTCTTTTTAAGAAAGCAAGAGGCATTATGGTAACCGTTGTTGATAACCTTGTATTCTGTTTTTACATCATGTGCTATGTCTGTCCTTTGTTTTGACTGACTGCTTTGTTTTGTCATATTTGGTTTTATTCTCTCCCAAAAAAAAGTAATAAGAACTATGGGAGAAGTAAAACCCAAAATGTGTAAAATTTTGTTGTAAAAAAGAGGAAAAAAAAGTGTTCTAAAGGATACAACTGCGTGTGTGTTTAGGTGTGTTAAGATAGCTGACCATATTATTGAGTTTTTGTTGGATCATTGAACACAACTGTTTGCAGTCTCACTGTTTGAATGTCCACTTTGTATGCTTTAATACTGTAACTTGAACAACTATTTTTAAGATGACAGTATGTAATCTATTAACTAGTGACTTCTTACCGTTGTTTTTTTTTTTTTTTTTTTTTTTTTTTTGTAATTCTGTATTACTTGTGCACTTATATTGTTTTGGGTTTTTTTTTCCTTTAAGTAAAAAAAGGTGGGGGATATTATCAATTAAAATACTGTTTTTCATCTTTTTAAAAACTATATTTGTTGCCCAAAGTCTTTGTATATGATCTAAATGAGTTATTTGAATTCAATGCTAATAAGGCATTTTTCTATGTAACAAATACATTTATATTAAACCCTTTTTGAGATAGTTGGTAAAGATTTTATGAGAGATAATGGGGCTTTGTAGTAACTATGTCTTTTTTTTTTTTTTTTAATTTTATTTAAGGAGAAAAGAAAAAAAAAGCAGGGAAAGGGTACAAGTTATACAGATTTACAGAAAAAAAATGAACAGTAGGAAATCACTAGTTAATGGATTACATATTGTCATCTTAGAAATAATTGTTCAAGTCACAAAATTAGAGCTTGTAAAGTGGACATTCCATCAATGATACTGCAAACAGTTCTGTTCATTGATCCGATAAAACTCTGTGATATCATTTTCTATCTTATACACTTAAATATACATGCAGTTATATAGTTTGGAGCACTTTCTTTTCTTCTCTTTTGTACCATGACTATTACACATTTTGGGTTTCATTGCTCCCACGGTTCTTATTACTTTTTTGGAAGAGAGTAAAACCAAATGTGACATAACAGAAACGGTCAAGTCAAAAGGGTGGACATAATAGATAATGTAAAAACATAATACAAGGTGATCAACAATGGTTACCATAATGCCTCCCGCTATCTCTAATAGAATTGCCTATATCATTAGTTATAATACAATTGAACAAAACAGTAAAGAACAAAACCGACAAAACCAAAACATTGGAGACATTGTAGGTCTTCAAAAGTAGACAAAAGTCAACAAGAATGGGCGTCATAATGAATCTCATTATCTTCACAGCTGATGCCTAAACTTTTGAACCTGATACTATCCAGCAAAACAGAATAGGGGAACATCAGTTAAAAACCAGATGGTGAGAGTAATACAGGGCTTTAAATCAAGGTAATGAAAAGTCAAAGTGGGTTACTATAATATATCCTGCTATTTTTTTCCCTTTAATTAAAAGGATAAAGATAAAAAAGTAAATAATGGAGTGGAGATTGAGATAAAAGAGGGCATAACAACGAAACAGCGCAGATCAAAACATAACCATTTAAGCAGAATAGTGTTTCACCACCAGATAATCCTAACCTAAAAGTAGTTACCATATTGTTTCTTTCTTTGAAATCCTTGAGTACAACTTCGTATACTGTAGCATTAAGTATATCAAAACAATGTAAAACCATTCAAGAGAATGACAGCATTACAGAGTATTTAGAATCGACTAACAAAATGAACAATGGTTTCTGTATAATCTCCTTGTCTTTAAAAGGTTTTTGCTTATACTATCGTACATAATAAAATCCAATAAGATACAGCCTATTTAGACCATTGGAGACAGAAGGACAAAAGCTAGATGAGACTTCAAAACAAGATGATACTAAATCTGTATTACCTATTAAGATGTCATTTTCTCCAAAATAGCTGTTCCTATCATCCAATCTTCTCTGCCTCATTTCTGTTAAGCTCTTTTTCTGTCCGTAGCTGTCAGTTTGTCTTCTTCATTTTGTTCTCTGCTCCATTCGTTGTGGCCTCTCTGCCATTATTTCTGGATTCTTTGTATTTTTCTTTTTTTAGAATATCCTGCAATACTCTCTGTAGAGTTGAATTGGTGGTTGCAAATTCCCCCAGTTCCTCTTTATCCTGGAAGCACCTTGTTTTTCCATCAATTTCCAGGGACAGTTGTGCAGGATATCTCAATCTTGGCTGGAGATTATTATCTTTCAATGCTTGAATTATTTCCCCCCACGCTCTTCGTGATTTGATGGTTTGTGCAGAGAAATCTGCTGTAATTCTGATGGGTGTTCCCTTGTAGGTGGTCTGTTTCTTGTCTCTTACAGCTTTTAATATTCTGTTCTTGTATTGAATTTCTGGAATTTTTATTATTATATGCCTGGGTGTTGCTCTGTTTGGGTTGTAGGTAGCTGGGGTCCTGTATGCCTCATACATCCAAGTATCTTTACCTTTTGCTAAATTAGGAAAATTCTCCTGGATTATTTCTGTGAGTAGCTTTTGTAGTTCACTTGTTTGTGTCCCTACTTCTTCTTTTATGTTCTTAATCCTTAAGTTATGGATCCTCTTATCATCTTCTTGTCTTTGTATTATTGCTGTTTGTTTCTTTGTTATTTTTAAGAAGTTTTTCATTTCATTCTCCCATATTACAAGTCTGCCCTCCAGTTCAGATAGTCTGTCCTTAGTTTCTTTCAAGCTGTTATGCCAGTCTTCTATAGACTTCTTAGTATCTTGGTAGTCCCTTTGAACCTGCTTCACGTATTCTATGCTTTCTCTGTTTTCTCCATCAAACAATTCTCCCCTTTTTTTCTGTTCTTCCATTCCACCACCTGTTTTTTCTTGGGTGGTACTTAGCATTTCTCTAACTATTCTGCATACTTCTAGCTTCAGGTCATTGATAACTTCATTCCTGAATTGGTCTATGAGGCTCTCTATATGGTGCCTTATGTGTATTGGTGTGGTGTCTGCTATTGCCTGTTTCTCAGAATTGGGGTCGAGGAGCCTTTCTTGTTGCTGCCTCTTCCCATGCTGCCTCTTCTTCTCTGTTCCTTATATATGCAAGCTTATATAAGAGGCCCAGCTTCTCTCCCAGTCAGCCACAGCCTGATCGAATTGCGCCAGTTAGTTGTTCCCACTCACCGCTGTGCACCAGGGAGTTACGGACCAGGCAGCCTACGCATCTCCCCTCCCGGCCACCGTCAGGCTCTGGGATCTGGGTTGGGACAGTCTACCAGGTCTGCCGGCAGCGTCACGCAGGCCAGGCACTTTTCACCAATCCCGCCCGAGAGGGGGATGTGTGGCTGGAGTCCCACCGCGCCCTGCTCCCGCAGGACTGCCCGGGCCCAGAAAGTCCTCTGCTGGAGTCAAACTGTGGTAGAGTGTCAGTTTCTCTCACTCACCTCACCACAAGTCAGTGCGCACCTCCCTGCCGTTCGCAGATTGCCGTTCTCAGAGCTTCCGCGCGTCTCTCTCCTTGCCGAGCCACTGTAGAGGCAGCCAGCCGCCGCGCGGCGGGAAACCCAAATCGCGGCTTACAATGGCGCGGTTCCAGCCTCCACACCAAGTCTTTTCTGTTCCTGTTTTAGCACCAGGACTGCATTCCAAGTTGGCTTCTCTCAGCCCAGTTCGTTCCTGAGTCAGCAGAGCATATCTCCACCGACTTATGTCTCCTTAGTCCGCACCATTCCTGGCTTCTGAGCCGAGTCTTTCAGAGAGCCTCCGGTAGTTGCTGTTATCTGTCCGCCATGTTCTCCCGGAAGTCCAGTAACTATGTCTTAAGTGTACTTTTCAAAACTCTTCAAAGAACATTGTGCCTTGTAAACAAAATACATTTGCAAGTTAAATATTCAGTCCTCAAGCCAAGAGATTATACATTTAGGTCTTTTTTTTTTTTTTTTTTTAAGCAGAGTTTTGCTATGTATTTTAGACTGGCCTTGAATTTACTATGCATCCTAGGCTGGTCTTAAACTCACAGCAGTCCTGCCTTAAACTCCCAAGTGCTGGGTTTATAGACATGTACTTCCAGGTCTGGCCTAGCCTTGGTCTTTAGATATAAATGTGAATGCTGTTGAATTGAGCATAATTGTTTAATTAATTTTTGCTGCTCCATTTAGTGACTATCAATAATAAGTCTATCTCTAGTATTTGCCCTTAGCTGCTCATTACCACTTTTATTATATGGTGTTTAATTTTATTTTTGTCATTTTACTTTCATCTCTAATTACCAGTTGTTTACTTTTAATTTTATAAGCTTCTTAAAATTTTTATAAAAGTATATAAAATCAAGTGTAACAATTGATTCTAGTCTTGCTGTTCAGTGTTTGGTACTAATATTTCTATGTCTGACATAAAATATTCCTGAACTATATAGTCTATTTTTCTGCTTTGATTACTGACAAAAATTTATTTCCAATGTATGTGTATTGTTTGAATATAAAAATGAGTGTAGCAGGGCGTGGTGGTGCATGCCTGTAGTCTCACTGCTCTGGAGGCTGAGGCAAGAGGATCATTGCAAATTTGAGACCAACCTGGGATACAAAGTGAGCTCAAGGCCAGCCTGAATTACACAGTGAAACCCTGTCTCAAAAAGATAAATAAATAAATAAATAAATAAGACTGTAAAGTGTTAAAGTAATAGAAAGTTAGAAAAAGATCAGTAAGTTTTACCAGGATTTTTAAAATATGATTTTAGAATTATGAAAAAAGTCATTTAGTAATTGTAAATCTTCTGATATTTTTGGATAAAAGTGAGATTGTTTTAACATTTTGTTGTTGTGAGTTTTATATATAGTCAAAAATAGTATGACTAGTATAATCTCCCTATGTTTATAATTTAACATCTAATTATCAACTCATGGCCAATTTAATTTAATTCATAAATGGGTTGACCTTTTTATGTAAAAGGAAATACTTTGAGGACTAAAAATGAATACTGTTAGTAATTAGACCAGGATATTCATGTATAAAACCCAGTTGCTTCTAGACATATAGGGAAGTATGGTCAATATATCTTTAACCTCAGTCCTTCCCCTCCCTATTTTTCTCTTAGTATTCAAATATTTATTTTGGTGCAAATTCTGTACATCATTATTTCACCTGAAATTCTTTCAATAAGTATTTCTAAAACGACTTTTTAAAAAAATCCTCACAATAGTAGCATTATCATACAAAAATTCCTTTATGTCATTAAATATCCATTGTTCAGATTTCCACATTTGTCTCAAAAATGTCTTTATAGTTTCTAGATAAAGTCCATTGCATAAAGCTGTTAAGTAAATTTAGGCCTGACTGTGGCTTCTCTCCCTTTTTCCCTGTAATGTTTTATTTGTTTAGAAATCAGGGGTTCAAAAAAAAGAAGAAAAGAAATTAAGTGTTCATAGCTACAGAATTTCTTTTCTTTTAGGAAAAAGTAAGTGCTCATAGCAAATATGACAGTATTGTAGAAACCAATACTACTTTCTTTTCTGTTCTTTTCTTTTTCTATTTTGGAACTTTATAGATGATTTCACATCAAGAAAACCATGCCAAATGGAAGATTTCTGCTGACTCTCAGAAGAGTTCTGTTCAGCAACTAAATGAACAATTAGAGAAGGCAAAACTAGAGTTAGAA
Organism: Cavia porcellus; assembly: GCF_034190915.1. Classification (NCBI taxonomy): domain Eukaryota; kingdom Metazoa; phylum Chordata; class Mammalia; order Rodentia; family Caviidae; genus Cavia; species Cavia porcellus. The sequence continues at coordinate 114,956,404 of NW_026947484.1, forward strand.
GAAGCTCAGGACACTGTAAGCAATTTACATCAACAAGTTCAAGACAGGAATGAAGTAATTGAAGCTGCAAATGAAGCATTACTTATTAAAGTAAGTAAGCATATAAAAGTAATGAAACAAATTTATAATTTATTTGTTCACTTCTTACAGATTGTAAAGGACATTATGGCCAATTATCTACTTGTTTGAGTAAAAGGCATTTTATGCAGAAGACTAATTTGTGATGCTACACAAATATTTATAAATATTAAAATACAGATTTATCCAACCATAATATTTACTTTAAATGGCATTCATGTACCTAAAAAGAAGTGTTTTTCAAAATCAGTAAGTTCCTTGAAAAAATCTTGAAGCAGAAATACCCGATTATACTTAAGATTTTTTTTATTGGATTTGAATGTAGGTATTTTTAAATAGCCTGGTGCTACTTATTCACATCTACTGATCATGACACTTTTCTCTAAAATTTGAAATTAATTTCAGTATCGATGTATAGAGATTAAAAAATTACTTTTGTATTGATAAATATTAAAAAGTTAATATATAAAGTAGTTGCCTGTAATCCCAGCACAAGGGAGGCTAGAGCAGGAGGATCATTGTGAGTTTGAGACTATCCTGGGCTACAAAGTGAGCTCAAGGCCAACCCAAACTGCAACCACACACACACACACACACACACACACACTATATATATATATATATATATATATATATATCCATTAAAAGTGAACAAACTAATAGTTGGAAGCAATTAGTGATTTTATATCAAAATGGAAATTATAAAAAAAAGGAAAAAAGTTCAACTAAATAATACCTTAGTAATATTTCTAGTAGTCTACTAAGTTGAGCACTTAAATTCTTTTTCTAATAGGGTTGACATTTACAGTACTAGATAAAAGTTGCATAGATATAACCTAAAATTACATTTTGGGTCTGGGGTTTTAGCTCAGTGGTACAGTGTGTGCTTATAATGTGTAAGGCTTTGGGTTTAATACCAGGAACATGTAGATGTGTGTGTGGTGCACACACACGCACATGTGCATACATGACTATGTGTTTGTTTAGGCTGAACATTGATACTTTCATTAAAACAATATTCCAAATATTTTGAGGATTTATAACATTTATGCAAATTTACAAAGCTTCATTTTGAAAAATCAGCCTCAAAAATTAAGACTCTGTTATACCCCTTGCTGTACTAAGTATCTCTGCTAAGTTGTTAAATAGATACTATAACCAGTGAGGTAAGTGCAATTAGAATTCACAGATCAATTACTCAGAAGATTTTAAGTTCAGCTACTCAGGAAATTGCCAAAATGTTGACTAGGTAGTAGCCATTCTTAAATGAACGGTAGGCGGGTAGGGTATATCTCAGTGGCACAGCACCTGACTGGCAAGTGCAAGGTCCTGAGTTCGATTGCCAGGGCCTAAAATGATAAATAAAAATAGGTAAAGATCTTAGAACATGTTGTGTGATTGAACAGTATACATACCAGTCAGAAAATGGAATCCTCTTGTTGACTAAGACAGCTCTCAAACTCAACCTCAGGGGCTCTAAAGTATAGATGAAAAGTTAAGGAGGATAAGAAAAATAGGCTAATAAAAATGTAAGAGCATATATAAAAGTAAGGATTAGAGAAAGGAGTTCCATTTACAGCATCAGTAAATAACAGAAGAAAGTCAAAAGTGAAGGAGAAAACTATAAGGCAACTAGTCTTTCTAGCTTACTTCCTCCAGTACCATAACTAACATCCTGGTATTTAAAGGCAACTAGAGCAAAGGCAAAGCTAAGACAACTCTCTGACAGCCCTGAAAAGCAGCAATCAACCCTTTTTTGAGTTTACCTTTCATTGTAAACATTACATGTCATTCTACTAATGCAAGATTTATTTTTCAATTGTGATGAGATAATGTATGACAGAGGGGAAAAAACCCAACTCCAAATGAGCAAAATCCTATTCTGTGTCAATTCTATAATTCTATTAAGTGGGGCTATAAAAATATGAATGTGAGTAGGGTGTAATAGCATAAACCTCTAATCCTAGCACCCAGAAAGGCTAAGACAGGAAGTTCACAAGTTCAAGCTCAGCCCGGGCAATTTAGTGACTTCGTGAGACCCCATTTCAAAATAAAAAAATAAAAGGAGGACTGGAGATGTAGCTCAGTGGGAAGGCCTTGGGTTCAATCTTCAGTACCACAAAAAGAAAAAAGAATATGAATTTGGGAGGGGATGTAACTCATTGGTGGAATACTTACATAGCTCCTACAAGACCCTGAGTTCAGTTCTTAGCACTGCCAAAAAAATGGATGTAATGTTACTACAAAAAATTGGCTTTACATGTAAAGTTTATCTAAATAAAGTAGCATGCCTGAAAAAGCAGAATATTCATGTTCAAGTTTTAGTTTATAATGCAATTACATAGTAATTATGACAGTTTTAGTTACAAGCATAATTTTTTTACAAACCAAACATAAAATAGAAGCTATCATATTCAAAGTGACTGATTCATATAGAGATACAGATAATAGATATGGGTATGTCTTACAGATATGTCTTACAGATGCCTGTAAGAAAACGTAAATGTACTTATCAAAATACTGTCTGTTTATCTTTTTAGGTTTTACGGTTTTTCAGTGTATGTCTCATTCTTAGTTTCCCATTGTTGGATCAGAGGACCCAAATGAAAGACATGGGAAAATATAATGAAAAGTTTACTTAGAAAACATGTATTTATGAAATATCAATCTCTTTTTAAAAAATAATTGTACATTAAGAAAGTGTTCCCTTAATGAACACATATAAAACAGAATAGCTAATATATAGTTATTTCCTCTTAGAAATTCTGAAAGGAATCAATTTGTTAGATTTAACAAAAGATAGTGTACCTCTGTACTTTTTCAGAGAAATTTTTAGGTGTAAGATTTCGTTCGTTCGTGTGTGTGTGTGTGTGTGTGTGTGTGTGTGTGTGTGTGTGAGACGGTATTTTAATCTAATCCTCTCCACTGGCTCTTATTTATTTACTTACTTACTTACGTACTAATTTACATATTTTTTTGAGACATGATTTTGCTATGCAGTTCAGGCAGGCCTTGAGCTGAAACTCAAAACGTTTCTCCTACCTCAACCTGCCAAGTGCTGACATTACAGGGGTAAGCCACCATGCCCAGTATAAGATTTCATTCTTGAATAGAAATTGATTCCTTAACACTTAAAAAAATCTGTAAGAAAAATCTGATTTTCAGATTTTCATCGAATTATAGTCCAAACACATTTCAAATGAACATACATCATTGTGTTAAAATGAAGGTATGTTAAGTAGTACAGGATTTAAACAGCAGTTGGAAAACTCTCAAGAACTGTAAAAACAATTCTTGGACAACATGAATGTTGATTTAGATGACTTCTAAGTCTGATTTTTCTAAGTAGTTCATTCTTTTAACAAAAATACATTGTATACCAACTATGTACCATGCATTATTTTTTTTCCTACAGAAATCAGAATTAACCAAATTACAAGCCAAAATTTCTGGACATGCAAAGGCAGAAGATACCAACTTCCTGTTAGCCCCAGTTACACCTCCAAAACAAACTGTATCTGATAGTCAAGAGCCAGAGTTTGGTGAAAATTCTCACACATCTTTTTTGAAGTGCAGAAAATTACGTCGTTCTATTAGTGCCAGTGACCTTAGTTTCAAAACTCATGGTAATGAAGATCCTTCTGAAGAGTTACTACAGGACTTAAAAAAAATACAATTAAAACAGCCTTCAACGTTAGAAGAAAGCCAGCCAGACTCATTTAAACCTCTAACATATAAAATAGAAGATGATCGTTCTGAGAGTAATGACTTTAGTACTCTTAGTGGAATGCTAAGGTACATTAACAAAGAAGTTAGACTATTTAAAAAGTCCTCTATGCCAACAGGTGCTGGTTTAACTCAGGTATGTAGTTCATACATTGTAAATTGTAATAATTTGTCTCCAAGGAATGTCATTTTATTACTTAGAAGAAAATTCGTATAGTGGTTGAAACCAGAAGTGTTTCAGATTTTGGGATATTTACATATACATAATGAGATATTTTGAGGATGAAACCATGTCTAAATAGTTTATTTATGTTTTATATACACAAAGCCTAGTGGTAATTTTATAATATTTTTGGTATATAAAACAAAGTTTCACAGTGTGGAATTTCCCTCTTGTGATGTCTTAGAAGTTTTTGGAACATTTTGGGTTTTAAAGTAGAGAGTCTCAACTTGTATTTAAATGAATGATGCCATGTCATGAAAATCTTATTTTTCTGTATTTATCTTAGGTCAATGATGGAGATGCTAGGTGTGGTGGTGCATGCCTGTAATCCCACCATTTGGGAGGCATAGGCCAAAGGATTGCCATGAGTTCAAGGCCAGTCTGAGCTACATAGTGAATTCAAAGCTAGCCTGAACCTACATAGTAGACCCTGTCTCAAAAAAAAAGTAAATGGTGCACATAAAATATAAAGGTTGGAATAGAGAAAGTTACTTTCATCAGTAAGAAGACAAAGAAAATTTTTAATTTTTTATTATTTTAATTTATTAATACTTGTATATATTACACAAAGTTTATATTCTTTGTAGGAAGTTGATACATGTATATAATATATCTTAATTCCTTCCAAAAAATTTAAGGGACTCAAATTTCAGCAAAAGGTAGCTTAGAAATGACTTAATACCTGGGAAAACAACTATCAATATTTGAAAGAGGAAGACTCTTTCAACATCCTAAAAAGTGTATTCCCCAGGTGGTGATACGAAGTAATATAGGGAAAGAGAGTCAGAGACAGCTAGAAGTGGAATGAAAAACACAAATACTGAGTTGAGAATAATTGTAAAGATTCTGAGGTGAACATTTTCCATAATTTTACCATAATTTACTGTTTTACTTGGGTTGTATGTGTCAGATTAAGTAATTATTGGATTTTTCTGACATTTGGATAGTTAATTTACTAATTGCCCTTATAAAAAACAAGAATAAAACCAACTCCCCTTTATCTTTTTTCTCTTGACCCTAAAATAGTCATTTTTTTTACTTAGCTACTTATATACTTTTTTTCTTGTTTATTTTATTAGTAGATGTTAGTAATTCATGCAGTTTTCAGTCATCTTGTGGGGAGTGGATACATGTACATATTAAAGCCCTTCCTCTTTCCCTCCCCCTCTGATTCCCTAATCACCATTTTAGTAGCTGTTGATACTGTTTGTCTTAGCACATATTATGGCTTTTGATATTTACATTGATTAGAGTTATTAGGTTCCTGTACATGACGTATCTTTTTTTAAATTCAAATGGCTTATCTTCCTCTCATTTCCTCTTTCCTAAAATATATTTTTATGTTCATCTTCTCTTCTTTTTGTCCTCTTTAAGAGAAAGGTGTTACTCCTTTTCCTTTGAGAGTTCTTTGAACGTGTACTTTCAAGCCTTAAATATGCTTGACTTTGTTATTTTGCTTTCTTATTTAAACTACATCTTTTGCCTTATTTCTTTCTTCTTTTCATTTCCAGGTGTTTTAAATTCATTCCTCCTCTATTCATGGCCATTATTGCTATCTCTTTACTACTCTTGTCCCTGTGTAATTTAACTTTTACCTTTTTTTGCCACTGGAGATGGAACATATTAGGAAAGAAAGCATTCTACCACTCAGCTACATCCCTAACCATTTTTATTTTTTGAGACAGTCTTCCTAAATTGCCCATGCTGGCCCCAAACTCAGGGTTTTCCATTTCAGATTCTTAACTAAGACTACATACAGATGTGTGCCACCACATCCAGCTCACATAGTTTATTTTTATGTCCTCTATTTTGAGTTTTAAAATAATTTAATTTAACCTTGACTGTCACTCATTCCTCCAAACCAGAATTACTGGTTTTTTATATCCATGTAGCCTGTTACTGAGTTTGTTTCGTATTTTTCAATTGACTAAATTTTTCTTTCACACTCTTGCTTTAAAGTATGCTTTTAATTATTACAGTGAACTTTTAATACTGAATCAGCATGAAAATAATTTAAGCATTAATCTATTATCTTGGATTATTCTAGGAAGAAAGTTTGTGATTTAAAGAAGATGTCTACGTGATGAAAATGGAATTGTTGGTACTGTGCTGTTTGCTTTTAATGTTTAGCTCATACTTTATAGAAGATGTATTTTAGTGATTTCAAATAAATTTTATATTGTAATATTTTTAAAGATAGCCTTTTCATCTAAAATTTAATTGTATTTTTAGTAAATTATATTTTTAGTAATTTAGTGAATTAATTCATTTTATTCATTACTTTTGATTTAAACCTGCTGCTTTTCTTGTCTGTTTTTTCAATGTAAAAATCATTGTTAAAATATGTAAAAAGTACACGGAGTTACTTACATTTTTATCATATGCTGTATTTACTGTTTTTCTAGATTTACTATTTTTTATATTAATAGTAAGAATTTAGAAGTCATTCTGAGACAGGTTCATAATTATACTAACTTCATAATTCATATTTATAGTTCATAATTATAAATACTTGTTAAGTGTTTACTATTTATCATGGACTGTTTTAGGCAGTTTATAGTTATTAAGTTGCTTTTTTTTTTTTTTTTTTAGCTGTGCAGTTCAGGGGCTGGGCTTGAACTCACTATATAGCCAAGGCTGGCGTCAAACTCACAGCAAACTTCCTGCCTCAGCCTCTCAAGTGCTAGGGTTATAGGCATGTGCCACCATCCCTGAATAATTAACTCCTATGAAGTAGATACAGTATGTTGTTATTTCTTTTTTATAGGTGGAATTATTTAACATAAATGATGCACTCTAGTAAGCTTTTACTACATGCTAGAGACCATGACTGATACATAATCATGACTCAGCATTTGGGTGTTATTTTACCTTGTTTAAATAGTAAGTTGAATCACGGCATATTCTTTTAATAATCCCAGCCTTTTTGTTGTTTTTAGAGGGAGTTTATCATGATTTTAATTTAGTTTTATTGTGTAGCATTTATTCAAGGGTTTGGTCTTATTCCCAAAGTTTGGCCTTTAGCATGTTTACCTAAGAACTGTAACTATTTTAAGTATTTTTGAGGGTTAAAGGAAAAGATAGACATAACCAGTGAACAGATGGGAGGAGTCTTAGCAGACAAATAGAAACTATTATAGGGAACCAATTCTAAAATAAAAAAAGTATAGTATCTCAAACATTAAAATTCTTAGGAAGGGCTTCATAAAAATTTGGGAGTGACAGAAAAGTTAGTTGACTAAAAGACTGGTAAAGAGAAAAATATCCAGTATGAAAAACAAAAGAGAAATGATGGAATAAATAAACAGTTTTCAAAAAAAGAATAGCCAAAAGATAATATTAAGATGAGAAGAAAAAAATGGAGCAGGAAAAAAAGTATTTAGAGTACAGCTGAAGTACTCCAAATTTAGTGAAAACAATTAGAACCAATAGATCCTGTAAGTTCAGTAATTCATAAATAGAATAAGTACAAAGAAAAATGTACCTAAACATAAATTATAAAAATCCTAAATACCAAAATAGAATATTTTTAAAACAGACATCCAGGCATGGTGGCACACACCTGTAATCCCAGTACTTGGGAGGCTGAGGCAGGAAAACCATTGCAAGTTTGAGACCAGCCTGGGCTATAGAGTGAGTTCAGGGCTGGCATGAACCGCATAGGGAGATGCGGTCTCAAAAAAAAGTCTAATCAGAAATGTTACATTTTTGGGGGCTGGAGGTTTAGCTCAGCGGCATAAGCACCTGCCTTACAAGCAGGCAGTCGTGAGTTCGATCCCTGGTACCGATAAAAAGGAAAAAGACAAAAAAAAAAAAAAAACGAAATGGTACATTTTTGATACAAAGACACCAAAAAATTAAAAGTATGGCAACAGTTAAGCCAGAGAAACAGTAAATATAAGAAAGTAACAAGTCTATATTAATATTAGACAAAGTAGACTTCACAAAAACAGGAGTATTGCCAGAGATAGAGGAGGATATGTAATAATGGTAAATGGATCCACTCAATAGGAAGACATGTTCCAAAATATATAACAGACCAGATGAAATAAAGAACTAAGCTAAACTAACAAACTAAAGGGAGAATGGAAAAATCCACAGTGACAAGATCCACAGTCCATTTTTTAGTAAATTAAAGAATAAAAGACCAAAAAAACTCAGTAAAATGTTTTGAACCCTATCAGTAGCAGCTCAAATGACTTAACTGACATTTAAAGAATATTATATACAAGTATAGAATATACATTCTTTACAAGTCAATCTGGAAAATTAAGAATTTGTGGTGTACCATAATTTAAGGAGTAGTAAATTTCAAAATACTGAGATCATACCAAGATATCTAGAAAATCTTCAAATATTAATCCCGCTATATAATGAGTCAAAGAATGTCTAAAAGAACTTTCTAAATTATCTTTAGTAATATAAATACAATAGATAAACTTGCCAGATGTAGCCAACGCAGTACTAGAGGGAGATTTAACACTTTAACTGCTTACATTGTAATAAGAGAAACAAAGGTTTAAAATTTCTGGTTGACCCAGGCCTATGATTCCCAGCACTTGGGAGGCAGACACAGGAGGATTGCTGTGAATTTAAGGCCAGCCTGAACTGCATAATGGAACCTTGTCTCAAAAAGACGAAGGAAGGAAGGAAGGAAGGGGAAAAAGAGAAACAGAAAAAAGAGAGAGAAACAAAGGGAAAAAGAAAGTCAGTGACATCTAACGAAAACATCTGGTATGGATTAAATAATGACATGTGTGAAATAATAGTATGCTACCTGAATGCAGTAAATAGTAAACTACAGCAGCTATTACTGAGGCAGGTGTAATTCTATTGTGAGCCCTGGAACTGGATTAATTCTGATCAGTTTGGAGCCTGGTCTTGCTACTATTTGCTGTGTAACTTTGAGCAAGTTATTTAATTTTTCTGTGGTTTTGTTTCCTCAACCGTAAAATACAGTAAAATAATGGTACTTACCTCAAATGATTATTGTGAATGTTAAACAGAAAAATAACCTGGCACATAATAATTGATCGTTAAGTGCTATCTAGGTTGTGCTAGGTTATTCATTTTTTTATTCAACTTAGTATCATGGTGGCCTGTCACTTCAAATCTCTTTCTTGACATTATGCTAAGATTTCTAGTTCATTAGTTTTAGGAGGAAAATGTCAAACTTATTAACTGTCCTCCATTTTTCTCCACTATGTTTAAGCTAATTTTGCACTAAAGGCAATTCATCTTCTTTCTTCATAACAGTTTTAGCTGCATCATGGCCACATGCTGTATTTCTCAATTCCTCCTGTAACTAAGTTCTTGCCAGCAGAACAAAAGCAGAAATGATGTGTGGCATGTTAGGCCCAGACATCAGTGTTTTATATATGTGCTCCTTTGAGCTAGGATTGCCTGACATCAAACTTCAACCATGCAGATGAGGAAAATACTGTAGGCAGAAAACACAAAAAAAAGGAACCTGGGTACCCATGTGAACTGGAGCACTGGTAGACTACATGAGTGAGAAATTATTTTATAAGCCACAGGCTTTTGAGAATCTCTTTGTAAACTAACTTAAACTCACCTAACATACACATTTGTTTTTCTCTATCATTGCCTAAACATCTTTCTTGGTTCTTTATCTGTTTCGCTCCATCTGTGTCAAACCTAAGTGGTTATGACATGACTTCCACATGACATCCATGTTTAGCAAGTGACTTCACTTTCTGCTTCAGAGAAAAAAGGGCAGCCATCAGAAGAGAAAGCACACACTTTTATGCCCCTAAATTTATAAACTTAGTCTGAGTCTGCATTCATTTACCTTTTTGTCATCTCATTAAAAACTGGGTATCCTGGGTAATCTGTCTACCTGAGATTTGAATCCCTTTTTAAAAATTTCCTTCCATACTTCTTTTTCTCATTTATTTCCTTGCAACTGTATCTTTGTTTTTTTCTTATGTCTTGGTTTTTCCCACTACTGTGGTCTGAATGCTTCTATCAACCAAAATTCACAAGTTAAAATCCAGAGCCCCAAATTAAATGGTATATTAATAAGTGGGGCCTTTGAGAGATGATGGGATTGATACCTTTATTAAAGGAGCCCTAAGAGAGACTCTTTCACTTTTCTATGAGCAAAAAGGTGCTGACTGTGGACCACAAAAGGTGTCCTCACCAGGCACCAATCTACTGCAATAGTTTTCCCAGCCTCGAAACTGAGAAATATATTTTTATTTCTTGTAAGCATCTTAGTTTATGGTATAAAATGGAACGACTAGGATGGACTATGACAACATTAAACTTAATCAAATTTCTAACCCAAAACAAAAGACTCTTCAGCTCACATCACTAGTCTTAACTACCCATCTCCTCATATAATTTCATGAAAATTATTTAACAAAAAAAATAAGAAATCGGGCTGGGATTTAGCTCAGCGGCATAAGCACCTGCCTTGCAAATGCTTGGTCATGAGTTCGATCCTTGATACCAAAAAAAGAAGAAGAAGAAGAAGAAGAAGAAGAAGAAGAAGAAGAAGAAGAAGAAGAAGAAGAAGAAGAAGAAGAAGAGATATCATGAATTTTATTATATATAGAAACCTGTTTTAAGATCCTAGTGAAAAAATTTTGTGTTAGTTTTCTATTACTATACAAAAATTTAGAGACAAAACAACAACTCTTTAGTAATTTTTTTTGAGTAAGGAGTGTGACCCAAGGTGCTCTACTGCTAATATGTCCCCTGCTCTTTTTATTTTTTATTTTTAAATAGGGTTTCACAATAGATTGCCCAGGAGGGACTTAAATTTGCAGTATTCCTGCTTCAGCTTCCCCTCAGTGCTGGGATTACAAACTCAGCTAATTAATAATCTTAATTGCATCTGAAAAGGTCCTTCATGGAAAAAGTTGTACTATTGTTTGAATAATCAAAAAGATAAAAATTTCAAGGTAATTGTAAGAATTTTTCCAATCACAGTCATACCAACAAAAGTATAAAATTATTGAGCACTTACTATCTTATGGGAATATCCTGAAGCCTGAAGATACAAAATATTTAGTCAGATACCTTCAAAGGATCTAGTTGTGTGCCACCATTATAAAAGAAATATTTGTGCCAGGTATGGTGTCCTTACCTATAATTCCAACACTTGGGAGACTGAGGAAAAAGGATCTCCAACTCAAGCCGAGTCTGGGCAACTTAGTGAGTTAGCAAAATCCTCTCTCATTAAAAAAGGGCCAGGCACCTGGTTCAGTGTGAAAGCTCTGGGGTCAGTCCTCAGTACTATTAAAAAATAAAAATAAACGTTTGTATAAGAATGTGGTTCTGAGCCAGGCGTGGTGGTGCATTTCTGTAATCCCAGCACTTGAGAGGCTGAGGCAGGTGGGTTGTGGCAAGTTCGAGACCAGCCTGGGCTACAGTGAGCCTAAGGCCAGCCTGAACGGCAGAGGGAGACCCAGTCTCAAAAAAAAAAAACAAAGAATGTGGTTCTAGGAAGAGAACAAAAAGTCAACAAGAAGCAAGCCCTCCTGACAAATTAGCACCATATGCTGACTGCTGAGGGGAGAAGCAGCCTTTTTCCATGAGTCGGTGGCATTCACACACTGCAGGGGAAAAGAACAAGTCACCAAGAAGCAAGCCCTCCCGGTGAATTGGCACCATCTAGAGGGGACAGCCAGACCTCGGCTTTTTAACAGCTTTTTATTTCTTTTCAGTAAGTAAAACAATTCTGATTTATGGCTTCTATAAATTTGAGGAGATGAAAACCTTCAAAACAAAACTTATCCAACTTAATAGTTAAGATTTGTGCCAAATCTTTCTTGAAGCCATTAGATTGTTGCAGTGTAGGTATTCAGTAGCCTCTGATAACCACGTGCAATTCTCATCTTTAATAAGACTAACATAACCAAATAAGCTATGTATTTGGTCATTTAAATGTATTTCATAAAGTATTTTTCTAATCTGGCCATAATTATATTTCCCTCATTAAGTCTGGATATCTTCATATATTGTGACTTGGTTGAAAAATTACTAGCCTTAGCATTTTACAAGAAAAGTCCCTTTCACTATAGTACTTCTATAGGAAGATAGGAAGCTTTTAGTTCAAGTCATCCCCTTGAATAGACAGCTCAATAAGCCGTTTCTTCATATTGAAATGGAAATTGTTTAGTAATAATACAGAACAAATTATATCACCAGAAAAGTGTATGTGTGTGTATATAATGAGCCATACAAACAAACTTTATTTAAATTTTAGTAAAACGTTTTGACAAGCTTTTAGGATTCATTTTGCACTATATTTTTTTCCCCTCTTCAGTGTGCTGTTTTACGAAAGAAAGTTTGCCTTTTTCAAATGTGAATAGGATCGGGTGAGGCCTCCCAAATATATCATGTAGGCATTAGAAATTTGTTAAGCTCAGAGCAATTGAGAAACAGCAGGTTTTTTTCTCCTCTAAAGGTTGGTAGGGAATAAAAATAGCCACTAGAGGGCCACAGTCACTTAATTACTGAGCAACATACCCCTGAGAATTGTTTAAATCAGAAAAGCCAAATGTTCTTGGTACACTTACTCTCATTTGTGAGGTAGTAACATATAAATATGAAACTACAGATATATGTGGCCTGGTATATTCCCTCTCTTGAAAAAATGTTTTCTGTTGTCAATATAGGGGCAAAACGAACAGTTCAGAGTTACATTTCTTTTCTCAGGTTTTCATTGTCTGACACTTTGCCATTTTTTACCTTAATAGTCAAGTTTCTTCCCTTAACTTTGGGTGTCAGGTATTTTGTCTCAGTAACAAGAAAAGTAAGGCCCCGTCCATAAATCTTCAAAAAATTTTTTTCAGTGCCTCCAATGTGCCAGGCACTATATTAGGATACTAAGTTATTAATGTAGTATGAACATGAGTATGACATTATTTCTTTTTTGTTTTTTGAAATAAAATGGAAGTTAAGTCTTTATTGGCTAAAAATAGATACCAAAATCTCAAGTACAAAAATCTCTAGACAAATTTTAAATAAAAGATTGTGTGTGACATTTCTGACTTTCTAAATTATTTATTTCCCATCTTCTCTTTCCTCAAACCTCAAATACCTCACTTTTTTTTTTTTTTTTTTTGTCTTTTTAGTTTTTATCGGTACCAGGGATCGAACTCAACGACTGCCTGCTTGCACGGCAGGTCCTTATGCCGCTGAGCTAAATCCCCAGCCCCCTAAATACCTCACTTTTTTTTTTTAATTTTATTTAAGGAGAAAAGAAAAAAAAAAAAGCAGGGAAAGGGTACAAGTTATACAGATTTACAGAAAAAAAATGAACAGTAGGAAATCACTAGTTAATGGATTACATATTGTCATCTTAGAAATAATTGTTCAAGTCACAAAATTAAAGCTTGTAAAGTGGACATTCCATCAATGATACTGCAAACAGTTCTGTTCATTGATCCAATAAAACTCTGTGATATCATTTTCTATCTTATACACTTAAATATACATGCAGTTATATAGTTTGGAGCACTTTCTTTTCCTCTCTTTTGTACCATGACTATTACACATTTTGGGTTTCATTGCTCTCACGGTTCTTATTACTTTTTTGGAAGAGAGTAAAACCAAATGTGACATAACAGAAACGGTCAAGTCAAAAGGGTGGACATAATAGATAATGTAAAAACATAATACAAGGTGATCAACAATGGTTACCATAATGCCTCCCGCTATCTCTAATAGAATTGCCTATATCATTAGTTATAACACAATTGAACAAAACAGTAAAGAATAAAACCGACAAAACCAAAACATTGGAGACATTGTAGGTCTTCAAAGGTAGATAAAAGTCAACAAGAATGGGCGTCATAATGAATCTCATTATCTTCACAGCTGATGCCTAAACTTTCGAACCTGATACTATCCAGCAAAACAGAATAGGGGAACATCAGTTTAACTGATGTTAAACAGTTAACATCAGACCACTTACAAGGGAAGACCCTTGTAAACAGTTGACATCAGTTTAACCAGATGGTGAGAGTAATACAGGGCTTTAAATCAAGGTAATGAAAAGTCAAAGTGGGTTACTATAATATATCCTGTTATTTTTTCCCTTTAATTAAAAGGATAAAGATAAAAAAGTAAATAATGGAGTGGAGATTGAGATAAAAGAGGGCATAACAACGAAACAGCGCAGATCAAAACATAACCATTAGAATAGTGTTTCACCACCAGATAATCCTAACCTAAAAGTAGTTACCATATTGTCTCTTTCTTTGAAATCCTTGAGTACAACTTCGTATACTGTAGCATTAAGTATATCAAAACAATGTAAAACCATTCAAGAGAATGACAGCATTACAGAGTATTTAGAATCGACTAACAGAAAATGAACAATGGTTTCTGTATAATCTCCTTGTCTTTAAAAGGTTTTTGCTTATACTATCGTACATAATAAAATCCAATAAGATACAGCCTATTTAGACCATTGGAGACAGAAGGACAAAAGCTAGATGAGACTTCAAAACAAGATGATACTAAATCTGTATTACCTATTAAGATGTCATTTTCTCCAAAATAGCTGTTCCTATCATCCAATCTTCTCTGCCTCATTTCTGTTGAGCTCTTTTTCTGTCAGTAGCTGTCAGTTTGTCTTCTTCATTTTGTTCTCTGCTCCATTCGTTGTGGCCTCTCTGCCATTTTTACTGGATTCTTTGTATTTTTCTTTTTTTAGAATATCCTGCAATACTCTCTGTAGAGTTGAATTGGTGGTTGCAAATTCCCCCAGTTCCTCTTTATCCTGGAAGCACCTTGTTTTTCCATCAATTTCCAGGGACAGTTGTGCAGGATATCTCAATCTTGGCTGGAGATTATTATCTTTCAAAGCTTGAATTATTTCCCCCCACGCTCTTCGTGATTTGATGGTTTGTGCAGAGAAATCTGCTGTAATTCTGATGGGTGTTCCCTTGTAAGTGGTCTGTTTCTTGTCTCTGACAGCTTTTAATATTCTGTTCTTGTATTGAATTTCTGGAATTTTTATTATTATATGCCTGGGTGTTGCTCTGTTTGGGTTGTAGGTAGCTGGGGTCCTATATGCCTCATACATCTGAGTATCTTTACCTTTTGCTAAATTAGGAAAATTCTCCTGGATTATTTCTGTGAGTAGCTTTTGTAGTTCACTTGTTTGTGTCCCTACTTCTTTTATGTTCTTAATCCTTAAGTTATGGCTCCTCTTATCATCTTCTTGTCTTTGTATTATTGCTGTTTGTTTCTTTGTTATTTTTAAGAAGTTTTTCATTTCATTCTCCCATATTACAAGTCTGCCCTCCAGTTCAGATAGTCTGTCCTTAGTTTCTTTCAAGCTGTTATGCCAGTCTTCGATAGACTTCTTAGTATCTTGGTAGTCCCTTTGAACCTGCTTCACGTATTCTATGCTTTCTCTGTTTTCTCCATCAAACAATTCTCCCCTTTTTTTCTGTTCTCCATTCCACCACCTGTTTTTTCTTGGGTGGTACTTAGCATTTCTCTAACTATTCTGCATACTTCTAGCTTCAGGTCGTTGATAACTTCATTCCTGAATTGGTCTATGAGGCTCTCTATATGGCGCCTTATGTGTATTGGTGTGGTGTCTGCTATTGCCTGTTTCTCAGAATTGGGGGCCAAGGAGCCTTTCCTGTTGCTGCCTCTTCCCATGCTGCCTCTTCTTCTCTGTTCCTTATATATGCAAGCTTATATAAGAGGCCCAGCTTCTCTCCCAGTCAGCCACAGCCTGATCGAATTGCGCCAGTTAGGTGTTCCCGCTCACCGCTGCACACCAGGGAGTTACGGACCAGGCAGCCTACGCGTCTCCCCTCCCGGCCACCGTCAGGCTCTGGGATCTGGGTTGGGACAGCCTACCAGGTCCGCCGGCAGCATCACACAGGCCAGGCACTTTTCACCAATCCCGCCCGAGAGGGGGATGTGTGGCTGGAGTTGCCACCGCGCCCTGCTGCCGCAGGACTGCTCGGGCCCAGAAAGTCCTCCGCTGGAGTCAAACTGTGGTAGGGGGTCAGTTTCTCTCACTCACCTCACCACAAGTCAGTGCACGCCTCCCTGCCGTTCGCAGATTGCCGTTCTCAGAGCTTCTGCGCGTCTCTCTCCTTGCCGAGCCACTGTAGAGGCAGCCAGCCGCTGCGCGGCGGGAAACCCAAATCGCGGCTTACAATGGCGCGGGGCCAGCCTCCACACCGAGGCTTTTCTGTTCCTGTTTTAGCACCAGGACTGCATTCCAAGTTGGTTTCTCTCAGCCCAGTTCGTTCCTGAGTTAGCAGAGCATATCTCCACCTGCTTATGTCTCCTTAGTCCGCACCATTCCTGGCTTCTGAGCCGAGTCTTTCAGAGAGCCTCCGGTAGTTGCTGTTATCTGTCCGCCATGTTCTCCCGGAAGTCCAATACCTCACTTTTAACAGATGTTCTCACTTTAAACTTCATTGAAAAACAGAAACCATTAAGGCAGTAGTATTTACCTCATCTTCCCACCATCAAATCATTGACCTTCCTGGATTGAATGCATGAACTAATTCCTTCCACGATAAAGAAATACACCCTGACCTCTGGGGGCGCCAGATCACATGTCCTCCCACCTATTTAAGGATTTCCTTTGTGTTGTCATTATCTGTTGTTACTGTATGAGCTCTCCATAGACATTCTCCCCAGCCTCTGCTTTTCAGCATCCTTTCGCAGTGAAACTTATCAAGAATTGCCTTTGCTTACTCTTGCCACATTCTCACTTCTCGTTTCTTATTAGCTGACTCCAAACATACATTATTTTGCATCTGCTCAAATGTTTTTGTCACATCCATCACCAGTGACTTCACTGTGCCAAATAATGTAACTTCTCAGGCCTCTCTAATTGGACACCTCTTAAACAGTTTACAGAGATGATCATTTCCTTCTATTTAAAACCCATTGTAATTTTTAGCTTTTATAACAGTGCACTCTCAATTTTCCCCTTACCTCACTGGAATTTCCTCTTCTTCACCTCTTCTACTTGATCTCTAAACAGTATGCAGGACCAATTCTAAGACCTATCATTTTAAGCTCCCAAATTCATTCCATTTCATTCCTTCAAATACAGTGTATATATTGATGAGCTACAAATTATGTGTCTAGCAGACATCTCTCCCTATCTTGCCTCACTTTTATATTTAACCACCCTTAGCCATTATTCTTGGGGCTTTCTGAAGATGTTCTGTCCTTCACTGCCTCAGTGAATGGAATCAATTCAAAATGCTTTCCTTTTGTGGTCCTTTTGACTTTGGGGAAGAACCAGAAGTTACACAGTGCCAAGCCCACTAAATAAGATGGATGAGCACACACTGTAATGTTTTTATGATCCCTGCCTTTCCATTGTATGGCACATAGCAGCAGCATTCACTACACTTTTTTCTTTATCACACCTTGTAAAGACCCTCATTAGAACTTTAAAAACTGCTTGAGAAAGTGATAAGGACAATGGGGTAAGGAGGGGCGTTTAAAATGAGGAAAGTATGAGGGGGTAATGGCAATGTGTCTTTTACTGTAATAAATTTTCCTCATTTAAACATTCTCCATACATTTTGATCACACCTTGTATTGTTGCCCACTATTAGAGAAACCGGAGACAATGTTTAAAAGAAAACCACACCTCTGCCATACTTAAAAACTGCAACTTGCCATTGTTAAATAAACTGAAGCTCTTTTCCAAAGCCTAGACAAGCATAGGTTTCTAAACCTCATCTCTTACCACTTGCCTTATTCACTAAACTCTAATCACATGGTCTACTTTATATCCCTCATTTAATGCCAAACACATTTCTGTCTCAGACATTTGGTATTGTTTTCTGTGCTTCTGTCAGATTTTTGTCCCATGGCTGACATCTTCTCTTTACTCACTACCCTGAGCTATCAGTGTAAATTCTGTCTCCAGCTCTCTACAGCTTTCTATACAAAATATTCTTCCCATCCACCACTCATCCCCAATGTCATTCCATACCCTATTACCCTATTTTATTTCCTCATTAGACATCATAATCTAAAAGTACTTATTTTTCACATTTTTGTCTCTTTTTCTCACTACACGTAAGGTACAGGGCATGGCTACTACGTTTTACTGCATCCACAGTATCTGCCATATAGACATGTTCAATAAACAGTGATTAAATGAGTGAAACATCTCTTGGGTGAAGCTATCAGAAGACATGAATCCAAGCATATAACAACCCTTAGTGTAATGTATGAGCCATGACAGAGATAATCATGAAAATAAGTAGCAATATAATTGGCCATGGCAGTGCATGCCTATAATCCCAGTTCTCTGGGATGCTGAGGCAGGAAGAATTCAGGTTTAAACATGATCTAGATAACTTAGCAACTTAGACTCTGTCTCTCTCTATATATATATTTTTTGATCAACCCTTGTACTGTTGCCCACTATTAGAGAAACTAGAGACAATATTCAAAAGAAAACCACACCTCTGCCATACTTAAAACCTGTAACTTACAGGTTTTATAATATATATATATATGAAATGATGATATAGCTTAATGTGAGGGTCCTGGATTCAGTGGCCAGTAATAATAATAATAGTGGCTGCATGCTTTTTATATGTCTTGACCTTAAGTAAGGTGACAGTTTTATCAGTTTCAACATTCATGTTTTAACACCTTTCATGTAATCTCACTTTTCACCCCTTTGCATTTCCCAGCTCCATATTTCCTCCAAATTCAAGTTCAAAATCTCATTTCTCATCTCCTTTTCAAGCAGGTACAAATATTCTTCACAGAAACTAGAAGGAAAGCAAGTTAGCCAAACTGTAGTACAAACTTATTAGTGAGTTACAAAATCAGTTTAGTAGGTTGTGACCACCATTTTAAAAACAGAGAACACCCTCACCCCCAGCCAATTGTGATGCCTGCTGGAGGCCTAGCCAGAGTATCATGCTAGAGCCAGGAGGACCTGGAAACTACATACCCCACTGCAAGTTCCTGAGTTCTCCACAGCATAGGGCAACAGAGTTGTTAACCAACAGACCAGTCTAATCAAAGAAAAGACAAATGCCCAGAAGGAGAGTTTCCTTCAGGACTAAAGCCATACCATACCCTTTCACAGAGACCAGATGAGAGACAGCTTTGGAAAAGGTGAGCAGATAGATCTGAAAGGGTACCAAGGGAGGTAAAACGGTTCTATCAGGTGCTTGGTAAATTTAAAGATGATATAATTACATAGTGACCTAATGAAACAATAATCAGTCTAATAAAGACACTAATAAAAGCTAGTGGAGTTAAATGCAAAACATGAATGCCTAGAATAGAAAAGAATGAAATCATAAAGGTCTAAATAAATTCAGGAGATTAAAAATATGATTGAAAATATGGGTAGCGAAAGTGACCAATGTGAAGACCTAAAGGACAAGGCTCTGGCCAATGATGATGAAAATGAGAACCTTAAAAACAAAAGGGAAACATTAAAAATGGATTTAAGAGCTCTTAGAAGATCCAAAGAGAGCTAATATAAAAATTGGAAGCTATGCATAATGGCTCATGCCTGTAATCCTAGCACTAGGGAGGCTGAGGCAGGAGGATTGTTGCAAGTTCGAGACCAGCCTGGGCTACAAAGTGAGCTCAAGTCTAGCCCAAACTGCATAGCAAGACCTTGTCTCAAAAAGACAAAAAAAAAAAAAAAAAAAGAATTAGCAAAAAAATCAGAAGACAGGATTTAAAATTTAAGAAAACCTATTTATGTAAGTAATAGCAGAAAACTTTCCAGGCATGGAAAAATAATTTAACATAAGCAAAACATATAAAAACCTAGTAGCTATGATCTAAAAAACAAATCCACACCACATAATAATTAAAATATCAAGAATAAAATGAACAGAATCTTAAAAGTTGCTAGAGAAAAACAAATTAATAGGGACTGACAGGACTAAGTAAGTACCTATAAATTATAACTATTAATGTCAGTGGATTCAACTCACCAGTCAAAAGACACAGTTTAGCAAAATGTATCAAAAAACAAAATTCAGGGCCAGGGATATAGCTCAGCAGCACAGCGTCTGCCTGAGAAGCGTGACGTCATGAGTTAACTTCTGCCACAAAAAAAAAATTCAGTATACTATATACAAGAAATACATTTAACACAAAAAAGTTCATAGACTAAAGATCAAAGGATGAAAAACAATATTCCATGTGATGGGAATCTGAAAACAAAAATGAATAGATACCCAGTAGTTAGATAAAATGTACCTAATGGTTTAAAAAAATATTCAGTAAGGAAGAGGTATCAATTACAAGCATATATGCTCCAAACCATAGTGCACCTAACTCGATAAAACAAACCCTAGAGGATATAGCTCAATGGCACAGCATCTGCCTGGCAAAGCTTAAGGTCATGAGTTTGATTCCCAGTTACCAAAAAAGATAAACTCTAACAGACATAAAAGATCAGGTAAACATCAATACAATTATAGTGGAGGATCTCAATACTCACTATTAGAAATAGAACAACTAAACAAAAAAAAGTCAATAGACATGAGTTGAACCAAACCTGTCAACAAATGGGCCTAATAGATATATGCAGTGTTTCATCTAATAACAGAATACGCATCCTTTTTTTTTTTTACCACGTATGAAACTTTCTCAATAATAGATCATGTATTAGTGAATAAAGCATGCTTGTGCAAATGAAAAAGAGGCAAAATTTTATCATAAATATTACTGGATCACAGTGCAGTGAAACTAGAAGTCAATATCAAAGAGACCACAGAAATTAGGCAAACATGGAAATTAGACAACATACCCTAGAATAATCAATGCATCATGGGAAATTAAGAAAGGAAAGTTCCCAGAATTGAATGACAATGCCAGTACAACACACCAAAACTTGTAAGATGCAATATAAGTGGCCCTATGAGGAAAATTTATAGCGATGAATGGGCACATTAGAAAAATAGGATGAGCTCAAAAAGCCTAATGATGCATCACAAGCCCTTAGAAAAATAACTATCCAAACCAAGAGTTTCTACAAGGAAAGAAATTATGAATATCAGAGCAAAAATTAACGAAATAGAGACAAAAATACATAGAATCAAGCCACTAATTCTTTGAAAGAATAAAATAGGCAAACTTCTACCCAATCTTACCTTTAAAAAGGAAGAAAAGACATAAGGTAATGCAATTAGAAAAGGAAAAAGTAAAGTCACAATGGACACTGCCAAAATACAAAAAATTATTAACAACTATTTCAAAATGTGACTACCAAACAATTGGAAAACAGAAGAAATGGAGAGAATTCTAGATACGTATGTGTTGCCAAAACTGAGCCAGAAAGACTTAAACCAATCTTAAACAATACAGTAAGAAACAATGAAATTGAAGCACTAATTTTAAACACTACCAACTAAGAAGAGCCCAGGATCTGATGAATTCACAAAAACTTTAGGGACAATATAACACCAGTACTCCTCAAGCTTTTTAATAAAATTCAGAGGGAAGGCGTTCTTTCAAAATCATTCTTAGAAGCTAACATTATCTCAATCCAAAACTAGACCTTGATCCAACCAAAAAAGAGAACTATAGAACAGTTTCTTTAAAGAACATATATGCAAAAATCCTTAACAATCCAGGATGACATGGTGTGACATCTGCACAGATGCATAGATTGTTGGAGCAGAGTAGAGACTCCCCCAAAGTACATCACACATGTACAGACAGCTAATTCTCGAAAGAGGCACCAAAAACATGCAGTCTATTCAGTAAATGGTGCTGGGAAAACTGGATATGCTCATGCCAAAAAGTGAAACTAAGAGTCCTCTCATGCTGTACAAAAATCAACTTAAAATGGATCAAAGACCAGAATGTACCATCTGAAGCTGATATGACTGTCAAAAACATAGGGAAAAGCCACTGACACAAACAATGATTTTTTAAATATGACGCCTAAAATATAGGAGAGAAAAGACAGACAAATGGCACTACATCAAACTAAAAATCTTCTGAATGATAGAGGAAATAATAGAGTGAAAAAACATTCACTGGGAGAGGATATTTGTTAACTATCAAAAATATATAAAGAATTTTTAAAAGAACTTAAACCCCAAATAACCCCATTGTAAGATGGGAAAATGATCTGCATAGATACTTCTCAAAAGAAATATACATGCCCAGTAAATATATTGTTTAAAGACCAGTAAATATATTGTTTAAATCACTAGTCATCAGGGAAAGGCAAAAAGAAGTCATGAGAGTCCACTTCACTCCTATTATAATAGGTATTATTTTTTTAAAAATCCAAAATAACAACAAACTCTGGTAAGGATGTGCAGCAAAATTCCTACCATACACTATTGGTAGGATTGTAAATTACCATGACCATTATGGGTAACAGTAAAAGGTGCCTCAAAAAATGACATAGATTCACCTATCCCCCTTTTGGGTATACATCCAAAGGAAATCAATAAACCAACATATTGTGGCACTATTCACAGAAGCCATGATATGAAATCAACCTAGGTACCCATCAACCAATGGATAAAGAAAATGTCTGTACACACATTATTCTACCATAAAGCAGAAGGAAATCCTATTATACACAGAAAAATGAATGCTGGAAGTTATTATGTTAAGTGAAACAAGCCAAACACAGAAAGACAAGCACCACATGGTTTCTGTCACATATGAATGTCAAAGAAAAAAGAGTTGCTTTCAAGCCAGGGACTGCTAGAGGAGGTGAGTTCCTGCACACCATCCTGAGCCCTGGGAGAGTTTAAGATCATTGCTCCCAGAGGCCAAGGACCCGCCCAGCTTCCAGCCACACTAGACTAGGCTTGGGAGGTTTCACAGCCCGACAAATTACACCTAGCAACCTTCTTCAATCAGGGGAATTGAGAGCATGTGAAGTGAGTTCCAGCACATTGGTCCTTGCCTGGGGAGAGCTTTGGACCATCATGTACAGTGGTGAGGTGCCTGCCCAGCTTCCTGGAACACTGGAGGTGGCAAGGGAGGTCCTGTAGGCCTGACTGGACCATGCTCAGCAACCTCCATTCAGTCCCAGGAGCTGAGGACATAGGAGATGATTTCCAACACATCCAGGGGAAGCCTTGGAACAAAACTTGAAACACGGAAATACAGGAAAATGACAAAACAAAAGACCAAAATGCAATCTCAAGCCCATTCCAAGAAAGCCTATGAGCCATGTACATAGAAGAAAATATATGCCATACACCTGAAATACCTGAAATAATAGCAACTGAAATAAAGAAGCAACTCCGGGAAGCTTTAAAGGAATTCAAACTAGAAATAATCTCCCATGTAAAAGAAGAAGTGATAAAAGTAATGAAAGAGATGCTGAACACATCTAAAGAAGACATAATAAATTAGAGGAACAAAATAAAAAGATAGAATCCCCGGATGAATAATATAAGAAACAAACAGAATACATAAAGCAGATTCAAAGAGATATACAGGAAATCAAAAATTCCATTGAAAGTTGTCAAAACTGCCTCAACAAAAATGAAGATAGAATTTCAGACCTTGAAGATAAGATTGCAGCTAGTGAACAGGAAAGTAAAGATCTTTTAAAAATAACAAGGAATCAGGAAATAATTCAATAGCTGCAAGATGATGCAAAGAAAACAAGATTGATAGGGATAAATGAAAAAGAAGAGGATAACACAAATGATATCAAGAGGATATTTACAGAAGTAATAGCTGAAAATTTCCCAAACATGAGAATGGAAACTGACATTAGGATTAGTGAAGCATATAGAACTCCAAATAGCCATAACCAAAATAAAACTACACCCAGCCATATAATAATCACCATCCCAGAAATCCAACGTAAGAACAGAATATTAAAAGCTGTTAGAGAGAAAAGACAGATCACCTATAAAGGAAAACCAGTCAGAATCACAGCAGACTTCTCAGCACAAACAATGAAGTCAAGAAGACCATGTAGTGAAGTTTTTCAGATCCTAAAGGAAAATTATTTCCAACCTAAACTGCTGTACCCTGAAAAACTGTCCTGCAAAGTGGGCGGAGAAATAAGATACTTCCATGACAAAGAACAGCTGAAGAATTTCATGATCACAAAGCCAGCCCTGCAAAGAATACTGAAAGACAGTTTAGATACACATAAGAAAAAAACCACTCAGCAAGGCAGACAAACAGAATGGAAAGATAAAGATGCAATAGCAGAAAGATAACATGTAAACAATAAACCGATATATAACCGTTATAACCATTAATGTAAATGGTCTCAATTCACCAATTAAATGAAATAGACTGGCAGAATGGATCAAGAAACAACATCCAACCATATGCTATCTACAAGAAACCCATCTAACCCAAAAGGAAACTCCCAGACTGAAAGTCAAAGGGTGGAATACAATACTTCATGCAGCAGGAACTAAAAAAAAAGCAGGGGTAACTATTCTGTTTGTAGACAATGTGAACTTCAAACCAAGAATAACCTAAGAGATAAAGAAGGTCACTACATACTGGTTAGAGTAAAATTTCAAGAGGAAAAGATAATCTTAAATATATATGCACCAAATTCCAGAGCACCCAGTTATACAAAGCAAGTATTAATAGAAATAAAAAATAAAATTAGCAATAACAATTGTAACAGGAGACCTTAACATACCATCGACATCAAGGGACAGATCAACCAGACAGAAAATCAGGAAAGAAATAACAGAACTGAATCACACCTGTGAACAAATGACTTGATAGATATATACAGAGTGTTCCATCCAACAACATCAGAATATAGATTCTTCTCAGAAGTACATGGGACATTCTCTAAAATAGACCATATACTAGCCCACAGAACGTATTTAAATAAATGCAAAAGAATTAAAATTATTCCATGCATGTTATCAGATCATAGCACCATGAAACTAGAAATTAATGATAAACCCCACAAACACATGGAAATTGAATAATACACTCTTGAGTAATCAGTGGGTCACAGAGGAAATTAAAGAAAAACAATACCTACAAACAAATGAAAATACAAGTACAACTTACTGGAAACTGTGGGATGCAATGAAAGCAGTCCTCAGAGGAAAATTTATTGCACTGAATTCCCACATCAGGAAAACAGAATAAATACAAATAACCTGATGCTACAACTCAAACATCTAGAAAAAGAAGAGAAAGTCAGCCCAAAGCCAAAAGAAAGGAGGAAATTACAAAACTCAGAGCAGAAATTAATGCAAGAAAATAATCCCAAGAATCAATGGATCAAAGAGTTGGTTCTTTGAAAGAATAAATAAAATTGATAAGCCCCTAGCCAACCTTATTAAAAAAGGAAAGAAAAAGCTCAAATTCATACAATAAGGAATGAAAAAGGTGAAATCACTACAGACTCTGTGGAAATACAGAAGATCATCAACACCTATTTCAAAAACACTCATAGGTTCGATAACAGAAGAAATGGACAAATTCCTAGAAACATATAAAGTACCAAAGCTGGGTCAAGAAGATGTAAAACTGCTGAATAACCCAATTCCTATTAATGAAATTGAAAATGTAATTAAGTCCTTAACTACAAAGAAGAGCCCAGGCCCAGATGGATTCACTGTGGAATTCTACAAGAAATACAAAGAAGTCTTAGTGCCAACACTCCTCAAACTCTTCAATGAAATTGAAAGTGGGGGGCTGGGGATTTAGCTCAGCGGCATAAGCACCTGCCTTGCAAGCAGGCGGTCATGAGTTTAATCCCCGGTACTGATAAAAAAGAAAAAAGACGAAAGACAAAAAAAAAAAAATTGAAAGGGAAGCAATCCTTCCTAAGTCATTCCTGGAAGCAAATATTACTCTAGTACCAAAAACTGAGAAAGACCCAACTAAAGAAGAGAACTATAGACCAATCTCCCTAATGAACACAGATGCAAAAATCCTCAATAAAATATTGGCCAACAGGATGCAGCAAATCATCAAGAAGATTATACACCACGACCAAGTGGAATTCATCCCAGGCATGCAGAGATGGTTCAACATACGTAAATCAATAAATGTAATCCACCATATCAATAAAGCCAAAAGTAATAAGAATCATATGATCATTTCTATAGATGCAGAAGAAGCTTTTGATAAGGTCCAACACTCATTCATAAGAAGCTTACAGAAAATTGGAATAGGGGCTGGAGGTTTAGCTCAGCGGCATAAGCGCCTGCCTTGCAAGCAGGCAGTCGTGAGTTCGATCCCCGGTACCGATAAAAATGAAAAAGACCAAAAAAAAAAAAAAAAAAAGAAAATTGGAATAGATGGTGTTTACCTCTATATGATAAAAGCCATCTATGACAAACCAACAGCCAGTCATATTAAATGGCCAAAAACTGAAGGCCTTTCCCTTAAAATCAGGCACAAGACAAGGATATCCCTTATCACCACTCTTATTCAATATAGTACTGGAAATACTAGCCAAAGCAATTAGACAAGAGAGAGAAATAAAAGGGGTAAAGATAGGAAAAGAGGAAGTTAAATTATCATCATTTGCAGATGACGTTACTGTATGTAGAAGATCCCCTAAACTCCATTGAAAGACTCTTAGGTATAATAAATAAATTCAGTAATGTAGCTGGATACAAAATCAGTGCTCAAAAATCAATAGCATTCCTATACACTAACAACAAAATTACCAAGAGAGAAATAAGAGAAGCCACACCCTTCACAAGAAGCCACACTCTTCACACTAGCATCCAAAATAATGAAATACTTAGGAATTAATCTTATGAAAGAAGTAAAAGATTTATACAGGGAAAACTATAATACCCTGAGAAAGAAATTGAAGATGATCTCAGAAAATGGAAAGACATCCCTTGCTCATGGATGAGAATAAATATTGTGAAAATATTCATTTTCCCAAAACTGTTATACAGATTCAATGCAATCCCAATAAAAATACCATCTACCTACCTCATAGATCTACAGAAATCACTCCTAAAAGTCATCTGGACCCTAGAATAGCAAAGCCAATTCTAAGCAGCAAAGTCAAGGCAGGAGGCATCACAGTCCCTGACTTGAAGTTATACTACAAAGCAACTGTAATAAAATCAACGTGGTACTGGAATAAAAACAGATCTGAAGATCAATGGAATAGATTAGAAGATGCACAACTACAACTATAAACACACTCAACCACCTTATCTTTGGTAAAGGGACCAAACATGTACACTGGAAGAATGACAGTCTTTTTAGTAAATGGTGCTGGAAAAACTGGCTCTCCATATGCCGAAAACTAAAACTAGACCCATGCCTATCACCATGCACTAAACTAAAATCTAAATGGATCAAAGATCTGAATATTAAAACAGAAACACTAAATCTGTTAGAAGACAAATTGGGTAAAAATCTTGAAGACATAGAGGTAGGTAGAGAATTCATGAACAGGAATCAAACCACCCATGAAATACTTTCCAGAATCAATAATTATTGATCACGTCTTATTAAAAAGTTTCTGCATGTCAAAAGAAATCTCCAGCATAGTAAAAAACAAAAAACTGGGAAAAAATCTTAGTGAACTGTCCCTCAGACAAAGAACTTCTGTCTAAAACATAAAAAATTTTTAAAAAATCAAACCCAGAAATTCAAAGACCCAATCCAAAAATGGGCATCTGAGTTGAATACACAGTTCTCAGATGAAGAAATACAAATGGCAAATAAATGCATGAAAAAATGTTCATCATCATTAGTCATTAGAGAAATGCAAATTAAAACCACACTGAGATTCCGTCTCACTCCAGAAAGAATGGCCAGGATCAAGAAAACTACCAACAACAAATGCTGGAGAGGCTGTGGGGAAAAGTAACTCTCCTGCACTGTTGGTGAGAGTATAGACTGGTGCAACCCTGTGGAGGTAAGTCTGGAGATTTCTCAAAAGGCTGAGAGTGGAAGTCTCATTTGATCCAGCTATCCCGCTTCTAGGCATATTCCCAGAAGAACTGAAAATATCACACCACAGTGATATATGTGCACCCATGTTTATAGCAGCACAATTTGTAATAGCCAGACCTTGGAAACAACCTAAGTGTTGAACAACTGAGGAGTTATTAAAAATATTGGAATAGATTTTAAAAATGTGTGGTATTTTATACAATGGAGTACTACTCAGCTATAAAGAATGATCACATTGAGATATTTATAAATAAATGGATGCAACTTGATACCATACTCATAAGCAAAGTGAATCAAACTCACATGTATAAATACTGTGTAGTCTCCCTAGTGTAAGAAATGGTAAGAGTATATAAAAGTTTATGGTAATCATGATTCCCCATTACATTGCTTTGAGGCCTTATAATGTTTGCATTCAATAGTTTGGAATGGTTTTATCCTGGTTTGTTTGATTTTATTATGTGTGATGGTATGAACAGCTATTTTGAAGAAAACAAGACAATATAATAGCCAGTGATGATTTAATATCATCTTACTCTGAAGTCCTACCATGCTTTTGCTCTTCTGTTTCCATTGGCTCTATTATGTTGTATCTTATTAGATTTTATCATGTGTGGTAGTACAAACAAATTTTCTATAGAAAATGAAATAATATAGTAGCCATTGTTTGTTCTCTGTTATTTGGTTCTGAATGCCCTGTAATACTTTTATTCTCTTTAATGGTTTTATACTATTTTGTTATGTTTGATACTATTGTGTATGAAGGTATGCTCAACTATTTCAAGGAAAGAGACATTATGGTAACTACTGTTATATCGGGTTGTCTTGTGGTGAAATACTGTGTCGCTTAATTTGTTCTGTTCTGATCTGCTTTGTTATGTCCTCTTTTATCTCAATCTCTTTAAAATAAAAATTTTTTTTTAAAAAGTTGACTCATATGTATAACATTGATCACTAGAAGCTGGGAACTAAGGTAAGAGAGGAAGAGGGTTAAAGGAGGCTGGATATGAGCAATGCATGCTGCCTGCATATATCAAAATATTACACTGAATCCCATTAAGATGTGCAATTAATATGTTAATAAATAAATAATAAATTATGCTTTTGGAAAAAAAATTTCCTTAACAAACAATGTAACAAATCACCAAAAAGATCATACATCATGACAAGAAAACTTCATCCCAGGAATGCCAGGATGATTCAATATTTAGAAATTAATAAATGTAATTCATCACATGAACAGGACAAAAATTGCGCAGACATCTGAATAGATAATAGAAAAGCCTTTAACAAAGTCTAACATTTATTCATGATAAAAAAATGAAGAAAATAAATATAAAATGTCTTTAACTCAAGATGATAAAAGCATATGACCAACCTACTGCCAACAGGAGAAAGATGTCCTTTTCACTACCCCTACTTAATATCGTTCTCAAAATATTAGCCAGAGCAATCAGACAAGAGAGGAAAATAAAAGGGTTATGTATAGGGAATGATGAAGTCAAAATTTCATTTGCAGATGACATGATCCTTTACTTACAAGACCCAAAAATCTCCAAAAGACTCCTAGAATTGGTAACTAAATTTGGCACTGTAGCAGGATACTAAATAAACATGCAAATCAGTAACATTCCTATACGGTAATAATAAACTCATTGAAAAAGCAATTAAGATAATATTACCAGGGGCTGGGGATTTAGCTCAGTGGCATAAGCGCCTGCCTTGCAAGCAGGCAGTCGTGAGTTCGATCCCTGGTACCGATAAAAAGGAAAAAGACAAAAAGAAAAGAAAATATTATCATTCACAATAACCACAAAAATTTAAATACTTAGGTATCTAATTCTTAATTTAGCAAAATGAAGTCTTGCATCAGACTTAAAATCGAGAAAGACATCAGAAAATGGAAAAATTGCCAGGCATTTAGCTCAGTGGCATAAGTGCCTGCCTGGTAGTAAGCACAAGGTTGTGAGTTTGAACCCTGATATGCAAAAAAAAAAAAAAAAAAAAAAAAAAAAAGGAAAAATATACCCCATTCCTGATTAGGCAGAACCAATATAATCAAAATGGCTACATTTCTTCAAGGTAGATG
The DNA here is from genome assembly GCF_034190915.1 of Cavia porcellus. NCBI lineage: Eukaryota > Metazoa > Chordata > Mammalia > Rodentia > Caviidae > Cavia > Cavia porcellus. The sequence continues at coordinate 114,986,397 of NW_026947484.1, forward strand.
GTGGAGTGGTGAATAGCAGAAAAAGAGCCTCTCTGAGAGATTTGGTGTCCAAACACTGGAATATAGCAATGTGAAGAACAGAAGAAGGAGGAAAATGAGTCCCTGGGAACTAGCAAGATCTGAAGTGAGAATTGAAACCCAAGGGTAGAACAAAAAGAGAGACCTTGACACAGAAGAAGGAGGTAGCAAGCAGCACTTTCTGAGTCCTGGCTCACTGCATAAGGGAGGACAGCTCAAACCTGTAGACACATGATGACTGCTGGGGACCTCAGAGGCCTCTGTGAGAGATGCATCAGAGGAGCAGAGAGGGTGTTATGGATTAACATAACATCATGCTGGCTTCCTACATATACTGGACTGTGCTTGTTGTCAAAAGAGCTCGGGGCCTTCGTGTTGCTGAGGATGGCTGTGGTACGTTTCAAGACAGCCTAGTCTTTTTGTGAGTGTAACTTCTTGGCTCTGGCATAAAACCCTCATCCCACTAACACAGCTCCTTCACCCCGCTGGCATAGGCTTTCTGCCTTCCACCGCTGACCTTTGGGCCTTCCCAGCACAGACCCATAAAAGAGACTGGCGTAAGTCCTTCTTACAGGCTCATGACCTCCAATTAGACTCATGAGAGGCATTGTCATGAGCTCTGGGTTTTTATCTGGACTCACATGAGACATTGCTGTGGGATTTAGGCCCTTGACTAAATATTCTATGTCTTTGGGGTTACAGATAGATTTTCTTTATTTTTATTTTTTTTTTTTAAAGCCAGTCAAATTTAGCAGTGGGGGGTGTGGTATACCAACTTTAGTGACACTAATGTTAATAAGTTCTGATAACCCACTGCCATTGGACCAGCCTACAGATAGATTTTCTACATTTTCATGTTAACTCCCAGTGACCATTATAAAAATATTATAAACTCCATGTCCTGATTCTAATTGTTCTCTGCACAACCCCTAACTACAACAGAGGGACATGGTGGACTGTGGTGCTATAACTAACTATAACCAGATAGTTATTCAGGTTCAGATGTCCCTCCAGAGAAGGTGAGTGGTCAGTAGCGGGTGAGTGGTCTCTCTCTTAGAGAGAGACCAACTGAGCTTGGGACAAGCAGCAGTGGGCTGGCTCCATCTACTGGTTCCCAGTGTAAAAGTGAGGTTGAACCATGTTCAAATTGGCAAGAGGTCAAGGAGCTGAGTTCAAAAAGGGAGGGAACCAAGTTCAAGCCTGCAGAAGAAACACAGAGTGTTTCATGCTGAACAACTTCGGTTCCAGCCTCACAGTCAGAAACCAGCCTGATACCAGTAGAACTAAAGATGAAGGCTTTTGGAGATTATCCACTACTCTGCCATAAATCTATGACTGGTTTGCTGGGATTAATCACCATGGATCTGTGACAGCAGAGACACACCCTGAAGAGGACATTTTTTTTCTTTTCTTCTTGTTTTTGTATTTTTTCTTTATCTTTTTCTTGTTTGTATATTAGTGTGAACGTTGTTTATAATTTTGTTGTTGTTCTGTTCTTGTTTTTATTTCTTCCTTCTCTCTTTCCCTTCTGTCATCTTCACCAGTTTCCCAAAATTAAAGTAATCTTCCTTTGTCCTCCAGCCTTGCTTCAAATCCCCTCTTTTTCTATTTCTGTATTTTCCCCTTAACTCCTTAGACTTTGTTATATAACCATGAATATAGTTAATATGGTTAAAGGTGACAAGTTAATAGTTACCACAGTTTGTCATTTTCTAGGCTATGTTTGATGCTATGGTTAGTGCTATTTGTACTATTTTAGCCAATGTGACATAATTGTTGTACTCAGTTGTTCTTTATGGTAGGCAAGACTGAGATTGTTCATAAATAGTGTTATAGACCTGTGCCAAAGGACTAGGGGCTAGGTCAAATACCCAGCTACTCCTTATCTCTGGAACAGTTAGGATCTTGCAACAGACTCAAAACCCAAAAGTCAACTGGAAGATAGGTCTGAGAAGTAGTCATTTCCTAAGGGTTCTAAATATTAACAACAGAGCTACCTGCCATAGGCAATTTACAAGCATAAACCCAAGAATTAAACTAAAAAAAACCCCTGAGAACACTTAAGCAAGATGCAACCCCAGACTTCCAGCTCACCAAAGACAAACCCAGGGGGCAATGAAGTGGAACAATTCAAAAGCCACCTATCTGGACTCTCTGAAGTGGTAACAGTGCAAGTGCCAAAGCAGATGAATGAGGCTGTAGAAAAATCAAATCAGAAATAATCTCTCAGATAACTAAAAAGATGAGCGAGCACAATCAAAGAGCCCATAAGATAAGCTCCCTAAGATAAGCTTTCCTAAGCTCCATAAGAGCTTAGGAAAATGATGGAAACCATCAATACTCAATACAGAAAAGAAATGGAGTCCATGAAACAGATTTAAACAGATATTTAGGAAATTTAAAAATCCCAAAGGATATACAGCAAAATGACCCAAAGTGAAGACAGAATTATCAGATACAGAAGACAGGATTGTGGCTAGTGATCATGAAAAGAAAGATTTCTTGAAAACAGGAAAGGAGCACAAAATATCAATCCAACAGCTGCTAGTTGATACTAAGAACAATAACAAGATTGATTAGAGATAGCAAAAATAACATAAAAAAATCTGATCTCAGAAATAATGGCAAAAAATTCCCAAGCATGGGAATGTGTGAAAGAGAAGTATGGCATATAGAACTAGAAGTAGCTGTGATAAAAAAAACTACACCAAGGCATATAGTAGTCAAGATTGTAGATATTCAACAGAAAGACAGAATATTTAAATTGTCAGAGAAAAAGAAACAACTCACCTATAAAGGAAAGCCCATCAGGATCATAGCACATTTCTCCACACAAACTGTTAAGTCAAGGTGAGCTTGGAGTGCAGTAGTCAAGCCCTTAAAAAACAAAAACCTCCAATCCAGATTGATATATCCCACAAAACTATTTTTCAAAATTGATGGAAAACTAATATACTTCCACAACAAAGAACACCTCAGGAAATTCATGTTCATGTCCAAAATGTTCTGAAGGACATTCTAGAAAGAGATGACAAGAACTACAATTCCATGAACCTCAACAGAATGAATGTACCAGGCAAGAAATTTGGATTAAACAGAGGGTAAAAGAGAACCCAGCAAAAAGAAAGTAACGTGACAAGGATATCAGTTATAACCATGATTGTTTTTGTCTTTTTTTTTTTTTTTGAGAGGGGGGTCTTGCTGTGCAGTTCAGGCTGGCCTTGAGCTCACTTTGTAGCCCAGGCTGGTCTCGAACTCCCAACAATCCTCCCACCTCAGCCTCCTGAGTGCTGGGATTACAGGCGTGAGCCACCACGCCCAACTTACCATGATTGTTAATAGTCTCAATTTACTAATCAAAAGAAACAGACTGGCAGACTAGATCCAGGAACAAGATCCAACAATATGCTGCATATAATAAATACATTTAACCAAAAAAGAAATTTATAGACTGAAAGTCAAAGGATGAAAAACAATACTCCATGTAATAGGAAACCAGAAAAAAGTAGGTGTAGTATTTGTTATATTTGCAGACAAAGTGGATTCCAAGCCAAAACTGTTTAGGAGAGACAAGGAAAGTCACTACGTTTTTGTAAAGGGAACAACCCAAGAGGAAGAAATAATAATCATAAATATATATACAACAAGTAGCAGTGCAACCAACTATGTAAAACAAACTAACAGACATGAAAAATCAAGTAAGCACTAATACAGTTGTAACAGGAGATCTCAATACCCCACTGTCAAAAATATATCAACTAGACAAAAACTCAACAATGAAATATTAGAACCAAACCAAACTTTTGAACAAATGGACTTAGTAGAAGTCTATAGAGTGTTCCACTCCACATTAGAATACACACACTTCTCAGCTGCTTATGGGATGTTCTCCAAAATAGACTACATACAGCTCACAGACCATAAGTGCAAAAGAAATGAAATTATCCTATGCATATTTTCAGATCATAATGCAATGAAATTGGAAATCAATGGCAAAAGAAACCACAAAAGAGTGTGGCTAGTGCTGTGCAATGGATCCACTTTTTTTTTCTGGGTGTTCCAGTCCAGTCCAGCTCAATCCAATGTCACCGTGGTTTCAGTGAGACTGATTGTGAGAATCCAAAGCAGAGTGGAGGAACCAGAAGTGAGGCAAATTGAGGGCACATGGATAGTCCTGGGCAACAATCCTTGAGACAAACTGAAACCTCTCTGTGGAGAGTGACAGAGGAACTACTGGCATGATGGGCAACATGCCTGTGATTCCTGAGAAGCTGGTGGATGCACCAGTTCTTAATGCAACAAGTCTTATCATGATTGGGGGGAGGTAAATCAGGAATTATACTTTTGAAGGTGCTGGGAAAAGATCCGTGGATCTTGGAAGATAATTCTTTGAAATATGCAGGAAAGGAATAAAATGGAAGAGTTTTTCTTAGTGAACATCACTTGTCAGATTTATTTGATGAATAATTTGAAGATTTTATTAATCTGCCACCTAGAATATTTGACTCGGAAGATGTGAATTATTGATTAATGAAATGGTAAGTGATAGTGAATCTGAAGATGACTTTTCAGAATTATTGGATGGTGAATTTCATGCCAACAGTGAAGATTTCACATCATTCAGATAATTTGTTGAGGTAGGGGCCAGGGGTTTAGCTTAGCAGCTCAAGCTCTTGCCTGATAAATGTAAGGTTGTGAGTTCGATCCCTGTGCCAAAAAAAAAAATTGTTGTTAATTTGGAAAATTCAGTGCCAGCTCTTCCTAGGTTTCTATTTACCAATGTACCCATTGTAAACTCGCCATTTAGACAGAATACAGAGCCAGATATTTTACATTATTTTTAATATTTATGGAATTCTAAAATAGTGGAATTGATTACACTGGAAACCAAGAGATACACAAGTCGATCACAACCTTCTAGAATTTTAGGGAAATTTTCTCACTAGAAGGACTGGCAATTGACAGATAATGCAGAAATAATTTTTTTTTGCTCTCTATATTTTTTAAGAAATTAAAGGGTTGGGGATTTAGCTCAGCGGCATAAACGCCTGCTTTGCAAGCGTGCTGGTACCGATAAAAAAAAGAAAAGAAATTATATGTAAGCCAATATGTGAGTGATATTGGTCTAAGAAAGACTGCATTGAAACACCTTTTTTTAAGTAAAGCGATGTCATATATTTTGCTTTATTGAAACATTATATTCATTTTGTACATAATACTACTAGGATGCTAGTTGTCACTTGAATCCTAAACTAAGTAAGTTACGGCAAATTGTTGAACATCTCAAAAATTTTTGCAATTAAACTTGTGAGAAATATCACAACTATTGAGCATCTAATGCTATATAAGGGTTGATGAGATGGATTCAGTTTATGCTCTGAAAAAGAGCCACATTTAGTATTTTATCTTATATGCTTTGTGAATAGAAACCTAGATATGTTTTGTCTTTCACAATTTACATTGGAAAAGGTACAGTACTTGGTAACAGCCATAAAGATCATTCTATGGGTACTCAAATTCTTTCAACTCTGATGAAATCACTTTTGAATATGGGTTGTTGTCTTACTACAATTTTTATACTTCCCCAGAACTCTGATATGCTTTACAATACATTCAGGACATGAGACTGAGAAGGAAGAAGTGCCGAAAGGGAGAAATGTTTCCTATCAGAGAGGAAAAGTCTGTGTTATGCAGGGAAAAGATGTTTTCTTATTGTCAACTATTGGTGATTCAGAAAGAAGAAACAAAATTTTGAAAATTCTAACAGCAGTGAATGATTATAATAACTCTATGGGTGGTATTGATAGAGGTGATCAATATCTAACAACTTATCCTGTAATAAAAAAGCAAGGGAAAAATTATTAAAAAAATTATTTATGCACCTTTGGATCAAACAATATGGAACCTGTGGGCCAGGGATATAGCTCAGCAGCACATGGCCTGCCAGGTTCTGAGTTTGATTCCCAATACTGAAAAAAAAAAAAAAAGAAAAAGGGCTGGGGATTTAGCTCAGTGGCATAAGCACCTGCCGTGCAAGCAGGTGTCGTGAGTTCAATCCCCGGTACCGATAAAAATGAAAAAGACCAAAAAAAAAAAAAAAAAAAAGAAAGAATATGGAACTTGTTATTTTTTCAAAACAAGGGCAGTTTAAAAATCCATTTACAATTTAGATTAGGTCTTGCAGATAAAATACTTGAAAAATATGGGACAGCAAACCATAACCAGTAAGTCTACTATCCAATTCTTCACCATTATGTTCAGTGGGTAGTTTTATTGAAATTATACCATCCACCACAAAAAAGGAAAGGCCAACACAATAGTGTAAGGAGTATTAAGGAAGACAAGGCAAAGGAATTAAGAAACAGACTAGATATTATTGTCTGGATTGTAACACTGCATTGTGTACTGAATATATTAAGACATACCATACACAGAAAATTTTGGAATAAATTTGATAAAATTGTTCTTATATTTCTGGTTTAATTGTCAAAATTAACCAAAATGCAATTTTTGATCATCCTGTATTTAAACAACTGGGTTGATAAGACATTAAGCCTATAATATAAACCATATCAAAAAAGACTGATGAATACAAAAAAGGTATTTCAACACTGTTCAGTTTAAATTGCACCAGAAACTGAAAGCCACTTATGATTGAGATGGCTTATTTCTACTTTGGAAAGTAATTTAAAAAACAACCTAACACTTGCCTGGCAGTCAGGCCAAAGCATTGGGTAGCTATTGCTGCATTAGAAAAAAGTCGTAATTACAAGGTAACTGAAAATGAACGTTTTGCTGCCAGTCAAAACTGACTTGATCCTTTCAGAAATTCCATGAATTGGTTGATGTTAAACTGTTTGAAACTGAAAGCTCATTGGATTAATGCACCTCAGAAAAAAATAATAAAAATAAAAAAAAGAAACTGAAAGCTCAGATAAAAATGATACTGTGAAGTTATCATCCAGATTGCAAAATACAATGTCCTTGATTGCACAGCAGGGTACGACCCTGCTGTTCAAAACATTTAATAGTGTTCAGGTCAGTGTAAAGAAAATAGAGCTGACTGGGCATGTTGGCACTCTACCATGCAAGACATTATTGTCAAGTATTTATAGTCAGAGAAACTTAGTGAAGGCAAATCTACTATCATAAGTAAGAAAAGTGATAGTTTTATAAGAGATGAATATACCTCAGGAAGGGCAAAACCTTTCACGTTAAAAGAACTCACAGAGGCAAGCGTGAGGCTGTGAATTTGATCCCTAGTACCAAAAACAAAACAAAACAAAACAAAACAAAAAAACCCTCAGATAATTTCACAACATTAAAGGTACAAAAGATAAAATTTTAGTAGCTGATCCAAACTTAGGAGTAGGACAATTTGCAAAGTATAGAAAAGATGTTCCTTATTTTAAATAACATAACAGGAAGATAGTTCTAGTTCAAGCCATTAGATAAATGATGAATAAGAATATAATTTTTGGGGCTGGGGATTTAGCTTAGCGGCATAAGTGCCTGCCTTGCAAGCAGGCAGTCGTGAGTTCAATCCCTGGTACCAATAAAAACGAAAAAGACAAAAAAAAAAAATATATATATATATATATATATATATATATATAATTTTTACTGTTACTAATATTTTAAACTACAGCATGCTAAATGTTTGTTATTACAAAACTAGAAAGTTTTGTTTTTGTTTTGTTTTACATTTTTAACTAACAGCAAGAGTTGTATTTTTTGACTGATATCCTTCACCTCTCCATACTGGGATTCAACCCAGGGGAGTTATACTACTCAGCTGCTTTCCCAGTCCCTTATTTTTTACATTTTGAGAAGATCTCACTTTGTGGCCTAGGCTGCCCTTGATATGTGATCCTCCTCATTCAGCCTACTCAGTAACTGGAATTACAGGTATGTACCACTCTAGCTGACTTGTTATTTTGAGACAGGGTTTCACTATGCAGTTCAGGTTGAGCTTGAAGTTACTTTGTATTTCAGGCTGGCCTTAAATTCACTGTGCAGGTCAGGCTAGCCTTGAACTTGGGGTGATCCACCCGTCTCAGCTTCAGAGTGTGTGTACCACTATGCCCAGATATGCTTGAATTTTTTGGACAAAACTTAAGGTTCATAAATAATCACACATTTTCTCATACGTTAAGATTGTATTACAGCTTCAGCTTGCATGATCAACACCAATACAAGCTAGAGAAACTTCCTAAATATCTAAACACATGTAAGATTTACAAATGTGTATTTTGTTCTTATGGTATTCATTACTTTTGTTTTTGTTTTGTTTTTTGGTACCAGCGATCTAACAACTTTGCCTTTGCTACTATATCAAAGCTTTGAAATAAAAATTTATAATATTGAAAAAAACCACAAAAACTTCATAAACACATGCACATTAAATAATACCCTCCTGAATGACTAATGAATCACAGATGAAATTAAAGAAGAAATTAGGCAGTTTCTACACTTAAACAATAATGCCAATACAACATACTAGAACTTCAGGGGACACAATGAAAGTAGTCCTGTGAGGGAAACTTATAGCAGTGAATTCCCATATTAGGAAACACAGAGTGAACTCAAATAAACAACCTAATGTTGAAGTTCAAGCTTTTAGAAAAAGAAGAGCAAATCAAGCCCAAAGCTTGTACAAGGAAAGAAAGGATAAAGATCAGAGCAGAAATTAATGCAATAAAGACTAAAAAAAAAAAAAAAAAATTCTGGGAAGCTGAGGCAGAAGAACTGTAAATTTGAGATCAGCCTCTATAATTTAGTAACTTAGGAAGATCCCATCTCAAAAGATTAAAAAAAGGACTGAAGATGTAGCTTCATGCAAAGGCTGTGAGTTTAATCCTCAGTACTGCAAAATAAAAGGGGCAACAAAGAAAGCTATTCTGGGCAGATGGAGTTTTGACTGCTCATGCTCCAATAGCACTACAGCTAAGGCACCCTGGCACAGGTCAAATACTCAGGGACAACATGATTTGCTAGGTAAAACTTTTTTTCTGGTGCTGAGAATTGAACCCATGGCCTTGTATATACAAAATTTACACTTTTGATTGAGCTCCCTACAAGCCCAGAGTAAGGCTTTAAAGGACAGCTTGCTCATAGTGGAGAAAGGAATAAAACTCACATTGCCCTATACAATTCCTCTCTATCTCAGGTAAGGTCCAGACTGTTCCAAATAGTTTTCTCAATCTAATGATATTGCAGATCTGGAACATTTTATGGTTATTCTTAAGACCCACAAGCAAAAAAGGAAAGGAGGACTGAGTTGTTTCAAGACTATCCTTCAATACATTTTTGGCAAAACTTTCTACTTTTGAGACAGGATCTCACTATGCAGTTCACTCTGGCTAATAATGTGTATTTCCATATGGTTGAAATTGTACAAAGTAAATATAGAAGTTGTAGTTACCATATTCCAGCTGCCATAAGGCTCAAATAAAAGCCTTCAGAAAGCCAGATGTAGAGGGGAAAAATGAAGTGAAAAATAGTTCTGTCGACTATTTCCTTGGCATCCTATTGACCTTTTCTTTCCATGACAACTCTTCTGATACCCTACTGCTTACATTTCTGCTTCAGCTCATTGAGATGGCCCTATTTTATAGTTCCCCTCTTTCTACCTATATTTCAAGGAGAGCAATAAGCGCTGAATGGAATTGAGTTCAAATTTATCACTTATTCACTGACTTTAAACAGTTTCTTAAACTCTCTGAGCCTTATATATCTTGCAAGATTTGAAATGAAATAAAGCCTGTCAAAGTGTTAGAACAGGGTAATGCAGATTTTAGGCATTCATTGTATGATGGCTATAGACAAAGCATGGAATGAGACAACATTTAAAGATTATGGTTTCTAATCTTATAGCTGTGATATCACCACTTGGTATCCATGGACATATAAGGCTCTTGTCCACAGTAAGCAATGAGATATTTAATTTCGATGGTTTTCAGTTTTTTAATTAACATAAATATGCAATAAACATCTTTATAACTTAATCTTTATGAGTATATTTTACTTTCTTATGATAGGTTTGTCTACAAGTCAGAACACAGGTGCATTATTCTGGCTTTTGATGCCTGTTGTCAAAGTTCCTTTCAAAAAAATAAACCTAGCTACAGTTCCACCAGCATGCCTACATGTCAGTATAGCATATGACTAGTTGTCCCCACATCCATTCTCCACTCCTTCCACCATCACAGTTGGGCTTAGTTGTGTACATGGCTGCCCAGGCTGACTGTACTTCCTGTAAATAAGGATAATTCCTTCTTAGGGGATTGCAAAACAGAAAGATTAAAGAATTTGGGAACCTTGAATGACTTTATAGGGCTGGCAGCCTGATCTGTTCTCAGCCTGTATTTTAAAGGTACAATGGGGTTAAAACATCTTTTATTAGTATAGCACTTCAGAGTACTAATTCATTTTATACATGAATTAGTTATGTATGACTGCATTGTCTATGACAACAAAAACTACATATCCCCCATGAAACTATTTCATGTGTTAACAATTATTGTTCACATCCACATAAAGAAAAATTTCCTTCATTGTAAAAGTACAGTGGATTCAATGCCACTCACTGTATCCTTACTCTCCACAGCCATCTTTCAGCGTTAATGCATAGTTTCTCACCACAGATTACTGAAGTTTAGATACATGATTGACCTAAACAAACACTATGATGCCTTTTTGTTTATTTCCAAGTCCGGACTCAAGAGCTAACTGTCTATAAATATTTTTTAAGATTATAGGTCACACTTCTAGAGAGTTAAATTCATTGTACAACGCATTATGGAGATTGTGGTCTACTTTTTTAAAAAATAACTTTCTTAGTATTGCAGTGAGCCACATTAATTTTTCTCCTGTGGTTATCTGTGGAAGTTTCTAATATATTATGTTGTTAACTATGATCATACATTAATGCTTGATTAATGGAGCTCCTAGATCATATATAGACAACTCTAGAATAAAGTAAATCACTAAAGAGGATTTGTGCAAACTATTTCTGTGATAGTAAACTGATTGTGTCAATTTGAGTAAGAAATGCTCAGTTAAATTGGATCAGCATATTTCTGAGTGTGGCTGAAGGGATTTATTGAAAACAGAATATCCATCCTGGGTATGAGTGACAGCAACCAATAGGCTTGCTGCCTGGGTAGAATAACAAGGAAATGAAGAAGAAAGGTTCACTTCAGTTTCTTTGGAGGAGCTCCAGTCTTCATCTTCACTATGGACATTGTCTACTACAGGCTTCCAGCACAGACCTTTCAGCTTCCTGTTTATAGACATACACGAGACAATACAGTGAGCTCCAGGCCTTTGATGGTTGGATCTCCAGTGCACAAGAGATTTTAGCATTATGTATGACTGCATTATCTATGACAACAAAAACTACGTATCCCCCATGAAACTATTTCATGTGTTAACAATTATTGTTCACATCCACATAAAGAAAAAGGCAGCCCTTTTGTACTTTTCCATGCCTGACTCTGTGGGCAGCCAATGTAAGCCAATCTTGTAAATTCTTTTGGGTTTTTTAGTGTTTTTGAGACAGGGTCTCGCTATGTAGTTTAGGCTAGCCTTCAACTCATTTTGTAGCCCAGGATGGCCTCAAACTCACAGCAATCCCACTGCCCCAGCCTCCCAAATGCTAGGATTATAGGCATGTGCCATTGTGCCCAGCTGTAAATTCTTATATGTTTGTATATCTTACATTAAATCTGTTTCTCTAGCAAGCCCTGATTGATACAACTTTTAAATAGGTATTTAATGTTTTCTTTGCTTCTTAAAAAGACATTATTTGTGATTAACACTATCTTTGTCCTCCTTCTCTCAAACTTCATAGCTCTGTGTTATTTTCTGCCTGAGAAGTTATTTGTATTTATGTTATGCAGTTTTTGTTGTTGTTTGAGACAGAGTTTTACTATATTGTCCAGACTAATCTTAGACTCTTGATTTTCCTGCCTCAGTCTCTCAAGTGCTAAAATTACATGTGTGCACTACCATGCCTGACTTTATACAGTTTTATGATTATTTATTGAGGGATAATGAATCCATTATTCTGTCTTGGTTGAACCAGAAGCATCTATGAAATTTTGAGTTCTATTTTTTTTACCTTTTTGCTACATGATAAGGATTTTTTTTCTTTTTGAGACAAGATTTCACTATGCAGTACAGGTCTTGAACTCACTTTGTAGCCCAGACTGGCCTTGATCTCACAGTTATTCTCCTGCCTCAGCCTCCTGGGTGCTAGGATTACAGGCATGAGCCACCAACTGGCTTGATAAGGATTATCTTAAATAAACATTCAGGAATTGAGATAACCCTATGACCTGCTTCATATCATTGGCTCTTTTTCAGCTGCAGTTTATTAATTAGCCACCATAACAGTAACCATGATTCTCTCCATTTCTACTCCTTCATCTCCTGTTATCACCAACTCCTCAGTTTCTCCCTTGTATGTGTAGTACAAACTCATGCTTTCTTGATAATTTTGGCCTATTGTAGACTTATAATAGTATCTCTCCATGAATTCTTTTAGTATCAATTTCCACTTCTACAACTTATTATTAACATATTCTCTATATCCCACATTGGAACTCCTGAAGAGTTAACTTAATGATTACCCTCTCTGTCTCTCTTTGAGAGATTTTTGAGCCAAGGTTTTTTCCTTAGGTATGCCAAAGAAAGCAGGTGGGTGAAATGGGTTCGTGAACAATATAGGAATCCAAGCAGCCAAATTGATAAATTTGGAAAATTAATTAGCTGAGTCAGCTACCACTTGTGTGGACTCCTGTTTCAGAGTCTCACCAACTGGCCCTAAACTGCAAAGTTAACAGAGTTTTTAAAACAGAGAACCACATAGAGGTTGGGGATTTAGCTCAGCGGCATAAGCACCTGCCTTGCAAGCAGGCAGTTGTGAGTTTGATCCCCGGTACCAATAAAAAGGAAAAAGACAAAAAAAAAAAAAAAAAAAAAAAAAAAAAAAACCAAACAGAGAACCACAAAAAGACATCCTATTGGAAACAATTTAGCTAGAATCTTACAATAATTTTTGGTTGACACCTGTATCCTGCTTCTTTTGTTGAACAGGTTAATTTTTCTCTTGTGGGTACAGCTCATTCTGCTTTCTCATGGGACTTGTACCTGAGTAATTTTCCATTTTTCTTGGTCAAATACAGGGCACTATATGAATGCAGGGCTTAAAATGGCATCAGTTATGCCAAGCTACAACGGTGGGGAAGGGAGTGAAGCTGGTCACTGTGTGCAGATCACGGCCACCTAGACTGCTTTACTCATCAGGGGCTGTGGCCAGAGAAATTCTAAAAGGAGCAGTGAATGTGGCCTTCACTGAGATTGGCCTATAGCAGTGATTTATTTACATACCTATCTCTCTAAAGGTGAAGTTTTTGAGGATGAAACTCGTGTTTTAAATATTCTTTAATCATTTAGGGCTCAGCAAATTGGTTAGCCCTTAATAAATTAAATTTTAATGAATGAATGAATGAATGAATGAATGAATCAGTGGCCATATTGACCCCCCCAACTATACTATTAATTTTCAGAATTTAACATAGACTCTTAAAATGAACAAATTTCAAGAGTCCCTTGGGGATATTTTTAAAGTAAGGTGTGATGAGGGACTGGGAGGTCAATGCTTCAGGATGGGCAGACCCTGATACTCCAAACCAGCCACTATTTATTGGGTGCGAACAAAGCAATGGGTATACACAATGATAGGAGAGGATAGTGGAAAATTCTGAGGTAGATAACAGGCAGTGGATAATCTTAGGATGTCTCAAAATGGCAGAGATGATCTTATGCTAAGGAAGATCTTGCTCTAGAGTATTCTTTCTCATTTCAGTAGTTTTAGCTTGTTTAGACTTAGTGGGAGAGAATGGCTAATCCCAAGAGTTAATGAAGAGTCTCAAAAAGGTGATACCATAATTACTTGGGGGATAGTTTTAAGAAATGCTGTTTTAAGAAACAACTGAAACAAGCTTGATGGGGTGCTCTTGTAATCTCAGAATTTGAGGAGGAGAGCAGCAGAATACAAAGTTCAAGCTCAGGATAAGCAAATTAGAGAGAACATATTTCAAAATAAAAAAATAAAGCAGGACTAAGAACATAGCTCAGTGCAAAGACTCTTGAGTACAATCCCCAGGACCACACCCATACACACCCACACACACACAAATTGGTTTTACTCAATTTTTCTGAGTCAATATTTTATAGTGGTTCTTGAATAATAAGAATTACTTTGTAAAGGCAGCAGGTAATGAGTTTAAGTCTTTGTTGATTTCTAAACTACTGACTCATAACTCTGAAGCTGGAGTGGAACTGGTTCACACCATAGAGAATTTAATTATTCCCATGACACAGAACCTCCTTGCCTGCTGCTGTTTCCCACATCTTTATTATATTTAAAGCAAGAAAGCATTACTTACTTCATAGTTGATATTCTGATGTTTTTCAGGGCACAACTACCTAGTCTCATTCACTCTTCTATGTAAAACTGTCAGGGCAGCAATAAAAAAGTAACTCATAGAAAGGATAAAAAAAGTAATTATCAATACTACTGTATGAAACAGAAAGTGACCTAGCCATTCAATAGCATTTAGGATTCAAAATTTCCCTCTTTCATTTTACCTAACAATTAGCAAGATATTAGCATTGAAAAGTATTTAGCAGGGCTGGGTATTTAGCTCAGTGGCATAAGCGCCTGCCTGGCAAGTGAGAGATCATGAGTACAATCCCCAGTACTGCATTTTAAAAAAAAAAAGTATTTAGCAAACTAACTGATAATTCTTACATATCTTAGAAAAGACAACCACTAAGTTTTATCATATGTTTAAATTTAAAATATTTCTCATTTATAAAAAATAATTCCTGTTTATTATAAAGTTAGAAAATAAAGACAGGTAAAAGGACATTTAAACCAGGCATGACAATACCTACCTATAATCCTAACTATTTAAGGGGCCTGCAGCAATAGGATCACAAATTCGAGGCCAGCCAGGGAAATTTAGAGATTCTGTTTCAAGATAAAGTTTAAGTGTGTGTGGGTTGATAGAACTGTGGGGGACCGGCAGCGACTGAAAAGATAAGAAGTATGAAATATAAATGACCTTTATTTTGAGAATGCAGGGAGAGACACCCCCATCCCTTGGGGCACGGCATCCTCCTCCCCATAGGCAATCTCTCCGTGGAACACGTGGAGTGGAGGCATATATGTAGCTTAGGTTTGGGGTGGAACCTGGGGGGGCATTAGGGATGCACAGGTAACCCACCGGTATTCTTTTGGCACCATAGGTAAATTCCTAGGGGTGGGGGAGATGGAGCTCCTTGGTTCTGCCTGAGGCTTTACCGGCTACAGTGTCTTGCCTGGGCCAAAACACTTTCATGGGTGACTAGGAATATAGTTCTGTGGTAGAGTGCTTACTGGGCATGTTCAAAGTACTGTGTTTAAACCCCAGTACTGTGAAAGACAACTTTTACCAACTTAGTAATCTCCCCTCTCCATGGCTGATTATGTCTTTACAGTGTGTGTATATGTGGGGGTAGTAAATTTTGCCCTCTATCCCAATGTTTTAAAAATTAATATATTATGAACATCTTTTAAATTGTATTAACTGTGGTGTCATTTTAATTGGTTGAATACTATGGATGTTTCTGCTGAATGAATTTACTGTACTTTAACCAGTTTTTATTTTGTTGGACAGTATAATATTTTTAAATTTTTCAACAATATATAAATAGAAAAAGGGATGGAGAGATGGGAGTGATGGGAGACAGAGAGGAAAAAAGGAGACCAGTGGGAACCAATGAGTACCTTGTGGCACTCATTATAATTTTGTTAACATAGATATCCTTAGTGCTACTTTGAAGTGAATTGCTGATCATAAGGGGTACATATTTTAGACATTGTCTTAAAGGGTATGGGATACTTGGCCAAGGATTGAATGAATGGTAAACTGTGGGGCAAAAGGCACACAGGCTCTGTAAAAAATAAATGGGTGAGGGCCGGGGGGTTTAGCTTAGCTGCATAAGTGCCTCCCTGGCAAGCTTGAGGTTGTGAGTTTGATCCCTGGTACCAAACAAACAAATAAATGATGAACAACAAAAAGTTTAGTTTAGTAAAACATGTTGTCCTTCCCCTTCCCCCCAGAAAACTGCCTAGCCTTAATACAGTTTCTTGCCCAAATTGCTTTTCTTCTGCTTCTTTCTCTTACACTGATATGCTAAATTAAAGCCAGAGAGTTGTTGGCCTGGGTGCTACTCATAAAAATTTCTCTAATGGCTGGGTGTTCTTGGATGACATCGCCTTTCTGGGATCTCAGTGATTAAACTAAATCTCATTTCTGATGAGATTTAGACCACTACAGTCACACTACAACAAAAGAGCTCTCCTAGCTGGGTGTGGTGGCACATGCCTGTAATTCCTGTATTCTGGAGACTGAGGCAGGAGGATCTCAGCAAGTTCAAGGCCAGCCTGTACTACATGGCAAGATACTGTTTCAAAATAATAATTTTAAAAAAACTCTCCTAATTAGCTGTAGTGCTTTCCCTAATACTGGATATCATCCTTTAATATAATCCTTACCAGATAGGCAAAAATGGCTTTTATTTTTTTATTTTTTGGTCTTTTGAGACAGGTTTTCAAGCTGGCCTTGAACTCACTATGTAACCCAGGCTGGCCTGGAACTCTGAGATTATCCTGCCTCTGCATCTAGAATGCTGGGATTAAAGGTTGGTGTCACCATCCTAGCAATTTGAATTTTTTAATTATTGATGAAAATGAAAAAAAATTATCTTTGTTGACTTTTCCTATTCATTCTTTTCTGACTTATCTGTAGAAACCTTTTGCTCACTTTTATGTTTTTCCTTTTGGTTTGCAAGACTTAACCCTTTGTTTTTCATTCCTTTCTATTGGGCATCAGCCCCTTATTGTTTGGTGATTTTTGAAGCACAGACTTTAACTTTTTAGGTATTTTAAAAACCAGTCTTTTGTTCTTGCTTTGGCAGCACATATAATTAAACTAGAACAATATAGAAAAGATTGGCATTGTCCCTGTGACTCACATTCTGTGTAAGGATGACATATAAATTCATGAAGCATTCCACATTTTTTGGAAAAACTGTCTTCTGCTTTATGTTTCCTATAACAAAATCCCCACTACCCATTATTTCCCCATGTTTTCATCCTTTTATCAACATCTTTAATCCACCAGGAATTAATTTTGACACCTGGTATATTTTTTCCTCAAAACAGTTAGCCAATGGCCCCTTCATTTATTGTATAATTTTGTACAATACTTTCTTCACTGATTATGGATATTTTTATTATCTACCTAGTTGGATCTGAAAAACACTGAATGTTAATGAGAAACTATAAAGATGTTTTATAGATCTAACCATTTTTCTGAAACCTTTTCTACAGCTGTTTTCAATTTGCAGCTGTCTAGTGGGGAAAGAAATAACAATTAGAATGTCAGAGAGATAATGAATAAAATTTTAAATCAGAAAGTATTATAAATATTTTATAACAATGGTATAGTTAATGTAGACTTGTAACATTTTTTCCCCGAGAACTGGGGATTGAACCCAGGGTTTTGCACTAAGTTACATCTATAGCTCTTTTTTTCTAGACAGGGCCTCACTAAATTGCCCAGCTTGGGCTTGAACTTGCAATCCTCCTGTTTCAGCCTCCTAGAATGTTGAGATCACATGCATGTACCACTACGCTAATCTAAATTTTTGTTGCTATACATCTGGATTATAGTGGAATATATTTTATGATGATATTTGGTTCAATAAGCCAGTAAGGTAGTCTTAATAAATTATAGGTGACATAGGTATAAATGCATGTATATATACCATTATTCATAAGTGAAATATTATTTATGAATAGCAAAATATTCTTTATGAATTTAAAGTACTCAACTTTTGATATACATAAGTGAAATATTATTTATGAATTTAAAGTACTCAACATTTGATATACATGGATAACTGTATGTGACCAGTGCTCAAGCCAAATATAGTTTAATGCTTTCCCAAAACAATGTAGATAACTACACATAAAGCTGAAATCAAAGGCTACAGGTATAGTTCAGTGGTAGAATTCTTGTGTAGAATGCACAAATTCCAAAATTTAAATACCACCAAAGAAGTAAAAAGAATACATTTGGTAATTTAAAGTGATTTAAAGTAATTTAAAGCTGCAAACACGTAAAAAAAAATCATCTGCAAGATGGACTTAGCACAGTAAGTGGACCTTTTCACCTTAACTAGCTAGAAAAAAATCACAAAAATACATAATTCTGATCTAAGCATTTTAATTTTAGTAAAAGATAACAGATTTGATAGTGAACACATTAAGCTGGGATTTATTTCAGAACAATGACTTTCCCAACCACTTCACCACAATTAAGCCACACCATTGAACTGCTCCTGAAAATACTGTAATTGGTTAGTCCATGTACCATCTCACTGTGGTAAATGTTGGCCCTAATTATGACAATGATTTAGGTCAAATTACATAACCAAATATACAAGGGTAAATCTGTAGAATTTTGTGTCAGGCCATTGATTGCAAAGACTTAAAAATGTAACTCACTCTTCTTCCCCTCAGAGTAAGGAGACACTTTTAGACATATTGGTGCATTTGATACATTAAACATAATACAGCTGGATGTGGTGGCATACACCCGTAATCCCAGCACTTGGGAGGCAGAGGCAGAAGGATCACTGTGAATTCTTGGCCAGCCTGGGCTACACAGTGAGTTCAAGGCCAGCAATTACTGCACAGCAAGAGCCTGTCTCAAAAGCCAGTAAATAAACATAATACATATTATCATAAATCAGAACTAAGTCCTGTGTATGAGCATGACTGTAAAAAGAGCTGCACTATGATTATCATAAAACTGGCAGGTGAATTGTTTAGGCAGATTCTCTCATGCCTGTGCTTTTCCCAGTGCTCATTTACAGTGATGAAAATAAGCCAGGTGGCTGGGGAATTTAGCCTGAGAAAAGGCTTATTATCCCCTCTTGAGAGCAAATTTGATTTACCTCTTAGCCATGTTATAAAGTATGGCTGTTCTCCAAATCAACACTTGAGGATAATTTTTTTTAAGTGTTCTCCCTTCCTTCCCTGTGATCACGCTTTCCACAGCTAAGTGTATTACCTAACAAATAAAAAGAAAAAACAAAAACAACCGAAAATATTACTGTTCATTTCTGTATATCTCTCATGGATCTCTTATTTCACCTACTCTTTCTGTTCTGCAACAAGAATCTGCATCCCACTTGTAACATCCAAATTTTATATGGTAGCCTTAAGAAACCTAAGTGAATAAAATCCCCAGTACCACACACACAGGAAGGAAGAAAGAGGAAGGAGGGAGGGATAAGCAAACTAGATGATGGTCTTACTTGTGGATTTTTCCTGATTTTAGTCCTGTTCCTTATCTTGCGGCCTTTACTTGTAACTGTTTAGACTGTTTCACAATCACCACTATGTTCCCATTTGTAAGTCTTAGTGTTTGAGCCAAAGGAGGTATTTGTGTGACACGTGGCTATTTTCATCTCACGACTTAGTCCTCATGAAACAGGACTTCCAGAACTGCTTTAGAAAGTGGCAAGAATGATGGGATACATGTGTTCAAAGCAAGGCAGAATACTTTGCAGGAGATTAACAGCCATGTGTCTACAGTAAATAATAAAAATTTAAATAAATAAATATATAGGTAGTCTGGAAAATCATAATCCTGAAAAATTTAAATCTTGACTGTTGAGATCCTGAAAGTTGAAATCTCCTGTAGGGGGAAAAAAAAAAAACTATGTAAAAAGAGTAGAAAAGTAAATTCTTGAGACTGTTTACACAATATGGCAACAATGAAACTTCAATTTAAAAATATGCCTTTTGTCTGCATTAAAATTCTTTCTAGTTGATGATTTTCCAGGAGCTGTTAATGAATTAAAGCCACCATTTGCCTGCAGAAGCCAGCTAAGTTTCTGATTGGCTGAAAAATGATTATGTGCATAGAAGGCATAAATAACAGTGTTACTATTAGATCACCAGTACTGTTTCTACCAAATCTATGGTCTGTGAGTGTGGGATGCATTTCTGCATCTCAAATGACTAGCAGCATGGCACAAAATTTAAATTTAATAGGGAATGCCCATATAGGTATATATCAACACAGAATTTCAAAAAGAGGAGTGCCATGAAGAAAATAAATATGAACATGTTTCCCTAAGAGAGGTATGTTTTTTTCAAAAAGCTATTCACTGCCATGCGTGACTTCAAAATAAAATGATTGCAATGATCAGTCAATACTAATGGCTAGGCCGGTGCTTATGTAGCTGAGCTATATCCCTGGCTCTGATTTTAATTCTTTTATTTTCCTAAGGCCTCACCTCTCAACACCATAATTGGATTACATTTATACCCTTCTAATACCTTACAATGGATTAAATTTTAACATGTGAAGTTCTGAGGGGTACTCAAACCATATCTAAATCATAGCATGTCACATACTTACCTGCTTTGATATTGTGCCTATAGGACCTATCATACCATAAACATGGTACTTAGCCATATTGTACTGTGTCATCTTTGGGTTTTTTTGTTGTTGTTGTGTCATTTTTGGATAATTTACTTATTTAATGGAAAATTCATCAACAGGAGAAGCATCCCATGAGACTTTGTGTCTCTTTTTCAATGGTTCCTAGCACACAGGTGATCTGTTAAAGGAAATAGTTTCTGCTTCATCATGAAAACATGCAAGTGTTCCTGCTAGAAAAACATGAAAGAGCCAGGAAGCCTAGCTCAGTGACCTAAGTGCCTGCCTGGCAAGCATGAGTTGTGACTTTGATCCCCAGTACCAAAAAAAAAAAAAAAAAAAAAAAAAAAGAGCCAATGGAAAAGAAACAAGGTCTTTTTAGATCTGATGACAGCCAGCTAGTCCCCTAAACACGTGAGTTCACCAAAATCAATAAAGCTACCTACCTACCCAACCCATAGTGAACTCCGAAAATATCCCAGAAGACCTACCCAATAAATGTATAGACTCCAAAGACATAGTATGACTTATTGTTTTAGTTCACTGACCTTTGATGTAACTCCTTAGACAGCATTTTTGTGGCAATAAATAACTGATAACAATACTTGTGGGTTAAAGCTTACCTGAAGATGACCAATTTGAGAGCTTTCCTAGCTTAAAGAAAAATCTAAAATTCAAGGATGCTTGCTTTTACAAGTCCTACTGTGAATATGGAGAAGTGACTGTGTGTGTGTGTTATTGAGACAGTTTTGCTGTGCAGTTCAGGCTGGCCTTGAACTCACTTTGTAACCCAAACTGTCCTTGAACTTGCAGCAATCCTCCTGCCTCAGCCTCCTGGGTGCTGGGATTATAGGTATGTGCCATCATGCCTAGCTAAGAAGGGACATATTTATAAATCAGTAGAAATTATATTTTTCATAGTTTGCTAGTTTTAAAATAAATATGACATTTTAAAAGATTAATATAAAAATTTTAAATTAAGGAAAAATAAATTTTTATTTCAATACATCTATGTTAATTCTTATATTTCTATTGAGCCTGTATTTGTGCTTATGTGTATTCATATGTAATTCTAAGAACAAAGATTTATTTTGCTTTATTATTAAAGGAAAAGTAGCATGTTCATACTTAATCTTCACAAGTATTTTAATGGATTTATTAAATTCTTCAAATAGATTTACTATAATTCTTAACTGCTTTATAAATTACTTTTTACATATTATCAATGTGATTTTTTTCTTTCTTTGGTATTATTTCTTCAGGCAACAGGCAATAAACATTACCTATCCATTTTGTTTATTATTCCATCCTTCCATATCTCCAGTACTTAGCTAAGTATATGACAGACACCCAATAAACATTTTTTGAAGGAAAACAATGAATGAATAAATGGAATTTATAGATTTTTCTAGTTGTTTGCTGCAAATGCTTTATATCTATATAAATCCAGTGCTGCTGACTGCTGGGTTGAACCTGAGGCCTTCATACCCATGTACATCCCCAATGTTTTATTTTTTGAGACAGTCTTACCAAGTTTCCCAGACTGGTCTTGAACTTGATCCTCCTGCCTCAGCAAACAAAATAAACAAAATGAACAGGACTGAATTAGATTTAAAATTCATGTCACTTGAAATAAAATATTTGTATTCTATTTTAAATTTATTTTGTATAGTTTAAATGATTTGTTATTCAACTTTAAATTTTTGAGTAAATTGCAGTTGACCTGTGGAAAAAGTTTTTTTTTTAAATTCTTATTAATAGATCTACGGAAAATTTTCAGCTTTTTTTGTGTTTTTGTTTCTGGTCTTTTCAAGGCAGGGTTTCACTCTACAATTCAGGCTGGCCTTGAATTCACAATGATCCTCTTGCCTCAGCCTCCTGAGTGCTGGAATTAACAGGTGTGTGCCACCAAGCCTGGGTGAAATTTATCAGTTTTAACTTAACAGATGAAAGAAAGGAGAGCTGGGGATTTAGTTCAGCAGCATAAGCACCTGCCTGGCAAGTAGGAGGTAATGAGTTTGATCCCTAGTCCAAAAAAAAAAGACAGTAAAATATCATGTTGTCCAAGGATTAGGAGCATTAATAAAGATTAGACAAGCCCCAGATGAAAGAGTTTCAAGGTGTTTGTTCACAAACCATTTATACAAATATCACTAAATGAATATCACTTGTTGCCATTTATTCTCTCATTTGTACACTTAACACTTTTAGCTACTTCCTACTTTTCTAAAATGTGGGGGTTTTTTTGGTACCGGGGATCAAACTCAGGACCTTGAACTTACCAGGCAGGTGCTTATGCCACTGAGCTAAATCCTCAGCCCCATGTGGTCAGTTTTGTGTCCACTTTTTTGACAGTGAATTTACCAATTGATTTTGCTATTTCTCTCATCATTCCATTTTCCTATGGTCATTCTCTATATAAAGAATTCCTTTGTATTCTGCTCACCTCTCTTTGCCATCAGTACCTATAATCCTGGCTTTAACTTTTCTGTGAAATATGCTCAAATTTGTATTAATTTTGATCATTTTGTGCTTTTTCAATCTTATCTTCTTATATTTTCTTAAGACTTTATTTTGCTGTATTTTAATCTACTCTCCATTGGCTCCTTTTTTTTTGAGACAAGGTCTTGCTATGTAGTTCAAGCTGGCCTTGAGCTCACTTTGTAACTCAGGCTAGTCTCTCACTTGCTAGGATCCACCTGTGTCAGCCTCCCAAGTGCTAGAATTACAGGTGTGCACCACCACGCCCAGTTTCCTTTTTCTTAAATTACAGGAGTCTTTTAGAATTTACAATCTTTTCTCTACTTTGCTTCCTCCTCAGGCTGTTTTCACTTCTTTTCCCTTTATTATCAGACTTTTATTTTACCTTTTTTTTTTTTTTTTAAAAGGTACTCTCTCCTGCCTGGTTCTTATTCTTGTTTAATTCTTTCCATGTGGATTTCCACTTGATGTTTTAATTCAGTGATACTACTTGTGATTTTTTTTTTTTTTAAGGCTTTTTGAGGCAGGGTCACGTTCTGAATCAGGCTGGCCGTAACTATGTAGCCCTGGCTGACCTTCCTACTTCAGTCTCCCACCAGGCCAGCATATCTCACCCCCTAGCAAGGCTCTCCCTATTAGCTATTTTACACTAGGTTTCTTAGGTTCTTTCAGATCTTTCCTGACATATTTTCTTCTTTGATTGGTTTTTTCCTATAAATCAGAAATATTATAAAAAAGCAAAAAAAATTTCTTTTCAGGAGAGAGATGATTTGGGTCAGTCATAATGTGACAACTCTGGATTCAATTTTTTGCTAGACAAGCCAAGAGCTTTTTCCTCTGCAGTGTTGGAGATTGAACTTAAGAACCTGAGCACACTAGGCAAGAATCCATCCTTAGTCCTAAACTACATCACTAGTTCCTTTTTTAAAAATTTGTTTTACATTTTATTTTTTAAACTTTGAGACAAAAGTCTCAGTATTGCCTAGCCTAGCCTCAAACTGGAGAGCCTCTTGGCCTCACCTTCCGAAGTCGCTGAATTATAGGCATACAGTACCTGGCCAAATTTGTATTGTTAATAAGACTTTATTATTTGCTTGTTTTGAGATAGGTTCTGACAATGTAGTTCATATTGGTCTCATGATCCAACGCATTGATTCTTCTGCCTCAGCCTTCCTGGTGCTGGGGTTATAGGTGTGTGTCACACTCCACACTTAAAACACTATTTTTATCAAAGCAGTTTGGTACCTACCACAGTTAGTAACACTGAAAAACAGGTGACTGAGATTTAGAAATTAAAGAACCTGAGATTTAGAATTAAAGTGAGTAGTCTGAAAAAAAATACTAAAGGAAATAATGTAAGGCTGGGGGTTTGGCTTAATGGTAGTTGTCTGGTATATTTGCTGCCCTGGGTTTGATATTCAGCATTACAAAAGAAACAGCGGTAAGGTCTCCTGGAAACCAAATGGTTTAAGAAAACATTCCAAACATGATCAATTAATCTGATGAACTGAAGTGGTCAAAAAGGACTTAAGTGATTTATGGTTTACTTTTTAGAAATTGCAACATCCTACTACTTATAACATAGTCTCTTCTTTTGCATGACTCCAAAGGAAAATTTCGGTTTTCAAAAATAATGTAACTTCTGTGAAGAACCTGACACTTGTTGGAATTACTAGTAGCAAAATGCAAAAAGCAGTACTTAGCCGGAGTGGTAATCCCAGCGCTTGCAGGCTGAGGTAGGAGATTGCTGAGTTCGAGGCCAGCCTGGGCTACATAGTGAGTGTAACGCTGGCCTGAACTACATACGAGATTCTGTCTCAAGAACAAAAGCCTGTTACTTCTGATGCTCCAACATACTCCTTCCGCTCTTCAAAAGCCATCCTTTAATGCACCATGAAAAATGGATAAATTGGAACCTTGTAGTGGGCAATACCGTATGCAAGGCATTTCACTGTGCAGCATCTGACTTTTTGCTTTCGACTTAACCATTTGTAGTGAGCAAGTTACTCTCTCTCTAAGGTTTCATTTCGCATAAAAACTAAATTGGTTGGAGGGCTACAGAGTTTTGTTCACAATAATGTCATCTACACTATCCTTATTTAAAAGCCTTTTCACCAAACGTGGTAAACACAGGCACGTAAGTACCGCTGTCCCACCTTTCACTCGTTTTCAATTTCTTTTAAATTTTTTTAAATTTTAATTTTTTATCGGTACCGTGGATCGAACTCATGACCACACGCTCGCAAGGCAGGCGCTTATGCCGCTAACTCCCCAGCCCTTCGCTTTCAATTTCAATTCGGGGTTCTAAAAGAGTAATAAAGTACTAATAATATCCAGCGTTCCTTTGTCCTCCAACGGAGATGGAGGTTCTAAAGCCTCTGGTGGCTCCGAAGGGCAGAAATACCCACCCTCTGTCTACCCTTGCTGCTTTTCTTTGTAAAACGCCCAGTCCTGTGGCAACTGTTCTGGAGACTCCGAATTCGCTAGGCACACGGTCACCTCGCTGCAGACCCTGTGGAAGGGACTGGCGTCCCCGAGCGCGTGGCGGGACCTCCAGAAGCGGAAGCAGCTGGCGACAAGGACTGGCGGTTCCCGCCGCCATCCGCGGGGGAAGGGCGGTAGCTATGCCCGGAAGTCGGCCTCGGAGGGAGGCTGGGACCCAAGGAGCGAGACTTCCGGTGACGCAAAGGGTGTCGGGAGCAACTTCCAGCAAACCTTCTTCCTTGGCCTCTGGAGGAACCGTCGTAGCCACCGCATCGGCTTCCAAGACCTGCTTTCCGGCTAAACTGCCACGGTGGCCGCCGCAGAAACTTCCCTTGTGCTTCGCTCTGTTCATAGCCGTTCCCAGGCGACTGCCGCAGTTCGAGCGGTGGTAGCGGCCGACATGTTGTGAGGCGGCGGCGCGGGTGTCTGAAGGATGGTTTGGCTGAGGCGGCGGCAACGGCTGCTAGCGGGGGCGGCAGCTGGGGCTCGAGCTCTGTAGAGCCTTGCCTGCTGGGTGTCCGCCCAGCGCCGTGGCAAGGCTTGTACCTCCGGATCCTGCCCGGCTTCGGCGCCGAGGACCGGTTAGGCGACAGCTCCCGCCCCTTTGAGAAGACGTGAAGGTGGTTCCCAGCCACTCAGATTGTCGGACTACCTTGCTGTCCCCTCCGCAAGCTGGACAGTGGTCTCCTCAGAGTCCTTACCTCCCCCCATTTCCTCTCAAACTCTCCCTAAATCTGTCAAGAGTCTAGTGTTCCGCCCTGCTGAGCCCGGTTGTACTCCCTTCCTCGTTTTCTCTGTCCTCTTCTAAGAGTACTCTGGGGATCATTATCGGAGGCGGCCTTTTTGAGAAGTCTCTGTGAAATAGTGGACCAGAGCCAGCGAGTTTTTAAAAGTCAGAGCTCGGAAAGACAGGAAGGTACGATGGCTTCCTCATCTGGCAACGATGATGATCTCACTATCCCCAGAGCTGCTATCAATAAGATGATCAAAGAGACTCTTCCCAATGTCCGGGTGGCCAACGATGCCCGAGAGCTGGTGGTGAACTGCTGCACTGAATTCATCCACCTTATATCATCTGAAGCCAATGAGATTTGCAACAAATCAGAGAAGAAGACTATCTCACCAGAGCACGTCATCCAAGGTAGGTCGTTTCTATGGAATTTGGTTTAAATGAGGGTACAGAGGGAAAGGAGACAGTTTCCTAACCTGTCCGTGTCAGATTCTTATTTTCCTCTTCACTGGTAGGTTTAAAGAAAAAAACCTCTGGGTTAGGGAGGCTGCTGAGGTCTTAAGAAAATACCTTGTAACCTTTTTCAGTCGGCATTTTTCATCCAACGAATACAAACAAGGATTGCAAATATTAAAGTGAACAAATACTTCCAAAATACACTGTATTGTTACAGTTTACAACTAGCTCTGCAAGCAACGAGAATTTCCTGCCTGCAGTTGAACTTGGATAACGATGATTGGGAAAGGAACCCAAAACTTCTGCCTTGCAAAGTTAAAATTCAGACAGAACTTCAAGAATTCGTGAAGTCAGGACACCCATTTCTGCATGACGATTTTGTCAATGTAGAGGAAACGATTTTCTGAACCCAGATACTTAGCATGAATGTGTACAACGTTGTAAAGTTTATTGGCGTTGAATAAAGGGTGGGATGTGCATCTGGTTACTCCTTTTAGAAAATGGTAAATGTTCTCTATATTCAAACCTATCTATCCATCTATCTATGTATATATTGCTTATATGTCGCTTACTTTGTTTTTACTGAAACACTCCTTTTAGAAAATGGTAAATGTTACATTCAAATATTTTTTTTTATATATATATTGCTTGTATGTCGATTGCTTTGTTCTTTTTTGTTTGACTTTTTGGAGATAATTTAAAAGGTTGGATTGAGAGGTTATATAACACGTGATTTTTGCTTTCTTTTGTTTTTTGAGACAGCTATATTTTTCAGGCTGGCCTTAAAGTCCTAAGACATGATTTTTTTTTTTATATGGACCATTTCCCTGTCCTGTTCTGTCATTCCAGTTGGATGCATATATACACTTAAGTTTTTTTTGAAAAGCACTTCTAAAAGTTTCAGCAGTTTCTTCTCGCTTGTCTTGGATTTAGTCTAGTTACAAGAATTTGGGAGGTTAAATTATGATGATTTCAGGAAGGGCAGACAATTGCTAGTCATGGTGTTTGAGGAAGCACTTTCTGTAACTTGTAGGTATACTTTTAGGAAACAGTTACATTCAATTTGATGTGATAATTTGTCTTTTGTAATCTAATTCCAGCAATGCCTTGATTGCTTTTGCAGTCAGGTTGAAAAAACCTTGATCAATTTTAATCATACTGAGAGGCAAGTACTCTTATTTCTTTTTTGTAATTTAACTTTTTAAAACTTGATTTTCCTGTTGCTGTGAAGTAGAGATCATATCTGTCATATTGATCATATCCACTATTTTATGCCAATATTGACAAAAAGATTAAATGTTTCACTTTTGAACTTTTATGACATCCTGAAGGTAGATTTAAAATATGTCCTGCTGGGATGGGCATGTAGTTCAGTGGTAGAACACTTACTGTCATGTAAGTCCTTGGGTTTGATCTCCAGCACAACTAGGGGAAGACACACACATATACAAACATATACACACACTACCATTTTAGTATTTTACATATACTCAGTATCATTTCAGTACAGAGGAGGAAAAAACCCTAAGAAAAGGCGTATTTGATTCTTTTTGTTTTGTTTTTTGAGACAGTCTCACTATCTAGTTAAGGCTAACTTGAACTCACTACACAGCTGAGGCTGGCCTTGAACTCAAAATGATCCACCTCCTTAGCCGCCCAGCTGCTGAGATTTTAAGTGTGTACCACCATGCCTTTGATTCTTAAAGTGATATTGAAACCCTACTTCTTTGGTGTGCTGAATTGAAAGTAAAGTGAAACCCAAGTTGTTTATTTTTTATTCTGTGTTTTGTTTTTACATTATATATGTGGTTGTCATCATAAGTCTTCCACAACATAAACAGCATTAATTTCTTTTTTAAAATTTATCCAACAGGGGCTGGAGATTTAGCTCAGCGGCATAAGCGCCTGCCTTGCAAGCAGGCAGTCGTGAGTTCGATCTCCGGTACCGATAAAAAGGAAAAAGAAAAAAAAAAAATTTATCCAACACATATAGTTGTAATTTCTTTTTACAACTCAAAAAAGAAAAAAGTCCATTTACTAACCTTTCTTTTTTAATGAGAACTGCAGATTTTGACAGGCTTTGGCCGAACCGTGGTGGTGAACCTGTGGCACATGTGCTGCAGGACTGTTTGTGTCATGGAATCATTGAAAGCCCAAATGTTCGCCATCATTGGATTATTTATACTACAGAAACAAGATTGTTCAAAAACCTAGTAACATTACAGTCTGTCTTGGTGGGGAGAGTTTATTTTCTAGGTTATATTTAGATTTCTGATTGACATGGTGGAATAAAAGTGCAGCTGTAGCAAGCAGTATGCTAAATAGTTTAACTTTGGGATATGCTAAATTCAGTTTAGTGTATGAGTCAGAAAGTTACAGTGAAAGAGGATTTTCTTTTGTGTAATGAAGACAGTCTATTAACTTTAAAAAATTGTGTTGCCCTATAATTTATCTATGTTTAAAAAATATAACATTACTGTTATTAAGTAAGAATGTGTAATTTCACTGCAGTGGGGGAGATTTTATATACAATCTAGTACTAATCATTTTAAAGTTTTCTTTTGAGAAGTTAAATTTTTTTTTAGAAGAAAGTTAAAGGTGTATAAAGTATGTCCTTACAGAGTAACTCAGAAAGTAGGACAATCATAGTATATATAACCCTTCATATATTTTCCTGTCAGCATTAATTTAGGAATATAGGTTATATCCAAGTGGAATAATAATATACATTTTGTTTGTTTTGTTAATAATGTACTTTTTAAAGTAATATGATTCTATACTGAAGTGTAGGTTTTTTGTATTAAGTTAAATTAACTAGGCTTTGCATTAGCACATCTGACTTGCTACCTACCTGATTTAACATGTCAGAGCAAATTAAGCATTCTGAAGCAGTTCTATAAAATGCAAAGCTGAATAACTTTACTGTGAGGGAATAACACTATAACTGAGTTTAAAAAAAAAAAAAGCTTTTCCCCTCTTGGTTTGCTTATTTTAAGAAAATATGTGTGGTTTTAAGAATCACAGATACATGAATACATGGAATTTTAAGCTATTAAAGGTGTTTGTTTTTATTTCATTAGTGTTTTAGTGAACGTGTATTTTTGAATGAGTTCTAACCTGTTTTATGTTATGGAAAGAACTCACTTTGAGACTCAAAAGTTGTAAATTCTGTTCTGGAAATTCTTTGGTCTTAGGCAAATATGTTAACTAAACTCTTTATTTATAAGTAATATTTGATTCCAGGTATAATTTACAAGTTTTGAGAATCATTTAAGAACTGAAATTCTGTCTTAAATAAAATATGCTACAATAAATACTAATTTTCAAAGCTTGAAATTGTACTGATAAAAATACAAAGCTAAAGGTCTGTTTCATGTCATGGTGCCATGTGCACAGCCAGAATTAAAAACAAAAATATTTTAAATGACATCTTCTTAGGTTTTTATCTCTTGCTACCATTTTTTATATTTTACTATTTTGTTTTATTTTTGAGTTACGGGCTTACTCTGTAATTCAGGTTGCTATTCACTATGTAGCTCTAGGCTGGCTTGGAACTCAAAATGATCCTCCTGCTTCAGTCTCCCAAGCGTTTGAGATTACAGGTGTGTGTTGCTATGCCCAGATTGCTACCTTTTTTTTTCCTTTCTTTTTTGGTACCAGAGATCGAACTCATGACCTCTTGCTTGCCAGTTAAGCGCTTGTGCCACTGAGCTAAATCCACAGCCCTTGCTACCATTTTTTACAAGACTAATAAACAAGCAGTGCATGGTAGTGCATGCCTGTAATCCCAGCACTTGGGAAATTGGGGCCAAGGTTTGCAGCTGCAAGTTCAAGACCAGCCTGAATTAATCTAGTGAGTTTCTGTCTCTTAAAAACAAAAATGAAGTAAAGAAAGTTTGAGAAAGTCATTGAGTGATTCTAAGCTGTCTGTGTTCAGGCAGTTTTATTTGTTTCTTTTTAAGTCCGATCTCTGTCACACCTGTAAAATAAAATAAAAAGGGGTCACTTAAAAGCAAAATGTAAAAAATCCAGTTCAATGTACATAAAATTACTGTCAAATTGTTATAAAGGTTCTTAAATGCTTGCTTTGGATATTTATTTACTTATGGTACTGGGGATTGAACTCAATTGGATTTTTATTCTTAACCCATTGCAGCCAGTTATAAGCAGTGACTTTTTTATTTTGAGAGCGGATCTCAATAAATTGCCCAGGAGGGTCTTGAACTTCTGCCTCAGCCTTCCCCATGCCTGGCTCATTGCTAATCTTTTTTTTTTTTTTCATTGCTTTTTTTTTTTTCATTGTTTTTTAAATGAAAAAATATTTAATTCATTTGATGTATGGTCAGTCACAGAAATTCATGTTATAACAAAACTTTGCAAGGAACATATTACTCTTGTAAAATAAGACCAACCTTTGAACTGGGTGTGGTGGCACATACCTTTTAAATCTCAGGATTCTAAGAGGCTGAGGCAGGAAAACAAATGTTGACCCAGCCTGGGCACTTTAGCCACTTAGCCAACTAGAAAAAGTCATTCCTTTCTCAAAACACTTTACTACCATCTACCAGAAAAAGTGGCATAATACACATTTTTATGATGTTTACAGTACAAATAGCCCTCTTTAGGTATGATACTACTGGATACTAAACAACCAGCAGAGCCTTAAGTCAAATTTTGGTCCTGCTTAGGAGCCAATTCCCATATCTTTTTAATTTCTTCTTTGAGTAAAATGGCAGTGACTACCAATGATGTAAAATGTTTCCGTTTAAAAGATGCTGCATCTAGGTGTTTTGTTTTGGTACAGGGGATCAAACTCATGACCTCATGCTTTGCCCAACAGGTGCTTATGCCGCTGAGTCAAAATCCTCAGCTGTGTCTTTTTTTTTATATCTGTTAGTTAAAATGTGTTTATACTTCAGGTTAAAGTCACTGCATTTGTGAAATTAAATTATGATCACTTCTGTTGGGAATACAGTATTATATAATTGGGAATACTATATTATATAGCAGCTTTTAATACTTAATAATGTTAAGTATTAACTTTATTTACTTATTTATTTATTTTTTATCGGTGCCAGGGATTGAACTCACAACTGCCTGCTTGCAAGGCAGGCACTTATGCCGCTGAGCTACTTTTTAAAATTTATTTTATTTTATTTATTTATTTATTTATTTTTAGTATTAACTTTAGACTTACACATTTTTTAGAGCAATGTTTTGACTCTTAAGTGTGATTTTTTTTTTTTTTTTTTTTGTATTGTGAAACAGGATCTCACTAAATTACCTAAGCTGGGGGTTGGGGATTTAGCTCCGTGGCATAAGCACCTGCCTTGCAAGCAGGCTGTCGTGAGTTCGATCCCTGGTAATGATAAAAATGAAAAAAAAAAAAAAAAAGAAATCTTAAATACCTAAGCTGGCCTCAAATTTGTGATCCTCTTGTCTTGAATCTCTTGAGTAGCTAGAATTATAGTCAGTGTGTCACCCTTCCAAGTCTGGCATGCTTTTAAATTTTTAACGCAGGCCCTCCATGGTTGAGCATTAATTTGGTTGGTCTGTGTCTCTCTCTCTCTTTCGGTCTCTATCTCTGTTCTTGCTCACTTTCTCTGTATCTCTCTTAACCATCTTTTGGTGGACATAAAACTTTATAAAGTTTTATTTCAGTAGTTGGTAGCTGTTGTTTAATCCTGCAAGGCAAACAAGAAAGAAAAAATTCTTGGACCTTGTATTTTCTTTGCGTCTAATAATTCATACCACTTTGAAGGATTCTCTGTTGGCTTGATTTGTTAATTTTATAAATTTAAAATTTTATAAATATACTTCAATTTAAATGTAATGTCATATAACTGGTAAGGTTTTGTATACTTTTTAGGCTGCTCTTTTACATTTAAGAGAAAAAGGTAAGAAACATTCCAAGTTGATTAGGTGATTCTTAGATGTTAAAAGACTGTATTAAGCTGGCCATTGTGGTGCATACCTGTAATCCAAGCATTCAGGAGGCTGAGGCAGAAGGTTCATTGTGAGTTCTAAACCAACTTGGGCTACAAAAGGAGCTTAAAGCCAGCCTGAACTATATATAGTGAGACTCTGTCTCAAAAAGAAAAACAAAGTCAGTATTAATTGTTGGTTCCTACAAGCCCTAACATTGTAAACACATGCATTTAATTTTGTTTCCTCTGTGGGGCCAGTCTCTATTCTAAACTTTTTATATTCATTTATTCTTAAGAGATAGGTACTGTTTTGTTCTTTTTAAAGGTGAGTAAACTGAGACGCAGAATTGAAGGAATTCAGAGTCACAGCAAGTACAAGGTAGACTTAGGAGTCAGTTATAAAATTTGAATTTAGGTTACTCACTGTACTGCTTGTACCACTTCATTGTGCACACTATGTTGCCTCAAATAGAATGCAGCATGTTATTATGAAATAGTTGCTATTCTTAGTCTATACATTGAAAAACTGAAGATTAGCAATATTAAGCAACATATCCCACATTGTACAGATACTATCAACTAAGTTTCAGTTCTAGGTCTATTTAATTTCAAAAGGGAGAGATTATGTCTGGAAGGATTGAACAAGCTTAATTTGAAGATGTGACTTGATCTTTTCTTTCATTGCACAGCTAGCACCATTGAGTGTGGGAAGCTGTGGTTTTTGTTAAGAAATACCAAGTGGTCAAACGTATAGCAGAAGTATGCAGAGATTTAATGTTAGAAATAAAGCTCCAAGGGTACAGAGCTAGGGTGGGGGGTCCTATATCCTGGACTAGGGAAATCAAACTTTGGTTTTTTTGTTTTTTGAGACAGGGTCTCACTGTTAGTTCAGACTAGCCTTAAACTTACTGTGTAGCCCGGGTTGGCAGTTCTTCTGCCTCAGCCTCCCAAGTACTGGGATTTATAGTCATGTGCCACCATGTCTGGCCAGACTTTCTTTAGAATGTATTAGGAAACTGTAAGCTTTCACTTAATTTCCTTTAGTATGGTTTCTTTTTTTTTTTTTTTTTTTTTTGTCTTTTTCCTTTTTATCGGTACCAGGAATCGAACTCACAACTGCCTGCTTGCAAGGCAGGCACTTATGCCGCTGAGCTAAATCCCCAGCCCCCAGTATGGTTTCTTAATACTCTTATTATGTTTATATCCTCAAAAAGAGAAAAAATAAACCTGGTGGTGGTGTATGCCTATAATCCCAATAGTTAGTGGGCTGAGACAGGAAGATCCCTGTGAGTTTGGGGCCAGCTTTGGGCAACAAAGTGAGTTCAAGGCCAGTCTGAACAACATAGACCTTATCTAAAAAGAAGACAGACAGACAGAGACAGAGACAGAGACAGGCTAAAACAAAAGTTTTGGCTTTTATAATTGACATTTTTTAAAAATGTCAGTTCAGGGGCTGGGGATTTAGCTCAGCGGCATAAGTGCCTGCCTTGCAAGCAGGCAGTCGTGAGTTTGATCCATGGTACCGGTAAAGACAAAAAAAAAAAAAAAATTTGTCAGTTTAAGTGAAAAGTATAAGCCACCTACTCACTTATTTTTTCCACTGCTCCTTGAAGTCAAGAATTATGTGACGGTGAATGTGATATACAGAATGTCTTTTTGAGATTTTCAGGTAGAGTGTGTTATGGGAAGGCTAAGTTAATTAAAATTCACATTAATAAACAGTAATCTGCTTTTTGCATCAGATTATACCTTCACAACATTGATAAAAACAGCATAGTATACGAAATAGTTATGAATCATTCACAGTATCTTAAAAAATCATAATTTAAATGAGAAATGGATGTCTAAGGGTACATATGGTGATTTCCTTGAAAAGCAAATTGCTACAGTTAGAATTTGAGAGCATCTTTTTGGTTCATTACAGTTGTTGAAATAAGAACTGCTGAGCTATATTGATTTACCCTATTTTTAACCACCTAAATTTTATCATTAGATTATAGAACATACCTTTAAGGTGTGAGGCAGTATGTAGAAAACTATAAAATATAGTGTTGAATACTGTGAATGAAAAGGAACCTTTATGGCTTGTCTTTTCCGATTACAAAGGTCACTTAGAGCGTGTATTGTGTTGCTGGAGAAGTAGCTCAGTGGTAGAGTATTTTTCTAGCATGTGCAAGACCGGAATTAAATCTCCAGTACCAAAAAGAGCTTCAATTTAAAGGATTACCTTTGTTGTGAAATTTTCTTTCTAGATGTGAAAAATAAAAGGAGAGAATTTTTTATTAATATATCTAGCTTTATAGTCTTCTGTACTTAATACAATTTGTCCTTACAGATTTCTGTAGTCACACCATTTGTGTTGTTTTTGTTAAGTTTTATAGTCAAAGAAAACTTGTTGGCAGAGTATAAGTGCTATTTTTATGAGTTATTTTCACCAGTTTGTTTTTGTGGTACCAGAGAGCAAATCCAGAGCTTTATGTGTACTAGGCAACTATTCTACCCCTGAGTTATGCACTATTATTAACCTATACTGGTAGTTTTTAAACTTGGCAGTTTGAGTTCCTTTGCTAAAAATAGCTTCTGTTGTATATTGGACAAAAGAAAATTATACCTGTTCTTTCATCCTATCTACTTTGCAACAGTAGGGCATGTTTTATTAGCCCACTTTGCAACAGTAGGGGATGTTTTATTAGCCCACTTTTTCTAAGACAAGTGGCACAAAGTATTGTTAACAAAGATACTCCAAATATTTACCTTTCTGTGTTCTTTTTTTTTCTTCTTCTTCTTCCTTTCTGTTTTCTTTTAAGAAAATGACTGGCTTTTAATGATATGACTTACTATGAGTGCTAGGTAAAAAAAAATTTTTTTTTTTACTAAAACTACATGTTATTAAATTGAATCTCTCCCCACCATAGGAAGTGCTTTGATCTTACAAAAAAATTAAAATGAAAAATGAAGACTTTGCCTTGAAATGTTCTGTAAGTTTTAACTAATTTTCATTCTTACATTAAAAAAGTTGGTAAAAACATTTTGTCTCAGACAGTTGTAAAATAGGCAAAGTTTTTAGAAAACGTCCCTTCCCTCCCAGGAAAATAACACTGCAAAACCGTCATGTTTTGTAGTCAGGGGAGAAGCCACATTTTATTACCCTTTTATGTTTTTATTTCTCTAGCACTAGAAAGTTTGGGCTTTGGCTCTTACATCAGTGAAGTAAAAGAAGTCTTACAAGAATGCAAGACGGTAGCATTAAAAAGAAGAAAGGCCAATTCTCGTTTGGAAAACCTTGGCATTCCTGAAGAAGAGTTATTGAGACAGCAACAGGAATTATTTGCAAAAGTAAGTCATACATTTTAAATTATTTTTATCTGAATCTTTCCTTTTTTTTCTAATAGAAACCATGCAGGTATCTAAAATTACTTCCTAAATTTCAACATAATATATGGAAAGAGTTCTTTTTCTCTCAGTGATTGCTTGATTATAGTCTGTTACTTAGAGCTGGCCAGTTTGACTGTGATATATATAAAAATAAGTATTTGCAGCAACCTGTTTTCTAAGGAAAGCAACTCTGAAAAACTGTTAAGTTTTTATTTGATTGTTTTTCAGGCAGAATGACAACTTAATAGCATGAAAGGTGGTGGTACATGCTTTAATCTCAGCTCTTGGGAGGCTGAGACAGGAGGATCCTGCCTAGCCTGGGTAACTTAGCAAGACCCTATCTCAAAATGAAAAAAGGGCTGAAGATGTAGCTTAGCTTTTGTTCAATTTCCAGTACCACAAATGAGTGAGAGAATGAACAAAAGAAAAGGAAAGGGGGCCTAAATATCCTTAAAATTTATGCGATGGGCTAAGAAGAAAAGACTATTGAATTTTATAATGAATAATGCACAAAGAAAATCTGATATCTAATTTGTAGCTTAATTGATTCTTCTATATATCTTTAAAATATTCTAATTTTTGAAGGCCCAATTGAAGAAAGAAAGGGTGAAAATTTTTCTTCTTCTGTCTTGCTTATTATATCTCTAACATCTAATCCAATGGCAGCAAATGCATGTGTCCTGCAGTGGGCTGTTTGTATCATTGAAAGCTCCAAAAGGTTCACTGTCATGGACCTAGTCTATGAGAGATAGCACCAATAATAATATCCGTCTGTTTTAAGAAAATGCGGAGAGAGGTGGCAAGGTTGGCTTTTTTCCTGCTGAGTTTTAGTCTCTTATTTGAAAGTTTAAGTTGAACAGAAATTAATTTCCCCCCCAGTTACTAGAGTACTCATTATAACTAAATAGTATCATTTTAGACATACTCTTCCAAATCAGCATTATAGCTGATTTCCCTGCAGTCGTAACAGTTACTATAGTTAGCATTTGGGTCTTAATAGGTCCTAGACACAATTAAAAGTATCATTTAAAATAATCAGAAAAATATAGCTTACCAATATTCATTGAGTTCTGAATTTGTTAATTACATTGCCAAGTAATTTACCTGTATTAGTTCATGTACTCTAAGAACCCATGAGATAGTACAGAGAAAAAACTTTGAGGTTTTCACGAACACATGCAAATAGTGTTGTATCTGTATTATAATACATATAAGATATCAAAGAAAAAGTGATATTTTTAAAAAACACTAATGGCTGTTATTTATTTTTATTCTTTGCTATCACAGATTACCTAGAGGGTACCAAATTAAATACAGTGGTACTTTGGTTCACAGCCTTAATTATGTCCACGATTCTGGTTGTACACTGAACTGGATGAGAACTGAATCAAATTTTTAAAAAATCAGCATTAAACCTCACCTTTGAATTTGGTTCTGTTCTCATCCAATTCAATGTGCAGCCAGAATTATGGAAAAAAATCAAGTTCAAGAACAAAGATGCCACTGTATATGATGATAGAAAGTACTCTGCTAAATATTTCATATACCTTGCAAAATTTTATTAAATAGTATATGTGTTATGTCTATTTAAGAAAGATACTCAGGTGAAAAAAGCTTGCATGAAATAATTTATTTCCTTTAGATATTTATTGAAGTTTTCCCTGTTTATCAGGCATTGTGCAAAGTGCTAGGTTTACTACAATCAACAAAAAAGGCATGGTGTCAGGTATGGTGGCACACACCTATAATTCTAGCTGTTCACAAGGCTGAGGCAAGAGGAGCACAAGTTTAAGATGAGTCTGGTTAACTTAAAGAGACCCTGTCTCAAAAATAAAAATCTTTTAAAAAGGGCTAGTGCATACCTCAGTGGTAGAATACTTGCCCACTATGTGTAAGGCTCTGGGTTTGGAACACACATACACAAAGAGGGCAGGGGGAGACATGGTCTCAATTATTATAGAATATGGTCTACTGGGAAAAATTGACTTACATAAAATAGGTAAGGTTAGACAGTTTGGGAAGTGTTAAGACTTGTATTTAAAGTCTTGCTTTTTTTTCCCAAATCTGTATTTTTTTTTTAAAGGAGGTAAAATTAAACAGAACAGAACAAAAATAGGACATAAGAAACAATGTAAGAGATATAAATTTCAAAGCTAGACGACCTGAGATCTTCTCTATCATATTATCTCTTGTTTTCTTCAAAATAGTTGTCCATGTCTTCACATACAGAGAATTCACACAAAACAACATAGTATAAAACTGATCCAAAAAGAATGAGGAAGGCGTTTTAGGTCTTCAAAACCAGACAATAAAGAAGTCACTAATGGCTGTCATAGAGTCTCTCCTTCTCTTCAAAATGGCTATCCATACTTTCATGTATATTGAAGTTCAACAAAACGAAACAGGCAGGAGGGGAAGAAGTGCTTGGTTGCCTGGAGTTCCATGCCCCAGCATGGCATGGGTCCTGTCCTGGGCCACTAGAGCTTGCCACACTCACAGCCGCAGTGTGTGGGGGGAGGTTTGCTTGGTTTCCCGGCACTCCAGGTCCCAGCATGGCGTGGGTCCCAGTAAATGCCGGTGAGTCTCAGTAAATGCTGGTGGCTCCTGTCCTGGGCTACCGCAGCCTGTCACGCTCACAGCCACTCATGGCGGGGAGAGGTTGTTTCAAGCTGTTTCTTTTTAATGAATTGACCATTTCACTGTGCAGGTTCTGAAATGGCCAGCAGACCATAGAAAGACATCTCTTGAGGCTCCTGCTTGAAACCAACAGTGTCAGGAAGCTGCTGGCCTTGATTCAGGGCCAGCCAAATCTGTATTCTAACAATACTAATACTGTGCCAAACACTTTTTGCTTATATTTACCATGGAATTTTTAAAAATAGGGCCAAAATATACCAGGCACCTTGTCATATCTGCCTTCACCTCTCTATCCTCACCTTTTGGGATTTTAATTCTTCTTCTTAATCTCTTTGCTTTTTTATCCTGGCCTATAGGAGAAGAATCCCTAGTATTTCTTTCTTTTGTGGGGAAGATCAGAAAGAAGTAAAATTGTAGCAGCTGCCTTACATTTCTTCCTAAGAGCACAAAATAAGTTGTTAGTATAAAAGGAATCAATAAGTATCTTGTTTTTTGTTTTTTGGTTTTTTTTTGTCTTTTTTCTTTTAATCGGTACCAGAGATCGAACTCACGACTGCCTGCTTCCAAGGCAGGCGCTTATGCCACTTGTTTTAAAATCATTTTGTTTCATTTTCAGACTTTATTTCAAATACAAACAGTGATAGTCTCATTTGAAGCTAGAGGCAAATATTTGAAAAGGAGAAGGCTTTAATACATCAATTTAATGTTAACTATAAATTATAAATGAGTCATTTTATTATGCAGGAGTAAGAACCTTGAAACATAATGAAAAAGAACTAAGATGTGTTATGTACATTTGCCAACTTCCCACAATGAATGTAATCATTATATACTGCAACATGCTAATAAAAATTAAAAAATGAAAATTCCCAAAAGTGAATTAGGAAGTATATGCATATTTACCTCTATCATCCTTCATTCATTCATTCATTTGGTTGTTTCGCTACTTGGTTTTTTGCTACAGGGTCTGGCTATGTAGTTTTGTACTCACTGGGTAGCCCAGGCTGGCCATAAACTTGCAGCCATCCTCCTGCCTCAATCTCCCAAATGCTGGCTGGGATTACAGGTGTGTATCACCATGTCTGACTCCTGCTTGTTTTAGAAGAAAAGGGCCTTGGATAGGTTGGGTTAGAAGGAAAGATGAAAAATGAGATTAAACACCACTGAAAATTTTAATTTATAGAAATGATTACAAATTGTGTTAGTCAACAGTGACTTTTAGTTTTTTTATTTTGCTTTTTTTTTTTGAGACAGAGTCTCAGTATATGTAGTTCAGGCAGGCCTTGAACTCACTATGTAGCCCAAGTGGCCTTGAACTGAACTCAACAGTGATTCTCCTGCCTTGGCCTCCCAAGCATAGGGATAATAGGCATGTGTTACCACACCTGACTCAACAATAATTTTTAAAAGGACAAGAATGCTTTTACATTCAGAGAGAAAAGTATGCAAGAGTTGATCAGAAAATAATACATGTGTAGGGGGCTGGAGATTTTTTAGCTCAGTGGCATAAGAGCCTGCCTTGTAAGTGCATGGTCGCAAGTTCAATCCCTGGTACTGGTAAAAAAAAAAAAAAATGCATGTGTAAATTTTAAAAATGGAAGTTATCTTTCATGAATGTCTTTGTAAGGTATGATAAAAAATATGGTGAATGTTGCTTCTCAATATTCTTCCATCCAATGGAAGACAGGCTCAAGTGTTATATGTTGTTGATTGTACCTTATTGACTGGATCTGGCACCGTGTGACTTCTAGCTGCTCTCTAAAGTCAAAAGGACCATGAAAAGTAAATGTTTTGAATTAATTCAAGGCATCAAGACAGTCATAACAGTGCAACTAAAGAACAAAAGGAAGACTTTCAATACTGTTTCAGAAAGCAACAAGAATGTTGGTATGAATGTGTTCAAAGTAGGGGGACTATTCGGGGGTTAATTAATGCCCGTATGTATTTTACCATAATATCCTTTAAAAAAAAGTAAATATTTGTTTTTTTATCACATCTCATAAAAGCTGATGAGACCTTACTATTTAAGTCAGTTAAATTTGGATGCATCTAAATTTGCATGCCTCTGCAGACCATTAAATAAACTGTTAAGATGAAGCACATTTGCAGTAAAACCTTTGTAGAGACTTGAAATTATTTGAATTTTTTGTCACAAAATTGTAGATTAAATCCTCATGTTTTATTTACTCTGACATTTAAACTGTCTTTAATAAAACACTTAGTCAAAAAATAAATAAAAATAAAACACTTAGCCTTTTTTGAGCTCTTTTGATATATTCCTGACATAGAAGTAAGTTGGCAGTGTATTAGAATTGTGTCCATTTTCTTTATAAAGAGAGGTGAAAACGGTTATTAAAGAGAATACATTCTAATTTTCAAAGCAATAGGATATTTTGGTTTATTGTAAAAAATTTTTTTTCTTTTTTAGTTTTTTTTTCTAATACGTTTAGTCTTTTCCTGAGTCACTTTTTCCTCTGCCTGTAACCATGTCTCTCTTCCTTTTTTTTTTTTTTTTGTGTAATGTTATATCTTTTAAAATTTATGCCATTTACTTCTTATGATTTGACCTCTGTTTTACCACAGAGACATCTAATCACCAAGTTCTGGGACTTTTCTTCAGTGTTCGTTTTTCTTTTCAGTATTTAAAAAAAATAATGCAGACCTCTTCTTTTATTAGCCTGTAAGTAATACTGCTTGGATAGTCTTCCCCGAGGCAATTACATTTAGTTTCATCTTCTGCTTCATTACTATCACCTTCACTAAAAACTACTAATTCCTGTACTCAATATTTGTAAAAATTCAATTAACACGTGAGTCCCCACTATATATAAGAAGCTGTGTATGGTGCTACAGATGTACAGAGATGAAAGTACTGTATCATTCTTGTTCTTAAGAAACTTAGTGCTTGGTAGGAAAGGTATAGTAGATACAGTAGCAACTATAACATTGGCTGAGTACTTTAATGAAGAAGATAACTGTCATATGAGGCTAACTTCCATGAGAAGGAAAAAATGTGTAAAAGAGGTCACTTAATATTTTGGGGATATAAAAGTTCAGCTACTGAGCATTGTCTTAACCCAAAATTCAGCATTCTATGCTCTACTTTGTGACTAGATCTCATATATTACCCTACCACCATTACCAAACATACAAGTAAATAGCTGAAACCATCCAAAGCCTACACACAAAAACTATAGTACTATGTCTGTTGATCTGATAACCAAGACATCTGCTCAGTGATTAATTAGTAGGTCATATATAACATGGACCATGTGAGCTTTCATCATGCTGCTCAAGCATACAATTTAAAATTCATTTACTTCTGGAATTTTACATATTTTGATTGACTATGTGAGTACCTAAAACTTCAGAAAGTAAATTGGCATGTGAGGAAGGGCTACTATATATATATAGGGTAGTTTATACTGCCAATCACCTCTTGCTAGCTCTTTATTAGACTATGATGTCAGCAGAGGATTTCAGAGGGAGTTAGCAAGACTAGGGCACATAAATGGGCTTGCTTCTTTTACTTCCTGTTGACTTCCATTTACTTTGAGCAAACCCAGGAACACTTCTTTACCCTGGCTGCATCAGTTTGTTTTGTAAGGAACTGAGTCCAGTCTACATTTTCTCTGACACTTAGAGAACCAGCATGATCTTGTACCTTCCTCTTTAGGAGTATTGATTCCTGCTCCAAGCTCAGATACGTTAGCAGCAGGTAACTTATGCTCTTTCTTCAGAGGTCTGAGTTTCAGTTCCATGTGGTTGTTACTTTACATTTAAGTTTTAAAGATTCCAGCTTTGTCATTTGATCACCCAGTTTTAGAGTTGGTGACTGCTCCCTGCTGTTACTACTTCCATGATACCTTAATTTTCTGTTTCCCGTCTTTTTTTTTAATCAGTACCAGGCACCAAACTCACAGCCGTGCACTTCGCAAGGCAGGCGCTTATGCCGCTGAGCTAAATCCCCAGCCCTGTTTTCTGTCTTTTAGTTGCCTGTTACTATCTTTTACTTTAACACTTAAAGTTTTTCTGTTTTCAAAGTAGTGTGATTTCTGTCTGTTTCTTGGTTATTTATATCTTCACTAATACAGGAAGGAAGAAATAATATTTTAGTTTGACTTGGAAAACAGGTACAATTTCATTAGGTGAAAATCAGGAAATTTCAAATGAATGAATATTTGCAATAGTAAAGGTAACAAAGGTGAGAAAGTATGGTATACATTTGGGAAGCATTTTCACTATAATTTGAGGTGGCAAAAGAATTAAGTGAAACAAAAGGAAGAGAGAAAAACAGGAAGGAGCCAAAATTCTTGTATTTTTTTTTCTGTTAACATTTTCAGCTTGTTAGCTGGGTTTGTTGGCTTATGCCTATAATTCCAAACTAAGGCAGAGGATAATCTGGAGTTTGAGACCAGCCTGGGTAACACATAGTGAGTTCAATGCCAACCTAAAATATACTTTGAGACCCTATCTTCGAAACATAAAACACAGTAAAGCATTTTTAACTTCTTCACTAGAACAAAAGATCATAGAATTTTTGTTTTCTAGATAAACCACAATTATATAATAGTTGGAAAATATCCATGTTTATTAACAACTGTCTGTTATTTGGCTTATATACATTTAGCTAAAATATATATGCTTGGTTTTAAAAAAATATTATTTGCTTTTATGTTTTTGATGTTTAGGCTAGACAGCAACAAGCAGAATTGGCCCAACAGGAATGGCTTCAAATGCAGCAAGCTGCCCAACAAGCACAGCTTGCTGCTGCCTCAGCTAGTGCATCTAATCAGGCAGGATCTTCTCAAGATGAAGAAGATGAAGATGATATCTGAAATTCACCAGCTGAGTTTCTGTTTCCTCTATAAATGTTTTTTCTTGTACAACAAACAGTGAAGAAAATGCTTATCTGTAATTTTGTATGCATCTTTGTGGACTTACCATTGATATTCTAAGGATGTCTGCTGTTAAGTTTCATCTGTTATGTGCTATACGTATAAAAACTGTCTCTTTGAACTGTTGGAAATTTAAGGCTCAATATAATAATTTTGAATTTTTAAAAGTGTTTATGAAATTTTAGATAGCAATGAGCCCTTTATTTGATCAGTAAACAGTGTTAAAGAAAGCTTCAGGTTCATAAAAATACAGTGAAATTTATATAAAAGCTCTTAATCTGTATTTGCAACTGCTCTGTCCTTTTAACTAAACAAAAATTGGGAATTTTAAATTGAGGTTTGGTGTGGTATGAGGCAGAATACATTGGATCAGATTGGTTAAAAAAAAAGAGTTCAGTTCTATAGTATCTGAATTTTTTGTGTTTTAAAAAGAGTATATATACAGACAATGAATATATATATATATACTCAGATACATATACTTGTTTAGAGGAACTTCAGAATAAGACATTTAAAAACTAGAAAGTGTGTTCGGTAGTAGTTGTATAAATTTGCTGTTATTTTTTAATTTTGCTTTGTGTAGAGGTAAAAACTAGTTTTATTACAGCATAATTTATCTTGAGCTAAGCTATTACATTTCAAAGACTGCCCAATTTTGAGACTGTCATGAATCTATTTCACTCCAGTTCAGAATATTATTACTTCTTTAATCCATCCATGTTTATATTATTCAGATACATAATTGGAACTTGCTAAACAATTACTTGGGTTCCATTGGTTTAACCAAGGTTTATAAATATTCAGACCTTTGCCAGGGAAAGGAAATGAAAGCTAATGAGCATGCTTGCTATGAAAGAGGGTCCCCCTCCTTTTTTTTTTTTTTAATTTAACTTATAGCTGTAGTTTACTTGTTTGCTTTCAGCGTTACATTTACATTTTCTTGACTAGATGGCCTAGAATCCACTGCTACCTTTTGAAATGGTATCATTGTCTTCTTCATCATAATTGAATG
This sequence comes from Cavia porcellus, assembly GCF_034190915.1. NCBI lineage: Eukaryota > Metazoa > Chordata > Mammalia > Rodentia > Caviidae > Cavia > Cavia porcellus. The sequence continues at coordinate 115,030,991 of NW_026947484.1, forward strand.
ATAGCTTTAAAAAAAGTTGGGTTTTGTTGAAGGAAGTGTGTCATAATGTATCACCCCTATTTGAAACAGATAGTTTCAACCTGCTTATTAAAAGGGAGAAGCTTTAATTTGGTTCCAATAAATAAAGAATGATAGTGATTGTTATAGGAATCTAGTATATAGAGAAATTGCATATTGTTTGTATTTGGGGAACACAAAGTAAAGCCAATTAACATGATATAAAGTTAATTAAATTCTTATGTCAGTTGCCAAATCATTTACATTTCTATATTTACCAAGCCCCAAAATAGATTCTAGTTGCAAGGATTCCAATTTTAATTGAAGAACTAAATAAGTAAAATTTATAAGTATTAGATATGTTAATGATTATATTTTACAGTTTTAGAAAAAGGGGAATAGTGTTATATATTTATCAAATACACTTCGCCCACATAATGAGGTTAGTAATTTTGATGAATATTCAGTTGAACTTACTTCATGGATATTATACCCATAAAGTGTATTTGGAAGGAATTGTTTTTTAAAAAGTAAAGTACCAAAGGTAGTCTAGTCTAGGGAAATAATAAGTGTTGGCTTTACTAATTTGTACTGTAACATCCTTATACTTTCTATTTTACATGTATCTATTTCTCAAGTAAATAACTTAGGTATTTTTCCATACCTTTTTCTTTCTGATGCAGAGTTCAGGTTAATGTTTTACTGCATCTGATAATGTATTATATGTTTGAAACCTAGTGACTTTTCATTTTGACATTCTTGTGATTTCATATGCTGTATTCTTGAAGCAATAAAATTCTGATGTGTTTTATAAATTGTTTTTATGTTTATGATCCATAAGGAGATTTCTTTTACCATTCTTACTAGTTTCAAGATGTTAGACCCAAAGAATATTTTGATTTTTCTGCCTTTCTCCTTTAAGAAATGTTTTAATTTTAGCATTTAAAAAGTCTCTATTAAATGTTGCCAGTCATTGAAAATTTTAAGTATTTTGGAGAAGCAAAATCGTTGGATTTTTGAGAAAGGGTTATTGCTTAGTAAAGGGTTTCTCCTACCCCCTTGAGTGTATATCTTTTTACCAGATTCTATGATTGATAAGTTTTGAAAAATATCAATTTTTAAAATTGCATATGCCATACATACAGAACAGTGTACAAATAAGGGTTTGCACAAATTAAATGTCACTAGTATTTACAGGAAAAGAAAGCATTATTATCTCACTGGTCCCTATTTTTAACATTGTCCTTTTCTCTAGAAGTAACTTCTATGCTCACTTAAAACCATGGATTAAGTCTGCCTTATTTTTCATTCTATGTAAATGTAATCATACACAATAGACTTTTTCACTTACTATTTTTGTGACTATTGCTTCTCTAATAACAAAATTTAGTGACTTTTCTCTTACAGTGCTAGAAATCACAAGTTGAAAATCAGTTTTTTAAATTTTTAAATAAATTTTAAAAATATAAAAATTAAGTTAACTGGTACATGTTAGGTACACATAATAATCACATTTATCATAGGAAGTTTGTACCTGTATATGCTTTACCTCAATTCTTTTTTTCCTCCCATTTCCCTCCTCTCCCTTCAACTCCCCTTCCTCTCCCTATTTACGAAAGCTTTACTTCCATGTTTTCCTTTTCTCGTTTTTTTTTTTCTTTTCCCTTCTTTCCTGTCTCCCTTCTCCCCTTCCTATTTCACAATGAGACCATACTCTTTAAATGAAATAAATGGGACACACTGTTGTAAATGGTACATTGTTTCTCTGGTTTGAGAAACTGAAAGTATAAATAAAGACCAAAAAGTGTACTATCTGAAATAGAGAGGGAATCTAGGAAGGGGAAAGGGAAAAAGAAAGAAAAGGGGAAAAAAAAATCAATTTCATTAGGCCAAAATCAAGGTATTAGCAGGTTTGGTTCTTTCTAAAGGCCATAAGGAGAGAATCTGTTCTGACATCTTTTTTTCAACTTCTAATGACTTCCTGTATTCCTGGACTTAGGCTGTGTTAAAAACTTGCTTTTAGGGGCTGGGGATTTAGCTCAGCAGCATAAGCGTCTGCCTTGTAAAGCAGGCAGTCGTGAGTTCGATCCCGGGTACCGATAAAAAGGAAAACAACCAAAAAAAAAAAAAAAAAAAAAGTGCTTTTGTTACTACATCACCATCTCTTGTACAGATCTTTCTTTGCCTTTACATTTGTAGCCCCTCTGGGTATTCCAAAATAATTCTCCAATTATACAGTAACTTATACAAGTTCTATGTGTTAGGGCATGTATGTCTTTGGAGGTCATTATTTAACCTACCAAAGGAAGCCCTTACCATACTGTTGCATGTATTTGCTTTTTGTTGTTTATTTCAAATCCATTTTATTCAAGGATAAAAGAAGAAAAAACAACAAATTCAAAACATGTCTATTAGGGGCAATATATTGCACACTGTCATCCCAAATCATTCACTCAGAGCATAAGACATCTGTATTCAATTGTCCGAACAATACCAGCACAAATCTCTCTTCAGTAAACTCAGAAATCAATAGTATAACTATCTTAACTAGTATTATATACATGTTTTTTCTTTCAGCTTGTCATACTCAAACTATGATGTTTACACATGTGTGTCTTATTTCACTGAGTATGGTCTCAAGTTGTATCCATTTATCTACAAAAGTGTCCAGTTTATCCTTCTTTATGGCTGAGTAGTACTCTATTGTATAAAAATCTACATCTTTTTATCTGTTCCTTAGTTGGGCATTTACGTTGTTTTCAAGATTTGCTATTCTAAACTGTGCTGCTCTAAACGTGGGCATACATGTATCACTATGGTATGATGTTTTTAATTCTTTTGGGAAGATACCCAGAGGGAAATAAGTGGATTGAATGGGATCTCCAATTCTAGGTTTTTGTTTGTTTGTTTGTTTGCTTTTTGGGTATCAGGAATTGAACTCACACTTAGTTTTCTGAGGAATCTGCACAGATTTCCACAGTGATTGCACCAGTCTATACTCCCTCCAGCAGTGGAGAAGTGTTCCTTTTTTCCCCCCATAGCCCCTCCAGCATTTGTTATTGGTTGATTTCTCTTTTTTTTTTTTTTTTTTTTTGTGGTACTGGGGATTGAACTCACAACCTCGCACTTGCTGGGCAGGTGCTTATGCCGCTGAGCTAAATCCCTGGCCTGGTTGATTTCTTGATAGTATGGCTACTATCTTTCTGGAATGAGGTAGAATCTCAGTGTTGTTTTAATTTGCATCTCTCAAATGACCAGTGATGTGGAATATTTTTTCATGTATTTATTTGCTATTTATATTTCTTTATCTGAGAAGTATGTATTCATCTCAGATGCTTATTTTTGGATTGGATCTTTAAATCCGGGAGGACTGATTTTTTTTTTTTTTTTTTGAGTTCTTTATATATTCTTGATAGTAATCCTTTGAGGAACAGCTGGAAAACATTTTCCCCCACATCATCAGCTATCTCTTTACTCTGTTGGTGGTTTCTCTTGTTGTTCAAAAGCTTTTTAATAAGGTGAAATCCCAGTTGTTGATTCTTCGTGATAGTTTCCGTGTGATTTGGGTTTCGTTCATAAAGTCTTTGCCTACACCAGTGTCTTCAAGAGTTTTACCTACTCTATCTTCCATTTTAATCTTAAGATCTTTGGTCCAGTTTGATTGTAGCTTAGTAACATGATGAAAGATAAGGGTCCAGTTTTAATCTTCAGCGTGCGTAGAGCCAGTTTTTCCAGCACCATTTACTAAGGAGGTTATCTTTCTTCCAGTGAATGTGTTGGCACCTTTGTTAAAGATAAGGTAGCTTAGTATATCTGGCGTTGTTTCTGCATCTTGTATCTGTTCCATTGATCTTTGGGTCTGTTGGGGGTTTTTTATTTGTTTTGTTTTTTTGTTTTTTCCTGTACTACACTGTTTTTACCATGAAATTAGAGTATAATTTCAAGTTAAGGATTGTGATGCCTCCTGTCTTGTCTTTGTTCCCCAGGATTGCCTTTGCTATTCTAGGTCTTTCCTGGTTCCCGATGAATTTTAGGATTATTTTCTCTAATTTTGTGAGATATGCTATTAGAATTTTTGATTGGGATTACATTGAATCTATATAACAGTTTGGAAATATGGCCATTTCCACTATATTGGTTCTTCTTTCCCAAGAGCATGGGATGTTGCTTGTATTTGTAGTTCTTACATTTTCGTTGCTGTATATTATAGCATTCCATTTACCCATTTTTTAGTGTATATCCAAAATTATCCATTCTACCATTGATGAGCATTTGAGAAATTTCTCTTCTGGGCTGAGTAATGTGGTGAAGCGCATTCTTCCATGCATCTTTTGGTGAGTGTATGTATATATTCTTGTTAAATTACTGGGTGATGGAGTATGTTTATTTTTAATTTTTGTATGCATTGTCCAAAATGTATGTAAAAAAATTTTTAATGTGTACCGTAGTAATGAATTAATGGCCTAGGCCTGAAAATGTTCATGAATTTCTCAAAAACATCTACAATATATCATATGAATTATACTTCTACATCAGGTCCATTGTTTTAATAGCATGTAAAAAAGAGAATAAAAGCAAAAGTATTCTTATTACTGATATTAGGCACTCACTCATTAGGTTATTGCTCCTCAGAAAACATACATGTTTTGGTAATCATAAATAATACATTGAGTTTATAAATAGTATGCTGACCTGTAGACAGAAGTGTTATTTAACTTGTCCATAAGGTTATAATTTACTAAAACATATAAATCTCATAGAGTTCTCTAAATGAGTTTTGTCTATCCAAGTCTTAGCTTTCCTGTAGCCATCAGGAAAAACTGTTGAATCCAGAAAGTATAGGCACTGTTTTCCACTGGCTTTAGTTGGATCTTTTACTTTATTCTCTTCTGTCCTTAGGCCATTGACCACAGCTCCTGCCCTACTTTCTCTCTTTTCCACTTTGCTCTGGGCTATGGACTCTATAGGTAAGATCAGCTAGTGTGAAGAGCTGGGAAGTATCACCATTGATTATTTCTTCAAAATACATGAAATGAGAAAAGAGGAAATAAAATGAAAATTTTTTACTTACGATCTGTTTCGCTTATAAATCAAGCAACTTAATAAAACCAGAATTTCTCAACTTCAGTTTGGGGCTGGTTAACTCTTTGTTGCAGAGGTTATCTTGTGCATTGCAGGTCTAACTGTATTGTTGGCTTAGATCCAGTATATACCAGTAGCATTCCTTCCATCCCCACTTCCCAGTTGTGACAGCCTCAGAATATCCCTAGACATTGTCCAGTGTCCTTGGGAGTTGAGTAAGGGTCATAATTACCCCCTGTTAAGAACCACTGCCTACGGGCCGGGGATTTATCTTAGTGGCATAAGTACCTGTCTGGTAAGTGTGAGGTCATGAATTCAATCCCCAGTAGAAAGAAAGAAAGACAGACAAGACACACAGACAGAGAGAGAGGTCGACCTTAAACTTGTAATCCTCCTGCCTCAGCCTCCCAGAATGCTAGGGTTACAGGTACGCACCACAATGCTCAGCAAACATGCTTTTGATTTAGGGGATTGAACCTATGTCCCCAGCCCTTTGCACTAACCTACATCCTTAGCCCTTTTTTATTTTAAATTTTGAGAAAGGGCCCTACTAAGTCTAGTTTATCTGGGCTGAGCCCAAAATTTGCAATCCTCTTGCAGTCCTGCTGGGATTACAGGCATATACCCAGTGTGTTATTTTTCTTTAAAATTTTTGGTAGTTAAATATACCATAAAACTTACCACTTAACCTATTTTAATTGTACATTTTTATGATTTTGAATACATTCATGTACAATTATCACTACCATTCAATCAAGTTCTCTTCATTTCAAATTGAAACTGTCCTTATTAAGCAATAACTCCCCATTATTCTGCCTTCCAACTCTTTTTTTTTTTTTTGTCTTTTTCCTTTTTATCGGTACCAGGGATCGAACTCACGACTGCCTGCTTACAAGGCAGGCGCTTATGCCGCTGAGCTAAATCCCCAGCCTCTGCCTTCCAGCTCTTGATAATTACTATTCTTCCTTTTATGCCTGAATTTTGACTATTGTAGGTACCTCGTATTGGCAAAATCATACTTATTTCACCTACCATAATGTCTTCAAGGTTCATGTTTTAGCATGCATCAAAATGTCCTTTCTGTTTAAAGCTGAATACTATTCTATTGTATGTGTCGCACTTTGTTTTTTCGTTCATCTATTGCTTCTACCTTTGGTAATTAGAAAAAATGTTACTATGATTATGGACATAAAAATAGCTGTTAGGACTATTTCCTAACAGTCATGTTTTTTTTTTTGAATGACAGATCTATATATTGAGAACTGAATTAGGGATGTGTAGTGTGAATGTGCATATAAAGACCATTTGTATTATATGGCAAATGTCACATGAACAGAGAAGATCAATTTACTGTATTAGATTTCCTGTATGTTATTTTGCTCGCTTATTTGGGAGATAATATCAGAATGGATATGTCTAACAAGGAAAAAGATCCTATGCTTGTTCTTAAAGAATCTAAAATTCCATTAACTTTAGAGGGAAAATAAAACAGACTCAAAATGTCCTGATTGACAAAGCACTATTGCCTAGACTGACTATGAACCTCTAATCCTCCTGGCTCAGCTTCATCAATATTTGGACTGTGGGCATATGCCTTCTTGCCTGCTCCTTAAATTTATTTTATTATGACTTAAAAGGATACCGTGAACTTCGTTATGTGTCACTAATAACTTTCTAGAATTTGTAACATACGGTAGTAATGTAGTTGGAATATGAACATAACAGAGTACCATATCCCAAAAGCATTTATTTGTGTATTATACAGCACAGGGTACGTTTTCTAAGTCAGTTTTACATGTGCAGTTGCATCATACATATAATGATAACCTTTACAAAATACATTCTATTATAAAAATTTTATAAATGAGGAAACTAAGATCCAAAGAAATTAAATAATACAGTAACATCTAGCAAATGGAGGTATCAGAATTTTAACTGCAGTATCTATGGTTCTAAGGAGTATTTTTCCTCCACTAAATCATTTTCTTTCAAGAATACTCTGAAAAAACTGGAGTGAATCTTTATACATTTGTTTGAAGGTTATTTAAAACATTATAATCCTACTGAGCATAGTAAAATTGTGAGGTGTTGTGAGATAATTGTGGAGTTCACTTGAAGCAGAGGTAATGTCTGGTAATATTTTTAGCTTCCTTTTTCTATCTAATCTAAATGATTCACTTAGTGTTATGTACAAAGTCACATGGTGTTAAAGAAGCTATTTTGTAAAGTTGATGTGTCATATAGGACTTCTCTTTTGAAGAAAATACTCATCAGACAAAGGTTATAGAAAAATGTCACCTAGCATTAGGTTTTCATAGTTTCATCTTATTCAAATATTGCTGAATTTTGGAATCTTGGAGTAAAGCTGTCTCTTAAGAAACAAAGCCATTGTGTATATGCAAATACTCTGAAATCCTAAAACATCCAAAATCCAAAGCAATTCTGATCCCAGGCTTATAAGGATAATCAGCATATGTTTCTATTTGTGATTCTCCATCATACTATAATTTACTTGTTTACAAATCTATTTCTGTTTCAGTGAGAGCTGCTAGAAAAAGGTACGATATCATCTCAGTGTCCTTAGCTACTGACAAAGGTTTGCACTTGAACTTAAAAACACCTGCTTATAGTTACATCTCATTTTGTAAGATATTTTATACCATTTCTTTCTAGAGCTAAATACATATACAATAGGTACTCTGCATATTTGATGGTGATAATAATGGGAAAGAAGAAAAATCTACATTTCTTGAGCTATGTTAGAATAAAAGGTCCAGGTAGGTATGGTGGTATAGCTGGCAATTCCAGCACACTGCGAGGCAGGCAGAAAGTACTACAAGTTCAATCCCAGCCTGAGCCCATGTCTCCAAATAAAAATAAAAAATGAGTGATGATATAGCTCTGTGAAGGCCCTAGATTTAAGATAAGAAAAAAGCCAGGAGATGGATGGAGGGAGAGGAGAGGGAATGTTCATGTATAATTCATTTAAGCAAAGCTTCAGAGTCAAACATGGTAGCATTTGTCTGTAATCCCATCACTCTGGGATCCAAAGTTGAAGCCCAGCATGGGCAACTCAGCAACTCAGTAAAACCCTGCTCAAAGTTTAAAAAGAAAAAAATGTTGAGGAAAATACAAAGAAGTGTGAGTTTTTTAAAAATGCAGTCAATGTAAAATTTTAGTATAGTAAAAGATCTCTCTACCAAATATTTCCCCTGTATCTGAGCACACATCCCATTGTCCTTGCCACTTTTTGAAAAAGTTCTGCAAGTACCTTTTGTGAGTATCTTTAGCTGTACTGTTGTGGCTGCTTAAATGTCCTACATCTATATATCATACTCTAAAAACTTTCCTGATCATTTTGACTAGAGAAGAGCCAGAAGTCACAGGTTTATAGATCTGATGCATCAGGTGAAGACACACCTTAATGTTTTTATGAGCCTACCTGTCCATTGGATGGTACTAGGCAACATTTTAAAATCATATCTCATAAAGACAAAAGAGGAGGGGCTGGGGGTTTAGCTCAGGGGCATAAGCATGTGGTCATGAGTTCGCTCCCTGGTACCAATAAAAAAAAAACTATAAACACAAAAGAGGGTCTCCAGAACTGCTTCAGAAAGTGACAAGAACAGTGGGATATGTGTGTTTAAATTGAGAAATATTTTGAGGGGGGATTAATGGCATAACATACTGTAATTTTTAAAATGTAAACAATATATTTTGATCATAGTTATTTCAAACTGAAAGACAACTTGAAATAAGAATTTGGTGGGTGGATTGAGCTGAGTAATTCTTCACATAATGTAATCTGAGGGATCAATTGAGGTGACTAGTCAAAGATAGTCCATTTGCATTACTTTTGATTAGCACTGTCAAGTGGGATCTCAGCTGGGGTGCTCAATTAGAACATCCTCATTATCTATGTGGCATGGACTTCTTACAGAATATCTAAAGAGGTTTCCTGGGAAAAAGGAAGTGGAAATTGCCAGTCATCATAAGCCCTGGGATCAGAAGTTCTAGAAAAGCTCTCCTATCACATTCTATTGGTGAGAGCAATTGTAAGTCTGGATTCAAAAGAAGAAAATATATGCCTAGACAAAGTAGATGAGGAAGGCATGGTGGCAAACAGCCATAATCCCATATGGGGAAGCTGAGGCAGGAGAATCAGAAGTTTATGGGCAGTATGGAAAACTTAGACCCCTGTCTCAGAAGTATAAAAGAGCCAGGGATGTAGCTCAGTGCAAAGGGCATGTGTTCAATCCCAGTATTGTGAAAGCGAGTTGGGCATGAATGTTGGGAGACCTCTTTGAAGATTAGTTATTAGACCTGTCTTTACACATACTTCTTCCCTGCCCTGATGTTAACCTAGAAATGAGGAACTATAAGAAGCAGCTTCTGGAGGATATAATATATTTGCAGAATTCAACTCATTCAAGAACTTATAGTGCCGTATCTTCAGTAGAATGTACTCAGCTACCTACTCTCTGTGTGACTAATGGAACCACTTTAAAGAGTCAGTGTTCAGGTGCTACAGGATCCTACTATGTTGGTGCAACAATCTGCTTGCACCATGACTGAACCAGAAGATTGTTAGGGTTCTGCAAAGGACAAGGTTAAAATAATATAAAAAGCCACAAAGTAAGAGAAAATATTTACAAAAGATACATTTAATAAAGGACTGTTATCTAAATTTATAAAGGACTCTTAATAAAACAAATGGCCCAATTAAAATACGGGCCAAAAGCCTCCACAGACACTTCATCAAAGAAGATAGATACCAAATAAGCATAGAAAAATAAGCTCCACATCATATGTCACTGGAGAAATGTAAATTAAAATGACAGTGGGTACCATGACACCTGTTAGAAAGACCAAAATCTGGAATATTGAAAATAGCAAATGCTCACAAGGATATAGAACAACAAGAACTTTCATTCACTGCTGGTTAGAATACAAAATGTACGAACACTTTAGAAAACTGATGGTTTCTTATGAAGCTAAGCATATTCCTACCATATGATCTAGTGATAACACTCCTTGATATTTACCCAAAGGAGCTGAAAACACATTCACACAAAATCCTACACACATGCTTATGGTAGCTTTATTGATAATTGCCAAAACTTGAAAGTGACCAAGATGTCCAGCTGGTGGTGGGTAAACTATGGTACATTCAACGGAATTTTATTTAGTGCTTAAGTGATCTATCAAGCCATGGAAAGATACAGAGGTACCTTTAATGTATATTACTATGCAAAAGAAGCCAATCTTAAAAGACAACTGAATGATCCCAACTATATGATATTCTGAAAAAGAACTATGAAGACAGTAATAATAATAGTAAATAAGGCCAGGTGTGGTGGTGCATACCTATAATCCCAACACTTGGGAAGCTAAAGCAGGAGAATCACTTTAAGTTTAAGGCCAGCTTAGGGTACAAAGTGAGTTCAAGGGCAGCTTGAGCTGCATAGTGAAACCCTGTTTCAAGAAAAAAAAATTTTAAAAACCAGAAGTCAGGCGGAGCACAATTTTTAGGGCAGTAAGAGTTCTATACTGTAATAATTGATCAAGTAGTTATATATTCATCCAAATCCATAAAATCTACAACACCAACAGTAAACTCAATACATTCTATGAAGTTATGAATGTAGACTCATCAGTTGTAACAAATATGTCAAGCTAGTGGGGACCACTGATGAGATTATGTATGGCTAGGGCAGGTTATATGGGCTGTGTTTTTTCCTCTTAATTTTGCTGTGAACCAAAAAGTGTCGTAGAACAATAAAGTCATTTAAAAATTACAAAAGCTACCTGACCTGGAAGTCTTTTGGAAGCACAAAAATGGAAGGATCTTTGAAACTATTGGATGGGTCACAGGGCGTGGGTATATGTATATATATTCATGTGCACATGTAAGTAATAATACACATTATATATGACAAAAAGAATAGTTTGTTTATTTCAAAGAAATGAACCTGACCTGCCTTTCTGCTCCTCAACTGTACACTCTAGCTAGATTAAAATGTCTATGGTTCCACAAATGCATAATGGTATTCTGCAGTCATCAGTGTTTCTCTACATGCTTCTCTCTCTCTAGTTTTTTGTTGTTGTTGTTTTGTTGTTTGTTTTTTGTTTTTTTGTACCAGGGATCGAACTCATGACCTCATACTAGTGAGGTAAGTGCTTGTGTCACTGAGCGTATCTCCTGCCCTCCTCTCTCTCTAGAACACCATTACTCACCCTTAATTTTCTTTGTCTAATTGCTTCTCCTCTAACACTCAGCTCAAGGATTGCCTTTCAAAATGTTACAGTTTACTCTCTTCTCCCTCTGGACCATGTTTAGGCTACGTGACACGACATGTGTCAGGATATCCTGGAATTGTTGGTATTTTATCCTTTTTTGAATTTAACCAAGAGGTTTTTGGGTCAGGGACTACATTTTGATTATCTTTGAGGCTCCTGCTATTTAACAGTGCCCAACAGTACCCAGGAGATTACATTTCTCTGTGTGTGTGTTGGATTTATATAAATTAGTAGTGACAAGATTTTTTCATTAGCAATTTTCAGGAAACATATTTAGGAATTATAGTAAATGATTCTGGTTGCCTACCCAAAAGTTCCATTCCCCCTTTCTATTTTTCTTATGAAAACTCAGATTTTGTGGCAGGCACTGTACTCCACAGCATATTATGGTGATTTAAGTCAGGTACAGCATCTCCATTCCCTTTAGTTTAACATGATGAACTATTATCTCCAGTTTCCAGCTGAGGATACTAGTTAAGTTTATGCTATGTAATACCCCAGGTAATAAAGCCAGGAAGTACTGTGGTATATCTTGGATTTAAGCATGTCTCTGACTCCATTTTTACATTCCCTTACCATATTTCTTGCCTTGAGGGAGTAATGGCTGATGTAGAGATGAAAGTTTCCTTTTTTTACATCCATGTTTTTTTTAAAGAAGTCTTTGTGGTTTTTTTGGTTTTTTTTTTTTTTTTTTTTTCTTTTTGAGACAGGGTCTTGCTATGCAGTTCAGGCTGGCCTTGAGCTCACTTTGTAGCCCAAGCTGGTCTCCAATTTGCAGTATTTCCCTTACCTCAGCTGCAAGTGCTGGGATTAGGGTATGCCACCATGCCTGGCTTTACATTCATTTTTTTAGATTCATCGATGAAACAGCCCAACATGGGAATTGTTATGTTCTTAAGTATAATCCCAAGAGATTGGAATTTGAGGTAGCTTCAGGAATACATACAATTATTAAAATTGGACTCATATTATTTACCATGCACTAACCTAAATTTGAAATGGATCAAAGATGTAAATATTCAAACAAAACATTAAATCTGCTGGAAGATAGAATAGGTAAGACTCTGGAAAACACCAGTATAGGCAAACAGTAAGAATAAAACCCTGACCACACAGGAGCTATCACAAAGAATCAACAACTGGAATCTTATTAAAAAGCTTTTGCACAGCAAGAGAAACCAACAGAGTGAAGAGACAGCCCATGAAATGGGGAAAAATGTTTTCCAGCTGTTCCTCAGACAAAGGATTACTATCAAGAACATGTGAAGAACTAAAAAAAAATCAGACTTCCCAAATTTATAAAGACCCAATCCAAAAATAAACATCTGAGATGAATGCACACTTCTCAGATGAAGAAATACAAACAGCAAGTAAATATATTTAAAAATGTTTAATGTCATTGGTCATTGGAAAGATGTAAATTAAAACAATACTGAGATTCCATCTCACCCCAGAAACAATAGCTACTACCAAGAAATCAAGCAATAACAAAGCCTGGAGAGGTTATGGGGAATAAAGGAACGCTTCTGTACTCTTGGTGAGTGTAGACTGATATAATCCTGTGAAAATCAGTGTGGAGATTCCTCAAAAAACTAGGATCAGATGTCCCATTTGACCCAGCTATTCCCCTACTGAGTATCTTCCCAGAAGAAATACAAATATTATACCACAGTGATATATGTACAGCCATGTTTGTAGCAGCTTAATTTGTAGTATCTAGATTTTGGAAACAACCCAAATTTCCATCAACTGAAGAAGGAATAAAAGAGATGTGGTCTTTTTATACAATGGAGTACTACTCAGCTATAAAGGATAAACTGTATGCAACTCGAGACCGTAATTGTAAGTGAAATAAATCAGACTCACATGGGTAATCGTCATACTGTCTCACTAGTGTGAGAAGCTGAGAGAGTAAATGAGATCCAAAATGTACAACAGATACTGTGAAGTGGGAAAAAATTGTTCAAAAGGAAGAAAAACTGGAATGGGGGAAAGGAGAAAAGGAAAGTAAAAGCAAAAAAAAAAAATTATATATATATATATATGTGGTAGTGACAATTATATTACTAATTTCTCTTAGTTTATTGAAAAGAAAAGTTTGTGCTAATATTTTTGGACAATTAAATGCGTATGTCTTGTTCTTTGAGTAACTAAAGATAACAATACACAATATACTCTCCTATTGTTTTGAAATTTTGGTTTTTTTTCTCTTTAAAGTTAAAAAAAGAATACATAGGGGCTGGAGGTTTAGCTCAGCAGCATAAGTGCCTGCCTTGCAAGCCGGCAGTCCTGAGTTCAATTCCCGGTACCGATAAAAAAAGGAAAAAGACTAAATAAATAAAGAAAGAAAGAATACATATAATTTGAAGCAATATAAACATTCAAAATTCAGAATAAAATCAAGGCTAGGAGGAAATTTAGAGTGAAGATATATCAAGTTCTGTATAATAAGAATCTGAAAGACATTATTGGGGCCAAAATACAAGTAAAAAGAATATGTTTCAGAAGAAAAACGTTAAGTCTCCAAGGAAAAGAAAGCTTTATTTTTTCTAACACTTGTCCTCTTAGAAATTTTTATGTAGTTAGAGATAATTTTCTCTAATAAATTTTTTCTGATCCCTTCACTCCAAGCTAGACACCATGCCTGTACATGTGTTTACCACTTATCACTAGCAAGATCCCTACAAAACTGTAAGCTCTTTGAGGGCAAGAATTGTGATTAGCTTATCCTTGTAACTTTACTACTGTTCCAGTGCCTGGAATATTACAGGATTCAAAATTTGTTGAATAAATGGATTCATGAAGCTTCCTGGCCCTGAGTAGCCAAACTGACAATACACTGAATTATGAGGCAAGCTTCAAGGGGATGAAAGTCGTCTTTACAAAATAGCTTAGGGTTTGCATCAAGACATGACATTTTGTGTTCTCAGGATTTAATGAAGTCTCTAAACTATTTTAATTCTACACAACATTCAAAATAAACTTAGTAGATGCCTTCTGAAGCAATGGAAAAGTTCCCAGTAATCCATGTGGGTTTTGTCAACCTACCAATCTTATTGAAAACTCTAGCACAATAATGGCAAGGCTTTTAGAGCTTTCAATGACACAAACAACCCACTTTGGCATGTGTGCCGTAAGTTTGCCGTCACTGAAGTCTAGCAACCTGAGTTTAAGAAATAATAACAGAATTGAAGTTTTGCCCACCTGTAATTCCAGCTACCCAGTAGGCTGAGACAGGAGAATTGCAAGTTCAAAGCAGCCTGGAGTACTTAGTCTATCTCAAAAGGCCTGGAATATAGCTTAGTAGTAGAATGCTTGGGTAGCATGCATGAGGCTCTAGGTTCAATTCCAGGATCACAAAAACAAGCCAAAAACCAACAAACAAATGAAAACCAAATGTAATTTTTGACTCCTTTAGAAAGTATTTTAACAAGCAAACCATAAAAGAGGTAAGTGTAATACAACTGGAAAAAAAATCTGATTAATGAGTAGGTAAAAATCTGATGCCACTAAAAAATTACCGAATAAGAGAATTTCTCAGTTTGGGTTCTCTCAGACCCAACACAAAAATTCAAATGTAAATAGTGAACTTGAGACTCCCTAAAAACACTGGAAGGAAGAAGGAAGTGAGATAGAGAAGAAATGAAAGCCATTTGTTACGGTTTGTGTCTGGACTTCCCCCACCCCCACCTAACCTCATGCATTGTGGGGGGCAGAGTTTGTGAATGATTCATGGTCCAGTGCTGGGACTGATTATGGGTGTGAGTGCTACACCCAAGTGGGTGTGACCTACATACAATATAAGGTACAGAAAGACACTTCTCTCTTCACTCTCTTTTTGTTCTTGTTGTTTTTCTGTCTTCTGCTGCCATGAACTATTGCCCTCTACCATGAACCACTCTGCCTTGTTCCCAGCAGATTATGGACTGAAACCTTCACAAACAGCTAACTAAATTGGGGATCAGGTATTTTGTCCCAGTAATGAGAGAAAAGTAACTGACACACCAATAAAAGCTGAACTATTAAGAAAAATTACCACTGGGGGTAAGAGAACTTATTCTCACTAGTGTACTTTGACAAATAGTGTAGAACACACCTCAGAGTTACTCCCAAGCTTCCTGGACAAGGGAATTGGAATACATGACTCACAATAGGCATTGCTTGAGAAGATATTCCCTGCACTCTCAGGCCTACTCTGGCAAGTAGAGAACATACATAAAAATAGTAATAAGTCCAAAGTCTCTGCAGAGACCCAAGGCAAACTCTTTAACCTTTAGCCCCTGTAAAAATAAGAAAATTAAATACTTCAAGATAAAACGACAGGGAGTAAACATGCCCAGTCCAAAAGGCAGAAAGCAATGGGATGGAAAGGAATTGCACCAAAGCAAGTTATAAAACCTGCTGGGGAAGCATTAAATCTCCTAGCTCTGTGTCCAGTACCCAGGGCAGGTTGTGATGAGGTATGAGCTCCAAAGGGCTTGAGCACTCCCACCCCTATGACCTTGCCTGTTGGAGCCCACGTGACTTCATTCAGCTATCTCTTCTCAATGCTTGTAGCTTATGTTCCATGTTCCAGGTAACTCCAACATCCTTGGGCCTCCCCTGCACTTTTTGCATCATTCTCACAGCTTCATATACTTCTTTCTCTAAGCACATTGCCTGGCCTCCAGGCATTTTTCTGAAATCTGGGTAGAAGTCTCTATGACCCTACAACTCTTGCTTTTTAAGCAGGGTGCCCTGGCGCACTCTTCTCAAAACAAAATTTCTCGAAGGAGTGTACCTTTTCTGCTCTTAAACCTGTAAACTGGGGAGGCTGACCACACTGAGATGCATTCAAGACACATTTCCTTTTATCCTAAGGCAAAGTATGTGACTTCTTTTTAATATGACCATATTTCCCATGTTTCCAGTTTTGTAGGTGTTTCCTTTTTGGTGAAACTGGAAACTTTTGGCTCTGCTGTTTGTTTCTGATTCTCACCGTATACCAAAAGCAGCCAGCAGTATTCAAGCCATAGCCTGCATACAGAGCTGCCTTGAAATTTCTTTCCCCAGGTTAATTAGTCCACCATTTTTAAATTCAGCCTCATGCAAAACCTTAGGGCATGAGCAAAAAGTAGACAAACTTTTTTGCAGAGTGTAACAAACATGGCTTCTAGTCCAACCACTGATAAGGATCCTTCCAATCACTGATAGAGTCCTTATTCACATCTGAAATCTCCTGAACAACAAAAATGTTTCATCAATCTCTGTTTACAGCATTCTGAAGTTTCTCTATTCAGCATTTCCAAACCTTTCCAAACTCCTATGAAGTAGTTTCAAATGTTTCTAAACAACATAGTCAATTTTAGGCACATCAAAGACTCCATTTCTCCAGTACAAATTTTCTGTACTGGTCACTTTCCCATTTTTGATACAAAATACGCAACACTTGCAACTTGTAGAAAGAAAGGATTATACTGACTCACAGATAAGTCCACAGTTGGCTGTCTCCAAAGCAGAAACAGGATGGTGGAAGATCATAGCAGAAGAAAGCTATTCAACCCAGAGGAGCCAGGAAGCAAAGTGAAGGAAGGGATTGACAAGGATATACCCTTCCTAGTCAGCACCTACCTAGCCCCATTTCCTAACAACACAATGGATGAATCCATTCATGAGCGTAGTACTCCTAGGACGCACTTACCTTCCAAACACATGGAAACTTTTAGAGAACTGTTAGATCTAAACCATTATAATATTTGAGAAGCATGTTAGAGAGAAGCATATAAGACAAAGAGAAAGGCCAGGAAGGAAGCCATGCACCTCCTGTGAGCCAGTGGTGGCCATGCCAGCCAGGGGAGAGTGAGGAAGGAAGCCATGCCCTACCCTGTTAGCCAGCTGGAATATGGGCAGGGAGAGAAGAAGGATCCCCTGCCCCCACCATGCTGTTAGTAACCAGCTGATTTGGAGGAACAGGCTGAGATGATACCAACTGAAGTAAAGAAACAACCTCCCCCCCCCAAAAAAAGGCATAAAAGAAGCTGGGCACGGTGGTGCATGCCTGTAATCTCGGCATTCAGGAGGCTGAGTCAGGAGGATTGCTGTGAGTTTGAGGCCATCGTGGACTACTTAGTGAGTTGGAAGTCAGTCTGAATTGCATAGGAAGACCCTGTCTCAGAAAAATAAATAAATACAAATAGACATAAAAGAATTTAAATCATAGTTCTAGAAGTGAAATATAAAATGTCTGAGATTTAAAAATAGACCTGATGGTAGTAGTCACCTTCCCATCTTCTATTGCTTAATTTTTCAAATTCTATGTTTTTTTAAGCTTTCCAACAGTCTTTTATTTAATTAAAAATCACTCTTCAATTAAATCAGCAAGAATTTTTCAAAACATCTTAATAACCACCAAGGCCTAGGCTCTGGGGCTTGTTCTTCCTCTCCCAGTCCTTAATGAGGTATAGAGGGAGAGACATCGTTCACAGAGACCAAGTCAGATGGCCGCAGGTCCTTTTTTCCCAGTCATTGGACAAGCTTCTCAGTTCTTGTCTGAAGCAGGAAAGGGCCAGTTCCTCAGAAAACTCTAACAAAGAATTTGGCATTACATTGTAAGATCTCTCTTAACAATTCAAATTTATAAACAGTATTGGTCCAAACTTCATTTCTAATTTTTTTCAGTTTACTTCTTATGCAATTTTAATCTCACTCCTTGTGCAGAAATTAATCAACCCAGTGCAAAGGAAAATTCCTAAAACTGGAATCGCCTCATCTTGTTTGGAAATAGGAAGCAGATTTCCCTGCTTCTCATTCACCCAAAAGATGAACACATGTCCCGCCAAGTTGAAAATGTTACTTCTTTTTTTTTTTTTTTTTTTGTCTTTTTCATTTTTACCGGTACCAGGGATTGAACTCACGACTGCCTGCTTACAAGGCAGGCGCTTATGCCGCTGAGCTAAACCTCCAGCCCTGAAAATGTTACTTCTTGCCGTGTACATTCAGGTAGCTTTGGAAGGGCTCATTTAAATCCTCTAGAAAGGGTAGTGGAACTACTATGCAGGCAGTCTTCTTTGAAAATTGCTTAAAATCAACTTTTGAGAATTGTCCATGATTGTGCACAAAGGTGCCAAGTTCCCAACAACTTCTGCTGTTCCAGTTCACGATTTATGCTCACAAGAGGCATTGGAATTATCAGGAGAAAGAGCAGGAGCAGCCGCCCTGAGAGGCAGAATCTCTGTAACTTGAGGCTTGTCAATGATGTGGGCTGTTCCATTTCCCTTTTCCACAATGCTCAAAATCCAAGCTTGGTGACCCTCACTATATTTGAAAGACTTGATTTCAGAACAAAAGTGGGAAGCCTGTTCTCTTGGCAGACAAATCAGTAATACCCTGGAGGTTTTGGCTGAGGTTCCTTGAAGGAGTCCAAACCACCTTCTGACCTTGCTGATAGCAGCCATCTTGGCAATGATTGGCAGATTATGAAGACAAATGACACTTCATTTTTCTGTTGTTTTTTGAGGTTTTGAGAATGTCCTAGAACACTGAAGCCTTTAATATCTATAGCCACATGGGCATTGAATGTGTGCATCAACCCAGCAGCACTTCTGTTTAGGGTAGCCATGTTGAACATAGCCTCCTGATGGGCCAGTTCCACTTCTCTGAAGACCACCATGTCTATCTCATCCCATCTTTCAGGATTATCCAACCACTGGCAGGCACTGACCACAACCTGAGGCCCTAACCTGAGGCCCTGAGGTTTGGTTAACACAAGTACATCCCCTACAACTGCACTGTCAGGCACTATGAATTTAGTTGGCGGACATACCACAGTGGCAACTCCATGGATGATAATCCAGGGGTTCACCACAGTTTGTCCACCTGTGACTGCAGTTCCTCCCTCTTCAGCAGCATCTTGGAAGCCTTTGATCATGAGTGACATTACCTTGTCTCCCTCTTCCTCGTTCATTTTCTGGCTGATACTAACATTAACATGTTGTCACATTCAGTGATGCCCATGGCATAGAGGTCACTCAGCACGTTGGCACAAGCTATGCACCTCCATCATATAGGAATCTTCCACCAAAGGACAGAAGAAGTCGGTGGTCTGCACCAGCGAAAGGACCCCATGTCTCGAGGGATGATGCAGAAATGCATCCCAATGCTTAGGGTTGGGGAGGCCGGCCCGGGCCTGCCCCAGGGAGCAGGCCAGGTTCCTGGGCCGCCTCTTTGTGGCCTCCGATCAGGCTGGACCTCAGGTGGGCCCCATGTGCGGCCTGTCAGTCCCACAAGGAGTTTGAGCAGCATCTCTTGGGAGACTGTAGCATCAGCCTTTCATGCCGACTCTAGTTGAGACCCAACACCTGGGGCTTAAAAGGCCGGTAGCTCCTGAAGCTCCCGCCCAGAGTCAAGTGCGGTGGGCCTGCGGAGTCTTCCCTCTGCCATCATTGCCACCATCACCTCTCTGCTGGTGCCCGCCACAGCTTCCACCCTTGTGCTAGCCAGCAGGAAGAGAAGAGGGCAGTGGGGCCTTTGATTTCCCACTCAAGTTAATTTGAAGTAACAGCCAGACATTACCTGAAGAGATTCTCCATGACACGCTGAGACCACGGAACACCTGCCTCAAACCACCTTCTGTCACATTCTGTTTTCTCATGCTCCTATAACTTGCAAGCTCTATCCTTATTAGTATACTCATTAAGCTTTATGAATCTATAGACAGTTAAAAACAGACTGGATGGTAGCAGATTAGATTCTGTGGAAGAAAATGTTAGTAAGTAGAAAACATTACAATAACCCACAGCACTGTAGAATAGACAGACTCACAGCCTCCCTTAGAATGAGTGAACATGCATGCTGGGGCCCTGACAGACTCCACACTCAAGAATTTCATGTCCTAGCCACAGCCACTACCAATTCTGAGCTGGCTCTGAGTTTTGTTTCCCTTTTGCATGAGGCTACAGAGGTGCCAACCAACTGACCAACCTGATCTTCGAGGAGCCCAAACCCCTGCATAGAAGATCCTGGTTAGACTCCACTTAATTTCCCTGGGGACACTGGAAATACTTTATTGTTGCAAACAGTCTTAAAAAGCACAGAGCATATCGGTGACTAACAAGCAGTCAATGTGATTGAGGAAGGGCCCAACTCCCTGGTAAAGACGTAAGCCCAGAAGACTCAGCTGATTTAGGGAGACATAGTACTAGCTTAAAGAAAAGCCTACAGCTGGTGTAAACTAGAAAAAAAATACAGTGTGAGGTGTTTTTTGTCTTTTTCCTTTTTATCAGTACCGGGGATTGAACTCACAACTGCTTGCTTTCAAGGCAGGTATTTATGCCGCTGAGCTAAACCCCCAGCCCCTCAGTATGAGGTTTTACCCTGAGGGTGACTTCTTCACAGTGGGACAGAGATGGATAAAACATCCAGTGCAGTATTACTGTATTGCCAGAGAGTTTAATTAGGTGCCATTTTGAGAAGGGTTTGATTGTGTAAGCTTGAGTTATAGAATACCTATGCTATCACTTCATTCCAAGTCTTAAGTGTTACCCTACCACAGTAACATGTGGTGAGAGGCAGCCACATGAGATGGACTGAGAGAGGGTGAGGGCTAGATATAGATCCCCTGAGAAGTTCAATACCAGACAAGAAAAGACATGGGTCCAATATTCTGGGATAAGAAGACAGGTTTTGTAAGTCCAGCTTTCAGAGGTGGCTGGATCTGAAGTTGATGGCATTGAGTTCAGTGGTCTGCTTGAGCCTGCCCCACTGCCTACATCCAGAGGAGACCAGTGGTTTGATTGCTCCTTTGTGTATAAACACGAGAGGAGATGCATCTCAGTTGCACAATTACCACAAACAGGGTTTATGGACGGGGAGGATCTCTTGAACACAGATCCACAGACTGCAAACAGGAACAGAGAGGCACGTAACTTGCTGAATTTCAAAGACTGCAGGTTGTGGAATAAAAGGACTCATTTGGAAACACAAGCATTTTTTTTCTTTTGATTCAAATTTTTTCCTCCTTATTGGGTATTGTTATGGATTGAGAACTGGTGGTCAACTTAACACCAGCTGGATTACATCAGCATGCATTGAGTGAAGATGCTCTACCTGAGGAGGGTTGCCAGGATAAATAGGTGGAGAAAAAGGGAGGTGTGGAGGGTTGAGGCGTTAAGGAGGCATTGTGGGTTCTCCTGGAGAAGCTTTGGTTTTCACATGAGCATTGCTTCCTGGCTCCGGAGGGGAAGACATGTGCTGCTTGGTCTCCAGGATGAACTCGTCACGCTGGCTTCCTGGCACGTATCTGACTGCTTGTCGTTGGAGGAGGAGCTCGGGGCCTCCGTGTGGCTGAGGACAGCTGTGGTGCCTGCAGGATCACCCTGGTCTTTGATGAGAGTGTGACTTCTCGGCTCCAGCGTAGAACCCTCATCCCACTAG
The DNA here is from genome assembly GCF_034190915.1 of Cavia porcellus. NCBI lineage: Eukaryota > Metazoa > Chordata > Mammalia > Rodentia > Caviidae > Cavia > Cavia porcellus. The sequence continues at coordinate 115,052,780 of NW_026947484.1, forward strand.
CACAGCTCCTTCATCCTGCTGGCATAGACTTTCTGGCTTCCACTGCTGACCCTTGGGTCTTCCCGGCATGGATCCGTAAAAGAGACTGACGTGAGTCCTTCTTGTGGGCTCTGGACCTCCAGTTGGACTCGTGGGAGGCATTGTTCTGAGCTCTGTATTTTTATCTGGACTCATGTGGAACATTGCCGTGGAGTTTAGGCTCTTGACTAAGTAATCTGTGTCTTTGGTGTTGTGGATAGATTTCCTGCATTTTCCTGTGTTGACTTCCGATGACCATTATAAAAATATTATAAACTCCATGTCCTAATCCTAGTTATTCTCTGTGTACAACCCCTGACTACAACAGGTATTTTTGTTGTTGTTTTAGGGTTTTTTTGTGATGTTTGGAGTTTTATCTCCCTCTCCTTCATTTTATTGTTACTGTTTGTTTGTTTGTTTGATTAGGTCCTCTTTTTTCTCTTTTCTTGTGCTCTCTCTCATTTTTTTTCTTTTTATCTCTACTCTTTTTTTTATTATTTATATTTTTCCATATTAGTTTTTCAGTTACTTTTATCTAATGCTGCTAATTTCTTTGTACTCTTCAATGAGATCTTTTTTTCTAGTACCGAGGATCAAACTCATGACCTCGCACTTGTCAGGCAGGCACTTACGCTGCTGAGCTAAATTCCCGGCTCTTAATGGTATCTTATATTTGAATTTTCTCAACTTTTCCCATCTTCTATTGCTTAATTTTCCAATTCTACTTGTTTTCATGCTCCCATAACTTGCAAGATGTCTCCTTGTTAGTATAACCATGAAGCTTTATGAATCTATAGATAATTAACTGCAGTTAACTATAGTATAGATGCTACGGTTGAACATCATAGTAGAACAGTAGTATCTATGGTTGAACACTGTTCTACTGTTAATGATGGTAAAGTCGTTCTATTGAGTAGATGTTTACTTATATATCAATATCTGGTTTTTCTTAAAGTTGATAGTATAACTACAGATACTCATTGTTTAACGACTGAGTTCCACTCCTGTGGCTAGGTTGTTAAGTGAATTGGTCACTAAAAGAGGAATTATGTACATTAAAACCTTCAAAAACAAAGATTTCTTTGTTTGGTCAAAAGAAACTCCAAATTGAAGACTTTTTTTTATTTGAACGACTTTACCCGCAGAACTGTAATCTATAGCAGAACATGAAACTAAAGCACCATACTGTATTATGCAATCAGCAGAAACTACAGTACTGTATAGGTAAGGTGCACTATATAAAAAAGACATTAAGGTTCTATAAACAAGATATACAGAATTGTACACAAAAATGGGTTGTAAGTCCAAGCAGTGGGTTGTACATCTGACCAGTTGGTAAGCAGGTAGGTTATTAAATGAGGATTGTATATTACTTTTATATGATTAAGGGTGGTACATTATTGGGTCTTTTGTTTTGTCAATATCCAGTTTGTGTTTGATGCCATTATTGCTGCTGATTTTACTACTTTAGCCAATGTGACATAGTTGTTACTATCAAATGGTTTTCTCTGTAGGCCAATATAGTGTGCCAATTAAGTTCATAAACAAAAGCATTCAGCAAATTTAGCTTCTGTTTGTAAAGTCCACATCACGTGATGCACATGACTATGACCATCTTACCCAGAATCATGGAACCAATTAAGTCCATGAACCAAGGTACCACTGTATCTGAATTGTTTGGGAATCAAATAACACAACATCCCAATCCTGAAGAACTGGATACTGTGCTAAATTAACTACTACAACCTCCCTTTCCAAATAAATAGATGGTTGGATCCTGGAACAGAGGCAAGGGCCAATAGTTAGCTATGCCTAGATGATATCTCTGAAAACTAGATACTAGTCAAAGAGATCTTCATACTAGTAACAAAGCTACCCCCTATAATCAATCCAAAAGTCTCAGCGCAGAAAATAAGCAAGAAACACAAGTAAAAACATGAGAAAACAAGGCAACTAAGTGCCTCTAAAAGTTATCAACTTTCCCAAAGCTTATTTAAGGAATGTCAATTGGAAAGAAATTAAAATCCACACAGACAATATATCTAAAAGGAAAATAGTGGAGGTAACAAAAACAAATCAATAAGGTATTTGGTGAATTCAGAGCAGATATAACTAAAGAGATAATAATCATAATGAAACAAATGATCAGAGGCTAAAGAAGGCACTAACAAAAAACTAGAGGAGCTAAAGAAAGCATGAATACCTAGCACAGAAAAGAATTGGAGTTCATAAAAAAGTTCCAAACAAATCCAGGAGATTATCCAGAGGTGGCACCACACTCCTGTGATTCCAGCACTCAAGAGACTGTGGCAGGAGCATTGCTGTGAGTTTGAGGCCAGCTTGGGGCACATAGTGATTTCAAGTAAACTACATAATGAAAGCCTATTTTTAAAAAATTTTTTTTTTGTCTTTTTTGTTTTTATCGGTACCAGGGATCAAACTCACGACTGCCTGCTTGCAAGGCAGGCGCTTATGCCACTGAGCTAAATCCCCAGCCCCATGAAAGCCTATTTTTAAAAAATCCAGATTAAAAGTCCTATTTAAAGTATGGATACCAGAAGTGATGAATGTGAGGACAAAGTGTCAGATGTAGAAGACAGGGCTATGATTTTCATAATATCAGTTTAAGAGAGAAAAAAAAGCAGGAGAAAAAGCAGTTTGGAGTAGGGGCTGTCTCAAGACTAAACAGTTTTTCCTGGGCAAAGAGAAAGGACAATGACCAGACATAGCATGCTTCACTTATTCTAAATTTTTTAGTTTACCCATTCAATTTGCACACAGTCTGTGTGTTTTTGCCCCATGGTTTAGCTATTTAGCTATTCACTCTTCACAGAACTTGCATGCTTTTTGCCCTACAGTTTAATTATTTACTTTTCACAGAGTCTGCATGCTTTTTTGCCCACAGTTAGTTATTTGTATGCTTTTGCCCCATATTTTAATCATTCACTCTTCATTGAGCCTATGTGCTTTTGTCTCACAGTTTAATCATTTAGTTTAATAATTTACTCCTGGTCAAGTCTCCCACAGTTACAGAAAAACACCAAGTCACTTGTAAAGAAAAATGCATCAGAATTACAGCAGATTTCTCAATACAAACCCTAAAGAAATCCTAAGAAGTTCTTGGAATAAAATAATTTAAACCCTAAAAGAAAACAACTTCCAATCCAGACTCATACATCCTGTAAAGTTATATTTCAAAATTTATGGAGAAATATTCCATAATAAAGAGAACCAAAAAAAAAATTCATGACCACCAAACCAGAACTCCAAAAAATTCTCAAAGGTTATTCTAGAAAGAGACAATGAAGCTAATAATCCTAAGATCCAAAAGAACGAATGTACCAAGGACAATTAAATGAAAAGGAAGGGCCAGGGATATACCTCAGCAGCACAATGCCTGCCTGGCAAGTGTGAGGTTGTGAGTTTGATCCCCAGTACCAATAATAAATAAATAAATGGGAAAGAAAAGTAATAAATAACAGGAAAAGAGTACAATGACAGTAATAAGTCAGCACCTATCAGTGCTAGTCATCAGTATGAATGATTCTCAATTTGCTAGATTAGCAGAATGGGTGAAAAATTAAGTCCCACAATATGCTGTATTTAAAAATACATTTAATATGAAAAGTAATTGATAGACTAAAAAGCAAAGGATGAAAATCAATATTCCATGCAATAGGAACCTGTAAACAAATAGGAGTAGCTATCCTATTTTCAGAAAAACTGAATATTAAGCCAAAAATGATGACAGGAGGAAAAGAATTTCACTATATATTGGATATGGGAATCATTCAATAAAAAGAGACAACAATTATAAATATATATGCATCAAACAACAGTGCACCCAACTTCATAAAATAAACTCTAGTGGACATAAAAAAATCAGGTAAATACCAATACAATTTATAGTGAAGGACATCATACTCTTTAATGAAATTTCAAGGGAGGGATTACTCTCAGTGTCATCTCTGGAAGCTATCATTATCCTGATCCCAAAACTAAATAAGGATACAACCAAAAAAGAACTATGGGGGGCTGGGGATTTAGCTCAGCGGCAGAAGTGCCTGCCTTGCAAGCAGGCAGTCATGAGTTTGATCCCTGGTACCGATAAAAACGAAAAAGGCAAAAAAAAAAAAAAAAAGAACTATGGGCCAATCTCTCCAAGGCACAAAAATGCAAAAATTCTTAAGATACCAGCAAACAGAATACAACAAATAATCAAAAAGATCAATGCACCATGACCAATTAGGCTTCATTCCAGGGATGCAAGGATAGTTTAACATATACGATTCAATAAATGTAGTCAAACAAATAGACACAAGAATAAAAACCATATGATCATCTCAAAAGGCACAGAAAAAAACCTTTGGCAAATCTAGTAACATTTTATGATTAAAACCCTGATGAAAATAGGCATAAAAGGACCTTATCTCACCTGATAAAAGCCATTTATGAATAACATACTGCCAACATTCTATTAAATGGGAAAACTAGACATTTTCCCCCTAATATCAGAACCAAGACAAAGATATCACTACTGTTAAGCATAGTTCTCAAAACATTAGTCCACAGCAATCTGGCAAAAGAAAGAAAAAAAAAAAGAGATACGAAAAGAAAGAAAAAAGTCAAACTATCATTATTTTCAGATGGCATAATCTGCTTATAAGACCAAAAATTCTACTAAAAGACTCCTAGAATTAATAACCAAATTCAACAACATAGCAGGATAAAAAGTCAACTCATAAAAATCAATAGCGTTCCAATACACTAATAATGAACTCACTGAGAAAAAAATTAGGAAAGCAAATACCATTTACAATAGTATCAAGAAAAATTAAATACTTAGGAACTAACCTAACTAAGCGAAGGAAAGAAAGACCTCTACAATGACAATTATATCACTCCAAAAAGGAAGATTTAAAAAGACATCAGAAAATGGAAAGATATTCCATATTCTTGCATAGGCAAAATGACTATATTTCCAAAATTGATATATAGATTTAATACAACTCCAATCAACATACCAATAGCATCTCTTGTATATCTAGCAAAAAAATCCAAAAATTCATATGGAACCAGAAGAGACTCAGAATAGTAACAGCAATTCTGGATAAAAATAACAAAGCAGGAGTCATCACAATCACTGATTTGAAGTTATATTACAAAGCTATAATGATAAAGATAGCATGTTACTGGCACAATAACAGACATATAAATCAATGGAACACCCACCAGAATGTTCTAATCAAAAAGAAAAATAAAAACAAACGTTATCCAGTCTGGCAAATTGTGTTAGCTATAAATTTCAAAAAAAAAGGAGAAATCATGTGTTCTCACAAAATCATTTACGCAAGTTTATAGCAGATTTCTTTGTAGTATTTATTAATAGAAGGTTAGTTATTTTCCTTGTCATTAAGGCACAATACCTGATGTCCACAACTTAAAAGAAGAGAGGCTTATTTGGCTTATAGCTTGTGAGGATTAAGTCCATAGGGGCTAATTCCAAGGTTGACTGCATAAAAGAAGAACGTGGCAGAGTAGAGCTGTTCATGGCTTGGTGCTTGAGAAGCAGAGAAGGCCAAGAGAGGAGCCAAGAAGGTAGACAAACTTTCCAGGTCATGCTCACAGTGTTCTAACTAAGCATTATCTCCTAACAACAGCAAGTCAGTATAATGCCCCTGCTGGAAAGAGAACCAGGAAGTCAGCTGCCTTCCCTTGAGCCAGTTGTGCACAGGCTGAGAAACAAGAAGAGCCCTCCCTGCCAGTAAGCAACCGCCTAAAGGAACTCAGGGTGGGATGATAGCAGCTGAGGTACAAAAACAACCTACTGCTCTTATTGCTTGTATTGACTGATTGACTTTACAGGTGTGGGACCTGTAAAGTAGTCTAAGTATCCATTTAGAAGCTAACAATATGCAATATAGCAAGTATGGTGGATTTCTTTCTGTCTTGTTTTTGAAATCCAATATTGATCTCACTGTTTGTTTTATTCCCTTCAAAAAATATAATGCCCAATAATATAATCATTTTCCACTTATGATCATATGAAGCTTCAGGGGGGGATGTTTAGATATGAATTATAACAAATAGTTTATTTCTAAAACAAAAAATAAACTAAATGTCCATGAGCAAGTGAATGAATTAAATTATGGCACATCTGCACAAAATATACTACTTCTCAACAAAGAAAAGAATTGAGTATTTACATAAGTACAACATACATGGATTCAAAATAATCCCATTGGATAAAAGGAGCCAGATGATAAAAAAATACAAACAGTATGATTACAATTATACAAAAATTTTAGAAAATTCTAACTTACACAAAGTTAGAAGCAAATCAGCAGCTACCTAGGGACAGGATGGGATTGGGGGTAGGGAGGTATATTTAGAACCACAAATGATCATGAGGCAAAATGGTACATATATTCATTATTTTGATTGTTGTGATTTTATGGATATATACATATACACCTTCAAATACATGCAGTTTTTATGTTAGTTATGTCTCAAGAAAGCAGTTAATACAAAAAAGTTCTCTGTTTGGATTATCCTGCTAAGCGTGATAGAGGGTAAAACATACACACCCCTTACTTTTCTGGATTTTTTGTTTTTTGAGACAGGGTCTCGCTACACAGATTAGGCTGAACTTAAACTCACAATGTAACACAGGTTGGCCTTGAACTCACAATGATCCTCTTGCCTCAGTCTTCCAAATACACCACCACACCTGGCAGTTTTCTACTATAAGTTTTTACATTAGTGTAACAGTAGCTGGTTGTGCATCTCAGTACCTTTCCCTGAGGGATACAAGGGGCAATCTTTGTGTTGACCCACTTAATATGGTGAAAGACAAGATGTGTGCAAAAATATCAAACCAGGATTCACACTTAAATTATTCTCTGAGGAACAGTTTTTGTGTGTGTTTGCCTGAGCATCACAAGGGGTTCAGTAGATCTACACAACTCCAGGATTTGTCTAAAAAAGTTTTCTTTTGATTTTTCTGGTAGAAGTAGCACAACTCAGTACAATGGCATATGAAGAATCAGATTTGCAAGTTTTGGAGGAGGTCAAAAGAGAATCATCAGATTACTCATGCATGAATGATAAAGATGATACATTATGGTAAAATAAATGCTTTCATAATAGAAGTGTGGGTGGATGATAATGATGATGACTTTGATGTTGATCATGTGATCCAAATTTCCTGTGACAGTGAAATGGAGCAAAAATCAACTCATACAGACACAGGGAATGCAGACCTCCTTGATTCAGATGACAAAGAAAACAGCAATGTGAACAGGTATCTGACTAGTTGAAATGTTGTGAAATGGCGCACAAATGGAGTGATCCATTGTTAATTAGAACTGCAAATATGGTGAGAATGTTGGCACGGATAAAAGATATTAGACAGAATGCCAGCACTGTCATTCAGTGTTGGAAATTGTAACAGATGATATGCTACAAGATGTTGTAGAATACACAAAGACTGAAATGCAAGTAAAATGTCCTGTATGCACCAATAACCATATTTAAAAATGTATTTATTATAATACCTTGCTAGCTGAATTGAAAGCATTTATAGGTCTTCTGTACTTACGAGGGATTTCTCATGATGATCACAGAAATGTAAAAGACTTACAGGAAAGTAGGACCAGGGATTTAGCTCAGTGGCGTAAGTGTCTGCCTGGTGAGCATGGGGTTGTGAATTTGATCCCCAGTAAAAGACTTACAGAAAAAGCAATGGATCAAAATATAGCATAAAAATTTATGCCCTTTTAGCTTGCAAAGACTTATTATGCTTTCAATTTAGACATTTATCCTGGAACTCAGCTATCAGGTCATGTATAGTAAAAAACTTGACCAATGTTGTGAATAGACTTGTTCTCATGTCTTAAACTAATTGAAATGTGACAGTCAACAATTGTTTACCAGATTCTAACTGATGTTACATTTGCTAACAGAGCACAGGCTGACCAGTACAGGAAGTATATGCAGGAACAAAGCAAAAATTCCAAATGCTGCAACCTCAAAACAGAAAATATAGTACAAAAAGACACACAATGGCCTCATATACTGCAAAGAAAAACAAACTGATATTGCTGATGTCAACATTGTACCATAATGGAAATATTGATAGGGAAACCTTAACAAAAGCAATAGTTGAGCCGGAAGCTTTCTACAACAAAACCAAAGATGGAGTACATGTTGTTGACGAGTTATGCAGCAACTATGATGCTATTTGAAACACCAATGATTGTGTGTTATTCAGTCCTATACATGTGGGCATACTTTGATAGTTTAAAAAACAAATAACAAGTATAAAATACTACAGAGAAATTTTCTTAGAAGATTGTGACAGAGAAAAAACTGTACTCTTCTGGTGAGCTGACAGATGAACAGGCAGATGCAGCATCCTAAAAACCTTACTATCCCACATTTTTTTTTTTTTGGTACTGGGAATCGAACTCATGACCTCATATTTGCCAGGCAGGCACTTATGCCACTGAGCTAAATACTCAGCTCAAGACCTACTATGATAATAGGAAAACCAAAAAGATGTCACAAGAAGTGCCCTACAAGAAAGGACAAAAACAAGCCAGGCGTGATGGCTCATGTTTGTAATCCTAGCACTCGGGAGGCTGATGCAGGCGGATCGTTGCGAGTTCGAGATTAGCCTAGGCTACAAAGTGAGCTCAAGGCCAGCCTGAACTGCAGAGAGACCCTGTCTCAAAAAGACAAAAAAAAAAAAAAAAAAAAAAAGGGAAAAAAACAACAAAACAACCATGTGCAATCAGTGAGTGAGACTTGTGTGTGGAACATGCAGTTGTCATGGGTGCGGACTGCCTTGGGTAATACCTTTATTGTAGAGTTCTATTGGTACTTTTATTGTAGTCCACATAGGTTTTTATTTCTGATGATATTTCTTAGATTTTGTAAGCAAGTAAAGAGCTGATGTGAGAATACTGATGTCTATTCTAAGTACTCAATACACATTTGATATTTTATTTTGTTCATGTCTTATTTCCCTGCTAAGTTCATGTTGTACAACATAGTAGAACGTTCCTGACAAAACAGAAGAGCAGACAGATGACAAGAATGGCCTGCCACATAGGAAAGGAAAGCTAAGAAAATGAGCTGTCAGAGTAAGAAAGACATGTGCCTAGAACATGCAGTTGTCGTGTGTCACAGCCAAGACTGCCGTGGCTGTGACAGTTGAAGTAAAGATTCCTTCTGTGGTAGACTTGTTTGTATTTACACTGAAGCTCACATAAGTTTTTATTTCTAATGTTAGTGCTTAGGTTTTGTAAGCAAGCACACAACTGATGTGAAAATGTTACTATCTATTGAAGTTCTCATCACTCATTTGATATTTTATTTTATTGGTAACTTCTTATTTAGGTGTGATAATTGAAGTAAACTTTTTTGTAGTGCATTATTGGTATTTTCATTGTAGTTCATATAGAAATTTATTTCTGTTGTTCTGTTTCAGACTTTGTATACCAAAAATCAGTCACTGTTGAAAATGTTGATGCTTTTTTATAAATAATAAATATTAAAGATGCAATAATTTATTTTTGTGATTTTCCCATTAAGTAATCATTGTTTAATGTAATAACCTCATAAAATTAAAATTAATAATTCATCAATAGAAAAATTCAAAAGAATAAAAGTGAGCGTGACACTCACTGTTATGCTATAAAATGACAAAAAGTGTTAGTACTGAATACTGCCTATATTCAAGGAGCTGAATTACATAACTAAGCCTATTTCTTCTTTTGGTCTTTCATATTAAGAGAACTACCTGCTGCATTGCTGCTTGATATTTGCTGTTTTAAGTGGGTTATAATCTGAAAGGAGTGTAAAGTGGTCAGAAGAAAGAATAAAAATTAGTGAACTTTTTACACAAAAACATGGGAATTTCTTTCCTATTTAAGATTTATCAATTCTAAATGAATTTCATAATATTTATGTCTAATACTGACAGTGATTATAGTTGGTAAATTGAAAAGCAGTCCTGTAAACTGTATCTAAGGTTATTGTCTGCTCATTGCATGAACATTGTGTACTTCTGTATAGTCACTACGTTCTTGCCATTAGATGGCAGTCAAAACTAATACATGATTTAATTCCCCTACTCTGCATTTAATAATGGTTTGCATAGGTGTAATTTGTCTACTGAATGGAAATATTTCTGAAAATTTCTGTGAAGTCAATGATATTGTAAATTATCCAACATTTACTTTGAAGTCAGTCATTTTACAAGATTAGTGAAGAGATCAGCTCTATTCTTATTTTAAAAAAGTAAAACAGAAAAAGGATAGAAATGATGCAGAATTTCAAAAATTGTAGGAAATTAATACTAATTAATATATTGCATATTGTTATCTTAGAAGTAGTTGTTCAGGTTACAAGATGTAGGCATAAAAATGGTCAAACAAACAATGAAAGCACAAACTGTTCTTTTGGATGAACTAACAGAGATTATCTATGTTGTATATGATCAGATCTTTTAGACATACTTTTTTTCTTAAAAATTGAAGTATAGTATAAATACAGTAAGGTGCACAAAGTAACCAGTGTGAAGTATCATCACAAAGTGAAGACACCTACACAGGCATCATCCAGATAAAATGAGTATTACTGCTATTGCAGAGGACTCTCCATGCCCTCCTATTCATTACCCTCTCCTTTCCCCCAGAAAAACACTATTCTGACTCTTAACATTACAATTTAAATTTACATATTTTGAGAAACTTTATAAATGTAATTATGTGTTATATAATCTTTGTCTGACTTCTTTTAATATTTAAAATTTTTGCTTGTATCTATATTTCATTCTTCTTCCACTTGTCAACATATTTTATCATATGAATATACCATCATTTATCCATTTTCCTACTGATGGAAAACTAGGGTAGTTTTCAGTATTTAGTTATTATGAATAATTATTTTCATAAACACCTTTGTATGTAGCCTTTAGTACAAACATAATTTTTTTTTGGTTCTAGGAGTTGGATTCAAGGCTCTTGCATTGAGTTATATCCCCAGTCCTTTTTTTCCCCTTCCTCGCTATGTTACTAAATTGTTCAGGCTGCATTCAAATTTCTAATCCTTCTGCCTCAGCCACAGAAAGTGCAAAGTGCACAAGTGTGCTCCACCATGCCAGGCTGAATATATTGTTCACAAGTATAGGTTAGGAGTAGAATTTTGAAGTCAAATATTATGTGATATTGACAAGTAGTTGTTCAGGATTATATCAATTTATTCATTAATTGTGTGTGAGCATTCCACATACTCACTAACACTTGGTATTGCCAATCTTTTAAATTTTAGCCATTCTGATAGACAATAATATCTCAATGGAACTTTAATGTGCATTTCTCTGCTATCTTCTAAAGTTAAACACTTTAAAAATATTTTGTTGACTATTTACTATTGTGTTATGTAATTACTGCTTCATACATTTTGCCAGCTTTCTACTATGTAGTTGAATTATTTGTAAGAGTTCTCTACATACTTTAGATATGAGTGCTTTGTTGAATGTATGTACTGCTAGTCTATTCTACAATTCTGAGCTTGTCTTTTCATTGCCTTAAAAATACTTGGTGACTATTTTATTTTAGCATTTTTGTCCTTTATGGTTAGTTAGTGTTTTTTATGTCCTATTTTAAAAATATCAGGGGCTTAGGATGTAGCTCAGTGGTGCAGCACTTGCCTCTGTGTGTAAAGCTTTGGGTTCAATCCCCAGGAATCCATAAATAAGCAAATATTTTCACCCATGCCAAAGTGATGAAGTTATTCTTTCTTTTTTTTTTTTTTTTTTTGGTGCAGAGGATTGAACTCATGACCTCAAGCTTACCAGGCAGGTGCTTAAGCCACTGAGCTAAGTCCCCATCCCCTATGAAGTTATTCTTATATGATATGTTATAGGTACTTCACCATATTAGCTGTGAGACTGCGTTCTTTTCAGTTTGAGCCAAAATCTAGTTGGAATTGAACTTGGTTTAAGGTGAGTATGATGGTTCATTGTTTTCCATAAGAATATCCTGGCAATCCAGCATTGTTAGACTACATCTTTCTAACATTGGCAGTGCAAATATAGATATTTTACCTCCAACGTTCTGAAAGCTCTATAAGGTTTGTTAAAGTAAAGCATAGCCATATTTAGCAAAAATTCGTCATTTAAGAGAGGTTTTCTAAACTAAAAATGCCATAAAGTCTCATTAGTCTCTTTTAAAATATTTAGAGAGGTGCATGGTTTTGTCAAAATCTGAATGCCTTGGGTTGTAATAGGGAATAATTTCATCATTATTCCAGATGTATTTTCTGGTGAGTTTAAAACTTTTCTTAGGGGAATTTAAATAAGTAAAGCAAATCATTCTTTTTTTTTTTTTTTTTTTTGTCTTTATCGGTACCAGGGATCAAACTCACGACTACCTGCTTGCAAGGCAGGCTCTTATGCCACTGAGCTAAATCCCCAGCCCCAAGCAAGTCATTCTTAGAAATGATTCTGTAGATACTTACCAGTGGCAGATAGTTAGATCAATTAATCATCTTTAAAGACTGTGTTAATCTTTGTGACTGAACTGATCTAAACTTTTGAAGATGTCATCATCTAGGTGGGGAAATACGTATACATTAATTTTTATAAAACAAATACAATAATATAAAATCTAGTATTTTTACTCCTATTTCTTTTAAGTGGTAAAGGGTAGAAATAAACCATGAATCCTATTACTGTATATTTAAAAGCAAGATTTGTAGTTTTATAAGTCTGCTTGTGTGGTTTTAAACAAGAGATATTGTAATCTAAAATTATTTCTGTAGTTTATAAATTTTATATATCAATATCTATTAATTTTAGTTTTTATTTCTTGAAGATTTTTTATTTTATTTTATTTTTTTGAGACAGGTCGCACTAAATTGCTCAGCTGGCTTCAAAGTCAGCCTCCTGAGCAGTGGATTATAGGATTATAGGGATTCACTATCAGGAAAAACATACAGAAAAGCACTAAGTATAAAATCAGGAAGGAAAAGAAGAGGAAAGCAGACTTGCTGAACATTTCACTGTCATTATCAGATGGGAAGGACCCGTGCTCAGAGTCATGAGAAAACACCCATGCAGTCACAGAACTATGTATGATTAATACACCTGCAGTTTAGGACCAGTGGCAGAGAGATGGTTAAGAGGTCACATTGTGAAGGCTCTCGAATGTTGACATGCTAGAGAAAAATATAAAAGTCACAATTGTATACTTTCTCATTTTGTTAAAATAAATGCTATCTTAAGGGTTTTACAGTGAGTAAAATTAACCTGAGTCCTTAAAACCAATAAAATATTCAAGATTATTATGGGAGATTTCAGACCATTACCTGCCAAAGAATAAGTGAAATACCTATCATGACCTCAGAAATTATGCAGTTTGGAGCCTGAAGTAGGATTTCCAAAAACCTTGGGACTAGTGTCAAAAATACTAGTCGCTATTTTCTAGGACATGGGTTCATGATAGTACCCACGGTTGATTTTGTGAATGAAGTCAAAAGCATTGCAGCCATGTAGTTTGTGGCATTTTTTTCTTCTGGGCATAGTGAGTCAGAAATAGAACACTAAGAAAGAGGAATAAACAGGTACTTTGTTTTTCTTATATTGCATGTTTGCTTATACAAAAATTCTTTCTGCCTGCTTTTCTGAGATGGAGAAAACCATGGGTAAAGAAAAGACACTTTCTCACTTCCTTGTCTCTCTCTCTCTCCCTCTCTCCCTTTCTCTCCCTCTACCTTTCTCCACTCCTGCCTCCTCCTTCTCTTTTTTCTTACTAGTGCTGAGGATCAATCAAACATGCTAGGTAAGCACTCTACAATTGAGCTGACCCCAGCACCAAGGTACTACTTCCTCCAAGAGAATGATCTAGCTAATGCTCTAGCAGATCAAATTGGGGGAGGGGTGTATTTTCTCTTTGCAGATTTACTGTAAGGTAGTATAGTCCTTCTGTGAATACTGAATGACATTTGCTAGCTAAGATGATGTGAATCATGAACAGGGGATGTGTCACCTTGAAGCAGACTGGGTAAATTCCTATGATGCCAGAACACTAGACGTGTTTAGGAGTGGCTGGGTTGTTGCATTTGTATCCCTTCCTATTAGAAGTACAGGAAAGGCAAGTTACTTCATAGGGGGCTAAGTAAACACTCAGTCACCCCTTGGCACAGTCTAGTAGCCAAAACATATTAATTAGGAGTGCTGAACTTTCTACTTACACACTGAGCAGGCAGTTTCCTGTCTTGTAGCAGAGTGTGGAATCGTTTGACCCATCCTTTAAGTTCTAAAACAGCCTCTTCAGCCTAGCTTGAAGCAAGCCACTCATTTTCTGGATATTTTCTGGGAGATGCCAGGGACGGTATGTGTGTGGGAGAGGAGTTTGTGTTTGTTGTTTTTACAAATGCCACAGAGCAATATGTGTGATTTAAAAATTTTTTAAATACACTGTAGAATTAAGAATAATACACGTAAGTGCTTGGCTTTAACCACTTGAAATTTAGAAGTTCTGACAGTATGCCAGATCTGGACACTGTTTTTTTTTTCCTTTTAATGTAAACTTTTTAAAAGTAGATAAAATATGGGCATTGTAAGAAAATGAAATACCAAAACAAAATAAATAAATAAAATAAAGACATGGGCTGGGGGATTTAACTCAGCACCATAAGCGCCTGCCTGGCAAGTGCGAGGTTGTGAGTTCAATCCCCAGTACTACCAAAACAAAAAAAATAAAATAAAATAAAGAAAAAGAAAATGAAAATGAAGTAGTACAAAAGAGTAATAGTAGAACGTAAGATTTTTTTTGTATCTCAGTCTCCTAGTTCCTCTGTCTAGAGGTAACTTACCTTGTTTCTTATGTGTCTTTCCAGTGCTATTCTGAGTGTATAAACAGAGTAAAAAGCTTTTCTTCTTTTAAACAGAAGTGATAACACTCTCAGATGATTTTTTAAAAAGCTCTCCAAGAGATTTTGAAGAAAAATTTTCATTAAGACCCATAGATAAAAGCTTTACCTCTGCTCACCAGAAAAAGCTATTAAGAATCTTTTATATCAGATTTCAGGTATTCACCAACACCCTCAAAATCATGTTCTGAATTCATCAGGCTAAAAGCACCTGATGAAGGTGCTTAGTGTTAGAATACCTAGTGTTACCAGATAAAATGCATGATTTACCATTAAGTTTGAACTTTAGATAATTTACAATTGATTTTTGAGTATAATCATCTGCCACATAACAATGTTTGAACAACAGCAGGCTGTACACATAATGGTGGTTCCCTACGATTATCATAGCTAATGAAGCCATAGCTGTCTTAGTTTGTAAAAGTACACATTATGATATTCTACACAATGATGAAATTGCCTTATGATGCACTTTTCAAAAATGTGTCCCCATTGATATATGATTGTATAAGTCAGTTCCTTGCAACATTTGCAATACCTGAAATTCAAATGTAAGTGGAAATTTTGTATTTTTAATTTGTAAACCTGAGAATCTTATGGAAAATTTTGATTGATTGGGAATCATTTCAGTTAATATTCCCTAGAATGTTCTGTATCTGATATGAACTAACACTGTCAGGTTAAAGCCAAATAGATATTTTTCCAAGCTTGATGTCACATACCTGTAATCCCAGCTACCTGGAAAGTTAAGGCAAGAGGATTACAAGTTCAGGGTCAGCCCAAAAAACTTGTCTCTAACTTAAAAAATAAAAAGGATTGGGGAATGTAGCTTAGTGGTATAGCGCTTGCCTAGCATATGAGAAGCCCTGGATTCAGTCTTTGGCACTGATAATAATAATAATAATAATAATAATAATAATAATGGCTTTAACTTGCTATGTTTTAATTTAATTTTATTTTTTATCGGTACCAGGGATCAAACTCACGACTGCCTGCTTGCAAGGCAGGCGCTTATGCCGTTGAGCTTAATCCCCAGCCCCAAACTTGCTATGTTTTATCTCATGGGAAAAATTTTTATTTTATTATGAAGTAGTCCCTGAAATAAACACTGCCTTGCATTTATAATCAACTAGATTGTTTTAAGTTCAAAGAATTTAAAATATATAGAATCTGAACTGTTAATGATCATTAAGATCTTTAAATGATCATTAAGATCTAAGCTGACCCAGGCTGGAAATACAGCTCTGTAGTAGATCACTTGCCCAGCATGTATAAGGCTCTAGGTTCAACACTCAGTACAGAATCTTAATTAATTGAATTTGGATAGGTATGAAGATTTTTATTATTAATTTTTCAAATAATCTTTATTAGTAGCAAAGAAATTATTAAGCATTTACTTAAATGATACAAAATTCTGACATAGAGGATTCAAGACTGTGATTTATAGTTTTTAAAGAAAACCCATAACATAATAATACATATCAAATTTAAAAAGTGACAGATGTTAGAACCCTAATTTGAAGATAGTAGAAGTAAACAACAAATGCTGGAGAGGCTGTGGGGAAAAAGGAACTCTCCTGCACTGTTGGTGGAAGTATAGACTGGTGTGACCACTGTGGAGATCAGTCTGGAGACGCCTCAAAAAGATGAGATTGGAAGTCCCATTCGACGCAGCTATTCCACTTCTAGGCATATTCCCAGAAGAACTGAAAACATCATACCACAGTGATATATGTGCACCTATGTTTATAGCAGCACAATTTGTAGTAGCCAGATCTTGGAAACAACTTAAGTGTCCATCAACTGAGGAATGGATAAAAAAGTTGTAGTATTTTTATACAGTGGAGTACTACTCAGCTATAAAGAAGGATCACGTTGAGATATTTACTAATAAATGGATGCAACTTGATACCATACTCACAAGCGAAATAAATCAAACTCACATGTATAAATACTGTATAGTCTCCCTAGTGTAAGAAATGGTAAGCGTACATAAGAGTTTATGGTAATCATGATTCCCTATTACATTGCTTTGAAGCCTTATAATGTTTGCATTCATTAGTTGGAATGGTTTTCTTTTGGTTTGTTTGATTTTATTATCTGTGATGGTATGAACAGCTATTTTGCAGAAAACAAGACATTATAATAGCCAGTGCTGATTTAATATCATCTTACTCTGAAGTCCTACCATGCTTTTGCTCTTCTGTTTCCATTGGCTCTATCATGTTGTATCTTATTGGATTGTGTTACATGTGAAAGTATAAATAAATTTTCTATAGAAAATGAGATAATATAGTAGCCATTGTTTGTTCTCTGTTATTTGGTTCTGAATACCCTGTAATACTTTGATTCTCTTGAATGGTTTTATACTATTTTGTTATGTTTGATACTATTGTATATGAAGTTATGCTAAACTATTTCAAAGAAAGAGACATTATGGTAGCTATTGTTAATTACAGGTTGTCTTATGGTGAAATACTGTGTTGCTTACATTGTTCTGATCTGCTTTGTTATGTGCTTTTTTGTCTTAATCTCTTTAAAATTAAAACAATTTAAAAAAGATAGTAGAAGTAAGGATTACCACACTGGGTATGATATTGTTACATATAAGATTGAAAAAAGTCATAATCTTATTACACATGGAATATCTCAAGTACAACGGAAAGTACTTAATGAAATTAAAACTAATCAGTCCACTTGAGAATTATTCTAAAGTATGGCTGATATGGTTTGAATGTATATATGGTTCTTGTATTAGAAATTTAATCTAAAAAAAGAAATTTAATCTCTAATTAAATGGTGTTGAGAAGTGAGATCTTTAAGAGGAAATTAATTAGTCAGAGGGCTTTCATGACTGGACTTATGTTGTTATCATAGGAATGACTTTGTTAACATAAGAGTGGGGTTTGTTACGAAAGTGAGCTTGGCCCCTTCTTGTGCTCTCATTCTCTTGCCCTCCTGTCTTATGCCATAAGCTGATACAGTAAGAAATCCCTTTCCAGATGTCACTCCATCATAGGGGCTTCCTCCTCCATAAGCATGAATCAAATAACTTTCACTATAATTTACCCAGTCTCAGGTATTCTATTATAGTAGGACAAAGGGCCTAAGACAGAAAATTGACCTTGAGACATATGAGTGTTGCTTTAGCAAATATCTAAAAATGTGTAAGTAGCTTTGGAACTGGGCAGTGAGTATAGGCTAGAAGCATTTGGAGGAACAGACTGAGGAAGTCTAAGTTCCAAAAGTGAGCATTAAGGGTAATTCTTGTGAGTGTTCAGGAGAGAACAGTAAAGTAAATCTAGAACATCTTTGAAAAAAAATGTTAGAGGGTTTGGAGAATCAAACTCAGGACCTTGCATTTGCCAGGCAGGGACTGTGCTGCTGCGCTATATCCCTGGCTCCTAACTTTGAAATTATTTAAGTGGCCATGATCACAATGCTGCTAGCAATACAAACAGTGAAGTCCACTCTGATGAGATCTTGGATTCAATTAAGTAATAAGGTAATGAAACTAGAGTTTAAATCCATCTTTGTTATACACTTGCATAGAAGTTGATTAGATTATGTCCCTGTCCTAACATTTTATAGAAGGCAGAACTTAAAAAAATAAACTGTGGTATCTGGCAGAAGCAACACCATTAAGCAGCAAAATATCGAGGAAGCTGTGTGGCGGAGGGAGGAGATGAATTATTTAAAGATAGACTTTTATAATTACAAAAGAAGTGGAACAGAAAGTTTGGTAAAACTATCAGCCTGACCATGTATCTTAGTTCGTTTTCTGAACACCACAGATGGAATAATTTACCAAGAATAAAGGTTTATTCAACTCACAATTTTTATGGTTGGGAAGTTCAAGTTGAAGTTGCTGTATCTGGTGAGGTCCTTCTCTCTGAAGGGGACTTGCTACAAAGTTGCAAGCCAGTAAAGGGTGTGTTAATAAGATAATTACTATGGCCATCTGGGTCCCTGTGATGGTTTAAACGTTTATGTCCCTCTGAAATTCATATTGAAACTTAATGCTTAATACAGCAGTACGAAGAGATAGCTCCTTTCCAAGGTGATTCATCCATGAAGGCTCTGCCCTCATGGATGAAATTAATGCCATTGTGGAAGATTTTGAAGTGCTATGGTGGAACTGGGGTTTGAACCCAGCGTCTTTTCACTGTTACATTCCCACCTTTTAAAATTTTTTATCTTGAAAAAGGATCTCACTAAGTTGCTGAATTTCTCAGACTGGGCTTGAACTTTCCATTTGCTTGCCTTGGCTTCCTAGAGCATTGAGATTACAGGTAAGAACCACCATGTCTGGCAAACTTGAACTAACTTTGTAAATTAGAAATAATTATTTAAAATAAATTATCAAATCAAATTATTGATCGTGTGGATTATGTATAAAATTTCATGGTGATAGAGGATAACAGAAATTTTATCCAAATTTGAATATTAAACTTGGTGTTCCCAAACCTAGTTTTTTGAAGAGAAATGAATCACTGAAAATTCATAGATGAATCCACTGATGAGTTCATAGCTGAATTGAGTTCTGTTGTTGTTGTTGTCTTTTTTTTTTTTTTTTTGGTACCGAACTCACAACCTCACGCTTGCCAGGCAGGAACTTACACCACTAAGCTAAATCTCCGGCCCTGAATCAAGTTCTGTTCAGAAATTTGGGGAGAAGAAAAAATGCTCATTATGGGAATGAGACTTTACACTCTATGAGGAATTACATAGTATGGTCAGGAAAAATATTTAATGTGAATAGTAGATTATTTTACTTTTTAAGGGGGAAAACCCATAATTTTGGTTTAAATTATGGTCCCGGGCTGGCTTTAGCCCAGGGGTTCCTTCGAGTCTGACTTTCCAGCCGCCCAGGCCGATTGGTCTGGTGGTTCGAGACCCGCGGGAGCTCTCCAGTCCTTTAAAAAAAAAAAAAAAAAAAAAAAAAAAATATATATATATATATATATATATAGTCCCTATGTCTTAACTTTTTTGACAGTACTTAGATATAATAAAGCTTTATATTGGAATGGTTCTAAACAATGAGACATCCATTTAATATATTTTCTTACTAACAATCGTTACTTGTGATTGACAAGTTCACTCATGTCTAGGGAGTGAGGAGAGAAGTGGTTAGTATCACTAGGTGATACAAATAAAGAGATTCTATTTGAAATAGAAGACACTATAAAAATATCAGAAAAGATGTTCAAGCTATGCTTCAGAGACTTTTCATTTAAAAATTCATTAGGACACATTTGGAAGAGAGTATTTGAATGTTTAAACTACCGCGGAAAAGGTACCAAAGAACTGAGCAATAGTGGTGACTGGACCATCAGGAGAACTCAAGTTATCCACATGGACCTCAGAAGGGCGCACAGCTCCACAAGAGGCAGGACGCCAGTGGGAGAGGCTGAGGCACCTGTGCAGGACCAGGTAGGGGAGGAGTTTCAAATGCTGACCCAGAGCCTGTTGGGAGAACTTCGTAAACATTTAGCTGTCATGACTCACTCAGGAGTACTTTACCAGTCGACTAGATTTGTGTGTGTTTTAGAAGACAAGCAATTATAATGCTAAAGCACATGTTAGGGAGTCACTAAGCATACTGTACTTGATGTTTAGCAGCACTACCGGAAATTGCTACTCTTTAACTATGAAACTGGGCTCCATCAAAGAAACTCCATCAAGGAAAAAAGGAAGTGGCCCACTGCCTCTGAGGGTCGTTTTCTGAGGTGGGAGGCATCTCGAGACACCTGACTCCCCCGCCCACTCTAGAAATTAGGCAAGGTCCTCTTCCACCTCGTGCAGGTGACATCAGCCCACGTCTCCCGTGTGGTGTTACAAGTTCCCAAAATATTTCTGGACGATTCGTCTCTTTTAATAATTTCCAAGAACCACTTATAATAAAATTACAACGCTTTATGAAACGCAGAATCAGAGATAAGTCGCATTTACATTCTATGTTCAATCTCTACATTAAACCATTCCCAAGAATCATATGGTCGGAGCATCAGGCCCCAAATGAGAGAACATTAAACCAGCAGTATTTTTAAATTAAAAAATTAAAATACTATTCTCTTCAAGCTAAACCCAAGAATTTGGATGAGGTTTCTTTGTCAGGCTTTCCCTGAGCGGAGGCAGGAAAGGCGGGTGTCTGAAGTTGCCTCCTGTAAGGGGGTCGGGGCAGAGAAAGGACAGTAGGTGTCTTTTTTCTCCTCTCCCTTTCGGCGTGGAGGCAGACATATGCGTGGCTGCACAGGCGGACTGCCTGTCCCCCGAGGGCCCCAGCGAGACGACCCGCTGTGGAGACCCGCCAGCGGGGCCCGGGAGCGCGGGTCCGCCCCGATCCCAGGGTGCACCGCGCCCCTCCCCGCTCCGCGCCCCGCCCCTCCGGCCCCGCCCTGCTGGCTCCGGGAGGCGGGGACGCGGCGGCGGCGGCGGCGGCTGCTCCAGTCCCGTCTTTCTCACTCACTGGGGAGCCCGGCGGTGGCGGCACCTTTCGAGGCAGAGCTGCTGAGCTGCGAGCCCGCGCGCTAATCAGAAAGACAGACGTCTTAAGGACTGACGGCAGAGCCGACCGACGCACGGACAGCGGCCAGCCGCGCGGCTAGAGTCGCCTTAAGTTCCGCCATGAGTTGGGGCACGGAGCTGTGGGTGAGTGCAAGAGAGGGGCGCCCCCCGCGTACCCCAGCTCCTCGGAGCGCGGGCTGGGCGAGCGCCGCCGGCGGGCGGTGGCGAGAGCGCGCCGGGCCGTCTCCGCCTCAGCGCTGGAGGAGGGTCGGGGTCTCTCCGCGCCTCTTTGTGTGCGGAGCCGTCCTCCTGCTCCGCCGGGGTTCGAGGGGGCGGCCAGTGCGAGCTCGCGTCTCCGCGCTCTGGACGGCCGGGGCAGCGGCCCGCGGGCTCCCGAGTCCACAGCGATCGTCCGGTGGCCACTCTCCCGCCTCCGCCTTCACTTTCTGGACGCTTGCCTTGGCGCCGGCCGCTCTTCTCTCCTTTGTAGCCCCCGCCTCCAGGCGGGGGAGGGGGCCCATTGTCCCGAAGGGGCGCTGTTAGCGGGCAGGGAGAGCGAACTTCGCCAGCCCCCGGCTCGCCGAGGGTTTGCGGGGCTGGGGCGGCGCCGATCCGGGCAGCGCGGGGAACCGGGCGGCGCCGGCTCAGTCCCAGGTAGAGGGAGCTGGGCAGCTTTGTTTGGAGCCGGTGCTCCAGCCGGCCAGGCCCAAGCCACACGCCCATTTCCCTCTCCGTGCCTCCTAGCACTGGACTGCATAGCCCCGGCGGACTCCGGCTGCAGCACCCTCACTGCAGTCTGAAGGCTAGTGGGTTGGTTTTTGGCACCTGAATCAGATTAAATGATCTGTGGGGAAAGCTCATTTTGCCGAAAGGAGCGGACGGCTACCCGATTGCTTTATTTCCGTCTGTTTTTTATTCTCACTTGTCCTCCCCTTTTTTCCTCCTTGCTTTTCTTGGGCACTAGAAGCTCCAGACAATGCCCAGTGTCTGGTCGAGGTGCGAGTGAAGGGCAATAGGTCGGAGACTTGGCTCCCGAGGCTGCCCTGGGAGGGTGGAGGGTGGAGGGTGGAGGAGTGGAGGGCAGTGATTTCTCAGGTGCGCGGGGAATTGGCGGCTTGGGGGCGCTGTCCCGAGATCCGCCTGCCCTCGGCCACGCCCCTTTTTAATCTCACCTGTGCATATTTTCCATTCCTTTTGTTTGTGAGAATCATGTGAAATCACTGAAGAGAAAGGGGAAAAGTAACTATTAAGAATGCGTGTACGCAGTTTGGATGAAAATGAAAGCAAATCGGGAAGTGCAGGGCAAAATCCCCACATCACCCATCGTACAGATTGTGAATTTTACAAACTAAAATACTTTAGAGCTTATTTAATTAAATATGTAGTTAGCCAGCCCCCTACATTTCCCTACAACATGCCGGACAATTGTTTAGCTAGTCTATGAACCCATCATCCAGGAGAAAAATACCTTGGTAGCCTCGCCCATTTCTTGATAACATTAATTACTTTAATAATGGGGAGGATAATATGTAAATAAACAATGTAAAATTCAGTCCTTACATTAGATCTGAAGTATTATTGTCCCTTTTACTTTGTACCCTCTATGGTTGATTATAGTGTGTCATCTGTAAACGGAAGTCGATTACTTTATTTTCTGTTTTTCATTATTAAAAGATGTTTGTTTTTACATACTTAAATGATCCTTGCATCCGAGGAAACTAGAAGGTAAACAGATACCTTTTTATTTAAAAATTCAGAATACTTTATAATCCATAGGAAAACAGTAGAGGATTCTTGTTTAGGTTTAACCCAGATTAAAAAATTCACTCTATCACATGGTAGAAAAAGTTTTAAGAAAAAGCAATAAAATATCCTAGTGAATACTACAATGAAATTTTTAAAGTTTTTTTTAAATTAAGGATATAATACATTCAGAAACAATTTCAGTCCTCTAATGCCGCTTGTAATTTATTTACTTTAAGCATTTAAATACTGACAGCAGTTTGAAAAGGTAAACTATAGGAGAGATAGGAATGTGTTCTAATTAAAAATTGTTCTACCACTCCTGAGGCTGAGGTGGGAGATCATAAATTCCTGCCTAGCCTATGAAAATTTAATGAGGTTTTTATCTTAAAAAAAAAACACAGCAGGATGCCACTTCACATTCACTAGAATGGGTCAAATTAAAAGCACAGGCAATAAAACATTGGATGAGGGCTTGGACAACTGGAAATTTAAATTTGACCTAAGTTAATTGGAATTCTAACAGCTGGAACTGTAAGTGTAACAACTTTGGGGAAATGTTTAAAAAGGCCTTAAGAGAATTAAATATACCTAAACCCTACGACCTGAAAGTCTGACTCAAAAGAAGTAAACCCATTTTTTAATCTTTTGATGCTAGGGATTAAAAGCCAGGGCTTTGTGTATGCTAACCACATGCTGTCCCACTAAACTATACTTCCAGCCATAATTAAGCTTTATTAATACTTCAAAACTAAAATATTGCCTGTTCCTGTCAACAGTGAAATGGAAAAATGTCAGTGGAAATAGACATTTAAAAAAAGGGCCACCGCAGCAGGTGCAGTGGCATATGCCTTATAATCCTAGCATTTGGGAAGCTGAGGCAGGAGGATTGCCCAAAGTTTGAGGCTCAGCTGGGCTGCATAGCGACTTCAAATCCAGTCTTAACTACATGAGACCCTGTTTCAAAAACAAAATTTAAAAAATCAGCAGCACAGCCCAGGAGGAGGCTAACGACCCAAAGCTGCATTGATGCGGTTTGAAAACCTAAATGACTTGAATATTTGATACGGAAGAAACAAGCTTAGCTCCTGTCACAGAAACCTTTCTTCTCAACAAAATTAATGTATCTGGCAACTTTTTGCAGGACAGGCACATTTACTGTTATTCATTAACCTGCCCAACATACAGATGCTTCCTGGTCTTTAGATAAATTTATGCTTATAAAGGTTACTATTAAATACTGTTATAATAAAACACCTTAAGTTGAGGCAGGCAGGAATGTAACTCAGTGTTTCCTAGATCAGTCCCTAATCCTGGGGAAAAACAGTTGTTTTATATTTTTTAGAAATCTTGGAAGACTATTTAAATTTTCTCAAATTTTAATACATTTAAAAAAATTCTTAGTTTGAGGACTTGAGGCAAACATTAGAAACTACTTTAGAATCCACTGATACTAACTGGATGTATAAACTAAATTAACAGTAGTTGCTGTAGAGGACTATAGTTGGAAGTAGAAGAAACTTTAGAAAAATTTGACTCAATGTCCTGTTTTCATTGTTCTGTTTTGAATAAGGATATTGTACTCCCAGTGGATTATAATGTAATACAAATACCTATACTGTCCTTTGCCATTGAGAAGTACAGATTTTTGTGTGTGTGTGTGTGTGTGTGTGTGTGGTACTAGGAACTGAACAGGGGCTTTTCATTAAACTACATCACCTGCCTTTTAAAAAGTTTTTTAAATTCTGGGACAGAAGCTCATAAAGGCCTTGCTAAATTGTCCAGGGTGTCCTTGAACACATAGGACTCTTGCCTCAGCCTCTTGAGTTCTGGGATTTCAGACATGTGCTACTAATCTTGGTTTATTTAAAAATTTGCTATCCAGGGATAATTTGGTTGGTTTCTGGGAATTAGAAGGTAGGTTCAAATATCTGATTCAATACATAAGGACATAAAACCTTTTTAATGTCTTAGTTTCCTCTTTAATGGTTGGCCATTAGTTTTAAGAGTATATAATTTAAAAGATACTATTTACATCATATTATTAGCTAACGTCATTTGACAAAACTTATGATACCAGTTGGGAAGACATTGAAAAATGTGTGTTGGGCAATAAATGAGGTACATTCTTTATTTTCTCTTACTTTATTGGTATATTTAGATACACATAGTGATGATCTTCATCATAGGGAATTTGCATCTGTACATCGTATATTCTGCTACTTCATTTTTTTCCCCATTCTCCTCCAGCTTTCTTTTCCTCTTTATTTACAGAAGCTTTGTTTCCATTTTTTCCTTCTATTCTTTTTTTCTTGTCAGGTGCCCTCCCTCCCATTGTTCCCTTCTCACATGAACATTTCTTCCCATTTTCCAGTGTCTATTATACATTTTGGTCCTTATTTACACTTTCAGTTTCTCACACCACAGACACAATGTGGTATTTACACATGTGTATGATTTATTTCACTAAAGAGTATGGTCTCAAGATGCATCCATTTACCTAAAAATGTCTTGAGGTTATCCTTGTTTATGGCAGAGTAGTACACCCTTGCACATCTTTTATTCATCAGCTGATGGGCCTTTGGGCTGTTTCCAAGAGTTAGCTGTTGAAGGCTATGCAGCGATAAGCAACAGTATGCATATCACTGTGGTATGTTCCCTTTAATTCTTTAGGGAAGATATCAAAAAGGGAAATAGCTGGGTCAAATGAGACATCTAGTTTAGTGTTTCCAGGAATCTCCATGCTGATTTCCACAGTACCAGTCTACACTCCCACAAACAGTGGAGGAAGGGCTCCTCTTTCCCCACAACCTGCCAGCATTCGTTATTGGTTGATTTCTTGAAAATCACTATTCTTTCTGGAGGTGGAATCTCAATGTTATAGTTTGCATCTCTTGCATGACCAGTGATGTTGAACTTTTATTAATATATTTATTTGTTATACTTCTTCATCTGAGAAGTGTGTATTCATTTCAGATGCTCATTTTTGGATTGAGTCTTTAAATTTAGAGGGAGGGTCCTGATTGTTTTGAGTTCTTTATGTATTCTAGATGTTAATCCTTTGATGAGGAATAGCTGGCAAACATTTTTTCCACTTTGTGGGGTGTCTTCACACTGTTGGTTGTTTCTTTTGCTATGCAAAAAAAGGTTTTTAATATGAGATCTCAACTGATTTTTGTGACAGCTCTGTGCATTTGGGGTTTTGTTCATAAAGTGTTTCCCTACACTAATGTCTGCAAGAGTTCTACCTAGTCTATCTTATAATAGATTGTGTCTGTTTTAATAGTAAGATTTTTGATCCTTTTGATTTTAATTTACTGCACGGTGAAAGATAAGGGTCTAGTTTTAATCTTTGGCATGTGGAAAGCCAGTTTTTTTAGCACCATTATTGAAGAGGCTCTTTTCTTCTGGTGAAGGTGTTTGGTTTCTTTGTCAAAAATAAGCTGGCTGAGAATGTTTGGAGTTGTTTCTGCACTTCCTAATCTAGTTCATTGATCCAAGGGTGTGTGTGTGTGTGTGTGTGTGTGTGTGTGTGTGTTTGTGCCAGTGTTATGGTATTTTTACCAGAGTAGCTTTATAATTTAAAGTCTGGGATTGTAATGCACCCTGCCTTGCCTTTGTTACTCAGAATTGCTCCTGATATTCTAGGTCTTTTCAGGTTCCAGATGAATTTTAAATTTTAGGATTGTTTTCTATAATTCTGTGAGATACATGCTGTTGGGATTTCATTGGGATCACATTAAATATGTGTAACAATTCTGGAAGTATGGCCATCTTCATGGTATTGGTTCTTGGTATCAAAGAACAGGGATAGCTTTCCATTTTCTGATCTCCTTTTTCGTAGTACTGTAGTTTTTAATGTAAAAGGTTTTTTACTTTCTTCATTAGGTTGATTCCTAAGGTATTTTGTTTTTTTGGATGCTATTGTGAAAAGTGTTGTTTCCCTAATTTCTCTTGGGTACAGAAAGACTATTGATTTTTGAATGTTGACTTTGTATGCTATGCTACTCATTTTATGAAATCTAGAAGTCTTTTGGAGTTTTGGGGGTTTCCTATGTAGAATATCATGTTACATGCAAATAATGATAATTTAAATTATTCCTTTCCTACCCTTATTCATTTTACTTCTTTCTCTTGTATACTTGCTCTGGCTAATGTTTCCACAACTGTATTGAATATGAGTGGGAATAATGGGCATCTTTGCCTTGTTCCTGCTTTTGAGGTGAAAACTTTGAGGTTTTGTCCATTTAGTATGATGTTTGCTGTTGGTTTGTCATAGTTGGCTTTTTCAGATTGAGATTTTTTTCTTTTTAAAAATATTTAATTTTTATTTTAAAGAGACTAAAACCAAGGAAGATAAAACAGAATGAAGCCAATCAAAACCAACCAGTGTAAGTGACATGGGACTTTAAAACAATCCGAAATCAACAATGGTTACCATAATGCCTCTTGCTATCTTCAGAATAGTTGCAGATACAGAACAGAATAGAATAGAAACAATAAAAACAAAACAATGAATGCAGTAAAGGACTTCAAAACAAGACAGTAGTAAATCCATAATGGCTACCATAATATGTCTTGCTATCTTTGAAACATCTGCCCATGCCATCAGATATAACAAAATCAAACAGAATAAAACAGAATGAAACTCAGCCCAACAAAACAATGATAGGAAATTAACAGTGGCTACCACCTTCAGAAGGAGATCCCCCATGGATGCCATACTGAGTACCATTATTCTCTGAATACATTATCAGACTGTTGACCCTAAACCTTCAGTCAGTGAAACGCCAAATACCACAAGCATCAAATTGCATTTCGCCTCAACAGCTATCCTCTCAGCTTGTCTTTCTCCAGAACAGCCAGTCAGTTAAGGGAGTGGGGGTGGATGTTGGCTCTTCTAGTTTCCTACCCTGTGGACTAGAAGGGGTTGGGGGCTGGCTGTCTACCCTTTTGGCCTGTGCATGGCACTGATTTGCAGGGAGGGCTTGCTTCTTGTTGACTCCTTGTTCTGTTCTTCCACAGTCTGCGAGTGGTGCTCACATGAAAAGGCTGTGGTGTGGCTGTCCCCCTGGCAGCACACACATGCTGCTGATTAGCAGGAAGGGCTTGCTTCTTGATGACTTATTGCTCTCTTTCCCCACAGTCGTTGAATGGTGCTGACTCACAGGAAAAGGCTGAGGTGTGGCTGTGTCCCTGGCAGCCCATACCTGCCCCTTATTTGTGAAGTGAGATAAAAACTTTCTATTCCAGTTTTCTGCAGTTTTTATCATGAATGGATGTTGGACTATGTCAATAGCTTTTTCTGCATCCATTGAGATGATCATGTGATTTTTGTATTTGGCTTTGTTGATGTATACTACATTCATTGGTTTGTGTATGTTGAATCATCTCTGTATCCTTGGGTTGGATCCTACTTGGTCATGGTGTATAATATTGATTTAATGCATTCTGTTTGCATTGTTGTTATTGAGGATTTTTTGGTCTATGTTCATTAGGGAGATCGATCTATAGTTCTGTTTTGTGGTTGGATCTTTGTCTAGTTTTAGTATCAAGGTAATGCTTGCTTCCAAGAATAACTTTCTGAGTGTTACTTCCCTTTCAGTTGAGAGTTTAAGAAGTAGCAGCATTAGGTCTTCTCTAAATGTCATGTGAAATTCAGTAACGAATCTGTCAGTGTCTGAGCTTTTCTTTATTGGTAGATTTTTTTTTTTTGTCTTTTTTTCTTTTTATCAGTACCGGGGATCGAACTCATGACTACCTGCTTGCAAGGCAGGTGCTTATGCCGCTGAGCTAAATCCCCAGCCCCTATTGGTAGATTTTTAATCACAACTTTAATTTTATTGCCTGATACTGGTAATAAATCAGTAGACTTTTTGTATCTACTTGATTCAGCATTAGTAATTCATATGTATCTAAGAATCTGCCCATTTCTTTTGTGTTTTCTGTCTACAGGTTGTCGAAATAGGTGTTGTTGATCTTCGGAATTTCTGCAGGATCTGTTGTGATTTCACCCTTTTCATTTCTAATGGCATAGATTTGAATCTTTTCTTTTTTTGATAAGATTGGTTAAGGGTTTGAAAATTTTATTAATCTTCCAAAGAAGCAACTCTTAATTGATTCTTTGTATTGTTTTCTTAGAGTCCATTGCATTAATTTCTGCTCTAATTTTTATAATTTACTCCCTTGCTCTTTTTCTAGAAGCTTGAGCTTCAACAGTAGATTATGTATTTGAACTTACTCTGTTTTCCCGATGTGCGTATTCACTGCTATAAATTTCCCGCCTAGAACAGCTTTGATTGCATTCCAGAAGTTTATATGTTTTATCAACAGTATCATTTAATTGAGAAAGTATCTAAATTTTTCTTTAATTTTATCTGTGACCTGTTGGTTGTTCAGGAGGGTGTTGTTTATTTCCATGTGTTTCCATAAAGGTTTTGTGGTTTCTTTTGCCACAGATTTCCCATTTCATTGCACTATGGTCTGATAATATGCATGGGATAATTTAAATTTCTTTGCATTTGCTTACTTAAGCATGTTCTGTGAGCTAGTATATGGGTTATTGTGGAGCATCCCATGTGCAGCTGAGGAGAATGTGTATTGATGTTGTCAGGTGGAACACTGTAGACATCTGCTAAGTCCATTTGTTCAAAAGTTTGTTTTAGTTCTAATATTTCTTTGTTGATTTCTTGTCTAGTTGATCTGTATATTTGTGACAGTGAGGTACTGAAGTCCCCCATTACAATTGTATTAGTGCTTATTTGAGTTTTCATGTGTTTTAATGTTTGTTTTATATAGTTGGGCATACTGGTATTTGGTGTATATTTATGATTGTTATCTCTTCCTCTTGGATTGTTCACCTTAAAAGGATATCATGACCTTCTATGTCTCTCTTAATCAGTCTTGGCTTGAAAATCACGATGTGTACAAATAGAATAGTTGCCCTTGTGTTTTTCCAGGTTCTCCTTGCATGGAGTATTGTTTTCTATCCTTTGAATTTCAGTCTGTGAATTCCTTTTTTGGTTAAATGTGTTTCTTTTATAAAACATGTTGGATTTTGCTTGCTCCATTTATTTATGAGACAGGGTCTTGCTCGGTAGTGCAGGCTGGCCTTGAATTTGCTTATGTAGTCCAGGAAGGCCTGGAACTCAAGCCTTCTGAGTGCTGAGATTACAAGTTTGCACCACCTTTTCTGGCTTGGATCTTTCATCTTGATCCAATATGTCAGTGTGTTTCTTTTGATTGGTGAATTGAGATCACTAACATTTATTGTTATAACAGATATTTATTGATTTATTCTTTTCGTTATTTTCCTGTTACTGATTTGCTTTTTTTTCCCTTTCCTCTCTTTAATTGCTTATCTTACTTGGTGGATTCATTTTTTTGGGGGTTTATGGAGTTGTAGTCCTTGTTATTTTTTTATGGAATGTCCTTCAGAATATTTTAGAGTGATGTTTTGGTATACATAAATTTCCTTCATCATCAATTTTGAAAGATAGTTTAATCATCAATACAGTATCTTCTTCATCAATTTTGAAAGATAGTTTCGTAGGGCACATCAGTCTGGGTTGGAGGTTATTTTCTTTTAGGGCTTGAAATACTTCATTCCAGGCTGTCCTTAATTCAAGGGTTTTGTGTTGATAAATCTGCTGTGATTCTGATCGACTTTCTCTTATACGTGATTTGAATTTTTGTGTAACACTTGTTATTATTCTGTTCTCATGTTGAAGTTTTGGGATTTGACTATTATATGTCTTAGTGTAGGTTTCTTTTTCTTTTTTTTTTTGATCATGGCTAATTGGAGTTGTATATGCCTCACTTATCTGTAGGTGAAATTTTTTCCATTTGCAATGTTTTCTATTAGTTCTGTGAGCAGGGTTTTTTTTTTTTTTTTTTTTTTTTTTAGCATCACTTATGCTTTTTCATTGATTTTGATCAAACTTATATTATTCTTAGTAGTCATTGGTTTGACTTTTTTCCTGACTCCTTGCTACTTTTAGAAAATATTTGTTTTCCTGATTGTTGACTGCAACCCTGTCTTCTACATGATATTCTGATCTCATATTGGCTCATTCTTATGTGTATACTTTAAGTGGAATTTTTAGTCTCTTAAATAGCTGTGAATCTGTTTCATTGATTCCATTTCTTTTTTTATGTTGGACAGTCATGGTTTCCATCATTTTTCTAAGCTCTTTTTTTTTTTTTTAAATCTGTATTTGTTCTAGAGTCATTAAGCACATCTTTCATTATGGTCACCATCTCTAATTATGCAAAAGATTATTTCTGGGTGATTTTTTGCTTAGGCCCTTGTTCATCTGCTTTGTTACTTCCGTTGTTAGCACTTCATGGAATCCAGGCTTTTGAATTATTTCACCTCATTACCCTCTGGTAAGCTGTATGTCTAGGGTTGCATCTTAAGTCTCCTCTCTTTAGTTTAATTCCTGGATCGATGCTTGCTTGTGGCCTTATTGCTCGTATTTAGAACTCCTAGGAAATGACTGTTTGTTAGGCATCTCTTCCAAGTGTATTTGGCTTTTTGGGTTTTGAGTTTATTGGAAGATCTTGCCTCTTCAGTTTATTAGAGCTGAGATATTGCTGCCTGCTTGACCCAACTCCTCGGTTTTGGCACTGGCCTATAGTATTGTTAATGACATTTAGGCCATGTCAGTCTTGGTATACCAGGAAGAACAACTGATAAGAACAATTATGTCACATTGACTTAAAATAGTATGAATAGCAAATAGAATCAAACATAGTCTAAAAGATGACAAACATTGGTCACTTAATTTTTCATCTTTAACCATGTGAACTAGATTTGTGGTTATATAATGGAATCTAAGTTGAACCAGAAAAATAGTATACAGTAAATATGCCTTCAATATTGTGATTTTTACCTTCTTAGGAAAAAAAAGTAAAAGGGGTTGGGGGAAAAATAGAGAATAGAAGGACAAAGAGAAGAAGGAAAAGAAGAAGAGGAGGAAGAAAAAGCAGAGATTAGAAGTAAGGCTGGACGACAAAGGAAAGTTACACGAAACTTTGGGAAACTGGTGAAGTAGACAGAAGGGAAGGAAGGAAGAAAACAGCTACAAGAAGAGAACTAGAAATGGTGTTCACACTCATATAAAAAGAAGAAAGACTCAAAACTTCTGCCAATAAAATAGGACAAATGAGAAATTCCACACCTAACTTGTGTAATGGGGTCAGTCAAAACAGAGTCACACCAAAAAATTGTATAAAATTGTCTTCAGGCTTTGTGTATGAAGTATGTATGAAACAGGAATGAATTTTGTGTTTAGACTTGCGTTCCATTCCAAAGATGGAAGAAAGAAAAGGAAATAACAAATATAATGTGCCAGTCCTTATAATAAAGATAACAGGGGGCTGGGGATTTAGCTCAGTGGCATAAGCTCCTGCCTTACAAGCAGGCAGTCGTGAGTTCGATCCTTGGTACCGATAAAAAAAACCAAAAAGACAAAAAAAAAAAAAAAAAAAAAAGATAACAGATAATATAATTACAAAATATAGTCTGGAGGGAAGGGGTTGATAGGAACTGGTTGGTTGAGGACATTCCAGACAGTGATTGCAGTGTATGCTACTATTTTGGCAGGTTGAGACTCTTAATCCTAAAATTTAAAATCTGAAATGTTCCAAAATCTAAAACTGCCTGCTCTGTCAAAACCTAGAATCATTCTGAGATGGTACAGAAAAGTATCCTTTATTCCGAATGGTTGACATCAGGATGGATTTTCAAATTTTGCAGATTTCGGAAATAGTTTTATGTACATAACATGATCTCTTTGGGATTGCATAAAATTTTGTTATATAGGTTTCCAAAGGTGTTGTGTTTCGGATAATGCCTTGTCTATTTGGGATGTGAAAACAATGCTTGGTCATTGAACCAGCCTTTTATTTCATGCTAGCCATGCCCACTCATTAGGCTATGCTTGTGGAGCACACTAAAAGAATAACTGAGTAGCAGTATGAGCTTCGAATAGTTGGTGTAGTGAGGTACAACTTTAGAAATAATCCTGAAGTAATAATGGCAAATGAAATTTAAAACTGAAAAATTATTTTTTACTCTGTTCATCATAAGGAATGCTTTAGAAAGTCTTGTGTCATTTTACACAGATTTTGAAGTAAGGAGAGTTTTGCATGTGGGAATCCTATGAAGTTCCTAGAAGGTGGATATCAGGTCTTTTCATTGCTTATTTACTGTCTGATTCATTTCTGTACCCTATTTTAGTTGCAAACTGTCTGGTTTACAGCCTGACGTGGTATAATAAATGTTTGCTGGGCTAACCTGAATATCATAGTTAGATTTGACTTAATTTTGAGTGTAGGATACCTGAAAGTAGTGATGAAGGATACATGGGGACTAGGCAAGAGATCAGTCTGGCTGAATGCTTGATACATGAACCTAGGATGTATGTATGCATGTGTGTGTGTGTGTGTGTGTGTGTGTGTGTGTGTGTGTGTGTAATTATGCTTTAGTATGTAATTAACGCAGTTTTCAGACCATTTTAAAATGCACAGAAGAAAATTTTAGTTTGTGTTAAAAGGAATTATAGTAGTTGTTCTAATTCCTTTGAGTTTTGTAAGATGAAAGTAGTTGTATTGGTTTTCATCACCTCTGTGAGAATTTTTTAAGGATGTTAGTTCCTTTAATGATAAGTTGTTAATCTGAAATTAGTTATATTTTTATAACATTATCGCAACTCATACTGTTTTTTCATTCCTACTTATTTGTGTCTTAATATTTCCAGTTCAGTTACTAGGGCTTTTATCTAGAGGTAAGAGAGTGTTTTGATCAACTCATTTTTGCCCTGAAGACTAGTTCTATGAGCTGATTTATGTAGTAAGTTTTCTCATATAGCAAACATATTGTAGAATATTTGAGATATTGCATAATTGATAATAGACTTATAAGTGCTTTAAAGCTGCAAATTATATTTTGAAACTGTCTGTGGGAGCCATAGAAAATTTTAATATTGTCTTCTGTGCCTTTTAGCATTTTTAGCATTTTGCTTTTTTTCTCAAGTAAGTTGTGATAAAATCTGTGATTGCTTCTTGAAGAATTTTTGCTAATTCTTTGAAGCTTTTGTTTTCATAGCAGAGGGGAGTACTGTCAGGCATTGTAAGATGATATCTGACTTCCTTGTTAATGTGAGATTCAGTATTTAGAATTTATGTGGAGCCCAAGAGAAATAAGGAAAAAGTTTTTGTTGTAAAATATCTCTGTTGAATTCATATTAGGTATTTGAGGATTCTTTGCCCCTGTTGTGTCCCCCCCCCCATTCCACCCACAGGGTCTCACTATGTAGCCCAGGCTGGCCTTGAACTCATGGTGATCCTCCTAATTATTTCTCTTCCCCCTCTCCCTCCTCTTCCTCCTTCTCATTGTCTTCTTCTTCCTCTTCCTCATCACCTCCTTCTCATTTTTGTTCTCATTCTTTTTTTTTTTTTTTGGGTACTGGGAATCAGTCTTACAACCTCGTGCTTGCCAGGCAGGCACTGTACTAATTTGTTCTTAATAGATAATTTTTGCTAATCATTCTTGATAACAAATAGCAGATTTAAATATCTCGTAAGGGATATGAAATAGTATTACAGCATGTACTTAACATAGTTTGGAATGTGTGAATTGTTTAAAGTTGAGTTTCCCTGTTTTTGGCACACTATTATTTTGGTTATTTTTAGGGAGCAAAGGTATCTGTTTTGTTAATGAAGTTATAGAAAAGGAACTGATTTATAGTAAGTGATTCAAATATTTGGTGAATCAGTGGAGGAATTCAGTAGATTGCTGTAACTTTACAAGAATCAAGTCATGTTTTAAATGTGAAGGTTGTTTAGTCCCTGTTTAGTCTCATTGCTGAGAGAAAATAACCAACACCCAAAGTTAAAGGAGGAAAGGTTTATTTAGCTCACAGTTTGTAGAGGTTTCAGTTTATAAACAGCTGGCTCCAGGGCTGGGTGGATGACAGACAGGCATCGCAGAGGAGAAAGAGTTCATAGCAGGCAGAAGGTAGCAAAAGCAACAAGGTGACTACACAGCTTTATATTCCTTATATTTTATCCAGGTTACTTAGAGCAAGTAGCACTCACACCCTTGATTCTAGGACCATATAAGACATTGGGAGACATCTAAACACAATAGTCACCTACCCCAAAATGTACATATGCAGTTGGCCCTCCATAGTTTCCCAATCTGTGAATGTAACAAAGGACCAAAAATATTTGACAAAAAAATGCATCTGTACAGAATGTATACAGACTTTGTTTCTTGTCATAATTCCCTAACATTACAGTATAGGAACTATTTATGTGGCACTAAATCATTTAAATATTATAAATCTAGTGATTATTTAAAGTAATTTGGAAGATACTCAGGAGGGTGTGTGAGTTATATGCTATGCAAATATTAGGCCATTTTATTTGAAGGATTTTAGCGCTTACTGATTTTATTTATCTTGAGGGAATTCCTGGAACCAGTCCTGTCTGTATTAGTCAGGGTTTTACTAGAGAAACAGATACAACACAAAATGTACAAATTTATAAGAAATTACAAGGTTGCCTTATGGTAGTCAGCCACAAGTCCATGAGAAACTGTGCAGAGGGTATCTGCATGCTGAAGGCCTAATGATTCTATGCGAGGTCTGGAGTTCATGGAAGTGTCTTGTGCAACTCTGCACCAGCAGGCTATTGGGTCTGTGATGAAAGGCTGAAGAGTCTGTGCTGACAGTGTGAAGACCCAAGGCAGAAGGTGAAGACTAGACTCCTCTGAAGAACAGAACTTCATCCCTTCTTCTTTCTTACCTTTTATACCTTCCAGGTGATGAGCTATCCTAAGTTGGGTCTTCTGTACCCTAAGGTGTATAATTACTAAGGTGATTTACTTAAGCTTCTAAATGTCTCAACTTGACACAGTCAATGAACCACTATAATCCACTCCTTGACAACGTGGCAACCAGACACATTTCTTTAAACCAGACATGCAAATACAAAGACATGCATATAATTGTGTCTAACACATTATAACAGCATGCAAGCAGAAATGCACTAATTCTTCATCAGAACAGAATGTAAGTTTTCTTTGGTTGATGCTTACTTTTATCATTTCATAAATTCAACGTTTTAACAGGTTTAACAATCCCCAACAACCAGCATTAAGTCTATCAGCATTATATTACATTAAAACCATATTTGGGGAGAAATAGTAATTACAGCCCTCTTTTCTGTAGCTGATCACAGGGTCATAGCTGGTATTTAGAACTTCTTTTTTCCCCTACCCGTTCTGTATTCCCTCAGCAAGCATCTTAGCAGCTCTTAGTACTTTCCTTGGTGGAGTGACTCATACCTTCATTCCTGCTCTGGACCGTTAGTCATTCTGCTTGGATTAGGTTGTAATAATAATAGGGCCTGGTAGTACTAAAAGGCACCCTAAGGGATGTCCTGCATTCCATGTTATTCTTCCTTTCCTCCATTGCAGTAGTAGTCCAACTTTCTCTTGATATTCTAGGTCAGTCACCCCTGACAATACTGTGACTCCCTTTTTAGCTTGTGTCCTCAGTGGCACGAGGACACCAAAATGGCCAGGGGTAAATCTTAGCTTCCAGTTCAGTGGCTTCTAGTTCGTTAGTACATTGTTGTGCTTCTTGGTACAAGCCTTTCTGCTTCTGGAACTATAACTTTTAAGCAGTGGAACATAAGGTCATGGGGACAGGAAGCAAAATTTTGCTCGTGGATCACTAGGGGTAATGGTGAGTGGTACTATACCTACTTCCACTGCTTTATTCTTGAGCCCATGAATTCTGGCCATGGGAGACACAATACTATATAGTAGATGCTGATTCAAAGCATATGCAGCCTTTTGAAGTACCTTACCCAGCTCTGAAAGCTGTTGCCTTTAGCTGGCATTGTAACTGTGTCTTCAAAAGACCATTCTGCTTTTCTGTCAATCCAGCTGCTTCTGGATGGTAAGGAACATGCAAGGACCAGTGAATTCCATGAGCATGAGCCCATTGCCTCACTTCTTTAGCTGTAAAATGTGTTTCTTGGTTAGAGGCAATACTATGTGGAATTCTGTGATGGTGGATAAGACATTCTGTGAGTCCATGGTAGAAGTTTGGTGGCAGCGTTATGTGTGGTGAAGGCAAATCCATATCCAGAATACATGTATGTGCCACTGAGGACAAAGCACAATCCTTTCCATGATGGAAGTGGTCCTATGTAATCAACTTGACCCCAGGTTACAGGTTGATTTTCCTGGGGAATGTGCCAGATCAGGAACTCAGTATTGACCTCTGCTGCTGAAATTGGGCATTCAGCTGTGACTGTAGTCAGATCAGCTTTGGTGAGTGGGCATCCATGTTGCTGAGCCCATGCATACCCTCCATCCCTGCCACCGAGGCCACGCTGTTCATGGCCCCATTGGGTAATGATGGTGGCTGAAGGAGGTTGGCCATTGTCAACAGAATGAGTCATCTTATCCATTTGATTATTAAAGTCCTCTTTACATGGGAAACAAATATTTTTACATTCTTTGCCCATATGAAGAGGTCTGTCCACATATTTCTTCCCCAAATATCTTTATCATCGATTTTCCTATTGTGTTCCTTCCAAGTTCTGCCCTTTGGCCAGACCATTGGCTTTGGCCCATGAATCAGTATACAGTTGCACATTTGGCCATTTCTTCTTTCAGGCAAAATGTACTACCAAGTGCACTGCCCAACGTTTTGCTCACTGTGATGATTTTCCTTTACCATTGTCCTTTAGTGATATTCCAGAAAGAGGTTGTAATGTTGCATCTATACACTTGCATGTGGTGCCTGCATAATGTGCAGAGCCATCTGTAAACTAGGCCCTAACCTTCTGATCTTCTGATAGCTGGTCATATGGTACACCCCACTCTTAGTACCAATTTTGTTGTAGTTAGGGATTGCAAGGAAAACAATTACATACAGGACACATAATTTATAGTCACCCCAAGAGTCAATACAAAGCAAGTGTAGGACATTTATCTGCACACTAAAGACATAGAGAATCTTGCTGAGGATCTGGATCCTATAGCAATATCCTGCATGAGTTCAGCTGAAAACCTGAAGCACATGACAATACCTCTCAAGAGTTCAACTCCAGAGCTCACAACAATGACTCATGTAAGTCTTTTTTATGGATATGTGTTGGGAAGATCCAAAGGTCAGCGGTACAAACTTGCTTGGTTTTTTGTTATTGTTGAGACAAAATACCTGATGCCCAAAATGAAGGAAGGGAAGGTTTATTTAGCTTACAGTTTTTGGAGGTTTTAGTCTATACTCAGCTGACTCCAAGGCAGAGTGGTGTGGCTAAGGGGCAACTTGTTAATGGTGGCTGCAAGTGGCAAGCACGAACAGGGTAAAAAAGGAGCAAAGCACACCTCCTTCCATCTTTTATATTGTATGCCAGCTACCTGTCCCTGAGCGTGTATTACACTCACACCATCAATCTCAGTACCAGACTATGAGCCAATCACAAACACTAGACCTCCATGACTGCATGAGGCTTGGGGGCCCATCCAAACATAAATCATAAGAAAGCCACAGAGTCTGTGCCAGCAGGGTGAAGGATCTGTGCCAGCAGGTTGAGGGTTCTGCACTGGAGCCAAGAAGCAACACTCAAAATAAGAATCAAGGCTTCTCTAAAAAGTAACCACAGCCAATCCTCAGCAACAGTGAGGTTCCAAGCTTCTCTGATGATGATCCCAGCTGAGTTCACATCAGGCAGTCAGCATGAGAAGCTTGTGGAGGTTGAACAGCATACACCTTACTCTCTGGAGTCAGGAAGTGATGCTCAAAGTAAGGACCAGAGCTCCCCAAAAGTGAATTGTAGCCATTCTCAGTGACAAGGTTCTGAGCACCTCTGATGATAGCTGCCAAGTCCGTATCAGGAAGCCAGCATGACAAACTCCTCCAGGAGAACCAATAGCTCCGAACAATACTTACTTAGAACCCACAGTGCTCTTCTTTTCCTCTCCACTTCTCCTTTTTATGCTGATAGCTGTCTTCAGGTGGGCCATCTACACTCAGCACCACACTGGTTCAGTTCAGCTGATATTTAAGTTGACTATCAATTTTTAATCCAACACACCCTTTTAGACTTTTGAGAGAAGACTTTCTCTATTTTTTTTAACTTTAGAAGTCCTGTACCTTTTCATGTGAAATTTCTTTCAGTTTACTTAGGTCTGAGATCCTCATTGCCTTAATGACTTGAGTACAATTGATTATCTTTAGTGACAGCATGTTTTGTGGCCCTTTAGATTTTAAAAATGAGAACAGTGAATACCCTAGCTGTTTGATGCAAGCCTGGACTGTTGATGGATGGTCATATGTAAGAAGGTCAGCATAAACTGTCTCAGACTAATAAATTGGAAGACATAACAGATAGATTTTTGGAGGGTAGAAGTGTTAAAATGATTCTGAGAGTTTTGATAAATGTAAATAGTAGTTGATTATTTTAAAAATTATTGAGGTGAAACAGCTGTGGCAAGTTAAAGCTATAACTTTTTTTTTTTGGTACCCAAGATCGAGCTCATGATCTTGCACTTGCCAGGCAGGCGCTTACACCACTGAGCTAAATCCCCAGCCCCTAAACCTATAACTTTTAAGTAAACAGAAAATTAACAGTTTTGAAGCAAGTTTTTGGGTTCACCTAGACTATAAACTAAATTAGCATTCTGTACTATTTGTATTTAGTGAATGTAATGTTTCTTTTTTATCTGAAAATTTTTTATTTCACTTTCATTTTAAAAGTTTCATTATGATCTAACATTCATAAAATGCACAACCCTAGTATGAACAGCTTGAAGGTTTAAAAACAAATACATTCGTAATCTCTCCCACCAAGATCAAGATGCAGAATCTTCCATATGCCATCCCCATTGAATAGCCTTCTCAAAGGTAGTGACTATTCTCACTTTTATCACTGATTGGTTTTATCAGTTTAGCATATATAAATGATATCGTACAGCATCATTACTTTGGAATATAACTTCTTCCTTTTGACATGGTGTCTGTGAAAATCATTCCTCTGGTTGGTTGATATTTTGTTGTATCTAAAGGATTTGTATTTACTTCTGCCATGTGCTTTGGGTCACTGCTAGTTTAGGACCACCTTAAACCAGATTTAAGACTTGGAATTCTCTTGTGTGGTTGTTGAATTTTGATCAATCTTTCATTCGTTTTTTTTAATGTGTGTACTCTTTAATTGAAGAGTACCCACATAAAATATACTAATCTTGAATGCATTTAAAATGTCTTTTTTTACAACAGTAATACTGCCCACATCAAGATATTCTGAACATCAGTTTTACGTATGAATGTGATATTACTTTTTTTTATCATGTGAAGTTTCTTAAATGTGAAATTTCTTGTCCTTATTTCTGCCAAATATATTGCTCTTTATTTCTATGACATAAGCACTTCCTATTACCTTTAAACTTCTTAAGTTTTTATTTTATACAGATGTATCTCTGAGCAGAGATTGATTTTTAATTTAATTTGGGTCCTAATTGGTAATTTAACTAGCTTATGATTATAATTCATCATTACCTCTGTTAATCTTTTATGCTAATTTTGTTGTTTTCTGTTGTTCTTTTGATACTTTTTGTTTGTTTGTTTGAGCCAGGGTCTTGCTATGCAGTTCAGGCCAGCCTCAAGCTCACAGCGATCCTTCTGCCTCTGCTTCTCAAGTGCTGGGATTGCAGCTGTTTGCCACCACACCAGACAGTGATACTTTTTCTTTATTTTTCATTTTGTTTCAATCTCAAAAACTTGGAATATGTGCATTCTACTTTTGTCCACAACCCAATGACACAGTTGACTTGCAGAAACTACCATCTGATGCAGTAATTACTGTTTTTCCCAGTTTACTATATCAAACAACGTTTTGTCCACCCCTCTCCAAGCAATGCTTTGGAAATTTTCTTCTTAAACAATCAGTATTAACCTTAAGCACAAACTTCCCTGTTTTTTTTTTCTGTAATTAAATATAAAGGGAATAAAACAACAGTTTTTCAGTTTTGTCAGGTTAACATTTAGAATGTCTTTACTTGTGTTGTCCACAGTAACAGAGCACTTTTATTTTACATACATACGTTTGGCTTAAGAACATGCACCTTTGGCATGTTTTTTGACAGTTTAAAGCCACATGAACTAAAAATTTTATAGGTAGTTTACAAATCTATTGTGTTTAGCTTTATTATATATAATAATTTTAGACTTTATACTTCTTAACTAGTTTTAATGTTCACCATCAACTCTTATATAGTTGGCTACTCTTTCATTACTTTTAATTCATGTTCTTTATTGGCTGTAATAAATCATTCAACAATTTTTTTCAGAGAAAGTTCTTGGTTGATACACAGTACTTTCTTTACCCCTGGATATTGGAGAATATCTACCAGTAGCTTTCATGTAGAAATAATAACTTGGCAAGTTGTGTAATTCTTGCTTTAAAATTAATTTTCCTTAACACTATAGATATCATTGCACTGTCCCCTGGCATTTAGAATTACAACAGAAAATATGAGGGCATCCTGACTTTTGCTATTTTATATATAACTTGCTTTCTCTTGTTTCCATATTTGCAAAATTTTTTCTTTATCATTGAGTTTTAAAGTCATCTTGGAATCACTTTTGATACAGATCTTTGTCACCTGGCTGAAGTAGTGTTTGTCAGGTTTCCACTCTATATCTCTCCCACCCCATACTGTACTGTTTGATGCAGCTCACAGTGGAGGGTATGTCATGCTCCCTTCCTTTAAGATGGAGTACCTACACAGTTTGTTTAGTATTCTTCTGCACAGATTTGTCTCTTTCCCCTCATTTATTAATTTCAGTATTTTATTTATACCAATGTGAACTTAGGGCTTTTTCTTATACTTTAGGATATAGCCCAATATTACTTCATTAGTTTTCTTGCTCAAATTGTTTCAGATTTGGCCATTGGAACTCCCATTTGGTGTCTGTGCCCCTTTAACATACTGTCACCAATAAGACTTGTTTTTTGTACTTGCTTACTTTCTGAGACTATAAGGTGCTCCACACTTATTTCCTGCTCCATGCCTAGTATTAACCATTTTGCCAAGAACCCTGGCTCTTTTATTTTTGAAGGATGCTGAGTGAAATAAGCCAGCCATATAAAGACAAATACTGTATGATTCCATTTATCTGACCTCTAGAATAGCCAAAATCATAGAGAAAGAAATAGAATGGTAGTTATCAGGGACTAGGAGGAGGGAGGAATGGGACTTACTGTGGAATGGGTATATAATTTCAGTTTTACAAGAGTTCTGGTGATGAGTGCTGGTAATGACTGTTTAATATGAATCTACCTAATGTAATGCCATTAAAGTGTATGTACACTTAAAAATGTTTAAAGTGGTCAATTTTGTGTTAAGTGAATTTTAATCAGTACTTTAAAAAAAATCCAATTTTCTTGCCCTCCTTCTCCCTTAAATCCCCTGTGCTTCGTTTGCTTATTTCCTTCCCCTAGATCATCTTTCTACTGTGACTTCATTATCCTATTAGGAGTCATTCTATATTTCCCCCTTTTTCCTAACCCCTACTAATCTTTTTGTCTATAGATTTACCATTTTGGAATATTTCCTGTAAATGGAATCATGTATCATATAGTAATTGATATTTGATATGTTTTAATTAGCATAATTTTTTTTTTTTTTGGTACTAGGGTTGAACTCATGACCTCACGCTTGACATGCAGGTGGCTTATGCTGCTGAGCTAAATCCTCTAGCATAATGTTCTTAAGATTTGTCTGTATTGTAGAATCATTAC
This sequence comes from Cavia porcellus, assembly GCF_034190915.1. Taxonomy (NCBI): domain Eukaryota; kingdom Metazoa; phylum Chordata; class Mammalia; order Rodentia; family Caviidae; genus Cavia; species Cavia porcellus. The sequence goes on from NW_026947484.1 coordinate 115,095,821, forward strand.
TTTATGTGCTACAGTTTATACTGTGTCACACCAGGGCATTAGAAAACACACAATGCTGGTATGGCAACACATGCCTGCAATCCCGGCACTTGACTGAGCCAAAAAGAATGCAAGTACAAGACCAGCCTGGACTGTGCAGTGAGTCCTTACCTTAGTAATGAGATTCTATTGCTTGCTATATCAGTGTTGAGACCTGTAGGACAGATAAGTTTTTTTATCATGTGTAAACTGTATTTCCTATGACTGTTCACATTTGCCAGATTTACTTTTTTTTTTTTCATTTTTATTGGTACCAGGGATCGAACTCATGACTGCCTGCTTGCAAGGCAGGAGCTTATGCCGCTGAGCTAAATCCCCAGCCCCCAGATTTACTTTTGATGCTGGAAAAGTTACAGTCAGATTCAAATTCACTGTTAGCAATAGTATAGACTTTTTAAAATTTGATTTGTTTACAAATTTGATTTTTTGTGTCATCTTAGATTTCTATGTGTTTTTTTGTTTTTCTCTAAAAATTAAGTTACCTTGTATTTTTAAAAATCACTTTAAAGAACAATATCACTTTTTTTTTTTTTTTTTTTTGTTTTGTCTTTTTCCTTTTTATCAGTACCGGGGATTGAACTCACAACTGCCTGCTTGCAAGGCAGGCGCTTATGCTGCTGAGCTAAATCCCCAGCCCCAACAACAACAATATCACTTTTTAAAAATTGTATTTTAAAGAACAAGACAGAACAAAGCCAATTGATACAATGTAGTGAAATTGGTACAGAACTTCACAGCAGAATATGGGGATAACAGTAATAGGTACCATATTATATCTTGTTATCTTCACAATAATTATCCAGTCAATTAGGTATAATGAAACCAAACCAAAAACAACATTACAAAATTAGTTAGTAATCAAGAGAGAATATGAATTAATCATAACAAAACCAAACAGTGAAAACATTTGCCTTCAAACAGAAGATGGAAATCCCCCCTATTTGCAATATTGCATATGATCATCCTTCCAAGAGATGCTCAGACCTCTGCCCCCAGTTGCTAACGGTGCAGGTGGATGGCCAGGCTGGGGACAGGACAGGCCTGGGAGGGAGGAGGAAGGAGGAGGGAAGGAGGGGGAAAGGTTGGGATGTTTGATTCTCAGATTCTCAGATTGGGAGCCGATGACTGGTTCTCCTCCTGGCTGGCTCCAGTGTGCTTACCAAGAGGGCGGATGAATTGCTTTCTTGGTCAGCCGCCTAAGGCCTAAGTTCCACCATGGCTGGATCTCGGGAGCCGCTGACTGGTTCCTGAAGGGACAATATAATTTTAAAGAAGTGAGTTTTGAGCTTTTTATGATTCTGGTCAGAAATCTTGAAAGTTAATTTGAGGAACAGAGAAGCTTACAATTTAGTAATCATTTGTGTGCCAGGCTATTTTGCCAGATGTTCTTTTGTTTTATTTTCATGTCAACTCTGTGAGGTAAGTGTTAGTATTCCCATTTGACAGAAGAGAATGCTAAGGAGGGTTCACTTTTGTTATGCAAAGCTAAATTCATAATAGATTTATGTGACAAGAATTTTTTTTAAAGTGCGTCCAATGAATCCAATTTACTTAGCTATTTCTTGGCTATCCTGGATTAATGGGTAGGTAGAGCATTCATATATTTCACAAATCTTTATGGGAGACTGACTTAGCTGGAGGAGGCACTGTCCCTAGCACGGGGTAATATTCCCAATTTAAACATAGAAATTGCTACACTCCATGTAATTCTTATATTGAGCTTAGTATATTTTAGTATAGTGAACAGATATTGAATTAGTTAGTAGGAAATAGTATACTTAATTGAGGGACATTTAATAAAAAGTATTTTCATAACATGTTGGCTGAACAGTGGAGCTAACAGTTGATGGTGCATTACCCTAGAAGCTGTAACAGTGTAGAGTTGTGATTATCTTAGCTTGACCCATAAGGACATGGGAAGAAATAGGCCACTGATAAGTATCTTCGAAAGAGGGCCGCCTGCTAGGACCTGTGGCTTTTAGGAGAGAAACAGGAAATTGCCAGCTAGAGAGCAAGAGAAATACCTTTTGTCCTGTGTGTGCCTTCATTGGCTGAACCCAGACAGGAGTTGCATGGCAAAAGAACTCATTGATGCAATGTATTAGGGTCTGGAGAAGTGTGGATGAAAAGTAGAGTGAATCTGGTGGGGGAAACCGTAAAGAGCACAGACGTAGATCTTACTCCGAAGGAACTTTCTGTCTGGCAGAGAAGTAAAGTATTGACCAAACTGTACTTAAGTGTGATGGGGCTAAGTCCAGAGACCTTTGGAAATTTAAAATAGATACACATGGTCTGAGGAATCAGAATAAGCTTTTCTGTGGAAGGTAGTTTTGAAGCAAAACAGACTTCTGACTCTCCTCTAGTGATTCTGATTCATTGGGCCGAGGTTTGAATGGCGAATATGTATTTTTGAAATCCTCTGTGGGTCATTACTTTGAGTTATTGAGAGGACATTATGTCTGAGCTTAAAAAAAAGGGAGAGTGATAATAGTTGAAGGCAGAGAGGTAATGGACAGATTGTAAGCCATTCTGAAAGGTTTTGGACCTTAATCTTAGGTAATAGGTAAAATAGGGATTTTTTTTCTTCAGGCTGTCTTTCTAAATAGTGACAAATATTACAGCCTTATTGGTTCTGTAACAATTCTCATTCTCATGCCCAGTTCCTCTTCATTAATGACTTGGTGTGAACCTCTTATTCCTAAGAAGGATATAGATATCAAAGAGGATGGAGAAATAAAAGTTAAAAATAACAGTAGCATTGTATCTCCTCTGAGGCCTAGAATGGTGTCTGCATTTTAAAGCTTGGTAATTTTCAGTAGAAATCTATAGGGCTGATTCCATTTAGTATTTTCTCAAATGAACAGAGTTTGAAGCGACCTGTCTACTTATGTTTTCTGGGTACCTAGAATCATGATACATACAAAACCAAAAAGTACAAGATATATAAAATACAGAGTTGTACTTTGAAATGGAGAAGTGAAACATTTAGAAACCCTGAAGATTTAAGTCTTTTTGAAACACTAATAAAAAAAAAAAAATTTTTTTTTTTTTTTGGTACCTCACAATTGCCAGTCATCAGGCGTGCTTTTGCCACTGAGCTAAATCCCCGGCCTAAAAATTTTTATAATGTATAGTATTTATAATCCTGTATTTATTACTTTATGTATTGCATATATGAAATACTCTGAGCAAGTCATCACATTTAAAGAAATACTTTGCATAAATACAAACAGGTAAAAATATGCATGGAAACATTCATTACTATTTCTTTTATTTAAAAAAGCAAAACAAAAAAGGATAGAGACAATGAAGAATTTCAAAAAACAGCAGGAAATTAACGCTAGTTAATGTATTGCATGTTGTTATCTTAGAAGTAGTTGTTCAGGTTACAAGATACAGGCATGAAAAAGATGATCACAGTCAAACAATGAAAGCACAAAGTGTTCTTCCTGAGGAACTGAGATCAGCAGTATAGTGTGTGTGTGTGTGTGTGTATATACATAAACACATATTTGTATACCTATATATGTATGATCTTTTCTCTTTTTCCTTTTCTCCCTTCCTCTTATCTCAGTTGTTCTATCTTCACTGCTATTTCTAAAGAGTAAAATATACTGTACATAAAAATTGACTACTTGTAAAATAACAAAGTAAGCATTATTAACAGTTTAAGTATTAGAATTATACTTTTTATTAAAAAGAAATATAAAGTAATATTGCCTGCTATTCACTTTGGTTTACAAGTTGCAAAATATAACTGCTGATGGGGCTGGGAATTTAGCTCAGCGGCATAAGCACCTGCCTTGCAAGCAGGCGGTTGTGAGTTCGATCCCCGATACCGATAAAAAATGAAAAAGACAAAAAAAAAAATTGAAAAAAAAATAACTGCTGAATCAGGTTATGTATGTGGAAATGACTGGTTGTACATATTCTGTGTATTGCTTCCCTACTGAATTCTGTTTAGTAGTTTTTCTAGTTTTCCTGATATTGTTGATATAAGAGCTATAAGTAGCGATTCTCTTATTTTGCAATATTTATATCTAGTTTCTTTTAGTTTTATTGATGTATTAGGGCCTTAAAACTTCACATATCAGATCAAAAGTCAACATTGCCATTATAATGTGCAACAATATGTAGCTAATTCTATGCTCAATTAAAACACTTATCCAGCACTTAATAAGCTCTAAGTGCAGGATCTGGCTTTGATTCTTCTTTGTATCACCCAGTTAGCCCACTGTCATTTACTAGCTTTGTAAACTCTGAGCCTTACTTTTCACATTTGTAAAATAGGAGTAATTATACCTATTCGTTATGAGAAATTAAATGAGATTATATATAAAGCACTCAACATAATGCCTCATACTGGTGGCAGTTATTATTTATTTAACTCAACAAGTGATTAAGTTGAGCTAACTATTGAGCTAAGCAATTAAGAATCTGATGAGACCAAAAATGTTCATGGCAGAAAGAGAGTTATTTATTAGTCAAGTGAAGCAGTGCCCCAAAGGGAGGGAACAAAATTCTGTATGATGATAGCAACGTAAAAACCAGACCGGGGATATAGCTCAATGACACAGTGCCTGCCTGGTAAGGTCATGAGCTCCATCCCTGGTACAAAAAATAAAAACAAAAAACACGTGACACCAGTAAATTCAGGGATGGTCTCTCTGGAGAAAATATTAAGAGAGATCTGAAAATTGTTTAGGAACTAATAGATATGTATGAGATGGCAGAAGTGGAGTTCATGTAGAGTATATTATATGCAGATGCCCTCATGCAGGAAGATGTGCAGCTATTTCTCAAATGAAAAAACTGAACATCCCTCCACTATTAAAATAAATACAAGTAAGGATATAAAGTTTGTTTCTTTTTCATTTTTTCTTAAGTTTTACTTTAAAGAGAATAAAACCAAACAAAATAAAACAGAATAAAGCCAATCAAAACAAAACAATGAAAGCAATACAGACTCAAAACAAGATATGGAAATCAACAATGGCTGCCATAATATATCTTGTTGTCTTCAAAACAGCTGCCCATATAGTCAGACATAATAAAATCAAACAAAACAAAACAATGAAACCAAACCAAAAAAACCAAAAAACAAAAAACAAAAAAACCCCCCCAAAAATACAGGGCTTGCTGTTTGCAGCCACCATGAACTGCGGCCCAGCCATGCCCGCCTGCCTTGAGGCCAACTGAGTGTGGACTGAAACCTCCAAAAACTCAAGTCTTAATTGAAATCCTTTTAGATGTACCAAAGATGCTTTCTAAGAAGAATGTGGGAGGACTTCCGGGAGAACATGGCAGATAGATAGCAGCAGCTACGGAGGCTCTCTGAGATACCCCACTTGGAATCCAGGAATGGTGCCGTGCAAGGAGTCCTAAGCAAGGGGAGATGTATCCTGCCGACGCAGGAATGAACTAAGCTGAGAGAAACCAACTGGAAATGCAATCCTGATGCTATAACCAGAACAGATAAAATCACAGCGCCAAAGCTAGAACCCGCGCCACTGCTGCGATTTGAATTTCCTGCTGCTGCTGCTGCGTCCAGGTCGGCACAGTAGGGAGAGAGACGCGCGAAAACTCTGAGAGTGGGAATTGGCAAAAGGAGCTGAGAGCGGGACTGGCAGGGAGCTCTGCATTGACCTGCGGTGAGTGAGCGGAACGGTGACCCTTCCATAGAATAAGAGGCTTCAGCAAAGAACATACTGGGACCGGGCAGACTTGCTGAAACAAGACGCTGCAATAACTTTAGTCGCATGTTCCCCTCTCTCTCTCTCTTTTTTTTGTCTTTTTCCTTTTTGTCGGTACCAGGGATCGAACTAACGACTGCCTGCTTGCAAGGCAGATGCTTATGCCGCTGAGCTAAATCCCCAGCCCCCCACATATTCCCCTCTCAAGTGGGATTGGTGAGGAGTACCTGGCCTGGGTGACGCCACTGACTAAGATCCAGTAGGCTAGCCCAAACCAGGTCCCAGCGCCTGGAGGTGCACCCTAGCAGTGAAGCCTTCACTAGGTTGACCTGGAGGGGTGGGCCCAGCAGAGGCTGCCCAGGTCTGTGTCTCCCTTGTACACTGCAGTGGGCGGGAACAGCTAGCCAGTGCAATTCAAACAAACTGTAACAGACAAAGAGAAAAAAAAAACTGGGCCTCCTATATTCGCTTGTATGGAAGGAACAAAAAGTATGGGAAGACAAAGCAACAAGAAAGGGTCCTCAGTCCCCAATCCTGAGAACACTGATCCAGGAAAGGTGAATGCAAAGGAGAATTAGAAAAAAAAACATGCAATATCAGACACGGCACCAATAGACATAAAGCAATATCTCCAGAGCCTCATAGACGAGTTCAAAAGAGAAGTATTTAATGAAATAAAGCAAGATATAAGTAGAATAGTTAGAGAAATGCTAAGCACTGCCCAAGAAAAAACAGACGGTGGAATGGAAGAACAGAAAAAAAAGGGGAGAATTGTTTGATGGAGAAAACATAGGAAGCAGGTTCAAAGAGATTACCAGGAAACTAAAAACTCTATTGAAAGCTGGCATAACAGCTTGAAAGAAACTAAGGATAGGTTATCTGAACTGGAGGGTAGATTTGTAATGTGGGAGCATGAAATGAAAAACTTCTTAAAAATAACAAGAAAATAAACAGCAATAATACAAAGGCTAGAAGATGATAAGAGGATCTATAACTTAAGAATTAAGAATTTAAAAGAAGAAGGAGGGACACAAACAAATGGACTACAAAAGCTATTCACAGAAATAATCCAGGAGAGTTTCCCTAATTTAGCAAAAGGTAAAGATACTCAGATGTATGAGGCATACAGGACCCCAGCCACCTACAACCCGAACAGAGCTACACCCAGGCATATAATAATCAAAATTCCAGAAATCCAATATAAGAACAGAATATTAAAAGCTGTCAGAGACAAGAAACAGATCACTTACAAGGGAACACCGATCAGAATTACAGCAGACTTCCTGGCACAAACCATCAAATCATGAAGAGCATGGAGGGAAATAATTCAAGCTTTGAAAGATAATAACCTCCAGCCAAGATTGATGTATCCTGCACAACTGTCCCTGGAAATTGATGGAAACACAAGGTGCTTCCAGGATAAAGAGGAACTAGGGGAATTTGCAACCACCAGTTCAACTCTACAGAGAATACTGCAAGATATTCTAAAAAAGGAAAATACCAAGAATCCAGAAACAGTGGCAGAGAGGCCACAATGAATGGAGCAGAAAGCAAAATGAAGAAGACAAACTGACAACAAATGACAGAAAAAGAGCTCAACAGAAATGAGGCAGAGAAGATTGGATGGTAGGAACAGCTATTTTGGAGAAAACAAGACATTATAATAGCTAGTGCTGATTTAGTATCATCTTGTTTTGATGTTCCATCAAGCTTTTATTCTTCTGTCTCCATCGATCTTAACAGGTTATATCTTACTGGATTTTATTATATGATAATATAAGCAAAAACTTTTATAGACAAGGAGATTATACAGAAACCATTGTTTATTTTCTGATAGTCGGCTCTAAATACCCTGTAATACTGTCATTCTCTTGAATGGTTTTACATTGTCTTGATACGTTTGATGCTACAGTACATGAAGTTATACTCAAAGATTTCAAGGAAAGAGACACTATGGTAACTACTTTTATGTCAGGATATCTTGTAGTGAAACATTATTTTGATTAAATGGTTATGCTTTGACGTGCGCTGTTTTGTTGTTATGCCCTCTTTTATCTCAATCTCCTTTTTAAAAATTTTTTTATTTTTATCTTTTTAATTAAGGGAAAAATAAAAATTAGCAGGATACCTTATAGTAACCCACTTTGATTTCCTATTAACTTGATTTGAAGCCCTGTATTGCCCTCGCCATCTTGTTTTAACTGATTTTCCCCTATTCTGTTTTGCTTGATAGTACCAAGTTCGAAAGTATAGGCAACAACTGTGAAGACAATAAGATTCATTATGACGCCCATTCTGGTTGACTATTATCTTCTTTTAAAGTCCTGTAATGTCTCCAATGTTTTGGTTTTATTCTTTACTGTTTTGGTCAATTTTATTATAACTGATGATATAGGCAATTCTTTTTAAGATAGGGAGAGGCAGTATGGTAACCATTGTTGATCACCTTGTATTTTGTTTTTTCATTATCTATTATGTCCATCCTTTTGATTTGACTGACTCTGTCCTGTTATGTCACATTTGGTTTTACTCTCTTCAAAGAAAAAGTAATAGGAACTGTGGGAATAATAAAACCCAAAATGTATAATTGTCATTGTGCAAAAGAAAGGAAAAGAATGTGCTCTAAAGGATATAACTGCATATATCTTTAAGTATATAAGATAGATAACCATATTACTGAGTTTTGTTGGATCATTGAACAGAACTGTTTGTAGTCTCACTGTTTGAAGGTCCACTTTATGTTTTAATTTTGTAACCTGAATAACTATTTCTAAGATAACAATATGTAATCTATTAACTAGTGATTTCCTACTGTTTATTCTTTCTGAAATTCTGTATAACTTGTACCCTTTTTCTGTTTTTTTTTTCTTTTTCTCCTTAAATAAAAAAAAAAAAATACAGGACTTCAAAACAAAGTAATAGGAAATTAATAATGGCTACCATAATATCTCTTGTTATCTTCAAAACAGCTGTCCAGGTCATCAAACGTAGGAATATAAAGTTAACCAAACAATATAAGAACTAAGTTGCTTCTTTACTTCAGTTGTTATCTTTTCAGAAATTTCAGGTATATGACTTCTAATTTATTTTATGTCTGTGTCTCCTGAACTTGTTCTGTGTAGGCTGGAGGTCTAAGATTGTATTTTGCTCCTTTGTCTTAACATTTTCCTGTGTTCCTCCAGATCAGCCCATCACTCCGTTCTGAGTGCTTCTTGTATTGGTTGGCAGCCTCTTGGTGCAGTGAATTGGACTTAGTACCTCGGTTCCTCCCATCCGGGCTTCCTGCAGTGGTCTAGAGGCACAGAGCAGAGGTTCACCAATGATCCTCCTATGACAGTGGAGCCTATGGGTGTGGCTTTTTCTCTGGACTCTCTGGACCGCTGGCATGTAGCCTTGGAGTGTGAATTCTCCAGGCTGGCACTAGGCTTGCTGGATCTCTCCCAGCTGCTGACATGTGGACTTGGGTGTGGCTTCTTCCTATTAAGTCCATTTGTTAACAGATTTGGTTAAGGTCTGATACTTTGTCAATTTTCTGTCTAGTTGGTTTATCTCTCAACACAATGGTGTCTTGAGGTTTCCTGTTATAATTATGTTATTGTTTATTTGATTTTTCATGTCTACCAATAACTGTCTTACATAGTTGGGTGCTCCTGTATTAGATATGATTCACATGGCATTTTTGCTGTCTTCAGCTTTCTTATTGACCCCAATCAATCTTGTGTTATTCTTCTTTGCTTCATCTTATAGCTGTTGGATTGATTTCTCATGGTCTCCTGCTATTTTAAAGATATCTTTGTTTTCATGATCACTAGCTGCAATTCTGTCTTGAAGATCTGACATTCTTTCCTTTCCTTTGCTAAATGTGGTGCATATAGTTTCAATTGAGGTTTCAATCTCCTGGATCACTATTTGAATCTGCTTCATGGATTTCATTTCTCTCCTATGTTGGACATTTTTGTTCCCATCTTTTTCTGAGTTCATCTATTTTATTTGTGTCTTCTCTAATAGCTTAGATATTAAGCATCATTTCATTTTGTTCCTGAGAGGTCATTTTCTCTAAGGCTTTTCCCACTTTTTCACTTCTGCTGTTATCATTTCAGAACATTACACTGTTTGACTTGTAGCTTGATCCATGTCATTGAGTTCCAGGCCTGTCTGCGGGGTCTGGGAGTCTGGGGCCTGCTTCATCTCTGCATCTTGCTATTATCCACCTTCTCTTCTTTCTTTTATTTTGTCTTCTCTCTTGATGCCTGCCAACCTCCCATAATACATAACTCTACCACTAGCTCTGAGGCCTCTCTCAAGGAGGAAAGGAGATGTCTGTTCCTTAGGGATGTCCTCAAGATGTAGTTAGTTCTTTGTAGCTATCCAAAGAAACTACCTTCTGAAAAAAATCTAAAACAAAATTCCAAAGTACACAATCAAGGGGAAACAATAGTACATACATTGTGCATCATCTCTAAAACATTCACCCAGAACAAAAGACATCTGTATTCAATTGTCTGAACAATACCAGCACAAATCTTTGTCCTCCGTGAACCTAGAGAAATCAGTAGTATAACTATCTTAACTAGTTTTTTAATATACACAGATATATAATTTTATATATCTCTATATATGCACACATGCATATATGTTGTTTCATTCAGCTTTTCATTCTAGTGAGACAATATGTTTACATAGGTCTGCCTGATTTATTTCACTTAAGAGTATAGTCTCAAGCTGTATCTATTTACCTATAAAAATGTTCAGATTTATCATTCTTTATGGCTGAGTAGTATTCCATTGCATAAAAACACAACATCTTTATATACATTCCTATCCATTAGGTTGTTTCCAAGATACAACTATTACAAATTATGTTGCTATAAATTTGTATCTACATATATTCTTTTGGTATATTGTTTTAAATTCTTTTGGGAAGATACGCAGAAGGGGAATAGCTGGGTTGAATGGGACCGCTAGTCCTACATTTTTGAGGAATTTTCACACTGATTTCCACAGTGATTGCACCAGTCTGCATTCCTACCAACAGTGCAGAATCTGGTTTCCTTTTTCCCCACAGCTCCTCCAGCATTTTTTATTGCTTGATTTCTTGATTCTTTTTGCTTGATTCTTTCTAGGGTGAGGTGGAATCTCTGTCGTTTTAATTTGCATCTCTCAAATGACCAGTGATGTTGAACATTTTTTCATGTATTTATTTGCTGTTTGTATTTCTTCATCTGAGAAGTGTATTTTGGACTGGGTCTTTAAATTTAGGCGATCTGATTTTTTTTTTTTTTAATTCTTCACATGTTCTCGATAGTACTCCTTTGTCTGAGGAACAGCTGGCAAACATTTTGTCCTACATCATGGGCTGTCTCTTCACTCTGTTGGTAGTTTCTCTTACTGGGCAAAAGCTTTTCAGTAGGGTGAGATCCCAATTGTTGATTTTTTTGTGATAGCTCCTGGGCAATCTGGATTTTGTTCATAAAGTCTTTGCCTACATCATTGTCTTCTAGAGTTTTGCCTATTCTATCTTCCAGAATATTTAATGTTTTATTTATTTATTTATTTTTTATCAGTATCGGGGATCGAACTCAGGACCACCTGCTTGCAAGGCAGGAGCTTATGCCGCTAAGCTAAATCCCCAGCCTCTGTTTTATTTATTTATTTATTTTTTACTGGAAATCGAACTCACAACTTTGTGCTTGCCAGGCAGGTGCTTATGTCACTGAGCTAAATCCCCAGCCCTGTTTTAATATTAAGATCTTTGATCCATTCTGATTTTAGCTTAGTGCATCATGAAAGATATGGTCCAGTTTTAATCTTCAGCATGTGTAGAACCAGTTTTTCCAGTGCTGTTTATGAAAGAGGCTTTCTTCCAGTGAATGTGTTTGGCACTTTTGTCGAAGGTTAGGTGTCTTAGTGTGTCTGGAATTGTTTGTGCTTCTACTGATCTGTTTCATTGACCTTCAGGTCTGGCCCCCCCCCACGGTCCCCCCCCCCCACTATATAGCTGTTTTTATGACAGTGGCTTTATAGTATAATTTCAGGTCAGGGATTGTGATGCCCCTGTCTTGTCTTTGCTGCCCAAGATTGCCTTTGCTATTCTAAGTTTCTTCTGGTTCCAGGTGAATTTTAGAGTAGTTTTATATAATTATGTGAGATATGCTATTGGAATTTTGATTGGGATTGCACTGAATCTGTGAAACAGTTTTAGAAGTATGGCCATTTTCACTATATTGGTTTTTCCTACCCAAGAGCATGGGATATCTCTGCATTTTCTAATATCCTCTTCAATCACCTTTTTCAGAGTACTGTAGTTTTCAGTGTAGAGGTCTTTTACACCCTTTGTTAGATTGATTCCTAGTTATTTCATTTTTTGGGATGCTATTGTAACAGATATTGTTTCCCTGATTTCTCTCTGATTGTTATTTCTATACAAGAAGGCTGTTGATTTTTGAGTGTTGACTTTGTAACCAGCTGCATTATTGAATTTGTTAATTAAATCTAGAAGTCTTTTGGTGTAGTTTATGGGCTCTTCTAAGTGTCGTCTGCAAATAATGATAGTTTTAACTTCTTCCTTTCTTATGTTTATTCCTTTTATTTATTCTTTTATCTAATTGCTGTAGCTAGTTTTCAAGACTGTTGAATAAGAATGGAGACAGTGGACATCCTTGTCTTGTTTCTGATTTTAAAGGCAAAACCTTCAGTATTTGTCCATTTAGTATGATGTTGGCTGTTGGTTTGTTGTAGATGGCTTTTATCAGATGGAGATAAAGACTATTCCAATTTTCTGTTGGGTTTTTGTCGTGAATGGGTACTGGACTTTCTTGAAAGCTTTTTCTGTATCTATTGAGATGATCATATGGTTTTTGTTCTTGGCTCTGTTAGTGTGTGTATTACATTTATGGATTTATGTATGTTGAACCATCTCTGCATCCCTGGGGTGAATCTCACTTGATCATGGAGTATAACCTCCTTGATACTTTGCTGCAGTCTGTTTGCCAATATTTTAATGAGAATTTTTGCATCAGTGTTCATTAGGGAGATGTTCTATAATTCTCATTCTTAGTTGGGTCCTTCTCTGGTTTTGGTATCATAGTAATGCTTGTTTCCAGGAATGAATTTGGAAGTTTTTGCTTGCGGTTCAATTTCATTAAAGAGTTTGAGAAATAGTGGTGTTAGGTCTTCTCTAAATTTGTTGTAGAATTCAACAGTGAATCCATCAGGACCTGGACTTTTCTTTTTTGGTAGGTTTTTAATTACATCTTTCATTTCAGTGATTGCTACTGGTTTATTTAGTATTTTTATATTTTCTTGATTCAGCCTTGGTAATTCATATGTATCTAGGAATCTGTCCATTTGTTCGGTGTTTTCCATCTTACTGGAATACAAGTTTTCAAAGAAGGTATAGGTGATTTTCTGCATTTCTGCTGGGTCTTTTGTGATTTTGTCCTTTTCATTTCTAATTGTATGAGTTTGAGTCTTTTTATTTTTTTTGGATAAAGTTGGCTAAGGGTTTGTCAATTTTAAGCTTTCAAAGAACCAATTCTGGCCCCGCCCAGCATCCCCCATCACCAGAGGACCCATGAGGAGGTGTGCCCCCCCCATTTGGGCCCCGCCCAGCAACCCCAGTGGCTGGGAACCACCTGGTAAGGACTGTGTAATGACCTCCACTCAACTGGAGAAACTGCAGTAGGAATATTCTCAACCCAAAGAACCAACTCTTTGACTCTTTGTATTGTTTTTTTAGTTTCTAGTGTGTTAATTTCTGTTCTGATCTTTATAATTTCCTTCCTTGTATAAGTTTTTGGCTTAGCCTGCACTTTTTTTCTAGAAGTTTGAGATTCAACATTAAGTTGTTTATATGTGCTTTCTTTGTTTTCCTGATATGGTTACTTAATGGTATATATTTTCCTTTTAAGACTGCTTTCATTGTGTTCCACAAGTTCCAGTATGTTGTATTGTTGTTATTATTAAACTGTAAAAACTGTCTAATTTCTTGTTTAATTTAATCTATGACCCATTGGTTGTTCAGTAGGGTGCTATTCACTTTCCACGTGTTTATGAAGTTCTTGTGGTCTCCTTGGCATTGATTTCCAATTTCATTGCACTGTGGTCTGACATATGCATGAGCTAATTTAAATTCTTTGCATTTACTTAAGCATGTTCTGTTTTTTTTTTTTTTTTTTATTGGTACTAGGGATCAAACTCACGACCGCCTGCTTGCAAGGCAGGTACTTATGCCGCTGAGCTAAATCCCCAGCCCTCTACTTAAGCATGTTCTGAGTCAGTATATGGTGTGTTTTGGAGACTGTCCCATGTGCAGCTGAGAAGAATGTGTATTCTGATGTTGTGGGTTGTTATACTTTATAGATAAACATCTACTAAGTCCATTTGTTCAAAAGTTTGATTTAGTTCTAATATTTCATTATTGATTTTTTATGTAAATTGATTTGTCTCTTTAGGACAGTGGGGTTTTGAGACCTCCCAATACAGTTGTGTTAGGGCTTATTGAATTTTTCATGTCTGTTAGTAAATTGTTTTGTATAGTTGGGCGCGCTGGTATTTGATGCATATATGTATTTATGATTGTTATCTCTTCTTGAATTGTACCCTTTATGAAGATGTAATGACCTTTTTTATCTCTTACTTGGTTTTGGCTTGAAATTCACTTTGTCTGCAAGTAGAATGGCTGCTCCTGCTTTTCCCTCGATTCCTGTCACATAACAGTATTGTTTTTCATCCTTTGACTTTTAGTCTATGAATTTCTTTTTGAATTAAATGTGTTTTTTGTATGTGGTGTATTATTGGATCTTGTTTTTTGATCCATTCTGCCAGTCTGTGTCTTTACATTGGTGAATTGGGACCATTAACGTTGATGATTATAACTGATGTATCAAAATATCCCTGTCATGGTATTTGCCTCTTGTCACCCCCATGCATGCTTCCACCCTGCCCCCTGCTTTTTTACTCTTGCTCTAGTTACTTGTCTTCCCTTGTTGATTTCTTCTATTGGGGTTCATGAAGCTCCAGTCCTTATTACCGCTTTCTAGAATGCCCTTCAGAAGATTTTGGAGTGCTGGTTTGGTAGTCATAAATTTTCTCAGATGTTCTTTGTCATGGAAGTATCTCATTTTTCCACCAAATTTTGAAAGATAGTTTTGCAGAGTACATCAGTTTGGGTTGAAGGTTGTTTTCCTTTAGAATTTATAGCGCTTCACTCCAAGTGCTCCTTCACTTTTGACTTTGTGCTGAGAAGTCAGCTGTAATTGAGATGGGCTTTCCTTTATGGGTGATTTGTTTCTTTTCTCTAACAGCTTTTAGGATTTATTTCTGGAGTCTTAGCTCTGATATATCTACCTGTAGATTTTTTTGATCATTGGTAATTGGAGTTTTCTATGCCTCGTTTATCTTCATGTCAAATTCCTTTTCTCTACCAGGAAAGTTTTCTGTCATGATGTCTGTAAACATTTTTTTTTTTAATGTCTGTGGTATCTCATGCTTTTAGATTGACTGCAGTGAGTCTTAATTTATTCTTCGTCTCATCTAGCAGCTGCTAAATTGATTTCTCACAGTCCCTTGTTATTTTTGAGCAATCTTTATTTTCCTGGTTGCTAACTGCAAGCCTGTCTTCAATATGTGAGGTCCTGTCCTCACATTACCTTAATCTCTGCTTCAGATATTTTCAGTGGAATTGTTATTCCCCTGGATATCTGTTTGAATCTGCTTTATGGATGCCATTTCCTTCCTTTGCTGAACTTCCATAATTTTCTCAAGCTTTTCAGTTTTGTTTTTTGTCTTTTCTCTAATGTTGCTAACCACAGTGTGTATTTTGGTAATCTCTGTAGTTATCTGAGAGACTATTTTTGATTTTATTTTTTCCAGGACCTCATTGAATTGCTTTGTTATTACCACTTCAGAGAGACCTGGTAGAGGACTTTCAAAGTATCCAATCTTGTTGTCCTCTGTATTTGTCTTTTTCTTTTTTAATGGTACCAGGGATCGAACTCCCGACTGCCTGCTTGCAAGGCGGGCGCTTATGCCGCTGAGCTAAATCCCTAGCCCCCTCTGTATTTGTCTTTGGTGAATTGGATGTCTGGGATTGCATTTTGGTTAAGTGTATTCTCATTTTCTTTTCTCTTGTTTTAGTTTATTTCCTGGGGTTATGGTTGTAAGTTGCCTATGATGGGTTGCTTTATTGGTAGTATTTAGGACCCTTAAGTGATGACTACTTCTCTGATGTATCTTTCAGGTATAACTGGTGTTTTTGTTTTGAGTCTATTGGAAGATCTTATCTCTTCAGTTTGTTGGAGATGAGAAGTGCTGCTTGTTTGGCTTACTCCCTGGTTTTTTGGCACTGTGTTACCATATTATCTGTGACTCTTAGTATTCTCAGTTTTGGGATATCAGACCAACAGCTGTTCAGGATAATTATGCCAGTTTTGGCTATAGTGGACCAGAAGTATCAAACATAGCCCAGAAAACAGCAAACTGAGCTAACCCTTAATTTACAACTTTTATCTATATCAACTAGATTTATGACTATATAACACAATGTAAAGCAAACTAGAAAAGTATATGCAATATATAAGTCCTTAATGTGTCAATTTTGCTCTCAGTCATTAAAATTTCAAATGAATTATAGAGAAAATATAGAAGTAGAAGAAGTGAAAGAGATCCTAGAAGTAAGGTTGGAGGTCAAAGGGGATGCTATCAAGTACTGTGAAACTGGTGCAGAACACTGAAGAAAAAGAGAGGTGGAAGAAATAAAAGGAACAGTAGAACAGAACCACACCCACAAGAGGTTAGGAACCACTTTCACACTCAATATAAAAACAATGGAGAGGACTTCCGGGAGAATATGGCGGACAGATAGCAGCAGTTACAGAGGCTCTCTGAAAGACCCAGCTTAGAATCCAAGAATGGTGCAGAGTGAGGAATCCTAAGCAAGAGAGGAGATACGCCCTGCTGACCCAAGAACGAACTGGGCTGAGAGAAACCAACTGGGAATGCAATCCTGGTGCTATAATAGGAACAGATAAAGCCTCAGCGTGGAGCCCATGCCATTGGAAACTGCGATTTGGGTTTCCTGCCACCCAGGCTGCATCTGATTCAGCCCCGGAGGGAGAGAGACGCGCGAAAGTGCTGAGAACAGGAATCGGTGAATGGAGTTAAGAGCTGGGCAGCAATATGGTAATTACTTTTGGGTCAGGATTATCTGGTGGTGAAACACTATTCTGCTTAAATGGTTATGTTTTGATCTGCGCTGTTCTGCTGTTATGCCCTCTTTTATCTCAATCTCCACTCCATTATTTACTTTTTAATTTTTATCCATTTAATTAAAGGAAAAAAAAATAGCAGGATATATTATAGTAACCCACTTTGACTTTCCATTATCTCGATTTGAAGCCCTGTAATACTCTCACCATCTTGTTTTTGACTGATGTTCCCCTATTCTGTTTTGCTGGATAGTATCAGGTTCGAAAGTTTAGGCATCAGCTGTGAAGATAATGAGATTCATTATAACGCCCATTCTCATTGACTTTTATCTACTTTTGAAGACCTACAATGTCTCCAATGTTTTGGTTTTGTCGGTTTTGTTCTTTACTGTTTTGTTCAATTGTATTATAACTAATGATATTCTAGTAGAGATAGCGGGAGGCATTATAGTAACCATTGGTGATCACCTTGTATTATGTTTTTACATTATCTATTATGTCCACCCTTTTGACTTGACCGATTCTGTTCTGTTATGTCACATTTGGTTTTACTCTCTTCCAAAAAAGTAATAAGAACCGTGGGAGCAATGAAACCCAAAATGTGTAATAGTCATTGTACAAAAGAGAGGAAAAGAAAGTGCTCTAAACTATATAACTGCATGTATATTTAAATGTATAAGATAGAAAATGATATCACAGAGTTTTATTGGATCATTGAACAGAACTGTTTGCAGTATCATTGTTGGAATGTCCACTTTACAAGCTTTAATTTTGTGACTTGAACAATTATTTCTAAGATGACAATATGTAATCCATTAACTAGTGATATCCTACTGTTCATTTTTTTTTCTGTAAATCTGTATAACTTGTACCCTTTCTCTGCTTTTTTTTCTTTTCTCCTTAAATAAAATTAAAAAAAAAAAAAAGAGCTGGGTGGGCGGGGAGCTGTGCATCAACCTCTGGTGAGTGAGGGAAACTGGAACTCTCCCACAGTCTAGGAGGCGCCAACAGAGGACATTCTGGGACCGGGCAGACTTGCTGGAACAGGGTGCTGTAGTGACTTCAGTCACATATCCCCCTCTCAAGCGGGATTGGTGAGCAGTGCCTAGCCTACATGACGCTGCTGGCTGAGACCCAGTAGGCTAGCATAGGCCAGGTCGCAGCGCCTGAAGGTGACCTGGAGGGGTGGGCCCCGCATAGGCTGCCCGGTCGGTAACTCCCTGGTGCGCTGCGGTGGGCGGGAACACCTAGCTGGCGCAATTCAATCAGACTGTGGCCAACAGGGAAGGAAGCTGGGCCTCCTATATAGGCTTGCATATATAAGGAACAAAGAATATGGGAAGAAGAAACAATAAGAAAGGCGCCTCGGCCCCCAATCCTGAGAAACAGGCAATAGCAGGCACTGCACCAATAGACATAAAGCACTATCTCCAGAGCCTTATAGACGAGTTCAGGAATGAAGTTATTAATGACCTGAAGCTAGACATAAGCAGAATAGTTAGAGAAATGCTAAGCACTGCCCAAGAAAAAACAGATGGTAGAATGGAAGAACAGAAAAAGAGGGGAGAATTGTTTGATAGAGAAAATAGAGAAAGCATAGAATACGTGAAGCCGGTTCAAAGAGATTACCAGGAAACTAAAAACTCTATCGAAAGCTGGCATAACAGCTTGAAAGAAACTAAGGATAGATTATCTGAACTGGAGGCCAGATTTGTAATATGGGAGCATGAAATGAAAAACTTCTTAAAAATAACAAAGAAACAAACAGCAATAATACAAAGACTAGAAGATGATAAGAGGATCTATAACTTAAGAATTAAGAACATAAAAGAAGAGGTAGGGACACAAACAAATGAACTACAAAAGCTATTCACAGAAATAATCCAGGAGAGTTTCCCTAATTTAGCAAAAGGTAAAGATACTCAGATGTATGAGGCATACAGGACCCCAGCCACCTACAACCCGAACAGAGCTACACCCAGGCATATAATAATCAAAATTCCAGAAATCCAATATAAGAACAGAATATTAAAAGCTGTCAGAGACAAGAAACAGATCACTTACAAGGGAACACCGATCAGAATTACAGCAGACTTCCTGGCACAAACCATCAAATCATGAAGAGCATGGAGGGAAATAATTCAAGCTTTGAAAGATAATAACCTCCAGCCAAGATTGATGTATCCTGCACAACTGTCCCTGGAAATTGATGGAAACACAAGGTGCTTCCAGGATAAAGAGGAACTAGGGGAATTTGCAACCACCAGTTCAACTCTACAGAGAATACTGCAAGATATTCTAAAAAAGGAAAATACCAAGAATCCAGAAACAGTGGCAGAGAGGCCACAATGAATGGAGCAGAAAGCAAAATGAAGAAGACAAACTGACAACAAATGACAGAAAAAGAGCTCAACAGAAATGAGGCAGAGAAGATTGGATGGTAGGAACAGCTCTTTTGGAGAAAACGACGTCATAATAGCTAATGCTGAATTAGTATCGTCTTGTTTTGAAGTCTCATCAAGCTTTTGCTCTTATGTCTCCATTGGTCTTAGCATGTTGTATCTTATTGGATTTTATTATATGTGATAGTATAAACAAAAACTTTTATAGACAAGGAGATTATACAGAAACCATTGTTCATTTTCTGTTAGTTGATTCTAAATACCCTGTAATACTGTCATTCTCTTGAATGGTTTTATATTGTTTTGATATATTTGATGCTACAGTATACGAAGTTATACTCAAAGATTTCAAGGAAAGAGACAATATTGTAACTACTTTTATGTTCGGATTATCTTGTCGTAAAACACTATTTTGCTTAAATGGTTATGTTTTTTTCTGCGCTGTTTTGTTGTTATGCTCTCTTTTATCTCAATCTCCATTTTATTATTTACTTTTTTATTTTTATCCTTTTAATTAAGGGAAAAATAAATAAAAAAATAGTAGGATATATTACAGAAACCCACTTTGATTTCCTATTAACTTGATTTGAAGCCCTGTATTGCTGTCACCATCTTGTTTTAACTGATGTTCCTCTATTCTGTTTTGCTTGATAGTACCAGGTTCGAAAGTATAGGCAACAGCTGTGAAGATAGTGGGATTCATTATAACGCCCATTCTGGTTGACTATTATCTACTTTTGAAGACCTGTAATGTCTCCAATGTTTTGGTTTTGTTGGTTTCATTCTTTACTGTTTTCTTCAGTTTTATTATAACTGATGATATAGGCAGTTCTATTAGAGAGCAGGAGGCATTATGGTAACCATTGTTGATCACCTTGTATTATGTTTTTACATTATCTATTATGTCCACCCTTTTGATTTGACCGACTCTGTTCTGTTATGTCGCATTTGGTTTACTCTCTTCCAAAAAAAGTAATAAGAACTGTGGGAGCAATAAAACCCAAAATGTGTAATAGTCATTTTACAAAAGAGAGGAAAAGAAAGTGCTCTAAATGGTATAACTGCATGTATATTTAAGTGTATAACATAGACAATGATATTACTGAGTTTTGTTGGATCATTGAACAGAACTGTTTGGTCTCACTGTTTGAATGTCCACTATATAAGCTTTAATTTTGTAATTTGAACAAATATTTCTAAGATGACAATATGTAATCCATTAACTAGTGATTTCTTACTGTTTATTTTTTTTTCTGAAATTCTGTATAATTTGTACCCTTTTTCTGCTTTTTTTTCTTTTTCTCAAATAAAATTAAAAAAAAAAACAATGGAGAAAGAGGGAAAAAAAACAAAACAAAGAAAAACAAACTGTTCACTTCCAGGATTCACTTTGCGTTCACTAGTAGACAACCTGTGGAGTCAGAGGTTTGAATTCTGTAGATCCATCTCAGCAAGGTAGCAGTACTTTTTTGATAGGCTAGTGGATAATCTCAGCAGACCAGTGCCAAGACCATACTCATGGGGTTTGCCACAGTGCAAGCAGTTTCCACACTTCAGAGCTCAGCTGGGAGCTGCTAGGTAAAGCCCAGGCTCAGCTGGCTTGTCTCCAAAATGGCTCATGGATAATTGCTCTTTCTTGCTGGAGGACTAAGTCCTCTGCACTGACCACTAGCCAGTGCAGTCCTTCATGTCCACTGCTCCCCTCCACTGCTGTGTCTTCTGTAGAGGCCTCCAGTTCGCCAGCCAGCCATTGTCACTGTCACCATAATCATGTGTCCGCAGGTTCAAAGATCTCTTGTTGTGCAGTGAATCCTGTCTTGGAGAGGGCGCCACCAGCTACCACCTTTGTCTTTGTTGAAGTTTTTCTTTTGACTCTCTCTGTGGGTTTCAGTTTGCACTTCAGATTCTTCCTTGGTCCAAGGGACCTACTTTACTTCTCCTTGTCTTTCTCATGATGCTATATTGCAAAGTCTGGATGGTGATTCTCGGAGATGCTGTTTTCTCTGCTGCTTACCGCTCCACCATCTTCCTAAAAGTCTCTCTTTGTTTTTTGAGATACAGTCTCACTGTGTTGCCAGGCTGGTCTTGAACTCATGGACTCAAGCCTCCTGCTTCAAACTCTCAAGAAACTGAGACTACAGGTGAATGCTGTTATACCTAGCTAAACCTGTTTTTTTCCCCTAAATGTGTTTTTGAAGATAATGAGGTAGACTACCTTTCATAGAGCATTTGTTGTATTTAACTTTTACAGTTTAAGGTACTAGTATGGACATCTCCCATTTTTACACAGAAGGAAACTGAGTAGAATGGGGTTGCTTCATGTAGCGCAGCTAATAAATGGCAAAATCTAAAAGCCTGGATTCAGAATCAGTGCTCTTAATTGTGCTGTATTATCTGAGGTGATTGCTTCTGAATGTTGAACAGGTCATTCTAGTAGAATGTGAAAGGTGGATTAGAGAATGACTAGAAAGGACATTAAGAGATGAGTGAAGAGGCCACTGCCGTATTACAGAAAAGGTGATTGTAGATGAGAGCAAGGCAATAGCAGGGGAGTTACAAAAGAGTGGATGGAGTATTGTTGTACAAGATGAGTTTTTCCTGGGTGAATAAATGGAAAATGAATGAGTCATATATAAACACGATGTATAAAGTCTTACTGTTGAGTATTTGTAAGAAACAACTGCTGAATTATCTGTTGAAATAAAAACCATCAGGCAAATATAAACCTATTTAGATTTACTTGTATTATTACTAACCAAGATTTTATCTTAAGTACATAGTAGGAAAAGATGTTTATCTACAAAATAATAGGTTCTTTATGCTCATTTTGCAAACTTCTTGGTGCACTTGATTCTGTGAAGCTCTTATTGGTTTAAATATAGTTACAAATTATAGTATCAAGACTATTAATGCTTCCTAGACACAGGACTGAAGAATAATGCTATTGATATAAATGTATTAAAAGGAAGAGACAAATCACTGTAAAATCAAGACTCATACCCTTCCCGAAATAAAAGAAGATGTGCAGAGAGTAAATAATATGGCATAATAAATCCATATTTCTTAGATATCATCAGTATATCTTAAATTAATACACTTTATGATTGAAACATTTTTATCCCAGAATGCTAAAAGATATAGCAAAAACTTTTGAGAGTAGTGTTCTTTTATGCAGTTTTGTTGCTTTCTGTAATTCTAAGACCACTGATACATTTTTTTTTATTGGTACTGGGGATTGAACTCATGACCACACACTTGCAAAGCAGGGGTTTATGCCACTGAGCTATTTTAAATCCCCAGCCCCCAACCACTGATATTTAATTGTTCGAAACATTTCATTTTTTAAAATATCTGGGACACATAAATTTATTTTGGCTTTAGAATAATAAGCAGACTCTGAATTAAGAATTCAGCTGGACATTGTGTCATATGTTTATAATCCCAGCACTCCAGGAAGCTGAAGCAGGAGGATTAATTGTAAGTTTGAGCCTAGCTTGGGCAGTTTAGTGACTTAGCAAGACCTGTTCCATAATTTAAATAAATAAATTTTAAAAAAATTAAGTAGGTATAGGATGTTGCTAAGTGTGAAGGCCTGGGCATTTATTTATTTTCAAATCCATTTTATTCATAGATAGGAAAAGAAGAAGAAAAACTACCACAAAATTTTATTTATTTTTTTGCTTGTTTTTTTTTCAAATTCATTTTATTCAAACATGAAAAAACCCCCAAAATTTTAATGTACATCAATCAAGGGGTAACAGTGATACGTAACATTGTGCATTGTCATCCCCAAATCATTCACCTAGAACACAAGACATCTGCCTTCAATTGTCTGAACAGTACCAGCACAAATCTTTCTCTTCTGCCAACTCAGAAAAATGAGTAGTATAATTATCTTAACTTTTTAATACACAAATATCTACACATATGTTGTTTCTTTCAGCTTGTCACACTAATGAAACAGTATGCTGTTTACACATGTTTGATTTTATTTCCCTAATGAGTATGGTCTCAAGTTGCATCTATTTACCTATAAAAAAGTGCCCAGTTTTATTCTTTATGGCTGAGTAGTACTCCATTGTAATAAAATACCACATCTTTTTTATTTGTTCCTCAGTTGATGGATATTTAGGTTGTTTCTGAGATCTGGGTATTATAAACTGCTGCTATAAACATGGATGCACATATATCACTGTGGTATGATGTTTTTAATTCTTTTGGGAAGATACCCAGAAGGGGAATAGCTGGGTTGAATGGGACCTCTAGTCCTACTTTTTTGAGGAATCTTCACACTGATTTCCACAGTGGTTGCACCAGTCTGCATTCCTACCAACAGTGCAGAAAGTTTCCTTTTTCCCCACAGCCCCTCTAGCGTTTGTTATTGCTTGATTTTTTGATAATAGCCATTCTTTCTAGGCTTTTTGATAATAGCCATTCTACTTTCTAGTAGAATCTCTGTTTTAATTTGCATCTCTTGAATGACCAGTGATGTTGAACATTTTTTCTTGTATTTATTTGCTTTTTTTATTTCTTCATCTGAGAAGTGTGTATTCATTTCAGATGCTTATTTTTGGAATGGGTCTTTAAATTTGGGAGGTCTGATTTTTTTGAGTTCTTCACATGTTCTCGATAGTAATCCTTTGAGGAACAGCTGGCAAACATTTTGTCCCACATCATGGGCTGTCTCTTCACTCTTGGTGGTGGTTGGTGGTTTATCTTGCTGTGCAAAAGCTTTTCAGTAGGGTGAGATCCCAGTTATTGATTCTTTGTGATAGTTCCTATATGATTAGGGTTTTATCTTAAAGTCTTTGCCTACACCAGTGTCTTCAAAAGCCTTACTTTATGTGTCATGGTATGAACAGCTATTTTGAAGAAAACAAGACATTATGGCAATCATTGCTGATTTAATATTATCTTGTTTTGAAGTTCCACCATGCTTTTGTTCTTCTATTTCCATTGATTCTATTATGTTGTGTCTTATTTTATTTTAATATGTGTGGCATTGTAAACAAATTTTTTATGGAAAATGAGATAATATAGTAGCCATTGTTCATTTTCTGTTCTTTGGTTCTGAATGCCCTGTAATACTTTGACTCTCGTGAATGGTTTTATACTATTTTGTTATGTTTGATACTATTATATGTGAAGGTATGCTCAACTATATCAAAGAAAGAGACATTATGGTAGCTACTGTTAATACCTGGTGGTCTTGTGGTAAAGTGCTGTGTTGCTTACCTTGTTCTGTTCTGATCTGCTTTGTTCTGTCCACTTTTGTCTTAATCTCTTTAAAATAAAAATTAAAAAAGTCTGATCTATCTTCCAGCATATTTAGTGTTTTTGTTTTAATATTAAGATCTTTGATCCATTCTGATTCTAGCTTAGTGCATCATGAAAGATATGAGTCCAGTTTTAATTTTCAGCATATATAGAGCCAGTTTCTCCAGCGCCATTTATTAAGGAGGCTATTTTTTTTCCACTGAATGTTTGGCACCTTTGTCAAAGATAAGGTAGCTTAGTGTGTTTGCAGTTGTTTCTGCGTTCTCTAATCTAGTCCACTGATCTTTGGGGCTTTTTTTTTTTTTTTTTTTGCAAATTTCAGACTGCTTTTATCACAGTGGCTTTATAGCATAATTTCAAGTCAGGGATTGTGATGCCCGCTGTGTTTGTGGCCTGGGTCTTTTAGTATCCCTCCTTCTCCAATTTTTTTTTTTCCATCTGGTTAGGGATAAGTGGAGAAATAATTGTTGGGAAATAGAAAAGAGAATCTAAAGCAAATAGAGAATTACCCCTCTCTCTTTCAATCTACAGAGCAGTTGAGAGCAGGCTGAGCAAGTTGAGAGTCCTTTGCTTACAGATTTGGAAGGTGTGATATCTGGAACAGAGTATGAGAGTCAGAGTTTTGTGTAAGGTAACCATGTGGCTGGAGTGGGAAGTTAGAGCCTACGCAGAAAATGGATGCCCTATGCACAGGAGAGGGCGAGGTATTGGGTCAGTGTGAGTGAGATGAGGTTGAAGAGAAGCTGATTCCTTTGTGGTGTATGGGAGCCCAAGTGGAGTCAGTAGCACACCCAGCCTCAGGATAGTGGAACCCAGGTGAGGTGTTGTGGATGGGGGGAGCACAGTGCCATTAGCTTGATGAATTCCAGTATGGAGAGCAGCAGTAATAGTCTTAAAAAGTGGTGTGAACAAGTAGGAGATGGTACCTTAGTGAGGAGTATGAAGCAGTAACAGTGGCAGATTGGTTACATTGGTTACACAGTGGGAATTGTTCAAATGAGTGTATTAAGGTTACAAAGAGCCAGCTTTTTTAAAAAAAACTGTTGGAGAGAGGAATTATAAATTGAAAAGGTGTTTGTGTTAGATTGGAATTGGAGATACTGACCAACTCATGACTTGATTTCTAGGGATACTTCTAGAAATAAAGAGATATATGTATGTGTGTATGTCTTCATTATTTTTGTTTATTAAAAGGGCTTTTAATAGAGGCAGTCCAAATAGTAGTGAACATATCGAACATTTAAATTTTAGCACTTCTTACTGCCTTTATTTCCTAAAAGGAACCAGGATTCCTTGGAAAAAATAGCTGCCATCAGGCTATTGCAGGGAAAGTACAAGATGAATCTTTTGCCAGGAAGTAAAAAAATAGTCAAAGAATACTGGGAACATGTCTCACATACACATCAGCATAAAGTAGTTCCGAGTGGCCAAATGTGGGGGCAATTTGAACATCTAAATAAATAATGAAAATGAATGATAATGATGGAATAAATAGGAAGCCCTAAAATCCATAATGATAAGTACTTAAATACATTGAAATTGTGGTGAGGAAGAAGATATTTCACAATCTCAAAGTTAATCATGAAGAGAAAAGAATCTGTTTACTTTGGGGGAAGGCTGGCAGTTAGCATCTTAATCAAGTAATCAGTATCGCCAATAATGGAACAAATGGAACTCGTGTCTCCTGATTAGATGTAAGACTCATAATTTCTGGACCAAGAACATAATATGAATCTGTGGGATCAGTTTGTTAGACAAGCTTAAGTTGGTTGTCTTGTAACCTTCAAAAGTGTGAAGGCCATGAAAAACAAGGAAAGATAGAGGAACAGTTTCAGACTAAAGGAAACTAGAGAGACAAGACAATGATAGTGACATTATTGTATGTCTGATATTTTTGCCATAAAGGATATTATTTCCCTTGGAAGCATCTTCCACTCCCTTATCCTCTCATTTTCCTGCATTTAATTTCATGATTTTGATAGTTACATATTTATAGGAGCCTTTTTACAGAAAGTACACATTAAAGCATTTGGGGAGGAGAAAAAAGCAAATACAAGGTATGAGAAATGAAGCAAGTACCTTGCAGAAAGATGCCTTACTGGAGAATTTGCTAATAGAGGAAGCAGAGAAATGGGGGCTAGATTGGGGTACAAGAGAAAGGTCTCTAAATGTTGACAAATGCCCCTTGATGGAGAGGAATCAAGACCGTTCTGGGCAGAGAACTTTGTCATAACTGATTATTTGTAAATAGCAAAGGCTGTGTAGACTGATTTTGTGTGTTTGTCTTCAAGAATAGCAACATCTACTTATATATAAACACTTTCTCTTTAAATCTCTATTGCTCAGAAATACTTGTTATCTACTGACTTAAATCAGAGGCAAAATCGCTTGGACCTGGACTTTAAACCTCCGAAACTGTGAGCTAAATAAACTTCTCTTTACGGTGGCTGATATCTCATATTTCATGATAGTAACACAAAGCTGACTACCACAAAGTCCTTTTGGGAGATCAAGTTGAATAGTGCTTGGAATCCAGATATCTTGTCATGTAGGACTCTAAGTAAAAGGTGTATGAAAAACAGTACTACCCAAGAGTTGTGGAGCAATTGGATGATAGTGTACAGAAATAAGTGGTCATCTCTCCATCCAGGAAGTAGAGAAAGTAGACTGGTGGGGTCCCACAGTCCCCTTGAGGGCATGCTACCAGTGACCTAAGGATCTAAAGATTCCACCACCTCCTAGTGACACTGCCATAAGGACCAAGCCTTGTCATGAACATTTGAGGGTCACTCAGGTTATACTCAAACCATAGAAGACTTCTTTCTGGAATCAATCAATCAGTCAGTCAATCCATCTATCCTCTTCTCTCTCTCTCTCTCTCTCTCTCTCTCTTTCTCTCTCTTTTTGGAGGGATTACTGGGGATTGAATGAAGGATACTCTTTTGTCATTGAGTACTCTTTATTTTTATTTTGAGATAGGCCTCACTAAGTTGCTTTCTATCTGAAACTTTCATTGGGTCAGCACACCAGATCAGACATTACTATTACCAAGGATTGCTTTAATTGCATCTGAGCTTAGGCACAGTATGGATCAATGTCTCTAAATCTAATTGTACATCAAAAACTGGGCACCTAATCCCAAGTGATTCATTTAGTTGTTCTGGGATGAGGCTCAGGATTTATTACTTTTAAAGCTCCCTAGTACTTCTTATCTAATAGTGTTTGAGACTCTTTTGACAGTATAAACTATTGATTCTCAAATACTGGTCCCACAGAGTTGTTACACCAGTATTGTATACATTGAGAAAAATAAATGCTTACATGGCAAATAATTTTTTACTAGTATATTTGTAGTACATAATGATGATCTCAGCACTTAGGAAATGAAGCAGGAGGATCATTGTGAATTTAAGACCAACCTGGGCTTTACACAGTGTTCAAAAGCAGGTTGGAATGCATGGTTGAGACCCTGTTTCCCAAAAAAACAAACCAAAGTTTGTAACTGTTCTAAATCTTTTATCTTCTCACCTCCCAACCAACCAAGCCAGTTCTTCAGTTTATGATTTTAATGAACCTTGAAACAGCTTACCAAAGAGAAATGAGTAAACCTTTAGTGTGGTAGCCACTTGAAGTATTTACATAGCAGCAGCAGACTGATTCTGAATCTTTGACACTGACAATGCTCCTCTTGTTTTGCTGTATCAAGTAGAAACACTTCCAACTTTGTAACCCTCACAAGTTACTTTAACTTCTGAAAATCCATTCCTTTATCTGAAAAAGGAGAGTACCACCAGGGTTCTTGGTTAAGGTTAAATGACTTAATGCATATGATGTTTCTCCATACACTACATGCAAATGTACTATCCTTCGGATGTCTTTAGACTCTCTTACTGATGACTGTTACAGGCCTTACAAGATGAGTCTCTCAAGGTCTTTTAATTCAAACCCCCCCCCCTTTTTTTTTTTTTTTGTCTTTTTGAGACAGAGTCTAACTGTGCAATTCAGGCTGGCCTTGAACTCACTTTGTAGCCCAGGCAGGTTTTGAATTTGGAAAGATCCTTTTGCCTCAGCTTCCCGAGTGCTGGGATTATAGGCATGAACCACCACACCTGCCTCTAAAACCTTCTGTTTTAAAGAAGCAGCTCATTAAATCTCTGAGCGACTTTTTGCCTAATAAAGTTTTGAATTGTATGTCAAATCTTTTAATTAATGTAGGAGCAAATAATAGTTCAGGTAGAATGGTAAAAACAATTCATAATCCTGATTGTTTTCTCTGATTCATGATGTGATTAGTCTTTCTTGTGGTATCACAGAAATCATCTTGCAAGTCCTAAGGAAAAAACACATAAGGGATAAGCAGTTGAAACCTATCCCTTAGGCTGGAATGCAGCTTATGGTGGCTTGGTGGTGCCTCCCTAGCATGTGATAGGCCTTGGATTTGATCCCTAGCACCGCAAAACAAAAAATGAAAAAACAATGCAGAAAAAATTTACCTTCTTTTGTTATAGGTATTCCTTTATAATCAAATAAGCTGAGTGTTTCTATATGTAGAACAAACTTTTAAATTTCTTTATAAGCATTTAGATAGGCCTCAATTGTTCATGTATGTGTTTTTGTTTGTGCTAGAAGTTTGTTTTTTTTTTTTTTTGTCTTTTTTTCAATTTTTATCGGTACCAGGGATCAAACTCACGACTGCCTGCTTGCAAGGTAGGTGCTTATGCCGCTGAGCTAAATCCCCAGCCCCTGTGCTAGAAGTTTTAGGAACCATTTGCTGGATTCCATTGGAATGGTTTAATAAATGTAACTTGAAGCCTAGTCTTATTATTTTTGTCTTATTTTCACTTCTCTTTCTTGATGGTGGTGTTGAGACAGCATATTGCTGTTGCCCAGGCTGACCAAGAATTCGAGATCGTTCCTTACCCTCCTAGAGTGCTGGGATTCAGGTGTGCACCACTACTTGTGGCTTTGTTGTTATTTCTTCTTAGTTGTTAAACCCTCCTTCCACGTATGTACTTGTCTCCTAATGTACCCTTTATTTGTTATTCTGAACATAATTTACATTAGCAAACAAACCATTCTTTCTCCATCGATAGCCATTTTGCTATAGATACTAAAGATCTAGCTAAGAATTCCAAGAGTTTCCCTTAAATTTACTTCGTAGATACAATACTTATATGTGCTTCTTCATGCACAGTATTACTCTGGTGCTGTATTAGGAGTTTAAAAGAGTTGTTCTCTAAAACCCTGAAATTTTAGCTGGGAGCAGTGGTACGTGCTTGCAGTTTCAGCAGGATTCCTGTGAGCTCAAGGCCAGCTTGAATGACAGTGAGACAATGTCTCTGAAACAAAATAAAATTTTAAAAAACCATTGACATTATGTGTTCACCTAAAGCAGTATGCATAATAATAGTATATTGAAATGAAGGCTAGAAGCAATTATCCTGTCAGATTACAGGATGTTTTTGAAGCTGAAAAAAAGAATTACAACATATAGAATCATATGTAGAAGATAAAATTAGCAATATAAATTCAAAGTGGTATTGTTTAGAATGCTTAGTTTGCATTAATATGTAAGACAATTCATTTATGTGATGCTTCCCACCAGTATTGCCATTACAGTAAGTCATATTAAAAAAGTGTAAAACAGCTAAATCATTTTTGCAGCAAAGAGATTTGATTTGATTTATATATATATATATATATATATATATATATATATTTTTTTTTTTTTTTTTTTTTTTTTGTCTTTTTGAGGCAGGGTCTCACTATCAGGCTGGCCTTGAGCTCACTTTGTAGCTTAGGTTGGTCTTGAATTTGCAACGATTCTCCAGCCTCAGCCTCCTGAGTGCTGGGATTATAGGCGTGAGTCATCATGCCTGTCTAATATATTTTTGTCATGTAAAATTTACTTTAATTCATTATTCATATTTCTTAATTCTAAATGTTAAGCTTTTCCAATACTACTTATAAAAAAATAAGCCATAAAATTCTGAGTCAGCTCTGCTTGTTTCAAAAACGTAATAAAGCATATGTAGATAGAAGTAAATTATCTCAACATTTAACTATAATTATGTGGTAAGAATAGTATGAGGTCATTCTTTGAATTTATTCCCATGAAATATACTAACAACTTAGTATCCTTTCAGATTAGATTAGACTCAGGAAGCCCGTTTGCTTTCTAGATAATAAGTACAGTGTAAAAATATTTACTTAACTAAATGAACTGATTTGAAGCAGCAAAACAGGAAAAACTAATTAAGACTTCTGAAGCTTTAATTTGGCTCTATTACTTAGCTCAGTTACCTTGGGCAAATAGTTTAATCTCTAGGCTCCAGTTTCCACATCTGTAAATAAGCTGATCTTTGAAGTTTTTCCTAGATACAAAGGCCTCTGATTAGATTTCATACATCTTTTACACTTACAAAATTGATGAAGAGTCTCAAAAGGGAAAAGCAGACTAAAAAAGGAAGAGTAAATCCACTGGGCAAGAAAGCTAAGAAATCAGAGGGACTATGCAAGGGGGATGCATGGTACTGTTCTAGAGAATTTTCATGTTAAAAATACGGAAACATACACAAAGGCTAGTTCTGCTCTTCATTCTCCTTTTTCAAAATTATGTTCTCTGGTATCAGCTTCAGAGGGATGATAACAGCTTTCCTTTATTATCTAAGGTTTCAGTTACCTGTGGTCTAAAAATACTAAATGAGAAATTTTAGAAATCGTTCACAAATTTCAAGTTATGTGCCTGCTGAGTGTGAAGTCTTGTTGGTGAGTTACCCATTCACTGGCCAGCCTTTCCCTATTGTATACGCTGCCTACCCACTGTATGCTTGATGGCCATTTTGATTATTAAGTTGACTATTTCTGTAGTTTCACGCTTCTGAGTAGAACATAAGAGTAGTGATGCTGGCATTTCAAATATGCCAAAGAGAAGCTGAAAGTACTTTATTTAAGAAAAAAAGTGAACATTCTCAGTTTAAGAAGGAAAGAAAAAAAAAAACCATCTTTTGAGATTGCTGAGCTCTGTAGTGCTGTAAGATATTTTGTTTGTGCAGGGTGAGAGAAAAAGCAAGATTATAGTCACAAAATGTTTAATGCAATATATTGTAATTGTTCTATTTTGTTATTGCTTTAAATCTTGTGTCTATAAGTTAAAGTATGATGTATACATACACATATACAGAGAACAACCACAAGTGGAAAAAATACTTCTACACACTTTAGGAAAAGAAAAGGTGGTATAAATATTTTAATACTAAATTTATTGAGACATCATGAGATTACCACAAATTATCTTTGGTCTCTACAATTACAAGAGGTGCTCAAAGTGGTGACCATTAGCTTCCAGACATTTATTAGTGTAACAAACTGCTGCTTGGTAGCCTTGGTCATTGAGATTGAAGCACATGCATTTTCAATATTTGCTTTTAGGGCCAGTGGGTTTTCTGTGATAAACAACATCCTCTAGGGTCCCCTATACAAGGATAACACCCATCTATTTTGAAAAAAAGTCATACTATTTTTCTTTTCCTGAACTGTGTATACATTTTTTTTGGCAGACTCTGTGTGTGTGTGAAACAGTATACATAGGGTTTGACACTGTTTATTGTTTTAGGCATCTACTGGGGGTCTTACAATAAAAAGAGATTGCTGTACTGTGTTGCTAATTTGTGTAACTGTAAAGAAGGTGGTATCAAGGATGACATAAAAGCAGATGACTAAGAACATCTTGAGCAAGGGCTAAAGAGTATAACATATAGAAAACTAGATTTACAGTAGTTCATCATATAGTCCTGGCTTTCCCTATAACTGACTCCTCAAGAATCGCACAGAGCTGAATAATAAGATAATATGAAACAGAAAGGAAAGTTGGTTATAAATAACTGCAAAATGAGAGGGCCAGGTGAGAACATGGATCATCTAGGTAGATGTGCAGTATTGTTGGAAGTTACAAAATCAGATAAAGATATAGGTAGCACACACATTTCACACCAAGATACATTCTGATAATAGCTAAGATCATTTTGGACCAAATTAATTGGTAAATGTACAGGGATTCTACAGAAAAGTTAGTTTGTAATTTCATTTTTTTGGTAAATACAACACTTATGTGTTGAGTATGCTAGAAGACTTAAAACTCATATATTGTACGAGGTTAAAATACACAAATCTGACCAAAAATTTTGCTTGAGTTTGCCACTTTGTAATGTATTTTATTTATGTATAAATGTATTTTATATTTTAGTTTCATAGACTTGTTTAAAAAGTTATTGAGAATTTTGAAAACTTAAAAACTCTAACATTAAACTTAATAATTTAATGTCAAATGAAGTGCCAAAATAAATACTGGTATTTGTTCATCTTAGTATTAAATGAAATAAATACTTTTGTATGCATTTATTATATATACTCTGGCATGTTGGCATATTTACAGTGTTATAGATTAGATTTAGAATGTCCTCTAAAGGCTCCGTATTGAAGTCTCTGCCCCCAGCTGTTGGCACTGTAGGTGGTAGTGGAAACTTTAGAAGCTGGGGCCTAGCTGGAGGGGACGATTTATTGGGAGGATGACTTCGAAGGGTATATTTTGTTCCAGAACCCATCCTGCCCCCCTTTCCTGGCTGGTGGAAGGTGAGCTGCTTCTACCACAATGTTTCTGCTTCACTATAGCCCTAAGACCAGTGGAGCCATGATCATGAACTGAAGCCACTGAAACTGTGAGCCCAAAATAAATATTTTTTATATTGATTTTCTCTGATATTTTGTCGAGACAAAATAGACAAATGCAATAAATAAATAAAAATATGTAATTGCATGGAATTAACTCTGTTTTAGATTTCAATATTTAGAGAACAGTGACCATTAGTGAATTTACTTATTTTAGATGTGAACAAGATATGTTTAAAATTTTTGTTATTTTCTGAAAATAATTTATACCAAACCTTGTATGTTATTTGTTCTCTAGAGATTTGTAGCCTTTTTTTTTTTTTTTTTTTTTTTTTAAAGAACCTGGCCTAAAAGCACACACTTATAATCAGTACTCTAGAAGGAAGAGGCAGCAGAGGATGTCAAGTTCAGCTCCATTCTGGTAACTTAGTGATTTAATGAGACACTGTCTCAAAAAAGTGATACAGCTGGGTATGGTAGTACAGGCCTGTAATCCCAGGGCTTGGGAGACTAAGGCAGGAGGATTGCTGCAAGTTCAAGGCCAGCTAAGGCTGTTCAAGGCTACCTAATGAGTTTAAGGCCAGCCTGAATTACACGGTGAGACACTGTCTCAAAAAAACTGAAAATAAATGAATAAATAAATAAAGTATGAGGAGATGGGTATGTAGCTCAGTGCAAAGACCCTGGGTTCAGTACTCATTACCAAAAAGAAACTTTCAAGTCTGGCTTATCTACAAACTTCATCACTTTTTTTCTTTCTATACATAGTGATTTTTAAAAACTAAAAACTAAAATTTTAAAAACTAAATAAACTAAATCACTAAATTAGTTATTTTTAAAAACTAAATTATATATATATATATATATATATATTTTTTTTTTTTGTCTTAACAGGTGTCTACTGTTTTAAAAGTTGTTACATTGAACAGGGAAGATTATTTGCTAACAGAAAGAAGAGGTCATGTTGTACATTCTAGAGCGTTTTATCATTAGTTAGTAGTCCATTGTTTTTAGTAGAATTGTAAAACACATAGGATTTTTGTATTCTTTGTATTGTAACCTTTTGGTTAGTAAGGATAGAATTTAGAAAATAATCTACTTTCTACTCTGTTATTTTTTGTCAATGAGATGTATAGGCTTAGCTGTATTTCATCTGGGTTCATTTTAAAATTAGTTTTGAAAACTTCTGTATTTCTGTCTTTATATAGTTCTTCCCTCCTGATTGCTTTCTCTCTAGCTTTTAGGCATCCATATCCTACCTGTCCTTTAAGATGGAGTCGAAAATGTTTCCCATAGCTAACATTACATTGATTGGTAAAAGAATGTGTTTAAGGTTTTTCCCTTAAAGAATAAGAGTAAGAAAGACAAGGATACCCACTTTTATCACTTGTATTTGACATAATGTTGGGAGTTACAGAGCAATTTTGGCCAAGAAAACAAAAACAAAAGCAGGTACTCTTCAAACAGGAAGAAGTTGTTACTTGTTACACACATCATGATCTTATATGTAGGAAACTGTCAAGACTTCTTAAAGAACTTTTAAAATAAGTAAACAGCATGCTTGGAGAGTAAAAAAAACCCAGTGCACAAAAATCAGTTGCATTTCTGTACACTAGGGAATTTAGAAGGGAAAGTAAGAAAACATGTGTTTATAATGGAATAAAAATATCTTGGGCTAAACTTAACCAAAGAGGCCAAACACTTGTACACTGAAAACTTCAAAAGACTGCTGAAGTAAGTTAAATAAATTTGAATACATTCATGTTCATGGGTTAGAAGACTTAAGAGGTTAATAATATCAAAAGTGATTTACATATTTGGTGTAATTGCCAGCGGAATCTCAATTATGTTTTTTGCAGAAATAGAAAATCCTAAAATTATGTGGAAGATCCTGAATAGACAAACAAATCTTGTATAATAAAGATAAAATTGAAGAGTTCACACTTCATGATTTCAAAACCTGAGTGTGGTGTTGGCATAGAGACAGAAATATAGACAGTGGCGTAAGGTAACTGTGTGTGTGTATGTGTGTGTTTGTGTATGATAAAATGATTTTTGACAAGTGTGCCAAGATCATTCAGTGGGAGAAAAGGATAGACTATTAGCAGTTGGGACTGGATCTCTACATGCCATAGGTTGAAATTAGACTTTTACCTTAAAATCATATGCAGGCTTGGCATGGTGGCATATGCCTGTAATCCCAACATTCAGGAGGCTGAGACAGGAGGACTGTTGCAAGTTCAAGGCCAGCCTGAGCTACAAAAATGAGCTCAAGGCCAGCCTGACATGTATAATGAGTCCCTGTCTCAAAAAGGCAAACAAAACAAATAAAAAGTACTCAGAAATTTACTGAAAATGAATAGTGAATGAAAGACCTAAATATTAGAATGAAAATTTTAAAAGCTTTAAAAAGAAAACATAAGGGAAGATTTTTATGATGATTGATTTAATACTTCTTTTAATATGACACCAGAAACAGATGGCAAAAAATGAAATAAATTGGGTTGTATTAAAATTAAAAAGTTTGGTACATCACGAATACTGTCAACACAATCCACAGAGTAGGAGAATATATTTGCTATTCATATGCTTGATCTCAATATCCAGAATACATACAAACTAAAAACAATAAACTTAGAATATCTTAGTTCGTGTAAAAGATGGACAGACTACTTAGCTAGTACCTCAATCTGTACAGGTGGCCAGTAGGCACATGAAAATATGTTCAGTATCAGAAACATCTTGAGGTACCACTTAACATGACTGTTAGCAAAACAATAGAAGATAAAAAATGTTAAGGATGTGTACAAATGGAACCCTTGTTCACTGTTGACAGGAGTATAAAATTGTACAGCTATTGTGAAAAACTGTGGTGTTTCCTTAAAAAATTAAGTAGAGAATTATCATGTGAATACTGCTTTTCCATTTTAAAATAAGGTCTTAAAGAGTTATACATTGCATGTTCTCAGGTGTAACAGCATCAACCATGACAGCTGAGAATGAGTTTCTTGAATTACTGTATGGGAGTAGGGATGGAAAAGGTGTTTTGCAATTACTGCTGTTGACAGTGGAGATGACTATGGGAGTGAGTTGCTGAGAGAGAATGGAAGTAAAGGTCTTAGAAGGTTAAGTGTCATTAACAATTGTGGTAGGGATTATTTGAATAAAGTTTGAAGTCACTATAAGCTTAATTTAAAATTTAGTTAAAATATTAAATTAAAAAAATAGGTGAGTTTCCCCAACACACAACATTTAATCTTTTAAAAAATTGAGAAAATCAAGGAAGTTGATTAAGTTGATTTAAAAAAAGAATTGTGCAATACTTTTCAATTTACTTTAGTGTACATGTAGCTGAGTGACGGTGAATTACAATTGATTTCTTAACTTCTTGAGACTTAAACAAAAAGAAATTTTTTGTAGTCCATTTGAGTTAATGAGCAAAAAAAGTCAGTTGTGTTAGATCTTTAAAAATATTTTTGGTAGTAGTTTGGTATTCAGAAGGTTTGGAGAAACTGGCAGAAAATCAGAGCCATAGAGCGAGCTGAAAGTAGGACAGCAAGCCCCTTATTCTGCCTTTTAGTGAAGGAAGTCTTCTTTAAATGGTGGTGTCTTTTGGTGCTTTACCAAAAGTACTTTCTGGGAACTTCATTTGGATGCAGGGCTGTATCAGAGTAATTAGAAGAATTGAATGATAGTGATTTCTAAAAAAAGTAACATTTTCTGATACATAGTTGTTAGAAATTGTTATATTGGAGACAATACAGATAAAAGTAAGATGATTGTTTAATATTGTTAGCATACATTACTGTATGATAGAATACTAGAGTAACATACCATTCATTTGAATTATGCTCCATAGTGTGACCATTTAAGTTGGCACTGATGCCACCTTTTTTTTTTTTTTTTTTGTCTTTTTCCTTTTTATCGGTACCGGGGATCGAACTCACAACTGCCTGCTTGCAAGGCAGGCGCTTCTGCTGCTGAGCTAAATCCCCAGCCCAATGTCACCTTTAATTTAGAATATTTTCCTTGTATCTCCAAGTAAATAAAGTAAAATAACTTTCAGTATTTTTCAAGAACTAAAAAGGAATGCTTGGGGCTGGGAATGTAGCTTGGTGGTAGAGTGCTTGTGCTCACACTTTAGGAATCCCTGAGAAAACAAAATAGGAAGTTTCTCAAATACGAGATACTAAGTTTTAATTTAGGTCATATCTTTGAATAGTTTAATTTCTGTAAGCTGTGGTAAAGAAAGTGAGAATAAAGTGAAGTTAGATGCTATTAGTAATCTGGAATTACAGCATTGCTAAAGGTAGAATAGGAAAGTAATGATAAATTGACTGTGTTGATGATTTAAAAGGCTTTATTTCGAGTAAATTTTAAAGAATAACTGCTTATTTTTACTCTTAGTTTGTCTTTGTCCTTTCCTTAACTTTTACACAGCTCAAAAGTATTTTTAGGCTTAAAGTGGGGAATTGTGTGATCTCAGGCATGAAATTAAAAGACAGGAGGTTATTCCCTTTGAAGATCTAAGACTCATGACGTTGATTGTTTTATTTTAAGGATTTAGGACTTTATACTGTGGTTATCAAAATAATCTCCTCCTTTTCAGCTCTTTTCTCATGCGTCTTGTTTTGTTCTTAAGTGGAATGACAACTAAAAAAAGTCTGAATGACCTCTTACTAGGATTGTTTTAGATAAGATTTAAGCATCAAATGTGTGCTTAAATTGGGAATTTTCTGACTTCAAGATCTTGAAATTGTTTCCTGTGACTAACATGCTTTTCAACCTTGTACTTTTCCTTTTGTCAGAAAAGCACCTTGTTATTCATGGTGTTTATACGTTTTGGCAGGTATAAAACTGACATTGACTTTAAGAGATAATACAGCCACATTTCATTTTGGTTATCAGCCAGCTATGGGAAAAATCACTTAAATATTGTGTTTCCATATTCACTACAATGAAAAATTTGGGACCACTGCTTACTAATAAAATTAATCACTAAATTTAACCCAATGATGATGCATTATAAAAAGAAAAAAAGCTTGGAATGAAGTACTGTACAAATTTCTTTATTTCAGAAACTATATTCACATTTGTAAAATGCTCTTGCAGTAAAGCTTTGTATGTGATGTCTAGTAGCATATGTAAAAAAACACAACAAAATAGATTTCAAAGCACAATACTAATAGAATTAAGTCAGCTATTAAGACCTTTTATGTGCCAGGTTTTTAGATTACATTCTTTTATCTCTTTATTGATTTTAACATGTATCTGTCTATCTGGAAAAAATCTTTATATTAGTACACTTTAGATATACATAAGTGGTAACATTCATCATAGGGAATTTATACTTGTATATGTATTTATTTATTTATTTATTTGAGACAGGGTCTCACTCTGCAGTTCAGCCTGGCCTTGAACTCACTATATAGTCCAGGCTAATTTTGAACTCACAGCCATCCTCATGAGTGCGGGAATTACAGGCGTGTGCCACCATACCTGGTGACATTTATGGTTTTTGAATCCCATAAATACGTTAAATCATTATGAAATATGAAGTTATATATTTCATTGAAGTTATATATTTCATTGAAACTGGTAAATAGCAATAAAATTTTTTTTTTAGTTTTGAGAGACCGAGTCTCACTATGTAGTTCAGGTTGGCCTTGAACTCAGTATGTAGCCCAGGATGGCCACAAACTCACAACGATTCTCCAACTCAGGATGTAACGTGGGCTGGCCACAAACTCACAGTGATTCTCCTGCCTCAGCCTTCCAAGTGCTAGGATTACAGGTACTCAACAATATTCGTGGTTTCAGAGTAGTAAGACCAACTTTATGATTGATATTTCTTTGCTTTTTTGAAATTGATTTGGGGTTCTGCTTAAAGGTTAAATTAAGTAAAATCACACAATTTAATTTGAGCATTCACTATTTTAATTTTCTTTCTTTCTTTTTCTTTTTTTTTTGTACCAGGGATCGAACTCATGACCTCTCACTTGCCAGGCAGGTGCTCACACTGCTGAGCTAAATCCCTGGCTCCTACTATTTTAATTTTCAATTGCAAATGTTGCTTAGATCTATATTTACTTTGCTTTTTTGTTACTTTTATGACTGTTGCTTACTTGCTCTTTCAAAATTTAAATTATTCAACTTACAATGTTTAGAGTTTGATTAATGTGTCTAGTTAAAAACCCAGATGTATTATTCAGTGAGTTAAATGACATCTTAAAGAATACTTTTTGTATTTTAAGTGTAAATACTAGTGTATCATGAATATAAACTCTTACTTGCAATTTGTAGATCTACTGTTTGAGGCAAAAAGAAACTTTTCAATATCATGATATGGTTTATGCATTTAAACTTTTCTGATTTAAAAGTTGTCTTACAGATGCTCTTTCCTTTTAGTTTGATGTCTTTCACTCTCCTCATTTCATGGTTGACAACGTAGTGACCTTGTTTGACTTGTAAAAACTTGTATGGTTTACTTTTATGCTGTCTTTTGTAACTGATACCAATGTTTAAAAAACTTCAGGTATATATACTCAAACTAGTTATCATGCGTCTGTAGCATTCTCGACTTACATAAATTGTCCAGTGATAGTTTTGAATATTTTAAATCAACATTAACAGCATCCATAGAAACAATTTTTATTTAAAAATAAATTTAAAACTTTAAAGTTTTAATATCTTAAAGTAAAATTAAAAATAAATTCAAAACCTTAAAAAGAATTACATTCAAAGAAATTTTATAGCTTTGTTACTTAACCTTTAATAACTGAAAAGTGGGGCTGGGGATTTAGCTCAGTGGTGTAAGTGCCTGCCTCGCAAACATGCAGTCATGAGTTCGATCCCGGGTACCAATTAAAAAACAAAAAACACCTGAAAAGTGAAATTTAGCAATATTTTCTAAAAATTCTGATTATTTGAATTTTCATACATTTTAAAAAATGGTAATGAGCAACAATCTTAAAATGCCTTTTGGAATATTAAACATAGATATAATTTAG
Source organism: Cavia porcellus (assembly GCF_034190915.1). NCBI lineage: Eukaryota > Metazoa > Chordata > Mammalia > Rodentia > Caviidae > Cavia > Cavia porcellus. Next base: position 115,136,116 of record NW_026947484.1, read on the forward strand.
GCCAGTGTTTATCCAGTGGAATTATAACACAACTTTTGAGTATTGGAGAAAATATCAATGATAAATTTTAAAAACTATCTGAAGTTGTAGATGCTAAATCCTTGAGGAGACTGTGTAAATTTGAAGCAATATATTATTTGTTTAATTTGGGAGCTCATGAATAGAAAAGTGAAATTTTTGTGGAAGTACCCAAGATTGGAGATAGAATAACATTGAGAAGAAAAAAAAAAAAAAAAAAAAACACAGTAAGCCTATGTCAGTAGGATAGGTATGACTTGATACAAAGTAAATAAAAGATATAGTGTATTATTTAAAGAAGGAAGTGTCATAAAAGAACATAAAAGATGATCCCCTGAGGTAAGAGGAGAGCCTAGAACTTCTATTTATATATTATTTTAAAAAAATTAGCAAAGCACTTTAAAACTTCCATTTAAAATTGAAAGTGACCCTGATATTTTAGATTTTTCTGTGAAGAAACCATGGATTAACTATAATGCACATTATGTTGTTAGTACAGGCAAACAGTGAGAACTAGCCAGGTTTATAGTTTTTATTTTAATATGGTTGAGGAATATTTTGATTCTCCTGCCTCAGCCTTCCTCCCAGGTGCTGGGATTACAAGTATGTGTCACCACACCAAGCTAAGGAGTCACCACACCAGGAGTCACCACACTCCTTTTTTACAGATTACAATGGCGGTGTTACTTATGGACCAGAAGGGGTGACCTCCCCTCTGAAATTATTTGGGTTATTTGAAATATAGCCACTTATCTGTTGCTGTTAGTTATAAAACCTACTGTATATTTTGTGCCTTATGATAATGAAAATAATATGATTATATTATCTTGCCATCATAATTAACAACTAACAGTTTGAAAAGTATTCAGACCCATGACTTCTACAGTTTTGATTTTACAGTCATGTGATAACCAATCAAGATGATCCCAGCTTTTCACTAAATTTGATAATTGTTTACAAGTCCTTTTTGAAAGTTATGATAAAATATAGATTGCATAAAGTACCATTTTAAGTGTATGATTTGGTCATACTACATCCAAATTGATGTGCCACCAGCACGACCATTTATCTTGTACTACTTTTATCTTTCCAGATTGAAACTGTATGCATGAAACAGTTCCTTACACTCTTCTTCAACCCCATAACCACTATTCTACTTTTTGTCTGTATGAATTTGTTTTAGGTACCTCACATAAGAGGAATCATACAGTATTAAACCTTTTGTGACTGGCTTATTTTTACTTAGCAAAATGTCCTTAAGGTTTATCTGTTGTTTGTTTTGTTTTTCTTTTTGTTTTTATAGCATGTGTCAGAGTTTCCTTCCTTTTTAAAGCTGAATAATACTCCATTGTGTGTATAAACCACATTTTGTTTACCCATTCTTCTGTTCATGGACAAGTGTGTTGCTTCTGCCTTTTGGCTGTCTGTGATTCATACTGCTGTAACAGGGATATTTGGAAACCTCTTGATATTTCAGATTGAATGCTGAAAGATAGCAGTGTGTTAAAACCAAGAGATCTCTAAAAGAAAAGGGCTTACTGAGCCAGAAAAAGGACAAGTTTCTACATTTGTACAGCAGCAATATGAGATGGCTGTTGGGAAAATGTCTGCTGACCTTATAGCTGAGAGTATTTTTTTATAAAGCACATTTAGTGGAAGAAAGTGTAAATTGTTTACATTGATTGAGCACAAACTGTAGGAGGGGCAAGATAAAATGGGCAGAAAGCTTTGGGATAGGAGGGAAGTCTATAAGGAGAAAAAAATGATTGCTTCTGGTTTGGTTAGGATTAGTAGTCTGGAAAATTTATATATTATGTGACATTTAGTATGAGTGACTCCATTTTGGTATTGTCTGATGTTTCGGAGCTTAGTGCCAAGGGGCCTCCCACAGTTTTTTTTTTTTTGGTACTAGGAATTGAACTCATGACCTTGCATTTGTGAGGCAAGTGCTGTGCTGTTGAACTGTATCCCACAGTTTTTATTTTACAGTTAAGTCAAGAGTTTAGAAATAGCAAATCGTACTTGATTCATTGTGCTCATTAAAAACACTGTTACAGTGGAGACTGGCGGCACTCACTTATAATCCAAGCACTCTGGGAGACTCAGGCAGGAAGATTACAAATTAGAGCTCAGCCTAGGCAACTTCTTGCAACCCTGTCTCAAAAAACAGGCTAGGAATATATTTATTGTGCAAATACTGAGTTCAAATATTAACTCAAGCTGAGCGTGGTTGTACATGCCTGTATTCTTATCAGATCTCTGGAGGCTGAGGCAGGAGGATCACAGATTCTGGGCTATAGCGCAGGTTACAGGCTGACCTGGACTACAGTGTAAGTCCTTAGTTTAAAAAAAAAAAAGGAAGAAAGAAAGAAAGTCGTATCTCAGAGGTTTTTACTTTTTAAGTAGTAAAGAACAAACAAAACCCCAAGCTATTAAAATTAACTTTTAAATTTCTGTTTTTGTGGATTTCAAAATTACATAATTTCATAATATTGTGTCATTTGAATTAGAAATAAATATACATATAGAAGTGTTTAGATTTTTTTGTTGAAAAGACTTATGGCTAAAAAAGTTTAGAGTCTTTCTAAAGTACTAAGAAGCACAATATAAAATTTAATGAAGAGGATACTGGGAAGAAAAATTCTGAAGTAGTGTGGAAACATGAAGAAATATTGTTTAAACTTTATTGTTCTTTTTGGAATTTTTTTGTTGAGAGCTCTTAGTTTGAAGAGAATTCCACTTTATGATGGTACATATTATGGGGACTAAGCTTACTGATTAGTACATTTTCTTGCTATATTCAAGTATAGGAAGCCAAATGGTAATCAGTGATAACTTGTAAGATAGCATGTGTTGAAATGATAATTTGTAAGAAGAGAGTAGTAATATCAAACTATGATAAACTGAGGAATTATATTTGCTATTAAGATAGATTTGGCATTTGTAGTAGACTTTTAAAATGATTTAGGATGGAAAAAGATAAAATGGAAGGGAGATTTTTTTTTTCTATTTGTAAATATCAATATGATTAAATCGTGAATGATTTAAAAAATAACTCAGAAATACAGAAAGGGATGATACTTAAATTAAATTTTTTTCTCAACATTGTTAGACTTTTGCTATATGAGAGGGAGAGACCACCAAATTATTAGTGAATTTAGAGACTGTTCTTGAAAGGAAATGATAATTTTTCTCTGGTAGCTGATAAAAGGGACTAGTTTTGAGGATTTTTTAAAAAAATGTTGAGACAGGGTTTCATTGTGTAGGTAGGCTGGCCTTGAGCTCACTATGTAGCCCAGGCTGCCCTCAGACTCATGGTGATTCTAGAATTACCGGTGTGCTTTACCGCACCTGGCCTGTTTTTGAGAATTTTAGAAGCGTTGCAGGACCATGATATGGGGAGCTCTGTTGTATGTTAACATTGTAGAACACTTTTAATGGCATCACCACAATCTTCTCAGGTGAATAATGAGATTCACTTTCAGATATTTGATAAACCTGCTCAAACTTCGGTAAATGACAGATCTCAGAATTTCAATCTAGGCATGTTTGATTTTGTTTAGCTAAACAGTTCATTAGATGCCTGAAATTGTGTCACGCATGGAGTTCTAAGCATTGGGAGTTCAGAGGTAAATAATATATTTTTCACCTCTTGCTGATAGTATAGTACTATAATTTTAGGAAGCCTTGGGAACTTAGAAAAAGATCATTCATTTCAGTTTGAGAGTTTAGAATCATTTTTTGGAGGATTCCATTCCCAAACTAAATTTCAAAAGAGGAGTAAGAGTGAATTGCAAAAAAAGACGGCCAGGGCAGTGTTGAAACCGGGAAGTCCTGTGAGTAAAGGCATCCAGGCATACAGTAGCATGCATGAAGTTAGCTTAGGGACCTATTTGTAGGTCTTGAAAGTTTAAGCAGTTGGGGACCAAAGTCTTTATTTTATACCTCGTTAGTTCTCTGTACAAATATCAGAAGCTGGTAAAAATATTTGTGGATAAAATTTCAGTCTGTTTCAACGCCACTTTACTTTCCTTTTCTAGGATCAGTTCGACAGTTTAGACAAACACACACAATGGGGAATTGACTTCTTGGAAAGATATGCCAAATTTGTCAAAGAGAGAATTGAAATTGAACAGAACTATGCGAAGCAATTGAGGTAAGTTAATATTTCAGATCATAGAAATTGCATGTTTATACAGTTTAATAGTAAATATAGAATTCTAGAAGTTAAATTCTGTATTTTTCATGAGATTTAACTTGCAAATTATAATTGATTTTAGTGATTGATTTCATCAAATCTTTGACTACTACTACAAAGAGTATTGGCTAGCTAGATGGCGAGTAACTTTCCTTGCAGAAAGATACTTTAAAAATCAGAAAATTGGGGAACAAAATGCCAAGTGAAAGATAATAGTTGGACATTACTCTGTTTTTCACTTCTATTTATTTCTCTTTTGTTTAATAGTTTCTCCAAACCATTGAACATTTCTCTAGAGTTTATAATGTTTTCAGCATTTCTAAGATTTGGAAATTATGTATGTGCTAAATTAAAATTGATAAAATTAATTGTAAGATTTTATTCAAATAGCAAAATCACCATTAGATTATATTTGACACGTAGTTTTGCTGGAACATCATAAAACTGTTGCTTGAAGTTTTAAGACTAGAAAATAAAGTTCCAGCTATAGGAATTAGGACCCTAAAATTACGAGTGACAAAGATTCTAGCCTAAACAGGTACACATGCCTATGAGGTCAAGGCGTGTTTTGATTGAGGAAGAAATCAGCTCTATCTCTTGGCTCTATTTTCCCTTGTTTCCTTTATGCTCAGTACCATCCTCTCTGCCACCTTACCTCTAGATCTCTTCCCTTTGTACCTCTACATCCTGAAGAATGATAATCTCTGTTATACCTTTGGGTAGGAGAGGCAGAGTAGAAGAGTGAGGTGATACAAGGAAGGACGTTCAAGTCTGTGTATCTTCTTTCTCCAGAATCCTAGCAAAGATCTCCATTTTTCATACTTACTTTTAAACAGATTACTGAAATGGTAATGGTGGATTAACTTCCAGTTAATGATAAAGAGTGACAACCCAAAGTAAATTTAAAATAGTAATTTTAGGGTGATATTTGAGAGTCACTTATGTGCAGTGTAGTCATTCTTTTTTTTTTTTTTTTGATACTGGGGTTGAACTCACGACCTTGAGCTTGCCAGGCAGGCGCTTATGCCACTGAGCTAACTCCCCAGCCAGTGTAGTCATTTTTGCAACCAATTTACTGGGTGTAGATAAGGAAAAGACAAATACAATGAATAGTTTACTTATAATTTTCTCTGATTTTGTATACTATTTTTAATAATATTTCCTGGAACAATGCCATTATACCAAAATCCTGATCCATTTGCCTCTGGTTTTCTTAAACAAGGTGCTTTCCATATGAAATACAACTAGGAATAGGGAATCTATGAATAATAATAATGATGATATTTCATGTCTAAAATTTACTGTCTGGGAATTTTACCCCTCCAGAATCTAAAACTATGAAGGACCTCTGAGAAAATAAATTAACAGTTACAAATTTACTTGCATGTTGTCAATAAAAAATTTCTCTCATGTAATTTTTAATTTAATCTTGATTTTAATAAATAAGGTTTTCTTATACTAGGTTTCCAATAGAAGTGAGCAGAAAGTATGCTATAGAGAGTCCAGTGAGGGCAGATAATGTAGAGACAATAAGGAAAAAGGTTAATAAATTTAAAAATATGAAATTTATTGTAGAAGTGAATAGTGCTCACTTCTGTGGATCTATAGCTATAAACCATTGTATTACAGCAGATTAAAAAAATAAATGTTGGTAGTAAGCCTGGATCCTCAAGAAAAAGAATAGGAAGTCTGGACATAAATGTCTCTCAGAAACATGTATATGCATTTAATCCTGCATTTTCTTTCTTTCTTTCTTTTTTTTTTTTTTTTTTTTTTTTGTCTTTTTCTTTTTATTGGTACTGGGGATCGAACTCACGACTGCCTGCTTGCAAGGCAGGTGCTTATGCCACTGAGCTAAACCTCCAGCCCCTAATCCTGCATTTTCATTACTGACTTCTTCTGATGAGAAACATGCACAAAGAGGTGTGCACCACAGTTAATTGAAGAGGGAGAAATTCGTAAAAGTACCTGTTAAAAGAATGATGAAAAATGCTGTGTAGGTAGTTTAAAAAAAAAAAAGTACCTCATATTTAAATTTAAACAGCTATTCAGTCCACCAGTATAAAAAGAACGTTACAGAGCTGATTGTATAGTAAGATTATGTATCCAATTCTGTATTAATTTGTATGCATTCTGAGACACTGTAGAAGGGTACAACCAAATAATACTTAATCTTGGCAGAATGGGAGAGGAAAGATAATGGAAGGAATTTTTACTTCAAGCCCTTTTGGACTGTTGAAGTATTTTTAATGATTCTGCATGCTTTTGTAAATTTAAAATACGTGGTCTTAAGCAGAAAAGATGGCAAATTCTAAATTAATTTATATGCTAGAGCTTTAGCAATCGGGAATATGTATCTGGGATAACTCTGGCCTTATGTTTCTTGCTGGCAGAAGGTTTTGCTAGAGTAATAGGTCTCATTGATTCAGATGGCAGACTGGTTTTTCTCTCTCTGTTCTGAGATTGGACCTCACTTCATTGAAGTTAGGGTAATTAGAACTCATGATTTTATGATATGAAAAATACAATTTTATAGTAAGAAAGCAGGTTCTTTTTTTTTTTTTTTTTGGTCTTTTAAGGAATGTTGCATATGTAAGGAATTTGGCATCTTTCCATCCTGACAACCGGCTTTCAGTGCAGTGATTATCAACCAAGTTAGGTCAGGATTATTGGACAATGTTGTGGTGTTTAAGTGAGGAAGAGTTGAGAGAAGCATGTTTGTTTTAAACCACCTAGTCCCTCTCTTCCCTCTGCACTGAGATTTCCTGCATTTGGAAGAAGTCCCGGTGAATGATTGGATTATCAGCTGCTGTTTATAGTGTGTTTTGTTTGAAAGGAAGAGGTTTACCTTTTTTATTTCCTTTTCTTTAATGGGAAAAAATCCTTTAATTCTTATTTTTCCTACTGCAGAATTTCATTTCACACCCAGGAGGAAAAATGTGCTGCATTAGTGAGGTACTTCCCTCTATATAATAATTATGTTTAGGATGTTAATTAAATATTTACGTTTTAAATATAGTCAAGTTAAAAATTTTCAATAAATTCTTGACATTTCAGATTGTTTTGTTCTTTCGTCTCATTTAGATTGTTTATTCTTTAGTTCTTGTGTTTTAATGGATTTGGTTTAATTTTAGTTAGACTTTGGTAGAGATTGAGTTTCGGAATCAATATAAGATGGGAATAATTAGAAAACAACATATCTGATTGTGTTTGGAGGCGTAGTTTATAGGCAGTTGATGGTGTTGATTTTTTTTTTTTTTTTTTGTCTTTTTCCTTTTTTATTGGTATCGGGGATCGAACTCACGACTGCCTGCTTGCAAGGCAGGTACTTATGCCACTGAGCTAAACCTCCAGCCCCGATGGTGTTGATTTTGATTGATGCTGAATGATGACTTGGGAATGATAGTGCAAACCTAACTACATTCCAAATGAAGATAGCCATAATTTCAGTGCCTTGCTGAAAAGTTCATAGCTTCTTTGCTGGGTCACATGTAGCATTGATGTTAGCATCTACCTCTGTTTTAATTCATATGCAACAGGAGGTATTGGTAACCACACACAGACTTCTTCCTGTTCAGGTAGATACCTAAGATGGTCATGAAGACCACAGTGGCAGCAGAGTGTAAGGACTTAAGATTAGTGATGACTTCTCTAAACTCTGAGCTGGAGAGCAGATTGCTGGGCAGAGATTCTTTAGAATGACCTCATAATATTTGACCCATGGGCTCAACAACTCAATAATAGTCCTGCTCCTGAATTAACCCAGTGTGCCTCTTAGATCTTGCCAGAGAAAAGAGACTTAGAGGTGACATTTAAAAGTAGGTAAGGAAATGAATCTGAATGAATCTATGCTTTTCCCTAGCAGTAGTGCATTTCTTCTGAAATTGAGTTCTCTGTATAGGAGTAAGTTAATGTTTGGAAAGGAGTGGAGAAGGGGAAACCTGGGCTCCCCTCATAAGGAATATGTTTGATGAGTAATGGCAAAGGAGCAGTTTACCCTGGAGGTACTTAAACACAGCAGAGAGTTGACCCCCTTCCCGGTGGATAACAAGGGATTGCCCAGCATCTTCATACTGAATAACATTCTCAGCCTGCCCTGCCCTGCCCTTTCCTTTCCCCCTCCCCGCTTTCCCCTGTCTCCTCTCCCCCTCCCCCTCTCTCCTCTCCCCTGTCTTTTCTTTCTTTTTCTTTTCTGTTTTTTGTGGTGGCAGAGTCTCACTGTGTTGCCCAGACTGATCTTGAACTTTCCTCTTGCTTCAGCTTCTCAGAGTGCTGGATTTTCAGGGGGCATTTCATTATGTCCATCTTAAACCTTTTAATTGGAGACTTTTCCTAACTTGAAGAGTTGCCATGCAGTAGAAATAGAGGTTCTTTTCTTGGTCACATGTGTATGTAGATTCTGTGACCATCCTGGAGGGTTATGGGGACATACAGAGGAGCATCTGTTTAGCGGCCCTCTTCTCCTGCCCTTTTCCTACAGGATGATGTTCCTTGAGGTTTTTTAGCTGTTGAATCTCTCTCTTTCAACTGCCATTGCTGATTCCTCCAAAAAGGCTCAAGTTTTTATTCTAAAATTTTTCTCAACTGTGACCTACTTTTAGTTACTTTCCTAACACCTAAAAATACCTAGAACAGATAACCTAAAACTCTTATTTATGTGTCTGTTGTCCACGTATTTCCTCATCTTCTATAATACAGTTTTTGCTAAAGTTTCACCTAAGTACTACCCACCAGATTTAGTCGGGAGTCTCCATAGTTTTTGATATGTTATTGCTAATTTCCATATTAAGTCTTCCTTTAGGGGCCGGTGATTGAACTCAGTGGCATAAGTGTCAGCCTGGCAAGAGCAAGGTCGTGAGTTCAATTCCTGGCACCAAAAAAAGAAGTCTTCCTTTAGATTTTAAAGTATACTGATTTCTCAGTGCCTATGCTTCTTCCTTAAATACTGACTTCCTTATATACTGACTCTTTCTCCTCTTTTTGCTCCTAAACATAGATGGTTCCTCAAAGCTTGTCCCTAGTCTGTGTCTTTGTTACTTTTTTCATTGCGGGGGCAAAATACCTGACACCCACAAGTAAAAGGAGACAAAGTTTATTTAGGTTTCATTCCATTGGTGTCTGACTCCAAGGCAGGGTGGCGTGGCAGAGGAGAACTAGTCCATGCCGTGGCAGGCGGGAAGCAGTGTGTACTCAAGGAAGAAAGGAGAATGTCTGTCTGTCTGACCTGACTGTGAGTCTATCTTTAGGTCATGCACACAGTGACCTACCTCTTCTTCCCAACATCACACCCAACTGTAAGTACTGTATCAGTGGACTGACTAGTCCAGTATCACACACACTCATGATCTAGTGTCACATACCCATTTACTTCCTAAAAGCCCCACATGTGACCCCCACAGATGAGGTGTGGGGTGGGGGACATCAGAATGTAAACTGTAACCAGGTACGGTGGTGTACACTGTAATCCCAGCACTAGGGAAGCTGAGGCAGGAATTAACTGAGACTGTGAGTTCAAGGTCATAGTGTGATCCTGTCTCAAAACAAGAGATGTAAGCCGTAACACCCTGCTTTTAATTCCATTCTTTCTCTCGGGAATCTAAACTTCAGATTTCCTATTACCAGCATGTGGATGATAGGTCATTGCTAATCTCTCTTGAACTCTAGACCTTTTTGAATAACAGTCTGCTAGCAGCTCTCCCTGCACTTCGTGTTAATACCAGTCAAACTCATGGATTTCTTCACCCTGATATGCAGAACTGATTTCATCCATTTATTTTACTACATTTTTTTTTTTTGTCTTTTTCCTTTTTTTATCGGTACCAGGGATCGAACTCACGACTGCCTGCTTGCAAAGCAGGTGCTTATGCCGCTGAGCTAAATCCCCAGCCCCCTATTTTACTACATTTTAACCCTTTATATAAATAACTGCAAATTCATACAGAATTCTCATTTGCAATCCTTGTCACATTCACTTTTCTGTTTCTGTTAATCTATAAGCTAGTATAAGACCTTGATACCTCGGTCTGTCTTCAGTTTAGAGTTAGGGTTAGGCCTTTTTATCTCTGACATTTCAACTTCCAGTTTCCCTGCACATTCCTAAAATTTAACTTAGAGGCTCTTGTCTAGCTAGGTCTTAGAATCTTCTGGGGTGTTTCTAAAACAAAACTCAATGTTTGCATTAATTAAGGATATTAGGATTCTGTGCATGGTATAATTTTTATTCTACTTATTTCCTTTTCTCATCCATCACACTTTTGCCCTTGGTCTACTTCCCTATTGCAAGCAGTCTATCTCCTTGTCCCCTTCTATCCATCCTTTATTACTCTCTTTGTTTGTACTTTGCCTTCCTCAATTGGGAGATACCATACCCTATTTAAGTTTGTGTGTCTGGTTTATTTCATTCAACATTATATTTCTTAGGTGCATCTATTTGCCTACAAATGTCTCCATTCTGTCATTCTTTGTAACAGACTAGTGTTCCATTGTATGTATATACACCACATTTTCTTTGAATATCTGTCGATGGATATATGGGTCATTTCCAAGATTTAGGTATTGAAGTTGTGCTGCTGTGACCATTGGTATGCATGTTTCCCTGTAGTAAAATGACTTACAGTCTTTGAGGGAGATGCCTGAGGTGAGGGCAGATTGCTGGATCATATAGAATTTCTTTTTTTTTTTTTTTTTTTTTTGTCTTTTTCATTTTTATTGGTACCGGGGATTGAACTCATGACCGCCTGATGGCAAGGCAGGTGCTTATGCCACTGAGCTAAATCCCCAGCCCCGAGCATATGGAATTTCTAATTTCAGTTCTTTTAGAACTCTCCATAATGGCAGGGCTGGGGATTTAGCTCAGTGGCATAAGCGCCTGCCTTGCAAGCAGGCGGTTGTGAGTTTGATCCCTGGTACCAATAAAAAGAAAAAAAAAGTGTAAAAAAAGAAATCTCCATAATGGTTGTACTAGTTTGCATTCCCATCAACAATGTAGGAGGATTCCTTTTTCGCCACAGCCTCACCAACATTTGTTATTATTGATTTCTTAATGATTGCCAGTCTTTCTGGAGTAAGATGGGATCAATCTTAGCATTGTTTAATTTGCATTTCTCTAGTGACCATATATTTGTTGACTTTTCGTACATTTCTTTCCCTAAAGTATCTGTTTATTTCTCTTGCCCATTTCTCGACTTGAACTTTAATTTTGGGTGATTTAATTTTTTTGAGTTCTTTATATATTCTTCTAGATATTAGTTCTCTGAGGAGTAGCTGGCAACATCTTCCCATTCTGTAGGTTGTCTCTTCGTTCTATTGATTAATTCTTTTGTTGTATAGCTTTTTAGTTTGATATAATCTCATTTATAGATTTTTGCTATTATTTCTGGAGCAGTTGAGGTTCTATTTAGAAAATCCTTTCCTACATGATATGTCTTCATTTTTACTTTTTTGTCTTCCAGTAGGTTTGATGTTTGTTTTAATATTTAAATCTTTGATTCATTTTGATTTTAATTTAGTATGTAGTGAGAGATAAAGGTCTAGTTTCACTCTTCTCCACACAGGTAACCAGTTTCTCGAGCATTACTTGTTGTATAAGCTGTATTTCTTCCACCATTTGCTTTTTAGTCCCTTGTCAAAGATCAAATAGTTGAATATCTTTGGAGAAGTTTCTGTATCCTCAGTTCTGTTCTGTGGATCCACGTATCTGTTTTTGTTCCATTACTATTCTGTTTAAATCACTGTTGCTTTGTAGTGTAGCTTGAAGTCAGGTATGCTCTACTTCTTGCTTTGTTCTTGTGCCCAGAATTTTTTTTGGCCTTCTGGGTCTCTTCTGGTTCCATATGAACTTTAGGATTATTTTTACTGGGTCTGTAAAGTATGCTGTTGGCATTTTGCTTGGGAATGCATTAATTCTGTATAACAGTTTAGGGATGTAGTCATTTTGACAGTACTGATTATGCCTGTCCAGGAGCAGAGGACATCTTTTGATTTTCTGATGTTCTCTTCAATCTCCTTTTTCAAAGTACTGTACGTAGTTTTCTTTGTATAGATCTTTCACTCCCTTGATTAGATTAATTCGTAGATATTTTATTTTTCTTGAAACTACTGTTAATAGTGGTATTTTCATAATTTTCTTCTAATCCTGGTTATTTGGTGTGGTGCACACAAATGCTAGTATTTGTGTATTGATCTTATATTTTACTATGTTGCTGAAGTTTGTTATTCTAACAGTTTTTTAGTGGAAATCTTTAAGTCTTCTGTGTAAAGCATCATATCATTTGCAAATAATGATATTTTGAGTTCTTTTCCTATATGTGTCTCTCTTATTTCTTTCTCTTGCCTAATTGTTCTAGCTAATGCTTCAAGTACTGAGTTGAATAGAAGAGGTGATAGTAGACATTCTTATCTTAATCTTGGTTTTAAGGGAAATACTTTTAATTTTTCTCCATTTATTATGATGTGGGCTATTGGTTTGTTATATGTAGCTTTTTGTCATATTGAGGTATGGCCCTTAATATCTGTTTTTCTCTGAAGGGATGTTGGATTTTGAGAAAGCCTTTTCTACATCTGTTGATATGAGCATAAAGTTTTTGACGTAGCTTCTGGGTGTGTGATATATTGCATCTATTGACTTACGTATGTTGAGCCATCTTTGCATCTCTGCAAGGGGATGAAACCTGCTTGATCATGATGTATGGTTTTTTTTTTTTTTGGTACCAGGAATTGAACTCATTACCTTGCTCTTGCCAGGCAGATGCTTAGCCACTGAGCTTAATTCCTAGTCCGATGTATGATCGTTTTGATAATGTGCTGCATTCTCTTTGTTAATACCTTGTTGAAGATTTTTGCAAATATGTTAATTAAGGAGGTTGACCTATAGTTTTCTTTGTTAGTTGGGTTTTGAGATCCCATAAATGAATTTGTGATCAGAATGATACGCTTCCATAAATGATTTTGGGATCATTTCATCCCTTTCAATTTCTTAAAGAGCATGAGGTGTATTGATGATATAACATCTTTAAAGGTTTTTTAGTATTCAGTAGTGAATCTGTCAGGTCCCCCCCCCCTTTGTATCAGGAATTGAAATCATGATCTCAGGGTTGCTGGCAGTCACTGTGCCACTGAGCTATATCCCTGGCCCTTGGTGCTACCTTTTTTAGTTGGCATATTCTTTATTACTATGTCAATTTCATTGCTTGTTATTGGGTTGTTAAGCATATTTATACCTTGTTGGGTTAATTTTGGTAGTTTGTATATGTCTAGGAATCTGTCTGTTTCTTCAAAATTTGCTAATTTGTTGGAATATAATTTTTCAAAGTACTTATTAACTATTCTCTCAGTATCTACAGTATCTATTGTGATTTCCTCTTTTTCTAAGTGCATTGGTGTGAGTCCTTTTTAGTCTGAATTTCATTGATTTCCACTTTCATCTGTAAAATTTCCTTCCTTAATTTGGAATTGAGCTGGTTTGTTTTGTTTGTCAAGTATCTTAAGATTTCTCTTAAGGTGGTCTACTTGAGCTTGCTCCTAATGTGAACATTGATTGTTGATAAATTTTTGTCTTAGAACTGCTTTCATAGTGTCTCAGAGGTTTTGGTGCATTGTACTGTCATCGTTACTATCTTCCAGAAATTTTAAAATTTCTTCTATAACCCATTGGTTGTTCAGGAGCATACTGTTAATTTTCTAGATTCTTTTTTGTCTTTTCTGAAATTTCTTGTCATTGATTTCTGTTTTCATTGCAGAATGGTTGGATAGCATGCATGCAGTAATTTTTGTTCTTTTATATTCACTTAAGCAGGCTTTGTGGTTTAGCATGTAATCTTTTTTTTTTTTTTAAACTACCATAGGCTGAAAAGAACATACATTCTGTTATAGAGGGATGGAGTATTCTGTTTATATCCATTAAGTCCGTATCTTCAAAGGTGTGGTTTAGTTCTAAAATTCTTTATTAGTTTTGTTTAGTTCATCGCTTTGTGAAAGTGGAGTGTTATAATTCCCCCACTGTGAATCTGTTAGTGTTTGATTTTTTAATTTCAGCAGTTTTCATGAAAATTGGCACTTTAGTATTCAGTGTATATGTATTTGTCAATTTTATCCTTCTGTCAGATTGTTCCCTTAACTAGTATGTAGTGACCTTTGTCTCTTCTAATCTGTTTTAGCTTAAAGTTTACCATATCTGATATTAGAAATGCTACTCCTGCTTGTTTTCAGATTCAGGAAAACAACAAATGCAAAGAATGTTGTTTTCCATCATTTAGTTTTTAGTCTATGAATATCTTTTTGGATTAGATGAGTTTATTAAATGCAACAGATTGTTGCACTTGTTTTTTGATTTAATCTTTTAGTCTGTGTCTTTTCTTTGGAGAATCGAGGCCATTAACATTGACATATATTACTGTGATGTGTTCATTATTTACTATCATTGTCTTCTTTGTCTGTTGGCCTGACCTTTGTTTTTCTTCTGCTGTTTTTGTTGATTTTTATCCATTGATCTCACTAGTTTCCTCTGTGTTATAATTTCTGTCAAGAATATTTTTAAGTATTTTCTTTAGAGCATTTATTATCTTCTGAGCTGGCCTTTTTCATGGAAGTACCTTATTTCTCTTTTGAAGGACAGTTTTGCTAGACAAGTAAATCTGATTAGTAAAACTATTAGAAGGTATAATTAGGATATGGGGGAAAAAATAAAAAACTAAAACACAGCCTTGTTTTTCTTCTTTTGGTGGGTGAGTTGGCTTTATTCTTCCAGAGCAGACTGACTTTCTCTGTACATGGCAGGAAATGTTAGTCACCAGTAGTGCCAATTTCATGTCTCAAGAGTTTCAGCTCTAAGACTGTGCTTAACAGGTTCAAAGGCATAAAAATTCCAAAAGGAGCTAGTTATGTTGACACACTCCTGTGTAATCCCAGAACTCTGGAAGGAAGAGGCAGAAAGATTGCAAGTTTGAGCCCAGTCTGGACAATTTAGCATGACCTTGTGTCAGAATAAGACATAAAAAGAACTAGGGATGTAGGTCAGTACAAAGAACCATTTTATCCTCACCCCCAGTTTTTTTTCCAGAAACTCTTTGACCAAATCAAATTCACTTTTCTGTCTCTGGATCATTTTAACTGCCCACAAATAGGGCCATTTGTATTAATCTGGCAGTTATAGGTAGGCTATTACATGTAAGGGAGGGCATTTCAGAAAAAAGGATTATAATCAGTCCCAGGTTTGTAATGTTACTCTGCCAGAAGAATGATTTTTATCTTATTTTACTATAAATAGAATATTGAGTACCTGTTAAGCAGTAATTAGAACTGAGATCAGTGTTAAAAGGTTGAAAATGTAGAGATGATTCTCAGTCTTTTAAGATGTTTGAGACTTTCTGACCCACTTCCCCGCTGCTTTTCTTATTCTCTTCCCCAGTCTTTCAAGTCCTGTCCTCCTTTTCTGATGGGGTGTGGGAGGGGTCCTCCCATATCACCTTCGGTAGCCTAAAACGTGAAGCTTAAAGTTCAGTAGCTGGGATATGAGTTTGTGTGCCACTGTATCTGACATTTTAAAAGATATTTTATAGTCCAGCATAGTTTAATTTTAAAAATTTATTTTATTTAAAATTTATTATTATTGTTATTACTATTTTGTGGTAATGAGGACCCAGGGCCTTCTCACTGAGGTACAGCTTCAATCCTTTTTATTTTTATTTTGAGACAGGGTCATGTTGAATCTTAGCTCAGTTGCCCAGGCTGACCTTGAACTTGAAATCCTCTTTCCTCAGTCTTCCAGTGTTCTGGGAGGATTAGAGATGTGCACCACCATGCTCAGCTAAAACATTTGTTACTGTACATTAATTATAAAAAATATAATGGTCTTGGCATATGCATGTAACATACTGTTTCACCTCCTTTTTTTTTTTTTTTTTTTACATTAGTACCAGGGATCGAACTCACGACTGCCTGCTTGCAAGGCAGGTGCTTATGCCGCTGAGCTAAACCCCCAGCCTCATCTCCTTATTAACTCTCCTCTCTTTCTTTTCCCTGACCCTTGTTCTCATCTCTAATAATTTTTTTTTTTTTTTTTTTTTTTTTTGTCTTTTTCCTTTTTATCGGTACCGGGGATCGAACTCACGACTGCCTGCTTACAAGGCAGGCGCTTATACCGCTGAGCTAAATCCCCAGCCCCCTCATCTCTAATAACTGCTTTTTTGATTTTCTTGTCATATCTCCCATCCCCTATCTCTCATATGAGGAAAAAATGTGATATTTGACTTTCTTTTTTTGTTTGTTTGTATCTTTCTTTCTTTTCTTCTTTTTTTTTTTTAGACAAAGTCTCACTTTGTAGCTCAAACTGATCTTGAATTCACTGTGATTCCAGCACCTGGGAAGCTGAGACAGGGGAATTTTCAGTTCTAGGGCAGTTCTGAGCTCACAGTGAGTTCAGGCTAGTCAAGACTACAAATTTAGACCCTGTCTTTTTTTTTTTTTTTTAAATTTTATTTAAGGAGAAAAAGAAAAAAAAAAACCAGAAAAAGGTTACAAGTTATACAGAATTTCAGAAAGAATAAACAGTAGGAAGTCGCCAGTTAATAGATTACATATTGTTATCTTAGAAATAGTTGTTCAAATTACAAAATTAAAGCGTATAAAGTGGACTTTCAAACAGTGAGACTGCAAACAGTTTTGTTCAATGATCCAACAAAACTCAGTAATATGGTTATCTATCTTATACACTTAAATATATATGCAGTTATATCCTTTAGAGCACATTCTTTTCCTTTCTTTTGTACAATGACAATTACACCTTTTGGGTTTTATTACTCCCACAGTTCTTATTACTTTTTTTTTTGAAGAGAGTAAAACCAAATGTGACATAACAGAACAAGTCAGTCAAATCAAAAGGATGGACATAATAGATAATGTAAAAACAAAATACAAGGTGATCAACAATGGTTACCATACTGCTTCTTGCTATCTTAAAAAGAATTGCCTATATGATCAGTTATAATAAAATTGAGCTAAACAGTAAAGAATAAAACCAAAACATTAGAGACATTACAGGACTTTAAAAGAAGGTAATAGTCAACCAGAATGGGCGTCCTGTATGCCTCATACAGGCTGGGGTCCTGTAAGCCTCATATATCTGAGTATCTTTACCTTTTGCTAAATTAGGGAAATTCTCTTGGATTATTTCTGTGAATAGCTTTTGTAGTCCATTTGTTTGTGTCCCTACTTCTTCTTTTATGTTCTTAATTCTTAAGTTATAGATCCTCTTATCATCTTCAAGCCTTTGTATTATTGCTGTTTGTTTTCTTGTTATTTTTAAGAAGTTTTTCATTTCATGCTCCCACATTACAAATCTACCCTCCAGTTCAGATAACCTATCCTTAGTTTCTTTCAAGCTTTTATGCCAGCTTTCAATAGAGTTTTTAGTTTCCTGGTAATCTCTTTGAACCTGCTTCATGTATTCTATGTTTTCTCCATCAAACAATTCTCCCCTTTTTTTCTGTTCTTCCATTCCACTGTCTGTTTTTTCTTGGGCAGTGCTTAGCATTTCTCTAACTATTCTACTTATATCTTGCTTTATTTCATTAAATACTTCTCTTTTGAACTTGTCTATGAGGCTCCGGAGATATCACTTTATGTCTGTTGGTGCCGTGTCTGTATTGCATGTTTTTTTTCCTAATTCTCCTTTGCATTCACCTTTCCTGGATCAGTGTTCTCAGGATTGAGGACTGAGGACCCTTTCTTGTTGCTTCGTCTTCCCATACTTTTTGTTCCTTCCACACAAGTGAATATAGGAGGCCCAATTTTTTTCTCTTTGTTAGTTACAGTTTGTTTGAATTGTGCCAGCTAGGTGTTCCCGCCCATTGCAGTGTACTAGGGAGACACAGACCTGGGTAGCCTCTGCTGGGCCCGCCCCTCCAGGTTAACCTACTGAAGCTTCACTGCTAGGTTGCACCTCCAGACTCTGGGACCTGGTTTGGGCTAGCCTACCTGGTCTCAGTCAGCGGTGTCACGGAGGCCAGGCACTCCCCATCAATCCTGCTTGAGAGGGGAATATGCGACTAAAATTAGTTCAGTGTCTTGTTCAGTATGTCCTTTGCTGAAGCCTCCTACTCTATGAAAGGGTCCCCGTTCCGCTTACTCACCGCAAGTCGATGTAGGGCTCCCTGCCAGTCCTGTTCTCAACTCTGTTTGCCGATTCCCACTCTCAGAGTTTTTGTGCATCCGTCTCTCTGCCATGCTGATTTGGATGCAGCAGCGGCAGCAAGAAATTCAAATCGCGGCTTCCAATGGCACGGGATCCAGCTTCTGTGCTGAGATTTTATCTGTTCCTGTTATAGCACCGGGATTGCGTTTCCAGTTGGTTTCTCTTAGCTTAGTTCATTCCTGGGTCGGCAGGGTATATCTCCCCTTGCTTAGGACTCCTCACACTACCCCATTCCTAGATTTTATGCGTGGTATCTCAGAGAGCTTCTGTAGCTGCTCCTATCTATCTGCCATGTTCTCCCGGAAGTTTAGACTGTGTCTTAAAAACCAAAAAACATGTCCTAGCATTTTAATGTTGATATTAAACTTTCATCAACTATGTACATAAGTTGCTTTACTAATGATATGTCATACACTAAAAAGAAGTTTTACATAAGTAGGGAGTTGCAGCTTTTTAAAAAAATCTTGGTTAATGTGTCAACAGCTTTCACAAATACTTGTCATTCTGTAACACTTGTCAAATTTGTAAATGATGGTGAAATTGAAACAGTATCTTCTGGGGGAAAACAAAACAAAACCCTCAAAACCTCTGCAGAGTGGGGACAGCCACCTCTAAGCCTCTCTTTTGGCCTGCACAGGGGAGAGAACCAGGCCTCACAAGGAGGTGATCTCTACCTGGAAACCAGCACCATGCACAAGCCTTTGCCAGAGTGGGGACAGCCACCTCCAAGCCTTTCTTCATGAGTCAGTGCCATTCGCGGACTGCTTAGGGAGAGTTTGAAGACTGTAGGATGCTGCCCAGTTAGTTAGTTACCTAGTAATTTCTGAATTCTGTGAATAGGTTTTGGTACCTGTTTTATTATCTTTGATGAATTGGCTCTGGGGCTTTCCTCTCCCCATTTTCCCCCTTCCCTTCCTTCTCTTTCCTCCTTCCTCCCCTTTTCTCCCTGTCTTCCCTTAGTCCTCCCTTCTTTTTCCTCTCCCTCTTTATCCCTTTTCTCCTACTACTTGTACTTGGGATTGGATCAAGGGTCTATCACTAAGTTATACCTTTATTCCCTACCCCCCACCCAGAACTCTTCTGTTTTAAAAAGGGCTTGTCTTCAGTGACAGTTCTGGTAGGTCTTCTGACTTTTAAAAGCTTTTTGGGCCTTATGTCCCAACTACTGAATTCTGCTGTTTATCTTTGTTGATACAGGGCAAAAGCAGCCATACACAATACTAAATATGAATGAGTATGGTGCTCGTGGTAAGATTTTGTTTACAACCATGGGTGGTAGATCATAGTTTGTTTATCTGTTCTGTCTGAATGCTCTTCCTTATTGACCTTGTATCTTCATTGTTACATGTATGTCCCTATGTTATAAGTAGCAGCCTTATCATTTCATACCTTATGAGTAGCCTTGTCCACATTCATTGTTTTGTCTCAGATATTGGAATCAAATTTAGGATGGGTTTTGGCTTTCCCTGTTTCCAGTAATGTGCCCATGGGCTAGTTAACATCTGAATCCTGTAAATCAGGGCTAATAATAGCTCTTTGCAGTTGTTGCAAACATAATATAAAGAAGAGTTTAGCATAAAGATGGGCAAATAATAGATGGTAGTTCCTGTTGTTTTTATTGTCTTCACATATATTGACTCATTTCTGGATCTTGATCACAAAAAAATTTCTTCCAAGGTACAGTTTTTTAGTGCATATCCTTGTTGGTCATTTTATGTCACCATTTTATTGTATGAGTAAGCATTTAACTGCCAGTAAGAGTCTTCTGACAGGAAGTTTAGAAGAAGGGGATTCTAGAGCTGTTGTATCAGGGCATTTTCATGAACCTTTTGGTTACAAAATATTACTGTAGTTTTGAGTTTCCTGTCCTCATGCATCTGTAGCCAAAGAAATGAAAAAATGGGAAGGAGAAGGGGTTTCCTTGTAAAATTTTCTTTTTATAGTAAAAATTATCCTTTAAAATGTTAATTAGGAAGTAAAATCTATAGGAATTAAATACATTAAGGAAGGAGAAACTTGAGAGAGTATAGGATGATCACCAAATTTTTGTCTTACACGTGTAGACTTTAGAATACTTGATGGTTCATTAATAGGAGAATATTTGTAAAAAAAGATAAATTTCATTTTAGACTGATGAATTTGAGGCACGTGAAGTAGGTGGACAGCCTACCCAGTACCATTCCTCTTTCTATCATGATTTGAGGTACAATTTATGTGCTATAAACCTCCTTAAAATTATACAGTACAGTGTTTTTTTGGTTTTGTTAGCGTACTTACAGTGTTAGGCGGTCATCACTGTGTCTAACTTTAGCATGTTTTTGTCATCCTCAAAAGAAACCCTGTACCCATCAGTAGTCATTTCCTCTTTCTCCAGGCATGGACAAACACTAATCTATGTTCTGTCTCTCTGGATTTAAATAATCTAAATAATTCTTAAGTTCATTATGTCTTCCTTATCTTTCTTTTTGAGTTTTTTTCTTTTTTAAAAAAATTTTATTTAAGGAGAAAAAGAAAAACAGAAAAAGGGTGCAAGTTATATAGAATTTCAGAAAAAATAAACAGTAGTCCACATACTAGTTTTTCTCTGATTGCATAAAGATTACAGTAGCATTTTAGTTTAAGAATGTAGAGAACAGACAGACTGTTTAGGAAAGAGAATTTAAGAGGTCACGGAATGATTTTCATATAAAATATTGGGTTGTGGAAGATGGTGACCAACTTTTATTCCTTTAGTATTTCCTTCCACATTTGCTTACATATTATCTTAGTATTAAAATCCCCGATTTGCAAAACAAAAGAACATTCTTTGAAATGTGTCTTGTACTGTTAGTTTCAGATACTGAGTACTTTTTCATGTTCTTCCTCTTTTCTTGTTTGATAGTATAATCAACTAAATTGTTATGATTACACTCATATAAATACAAAAATAAGTTAGCTACCTTAGTAGTAGTTTAAAAATAAAACATCATGTATTTGTTTTGTTAATGGTAGTAGATGATCACATTAATTTTGTTTTATATCGTGAAATTCTTGATTTTTTTATTTGGAAACTTTTGGAATATATAAATTCAAACCAGATGTTATTGATGAATTTATAATTTTCTAAAAATCTTCCTTCTGTAGAAATCTGGTTAAGAAGTACTGTCCTAAACGTTCATCCAAAGATGAAGAGCCAAGGTAAATTTTATATCTCTTTATTATTATATAATAAAAATTAAAAAATTTTGTTAATATTTAGTAAAACTGTTGAATTCCTGTAAACACATTTTGAAAGTGTTTTTTTTTAAAAAAATCAATGTTTATGAAAGAGAAAAGTACTATTTATCGTATAAGAATAAATCTTAATCAACAGTTTTAAGTGGAGATTTCCAAATAAGATATAGACTAAGGCTCCACTTGAATAATGTAGTCACCAGAAGAAAAGATTTTCCTCATATTTTATTTTGTTGTCAGCTTTTAGGGTGTTGCTTTTATTCTAGGTGATAAAACAATTTGGTTGATTGATTTACAGGGATTATGAAAATAGATTTTCAGGGTAAGTTTTGAATGCTGAATAAAAGATGAGGAATTGCTTATGAGCTTTTTTAGCAGTTTTAAACAGGTATATGTAGATAACTGTAAGATGCAGAAGAGGTCTTAGACTTAAGAAACAACTTTGTATGTAGCTGTCATTGGTTAGGATTCTTAGATTTGCTGTTAATAGGGTCCTGTCAGAGCTGTCAGCCTTCAGTTGTGAGTGTTCCTTCCTGTATTCAAAGTAGATTTATACATTTTAACACAATGATTCTCTTTGTTTCTCTTTTTTCCCCTCCACACACATTTTTACCCTTATTTTTGACCCTTTTATCCCTCTTTGGTGCCAACCATAATGGCTCTTCACTCCCCTTCAGGATGTGGGCAGGCATACAGGCAGCTGCATCCAGAGCTGATAGCAAAGTTGTTCTGTAGATCAGCCATCGAGATGCATTTGAGTGGTATGATTGGCAGGTTCTGTCCTCGAGAGCAAGCACATCATCTCTGCAACAGGTTGAACTGCCAAGCCTAGGAATCCAACCAAGTTCATTCCCAAGCTCAGGCCAGTCAGTTGGCAACCTAAGAGATTCCACTATACCAAAAGAGCCTGCAGGTAGTATTCTTACTATTTTTTGATCCCAAATAGCCCTTTATTTATAAATTAAAGGCTACTGAAAGATATATAAAAATGTACAACTTAAGTTTAATATAGGATACTTTTCATATAAAATTAATTTAGAATTAGCAGTTTGGATTTAGGTTGAGTATGTTACAATTTGTCAAGTGTTACGCTTAATCATTACCAAGATATTTATAATGGAAAGAAAAATAAATTTCACCTTTTTCAATGTTTTGCCAGGTTTACCTCGTGTATAGCCTTTTTTAACATCCTTAATGAGTTAAATGACTATGCAGGACAGCGAGAGGTAGTAGCAGAAGAAATGGCACACAGAGTATATGGTGAATTAATGAGATACGCTCATGATCTGAAAACTGAAAGAAAAATGGTAATTCTTTTTTATTCAATTATAATAGTTTTATGAACTACCTTCACAAACAGTTATGTTGCTTTTGAAATGTATGTTCAGTATAAATGGATTTAAATTCCTTCAAGCTAGAAAATTATTTGTAAGACATTCTTTCTACTTCATCAGCCTTTTTTTTCTTCCTCTGTCTCTCTCTCTCTCTGAGCCGTTTGGGATTTAAGATGACTTGGCAAAGTATAGAACATGATTCAAATCCAGTCTATTGCCTATTTTTGTTCCTAGTTCCCATAATCTAAGAAAGATTTTTTTTTTTTTTTTACAATTTTAGATGGTTGAAAAAAAGTCAAGAGACTATTTTATGGCATGTGAAAATTATATAAAATTTAAATCTCCACAATGTTTTTTTGGATCACTCATATTTATTAGCTTACATATTGCCCGTGGATGCTTTTGATTTACATCAGTAAAGTTGAATGTGGCCTGGAATCTTAAAATATTTATTTTTATGAACCTTTATGGAAAATCTTTGTCAGGCGAGGTATAGTGGTTCGTGCCTGTAATCTTACCCCTCTGAAGGGTGAGGAAGGAGGATTGCAAATTCTAGCCGAACCTGAGCAATTTAGCTTCTGTGAGGACTTTGTCTCAAAATAAAAATTAAAGAAGAATTTGAGATAATACAAAAGCCCTTGGTTCATCTCTTTTGCAAGACAAAACAATCTGTGTGCTATGACAAAAGTCTGGGATTTAGCTCATTTTGAAGGCCCTGAGTTCAGTCTCCAAAACAATAACAACAACAACAAAATCACCAAAATGAAATTCTTTGTTGGCCTTGCTGAAAATGCTTTTTATTTCTCTAGGTTTTTCATCAATTTGAAAGGCTATAAAGTACTGAAAGAATATCCTGTAAAACACATTTTGCTTGAGTTTTGTTTTACTGTTTCTAAGTCTTGATAAAATTATATAATTAGTATTTTGAAAAAACACAGAGAAAAGACTTTTTTGGAACTTTAAAATTTGGTATTTAAAATGTGTTCATTTGTTTTGTTGGTGGTGTTTATAATCTAGCATCTTCAAGAAGGACGAAAAGCTCAGCAGTACCTTGACATGTGCTGGAAACAGATGGATAATGTAAGTTACATTGTTTTTCATGGTTAACATAAGATTTTGGTTACCCCTCAGTCACTCCTAAATTCTGTTAAGCTTTACATCTGAGTTTAATATTTTCAGTGTATTATTCATAATTTGACTTTTTTTTTTTTTTTTAACATTTAACCAATACAGTGTTAATGGAGGATGTAGGTCATTTTTCTTTTTTTTTTTTTCTATATGACTATAGTGCTTATATGAGCACTCTGTTATTATTCTAAACATTTAGGGAGATTCTTTTGGACTTTTGAATGCAGTTACTATAAACTATTAATAAAGGACAGAAGTAGTAGACTAACAGTGTTACATTGTAGAAGATCATTTGAGTGTGGAAAAAACCAAGATATTAGTTCTACTTTTTCTTAGCACTTGATTTCTCTTGACTTCATTTTTAACCAACTTCATTTTGAACTAGGTTATATGAGGTATTTCTTGAAGTTCAGTTATTACATAGTTCTAAAAAATGCTGCTAATATTGTAGGAGAACAAAAAGCAATAACAAACTTTTTTAAGGCAAAACTACAAAAGCATAATAATTTATTTAAAATTTTTCCTAAGGTGCTTGCTAATGTGATTTTTTTTTTCTTCAAAGTTCTGGTATATAGTAATTTGAAAAACAAGATTTCCACATGAAACACTGTATACTCTTTACTTAAGAGGCATTAAATGATGTATATTGCATAAAACATTCTTTTTTTAGTTATATGTAGTCATTCATACCTGTAATCTCAACACTGGGAAGAAAAGATACTCTTTTTAAACCTTCAATTTTGCAAGCAGTTTCTTTTTTACTGATGTGTTTTTATATATGTACAATATATTCCTTGAGAATTTGCCAAAGCAAGTTTTTCATGTTAGTTTAATGTATGACTGTTAGAAAAATGACTGTAAGATGGAGATCTTAAAAATTCATGCATATATTTGGCAGAGTTTTCAGTCTTATCAAAAAATGCATATTCAAGACCTGGGTGTGGTAGTACATACCTATAATTCCAGCACTTGGGAGGCTGAGGCAGGAGAATCCTTCAAATTCAAGGCCAGTCTTTGACCCTGTCTCAGAAAACAAACTCAAACCCCCCCAAAAACATTTTCAAAGCTTTGATTAAATTTCTGTTATCTATATAACTGATATTGGTAAAAGGTTCTATTCACCAATGCTGATTAAGAATTGAATTTGGGGGCTGGAGGTTTAGCTCAGCAGCATAAGCGCCTGACTTGCAAGCAGGCAGTCGTGAGCTCGATCCCCTGTACCGATAAAAAGGAAAAAGACAAAAAAAAAAAAAAAAAAAAGAATTGAATATATTGTGGGCTGGGGATTTAGCTCAGCGGGCAGCATAAGCCTCTGCCTGGCAAGTACAAGGTCATGAGTTCAATCCTCAGTATCACAAAAAAAAAAAAAAAAAAAAAAAAAAGAATTGAATGTTTTAATAGTCTATTTCATTTTTGTTTGATTTTCTACTTGGTTTTAGCAAGAGTTAGGGAATATTTTTACTGATTAAATTGTAATTGCATTCACTAGCATCCTTAGTATCTGCCACATAGTGCATTTGTATGCTTATGTGATGGCATTTGCACAAAATAATAGACTTCTACACTCAAGAGATATTCACTGACTCCTTTAGCAATTGGTGTTGACACAAATCATTGTTGATAATATGTGCCGACTTGTCTTTAAAACAATAGTAGTTATTAAGAAAAAGTTACAGAGGTCATAAATAAGAGAGAAACTTCAAAAACATAGAGACATTTTCTTCCAGCCATTAGTGATATTGTGAAAAAATTTATTAAAAGTATCCTTTATATGCACTGGGCTCTGAATGTATAAAAGTAAATATGATTGGTTCTAATTTTCAAGGAGCCTGCAGTCTAGTGAAGGAGATAGCAAATATAATTTCTATTTAATGTATATAATAGACATAGGATCCTGTTCTTTAGTTCTGTCTTCCTGTTTAACCAAGAAAATAAAATTGTCAAATTTCTAACAGGTTTGAACTAATTTAGAGGTAATATAAAGAACTGGGAAAACAGGTTGAATCAATGGTAGAGTATTGAAAATTTATGGGGAAAAATAAAAGTTAATCCCAGAATAAACAAAATTGGCAAAAATGACATTTAAGGTGAGAACCGAAGAAAAGCCGTCTGTAAAGATTTTGAAGGAATGGTTGTAGATTAAGAAGCATCAGTGATGCCAGGTCCGTCAGTTAGGTATTTCCAGGTTAGAGATCATACACATTTCCACTAACAGAGCTCAGAAATGGATCAGTTTAGAAATTAAGCTGGTAATTCAACAGTGTCACCAAGGTTGAATGACCTCCTTTGTCTGTCTGTCTGTCCGCTTTGCCATCTTGGTCACTTAGGCTTGTTTCTTCAGTCTTGTGCCCTTAGAATCAATAGTTGTCTTAAGCAGAAGATACCATATCCTCAGTTAAGCTACACCAGGAGCCAAGCAAAAGGGATCATTTATTTTCTAACTGTCCCCTTTCATCAGAGAAATAAAACTTCCTTAGAAACCCCCCAGCAGATTTCCTCATGAGTACCATTAATGGGATTAGACCAAGCTGTGGGAAGACTAGGGTAACAAGTGACAGCTATTTTCAGCCTCTGTTAGCAGGCAAATGGCTTCTGCCACAAAAAACTTGAAGAGTCTCTTTGAGAGGGATGCCCTATATTGTATAATGCCCTATATTGTATAATTTTAGGGAAGCAGTATTTTTAATTCTGTTGATGTAGCATATAGCTACCCTCAATTTAAAAATACAGCTCTGAGTTTCAGAGATTGGATGTGGAAACGTAATCTTAATTTTCAATAGGAAAATGACATTCTATTATTGTGCTTAGCCAGACATTTTTATGTGCTTTGAAGAAACTGTAGGTATAACATTTGGGAGGGGTTCTCATACTAGTCAAAATACTAAGTAAGGTCTACATTTAAACAATTTTATAAAAAAATTTCAGAGTGCATTCATTATAGAGTATATCTAGGTTTTGTTTGTTTTGTTTTATTTCCTTATCTTTTTAAGACAGGGTTTTACTGTGCAGTTCAGGCTGGCCTTAAACTCACTTTGTAGCCCAGGCTGATCCCAAACTTGCAGCAGTCTTCCTGCCTCAGCCTCCGTAGTGTTAGTAATATAGTTGCCACCATACCTGGCTATCTAGATCTGACTATATGTTAAGCTGAAATCTTTTGACTACAAATCCCTAGATAGAATGATTTTTTTTTTTTTAAATTATGTTTTAAACTCTTTGGTATTTGGAAGAAAGAGAAATCTCTGTTAGGAACCTAAGGATAAAAAAAGAATTAAGTTATATAATGTACAGGTACAAATTCCCTATGATGAATGTGATTGTTTGTATACCTAAAATGTTCCAGTAAACTTAATAATAAAAAAACAGAGCAATAGATTCATGAATTGATATAGTAGCATTTGAAAAAACGAGGAAAGGGGTTTTGGAATATGGTGGCTTACCTGGCATGGTATTTGCTAAAGACTTGTATTCTAGTATATGGGGTCAAAAGTTATGTTTTAGCTGTATTTATTGTTAGGACTTGGAACTGAGACCATTGTATAAAATTTGAACCTCTGAAAGACTAAATTTTTAGCAAAAATAAATAGGAACCCTACCTACTGAGCAAGAGACATATCAAAGAAATTATCTCATTCTGCAGATCAAGGGGGAGGTATGCTGTGAGAAACTTAAAATTCTTGGCCTTGTAGTCATGAGGTTTGGGTTCCAGATTTGCACTATTTGTAATCATAAGTTATAAGAAATTATAACTGATTCTAAAATGGTAAATACAAAATGTTAAGATCTTTTGCTTTATTCTTTTGAGCACTTAGAATACAGATAGCAAGACATTTATTTTCTAGATAGAAATTTAGAAAAGGTTTCTCTGGGGAATCTAAGCAGCTAGAAAAGGGAGAAGAAAAGTATAGTGTTATCAGGGTTTTCCCAAGGAAATTCCCCAAGAGTTTTACCTAGGAATGACCATACAAGCCTACTTACAGAGCTTTCAGTCAGCTTTCTAAAGACAAGCATACACAACTGGGCATAATGGTACATACCTATAATTCCAGAGTTCTGGGAGGTTGGGGCAGAAGGATTGCAAGTTTGAACCTAGTTTGGGTAATTCAGCAACGTTAGCAAGATACTGTTCTGAAATTTAAAAAAGAGACTAGGGAAGTAGATCAGTGCAAAGTCCCCAGCATAAGGCTACGCCCCTGAGTTTAATCCCCAGTAAACACACACACACACACACACACACACACTGTCACACACTCTCTCTCCCTCTCTCTCTCTCATTCACTTTCAAGGATCCTTAGACATTTGAATAAAGTGTTTAAATGTATATCAGAGACAAAAACTAAGGTAACTGATATTCAGCAAAAAAAAAAAAAAAAAAAAAAAAGCAATTTAGCAGAAACCTTGACCATGAAAGGAAATAAGGATTAAAATGCAGCAATTTAGTAATTTAGTGAGACTGTGTCTTTAAAAGGAGGTTCAGGGACTGGAAATGTTACACAGTGTGAAGATTTTTGGTTCAATCTCTAGGACTGTAAAGAGAAATATACGAAAGATTAAAAAAAACAACATCCACAATTGTTATTGATATTCTTAAGGGAAATAGAGGAAATAATACATCCATGAAATAAAGGTAAGGTACTAAGGAACATAAAGAATGAAAAAATAAATTTATGGTAGCAAAATGAAGACACCTCTAGAAAAAGTGAAAGATAAAATTGAAGAAATCTCTAAAATGACAGATTGAAAATGTGAAAATTAATAAAATGAGAGGGCTCACCTAGTCGGTTTATTTTCAAAATAGTAAAACATCCTTAAAAAGAAAATGGACAAAAAAAAGTCCTCCAAATTGAAAGACATAAGTTTCTAAATGGAAAACATTTCATAGGTGCACAGCACACTGGTTCAATGTCAAAACCCGTTATGAGATTTCACATAGAGTAATCGCACCAGCCACCAGAGAACAAAAGAAAATAAACATGCTTTATACAGTGGATCAAAAATGAAAATGGGATTGGATAGTCATAGGAATCCAGAAAATACTATTTTAAATTTTGATTTCCAAAGTTCAATTACAACTGATGGTAAAGGGACTTTTAGTCATGGAAACTCAAAAAAATACCTTTCACAAGCTGTCTCCTGGGAAGCTACTGCTAAATGTGTTCTGGCTAAATGAGGAATTGAAGCTGGAAAGGGGAAAGAATGGAACTAGGAAATAGGAAACCCTTATAAGAGAATCGAGCAATCTTCAGGATAATGAAAACTGGAAATTCCAGAGAGACAGCCATGCTGCAGCAGAGCTGAGGAAGGGGGATGGTGGAAGATGGTCCACCCTGGGCAGTACAGTTTTGGGGCTGCATTTTTTTTTTTTTGGAAGAGAATAAATGAAATAAAACAGAATAGAGTCAATCAAAACAAAGGGGTGAATGTGGTTCATAACTTAAAAACAGAATACAAAGAGATCAATAATGGCTACCATAGTGTTTCTTGTTATCTTCAGAAGAATTGCCCATACCAGCAGGGACAATAAAATCAAACAAAATAGTATAGAATAAAACCAATAAAAACAAAACAATGGGTAATAGTAAAACCACAGTTACTACACTGTTACTAAAGTAGTTGCTTATACCAGCAGACATGATATAATCAAACAAAACAAAACAATAGAATCAGTTGGGCTTCAAATCAAGCTAATCAAAAATGGCTACTATAATATATTTTGTTATCTTTGAAATAGCTGTCCATGCCATCAAATATTATAAGATTAGACAAACTGGAACTATAAAATGAAACTAGACAGAACAATGAAAACAATATGGGTTTCAAATTACAATAATAGATTAACAATGATCACTGCCTTCCCTTTTTAGACATTTCCTCCTCTTTGGGGCTGCATTATTGGGCAAAAAGAAAATTATATTGTAACAATTTACTTCATTTTAACATGGAAAAGATTCAAGTACATTGAAATAGGAATGTTTTTCTCATTTTAATTTTCACTTTAAATAAGTTAACATTCAGGTATGTTGGAGGGCGGCACAAAGTCTAACTAGGCACTGCAGCTGTGCTCTATGCCTACTGGGTTATAGGTTCAAATTTAAGGAAGTTAGAAGCCTTTGGGAGATTGAATCATGAAACTAAAAATGATAGAAGTTTTCATGTGTTAGAATTAACCATGAAGAAATTTAAACAACTGGGGGAAACAGGGGTTGCATGAAAGATAATTGCATTGAAAACCAGGCTTACCTCAGAAAACATGGTCTACTTGCGAATAGCTTATACAAAGTAATTTGAATTGAATAAAAACATTTTTTAAAAATCTAGATTTGAAGGGGCTGGGGATTTAGCTCAGTGGCATAAACACCTGCCTTACAAGCAGGCAGGTGGTCATGAGTTTGATCCCCAGTACCGATAAAAAGATTAAAAAAAAAAAATCTAGGTTTGGAACAGTGGTATTTCAGGGACATCCAACAGAAGCAGCATGAAACCATTTTGGGAGGCACACTTTCACCTCTCAAGTTAGACTAGAGTCTTACTAAAAAGTATAAAAGCCAACCTACGAAACATCCAGTAAAAACCTACCAATGAAACAAACACCAGACCGAAAAAGACCTGCTGAAGATGAGCATATAAAAACTTACAAATAACATACATTTTTAAATTGATTGAGGTATGTAATAAGTATTAATCATGCTCTTTTCTTCACATCTGTAATTATTGTAGTATTTAAGGCACAAATAGATACCTATAATAACAAAATTTAGTTTGTGATTTTGAAAGAACAAATTTTATTTTTAGTGTACAGTTCACTTGTATACAATATAAAGTGGCAGCATTTTAAAGTTACTGCTTAAATGGGTTGTCTAATTTTATTTTCTTGGTGTTGACATTTTAACTTTTTTTAAACAGAGTAAAAAGAAGTTTGAAAGGGAATGTAGAGAGGCAGAAAAGGCACAACAGAGTTACGAAAGATTGGATAATGATACTAATGCAACCAAGGCAGATGTTGAAAAGGTAAGAAAGAAGTCATACCATTTGTATCAGTGTTAGAAGTTCCTTGAGATACACTGCTTCTAAATCTAAAATATACAAATATTTCCTTACTGCTCTGTGAAATAATGTTACTTTGTGTATTATAATATTTTAGCTGCATTTAAAATGCACAGGTAAGAAACAGTTGCTACTAAAACTGAATTTCTGTTCTATTCCAAAATAGGCTAGAAAGCCTAAGATTTGGCCATCAGGTATGCCAATATAGTGTGCTTTGCCAACTTTACTGAAGAGAATACATAATAAAACTGTCAAAAATGTCTGATATTAGCTGGCTGTTTACTTTGGAAAAACTGAATCTTTTGTCACTGATTGTGGGCCAGATGTTTATAGGATAGCTTCTTGACAAGATTAGCTCTGTAACTGCTGCTACTGCTAAACTTCCCCAGTCCCATTGCTATGCTCTTTATCTCAGGACATTTGACACACTGATAAGACTGAAATGTTGGGGTTTTGAAATATAAGTGAACTTTACTACGTTGTATATACACTAAAGAACTACCATTAATTATGTTATCTCCTTTGGATTCTATGATTCCCTAAAGAATTGATTGAGAAAAAATGAAGAGAAGAATAGTTTATTTCTTGACTTCCATTTTCTTTGCCAATTAAAAACATGGAAACCTTAAATTCATATAAATTCCAGGTTACAATTACAAGTCTTTTAGCATAACTCATGATGCATCTGTATTTTCAGTGATTTAAACCTTGACTAATGGTAAGTTCTCTATAATTAGAAATGTATGGTCTTGGGACAATCTGCCTTTTTTTTTTTTTTTTAAGCATTAACATTTTCTTAAATTGGCTTCACTCATGTCTCTTATTTGGTTTTTGAGATACCATAGAAAAAACATCAAATCTAATTGTTTTTTCTAATAGCTTTAGATACTTGCAGTAAATTCTCTGCTCCTAGAAAAACCATTATATTTCAATTATTCCACATATGAAATAGCTTTGTTATCAGCGTTTATAGCTTCTTTTTTTTATGCTCATGTGTTTGCAGTTCTTTTTTAAGTATTAGAGAATTAGGGGAGGCTTCAGTTGTTTTAGTTCCTGGCCTTTTCTTCCTGTATACTGATGGAGCTTCTGCCTCAAACTGTGGGATCACAGTCAGTTACTTGGAGCTGGAAAAGTTCCCCTTGACAGAATCATGAGGTCTTGTGGTAGAGAATTTGTATTTCTCTATTCCACCATGGTTTGTGGTAGAAAGAGAAAAAGAGAAGGGTAAATGATTGTGTTCTTTGGGTTCCAAGTTGGAACTTCTTGTGTAGTTTTCTACGAAGATACTCTGGGCCTTAATGTTTAGTCTTCAGAATACTTATTTAAGAAATCTTTTAAATGTACTTTGGATTGAGTGGGGTTTTATGGGCATTTCTGAGATTTTTGACTATCACATTTTTCCTTAGGTTCTTTCTGAGTTAAAAAGATCTAATTTATAGACTACTGTCAGAAGGTCAGGGAACTACATATATAGAAACTGGAATTATAATAGTGAGATATATTCAGTGTGCTTTGCAGTTTACAAAGCCCTACTGTGTAAAATCATTTATTCTTTGGAACTACAAAAAAAAATTGAGCACAATTCCTATTTTTTTCTTATTTTAGAATAGTTGATTCGTTTAGACTATACTCCAGTATATCTAGAGTTAACAATTTGTGCTTATACTCTAATATTCTTACAAACATAGATACTACTACTTCAGATACTACATGGATGACATTCCTATGGATAATATGACTTTCTACTAGAAATCGAGAACAGAATTACTATTCTAAATAAGTATTATTTCAATATCTGGGGTTTTGTAGAGATGTAATTTACATTATTCAAAAGTCGCATTTTTGTCATTCGTTGATTTAGTGTCATATTCTAATTATATAGAAATATTTTACTAACAGTTTCAACTATTCTTGAAGCTGTTTTTCTTTTGTTCTGAATAAAAGCATTCTGTTTAAGCTGTAATGTCATTTATTTACTTATTTTCTGTGGATTTTATAAAAAGAGTCTATTTAAATGGATTATCACCAGCAAGAAGGGCAGTTATAATAGGAGGGAGAATTTTGCAACATGAAGACCATTCTGACTATTGTGTTTGCATGCATCTCCTTAAAACTTAAATAATAATCAGTAGTATGAGAGAGATCACTTTGTTAGTCTTGGAATGTTGAGTGTTGGCTTCTGCATCTATATGATCTAGTTTTGGGATAATTTTCAGAAAGTGAATTTCTGTGGCTTTGCTGTTTTTGGTGATGATTTGACTAACTTCCTTCTAGGCCAAACAGCAGTTGAACCTGCGTACACATATGGCTGATGAGAATAAAAATGAATATGCTGCACAGTTACAGAACTTTAATGGAGAACAACACAAACATTTCTACATAGTGATTCCTCAGATTTACAAGGTAAATTGGTAAATTTTAGGTATCTGAAGTTAATCTAGTTTTAGAGTTGGAAAAGCTACTCTTTTTTTTTTTTTTTTAAGGAAAAAAGCAAAACGGAAAAAAGTAGAAATAATACAGAATTTTTAAAAAACCAGTAAGAAATCACTAGTTGATAAATTACATATTGTCATCTTAAAAGTAGTTGCTCATCACAAAATCAAAGCATAAAAAATAGACAAACAATGACAGTACAAATCATTCTGTTTGTTGAACTAACAAAAACTTAGTAGTATGGTTATCTGTTTTGCACACTTAACATACATACAGTTATATCCTTTAGAGCACTTTTGGAAAAGCTAGTCTTTAAATGTAAAACATAAATTTAGTATTTTTATTTTTTGCTGTTTGGGGGCTAGACCACTGAGCTGCTTCCCCCTATCCCCATGCTTAAATTTTTTCAAATTTACTAGTCACTAAAGTTAGTGATCAGAGATTTCTGTATGGTTACACATTTGAAAAGTAAGATTTTCCTGTTAAATCACAAATACTTCTGTGTGTTTTTAAATTAGTGTTATTAAGAAATAGCCACTAAAACAGTGACATTTTTGAAGTAAGTTTTAAATCTGTACCATCAAGTATTTTGACCTTCTAGGAAGAATTCATTGAAATTGTATATTGTAATCTGTTCAACTAGAATTGGGATGTACTATACCAGAATCATCAGCACTGGCAGAATCAGGTGGCAGAAATAAATCTTCCAAAATTATTCACTAGCTTCATTTTTGCTTGTTTGTCTTGCTGGCAAGACAAATAACAGTTTGATATAGTTATAATATATTATAATTATAATTCAGGCCTTATCAGTCCTGTCTGGCATAAGTTAATGATAGCAGTTGCCAAATAGTTAAAAAACCCTAGAATTTTGAGGATTAAATTTTATTACTACCTTTTTTATAAAGAACAGAAATCAGAAGACGAGGGTATAGGAAGCAGTATTGAATGAAAAGGTAGCTAAGGGAGAATGGAGATTAGGTAGAAAGAATGTCAACTCAAGTATACTGCATTTGTTTTCTGAAGCAAGGTGCAAGTACTGAGGAAGCGTACTATAAAGATGGGAGACTAGAGCTGGGTATTAGATTCTGGTTATGTAGTCCAAAATGTCAAGCCTACCAGTCCTTACTCTGTGATGCTTTTGTAGGCTGACTAGTTAAGTCTTCATATTCTGGGGGAGAAATTAACTTGGAGATAAACTCCCTCTGTGATTTGGACCCTGATCTTTTCATTTTGAGCTTGATGTGGGGTAGCTTTGCCATTTTGTGATGTGCAGAGCTGTAGGTGGTAGAGTGTGTGGGTACGTGTTTGTGTGTGTGGGTACCTTTTTGTATGTAATCAACTGTGGACATTTGATTCAGCCAGTTATTACCAAAATATTCTAACTAATATAAAGGATTAGAAGTCTCAGACTTGTATACATCATAGACTAATTGCTTAAAAAATTGATGCCAGAATTTTGTCTTCAAATCACACTTTTTCTGGAAACATAAATAATAAGAACTACTCCAGAGACAAAAAGTTGGGAAAGGAAAGACACAGGGAATTGGTAGCCTGGAAGCAGTTCTGATAGAAGACTTGAAAGCCATTGTTACTTGATTTTTTAGATGTATAAAAGCCTTATTTTCTTCTTTTTCTTTCATGATTTAGCAGGATTCAGATTTTAAGTGTCATGTCCATAAAAACTTGTTAAAAGATACTAAAACAACTGTATGATTATTAGAGTAGAAATCTTTATTTTGGGAGGAGATCATTAATGCTCTTTCAGAATAAGAAAATTGTTTTTATTTTTAAAATTTTCTGATTATTAGCAACTACAAGAAATGGACGAACGAAGGACTGTTAAACTGAGTGAGTGTTACAGAGGATTTGCAGACTCAGAGCGCAAGGTTATTCCCATCATTTCAAAATGTTTGGAAGGAATGATTCTTGCAGCAAAATCAGTCGATGAAAGACGAGTAAGTGCTATATAAGTGACTTTAAATAAATGCATTTGGTTTTGATGTGCATTTATAATGAAATTGACTTGGAAAAGAAGTAATCTATTGGGTGCTTGATTCTGTTATACTCTGTAGAAGAGAATTTTATAGGACTTCAGGATCATTGTAACTTAAGGATCATTGTGCTAAAATTCTGAGCCCCTCTCCCAAAATTTACAAAAAGTCATCTTGTTTCCCTACTAATTTTTCATTTCTAATCTAAGAGTATAACATGTGAATTGTGTGTTACAAATTGTATTATGCTCTTCGTTCAATTCAATGAAAGTTTAGAGAAGGATATGGTCAAATGGATCCACAGTTGTCAGAGTTGATTTTAACAAAGGAGTTAGTTGGTACTTGGGCTGGACCAAGAAATGTGAGTAGCATATGGAATAATGACTCATGAAGGGGAGCAAAGAGGACATTCTGAGTAGGGGAAACAGTGTAGTCCTGCCCTCCTTGAGGAAGTAAATCCAATCATATTTTGTCTTGACTAAAGTATAGTAGAATCTATGGTTGTTTCTCAATAAATATTGAGCAACTGAAAAGCATGGTTGACAGAAACAGAAGACATGGGAAGAGCAAGACAAAAGTAGTAGTTTTGGCTAGGTGTGATGCACATCTGTAATTCCAGCATTCTGAGAGGCCGAGGCAGGAAAATCCGACGTTTGGGCCCAGCTTGGACAACTGAACAACTTAATGAGACTCTGTCAGAATTTAATTTAATTTTTTAAAGAGAATAAAACTAAACAAAATAAAATAGAATAAAGCCAATCAAAACTATATAGTGAAAGTGATACAGGACTTCAAAACAGTATAACAGAAAATCAACAATGGCTACTATAATGCCTCTTGTTATCTTCAAAATTGCTACCCATACCATCAGACATAACAATCAAACAAGAATAAAACCAATCAAAGTGGAAAATTAAATAAAACAACAATAAAATAGAAGAAAATGAAACAATCAGAACAATACTGGATTTCAAAAACAAGACGGAGGGAAATTCCCCCATAGTTGCTATGTTGGTTATGGTTATCTTCTTAATAGATGCTAAGACTAGTGGCCTTGGACCTGCAAAGTCAATCAAATAATACAAACATTAAGTTGTTTCTGTTTCTCAGTTGCTATCAACTCAGCCTGTCCTCTGAATCACCCAGTTACTTCCCAGGCCCAGAATGACTTATGCCAGTTGCTTAAGGGATGAGGGGCCGGTGCTCTTGTCTCCCAGCCCCCATGCCAGTTAGCTTATGGGAGGGCGAAGTGGCTTCTTGTATTCTTCCCAGGCCCAGCATGGCTTATGTTGGCCCTGAATTTAAAGAAAAAAGCGGGGGGTGGGGGTGGGGGTGTCAATGTAAAGGCCCTGGTTTTCAATCCCCAGTACCACAGACACACAAATGAGGATATCGCTTTCCTAATAGATGATTTGTCAAGAACTGCTAGGCAAGCTGGGCATAGTAATGTACGCCTATAATTTTGTCATGCTGGAAGGCAGGAGGAATGCAAGTTTGTGGACCCTGTCTTTTAAAAAAAAAAATAGAAGAAGAAATGGCTGAGGATGTAAATCAGGGTAAATGTTCTGGGTTATATCCTCATCCCCTCCCTGAAAAAATCAAAACAAAAACCTAACCATGTTTTCTGAGGAAGTGGATATCAGATGTGTATCATATATTTTAATTTTCACAGCAAGCCTATCTGATAGATACTAATGAGAATCCTTCCTGTAAGAATTAATAGAATTCTTAAATTTAAAAAAGGCAAGAGGTGTTTGGGCTTCTTTCAGTGAGCATTCTAAAGTGCTTATATATTTCCCTATGACTTTATCCCAGGTTATACAACAGAATCGTATACAGGTTATACAACAGGGTTGACTGTTCTTTCACTGTTCTTAGTTTAGTAAATGATTGCTGGAGGGTAGCTTTAATGAAGAAACTAAGGTATGATATGTGATAAGGATAACTTTTGATTAAATAATAGGCAAAAATGTCATATTAACAGAAACAAGGAGCAAAAGAGGAAAGATGATCATGGTTAGGGAAGAGTTTGTAGAGATAGTATACTGTTCGAAAATAATGAATTTTAACATGTCAGTAAAGCATTCAGGTAGAAGTATGTTTAAAACAGTATACAGTACTTCCATGAGTGTTTATATTTGAGGTGGACAGTGTTAAACTTTAAAGAACTGTTTGAGGTCTTTCCCTCTTGTGCCGCTGGCACTCTATAATACGTATTCAATAAATTTTACTTTTCTCTTCCCGTTAGATGAATGAAAGCCTTCCTACTCATCATTTATGATTAATGCTCTTGTTCCAAAGATCAACTTCTTTGTAGACATCCTGTAAAGCAAAAGACCTTTTTAGGGAACGTTCTCATAATTTCTACATAATTTTGTGTATTCTTTCACACCTTTTTAACCAACTAACTAGTTGTCAAATGAATATTGAGGGGTTAAAGCTACTGAGTAAAAAATTTCATGAGTACTGTAAATTGAGTGATAAATTTGTAAGTTATACTGTTTTTCTATTGGGATTAAATATGTAAGTTTTATTATAAATTCACAAGAGGAAATTATTCACTTTAAACTTTGATTACTTCAGAATTAAACTTTTATTTTTCTTTGTACCAAATAAAGTTTTGAAAGCTAATGTATTATGAACAAATGAAATTTAAAAAAAAAAAATTTGTTCACTGTTCATAGGACTCTCAAATGGTGGTAGATTCGTTCAAGTCTGGTTTTGAACCTCCAGGAGACTTTCCATTTGAAGATTACAGTCAGCATATTTATAGAACCATTTCTGATGGGACTATCAGTGCATCCAAACAGGAGGGTGGAAAGATGGATGCCAAAACCACAGTAGGAAAGGCCAAGGGCAAATTGTGGCTCTTTGGAAAGAAGCCAAAGGTGAGTGATAAAATTTCTCTCTACTAGTCAGGTTTTTTTGAGTAAGTCAATTAAATTGGCATATTGAACAGATAATGATTTATTGTTAATAAAGAGTAGGTGTTTTCAATTTGAAGATTCAGTTAAACTTTTACTTATTAACAGTTTTATATGTTAGTTTTAAAAACTATTTTTGGATTTAATATTTGACCACCAATTATTAATGAATAGAAATATTAACAAAGTTGTAATATCTAGTTGATTTATATGTGTTTAAAGTTTCATTTGTGTATAATTTCTCTCAGAATTTCTAAGGAAACGTGTTCTAACTAAAAGACTACTAAAATTGCAATTTTCAGATAGAATGAATGATTAATCACAGTAATGATCAGTGTCAAATTAGATCTTAAATCATACTAATATAATTATTTTTATTGTCCATATGAGTTTTTAATAGGAAGGACTTAGTGTTTTTAATTGAAGTTTTTGGTTTTTTGAATTGGGGTTTTTAAAAATCACTAGTTTATTAAGAGAATCTTACTCTTGTTAAAACCCAGCTTTTAATTTGTTTATTTTAGACGAGTAAAACTGGCTCATAAGATGAGCAAATGGAATAGAAAAGTACTTTTTATCAATGTAGTGATTTTAATGTAGTATAAGAAAGAATAGATATGTACCTTTAGTTTATGTGCTATATTTATGTTTACTTGATTAAATTCACTTGTTTTTGGCATAAGTGTGGATAAAATTGAATTCAAATTACATATACTGTAAATATATTTTAACATAGTTAAAATTAACTGTCTTTATACTTTTAATAATATTGTCCATTAAAGAAGTTAAAATATGAGGCATTTTAAAATCACATTAGCAGCTAGACTTGCTTCGCATTATTGAATTTTATTTAAGAAGAGGTGAAACAGAAACTGTCCCAAAAGTCATGAATTTAATGAAAATTTTTCTCCTAATCAGATAACTTCAACTGCTGTCTTTCTTTTGACCAATTACAGGTTAAGTATAATCTGAATAAAAGAGAATTTTAAAAAAATCTAGGTCATGTATTGTTTTAACATTACAATTTATTTACTATATTTTAAATGTAAGTTCATAAAGATTTAGTAAAATGGTATACTTTTAAAAGTTAAGTTGACTTATAAATTATAGTTTTGGGCAAAACCATGTTTATTATTTTATAGAAAACTTTGAGGTATATTTTGTGATAGTATATTGCCAAAAATAGAATTTTCATTTAGGAAAAGACTGTGCACATTTGGCTTATTGATTCCTTTCTTTATTTCCATGTTAGCCACAGTCCCCACCCTTAACCCCTACTAGTTTATTCACATCCAGTACTCCTAATGGGTCCCAGTTTCTCACATTCTCCATTGAGCCCGTGCATTATTGTATGAATGAAATAAAAACAGGGAAGCCCAGAATTCCTTCTTTCAGAAGCCTCAAAAGAGGGGTAAGTTTAATAATGGGTTAAAATGCATGATGGCCTATTGTGTGTGTAGTGTGGCTTTTAATACTCTCCACCCTCATTATAAGGCTCTCTCCTGTAAATACATAGTTTACAACACCACAGAATTAAGTATAGCTGCCCTTAAGTTAAAGACAACTCCTCTTTATAACATTTGAAATGCTCAACCATAAAAGAATGGTGTTATAAAGAGGGTGCTGGGTACAATCATATTTTAGCTATTTTTTGTTTATGTGAAATCATATGTCCACCATTGTCTTGTAATGTATTTACATTTTTAAGACTTTCAGTAATTTGTCACTGGAGTTACTCTTGTAATAATTTGTCACCAATGCTGACTTCACCTGCCAATTTTATAATGTATTATTTTATTGATAAAATACCAAACTTAATTTTTAATTGCCCTACTTAACTTTTAGAAGCATAAAACAAAATTTGCAATAGCTTAATAAAAAACTAAAAATAAGCATGTTAGCCAAACATGGTGGCATACACCTGTAATCCCAGCAGTTAGGAGGCAGAAGTAGGAGGATCTAGAGTTCAAAGCCAGCCAGCACTATGTAAAGAGTTCAAAGCCAACTGGAACCACATAATAAGACCCTATCTCAAATAACCCATACAGATATGCATGTGTACATACATTCTTACATTAAATGTAAAGATTATAGATCAAATAATAGATACTTTTAAATTATGAAGCTCATAAAAATATGTAATTATTGAGTGGTTTACATGAAAATTGCTAAACTATTTTTTCTAGAATTTTCCCTTTTTAAAAAATTGAATAGACTTTGACATCTACTTATTCCTGAAAAAACTGCAAATGAAGATTTATAGAATAGTAAACTTCAGCTAAGTATAACTGTTATACTCCTGATAAGTAAATTAGTGTTATTCCATTGTGTATATTAGTGAGGATAATTTTTTTTCCTTTTCTTTATTTGGTGCTAGGAACTGAACCCAGGGCTTGGCTCATGCTAAGCATTCACTCTTACACTCAACCATATCCCAGTCCTCTAGTTTTTCTTGTCTGTGTTTGATTTTTAGGATATGCTCCTATAAATTAGATTCATTTGTAAGATTTGTCTGTACATTGGAAAAACAGACATGATAATCCACAGATGAAAAATGAGTGTTATCACTGCTGTGGGAAGTCTAATCATTAACTGTAATACACTGAAGTTGGATTCTTGTTCCATTTCCAATTTCCCTTTCCTTTTTGTTTTTCTTCTCTTTCCTTCCCTGTTGTTTTTTTTTTTTCTTTTTTTTTTTTTCCTTTCTGTAGCCCTTCTGATATCCAGTTGTGTTTTGGCCCTTGTAGAAAAAATATTTATTTGCATTTAACAATATATCTAATTTTACTAATGCCATTAATATAGTAGAAATGTTCTAGTGCATTTTGACACTTCTACTTTTTTTCAGTCCTCCAATGAAATGGACTTCTTTGCTTCTATCTTGCCTAATTCTAAGTGTGGATAACATATATGATTCATGACACTTTGAAAAGTCCCTGTGGATGGGTTTATATTGTACTTACAGGCATACTGTTAACCAACTTTTAAAATCTTAATACTTGCTTGAAAGACTTTTAAGAAACCATATTTGGCATTTCTATTGTCTTGAATTATGTGAGTAGAATTTATTCCCATGTTGCTTCTCTATATCATAGAAATACAACATAAATACAATTCTGTAAAAAAAAAAATTCTTAGGCTGTTAGAACTAGAGAAAGAAGCCTTAAAATATGACATCTTCATTCTTACTGAACAAGTAGAATTTTACAGTGGCAACTTAAAACCATTTGCTTGATCATTATTTGTCTTATTTCCACATAGTACTTTAAATATTTAGGCTTTTGGTTGAGGAATCTTTTAGAAGGCTGAAATATCCTTCCAGTTTTAGTACTAGTTATTACACAAAGAGAACAATGATGTGCAAGATACAAAATACTATATTAGAGGATGGAGCAGAAAGGAAGTATGTTACAACTTTAGGATTTAAATTTTTTTTTCTGTTTCTTTGGTAGTTTACTAGGTACTATTTAAAAATTAACTATAAAGAAGCTTTCCTGTCACTTAAGAATTTTATTAGTATAGAAAAACTGAAAAAAAGAAAATAAACTTTAATAAGTGAATAGGTATGTTTACATTGTTTTTTTTTTTTTTTTTTTTTTTTGTCCTGTAATCTTCCAGAGTAGGACTTGAGATTTTTTAAGCTGATGAGTTGTACCATTCAATTCAGAAACTCTTGTTTGGGGCTATATTTGTTGGGCATTGTTCTTCATAAGTATTTTTTAAAAGTTTTAATTTTCTTTCTTTTTTTTTTTTAAAGAAAAACTAGTTTATATAGTATCCTGTATTATTAGTAAGGACATGAGAAATGTTATATTAGACCAGTGATGGTGAACCTGTTAGAGCTTTTAAGTGATAATAGCCAACTTCAGCATATGTGCCATAGGTTTGCCACCACTGTGCTAGATCAATAATTTTGAGTTTGACAATGATACCAATGAACTCCCTCTGAGGAACGAGGATCTATAGTTTCTTCCTATGACATTTAGGGAAGTATACCAAAACTTGCCTGCTTTTATTATCCACACTAATAATTTCTACTATTTCATTTGAGTTTCATTAGATATTCCTTTCTGTAAAAGTAATCAAATCATCTAATAATAATAAGTTCATATTTTTTGTCTAAATTACTTATGACTTACAGGCTTCCAGGTATTTTGTTTTGTTTTAGCTTTAATCAGGGTACAGTTCTCAGGATTTTGACCTATTTTAATTTCCTAATTTCCTTTTTTAGATCTTTTGTATTAGGATATAATGGGTATTTATATGAAATTTTCCACTTATAGATATATTATAATTGTACATGAGAATGGTATTTTTGCATTGAACATTTATTACTTTAAAAAGTATACAAAATGCGGGGCTTGGGATTTAGCTCAGCGGCATAAGCACCTGCCTTGCAAGCAGGCAGTCGTGAGTTCGATCCCTGGTACCGATAAAAATAAAAAAGACCAAAAAACATATATACAAAATGTTTCTAATATTTTTACAAAGAATTTACATCCCTGAATGCAAGATTACTGGACCATAGAATTGTTTTCCATTTGATAGTAAAACTAGGTATAAAAGGAAATCTTTAGTTTTTCAGCTATAATTACCTACTATTTTCTCTAAAAGATACTAATATAGAAATTAGGGCAAGTATATCACTTAGAAATTTAGCTAGTGAAAATTGGCATAAAATTAAGTAAATATTTTAGATATTGTTTCTTGGCCTATATAACATTTAATAGCATTTCAATGCAGACCATTAATATCTTTCCTTAATTTAGACCTTCTAATTTCCTCACCAGGAATTTTGTGATAGCGAAATAAATTGTTTTTGTTTCTTAAAACTACTGACAGTCTAAAGAATGTTAAGCTTAGTTCAGAAAGATAATGAATACCAAATGTCATCTTTTTTTATCTTTGTTACCATTAATATATATATGGTCAACTCATCAGAGATAAGGGGTAGATATTTTTGCCACATATTTATTAAAGTTCATTCATTTTTTTGTGTGTGAAATTCTATCTGACCTCTCTGTACCACCTTCTCTTAAAACATGATTATTTAAATCGAGCATGGTGGCACGTTCCTGTAATCCCAGATACTTGGGAGGCTGAGGCAAGAGGACCGCAAATTCAAGGCCAGTGTGTGCAAATTTGCGAGATCCTGTCTAAAATAAAATGATTTAAAAGGGGGTGGGGTTGAGGTATAACTCAGGGGTAGAGTGCTTGCTTAGCACCTATGAGGCACTGGGTTCAATCCCCAGTACCAGAAATTAAAATTCATGATTTATAAATCTGGGGAAAATGAAAAATTTAGATGCTGCTAAGCTAAAATTAATGAGTGCAAAGACTAATTCTATAAAGTTTGCCATATATTGTGGGACACTGTGTGTGTATGTGTGTGTGTTTATATTGTATAAGAGCAGTGTGATTGATTTTTTCACACTTGGTGACATTTATATTTTTAGAAAGAATAAATTTTAAACAGTTCTCTAAAAGTTACATTTTTAGTATTTCTTAAGCATATGGATTTCAGAATAAAAACTGGAAAGTAGAAACTATTTTAAAAGCAAAAGTTGGCCCATATGTTTGTGTCTGTTAGGAAATATGTCATAGGAAACTTAATTTTGGGTAACTAAATTTATTATTTTGATATTATAATTTTAATATATCTGTGCAATTTAAGAAAAGACACATAAAACTAAAAGTGTTGCCTTCATGTAATCATGATAAATTTAAATTCAAAATGGTATTTCTTGAACTGTAAAAATTTATACAATGTTTTCTTTAATGCATTAGGAAAGACATCCTATTTTTTAATATTTTACAAAAGATTTTAAATGGATAATACTATGCCTTGTATATTTAACTTTTCAGATAGGGCTTT
The DNA here is from genome assembly GCF_034190915.1 of Cavia porcellus. NCBI lineage: Eukaryota > Metazoa > Chordata > Mammalia > Rodentia > Caviidae > Cavia > Cavia porcellus. The sequence continues at coordinate 115,180,459 of NW_026947484.1, forward strand.
TGAGAATGAAGTTCTATATAAGTAAAACTCAATTATGTAAAAATTCTCTTTAAAAGAAAGTGGATGGTTACTGATAGAATGATAATTTTTGGGTTTTAGTCAAACTTAGAAAATATCTGCCCATTATCATCAGTGTCTTGCCTTTTTTTTTTTTTTTTTGCAAGTAATTTGCTTTCCCAAAATGTGCTTAAAATTGGTTTTTTTTTTTTTCCTGGCATAATTGTTTGGATTGTGAAATGTACATGACTTATTTCAATATCGTAAAAAGCAGAACAACTATAGATTATTGTATCTTCTGTATTATAGTTTCAATTAAGTAATTTACCATTTCTTTCTGTTTTCCATTGAACTATTCAGTGGTCGGTGAAGATGGTAAGCCTTGTGTGCTGATCTATATACTGTGCCAACTTTAATCTCAAAACATTGTTTTGTTTAATTTAAAAAAAAGTGGTAAAATACATTCCACATTTCACTTTGTGTGTGTTTTTACTTTTTTATAGTTTAATCCATAGTCCAACATATGCCAGTACTTCTCAGTGTCATAGATTAGAAAATAATGTGGTTAATTGTCAACAACTTATTTTAGTTCTTAAATGTTAAAAGAATGAAATTATAATTAAAAGATATTTAAAAGTTATATGATAGAGCAAAAGTTCATTATACATAGAATAACAATTTAGCATGAATTATCAGAATCTTTTTAAAAGGTCATATTAGTTTGATATACAATAATTTACCATAAGAATTGTTAGATTTTTCCCAAAAAAGAAAAATTTTTTCCCACTTACTGTGGGGTAAGTGTTCTATCCTTCTGTGTTAGTGGAGGGAAACAGAAGTTTAAGTTAACCTAATTATTATTATAAGTGTGCGTGCATGTGTATGTGTGTGTATTTGAGATATTCCTTATGTATTTATTTTAAACATATGAGTGGAATTACATTGTGAAGAATGAACTACCAAATTGTTGGGAACTTGTATAGGAAGCTATATAAAATAGCTTGGAAAATAACTACTTTTTTTAAATATAGTTACAATTCAGCCTTTTATGAATCTTCTTGTAGTAAGATAGGTCTCTAAATGCCTTAGAAGGTTTCTTTACATTTATAAGAAATAGAATGAGTTCAGCTTTTGTATTACAATATTGAAATGGAATATTTGAAATGCAAGTGATTAGATATCTACTGTAAATAAATGCAATAACAAGATTTAATGGAGGGACAAGTGGAAATATGGCAGATTTACTTGTGTGGATAATTTGTCAGTTTATTGTAATATTATCCCAAAAAAGGACTACAACATTGCAATATGTTTCATTTTATTAAATAAAATTTTGAGAATTTTAAAAAATTAACAAAATAAATTAGAAGCTTATCTTTGCCATATATGTATTTATTTATTTATTTTTGGTGCTGGGGATTGAACTCCCAACCTTGTGCTTGCCAGCAGGTGCTTTGCCACTGAGCTATATCCCCAGCACACATATATAATTTAAAACTTGTACCCCAGTTAGGATAAACCTAATAATTTATGTTGACAATTAACTACTGAATTTAAAGAAACTATATAGGAAACTTTGCCATTTGTTTATTTAGGTCAGATTTAGTTGATTCACATTGTTTCTGGTGACTGGTATAGAAAAAACAATAGCCACTTAGGATGCCCTTCTTTTGATCAACAAGCTTGTTGAATGTCCCGTGTGCAGAGCACTGGGGAAAGATTCTAAGGCTTCTGTTATTAATTAAATATTACATTTGATTATAATCCATCCTAAAAGTGAGGTTCCCCCCCCCCCCTTAAAGTAACTGAAGCATTCTTACAGCCGAAGGAATAAAGCTATGCAGTAGTACAGATATAAGTGGCCCAAATTTTGGGAGCCCATTTCAGCAACTCTGAGAAAAAGTGACCTTTATTATTCTCAAAATAACCATTTTGAAAGAAAAATGAAGAGTAATAGCTATCATCAGTTTTCAGAGTATATAGAAAGTAAATACACTTTTATATTGAGTTCAGTAGTTGCTGATAATGGTTCTGTTATGATCTCTAATAATGTAGCTAAACTAACAATGACCAAAATAACATTAAAGAGAAAAAAGATGTCATTTGAACAAAATCTTACATGTTAAACACTAGCACTTTTTCTTAGTTACTTGATTAAGCCATTAAGAATTTTTCAGATACCAAGATCCTTTGTATAGAAGGATTATATCTTTTCTTTGGGTTTAATCTTTTTTTCAAGTGAGGTAATTTATTTGGTTTATATAAGAAAATTAAAAATATATTCCATGTATAATTTTACTTACTGAATAATTCAGTTTTTTAAATGATCAGATACATTTTCATTCCAAACAATGGTTTAGTGAGTGTAACCAAAAATATGTAGTATTGAAGCATATTCCATTAATCAGTTGCCATTATGAGGTAAGTTACTTACTTAATCATATAAACTCTTCGTATTTTTAGTTTGAACATTTGTAGCGTTCTAAGTATCATGGCAGTGAGTTTGATTTGGGAAGGTGTAGTGATAGGTGGTATAATAACTTGTGTAGATGAGAAATGTTATGTGTTTTCATTTTGTTGTTGTTGACGTAAGAATTTTCATATGTATTCATTTTAACTCTGCCAAGATTTGAAAATACTGTAATACCTGAATTTGGTGGTATTTTTACCTATTCTGTTTCATGGTTATAAATGTGACTGCAATGTGAGCTCTTCAATGTAACTGTGCTCATTAATGCATCTGTGTAAATTTCCTTTAAAAAAAACAAAGGGGGTTGTTTGAGTCAAATGTGAAATTAAAATTGTTGTGTATTCTTATTTTAAAACAAGTAAATTTAAAAAATAAGATTTTCTGGGCCAGGGATATAGCTTAGCGGCACAGTGCCTGCCTGGTAAGCACGAGGTCATGAGTTTGATCCCTGGTACCAAAAAAAGAATCATAAAATAAAGTTTTCTGAAAATTTCTTTAGTAATGATTTAGATTCTCTTTTCAGGGCCCAGCACTAGAAGATTTCAGTCATCTGCCACCAGAACAGAGACGTAAAAAACTTCAGCAGCGCATTGATGAACTTAACAGGGAACTACAGAAAGAATCAGACCAAAAGTAGTGTTTCTTTAATTTCTCAGTATCATTATTATTTTTAAGAGTCTACTTTGAACGATGTGTGTAAATGAGGTATACAGAGCATTTCAGAGTCATATATTCTGGATTGAGGATATAGCTCAGTGGTACAGTGTTTACCTAACATGTCTGAGGGCATGCATTCAGTTCTCAGCACCAGTCATACTTTTTGATTGAAATGTCTTTTTTTTTTTTTTAAATTGAAACAAGATTTCATTATATATTCTAGGCTAGTCTTAAACTCATTGTTGTACAGTCCAGACTGGTTTTGAACTTGTTATCCTTAGCCTCTCTGCTGCTGGGTTTACAGACAGGCATGTGTCACTGTCTAACTCTGATTGAAGTATCATTTGAGAAAAAAGATATACATTTATGGTTGCCAAGTCATAGCCAAAAATGAAATGCTAGAGCATTTTTAAAAATTGTTTTAGCATTCTACTTATTTTTTTTATTTTTTATTTTTTTGCTTTTATCAGTACCAGGGATTGAACTCACGACTGCCTGCTTGCAAGGCAGGTGCTTATGCCGTTGAGCTAAATCCCCAGCCTCTCATTCTACATTTTTGTTAGTTGCTGTAGTATATATTTATGTCTTGTACAAACTTGTAAACTGGTTTGATTCATTATTAAGAGTAGTTGCTTCAGAACTAACCACCTCTGTATACTTTGATAAATTTTTGTTTTGGTATTTAAATTGACCTTAGTATAAACTTGACCCTATAACTATTTGCTTCAAAACATTTTAGCAAACATTTGTTCAGTTTGTGAGTTTTGTTCAGTTTGCAAGTTTCCTTCAGTTTACTTTTTTAAAAGAATGAACATCAAGTTTTGATTGTTTTTTTTTTTTTTTTGAGTACCTGGACTTGAACTCAGGATCTTGTGCTTGTCAGGCAGGTTCTTGCACCACTAGCCTATATCCCTGGCCCTGACATAGAGTTATTTATGATGAACAAAGGATTGATGAAATGAATTAGTGACAGTATTTATTTTTACTGAAGATGAAATTGTGAGACTGGAGATAAAGCTCAGTGGTAGAGTACTTGCCTAATAAGTGCTTAACTTCTAGCTTGAGAGAGTAAAGTTTTGGTGTTAAGAATTGTTTATCAGGTATCATGGCATGCTTAATCATAAATCAGATATTACAGTTGATTCTCATATTTCACAGTAGTTAATGGTCCAAAGTCATCAGGAACACTAAATTACTATGTACTGAAACATTGTTCCTAGAGAAAATACAAGGCTAAACTCCAGGTAGCCACTGGTTGAACACTTTATGAACAGATAGATGCATATACATAACCTTGTTTTATGCTTCTTATTAAAGATTCTTTGTTTAATAGTGCTGATTCATTAACTTTGAGCTCTTCCAGTCACATTTGTCATTCATGTCTAAACAAAGTTTATGTAACACAGACAATGTCTCTGTAAATAATGTTACAGTCTGATTGTATTAACCACTACACAACATTGTAAACATCAGAATTACTAACAAAAAGCACAAAAGTGGGAAAAATCGCACTACCTAGATTGCAGAAAGGACACTAAGAATATGGCAATTGAAACAAGAAGGCAAAAGTTTTCCTCACCTGACCTTAACTAGGAACTTGCATGTGCATCCAGTACTCAGGTTTTCCTGTCCTGTACACATCCATGAGTGAGCGGGAAGGCACTTTGAATATTAGTTTTAGAATTACAAATAAATTTTAGTGAATAGGCAGTTTACAAATATGGAGTCTGTCAACAATTAAAATGAACTATATTACTATAAATAGTATTTAGTATAAATTAATATTTCTTAGAGCACCATAAAAATAGTCTTTGGAAAATTACAGCATTTAGTCTAGTATTTGTTGCTTTTAGTCTACACTAGGAATTATGCAGGTACAAAAATGAATAGTGTAGTGCACATTTTAGTTGGGGAGGATAAGACTAACATAGGCCATAAGTTTTACACAAGCTGGATTGTTACAACTGCTAATAGATATAAATAAGGAAACCTAGAGGAAAGAATTACAAAATTTTACTGAGATAATTAGGAAGGACTTTACTGAGGAGACAGTGGGGAAGAAAGAAGGCTGTAGTCTAGGAAATGAATGTTTCAGTGATTTTTGTGCATCAGATACTGAACTATGTATTTTATGTCAACTGAATTCTTCAAATAGCCTTACAAGTTTATTGTTCCTGTTATATAGATGAAGAAACTAGGTGTCAACTAAGTACACATTTTATCTAAAATTAGATAGAGGCAAATACCAGTTAACATTATAGACACTAGTCAGCTTGTCTTCAGAGCATTAGAATTGGACCTTGATGGGAAAAAGTAATTTTGTTAAATATGAAAGTGAGGGAGAGGGAAGGAGTATTCACAAAAGTGGGAACGATAACATTAATGGCATAGAAACGTGAGTATTTGACATGCCTGGAGTTTAATCTAGTTGGCTTAGTTAGAAATGTGGAGTATAATGACAAAGCATGAGTGTGAAAAGATACAGGATGAAGTATGAATTATCTTGAACATTTTGTTTGGAATTCTGTAGATACTGAAGAATCATCAAAAGTTGTTGAAGGATAGATACTAGCAGCTTTGTGTTCTAAAGAATGGTAATTAAAAGTTGTATGAAAAGCAGATCCTAGAGAAAGAAGATTGGAGGTAGGGAGACAAGTTAGGGCACTCGGCGTCAGTCCAGGCAAGAATTGCCAAGGTCCTAAATTAAACGATGGCCATGAGAAAAGAGTGAAGAAATAAATGTAAAAGTCAATTTAAAGCTAAAATAGATTGGACTTTTTACTTGACTGAATGTTGTAGAGGAGAAAAACGAAGAAGCTTTAAACAAGAAAAAGCCATAGCTCAATAGCTGTAGAATTAATTGAAACTAAAAAAAAATTGAAACATAAATTTGGTACAAAAATATGGTTTTGCCTGTGTTGATTTTTGAAATATGTGGAAAAATCTGTGTTGGATTGGAGATACAAATTTGGGATTTAGAGATAAAGGACGATACAGATATTTGAGAATTATCCAAAGATAGACAATATTAAAACAAAAAGAAGTCATCCTGAAAGAGCAGCGTAGGATGAGATGAGAATTAACCTCTGTCATTTTATGTAACAGACATTTGAAAATTAAACAAGGAGAAGGAACCAATGAGATCAAAAGAAAGCAGAGGTGAAGAGGAGGAGGAAAAGAAAATATATCCTCCAGGTCAAGAAGGAAACAAGTTTTTAGGCATGTTTGTCTATGATGTTGGATGTTAAGAGTCTAGGAGCGCTCATTGGGTGAAACCTCTTGTAATATAATTGGAGAAGAGGAGCTGGGTTAAGAGGAATTGACAAATGATTGAATTTAAAGAGGGGACAAGTTAAAGATGGCATTCTATTTCTAGCATAGATGAGTGGGAGGATGGTGGTGCTGTGTGAACTAGAGAAAATACTGGTAAAATAATGTAGCTGGGTGGGGATATAATGATTTTGATGTAGGGACATGATGGCTGTAAGAATACTGAGGAGTATTCTACCAGCCATTTATAAAACCTGTGCGTAGTCCTTATCAAGAAATGAAAAATGAAATCTGTTTTTTTTTATATTATCAATGTTTAAAAGATATTTTCCATAAATTATATACTTTTTCAGCTTTATGCAAATTGTATTTAGTCAGGTAATATTTGACTTAACTTAAAGAGATGTGACCCAATTTGATGTGAAGTTATAGTTGAATCATCCAAGTAAAGTGAAACTCTTACCTAAAAGCCCATGAATACTTACTTGTGTGATTTCTTTTTCTTTTTTAGAGATGCACTCAACAAAATGAAAGATGTATATGAGAAAAATCCACAAATGGGGGATCCAGGGAGTTTGCAGCCTAAATTAGCAGAGACAATGAATAATATTGACCGCTTGCGAATGGAAATCCACAAGAATGAGGTAGATTTGTTATTCATCAGTTATTTGAGGCATATTTTTATAATTTTCATTATGATAGGTTAGTTTTTGTAGAAATAGGTTACAATATTTAATTTTAAATGTAAAATATCATTGTGGTTTATATAGATTAACGTACAATTATATGTGGTATAAATAGATTCTTTAGTGGAGATTCTTAAAGCCTTGATATGAGGATAAACATTTATACTGTGTTTTAAAAATCAGCTGCAACATTGATTATTAACCAAATTGGAATGTTTTTGATCTCTAGACTCACAATAGTTATAAAAACTCAAAGCACATTTCAAATGTAGGCTATTGTGTAAGTTTTTGAACAGACTTACTGAACTCAGTTGTCTGCTTGCTTGCTTGCTTATTTATTTGTTTATTTATTTTCCTAAGGCATGGCTTTCTGAAGTTGAAGGCAAAACAGGCGGGAGAGGAGACCGAAGACACAGCAGTGATATAAATCACCTTGTAACACAAGGGCGAGAAAGGTTGTTTTAAAAAAATTTCTGGATTTGTATTTCTTTTTTTTCCCCAAACATTTTTCATCTCTTTATCCTAAACTTCTTACAGTTCTATTTCTTCATACGGTTCTTTTTCTTCCTCCTTGTCTTCCATGGTTCCCTAATTTAACAAGTTTGGCATTTCATAACTTCAGTTTTTTGAACCTAAGTAATTTTCTATTCCTTTAAATGATTGATTACAGGTGAAGTATGATATTTCATCTTGCTGTTTAATTCTAGTTTGTCATGCATCTAAAACCAATCTGATCTAAGAACATAGAAAATTCTTGGAGCTACAATTTCAAGGCGAAGGAACCTCAGCACAGAAAGATTTTAAGTAGAGTTGATAACTTAAGTCAAAGAAAAATTTTACTGCTAACTGCTTAGTTTTGTTAAAGAAAAAAGGGTTATGTATTGCTAGTGTGGATTGGTTTTCAATTTGGCATTTTGTCAGGTTTTCATGTTTTGTACTACTTGTGACATTTTCTCCCTGATATAATGTCTTCCTGTTCCCTCACAATAAAAATTTACAAATTAGGATTTACTTTAGAGAAGAATCTGACATGTCTAATATCAAATCTTGGTTTGCTACTTAATTACTAAGTAATTTGAGCAAGTTCATTTTTAATATTCCCTGAATCTGTTTCCTGATACATAAAATGGAGGTTACACCAGATAGGGAATCTTTAGTATTAAAAGAAACAATATACATAAATTATGTAGAAAAAATACCTGGAAATAGTATGTGCTTCACAAATGTTAGTTCTTTGCTCTCCTTTGACACTTTTTTGAGAATTTCTGTCTTCTGTTTATCAAGAAAGATCCACAGGTAACTGGTTTTTATTGTTAGCTATAACTCCAGACTAGAAGGATCTAGCTTTCCTGGCATGCATTATTTAAGAATGAGGATTCCAGGCTTATGGAGAAGTGCTGCTAAATATAACCCTGTAAATTTTTCCATTATTAAAATTTTATTCGACCTTTGATATCTTAGCAAAAATTTTTCTTTTTTTTTCTCTTTGATTTGAAATTTTTTAAGAAAAATAAAATATACTTTTTATTACTTGATGTTTAGGACTTCTCTAAGTTGTTAACTTTTCCTTTACCACAATTAATTGGGGATTGACTTCTGATTTTTTTTTTTTTTTTTTTTTTTTGTCTTTTTCCTTTTTATCGGTACCAGGGATCGAACTCACGACTGCCTGCTTGCAAGGCAGGCACTTATGCCACTGAGCTAAATCCCCAGCCCCTTTGACTTCTGATTTTAATTAGAAGTCTTTTGGTTTTAAGCAATGTAGTGAATGTTTTATGGATACTGATCTAAGGTAAAAATGGACTTTTTTTTTTTTTTTTTTTTTTTTTTTTTTTTGTCTTTTTCCTTTTTATCGGTACCGGGCATCGAACTCACGACTGCCTGCTTGCAAGGCAGGCGCTTATGCCACTGAGCTAAATCCCCAGCCCCCTAAAAATGGACTTTAATGGTGAAGAAGAGCCCAGATGTTATCTGTAAGACTCAATTTCTCATCACTTCCGTCATTTCTCCCCTTTATTATGTAGATTTCATTTTAAGCCTTTGTCTGATCTTCCAAAGCTCTAGGGAGTTTCTCCTAGGTTTGAAGTGAAAAGGGAGCAAGTTTCTCTTAAAAACAGTGCCAGGGAGAGGTCTGGTGCATGGCTTATTTCTGATTGGGTTACAGGTCTACTAGTGAACCCTTCATTCCTACCATGTGAATGCGGTGCTTATGGTCCTGGATCCACAGTAGAGACAGCCACTATTAATGAAACACTGAGCTGGGTCAGTTCTATGATACTTTTGTCAGAAGAGGGGATTATGGAAGACCCGTGTCTACTATGCTTTTCCACTTCATCTCTAGATCTAGTGCAATAAGATGTATTCATGGAATATTGCTGTGTCCCCAGAACATTGCTGAAGCTCCTAAAATAAAATTTTCAAAAAAGAAGCATTTTGCATTAGAAACAAGTTATGTAGTCAACACCTAAGAAAATAGACTAATATGAAACCATGCCACGTAATTTTCTGAATTGATATTGAGGAGATCAACTTATAGATAATACATGAAGAGCTCTCATGTTTGTGATATTTAATGAGGCATAACTGTTTTCTTTTAGTCCTGAGGGAAGTTACACTGATGATGCCAACCAAGAGGTTCGTGGGCCACCCCAACAGCATAGTCATCACAGTGAGTTTGATGATGAATTTGAAGATGATGATCCTTTGCCTGCTATTGGACACTGCAAAGCTATCTATCCCTTTGATGGTATGATGTTCTTCATGTGTATTATATTGATAAAATTGGTTCTGTAAAGTCTAAATACATTGTCATTCATTTTAGTGTGCCTATCTAAATAGTACATTGCATCCTATTCATTAGTATGCATACTTTTAACTATTATACAGGGACCTCTCACACACACTTGGAATCGTAAGAAAGAAAATTATGTTATCAACATTCTGTGACAGATTATTATCTCCCAATTTTGGTTGATACAGATCTTCCATGCTGAACTTACTAATGCTTACATGTATTTAGTATGGTTGAAGGAGCTTGAGCATATACTCTAACCAGGAAGTAGATGGCTGATATATATATCACTTCATGGTCTTGTGGCTTGTGAACATTAAAGACAAATAGAAGGCATAGCAGAAAGCCATCATTGTATCCTAACTCTGCTGGCTACTTTTTCAGATGACAGTGGGAAAGAGAGTGGTAGCTTCTGAATGTATCATCCTGTCTCCCATGATAACTGGAGAACAAACTGTATGAGGGAAGTAAAGAAATGTGGCTCTCTCCTGAAAATTTTCAGTAGCCCTTCCTCCCCTTGACTCAGAAAAATTGTTTTCCTCAACTAATACAACAGTGAACACTTTCATAATTAAGTTCTTTTAAAATTGTGTATGATGTAAAGTCTTTCTCCATTCAATAACCATTTTGTTGGTTTTAAAAAATTGAGTAAAGGGACTAAGGTTGTAGCTCAGGACAGCACTTGCCTAACATGTGAGCCCTAGATTTGATTCTTATCACTGCAAAAAAATAGTCTTTAATTACTCATCTAAAATAACGTATTTACAAAAATCTTGGCATGATGCTATCTAGAAAGTAAAATAGATTTTAGCATATAATAAGTGAAGATTAAGTTGTATAAACTGTTACTGCTATGCAGGTTGGCAGTGGTTGGGTTTGGGAAGAAAGAGTCCTGAAAGGGAATCCTGGTGTTGCTGAGGTCTTGAAGAAAATTTGTGTTTTGTAGCCATTCTGCTTATGTCATCATCAGCTAAAATTGTCTTTTCCTTTGCTCCCTTCCCACCTTTTCACTGTCTTTTTACTATTTTTCTGATCCTTACCTCATAATTTTTTAGATAACAACACTATTCCAACTTGAGAAAGGAATTGGAAGAGTGGAAGCAGAAGTTTAGGATACCTGTCAAATTATATAGTATCATTGTGGCTCAATTACTTCATCTGTTATGTGGGTTGATTTTAATCTAGCCTCAGGGATTATGGTGGTTTAAACAAGGATGTATATGAGAGTGTTGGGTAAAGTACAAAGCAGCATAGAGATGTTGTTGCTAGAAAGAACCAGTGACTTGTGGGAAAGTGCATTGGAATCTAGTAGAGTCTCATGTTATTTTGTGTGTTATACTGCTGACTTATTTAAAGTAATCATTATGCTTACATTGTACTTGTGCTGTGAAAACTCTCGTCTAGGACATAATGAAGGTACTCTGGCAATGAAAGAAGGTGAAGTTCTATACATAATTGAGGAGGACAAAGGTGATGGATGGACAAGAGCCCGGAGACAGAATGGTGAAGAAGGCTACGTTCCCACATCATACATAGATGTAACTCTAGAGAAAAACAGTAAAGGTGCAGTAACTTATATCTAAACTAACCAGACAGTTTTGTGCCCTAGGAACAGTAATATAAAATGAAACACATTCAGCAGGTCAGAAGAAAACTTAAAAGGGCGTCCCCATTTATTGTTCACTGTGTGAGCTGAGTACAGGTTTGGTCTTAGAGGTATAAATATTGCCACAAGTAACTTTCTGTGACACCTTATCATTTGAGTAATGTTGGTGTGAACGTAATCGATGCTTTTTGCTTTATGTTCTGCTTGAGTCTGTGTGAAGAATTTGTGTTTTTCTGCCTTCTAAATAAAAGAACTTGATTTATTTGGCAGGAACCTATAGGTAGAATGTTCCCTTATCCCTTTTATGTCAGAAAACAGTGATTGTGTGAATTCAAATAAGTAAAACTGCTCTGAAATATTATAGAAAGCTGTCTCCCAAAAGAGTGGTTTGGGCCCAAGGATATAGCTCAACAGTGCAGCACCTGCTTGGTAAGCATGAGGTCCTGAGTTTGATTCCCAGTCCAAAAAAAGAGAGTGGTTTGTTCTAGGAGTTTAAATTTGTAGCTTCAGTTGCTAGGAAGAAAAAGATGAATAACTGGTTAAAAAATAACAATATAATGATTTTCATTTTTCTCTTTAGTCTTTGGTTTTCTAAAGGAAGAAAATAAGCAGCGAGTACAAAATGTATTTAAATAGTAGGCTAATCAAGAGATCTACAAAGTCACCTGATCCAGCTCTTATGTGAATAAATAACTTTCTTTTGAGACTTGAAAATTTTTTTCAAGTTTGCTGATAATTTTTAATAATGTATAAACTTCCTTCCAAATGAGTCCCATACCTGTATTTTTTATCTTGAAAATATCATTTAGGACTATTTAGCAATTACACATAAAAAATAGATTCTAAATCAATGAAGACTTAAATCTTAAATGGAGGGAAAATCTTGGCCACTGCTTATTTAGAAGAGAAACTGCTGTTTTGACTGAGTAGAAGGAAGATATCTATACAAGTATTTTGTGCCTGATTTAGCTGGATTATCAGTTATTAGAACAGATTATTTTTCCACTTAATTGCAATAAACATTTGTTGAAAATACTGTACAGTCAAGGACTGTGCAGCATTAGTTGTGTGATGACTGAGTTAGTTGTGTGGGGAAGGGAGATTGTAGAGACTTTTGGGGCAGATACTTTAAACTGCACACCCCTTTTGGTCTTACCAAAGGTCTTCAGTAATTGTTCTTTTCTTTTTCCTCCTGGACTACAGGTTCCTGAAGAGGGTTTCTGAGGAAATGGGCAAGATGTTGAAGGAGGTTACATGCAGCTGCTTTTGGGGGGAGGGTATTAGAGTTGTCAGGCTCAAAGAGAGAGCAAGAGAAGCAAGTTGCATGAGTGCATGCAGACATTATTTTTTACTAACTTCATTAGCATTTCCATACATTGTTTTAAAAGATCATTATAATTCCAATCCTTAAATTCCTAGTTCACAATTATTCACGTGGAAGAAAGAAAAAAGCCGACAATGGCTAACCTTTTTTCCGTTTATTTTACTCATGTCCAAATCAGAATGCAGAGCTGTCATATAAAATTTGTCTTATGCTTGGCTGTCCGTACAGGACCATCTCTACCCAGCTGTGTTTCAGTTGGTGTTTAGATCCATTGTCTGTAAGAATCTTTGCCATTTGTCAGTGTCTGCCTGCGCCACCTCCGTGCTTGCTTAACATCCTGTTGCATGTCTAGAGTGACTGGATTTAGATTTTTTAGGCATGTCTTTATAATCCCTTGTTCTTGTCAAAGCCTTTGTTTTGTTTTACATTTGTAGTACAAATCACTTTGTCAAACATCTCTAGCACTAATATTTCCATTTTAGTATATATGTGCTGCTATAACTTCCCCACTGCAAACATTCCAGTTTTGGCATTATGAACACATAGTCTGTGAACCTGAAATTTTGATGATAAGAACAAGAAAACATCTCTGCTCTAGCCTACTGCCCAGTTGAAAGACCTCTTTGAAACATAATACATCTTCAGCATCTCAGTCTGGGAAGAATCTATAGTTAGCACTGAAGTCCTGGCATAATAAACACAGAAGATACTCAACCACCTCAAGACAAAGGACTGTTGTCAGAAGTCAGCTGCTTCCATTCAAATGCTGCCTTAAACTAGAGTGCCTAAATCTGTTGATTGCCAACACTACCACTACAGTATCCCACAAAGGGCTTTATGTCAGTTCAGTGCGACCTCCTTTAACTCTGCAGCACTGCTGCAGCTGCCGATGTAGCCTCGGTAGGTGGCTTTTAGAGCTCCACCATGTACAATGGTGCATCTTCAGATTTATGCATCAAACTAATGACATGTCCCCGTCCATTTTACTTTACTCAGTGTTTTATGAGAAGTTTTATGGACCTCCCCCATTGTCTTTTAATTTAGGGTTATGATGAACTCATTTGATTATTATGATGATAGTCTTTCCAAGTGATGCTTTTGTTTGAACCAGATAAAATTTAGTGAAACTTTGTAATGATCTATGTGCACTTTTACTTGTAAAGTGGAAATTTCTGTATGTTTATACTTGTAAATATAATTGTTGTTAGTGCTCCTATTGCTCATGTTGTCCTTGCCTTACATTTGTGATTTTGTTCATGACCTGTATCTGAACTAATTTCTTAGTGGTATTGTAATAGGTGTATGGGTTGGGTGGGGGGTTATTTGTACCACTAAAACTTCTTTAATTTGGTTCTTTACTGTGTTAAGGGAAGAAAAAGAACGTGAAATGGTTTGTGTATTATTGGATTTTAAGCAATATTTTAGAAGCTGTGTGGCTGTTTTAATAATTTTTCCCAGTGTTATTCGAATCATACAAGGTATACTAAAGCTAAAGGACAATTGTGTGAAAATTAATGCCTTCATAAGAGCAAGTACACCACGGTTACACAGCTGACTTATAGTGTATTACCTTTGAGGCTAGTAAATGATAAAGTTTAGATATTGAATCTCGTTACAGGGTTATTTATATAATGTGACATTATTCAATACTGACATACTACATGACGTAGTTTTAAAATCTAGTGCTATTTTTATTTTAAAGATTAGCAGTAAGAAGGAAATGTGATCTGGCTATGTTTGTCTTCTGAACAAAGCCTGAAGTGCTTATGTTTTTTTGGCTAGCAGCCACAGAGGGCAAAGTTTAAGGCTTTCTTGTAAGGACTAACTGTTCTTTTCAAGCTACTGTTTGTTTTTCTAAAAGCAGGATTTGCTTCCGTAGGAGGCAAGTTCCTTTATGTGGAATAGTGAAACCTGTTTATGGGTTATTATAATATTAAAGACATTTGTACTTGCACATTCTTAAATCATTCTTAAATTTTGAACATGTGAATTGTCCAAAAGAAATTAATTTTTCAGTAATTTTTACTCTGTGCACATGTTGATTTCTTAATGGTAAAGGCTTTGTTAAAGATAGTGTTCTCTGTTGAGAATATTTTCATGGAATAAAACAATCTTTTCATGGTCAGTTAAGGTGTATATCTCTTATTGCTATGTGAACAAAAGAGATGTGATGATTTTGTTCTTGAATATGTTAAATTTTAGGTAATACAACATAGACGATAAGCTTCTGAAGTGTGGCAACCTTTTTGGGAAGTTTTAGAAATTTTATTCTGGTTTTAGTGTCTCTCAAGCTTTCATAAAGGAAAGAAAATTTCTTTAGAATGAATTTAAATGGCATGTAATAATTTGGATTTATCTTTGTTCAACAAAACTGTATGCACAGGCTATTTTTTCACACTGTTTTATCCTTTGCACTCATAAGAGCTGTCCCTGTACACATAGCCCAATCTAGCCACCACATACTAGCCAGTATTTCCTGTGTTTCTGCTCAATTCCTGTTCAATTAGGAAGGACACCTGTGCTTCCTGGTATCTCAGAGTACAGAAAGGAAACATTTACCATAATTAGTGACACATTATAATATATGTAAGATTTAGGAACTCTAATTTCAGAAGATTTCACCTTTTAAAAATGTGAAATTAACATTGCAAACTTTTAGAAACTCAAAAGGAATAAAAGTAATGATAGGTGCTGAACAGTGAAAGATTTTTATTGTTGAGATGAAAATTTACTGATCAGTGCCAAACTTACAACTAGGGACACAGGAAACAATGAAAGTAGGAAAAGAGTCAAATGTTATAGTTTCAGATGAACAGAAATTTGATACAGGGAAAAAGCTCAAGACAATGACAAGGGCTTTTAGACCATTTATGCTGTAAGTTAGGGTTTTTTTTTTAATAATGAAATTCATACATCTTGGCTAGAAAAATTCAAAGAACAAGAATTTGAAGAGAAAAGGTTTTTACTATTCTTCATTGTTATGTGCTATTCCAAAATGGAACACTAGGCATGAGAGGATTAGCTATCTAAACTACAATCAGGAAAGTCAAATCCTACTTGCTAGGGAAAGGTAAAGTCCTTATAACAATATTAACAAAAGGAAAAGGAATTCAGGCTTGTTGAAAAGGATGGTCACGTTAGGAAAACTGTAGAACATATCAAAGATGCAAAATATTGGGGAATGGGTGAAAATAAATTTTGGATAGTAAATTCTAAGAAATTTGATGGTCATTAAAGTGTTTAGCATTTAGAGGAAATGTTAACAGGCAACTGACCTCTATTCCTAAATCCTGTCAACCTCATTCCTGTCTTGAGATATAAGTAAAAATATCTAAGATAGACTTAATGTCTTCATTTCAGCGCAGTTTCAGTTTGACAGAATTTCTCACTCATTTTCATAAGATGGTGACAGCTTTATGTGTGGAGGACGGTGGGGGTTTGTGACAAGCTGATTTGATAAACCAAGACTCAACCGTGAGGTGAGTTTCTTGTGGAAAAAATGTATATATATGTATTAACAATTGTGTCACCCAGTTTAACAAATGGAAAATTATCTTCTCTTCCAACAGTAGCTGTTAACTTGACTGTTGAGTTTGTTTTTTCTTTATAGTTTTACTGCATAGGTATTATTCCTAAACCTGATTCTTTCCTTGTGGTTAAGCTCTGTAAGGATGATGTTTATAAAGATAAGATATGTGATATTTAGCCAGTACACACTGATATATATAGCAGTAGTGAATGCTAAATGTCAAATTGCTTCTATACTTATTGGTAAAAATGGCAACTCCAAAAAGTAGTAACACTAATCATAAGAGTTTCATTTCCTGGAGTTTATCTCAGAAACTACATATGACACTGTGATATGAAGGAATTTCTTACGTGAGCGCTGGAGACAAAGCTCAAGGGTTTACTGTAGACTATAACTTATTTTAGGTATTGGCAGGTACCTTCTCTGGTTTCATGACCCTATTGATATGCAAAGGACCTGGACAACCAAGCACAAAGATACTTTATTTATCCTCTAAAGAAATGCCTCATCTTGCTCAAAGAAAGCCACGCCAAGATCTAAGCCTTGGTAGTGGTCAGAGAGACTGGAAAAGGAGCATGGGAGGAAGGGGACAGGTTCAGCTGACAGAAGTGTAGGCCCTGACAATGCAGTAATGCCCCTTAGATGGTTTCCAGAAGTTTTGGGGGGCAGCTTATTCTTTGTGAGGGAGAGTGGCCTATCTTGTGTATTTGAGGTGTGAGAAGAGGAGACTACTCTTCCTGATACCAGTGCTCAGATGGTACTGTGCTGTCTGATGAAGGGAAGGGGTGGGACAGGTATCAGCTGCATGTCTCCTCTCTTCAAGGTGCTATACAGAACATGAGTAAACTAAATGACTATGAATTGAGAGGGATATTTGTGTCACTGAAAGAGTTGGCAGTTCATGTGTGGAGTTGAGGGACATGAGTTACTTGGTGGCAGCCATAGTAAATGAGATTATTTCTTCAAACAAATGATTAGAAAATTAGTAGGGCCTGGTATTTAGTTCAGTGGCACAAGCGCCTGCCTGGCAGGCGTGAGGTCATGAGTTCAATCCCTGGTGCTTAGAAAAAAGAAAATTAATTGATGAAAGATTTGGGCTACTTTTGTCTCAAAGTTTTATTTTGCAGCTTATTTAAAAAGGAATTATTTTGTTCAACTTTCACATTGGCTTATATATTTATGTACATACTAATTTATTAACAGCTCACTTGTCAGATACCTTGAATAGTCCATTGGGTCTTAAGTTGATTTTTACTTACTGTTTTTTATAAGATTATCCACATTTTATGCATGACTCATTTTACTGTGTGTAGTACTCCATTATAGGAATATACACAACTTACACATCTTCTCATTGATAGACATTTGGAATTTATCTTGAGTTTGCTAAAAATGCTGCTAAAAATGCTATATGAGTGTTTACTGATACATAGTTTCTCTAAAACACATATCTAGGAGTGGAATCACTAATTTAGGGGTTATGTTTTCAATTTTAAAGACATTGCTGCGTTTAACTTCCAAGTTACAATATTTTTACACTCTAAGTTTATTTAAGGATTTCTCATATTCTGTAACCTGACCAACACTTAGAAGTCAGACTTGTCAATTTTTGTCAATTGCAATTAATTATAACTTTGTTTTCCTGATTGATGAGCATATTTACTGTGTTTTCTATTCTCTTTGAAGCCTTTGTGTTTTTAAAAAATCTTTGTCCATTTTTTCTTTGTTGGTTGTCTTTCCATATTTATTCATGGGAATTATCAGTTAAGGATGTTAATTGTTTTAGTTATTCTCACTGTGTAGCAGCTGGCTGATTTTGACTCAGATTTTATCCTGAGGTTGTAGTATTCTCAAAGTTTGACTGAGACTGTAGAGTCCACTTCCAAGATCACTCTTAAGGTGACCCAAGAGATTGAAAACTCATGGCGAAAGCTGCAGTCATTGTAACCTAATCTCAGATGCAACATACTGCTTGTGTGCTATGCTCATGGTCACACTGACCTACTGTTGGTACAGTGTGGGAGAGGATAAGACTGTCGAGTCCTGCCTCCCTGAGGCAGGGAACATTGGGGGCAAATTTTGTATGCTACCTACCAGTCATTCTTTCAGTTTTGTGTTGCTGATACTTTTTTTGTTTCTCTGTTTTTGATGAATAGAATCTCTTCACTTTAATGTGTATTCGCCAGCCTTTCATAAATTGCCCTTTTTCTCAGAACTACTTGATTCAACATATAAACACTCTATTATTCTAAAAATGCTGAGATGTGCCTTCACATGTAGGTTCTTCATTTGTCCATTGCATTAAATTTTTAATGTGATGGTTATGAGGTATAGAATCATTTCCCCCCTGTCATTTGCTTGACCAGTTGTAGTTGTTCAAGATGTCTTTATTTTTAAAAATCATCCATTTCATCTCTGATCAGTAGTTGTCAGACATCAAATTTCAAACAAGAGTTTAAGTTGAGCCATAGCTTAATGGTGAACTTTTATATTGACAGGACAGATATGTATGTGATAAGAACCACTAACTTGGGGCCACTGTAAATCAGTTTCTTGGTTTGAGTTTCATAAATTTTACTCTAAACAGGTATGAGGAAAGGATGTGGTTGCAACCCTCATTCAATGAATACTATAATTACTTTCTTGGAGTTGTGTGTGAAGACTGTCATATGTCTTCATGTGATGGTTAATTTTAGGTGTCAGCTTGACTTTAATGTATACTTACAGCATTCACACATTTCTGAGTGTGTCTGTTCCAGAGAAGAATGGCACATGAATTGGCGCATTGGATGGTGAAGATCCAACCTTACTGTAGGTAGGCATGATCCTGTTGGCTGAGGGCCCAGATAGAACCAAAAGTAGAAAGGCAGACTTTTTTCCTCTTTTGGAGCTGAGACACATCTGCTAGCTTTAGATTTCCGAATTTAAGACAGTAGTAGCCCCCGAAGTTCTCAGCCCTGGGGCCTCACCTGAGAGTTATACCATTGGTGACTTCTGGGAAGATGACAGAATGATAAACAATAGTAAATCAGCCTCTTCAACATTCTGAATCCAGACATTGGAAAATAACATAAAAGAAGAGGAAGGAGGTGTATCCCTAGGACCCTGAAAGATCTGACTAGAAAATTGGAACCTATGGAGAAATTGAAGAGACCACAAGGTAGAAAAAGGAAGGAGTTAATCTGTACTTTTCTCCTGACCTCTTTTTTTTTTTTTTTTTGGCTTATGAGAAAGGATGGTTGAGTCTTACAAACATACACTGAAAGCAAGTGACTGCAGAGGCCTTCAGAGAGAAAAACATCAGTGAAACAAAGCAGTGGATGCTGGGTACTACAGCAGCTGGTGAATGACTCCAGTCCAAGTGTCTGCATTATCCCTTAGACTGGTTGGCCAGGTGCTATTCTAGGGAGGGGTTAACTGAACCTGGGACTGAGAGCAGCCACAGATTGGCTTCATCTCAGGACTCCCAGTGTTAAACTTGCAGGGTGATGACATAAGGGACAATCATGGGAGTAATACATGGTCAGGGAGTTTTGGTCAGACTAACAGATACTCAGTGCTGTAAGCTAAGTGATTCAGATGACACCCTAGTGACCATGGATTTGAAAGTCCTAGAACTGGCACCCCCTTAATGCCACTGTCGGCTTGCTGGTGATTACAAACCAGGATCTGGGCTCTGACTCTGTCTACCAGTGAGAGCAGAATCATGCCTTGAGTTGAACACTGCCACAGAACTGTAGACCCTAGAAGATAGCCACAGACTGGAAATCACAGGTTTTTTTTCCGCTTTGCTCTGTTTAAAGTTTTGTGTGAACGTTGTTTTGTTTTCTTCTTTCCTTCTCTTTTATTTTTACCAGTTTCCTGAGGCTTGGGTAATCCTTTGTCCTTCAGCCTTGCTTCTAATCTCTATTTTCTTCTATTTCTCTAGTATTTTCCTCTTCTCGTTTTAAAATTTTATCTTCTCAATTGCTTTATTTTTTGCTCTGTATAATTTTTTTCTCTTCCTTTTACAGTGGTACCTCAGTTCATGAACTTAGTTTGTTCCATGTTTCTGGAGAACATGGCAACATTCGTGTTCGTGTTCTTCAGAGAGAAGAACACGAACATTCAGTACATTTTAACTGTTAGTCCATACCTGGGTTGCCTTAATGTTTAGATTGTAGTTGATGATTTCTTCTCTCTAGGAATCAAGGTGGTACATAACTGGTTCTTATACTGCTTATGTTGACCTCTAAATTTATCCTGGGCAGTACTGCTGGAACCGTTTCACTTGCTATTTATAGGGTCACATAATTGTTGTTTCTCTTTAAAGGAAC
This sequence comes from Cavia porcellus, assembly GCF_034190915.1. Classification (NCBI taxonomy): domain Eukaryota; kingdom Metazoa; phylum Chordata; class Mammalia; order Rodentia; family Caviidae; genus Cavia; species Cavia porcellus. Next base: position 115,201,105 of record NW_026947484.1, read on the forward strand.
ATTCAGGTTGCCTTTGTGACATTAACAATATGAGACTATATTTCCAGTGGACTTGGTTGCTGGACTAACTACACTGCATTCTCCTTTTCCAAAACACTCAAAATGGTCAAAATCCTGGGGCTGTGGCAAAGGATTATAGTTAGCCTGTACGTGTAAGTACGTGTACGTGTAAGTACATCACTGAAAAACAACTAATGAGATCTCTATACTAGCAAGAGTAGACCATAAATATCCACAAACCTCAGCAGAAAACAAGCAGTAGAAACATGAGAAGAAAAGGCAACAGAATGTCTCCCAAAACTCCAGCTGCCCCACAGCTAAGCCAGGAGCACCAAGGGGACAGAATAGTATAACCCACACACCTGAGTTACTTGAAAGCATAGCAGAGGAGGTTAGAAAACAGCTCAAAGAGATACTCTGGTGGGATTAGAAAAGATAAAACATAAAGGAAATAACCAAAAATAGGCAAATGCTCTCAAAAGCACTAATGGGAAGATAGATGAGCTAAACAAAATGATACAAAACATGAATGACAAATTTACTTAAGAGTTGGAGTCCATGAGAAGGTTTCAATCAGAATCTGCAGATTAAAATTCACATTGAAAGTTTGGGCAGTGTGATGGACAAATAGGCTAAAATTTCAGAACCAGGAGGACAATCCTGTCTTCAAAGACCAGCTACTCAGAAACACAGCAAAAGAAAATGAACTGACCCACTAATTCAGACCAGCTGGAATAAGTGAAGAGTCAGAAGATAACATGTCATTAAAAAACCAGTTCACAGAAATACGGGCAGAAAGCTTCCCAAATAAAGAAGAAATAAACATAGATAACTGAGGCATATAGGATGCAAAATAGTCACGAACAAAAGACAACCTCTCTATGCCACATTGTACTCAGAATTCCAGAAATCCCTCACTAGGACAAAATCGTAAAAGCTATTAGAGAAAAGCAGCAATTCACATACAAAGGCAAACCCATTAGAATCAGCAGACTACACAAACTTTAGTTTCAAGCCCTAGAAGAGAACAACTTTCAGCCTCAACTTACATATCTTGTAAAATTCCTTTAAAATTGATGGATAAATAAAGTATTTCCATGACACAGAACACCCCAAGAAATTCAAAAACCAAACCAGCATTACAGAAAATCTCAGAGATATCCTAGAAGGAGACAGTGAAGCCAATAATGTCAAGTCAGAAAGAATGAGTACATCTGGTAGGATGAGCAGCAAAGCAAAAGCAGGAGGTGAAGTTAGCAACAAGAAAATAATGCAATGACAGAACTAGTCAGTATCTCTCAGTAATAACTCCCAATGTGAATGGTTTCAGTTCCCCAGTTATAAGACTGTCAGACTGGATCAAGCAAGAAAACTCAACAATATGCAGCATATAAGAAACAATTAAAAAAGATACCCACAGATTAAAAATCAAAGGATGGGAAACAGTATTCCATGCAGTGGAAACCCAGAAAAAAGCAGGAGTTGCTATCCAAATTCAGACAAAGTGGTTTTCAAGCTAAGATTGATCAGAAGAGGCAAACCAAATCACTACATATCAGTCAAGGGAACAATTTAACTGGGACAATTAACAGTTGTAAACATTGAATAGCTGACTATATCAATGTTTTTGGATCATTGAACACAGCTGTTTGCAGTCTCCCTGTTTGAATGTCCACCTTGTATTCTTTGATACTGTGATTTGAGCAACTATTTTCAAGATGATAATATGTAATCTACTAACAGGTGATTTCTTACTGTTACTTTTTTTTTTTTTTGTAGTTCTGTATTACGTGTACCCTTACACCGCTTTGTTTTGTTTTGTGTTTTTCTCTTTTTCCTCTTAAAAAAAAAAAAACAGTTGTAAACATACGTACCAAATACTAGCACACCCAACTTTATAAAACAAAACTGACAAGAAGAGTCAGATACACACCAATACAGGTGTCATAGGGGGCCTCCAAACTCCACTGTCACCAATGGGCAGATCAGCTAGACAAAAAATCAGAAATAGCACAGTTGAGCCAAACCTTCCAACAAACAGCCTTCTTATCTGTCTACAGAGTGTCCCAACAACAGTTATTTTCTCAGCAGTACATGGGACTTTCAGAAATGGACTACACAGTGGCTAGTAAAGCACGTTTAAGTACATGAAAAAGAGTCAAAGTTACCCCATACATATTATCAGATTATAGTGCCATAAAACTAGAAATCAGTTGCAAAAGAAACAACATAAACTGCAAATACATGCAAATAATACTGTCAGGCAATGGGTCACAGATGAAATTGAAGAAATTAGATTCTACAATCAATGCCAGTATGATATACTGGAACCTATGGCGTGCAATAAAAGCAGAAGTTCCTAAGAGTGAGTTCCCACAGCAGAAAAACTGAACAAACTCAAATAACCCAATGATGTACCTCAAGGCCCTGGAAAAACTAGAACAAACCCAAAACTAATACAAGTAAGGAAATTAAAGATCAAGGCAGAAACTAATAAAATTGAGACTTAAAAAATACAAAGAATCAATGAATTAAAGAGTTGTTTCTTGGAAAGATTAAGCAAAATAGCAAACCCTTAGCTAATCTTAATAAAGGAAGAAAAGATCCAAATCCGTGTAATTAGAAATGAAAAAGGTGAAAATCACAGTGTATTCTGCTGAAATTCAGAAGATTATCAATAACTACTTTGAGAATTTGTTCTCTAATAAAATGAAAAATTCAGAGGGAATGAGTAAGTCCCTAGAGACATTTGAGCTAAGCTGAATAAAGTAACAATCTTGAGTAAGCCAGAATGAGTCAGTGAAATTGAAGAAGTAATAAATTACCAACGAAGAAAAGGCTAGATTCTAACAGATTCACTGCTAAATTCTGCAAAAACTGTAGAGAGCCAATGCCAGTACCCCTCAAACTCCAAATAAATTGAAAGGGAAGCAGTACTTCAAAACTCATTCCTGGAAACAAGCATTATCCTGATTCCAAAACCACGAAAGGACCCAACCAAGATAGAACTACAGGCCAATCTCATGAGAAGAGATGCAAAAAACAGTAAGATATGGCAGACAATCCAGCAAATTATCAAAAAGATCGTACATGTTGACCCATTTGGATTCATCCCAGGGATGTAGAAATGATTCAATATATGCAAATCAATAAATGTAATACACCACATAAACAGAAGCAGGGACAAAAATCACATGATTGGGGGCTGGGGATTTAGCTCAGCGGCATAAGCACCTGCCTTGCAAGCAGGCAGTCATGAGTTCGATCCCTGGTAGCAATAAAAAGGAAAAAAAAGACCAAAAAAAAAGTCACATGATCATCTCTATAGGTGGAAAAAAGCATTTGGTAAAATCCAACTTCCATTCGTAATTTTTAAAAAACCTAAAGAAAATAGGAATAAAAGATCTATTTCAACCTGATAAAAGCCATCTTAAAACAAATGGCAAACTTCCATACTAAATTAAGAGAAGCCAAAAGCTTCTTTAAAATCAGGAGAATGACAAAGATGTCTGCTACCACCACTTCTGTTTAATATAGTCCTTGAAACATTAAAGCAGTAAGACGAGAAAGAAAAGGGATATTGACTGGGAACTTAACCAGCAGATGATATGATCCTCTTAGTAGACCCAAAAAACTCCATCAAAAGATTCCTAGAACTAATACCCAAATTTGGCAGTGTAACAGGACACAAAGTCAATCAAAAGTTATTGATTGATAGGGAAATTAGGGAAAAAGTGTCCTCAACAATAGCATTAAGAAAAATGAGATGCTTAGGAATTAACCTCATTAGTAGCCTAACTAGTGAAATATCTCCATAATGAAAACTATAGTACTCTGAAAAAGGTGATTAAAAGGAGATAACAGAACATAGAAAGATAGCCTATTCCTGGATAGATAGAACCAAAATAGCCATACTTTTAAGGCTGTTGTATAGGTGTAACACAATCTCACAATGCCAGTAACATTCCTTATAGAACAACCTAAAATTCATATTATATAGAGCAACCCTAAAATTCATAAGGAAGCAGAAGACCATGTAGAATAGCAAAAGCAATTCTGGGCAACAAGGGCAAGGTAGGGGATATCACAATCCAGGACTTTATACCACAAAACTACAGTGACAAAAACAGCATGGTATTGGAAAAGAACAGAAACAGATTTGTGGATCAATGGAATAGGATAGACGACATAGAAACAACTGCAGGTATACACAGCTATCTTATTTTTGACAAAAGGGCCAACTTCTCTTGCTGGAGGAAAGAGCCTCTTTAGTAAATTGTGATGAGAAAAATTGGCTACTCATAGGCCAAAGGCTGAACCTAGACCTGTATCTTTCACCATGCACTGAACTAAAAATGAATCAAAGATCTAAACATTAGAGCAAAAACACAATCTGCTGGGGGACAAAATAGATAAAACTTTTGAAGACAGAGTATGTGTAGGCAAAGATTTTCTGCACAAAACCCCTGTTGCACAAGATATAATACAAAGAATCAACAAACTGGCTCACATCAAATTAAAAGATTTCTGCACAGCAAGGGAAACCATTAACAGAAAGGGAGACAACCTACAGAACGGAAACAAATGTTGCCAGCTACTCCTCAAAGGACTAATACATAGAGTATATAAAGAATTAAAAATAAACACCCCTCCCCAACTTTTAAAGATCCAGTCCGAAAAATGGGCACCTAAAATGAATAGACACTTCTCAGATGAAGAAATACAAAAGTCCAATGCATGAAAAAATGTTCAACATTACTTATTTGAAAAATGCAAATTAAAAGAGATGAAGGCTCACTACAGAAAGAATAGCTACTATTATCAAGAAATCAGTAACAAACACTGGCAAGGCTGTGGGGAGAAACGAACCTCTCCATTGTTGGTGGAGTGTAAACTGATAAAATCCTATGGAGAATCCTCAAAAAATGAAAAGTAGAAATTCCATTTGACCCAACTATTCCCCTTCTAGGTATCTTCCCAAAGAGTTAAAAGCATCATGCCATAGTGATGTATGCATATTCATGTTTATAGCAGTGTAACTCATAATAGCTAAATCTTGGGACGTATAGAAAAATGTATTTATACACAATGAAGTACTATACCATAAAAAAGGATAAACCTGAGTCATTTGTAGGAAAATGGATGTACGTTTGACACCATAATGTTAAGTGAAGTAACTCAAGACACACAAGCTTAAATACCACATGGTTTTTCTCCTGGAAAAAAAAAAAAAAAAAAAAAACACCTCATATATATGAAATGATACAGAAAACAGGAAAAACAAAAAATGTTGTACTTCAGTATAGACAATATATCAAGATACCTTGACAATACAGTTGTCTTACATATTTTATATATTCTTCGGCCTATTACTCTGGATTTCAATCTGTACATATAATGATTTTATAAGATCTTATAAATTTGATGCTGGAAAAAAGGGGATGGGGGAAGGACTTGAAATGTGTTATATACATACATCCCTTATGGTGAGCATAATCATTACATATGCAAACGTACTAATAAAAGTAAAAATGAGTTTTGAAAAGGTAACACCACTGGGTTACCTAGTTCTGAATCACCTGGAGTTGGACATCCTATGCTGTCAACTTTCCATGTTCTCCAGCTTGCTGATGGCTTGTCAGGCTTATCAGGCTTTATAAACATGTAAGTCAATTCCTCTATTAACCCCCATCTATCTACATATTTATATAAATATTCTGTTGGCTCTTTCTGTAGAGTCCTAATATATCCAGTGACCTCCTTGATTTTGTTATATTGATTTTCCCCCCAGTCTGTTAACATGGACTTTCTTTAAGGCTCCCTAACTGATGGACAGTTCTGCTTCCCACTGAACTGTCATGAGTATTGGTCTCCAGGGCTACTCAAGTCTTTAAATCTTGGAGAGTTGCTGAACCTGTGGGTTGGGGAGTGCTTTGGAGGGAGTGTTCCTTAGTGATCTCCCTTTCATCTGTCAAGCCTTAAAATATTTATTAACATTTACTCAAGATTTAGTTTGTAGTGAGCAGGCTTTCTAAGAGCATTTCAACCATCAAGTTGCAAAAGTAGATGTGCACATGACTTTTTTTCAACAAAAAAAGTGATGGTGCCTTTATTAAAGGGAAGGCCCTCATACGTGTCTAAGCTGCATTTACAGAAATAGAGTCCAGAATTTGAAAATAGTATTTCCCTTGTATTAAAAAGAGCACAATGAAACTCTTACACTTGGTTCTAGTAGGCATGTTTAAGATAACCAGGTTATAATGTAGCATTTGTAACCAATAATTCATATTTTCCTAAAGATGATTAATATTGTGAATAAATTTTCATGGCCTATTTGAGAAAAGATGGGCATAAAACTTTTTATAGTCCCAATATTTAAAAATCCGGAAAACTATCTGACAGCTGGTTGTAAAGTGACAGAATATTGTAATGTCTTGTATTTTTTACAACAGAAAAAAATTGACAGAGCTACTGACAAAAGAGTACCTACTTTGAGAAGTCACAAATCTAGAAAATTCATTGTCCTTAGCAGCTAGATGCAATGATAGTCTATAATGTTTTTTTTCTGTCTAGTTTAAGGTATTCTCAGTTGATTCAAAGTTTAAAAAAAAAAAAAAAGATATACTAAAAGTGCCATAGTCTTTCACATGTAGATTCTTCATCTCTTCAGGTGTCAGCTTGACTGGACTAAGGAATACCTTGGGAAATAATAAAGCATTATTCCAACCTCATTATTCTATGAGGTGTCTCCAGAGGAGACTGGCCTATTGAGTTGGTACACGCTGGGGAAGATCTGACCTCAGTGAAGAGATGTTATATTTGAAGAGATGTTGTGAAATAAAATAGAACCAACAGCTGGGTGCTAGTTTTCCCAGGCGCCATGCTGCACATGGCACTCGATGAGGTAAGTCAAAGTCCACCTGCTAATCAGCACCTGAGCTTGAGTTGAACCTAGGTCTTTGGGAGCTGGTACTTCTTGTGTCACTATCACTCTGTCTCTTAAGGCAGAAAACTTAAAATTTTTCATAACATTTTCAAAGGATTTTGGTTTATCATTAGAATATAATGGCCAGGGAAGAAAGTGCCTTCCAAGCCTGGGAGGTAGATTATACCACATGAGTTAATATAAAAGAGACTGGATACAATCGTTTCACAAAAGATATATTTTCATTCATGACTATGTACATTTTCATATTTATTTAAAGAATATCATACAACTGATACCTTCTGAAATGTTTCATGCTTTTAAACTATTTACAGTTCTCTGACAGGAAATTAAAACTAAAATGGTCCAATACCATGATAACAGGAAGTAACCTGCCAGTGTAGCCAGGCTTCGCTTAAATTTGCCAATCAACATTCACAATAGTTACCTTAATAATAAATTATCATTCATGTAAAAATCAGTAGTAATTTTAAACAATTCATAAATAAGTGTGCTCTGTGCAATTTACATATTTAATATCCTGTGGATATTAAAAGCTTGTATATTGTCAGATTTGCACATTACATTATCAAATGATGAGCTTTCCCAAAGAAGAAACTGGAGAAGCTTGAAATAACACCAGGAAGGTCTCTGCAGTTTTCAAAGCTCTGCCTGCTTTACAGTAGGAGGCTCCAGTTTACGTGAAAGGGCAGTTAAAATCTGGTTGAACTTCTCGTATCTTTCTGTCTGATTGACTTTTGCACCTTTGCTGCCCCACAGTAATCGCATTTGAAATTCCGTCTTAAAGATTTCACTCATTTCTTCATCTGGTTGGAAGCCTAATCAAAACAAAAGAACCAAGTTAACTTCAGTTCTGCGTAAAACACAGTGTTAAAAATGACTGAAAACTTAAAAAAAAAAATAGGATCAAAACAAACTTTCTCTTCTCTCAGAACTTTAACCCCCACCTCCCCATGTAGGATCTCCTCATCCACCTTAGCTTCAGAGAGGAAACTAACAACTAAACTCACTAAAGCACAACAGAATGAAATCTGTCAGAGACACTATGGGTTGCAGTGCTGATATGGACCATTCATGGGATCTAGTTTGTAACAAGTTTATTACTGTATAATTTGCATGTCCTGTGATTCATCTGTGTTATCTATGCACTTTGTGATGGTAAGTTTGTATATTTGATTAATGATAGTAAATACATAGTTTTAAAATATATCATCTAGTTTCTTCCTCAAGCCCAGCCAGCCACTCATCTACTTTTTCTTGCTACTATTTTGCTTTCTCTAGAAAGCTGGTATAAATGGAATTATACAATATGAGTTTTTCTGTCAGGCTTCTTTCAGTTAACATATTTATGAAATTATTTTGTTATTAATTCATTCCTTTTAGTAGTAGTAGTTTATATGAACATACCAGATTTTGTGTTCCCTTTCATTTAACTGGTGGACGTTTGGATTATTTCCAATTTTTGGTTATTGTGAACAGTGTCAACATTTATGTGACAGTCTGTGGACATGTGTTTTCACTTCTGTCGGAACAGAATTACTGGATCATATGTAAGTGTATGTTTACTTTTAAAGAAACTGTCATAAGCTGGGCGTGGTTGTAATCCTAGCACTCAGGAAGGTGAAAATAAAGCAGAAGGACCACAAGTTTAAGCCTGGGCAACCTAGCAAGATCCTGTCTCAAAATTGAAACAGGTTGGTGAATAAATAATAATGATGATGATGATACAGTGTGAAGGTGCTGGGTTCAGCTCCCAGTATGGGTATGTGTGTGTCAGGAGGGCTGTCATAAACTATCGCAAAATAGTTGTACTATTTTATATTCACACCTACAACACATGGACATTCTAGTTTCTCTATGCGCTGCCAACTCAGTCTTACCATTCTTGTAATTGTAGCCTTTCTAAATTGTAGTAAAACTGACAGTTCGCTGATGATTTATAATATTGAAATCTTTTCATGCTGTCATTTAATTAACTGATTTTCATGTAGCCTGTCACTGTTAGGTACTGTATATTCAAATCTTGTCTATTTAAATTCTTATGGAGCTGTAAGTTGTATTTATGAAGTCTATGTGTCCTAGATCAGATGCACATCTCTTTTTGGAACAGGGATCAAACTTACAACTTCTGCTGAGCTAGATCCCCAGCCATATCAGATACACATTTAGCAAGTATTTTCTCCTACTCTGTGTCTAACCCTTTTACTTTCTTCGGGGAGTGTTTTTAAGAGCAAAAATTTAAGTCTTTTATCAGCGTTTCCTGTTATGGTTCATGCTTTTGTGTCCTAGGAAATCTTTGCCTAACTTGAAAGGGCACGATGAATTTCTTTTATATTTTCTTATCAGAGCTTTACGATGTACATTAGCTCTTATATTTTGCATCTGTAATCTGCTTTGGATTATTTTGTATGGTACAAGGTAAGGATTGAGGAGCATTTTTTTTTCATATGGCTATCCAGCAGTTCCTTTATTGAAAGTATCATTTGTTGAAAGATTATATACTCTCTCCAGTGAATTTTCTTGGCACATTTGTCAAAAATCAGTTGGCACCAATTTGTGTGTACCAGTTTCCTAACCTTGTTCTGGCCTACTTAACACCAAGGATGCTCAGGCGACTTTGTAAGAAGAGGCAGGTGAGTTATCTAGCTAGGGTTATGTCATTTTCATCCTTTATTATTATTACTGAACTAGTTTTTCTCTTTCACTAAATGTACTCATACCATCTATATCTTGGTGGTAGAAAGAATGTATTTTTTCCAGAGGACACCAAAATATCAATTATGAATAACCAACCAGACACCCATGGTTTCTGTTTATTCAGTTAAAATGCTTTGAACCCTTCCCTTGCACTTGACGCTGGTGAGCAAATCTAGTCACTTCCAGCACTGGGAGTTGCTATACAAATCTGTTACAGGATCAAATGAGCAATTTGTATCAGCCACCTTGAAAGCTCCTACACAAATCACTTTAAACACACTTTTCTCCAGCCTACCCAAAAACAGTATTAGCTTGTGCAACTTCTAATGTGATGTACTTACTGACTTAACATAAGTAGGTGCTCTGGTATCTGTTGAATTGTGTGCTTTTGCTGTTTGAGTTTCACACTGTGAAACCAGAGGACTTTTTGAGGATAAATAGCAAGTACGTACGTGGTCCTTAAACTTACAACCAACACAGTAAAACTGCTCTGTCCCAAATTGTGGTTCTGAGGGAACACCTTTCTTTTAGGATGAAACAGGTCTGTCTTGGCCCATGTAGTTCCTAACCTTTTAGGGATCAAACTGTGGGCCCTTGATGATTTTATTTTAAAAATTATATAGAAGAAAACATGGTCATCCCTGTTAACTGCTTTGGGAGAGCCCTCATTCTAGCATTTGCTTCCTAAATAATCTTTTTGCTTACAAGCCCTCACCCTCTGCCCAGCACTCCTCCAGTCACCAGGGTACTTCACTTTAAAAAATAAATCTGACTGGGTGCCTCCTTTTGTTTAAATCCTTCCTGTGCCACAGTCCTACAAGGAAAGCTGTACTCCTGTTTTTATGACTGTGATTGAAATCCCCATCTTTTCCTGTCTTCTGGTGAATTGCTTTTGAACTTTTAACCACCAAGGTGGAGGTGTATTTTCTGCAGGAAACTACCCCCACATGCTTCCTCGCTGCCTGCGTCTCTGACCCAATCAGTTACTTTTCCTACGTGTTTCCATAGTACACCCTGCACTTAGCACCCTTTGCTGAAATGCCCTCTTAAGAGTCTCTCTGCGCACACCATGTCTGGGACAAATGTTTATCAAGCCACCTGAGGAAGCTGTGTTCTGTTACCACAGTACTTATGAGAAAGTTCATTTTACACAGCACTTTGCCCAGCGCTCTCCAGGATGCGTCAGATGCTGGGGGCAAGGGAGCTCACTTGCCAGTGTGGCTGGGAAGAAGAGGAATGCAAGTAAATGAAATCCAGATAAAACACCTCATCATGTTAACCAGCGTGGTGGTGTGCATGCCTGTAATCCCAGCATTTAGGAGGCTGAAGCAAGAGGATCACTGTGAATTTGAGACCAGCCTGAGCTTCAAAGCTCAAGGCCAGCTGGAGCTGCATAGTGAGACCTTGTCTTAAAAACAAAAAACAAAAAAGCACCTCATACTAGCCTGCCACATTTCCCAGTCCCATCTCTTAGATGTACTAACATAATAAATACTTTCTTGACCCTGTGTTTCTGTTTTTTCACTGAACAACAACAGAACACAAGAAAGCAGAAAGTAGATACTCAAGGCATTTGAAAGTGATCCCATGATTAATCACACAGGAAATGGAATTCCAATGCCTTAATCTTTCCCCCTGGTCTTTTCACTAATTGAGGGCATCCATACTTTTTCATTCCTTCACTCCACAGAGCAGAGAGCAGCTTACCAAAAAAAGTTCCTACCTGCTAGGACCCTCTCAGCATTCACCCGGTAGCTGTCTGCAGCGTCTGCCATGCATCGGGCTGTTGTCAAGTGATTCAGCATAATTTCACAGCTTTGGTCATTTTTTTCCCACATATCAGTTCCTTCAAAAGTGACAGCCTGGCGTTCCATTAAGGTCACAAGCGGCATCAGCAGTGGGACTGATACATTACTTGGGTGGATACACATGGACTCTGAAGAATAAGGAATAAAGTTTTCCATGTCATATTTTGTTGAAAGCTAATCATAGAATGAGGTGAGTGGTGTTGTCTTATAGCAACTGCAAACCTATAAGCAATGCTGTCGCCTAATAAAAGCCTTGAAGAGGCAGCAGCAGTCCTGCAGACAACACATGTCCCCTTAGATACCTTGACAAATAACAGGTAGGACCTACTGGGCTTTGACACTAATGGGCAGCCAGCAGGCTCTCACTTCTCCCTCTGCGCTCACCTCTGCCTTCATGCAGCATTTTGCTGAAAGGCTTCAGCTGTTTCTCGTAGAGGATGGCAGATTGGGTGTACTGGTGCCGCAGGGCAGTCCACGTCTTTTCTAACCTTACGATCTGAAAGAAAGGTGTTATCATTTCAGAAAAGCCTTTAAAAAAAGAAAGTGATGGGTACGCATGGTAAAAATGTGAAAAGCAGTTCAGAGTACAGAGAATAATTCCATACCACATCCTATTCTGAGTTGATTCCAAAACAACTCTTTTCAAATGCTTGTATGTGTGCATCTGTCTACTGTTTTAAAAAGAAATTGATGCATATCACACTGGAGGTACTTTCGTTTCTTGCTTAAAAACTACGTCATGTAAGTACATATGGAACAGCCTTCTTTTGTTACATTTCTATGTAATGCTGCACTCTAGGGATAAGCCATAGTTTAGTCTCTGTAAATAAAAGTTTTAAATGTATTCTACAATTACAAAGTTAAACTTGCAGAGATTTTATAAATGTGTACGTGAGTAAAAATATCTTGAGGATAAGTTACCAGACATAAAAACTTCCAGGCCAAAGAGTACACATATTTTAAATGTTGAGAGATGTAACTGAGCATCCAGTACGAAGGCTGTACTAAGGTAAGGATACAGGAGTGTGATGCAAGCATTTTAATATTGCTTTCACATAATGTCTGAGACAGAGAAGGCTGCCCTGGCCATGTGATGCCAAAGCTCATTCCTTTTTATCTCTTTTGGAACAATGTAGTCTACACCAGCATCTGCCACTGACTCAACTGACCTACAATGAATGGTCCTCCCTTTCATACCATAAAGCCAGCAAGCCTAAATGTTTTTAAAATCTTCTACACAAAGCAGGGCAGGCACTGGTATTGAGGGAATGTGACAACTCTACATAAGGTATCTGAAGAATTTCATTTATCCTCACACTGCCCCTATGAGCAGGTATTTTGGCCTCATAGATCAAAAACCAGATAATAACTCAGGTTTATCCTTCTTTATGTCAGAATGCTATTCAATTGTGTGTAAATAACATTTTCTTTACCCATTCATTTGTTCATGAGTTGTATAGACTGCTTTCAAGATTTAGCTATGAACTGTGCTGCCATAAACATGGGTATGCAACATACACTTTAATATGATGATTTTAACTCTTTGGGGAAGATTCCTAGGAGTACAGTAGTTGAGTCAAGTAGAATTTCTAGGTGGGGTTTTTTTTTTTTGAGCTATCTCCACACTGATTTCCGTAGTGGTGGTTCTCATTTATAATCCTCCCAACAGTGCAGAACAGTTCTTTTTTCACCAGTTTTATCACCATTTGTTATTATTTGATTTCTTGATGAGAGCTATTCTTTCTGGAATGAGACAGTCTAAGCGTTACTTTAATTTGCATGTTTCTAATGACCAGTGAAGACGAGCATTTTTTCTTGTCCTTGTTTGGCCATTTGTGCACCTTCTTCTGAGAAATCGTTACACATTTCAGTTACCCATTTTTTGACTGGGTCTTATTTGGGGGAGCATCTCATTTTTTTGAGTTCTTTGTATATTTTAGACGTTACTCCTCTGTCTGAGGTATACCCGATTAAAAAATTTCCTCCTTCTGTTGAGTAAAATAAATCAGATACACAACCTTAAAAATCATAGTTTCTCTTATATGAGAAACCCAAAGTACATATAAATCAAAAAACAAAAACCAAAGACAGACAATAAGCAATAAGGGAATAGATCTTTGGCAAATGAAGGGGAATGAGATGGAAAGGGGAAGTGGGACGAGGCATAAAAATAAGTAAGACAAGTCATGTACCAACCGCACGCAACAGATGCAGTCATAAGATAGTGCAAATATGTACTTTGAAAATTAGGGAAGATCAGTTAACTTACCAAGGATTTCTCAGCTGAGCTAAGCTAAGAGTCCTTTCCTTAGCCTCTCACTGCCCGCTATTCTCCAAGAGGAACGTAAGAAAGATCTGCAGCAGCCAATTTATTGCCCGTCTTTCTCTGGCCACTCATCATACTGCTTTCTCCGTCCTCCCGCTTCTGGAGGTGCTGCCCTTTGGAAGGAATCCGAAGTCTGGGGAAGCTACTCTCTCAGCTTGACAGGATGGCAAGTTTGGATGATGGTATGAGGATGAAGTGACTCTCCTGTCGTTTTCTCTGGTATGGTACTTCTTCCCCTGTTAGTTCCCTGAGCACCCTGGAGACTGTGTCCCCTCACGATAGAGAGGCTCCAGGAAAAAAAGATCTGATACTGCTAGAGGGAAACGAACACCCGCGAAGGTTGGGATTATTTGGGTTAAGTCCTTGGTGGTTGAATTTGATGTCAGGCACAGGTGAACCAGCTTGAGTGCATAAAACAGGCCTTTTATCATGCTCAGAGGAAACTCTGGTTGGACAGCTTTAACATCAAAATTGTAGCAATTTTGGATAAGGGAAAATGAGTATGAAGCAAATTAAAAACACCTGAATGAAAAATTATACCAAGATATTTTTACATTAGAAACCAATATATATCATGGAAATATGGCAATTCATGGATTATTTCAAGTATTTATAAAATTTTAAAGCATGGGCTGGGGATTTAGCTCAGCAGCCTAAGAGCCTACCTGGTAAGCTCGAGGTCGTGAGGTTTGATCTCCGGTACAAAAAAAAAAAAAAAAAAATTCAGAGCATAAGAATTTGAAGCTCATGAAATACTATAACTAGAAATGATTACCCACACACAAATACTCCAAACCTGTGATGAAGTTGTTCAGCTTATTTTTAAAGGGTCTTTGCTTTTTTGTCTGTCTGTTTTATGAGACAGGCCTTTGCTATGTAGTGCAGACTGGTCTTGAACTTGCTTATGTAGCCTAGGCTGGCCTCAAACTCATGGCAATGTTCTCCTCAGCCTCCTAAATGCTAGAATTACAAGTGTGTGCCATCACACCCCACTCAGGGACCTTTTTAATTAAAAAAATTATATTCCTACCATTCTCTGATTTGCAGGAATGTGATTGTAGCTATCTCCCTCAGTTGCAACAATGGATTTTCAGTAAGCAGCTGGCATGATTTCAGAGACAATCTGTAGTTATGAAATTGCCAAGCTAAGCAACCAACAGCTTTGTATTACTATTTGCAGGTTAGGCTTGTAAGTCTGTAATCTCATACTCAAAAGTCCTTCAAGCATCTAGGGCTTGGAAGAATAGAAACAGGAAAGTCAATTCTGAGCCATAAAAATAACAGATGACTTTCCTCTAAAAGGCCTGTTTGATTTCAAATAGAACTTTTCATGTTTGACACTCATCTGAAAAAATCCTGCCAATGCAAATGAATTCAAATGCCTGATTTTAGAAATTCTAATTAGGGAGTTATAATGGCAGGTGAGCCAAGAATTTCCGTTTTTAACAGAAGAGGCTGTTTTAGGTGACTTGCTGACAGTACTGTGAGATAAACTACTTTTGGGATTCTCTGATAGAAGCTCCCCCAATGGTTAAATTGCCCTGTCGTTCCCCCCAGCAGCCCACACATCTGGTGACTCAGATGAAAGCAGTTACTGTTATACAACATACATGATCCATATGTCTCAACCTAGCTTGTTGTGCAGGAACAAGGATTGTTTTAATACACCATAATAGGAGTTCACCTTCCAAAGTGTGGACTGTTAGCAATTATCAACTTATGAATAGAGCTGAAATACTTTAGACATTGCTCCTGCTTTCTCCCCAACCAAAGCAGTTTTCACTAAGATTTACTTTATTTTTAGATATTGACTAAAATTGTCTGATCTGCCAAGCACAGCTGTGCAGACTTCTTCAAAAGGCCTCACAAAGCAAACAGAGATTTACCTGTGGCATTTCCAGGCCCTTCATGATGGCTGAGAAAGAATAGAGGTCCCCCATGGAATCTTTCAGTTCCGCCGCCACCTGGATGATCCTATTGAGGGTGGCTGCTCGGTCCTCCAGAGTGCCTGTGCAGCCCAGAATGTCGACTGCAGTGCCGATGGCCATTGTGTGGTGTCTGAGAGGAAGAAGGTCAGTGGTGAGGCTCAGGTTAATGGCACTAGAAGACTAGACTAAATCAGCCAGCATTTGACAGTTTTTACGCCTTTTGTTGCTATTTCTGTGATATGTGTTGAGACCCAGTCTCAGCAGAGACCATTCTCACGCAGGCACACAGTGCCAGGGCCCTGGAGAGGACACAGAAGGTGCAATATAGTCTAAAAGCAAAATGACCAGGACAAGGCCAGTTCACCTCTGGCCTTGGAGGCATGAAGATCTCCAGGGCAAAGCTGCTCAGGAGTATGTGGCTCTTTGTACCCACCCTCGTGAAAGCTCCAAGGAGATACCAGGTCTTCCCCACACGCACAGTGAATACCATCCTTGGCAAAGCTGGGGTTACACCCCCCGGACTGGGGCACAGGAAGGACAAAAACGTGAAAGGGTATACAGTACTTAACCCCAGAGATGACACAGGTATGCATGAGGAAAAGAGAAGAGAGAGTAGCTAAGGATGTGTTCTGCAACCCCAGTCAAGAGGCCACCAAGTGAAGAGTGATGGGGACAAAGACTGACGACCTGATGAGAAGGAATTTTTTCGTCTACAAAGTCAGAGCCTAATAAAATCTCCCCTTAGCAACTACTCTGGTCAAACACACTCCAGGCAGGAAGCATGGTGACTTTTTCTCTATGTAACAACAGGACCACAATGAACAGGGTCAGTTGGTAGCAGGAAACACAGACTGACCGACCCCTTTCCTTCCCTCTGTAAATCCTGATCCAGGAGTTTATGACATTGGGCCTGAACTACCTTGGTTGAATTTTTTTCAGGCTATAGTATAAGTTCTTGGAGATGAATCCCCAATCCATAGCTGTGGTTACTAAAACAAAATATGCCTTTGATGCTCAGGGATCACACTATCTGGAAGTCCACAGCCTACGATACACTCCGTGCCCCGCTGTGTGCTGAGGTGTGCTGCTCTACCTGTTGCTCTCCTTGCACAAAGGATAGCAAGCAAGGAGTTAGCTAGACCCAGCACCACTAATTTCTCTCGTTTTTCAAATAAATAATGAGTTCCAACATCACTGAATGTGTTTGCACAAAAATGTGCATTATACTTGCTTGTGGTGTGATCTGAAGCTGGTACATAACTGCTCTTCTCATCAGTTTCATCTATAAAATGGGAGCGAGTTCCCCAGTACCCCCCAAAATAAATAAATAAATATATATATATATATAAAATGGGAACAAGTGTAAGAAAAGGAGATTGTGTGGTTTATAAAAATAGGCACCTAATTAACAGTTTTTGTTATCACAATTATCTCTATTTGTATGTCTGGCCTTCTATGTCTTCATTTTGCCTGTTGCTTTTTTCTCAATTATCTTTTTCCTCTGGTTTCCTGTCTTTCTCAATGAATCCAAACACAGATCTATGGAACAGTTTTGTGCCTTTTACAGAGTATTAACACTGAGTGGAACATTTTAGACATGTCTTTAATAACAGTACACTAATTTCCCATGTCAATTGAGTTTTGTATCAGTGGGTTTTTTTTCATCCCTAGGTTTTAAAAAAGACAGGCTCTTTCCTCCTTTGAGACTTAATGTTGTATCAGTGGTTAGCTGGGTCATTACATCCATTAGTTCACCCAGTATTTGCCCAGCACCTCCTGAGTCTACTACCAGAGTGAATGGGTCAGGTTGGTGAGTCTAGCATTCATGCCAGCAGGTCAGCAGGAGGAGGCACTCAAATGTTACACAGGCCATTTTCAGCTCACTGTGCCTAGAACAAGGGAAGTGGTAAATGATCCTCAAAGGCAACAAAGTGATGTCACTGGGCTTTTCAGGACCCTTATAACCATAGCCTTTATTTAACTAAACTACTAATTAATTAAACCACTTCCAGAACAGATTCCACAAGTCAGCCTTGGACAAGAAACAGGCTAAGGAGTGAGACCACAGGTCAGCAGAAATCTAGACGAAAAAATAGGATTATGACAAGAGTAAAAGAAAGCCAAGAAGTCCCAAAGCTGCTTGCTACAGCCTGGGCCCAGAACCCATACCCCAGCACTGGTAAAGTAAGGTTCAGATGTACAAGTCATGGCACCTGGGGAACTTTCAGGCTGGAAAGTATCACAGGAGAATGTGGAAGTGAAGCCGTGACCACTTAGCCCTGACAACAGAGAGAAAGTCAGTGGAATTGAAAATCCAAGCCCCATGCATGAGGAGAGAAGAGGTCAGATTCAGGATAAAGAGGGCAATTTCGTCACAGGATCTGTACTTTCTCAGATTCTTAAAACATGATGTGCCTTGTGGAATACTACTCAGCCATAAAGATAAACTTGAGACTTTGATAGATAAATGGATGTAACTTGAGACAGCTTTCAGGCTGGGAAGTGTCACTGTGATTTACAGTATCACTTGTAAGTGTAATAAATCAGACCTACATGTGTAAACATCATATTGCCTCATTAGTATCAGAAACTGAAGGGGTAAGATCTAAAACATACAACAGATATTGTGAATAGGAAAGAAACTGTTCAAAAGGAAAGACAAACTATGATACAGGAAAGGGAAAAGGAAGAAAGAGAAAAGAAAAAAATATATATATGTACACAAGATAATTATACAGCTATTTCTCTTGGTTCGTTGAAAAGGAAGTTTTGTGCTAATACTTTTTTGGACAATATCTCATGCCCCTATCTATGAACACCTACTAGGAATATAACAGTATGTATTAAGTATTGTTACTCTCCTACTAACCCATTTTGAAACTCTGTTTTATTTTTACTTTTTTCTGTTTAAAATTAAAAACAAAAAACAAAAACCCAGCCATACAAAAAAAGTCTACATGGGCCTGCTCTGGACCTCCCTTCTCCAAACGCCTTCAACTCAACATTCTGGCTGTTTTCTGTGGTATTCGTAAGGTCCGTGCAACAGTGGCGCTGGAGTTGTCTTATCAGATTTAAAGCCAAGGAACCTTAAAGGGCCGGTATGGATCCCGCAGAAGGTAACCTGAATGGAATGTTTGCTTCCTACGGGGCTGACACTGCTAGCCACACATGTCTATTTACACTTAAGAGTATTAATAAACATTTTGATTCCTTAGACTCAGTAGCCATGTTTCAGGTGCCCAGTAACCACAGATGCAGATATTGGAACTGGATAGGGCTGTGAGCAAGAGCACCATGGGAAGCCATGGAGTCAGTCATGGCCACTGTGGTATTTGTCATGTAAACAGAAAATCCAAGATAAGACAGTCTTGCCCAAGTGAGGTTTTTTTTCCTAATGTCAGAAAGGCTGGCTTTTGAGGTAAACAGAGAAATTTATTCACACTTCTTTTTTAAAAACATGCCTCCCTGTGCATGGCTAATTTCTGAAGATCCATATTCATGCATGTTCATTTTAGTGGCACTCAGGGCTGTGACTTTTTGAGAGAACAGCAGAGATACTTTGGAGGTCCAGGAGCCGAATGCCATCAACCTCTGACCACTCACCTTTCCTTTGTCTAGCTCTCAAAGAAACTGTTCAGAATCTTTTCCTCTCAATACCAGTCAGCTCCTGAGGTGGGGCTGGAGGACATGGGGGAGCAGGAAGAGGTCTCTGCAGCCCCAGGCTGCCTGGATGTTTAAAGCCTGAGCTCCACACAGGGCTCTTCTCTCCATTCACCCACTCTGGGAACAGGGTTGGGAAGTGTTCTTTGTCCCTGACTTGTGCTGTATTCTCTCTTTGTGCATCTCCAGGAATTCTCAGCTCAGCCTTCTGAGAAGTGTCACCTGGGGCCATGAGCTGCAGTGCCAGAACTCTGAGGCAGGCAGGGCTGGTGCTGCTCTTTCCTCCGCCCTCTGAAACCTGCAAGGTGTTGAAAAGGGTGGGAAATGCGGGGATAGCACTGCTCACCTTTCGATTATGTCCAGGCGCAGCTGGCGACCATGAGGCAAGGTAATGAGCTCCAGCCCTGAGCTCACGCCCATGTTCCTCCTCATCTCTTCAGAGACCTCAAGTATCCTAGCAACCTGCCAGGAGTGAAGTTGAAATTCACTAGATCAGCAAGTGGGCTGCTGGAGCACAGATTCAGCATGTGAAAAGCAGCACACTAAACTGGGATGCTGGGGACGCCTTTTACTTGTATCTCTTTCTATGCTGCAGCACTCCGATAGCATGCTTCTTATATATTCGTGACATTTTAATACACATACTAGAATATCAAATTCAGGGGGGAAGGAAAGATTTGGGGAACACCTAAACTGTTCTGAGGAATCTGCAGACCTGGCACACGTTCCTGCCCAGCCAGAGAACACTTTAGTTCGTTGAGCTTTGATCCGGCACAGGCTGGAACCTGCTGTGATGTTTTGCTGCCAATATTAGGGCTGTGTGTACAGAGCCACCATCCCCTGCAGTGGAAAAGCAGAATCCGATCCAAGCTCCCCTCTGCTGTGGGCTTTGCCATTCATGTTCTCACTTAACAGCCGTGGCTGGCTGCTATTACCCTTAATTATGCCTCTCTTGGGTTCAGTAAATGCACTCTACATCTGAAAACTATTAAAAACATGTATAGTGTTTTGAAATCCAATGTCTCCAACATACCCTGTCTCTTCCTAAAAGGTTTTCCTTAAAGGAAATCTTTGTCCAAGCCAGCTCCCACCCTATCTCAATTGTAGTATGCAATCACAGTTTACTGAACTCAGGCATTAGTTGGCCATTTATAGTAATTACACATTACATTGGGATGGTACAACTGTGTCAGTGTGTCTCTGTAACAGGGCCACAACTCTTCACTACACGCTGATGTAATGACAATGCCTTAGCAGAAAAAATAGGTCTTCCTGGGCTTGGACACAGCAGGCATGGGACAATTCCTCTTTTCAATCTGTGGGCTTTGCCTTGACCGTAATTATTCCAGGCATGTGAGCAGTACAGATGTGTTCATAATAGGCCACAAAAAACATCTGGAAATTTGGTCAGTATTATTAACTCTGAACCTTAACCTTTGTGGTTGATTAAAGGACCCTCCAATATCCCTAGGATGAGTCCGTGGAATTAGCTGCCCAGTGATCAACTCTCGAATAGGATGCAGAATTCGTATGTTTTCACTTCTGTTCTTCAGGCCTCAGTTTCCCCTTGTTTAACACAACTGATAAGTTAGTTCATCTTTCTCAAGGACTTGACAAAAGATTCAAGTGACTTTAGGGCCCCAAAAAAGCTGTTTAACTATGAAAGTTGTGAATCACTGTCATAGGGAAATGGGAAGAATTCTTGCTAGATCTCGGGAGATTTATACCTTGACCCTAGGAAGGCAGCCTCAATACACTCTCCACATACTTCCTTGCTTGTTTAGACAGCTGTCCTGTCAGAGGCTCCAAACCCATGCCTTTGTGGAATTCCTGCAACCTCACACTATGAGAATGAAAGGCTTGCCAGT
This sequence comes from Cavia porcellus, assembly GCF_034190915.1. Lineage (NCBI taxonomy): Eukaryota > Metazoa > Chordata > Mammalia > Rodentia > Caviidae > Cavia > Cavia porcellus. The sequence continues at coordinate 115,222,338 of NW_026947484.1, forward strand.
GATTCCCTTTTGCTCTGGAAGCACTAGCAGGCATTCTGCAATTCCTGTTCTGAGAGAGTCTCTAGTTGGTCTTCAGGGTACATATGCCATCTCCAGTCCCTTAGGGCCACACTGGATTTCCCTGGCTGAGCTCTAGAACAAGAGAATCTTAAGTTCATACAAACGCAGAAGAGCACTCCCCTATAGAACCTTTACAGTAGAGGGTCCCTTCCTATGGCCTGGACCCAGCAGGGGAGCACACATGTCCCATGCTCCAGTGTCCCTGTTTCCAGCCTTAGCAATCCTACGCATCAGATTTTAGGACTCTGCTCATTTCTCCTCATCGTACCGCCCTGGAGGCTACTGAGATGACCCAAGGGGCTTGATGGGCTCTGATATGGTCATCCTCCCGGTTGCCATGGACCTTTTGAAATGCCATCAGATTGCCAGGCTCTGTTGCCCCTAACACAGAGGACCCAGACCTATAGCTACACACTTGCAGGGCGTCACTCTCACTTGATAGGAAAGTGTTTTGAAAGCAGAAACCTGGTATGAGCCTAGAGATAGAGACTGAGAAACACTGTAATCAAAACCCACCAGGCTTTCCCCTTCCTACCTCATCCCAGCATCTTCAACTGGATGTTCTTCAGTTGCAGACTTAGGCTGCAATTTCAAATGGATCCTTTGTAAACCAGCCTCTCTCCCCATGGCTTCTGTTATCTGAGTCCCTGTAAATATGCCTTCCTCCTGCCTTCAAGATATTCTGCATTTATCTGGCAACTCCTCAGCTTTCCAAATTCGTCTCAGGCCATGTCTGTCTCTAGCCACCAAGCCCTTGGTTCACAGTCCTGTCCAGAGGGCGCCCACTCCTGTGCCTTCCCTGCAGACTGCTTCTCTCTTGGGTTGTGGTTCAAGTTCCTGTGCCACTGTCCTTTCCAATCTTGCCGTACCAGAGACAGGACAGGGAACCTGAGCTGCCTAGAAAATCAATGCTGACTACACAACACTAATAAATAATAAACACTTCATGCTCACTCTGGATCCAGCAAAATGCCCAGGGCTTTACATTAAATTGGTTTTCTCTGACCACCTAAGTATAGAGGAAGAGGGAAAGCCAGGCAGAGGTGCGATTCAAACTCAGGCACTTCACACTTAAGAGGCCAAACTCTCCTCTCCCTGCCTCATTTCTAGAGTAAAAGATACTTAGGTGGGAGAATATCACTAGACCCAGGCAAGGTGAGGGCAATGTCCATTCAGCAGCACATGAGGGGCCCTGGGAGGTGGGTGCTGGACACTGCTGGTCAGGGAGCCTCCATGGCTACCTGCCTCGCCTCTTTATAGCTTTCTGGATGGCAGTCCCTGGGCTGTGTGCATTGGAGGAAAACAGTGTGTGGGCTCCAGATTCTGCCTGCTGTTGGCTCAGAGGGTGCCCGTCTGGCTGCTACTACATTTGTGGTGGGGAACCATTTCCCCTTTTAGAGACACTGGCTGTGCCTGGTGGTTCTAGGAAGAGAACGAAGAAATAAAGGTGGAAGGAGGGAAGGAGGAGGACAACACAGCTCTGCCTCAAAGCTGAGGTGGGCAGAGTCCAGACTGGCTCCTAATGTGCAGTGACTCCATGTGGCACCTTTTGGAGTGCACGAAGGTAGACACAGCAGTGGGCTCCACCAGAAAGACAACATGCATGAGAGCAAGAAAGAAGGTGACCACGGTTTTCAGTTGAGAATAGATTCAGCCCTATGGCTGAATAGAGAATAGATTCAACCCCATGGCTGTCAAAGGAGATGGGAAGGTTCCAGATCTGCAAAGCAGTGGGCAAGCATCTCCCTTCCTCACATGGTATCATCAAGTCCTGAGTCCACAGCATTCATTAGCTCTGAAGTTGAGCTGTTCCTTCAACCCAAGCCCATGTTCTTATGAGGCGGTTTCCTGTGGAGAACCCAGCAGGAGCACACCAGGCTAGAATCTCACTGCGGGCTGTTGGCATGGTTCTGCTCTCAGATCCAGGGCCCAGTGGGACTGACACCCTGGAACCGAAATCCTCAATTCTCCCACTTCCAAGCAAGTTTGAAGAGAAGTCAGAATTAACCCTACAAATTGCCTGCCAACTTGTGCACTGCCCCAGGACACAAGGTCAGAGGAGTCAACAAGCCTTGTTCTGCAGAGCAGCCCTTCCTCGGGCTCTCCTCAGGGCTTCCCCACCCACCAGCATGGACCACCTCTGGCTTAGACAACCAGAGTCACTGAGGTGTCCCTCAAGCCCTGTTTGCAGGGAGGGCCAGCATAACCAGGAACAATTTAGTCCTTAAGGTTGTTTCAGGGGCCTTTAATTTACTTCAGAAATCCCTGGAGTGCTCAGAGACTGGATTTCCAAGTCATGATTCCTGACTCAGGAAGGAAAACCCAGTTCTTAAATAAACTCTGACATTTGAAGTTAATTGACTTCCCTGAGCTACAAATGAAAAAAAAGCTTCATATCAAAAAAGATCTGTAAACCTTGCTATGGCCTCATCTGTTAATCTAATCACCAGAGATCAGCTGATTCATACTGTGGTGGGCTTGAGCCCACTCCAGCCCAAGACACATGCTGTTAAGAAATATCTCTCTGGAAGAGGCTACCTTGAGACCACCTATGCACATAAGCTCCTGTATCTGAAAGAAATGATTTGTATCAAAAACTATGCTGGTATAAACAGCTGTATTTAGTCACTGGAAAGATAGTTATGTTGTTCAGTGAAGAACTCTGGGTTTGGATTAGTTAGTATAGACCAGTTCCATTTGTGTGGCAAACAAACATCAAGCAGCCAGGCATGGTGGTACACAGTTGTGAACCTAGCTGCTCAAAAGGCTGAGGCAGGAGATTCACAAGTCCAAGCCCAGCCTAGGCAACTTAGGGAGACCCTACCTCAAAATGTAAGAAAGGGCTGGGGATGTAGCTCAGTGGGAAAGTGCTTGCTCATGTTCAAGGACTGGGTTCAATCCTCCAAACAATAAACAAAACAAAGCCAAAAGTTATTCATGCATTGTTTACATGTCTCCCCTTGCACAGCAAATAACAATGTAACAGCAGGTGCTGTCAACGATGATCACCAGGAATCAATTTTGTGTGATTTTAACTTTTTCTAAATCAAGCAATTACTATAAAAAATAAAAGTCAGAGTACTTTATTTTACTTTTTAAGACAGTATTATTATGCTGCCCAGGTATGTCTCAAACTTCTGAATTCTGAAACTACATGTGCATGCCACTGTACCTACCAAAAATCAAAGTAACTTCAAAAATGATGGGTAAGGGATATGGCTTAACAATGGAGCACCTATCTAGCATGTGTGAGGCCCTATGTTCAATGATCAGCAACACAAAATTCGTTTATTTTTGAGACAGAGCCTCACTGTGTCATTCAGGCTGGTCTTATTCTCCTGCCTCAGCCTCCTTACTGCTGGGATTACAGGCATGTGTCACAATGCCCAGCAAGTTTATTTATCTTGGAGATCATTTTAGTAACAAAATATTATATATATATATATATATAAAATGAAACAAAAATAAGCAGAGCTCTGCTATTCCAGAAACTACATTTCATCTCAAACCATTCTTTTTTCGCTCTGCCAGTCCTACTGAGGTTGAGGCCAGGGGACAATTTTTATTTTTGGCTTTTTCATTTTTATTGGTACCAGGGATCGAACTCACGACTGCCTGCTTGCAAGGCAGGTGCTTATGCTGCTGAGCTAAACTCCCAGCCCCTTATTTTTAACCAAGCACTAAGTGGGAGAAGGGGACACTGCAGCAACTCCTGTCACCAGCAGGGTTGGGAGACCCTGCTCTCCTTCTGCCTAAGGTAAAGTTTATAAGCTTCCTGCCTGGGCAAAGGTTGTCTGGACTGAGGTTTCCACCCTGAAAATAAATCCCCACACCCTTGTTGTCTTCAGACTTCTCCTAGAAGCAAAGCACGTGACCGGAAGACCGAGGGAGGCCAGAAAGGCTCCCTTCTGAATCTTCCAAAAGCCAGGAGAAGCTTGGTAGTTGGACTCGCACTTACCTTGCAGTCCATGCTCAGCATGTGCTGGGCGATGACCTTAGGGTTGCTGTTAATAAACAGTTCTTTCGCCCGCTTCAGCATAGCTGTATCCAGGGGCTTGTTCTCTGCAGGAAGGAGCTTTGACTCAAAGTCATTGGGCCTGAAGGAGGACTCAGTCTCCAGGAGGGGCCTCACAAACTTGCACTTGTCTTCCTGTCCCTCACCCATCTGTGCTGCTGGCAGTTCCCATGGTCTGGCTCCGTCGTCCCCATCGAGAATCAAGTAGTTCGTGCCCGAGTTCCGGGGACCTGTTGCCCCATTCTGTTTGGCTGTCAGCAGTTCTGCGTGGCTGCCCTGGGCACATGAGGGCAGCTTTGCTCCCCTGACACAGCCTGTGCCAAAGGCTGGGTTCAGTTCACAGTAGTTGGCTTCTGAGTTGAGCCCAGCAGCTGGAGAGGTGGGAGCCTTGAGGAAGGGCACTTTGCAGGGCTTGGGGGGTGGTTTGGGGCACAGCTGGCTGTCTGATCCCCGCAGTGCCTCACCTGCCCTCTTATCTGAGGAGACTCTGCGAATGACCGCCGGGCTCAGTGTGGGCTCACTGCCTGTCCTGAACACAGGTGAGTTTGGGCAGGGGCTTGTGTCCATCCCCTGTGACTGAGGGGGCAGCTTACAGCCTGTGAGGAGAAGAGGTCAGAGAAAGCTCAGCCATGTGGAGAATAGAAAACAAACAGAACTAGAGTAACAGCTCCCAGTCCTTGCTCTGTGCCCTCAGCTTTCAACGTTTACCCCCCTAATTCAGCGTGGGGGCTTCAAACCCAGTCTAGAGCAATGTAGAACATCATAAGGCCGGGCTGGCCCCACCTGACACTTCTGGAGCCATTTAAAATCCCAAGAAGTGCTGCTGACAGCCACAGCACTGTTACAGTCTCCGAAGTCAGAACAGGAAAATGTGCTGAGCTTAGGCAGCAGTGAATAATGCAGTCTTGCCTGAAAAAACACGTTCTTAGCTACACAGCACAAGGGCCCTGAGTCACTCTCAACACCAGGGTGGAAAGGAGAGCTAGAGACACAGGGGAGAGAGAGAGACACTGAGGTAGCCCACACAGAGCGATTCATGAAGGGGCATCAAGAAAGTCACTTTGTGTCCCAGGAAGTCACTTATGAAAAGAACCAAAAATAATCCCATACACTACTAATGTAACTGCTCACCAGGTCCTCAACCCACACACCTTAACCTACCGTCTTCCGGTCAAGGAAAGAGAAAAGAGGTCTTTGGACAGCTGCTCTGCCAGGATCCCTAGGACCAACCCACTCACCCTCCACCCAAGGAGAGAATAGGGGAGTCACCTCATCTATCAGGAAGACCACCAGTTGTGCAGTGGTCTCAGAATTAGAAAACCTGGCTTCAAACCTGTGCAGTGCTTTGTACCCGTAGTCTCAGCCACTCAGAAGGCTGTGATAGGAGGATCCTGGGAACCTGGGAGGAGTTCAAGCCCAGCCTGGGCAATACGGTGAAACTCTACTAAACCAAAAGAAGTGAAAAACCTGGCTTCAAATGTGAGGCAACTGTGGACAAAATAGTTTATCTCTCTATGCCTCAGTTTCCTCAGATGCAAAATAGGGATAATCCTACTCATCTTGAAGGCTTGAACTTACAAAGCAGCCATCTCAGTGCAGTCTCTCCTATGCTACAGGCATGGAGCCTTCTCCAGGTGACCAGAAAGGACAGGGCAACATCCTGAAGGTGTCAGGATCACACAGCCAGCCATCTTCCCCACTGAAGACCCCCAAAGACGTACCGATTGGCAGGTGACTTTCTGACTGATGGGCTTTGAGGGCTGATGTCCTCCTCTCCTGCGTGTGATCCAGGCAGGCAGGCTGGCTGCCGCTCTTCTCTCTGTTCCTGAAGCCAAAGACAAACGGGGCAGAAACATGTCATTAGGCTGTAAAACCTTTAGGCAACGTCATGGAAAGTTTAAAAAAAAAAGGAAATTGCGGAAAATGGGAGTGCTGCGCATACCCTAACAGTAAAGGAATGTCCGCGGAGAGGGATTATTACTGATGGGGAGATTATTATAAATACAACTGTGCAGAGTGCGCCATCCCATGTCCCCAAGGCAGCTAAGTCCTAGGATGCCTCCCTCCTCTGAGCCTTTGCGTCCTGTTGAACAGAGCAGAGTAAAAGTTTCATGGTACTATGGGGAAAATCTGATGAACTGGAATCTACAGTTTTTAACAGAGCCTAAAATTACTTTCAGACTCTGGGGGAATGACTTGTTTAAAACGTGCTTTCCATAATGCTTCAGTGTTGGCTGGAAGGAAGCTATGGGGCGCTTTGTATTTCACTGAATACCTCAGCATCCCCCAGGCAATCTGCAGGGCCAGTGGGGAGGTGGTTGCGCCCATCCTTCTGGCTGTTGGGGTCAGACTAGGGATAGAGGCAGGAGAAAGGACCCACAGACTGCTTGCTCCTGCTGGAGAAGGGGGAGCCATTAGCAAGGTCACCAAGCACCAGGAGGTACAGTGAAAAGGTGGAAGGTCACTTTCAAAACATTCACTTTCATTCCTTCTGTCCTTTTCTGAATCAAACTGGAAATTTCTCTAATTTAGCACTGAGCAGTGGAGACTCTCTTATTAAAGGAAAAAGACACTGCACCAGCCAAACTGGAATGAACATCCACTGGTCTCCCATCGGCATAAAACTCTTAAAGCACAAACGCCAAAGTTCTCTCCTACCTTTGCAAGCATCAAACAAAAAAACCTCAAACTCCCAGCAACAGAGAAAGTCCAGAACCCTTCAGAGATAAGGCAAATCAAAGGGCAAATTCCAAAGGAAGCAGCTTCCGAGAAGTGATACTTAGGCAGCGTCCACAGCAATCAGTTGGTCAGACTCCAGGGCCCGGCAGAGCCAGGTGGAATGCAACCTGGCTGAGCTCACACACCTTTGCCTGGGGCACCCGGCCAGCCGCCAGCCAACCAGAGGGCCCAACGTCAAAGCAGGTGGCACAGAGCCAACGCTGACGTGAGGGAGCCGCTGAAGGGCAGTGGGACAGAGCGACAGGCCACTGGGGGCCACCTTTCATGCCCCCCACCTTTAGCTGTGCAAGGCCTGCTGCCTGGGTGAATTAGTACTGGAGGCTCTGCATTCCAGAAGGCAATCTTAGAATGTGGCTCTGTTAGTTGCTCCTCAACTTAGACTCTGTCTTTCATTTCTTATCTTTAAAAAAATAGTTTTAATACCAGTATTGGGGGCAGACGGGGAGGCTCCTCCCAGTGCCCTCTTGAGCAATGTTGCTCCTGTGTTGCCAGATAAGCTCACACTCTGTTCCTAACTTGAACTCTTGCTCCAGTGGTTGAAGAGCCAACACCTACTTTTGAGGGGACCATAAGAAAGGGGACCCCTTTTATGTTTTAAGGGGATCTCAAGCCCAATCTCACTGAAAGGGAAAAGATTTCTAAATGTCTGTTCTTGTCTACTGGCCAGCAACTGCTCTGAGTTAGACCTTCTTATTCCCATCCACATAACAATCATTATTAGGATTATTAGCACTCACCTAGCAAATACTATGTGCCTAGCAAATACAAAGTGCTTTGCATTTCTTAAGCCGTTCAAACATCACAAGTCCCATCTTTCCAGAACAAGAAAAGAAGGCCCAGAGAAGTCAAGGGTCTGCCTGGGGTTGAACAGCTGCTCACCACGGAGCCAGCAATGGAACCATGAGTCCTCAGCCAGATGCTGACTAACACATCCCGGAGCCTCCCAGTAGCACAGAGCTGTAATTTGTATTACTCAGAGAGTCCTGTACTTTGCTTCTAAATTTTTGCTGTATAAAAATTACAGTTTATATAATTTGCTCCTGGATCTGACAGAAAACCAGCAAGTGGAACAGAACACGCGGGTTTGTGCAAGAAGCTAAGAAGCTGGGAGCAGGAGAAAGGCTGCTGCGCTACTGCGGGCTGGGCTGCTCTGTACCCAGCTGCCTCCCTCTCTCCTCCCTGGCACAGTCAGTCAACATGCACATGGATGTCGGTCCAGCTCCATGAAACACAGGGTGCCTGGCTCAGGGACGTCCTGAGGCCCTAGTTTTCTGTCTACTTCTCCGAACTCTTCTCTCCCTTGTCTCCTGAGGTTTGGACTCCATCTCCTATCCCTGATATCTCAACTGTTCTCACTGAGTCAAATGCCCTTCCCATGGGGACTAATCCTGAATTTGAATCCCAAACCACAGCAGTACCCGCCGGGGGCTCCTCTCCACACCGGCCACCACCTTCCATGGACCCACTGCTCCAGCCCAAAGTGATGCAGGCTCCTCTTGCTGTGTCCTGCCCCCATTCTCGTGCTGTGCTCCTTGCCTGGGCAGCCTGCCCTTTGTAATGTCCACCCAGCCTCCCCCAGCTTTTAGGCCTACCAAATCCTACCTCCTCCATAAACTTCCTGTCAGCTCCTGCACCATATTTTTAATTTTCCTGTAGTACTGGGGATTGAACCCAGGGCCTTCACACTGAGCTGCATCTTTAGCCCTTCTTCTTTTTAAAGATAGGGTCTCCCTAAGTTGCTCAACTGTCCAGGCCAGACTCAAATTTTTGCCTCGGCTTGCAGAGTGCTGCAACTACACCATGCCTGGATACCATTTACTTCTGATGCAGCTCACCTGAGACCTCATCACTCACTGCCTGTGACAGCTCTTTTACTAACTGTGCATTCTCCGTACCGCCCTTCATTGCTTGGCCTCATCTGCCCAGCCAGGCCAGGGATCCCCTGAACACTCCTGCATCCTACCCAGAGAAGGCCCAACCCACCTGAGGAGGTTTCCCCTGGGCAAACTCTGCTCCCGGGCCTGGACACTGCCCACGGTGAGGCTCAGCCTCTTGGCCACATCCATCCTTCCCTCGGCAGGGCTGCCGTCCTGTGCCCAGCCTGGAGAGGTGCCGTAGCGCTCCTCCAGGCACCGTAGGGGCACCGTCCTGTTGATGGGCTGGAAGATGATAGCGCCGCTCTGCTGGGAGATGGGCCGGCGGTTGCCCACATAGCAGCGCACCAGCCCCGGGATGGAGTCGAAGCTCTCCATCTCGAACTGGTACTGCACGCGGCTGTAGGCCTCACTGAGCCGCAGGACCGTGCGGTGGATCTTGAAGTGCTGAGCAAGGTTCTTCCACTGACAGGTCAGGACAAAGTTCCCAGGGCTGGATAGAGAGTCTCGGACCAGGAAGTCACCATCTCGCTGCACGAGGTGTTCGGACACCTGTGAACAAATCATGAAGAGGAAGAGTAGGAAAGGCAAAGTTGGCCTTTTAGGAGTTTTGGAATAAAGAGAAGACAGTGCTACATGTTTTCACTTCCTCAGTCAGCTCTTCAGTTTGTCTAATGTCAAAACGGAGAGCTGTTTACTGATCCTTTTTTTTGTGCCTAGAACAAAGTCAAGTTGGGATCCCTCATCTCCTACAGCTATCGAGGAGAGTGTATCTTTGCATGTGTTACATACGCAGAGCTCAAGGGCAGGGCCTAGAACACAGTGGATACTCAAAATAGTTCAAGATAATGCTGCTGCTTATAGCAAATTGAAGCTTTATGGAGCCTGCTTTTTCTGTAGCCCAACAGCCTGGTTCTGTTTCAGTGTGGAACTGGACAAGTTATATAATCTTGGTAGCTCAACTCCATCATCTATAAAATGGGGATAATATTATTACCTATAGAGTGGTTTATAAAGATTCAAAGAGTTATTCTCATTACAGTGCTCAGTTAATCTAGTCTGGCATGATGTATCACTGAAAATTTATGCTCATAGCAAACGACAAGCAGATTTTATCATCACAATAAGGAGGAGTGTGGTAGCAGTTATTGGTTTAATAAACTTTGAAAAATTTTCTGGGCTATCCCAACATTCAATTAATGGTATACTTCTGTTAGCTAACGATAGTATGCTACCATAGTTTTCTTAAAATTATATCTTTACTTTAAAAATACGTTTTCACACAAAAATTCCATCCCTTGGAATTGAGCCTGTGGAAATAATTATAGATACGAATATAGTAGCTATTTAAAAGGATTTTGGTCAGAGTGCTGGGAACACTCTTCAGTGCCCAATAAATTGCAGTGTGTATGTACAACAGACGTACACACAATGCAGCCTAGCAGAGCATTTTACAGCAAGTGAAGATTCTCAGGACATAGCATTCACGATTGAAAAGTTCTGGGAGCATATATAACGAAATGCTCACAGTGATTATCTTTAGGAGAAATCATGGAAGAGAATTTTCTTCTTTTTGTTATCTGTATTTTCTCTAGTCAATGTTATGCTTAAAAAACAAGGTTCGAATAAGAATTGTTTCTTTGATAGTGGTGAGAACTCTACTACAGTTAAAAAAAAAAAAATTACATGATACCCTTCCCTTCTACTTGTTTCCTGTCGTGTTGTCCTTGGTTAATGACTGGCCAGATCAGATTTACAATGAAAACCCAAGGGAAATTCTACACCTCAATTCTGCACACTTGTCTACTTTTCAATTTTTATATAATGAAATGAAAACATGATTCATGGCAACCACCCAGATAACAATCACACAAATTATCTTAGCCACAAGTCTGCAGCCACTGCTATAATTTCTATTTTTCTCCATCTCTGGTTTTCATGCGATCTGGTGAGGAAGGGATGGAAAAAGTAACTAATTGCTGGTCATGGTAGGGCAGGGGTGGCCTTGTCAGTCTGTGCCACCTGCCCTGTTACCTTAAAAAGGAGGCAGGTTCCAAGTGGCAGGAGGCTGTCATGGCAACTAGCCAAGAGCTCAATTATGTGAACCCAGCCCAACTGCGAACTTCCTCAGGTTACTGGCTCTGCGGCTATGGTCTCCTGCAGAACGTGTTTGCAGACCTCAGGACACCAGCGTTTCCTGCATCCGCCTACTGGGCACTCTGGGTTCCTGGCATTCACTCTTCCCAAGGTGTCCTTAGAGTGAGTCTAAGTCACTTTATAGTGTTGACTTTTAGCTAATCAGGAGCTCACTCCTGCGTGACCTTGGATCCACTGATCTGACATGGCCCGAGGACAGCTGGATGTGCCGGGTGGGGAAGCAGGTACCTGTCGGGGGATGCGGCCATGGTACCAGGCGTGGCTGCGCAGGTCCTCGCTACTCAGCAGCAGCTCCTCCTCCAGCTCCTTCTTCAGCCTGTCGGGGGTCCTGTCCATGACATGCCTCTCCTTGGAGAACTGTAACACAGAGTTCACAGTGACCTCACCCTGCCAGGGCCGGGCCAGACAGCTTGAGACAAGCTGGAGACAAGCGGTCGCCTTGCTGAGCCAAGCAAATTGGGGTGTGCCAATGGCTGTGCTCAGGTAGCAACACCTGCATCAAGATGACAGGCAGCTGAACTTTGCCCTTCTCCAGGAGTGGGCATGTGACGACATTTTCACCTGCACAGGGACTATCATAGGAAAGTTTATCCCAGCAACAGTGAGCCAGGTAGGAGGGACCAGAGATATATAGCTGTAGAGGACAGTAAGGGACACGTAGGCCAGGGCAACTCTTCATTCTCTTTCTGAGTTGCCTAACAGGCAGCTGGAAAGGATAGCAGTTCCTGATTGCCCTTGGGCCCTGGCTCGAGGCAGTGAGGCCTGAAGTGCAGTCCTGGACACAGTAAGCAGGGCCCTGGATTCTTTGCTTCAGGCAAACTCAAGTTCGAGAATCAGAACTTGTAAAAGAGCAACTCTGTGTTTCTTGAATCAACAATCGAAGTCTCCAGTGTATATGTTATATAACTTTAAATTTAACTTTTCTAATACAGTATTTTACTTTCATGACTTGTTGGAAATAGAAACTTAGAACAAAACACTGACGTTTGCCTCAGATGGTCTGAGGTGCTGCATGGCAGCTGTGGCAGAGGGTGCTGGGTGAGCGCCAGCGGTCCTGGGTCATTTAGAACCATGCCCACCTCAAGTGTGGCCTCAACTTGAACATTCATCTAGTTTCCAGTGAAATCAGGCTTGAACCACTCCTGCAGGTCACCTGATAGGGAAAAGGCCATTCCCAGTGTTTTCCTATGCCCCCCAGCTTACCCTACAAACATGCATTGGAGGTACGAAATTGTTCCTCACCATCCTGCTCTCCAAGGAGTAAGCCCCGAATCCTTCTCTGCCAGGAAACAGAAAAACAGACTTGAGACTTGCTCTCTAGTCTTTCTATGCACGTAGCCCTGAAGGGAGCCCGGTTGATTCAGGCTGGGCTCCTCCAGCTCCCTGCCTGCTCCATTCTCCTGCCTCCTCTTCCCAGCCCTCCTTCTCTGGTGGGCACTGGGGAGGGTCTGCTGAAAGGAATTTGTATCAGAGAGATGCCCCTGATGCCTCAGGCTGCCCACAGTGATGTTTGACACTGTCTGCTCCCGTCATTAATGATGCACAGCTGAAGAGTTGCGCACACAAGGCAGGTTGTCAAATGACTGCCATTTATAGCCTGCCTTGACTCCCACTGAGCTGTCAGTTTCTTAAGTACTGAACCCATCCACTCTTCCCCTTGCCGCCCTAGAGCGGCGCCTAAACACAGCTGGCACCGCAGGAACAGATCCCACGACAAAGAATTGCTACGACTTTTCTCAGATTATTTGAAGCCCTCTTTGGGGGTCACATAACTCTCTGGTCAGGGAAAAGTAAACTGCAGAGTTGGGATTTCTGAGGTGAGATTGGATGGTTGGAACCTCAGTGCCTCTCTGGGCCCTGAGGAGGCAGGCACAGCCCAGAAATGGCCGTGCAGAAGGCTCAAGGGAAGCTGGGTCCTGATAACTGAGGGCCAACCCAGGCCTTCTGTGTGATCTGTCTTCATGAAGCCTGTGATTTTGGATGTTCCCAGCAAAGTCGCCCTACCTGACACCCTACCTGACACAGAGCTGGGCTCTGTCCCTGTGTGACACCCTGGGACCACTTCTCCTACTCTGAGCTCTGAAAATACTGGCAGTTTTGCATAATTCCTCACTGAAATTTTATTTGTTTATACCCAAAAGTGATTCCCCTGCTTATTTTCGCATTCTTCTTCTTCCCTCTGCCCCAATGTCAAGAATCCTTCCCTCCTCTGCGGGTCCTTTCTCAGCACTAGTTATAAGGGTCCAGCTTTTTTACAAAAGCCTTTAGTGGAGGAGAGAGAAAGTGGGAAGAGGTTCGGATGCTTCCCCAAATTATCTATTCTGCTGTTTCAAAAATATTTTAATATATATGCTGATTTTTTTCATTTATGCTACTAGTTTCTCTGGGTTCATTGAAAAGAAAATTTTGTGCTAATATCTGTTTTGTTTCTTCTTTGCAATAATTTTTTTCTACGAACTACTTTGAAGATAATGATACACAATATATTAACTATTATTATTCTCATAATTTTGTTATGAAATTTTCTCTAATTGTTTTATAAAAAAGCATTTTACATTGCTGGCCATTAGAGAAATGCAAATTAAAATAACTCTGAGATGCCATCTGACTCCATAAAGAATGGTTATCAGCAAGAAATCAAATAACAAATACTGGCGAGGCTGCAGGAGAAAAAGGAGCTCTTCTGCGCTGTTGGTGGAAACCAGTGCAACCACTATGGAGATCAGTATGAAGATTGCTCAAGAAACTAAAAGTAGAAATACATTTGACACAGCTATTGCCCTCCTAGGAATCTTCCCAAAGAGTAAAAGTCATCATTTTAGGATATATGCATAGCTATGTTTATAGCAGCACAATTTCTAATAGGTAAACCCTAGAAATAGCCTATCAACAATGTCTATCAACAGCTGAATGAATAAAGAAAATGTGATATTTGTACACAATGGAGTACTACTCTGCCATAAAGAAGAATAAAATTGAGTTATTTGTAGGTAAATGGATGCACTTTGATACCATGTTAAGCAAAATTAATCAGATAAATAAGTTTAAATATCACATGGTTTCTTTTCCATGAAAAACTAAAAGCATAAATAAAAAGCAAAATAAAAGACAGAAAACAGGAAGCAGAAAAATCTTTTTCAAATGGGAAAGGGAATGAGAGATAGAAGAGGGAAGAAAATGAAAAGGGATTAAAAGAAGAAAAAATGGAAAGAGAGCTTTTTCAACTGGGAAGAGAACAAAAGTTGGAGGGAACAGGGAGGGTTAGGAGGAGAAGGGGACAAAAAAAGAATTAAGAATGTGTCATGTACATGCAAACTCCCACAATAAGTATAATCACGGTGTACTGAAAACACATACTAATAAAAATTTTTTTGAAGCGTTTTATAATTGGACATGGTGATACACGCCTATAATTCCAATACTCTAGGAGGCTGAGGCAGGAGAATCACAAGTTTGGGCTTAGCTGTGACAATGGAGGACCTGAGTTTAGTTCCTTAAAAGATGTTTTGTATTCAACGATTTTTTTTTCAGGCTTTGAGATCATACTGTTTTACATTTGTTGCCAAAAATATAAAACCAGCTAGCTCTCTTGTTACATCTGTTCTAACTCCTTAAAGGAAAATCAACATCTTCTGCTCTTTGCCCTGCTCCACAGATTTGGAGAGGGGTGCTATCAGGTGCTAAAAGAGATGGGATGGCAGGCCGGACTCAGCGGAGGAAAAGGAAGTGATCGGATTGACCCTCCTGCATAATCTGGAAGACGAGGCTTCAAAAACTGTGTCCTTATGTGCTTGCATAACTTGTGAAAAGTTAGGAGACTGGTGACACACCTGCCTAGACTTGTATTTTAAGAAGGAAGGGGTGGAGAGGGAGAGAAGGAATTTAGGGGAGGTTGGTCCGGAGTGAGCAAGTAATTACAAAGGGCTTTTCATTTTGAGCCAGCGAGGACTAGTTCTCATACCTTTAAAAGAGCGGGTTTGTTGCTGAGAACCTCCTCCTCACCACTGCCAAAGGGCAGCGGGCAAAGTCTCCAAACAACTGAGAAAGGGATGCCAGCGTTGTCTTCCAGGTCACCTCAGCTTACACAATGGTTACTTGGAGGGGGTGGCTGGCTGCCTCCTGAACGTTTACTATTTTAATCCCATATGTTAGCGCAACATTTATGATTTACCCAACCCCAGGATTTAAGAGACCTTGATCTTGCCAACTATGATTCTACCACCAAGTGTTAGCCTTCGGATGGGCTCCAAACCCCATGGCTGGCGAGGGTGAGCTAAAGTTCTGGCACGGTGCATCACTTTATGCTTGGAAAGCTTTATGAATGCTATTTGTGCTTCCTAAAAACCAGAAATGAGATTCTGCATCCTAGGACTGATCTCAGGTATCTTGACATTTGGCAGAATTTTGTTGGCTTCCCCCAAACCACCTGAATTGCTGGTGACAGTGCATCCTTCCATGTCTCCTGTGCCCCATGGCAGAAATTTCCCCCTGAAATGCCGACATTCCATTCATGGTCTAGGCTAGTTTTATGGTCTTGGCTTACAAAGCAAATTCTAGCAATTTAAAGCAACACAGCAGTACCTCGACCCTCAGGAAAGGTTTTAGACCAAAATGTGTGACTACCAGGAGCCTCTTATTAATCTATATTCTGATTCACCTAATGCCCTAAGAATCCTTTTGCTGTTCCTTTAGACTACATTTCTCAATGAAGGATAGAGGAGGGAAGTACTTGCATAATGCTTACATGCACTGTTATCATTTATATAGCTCACAATCAAGCATGAAATGCAAAAGAATAAGGGTGTCAGGCCCCAGCACCCCAACACATAATTTTGGGAAAATAAAGAGGATTCAAGCACATCACTCAAACCTCTTCTAGTTCCTGGAATTGTCCTTCTAGCTTGATTGTTCCAACTCCATCACATTTCTTTCCTTTTTGGTGTGCACGGGGTCATACTTGTTTCTATAGATATCTTCTGAATTCAGTGTTCCTCAAAGACTGACTGGTCCCAGGTACATCAGTCACTTTTCTGTTGTTGGGACAAAACCCCCTGACACCCGAAACATAAAGAGGGTTTATCTGGCTCATAATTTCTAGTGAGTTCAGTCTGAAGTTGGCTGGCTTTAAGGATGAAACAACAGGACGAAAGGCTCAGCAAGGGAAAACTGTTCACCCTGTGGCAACCAGGCACGAGATGCAGGGGAGAATCCACCTTCCCAGGTCATGTCCCCATGATCTACGCCCCCTCCTAACAGTACCTGCACCATGAACTCTCTGGATTCATAGCAGTCTTGTGATCTTATCACACTCCAAAAGCCACACTTCTGAATACTGAGACTCTGGAGGACATTTTAGATCTAAACCAGAACACCAAATCATCTCCAATTCCTTGTTATGGTTTAAATCTAAAATGCTCCCCAAATCTTATGTGTTTGGAGGGTGGATAACACAAAACTGGTACCAGAGAAGTGGGGTCGTTGCTGTGACTGTGTCTGACCATGCGATTCAAAGGCTTTTACAACTGGCTTGTGGCAGGAGTTTAGAGTATGTTGAGATGCAGGCTAGTCAAGCCCTAGAATGTTGTGAACACTGCTTGCTGTGTGATCCTAGTCATAGTTCAGAAGACCAAAATACTGATAGCGACGTGAACAGTGAAGGCCAGGGCCAGGAAGTCTCAATTGGGAACTCCACTGGCAGTTGTTCTAGAAGCCATGTATGTTACAATCTAGCAGAATATTTGTCTTCATTTTGCCTATGTTCCAAGACTTTGCAGGAGATTGAGATTAAGGCTTGTAGACTAAATGATGTAGCAGAGAAAATTTCAACCGTCAGACTGTGATATCAGTACTGCTGGATGCTTTCGGTCAGATTGCAGAGAAAATCAGAAACAAAAATTAAAGCAAAATAATTTGGAAAGTTTTCAGCTTCATCATAAAGAAAATGCCTATAAAGTTGGGGTCGTGAAGTGTGTGATTACTGAAAAGATTAGCATTAAAAAGAAGCCAACTATATTACATCTGGACAATAAGAATCCTGGCCTAAAGATATCTCAGGAATCAGCAAGACCCCATCTATCATATGCCAAAAGGTGCAAAAGTATAAACCTTTCATTTGGGAAGACAGCCTCTGGTGGAGAAGGGCCTGAAGGGAATTGGTTCTTCTGTTTTCCAAACCCATCTCTCAACATAGCTATTGATCTTAAGAATGAATTATAGTGATCTCCAAGCTCAGACTCTATCTGCCTGACTTTGCACCTCTTTCTTAGAAGGTAACTCTGAATCTTTATTTTACCAGTTTTATTTGGAGGGAAAGAGATAGTGGCCAGGAGAAGCGGGGCCAAGAAAGACAGGGGTGGGTTCTCATTACCAGCACAGGCTCCAGCTGCCCTGAGGGTCACCTCACATGGCACAGTCCACCTCACTTGGGCTCAGTCTCCAGAAGAAGGAAGCTGCTCAGATTTGGATCCAGAAATTCTTGGGATTTAGCTTAGCGACACAGGCCCTGCCCGGCAAGCACGCAGTAAGGAGTTCGCTTCCCGAAAGCAGAAAAAAACACCAGTCAAGGACAGTCTGCCCATGGGTCATACAACTTCATCCCACCTGTAAACACCCAGGGACACGACGCAGGCTTAACTCCACTCACATCCACGAAGGACACGATGCAGGTAGGGCCCTGTTTTCTCCTTTGCCTGAATTTGACCCCCTAGATACCAGGAAACAGTTCTTTGGGAGAGTAAGAAGTACAATGTACATCAATTAAATAATAAATGACTCAATCCCATGCCAGGGTCACCCATTCTCATGGTTCCACTTCTAAAACTGCATCTCAGTCTGGGCACTATAGAATGCAGGTCAGCTGTTGTGGGGACAAATGTAGGGGGCGGATGAGGCCCACACCTGTCCAACTCAACTGAAGGTGAGTGAGAAATCATAAAGTACTGCCCTTGATGTTTTCAAGGAAATGTGAGTCTAGCTACATCTTTCCGGTCACAAGCATTTTAGTAAGCTTGCTGTTAACAGTCTTTAAGCACATGGGGCAGCTGGCCATCAGTACCCACGCTACTGCACAACTGAACAGCTCTGTGGCCTTGGCAAGTGTCACTAAATCTGTTGAACCTTGGGCTCCCAATCTGCAAAGTGGAGACAATAATGTTACATGATGTTAATAAGGATTAAATAGGCCGATGTCTGTAAAGCACTTGGGACACACCTTGGCAGACAGACAGCATGGATGTCAACTATCTTTATATTTACATCAGGATGCAATTAGTCTGCTTGTATAAAAATAAATGAACTTCATATTCAATGTCTGATGCAAGAGGCACAGAGAGGGTGAGGTTTGGGGGAAGAAAGCAATCAAGGAAAGGAGGCTGGCACTTGTCTAAGAGTGCTGGGCAGCAAGAGAATCCCCTGCCTCCTGCCACAGGACCCACAGTCCAGCTCTGTGGCCAGGTGTGGCTCTAGCTTGCTGGAGCTGGCTCGAAACATCATGAATGTCACTTTGAGTCCGGAAGGAATGTCTGCAGCCCCCACACACTCCCGCGAGTCTAGTCTTGACAGGCTGGAGTAGCCAGAGCCAAGGAGAGGGTTGGGAAACACATTATGGAGGTGCAGAGCCAGCTCTGTGAACGTGCTGGGAACCTCAATGAACTCGGAAATTCATGTTTCAATAGCTCTCCAAGGAAGAGAAAGCCATTCCAGGCTGGGAGAAATGGCACGCAGGGTCTTCCGCATGAGGATCAGAGCCTGCATTTCAAATCAGGCAAAACAATAGGCCTGGATGCGCGGGAGCGGGGGATGAGGGCGGGCTGTGTGGGCATGTCAGAAGCCCCCCAGAGGAGGCTGCGGATACTCATTTGCATATAGGAGACAGAACCAAAAAAAAGTGGCATCTGCACTATAACTCATATTTGTTTTACTCTATCCTTGTCTGTAACAAAAGCTTTTCAGTTCCCACAGGATTTTAAATTGTGCAAGAAAGATGCTATCCCTCAATATAGGAACCGATGGTAGCAAAGGAAATACTGCAAGGGGCCTTTTACGACCAAACAATTCAACCAGCACGTGGCAATTAGCAGGGAACAAAGGTCCAGGTCCCTGCCCTCAGAGGGCACAGTCCCATGGGAAGACAAAGAAATATCCTAACATACTTTGTCTCTTGGTTTTCTACTGGGTGAAAATGAGAAAAGACACTGTGGCCTTAGAGAGTTCCGGGAATAGCTTCATGGGCATGGGAACAGGGAGAGAGGTGCTAGGTGATCAAATTTGGACTCTGCAGATAAAACTTAAAAGTTTAGGAGTAGTATATTGACCATGAAACTAAGGGAAGAAAAGACGCCAAGCTGGGCATGATACATGGAAGTTCTGATTGGGGAGGACAGATGTGACTGTGGGGAGATATACAGAGTCTGTAAAAACAAACAAACAAAAACCCAAAATTGTATACATGCTGCAGGAAAAAAAGTATGATGTTTTTTCAACAAATGCTATCATCCTCATAGAGGGGGTCCTAAAGGTTGTTGTATGTGGCAGAAAACCCACGATACCTCCAGCCCTTAGAGAAGAAACTGAAGAGCATGTGCAGCAATCTCAGTGACCAGGTTACCAGGCAGCAGCTCACCGTGCTAATGAAAGTGGGAAGCTAACGGCACCACTTCGAGCACCTCTTGTAATAGTACAGGCCAAAGGTAACTTGCATAATCTCATGATGTCTCAATACATTTCATGTTAAAATATTTATGCAAGTTTTGCTTTTCCTGTAGTGTGTATACATTCGTTTGGCAAACTCTGAATACGTCTACAGCACCGCCCCAACCCCATCCTGCAGGAGAACGCTATCTTCCTTCCAAGCTTGTAGCTGAAGCCCACTTCCCAGCCATCGCTCATTGGCCCCTTATCCTAGCTAGAAGAAGGCTCCCTCACCAACTCTGTTAAAAACATCATGAGATTTTGAGTCTGGAATTTGCTTTGCCTTCACCTGTTCCTGCCAGAGGAACCAAAGTCAGCTGGAAGAATGAAATTAATACACAAAGTGGAGCAGAGGATGGCAGGTGACTGGGCGCATTCCTAGCCAACCAGTAACTCCCCTGTGGTCTAATCCCAGGATAAAGTGGGTCCCTGACACACAGGACCAAAGCAGCCCTGGTACAGGAAGGCAGGGATCAAGCAAGGTCAGACCTTTAGTTTCCAGACAATGATGATCTGGGAGGGCAACAGGTAACCAACATGCTTTGGAGAATCAATCTAGCTGCAAGGGGCAGAATGGATGGATGGAGCCGAGCTGGAGGCGCAAGGCTGGTGGTGCAGTCTGTTGAAAAGCCCCAACCTCCACCTTAGGCTTAGTATCTGGCAGGATGCTTCCTAGAATCCACTTCAGACTGAACTCGTCTCCTCTGCCCTTCTCTCCCTTTTCTGGACACTGGTATCTTCACTGCTTCAGTATCCAAACTAAACCCTCCAAATCAGCTTCTGTGGATGAAGAAATTCTACATCTTAACACATTCCCCATTTTATTTCTCACTGATTTGCTTACCATTCAGAAACCTCTGCTTTGCCTCCTCCAGATTCTTCTACCTCCTTCCTGCTTCTAGGCCCACAAGCCATCACCTACACTGCCACCAGACTTTCCATACCACCCTCAGGCTCAGAGACCCCAGGCTAAGGCTGGCATGCCGTCCTGAATCTCTTTTATTATCTCTCTGGGCAACCTGACAGGCTGTTAAGGTACAGCTTTTATTTTCTCTAAGGCTCAGACCTGGTTCATGGCAAAGGAGAGAGGTAGCCCCCATCCTGCCCTCTCCCCCTAGATACTTGAGGTTTCTTATCTGTCTCATTTTATTTTGTAGTACTAGGGGCTGAACCCAGGGCCTTCACACTGAGCAACATTTCCAGCTTTTAAGTTTTGAGACAGGGTCTTACCAAATTGCTAAATTACCCAGATTGGGCTCAAACTTGTGATCCTGCCAGCCCTGCCTCCCAAACTGCTAGAGTTACAGGATCATCCCGCTGGGTCCGGTGATCTGGAGCTTTGAACAGCTCTTCACAGACCAAGTGAGCTGAACCACGGACTTGTCATACACCAAACCTGCATACACAACAGATTCGACTGTGAATTTACTAGGAGGCCCAGATCATGAGAGGGCTGTGCACACCACCAAAGGGCATCGCCATGGGCCCCAGGGATACCTCCCCAGGGTCCCTGGGGTGATGGGTAAGACTGACAGCGTGGGGTCCACAAGTCCACAAATTTGAGGCAACAAAGTTTTCAGAATGCTTCTTGGGTCTAGGGGCTGCCAAGACCTGGAGAAATAATGATTATGTCCTGAAGGGCTCACAGTTACTCTCAAGTAAAACCCAAAGCCTCCTTCACAAGATAGGAAATGCCTTTTCCACCTGGCCCAGACTAACTTGCCATCATATTCTGATGCAGGGCGCTGTCACAGAGACCTGCCATGGCTCTCTGAACACAATGTCCCTTATGTCCCTCCTCCATGCCTTTGCAGTGTGGTCCAGCAGCACAGTGACCCATCTGTAGAAGGAGTTAGAGAAGCTGGGCACTGCAGGTAGGAGCCCAGAAAGTCAAGCTAAATGAACTTGATTTCATCAACAGTCCACTAAGGGACACTAAGCAGCAGAGGGAAGGGTCTTCAGTTCCCTGAGGGCTGAGGCAGGGCTGCTCTGCCTTTGGCTCCCAGAGCCAACCCAGGACCTGGCACCCAGCAGGCACTCACTAAACAAACTGGAACCACAGCCCGCCCTCCATCTGGCAATTTCCTTGTCACCGAGTACAGAGAAGGAACTTGGAATTACATCAAGAACATGTGACCCTGGGCACATTTCGCATTTCTCTGAGCTTGTTTCTGTATGTACCGAGGGGCTAACAACTCCTACCTCACAAGACTACGTGACCTAATGCACGTAAAACATCCAGCTCTGTACCTGCACGTGATGGCTGCTCACTTAGAACAATGTGAGAGTTGAACTTTCTTTCAAAGATAACTCTTAGTAACAAATACTGAGATTTACTTCACAAAAAAAAGCTCTTTAAGAAGTTGTATAAAATCTATCAGAAAATCTTAGAGATATCTGGTCTTTGGAAAATTAGTTTTAATTAAGTAAAAAAGACAGCCATTGGGATAGTTTATCTTTCCTCAGGCTCAAGTTTGTTTATTCTGTTTATCTCAGTTCAAAGCCAAGAGTTCTCAAGATGTTTTGTTTTCTTTTTGTAGCGGAGATCAAACTCACAACCTTGCATTTGCCAGGCCGGCACTTGTGCCACTGAGCTCAAGCCCCAGCCAAAATGCACCCCTTTTATTTTTTTATTTTATTTATTTTTTGGTACTGTGGATTGAATTCATGACCTTGTGCTTGCTAAGCCGGCGCTTGTGCTGCTGAGCTAAACCCCCAGCTTCTCCAGGTTTTAAATAGCAGTAAATGGTTCTATTTAGGATGAAGCCATCAGTTGCAGAAAGGCATATCTTCATTTGGTGGCAAGCACTTTCTATGCATCCATCTCAGTAAGTACATGCAGTTGGCTCCAGGTAACTCACACATCCACAGCTACAATACAGCAGAGCCCAGCATGAGGGCACTAGAAAGATTTGACGTTAACACAAAGTGAGAGTGCTGTGTACCTGATTATGCCTCTTTCAGGGGCTCAAACACTTAGTTGTTGACAATTTTTTTTTTTATTGGTACCAGGGATTAAACTCACGACCACCTGCTTGCAAGGCAGGTGCTTATGCCGCTGAGCCAAATCTCCAGCCCCGATAATTTTTTTTAAAATGAACTTTAAAAATTGAAGCTGGATATGGAAGCACATGCCTATAACCCAGCACGCTGGGAGGCTGAGGCAGAAAGACCATAAATTTGAATGCAGCCTGAGCAACTTGGGTGACTTAATGAGACCCTGTCTCAAAAGAAAATGTAACAAAGGGCTGGGGATATAGCTCAGTACGAAGGCCCTGGTTCAACCCTCAGTACCACACTGAGAAAGAAAAAAGAGACAGAGAGAGAGAGAGAGAGAGAGAGAGAGAGAGAGAGGCAGACAGACAGAGATAGGGACAGAGACACAGACACAGACACAGACACAGACACAGACACAGACACAGACAAGAGAGGATTTTCTAATCCATTCATTTTATGATCAAAGCTGGAAGTCAATTTATTTGAAGTAGAAAAAAGTAGGAAGTACATACATGCCTGGGGAAAAAAAGGGAGGAAGGAAGAGAGTGAGAAGAGAATGAATAGGTTGCTAAGCCAGCACACGTCTGGAAGCTCTGTTTAGTGAGAGGTACCTGACCACGGCACTCAGAATGCCAGCAGGGCTCTCAAATGAAAGCTTTCTTTCTTCAGTCTTACAGTGGATCCTTAGATTAATTAAGGGGCAAACCCAGAACAGTCCAGGCCTCTTATCAAGCAGCTCCACAGGTTAGGCTTTCCTATAAATTCATCTAGAAATTATGATTGAAACAAAATGACCATTCCCACTGGAATGCTAGGTCATTATGTGAAGTTGAATTTCTAAGCAAAGCCTGCGTATTTGAGCTCAAGGTGAGCAATCTTTTGGGTTGTGTGGGGAGCTGCACCAGGTGCGAAAGTCTAAAGTGACAGACCCTCATCTAGGTCCACTGAACTTTGGCAAGACCTGCAATGACGTGAAACCGGAGTCACCAGTCTCCCTAACAAACAGTATAAACATACAGAAAAAAAAATTGAGCCTCCCCACCCCCAGGTCAAAGAGCACTTTTGATAACCAATGTGAAGCACTCCAAAGGGTGCTACCTCTGGGGTCATTTTGCAAGAAAACTGACCTAAAAGTGAAGTTCTTCAGAGAATTCAGAAACTCAGCCCCATGGAATCCTTGCCTTTTTAAAAATTTCAAACAGTGACCAAGTTTATAACTAAATTCCAAAGTATGCTTAAAGAATTTTTAAATGAACTGCAGGAATTGGTATTTTTACAATTGAGAACCTGCCTAAACTGATCATGAAACCAACATTTCTGCCAATCTTGCCCCTTCCCACAGCCAAAAAAATAAAATCTAGTTCTCTACAAGTTTTAAGCCCAGTAACATTTAATATGCACTCCCGATATTTTAATGAGAAATAGAGCAGAAAGAAGAGGAAAGG
This sequence comes from Cavia porcellus, assembly GCF_034190915.1. NCBI lineage: Eukaryota > Metazoa > Chordata > Mammalia > Rodentia > Caviidae > Cavia > Cavia porcellus. Next base: position 115,246,313 of record NW_026947484.1, read on the forward strand.
TGTTTGTGATGAGTCTAAACCCCTGTAATAAAACTATTAACATATTGTTTCTTTTCACCTTTTATGGACAACACCTAGCTCTTTGGCTTGCTTAAAAATGTAAGATCCATAATGAAAGAATCCAACTCAGGTGAGCAGATTAGGAAAAAAAAATTTCTTATGCTAATAACTGGTTAAAGTCAAAGCCTGCACCATTAATTGTAAATAAAAATCCCTAAGAGAAAAACATCAAATTAAAAATGTAAATCCCCTATTTGGTACATGAAGCCAAATGGGAGCAGGGGCAACTGGGTCTGTGCGCGTTCCAGGCCAGGGGCGCAGACTTGGACCACACAGTGGCAGATTCATACACAGGTTATGATGCCTGCTTGACAGATGGCAGTAAAGTCTCTTAAGGAAAGCATGTCCTACTCTAATTCACACAAGGCACTCTAGGGCAGGTGAGAAGTGGCCTTGAGCATGACCCAGTGGCTTCTTTGTCTCCTAGGTCCCAGGCTCTGTTTTGATTCTTGGCTTTGATCCTAGGCCCTTTACATTAAGCATTCCTAGTCCTTTTTATTTTTTTAAGAAATGTAATATAGGGTTTCACTAAGTTGCCCTTTCCTGCCTCAGCCTCCCAGAGTGCTGGGGTTATAGGTGTGCATCACTGCACCTGGCTTATGTGTTGGGCTCTTTTTTTTTTTTTTTTTTTTTTTTTGGTCTTTTTCCTTTTTATCGGTAACAGGGATCGAACTCACGACTGCCTGCTTGCAAGGCAGGCGCTTATGCCGCTGAGCTAAATCCCCAGTCCCATGTGTTGGGCTCTTAACAGCTCAATGTCTTTGAGCCTCTTGCCTCTGAGCCTATACCTTCAGATCCTGAAGTTAAGGCTTAGTAAAGCAACTCTGTAAGCAGTTTCCTAACCCACACATACATCACCCAGTTGGCCAAAGTTTCAGAGAAATAATCAGATGATTTCTGGTTTACAGTACTAGGGTGTTATGGCTTGTTCCTAAATGTCTCTCCTCAGCCTCATCTGGTCACAGGTGCAGCTTTTTAGAGGTGGCTACATGTAGGGTGTGTGACGCTGGGATTGAGGATGTGTGATTACTAAATTAATCCATTTGATTTGGCATAGTTTTGGGTGTGGATAACGGGAAGGCCCACCCGGGGTGTGAGTGGTACCCACTCTAGGGGTGTGTAGCCTGGATAGAATACAAGGGACAGAAAGAGGACTGCTGTCATTGCGTGCTGCTGCTTTGCTATCTTGCTGCCTTCTGTTTGCCATGACCTGTTTCTCCCCTGTGATGCCCCTCTGCCTTATTGTCCTGCCTTGGAGCCAGGCAACAATGGACTGAAACCTGTGAGCCGTTTCCAAGTCCTAGAAAGAATATCAAATAAACCCTTTCTCCTTTAGCTTTGGGTGTTGGGTATTTTGTCTCAGCAACAAGAAAAGTAAGACATGGAGAGTGATCCCAGGACTTCCTACAGACCAGCCAATGCTTTATCACTGAGCTACATCCCAAGGCCTTTTTGAAATTTTGAGACAGGGTCTTGCTAGGCTGCATTCACTTGCCATCCTCCTGCCTCAGCCTCCTAAGTAGGGATTACAGGCATGTACAACCACACTCAGGTATAGATCCATTATAAACCAGGAGTTTGACACTCACTGGATGTCATAGTTTGTGTTTAAATGTCCTCCCAAAGTCTCATGCAATCATGGGGGGGGGGGGAGGTAGGCCTTTCAAAGGCAGCTGAGTCTAGTATTTGTGATTAGTTCATTGTCTAGGGGTGGGTAAGCTGCATACAATGTAAAGGAGAGAAGAAGGTGTGCTCCTCCTCTTTTGCTCTTGTTGCTTTTGGTTCTGCCATAGCCGCTATGAACTGTTGCCCCTCAGCCATGCCACTCTGCCTTGGAGCCAGATCATTATGGACTGAAACCTCCACAAACTGTGAGCTAAATAAACCTTTCCTTCCTTAATTTTGAGTGTCAGGTATCTTGTCCCAGCAATGAGAAGAAAGTAACTAAGACAGAATTTGGTACCAGGTGAGTGGGGTTGTTGCTGTAATTATATCTGACCATGTGGTTTAACAGCCTTTGAGAATGGCTTATGGGAACAGTTTGGAAAGGTTCTGAGATGTTCCCTGAAGGAGTAGAGCTGGAACAGCTTCAGCTGTTCTGTATGGGAGATTCTGGTCAAAGCTCAGGTGACCAGAACACTGATAGAAATCCTGCCAGTAAAGACCAGGCTGGGGAGGTTTCTGCTGGGAAGAAGGATTGTACAGGTTGTTAGACTCCAGATGATGTGCATTTTGGCTTGGCAAAAAGTTTGTCTGCATTTTGTTCATGTCCAGAGGCTCTGCCTGAGACTGAGATTAAAGGTGGCAGACTAACTAATCTGGCAGAAGAAATTTCAAAGCAGTCTAATGTTGAGGTGGTGGCATTGTTTATTGTTGGGGGCCTTTAGCCAGATGTATGTTGCAAATCAAGAGCAAAGAACCCAGCAGGGTGATCTGAAATGTGAGTTAGGTCAAAAAGGAAGCTTCAGTAAAGCTATGATTGTAAAGATAGACTGAGATCTCTATTGTTGAGAAGGAACAGGAGAACTTAAAAGACAGCCTTAGGGCATCACAAGCAGCAGCAGGTTACCATGCTTTGCAGCCTCAAAACTGCAAATGACTGCTATGAGGAGAAAGGCACAGAGTGCCATGTTCCTGAATAGCAGCAGAGGCCTTATAAGCAGCAGTGGCCAAAATGGTGGTGGCTGCACCACATTCCAGAATGGCAGCGGCATAGCAAATCAACTCCTCAGAATCAGATTCAGAGTGCCCAGTGATCCAGGCACTTGACCCCTACAGCCAAGGGAGAGGAAAGCCTGGCTACTGCTTTAGCTGGCAGCAAACCTTGGCATCATCCACGTGGCACTGGTTTTAGGTTCATATAGAATGCAAGAGTTCTGAGGTTAAAAAGGCTTCCACACCAATTTCAGAAGGCCTGGGAGGAGGGTAGTGTGCCCCTCAGTGTGTGCAGATGTGATTGTGAAGCCAAAGGTATAATGGAGAACCCAGAATTTTGGAAAAGTCAGGAGTATGGATCATCTAAGGAAACCTAAAAGGAGGGAGCAAAGCCAGCCCAAGAGAGAAGCTGTGGGAGCAACAACCACTGGAAGTACTGTGGAGGTGCAGTCACTCAAGCCCTTGGGAACTCGCAACCAGGTCGCTTCAGATGCTGAACATGAAACTCCAGGACTTAGTGTTTGCCCTGCTGGATTTTGGACTTCCTTTGGTCCCATTCCTTTGTATTCCCATTTGTACCCTTTGGAATGGTAATGTTTATGTTACATCACTGAATATTGGAAGTGTTTAATTTTGTTTTCATTGGTACAAGGGATTACAGCTAAGAGTTTGCCTTAGACCTTGGAGGAAATTTGGGGCTTGGACTTTTTAGCAATGTTAAAACTGTTAGGACTTTGGCAACTCTTAGAGATGGACTAAATATCTTTTGCATAAAGATACTTTTACATAAGTCTTTGAGGAGCCGGAGTGGAATGTTACGGTTTGTGTCTAAATGCTCCCCCAAAGCCTCATTATAGTCATGGGGGGGGTCTTATAAAGGTGTCTAGTGTTTGTGACTGGTTTGTTGTCTAGCGCTGAGATTGGTTGTGTGAATGCTCCACCCACCCAGGGGCAGGTAGCTGGCATACAATATAAGGGAGGTACATAGGCATGCTTCTGCCCTTTTGCTCTTGTTGCTTTTGGTGTCTGCCATAGCCACCATGAACAGCTGCCCCTAAACCATGCCACCCTGACTTGTAGCCAGCTGATTATGGGCTGAAACCTCCATAAACTGTGAGTCAAATAAACCTTTCCTTCCTTAATTGTCAGGTATCTTGTCCAAGCAATGAGAAAAAAGTAACCAAGACACTGGAGTATTGTTATTTTTGATGAAATTCAAGGATGTACTATGTATCTACTGAACCCTCTGCCTCCCCACTAGATCCAAGGGAGGCACTGGTCAGGCGGTAAAAGGACTTTATGCCTGGCAGGGCTCACCACCTCTCTGAGGAGACAAGCGATTGGAAGAGAATACACAGAAGTCGATGACCAAATCGACTGGGCTTCCTACTTTTTCTGGGTCTGCAAAGCTTTGTGGTTTCTTCTGAGTAAGGTATGAATAGCAAAGACATTCCAATAAAATCTTGATAAGTTTTAGCATTCAGAAACAATACTTCCATTAATTTGATATTAATGGTTAGGTACTCAGATGACATGAATTTCACTTTTCTAAATCCTAGAAAGAATTCTCATCTTTGGCAAAGATGCTACAGATGGGTCGTGATGCCATCGCATCATTTTATAATTAGACTTGGGTAAATTACCATGCAGTAGGCCAGATTTCCACTCTAGTGTCACTAAAAATTGATTTGCAATTTGCTGTTAAATTAAGATGCTTCATTTTCCTACTATATGTGATGTTCTTTTTCACAGCTGAATGATGATTACAGGAGCCATCAACCCTGAGTGCAGACAGGAAAATACCATCATAACCCCGAGAGTCCAAATCCAAAAGATTTCATTTGATTCATTACTAAGCCTTATCAAACTTATCAAAAGAGGCCAGAAACCATGAATAGAAATTATAAAGAGGACATCTGTGGAATTCCATGCTCATCAAGATTCTGCAAGTTCCCCATTAAAATTCTGCTGTCTGTGTGTGCAGACTAAGGAGACTAATTTAATTGTAAGTTGTGTGGATTGGAGTTCTAGAGCACGGCACCCTGTAAGCAGGCAGCAGTAACTTAATCCTACATCCAAACTAATTACATTAGACTCCCTCTGATGGAGCCCGCGGCTTCCTTTGATGTTACACTGCCATTACTTTTATCCCTACTTGTTCTCTGGGCAAAGTCTGCTCTGCAGTTTGCATCCTGCTGGATAAGGAAGCTATTGCCTTGGGAGCTCAGTTTTATTTTAATGAAACATCAAGGGATAGAACATCATTTCTCACCAAAGACCACTGATCTCAGTCTGAAAACTCTGAGGGGAATTTTAAACTGTGAATGCAGTACAACTACAACCCCCAAAAATGTGCCTTCTTCCACTGTGTGGTAGAGAAACTGTCCCTTGTATTCACCCTCTCTAAGCTCTCCTTCCATCCTTGACAGCCCCCAAGGATTTGTCCATTATGTTTCTTATTCTCTTGACAAAGCATTATTTACCCACAGGCACTCAGAGCTCAGCTCCAAGGGGGTCTCTCCCAGTTAACTGATAAACTGACACCTCTGAGACTTCCAACAGGCCATTTGTTAATCTCTTGCCTCAATGAAAGCCCTAGTGAGCACCTCTGGGCTAGATCAAGTTTAGATGATGACTTCTGGGAGCAGCATGCAGAAGAACAGACACTCAAGTCACCCCACAGGAGCCCGCATTCTGATTCCTCCCACTGACAGATTCAATATGCCATATCTAACATGAAGGTCAAAGGCCACTGGAGTGCCCTCAAATATGGCGTAGGCCGGTGAAATGATGGACTTCAAATAAAAGCTGGACCTATGAAAACTCCTTCAAATCACTTTGGTTCCTTTATCCGTGACCCTGAGAGATTTCCAATATTTCCAATATTTCTCTCACACAGGACTGGCACACGGATAAGCAAAACAATGCAGTGAAATATTAATCACTGAGTTTGGCAAGGAGATTACATTCATTAAGGGTAGGGCTTTGTTAAGAGAGCAATAAAAATCAGACTACCCTAGCCATGGTAGACTCTGGTAAGAGGGTCTGAAGATCGGCTCATCAGAGTTCAGAAGGCAAGGAGATTCAAGCCAGAAATTTTGATCACTGGTAATTTAACTTTCTTAATTCAACATCTTAATGCATAATACATGTCTGCTTGCCTTTCAATAAGAATGTCTGAAAATCAAAATCAACCTAATTCAAAGAATATCTTTTTGTTTCAGTTTGGATGAACAAGATACACTACTGAATCAATAAAATGTGTCACACTTGAAAGACACTTGGAGACGTAATAGGAAGCAAAACCAAAATATGGGAAACACAGAGAGGGGCCAAAAATTCAGAGATGGGGTGTGGAATAAATGACTTTGAAATTCTTTCTTTCCAAAATAGTACCATGACTAACAACTGCCTTAGAACTCTGCTCTGGAACAAATCGTATCATGTATCAGTGCTAAGTACATAGTAGGCCTGCAGTAAAACTACATGATTCATCACAAGATGGTTTTGGCCAACTATTCACTCTACCACTTTCCATATATAACTTACAAGTCCCTTCAGAGGTATACGTCTCCCAGAGGAGTTCACGTTACTTGACAACCATGTATCTTATTTAATAAGCATTTTAAAAACAAATACAAACATCATGCTAGCTATTATGGAAGGAAACAGAAAACCAGGGTCTGGATTTAGAAGGACAAGATATTCAATCTAACTCACATCTCATGAATCCATCCCTTGTATGTAGGAGCTAAATAGTTCATAAGAATATTTCACAAAAGAAAGCATGACTAAGGCCCTGTATTTTTATCATTTTGCCCAGGTTTAGGGAGTTAGGTTTGATTGAAACCTAGAATCCAAGCCCTGCCAAAGTATACAAAAATAACTGGAGACGTTATAAGAGGAACAGGAGGGCTGTGCTAAAATATCTGAAGGCCTGGCCTATTATTGTCCAAAGACAACATGTCAAAGGTTGTTGGGTCAACTCTATGGAAAATGAATCCAGAGTTCCTCCTATCCTAGTTCTCGGTGTCCAGCTAATTTGGCCTCAGAGTAGAACTGCTAACAATCTGGAGGGAACAAATGTGCACCTGAAAGGCTAACATGCCCATTTAACTGCAGAACAAGGTAGGCTTAAGGTAGGTTAAAGGTGCAGGGAATTTTGACTCAAACCTGATGGGACCTTCTGGCAATCAGACTTTTTAAATACGGGAATACAGTGTCTAAAAGAGATAGTCCACTTCCATCTCCAAAAATTTCAGTGTTCTCTAAAGATTTGGGAGACAAGATGGCCAGCTAGGGAGCTAGTGAGGAATTCCAAGTAAGAGATGGTAAGGCTTCAGTTAACACAGTGGTGGTAGAGACAAGGCACGAATGTTCTGATAAGGGAAATATGAGAGGGAAGCAGGTTTATGGAAGATGCGGAGTCTGGGGTGCAGAAGGCTGTCTAGATGGAGTCGCTCACCAAGCCATGGGGTCCGGGTGCTGTGGAAATGATGGACTAGAGGCACAGCTTGGGTATCCTTGGCATACTGGGCATCCTATCTTAATTCCCACCCAAGAGATGGAGTACACCACGAGAAGAGAGCTGGAGAAACTGGCTTCTAAGAAGCAGACTAGAAAGAGAAGCCCAAAGAGACAGTGTAGCACTAGGCAGAAAGGACCCACGAGCACAGGCAGGATGCAGCATCCTGGAGATTAACAGAGTAGTTTCAAGAAGGAATGGGCGACAGTGCCAAGGGCAGTAACAGAGAGTCCCAATAAAATCAGGACTGAGCAGCACCACTGGACTTGGCAACACGGAAGTCCCTGGTAGAATAAAGAGACTGAGCAGCCAGTGGCAGTGAGGAAGTGCAGACTACCTCACCCAGCTTTTGGTGGGGGCAGATGGAGACCAGGAAGGAAGACATGGAAATTGAGAAGCTTTTTAGGATGGGAATGATGAAAGCTAAGAGGAAAAGTGTTGGCAGAGAGGGAGACAGTGAAGGTCCATGGGGAGAGGGGAGAACTGGGGAGAGGAGGCCTTGAGGAGGGGACAGTCACAGGTGCAGCGACATGACAGGCCTGGGCCAGGGAGAGGGACGCTCCACCCTGGGGGCTGGAGGGAGGAAGCAAGGGTCATGGATGAGACCAAGGAAATAGCTGTCGATGGTGGGAGCAAAAGATTGTGCCTGGCTGCTGCTGTGAAGCAGGAAATCAGATCTTCTTAAAAAGAGCAAGGCTTAAAGAGAATATGGACTGAGGAGACTGGGAATGACCTGAACAAGGACAAGCAGGACCGAGCAGGGCGGTGCGGGGCCCAGCCAAGGATTCGGGCTTGAGTTAGGAGAGCAGCTATTTATTCACACATGCATCTCACGCGCACAGAGACCATGCAACCTACAGCCCCTTGCCCTGCTCTCCACCCCGACTCCCAGGCTCCCACGGCCCCATGGGAAAAGCCCCTTCTTCTGCCCAGCACACGGGTGCCACATGCTCTAGTCCCCAGCCGCCCTTCTGGTCTCAGGCCTTCACTCTTCTCTTCAGCCTCAGACTCCCAGCAGAACACACTTTCTCCTGTGCAGGCTGCTTCTGTCTCCTGCTCCTACTTACTGAGAACCCAGGATTCTAGCACCCTTCAGACTTTGCATATAGCTTTTTATAAAACCATACAAGTATCCAGAAAGGACACTGGGGAGTGTTCTTGTTCATATAAACTAAAAGCACTGGAAATCCAGCTGAGCTGCTGCCACGATGTGCAACTTCATGAGATGCTCCTTTCCTTCCCAACTCAGACACCCCAAGAACCCTTCAGCTAGAAGGCTCCCAACCAGTCTTTGACAATATCTTGACAACCAGCCACAGAGTGTGGGTCCTCTGTGTCCTGGTGCTGAGACACAGAGGACCCAGTGTCCTTGTGTGTGTGGCTCTGCCTAACTCTGCAGTCCACCGACAGGATTTTCCTAGACCTGCCCCTGCTTCCCACTCTCTGACAAAAGCAAGTCTTGGCCAGGAGCAAAGCTCTGGGGTCTCTCAGGGAAGCGGGTGCTGGGATACAGACACACCTGTCTGATGTTGGAACCAGCTCCTCATTGCTCTCAGATGCCGATCGAAGGCATTTAATGCTTTAAAAAAAAAAAAAGCGGTGCCCACCACTCCTCTGCCTTTTTAGAGGGCTGGAGAAATAAATGAGCAACTAGCAGCTACCATAAAGGGGTCGAATCACTTGGAAAGACATTTCCCACCACGTAGAGCTTGTGCCAATGAGGCGTCACTGGTCCCCAGGCTGTCACAATAACACAGAACAAAGGATAAGCCACAGGGAGGCCAAGGGATCTTCGAGCCACCACACTCTCTACCAGAGAGATGCAGCTTCAGATGAAACCAAGTGCCAGGGACCTGGCATTCTAGTGGTGGCCAATGTGACCTACTGGGTCTGGAATGTCTTTTCCATCTGACCTGACGAAGAAGGAGGAAAAGGGGAAGAGGAGGAGGAAGAACAGGAGGAGCAGGAAGAAGGTGGGGACAAAAGGAAGAAAAAGAAGAGGAGGAGGAGCAGCAGCAACAGCATTTATTTTTTATTTTTGTGACAGGATTTCACTGTGAAGTTCAGGCTGGCCTTGAACTCATGTTGTAGCCCAGGCTGGCCTCAAACTCACAGCAATCCTTCTGCCTCAGCCTCTTGCTGTGCTGGGATGACAGACCCCAGTGTGCCACAATGTCCCCAGCCTAAAACAACAGCATTTAAAGGGCCACCTAACTTCCAAAAACCAGTCCCATATCCTCCCTGAAGTCTCCTAAAAACTAAGGCTCACACCGTTCTCTCCCAACTGGGCTGCAAAATAAAGTACTAATATATACAACAATGTCTTGTTTCAGGTTTCAAATGTCTTGTTAGGAGAAAGAACATTAGACTTAGGCCTGGGAAAAAAGAAAATCTGATTTCTACCCCTAGTTTTCTACTAAATAATTCTAGGGAGGTTATTTCTCTGAGTGTCAGTTTCTCCTCTATGGAAAGGGTAAACTATTGCTCTGAACTTATTTTGAGATTTCAGTGAGATAATACACAAAAGAACTCAGACATTGGAAAGCCTTCTCCAACTCCAGGAGTGATACTATGAAATGTGTCTATGACCAAATGTTTGTGCTGTAAGTCCTTTGAAGGCAGGAACTATAGGCCAGTTGTCATTTACCTCTGTATCCCTATCTCCATCCTACCTAAAAGAGTGCTTACCCATGGGTGGGGCTACATTTATCAGTCAGGGACTTTTCAATTTGAGCGTCCTGGATGTGGACTGTCTCCATTACAGACTCCTTTTTGTTGAGTTTAAGTGAAATATGCTTCCCTTCCCTTCTCCCCAACAAAAGATCCACTAGTCTTTTATGAGATGACTCTCTTTGGGGTATTAAATCATGACCCTCGACATGGCTGGAACATATCATATCTGAGTCATAGCAATGTACTCACATCCCTGATCCTTCTCTACAGTTTTTGGCCTTCCATTTAATTCCTCCCCAGGGAATACAAGTTCACATGAAGCTCCTAAATATATCCTAAATTCTGCAAGACCTCTGCAAATAAGATCTTATTCCCTGAGAGCACTAGTGTGATTGGTCTCCTATGTAACGAAGGAGATTTATATTTTTAGTTTTCTTCCCATACAACAACCACTATTAATAACATCCTACTTTCTCCAGAGATGATATGGATTAGACCAAATGGAAAGTTACCATGGCTACTGAACTGTTATTTTTGGTATGAGAAATTCATGCCAAGAGAAGTAGCATACATGGTCAAGAATTGGAGCTTTATTTCCGCTTTGTTATCAGGCAATCAATCCCAATTTAATTTTGAAACTCTAATTGCAATGGAAACTAATTATAAACAGCAAGACCCGAAACCCCTAATTAAAGTGGGAGTCAATAAAATGATTTGGCATTATCTTTGGGGAACATTGGCAGAATGAAGGATAAAGCAGCAGATTTCCTTCCCAGGTAAGTTAAGCAAAACAGAACAGGGAAACTCATCTAGAAGGTATTGTTAGAAACACCCAAGATAGGACTGAGGGGCTGAGGGACTACTTTGCATTGAAGAGCAGGCTGGGTCACTCTCTGTGTTATTAAGACTTTGGCAAACTGGAGTTTGGATGGGGAGCTGAGTAGAAAGAGCTTTCTTCCTTCCGACCATCACTCACCAGGAGTGGCCATGGTAGGTAGGTAGAGAAGGAATAACTCATGGACAGCTGATTAACCTCACATATTAATGTGGCCATTTCTGCACAGTACTGGGGCTGGGGGAGGATCACTGCAGACTGAATAGGGGCATCCAAACAGAATCTCATCACTCAGACCCAGATATTTGCGGGTTGATTCCTCACATACCAAATGCTGACTTGTACTTTTCTGAATTAGCAGAAGTTGGCTTATGGAAGAACTTCTATTAGAAGGAGGACCTGCTGCCAATCCCTGAATTGCACTGATTCCCTGTGGGACCTCCCAGTCTATCTTTGACAGCACTAAAATACTGTTAATGGCATGACGTCATCCACCTCAATGATCTATACTAGAATAATCCATGTTTAGGCTTGAAACCACAAGATCCTCACATCACCCTGCTGGGCTCCAAGATAAGAAAGGGGCTTTGAAGTCAGGGAAGGAGACTCAGCAATGTTAAGTACATATCCTCCCCCAAATTTCTTGACAAAAAGACACAAAAATGAACTTTGCTGGAGGGTTGGAAAGCTACTCGAAATACTCTCATCAGGTGGAAACTTGGAAGTATCTCTCCCTGCTTTTAATTCAGTGTATATTTTTCCAGACAGGTCTTTCTCTCTGTAACAGGTAATGTTCTTGAGATTTTTTTTTTTTAAAGCATTATTGAGAAAAAACAAAATATCAAAACCTTATAGCCTTTTCAGTCTCTCAGAAGGGACAACACTGCTTCAGGGTAAGAGAATTCCTTGAGAGCTTTTAGACTCCTGTTTCCCAGGAATAAATGAGGTCCACCATCACACTATGCCAGCAGGGTTTTTCTGAGGCAGACAAACCCCAATAAGATCAGTGAAAGCCTGTGTTAATCTTAATTCTTAGTGCGTCACAGGGAAAGGAACATAGAACACATGCCTTGTCTTAAAATAATGAAATGAGGTCTCTGAATATTCTTACCAAAATAGTATAGTGACATATTATGCAAAGTCACTGGCACAGGTGTCTTTTAATAAAGGTTAAAACGTGAGTGTCAAAGAAAAACACATTTGTGAACCCTGTGATGTTTTGGAAGTTGGTTATTTTTTTAAGGACATAATTTGAAAGGAGCTATTTTATGACTTCTGTACATTATATATGATATTGACCTATAATGGACCATCCAGTTAAGCAGAGAAAGGGACTCAGTTACCTCACATTCATTATGAATGCGGAAAGAGAGAGCCAGAGAAAGAAAGAAAAATAGCTGTCATACTGAGCTACTTTATATATAATTTCAACCTAAGGATACTAGTGTCCAGAGCTCCAACCTGAACTGCTTTATATATTAACTTTAACCTAAGATAGTTTCAACCTAAGGAGAATGAAGTGTCCGGAGCTCCAACCGAAAACACAGACTAGCAGCCCGGTTCAGTGCCACTGGATCTGCTTCCCGGAGAGCTACATGCACTTCAAAGGGCTTATGAAGATCCAGCCACCAAAGGTACCACCTCTGTTTTTTCAGTCAGCAAGTTGCAAACTTTTTCTAGTGCCCTTTAGAAAACTAATGCTTCCTGGGCCCTACAAAGAATCACAAATGCACTAAATCTCCAAACCCCACCTACCTTGACTCCAATCAAAGACTTGCGTTGATAAAAGCAGCACAGAGCTGCGGAGAGGGTGTGGAAAGCATTGCATTCCTTAGGCATCTTTCAGTCTTCAGTCCTGGGCACCACGCGCCTTCCTCAGGTTAGAAGAAAGGGGACATGGGACACAGCCTGGTCCCGCAGCAGCTGTGCTGCTCCTGTCTGCAACTGGCAGCTGGAGGAGTGAGTCGGCTTCTTCTCCCGGGCCAGTCTGGGACTTTTCCCCTCTGCTAAAGCCAGTTCGATCTGCTCGCTCAATTCTGGCAGGCTGGTGTCCAGCCTGCCATGCACACAGTGCCAGAAATTCTCATGTGACCGGACTTGCTTTCTGATGAAATTCTAACCCCTTTTAGAGGAGGCCTTGGGCTTTAGCTGTCCCTTAATTGGGACGTCTGGCAGAAATCATTACACCCCCGCCCCTGGCCATCTACTCTCAGGGCTGAACTGCACCATGCAATCCCCTCTTTGTGGCTTTGTCTGTTTGCCTGTCACCCTAGCACCTAGGGGTTTAAGGAAGCAGAGCAACTTGTACATACCACAACAGCCTGTTATAAGACAAAGGCTTCTTTGAAAAGGCGGTGGCCTAAAAGTGACCAGGGTGTGATTTTCCCAGGGTGCAATCCTAGAAGTCCTAAGAAACCCAGGCAAGATCCCCATCCCCATGCCTACTTCCAGAGCTGTTTGCTTTTAATTATGATGTTTCTGGCAGCCAGCTTTCAGCTGATAACACTGGCACAGCCATCACTATTGGCAAAGCAATATTGCCTTTGGTGTTTAATTAGCAAGTCTGTCAGCAAACACCCAGAGCAGCCTATGCCTTTCCCACCTGGGTGTGCAGCCTGTTGGGAGGATGGGGGCTGTGTGCTTCTGCCCCTACTGTTTGTCCTACTCCCTTCTGACCTGCCAGGCATTTTAACTATCATCTTTGTGTTAACTGCCCCCTACGCTCCTACATCCAGCACAGAACCAAGCAGGCTTCCCAGACTCCCCACTCTGTAGAGAGACCTTTACCCCATTAGGAGCCTCACAGGAAAGTAATTGCTTTTCCACCTTCATTCCAGTTACGGTGGATGCTCAACTCTTCTGGTTGTGTTTTGCTTTGTTTTGTTTTGGTTTGGTTTTGGTTTTTAAATCAAGGTCTCTACCTGTACCTCTTCTTTCTCTCCTACTATTCAAGAATTAACTTCCTGTGGTTTTGGCCACTCATAAATGGAAAGTGTCCAGAAGCTTCCTAAAACTTCACACAGGCAGAAACATGTAATGAGAAAGAAACAGAATCCATTCAGAAAGGAAAACACCAGATGAGGTATGAGAAATATTCAGTGGGATTACTGTCAAATCCTCAGGAAGCCTTGGCCTTTGGACTAGGTCAGATCTGCCTGTATAGATAGGAAATTGGTTTGTTCAGTGCCCAGTGAGTGCTCCTGTGCTTACACTGAGGGACTACAAGCCACAGACCTCACATTTATTGGCAGATGAGGAGACTCAGCCGAATATAGACACCTGACTAGAGAGGGACTTTGAAGGGCCAGTGGCCGCATGAACAGCTAAGGGCACTGACCACCCTTCAGCTCCTTCTCTGGAGGCCGGGTTTGCTGTCCTGGGTCCTGTGAAGTCTACTGAGAACCTGAGCCAAATGTTAGAAGTGGCAGCTTCAAATGGGTTTGAGCTGGATGAGCCCTCAGAGGTTGCCCAGGTGGTAGGACATGCTGTCCTCCAGGGTCTGTGTACTGTACCCATAATAAGTGTTTGCTCTTGGCTTTCATTTCTATCAGATGGGGCTCAGAGGCTAAGTCCCTCAACAGGGATGGCTCATCACTCAGGCCCATGGCCACTGGGGAAGAAGCCCAGCTATTACCTGCGAGTCTCTCTGGCAGGAAAAAACAACACCCTATGAGCTACCAACCTACCAAAAGGGGTTGGCTAAGCACCATTCTAGGACCAGCAAAAAGGGAGGAAATAGTGCCTTAAATTCTGCACAGAAATTTTGTGAGATTAGTCAGCCAAGAGCCTCTGAATTTTAAACTCAGAAAATGTATTCCTGAAAGTAAATATGCAAATAACACAGGTATGCAAATTACATGGAATTATGTAATCAAGTCCTCTACAGCCAGAGTGAAAGCAAAACAAAAGACATTCAAGTCACTGTAGAATCCCTTACCTGAGGCTTTCCTCCTTTACCCTAAGACATGTCTCCAAAATGTCCAAAGAATTTGTTCTGGAGGATTAAAGAATATACCAATCTTATTAGGTAACTTTCCCAAGCACATTTTATTTTTGCTCCACTCAAAAATAATTTCTGAAGCAGCATTCAAAGTCTTATTTTTTTCAAAATGGCCAAGGAGACTAAAATAATGTGCCATTATTGCAACTAAAGATGGTAACTGCATGAATTCCCAAAGTGCCCTTCACTGACTTGTCATGCTTTTTAAAAGTCTCTTATTCACAATGATCAATCCCCCCACATTCTCCCCACAATGATTATTCTATTCTAGTTACAAAGAAACAGAGTACCAGGATGGTGTGTCAATCTGCAGAGAACAAAGGACCAGGGACTCAGAACCTCAGAGTTCAGACCCAGGTAATGGATTACAAAGAAACATAAATAAGAGATTTTATAATTAAAGCTGTTATTCACGCAGCTATACGAATATGCTGTGACCCAGGACAGTAGGGGACTCTTTGATTATTTGAGACATGGGATTTAGAACCAATTCGGATTTCAGGTTTTCTAAACATCATGTCTTTCTGGGGGACAGAGGAGCTGGACTGATGGAATCCAGAGACTGATGAGCTAGAGAGGAGACCAGAAGGCAGTGCAGTACTCTTGGGATGCTCTCCGGTGCCCTCCTCTGGGTAGCTGAGAGGTTTGCTTCGTTGTACTAAGGGAAACACCTGTTAGGTGGTAAAGCCAGGGCTGAGAAGCCAGTCAGCTAGACTGTTGGAGGCAAACCTCATGAGCATAGGTCAAATCTTATACCCCTTACACATCAGCTAGAAAGAATATTAAGCAGGCCAAAGGAAGGTTCCAGCATAAGCACTGTCCTCAGTGCCAGTTTTTCCTGGGGTAGCTCTAATACTAACCTGCCTTATTCAGTAACCATGGAAACAAGAGCTGACTGCCAGCCATATTCAACAGACACATGCTTCCTGTTGGCAGCAGCATTGGGCTCCAGGGATGAGAGAGTGAGTGCAGAATCCTTTCTGAAAGAGTTCAGCCCGCACTAGATCAGGCCCGCAGGGCGGTGGACCCTATTTCTCACAGCACATGGGAAAGATATGCCATAGCTTATCCGCTTCTTCGTTATGGCACGTGGGAAAGCAGGCTACCTGCAGCTCCATACCTTCCCCAAAGCCACCCAAGAGTGTTACACAGAGGCACTCTCCATCACCATCAAGCAGTCCCACGGTCAGTGACACTGCTGTGGGTCAGTGAGCTGGAGGACTCTGGCTGAAGGCTGCAAGGCCCAAGTAACCCCTGCCACAGTGATGGCTCAACATCAGTGGGGTGAACAGCAGCCATGGTGAGCAGGGCAGCTCAGCCTCTTGCAGCAGTGCTGAACCTCTTCAGACCCTCAACTCAGATTCTTCTGTCTCTCTGTGTCTGTCTGTCTGTCTGTCTCTCTCTTAGTAAACAAAGCCATCTTTAATGAGCTAGGGTGTAACGTCAAGAAAATCAGCTCTGGTTCTTCTGGTGTCCAGGGAGAAGGGCAAGGTGATGAGGCCTTGCTTGGCTGGCAGCAGTGACGTTGACAGTGCTGATGCCCTCTGCAGGTTCAACTCTCTGGAGAGCCCTGGCAAGGGCCAGGAAGCCCTGGGCTAGAAGAGCCAAGTTTAAGGGCAATTGTGCTTTTCAAAGTTTCCTCAGACACCTGTCCTGTGTCATTTGGATCCTGAACAAACACAGTGCTCAACTTCGTGATTGCTCAAAGCAAATCTAAATCACCATTTTGATTTTTACTTTCAGTACAATAAATTATGAGACATTCCACACTTCCTTATAAAATTGTATCCAATGAATGATAGGCTAATGTAAATGTTCTGATCACATTTTAAGGAAAATTATGCAAAGCTATGGTTTTCAGTAGGTTCAGAGTAATACATACATTTTCAGTTTAGGATTATGTGTGTATGCGTGCCTGTGTGTCCGCACACACTACTAGAGATCAAACCCAGGGCTTCATGCATTCTAGGCATGTGCTCTATCACTGAACTACATCATCTAGCCTGATGTTTTACATTCATGATGGGTTTTTAATCCATGATAGGTTTATCAGAATGTTACCCTCTTACAGGTCCAGAAGGAGCTCATGGACCTCTTAGACACACCCTCACACAAAGATCCACTGGAGGTGAGGGTACACAGCCCTCATGCCACTGAGAAAGGAGAAGAGAAAGACTTTTGGAAAAACAGTCACCTCGACTTCAAGCCAGCATGGAGCAGCAGAAGCTGCCAAAGACAGCCTAACCACACTTTCCTATATGCAAATGCAATTTATCTCTGATCCAAGTGGGACTGCAAACTGGACTTGGTGGGGAGGAGGGCAAGCAATGCTGGCTGAGCTCCTAGGCCCTTCTGTCGTGCTGCAGACAAGATGTTCACGTACCCTAATGAGCGTGGGCAATGCATTTAGGAGTGACTGCTGTACATATCTCATCTGACGGTTTCCCTAGATTCCTCAAGGGGATGAAAGAATATGGCTGTTAAATGGTTTCTGTTCGGAAGCAGAATTGATCTGTGCAGCACACAAAGAGCTAAGTACAGTCTTTACAAACAGATTTCTCTCTCTTCAGGCCTCAAGTCCTTCCCCTCTCTCCTTCCAAATTTAACAGGTAGTACTAAAATTGTATCACCAAATGATGTGAGGCAAAATTAGGTACCCAGCCCTGATTCTGCTTTCTTACATTAACACATACAGTACCCATATACTTCTCTAACACTACCACCTATTTTCTATAATTACCTCAGAAATTTTGTATTTATACAAGCTCAAATTTCTGGGTTTTGGCATTAAGGTAAAAATAAAACAACACACCCAGGATATAATCTCATTTTCTCAAACAGCAGACTCAGTACTCTGGGCCTTAATGAACAGAAAGCCAGGGACTACCTTCCCAGATCAAAAAGCATATAACAATCGAATTCATAAAATTTCAGGGGCTGCCTACACCCTCTGAAGCCCATCAGTACCCTCCTAGGAGTCTGACCCATCCAAGCTAATCTGCCACCTACTTCCCAAGTTCCTTTCCATTCCACTCTTACTATGTAGGCATCACACCCAGAGCAATCATTGGTTTCTTTGTCATCTCAGCTCTTAGGTTTTCTCTGCTGTACACTTTGCTCTTTCCCTTCCTCCCACTTTTGATAAGTGTGAGCTACAAAAGCAGCTGATAGGCCCTGACCACAGAAGCTCTGCAGAAGCCCCTCCCGTGCGGAGTGCTGCGGAAACAGGCTGAGCAGCCACACCAGCCAAAGCAGCCACGCTCTCTCCCATCTCCAGGGCTATTTGCTCTCCCTCTTATGAGCACTCCCGCAACACAGCAACACGGCTATGAGACACACTTCTGCACATCTCTGCTGATGTATCTTTGGAACACATCTTAGTTAGAAGTAGATGGCAGAAAGAGAATCATGGTGGGCTCAAGTCTTCATTACTAGCTAGCTATGTGATGTGGGAAATTAACCTCAGGTTGTTCCCCCAAATTTACCAGAATATCATGGGTATCAAGAAAGAGAACACATACTGAGCCCAGCACCCAGCACACAGCAGGTACTCAGCAAATGTGAGCTTTCTGACCCTTGGAAAGAAGGGACTGCACACCCCTTCTCCCATGCTGCTCCCACTGGTCTCCAGGACCAATATCCTCACAAGAGGAGGGCAAGAGTCACCCATGCCTTGAGCCACTGACTAGCTCCAGCTGGTGAAGAAACTCCCGAATCTCTAAAATCAGAGATTAAAGAGATGTTTAAGAGTTTGTAGCCTTAAAATAGACTATAGCCCTTAAACCTGAAACGTGCATATTAAAATTACACATATGGTTTCAGTCGCACTTGCTCAGATGTCTGATGATCTTGTAGTGCAGTCTTTGTCATTTTAGGAGCTGTCTGTACTAACAAGCAGCATGTGCAACCGCAGTGTCTGCACATGTGGTCTGGTGGGGTGCTCCTCGGTCCAACAACTACTGATCTTCTTATGTCCCTTTCTGTCCAAGCCAACCTGACCAGAATCCTGTGGGCAACCCCTCCGTGTGGTCTGGGTAGCACCCCACCTCTCCAGTTGCCCCTGTGCCAGGCTGTTGCAGAACTAGACTTCAGCCTTCATCCTGATGGATGCCCTACTGGATGCGCCCTCCTTCAACTCCTTGTCAGCCCTCCCTCCAGGCCAGGAGGCTCTTATCCTAGGAACAAGTATTCCTCTTGTGTTTAAATACCCAGAGAACCACCTCCCACACAGCAGACTCTGTGTCTCACTGGCCATATTACTGGGTTTCTGATACCAACTATCTCTAGAAATACAGCTAGAGCCATGTTCGGCACACTATCATGGACCATGCTCTCTGCCTAGCTGCTTTCCCTAGACTGACTGACTGACTGTGCCCCTTTTGCCTATACCTTGAGCTCCTAATGGTAGGAATGGAGTGCACTCTTCCCCAGCCACCAACTCACATCCATCCAGCAAGGCTGTCAAGTGTCTGAGATGAGCAACCCGCCCACAGGGAGGGCAGGGAAGGCTGCTGAGTGGCTGGGGCGAGAGTGGGGTAAGCACAAGTGGACAAATGTGGCCAGGGTTGAACCTACCCACTCCAGCCTTGACCAAAAGGCTTATTAATCTTATCTTCTCTGTTATCAAGCAAATTCTAACCAACTGAACTAAATACTTCTATATGAAAATATCCTTTTTCATGGTCAGAAACTGACCATGGGCATTCTCATCTGATGACCCAGCTACTTCTGCATCCTGCAAAAATAATTTTGAAAATCAGTTAAGACTATGAAATTTGAGGGAGAAGAGAGGCTTCTTTGAGCCACTAGAAATCATGTACAAACTGTTACGTGAGTATCTGTTCAGTGAGGAGAGGAGTCACTGCTTGTACTCAATTCTTAATGACCTATGGGACCTCAAAATCCCTACTGATCCAGAAACTCTTTCAGTGGCCAGTGAAAGAGAAGTGAGGAAAATACCCTGGTGGGCAAAGATGTCACTAGGAACATACATGGCTCTGACCTGGTTAACATGGACACAATTTGACTTGGTAGGGCTGTGCTTGGTAAAGGAGGAGACAGCCTTGGGGCAGGGAATGTCCTGGTTCCTGACAGCCATGGAGCTTTAACCACCTGGGAGAAGAGGGAGCCCTTTCACTCAGCTGGAGGTTTACATGTAAAAGTAAACATAGGATATCTTTATCTTAGCAACCCTTCTGCAGTCAGACTTTGCGGACATATTCAGGAAGACTATACCTACCTCACCTATGTCTCTACCTCACCTACGTATGTGCACAGTCCCCAAGAGCCAGTATTTCTAGAGAGAATATTACGATGGTATCCCATTTAGTACTTGCACTAGGAGATGGGCATCACCAACTCTATTCTACATGTGTCAAGCAATTCTCAGAGTTAATAATTAAAAGAACAATGAATAAAAACAAGCTGGCTTTATCTGATGTGATAATGGGAGCATGGGTTACACCTGGTTGCCAGGAGTGCCTTATCTTGTGCAAATCCAAAAGGCAGACTTTGTTCCAACCAAATGACAGATATTCTTGGCAACAGACAGCTGGGCTGATCTGCAGTATCCCCAGTCAGAGATGCTGGATAGCTCATAACTGACAGGGAAGGACAGCGAACATACAGATGGACACTGATGTCAGAATCTGGGCACAAGGCACAGCAAAACCTCAGTCCACATGTGCTGACTGGGGCTGAAGGCACCACTTTTGTCAAATACAGAGACACGATCTATGTCTGTTTCTTTACAGGAAAAGGCTGATGCAAAGAGTGCTGTGCATGGAAAAGATTGGATTGAATGCCAGCCAGTTTCTTCACTTGCTTGATTGCTGCCAAGCAGAAGTAACATCGAGAAGATTAACATTTGCCTCTTCATGCCAAAGGTGGAAGACAATAGTTTCCTTTTGCCAGTGGTTCAAAGAACAATATACCCATGGCCTTGAACATGCACCCTCCCACATGGGTGGCAGGGCTGGGCAGAGGAAGTGACAGATATTAGGGCCAGCAGCAGGAAATGATTTTGGTAATTTTCTAGGAATGCCAGGCCTCAGGGTTGGGTTACTTATATACTGGATGTGGGAAATCTTCAAGACCAGACTGTAGATCACATGACTCAAAGAGCCCCACCTAGGAGTCCTCTGTAACAGTGATGGATCTGACAATTAAATTTGAGGCAGTGTATCCAATGCATAAATGAATCATGAGAGAGACTAGGGAAAGTGAGGCATAGGACATGGGAAGATAAAACAAAACAAAAAATCAAACCAGACAAAAAAGAAAATATTTCCCCCAAACCTACCTTATGTTTCAAAACTATACACACATGCATATACTTTCCCCTCTCTTTTCCCCTCCTCTCCTCCCTGAGTAGATAGGGATAATTAGAGAAAAATAGAGATTCTGAAAGTCCTGGAGGAAATAGCATTAATAAGACATAGAGATATATTTAAAAGCTTCATCAAATAGCACATGTATCCATCCTTGTACTGGATCTGTGAGTCAACTGGAATACCACTGAATGATCTAGGAGTGGACATGAGGCCAACCCAACAGTTTCTCTGGGATTTTCAAACCAGAAGCAAAGGAAAGAATCCGTTTGCCCTCAGACTGTGAGCTTTAACCCTATCAACCTAGACCAAGTGCCCCACGCACAGCTGATCTAACGGCATGAAGCCAATGTGCCAAGAAGCAGATCCAAGACACTGCATCCTAAAGATGCCTTCCTTCTTCTAAGGAGTCACTTCACCCTTCTAAGGAGGCTACTCCACCCTTGCCATTCCCAGTGGTAGGTTCCTTATCTCCCCTCATCAGCTTGATTCTAGGGGATCTCCTTGTCACAGTGACCTTAAAACTCAGAATCAAGATGTAATACATTGTGGGGTGGGCTTTATGTGTATGTAAAGAGAATTTCTAAACAACAAACCAATGTTTTATATGAAACATCTACATCACATGTTCATTAGTTATACAGTTGTGCTCTGAAGGTCAGCAGCAGGTGCAAATGAATGGTTCCTAGCCTATTCCAGGGACTTCCATGAAAGAACTGAATTGTGTTGAGTTTTCCAAGATAAGGCAAGCATAAATTTGTTTCTAGGAAAAAGAGGGTTTCGTGGAACTGGGCCACTGAGTGTAGCTGTGAGCTTTGCTCCCACCACCAGCAGCCATTCCCCTGGAGGAGCTACTAACCAGATGACAGCACAGCCCTGAGCCCCTAGAGGATGTTTCCAAAAGGCTATTCTGTTGGTTGGAAAACCATAGGATCTTATGTAGAGGCACTTGCTGACAAAGTCTCTCACTGAGGCCAGGCAGACTGTATTAGATGACCTCACCCAGAGGGCAGCATAAAGGACAGGAAATCCACTTCATTCTCCAAATTCACTCAGATGTTTCCCACCTTTCCTCTTAGATAGTCCTCAGGTGGAGGGAGCTGAAAGGAGCTTAGCAGACCTGGTTCTCAGTGTGTGTGGTCCTGGAGTTTTCCTTCTCCCTTTACTATGGCTCTGTTCCTGCTTTCAGTGTTTGGCTATTAAAGCACTCATTGAAATGACCAGTGTCCTCGCCCATGTCTTATACACAGCACCAATCACCCAGAGAAAATGTGGAGATAGAGATAGCACAGGGATTCTCAATCTTGGGTCTACAAATGCCCTGCAAGTAAGATACACAGAAGGTGTATATACATGTTTCTAAAGATTGTTTTTTTAAGTATTAAAGATTGAGCCCAGAGCTTCTTCACTAACCTATATATACCCCCTGCCCTTTTTTAAAAAGTCATTTATGTTTTTATTTTGAGCAAAGTTCTAAGTTTCTAAGTTGCCAAGGCTGTATTCAAACTTATGATCCTCCTGCCTCAGCCTCCCAGTGTTCTAGGCTTACAAGTTTGTGCCATTGTGCTGAATTGAGACACAGTTTTTACTTGTCATTTATGCAAATGTAGCCCTCTCAAGCAGTAAAGAACTATTTGAAGGGGCATTTGCTCTTTTATAGCTAAGAACTACATAGGAAAAGGCATGGTAGCATGTACCCACAATCCTAGGGAGGCTGAGGCAGGAGGATCCTAAATTCAAACACAGTCTGAGCAATTTAGTGACCTGGTGAGAACCTGTCAAAAAAATGAAATGTGGGCTGGGTAGCTAGCTCAGTTTGAAAGCCCTGAATTAAATATCTGTACTGGAAAAAAAAAAAAAAAAACCAGGAGGGGGAAAAAGGGGAGGGGCTGGGGAGACAAATCATATAGGATCCAGGCAACTCATGCCCCCTGAAGGTGAATGAGGATTGCTTTACACTGGCAGGATCACGAAGGGTCCCTACTTCAGCCCAGTTCACCCTACTCCTTCAACCTATGAATAACCTGGGATTCCAAATGGGGAGAAGCTCCCAGAATGCTCTGTACTAGGGGATAAAAGGACTTGGGCCTGCTCTGCTCCCACACGAAGAGATAGGAGGAGCCTGGGCAGAAAGGACTCAGGTGCAGCACACAGACCCCTTCCCGAAGCAACGACCTGGGCCTGGGAAAAATAAGAACCCAACCGGGGACTGGCAGTCAGAGGAAGTAGTCCATCAGCGCCATCATTTCTTCTGCACAGAAGGCTCTTTTCAGAGTGTGAATAGGGGCTTTATGGAGTAAGTTCTCAACCACAGGCTAATAAATATGTGAAATGGCCTCTCAGACCAGGTTCCTGCAGCCTGGACACTGAGGTCATTCAAGAAACAATTAGATGCCATCTGGAGCGGGCCGGGGCTTGAAAGGAAATTGCCTCGAAGGGCCAA
Source organism: Cavia porcellus (assembly GCF_034190915.1). Lineage (NCBI taxonomy): Eukaryota > Metazoa > Chordata > Mammalia > Rodentia > Caviidae > Cavia > Cavia porcellus. The sequence continues at coordinate 115,269,833 of NW_026947484.1, forward strand.
ACAGCATGTTCTCATTCCCAGGGTCTGACACATCCTTATCTTCATTCACATAAAGGGAGATGGAGCTCAGCCAGCTAATCCACACTGGGAGCACAGAGTGAGCAAACGCGCTGTGGCAATTAATAAAAGCTTAAGGATGAGAAGAATGCTCGTTTTCAGCCTGCCCCCAGTAAATTTATCCCTAAAAGAATTTATCCCTTGACTGCACTTGTACATCCGAGCACGGCATGTTTGCCGTAAATCAGGCTTTGGCCCCACCAAGCTGCGGGTTTTCACAGTTTTAATATAAAGTAATTAGTGCAGAACAGCAAATGCTTCTGGCCCAGCTCTTTACAGTAGGTAATGAGCATCCACTCCATTATGTTAATTGGAGTTAGGCTGCTGGGGTTTCACAATCCACTCCATTGTAAGGAGCAGGCCCACAATTGAGAACCCTTACTTATAGGATAGATTCTCACTTTTTACCTTATTTCCAAATCATATTTTAATGGGTTTTCTATACTAATTACCAAGGTCTTTAGTGGGTATTCAACCCACTAGTGGGTAAGCTGGGCTAAAGCAAAATACTTAGCAAGACAAAAAAAAAAAATATGGATTTAGACAGCAGGAGTTCTTCGTGTTTTAAGTATTTCTAGGCTGAGTGGCAGGGGATGCCCCTCATGCCCTGTGCTCAGTGTGCCAGCAGGCCAGGAGGGAGTGGTTCAGGGAGTCCAAGAGACATAAACTTATTTTCATAATAATATTGAGACCTCTTTTTATCCATTACAGTGGAATGGTTTATACTGACAGTACAAAAACCATGATGGGTGAAAATGCTGCTGACTCCGTGGAGAGCAAGGCAGAGACACCATGCGGTCTTAGCAGACACTGCATGCAGACTGCCACGGATCCCAGCTGGCTGCAGCATTCCGCATGACAAGGGCAGCCTGCAGGAGGGTCGGGTCATATACCTGGGGGCAGTGGCTGCCACGAGGAGAAAAGACACATAACTGCCTTGTGAGCTGAGCTAGCCGCTCTCTCAAGGAAAACCATTTTTACTTCAAAGAGTGTCTGGCAAATTATGGGTTCTTTACACTTGGGCATTCATTTGACAGGCATTAAAAAAAAAGTGGGCCTGTCACTTCAAGGAAAACAACTGACACTATTTGTTGGCAATGATAAACTATGAATTTTCAAGTTAAAGTTAGAATTTTGGGAGACTTGTACTCACTGTCAAGAGTCTGACAGCTTTCCAATGCTTTCATGATTTTTCTGATGAGATCAGTGGTGGTATTAATAGATCTGAGTTTTTGCTATTATACATTGTGTTTTGGTTACTTTTTTCTCATTGCTGGGACAAAATACCCAACACCCAAACTAAAGAAAGGAAAGGTTTATTTAGCTCACTCTTGTGGAGGTTTCAGTCCATAATCAGCTGGCTCCGAGGCAGGGTGGCATGGCACTGGGGCAACACTTCAAGGCAAAAGCAAGAACAAAAGGACAGCCAGAGCACAAAGAAGCAAAGCAAGCCTCTTTTCCTGGTTTATACTGTATACAGGCCACCTCCCCCACTTCAGGGCGGGTGTAGCACTCCAGAAGTCTTTCCCTTCTTTACACCAGATGAGGATATTTACAGAGTAAGAACCATGGCTCCCTGCTGAGTCTCTTAAACTTCTAAACTGCTCAAGCTGACACAATGTGTCAACCATAACAGTGAAATATGTTAAGATCTAAATAACTCATGAAACCAGTATTCTCCAAATACCCAGTGCCTGATGATACAAAATCATGCACAGGTAAGTAATCCAGACAAACTGCAAAACAGCTCAATGGCTTTTTAAAGGAGCAATGGGTAAAAACATTCATTGGTATGATTTCAGATTCCACACTGCAATTAACCTGTAAGAGACTACCACATGTTGAGTTCTAGCCTAGTATCATATAATACCTATAATTACCTGAAAAAGTCATGTGATGTGAAGGCCCTTTTTGAACTAAATTCTGTGTTACACCAGATTATCTTCAGAGTTCAACCAAAACAGCATAACACGGTAGACTGAATGCAAGTGCAGATATGAAAATCAAGCTGTGTTCTAATCAGCCAGACACAAAAGAGACTTACAAAAATATCAAACAATGCTATTCTTAGCATTGTTAAAATCTAGATGTCCCTTCAAAGCCTCATGTGCTTATAGGTGTGGCTTTTTGGAACTGGGTGGATCTAGGGTGTGTATCTAGAATGTGTGGTACTAAATTAGTCCACTGACTGAAATTAGTATAGTTCTGGGTGGAATCATGTAACAGGCTGGTAGCCTGGATGGGATGAAGGAAAAGCAGGGTGCATATTGGCTGCTTGCAGCTCACTGTCTTCTGCCTGCCACGCCAGGCACTGTTTCTCCTCGGCAATTCTCCTTGGCCATGCTGCTCTACCTTGGAGCCAGCTAACTAAGGGCTGAAACCTCTGTACACTGTGAGCTGAAATCAACCTTTCCTCTTTTAACTTGCAGGTTTGGGGTATTGTGTCTCAGTAACAAGAAAAGACACTACTAAATTGTTTTGTCTTGGAAAATGATTATTTTTAGAAAAACATGCTATTTATATTTACTTATGTATAATAGGTTGTTGGTTTCAAATGTTTTTTTTTTTTTTTTTTTGTCTTTTTCATTTTTATCGGTAGCGGGGATCGAACTCACGACCGCCTGCTTGCAAGGCAGGTGCTTATGCCGCTGAGCTAAACCCCCAGCCCCAGTTTTAAATGGTTTTAAATGCATTAAACACACATGACATGTTCATTAAAGAAAAATAAACTAAGGGAATATTTCAAAGTTTTCCCATTTAAAATGCTAATATGATAAGTAACTATACCCCACTATAATTTTTCTACTTCTTTTGAACAGTATAAAGAGATACTGAAACCAAAGAGTTTAAGAATTCTTCTCTAATGTATTTAAGATCTTTTAGATAATTTTGATTGAACCACTTACAGACAAAACTAACATATAAAAAAATACAGTATTTTTATTTATTTGTTTATTTACTTTTGTCTTTTTCGTTTTTACCGGTACCAAGAGATCGAACTCACGACTGCCTGCTTTTAAGGCAGGTGCTTATGCCGCTGAGCTAAATCCCCAGCCCCAGTATTTTTATTTTTGTAATAAAATTATTAAGAGAAAATCTGTAAATTAAAAGAAATGTGAAAAACAACAACTAACAAGAAAACTCCTTTCAGTTACCAGGAAATTATTTTGGCCTACTTACTACCCAACACTTGATCACTCTACTCCTAGGCTTGTATCTTGATAGAAGTCCTTGCATACACTCGCACACAGCCATTTCCGCTGACAGCACCACCACCCTTCCAGTTTTATCCTGTCTTCCCTCGCCTCACATCCAACCCATCAGGAAATCCTGATAGCTCGGCTTCATACTGTGCATCTAGTTCTTTTTCTTCACTACCTTCTCAGCTACTGTAGGTCCAAATCATCATCTCTCCACTGGACAGCTACAACGATCTCCCAATGATCTCTGCACTAAGGCCTTTATGCCCTGAAGATGACTATCAGCAACATGGAAGCCAAAGTGAACTGAGAACTGCTCCTCATCTCTCCCTGCAAGTATTAAAACGCTTATTGTCATATGCAGGCCGCATGCATCCTGCCCTGTCCCCTTTGTCACTCTCTTACCTCCCAGTCTACCACTCCAACATCAGCTCAAGTTTCCTCCTTTCAATGGCTCTGGCCTCTCTGTTCCTCCGTGGAGGGAGATGGCTTGGACTTCACACCTGTGCCCTTGCTATTTCGTCTGCCCAGCTCAGACATCACAGCTGACTTCCCCTCTGCTCAGCAGCCACATCCTTGGTGAGGCTTTCCCTGGCCACTCCTTCTAAAGTCGGATGGTCCTGTACCCTAGTGTCTCATAGCTCCTTACCAGATGATCCTTTTCTGGTTAGCACTCAGCACATCTAACCTAACAGACGTGGCAGTCTGTCTTCATGTCTTGCCCCTCTGCCATCCCCAGAACAGAAGCAAGGATACTGATTTGTTCCATCTTGAATCCACAGTCCCTAAAAAAGTGACACCATATGCTGTATGCTCAATAGATATTGTTCAATGACTAAGCTTTAACTGCAAAACTGCTTTTAACAGAACATCAGAAAAAAACAAATGTCATCAAGTAGTCAGTTATATTTAACTGAATCTCCTACCATCAAATGCAGGTTGAGCATCCCTTATCTGAAATGCTGAAGTATTTTGGATTTCATATTTTGATTCAGAATATCAGCATATACACAGAGATACCTTGGGGGACATGATCAAAGCCTAAACGTAAAATTCATTCATGTTTCATATATCCCTTATTCACATTGCCAGAAGGAATTTTGTGCAACATTTTAATTACTTTGTGTGTACATCAAACAGGTTCCTAGTATGAAAATTTTCATTTATGGGAAGAAGCTGTTGCTCAAAAAGCTTCAAATTTTGAAGCATTGTGAATTCCAGAGTTTAGGATTAGGGATGCTTGATCTATATCAAATTCAAGAATAGAAAGGAGGTAGGTGGGCCTATGTATTTAACATGGAAAGAATGAATGGAGTACAATGAAAAAAGCAAATTGAACTACAATGTATAGTTCTATATTATTCTGACAATACATAAAAAATTCTCCCTAAGTTTTGTCTTTTTGTTTTTTAACAAATTGACTGGCTCCTCACTCTTTATGCCTTCAAGGAATATGAGAATACCTGCTGTTTCCTCTGACTCCTGATGTCTCTCTAGCTCTAGTCCACCTGGCACACACTGACCCTCAGATGTGGGGTTTTCCTCACAATATGAAACCTGCTGATATCAGTCTTTTGCTTCATCTAATGCCAGCTTCCTTCCTGGCAAGCTGTTACTTTTTGTTTGTTTGTTTGTTTGTTTTTTCCTTCTCTCAGGCTATTAAATCACAATACAAGTACAAGTTCTTCCAAGGAAACTTCATGTGAAACTTTGATTAATACCCCCCTTCCCCCAAATCTACATACAGCATCTGCACTTTCAAGCTCTGTTCTAGAACATGAGACAATTCCGATAGTAAATGGTGTGAAGATTGCAACCTGCCTCCTAAGAAGCCAACACAAACCACATTCCATCTTATATATTTTAAGCACAGCTCTTTTTTCTGAAGTTGAAATATGTAACATCACAGTGCACAATTATATTTAATATGAAAAGCTCCCAGAATATTTAGAAACTAAATTGTAGTAGTCAAATGCACTATTCAGACATTGACAACCACTAGAGGGCAGAATTTAACAGCAAATGATTCCAGCACTAAAATCCTGACTTCACATTTTGTGGAGTTAATGGGACCCTAAGTTGATAAAAAGGTCCCCTAAGGGTAGATATACCATGTCACACAAGAATCCAGAACCTTACTTCTAAAAATAGTGTATATGTCTGCCTGTATGTCAATATTTAAGGAGACAACAATGATCCCACCGTTTTTACCTTGTATTAAGTTGGCAAGCGAACAGACTGAGGTTAGGTGTGGAAACTTCCTATCTGTCTTGGAATAAAAACACCAAAGAGTTTCTTGAAAATTCTTAAGAGAGGTCCATGTTACTTGCTTGGGGAAACATAAAAGTCTTTGAAACACCATTCTCCTCAATTTAAATGCCCTTTCCATCTGGTTGCAGGCAGTCACTCAGTCACTGTTTACTAAGCGGGAAGAAAGGGTCCTTGCCCCTAGAACTCACATTCTCGTACCCAGGTCAAACCACTCAGTTGTTCTGCGTCAGAAAAACCTTTCATTCCTAGAGAAAAGCAAAGCCCCAGAGCAGCAAGGAAGGCCAGGACAGTGGAGTGCAGAGACTGAGGGGGTGGCAGGAGACAGCCACCTAGATTTCAAGTCCAGTCATGGAGCTGAGACCGGTCAGAACCCTCAGCTTCAATTCTTGCTTGTCTGTTGATTTTCCATGGCCGTTGTCTCAGAACTGTAAGTCAGGACGGGTGATCCCTCAGCTTCAAGGCAAAAGCCTGTATCGCAACACAGAACCACCCAAAATGTTAATTTGCCTCATTCTACTCACTGGCCAGGCCAGGCTCCTGTGAGCGCCTCTATAAAATTCAACCTTTTCTCAAACCATCAAGTCCAAAAGACCCAGGGCAAATTTACTTCTTTCTGACTCAGGATGTGAGAAAATTCAAGTTGGGTGGTACCGGCAGAGCAATGTTTGACCGGAGGAATCTTCTGGATAAGAGCCAGGCAGGAGCAGTGGGGGTGTAACTACCCCCATCCCTATTCAGCCAAGCAGAGCTGAAAATGCCAGAACTGACCAGATCAGCAGAGAGATGCTGCTCAGCGCCAACAGGTCTGCCGCGCAAGATGCCTCGAGGCATCCAGATCCTGCATGGTGTTGCAACAGCACTGCCTCTGTGATTGTGCAAGCTCACAAGCCTTGCATGCAGAATCACCGCTGGGCCATTAATCAAGATAAAGATGGTGCTAGGTGATGTAAGATATAATAGGTGATGCAAGGTCGTCCCTTGGTGGAATCGTCAGCATGAGAAGACAAAAATTTTTTGTTGTTGAAAACTGGCTGCAGATCATTAGGGAGGCAAAATGCAAATAGCGGAGGTACAATCAGTCTGCAGCAAGGGTCGGAAACATTTTTCTGTTAACAATTCTGTTAGGTTTTGGGGGCCACATTGTCACAGTCTCTCAAGTGCAAAGTAGCCACAGGAAATACATACATAGACAGCACTGGCTGTGTTCCAACAAAATTTTATGATTTTGTATGATTTTGCCACTTTTGATTTTAAAAACATTTTGAAATACGAAATTATTTTTAGCTAGCAGGCCATATAAAAATAGGTAGATCTATGTATGGCTCAGTGGTAGAGCACTTGCCTAGTAAGTGTGAAACTTTATTCAAGCCCCAGTATATGAGAGAGAGAGAGAGAGAGAGAGAGAGAGAGAGACAGACAGACAGACACAGAGAGACAGACACAGAGAGACAGAGAGACAGAGAGAGAGAACGAGAACAAAAACCAGGCAGTGGGTCACACCTAGTCCTAGGCTATAGTTTGTTTACTTCCTTGGCCCAAAATCTCCCAATGCTCATGAATTCATTTACTGTCACTGTGGTCACAAGAACTCCACATTGAAATCTTTCTTCTCTAAAGCACTGACTGGCTTTGGCAAGATACCAGGCACTAGTGTGAACTTTGGAACTGTCCTGGCTTCCTCTCCACACCTGCTCCATTCAAGTTCTGCTAGGATCTGTCATCTTGCCCAATAAAACAACTCTTAAAAGCTCTTTCTAAAACACCTCTGGACACTTGGCCCTTTCCATTCCCACAGTCACCTTCTTAGGTAGGGCTCTTGATAACACTTTCTCCCCACTTGGTCTGACTTGATTGAACAATCACAAACCGAGGGCAGAGGCTCAAAAATAACTGCTGAATGAGGTGATACAGAAAAAGATCTACAAGTCACTAAACTCTCCATCTGAGGTCTGGCCTCACTGGTGCAGCCCATCTTAAGACAGAAAACTTCACTCACCAAGGAGGCAGGGAATAAGGCTTAACTTATTTTTTAAGGTCAGATTAATTGAATTTGAATTATTTTCATAAGCATCACCCTTCTTAGCACAGTTCTGAGAACTTCAACAAATGACCAGTTGGATAACTACCACCACAATTAAGCTATTTCCATCATCCTTCAGCAGAGGACCTCTTAGCCTATCCTTCTTTGAAGAATAAACAAGATTCCACTGAATGAGGCACTGGCCACTCCTATTCCTCTGTCTTCCCTGCCTCAGAAATTTTCTAAAACCATGGTAACACCAAGCCTCCCAAGAATATCTGCAGAGAAGGCTCCAGGGGCAGAGTAGGTGAAGCTAGACAGGAGCTCCTCCCCCTCACTCCCCTGAGTGTGGGCCCAGCATGAGCCAGGGCTGCTTCTCATTGATCACGGGCAGGGCTTGATCCCTGGTCCCACAGGGGATGGCACTGGCTTTGTGGATGCGCACACTCAGGCAAAAACCTGCAGAGCCAGCCAATTGGGCCTTTATTTGCTTCATATAACCAGTTAAAATCTCATGGAATGTACAGTATGCCATTGTTTCCCTAAGTCCCTTTCATGACTTCGTTAGCGGGCTAATTCAGAGCAGACTGGCCTGGTTGCCTGCTGGAAGAAAGGACTTTCCTCAAGGACAGCAAGCTTTTTAACCGTGACCATGGCTGCAGCCATGTTAAGAACAAAAAGGGACCTGAAGTCGCACTGCGTCCTCTCTCAGTGAGGTCAGGGGCAGCCAGGGCACTTATTCTTGTGTTGGAATTCACGTAATTACTCTTCTTTTAATCTGGTGGGTGACCTAATGTGTTCCTAGCAGAATGCAGGAAATGGCCTTGCTGAGATCTGAGCCTTGGACAGAGTGAAGTCTGTAGATTTAGAAGGCCCTCTGGGAAGGAGGATTTTCAGTGTGAGCCCCACAGAAGACAGCTTTTTAACTCCCTAGGTTCATCTACACTGTGGAGAAAGAAGCTGGGGCTCTGGCCCAGCTCAGGACAGCACTTCCAACCTTGTCCTTTCTCCTCCTAACCTGCAAAGCCTGCTCAGGAACACCAGGGATGACTGCAGAAGAAAAAACGGTATTTGTTCCCTAGGAATCTGGCCAAGAACAAAGGCTGCATTCTGTCAGACACTTCCTTACCCTGTCGCCTGGAGAGCAGGCCTTTGTCTACAGGCCAGGCCGCATTATGTTGTTCACAGCCTGCCCTCCTAAAAGCACTTGTCTCCTCACTTCTAATTCAAAAACACAGGCATTCCAAATTTTCTTCTCTACTTTGCCAAATTTTGCAATTTATCTTTCTTAAGGATAATTTATTTTTAAATGAAAAATCCAGAAAAAACATAGACAAAAAAAATCACCCTGTTCTGCCCTTGTCAATCACTTCCACCTAAAAATAAACACACTTTAAACTGGGTGTAGTGGTAATCTCAGCAATTGGGAGGCTGAGACAGGACGATCACTGACAGTATGAGGCCAGCTGGAGCTACACAGTGAGTTCAGCCAACCTGCACTGCATAGCAAAACCCTGTCTCAAACAAACAAACAAACCACTTTTAAATCATCCCTAGAAAAGAGACTCTTTACTAATGAAGTAACTATAGGCATGCATGTGAAGAGGCTAAAAAGAACCACTTTCAGCAAAAATAAAAGCTATATATAAAGTAGAAAGAGACATAAGGGGACAAGGGTAACTCCGAGGCTTATGAAAGTAATGATAAAAGAGTAAAAATAAAATCACTCTCATGAGTACAAAAGGGGGTTACAAAAGTAAAATACAATGGATCACAAAGCAAGTAATATAGGTGAGGCACGTCATAAGCAGACATCTACAAAGTCCTCAGTCTTAATGTCTGAGACACAACAAGAAATGCCACCCTTAGTCCAATCTATGTGAAAATTTTATGATCAAGATTAATAGCATAAATAAAAACTCCTTTTCACCATTTGCTAAAAAATCTTCCCCTCTAACCTATCACAGGCATAAAGATTCCTAAAAAATGTTAAGCTAGGAAGAACAAGGTTTTCTAGTTGTGAGGAAGAGAGAATCCATAGAGAAGGTGTTATACGAGTGTAAAAATGTCACACTGCCAATTAGACAGTATGTAGACCCAGATCTCTTCCCGGGGACACAGAGGATGTACGTGACTTGGAGTCTCTGCTGCACTGCTATTTGCGAAAGGTAACACATTTGAGTTATACCCATTATTAGCATGTTAGCACAACTACTTTATCGCAACTTCTAAGCAACCACCTGACACATGCCTAAGAAACTGGCCACCAAAAAACACATTTTAATAGGGGTAAAAATATGGCAAAACCTAAAGAGGGCAGAAACAGTAAAGTAACCCACAAGATAAAATTGTTTCATAATTAGGCCTAAGGTTACTGCCTCTAAAAGCTGTTTGCTCCTACTGAAAACAAAAACAAAAACCTGGTTTTATCTAGGGTAAAGTATGCTAGGTACGATGAGGAAAATTCCAGAGCCTTACACCACTGATCCGTCTGCAATTGCACAGTGGCACAGGGGATGCCGGGGTCAACGTGGAAATGCTGCTTCTGGAAGAAATGGTTTCCTTTGGTTGTAGTGGAAGAGGATCAGTTCTGTTTCATTACAGAACAGAACTCAAAATATACAAAACTGTGAAATTCAGACCTTCAAGATGAGCATGTTCTGAGTTATTGTAAAAAAAAAAATTATGAGGAGAGCCGAGAGCTAGGGAAACAAGAAATAGAAAAACAAAGAACAAACTCTCCCTTCTAGGGCTGGAATTAAAGAGACTGAAACATGGAGAAATAAGGTTCCAAAATCCCTGGGCAACTGTGGATCTGCTATTCATTTTCCGATCACATTCAAACATCAAATTGAGCCTTCAGAGTCTAGGTGCCTTTGGGAGGCCCAGAGGCAAGCCTGCCACACAAAACAAAAGAACCCGGAGCAGTCCTGCAGTTTCCCAGCCTGCACATTTCTCCTCCATTCCACACCAGGAAGAACTAAGGTAACTAAGCAACCGAGAAACTGGTCCCCTTTCAAGCCATATTACTGTGCTGTAATATAAACCCTATGGTATTAGGAGGACACAACATAAACTGGTCAGAACCAAATGTGCAAATCCTCCTCTCTCCAGCTTTGTCTTTCCATTAACATTGAAGTCCCCACCGTCTCCACATCAGCCTTGGTGCCTTTCTCCCCGAGTTAGATCCCAGCCCCGTCTCCTCTCCCTGGGCACTGGGAAAGCAGGTGAAGGTGTTTTGAAAGCCTCCAGGTGGGAGTAGAGCAGCATCCAAAGACAGACAAGATGAGGGACTCGGGGTCTGCTGTTTTGGGGCCACACTAGGTGCTTTTGCTGCCCAGATGAGACTGGAGCAGGGATCAGACTGTTCCATATTCTGAGATCACGATGAACAGCTAAAAATCTGGCATCTTAACTCTTGCTTTTTAGGCCAATGACTCTTACACTGCCAGAAGGTCCTTTTTTTTTTTTTTTTTTTTTTTTTTTTATCAGCACCAGGGATTGAACTCAGCAACCACACGCTTACAAGTCAGGCATTTACACCACTGAGCTAAATCCCCCTAGAAGAGAGAAGAGAAACTTAAAATACCTCAACAGGCCCCTAGAAGGTTTAAGAAGAGAAACTTAAAATACCTCAACAGGCCCCTAGAAGGTTTAAGAAGAGAAACTTAAAATACCTCAACAGGCCCCTAGAAGGTCCTTTCTTGGTACCACATTTCACATGAAATTTCTACTTTCTTCCACGCCCCATTAAGTGCAAGCAGTGAGGGGAGCAACAGCTTAAAGAAACAGATTAAAGTCAAGGGTCAAACAACATCCAAGTTTTCTACAACTCTCACTTCTCTTCATTTCTCTACAGCCCCTGTAGTCATGAAGCACCAGATGATACCGACTAAGGGACCTTCCCGGGACCATCAGCCAGGCCCTGAGGGCAACTAAGCCTGAGAAGTGCTAAATGGCCCTGGGTTGCTCAAGAACTCTGACACATGGGCCTCTTCGGACCTTGAGTCCAAGGCCTCTGTGAACGTGTTTTGGGAGCATTACTGTACATAGATGCAAGAATAACACCCCACACTGGTCCAACAAGTTCCCCAGCTATCTAGTCTAGATCATGGGCAAAGGGAAAAGAAATAAAAATTTGGGATGCATTCAGGAGGCTACACAGGCAAATCATTTATAAGACTGTGACCAAGTTCAATCCAGTTTTGGAGGAAAGAGAAACTTAAAATGCCTCAACAGGCCCCTGAAAAAGAACACTTAGCGCCTCCCAAGACCAGTTCAATTGTATCTCATGGCCTAGAGAAGGCAAAGAGAGCTGAAATAAACGGAAAACCCCCACAGTCCCTGTGTCTCTGCCTCAGTCAATAGCTCATCTCACAACAATCAATACCCACAAATGCAATGCAATAGCTTAGATAATATGAAATCTCCCCTTATCCACAAGAGGTACCCTCCAGGACCCCCCCATGAATGCCTGAAACCAGACAGCGTCAAACTCTACATACACTGTACTGTTTTCTCCTTATGCCCTGCAGTGTCTCCACATAGTTCCAGAGTTGATCTGTCCTTCTGTGTTTCATGCTCTGCTTCCTTGCATTACTATTCTTCTGCTTTGGGAACATGAATGAGTAAAATAAGGGTCACCTGAACACAAGCATTGTGCTACCATGACAGCTGAGCCAATGATTAAGACAGCTACTGGTGGAAAGATGGCACGTACAGGATGGGCTCCTTGACCAAAGAGATGATGCTTGTCCCAGGCACAATGGAGCAAGACAGTGAGAGATTTCAAGACACTGCTCGTAAAAGTGTTCAATTTAAACTTTTGAATGGTTTACTTTAGAATTTTCCACTTAATATTTTTGGACCATGGTTGGCTACAGGTAACTAAAACCACAGATAAGGAAAACTACTGAACTGAAACAGGCTATTCTAAAATTCCATATGTGTAGCTTTAGAATTCATTGCTAGAATTAAAAGGGATTTGACTTTTATAAAAATAAAAAAGGAAACAGTTCCTGAAGTAAGAATCAGAGATATGCTTCCTACACACAGTCTTACAGGGCCGGTGGTGGGAGACAGCCAGCCTCTGAAACACGGCATGAAGTGTTTTCACAGGGCTGCTGTGGCTCACACTCACAATCACGTGCACACTTTTTACGAAATAGAATATTGTCCCTTAATGCTTGACAGTGCACAAACTACACAAAAACATATGCAGTGCATCTAGGAAGGACACTGCCACACCAATTAGAAGGCTCCAACCACATTTGGGGTGGTGACCCTGTTGCTTTAGGGTTATATATTTGCTCCAGTGAAAGCACAGGTCAGACATTACTCAAGAATAAGAGAAATGAAAAACAATATCCACCTCCACTGCACCAAACATTACACTGGCTCCAGGTGGTGTCACCAGCGCTTTCTCGTCTCTTTCTCCTTTGATATAAAGGAGGGGCAAATGCCAGTTCTCTGGGGAAGGCATGGATACACAACACAGAGAAGGGCTCAGTGATCTAAACCGGGAATTCTGTCCTTGGAATGATGCAGAAAGACTGTGGCTTCTCCGGAGGAAAGCCTAAGTCCTGACACGTGCCATAATTTCTCTTGAAAAATAACAACATAATCTAGGAGTGACAGATCAGACTTGTGTCTTCTTTGAGAAGTAACTGATTTAATTACAACTCAAAATTAAATAAAATAAAGCAACCACACACAGCCCCTCAAAAAGGAAAAGGAACAGGGGGAAAGTGAAGGACAACTTTTCTTTCTGCTCAGAAGGAAAACATTATTTAGAAGATTTGAATATTTAGAAGCATTGACAATCAGACCCACTAAAAAGTAACAATTATTTCTGGGTCCCAGGTTAGCTGCTGAATAAAATGCAGCTGTTGGAAAGACAGCTCATAAAACCCCAGGGAGCCTTCAGTGAGCCACTGAAGGTAAACACAGGTCTGCAATTCCTCATCTACCAGAATCCAAAAGACTCTGAAAACTAGAAGCTTAAGAAATAACTCATCTTGCAGCAAAAACTCATCTTGGCAGAAAAAACACTCATTTGGTGGCAAAATGTGAACTACATAAAATAATTGGTTATTTATTTAATCCTTCTTGGTGTAAATATTCTCACATGCCACTGCCAAACTGAGTTTGATTATGAGATCTTTAGAGGTAATTGACTAAATCAACCATATCTTTCTTTAAAAAAAAAAATCTCTGTGGGCCTGGGGATTTAGCTCAGCGGCATAAGCGCCTGCCTTGCAAGCAGGCAGCCATGAGTTCGATCCCCAGTACCGATAAAAACGAAAAAGAAAAAAAACAAAACAAAAAAAAAAAAAAAAAAAAAAAACAAACTCTGAATTTTAAAATATATTTGGCCTACACAAGGGGAAAATGACCATGGATCTGCAAAAGATGTGAGACCCTTATAAAGTTTACCAAAGGTCCGAGTGAGTCATATTTCCTCCAGTTGTTGCAATCCAACAAGCTTTCTTCATGTCAGACTGCAGTATTATTTGGCAACACTGTTAGAAATGGGAAATCTATTATACAGGGTCACAAGGACATATTAAATCCTGGTTTCCTACCTTCACATATTCCAGAGTTGGGTCCAGAAGTTGTGGATCTCTGAAAAGAGAAAACAAAAATATGAGAACAATTGGGAACAAAACATTCTTATACAGAATAAAATGTGTTCAACATTACTCTCAGCCTATTGATTTAAGTTATCTAGCTGGGGCCTCACCTCTGAGACTATACTCACAAGGGACAGACCTGGAAATCAGAACACAGAGGCAGGAGAAGAACAATAATAATACCGTGACCTCGGCCAGAGGTTCCACATGCTTTCCTGTCAAATTCAGGCCTGAGAACGTTAGATACTTACGTGTGACAATTCCAGGTTCACTCCAACATAAAACTAGCCTCAAAGTTTGAAGCAAAGACCTCCAAGGGAGGTAAAGGTGACAGCAGGCCTGGACTGGATGCCAGAACATGTAGCCCTAGTATCATCTAGGTTAATCCCCAAACGGCAGCTGAGCTGGGCCCACTCTGACACAGAGTGGAGGCTCAGGTGGCTGGAGCGGCTGCTCTGAACGGTCAGCATGTGGGTGACGGAAGAAAGGGAGCCTCACACCCAGTTCTGCTTCTCAGCCACATCGTTCTCATCACTGGATGCTGCCCACCCACTTCTGGTGTAACCCTGAGCAGTTCATCCTAACTTTCTTTGTTGCTCAGTGTTCTTCCCCATCTAGGGTCTGCTCTTATATCTACTATAATAATACATTAGAATTAATTAGACAATTACAAGTACAAAGCAGTGGGTGGCATTGAGGTGGTAACTTATGGAAAACAGAAAGATGTGACCAAGACAATAGAAGGCAGGGGAGATGTGACAGCTAATGTTTTTGGTGCTGACAGGATTATAGTGAGGGGTCCCTATGATGTGGAAAGACAGCTGCTGTCAGAGACTTCAACTTCAAAAAGCTCACATGTGCCCCATAGAAATGAGACCATTTAAAAAGGCGAGAATTGCTCTAAAGCCTAAAAGGCTAGACTCTGAGGCCGGAGGGAGTATCTTAGTGTCATCACTGACCCAAAGGCCATGTGCATCAGAAAGCAGAGAATGCACTGGCAAGCAACCCCCTGGGCAGGTGAGCTCAACCCCAGCCGGCTGGGCTGGCGTGGGCCATTTATCCGGTTGTTGGAGAGGCAGCACTCTTCCCTGAACCCACAGGTCAGACACACAACTACCTCAAGATGGAAATCATTCAGCTCAGCCCCCAACCCTTTACCCAGGCTGGACTGGCCATTTACAGCTGCACACAGCATACACGCACACAGGCCAGATGGTACCTACGACGTCTCTATGTATGCAAAGAAATGCATCTCATTTTAGGCTAAAGTCTCAAAAGGGCTTAAATTCACAGTCGCTGGCTGTACCCTCATCAGTGGGGTATGAATCTGCTTTTCAAAGCCTTCACAGGAAGTGAACTACTTTCAAACCGCACCATGTCTGCAGGCAGCTTGAGTCAGTCTGCTGTGACTGGGCATTTCCCTTCGCAGGCCTCTACCACCGGCTCAGAGCAGCAGCCTGGACAATGCCCTGATGTCATCAGGCTTGGTTCTGTGGTCACTTCTATCAGTACTAAAAACTGTCTGCAGCAGTTTAGACTTCTCCTTTAAGCCTCAGACCTTGGTTTTCTACTAAGTTAACATTTTAGGCTTCAGGCCCAGTCTTCTGGCCTTGAGAATACAGAAAAGATACTGGAATCACTGAAGTGCTGTTAATAGCAACATCCTGATATTTCTGTTTTCATGTATATTTTAAAATGTATTTTATGTACACATTCCCATACCTTAATGAATGAATAAAAAGTATTGGTATGTACTAGCTAAATTGATAGTTCTCAAACTTTTTCAATCTCAGAATCATTAACACTAAATGATTAAGGACCCTTTTTAGAGATATTATCTATTGATTACATAGCTAGATCTATTTAATTTTTACTGTTGGTATTAGAAATTAAAACAGAAATTTTTAAAATCTATTAATTAAAAACAAAATAATCCATTATATTTACATAAAACTACTATTAAAAGAGGTATATTTCAATAACAGAAATTTAGTGAGTGTAAACCTCTTATTTTTTTCTTTGCAAATCTTTTTCATGACTGGTTCAGTAGAAGCCAGCTGAATTCTTGTGTCTACTACATTCAATGTTACATGGTATGTGTTGGTTGGCTGAAATAAAGTCCATCTTCACACAGATATATAATTGAAAAAAAGGAGTTGGATTTTAACAGACTTCCAGGTAATTCTGAATACTCTGCTTTGATACCAAAAATAAAAAGTGGTAGCTTCTTAAAGGTTTAATTTTAATATGGAATCTGAAATCCCTCCCTCCCTTGTCCTCTCCTCTTGGGGGCTGACCTCGGGGCTTCCAGCAAGAAGTGAAATTGCTCTACTACTGAGCTGGAACCCAGCCCTTTGCATTTTATTTTGGAGACAGGGTCTCACTAAGTTTCTCAGGCTAAACTCCAATTTAAGACCCTTCTCTGCCTTAGTCACCCAAGTAGCTGGGATTATTGTCATGTGTGATCATGTCTTACTTGAAACTGTGTTTTTTATTCTTGGATTTGCAATGATCCTTTATCTATGTGTGATTTTGTAACCAGTACTCTGGAACACAATGATTTACTCTGGTATGTAAATCTCCCAGATTTGATTCATTTCAGCATAACATTTTTAAAATTTTGGGTATGGTACTTACCTAGCACACCTGTGGCACTAATACTAAAAGTATGTTTCAATCCCTAATGCTAATCTCTCCTCCCAAAAAAAAAAAATCAAACCAAAAAAAAAAAACCCCTCTAACATTTATTAATATCACCACACATCCAAGAAAAAAGTTATTAAATATCAGGAACTGTCAGATTGTAATAGAGAGTAAGGTTTTCCAAAATTCTGAATTTTGTTTTTCACTGACAACTAACATGTCACATACCCCTGAACTTCATTTGATTCACTTTTGGAAAATTATCTGTCAAATACCAAGATTATACAGACAATCTCTGTGAATTAAACTTTTTTAAAGTATCGTTCATCTCATTATTTTAGTGATCTTATTTGGAATTGTGCTATGATTTTTGCCTTTCCACCAGACTTAGCTGTAAAATTTTTTTCCTTTTACCTTCTGAAAGCTGAACTCTCCCCCTCTTTTTGCTGAAATGCACATGAAAACTCTGCTGAGATGGTTTTAAGGCTAAGCCTCACTCTCTCCAGGGAAGCAGGGCCGGGTCCTACATCCACATTCAAGTGATAGCTATTTTCTGTCTTGTTTCAGTAAAAATGAAAGAAGATATTTATTTAAGACTTGAGATTTAATAAAATAAAATTATTCAAGATTTTAAAAATTATAATTACATTTTCTTACTTTTTCACCACACATTAAGCAAAACTAATTCTTTTTAACTGACAGCCTTATTTTTACACCATCACTGCAAATGTCAATACACTGAAAAAGGTAAATATCTTAGCTATGTTATGAAAACAGGTTCCATCTTACAGATCCCCTGATAGGGTGGCAGGGACTCTCAGGACCACACTTTGAGAACCATCTTCTAAGTGAACAGTAGCTGTGGGCTCAGATATCTTTATCAACAGGTAGATGTGCAATGTATCAAAAACTCAGACTACAAAGTCAAAAGTAAGTAAAAGGACTATGGCAAGCCCAAAAGCTTCTACACCATAAAGCAAACAGTCAACAGAATGAATAGCAACTTGTGGGTTGGGGGAAAATATTTGCAAACTGCATTATCTGATAAAGCATTAACATCCAAAATACATAAAGAACTCATACAACTCAATTATAGGAAAAACAGATAACCTGGTCGAAAACAAAAACAGGTGAAAGACTTGGTTAGACATTTCTCCAAAGAAAACACAAAAAGGGCCAAAGGTACACATAAAAATACTCAGCATTATTAATCATCAGAGAACTGCAGAGCAAAAGAACTATGAAATATGACTTCACATTGATAGGCTGGCTATTCTCAAAGAGTAAACAGTGTTGGTAAGTGTGTAAAGGTGCACACTGTTGGTTGGAATATAAATTGATGTAACTACTACAGAAAATAGTATGAAGGCTTCTAAAAAATTTAACACAGAACTACCATATAACCCAGCAATCCATCATCTGGGGGTATATACCCAGATATGTGTTTTCCTTTGTTCACTGTAGCTTTATCTATAATAGATAATATATAGAGACAACATAGGATGCATGGATAAACTGTGATATCTGCCTCACAGACATATCTACATATGATGGGATATTAATTCAATCTTGAAAAAAGAGTAAGCTCGTGCCATTCACACACAAAGATGAACCTTGAGCCAGAAACAAAAAGAAAACTATATCACAATTGCACTGTTTTGTGGAACCTAAAAAGTTCAAATACACAGAGACTGAACAAAATAGTGATTACCAAGAGTTGGTGGAGGGAGGGAATGAGTAGACATTGGTCAGAGGATAACAGGTAGGACATATACAGAATGAGTAAATCTAGAGATCATATGTACACCAGGCTTATAAATAATAATTAATACTGTACTTGGGATTCATGTTAAATGAGATTTTAGCTATCCTTGCCCCAAAAATAAAAACATGTGAGATGATGGATTCGTTAATGCTTTACTATAGTTATCCCATAATGTCATGTTTCTCACCTTAAATATACACAATGAAAATAAAAAATTTTTTTGGTACCAGGAATCAAACTCAGGACATGTGCTTGCCAGACAAGTGTTTAAGCCACTGAGCTATATTCCTGGCCCAAAACTTACTTTAAAAGAAGTGCAATTGGAACTTTAGTGACCCCTTTCTCATGGTGTCTCTTGTTTTTCTTCGCCTCTCATTGATCACTGGTCCACACAGCAGGGGTAAAGGATTTGATACAAATATGGTTGCTCTTTGTCCTTCAACAATTTACCTGTTGTTGAATAATCCAACATATTTATAGCATGTCATTTCCTCACTACTTTGAAATTGTTCTCACTGTACTTTCATTTACTTTAGTTTCACTTTCAACATCTGTGAAACGTATCACACAACACCTGCACTCTACAGGGTTTATTAAGGTACCTAGAACTCCTTAAAAACAACCCCAAACTCAGCAAACACCTCGGAAGGAAACATCATGATAGGTGAGAGCAGGACAATCATCAAACCCTTAGATAGAGCCACTGTCTTGCTTACTTTCAATACCTCTAAGTTGGAATTTAATAAGTAAAGGTTTCTCATCTTGAACTAATAAGTTAACTTTCTAATTATACATAAAAGAAGACCTCAAACAAGTGCTTTGCAACAATAACCTAGCCAGGTATGGTAGTGTACACCTATAATTCCAGATACCTGGGAGGCTGAGGCAAAAAGATCACAAATTTGAGATCAGCCTGGGACATACAGTAAGATCCTCTCTCAAAAAAATGTACACTCTATGCTTGCCTAGTACCACAGTGCAAGAATACAGTAATACCTTGGTTCATGAACAGTTCTGTTTGCAAACACCTTGGTTCACAACCAAAAGCATTTGGCAAAATTTTGCTTCCATTCACAAATTCCACATCACATGACAAATATAACCACAGCCATCTTCCCAACACAAATACAAATGAGGCCCCAAAATTGTAAAACAAATTAAGTTAATAAATTAAGGTGACCCCTGTACTTGTTCTCTAGAAGACAAGAAGTATAGTAAAAATACAAGAGGGTGGTCTGACTAAGGAAGGGCCATGAGAAAGTATAGGCTACCCAGCCTCCAAGCGACCCCATCTGTGAGGGCGACACTACAGCTGACACTGCCTTGGGGCCCTCTAAGGTAGAGGGCCTGGCCAGTGGAGGTATGTGCACCTTTCTAGGAGAGTGTGGGGCTTACCCTGAGGACTAGCTTAGAGGTGTACATGTGAGCTTTGGAGACAAAGGGAGAGAAACACTTCAGTTTTCAGAAGGTGAAAGCAAAAGGATTTTGCACACCCAAATCCAGGGAAAAGGGTAACATGTGTTCTGCCTAAAAACAAAGCCATTAATCATAAAATATAACTTTATTTCCCTTTGTGATACGCAGAATAGATGAGCTGATGTGAGAAATGCTATAATTAAATTATAACTGGATTTCAGTGATGACACTGAGAAATCGCAGTATCACTATGACTGAACAACTTATAGGAAAACCGAGTTACTGAGTATTCATTAAGGTAGGTACGTCTCAAAATGAACAACCAGCATCCCACCAAAAACAGAAAATGAAGCCCTGGATTATGTAGTTAAGTCCTGGTAAGTAGATGAAGTCTTCCAACTCAGCTCCAGTGCTAGCCACACTATCATGATGCTGTCAGGGCACAATGACATTAGTGAATGAAGAAAAGCCAGCAGGGGCAAGTTCTCGGGACAGGCTGTCTGGCTGAGGGGTCCTGTGTACGGCTGTAACTGTGTGAACCTGGGCCTGGTTCACTGTGAACACAACCCATCATGGTGTCGATTTTGTCTGTGACATGCTAGCTGCATCATGAGACAGCTGTGCAGAGTGAATGAAGGCGAAATTAGTTCATCAGAATATTTAAAACACTGCCCAGCACAGGGTAAGTAATATATGAACCCTGTAAGTGCTATAAGAGGGGCCTGTGTGGTAAGTACATTAATCAGATCCCGTGCCTCCCCACTAAAAATAGTTTAGGTAAAAGGCAAAAAGATGAAGCAAAATACAGATAAATGATAAACTTCTCATTTAAAACTTGCACTTGTGCAAATAGTAAGTAGAAAAGACGTAAATAAACTTTCATTGACCAAATTTAACTGTGAAATAGCAGGATGAAGTTATCAAAGATGCGGCTGGGCTCCCAAGCTACACCGACAGAAGATCAGAAATCCAGAATGAAAGCAGCTAAGAGCCACTTGTCACTGCACATTTGGGAATATGCCCTTAGACTTTAAAGGTGAATGAAAGGGGAATAAATACAATACTGGCCCACAAGACAGACCCAGAAAACCAGGAACGATGAGGAGAGAGAGGGGCTCGTGAAAACAGCACCGGTAAGAACTGAACTCCTTCGAGAGATGGTGGACACAGACAGACACCTAACAGCATCAGGTCTCTGTGCAGAGAAGCAAGCAAACATTCTCTGTAGATAGGGCTTGAGGGGATCACGGTAAGGAAGTTAGACAGGGATGGAGGTGGAGCTATAGGGTGATTTCAGGCTCACTTAAGGAAGTACCAACAAATCTGGCTCTCTGTAGTACTGGTTGAAGGACCCCTTTAGATGTATAGCTGAACATCAGCAGAGGTTACAAAAAGACACTAAAATATGACAGCCACCTCTATGAAAGGTGAGGCCAAGAGAAGCCACACCATGTTCAGGAAACCTGAGCAAACCTTTCCAGCTGTGACACTGATCTCAGGGGACTGTGCGAGGCTGGGGGAGACACACTGATCCACCATGTTAGCATCTC
The DNA here is from genome assembly GCF_034190915.1 of Cavia porcellus. Taxonomy (NCBI): domain Eukaryota; kingdom Metazoa; phylum Chordata; class Mammalia; order Rodentia; family Caviidae; genus Cavia; species Cavia porcellus. The sequence continues at coordinate 115,291,387 of NW_026947484.1, forward strand.
AGTTCACGCATCCACTTCTCAGGAAGCAAGACTAGCAAAAGCAGCTCAGCCAAATCACTTGGATAATCTTCTGAGAAGATATCTGGCACTCTGCATGGGATTATTTTCCTTTTCCTCATTTGAAAGACCTAAAGAGCAGAGAAAAGGATGAAACCAAAGTCCCTCTTGGCCCTGCCCAGATGAACTCTGTAAGGCCCACTGAGGGAGCTCATCCATCCTGTTCTGAGGGCAGATCCTGCTGAAAGGGCTTGGGGGTGTCCCCTCACCCTTTCTGGTGAGACAAGGGAAGGAATGAAGGAGACAGCCATAAAGCTAAATCAGTGTGTTACAAATTCAAATGGCTTTACAACCAATGTTTCAAGCCAAATTGAACTGATACTTAAATGCAGATGGCTGTGTGTCCTGCTTTCTTAGCCAGACACCGAATTCCAGCTCAGGAGAAAGGAGACAGTCGCCCCATACACTCTTCCCAGAGAGCCAGAAAGCTTAGCAGTTGGCTTAAGGATTCTGCCTCTGACTTGAAATAGAATATCCAATTATTCATACAAGACTGCAGCATAGTCCTTGAACCACAGATTTATATTCTCCAAGAGAGATCACTAGAAAACAAACAGAAAAACTTGGCAATATAAATGAGTCGTGTTTTTAAAGTAAATTTTTCTTTTTTAGCTTAAGCCAATTATGAATCCCCACCCATAACTCCACAGTGTGGGAAACTCTATTTACAACTGGGCGTCTGACAGGCACCATGGCCCCTCCGCAGGCGGGCCTGCTGCCTTCTGTGATGGTCAACAGGGGAGGCAGCAGCACGAAACCCAGCTCTCATTATTTTATTTTTTTAAGTTTATTAAGTTCTAAATAACATCACTGTGTCTACTCTATTAAGTCATTCTTTCCAGTGTCCCACTTTTTAAAGTTCAAATTCTAGGAAACTTTAGCTGAGAGTTACAGAAATGATACATTTACTAGTTTCTCATCAGTAACCAGATTGATAATTTCCTTCCTCTTAAAAGGACTGATCTATAAGTGTTTGCTATTTTGAGTTAAAGAGATTCTCCCCTTAAGCAAAAACCTCACTAACACAGACCTTTTCCAAGTGGTTGGAATACAGCTGGGAAATAAATTTTTTAAGTCTGTCTTAAATTATAGAATGTCTTAGATGAATCACTGTTTACTTCTTTAAATATAGAATAAATTAGTGGCAAACAGTGCTGCCAAACAAATGTCCTTTTGGATATGACAAAAAAGAAAATCATTTGCAGTAAGATCATTATTTCATGCAGTGGAGGAATGTGAGAGGTTAGATCTAATTATTCCAGACTGAGTAGGATAAAGGCTTCCCTTAAATTCTACATATACCAGCAACAGGCAGAGTTGGCACACCATGGTGTGCATGGGTTATGTTTGGTATCCAGTCACTGCATAGTATTTTTACTGTATTTACACAGGTTTCTCTCTGTAGGAGACACTCTACCAGTAATGCGTCTACTGCACGCCGAGCACCTCCCCTAGCTCCTGCACTGGTCCCAGCAATAACAAGCATCTGCAGTGTGTCACACACAAAGCAAGGTGATGGAAACACAGGAACCAGAGTTAAATCCTTGCTTCCAGAGGGAAACAGGAAAGCAGGGAAGAGAGATCCAGCAAATCCAACTCTGCTCCAGTTAGTAAGAGGGATCAGCAACAGGGAAAAGCCTAGAGGGTCCTTCAGACAACACTTAAGTTTTAAGGCATTAGTAGGACTTGTTCTGACAGAGCAGACCCGGGGAGGTGGGATGATAAAAGACTCCAATAAGAGAAGGACAGGTAGAGACACGGGGCGTGTGACACCATGGCACATCTGGGGAAGCATAAGCTGTCAAGAATTAATACCCCTTAGTCCAGACCACTACACCTCTTGCTGGTCACCTGTAAAACCCTCCTCAGCCGCTCACCAGCTCTTCAATCTGCTCTCCACACAGCAGCAGAGCGATCCTTCCTGAGACCATGTCCCACCCCTACTTGGGACTGCTCCCATTTCAGCAGGACAAAATCTTCCATGACATTGTGGCTTACAAGCCTCGTTATCCTGACATCAGCCAGGTTTCCATCCTCAAGATGGAAGCATAATTTAAAAACCAGTTTCCAACATCCTTCTTCCTGGCTACTCAAACAAACAGCAATCTAGGTACTGCTGTGAAGGGACTTTGCAGATGGAATGAAGGCCCTGCCAGGCACAGTGGTAACTGACCCTAACCTGGGCAACATAGCAACATCTTACCTCAAAAAAAAAAAAAAAAAAAAAAAAAAAGGAAAGAAAAAGAGAATATCCCAAATAAATTCACATTGGACTACCACAATTATCCAGATGGCCTTGACTTGAAATATGAGGCACAGTTGAGGTGAGGGACCTTGCTGTTATGACAGCACCTGTGGCACAAAATTACAAAAGGTCCCTAGGAAATGGAAGCTGACACTGGCCAAATAGCCAAAACCAGATGTCAGTTCTGACTGAAAGGAACTGAACTCAGCCAACAATCCAAATGAATGGGAAAGCAGATTCTTCTGCAAAGCCTCTGAGAAGGCAGCTGGCTGACATCTTAAGTGTGACATCCTGAAACCAGACCTCAGCTGAGCTATACCAGGTTTTCAACCTACAAAAACTGGGAAGTAATAAATGAGGGTAAAGTCACCAAGTTTTTGTTACTTGGCAAAAGAAAATTAATATGCTTATTGTCTCTTCCACTGTCTTATCTCAGCCTACTGACTTTTCTTCCATTGCTCCAACAGGCCAAGCCTGTGCCTACCTATGTGCCCTGGCACTGCTTGTTCATTTGCCCTGAAAATCCTGTCCTCAGATACTGGCAGGCTCACTCCCTCACAGGATTCGGATCTCTGTTCAGACACCTCTTTAGAAGCCTTCCTTAGCCATCCTCACTAATTTAACACTCCAACTGTCCCCTTCTCTGGCTTTTTGTTTTCCACATTATCTGATATATTAGGTACTATTTGCTCAGGGTCTCTGTTGGAATACAATCTTCTAAGGGTAGGAATTCGTCTGCTTTATTCGCCTTGGCACTTGGGGTACAGCAGCTGCCCAGTAAAGCGTCCGCTGAAATAATAGGAGAGCAACTACCAGGAGCACAACAGTGAGGAGACAAGAGAGTAGTGAGGAGAGCAACTACAGACACGTGAGAAAGGACTTCCAGGACAGCTTCAGAGAGCGGCAAGGACAAGGCATATGTGTATGTGGAGAGTATTCTGAGGAGGATTCGTGACAGCATTTCTTACTGCAACACATTTTTCAATCACATCACGTCTATCATTAAAGTTACAAAAAATGGAAATTCTCAAGCAACACATGTAATATGCAAAATAGATACGGAATTTGAAAACAAAAGCACAAAGCATCATTGTCAACAAACAAAAGGCAGGGAGGGAGCAGGAAGGATCCATCTAAGGGAGCAGCTCACCTGCCCTGGGTGACCCTGAACCTCAGAACAGGGCCATCTCACCCCAAAGGAGACAGGATGCGCAGGAAACAAAACAATACACACTCTAGCAAAGGAGACTAAAAATGAAACTGTTTCCACCACAAATGCTGATGGAAAACAAATCATAGCAGTAATAATTGTCTCATCTAATAACTAGTCACCACAGATCAGCTTCACGTTGACTGGGATTCAAACCACAGTTACCTGCTTTGACAGAGAACCCAACACTGACACATAAAGATATCTGGTTTGGTGGTTGCCATGAGCAAAAGCACAAGGATTACTCTTTTTTTGGAGGAAAAGAATAAGAATAAACAGGTAGATACAAAAATAACATTCAATAGTTTTTAAAAATAAAACAATTAAGACTTAATGACTAGATTAAATAAATTAGACACAATTGCAGAAAATTTTTTATGAACTAAAACAAAAAGATAAAGAAATTATACAGAATGTAATACAAAGAAAAAAGGCAGTGGGAAATATGAAAGAAACACTGAAGGCAGAGTCAGATGTAAGTACATTTAATCAGAGCACTACATGAAGACAACTGAGAGAAGGGGAAAAACAATAGTCACAGAAATAATGATGGGGAATCTTCAAAATTAATGAAAGGTATCAATCCTTGGATTCACTGGATCATGAAACAGAACAAATAAAAAATAAATCCTCACCTAGACATACTGTAATGAAACTACGTAACTATCAAAGACTAAGAGAACTTGCCACTCAAATGGCAAAGAAATATTGCTTTCCAGGTGATGGCAATTAGACCAATAGATTTTCATCAGCCAAAAGGGAAAAGTGAAATGCTCAAGATTTTGTGTCCAGCAAAACTATCAAGTAGAAAAAGACTGTTTTGGGCAAATAAAAACAATACCTTCAGGAAGAAGGGAAAGGATGGCAGAAAAAAGCTTAGTCTAGTGAATAATGGACAAAACCAACAAACCAAACAGAGAACAAACAACCTGGCAAACATGTAGGTAACTTCTAACCTAGCTCTTACGGTATAAAGCAAGACACACATCTCATTTGTGTGTGTGTGTGGGGGGGGGGGACAAACTACCTCCTCATATGATTAGAATGGCTACCATCAAAACAAAACCCCCCAAAATTGGTGAAGACGTGGAACACCTAGAGAGCTCTTTGCATGAGCGGTGGGAATATAAAATAGTGTAGTTCGTATGAAAAGCAGCATAGGAGTTTCTAAATATGCCAGGTATGGCAATATACGCCTATAGCCCCAGCTAAATGAGAAAACCATAGTGAGACCCTGTATCCAAAATAAAGGGAAACATAACCAGCAATTATTTATTTATATATATATATATATCAGAATCTCAGCTATTTGTGCTACTCATGGCAGTACATGTCTGTAATTTCAGTCCCTCAGGAGGTTAAAGTAGGAGGATCACAAGTTTGAGGCCAGACCAGGCAAGTTAGAGACCCTGTCTCAAAAAGAAACCGAGTAAAATAAATGAATATGGACAGAGAGGGAGAGGAGGAGAGAGGGTAAGACAGAAGGGGAAGGGAAGAGAGTACAATCCAAATATCCATCAGTGGATGAATGGGTCATAAAAATGTGGTATACATATATGATGGAACACTATTTAGTCTTAAGGAAGAAAATTCTGACATGCTACAACATCGTTTAACCTTAAAGACATTATATTAAGTGCAATGGGCCAATTACAAAAAGGCACATGGTATATGATTCTACTTACATGAGATACCTTGAGTAATTAAATCCATAGAGACAGAAAGTAGAATGGTGTTACCATCCTTCTGGGTAGAGGGAAGAATGAAGAGTTGTTTAAGGTTAAAAAGTGTCAGTTTTGGGGGCTGGGGATTTAGCTCAGCGGCATAAGTGCCTGTCTTGCAAGCAGGCAGTTGTGAGTTCGATCCCTGGTACCAATAAAACGAAAAAGACCAAAAAAAAAAAAGTGTCAGTTTTATAAGATAAAAAGTTTTAGAGATTTGTTGCATAAAATATCATTGCACTTATTTACACTCCTGCGCTGTGTACATAAAAATGGCTAAGAACAAACCAAGCACAGAAAGACTTACTGTAGGTTCTCACTAATATGTGTAATCTAAAAAGTTGGTCTCATAGAAGCTGAGAGTGGAATGGGAGAGTAGAAGGGAGGGATGGGGGCAGGTTATCTTCAGTAATTGTTATGATTAAATAGAAGCTAAAATTCTGCTGTGTTACTGCATAGCACAGTGATTACACATAACAGCAATGCACTGTACGCTTCAGAAAGCCACCAGAAAAGATTTTGAATGTTTTTACCAAGAAATAGTAAATGAGAAAAATAGATATGTGTACTGATCTAGATGTCACACAGTGCATACAGGTATCAAAGCAACACGTTATTCCATTAACGTATAATGCTTAAGTTTTTATGTATTAGTTAAAAATAAACAGTATTCAGCTAAAAATGGCTAAATGTTATATATACCATGGCTTTTATACATGTGTATTTTAACACAAAAATTTACTAGAAAAACAAACTAAAATATGAGGCAACAAGAGAACAAAAAGAGGAAGATGTCTAGAGTTGAGTGTTCTAAAGTCCTCTCATTGTCCTGAAAGAAGGAAGGTATTGCTATGGTTTAGGCCTGGAATGTCCCTGGAAGGTTCATGTGTTAAGGCTTGGTCCTCAACACAGCAATGTTCAGACTAAGAATTTTTTAAAACTGATTGGCTCATGGAGGTTCTCACTTCAGAGATGGATTTGATGGACTCGTCATCTGATGCCATTATTGGGGAGCAGTGCTTAGGAAGTGGGGCCTGGCTGGAGGAAGTAGCTCACTCTCACCCCAACCCACATTAGATGAGTCCTTTTCCTCCATAATAGGTTCTACCATGAGGTTCAGCATCACCACGGGCCCAGGAACAACGATTCCAAGAGGCCACAGGCTGAAACCTGAGCCAAAAGAAATCTTTCCTCCTTTTAAGTTGTTTTTCTCAGGTGCTTTGTTGCAATCATGGAAAGCTGACTAATATAGATATTGTCTACTTTGTGTCTTACAAAGTAATAGAAAAGTATTTTAAATGTAATCACTAAATGAATAGTATGGTATTTTTTAAAAACATAATTCAAAATAAAACAATAATTAAAAACCCATAGTTTTAAAATTATGTGCAAATAATACAGAATTATAGAATAAGAGGCAGGTATAAACCCAATATATTACTAAACACTATAACCAAAATTGGGTAAAATTCATAATTAAAAAAACAAATTTTCAGAGTATAGGATGCAGAACAAGAAGGACCCAGTTAAAGTGGTATTTTGAAAAAAATATATATAACCTTAAATGCTTGGATTTAGACCTTTTTTTGTTTTGTTTTTTGAAGGTCTCACTGTAGTTCAGGCTGGCCTTGAACTTGTGGCGATCCTTTTGCCTCAGTCTCTCAAGTACTAGGGTTACATCCCTGGCTATCTGGTTGGTTTTAGAAAAGAATGAATGAAAATTTATTGAGTTCTGTTTAAGACAACAGAACAAAGAAAACAGTACAGAATGCGTAGGAAATTAAATATAAATCAATCTGGAGGGGTGCAGGAAGAGACAGCACTAAACATTATGGAAATGAAAAAGGAACATAATCGCAGATAGAGGTGTGTGACAAGAGAATGTCAGGGGCTGGAGGGGTAGCTCAGCGAGATAGCACTTGCCCAGCATCCTCAAGGCCCTGATCTAAGCCCCTTAAAATAAATGAATACATGAATGAATGAATAGACTACGAATATTTTTTGTCAATAAACTTGAAAGCTTAGGAAAAATGAACAAATTCATAGAAAAATAATACTAAGACTTTAAAAAGAGAAAAAATCAAATCAAACTAGTCCTGTAACTGTTAAAAAATGGAATTAGTAGTTCAATAACTTCCCATAAAGAACACATCAGGCCTAAACAGCTTTTACTATCTAGCAAGTTCTATCAAGTTTTGGAGTAATTGATTACTTGAAAATTATATCAACTCTTTCAAAGACTTGATAAATAAGACATTATTACTGTGGTATTGAAAGCTAACACACACACACACACACACACACACACACACACACACACAAAGCTAACAAAGTCAGTGAAAGAAAGGAAAAGAACAGGCTAATCTCACAGGTGAGTAGGTACATAAAAATACTAAATAAAATAGACAAATCAAATCCAAGAATGTATAAAAATTCATTGCACTGAAATTGGGTTTACTCTGGTAAAAGAGCCAGTTTAACATGAAAATATGCCTTAAAACAGTTCACTACGTTCACAGATTAAAGGAAAAAATAATTTGGGCATCTCATTGACAAGGAAAAAATTTTTTTATTTTAAAAAGAATAAAAAACAATAAAGATGATGCAAAATTTCAAAACAAAATGATGGAAATTAACAGCGGTTATTATGTTGTATATTGTTGTCTTCAAAGCAGTTGCTCAGATTACCAGATATAGGCATGCAAAATTGATCAAACAATATCAGCACTAACTATTTTTTTCAATGAACTATTAGAATGAAAGAAATCATTTGAAAAAGTCATCTTTTCAATCATCTCTGAGGTAAGAGTTTAAACTAAAAATAGAAGAGAATGTCTTCAACTGGACAAAGGGTATCTACCAAAAACTTCAGCAAGCATTGTTCTGATTGGTGAAATAATAAACACATTAGTAAAACCAATCTATCAAAAATAAGACACACTGCTCCTGTTTACCACTGTGTTGCAGGTTTTAGTGAATATAGTTAAGTGAGTAAAAGAAACAGTATTAGAGCACACAAAAGGAGAACAAAACTGTTATTATTCCTAAAAGATGACTGTCTGTATACAATACACAAAGACTCTATACAGAGACTGTAAAGATAGTCCCTCAATATGAAGCACTATGCAAAAATCATAGAATTAAAACTTCTTGAGCTTTGGAACTAGAAGGCTTGTAAGTTTGCGATGGAATTCTTGTTTTGTGGATGTTTATTTATCATTATTCACTTCTAGAACACTTAGTTGAAAGGCAACACAAAACATAAGCTGAGTTTGACCACTAGGCTGAGTCTCTGTTTACCTGAAAGTCAAGGGGCCATGGAGGAACACTTTAGCCTTGGGACCCACTTTTATACCATGATATGTCTCAGATCAGGAGAAGTGAACAGTAACTGTGGGGGAGGTATCCTGATGGCTTCAGTGCATTCGCATGTGGACGTGGCCTTCACCCCCTGTTCACCAGTACAAAGCTCTGTCAACACCTCAGGATCTTGGTTGGGGGAAAATGAGAAGCATAGAGGGAAGGAAGAGATAGCAATAGGTTTAAATCTACTAAGATTTTGCATCTTGATGAGATTAACGTGTAAGGAAGCTTAGCATTTTCTCTCACCAAATGCATAATATATGTTTTAATTATTTTTGTTTGTTTTTCTGAGACAGTTTCCTGAGTGCTAGAATTACAGGTGTGCACCTCCACTCTCAGCATGCTCCTTTTATATTTTATTAGATGATATTCATGGTTCTAGGATCTTACCCATTTTAGCTGCCTCTTCTCCAAAAAATCCAAACTATTTAGAATTCCTGGTGTCAACAGGCCTAACATTCCCATCATCTTACCATTCGTTTCTGCTTTCTCTGACCATTCCTTTCCAAACCTGTACTCCCAACAACTTAGAATTAATAACATCTCTTCCCAGCACTTCTTTCCCAGGAATTGTAAAACTGTACAAAGGCAAACCATCATAATTCAATGTGATACATATTTTCTGCTTATCTTTCTTAGTGGATTCTAAGGACAAAGAACAATGTCCATATTCTGTTCAGCTTCACATTTCTAGGACACAGCCGCTCAGTGCTGGTTTGACTGAATGAATGTGTCTTGGTTACTTTTCTCTCTTTGTCTGACACCCAAAATTAGGGGAAAAAAAGGTTTATTTAGCTTACAGTTTTTGGAGGTTTCAGTCCATAATCAGCTGGCTCTAAGGCAGGGTGGCATGGCACTGGAGCAACACTTCAAGGCACTAGCCAGAGCAAAAAAGGGGAAAACAAGCCTCTTCTCATCCCTTACAGTGCGTGCATGCAAACTACCCCCAACCCACAGGGCAAATGTAGCACTCAAAAAAATCTCCTTGCCCTCCTTTGCAAAGAATGAGGATATTTACAAAGTAAAAACCCTGGTTTCCTGCTGAGTCTCTCAGGTAAAACATCTAAATTCCTCAAGTTGACACAACTTGAGAAACTTGCATCAAAACTGTAATAGTGCACATGTGTACCAGTGTGTATGTGATGTATGGGTGTGTCTTCCATTATGCAGTTGACCTAGTCCAACCCTTCTCTTCCATCACACTCCATAGCTTCACCAAGGAAAGAACAGTGCTGGAGACAGAGGAGGAAAGAGAAATGTTGTTTCTGGGCTGATGGTCTTTCTCATTAAGTAGATCACATATTCCAGCCTATAATGGAACTGCAATTACTATTAATCAGCTTTTTGTTGCTGTGACCAAATACCTAAGAAAAACAATTTAGAAGAAGCTTCAGTATATGGCTGGCTGGTTCTGCTGCTGTGGGCAACAATTTCATGGTGGGAGAGTGTGATGGAGCAGAGGTGCTCCCTTCATAGCTGCCAGGAAGCAGAGAGAAAAAAGGAACCAGGGAGGAAGGGGTCAGGGACTAAAATTAGTCCCCAAGGCCACACTCTATAACGCACTGTCATGGTTTGTGTCTGGATGCTCCCCCAAAGCCTCATGAGATCATGGCGGGGGGAGGCTTTTGGGAGGTGGCTGAACCTACAGTGTGTGATTGGTTCATTGTGTAGTGATGAGATTTAAGTGTGAGAGCCACACCTGCCCTAGGGCAGAGAATCTGAATACAATGTAAGAGATGGAAAAGAGGCTTGCTCCTTCCTCTTGTTTTTTTTTTTTTTTTTTTTTTTTTTTTTTGCTTGTCTCCTGTTGCTAAGATGGGTTGCCCCTCTGCTACACTACCCTGCTTTACAGCCAACTGATTATGGACTAAAAACCTGTATAAACGGTGAGCTAAATAAACCTTTCCTCCTTTATCTTTGGGGGTTGGGTATTTTGTCTCAGCAAGGAGAAAAAAGTAACTAAGACACCCATTGCCTTCAACTAGGCCCTATTTCCTAAGTTTCCTTTACCATCAGAATATGAGCTTATCAATGAATTAATCCCTGATGAAGTTAGCACCCTTGTGGGTCAAACATCTTTCAAAAGCTCCACTTCTGAACACATAGGACTTGTGGAAGACAAAACACTATAACAGATGGCCTCAGACAGAACTTCCCCAGCAACACATCATCACTGCTGACAGAGCACTGCCTGGCTCCTCAGACCTCTGGGATGCTTTGAAGTGATACTGACAGACTGACTACTCATGCTGAAAATGAATCTCCCTGGGCATGTTTGAAATGCCAGGGAGGGAGTTAAGCAGGCGTCTGGCCAAAAGGACAGAACTTACCACAGGGCAATTTCCATCTGTTTACTGCAAAAATGAAAAGAAATAGGTGCTTAAAACAGGCTGACCTCATCAGTGGAGTAATGACATCTTGGAGAAAATGTCATACATTCTGTGCTCAGATTAACAGGTTACAGGAAGTCCCCAACTTACAAACAAGTTCTGTTCCAGGAGAACATTTATAAGTCAGATTCACTTGTAAATCTGACAAAATGAGTCTTACGCACCTTTGACACAAATATACAATGTAAAAAGTAAAAAACAAAAACAAAAAACTCATGTCACCACTATTTTTCCTCTTTCTTCTGGACATTTTGGACTCTGATTGAACACTATACTACTGTACACTATTGCAATGCACAGTAAGCACACCGCAGTTCAACTGTGACAGTGTCCTGCAGACATGTGAGCTACTTCCAAAATTCGTTTGCATCTAGGAACACAAGATCTGTTCGTTATCTGTGAGTTTGCAACTTGAATACTGACAAGTCATGAATTTATTTACAGATCTGGGGTTCCTCACTAAGTTTCTGATAGAATTATTTTCTTGTAGGCAGGAGCACATTGTTTGAATCTGCCATTGCTAATTTTAAAAGGCATATGGCTTTAAACATAGGAAGAATTATTTTCTTGTAGGCAGCAGCACATTGTTTGAATCTGCCATTGCTAATTTTAAAAGGCATATGGCTTTAAACATAGGAATATAACATTTTTAGATGCTCAAGTTATGAAAATATTTTTGTTTCATCACTTTGCAAATTAAATGAGAAGAGATTCATTATTGCACATCTCCCAATATACTAATTGATCTTACTTGTCAGAGTATGCTTCACTTGCAGGTGATAGGATTAAGGTTAAACTTTTTTTATTCTTTTACCAGTTAACATGTGATAAGAGAAGTACCCTCATTAGGTACTAACACATTAGAACATTAAGGATATTTCTTAATGACCAAACCAACATATCAGCTTCAGAGCAGAGAGAATTCTAGACAGGAGCTCATGTTTCTGTGGTGGGGGATTTGTCTTGCATTTCTGATGTTAGAGCTAAAACAATCTGCCAGATGTGAATTGATCACCTGACATGATCAGCCATGTGTGATCATCTTTCTTGTTCTGAATATTAAACTTTAATTAATGCTCCTAAAATCACATTAGAATCACATCAAGGCATGATGTCGACTCATTCTGAAGGTGCAGTTATCCAAATCCTGGAATATGTGATTGTAAACCAAAACTTATATTTTCATTTTTTAATGAATAAATTTAGATTTCTGTGCACATCTTTGTCTTCTTCTGGAAAAATTGATCAAATTAGATTTTGTGCATTGGGCTGGAGCTCAGCAGTAAAGGGCTCACCTAGTACACAGGTTCAATCCTTAGCACAGCAAAAAATAAAACGCTAAATAGGGAAGGGATATATTTTAAAGGATTACCAAAAGTAAATTTGATGTGTTGTTTCAAAACACCAAGATCCTTCTTTGTACCTCAGGTCTATCATTTTGGCATATTAACTACACCTCCAAGACTGATGTCATCCACTCATGTTATCTCTATGCCAACTTTCCTGCCTAGATGATTTTTGAAAATTGACTATAATAGGGTTAGTATGATTCATGGGCTATCACTGATCCTGAATCTCTCTCCCCTCAAAGATATTACCAATAATCAACATTTTTTTCATATACTATATGCTTTCTCAACATTCCTCTAAACTTCCAACCAAGTAACCCCAGGGAGAAATATTAATCTAATACTATTTACTCTTGGGAAAGCCCTACTAGCTACTAATGATGGCTGCTTCCTTTGCCAAGTACTCCAAAAATCACTGTCCTAATAATCCCTTCTAGAATATTTCCTGGAATCAAGTCTCAGACATTTTTGTATATCTATCTCATTTCCAAAAAGTTAAAAAAAAAAAAGTATCTACCTGCGTCTTTCTTGTATCTTTGTTATCCCAATGTTACCCAAGGCAATAGCGTTTGTTTAATAATCTCAGCCACATGTTCCCTCAGTCTTCTTGGACTTTGGTACTGCACTTTACTTGGTTGCAATACAGTCTTTTGTCATGGCTTCATCTCCTCCAGGCCAGCAAGTCTTCCTTCAATCTTTCCTATCCTTTCCAATCAGAAAAGTCATTTCCTGGACAGAAAAAAAAATGCAGGCCAAACAAAAGCCCAGCAGTTGGGTTTCTCTCACATCCCCCTCTTTGGTCTTACTGTTCCAAACATACTTCTGAAGCCCTTTTTGTTACCCTTAGCATTTTTCACAATCCTCTGCTCACTCTATCCTCTGTGTCTTCTGCAGCCCAGAGTTACCTCTGATACGGTCCCTGAGTGTATGACCTGATCTTTGCTGAGTCTAGGTCTGAGGTCAGGAGAGAGCACAGGATGTGGCGCACAGAGAAGGCAGGCCCTGAGTCAAGGCTCATCTAGAAAGCACTACCTACAATCACCAGTGAAGGAGAAAGAAGAGCATGACAATGGAAAGATGCTAAAGTCAGAGGTCAAGAAGAAAAGAACTACTTTTCGAACCAGAAGAATGAAAGAAAGGGCTATTCTGTGGATGTGAAGTTGGATCAATAGCAAAGAAGGAGGAAGGCACAGGTGCTGGGAAGGTTAAGTGGTTCAAGACAGACAACCTTTTCTCTCAAGAGCTCTGAGCTCCTTAACTGGACAAAAGCCTCTCGTCTCTGTCTCAGTCTCCATCACCTGACACAAAGCTGACATATGATGGGTGTTTCATATACAGTGAATCAGTGTTCCCTGGCTCACTGTATCACACTGGGAGTAGGTTCAGGATAGATGTGATCTTTTATGCACATCTTCAACAGAGGAGCTATATTAGCCCCTTCATGCTTTGGAGCTGGACTCAGAATATTGTTTTCAGTTATCCCAATTATGTTTCCCTAATGGAGCCTGAGGCCATAGGATCTGTATTTATCATTTCCTTCTACTTTGGGATTCTCCCTTCTTATGGTCCACACAGCCTGTAGATGAGAACATATTTTCCTCCCTGGCAAGCAGAAATTCTAAGGCCTATTTACTTTTAAAATTCCTGCTTCTCTTTCTTCCAGAGCAAATTATTCCTTCTCTGAGTCAGGTTCAATCTCATCTGAAAACACAAAAACAGAAACTATACTGACTTTTCCCTAACTGTGCTAAACAGCAGCATTTAAGTATTTTGCATATTACACTATGGTGAGTCTTCACAGGAATGCAAAGCTGATACAGAGTGGTACTGGTTGATAAAATGACACAGGCATGTGTTAACCCGTGCTCAGCAGAATTCTAGTGGCAACATTAAGCCAAATCTTAATCCAGCTACAGTCAAACCCAACAGGGGAAGAACAAGAAAAATCAAATCAAAGCCAGTGAGTCTCTTGGCAGGAACAGCAGGTCTGACATCAGGGCACCACCAGGCTTCAGGCAGTCTAAGCTCAAACACAGCACTTTTGATAAAACCAGATGTTCTGTGTGACTGGCATCTATCTGCTCTTTCCCTGCTCCCACCAGCTATTTGCCCACCCCCAATGTTCCCTATCCCCTTCTAAAACAGTATGTTTGTCAAGGTTTCCTCCAGTTAATTTTAAGGCAGAATAAAAGCCCTAAGGTTTTGATATACTATCCTCCAGGTCTCAAAGAGCAAGTGCCTCAGTCAGCCAAATGCAAGGACATCTGCCTTTGAACAGCCTTCTATAGCAAGTTCTGTTCTCAACAGGACTGCCTGTCTAATAAGCTTTGGAAAGGCAAAAACCTTACTGCCTATGCAGTGTCCACGTACCTCCTCGGTCTGCAGTGCCATAAGGGCCACTGGGACCTACTAGAGAAATATAATCATCATACTGATAATACAGGCCCACAGGGAGGATGGCCCTAGGGACATGTCTGCTTATTCAAATAAAAGGTTTTAAATCAATGAATACAAAAATGTGCTTTGTTTTCTGACAATCTCAAAAGATGAGATCTTTCCTACTAAGTTTTATCATCTTCAAAAACTTAAACAAGACCGAAAACTTCCCTTGAATGCCAACCCTACCCAGGTCTTACATCATTTCTCTGCTCCCAAACTCTATTTTTTGCTAATCTTTGAATGCACCAGGCTGAGAATTTTCACAGCTTTCACCCTTCGCTTCACCCAAGTCTCTCCCTTAGTGATGCATCTGCTTTCATTGTTTTAAACTCATTTCTGTGCAGACCCCTAATCAATTCCTCTCTTGATCTTATTTTGAGAGACAGAGTCACACTAACTTGCCCAACCTGAGCTCAAACTTGCAGTCCTGGCCCAGTCTCCAGTGTGCCACCAAAACAGCTCAGATTCCCAACGTTTCACCTTTCAGACCTGATCTCTCTAGAGCTCCAGGCTCACAACACAAATCTGGCTAGGATGGCCACTGAGACACACATGTATCTCAGACTGTGCACATCTTAAACAGAGGTCTGCACTCTCAGAGATCTAGTCGACCCTCCTCCAAGGAAAAGGAATCAACCAAACCAATAAATCTTTGTTTCTTTCCCAATCTTCCCATCTGTAAATGGCCCCAACCGACCCATTTCCAGCTGCTAGAGCCAGGCTTGACTATTCCTCTCCCTCCCTCTACCATGTCCACCCTTGGTACATTTGGTAGACTCTATCCACAAAATGTATCTTGAATCCCTGTCTCCTCTGTCCTCACTGATGAACAGACTCCCACTTGTTCTCTGTGCTTTTAAAACCAACCACTTCTTGGACCCTCCTAACCCTTTTCCCAATCAGTCTCCACAAAGAGACTGGAGTTTCAGTCTCCTAAAACTCCAAACTGATCATGCAATCTCTCAGTGAAAGCCTTTTAAAAGTTTTCATTTGCCTAACAGAGAAAATCCAAACTCATTATCCAAGTCTAAACCAGTGCTGTCCAAAAGAAATACAATGTAAGATAATTTCGAATTTTCTAGTAGCCAACTAAAAATGAGAAGAAAAATTAGGTGAAGTTAATTTTATTATCTTATGGGGCTGGGGATTTAGCTCAGCGGCATAAGCGCCTGCCTTGTAAGCAGGCAGTCGTGAGTTCGATCCCCGGTACCAATAAAAAGGAAAAAGACAAAAAAAATTTTTTTAATATCTTATTTAACCTACTATTTCAAAGACATCATTTCAACACATAGTAACATAAAAATTATTAACAAAATATATTCTCTTTATATACCTTCAAAAGTCTTCTCCTCCAGTCTAAGAAAGTCAGGACCCCCCTCTGATAGTATCTTCCTCACATCTCCTTGCATTGCACTGCTGTATCAATGCATTTGTCCCAGGGCTCCCTAGCCTGGGAGCTCCCTCAGGACATGGGCTATATCTATCATTCTCCACCAGGTACCTAGTACCCAGCACAATGTCTGGCACAAAACCAGCTTAACAAAGGTGCCTACAATAAACAGAAAAGATAGTGACATTCAGTACAAGAATAAACAGTCAGGGGTTGAGTCAGCACACTGAAGACAGGTAGGCTCTGCTTTGTGAATTAATACAATGGCACACTAATATTTTAGGATCCTGTGTGGTTGCAGTACTCATAAATTCTGAGTGTTGACCAAGATGTATTCAAGTAGTACAAACCCAGATGAAGGGATTCCAGCCAGACTCCACCAACATGTGGGAAACTTTCTCCTCGGGAATACACAGGCATTGAACGTGATCTCAAGTTGCACAGGAGGATTAGGAGCCTCCTAGCTTCTGTCTCAGGAGGAAGGAAGGAAACCAATCAGTCTGAGCCCCTTCTCCTCACCAACATCTGTGCTAGGCACCTTCACATGTGCTTGCCCAGTAATACCTTGGTTCATGAACGCTTCTTTTGGAAACAATTCAGTTCATAAATAAAAGTAACCAGTAAAGTTTTGCTTCTATTTACAAACTCCACATTGGGTGATAAGTACAACCATGGAACCGTGGCCGTCCTCCCCAAAATTGTAAAACAAATTAAGTTTGTAAACCAAGGCACCATTGCATTTGTTTTCCTGAGCCACCTTCTGAGGTCATGGAGATTCAGAAACATAAAATAACTTACCCAAGGTCACAAAGCTATGTCTGGTTCAAATCAGCATGAGATCACCAGCAGCTTTCTTTGACAGCCATGACTATATCAACATGCCAACAATGCCCTAATGACCTGCAGGATCAGGCAGCCCAGCAGAGTTGAGTAGCCGAGGCGTAAACTGCTGGAGATCAGGTGGGAGTTAAGAGGAAGCACTCTGCTCATAAGATTCCAACCCGCTCAGGTTCCTAGAAGGTGAACCAGGCTCAGGTATGAAGGTCAGAGTGTTTACATTAGGTGGGACTTTCATATTCAGTGATTAATTTTTCCAGCGCTTCTCAGGGGGGTATTTTTACCCTCATTTTATAGTTTAGAATTTGCCCAGGTCATACATCTAAAATAAGCACCAAAAAAGGGGTCTGAATTAGAACCTATGGTTTACTTGTCTCCTGGGCTTTTCTTCTCCTCTTCACAAAAAGCATTCTACTTTTGGTGCTGTATTTTCAGGTACAATTGGAACTATACATGGTTGAGGATGCATAAAGGCTAGAGTAATTACAAAGGGTCTCTCAGATCTCTGTCACTTACACAAAATAGCATGATTCTTCAAACAAGACCATATGCACTTGTTTGCAAAGAAAGACCTGGACATTTTGCCTCCGATCCTATAGCTAATCCCTTGGGGCCAGACTATGTGGTGACCATCACAAACAAGCAGAGTGGCTATGATGTGAATGTGTTTTGGCCATGTGACTCAAGCCAGTCTGGTCACTCTGTCCAACCCCCTGGGGACAATCTCCTTCCAATCAACAAAAGCAACCAGGACTTCTTCACCACACACATTCTGGTCAGACTGGGCTTCCAAATCTACATGGGTGGTAACTAGTAACTGCATAGAACATGGTAGTAACTAGTACAAGAACATGAGTAGTAACTAGTAACTGCATAGAACTGTTTATGATATTCTTTAACATGTAGGGTGTGTGTGTGAACAACTCAGAAGACTTCAGATCTGCCCTTTCCTAAATAGCATGTGGGAGGCCTGAAAAAGCATGAGTTAAAGCAGGTCTCTCGGGGGAGGGGAGGACATGCTCAGCAGCTCTGCTCAACAAGGACAGCATTGTATAATTTGCTGATCGTTTTTCTCACTGTGGTTTGCAATCAGTTGGTTTTTTTTTTTTTTTTTAAATCTCTTGGTTTTCCTTAGAAGAACAGCTGAGAATGCATGGACCCCAGCTTTTGGTTCAAATCAGCCCTGTCAGTAGAGGATTTAGGGCTACCATCAGGCAGCCGGTAGACCTGCAAGCATTTCTTCCTCTCTACACTCCTCCATTCACACAAGGCTCCGTTCACCCCTGAACCAGCTGTTCCTGGCCTCAGTACACCAGAGGCCACCACAGCCAGGACATGCACCCTTCAAAATTCATAGACTCATCTATAACAGCTGCATTCAAATACTTCCAAATGTCAGTAAAACTTGCAATTTAAAAAGATAAAAGTCCACCTCATGGTCTGCTACTTTCTAAAGACATTCTTGAAATCAGAGCTATTAAAAAGCCATTGACACCCTGCTAACCGTAAACACATCGTCTGCTAAATAAATCTAGTAATGTATCAAACAGATTTTTTAAAACCCTGAGCAATTTTCCCTCTGTACATCAAAAGCTTCCAACTTGCAGACAGCAGACATGACCACATCTAAATAAATTACAGATGTTTGCATGTAGACCTGCATATTGTAGAGTCTTCTGATAAACTGTGAGCGAAAGTCTGGTTTATTTGCATGTCTTGGGCAACATCTTGCTTTGTTAAAGAGAAATCAGTAGTTATAAAATTTAGTGGTTCTGAAAAGAAACAACTGAAACAATTTTTCAGATGAGGGCACTGATACAGGCCAGAGTCAGATCTTTGAATTAGTGTTTTAGAGAACAGTCTGCACAGATCCTGTGCCTTATACTTTAAAGATCTGACACTACAGGTTACTCGCCGCCTGGGAAAGTACACTAGATTTGCATTAGAAATAATTCTGCAGACTTTCTGGCCGCTGTTAGCTACAACATTTGTGACAAGTCACTCAGCTCTCTTCATGCAAACTAATGAAACAGCACACTGTCCCACCACATGCTCCCACAGCACAAGAGGCAGAAGAAATTAGGCCCTTGCAGCTGTTCCCAGGAATGCATGCCTCCACATACCCACAGGCAGGAAAAGGACCTGAATAGCCTCCAAGTGCAGCTCTCTCGGCTGTGCCAGCAACACAGACATCTCGGCAACACAGACATCCCGGCAACATAGACATCCCGACAGGAACCAGTGTCGTTTAGCCCAAGGAAGAGTCCAGATGCAAATACAAGCTCATCCTTGAAAATAAATGCATCAAAAGGACAGGAGCTGAACAACGCTAATGTTAAGAGGAAATCCTGTCTGCAGGCCTCTCAAGAACCCTGGCTCTGCTTTCAGAACAAAGGCTCCTTCTGTGACATCAAGCAGCAGGTTTAAGAGCTTCTGGCTTTGGCCAACTTTCAAAACCACAAGTACATCCAAGGGCAGCCAAGACAACAAGAAAGCCAAGAGATACAGTCTCTGAAAGAGAAGACCAGTTCCCCCTTCCAGAACTGCCTTATGCCTGGCTCTTAGCAACCAAGGCTCTACTCTCCCCAGAGGGGGTGTCTGAGGCCTTGGACTCAGACAGGAGATTGACGGCTTCCATGCAGGAAGAGCTCAGAGGACGCTCATAGCTGGCACCAACATTCTCAGGAGGCTGTCTGAGGGGCACAGTGTTGAAGGAAGCCCCTATAGGACTTTCTGGGTTCTTACGCTAGTGCGGTTATCCACCAAGGTGTGATCTCGGGCATTTCAACAGTCCTGAACCTATTTTCCTAACTGTTTAGATGAGATGATGGGGTGGTGGTGGTGGTGATGACTATGATAATGAAATGTCATGTCTCTTACACAGGGTTATGATGTTCAAGATAACTTATGATCATATCCTGTGGGATATTTTTAAAGTATAAAATGTAAGCAGTGTTAATTCAGGAGGATATGACATACATGGATATGATACTTAGCAGTGAAAATGTTTAGGTCAAAGGGGAGACTTCCTCTGTTTTGCCTTGGGCCTGCCACAGGGTGGATGTTCAATTCATAGTCAGTTATAATAAAGGTGGGGTTTTTTTTAGTGATTAACAAGTTAAACATATTTGTTGGGAAAATAGCAAACTTGCAACATATAACAGTACAGGAGCTCCTGCTAATCTCCCAACAGACACCTGGACCAGATAGTACTGAACCTTATGCATTCTATGTTTTTTTTAATAATTACATATCTATGATAAAGTTTAATTTATAAATCAGACACAGTGAAAGATTATCAACAACAATAATAAAACAGAATCAATATAATAATATCCTATAGATCTTAGAAACCTCAGCATACTTTTTTTCTTTCTTGAGTGGAAAACTTTTACCTTTTCACTTAAAAACACTAAAGTGGCTTCTCTTTGACATATCCAATTGCTTGATATCATTACTCTTTCACTCAGGGGTCCGTGATTAAACAAAATAAAGGTTACTTCAACACAACCACAACCATACCACGAGACAAGAGGGCTGCCAAGTAACTTAACAGGTGGGTAGCATATACAGTGTGGATTGCTGCTAGATAAAGGGAGATAGGGCAGAAGGTAGCCCCATCTCTTTATGTTACTCAGAATAGTACATAATGTAAAACTTAAGAATTCTTATTTTTTCTGGAATGTTCCATTTAATATTTTTGGACAGCAGCTCAGGACAGCTAACTGAAACCTTAGGAAGTGAACTATGAATAAGGGGAAGACTTGTAAGACAGAGATGATTGTCTGAACGGTTCCTTTCTGAATGTAGGTGAGGTACACATGAAAAAGAAGGTCTGGCTGTTCCAAGTGACCCTACTATAATCATAACAGTACCAAATGTGATGAGATGAAGGTTTTCAGGCTTGAAATCTGCTGCCTGAAACTAACCCCTGAATTCACTATTAAAAGTGTCACATGATCTAGAGTTTAGTGGGAAGATGGTGCTTCCCGAGTTTCTTAAGCTGTAAAAACTACTAATAGATGTTCTATTTCTCATATTTTTGCTATGGCGTCTTAGGCAAAACCTCATTTTCCAGAGCCTTGGATCCTTACTCATGCTGTTTTGTTTTGCTTATTTCATAGCTTGTTCCAAAAAGGAGATGAGGTAGTTCATAATCTTACTAGGAAAATTTTTAAAAAATAAGATATAAAGTACTTTGAACTCTTTAAAATCAGGAAGGCTCTGAGAGATTTAAAAAAAAAACATGTAAAGAAAATAAATACATTATTAACAACACTAAGGGGGTAGGGCTTTTATAATCCTTTGACACACAGCCCCCACCCTTCTCACTCAGCATAATTTTTGAAGAATATGCATTTGTTACTTCCTGTGTTCATCTTAAATGGTAAGATATTTTATGTTGAGGGGGAAAAAAAGATGTAAATTTGGACTAGTGTACCTCTGAATCATAAGGAAACTCTAATCCAGAAGTGCTTGTTAAGGCTTCCGTAACCTGGACTTCAAACTCAGAACTTGTACCCACCCTCCGATAAGATCTTTTACAGAGATCTGACCTCTGTCCAAGTCACTTTTCAAGCTTAAAGCTTCAAAGTTAAAAGCTTTGAACTCCTGGTAGGCTTGCAGCTTGACTTGGGGTGTTTATAAAGAACTTCCTTAAGACAGAAGGGTGATTCCATTACCATCACCCCCAGCCACCCTCTCTGCTGAGCTTCCCCGTTATGAGAAGTTGGCACCTAGCCAGAACTCGGAGCTTTGAGGAGTGCACTTACAAACTGTCTGTGTCTGGTACATGGTAGATACTAGCTCAAGGAAGAGTTTAAGTTAATAAATAAAAGGAGGTCTGCAGTGATCCAGGGAACGGTTAGCACTGACTCAACCTCATCAGCCTGGCATTTGCAATCATTTTTGGGAGGCCGAATGCCGTCTTTCCCGCTCACCTTTCACATCTTTGCCCATAAGTACCACTGGTACGGTATTAACAGAACTGTACACAGGAATGTCCTCCACATTCACCTTTTCTATCAGCAGGTCACCTGCTGCCTCTCTGAGCTGAGAAGTTGCCCATCTAGATTCTGTGGAGTAGATCCAATGCCTTTTGACTTTTAAAGGTACCTTGGAGAACCTTATGATCTGACGTCAGTAACATTTAAGAGCTCTTTAATGCTATTTACAGAGAATCTCTGACCTCCATTGCTTTCTTCTTGCACTAAGACAATTGTAAAACTCAAATGAATGTGGGACATTGACTGCCTGGCCCTCTACCAACATTTATACTATTCTATACTATTTTCCTGTCACCTTGCTACACTTCAGCCATAGGCCACACCAGCTTCCCTTTGGGGGCTTTCATTCATTCTTAACTTGTTCCCAACTCTAATTCTTTGCTTTTGATTTCTTTGTGCCAGGAGCCTTGGCTGCCTTCTTTTACTATACAAGTCTGGTTTATATTATTATCTCCTCAGAGCCCTGTTCTCTCTACCAAAAACAAAAACTCCATACCTGATAAATCTCCAATAGATCAATTGATTTCTCCAACAGATTGATCTATTTCTTCTATGGTATTTAGTATAATTGGCTGTTGGTTTATTTACTTATATTTATCATTTAGATCACTCACTGGAATATAAGTTCTGGAAGACATTGCTTCAGATACACCATTGTATCCTATTAGTCTACACATTTCCTCTCCCTTTTGAAAGGGCAACAGCAGAGATTTGCAATAATTTGACTGCTAGAACGTCCTCAACACAGCATCAGCCTTTCATTTTAGATACTAGATGGAATGAATGGGCAGAACTTTCTTGGTGAAACTCTGGGCATATAAAATCCATATATTCTAATTAACCTAGGTACTCAAAATATATATATTGAACCAAAAAAATGAGCCAGGATCAAAGTAACTAACAGGTTGGACAAAAAGAGATAACAAGAAACTGCCATATTCTTTACAGCTGTCACAAACTGTAGAGTTTCAAACTAACTTTAACAGGCAGAAATCAATAATGGACAGGATCTTACAACCAAAGAGAAACAGCATGTGTGAGTGAAAGGCTTATTTATCCAGATTCCCAGCATGGACCAGGAGAAATCAAGCATATTCTGAAGCCGACCTTACAATGAATCCACACAAGATTTTATTTCAGCATACTGACAATGAAATGTAAGAAGATAGAGGTCCTAATTTACAGACATCCTCATCACTGTAAAATTGAGTGTATAAGTTTAGAAATTGTTGCTATAACTTATCTTTAAAGTGTGCTTTCTTTTAAGAGATAATACTGGAAGTTGGATTTTAAAATTCTCTCAAATATTAGATACTAAGGAATGGTTAATTTGGAGGTGTTACAGTTTGCATAATGATTAAGTACTTTTTAAATAGAGTCCTTTGAAAGAGACATACAAAAATATAGACAAATTTATCTCTAAATGAGATCTGCTTCACAATAGTATCAGTGGGAAAGTGAGTGGAAATACAGACAAAACAGGACTGACCACAAGTTGACATTGCTGAAGTGAGGTGGTGGTTTCATGGGAGATAACTGACTATTCTCTCAATATTGTCTAACGTTTGACATTATTCCTGAAGAAAAGAATTTTTTAAAAGTCCTTTAAAACAAAACACTTTCACTCATGAAATTAAGAGGACTCACCTGAAGGTGAAGGTTTCACCTTTACAGTCTTGCAGTGAAAGGTTTTCCTGGATGACATTCTGGGTCAGAGGTGAGCTCTGCCATGGGGATTTGGAGTGGGGGAGGGTGCCCAGATGACTGACGTTATCACAGGACCTTATGGGAGGAGGGGCCTTTTTCTTCCGTGGAAGGGTGCCGTGTATGGACACGTCTTGATAGGCATCTGTGCGATGCTCAGCGAGAGGGGACTTGCTGCTCAGAAGGTCCATGGATGAGGCCAGAGGGAACTGGTGATTCACCGACATGTTTCTGGGAAAACTTGCGAACTTTCCTGCAGCCATGATTCTCAATCCTAAGGGGGAAAGGAGAGTGAAAGATATAGATGAGATACAAGAACTGACTTCCTACCTACAAAAGGAAGTGGCAATATGCCACATAACAAAAGAAAAAATTCACAAAGCATCAAACTTAGGCAAATGACAATAGTGTCATTAATGGAGTCTAATTAAAAATGGGACATTTAGTCATTTTCCCTTCTTCCCAGCTGCTAGAATGTCTTCAGTGCCAGACCCCGGTGGGCTGCCCAGTTGATGAGGCCGAATTTTTCACGACCCTTCTTTAGGTCTTCCAGAGAGATCTGCATGGACTTAGCAACAAGACCAAAAGGGCAAACATGTCCCAGAGTTGTTGGAGGTATATGAGCATTTTACTATTTCAGACAACTGAAGGAGACAGAAAAGGACTAATCCTCCAAAAAGTTGTTAGTAAGGAAAGTCATCATCTCAGCAATATCAGAGAAGATGTTATACATCGTTAGATAACTGGTGCACATATTTCCACCACACTGAAAATGATAAGAACAGGCGGAGATTACTGGAATTCTTCAGCTGCTAGAATGTCTTCAGTGCCAGACCCCAGCTGGGCTGCCCAGATGATGAGGCCGAATTTTTCAGGCAAAGACCTGATGCTTATAAATAAATCAACGTACTGTAATTAATGAAGACAGCCCAAAGTTAGGGGTCAGGAGATGGGCCATTCTTCCATACATCAGTGGGCTCAGCTGCAGAGCAGAGCCACTGGAATAGCGACTCCACATGCATTGTTCCCTAGACGGATCAGGAACCTGTCTGCCACCAGCAGAGTTACACAATACCCACTGGGTTCCTGTAAAATGAGAATAAAAAAGAAAGGGGAAGCAGAGAGGCAGAGGGCAATGGTGTAGAAAGAGCATGAAAAGGGAGGAAAATGGCCCATGAGGTCTGAGGATGGTTCTAAAAGCCAGTATGATCACTGGTACAAACTTGCACCTTGAGCACAGTCAGCATCCCTGATCCCCCTAAACAAATTATGATTTTGAGCTAAGCCTAAAGCCAGCACATGGAGAAAAAATAGAAGCCTCAATAAAAATAAGGGCTACTATCTGGAGACATAAGGCTCCAGCAGTCACTCTACACTAGTCACAATACTAGAGTGGCCTGCACAAGACAGCAGGACAGCTCGGCCCTGTGCTCCCATCCCCTAGAGCTGCCCTCCCCCAAGACCAGCAACAACAGCTCTTCGCTGCACTGCCCCGTAGCCCTGTAGCCCCTGCTCCTCTCTGACCATCATTCCTGCTGCAGGGAAGAGCTTTGGTTAGGAGTACCACTTTCTGGCCCTAGTGCAGTCAGTTTAATCAAAACTGGAACTTGAGAAACAGCTTTAAGACCACCTCCACAAGCTGACAGAAGTGGTGCTAAGATAAACACAGCTGAGAGTGTAAAACAAACACATTATATCACAGACACACATACACACAAATTGGGTATGATGGCACACAGGTAATCCCAGTACTCTGAGAGATTTTAGAAGAGGATTTAAAGTTCAAGCCATGCTTGGGCAACTTGGCAAATTAGTGAGATCCTGTCTCAGAATAAAAAAAGTAAAAAGGGTTGGAGATATAGCCCAGTGAAAAGGCCCTGGAAGTTCAATCCTCAGTACCAAAAAAGTCAATCAAAAAAAAAAAAAAAACTACTTTGGCATGCAATAAAGAAATACTGGGTGGGTGAAGGGCCTTTTACTTAAGAAATGTAATTCTACCCCTTCCCTCTGTTCTTTGCCAAACCTGGTCATTCTGACACTTGCCTGCTCCATGTCCACTTGGGACCACCATAGGAGAGGCTGACTCACAGTGGGTGCAGAACAATAGGGTTATGAGTTCCATGAGGGCCCTTCCTGGTTCTGCCCAGTACCTGGCACACTGTCAGCACTTGCTCAGTGTTAATCATTGTTATTTAAAAAAAGAAACCAAATTTCCTACCCTTCCAGCAGACCACCAGTGATGTAAGCCAATTAGGATTCCCCAACCTATCTGCACACACCCCATTCCCTGAGCTGGAAAGTCTCTCCTTTTTAAGCTATCAACACCTTCCTAGTTAACAGATAGGCCTGTATCATTTCAAAGAATCTTGCAGTGGGGTGGGATGGTTAGCAGTAGCACTCTACAAAAACTCTCATTTGCAAAGGTCATATTGTTGACCAAGTCTATTTCCAAGATGACATGAAGGGCAATCTTTGGCAGCCTTTTTCTTCTCTGTACCTGCAAGATCAATCTAGATTTCAAGATTCAGTGAAAATGCACTAAAATGCCTTTCTGGAAGCTATTCACTCTTTAATTTATGCTTTATAACAAAGGAAGTTAATACCTCCCTTTCCTATCTTTTCCTCAACAAACGTCTGAGTGCCTGTTCCAAATAAGACACTTAAAAGAAACAAAGATACCTAAGTACAAGCTCCAGCCCAACTATGGACTTCAATAAGACAAGAGTAGAACTTGAACCCATGAAAAGTGACCCTTGTACTGCAAAGACTAGCTTTTAATTCTGGCAAAAGAACCCCAGAAGAATCTCAGAATGGGCAACCACAGACATGAAGCATTTTAAAAGGTGGAAATTTGCAGGGGAAGGCCTCCCAAGAGAATGCTACTATAGCAGATGCAAAAAAAGCAGGGAAGCATCCTCCCAAGGCTTAGCACAATGCAAGCCACATAGCATGTCGCTTAAGTGGAAAAGCTGAGCTGCACAGCTCAAGACCAGATCATGAAGTCTTGAAGGTTCTGCCTAAGTGTCTGGATTTGACTGTAAATGCTAGGGAAGACCTAGAAGGGATGGACAGAATGCAGTCAGTACCCAGGTAGGCAACTAGTGTTTCTGTTTCCTTGGGGAAAAAGGGGGTTATGGGGAAGATCACACTGGCTAATGCCAACAACTCATGTAGGAATGATGAAGACTCTACATGGGCAGTGGTCAGGGGAAGGGCAACGAAGTCAACAGTGAAGACACATTGGGAGCTCCATGCCTCTAGATGGAAAGGAGGAGGCCACAGCCACGGTAGGACAGCTTGATGCTGGAACATGTCCAGCAGTTTCAGAAAAGGACCCCTGCAGGAGGATAAGAAGCTATTGTGAGGTACCAGGGGACAGGTCTATGAGGGTATGCAAGGGCAGATGTAGATTTTTAATAGTCACCAACATATAGGGAATATTTAAATAAGACAGTAGATTCCTGAGATTTTACTATCAGATGTGAACATGTAATGGTACCTTTTAATCTGTGTCAGGAACTGTGCAATGTCCATAAATTATATCCCTCCTCTCTTACTGTGGCTCTTTCAAGAGTTCCAGGACCAAAGCAAGAAAAGAGTTCTAAAAGCATATAATGGCAATTTTTAACCTGGCTATACTTAAGAAGTGTGGGAAGTTTTAAAAGGTTGGAGCCAAACCCACAACCAAGAGCAATGAAATTAGAATCTCTTGAGGGTAGAATACTGGCATCAGTGTTATTAAAACTTCCCAGTATTGGCCAATGTAGAGTCACAATCGAGAACCACAGGTCAGTGAATCTCTCTAGTACAGAACGATTCATACTCCGAATTGTTTACCTGCATAACAAAGTCAAATGACAGTGAAGCAGGATCATTCAATTCACACGAACATTCATTTGATGTTTATAGAGGGTCTTGTGTCGCTGGCACTGAGCAGTGTCAGGGATAGTGATGAACAAGACAAAAGGGGTCCCTATCCTTAACAGGATAATACCCATGGAGGCAGCAAACATTAAGTAAAGAATAAATAATACTGGTAATTTTAGTTCATTTTTCCAGATCAGGGAAATAAATGTTCATTCATTTGAAATGCATCCTCTGAGGGTTTCCAGTGTACCAGGGCTGAGGACATAATAAATTAGATAAGACCTGGCTTTCCTAGCACCAACATTTGTGTTGAGGGAGTCTGACCAACACAAACAATAAAATAAGGAAAGTAATATCCAAGGCGCAAGCACTCCAAAAAATATAAAACAGAGTAGAACGATAGAAGATATTTGTTGAGGTAAATTAGGAAGGCCTGGAAAGGCCTTTCTGAGTAAGTAACAATAGATGAGCCCTGAATGAAAGAAAAAGAACCAGTCACAGAAAGGAGTTCCAAGCAGAGGCCTTGGAGAAGGAGAAACTGGTTGGGAAGCAAGGCAGAGTCTGCCGGCTCTGGCTCCTGCACTCTCTCTACCTGGAGATGTTTCTGTTTTGATGTCCCTAGTCACTGTATATTCCTTATGTACTATTTAATCTTAAAAATTCAAAATGGCCTGATTCAAATCCTAGGACCTGGAGCCAGTTATTTACCACTTCAAACTCTACCTTGCCTCTGCCTTACTAGCTGTATGAATGGCCTGGGACAGTTTCTCATTTGTAAACTGAGTTAACAATATCAATTTCATGAAACTGCTGTGAAAATTCAAAGTGATACTCTTGACATACACCAAGCATTCAATAAACAATAAACCTCCCCTAAGAAGGACAGGGCTCCGTTGGTGTTGGTATTCACTGTATTCTCATGATGGCAGAAGTTCACAGTGAAGTCACTGATGCTTGGAAGGATGAAGAAGAAAATGTTTAACACTAGAACAGTCATAAAAACACCAAGGCAAATAGATATAGATATACAAACAGGTGTGGGGACAGACACACAAACACACATTCTCACGCGTGCGTGTGTGTGTACACACACACACACACTAGGTGAGCCATGAACAGGCTTTGAAAGAAACATCTGGGTGAAAATTTGACTACTTGCCTTGACCTCTCTACTGGGCAGGTAAACAGACACAGTGTCTAAGTATACATAGGTCAAAGACTTTACAACTTGACATGAAACTGTAAGAGTTGGGAGAACTTTAAGAACAAGAGAGCGTCTGACAAACTTTAACTGTAGCACTGCCTTCCCAAGCCTGGTCAGCGGCTGTGCATTGACAAGCTTATGAACAGAAAGCCCAGCTCACTTGCTTTACAAAGATGCTTCAAAGAAACTGATGATCTTGCAAGTTGAGTCAGAGATAAGTGACTTGCTTGTTTGAATTTTTCTCCTACGTTTGAAATGGGATTTTTTCAAATTAAACTCATAGATGGTTATCTGATGGGATCCTTAAGGTCGATCATGTTTTAAACTCTGCAAATATCATTGCCTCAGATCCAACTATTTTATCATGACACAGAAATTACAATTGGATCTGTAGTTTTTAAAAAAATCTCCATAGAATCAGACAGGGAAAGGAGATAGCATACCCCCCACAAGTAAAATTGACTTATCCACTTAAATAAAGCTTTACTTGGGTTTAAGAACTAAAAGTAGCCCTTTTATTTTTGAAGTACAAGCTTATTAAGTGTAGCCAAATGATTAATGTATGAATAATTCTTCCATGGATTGTCTTTCAAGCAACATAGCACAGGATTTATCTGATAAGGTTCTTAAGATTAGCATACATTTGACAAGAAGTTCTTTCAGTAAGAATAGAGATGGAGCTCCTTGGTTAGTCACCCTGTAAATATCAGGCTTCTAAGCAGCAGTTGAGAGAAAGTTGGTATTGGGCAG
Organism: Cavia porcellus; assembly: GCF_034190915.1. Classification (NCBI taxonomy): domain Eukaryota; kingdom Metazoa; phylum Chordata; class Mammalia; order Rodentia; family Caviidae; genus Cavia; species Cavia porcellus. Next base: position 115,320,919 of record NW_026947484.1, read on the forward strand.
TGGGGAAGCCCCTGGCATTGCAAAGTGTTTACCTTATATTGCTACACTGCTTTCACCCCCTCTTCCCAAAACTGCTTTGCCTGCAGGCTTCCCAGTAATTAACTCCGCTGCCCCTCCCCACTTGGCCTTGCTCTTCCAAGTCCTGCCCCCTGCACCAAGGCCTCCCCTTTCCTCCAGGATCCGGTCTCATTCCCTGGCAACACATAGGGAGATAACCGGCCCTCAAACTGACCTTCCCTAAGCCAGTGTGCTTTCCATGGAGAGGTCTAAGTAGCCTTGAGAGATCAGAGTCAAGGTTGAAACGAATCTCTGAACGCATGGCTTTATTCCATCTCAGCTAATGGTTTTAAGCAGAAGCAGTCACGAGGTTGAGCAAATGTTCCCCCACCATTGCACCTTGCTTTATATGTGCTAACACTAAAACCAGAGTCCACCACCAGCCCCCAAACCCCACCACGACCCACCGCACCACCAAGGGTGTAGCCTCGCTCCAGGCTTCCAAGCCCTCTTGATCGCCTCCCAACGAGCATCTACACCTGACCAAACTATTCTTAAGGGGCGGCAGCCTAGGTGGGTAAAGATGAACTGCAATCCTCCTCCCTTTCTACCCCACAGTCCCACCGTCCCTCCTTCCCTAAGCACATACCCCCTCCCCCGACGCACAGGGAGCGACACAACCAACTATTCATTCTTTCAACAAAGGAGCGAGCGAGAGGGAGGGGATGTTGTCGACAGTTACAGAGCCAGCGCCTTCGCTTTCTTTGCAAACTTGCCAAGAGATTAGTGGAGAAACTGCCTCCCCCGAGCCTTCTGCTTCCAGGGAGCCCCCCGGGCCCTCGCGTCTCCCCCACCCCGGCGGGCCACCGGGACAAGGGACCGAGGAACCAGAGAGGAAGATGCGGCTCCTGGCGAAGGGGCCGAGATGCGCGCGGAAAATCGCTGAGCGTCCCGGGAGCCCCGCGCGTTCAGTGGCCGGGAGAGCAGAGAAACCAGGTCCGCGTTTCAGTCACCCCTACCCTTAGGGCCGCTGGGGACAGCGACGAGCGCCGGCTCCACTCTTCCCCAGAGCCTAACTTTCTGCAACAAACTTCCCAGCGCGCTCTCGCTGGGGCCCGAGAGGCCCAGGCGTGCGGAGAGCGGCGGCCACCCGGGCGCACGGCGCGCACTCACCTCCGCGCGGCTCTCGGCTCCCAGGCGCAGCGCCGCCCGCCCCGCACTGCACGCCCGGCAGCGGCTCGCGGAGCCCGGGCTGCTCATGGCCCGCGGGGCGCGCGGCTCGCGGGTGCGCACGGAGAAGGCTGAGCCGAGACCCGCCGCGGCGGCAGCAGGCGCAGCTCTGAGCCCGCGGCGCGCACTCCGGCCCCCAACTGGTGATTTGCCGCTCCGCGGCCCCACCCCGGCGAGCCGATTCGCGCGGCCTGGCGGAACCCCCCGCGACATTTACATTCGGTGACCTCTCCTGGCCCTTTTCTGCCCGGATTTTAGAATGCTACTCTCCAGTCTGCGGGGTAGCCAGCCCACGAGTGTAGATTGGCCACCTCCTTATCAACCCTCTCAAGAAAACAACTTGGCTTTATCTATTTTTACCTCTTTCCAGCGTTAATTACCCAACGGATCTGCCTAGCTGTCTACAAACACCTGGCTGGTTTTTAATTTAAAAGGCTTTGATGAGACAAAGACCTAGGTAACCACAAGGAACAAGGTACTGGAACAGATAAATCAGTCACACTCATGGAGCTACTGAAAGCCAAGCGCAGGTGAAGGTACCATTTCAATACTAGATTTTTAGTGGGGTGGAAAATCAGAGCCCACTGTAGAATTTACAACTGTTAGACATCAAGACCTATTATAAGGCCACAGAAATAGTACAAGGATAGACAAAATGGCCAAAGAGACTGGAGTCAGAAACAGATTTATACTACATGTGCACTTGATTAATATCAAAGGTATTGCTTGATGGACACAGTGTGTCCCTCCAGTAAATGATACTGGATCCAGCAAATATTCACACAGGAAGAAAAAAGAATCTTGATGCCTGCTTCGCACCATACTTGACCCCAAATCAATTCTCAATGGATTTTATATCTAAATGTAGAAGGTAAAACAATAACACTGTCAATGATATCTTTTCAATCTTATGGAGTAGTAACTATAAAGGGGAAAAAAACTGGTTATTAGACAATATTGAAATTATCCCTTCTTACCACTTTCTGAAGCAGTTCTGGAAGTCCTCTTTTGTGAGTAACTTTATGAGGTGTCATCAAAAATACAGTGAATGCTGCTTTTGGGTGGCATCCAAGGGAAAGGCCGGCTCATAAAACATCATGGTGTGTCACCAGATCTGGCACTGGGTCTTCCCCCAAGTCAAAATGATCATTAAAGGTAAATATTTGTAATCAATTCAGAACATCAAGACAGCCATGAAAACCCACTAAAATTTCCAGTCCCCTGGAAAGAGGACTTCCAGAACTGCTTGAGAAAGTCAAAGGAATGGTGGGATAAAGGTGGGTATGTTCACAAGATAGAGTGTCTTGAAGGGGAGTTGAGGCATTCTGTCTTTTAATGTAACATATTTTTAAAAATTTAAATATCCACTATATGTTTTGATCACACCTCAGATATTTTCTCCTTTGTTCAAACCTGGAAAAGATCTTCACCAACTCTTATCCAGACTACCTTGATATTAAAAATTCCATTGTTGGGGTTGGGGATTTAGCTCAGCAGCATAAGCACCTGCCTTGCAAGCACACAGTCGTGAGTTTGATAAAAATAAATAAATGAATTAGTTATTAATTTAAAAAATTCCATTGTTGCCTTAGGCTTTTAGACCAAACTTGACACTTAAATGTTTCAAAACAGCAATTCTTGCTTTAAAGGCTTCATTCTCTATCATTTCTGGTACACACCAAACCTAAATACCATACCAATCAATGATACCAAGTAACCCAAGTGTGAAGACAGCAGTAGTCAGTTTCTTTCAGTGGTGGCAAATGTGTGGTGGGTGCCACAGTGGGCCATTTGTATCATCGATGACTCTAAAAGGTTTACCATCACTGGTTATTTCATTAGACCAAGATCCTGAAAAGCCAACAATTTGTCATTGTATTCCCAACTTTGTATAGTATCTACAAAATAAGCATTTGGTGAATAAAATCTTAAGTTAACTTTGTCTTCCTATGTGTCTTGTTGCTGATTAGCCTCTAAACATCTGAACCATTTTCTTTCAGTTTCCTGTATCACTATAGAAATCCTTAGTAAATAATTACTCAGTAAAAAAAATACATTCACTTGTTTTTTCTGCTACTCTGAAGTGTGTCACTGAGAACAGTAATATGGCTTACTTTGCTTTTGTTTTTCAGTTTTCAAAGTTCTTGAGCACCTACTACATACCAAATTCCTTCCTTTATGTGGTCCTGGAGACTGAACCCAGGGCTTCACACCGACATCCCTAGCTGGGTTTCACTGAGTTCCTAAATTGCCCAGGTTGGGCTCAAACTTTCCATCCTTCTGCCTCAGGCTTTTAGAGTACTGGGATTATAGGCATGTACCACCGCACCTAGTGTGCTTTGGATCTGGAATTTACTCATCAAAACCTCAGGCACTCAAAGGCAGGCTTTGTGGAAGGTGATTGTGCTGAACTCATCAGTAGATTAATCCACAGATGCGTTCAGAGTTAAATATGCTGATAGGAGGTGGGGTCAGAAGAGGTGAGTCACTGGAGGTGTGATCTGGAAGGGTGCATCTCCCTCCCCTGCTGGTCCCTTTGCTCACTGCTTCCTGGCTTCCATGACAATACCAGCTTTTCCTCCACCATGCCCCTCTGTCATATCATTTCTTCATTTAATAACTTCAATATAATATTGATTAGGTTATATGTACATGGCTCACAAATTAACCACCCACACTCGCAACACTGTCCCTTGGATCCAGGGCTCTTCAGAGATACAAAAATCTGCAGATGCTCAAGTCTCTTATAACTCATGCATATCTTGATTACTTATAACACTTAATGTAAATGCCACGTCTATACTTTAAACTATACTGTTTAGGAAATAAGGACAAGAAGAAAGTCTGTACTGTATAGTATAGACACACATTCTTTAAAGAATATTTTTGATCTGTAGTTGTTTGTATTCACTGATGTAAATGTGAAGATTCTGAGGGCAAATGTGTAGGTGTAAAAGTTCCCCTCTTACTTCTCCTTCCATCAAACCATTACAGTAAGCACTAGTATAAAAATTGTATGTGCCTACCAATGTTTCTTCAGGTATGTGTTATATGAATATCTGTTCTCCTCTTCTATCCTACATAGAAAATAAAACACTATACTCACCAATCTACATTTTTCTTTTTTTATCATTTGGCAGCATATCTAGGAGATTTTTGCGTTACCACAGAGAGGCCCACTTCATTCTCTTTTTCATGGTATTTCTTTGAAGGGACATAACATAATTTACTGGACATTGAGTTTGTTTCCAAGTCTTACCTATTACAAACAATGCTACAATGAATAAGTATGCAGGAATACACATAAGATAAATTTCCAGAGGTAAAATTGCTTAATCAAGAGTATATGTTTGTAATTTTGATAAGTAATGCCAGTTGTCTTCCATGGGAATTGTATAAATTTATACATCACAGAAGTGTAAGCAAACTCCTAGTTCCCCACAGCCTGACCAGAAGATATTATTTGAATTTTTGTCAACTTGGAAAATAAATATAAATTTTAGTGCATTTTAATTTGCAGTTATTTTATGAAGCTATCTTTCCTTTTAAATAGCCTTTTCTTTCTTTCTTTTTGAACTTGTATTTCCATTTTTCTAACCTTTTGTAGGCATTTTCTATCAATTTTCTAGGGTCTTGTTCCATAGTAATAAGCTTAGCTTTTTATGGTATAGGCTGCAAATATTTTTTCAATGATAACATTAAAGAAAAAGAAGTGGTGTAAATAAAGCATCGTTATTTTAGAAAGCTCACCCTGTCTGCAAGTAGAGTGAGTTAGGGAAAGGTAGTCACGGTTACTAAGGCTATATAGTATTAGCTTTATTGTCACACGGCAATGGCTTTCACTAGGCTGGTGGCAGTGGGATTGAAAGCAAAGAACCAAAATTATTATCAAAAATTTGGATGATTATAATAACAATAGCTATAGTTTGTTTCAGAGTAATTATGCACCAAATACTATGCTAAATGCTTACCAAACTTTGAGCCACAAATTGCCATACTTTATAAATGAAAAAAGTGAGTTTTACTAATTAAATAATTTGCTTAAACTCCCATGAGAGGTAAATGGCAGAATCAAAGATAACCCCAGGGCTGTTGACCCCAGCTGCCTAGCAGGCTAAAAAGGAATGATCAAAGGTCTTCAGTCTAAGAGCCTGAGTAATGCCTGGCTGGGTGACAGATGTAGAAGCCAGAGAACAGCTGCCTCTGGCCGGAGAGTGACACTCCCAGTTTTAAGAACACTGGGAAATTTTTTCCAAGTTTGTTCTTATATATGATCACTTTTCTCACAATCTTCCATTGAGTCAAGGGATAGTATCTCCATTCTACTAAAGTGAAGACACAGATTCAATAAACAATCCCAGTTAAGATCTCCTCTAAGAAGCCTTTCCTGACACCCAGTTGAGGTCAGGTTCCATGGTTATATGCACCTACACCACCCTTTCCTTCCTGGAGTTTGTCACTGTTGGCAATTACATATTTATCTCTGTTAATTGCTATTTGATAGCTGTTGCACTATAGACACTAAGATCTTCATTTTGTTCTTAGCAAGGGCCTGGCACAAAATTAGGACTCCATACTTACTAATTAAATGAAAGAACTCCAGTCCTCTAGACCCATTAGCCTTTTATCTTTATACTATATCATAAAGCTCCCGAGAGACTAAATAAATATAATGTCATGGATGTTGGCTATACTATAAATAATTTTAGGATTCAAATTTCTTCAAATCTACTGCCAACTTTCATTTAATTTTTTTTCACATTGGATAAGTAGCATGCTAGCATGGTAACCAGGTCTGAGGGAAGCATACCTCACACAGTGGTGTGAACACTCAGTCTTCACACTGATGAGCCAGAAAAGGGCTGATTCTTCAATTTCTGAATGGCAAAACCCTAGGCTGCATTGACCAAAGAGACATACAAAAGGACGACAAAAAATGGCCTCAGGGTTGTACAAGAGGCTTTGTTAAGAACACCCAACCTGGAGTTGATCCTTTTATTCTTCAAAAGAATTTGTTGAGGCACATCTTATAACATTATGAGTAGACAGTCAGCTGGGGAAGGCACTGGGCAAAATACACCTTAAGGAAGAAATCATCTCTAAAGTTCTAGCTTTGCCAAGTCCTACTACGAACAAGTAAGACACAATAGATACTTAAGCTACCTGTGCTGAAGGCTAAACAGAAACATGAACCTGAACAAATGCAGCGAGACTTGAGAATTCCCTGGAGTTAACATACAATAAAACAGTGATACCAAGTGCTGGTGGCATTGATATAAATCATAGCATCAAATTTGGCAGTACTTTCAGAAGTTCTTTACTTTCTAGGTTCCTGGCCCCTGAAGGCTAGCCATGGGTTTGGTGCCTAGAACCCTCAATCTCCTAGGCAGGGAGGTCAACTGTACTTTCTTTTAAAAGGCCTGCATGATAGCTATCTACTTACTGACTGTCGTATTGTCATATTGAATTCATTGTATGTGGGCTATGGCTTAATGATCCTCAATAAATACTTACTGAATGGTGACACAGCCAGAGAGCTACCTTATAATTCAAACTCATTCTCTGTACAAGGTCCACATCAATCTGACTATCCCTGTTGGAAGTGGCCATTTGAGGATCTACCCTTACCACAAACTCTGCATCCTGTTCCTCAATTACTTTCTCCATCTTAGTACCAGCTTTTGATTAATTGCTTCTTAATTAATCAAATAACTGGAAGGAAAATACATCAAAATGTCTCTGGAGAATTATGGAATTCTAGGTGACGTTAACTTTCTTATTTATACAGCTCTCTTTTTAAAATTTTTCCTTACAGGAAGCACAAATTACCTTTTTATGCAAAAGTTAAAATGTTAATTAATAAGACAAATTTTGAGCATATGCCAGAGGAGAAGCATTGCTAACCCCGGGAGCTACGAAGGTAAAAATAGCACAGGGCCTTCCCATCTAGAAAACAGTGATCCGAAATGAGTAAGTGGCCTCTAAAGCAGAGGTCCTTATGCTATAGGGACACAGAGAAGGGATTGACACCCTGGGGAACAGACTGGTAATGCTGAAGAAAAAAAGGGAGAGGGAGAAGAGCTGATAAAAACAAAAGCAAAACCAAATCACACACACAGAGTAAACTACTATGGAAATGCAGAGAGGAAAGAAATGTATGTAAACCAAGTGGCAATGGCCACCTGACTGCCTCTTGAGCTGTGGCAGGAAAGGGCTCAGTTTAAGGGCCACAGCCTGCCCCAGTGAGGGGAGGAGGTGGGTGATGGGAGATGAGCTGCTCTGTTTTAGTGCAAAAGGAAGGGGAAGCACAGTCTTTCAGCTCCACTTACCGCAATCTTTGAGCCCAAAGTTGCCCTTCCAGGTGTTCACACAGTTGTACATACTGAGGTATATATTTTAAAATATTTCAGGCAGCATCATTTGCACTTTATCTGCAGGTGGATGATTAAATTACAACCCATCCTGCTGTGGCACACACTGTGCCACTGATAAAGAGTGAGTGAGTTCCAGAAGCCAGTTGCAGCGCACCTGTCTGTAACCCAGCACTCGGGGAGGTTGAGGGAGTAGGAGCACAAGTTTGAGTCCAGCCTCTGCAACACAACAATTTAGCAAACTCTGTATGCTCAAAATATAAAAAATAGGGTTCAGTCCACAACACCACATAAGAAAGAAAAGAAAAGTGATCCTAATTGATCTAGAAAGAAGACTGTGAAATATTAAATGGAGGAAAATGATTTAAAAAATAGAGGGGTCAATCCACAACATGACAAAGAAAAAAAAAAAAAGAACAAGGTGATGTGATTCTAACTGATCACCTAAGATGGCTGTGAAATAGTAAATGGCCAAAAAAAAAAGTAACCTTTTCAAGCAAAGCGCAGTGGCTCACTGTTATAATCCCACATCCTTGGGAGGCTGAGGCAAGAGGATGGGTCCGGCCCAGGAATGCAGGCTAACATGGGCAACATAGCAAAACCTTGCTTCATTAAGAAAAAAAAAAACCTTGTCATTTTGATGTAAAAATAACACAAGCCTCTATTCTTCCATTAGATTGAGAAGTGAAACTGATGGGTGAGCAAAAGGGGGTTTTCCTACTTCCTTCACGTCATTCTAACTGCTCGAATTTTTCCAGTGGACATGAATTGCTTTCTGCATTTTTTATTAGCACATGTTAATATTACATAATGGTGGGGCTTGCTTGGGGACACTGATATTCATATTTAAACACATCTTAATTTCAATCCACCTTCTCTCTTTTCTCCCCCACCAATTGCTTCTATACTTAAAAATATTTTACGTAATGCTTCCTATGTATGCTTCCTCAGATACAGTTCTAGAGCCTCGTGTGTGTTAACTCATGTGATTCTGCCAATATCCTGTGCAGCAGCACTATTTTTATCCCTCCTCCAGATGAGGACAAAGTACCTGCCCAGGTTGAGCTTTGAACCGAGATCATCCAGCCCAGACTTTGTGCTTTCTATCATGAGGCTACACTGCATCAGAAAAGGTTAAATCAACAAATAGCACTGCTTTGAGAACTGGAAACATCTACATTTGAATCCTGGTTTTTGCTAACTAGGTAATTCTTGCATGTATCTTACTTCTAGGTCAGTTTTTGCACCTGCAAAATGAGGTGAATCATCACATATTTCCTGGTACTGATATGAGAACTATACAAAAATAAATTAAATGCCAGGGAGTTAGTGAGCACTTGATAAATATTGCTTATTTCTTCTTTTGAAATGAAATTACTAGTCCTTTAACATGTATTAATTTTATTGGAGTTTTTTTTTTGTTTGTTTGGTTGGTTGGTTTGGCTTTTGGAGACAGAGTCTCACTATGTAGCCCAGGCTGGACTTGGACTCACAATTCTCCTGCCTCAGCCTCCCAAATGTGCCACCATGTGTGTGGCTGTGTCCGTGACTGGCAGTCTAACAGGATCTGGCGCTTCAAGGATAAATAGAAATAAGGAGTTGGGGAAAGGGAGAATATGATTAAGACATTAGAAAATGCTGAGTTAACACTTTCCTGTTTCACAGTTTTGTCTAAAGCCAGTCCAGACAATAGTGAGTAACAGTTACATGAGTTTTATTATCATTCTGGGGTAAAATGTTGCCACACATATTCATAGAAGGAGGATGTAGAGGAGCGGGCATTGCCCAAGGTCACTGGGCCAGCTACATAACAGAGCCAGGACTGAACTTTAGATGTTCTAGCTCCATATCCCACCCCCTTTCCATGGCACCCACTGCCTGGGCGGGCATGGGGATATCCTGCTTGGGAGGCAGTGACTTTGGTCTCCCAGCGGGAAAGCATTACAGAGATGACAGGCTGCCAGGTGTGATGGCACACACCTGTAATTCCAGCACTTCTTCACTTCACATGCTGCTGTTGCTGAGAGGGAAAAAGATTCCCTGTGCTTCTGAGCTAAAGCAAGTTCCTGGCAAGCGTGTTCCCTCTCGCGGTCCACTCCGCCAGGGGTGGATTATGCCCCTTTTTCTTGGCTGTTTGCGGTGCTCATCTTTCCAGCAGTCTCATTCTATAAAACGGAACACATCATCCTGGTGATGAGGGCCGAGGGGCTCAGCTGGTGGCATGCAGGCAGGGGCAGAGAGAGCCCTGGCCCCAGCTCCTTGCTCAGCAGCATTCTGCCTGTGAGGATCTTTTCTCACTGCCCACTGCAGAGCACACAGAGCTGAGTATGGTGGTGCAAGCCTGTATCAGCATTCTGAGAGGCTGAGGCAGGAGATCACAAGTTTGAGCCCATCCTTGGCAACTTAGCAATTTTGTGAGATCTTGTCTCAAAAAATATTTTAAAAGGGGGCACAGGATATAGGTCAGTGTAAAGGGCGTGAGTTCAAATCCCAGTACTGCCAAACAAACAAGCAAGCATAGGGATCAGGTGTGCAAAGCTCTCATTAACCAGCTATGTTTCAGGCCTAGTCTAGCCCCATGGTAGGAGCTATTACCCCAGTCTCGCAGCGAGGAGATGACAACTGGAAATGGGTAGCAAAGACCCAGAGCTCTCAGCCCTTTTTCCAGTCAGGCCTTAACATTGTACAGCTTACTCTGTGTGAGTGCTGGGAATGTGCAAGTCTGGGGCACAAGTTATCATCCTACGTCATCCTCATTCAAGCAAGAAATTTTATGACTGCCAACACATCGACAATTATTAAGGCTAGGGTTTGTTACACTATTCTTTCTAGTTTGTGTATGCTTAAAAAACACCACAAAAACTAAAAGTTCAAAGTCCATGAGAAGCAAGTAAGTAAAAGTGGAATTACAGCAGGGATGATCTTATGCTTGTCAGTTCACTTTTTAAAATAAATTATTTATAGCCCATGGTCCCGTGTGCAATGAAGTACTTGTCACACATGTTGGTGTAAGAGCAGCTGGGAAAACATCTTGGGGGAGCAGGTAAGGTCTGCCTGGCAGGCCCTCGGTAACTAATTCTGAGCTGAACTTTGAGCAGTCTCAGACATAGGTGGGGGTGTGGCGGTGTCTAGAATCTTGGGAACTGGTCAGGCCTCCACACACATTTGAATTTTTCCCACGGCAGGACATCCCACAGCTGGTTCAAGGAGCCTTGAAGTCCCAGCCCATCTTTGAGTTCTTCTACCCCAAGAGTGGTCTGTGGAGCAGTGGCCATCTGTCACTAGGGGGCTGTGACTCTTAGCCCCACTCCAGAGGGCCTGAGATGAAGTTTATTGAGCTTCCCCAGTGACCTGTGTGAGAGGCACTGTCCTCCACCCCACACATCCCACCCCAACACTCCCACAGGGAATGTGCCAACCACCTTCTGTTCCCTTTTCTTGCACTAGGCCCGAGGCTCGCCTCTGCCCAGCCTCAGTCCCCTCTCAGGACCCTTCTGGTTGGCTGTGGGCGGCAGACTTCTCCATTGTCAGCGTTTCCAGAAGCAAACTTTGTATGTGATCTTTGCATGACCTTGTCTGTCTCAGGTTCATGATCACAGAGGGAGTGAGGGCAGCTCTTCTGCACAGCATGACCAGGCGGTGACACATGGGTCACATGGAGGAAATCAGGGAACAATCCTCACATATTCCACAGTGAGTCACAGCCTTTCTTGTGGACTGTGGACTGCATGATTACGTTTCTGGTTTCTGTTTCTTAATTCAGGGTATACTGGTTACTGAACATTTAGAATGATCCCCTCCCACAAAGTGCCAGGTGTTGAGTACAACAGATGAGGTTCTCTCTGGGCCTGAAACACTTTAAGCAAAATATACAAAGTTAAAGGACAAGTAAAATGCTCTAGAAACACAGCCTGCTGTGATCTGGGTAATATTGATGGGCAGTAATGTAATAGCAGCTTCAGGGCTCCTCAGTTCCTGTGTCCCAGACTTTCTGTCCCCTCCCATTTGCTCTGTGCTCTCAATGCAAACTGCAGCTGATGCGGCTGTCACCATGGACCTGCCTGTTGCTCAGGTACTTATTATTGGCATTTCACATGCTTTGGCCACTCCAGGCTTGGGAAAACTCTTCAAGCTGAGCTATTGTCTCCAGTTTGTAGACAAAGAACCTGAGGCTCAGGAAAGTGAAGTCACTCCAGGTCACAGGTCTAGAAAGTGTCAGCAGATTAGAATACAGATCTTACCGGGGTTCTAAAGTCTGGGTCTTTTCCTCCATGCCTGGTTGTTTTAGTTCCACCTTACTCCAGTGGAATTTCAGGTGGGGGACATATGTAGAAAGGAGAGTGGGGCTCACACTGGTAGCTGTCATCTTCACTCACATAATAACCTGGTGCCCAGTGCAAGACCTTTAGACATCCTGCACAAATCACCAAGGGATAGAGGAAGGAGGGCTGAGACAAAAGGTCTTGGCCATTTGTTCCTGGGATCCACTGAGTGAGAGTCAGACACTAAAGACATAAAAACCCAGGCAGAGTGGTCAGATAAAGGAAAAAGGTAAAGGTGCTTATCCAAGTGTCACCTACACCACTATTTACTAATGAGACAATTGCTCAGACAACAAAGGACTCTAAGACTAACCTAGCTTACAAGCAATTCAGCTTTTACTAGTTTAAGGACACATTATTCAGACTTCCCCAGCAGGTCACCATGAAACAGAGTCTGCCACAGTTCTTTCACAGCGGAGCTCTCCAGGCACTGATGCTCTTCAGGTCATCATGGAGCCCTGGCCACAGGGACTGAGCCCAATTAGAGTGCTTCACATGGCTGTCATTTTTGTTCCATCAAATGTGAGCCCTCTGGGTGTGGATGCTGTCTCTACCCACGCTCCATGGCCCTCCTGTCCCCTTCCTCTTCCTTCTCCCTACTTTCTTCTCTTTCCACCCTTTCCATCCATCTTTCTGTCACTCCTTTCTCCATACTTGGAAGCTTGTACCTTCTGATAGCAAAGTTCTCAAGCTGCCTGGAAAATGTGAACATGCAGATTTCCAGGTGTTGCTCCTAGCCATCTGAGTTGAGAGATCCAAACAATGCCCTGTGATTAACAGGATCCCGTTTGTTCTTATGATCGCACATTGGAAACATTACACCATACCCCGTGTTGTTTCCACCAAACAGACACTCTCCTAATTCACTCAAGGTGGCCCCAGCCCTCAAAGCCACTCGCTTCCTATTTTATAACAGTACCTGCTATGTTAGGATTTGCAAGAGAATAGACAATACAGAACACATAATTATAGGATTATTTTATAACATTCACCCAAAAAGTCAATTGTAGGAGATCTGTCCATGCACTAGAGACCCAAAGAATGCAGCTGAGAGCCTGATTTGTGGTCCTCCACAAATCCAGCTGGAGACCTAGAACCAGGGCAGTATCTCATGCAAGTCTGCATTAAGTATCTGCATTGGGAAGGCCCAAAGGCCAGTGGTGGAAGATAGAAAGTTTGCACCATCAGGATGAAGGATCTGTGCCAGCAGGCTAAGGGATCTGCACTGGAGCCAGGAAACCATGCTCAAGGTAAGGATCAGAAGCCAGATATGATGGTGCACACCTATAATCCCAGCACTCAGGAGACTGAAGCAGGAAGCTCACTGAGAGTTCAAGGTCGGCCTGGGCTACAAGACCAGACCGGAGCTCCCCCAAAGAGAACTGTAGCTGTCCTCAGTGACAGCAAAGAACTGAGCTCCTCTGACGATGAGAACAGTTGAGTTCACATCAGAAAAACAGGCTTCTCCAGAAGAATCAATAGGACACCATCATCATCTCGTCCAGCTCTCATTTGATTCTGTTGGCAACAATCCTCAGGTGGGCCATCCTGATTCAGTTCAGCTGGGTTACAAGGTCACACTAGTTAACGCACCACACCTGCAGTGCTCTAGCCTCAAAATAAATTCACCTCTCAAGTCCTGTTGCACCAGTGTTCCACATCACCTCCCTACGGCCCTGACCTGTGTGAACGGTCATCACCTCTCTCTGCCCTGCTCCTAACATTAAATGCCAAGAGCCCCGTTCTGCCTGCCTTCCCTGTACCTTTCCATATCCTTACTCCCTGGTCCGTGGCCCCTGAGCATAGGCTCTCCACGCTCTTCTGGTGTGTTGGCCCTCTTGAGCTGCCACTTTCTTTCTCTGCCCACGTGGAAACCATGGTTGATCATATGAGCTAGTTTGTTGCCAGCCTGAACCCCTACCTCTGGCTGCACTTTCTCAGCAAGACCTCAACTGATTCAATTTCCTTTCCTATATATAAGAATCTAAAATCTAAATTCTTCAGGGACCTCCCCAAACCCTACTCACTCCAGCATAAATGTATGATCTATGACTTTGGCTGAGCTCTACTTCATTTAAAAGTTGAGGCCACGAAGGGCCAACAATCTCCAACTCCCTCTTCCCACATCGTAGATTCCACAGTCATCCTCTCCACCTGTCCACGTATCCTCAAAGGATCAGGTCTCACTTCTGTGTTTAGTATCAACCCATCCATCCTAGTCCCTGCCTCACCATCTCTCTTTTCTCTATCTGTAACTTTCCCCTCTCTTCTGGCTGACCCAGCTCAGTTAAGACTCGTGGGTTTTTCTCACCCTAAACATCTTGACTGATTTTAGACTCCCCTGCATCTACCGCCTTTCTCCTTCCTCTTTTTCCTCCCACCAAAGACTCTGAACTCTAAGCAGCTGCCTCTGCTGCAGCCCCTTCTCTGATACTGCTCTTTGCAAGGATGATAATGACTTAAACAGTTTTGCATGATCCTGTGGACAGGAGTCAGATCTCGTGTCACTTCGCTTTCTGCTACATTGGACATCACTGACTACTTCCTCCTTTGTGAATCTTCCTGGTCTCGTGGCCTTTTAAGGCATCATTTTCTTCTGATCTCTTCCTACATCTCTAACAGGTTCCAGTCTGCCTTCCTGGCAGATCTTTAACCCAATCACCTTGAAAGTGGGCATATTCAACCTGAACTCAGAGCACCTCACCAGTCATCACACACACTTCCACAGTGTTAATGCAACCTCCTTTTTGAGCTTTAGTTTTTATACCCAGATTGTCTGCAAAATGCTGATTATGGCATGGACAGCTCAAAATTAGTGCATCCCTCACAGCACTCACCCAAAGAGGCCTCCATCCAGCTGGTTGCCCAAAATGGAGCCCTGGCTGCCACTCTGGGTCTCAGTATCTATCTCCATGCCCTACAAATACATACACAGGCCACCATTCACCAAAGTCTGGGGACATTCTGCCTGAATCATCCTCAAATGCATGTTCTCCTCCGATTCTTCTACTACCGCTCAGGCCAGGCTCATCTGCTCTCATCTACACTCTCCATGGCCTCCCAGATGGTCTCTCCCCCTCCCATCCTGCCCTTCTCTAATCTCTTTCCCTCAGTTACCTGAGTGATGTTCCAAAACAAAAGCCTCAGGTGTGGTGGCACATGCCCCTAGTCCCAGCACTCAGGGAGGCTGAGGCAGGAGGACTCCAAGTTTGATCCTAGCCCGGGCAACTTATTAACCTAGTGAAGACCCCCACCTCAAAAAAAGTGGGGCTGGGATGTAACTCAATGTGAAGGCCCTGGGTTCAATGCCCAGCACTACATACCAAATAAAACCAAACAAAACCTCACATAAGCCTGATTCCATTTCTCCACTGCATTAACCCCTTCAAGAGCATCTTGCTACTCACAGGATAAAGGGCACAGTTCTTGGGATGGCTCATCTAAACTCATCACTTGATTCCCTGCCTGTATATCACTAGTTCGTTTCCTCCTTTTTTAACCAGCTCTTCTCCCCTGTCTTAACCAGCTCTTTCCCCTGTCTAGGATCAGGCATCATGCTTCTAAGACCCTCTTTTTTAGCTCTATCCAGCTGAATCTGTGCTCCTCAAAAGTATCCTGTACATCCTGCACTTACTAGATTACAGAGGTAAATTCAGCAATTTCTTAAGAGAGAATGTTTGCAGACGATTTTATGACATCACTGCCTCCTCTGGCCTGGTGGTTATCACAGTGCCTAGAGCTGCCTCTTCCTTACACCTAGGCCTGTGTCTATGCCAGCCCTCCCTCTCTGGGCCTCTCAGATGAAGCCCGAGGACCACCCAGGTGTCAGCCCACCTCCAGCTCTGCTCTCCAGAGGGAGTGGCCTCTCCTGGCTATTGGCAGTACTACCAGAAACTTGGCATTGAACCATTCACCTCTAAACAGGTGGTCCAGATATCTCGCAGGGACTGTGGGGCTCAAAGGGGGAGAGATAGAATCATAAAATGCAGTGTTTTCAGATCACTTTGGACCCCAAGTGCAAGGTTGCTGTCAAGGGGACAGTCTAGGTGGAAGGGAGGACACTGATCCATTTACCTGCCTCCTTCAGGAATCTGATGTAGGAGGTTTTCAGGAGGTCTGTTTACAAACCAATTTGCCAGCCCTTCTGGGAGAGAAGGTGAGGAGGCTGAGGTGGATGTCAGTACCCCCAGGACTCTGGGATGTGTGCTTTGGAACACAGCAGAGAGGGTGCCACTCTCAGTCTCTACAGAAGCAGGGGATTTTCATTCCTATGCGAGATGAACTAGGCCTTGGCCTAGGCCTGGAAAACAATGTCACAGAGAATACTGTGGGGCCCTTCAGTGTCCTGTGGCCCAACCTGGAATGGATCACAAGCCCCTTCAAACAGGGGGCCAGAATATAAAAGTTGACTCTGCTAATGAGAAGGGCTACAGTGGAGGGCAGAGCAGTGAATTCAGAGGAAGCAGCAGCAGAAAAAGGATGGATAAATCTAGATCACTAAAGCAGAGAAAGAAAGGCAGGGCTTTCATACAGTTGTACATGCTGTTCACTGTTCAAAGTCACTCAGCCAAGGGAGCAACTGGCAGTTGAAGTTTGTGCACCCATTTAGCAAGCTGAATGGCGTGGGGACTACGTTTGCTGTTTCTAATCCCTAAAAAAGGTGCCATTTGAGATCATTGTGATCTTGATGGGGAAGACACTGGTAGCAGCAAAAACATTTAGGAAAATGTCAGAAAAATCCAGGATCTGACAAGAGACAGCAAGGACTCTGGGAGACCCATTGACTCTGCTAACGGGGGCTCAGAATTTTAGCCTGTTGAGATGCTGACCAGGCCCATGACTGCCCTCCTCGTGTCTGTCCCCCAGCCCCCACAAGGACTCTGCAGCCAGAGGAAAGGAGGCACAATTTTCACGACTGTAGTCTTATCTCAACCCTGAGAAGCCATCTCTGAGACCTGAGAAACACCTGGTAAAAACAGGAGGCGTCTTCAGCTTGCCACGAGACTGCCGTAATGCTCAGCCTTTAGCTGAGACAACAGCAGGGCTCAGTCACTAGCCTGTGGCTGAAAGCCACATGAGAAGGGCTGATGTATTTTCCCCTTTTGTTTCTTTCCTATTTATAGCTTTCCCTTAGCAGCATCCACTACTAACGACATCCCACAGGTTCTAACCTGCCTGAAACTTCTAGGAAGATTCCAGCCCTGTGCTGGAAGCCAACAGCACACAGTGGCAGGAGACCTGGCCTCCTGCTTCCTTGGCTTGGCACAGAAGGTGTGCAGAAGTGGAGGACCCTGTCAGGCACAGGGGTAAAGGGAAGGCTGAGGAGGGCGCAAGCTTGTTCTGGGCTGTACATATATGGGATCTCATTCCCCAGCAACCCTGCAAGATGAGTCCTATTATATCCATTTTACAAAGACACTGAAAGAGGGGAGAAACCTCTGGTTTGCTAATGAGCTGCCAGGATCTGATCTGAACCCAGGCCCCCAATCTGTCTGGCTTGGACACATGGTTTTTTTTTTTAACCCACATTGTCGCCTGTGAGGTATCTCCCTAGGGGGCATAGAAACTCAAAATAGTGAAAAGGAACAGAAAAAAAATCTAACAGAGATCTACTTGAGGGACAGATGTCAATCTTTCCACTACTTTCTTTCTTTCTGTGCAAACTCTGGGAGGCTCTCAGGGAGCCCAGTCTTTGTGGAAAATTATATTCCTAGCTTCCCACTCCCATCCCCAAGGATTTTTATACAGGGAAAATCACTGCATTAAAACTGTGCCCTGTGAGGGATGTAAGGCAGGGGCAAAAGAACACAGGAGTTGATTTTATGGGCCTTAGTGATTCTCCCCATTCCTCTGCCTGCTCAGTCCACTGTGTCCTAGTTTTAAACTCCAGCAAAGAAGACTCCTTTTTCTGTCCAGTCAAATTTTCAGCCTGTTACTCAACTCAATAAAAGCATGATCACTCAGAGTGACTATTAAGAACCATAGTTTAGTTTATAAAATCTGAGAGCTCTGAAAGGCCATAAATAATGACAGTAGATAGTTACTGCAGCTGGTTATACAATAGCCAAGCACAGATTCAGAGACATTACATACAGACCTGTTACACACACATGTGTGCACAGACACAAGGTACAGATGAAGAAACTGAAACCCAGAAAGATGACCTAAGTTGCCCAAAGTCTACTAGTTCTTATGTAGGGGCCTTGGACAGCCTGGCTCCTATCAGCTTCTGTATCTCTCAAGATCAACTCTTGGGGGGCTGTTCCACTCTGTTTTACAGGCAAAGAATGAGCCCCAGGAGATGAGAGATCTGCCTCAAATGCTGGGACATACTTTCCTCTACCCCAAGAGCTCCATACACCTAAGACTCTAGTGTATGTTAACTGTATTTTACCCTGCTCAGGTTTTAGATCTCCTATAATGTTTCTTTTTTTTTTTTTTTTTTTAAATCGGTACCGGGGATCAAACTCACAACTGCCTGCTTGCAAGGCAGCTGCTTATGCCGTTGAGCTAAATCCCCATCCCCGAGATCTCCCATAATATTTCAGAGTAAAAAATTACAAACTGCCTGTTTATCTGGATATACCACAGGCAGATATCTACACTGGACTTGTGCATCCCTAATGTACTCAAGGAAGGCTAAATACAGCTTCCACCTATTGGTGAAATACAGATTTCCTCACTCTTCCTCTACTGCAGATGTAGAAACAGAAGCCAGGAAAAACTATGGCACCTCACACATCCAATAAAGCTTCTGTAGGAGCTCTGAGTGTTCCCTGCAAGGCCAGCAAATATTTGGATAATCTTTCCCCAACTGGATTCTCCTGGGTTAAACAAATGGACACAGTTGGGAGTCACATTTCAGCAGAAATCCACAGGCAGAGACATTACATCAGCCGAGGAAGTGCCTCTTTGCCTATTGAGAAGGGAAGCAGACTGCTCTTACACATGTGCAGACCAGAGGGTGGGGCTGCCCACAAATGTCTTTGGTGCCCTTCAGCACCCAGTGCAGGGCAGGGATGGAAGGCAGCTGTAGTGGACATTGTCCAGTGGGAGGCGGGTTAGAGGTCACTAAAAGCACAGCTTTTCTGTTCATCCAACCTGAGTGTCTGGACTGGCTCCGCTGCTTGAAGTCCTATGATCTTGGACAAATCCTTTGCCTCTCTCTCTGTACCTCAGTTTCCCCCATTGTGAAGTGGGGTTGAGAAGAGTATGTACTCCATACTTGGAGTAGCCTTCAGGATTTAGATACAGTGATGCTAGGAAAGCACTGGGCACAGAGCCCACCCATGCAGGGACTAAACCATCATAAACGCAATTGCCCCCACCTTCCTAGGAAGGAGCTCTGATGGGCATGTTCTCTGCTGTTCTGGGCCCTTACTGAGCTTCCTTGAGGATGCCTGAGGCCCCTCCTCACCCAAGACACACCTTTAGGAGAGGTCACACACCTGAGTGATTGGCCACTCCACACTACAAGTCCCCTTCACTGGCATTCTACCAATGAGAGATCTGAGGATAAGTGTCCCCCCACATGTGTCTTGTCTGCTGGGAAAACCCTGAGATTCCTGGCACTGTTATTTCATGTGGAAATAACATGAATCCTTTGGACCGAAAAAAGTGCTGTACAGATGGGTAGTGTGTGGTGGAGTGCTGACTGGCAGGTCCCCGGGGGGCCACCTTATATGCTGGCTCCTTTGTTTGCTGCTCAGGCCCACTTTCTGGTCCTGCCCCAGGGCCTTTTTCCAAAGATTAGTTTGCCTCCCTCTTTGGTGCCCACAGGCCTAGTAAGACCTGGAAGACTGACCTGGGGCCAACACTCTCCTGGTGACTCACTAGTTAAGCAGCAGGACCTGAGGCAAAAGAGCCATTTCCTGTGTCCCTGAGTGTGGCCAGATATCCTCCTGCACCCTGCATTCAGCTTTCCAAAAGTACCTGAGTCACCCTTAGGGGTAGAGCAGGGCCTGGCCCAGAGAAGTCTAGGTGAGGGTGGCTGGGGCCCAGGCCATGCTGAAACCTGTGGGTGGGGCGGGATCAGGTGACACAGAGCCTCTGATGCTTTTGCCACAAAGAAGCCTACTCTTCCACCATGCCTCAGGTATGGAATTCTCATGGCAGAAGTCTGGGGCTAACACGCCTACCCTTGCATACTTCCTGCCCCCCAGGTATCTCCACACTGCTGCAATAGAACGCTTCCTGAAGCCTGCCTCCCCCATCCTGTTGCCAGTCCTGGAATTCAGTTTGATGTTAAGGGAAGAAGCCCTGTCTGGGTGTAGAGGCGAGGTTGGGAGCGAGGTAGGCCTGCAGAGAGTAAATGCTGACAACAAAACTGAGCACACTGACCACAAAAGAATCTTAAAAACAGCCTCACCCAACTGTCTCTAGTCTGTGCCAACAACTTATCAGATCAGGTCCAGGTCAGGGGAGATCAGGGCCAGCTTGGCACATCATGCTGAACCTTGTAATCCTAGCACCTGCCTTTGAGCACTGTAGGCAGCTACCTTGGCCACCAAGCCCTGCAGTAAATCTGTTATCCTAGTATCCCTGGGCTCTTCATGCACAGTGGGGACATCCCTCTGTCTCTTATTTGGTTATGCTGCGCCAGTCTCAGAGTTATCTCAGAGGCAGACAAGGAGCCAGTGCAGTTCATTAAGACAGGAGGTCAGATAACAGGCTGAGGCCTCCCTGGAAACCACACACCACCCAGTGGCATGGAACTGGCCAGGTCCCAGCCCTCCCAGGAGTGCCACGCATTGTGTTTCGGGGCAGCTCTACTTTACTGCTCCCACAGGAAGCAGACAGCTTGCTTCCACCTTGCTTTTAATTTCCAGAATCCTGTAATCCCCTGAGGAATATTTGTGTCTTTGTGACAGTCAGAACGGCGGGTACCCATGCACTTCAGAGGCTTTGGACCTAACCCTTGGTAAGCCTGAAGCTGGGATCTCTGAGCAGCAGGTGCACAGGCCTGGGGACCGGTGAACACAGCCTGCAGTTCAGGGTCAGCTGTCATATTTGGTCCCTGATGGCAGAGCTCCCAGGTGTACCTTAGTGTGAAGATTGCTCATGTTACCTGGAAATAGAATTGTGAGCATGCTGTACCCTCCTGAAGCTTCTGGAGGGAAAGCAGATTATATATATAATGTTTGCCGTGAGGGGTCTCATTTGGAGAAATGAAAACACATTCATAAAGGAGAAAAAAAACTCAAAAATTACTGGTTGTGAACAATCGGCTTGTGTGTTAGGATTCTTAAAAAGGGAAGTACTTCTTCAGGCTTTTAAATTATATATAACATAAAATGATAATGTATATCACACACACATTATGTGTTAGTTTTATAAAGTACCTTTATAGGCCCCTTCATTCATTTATTCATTCAACAAAATTTCAATGAGCCCCCACAAGCACCCAGACACCATCACAGCAATAGAGGATCATAGCAGTGAGCAAGGCAGGCAAAGCCCTCATTTCTACTGAGCTTGGCCTCTAGCTGGGGGAGACAGACAATGCACTACAAACCAATGAATCTGCAAGCTGAGTCCAGGGAGGGCTAAGTGCTAAGCTGCCCCAAAAACCAGCTAATGGGCACAGCTGCATTGTTCAATTTGGTAGCCACAGGAGGTTATTTAAATTTAAGTTTTAATTACTAGGAGGAAATGAAATATGAAGTTCTTCAGTTGATTCCAGACACATATTGGTGCAGCCATATTGTAGGTGGCACCAATAGCCACACATGGCTATTGGCTGGTGGCACGGATGCAAATCGTTTCCATCGTCACAGAAATTTCAATAGAATCACAATGGGTTAGAGAGAGTCTCTGGGGCTGACTTAGACTTGGTGGCCAGGGAAGGCCTCTCTGAGGAGGTGCCTTTGATGAAGCCTAAAATGACAAACAAACAAACTAAAAAACCCCCAAGAGGCCACTGGTCCAGTAGGGATGGTCAAATGATTCTAGGCACTCTAGGGATAAAGGTTCAAATCTATGCATGGGTTTGGCAAGTTTTAGAAACAGAAAGAAGGATGATGTGACTGAAGTGTAATGAGCTGAGGGTGACATGAATAGCAAAGATGAGGGCAAAAGTAGTAAGAACAGGACGTATCTGTTAAGTTCTTTCTATAGGCGAGGCATCTGCGAAGTAGGTACTATTACCTACTGGATTAAAGTCAGTAGAGACACTGGATTAAAGTCACATAACCATTGAGGGAACAGGGCTAAGACTTCAGCTGGGTGGTGAAGCCACGGAACACTTAGCCACTGGACCACACTTTGTCTCCAGAGTTGAGGGCTGTATCACGGACCAATCTGATGTGATGGAAGTCATAGCAAGTTTTGAGGCAGGAGAGTGACCCACCTATTGCATCTGTTCATGGCAGAGAACAGATCTTGATCTTGAGTATTTATAGAATCAGACAGGTACTGACAGGAATAATTATGGCTTCCAAATCAATGCACTCAGAGATACTGGCTTTGGATGTGGGGTGTTATGGCTTGTATCTATGTGTCCCTCAAAACCTCATGCAGTCAAAAGTGGGGCTTTTCAGAGGTGGCTGGGTCTAGAGTGTGTGATGCTGGAATCAAGGGTGTGATGCTGGGTTTGATTCATGATATGATGTTAGGATTAAAGATGCCCCACCCTGGGTATGAGTGCTATCTGCCCTGAGGGTGGGTAGCCTGGATAAGATATAAGAATAAAAAAGAGGGCTGGTGCTTATTATTGTCCTTTGCTGCTGCTTGTTACCTGCCGTCTGGCATGAATTGTTTCTCCTCTTTACCCCCTCCCCCCCATACAGTAGATGGAACTCATGACCTCCTGCTTGCCAAGCAGGCACTTATGCCACTGAGCTAAATCCCTAGCCCCTTTCTCCTCTTTGATGCCCCTCCACCATCCTGCCCTGCTTTGGAGCCAGCCAACTATGAACTGAAACCTCTACAAACTGTGAGCTAATAAACCTTTTGTCTTTTAACTTTGGGTGTTTGGAATTTTGTCTCAGCAAGGAGAAGAGTAACTAAGACAAGGAGTTTTATATTTCCTTGTAAAAGAAGGAATGAAATTGACAAACCTCCAGGGAGAAAGCAGAAATGATATTTCATGTAACTCTACTTCCACCCCCACCCCCACCCCCAACCCAGCCTGAGAAAACAAACCTGAAGTGGTCAAATAAAATACAACTTCTAACCACCTCCAGCTCTTAACACTTTCCCTTAGCAAATCCCAACTTCTCTGTGCTAAAGGGAACAAGATAGCATGATTATTGTTTCCCCTCCCAGCCATTGTAGCCCATTCTGAGGTGCAGGTTCAAGTCAAGGTCACGCTACCCCCAGAATTTCCCACACTTGATACACCTTCCCTTTTATGTCAGGGTATTTAACCTCTGTGACTGCCTATCTTCATCACTAAAATGGAGAGATAATTATGGTTAATTACTGTTCTGTCTCATAGCACTGTTGTGAGAATTAAGTTAAATTAGAATGAAAGAAGTAAAACAGAACAGTTATCATAGTCAGCTATGGCATTATATTATCCTTACTGGAAGGACAAGAATAGGAAAGGGATGGCCATGGCCCAAGCCCAGTCTCAAGGCTACAGTGAATAGAGTCACCCAGGAAGCAGTTACCCTGGAGCCCCTGCGGGATAATCAGAGGATTCTCACAAGTTCTGAGTGCTGTCTAAGAAGTCACTTTGTAGGCTGGAAGAAGCTGTCCTTTCAGCCCTGGCTGCAGTTCTTGCCAGCTTTGTGTTGCCCATAGCTTTGGGTAGAGCAGCAGTCCCTAGCCTGCTTCCTACCCTACCTCTGCCTGGCTTTCAAGCCAGCTTGGGTCAGATGCAGCTGCTCCTTTGGCTGACAATGAAGGACAAGGCTTCCCAGTTTGGTGTGAGGGAGTTAACGGTCTGTGGGAAACCAGGGTTTCTCTGGTTATGTCCCAGGGAAGGAACCAGGGCCTCGGGCTGGGGGACTGAGTCTGCAGTGTCCCATGGAATCATCTGTGCTGCAGAGTTAATACCAAGCCCATCCGCCCAGATGCTTCTTTGCCTGTTGTCTCAACAGCTGATGGTATATTTCTAAACAGCAGTGACTCACAGGACAGCAGTTCCCTTATTCACCAGTGAAGTTTTGCAAAGATTAAGCCATTCTCTCAGGTAAAAGACAGTCTTAACTTTACAATAGGGGCAGAGAGAGGCAAACCAATTGTGATTACAGGACTGATTTGGAGCTGTTTGTCTAGGTTTGAACCCTGTTTCACCACTTGCAGAAAGCTGTGGTCTTAAATGAGCTGCTTGTTTCTTTGTTTGTTTGTTACTTATATTTGTGGGACTCGGCACTGAACCCATTACACAGTATCGCTGAATTATATCCCCATCCCTTTTTAAAATTTTACAGTTTTGCTAAATTTCCCAGGCTGGATTTAAACTTGCAACCCTCCTGCCTTACCCTCATGAATAGATGGGATTACAGGCATGCACTATTGCACCTGGCACTTGGATTTAACCTCTCTGTGACTCCATGTCCTTATCTGAAAAATGGGAATAACAATAGTACTTATTGCAGAGGTTAACATAAGGGTTAAATGAGTTAATATCTACACAGAGCGTAGAACTATGCTGGTATATAGTAAGTGCTTATATCATGTTTAATAAATAAATGTCTAGTAAGGGGGAACAGGCCATATAAAATCTATGTAATGCAATACTGTATAGCCATTAAAGTCTCTATAGCAGTGTGAGAATACATTTATGATCTATGACTAAGTGAGAAAATAGATTTTGAAACAAACTGTAAAGTATACTATTATAATTGAAAGAGTAAAACTATATAAATTGAAAATAATATACATATATATAACCAAAGAGTGTTTCCTGCTTTCCAAATTCCTCATACTCTGTTATTAGAATAATTTTAAAAAGTAAAAATTATTTGAAAAGCAATCAAATGCAGTGGTCATATTCCAACTTAAATGATCGTGCTTTAAAATAATAACAGTCCTGATCTTTCCTAGCCTGGATCATTCAGGTGCCCTCCTAGGGCAGTTAAGACTGAGAGGTGACCAGTACCACATGCGTTAGTGATTGGCCAAATGTTATTATCAAAAAGAAAACGAAAATAAACCTCATAATATTAAACATAATACGGTTATATTGTACCATCCTGCTTCTGGGAAAAACTGAAAGCTGGACCCATGCAGCCAGACTTGACTTTTACCTAGACAGCAGCTAACCCGCATACATACAACAAAACAAAGCAGCTGATATCCAAGCAATAGGCAGAGGTGTTTTGCAAGGCAATGAGCTCGGAGGGAGTCACGAAGCTGTGAGCACAGACAGGATGGGGCAGGGCGGGGGAGCATTCCTCCACACATTGAGTCAGAGGTTTCAAGGAGGAAATGGAACCTTGGGAGCTACTTAAATAAAGGAAGGAGATACGTATCTCATTTTATTGCTGGCTTGTGTGTAGAGCCTGCATGGAGAAAAGAATAACTAGAACTAACCCCTGAACCATGACTCTTTGGAAATGGGCCAACTGCTCTAGTCTGTTACCAGGCCACTTCTCACCTGTGCCAGAGCCTTGCAAAATCAATTTAACTTCCCGCACCCTGTATCTGTATCCCAGTGGCTGGGAGCAATGTTGAGTTCAAGCTGTGTGTGTCAGGGTAGGCAACAGAATGAATCTACAAACACCCTAGCTTGCTTCCAAGGTGACTTGTTCGGCTTAGCCTGTTTCTTTAGTTTAACATTCTTCAGTTCACACTCCATTTCCCCTAATCCAAACAACAGTGGACCCTTTGCAAGTTGTCATTATCTTTTTTTATCTCTGTGTATGAAGCTTATGAATCCCTTCCCAGCATCCCATTCCTCTCTGAAGATGTGAAGAACTTTGCAAGAAAATCAAAATACTAGTAGCAAATTCTTAAACTGGGTAGTTGAATAAAACTTTTGGCTAATAGAAACCGGTTTAGTTCTCCCTTCCATCTTTTCAATTGTTACGCCCATAGAGCACCCCACATAACTTAGCGTATTACAAACCACATGGATAGCCACATGAAAAACAGTATAGTAATTTCCCACACATCTGGACTGGCTGGAATTTCTTCTTTTTTCCCAAACAATAAAGGGACCCAGGGAACTACCTTCACCCTACCAGGCTGTGTCCAGGCCACAGGCAGGAGGCTATTTTATTTTTAAGGGAGAGGTGGCAGTGATTAGAACATCCAGATGATTTTTGTTGTGTGCATCTAAATTTCAGTTTGCTAAAACAGGGGCCACAGATTTTGTGTCAGAAGTGATTGCATGTATTTTAAACAGGCAATAAAAAATCTCTAAGAGAAATGATGTAAAAAGCTAAGCAGTCTCTGTTTTCTTTTGGAAAAGGAAAACCTGGAGCCCCTGATGAAGTCAGAACTTGCCCCACCCAGGGTATCTGTTCACCCCACAAAAGGGAGGCAAAAGGGGAGTCTGTAGGTGCCAGTACAAAGCGTTCATGACTGCTCAGGGAGGTGGTAACACCAGATCTCCTTGAACCGGGTATGTTTCCCTGATCTGACCTCAAGGGTTGGAGAGGCGACGCTGATTTTACTGCTGCATTTCTTTTCCTATTTTTTCCCCCTGTCCCTCCCAGTCTGTGGTCTCTTCAAAGCATATTCAAGGGAAAGAGAGGTTGATGTGTCTGCCCAATTGGGAAGTGGTTTTGAACAACGGCTGATGTTCTGACACATACTTTGTCTTAAAATTGGTTCCTTGTGCTTCCGTGGAACAGGGCTGCGTTCTGTGGAGGTGTTTACCAGTGGTTCTCAGAATGTGGAAGCCTTCTTTCTCTCAGAATAGATGACCTGCTTTTGATTTGATTGTGTCCCCTAAAAGTTCTTTTGTTGAAAATGTAACCTTCAAATTCACATACTTATGATGTTTCAAGGTGGAGCCTTTGGGAGGTAATTAGGATAGACAAGGGCTTCTACCATGACACTAGTGCTTTTACAAAAAGTGAGAGGACTGAGCTGGCTGTGGCTCTGTCTCATGTGTGATGCCTCCTGCCGTGTTGTGATACCATGAAAGGGTCCTCACTGGACGCTGGCATTGTGTTCTTAGACTTCCTAGTCTCCAACGGTGTGAGCTAAACAAACTCCTGTCCTTCATGAATTGCCTACTCTCAGATATTCTTATAGCAACAGAAAACCAACTAAGATATTGTGTGTGTGGATGTCTTGAACTGCTGGTGTTAGATCAGAATTGATGGTGGGATAAGGCTCAGCAGACAGCCCCTCCCTCAATTCTTGTTTAAAACAGCAAGAAGGAAAAGGGAAAATATCTCTTTGACTAGAGATAAAGAAAAAAAAAATGAGGGCTGTTTAATAAAAAAAATGCTATTGTGTTGTTTTAAAAAAATTCTATGATGTATAAGATTATAGATGGAGAGGGCTCTATTTGATCAATGCAAATACCTTATTAGGATGAGGGCTTTGCCCTTACAAGATTATCATAGTAGAATCTATTTCTTGATAAAACATCATATAATTCATACCTCTGCCTTAAATATATACTTTTTTTGGTGGTGCTAGAGATCAAACTCAGGGCTTTGTACATGCTAGGCAAGCACTCTACCACTGAGCTATACCATTAGCCTCTATTGTATTCTTCTTGTATTATTCTTAAAAAAGAAAAAAATACAGTTATCTTTAATAATCAATTCACAAAATGAATTAACCTGTTCAATGTCTGTAAAGTGGCTTTGGAGTACACTTTAGATTCTTTGCAGAAGGCAAAAAAAAAAAGTCAGGCTAGCTTGACCAAATCCAGGAAGGAATCAAATAAGAATCCAAGTGTCCCGGATTTAAAACAGAAAACCCATTTGGTGAGATAAGCGATTGGAAGGTGGAGGATGGGACCCAAGGCAGGCTGACCAAGAGGTGGTTTCCCTCCCTGGATGTGTGCCCTTGTGTCTTACTTTTACTGGAGGCATCAATCAGCCTGGCAAGACTGGTAAACATAGCTATGCTATGCCTGGTAGGGCTGGAGCTGGGGAAGCTTCATCCCTGTTGCTCCATCTCTTAGAGAAATTAAATGGTACCTTTCAGTAGGTAGACCCAAAATATCAAGTAATTAATTTAGAAAACTGGTGGAAAAAGTGTTTATTTTATCCTGGCTAATCTGAGAACTTAGTAGAGAGCCTTGAAGAACCAACTGAACACATTGCTAATATTTAAATTGCAAATTTCTTTACTACTTTGGGAACCCTTCCATAAACAACGTCTAGCTCCCAGTGATGGTTGTGATCCATCCACAGGCCTAGTGTTCAGCAGCCAATTCACATCCCATAAACCATGACTGCTTTCCAGCCCTGTGCTAGCTGCTTCCCTAAACCCAGTTATCTCTTCCTTTGAATCTTTTTATTTTCCACTAACATGACTGTAGTAGCCAGCTTTCCATTATGATACCAAATATGTGAGAAATCAACTAATATAGAGAACAGGCTTATTTTGGCTCATTGTTTGAGAGATTTCAGCCCATGCTTGGTAAGCCCCATTGGCTTGGACTGTGTCAGGCAGCACATCATAACAGAAGCATGTGGTGGAGCAAAGCCACTCACTTCACAGCCAGAAAGCGAAAAGAGAGAAAAAGAGCCTGAGCTCACACAATTCCCTTCAACATCAGGCATCCAATGACCTAAAAGCCTCCCTCCCCTATGTCTTACAGTTTCTGCCACCTCCCAGTAGTGGACTGTTGGTGGATACTCTCCCAAATCATAGAAGTGACCTTCCCATTCCTTGAGCTATTAACAAATGATATTTCATGATTTTGTTTCTAGGCTATCCAAATGCCAGTGTCTCCAAGAGCCACCTTCTTTTTCTCCAATGCTCTTCAAGTGACCATTTCTCAGCTTTTTTTAGGCTTCTCTGTGCATCTACCACTTATTCCTTCTCTATCCTTGCCCCTCAATTAGCCAGCTTTCTTGTTGCTGAGGTTCACTATCTAACATTCACATTTGAAGGAGGAGAGATTTAATTTGGCTCACATTTGAGTGATTCAGTCCATGACTGGCTGGTTCCCAGGCAGAAACATCATGGTGGGAGGTCATGGCAGCAAAACCACTTACTTCATGGTGGCTGGGAATGGAAATACTGCCAGAGAGGAAGGTTCTAGGGATCACAATAGATCCTAATGTCATACCTGTCCATGACCCACCCAGCCACACCCAGAAGTGTGCTCCACTAACCTCCCAGGCAGATCTCAAAGCCAATCGAGTTGACACTCCACTTTAACCTTTCTGCTCTCTCCTCCTTTGCCTCCCCTGACAC
Organism: Cavia porcellus; assembly: GCF_034190915.1. NCBI lineage: Eukaryota > Metazoa > Chordata > Mammalia > Rodentia > Caviidae > Cavia > Cavia porcellus. The sequence continues at coordinate 115,350,122 of NW_026947484.1, forward strand.
TGTCCTTTCTGTTTCCAGCTACCAGTATTTCTTTGCTGGCTCTTTCTTCTTCCTGCCACTGGCCACCCCCAGCCTCTGTCTCCGGTCCCTTTTTCTCTTCTGCACAGTTTTCTATGTTCTCTCCTTCCTGTTTTGCCTTCCCTATCACTCCCACACATCACTGACTCCTAGGCACCTGGATGGACATCTCAGGGAGATGGGGAGCTGCCCCCAGGGAGAACAGTTGAACTGATTTCTAATGGGTTTTACCCAAATCTCACAATTCATGGTCAAGGCCAAACAATGGTGCTTAGAACTGAGTTGCTGCCCTCTTCTCACTCATCTGAAAATCTGGACTTCCTCACATTCTTCTCCCAATGCTGATTCCTTAATAGTCTAATTTTTCATTGGTTTTAAAAACAAACTTTTTAGTATATGCAACAGACCTGTATGTCTGAGAAAAAGTCACAGATGCAACCTGGTCTGGTCCCCCACTGACCTTTCAGCCCCATATGGTGCCCTGTTTGCTTTCGGATTTCTTGCTACACCGGTGGTTTAGTTTCTCAAGTACACTGTGTTCCCTTCTTCCGACGGACTCTGATCATGCTGTTCCTTCTGTCTGGAAACCCCCCCCCCATCTAGTTACTCCTTTTGTTAGTTATTTCTTCTTATGTAATAAATTATCCTCAAACTTAGGAGTTTAAAACAAAAATTTGTTATTTCATATTTCCTTTGGGTTAGAAATCTGGGATTGGCTTAGCCAGATTGTTCTGGCTCAAGGTCTCTCAAGAGGTTAGCCACACTGCCTGTCTAAGCTTTAGGGATTTGGAGCTGAAAGATCCCTTTCCAAACACATTCGGTGGCTGCTGGTAGACTTCAGTGCCTCTCAGGCTATTGGTGGGCACCTCAATTCCTTCTTTGCCTCTCCATCACTGTATGAGTGTTCTCAGGATGTGGAAACTGACTTCTCCCAGAATGAAGGATGGGCCAAGGGAGCAGGGGACATGAGATGAGAGGAGAGGAGAGGAAAGGAGAGGAGAGGAGAGGAGAGGAGAGGAGCTTCAGTCTTTTTGTAATCAAATCTCTAAAGCAGCATACCATACCTGCTGCCATATGCTATTGTTCACAGAGACTATCAGCAAGTGGGTACCTCTGGGGCCATTTTGCAGCACTAACTTAAATACAAACTTTTCTTTATTACATTTTTCTATAATTTTTAAATTAAAATTGGTCTCCATCAGACTGTAGGATTCTTGAGAACTGGTATCTGAATGGATTAGTTAGCTTTTGCTGTGGACCATAACAACTTAAAACTCAGTGGCTTTTCAAAAAAAACCATCCATTTATTACTTCTCATGTATCTTTTGACCAGCTGGAGTTCTCCTGACCGGGAGCAGGCTCAAATGATTTGGCTGAACTCACTCATGCATATGGTATCAGCTACTGGATTGGCTAGGGCAGATGGATCTGAAATGGCATCTTTCCTCTGTCTGGCAGGTGGTGGACTATTGGCCAGTACAATAAAAGGGCCCTATGTCTGTCTGTATCAGCCAACTAGTCTGGGCATGTTCACATGTAGCTTTTGAGTTTTAAAAATAAGGCTGGAAAGGTACAAGGCCCCTTGAAGCCAAGATTTGGAAGAAATATAATGTTGCTTCTGTCACATTCTATTGGCCTGGAGAAGTCACAAGGCCAGCCCAGATTTTAAAAAGTGGAGAAACAGACTTGACCTTGTGATGACAGTAGTTGCAAAATCATGTTCCAAATAAGGCAATGCAACCATTTTTGTAAACAGTACATCATAGTATCTGCAAAGCCTCAGTAGGGGAACTCAGTAAACAAGGAATTTCTTGAATGGATGGGTTTGAGCTTTTTAATTTTAGGTAGTCTTATTTTGTACTTAGCTTGTCTCTTTTACTGCTAAGCAAGCATCTGAAGACAGGAATCCTGTGTTCTCATGTTTATGGCAACATTGACGCTGCTTTGGATTCCACGATGACAAATGGAGATGATGAATAAAGGTAATGCTGACTCTCTCAAACCCTCTTTGCACATCTCCATTTTAGGCATCCTCACAGTTTAAGGGCATCTATCACAGATTTGAATAGGTTTTGTAATGTGGTGGACCAGTGCAGAGATCCGGAACCTGCCATTTACTAGTTGTATGATCTTGGGTAAATTCTTTTACCTGAGGGGCCCCAATTTCTTCTCCCAGAAATTGTTAGTGGCTACTCAGAACTGTTGCAGGGCTGAAGTTTAGCTGCATGTGTGAAGTGCTGAACACACTGACAGTCACTGAATGCATACCACCCTTTTCCTTTATCCTAATGTCCCAAATCACCTTGATCTGGCCACTCTAGCCCCAGCCCTGGGCATCCCTGGCTCAGCCTTCCCCAAGAAAGTCACAAATGTTCCACGCTTCTCTTGGTCCTTTGAATGCAGTCATTAGCATAGACAGAACAGCTGAACTTTAATTAGTTACAACTCCTGTGGCCAAAGATGGGCAGGGAAACTAGATTGCAGTGATTTTTGTCCTTCCTGGCACAACTTCTCTAATCCTAAGGCCAGAGAGTCTTTTCCTTGTATACCTCAGGTGTCTGGACTTCCAGCTGCCTGCTGGCCCTCTGTCCTCCTGACTGCATGGCCTCCAGCCATTATGAAAGTGGTCCCTGCTCAGCTCCATTTTAGAACCCTCCAGCCATTTCGGTTTTCCAAATCAGTTATCTTATATCTAGAGTCTCCCCTTTCCTTTTTCACATCTCCTCCCTCTCCCACCTTACCACCTTGGACTTTTCTCCATATGCTCGGTCACTTTATACTAATCACCTGATTGATTATTACATTTACCTTATGGCACAGGCACTATTATTACAAACACTTCCCTGATAAAAGGATTGAGGCTCAGAGTTGACACAGCCCACTCAAAGCTGTACCTTCAGTGGGTGGCAGAGCCAGAATTAAACTCTGGTTTGTCCCTTTCCCCCCATTTTCTCTTATTACCCAGTTATGCATACTGTGGCAATTTCCAGCTAGAACATTCCTTCTCTTCATATGATTGGTCTAGATGTTAGCAGCATTTTTTGTTTTTGAAAACTGCCATATTCCTCCTCAACGCTTGCTTTCCTTTTTCTCTAGGTCAATGGAGTTTGGCAGAACTTTCTGGAATGACAGAAATGTTCTCTGTGATATCCATCATGGTTGCCTCTATATACATGGCTTTTGAGTACTTGATAGGTATCTAGAATGGTTGAACAACTGCATTTAAAATTTATTTAAAAGATTTAAGATGTGTTATATACATGTGTCAAATATCCACAATGAATACAAACATTATATGTTATAAATATGGACCATAAATCACAGTGTTAACAATAATAACGGGGAAAGGGTATCTAAAGAAGGAAGAAGGTGGTGGAGATAAGGAGAGTAAAAAAATCAAGATATACTATGTACATGCACCTTCTCCCACAGATGAATGTAGACTTCATGTATTGAAAACATGTAGTAATAAAATAACATAAAAAACTACAAAAATAATTTTAATTTAAATTTAATAAATTAATAACCACACATGACTGGTAGCTGTTGTACTGGACAGTACAGCTGTAGGGTCCTGCATGCAGCTTCTTATGGGAGCAGGAGAGGTTTTCCTGGAGGTGGGGATGGACAGATGAGGGGAAGGAGGTAACCGAGGAACTCACAGAACTCTCTTCTCATGAATACTGATCCACTTGGAAAGCTTTCCATAAGGACAACCCATCTAACGATGTCCAGATCCCCGACTAGGATTCCTTCCAGAACCTCTGACTTCCAGTCACCACATTCCTCAGGAGACTATCAAGAATGCCAGTGTGCATGCATATACACATACATGATAAGAAAAGAAAATACAAGCAGAGAAGAGAGGCTGAAAAAATTAGACAACTTTTACAGATTTGATTTCCTTGTAATTTTGAAAATAAATAGGTAGGCTTCATCTGGTAACTCAAAGACGTATAGCTTTGAGTCCCTTCTACCAGATATTTTTTTATCCATTTATTCATCAGATATTTTAATATCCCTACTGCACGTACATTTAGCTACTGTCACAAGAATTCTGAGGTCATTATCAATTCTGAAACTGAGTAAGCAGCAAGTTATTGCTTTAAATATCTGTCTTTAAGGGGTGGGACACCGGTCCCTGGAACAATGTGGCTAGCACAGACCTCCTCAATAGACATTTTTTCCCTTGAGGATACTTCCTGGAACATAGTGTGTGCTTATTCACTATTCCCCAAAGGAAACGAAACCACAGATGTGTGATACTAGGCTGGATCCATGGTTCCCAGAGCCCAGCCCAGTGCGTTTCCAACATGGGAGTCATTCAGGACACAAGCTTCAAAGTCCCTAAGAATCTCAAGCAACTTGCTCTGAGACGGGCCTTTACGAATTTATCAGATCCCTCTTTGCTATATTTATATGTTCAGCCTCTATTGTCTGAAGGGATAAAAATTCTCCCAGGGTATCAATAATAATCACAAATAGGACTGCCTTTTCTTTTTTGTAAGATTTTTCAAAATTTCACGAAGTTCAAAGATTGTCCATCACTTCCTTCTAGCAACCCAATATATTTGAGTATATTGAGAAAGACTCACATGTTGATTTAAAATCTAAAAAGACTCAGTCTTACCCATGAATTTCAGTTTTATAAATTTCTGGCACCTTTGTTTCTTGATTCATACCTTCACAGAACCAAAGGTGTTCCTGAGAAAAGCCTTTTGTGAATACGAAAGAGACTTACTCTGTTTATCATCTCTACGTAGTCTTTTTTGAGTGCTTTTCCCAAGGTTCAGTGCCCAAACTATACAAAATGTTCATTCATTAGTTTACTTGCAGCCTCTTTCCACAAATATTTATCACACACTGAATACCTGCAAGACCCTGCAATTCCATATCGGCCAAAATGTAAAAAGTATAAACCAGCAGAGCCTCCTGTTCTTTCTTTTATTACTCAGCTTCTGGAGGGAACATGATGTGTGACAGGTCGTCACTCGTGTGCTTCCCTCTTCTTTATTTTGTTTTTCTTGTTTCTTTTTGTTTTGAACTGCCGATTAACTCTTGGTGTTATTTATTTGTCCATGAAGAAATAATGTCTTCTTTCTCTGGATAGGCTGTAAGTTCTTTGGAAAGCTGAGAGAAGCGAAGAATCATCTTTGAGATTTTCACCTAGTCCTGTGGAGTAGGCAGGGCCACTTGAAAGGTGAGAAGCAGGTTCTGGAGGGATTAACTGCTTGCCCAAGACCCCTCAGCTGGTCAGTGATAGGGCTGGCATTGTCACTCCACGTGCATGGTTCTAAAACTGCGGGAGCTGCCACCTCTTCAACCTGCCTCTTTCATGCCAGAGCTGGTGCCTCATGCTTATTTGAATACCTCAGAGAGTTGAGCTCAGAGCTGGCCCACAGCAGACAGTCAAAACTATTTATGGACTGGATTTGATTTAAATAAAGACAGATGGTTTGGCTGATCAGGCAGTTAACCTGACAGCATTTATTCCTCACATTCTGGACAGATGGCAGCTCTTTAGGAGAAATGTAAAGGCAGGGGGTTATGAATTATCTCTTCCTCTCTCCACCCACTGAGAGAAAAGCTACAGGCTTGGCCTTGACTGTGCACTTTTTAGATTTCTGTTACAAAAAACAGAAGACATTAATGCATTTGGGTAGGACTTTGCCAATTTGCAACTCTTTATAGTGACAGGGAGCAAGGATGGCATCTACCAATTCTGCCAAGTTTCCTTCAGACTAAGTGTCTTTCCCCAGAACGAGGCAAGTGTTCTGCCTTCAGCAGAGAGGCCTCCAGGCTCAGGATGCTGAGAGAGCCCTGTCCAGGCTGGCACCAGTGTGAAGGGCAGGAAGCAGAACTGCAAGGCCTCACAAAGAGTAAAGAGCTAGGTCTCCTGTTTTACATAGTTTTATTTTTTTGCAGCGCTAGAGATTGAACCCAGGATCTCACATATGCTAGACAGGTACTCTGTCATTGATTTACATTCCTAAACTTCTTTGTTTTAAAATCAATGGCTATTTAAATCTTCCTTAAATGATAACAATGATTACAAAAATAGATCTTTTGCATTTTTCTAATCTTGAACCATATATATTTGTTACATATTACAAAGAATTTTTAAACATCTGCATATTCTTACATCTACAACTTGCGCTAGCATAGAGTTGATTTAATGGCATTGGTCTCAAGTCGTAAAACTAGGAATTAATTCTGACTCTGTTATTAATTTTGTTTTAAAAACACAAATTTATCTTGATCAAAACTCTTAAAATTCAATGCCTACAGAATAAATTTAAACTCATTTGGTTGGCTCAGGAGATCAGGGTGATCTAACTCCTGCCTGAGTATATGTTTTTTTCTCCAAAGCAGACTTTAAGATAAGGGTTTGGGTACAACCAGAGCAAGATTACCTGTGGGTAATCCCAGAGCATGGTAAGGAAATGGAGACATGAAAGACATGGGAGAGGAATGCCAATAAAGTGCACTTTATGAGCTGGTGATCACCCTGGAAGATTCGGGTTCAATCTGCCACGGTTCCTTGAGAGACTGTGTAGACCACATCTCAGAAGCATGTAAGGGGCAGGAAGCTCGATTCTTTACTGGTCACTAGTCAGTCTGGGCATTATGCTTCTGCCCTTCTAGTCTGCCTCATTTAAGGGCCTACACGCTGCATGGCCAGAGATGTACTCAGTGAGGGAAGTGCTGGAGCTACAGCTGGGAAACTGTAGATGATCTGGGTGGATCGTGAAAATGGCCAGCATCTTTTGCAGCTCTTTCCATCAGCAGGTGAAATCTTTCTTCTCTTCTACAATCTGGAATGGCGTTTTGATGAGCAGAACACAGAAGCTGCAAGGTTGTAGGACCTCTTGGTTAGGATTCAGGAAACCTTACAGCAGCATCTGTTCTTGTATTCTTGGAACCAAGCTGCCGCCGTGTAAGTCAGTCTAGGCTGGCGCAGAGACAACTCATCCAGCTGAGCACCTCTAACTCAGTTCCAACCTCCCAGCTGACGACAGGCACAGGAGAAAGACTAGTCCAGACTAGAAGGATAATCCAGCTAAGCCCTGCCTAGCTTGCTTGTGATCAAAAGCTAAAGAAATTGTTTTGAATCACTAAATTTTGAGATGTTCTACTGCTGAAGTTAACTGATAGAGTATTTGTGGAAATGGCCACCGAAACAGCAGGTAAGCTCTAGAGTAGGCTGAGGAGTCCTAACAACGTCTACCACACTATCAGAATCCATTTCTGCATAATAAGTCATCCTAAAACACAGTAGCTTAAACAACAACCGTTTTTATTCATACTCTTCTGCAGAGGTAATTTGGGAGGAGTTTGCCTGGCGGTTCTGGTTAGGAGTCTCCTACAAGGTTGCAGTTAACAGGCAGGTGTATCTCAGTGGTAGATTGGTAGAAAGCCTACTTAGGAGGCATGAGGTGCTGAGTTCCTTCCTGAGTACACACACACACACACACACACACACACACACACACACACACACAGTAGGTTGAGGCTGAAATTGTCTGAAGACTTGACTGGGCCAGAGGATCTGCTTCCAACCTCACTCACGTGGCTACTGTCAAGAGTCTTTATTTCCTCCCTATTGGCTGTTGGCCTTTTGCTGTGGGACTGCTCACAATACCACTGCATCCTATTGGTCCACGAAGATTAACTTTGGATAGATGTAAGAGAGGGCTACCCAGGAGGCAGAGATCACTGGCCAGCACCTGAACTGGCTACCACACAATCTTTTGTTTCTCACCCACCAGCACACTCTGCCACACACTCCACACTTCACATGACTTCCCTCCTCCTTCTGGAAGGGTCAACCTCCTCCCTCCTTTCTTGTGAAGTCCTGACTCAAGAGGGGAGCTCTGTTCAGAAGAACTTATAGGGCAATAAGGACATATATTTTAGTGTTTGCTACTTGTTAGTTCATAACTTTTTATTTCTTCATTCCAAGTATCTAAAACTTTCACTTAACATGTACCACCTTCACAGGTCTTAAAATAAAACAAAATCCTAAAATTAAACATAGTCCTGTGTGCTTATAGCAGATGCTGTATTCCAACTGTAGGATAAGGAGAGGTTCCACGAAGGCTATCTCATTTAAGTCTTGAAAACTAAACTAAATTTGAGTAGATAGAAAAGGAAGCAAGATAGAAACAAATTTCTAGACTATTTTACAGATAACCAGATATTCCTCAGACAGCATGACACTGCTGTGTGCCAAAGATGAGGGAGACACATGAGCAAAGGCACCGTGGTGAGAGGGGCCAGCATGCTCTGTGGACAGAGGCAGTCTTGTGAAGGAGTGATGCTGAGAAGGAATACAACATACAGTAAAGAAAGGGCGACAGTTCTGGATCATGCACAAATCCTGACTCTGCCACAGCCTTGTAGCCTTAGGCAAGCTACGTCATACCTCTGAGCCTCAGGTTACTAAATATCAAATGGAGATAGCAATAACTACACTAAAGTTTTGCCATGATAAAGTAAAATGATGTTTCCAAAGTCCCTATAGATGTCAAATGTGCCAAAAAACATTTAAAGAAATGCCAACAGCTTCTACTTTATTGATTTCTGCTATAGTTTGGATCTTGAATGTCCCCCAAAGGCCCATGTGTTAAAGGCTTAGTCCCAAGTTTGGTGCTACTGAGAGGTGGAGGAACCCTTAGGAGGTGGGCCTGATCGGCGGTTTTAGGTCACTGGAGGTGTGCCCCTGAAGAGGACTCTGAACCCTAGACCCTTCCTCTGTCACACCTAGCCAGGAGATGAACGGGTTTCCTCCTCCCATATTCCTTTTGTGATGTCACAGGATGAGTCAATGGGGACAGCTGATGATGGACAAACTTTTGAGACCTCAGCCAAGATAAACCTTTTATTTTTATAAATTGGTTGTATTTGTTACAGCCATGCAAAGCCGACTAACACAGTTTCTCTTTCTCCTTTTCCTTTGTAAGGCTGTTTTCTTCTCATCTCTAGGTTCTCATCATTCCAGAAGTCTCATTACTCTGAAAGGCCCAGATGAAAACCCTTCAATTAGCAAGTGGCCAATGTTCATACTGTATGAAGGTCCACGTTCCTATCACCCTTCACATAGGCAAAGAAGTTAAAAAGTAGTAAGTCAACCTTTCTATTTAAACTTTCAACTTGGAAATGCAGACATGTGCTTAGTTTAATCAGTTGAGAGCTGCTGATGAGTGCTGATTTGTGATAGTAAATACTTGGGACCTCTAGGTAGGCAACCAGCAAGCATCTGCTAATGTTCAAATTCATGGCTAGTTCCAGTAGGAGAAATTGGGTCTCTTGATACATGAAGACTAAAAGTTTTTATAATGATTTGCTCAAAGCTAAATTTTATAATTTGCCTGGGTGCTGTTTATGTTGTGAAATAAACTCAGATCTTGCTTATAAAAATACTAATTCAAAAAGGGTCTATGATTTATGACTCTCTCGAAGAAATGAGAAGTTGGCTACTGGTTGCCTGGTTGCCTAAGCCTGGATTCCACAGGAATCTTGTTCCTTCTTCCCTCTGATTCCCCCATGAACTTCACAGAGTTCTAGAATGATCTGGGCTGACTGGGTTGTAGCTTTGTACATGTGAAGAAGCTTCATGTCTCTGAATGAAGGCTTCCAAATAAAAATTGAAAAAAAAACCCTTCCAAATAAATTATGCATCACAAATAAAAACAAAAACAGAAAAAGTATCGGATAAATGAAAGTGAGTTGAACTTATGAGATGTGTAGAAGGGAAGAGCATGGAGTCTGGAGGCCCAGTATCGCCTTTTCCTCACCGTGTACCCTTGGATAGAAGTCTCAACTTCAGAAGTTGCTTCTTCTGAACAAGGAGATTAATACTTCTCTTACCGGGCTGTAGACACAGCAGCTGGCAGAACTGTATGATGGGTCCTTGCCTTCCTTGGAAGGTGATGGTTTTACCCAGTGAGTCACCACCTTAGGTTCTAGCACACCAGGAGAACAAACATCAGGGCAAAACTGAAGAAGCTGCTCCCCAACAGTAAAGCTCCCACTTGTCTCTATCTTTTGGAACACAGAATCTCTTTCATGAAAAATGAACAAACAAAAGATTGAAAAGAAGAGTCTATTCTGAGAGAAAGAGCAGTCTTGCCTAAGGCCACATATACTTTGGCCTTCTTTTTGCCTTTTTCTCTCTTAGTAGATGAAGAAAAATGAAGAGCTACTGCTCCTCCAGGCCTCAGTCTCTTTCCCTGTGCTCTCACGGTGCCCACCTGCCCTGCCACTTGCCTGCTGGGGTAGAAGGAAGGAATGCCGGGTTGGGGTGCATCAGGGTGTTGAGCAACTGGAGCTACCTCCACGGGTGCTGCAGGCAGAGGAGAACCTACTCCTAGCTGCAGGGTTGCAAGAGCTGTCACTGTAGCAACTGGACTGGCACCTCTGGGTACCCTTAGAAATTCAGGAATGCCTCAGGCTAGAAAAATGTTCTTGGCATTAGGTGGGGCAAGAAGGAAGGGGCAGGAAACACTACTCTGATGTCATCACAATGGGGGTCAGCAGCAAGGGAGGGAATGGTTATTCACTTCCTGTCATGCTCTGCAGGGTGGAGTGGCTCAGAATTCCCAGGCAGAGAATAACCAAGAACATCATCTGGAATCCAGTGGAATACAGCAATGATGTTCTCATGCCTAGAAATTCCATCTCTATTTTGTCTACCCAGAAGAATTCTCACATCCTTTAAGGTCTGTCTCAAATGTCTCTTCCTCTTGCTAGGGGATTAATTTCCATGTCAGATTCATTTGTATAAGGAATACTTGAAACCTGATAAAGCATTATTTTGGGGTGTAACTGTGGAGATGTTTCCAGAGGGGATTAGCATGTGATTCTGAATGGACAAGATGGGGAAGATCCATCCTCAATGTGGGCAAACATCATCCAATCAGTCAGGAACCAGAGAGAACAAAAATGGAGAAAAGATTAAGGTGTCTCTGTCTATCTCTGGGATTGAGGATATACTTTTCCTTTCCTTCCCTTGGACTTCAGAGCTCTAGGATTTACACCAGCAGCCCCTCCAGTTCTCAGATTGAGGCTTACACTCTCTGTTTCTCTAGTTTTGAGGCATCTAGATTTGGTCTGAGCCAGCTACCAGCCTCCCAGGGTCTCCAGCTTATAGGCGGCTTGTTGTAGAATATATCCTCCATAATTTCATGAGTCAATTTCCCCAATAATTCTCTCTAATTTTCTCTATTTCTACCTCTAACTTATCTGTCTCTATCTATCCTGTTGGTTCTGATTCTCTGTAGACAGAAGCCCTGGGACTAATCCACTTGGGAAGTCCTCCTTGACTATGGCAGGAAGTATGCATCTATAAAAGCACACATGACCACGTACTGTTGTTTGCCTGTTAATGTCACTGAACTTTTCTTAGAGATTCAGGCTTGGAAGCCTCAGCAAGATCCTTGCAAATGTTTTTTGACTTGACCATTATGGAGACGGCTGAAGGCAGGTCTTCCGTCTATGCTTGAAGAAGGAAAACTGTCCCTTGCCAGGCACCTTCTTGTAGTGGCCTCCACCTGGGGGGTGATGCATTTTTCTCACAGATCCCCTTGGGGGCTTCTCTTGTGGGTCTGAGTATAGCTATGGGCCTCCAGGGAGGCCATATGGTAAGCAGGTAGGAGCCAGCCTCTGGAGCAAGGATTCCTTGGTTCCAAAGCCTGTTTCTGCCATCTGTTACCCATGCGGTTCTGGGCAGGTTAAAAGCTAACAAAAGCACCTAACCATAGTACTTGTGAGGACTAAAGATGTAGCTACATGCTTCAGTGCTAAGCTCTCAACTATTACTGCTTTGCCATGTCCTTCTCAAAGCACAGAAGCCGACCGCCTCAGGGACTATCCTGACTGGGGATGAAGGCTTTGCTGGGGACTGGCCATTGCCACACTACCACACAGGCCAGGTGAGGTGGGTGTGCACAGGGTGGGGTACGGGCCCCTGGCTAAGAAGATACCTGTGGAAGGGAGCGGGTGTGGCGACTGGGCCCCGTATACTTGACTGCATGTATTCTTATCTGCCCCAAAACTCCTAAGCAATAGCCTGCCTGGATCTCACGCCTGCTTTCTGTTTTTGGCTTCTTGGCCTTTGCTGCTGTCCTCAGGGACAGGCTATTTTAGGTAGCAGTCAAAATAAAAACTGAGATTAACCCAGAATTCTTGGCAGTCAAACAATACCATAATTATATGCTTTTTTACTTCAGAAATCAGCCAGCCGAAGCTGACCCGCAGGGGTCAGCTTTGAGGATAATAAGGCTTCCATCTTTGCGCTGTCATCTTCACACAGCCTCAGCCACAGGCAGCCACTAGAGAACTGCAAAGCTCGAGGGACATTATTTCTTCTCTGGGAAGTCATATTGTCTGAACAACAATGCAACTCACTTCCACACTGAACGCTGGCAGGTTGGAAGGGTGACATTACTTTCTATATCATAAATTCTCTCACAGAAGTCCTGGTGTCTGGGGGCTGGTAGGCCACGAAGGAACAGAGAAGCTTGTGTTCCAGGGCTGGGCTTCTGGGGCAGGAAATCACCAGAGGAATATGTTTGTGCTTTGATTGCTGACGAGGGGCGCAGACCCTCTAGTCAGGCAAACAGGCCCCTTCCTCTTTGCTGGGAGCTGAGGGGGAGGGGAGGGTATTAGTCACACACAAGAGCAACAGGATTAGGCCCCTGAGACTTAAACCCTTTACTCCAACCCAGAAGGAGAAAAAAGAATGGGAGATTTAAATAGATGAGGGGTTGAAATGATGTCAATAAAGGTCACTGCCTGAGGAACAAAGCAGCAGCCATGAGTAGAGACTTGGGCGGGAATCTCTATGCTCCCAGGCAAGACCTCAAAATGCCTGGATGAGAGAAAGGAAGCAACACAGCCTAGCTCCAGGGACAAACCAGAGGTGCGCCTGCAAAAATACACTTTCCCCTCAAAGAGTGAGGGGAAACATGCTGCTCTTAACAGGAATATAGATCTTAGCAGGAAAAGTGATCTTGCAAAGACTTGAAATAGAAAAACGCATCCCAGTAGCCTCTGTCCAAGTAGCCCTGTTGGCATGCAAGCAAACAGACACCTTGGGTGGTGCAGCCCTTCTGCTTTTCCAGGGAAAGGCCATCTGGGTGTGGGTACCCAGCATCCAAGGAAGCAGTACAGCGGGGATGGTCCTGCTCTGCCTTCCTCCCCGGGGAGCCAGGCTGCTGACTGCAGCACAGCACTGCGCAAGCCTTCAGAAGCCCTTCATCTGCCCCTCCTCCGGGGTCCTGAGACCAGTCTTCTTTCTTTTTATTTTTTGCTAGCTTCTTGAGGAGGGTCTCCAGAGGATGGACTGTGACTTCCTGCTTGGTTTTAATTGGTTTGATGGGTTTTTTTTTTCCTGTTCTCAAAAACATGAAATGTCTTTGCCACAAGAATCACTAACACAAATGCCTCAGGGAATTATTCTTTGGAGGCTGAACACCTCCAGAGTCATGAATTTAGTAACAGAGGAAAAACCCTGAGTTTGATCTAGGAGGCAAAGGAAAACAGAGTTGTGACAGCCAGTGAAGGAGGCCAAGATTTATACCCAGGTGGGACTGGAATGCGGCCTCCTCATCCTGACCTGGTACAGGTTTTCACACTGGAAGAGTTGCCCTGCTTAGTTTCCTGTCCTGTGTAGTCCACAATTGGAAGGAGATGTTTTATTCCAACATGAAAAAGAAGCCACTGGGCTACTTCCCCTGAGACCTCTGTCCCTGTAAACTTGTGAAAAACTTCCAGAGAGGAAGGAGCTTTGGACAGGCAGTTTAGGTAGCAGTAAAATGATTTCCAAGAGTTGGGAACTAATCCCATGGAGCCGCAGCCAGTGCTTGTGGAGCACAGTGAAAATGAAAAGAGGGGAACCCACAGAGGGGAGTGATACCCCTTAAGTTATGAGGCCAATTTCTATTGACTTAGGCTCCCAAGTTTAGCATCTCTAGCTGAGGACATTTATAAAGAAACAGCCACCATCACACTGGTCCCGTTGTAATGAACTTCTGGAGGGCTTTGTCCATCGCTGGCCTATGGCACCCACCTGCTTGACAAATACTATCTGTTGTACAAGAGCCCTCATTTGCTGGCTTGCTGTGTAACTCCCAGCAGACAGAGCTCATCTGACTTGAATATGTAAGCAGTCCCTGCAGGATTCTGAATGCTGCCTTAAATTCTCTCCAGTGCCAAGGGGTTCATCAAAGGATCGCAGTCAAGAAACAAGTCTCCTCCCCACCAGCCCAGCGAGGTGTGTCTGCAGCAGCTTTGGCTCCCCTCTTGCTCTCTGGAAACTCTCCTGAAAGGTCCTTTCTCATGGTTCTTGGAGATGGGTCCCTTCTCTGGAGGAGGCAGAGGTGTGGAGATGTTCCTTCCCCTCCACCACCCCACAGTCCTGCCATTTGTATCTGAATAAGATGTTGCTGGGGAAGGTGTCCTCAAGGGTTTCTCCCTATCCTTCTACTCACAAATATCCCAGAGGAGTTAGCTCTCTAGGCTGGTATTAGCTGATACCCCAGGAAGCAACTAACTGAAGGGTCATAGGACACTATGAGTGGGGGAGCAGCTCTGAGCGCGCATGTTTAAATACCACTCGAAAACCTCCCCACTTCCAGCCCTATCTTTGCTTTTTCATTCACAGCACGCACTTCCTTCTGTGAAGCTACTGCACAGTGCACCTTCTTTGGTTAATTGTTTATGTTCCTCTCGTGTACAAGCTCCACAGGGGGAGGGACATTTGTCTCTTTTGTTCAATGATATATTCAAAGCACACAGAACATTTGCTGACACCAGAAGCACTCAACAATAGGTACTGACTGAATGAATTTAATGTGGTGGGTGATTAGACCTCCAGAAATAAGCACAGGTAGGGCCTGTGATGATCTTAAAGTGGCTCTGCCTCTCTTATACACCCTTTTTTGCTGAGGGGGTTAAACATGTTTTCTTAAATTTATCAGACATTTGTCTTTCTTTCATTCTTTTGGAGGGGTGTAAAATATTGATTTTGGGGAGTATGTGAAATGCTGATGTCTTTTTTCATTTTGGAGGAATATAAAATGCTGAAATGTGTCTCTTGCTCTTGGTTGTTTTTTTCTTTTTGATTTGTCTGAATCCTTTATATATTCTGGAAACAAACTCTATTGAACATATGGGGATATCCCAGTAGGGGCGTGCACTTTAAATTTTCCTTATCAATCATCGGTTATTTTATCATTACTCACTTGCTAGCCCCCCATTTTTCCTCTAAGATCTGCTTCTTCACCTTGTAGCTATTAGAATTGCCTGAAATTGAGGCCAGGGAGCCAGGCTGTAGTACCTGGACATCACCTATCTGAGGGATGGGGAGTAACGTGGGTGGGGCAGCTTCCTTTTCCAGAGGACAAGGGGGCAGTCTCAGCTGTGAGCCTTGGCAGGCACCACTCCCGGCATCTGAGGAAGTGAGAGCCTCCACCCCGAAAATGGGAACTGGAGTCACAACAGTGTGCACTAAAATGCCCTTTCAGCATTTCTATGCTTCTATCTAGTGCACATTTTCAGTTTTAGCATTTAATTTCTGAAACACTTGAGCTTTATGTTTATACATAAATTTCATAGGCTATCTAAAAATCTATTGCCAAAACAACACTGAGTTTTCTGGATTAAATTCTACAGAGCAAGATCATTGTTAAGAAAGTAGAACTATTCCACATGACTAAATTACCATGTGATTTTTCCAGGAAACAGTTTTCCTCCTATATATACCTCTTTCAGTTCCTCCAGCTCTCTCTCTTGATGCTAGTTCATTTTTAACACATGCTGCTCTCTGCCTGGTGAACATTTCTCTCTGGATCCTCCTCCCCCATCCACCATCCACCTGGCTTGATCTTGTTCATGCCTGTCAGGGAGAGACCTTCAGACTCGCCTTGAATGAGCTCCTCTGAACTTTCCATCTTATTGCTTATCACACTTGTAATTGCTGCTTCCTGCCCCAAAGGATGGGCTAATACTATGTGTGCAGATAGTTGTTGAACTGTATATAATCCTGCCCTGAAAAACTTGGGGTCTGACTGAGTCTTACTTGCACTGTATGCCTACAGTGTACAGAGCACCTTGCATTTGTGCTATGTCTTAATATTTTTAAATGAGTGATTTTACACAGTGGTGACATTTCTATATAAATATACCCTGAATTCTGTGTGTCCACACTGCTCCCCGTAATACCAAGGGATTACAAAACCCCATGTTATGGCCCCATGGGCTACTCAAAATTGGATCTGTAGCACCAGTCCTGAAAAATCAGTGTTTCTTGCTGGGTGTGGTATCCATGCTTGTGATCTAGCTCCTCAGGAGGCTGAAGCAGGAGGATAGAAAATTCAAGGTCAACCTGGGAAACTTAGAGATTCTGTCTCAAAATAAAATAAAAAAAGAAAGTTGAGGATGTCTGTGATACAGCGCTTGCCTCTCTAAGTTCAGTCCTCAGTACTGGAGGAGAAAAAGCTATGATCGTAACACCACTTGTTTATCAGTAAGTGCTACAGGGGATTTCTCAGTTGCTTTAAAAACATCTCTGGGTCTCCCTTACAGAAGATTCCAGACAATATTTATGGATTCTCCCTCCTCAGGAGGTAGAGTTTAATTCCTTCCTCCTCTTGTGCATGATTTATTTCCAAAGAATGCAGAATGGAGAGGCAGGAGAGTCCCTCGAAAGTAGAGACTCCCAACAAACATTCCTAGGCCAGGAGATCCAGGTTAATTGACTCCTAGGGAAAGTCAGGCTGCCTGCATGTATCCCTGGTATAATGTGACGAGAATGAGGAGTTCCAAAACCCATCATGTCAGTGGAAACATGAGCAAAACACCAGCTACATGCAAGTCAAAAGAAAATCTCCATAGTGTCTGACCAGCACTCAAATCTACCAGGGCATCAGAAAAAGAGAAGTCAGAAACTCTAGAAAACAGGCGGAGGAGGTAAAGGACAACTCACTGGAACATGGTACCCTGGATGCTACCTTAGAGCAAAAAGACATTGAGGAAAAACTAGTGAAATCTGTATAAAAGGTGGAGTTTATCCCTGTTGGCTTCTCAGTGGTGATATATGTTCCATGGGAATGTAAGATAATAGGAAACTGAGAGAACGATATGTAGGAATTATATATTATCTTTGCAAATTTTCTGTTATTTTGTAAAACTCTGGGGGAGGCACAGCAATTTCATGCCAGGTGGAAACCTGCTAGGCTCTTGGAAAGGAAGGAGGTGCAAGACCAGGGGCTCAGCTATAAAAAACATGTTCTGAATGGGATAAAACACCAGTGGGAAACCTGTGTCTTATATAAATAGTAGATAGGTGCCACCTGAATCTAAGCAACTTGTACTCTTTTTGACACAGTGCATGGCTGACAGATTCCAAACGGAGGTCTGAAAGCCCGCACTCTCTGCCTTCCCTGGCTCAGGTCAAGTCTTGAAGAATCTCCACTCAGCATCTTCTAACCAGTCACGTTCAGGAGTGAGTAACGCCCGGGCCCTCAGCCCCGAGATGCCTTCTTCTCGCCCATCCCACCTCATCTGGGCAAAGGGAAAGAGGGAGTGAGGCTCTGACACTGGATCCCATAGAAGCCAGTCTCCCTGTGGTGAGGCACAAAGTGGCCTGGCAAACAAAGCTGGGAAACTAGATGGAGGAGAGCAAACCTCCCCAGCAAGTGACATTTTTCTAGTGTGAGCAGGTCCAGGACAGACTCTACTACTCTCCAGGGAAAGTGAAAAAGACAAAAGAGAAAGAGCACAAATTAGCATATTTAGGGAAAAGAAAGAGGTTCACAGTACAAGCAGCATAGTCTGAAGCCAAAATTAGCAGGATCCTGGGCAAGGACAGGGCCCTGGGGGGAGGGAGTGTGGAACCTGCTCCTAAAGGACCAATTCAGTGCCAGAGAATGCTTTGTAGGACCGCAAAGCCAGCAGAGAGGCAGAGAATACAATAAGTTTGAAAAGGAGAGTCTGGCTTGAAAGGCTTGAACTTTAAAACTGCTTCCACAGTTTCCATGAGGGTCCCCTGGAGAGCGTCCCCCATTGTTCTGCAGGCTCAATGCCAGCTCCAAAATCTCACACTTGGGAAACAGTCTCTCTTCTCCCCCTGTCCTCTGTCTGATTGCTAGGGAGCAATGTCAGAAACCCCTGATACATGCCTTCTGCTGGGAATGAGGTGGAGGCTGTGGGTTCTCATTAAATTCTTCGACATACTTTTGAAAAGCCCTCAATGAATACTTGTACTGAAAACCCCAGTATTCATTTTTTAACCCCTCCCTGTAAGCAGTGCTGGCTTCTCCCCAGGTAGTGACTTTAGCCTATCTTCCTCTCAGTCCCCTCTGAGGATCAGTTTCCTGGAAGTGCAGACACACCTTGCCGGAAGAGCCACTGGGAAGAGAGGTACACTTATTTAGAATCACGGAGTTAGAAGGTGCCTTGGACTTTTTGTGTAATTCCTCCCCATCACAGACATGGGGCAGAACAGTGGGTAAGGGTTGAGGCAAATAGCCAAGATGGGATGGCAGAGAAGGGTGATGTTCAGGAGGCTTGGAGCCGGATGTGGTGGTATATCCCTGTAATCCCAGCACTCTGGGAGGCTGAGGCAAGAGGATCACAGGTTCTAGCCCACCTTGACCAACTTTGTAACTTAGTAACACCCTGTCTCAAAATAAAAAATAAAAAATGGCTGGGGATATAGTTCAGTGTGAAGGCCCAGTTCTGCAATCCATCCCTCCATCCATCCATCCACCCATCCATCCATCCATCCATCCATCCATCAAGCAGGGTTGGTCTCAGAGCAGAGCAGAACTTATAGGAAGACACACTGGCTCTATCCATATCTTCCTAGGACTTGGCCAGGGCAGCAGCCTTCCTCACAGGCACCTCAGATAAAAGGCACAGTGTAAACATAGGCTGGTACTGTTTTCTCCATGTAGACACTTCTGCTTGACTGGGTGCTATGTGTGTGCACGTGCATTTTGGCTTCTCAGAACACACATGTACTTGTATGTACATGGACCTGTGTGTTTGCCCTTTTCTAGATCCTCTATTTGCTCAGAATACTAGTCCTCTTGCTTTTCAAACCTGATCTTCTTTCAAGCACTAGGCGTAGTAGATAAATTAATTTGAAAAGCAGAATCTAAAACCAAAATCTAATCTCTGATAGAGACTAGTGATATTTTTCTTAAAAATTTGGCCATATCTCATTCCTACAGGGAGAACTAGAACTGGGTCTTTATTGGAGGAGAAAGTTTCAGGGTTTGGAGGAGGATAGGGTGCTATTTCTCTCCTGGCAGACAGGATAAAGGCAAATGAGGATAATACATATTTGTAATTACACAGCTTCTTCATCTGGAGTTCAAACTGTGTTACATACCTTACCTGATTGCTGTTTATAGTATTTGGGAGTTTACGTAAGAGGTGGGCAATGTGTACTGATTTCTGAGATGAAAAAGCTTGGGGCTCAGAAAGGTAAGGTGCTCTTTATGCTCTAAAGTTGTATGTTTTAAAATGGGATCGGTCTGCAAACTCTGGGGTCCAACAAAAACTTCCAGGGTAACTACGATTATTCTAAAAGAATAATCATTTGGGTGCCCATGGCTGACTGCTCTGCAGCTGAGTACTGACACAAAACTTCAAGGTATACATTTGTGTTTGTAATCATGACAGAAGTGACTGCGTTTACCTTTTAGTGTTAAATTTCTCAAACTGGAATAAATGGGTATATTTAGGGTTAACGCTATTCTCTGGCTTTTAGGAGACTTTTCTATGACTCATGACATTCCTGTAGTGTCTGTCCCATGGTGTGGCTGGACCTTAGGCATGGATCAGGAAGAAATGGCAGGACTGCAACAGGGTGGCCTCTGTGGGCACCAAGGTCAAAGGAGGGTGGCTTGGGAGGATGTGATCTGGCCTGGGCTGACCTCTGAGGAGGTCAGGTTGCGGGGGGAGTGGGATTTCTGAGGCAGGGGTGACGCTCAGGAATCGGTGATGGTGGCAGTACAGCTCTGCATAAGCTAATCTGGGGCAAGCTATCAAGTGCATAGCTGTGACATCCAAATGGGGCAAGGGCCCAGCAACATAGGCAAAGCCAGCTGTGATTCCAGGAAAACTAAGTAAATCAGGAAAGGAAGGCAGAGATTCAGTGTAGTTACTGGGCCAGTAAGGAATGGCTACCGAACAGAGGGAACACAGGGGATGCCTATCCCTAGCATAGTGATACCAGCTTTACCATAGTGATGCCAGGGGCTTTCTATGAGAAGCCCTTTCCCCTGGCGAACTCTGACTCACCCCGAGGAGACTTCCCTGCTTTCCAGACTAGATTAACTTCTCCGCTGAACACCTGTGTCACTTTCCTTTGTGACCCTTCTTCCACTGGGGATTAGTTTTTCAAGGCTTATTTTCACAATGGGACTGTCAGCTCCCTGCAGGCAGGGGTGGTGTGTCCCTGAACCATTGGAGTAGCCCAGTGCTAGCAAGTAACAGGGTTGAGTAAATATTTGCTGATGAAATGAAAATAATATGAATTTTATGTCACTCTGATTTGGTGGCTCTTGGCTTCTAGTACCCCATCTGAGTTGGGCAGAATTGGCCTGGACCTCAGTGTTCAATGTCCAAAGCTGAGAGACAACCATCTTCCACAGGCCGCACCACACGCCAGCAGCCTGATTATGGGGTGACCCCACATAGCTCTCTGGGTCTGACTATCCAGATAAGGGCGCTCTTTTCCCACCCCTGCACACCCACCTGCGAGTCCCATCACGACAAAGAACATGGACCATTTGGATAGCATTATAAACACCAGGGACTTTTGCTTTTAGAAACTACATCCCATCTAAAAATTTGAAATTTCACTTATTCACATAACATATGGAACCATGTAAGAGTCAAATTTAGATAAAGCTGGTTAGCTGGAATCAAACTCCATTTTTTTACACACTTAACTCAACATTTATCAATTTTGATTTTGTAGTGTCATATATATAGAACTATATATATGAAAAAATATATATATAGACTTGGAAAACTATATATAGAGAGACTTGAAAACTAAATATATATATATATTTTTCTAAGACTCAAAAATTTTTATAGGTCCATAAATTTTCTCACTTATCCATTTATTAAATAACATAGCCTAGGATAATTCTGTCAGAGAGAGAGAGAGAGAGAGAGAGAGAGGAGATTCTTTGGGCCAAGGTTCCACAGCTTGAACCCCAAACAAGCTCCCAGTATTCACTGATGAGAGCCAAACTTCAACTATAGCACGTGGCATCTTTCATATGGATTCTGTAGGCAGGACAAGGGAACAACAACCTGCCACCAGAATAAGGGGCTGTATCTATAAGTGGTGAACTCTGGTTCCTAAATAAGGCATTTGGAATATGAAACAATCTGGTCAAGCTAGTTGTGCACACTGTCCACAGTGATGCAACTTGGAGAATCTGTGAGAGAGAAACTAGGGGGAATACAATGAAGAGGTGGGAAGAAAGAAGTATGACTACTGAATTAAATTAAGAAAAAAACATGAAATATTACTGAACATACAATTTTAGAGTGAAATTGATGAGTTTAGCTATAAAATATGCCAAGCCTTACACGAAGCTCTCCAGAAAATAGTTCGTGCGGTTCATGAGTACAGGTGGAAATATGTGCAATTACCTTGCAAAATATGATAATGTGGGCAAAGACTGCAAAGCAGTAATTATGGGGGATCTGGACAAGGAGACAGGACCTGTGGGAGTCTAGGAAGACATCGCAGCAATGATGGTTTCTTCACTAGCTGTTGATGGATGAAAAGACTTTTTCTAGGTAATGAAAGGAGGGAACAAAGTCCTAGGAAATGAACAAAGCTGCAAAAATAAAATGGTTTAAAAAATAAAATTGTTAACTTTCACTGGTTGAATGTGCCAGGGTCGGCTCTAAACATTTCACAGTTAGAAATTCTCCTCATAACAATCTTATAGTAAGAATGCCACTGCACTTGGTGGCTGAGGAACTAGAGACATGACAAGTTAAGTCACTGGCCAGTCAGGCTCCAGAGCCCTGATCTGAATCACTTCAAACATGAGCCAGGCAGGTACTCGAGGTGGGGAAGGCACAGGTAGAGGAGGAGTCACGTTGGCTGGATATAGGCTCGGTGGCTCGGGTGAGAGAACTGGATGATGAGACAGAAAACAGAAACTGCACCAGAGTGTGAGGAATTTTAAATGCTATGTGAAGATTCTTAAATGCTATGTTAGGATTTTGTCATACAGACCTTTCTCAAAGTATGGTCTGTGGGCCATCTGCATCAAAATCATCTTGAGCTTGTTAAAATGCAGATTCCTGGCCTTTTCCAGATTCACTGGATCAGAGGCAGTATGATGGAGCCTTCTGATCTGAATTTTTTTTTTTTTTAACTTTTTATCGGTACCGGGGATCAAACTCATGACTGCCTGCTTGCAAGGCAGGTGCTCATGCCACTGAGCTAAATCCCCAGCCCCTTCTAATCTGAATTTTATAATCTTTCTTAGTGATTCTTCTGCACACTCAGATTTACGAACAATTGCTATTGGCGCTGTAGACTTGTGACCACTTTTAAATTGCAGGTGTTGTGATTGGAGTTGTTTTTCAGAAAGTAAACTTTTGAATAAGGCATGAGTTGGAGAGGGGAAAAAGCTCCAAAGATCAATCCAGAGCCTCCCACTGTATACCATGATGATGAGAGTCCAGGTTGGAGAAGTAGCAGTTGTGTAAGTTGAATACTGTTCTCGAGAATCCATATCAACCAAGACCTCAGTATGTATTTTTATTTGGAAACAGGGTCTTTGCAGATGTAAATAGTTCAGACGATGTGATACAGAAGTAGGGTGACACCTAAGTCCGATACTGATGTAATGTAAGTCAGAAGAGAGGGAGATTCAAATCCACACAGAAAGGAAGACACAGGAAGAATCCATGTGACAGTAAAGGCAGTACTGGGGTTACATAGCTGCAAACCAAGGAATGTCACAGATTGCCTACAAACCACCGGAAGCTGGGGGTGAGTGTGCCAGAATTTTTCTCTTAGAGCTTCCAGATGGAACCAACCCTGCTGATACCTTGATTTGGGGCTCTTCACCTCCTGAACTGTGAGGATGTGGTTTGTCCCCCAAAGGTCCACATGCTGGAGGTGTGACCCTCAAGTGTGATGGCAGGACCTTCAAGAGATGTGGCTTTTGGTGGTCAGGTCCTTAGAGGTGGTGCCCCCAGAAGGGAATGCCTGGCTCCTAAAGTGAATTCTTGCAAGAGCGAGTTGTCATGAAAAGTTAAGGCTGACTCCAGTCTCTCTGGCTTTTTGTCTGGCTATATGGACTTTCCTGACACAGTATCACCTGTTATTAGACCCTTTCTAGAAGCCAAAACAAAAAAACTGCCTGATGTTGGACTTTTAGCCTTCTAAACCGTGAGCTAAGCAAGCCTCTTTAAAGTTATCCATCCTCAAGTGTTTCATTACAGTAACAACAAAATGGACTAACATAATAAATTTTTATTTATTTAAGCCACTCAGTTTGTGTTATGGCAGCCATAGGAATAAATACAACTGCCTGCCTGGCAAGTGCAAGGTTGTGAGTTCAACCCCTGGTACCCACCAAAAAAAGAAAGAAAAGAAAGGAATCAACTGACCTACTATAAAGAAGCATGCACAAGCTCTGAGTGCTTGTGCATATCTGTAACCTCAGCACTGTAAAAGTCTGAGGCAGGAGGATTACAAATTTGAGCTCAACCTGAGCAAATTAGCAACTCAGCAAGATCTTGTTTCAAAAGAAACAATTGGCAGAGGATAGAGCTCAACAGGAAGGCACTGGGTTCAACTCCCAGTACCATCAAAAATATATAATGTGCATATTTCTGGCATTCAATACTTTTCATGCTCATTTATAGAAATGAAAATTAAAACTGAAACTTATTAGAGAAAAGCTTGTCTAATGGATAGCCTTAAGTCACAATCACAAACTTAACCAACCCTGAGCCCACCTTGCAGGCTGGTACTGGAGTTAAACTTCTGCCCAGCCCTTCTCCAGTTGCAAGTCTCAGTGCCAAGGATGATCTGAACTGGGGAGGAATGCACTGAGGTCGGGCAGAGCTGGCTGCAGGTCAGAGACAAGTCTCTGCCTGGCACCGGCATCTCTCCCTGCGGTCAACAGCCTCTCCAACAGCGTGTCTGGGAAGTCCTTCACCAGAGGCTTGGGCAAGGCTGTGTGGGTTAGCAGCCAAGTTCAGAAAATCCTGCTGGAAGACGCTGGTGAAGAAAGCCTTGGGTCTGGAGCGATTACAGCCGTGGAGAAGCCAGTCTTGAGTCGAGAGAAGTGGGTAGGGGCTGGTGGGGGGCACCAAGGTTAAAACTAGGGGTGCCATATGAGAGGCAGAATGTCCAGTTAAATTTTAATTTCAGATAAACAATAAATAATGTTTTAGTATAAGTATGCCCTCTGCAATACTTGTACAGTGATACCTTGGTTCATAAACTTGATTTGTTCTATGATTTTGGAAAAGATGGCCACATTTGTATGTGTGAAAGATGGCCACGGTCCTGATACAGAGTTTGATACAGAGTTTGCAAACAAATACAAAATTGCTAAATGCTTCTGTTTGGAAATCAAACTTTTTAAACAAAGTAGCAAGGTACCACTGTACTTATTTATCTGAAATTAAAATTTAACTGTATTTTTAATTGCTAAATCTGGCAATCTTAGTCAGGATCCTTCACATCAACAAAGATTAATCTTAGAGCCAGGGCCAGAGTAAAAAGCAGTAAGAGAAACAGAAAGAGAAGACTTCTCCTCAATTCTCTGGTTTCCCTGGCCCTGCCAAAGCAACGGATGGG
Source organism: Cavia porcellus (assembly GCF_034190915.1). Lineage (NCBI taxonomy): Eukaryota > Metazoa > Chordata > Mammalia > Rodentia > Caviidae > Cavia > Cavia porcellus. The sequence continues at coordinate 115,375,011 of NW_026947484.1, forward strand.
CCTGGACCTGGCTCTGCCTCTAACCTCCTGGAATTCCAACATGACTTGCCTCACAAATATTAATCATCTTTTTTCCTCTGTGGCATATGTGCTAATCTCCCTGACTCTTGTTCCTGTACAGCTGGGAGATGGACTTAATACCCTTGGGAACTGGTCCTGTCCAGTTGGCATGGTTGTGTGTGAACCTGAAGTGACCCTGCTCTAATTAGGACACATTTCAGAGCCAGAGAGGAACCTATGAGATGGAAAACACAGTGCACTTAAGGATGGGATGAAGGGAACCAGGGTTAGTGATTAGAAACAGTTGAGCATTAGTGAGTGGAGCACCTAGTCACTGGTGTCCAAGCTTTCTGGGCTTTCAGTGATTTAAACAGCATGCTGCCACATGTGTACCATAGGTTTGCCACCACTAACCCAGATGTTCAGATCCCCTAGATTTAAGGTCCTCTGTAGCTTTATAAACCCTGTGATGAACAATAGAATCTTAATGTATTGGTCTTTTAATGCATTAATATTGTAAGCCAAAGATTAAAAAATGTATAGTCTCATCCTTGACCCAGTTAACTTTGCCTATTGACATGCAGCTTCTTAAAGCCAAGGTATTTAAAATTTGTTATGTACATGTACCAACTCCCCATGATTAAGGTAATAACTATGTACTGCAAACATACAAAAAATCAAAACAAAAATGAGAACTGCAGAGTCAACTTAATAGGCATATGCTTGTGCGGGGCCCTGAACACAGAAGGTCCTATGCTTGCTTTGTGCTCTGCTATTGTCATCTTGCAGTTCTTAGTAACTTTTGAATGAGGGGTCCTGTGCTCTCATTGTGCACTGGCCGTGCAAATTACGCACTTTGCCTTGCCCTAAGGGAGTGGGATCATCCTAAACAGCAAGCACAACACATGGAAAAAGAAAAGAGCTTTGAACTGTTGGCCTTGAAAACCTAAGTGTGATGTAGTATCACAGTCACAACTAAGATGTATTTTCATTTGGTGCAATAAGTCAAGCCAAATCTGGCAGGTATCTTGTCACCTAGAAGGCTGCTTATCATTAAACCAGTGCTACCAAAAGCTACCAGGTGAGTATGCAAGGCCTAAGATAGTCAGCACATGCATAGAGTTTTCTTTCCCATAGGCAGTAGTAAGAAGCAGAAGGGGTGCTGTGATAGGAAAAGAGCTTTCAGTTTCACCCTCAAGCTGGGCCATCACTTAAATCCCATAGGAAGCAGCCTAAATCCTCAACCAGTGTCCCCCACCCCACCCCTACCTCCCATCAGCCCATTGGTGGGCTAGGAGATCCAGCAAGGTACAGGGAACCTCAAACAGGAAGGAGCCCTGGGACTTACCTGGCATGTTCATGCATGTTCTTTTCTGTCTTTTGTCTTCCCATTTGGTCTCCCCTCACCCCACACCCTACTAGCTTCCAAAATACTGATGCATCTGGATTCCCACAGAATCAGTTGCTCAGTGGAACAGAGGTCGGGGAGGGGATGGGCTTTCCCATTCTTTTTGTTCTAGTCCACTGGCCCAGACTAATATCTCTGCTCTCTTAGGTGATAGGCATTAGGGCCCGGCTGCCAAGTTGATAAGCTGATGGGAAATTCAGTGGGGCAGGCTTTTTGTTTATTTCTAATAGGAAGTTAGGAATTACCGGAGAGCACTAGCTGCGTTTCCAGCTGACAGCCTTGTGCCCCTGCTGACTTCCATATCCTCTGTGACTGGCTTTATTGATAACAGCTGCAGAAGACCAGGGCTGGAGCTTGGCTTGCTGCCTGCTTGTCTCTGCTCTACAGTTCTTGCTTGGCTGACATCGAATGCTTAACACCCAAATCTGCCAGGTGGTTTCAGAAAATATGCTCATTGGAGTCAGAGATGTGATTGAATATGTAATACTGGGGAGCAGTTCTAACTGATAGGGGTTAGTAGTTGGGCCCTAATATTCCAATGACAGAAAAGTCTAGATGAGTAGTGGCATATCTATATCATGCAGACTGTTTGAATCACTGGAAGCTCTAAAAGGTTTGCCACTACTGACTAAGATCCAGCTTCCAACTTGGAATGAATATGCTTAATGCAAATAATTGACATTATTAATACTTAATACAACCCTAGAAACATTACAGCATAGTATTAAGACCTTAGAGTCAGGTCAGGCTGTCTGAATTTGGATCTTCACTATGACAGCTGTGAACTCTGCGAATATGAAGAAATTATTGAAATTCTGTGCTTGGGTTGTCTCAACAGAATAGTAGGGATTTTTTTTTTGTCTTTTTTGTTTTTATTGGTACCGGGGATTGAACTCACGATGGCACACTTGCAAGGCACACGCTTATGCCACTAAGCTAAATCCCCAGCCCCAATAGTGGGGATTTTAAAAGTGCCCATTTCATAGGCTGTAGTTAGAATTAAATAAATTAATATCCATAAAAAAAACAGCAATACCTAGCAGGTAGCATGTGTTCAATAACTGGCAGCTACCATTTTTTTAAAAAAATTTCCTCACAATGTCACTGTAAGGAATTCATAATGACAGATTAAAAACAAATTTCAAGTGATTAAATACCTTTTCCGACTAACCCCACTGGTAAGTGACAGAACCCTTGTTTGCATCACAGTCTGTTACCTACCTCAGCACCATGATGCTTTGGAGTAGAGAAGAGAAGGAGAAATGTCTGAGTTGACCTCTTTAACCAATATCTCCAACCCCTAAGATGTTCTTTTGAGTTTACCCAGAGTACTAGAGGAGGAGAACTGAGTGGAACAGGGTGTCATAGTGATGACATGTTTTTGGACTAGCAATAATTTGCCAACCAGAAGATTTAAGAGTAGAAAGAATTACATTAAGAGACATTATACTTGGTAGATGATGCCTCCTCTCTAAACCTATGATGATCTCAGAGTTAAACTTTAGCGAGCAGAGTCATTCCAACTAACTACCAAAACCATGCCTTCTGCAGTCTTAGAAGAAAGCAGAAGGCTACAGGTTAAGGCTTAAAGCAAGTGGTGCTCTTGGCTGCTATGGCTGACAAGGTGCAAAAGAGTTCTAATAATCTCCCAAGTCTTGGTTAAATGTTCTTCATGAGTAAAGCCAATGCTCCCACGGGACCTGGTGTCTCTCCATCTGCCACATTCCATTTTCTCTAATTGGCTTGAGTACCTGGGCCTGTTTAAAATGGAATTTACACCTGTAATGAGTAGTTTATTATCTACAGATTAATCCTTGTCTCCTTCTGCTTTGATGGAAAGAACTCTTCCCTGAACTAAATTAATCTAAAATAGAAATTCCCACTCCTAAAACTAAAAATCTTTTGTGTTTAACAACTAACATGCAAGACGACCCTAAAATTTTACTGAAGGAGATTGCTTTACAAATTGAAACAAGGGACTTTGTTGTACACATTCTATTTACAAAACAAAGACCAAAACCCACATACAATTATTTCAGAAATGCTACCATGCTGAAAAAGAAAGAAATCCTCTTGGCAAAATGCTACCACATAAATAAGAAGACAACTGAGGAAATGGCACTGGTTGAATGCTACTTCCTTCATGTTGAATAGACTTGGACTCTTCTCTATGAGTGATCCAAGAGATGGGGTGAAACATTGCCATTTGTCACCGCTCCCCTCCCCTCCACCATTCTCTGTTGGTCTCACAGGCTGGCTGTAACTCAGTGTGGGAGGAGAACACACAAAAGCAAGAATACCAGGAGGCAGGAATCACTGGAGGCCATCGTGGAGGCTCTGACACTAACTAGTCATAGGAAGTGTCTTCCTGTGCTTTGAATATGTCCCTCAAAAGTTACAACTTTAATCCCTATTTTACATTAATGATATTTGGGTTGTGGGTGGGGCCTTTGGGAGGTAATTAGAATTAGATGAGATCATTAAACAGGGCTACCATGACGGAATTAGCAGCTCTGTAAGAGGAAGACAAAGGAAAGCTGGCGCATTTGCTCTTTCTTGCCACCTTCTGCCATGTCATCATGTAACAAGAAGGTCCTCACCAGATGCCAAGAAGTGCCATTGCTGTGCCCTAAAACTTCCCAGTCTCCAAAACTATGAAAATACATTTTTATTCTTCATAAATTACCCAGTGTCAGGTATTTTGTTATAGGAACAGAAGATGGACTAAGATACCTTTTGTGATCTCACAATGGGTCAAGTATTTTATTCTTGTTTTCCTGTAACACCAAACTCCATCCATCACCCATTATATTCTTTATCCTGCTACATTCTTTTGCTTTCAGTTATAGATGCACAGAAAGTTAGAGTCAAACAACAATATAGCAGCACTGTACCAATTCTAAATGCCTCTGAAGCTATTTTACTGAAATGATGTTTATGTGTTCCTCCCTCAACCAGACTAAGTTCTGTGAAAACAGGGATTATGTCTTACTTATTTTTATATATTCATGGTACCCAGCACAAAGCTTGTAATGCAGAGGTACTATGAATGCTGACTAGGGTGTTTTACTTAACTTGGGATGCATCACTTTTGTTCTTTGGACTTCAGTTTTCTTGTGTGTATTGGACTAGAGTATTTAAAGCTACTTGTCACTGTATCATGCAAAGAGACTTTTTTCTTAGTGGAATATGTTACAATGGTCTGATAGCACTTTATTAACTGTCTGGAAGCATCTCCTTTTGATTTGGGATTCAGGTACATCTGTGTGGAAGCAGTTTAAGTAGATCCTCAAAAGACGGTGGTGAAATTATCTGCCATCCAAGGGTTCAGTTTTTTAGTTGATATCAATTCAAGAAATACCTCCCAGCTGTGTGGTAGAAACAGAGAAGAGGGATGACAATTCAAGACAAACACTCTTACTCAAATCCCTTTGACTCCCCATTGCCAACAGAGCAAACTCATTTTCTTTATTCTTCATCCAGAGTTCAAGCCACCTTCCCTTTCATGGACGCCTGCTCCATGCAGTTTCACCATGACTATACTCTATACAAGGCTTTGCTTTCTGGATCTGTGGTGATTTTTTACCTCAATTTGGAATCAAGTGAATCAAGACTATCACTCTCCAAAAAACCCCTAACTGAGTATGAATCCATTTCTAATGAGCCATCAAATTGAGGGTTAATCGTTTAGGAAGTCACATTCTTAGGAGACTTGAAGTTAAAACTATCAAGATTCATTTTAAACCCATGTAAGTACATTATGCCCCGCAATTTTTCTTTAAATATGTCATGCAATGGGGAATGGGAAATAGACTTTCAACAAATTAATAGCGCCTTCTGAAAGTTTTACTTGATGTACCAAATTACGCTACAGAAAAAATGAGCCCAGAAAAAGAAAGTGCCAGGTGTGACCCCTCTGGATCAATGGGCTAGAAATCTATACAGATGATTATAAAAATCCTATAGAAAATTGGAATAAAGGGTCTTTATGTCAACCTGATAAAAGCCATCTATGACAAGTCAACAGCCAACATCATACTAAATGATCAAAAACTGAAAGTTTTCATTCTAAAGTCAGGAACAAGACAAGAATGCCCACTATTACTATCCCTGTTCAATGTTGTTCTGGAAACATTAGCCAGAACAATTAGATAAGAGAAAGATATAAGAATAAAGACAGAGGGTCTGGGGATTTAGCTCAGCGGCATAAGCGCCTGCCTTGAAAGCAGGCAGTCGTGAGTTCGATCCCTGGTACCGGTAAAAAGGAAAAAGACCAAAAAAAAAAAAAAAAAAAAAAAAAGAATAAAGGCAGAAAAAGGAAGAATAAAGAAAAAGAATAAAGTAGGAAAGGTAGAAGTTAAAATATCTTTATTAGCAGATAACATACTCTACATAGAATACCCCAAAAAATCTACCAAAACATTCCTGGAGTTAACAACAAAATTCAGCTGTGCAGCAAGATACATAGCCAACACTTGAAAATTCTATACCAGGACAACAAACTCACCAAGAGAGAAATTAGGGAAACTACATTTTCACAGTAGCATCAAGAAAAATCAGTCTAACAAAGAAAGTGAAAGACCTATATGCTAAAAACTATAGTACTCTGAAGAAGATTAAAGAGGATATCAGAAAATGGAAAGATATCCCATGCTCTTAGATAGGCAGAACCAATATAGTGAAAATGGCCATACTTCTAAAACTGTTATACAGATCTAATGCAATCTCAGTCAAAATACCAACAGCATATCTCACAGAACTGGAAAATGTAACCCTAAAATTCATATGGAACCAGAAAAGACATAAATAGCAAAAGCAATTTTGGGCAACAAATGCAAGGCAGGGGGCATCACAGTGCCCAATTCAAAGTCATATTACAAAGCTACTGTGATAAAAACAAAACACATAGTACTGGCAAAAAAACAGACCTGAGGATCAGTGGAACAGAAATGAAAATGCAGAAACAAATCCAAGCACATTCAGTCATCTTATCTTTGATAAAACACCTTCATTGGAATAAAGACAGCCTCTTTAGTAAGTGGTGTTGGGAAAACTGGCTTTCAATATGCCAGAGAGTAAACCTAGACTCACATCTCACCATGCAGTAAACTAAAATCAAAACTGATCAAAGACTTAAATGTTAAAACAGACACACTTAATCTACTGGAAGATAGACTAGGTAAAAGTCTTGAAAATGTAGGTGCAGGCAAAGACTTTATGAACAAAACCCCCAATCACAGAAATACTTCAGTAAAAAGAATCAGCAACTGGGATCTCATCATATTAAAAAGCTTTTGCACAGCAAAACAACCCACAGAATGGGAAAAATTTTTTACCAGTTATTCCTCAAAGGACAAATATCTAGAATATATGAAGAATTTTAAAAGTCAGATCCCCCAAATTTAAAGACTAAGTCAAAAAAGGGACATCTGAAATGAATAGACACTTCTTAGATGAAGTACACACATCAAATAAATCTATGAAAAAATGTTCAACATCACTAGTCATTCTAGAAATGCAAATTAAAATGCTGAGATTCCATATCACTCCAGAAAGAGTGGCCATCATCAAGAAATCAACCAATAACAAATACAAGTAATATGAAAATCAGTGTGGAGATTCCTCAAATTAAAACTAGACATTTGGCTTTGACCCAGCTATTCTTGTTGGTGTCTTCCTGAAACAGTTAAAAGGCTCATATCACATCCATGTATGTACACCCATGGTTATAGCAGCACAGTCTGTAGTAGCTAAATCTTGGAAACAGCCAAACGTTCATCAGTGAATTACTGGATATAAGAAGATGTGGCTTTTAAATACAATGGAATACTACTGTGCCATAAGGAAGGATACACTTGAGACATTTCTAAGTAAATGGATGCACCTTGAAACCATATTTTCACATGAAATAAATCAGACACATATGTTTAAATATCACATTGTTTCTCTTATGTGAGAAACTTAAAGGGTAAATAAAGACCAAAGTAGATGATAGATACTGGGAAGAAATAAAAAAATCTTCCTCTTTGGGAAAGGAAACCAGGGAGGATAGAGCAGGAAAGGAGGGGAAAAGGAAAAACAAAAAGAGGAGAAAAAATGGAAGCAAAGTTTTTGTAAATAAGGGGTAGAGGAAGGGTTAAAAGGGAGAGAAGGACATCAGCAGACCATGGGTAGAGAGAAGGCCACAGCAGGAAGCAAACCCACCCTGGGAACCAGTGCCATGTGCAGGCCGCTGCCAGACAGGAACAGCCAGACCCCAGACCCTTCTTGCGTACAGTCTGGCAAACAAGAAGTACCAATGCCCCTCTCACACAAATGGGAAGCGACTGGTTTATCAGGAGAAACACGGACTGTGATGGTACCTATGGAGGTGAAATGCAATTGGATGCCTGCGGTGCTTTGGTGTTGCACGAGCATTGCAGGTCTAGCCAGTGGTCTGATCATGGGTTCAGAAGATAGTGGTACACAGTGTGGCATCTAGGGAGGGATCTTCTGAGGGTTGCAGCCGTCGCTGGTTCCCTTTAGTCTTGTTTTGGAAGACATCTATCATTTCCATTGTCTTGTTGGGTTGGGTTTTATTTTCTTCTATTTTGTTTGATTATGTCAAATCTGATGGCAGGAGCAGCTATTTCAAAGATAGCAAGAAATGTTATGGTAGCAATTTTGGATTTACTGTTGGCTTGTTTTCAAGTCCCTTACTGCATTCATTGTTTAGTTTTTATTGTTTCTATTCTATTTTGTTTTGTTTGACTTTTTACTATGTCTGAAGCTACCTGCAGCTATTTGGAAGACATCAAGTGGCATCATGGTAACCATTACTGATTTTGTAATGTTTTGAAGTCCTCTATCTCTTACACTGGTTTGTTTTGATTGGTTTTATTTAAAATAAAATAAAAAATTTTTTTTGAAAAGGGAAGAGGGGGGATAAAGAAAAAGAAGCATCCAGATATATCATGTAGAGGTACAAATTCCCTATGATGAGTGTGATCATTATGTATATCAAAAGTGTTCCAATAAAATTAGTTAAAAAAGAAAACAAGAAATCCACATAGAGGCTGATCCCTCTAAAACAGCCCCAGTTGCTCGACCAGGCTCACACATTATTACTGTCCTTAAGACTTCAGCTTCTGCATTTGGGAGCTCCTTAATTTATCCTTAAGATAAATTCATTTAAAATTACCCTGTAGGCCTTTTCACTGTTAAAAAGATGGGCCTTATGGCAGGTGGAGTGTTGATACAGTTGTTCCTTAAGGCACTTGTCTAATTCAGTTTAAGCAGGTGGTGTTCTCCTAGGTTAGCTCCTTTGTTTGGAAAATGTTGTAGGACTCTGGGGAGAGTATTAACTCAAACAGACAAGCCTAATCTTCCCAACTTACTACTAAGAGCACTGACCTCATTATTTGCCTATAATGTGAACAGGTATTTATTTAATGTGCCTCTTTGTATAGGGATCATTTGTTGGTCCATGTGCCTGTCATCTCTCTGTCTACATTACAGTTGTATGTCTCTTAAAAAGGAGGTTAAGGTTTAATAGTGCTAACAGTACAACATCACATAAAAGGTTGCTGGGAAGGGCGTAGCATTGTGTAGCAGGAGGTGACAGATAGTGCAGGGAAAAGCCTATTAGCATGTGTCCTGAGAGGCAGCAGCCTGGCTGCAACAAAAGACCCCACTGCTTGCAGTGTACATTACAATTACCTGGGCATGCACATCTATGATCTTGCGTCTCCATTGTTAGACACTGTATCTCCACTTTACAGATCAGAAAAGCCAAGACTCACAGTATAATGTGGATCGCCTCACATTAGAACTTAGTGGCAAAATCACTTACACCCAATGGAGTTCCTTTGGAGGGTCAGCCTGGTTAAGTACAAAGTTGGAAAGCTGTCTGATCAGTCCCAGTCTTTCCCGAGCACATGTTCTAATGAGTTAATAGTTGTAAAACTGGACACCTTAGGGATAGCTCTATTGGGAAGATCACAGTGCCTCTCCATAAAGGAGCGCTTTATGTTAACAACAATGAATGCAAGAGAGAATCTTGGGCCTTCTTGAATCTCTCAAATTGTAGCAAGTAGGCTTCCCACCTCTAATGTACACAAAGGAGCCAGAGCACCACTTCAAGACACAGCTAAGCTAGAATGCAGAAACTGAGAGGCACCTGGAGCTTCCCAGTAGGCACATCCCAGAAACCTTGGGGACTGACCCTGAGGCCAGCAGAAACCTCCATTCTGCCTTCCCTGGTTCATTCTTCAAAACCTCTGTCATTGACTTGATTTATTATATATTAGGTACAGGTACAGATTCCCTATAATGAATGTGATCATTATGTAAATCAAAATATTCATTAAGTAGGGTGTTCAGCCAAGCACAATGGGCTTCATGTCTTGCCCTCAAGGAAATTATCTTAGGAATCAAGCTGCCATGGTGTCAGAAAGAAGCAACAACTACAAATGAGTGAGATTTGCCCAAAGTGTATAGTTTTTCTTTTTCTATTAGGTCCTCTCTAATTTTACTTTGAGCTGAGCCAAAACCTAAACGCATTTCTTTTAACTTAATTACCTCCAGGGAAGCATAGCTAGAAATCAGGCACACACATGTCTGCCCTACCCAGCAGGTACACCCTTGCTAAATGGCTGGGACCTTTGGGGTCACGGGTCTTATGAATGATAGCAACTCCATTACCTAAAAACAGACCCTCTTCGAAAGCTAGTGATGAAGTCTCTCAGGTAGAGTCCACCATGCAGGGCAGTAGCAAGATGTGCAAACAACCTGCTGCTTTTATTTAAAGGCTGTGAGTGGAGGAAAAGAAGGGTGCTGCCAGCTTGCCATGCGGAAGGAAGTTGGCAGTCCGACTTCTCTCTGAGTTGGGTGCTTTGATGATAGATGATTTCACCTTTGAGCACATGAACAGACTTTGTCAGCAGTATCTGTGAGGGAGCCAGGTAGCCCATTGTGCAGTGGCTTCTAAAACTGCTTTGTCATAGACTCTTGTGGTTACTACTAAACGTTGACTTCTTGGGCTGAAACATTTCATACAGATCCAAGGTAAATGATTAAGATTTATGTATCTCCTAGAAGCTGCCAAAGACCTCAGTTGGGAAAGTGATAGACTGAAGATTTCTCTCATTCCCACCCATTCACCATTTTTAAAATTCTAAGTTCATCCCTTCCTCCCTAGTGCATAATCTCTTGTTATGTGACAGGCAGAAGAAAGTGTCCTGGACTCTCCTTGTGTCTGTCTCAGGTTTTCATAATTCTGTGAGGTTAAGTACTTTAAAGCCTTCCCCCTTGTTTGTTTGTTTCTCCATTGGACAGTTAAGGCTTTGTAATGGTTGATACATTGTGTCAATCTGAGAAGTTTAGTTTAATGAAATGACTCAGTAAGGGGCCAAAGCCCTTACTTTGTAAACATCCTCATCCCTTGCACAAGAGAATGGGAGATGGTGTGAGTGCTACAGCCACCCCAAGGGGGTAGTAGCTTGCTTATAAGGGAGGAAAAGAGGCTTGCTTCCCCCTGACCCAATTTTGCTCTTGCTGCCTTTGCTATCTTCTGTCATCTTGAACTGTTGCCCCTGGGTCATGCCACCCTGCCTTGGAGCCAGCTGATTATAGACCGAAACCTCCACAAACCATGAGTTAAACAAACCTTTCCTTCCTTAATTTTGGTATGAGGCATTTTGTCCCAGCAAGGAGAGAAAAGTAATCAAGACAGGCTCTTAACAAATTTCTAAGGGAGTGAGATAATATAAGTGAAAGTGCTCACTTAGAATTCTTCAGAAGACAGAAGCTTTTATTCACTTATATACAGTGTTCGTGGGAGTAGAAAGGTTAGTTAAAGGTTATTAGAGTAATACAGTCTGCTCCAACTCTAAAAAGTAATTCAGGAGTTCTGATGCTTTCTTTGTGCTCTACCTAGGTAAAGGTGACTGTGGCCCAGCTATGAGTTTTTTAAGTATGTGAATTGAGCGGCAGCTGATATAGCTTAGTGGCAAAGTGCCTGCCTGGCAAATGCAAGATTATGAGTTGGATCCCTAGAACAAAAAATAAATAAAAAGATTACTCAGTATGTGAATTGAGAGGATGCTGAAGGCATCTATCTTGCTGAGTCTCCCAGGTCAGACACAGAAAGAAATGGGCAGCAGTGGCCACCCACCAACTCCAAAGGAACCTGGGCTAGGTGCTAATCCTCCTGTCAGGGAGCAGGAGGGTGCTTGAGGCAGAGATGCTGCAAGGCTGTACTCAAGTCAGGCCTCCACCTCACCCCCTCCCCAGGCAGTTTGACTACCTCCACCCTTTCCGGGTTGGCTTTTGCAGTGAACTGCAAACAGTAGATGTGAAGTTGGGACTTTGTATGTTCTTAATCCCTAAAAAAAAGAGAGCACTTTGGCTTGCATAGTTTATAAACTCTTAAAAAGAACAATTAATACCTTTTGCTAACAGAACGATTTGGTTAGAGCAGCAAAAAGGGAGAGGCCATTGCTAAATTTGTTCTCCACAGCCTCAGGGAACACAGGGCTGGCCCAGCACGTATACCTACAAGGTGCTTCAGGCTCAAAAACCCAAGTATACACCCTCCCATCATGTGCCACTCCTTAGTCTCGACTTTCTCTTTCTCTCTCTCTCTGTCTCTCTCTGTGTCTGTCTCTCTTTGTCTGTGTCTCTCTGTCTCTGTCTCTGTCTCTGTCTCTATCTCTATCTCTGTCTCTCTCTTTCCCCCTTTACAGTCAGACTTCTTCTTGGAAGACTAATGTACAGCCTGTCACTAACCAAACTCATACACTCTGAGGCACTGGAGTCTTCTTTCTTAATTTTCTTGACTTATCCATTCCTTTTACCCCCCTTGAATATATTCTTCCTCGGGTTCTGGTCTTTGTCTTCTCTGTTTTCTTTACTCTTTATGTTTGAAATGGAAATGGCTAATTAGCCCCTCTGAGCAGCCTTCTTCTGTTGGAGGATGGTTTAGAGGGGAGAAGCAAAAATATCTGGATACTTACTTTCCAGCTTCCCTTGCAGCTAGGGTACACTCATGTGACCTTAGTTCTGGCAATTAGATGCACCTGAAACCTACTTTTGACTTGGAGAACAGACTTAAAAAAGCATAAGTTGTAGTGAAAATAGATGCTGCTAAGTCCTAAACAGTGTTCAATGTCCAGGAGCACGAGGTGTCTGTGCCCAGCACCACTGTGGTTAGTATGGGGACTGCCCTCTGCTTTCTACAGAGGTCCATCCCTTGTACAGTGGTGCCTCAGCTCATGAATACCTTTGTTTGTAGATGATTTGGTTAAAAACAGAAACATTTGGCAAAATTTTGTTTTTGTCTGCAAGCTCTGTCTTAGGTGACAAACCCAATCATGGCCATTCTTCCCACATAAACACAAACATGGTTGTTTTTTCCAAAATCATAGAACCACTTAAGTTTGTGAACCAAAGTGCTGGAGTATTTCTACTCTGGAGTAACAACATCACATTTCCCTACTTGCAGCCTTTAGTGTTATCTTAATACCACATTGTTGATAAAAGCTCCTAAATATCCCTCAACTTTGTCTCATTCTCATCCCCCAGCACCACTGTATTAGTTCAGGTCTCATTAGCACTAACCTGTGCTGCTAAAACAGCTTCCTAAGGAATTCCCCCACTGCCTATCTTTCCTTTTAGTCTAATTTGCACTGCCGCCAACATTGTCTTTCCCCGATGTAAATTGTACCTTGTTTAAGTCCCTATTTAAAACCTTTCAGCACCTCATTGATTTCAGAATAAAATCTGAATCCTTCAGCATAACACTCAGATACAGTCTCCCATCACTACTCCAAGCATGCCATGATCCAGACAAACCCAACTACTTATGTTTCCTGCACATGCCACACTGATTTACACCTCTAAGCTTCTCACTGTGATTCTGGAGATCCCTGCCTTATCCACCTGTCAGCAGTAATGACTCATGGTGTCAACTGAGAGAATGGAAATGCCTGCTTCCCTGATCACCATGTGCAATGTCCCCAGAATAGACAAAGCCCTACATTCTCATGTCCTGTTTCCCTCCCTAAAATATTTGTTTATTTACCCAAACTATATTTCTTGAATTCCCACTTGATGTTAGGCACTGTGCTAAGTAGTGGGATTGAACAGGAGGTAGTCACTGCTTGGCTTTCTGGAGTGCAGAACAGCCTACAGTCTGGGGAAGGCCTACCTGTCTGGAGTTCTGCACTGTTTTCTGAACTCCATTCCAGTTCCCAGTCCCAGCACCCCACTGGCTATTTGCCATCTCCTTTATTTCCCATTCACAGAAGGTGGCATCCTCATTGCTGTATCTTTTCCTCTACCTGGCTTGATCTCCTTGACCTATAATCTTGTCCATCCATCCCCAAGAATTATTGCCTTCTAGAAACTCTTGGCCCTGTGTCTGACTCCATCCCTTAGATCCAATGTCTTGATTATTAATGTCATGCTGGGCTTGACCTGATTTGTCCATACTCAACGATATTGAAATTTTAATTTCTGGCTCTTCATTAGAGAGAAGTAGTTCCTTTGATCACCATCTTTCTCACCTTCCATCCATAAACCACTGTTCACCTTTTTCTCTTCCCATCTGGGTCACACCGCCTGTACTGCTATTTATACTTCCCTCTTCTCTCATGACTTTCCATGCCTGGCAAATGTTTACTCTTCCTTCAGACTGTTTAAAGATCACCTCCTCTGGGATGTTTCCACCCCAAACCTTCTTTCCCACACATTGCCTCTGGGTTGTACATCTATTCAGCTCTGCGTGTCTTCATTAGCACTTATCTATTTCTAATTGTGTGTAAATCACTTTTTCATCACTATAATAAAATACCTGACACAAGCTGCTTATTATAAAGAAAAAAAGGTTTTTTGAGCTCAGTTTTGGAGGCTGAGGGAGCCCGTCTGTAGTGTCACTTCATAGTACAGACAGTGGGAGCATGAGTAGGAGTGAGACTACATTTCATATCAGGAAACAAGGAAAGACCCCGGGCTCCACAATCCCTTTCCAGGGCACATTACGATGGACTCCCCAACCTCTGACCAGCCTCCACCTCTAAGGGTCTACCACCTCCCAATTGTGCCACCTTGAGGAACAGGATTTTAACATGGGAACCTCTGAGGGTGACACAGACTATATCCAAACCATGGCATTCTGTCTTCTCCACTTTGGGGCAAACATGAGGCTGGGTCTGTGTCTTAAAGTGTCACTGTGTCCCCCTATGTCTGGTCTAGTATGTGGCAGAGAGGAGAAAAATAACATAAATATAGCAATAAAAGGAGAAAATTTAAATCTACCTTTGAACTCACATTCCTAAAACTGGAGTACCTATCCAACTTTTTCCCTGAGAATGTAACACGTAACATATTTACTCAAGGAATGGGATGAACACATGTTATCTTTTGAGTACTAGTCTCTAAACACATCTTCCTTCCTTTGCTCTTCTTCCCCTCAGTAGCATGCTTGAAAATGTTTAATAATTGGCTGCCTAAGAGGAAAGTCCTGTTTTGTAGTGTTTACTCTTACTATGGCTGATTTTGAGCTGTCAACGTAATTTTCCTGAAAGTGGAATTAGAAGAGATACATGCACTTGACTGTGAACCACCAGGAGTCAGCTCCAGCACATCACTGCGTTCACTCTCATTAATCAGCAATGAGGCCACTGAATCCTCCCTTAATTCTCCTTGACATCCAACTCTCCTACACTTAACGCCCGACTACATCTGTTCTTCCTTCCACATGATACCTTTTCTCTGGAGGAATCTCTCTTTCCAATGCTGTAGTTTTTCATGGTCTTAGTTATCTGTGGCTGCATGAACCTGATGACCTAACACAACACAAACATATTCTCTTACCCTCTGGAGAACAGAAACCTGAAATCAGTTTTACTGGTTCAAAATTAAGCAAGATCCTGGCTCTAAGATTGAATCTGTCCATTGGCTCTTCTAGTTTCTAGTGACTGCTGACATTTCTAGTTACGTGTCCACATCACTCCAATCTCTGCCCCATGGTCATACAATCTTCCCTTTCTCTATTGGTGTCAGATCTCCCTGTTCCTTTCGCGAGACACTCATGATTGCATATAGGGTATGCCCAGGAAATGCAAGATAATATCCTCATCTCTTAATACTTAATTGCATTTGCAAGGACTCCTTTTCCAGTAAAGTAACATTAGTAGGTTCTAGAGAGCCATTTTTCAGCCTACCACATTTATTATTTAAAGAATGCTTTGTCCTTTCCCATGAGTGTTGGCCACAAATGATGACTGAGCCAGAATGGAGAGATAACCTCATCTCTAGCTCTCACCAGTGCCTAATGCATAGGAGCTATCCTGTGCCTGCCTGACCTTTTACAGTCTGTACTTCAGCCCCTGGAGCTGTCCTCAGCTTGACTGGCCTTGTACAGTTTGTTTGGTTTACCTCTGATGATCTTTCAGCCATTAATAATTCTAATTTTCTGATGACAATCTTTTGACTCATAGTAAACCACAGGTTTGTTTTCCAAAGAAAAACAAACATAGTGTTATTTCAATGGTTAAATAACACACTGGTTATTAATTTGAAAGTTTGCTGTGCGGTAAGCTAATGTGTATGTATGTGTACAGGAGGTGGTAAGGGAGGTGAATGGCCTGACTATTTGCTTTATCAGAAAAGTTCTGAGAGATTATTGCCTGGCTCAGGCTGTCTCCAAGAATGTTGTTTTACTTCTTTAAGGAACAAATATGACAATAAATGTGATATATTTTAAGCTTCATAAATGCAGGGGATAAATGTTATTTTTCTGTGAACCAGTTTTCCCTTTGTTTCTACTGTCTGAGACAAGCAACCCTAAGGGACTGCTGATCAGTGGTAATAAATTATGTCATAGACATACTGTATCTCCTTAGGAGCTAGTTATAATGATCTTACAGGATGTGCATTTATGCATCCACAAGCACATTTCTACCCTTAAATGTGGAAAAACTGGGAAACAGAGGAATATAAAGAACTTAACATGGACTAACCTAGTAAAGATATAATCATTATTGGTAGGTCAGTGTGACTGTTCTATAAGCAGAGCTTTCATGATCGTCCTTATGCAAATTGTTTTTCCATATTTAAGGTCATTTCTTTATATCCACAAATTTCTATAATGATTACGTCCAGCTTAATATTAAAAAAAACTAGATAGCCCAGCACTATTGTTCAACTATTCTTTATTTTATTCCCCAAAGAGAAACATCTGCTACAGCCAGGTTGATTGTCTATTACTTTCTGCATAAGTGAGTTGGTCCTTTAGCTCTAGTCTAGCTCCTCAGTTTCTCAAATGCCCACTCTTCTCAGATTACCAACTCTTCCCCCTCCTTTGAGACCCAGTTCAAGTCTCCTGTTGGGAAAGTCTCCCTCAAAAAGACTCCCACATTTGGGGTCAGTTTTGTGAAGGAAAAGATGATCTGACCCAGAGTCAGAGAGTCTCATGAGATCCTGAGATAACAGTCACTTATTTTCTTTGACTTCTATTTCCTCATTCATAAAACAGGAATTATGAGCCTGACTCAGGCTGTTTCCAAGAATATTATTTTACTTCTTTAAGGAACAAATATGACAATAAGCGAGAAGTATTTTAAGTTTCATAAGTGCAAGGCATAAATGTTATTTTTCTGTGAACTGATTTCCCTTTTCCTGCTATTGCCTATGCTGAATAACTAGTAGCACTAACTATATTGATCTATCCATTGTCCAATAGTGTCACACAGCCTGGAGCTATATTCTTGCTTGATACGTGTTATTGTGTATGAACCTAGCTTGTTCACTGTGGTCTGTGCATACATACTAATGCTCAATTAGGGATTAGGGTTGGGTATGAGGAATAGAGGGGATGGAAACTGTATCTTGCACTTTTTTTTATCTCCCACAACATTCAGCATGTGCTGGACACAGTGAGGGTGCTGAATCAATATCTTACTAGGTGCTTACCTCTGAGCCAATTTAATTCCTATCTTAAAATGTTCAAATTATCATTAAGTTTAAAATTACAAAATGATCTGTATTAATTACAGGGCATTATATATCTCAAAGATATGTTACTGAGACATTGAACAAACTGAAATAAAAACAAAAATGTATGTGTGTGGTAATTTTGCACTAATCTTTTACATGGTTTTCAGAATTATTAAAGAGCAATATACTCACTTTTAAGTTTTGGTCAATTTTTCTTCAAAGTTCTTAATATCTCTCTTGTTATCCCATCAATTTTTAAAAATATAAATAGTAAGGTAAAAGCAAGCTAATTCTGTTCATATAATTTTCAAAGTGGACATTTCAAAAGAAGGCAGGCCAATCGTTTCTAAAATCATACTAAGTTACCAGGAAGCTATGTGATAAAAGTTGGACCAACTTGAAGAAAATGCAATTTCTAGAAACCCAAATTAGCAAACTTGAAATTAAGAACTAAATTTTCAAATTAAGAACTAAATTTCTTTTACTAGGAAACTCCTCATCCTCATATAATCCCCAAATCAATTTAAAATTGTTTTATTTTAAGTGCTTTATTTTTACTCATCAAATGAAGAACACAAGTAAAGCACACAGAACTTGCACAAATTTAGTAGTCTTATTTGCTTAGTAATTCGTTTAAAGATGGTCTTGACTCCTTTCATTTTTCTTGCTTTGGTTGAAATATTTCATTTTAAAGATATGTGCTAAGTGGCGTTTTCCTTATCTTAGTGCAAGGCACCAGAATTGGTCTTTGGAAAGGAATGTGTACTCCAAATTGAGCAGAGTATTCCTTACCTCTCCTTTGATATTTGGCACTGGACCAAGGAATCTAAAATAAGCTGCCTCTAGAATGGAAGTGTCAGCTAAGTGGAAGCAATTTCATTTGCCCCAGAAAGCCACAGAAGTTGTTGAAACACTAAGTAGAGTTCTGGTCAAATTGCTTCCCTCATTAAAGCCAGATTTCAATACTGCTTCTTTCTGCAAGAAACAAAAAACCACCACTTTTCAAAGCTGAAAGAGATGCATCTCCCATAAACTGTTCACCGTGCAGCTCAGGAAATGAAGCGACTCGCCTTTCTGAGTTTTTTCTGCAACTGCAAAATGGGGTTATATTACCCTTTTTGCCCACCTCTCAAAGTGTGAGGATTAAATAAATGGGCTTGTGAAACTGTAAAGTACTCTGTACTATAAGGCACAATTATTTTCTGTCATCACTACAGGTGGTTCTAAAACATGCCTCAAAATGCTTTAACACTCCTTACATCCAGAAATGCCATCCTTTTGAATACAAGGAGCTGACCTTAATGTTTCATTTGTTACCAACAGGAAGTAGCAAACTTCTGAGGCTAAATCATAAAAGGTGATTCAGCTCCTAGCTGATTCTTTTGGGAGAAGCCAGGTACTATTCAGTGTCAAACTATCTTGAGATGGTGTTGGGGAGAAGCCACATGGAGAGGCCACTTGTGGGCCCTCTGATCGGCAGGCGCAACCTCCAAGTCCTTCACAGGCTCCAGAAGTGTAAGTGAATTAGCCTTCATATGATGCCGGGTCCCAAAGCTGAGATACCCAAGGTTCTGAACCTTCTCAGATAATGCTTCGTATGTGTATCGCAGAACACAGACAAACCATCCTTGTTCTACTATTTCTGAATTTCTGACCCGCAGAATCTATAAGCATAGCAGAATGGTTGTGGTTTTTTGCTGTTACATGTATGCTCTTTGTGATGCAGCATTGGTGACTGGAATAGTCACAGTGGATAATGAGAATCGCCACTGCTACAGGAACACCACCAGACACTGTGCGTACTCCATTGCAGACACAGTGGCAAACATGAATTTATCCTATTTCATTTTTACCAGAATTCAGTGAGCGAGCCACTGCAACTGAAGATCAAGGTGCTAATGACTTACATTTCACAGGGAATAAGCAGCAGGGCCAGGGCTAAAAACTCCATTGGACTACAAAGCCTACCCTTAGGCTGCTGCTGACTCCACCCCCTTGGTGACTGACAGCCTG
Organism: Cavia porcellus; assembly: GCF_034190915.1. Taxonomy (NCBI): domain Eukaryota; kingdom Metazoa; phylum Chordata; class Mammalia; order Rodentia; family Caviidae; genus Cavia; species Cavia porcellus. The sequence goes on from NW_026947484.1 coordinate 115,394,410, forward strand.
CACTGTCAACACACATACCTCTGGACTCCCAGATCAACTGCCTTTCACATGCCTTCAGTCATTCTGGTTTTCCTGGTTCCTCTCTTTTCCCATTTGCTACAATTCCTTCTTTGAAGAGTTAGGCTTTGAATGTTCTGACCTGTTTGTCTTACACCTAACACAGAGTTGGCCTGGTATCATCAAAAGTTTTCAGACTCTGGCAGCCATTTTGCCTCCCATAAGGATGAAAGAACTGTGCAGCTTTACCTCTGGGGCTCTGGTTTGTTTGGTAAGCTTGGTTAAGCCCATCAGACCTACATTTTTTTTCAGTTACAGGAAAAAAATGTCAATTCACAGAGCAATTCATCCACACATTCTAATCTCAAATGTGCTGCATGAGCACTTTCCTCTGGGCCTCCACAACCATAAACACACTTGTGACAAACTATTTGGAAAATTCCCACATACTGGTATTCTCTGCCAATGCTTGAGGGATACTAGGCTGCTCCAGAAGCCTCCTCTAAATGGGTGTGTGGCTCAGGCTGCTGCCCTGGAAAGGCCTTCCCAACTTCAAAGAAAAACTCCATGCTAGGTTTGACCTAGGTATCCATGAATCCCCTCAACCTGCAAATCCACCCAATGTCCCAGGTAAAGGTTTTGTCCTTGAAGATCACAGGAACAATGCTTATAAACATCTGTTTTCACTTTTCACTTGTACTCCCTGAACAGTACTATCTACACGTCCAGTTTGTCCATCCTCACCAAACCCAAAACCCAGGAGCTTCCTGCTGGCAAGAGGCCAGCCTCTTCAATGATAGCACGCAGAAATTGGGCACTAACTCTTCTACATAAAATTGTCACTGCTAGAGTGTAAAGAAAACTAGCTTACCTTCAATGAAATCCCTCATTTCTCATCCTCTGCCATTGACTGTAATGCCTTTAAAAGGGCCGTGATTCACCGATTAGAATCTCTAGGCTGTGAATGGTCTCCGAGCTCGTCTGTTGGAAGTTAGGAAATTTCTCCTTCCCACGCTACCACCAATTCAAGTATTGAGGCCCCACCACATGCCAGGCATTGAACATACTAAGATGCAGGCTGTTGGGGGAGTCAGAAGCCAGCCTTTTCCCACGAGTCAGTGCAACTCATGGACTGCAGGGGAAGGGAACAAGAAGTCACCAAGAAGCAAGCCCTCCCTGAGAATCGGTGCCATGTGTGGGCTGCTTGGGGGAGAGCCAGATGCCGACCTCTTCCAGTACGTGGGCTGGGAAACAAGAAGAACCCAACCACCACTACCACCACTACCACCCTTCTATAAGCAACCGGCTGATGCAGAGGGGCACAGTCTGTGATGATGGCTAATGCAGTAGAATACAATTTAATGCTTGTAGTGTTTTAGTGTTTCACTGACTTTGCAGGTCTAAAGTCTGATCATCTATTCAGAGCATGGCAATACACCATGTAGCATCTATGGGGGATCTCCTTCTGAGAGTGGTGGCCATTGTTGATTTCCTATCTTCTTGTTTTGAAGCCCTGTATCATTCTCATTGGGCCACTGGGTCAGGTTTTGTTTTCTTTTGTTTGATTTTATTGTATCCAATGGCAAGGGCAGCTATTTCAAAGATAACAAGATATATTTTGGTAGCCATTCTGGATTTAAATTATCTTGTTTTGAAGTCCTTTATTGCATCCATTGTTTTATTTTTATTACTTTTATATATTTTTAAATTTTTACTATGTCTGAAGGTATCTGCAGCTGTTTTGAAGACATCAAGAGGTATTATGGTAACTACTGTTGTTTCATATTGTTTTGAAGTCCTGTGTCACACTGGTTTTTGTGTGTGTGTGTGTGTGTGTGTGTGTGTGTGTGTGTGTGTGTGTTTGGATTGGCTCTGTTGGTTTTATTTTCTTTAAAATAAAAATAAAAAAAATTTGAAGACGCATAAAGAAAATCCTGCCTTCACTCACAGAAAAAAATGTTTTCAATTTCCACTCTTGCATTTCAGGTACAGTATCACACATCAATTAATTGTGAGTTGTTTCACAAATAATTTATTAAAAATAACAGGGGTGCACCTGAAATTAAACTAAATGTTTGGATTTAAAATGCGTGAAATAAGAGTGGATTCGTGGTTACATACAGTGTCATTACTCTTTTGTATTCTGATACATCGCTCCCAGAAGAAAAACTGGGGAGAGGTATCTAAACTGTATTTTCTATAGTTTCCGTTTTAAGTTTTATTTTTACTAGTGCATAATGATTACATTCTTTGTGAGGAGTTGGCACATGTACATACCACATCTTTGATCTGAGCTTTATGAGTGTCATCTTGTCCTGTGTCTCAAATGGAAAAGGCTGAGGACCGCTGAGCCCAGTGAGGGAAGGAGACTGGCCTGACACCCCCAAAACACACCTCCATATCTTTACAAATAAGGAACCTCTTCTAGTTTTTTTCAGAGAAGGACCTAATGGCACCAGAATGCCTTTCAGAGAAGAAGAAAAAGTAATAGGAACTGTTGTCTTTTGACTGTGGCAAGCCTCCATTCATTTAATGTTTTTTAGGAAAAGAACAGTGCATCAGTCAAAGCTGTGACAATACATCTGTTACTATTAATTATATTCTTTGTTTCCTGTCTCACCAATGAATCCATGTGACACAGGAAGTTAATTTCTTCAATAACAATATTATTTTTTCATTTGTAAAGTGCTTTATACTTAAAGGGTACTTTACATTCATTGATTTGTATAGGTTCAACTTTAAGGTCTCCTGAAGTAGTTCTTAACTCTTCTGCAGGAAAAAAAAGAGTATCAGAGGGGTTTTGCTCAAAGTTCATAGCAGGTAAGTGATAGAGCTGGGATGAAACTGTTTATAAACTGTGTTTCTTATATTACACTCAAGTTATACTATATCTGCTTTCTAAGTTAAGGAACAAAGATACGGCTACATCTTCAACACTGACATCTAAAGAGAATGTGGCTATTTTCACACTGATAGATGTGATATCTCAATGCTCATGACAGCCTATTTCTTGATAGTGGAAACACAACAACTTGTCTCTGTATGATCTGTCTTTCCAACTGCCTTTCACCTGCATTTCCTCTGTTTAGATACATGAGACAGTGCCCTTCTCTCTCTCTCTTTCTCTCTCTCTCTCTCTCTCTCTCTCTCTCTCTCTCTCTCTCTCTCTCTCTCACACACACACACACACACACACACACAGAAAGACTATCCCAGACTTGGCACAAGGGAATGCTTCGATATGGAGCTTTAATAAGCAGCCCAAATAAGTGACTTCCTAAGAGCCTATAATTTTTACCCACAATAGTGAGTACTGGCCTAGTATTTACGATCTTTTGCAAGTGGATTTAAGGATACGTACCGTGACATAAATCACAGGAAATGTTGCAGAGGAGAGTGGTAAAAATGGTCCCACAGCTTTGCCCTTCCCCCTAACACATATACCTGGGAGCCCTGCACAACTAGATTAGGCATTACATCTGTGACTAAAGTGCTTCATCCAGGGAGTCACCTTTGGCAAGCAAGAATGTAATATCCACATTATGAGATGGACCACTGCCCTGTCATTTGTTATTTAAAGCCAAGAACTTAAAAAAAAAAAAAAAGCCAAGAACTTTTCGCCTCTCAGTAAAAATATTTCTCAGTCAAAGTGCTTATTGAGCATAAAACTGCATGGGCATTTAAAGGATGATTGTAACACTCCCACAAAGAAATGAATCTTTTGGCTTTGTTAACGTTGAGTCTTGGCTCAAGGTTTAAAAGCTGCATGGAATTCTGTCCTGTCCTTGCAAATGTCTGGAGAACTGCTCAGTCAGCCTTTGGGAAAAAACATGCCTGTGTCCTACTGTATTCCCCCAGCTTTGGTCTTGTCAACACAGACATCACTGAGAGCCTGAATTAAATCTCAGACCTCCTCTGTCCCTGAACATAAAGAATAAGATGCAGAGTCATCAGACAACAAATGACGCCATTCTGGTATTGGTGGGGATGTCACTCCATTTCTGCAGCACTTAATCTTTCTGGAGAGCTTGCATGATATCATCTGGCCCACATAAGACATCTCAGAGGTGAAAATGAGCCAGACTTGCTTTTCAACATTTTTTAGCCAAAGTACCAAAAAAATATATAAAAATACAGAGTTAAGAAGGATGTGTGTCTGTGTATAAGCACAACACATGGGCATATACATGTAAAAGAAAGGAGACATTGAATCATAGGAAAGATAACAACTGATGATAGGGGCTTTTGAGTCATTTCAAGATTTTGTTTCCTATCTCATCTGGAATTTCATTGATTTCAGAGCTCAAATCAAACAGACTGGGAATCCCCACAGGCAGGAGCCAGTTTGTTATTGAAGTTCACATACCCTTGGCAAGAAGAGGGAAAAGCTATGTCCTGAGTTGTATGGACTTGTGGCTGGTATCTGTCTTTATCTAGAGCCCCTGACACTGTCATTGGATTATGGAGAACAAAAATTCACAGAATTGACAATTAGAATTTTAGAACTATGCATAATCTAAAGAGACAGGGCTGGGGATTTAGCTAAACAGCACAGTGCCTACTTGGAAAGCACAAGGTCCCGAGTTCAATACCTGGTATAAAGAGAGAAAAAGACAGACAGACAGACAGACAGACTAAGGTAAGCTGCTTTTTAATTGCCTGTAGTGGTTCAGAATGGTTTTTATTCGTCTTGTGATAGGCCCCAGGAGCATTGGTTCCCTGTCTTCTGAAAAACTATGGCTGACCAAAGTCAGCACAGGGTTGTTCTTGAGGTGTTCACTTCTAGCCCTCTCCTAAGCCATTCTATTTCTTCAGGATGGGTACATTGGGCTCATTATTAACGGAGGGTTAAGTAGTATAGAGTCCCCCTTTATTTAGGAAACTAGCAGCTCATGCTGCAAATTAAAAATCAGCCTGATGGCCAACCTGGAGGGCCACCATGCACGTATACAAGTTATTATAAACCTTATGTTTCACTGTTCCTGCTCCATTAGATCTATTAGGGCTGGGGGTAAAAACTGCTAGAGCAAACTAATACCTTGTGTTGATTTTCCAACTTCAATTGCAATTTTTAGAAAGTACATTTTTTAAAAGTTGTTTTCAAACAGAAACTAAAGAGGCTTTGGCTTTTCAGAGGTAATACATCATTTAGACAGAAGCATATCTGAGTGCATTGTTCCTTCTCCATAAGGTGCACTCCAGGGAATGTATGTATAGCCTCTGAAGAGGATTAGAATGATTCTTGGCACTAAAAATACTCAGAGAATCATGGTTTTGATGATTGGCCCTTGGTATCTCCATGGTGGCTGTGCCAACCACTGTGTAAAAGTCTGTCCCATCTGTGGAGGTACCTGAGCTTATAAAACTTACACTCTAGGTTTCCATAGTTGCTTAGAATGGGAAAGGCAGAGATACTGTGTTGTTCTGGACTGGCCTCTTTGGGGTTGGAAAGGGCTAAGAAAAAATTATTATTGTGTTTTGTGACCTAACTGCAGTTCTAGTTCAGGCCCAGGCAAAATGTCATTTAGGTCTGTTCTGTACTTAGCCTTTGGTTCCTTGTTGAACTGATGAGGAAGACCCTTACTCCTATTTCTTGTTATCATCAGGGATCTGTAGTTTTCTAAAAAGAAAACAGGATCCTGGGGCCCAGGGAAAGAGCCACACCAAGGAAGCAATGAGGCCTATCAATGGCCTCTCTGCTCCTATGGAAGAATGCAGTCTGCAGCAGTTCTGCAAGTTTTTCTTATGCTCATGTTTACATTTGTGCCTCACTGCATTTAGACAGCTGGGGAGGAGGTTGGCCTACCTGCCTAATTCCCAGGATATCTGCACATGGAGAGAAGCAATGACAGTGAAGTAAGTTTGCATGGGCAACAGGGTTAAGAATCTATGCAATTTGATTAACTGTATGATAAACAGCTTACGCTCTCCAGAGAGCACAGTGATTCCTATACTTCTTTCTCTCTTTTCTTCAAGAAGGAGATGAACTCAGAAGGGCTACAGAGAGTATAGACATTCTTCAGAGTTCACTCATTCTGCCTCCAGAGTCATTCTATCATCAACCTCCTAAGCTTTTTGATTTAAGGCCTCTCTTTATGTTTCTTGCATGGCCCAGCCCATGGCTTGCATGAAGCACATACAAGCCTACAAACTCAGATATTCTCCTCCTTGGGGCATCTGCGAGTCTTCCATGCTCTAAAAATGAGGCACCCCGAGAACCTCAAGGCAGAGTAAGACTACATTCTCCTTTGGGAATCTAGTGAAAATGTCTTAAATTCAGACCATGCTAGCATCTATGAGCTGGCCACTCGTTGCTTACCTGAGAAACAGACCTCAAGGAAGAGATTTATATGCAAGTGGTTTATGAGGGTGTGTGCTCAGGAACAACACTTGCACAGGGGTGAGAGAAGGCTCTGACACAGTGTACTGAGCAGGGTACACTGTGCCAGAGGCCTTAGCAGATCCCACTGGAGATCCAGAACTGAGTTGGCTCTTCACATTATCCTGAATGGAGGCAACACATTCTGTACTCTCCAGTCCTATGGTGTTTTTGCCCCTGCAGGGGAAAAACCTTTGGGAAAATCAGGTGTGATGGCCTGTGCCTACAATCCCAACTACTAGGGAGTTAAGCCAACTGGGCTAGTGACACCCTACCTTAAAATAAAGTAAATGGGGCTACGGATGTAGGTCAGTGGTAGAGTACTTGCCTAGCATGCATTAGACCCTGGGTTCAATCTCCAGTAATGCAACAAATGAAACCTTGGAGTAGGCAGCTCCCTTTGGCTGAGGGTACTTCCCAGGGCAGGTCCTGGCCATACTCATCATCAGGGAGTGCCCCTACAACCAGGAGGAGGAATGCTTTGGCTCTGAAGGGAAACCAGAGCAGCATTTCCAAGCACCTGATTATGCCAGAGACCATGGACCAGGGACACGAAGCTGTCCCAGTGGTCCCAGATCCCACTTCTCCTCAGACAGGAGACAGGGTCAGGGTAGAAAAGAAGTTTCTGGAGCTCCACAATGACTGGACAACTACCAACATCAGTTGCAGACTATAAAGCAAACCTGGCTGAAAAGGTGACCTGGCTGTTATCTTAGGAAGAAGTCCAGGTAGCCTTTCCAAAACCTAAGAGATGGTCCAGCATAAGCTAACAATCTGTCTGGGAAACACCTCTAATGAGCCAATTTTAGCATGCTCGAAACCTAAGACACTTTCACTAGACTCCCAAAGGTGACTGTAATCTTATTCTGCTTTATGCTTTGTGACCTAGGTCATTTTTAAAAGCACTGCAGACTCCTAAGGACCTGAAGAGGAGAATATCTGAGAAACATTCTTGAGAGCTGAGAAATGCTGACCAAATCTTGGAACCATGCTTGGCTATTAGAGCTTGCCACACTACTAATTAAGTGTGATTTGGTTCCCTCCTACCTGTTCATCTCCCAGATATCACTGCCACCTACCGTTGTTTTTATTTTTCCATCTCATTTGGAAGGAGGCTATTTTAGTTACCTTTTTCTCATTAATGAGACAAAATAGCTGATACCCAAAGTTAAAGGAGGAAAGGATTATGTAGCTTACAGTTTGTAGGTGTTTCAGTCCATAATTGGCTGGCTCCAAGGCAGGGTAGCACATGGCAGAAGGACAATAGTTTGCAGTGGTGGAAGACAGCTAAAGCATGGGGTGGGGTGGGGTATTAACAGAGTCTTTCTGTCCCTTTATACTCTGTCTAGGATACCAGGATTAAGATAGTGCCAAACTAATCAGTGGACTGATTTACTAACTACACACAGCCTTAATCCCAGCACCAAAACTCTAAATTCAGCCACCTTTGAAAAGCCCACTCCCCCCATGACTGTATAAAGGTTTCAGGAGGACATCTAGACACAAGCCATAACAGCGGAAGAGTGGATGATGGGTGAGGAGAGGTTGTGAAGAAAAGAATGGGAGAAAAGTCCTGCCCACTGTACTTCCCACCCTTCTCAGGCTTAGACAGGAGAGCAGGGGCTATGGGTATGTAAACTAAGGAAGGCAGGAGACCTCCACGCCCAGCCCAGAGCACTTTACCCTGCTCTCCAACACAATTATACAGAATTAGATGTCACCCTAGGCAGTCATTATCCACAAGCTGATGCAACCAGCAGCCTGCAGCACAGTCAGCAGGCCCCTGTCAACAGTGTTTAAAATGTGGCCAAGGGTGAGACATTGCCCCACTGATCTGAAAAGGCTTTCCCCACCAACAAAGAACCATTATGATAACAGGAAGGCGCCAAAAGTTAAGCACAGTATAGACAGGACAGATCTCTCTTTCTCTGCCCTTTATAAAAAGAGAAAGAGGTTTTAGCCCATCAGTGCTTGGCTAATTTCCTAAGCCATGCTAAGCTTAGGGCTCCTCCTCTGCTGGGCACCTAGGAGGGGCAGAAGCAGCTTTCGGCTGAAAAGCTGCCTATTGGGCCACGACAAAGATGGGCTGGCTGTGCATCACCGTGTGGCCTCTGGGAGATCTCTGCAGAAACACAAGACCTAGCCAAGAAAGGTCATGGAGTTTCCACTCTCTGTAACACTCACTCACCACAGGGATTTCACATATCTCTGCTGACCCCAAAGTCAGAGCTGGGCCCAGAGAGCACAGCTAGCCAAAGCCTGCTCAGCGAAGAGGCTAAGTACATGTTGGGCTCATGAGTACTGAAGAGCCAGGCCTGGCTTCCCACTGGGCCCAGCTCTTTGTGCTAAGATTAACTCCTAACTCCTAATGTGTGCCACCCTATCACTAAAGGATCTTATCTTAGGCCAGGTCCAAGTGTGCCTGCTAAAATCTTGGCTGAGCTCTGTTCCTTGACTTTGCTATGAAAGCAGAAGCAGGTGGCAACTCGGACTACCTTAGAAACAGAGGCACTAACTCCATGAGACCCAGCGCTGAGGTCAGTGTGAGCCATCACCTATCCCAACCATTGCAAATCCCTAAGCTCAGGCCCTTTTATAGGTAACCCTAACATTCCCCCAGGCTACCTTCTTGCAGATTCAGCTGAATTCAAAAGAGCTCTAATAATAGTTCATGTTCTTGCTGAGTTGCTATATGCCCATTACCCAGTTCATTGTTGATAATAAAAGCAGGCTCCCTGCTATATTCATTTTCTCCCCTGGTTTCTTCTTACTGGCATAGCTACACAAGAAGCCACTGGAGGATATCTGCTTTTGGGATATGAGGCTCACCCTAAGAACACCCACACCCAGGTCCTGGGTGCTGACTTTGTGCATGAGTTGGAAGCATGATCTCTTCCCAGCTCTGTGTCATACCACAAGAGCAGGACCCATGCTCTCAGTCTCCCAGTGCTCTCCTGAAAGCAGCTCTGTTTCCTCCAAATATTGTCCTGTAGGGTCTTTAAACATTACTGAGGGCTAGGTTGAAGACAAATATGTTTCACTCCCTCTGTTGTCCTTTTCTTACTCTTCTGATGGACAAATCAACAAACAAGAAATGTTTCCACTTCCTTTGCCAAAAATCAAAAACTATATACATCAATTTATGCTAATAAATCCCTGGAAGGGTCACTGGCCCAGCTTTGCTCCTTGCAGCACCATTCATGTGCATGGCAGACACAACTGCTGAGCAACTACTCACCTTCTTACCATGCAACTGGGCCTAGCAATGATGCATGGACTCAAGCAGTAGCAACAGGAGACACAGACAAGTCAGCATGGGCATCAGAAAGAGGCAAATGGTAACACCCTGCTGAGAGCCAGGGCCCAGCAAAGGCAGCCACCCAGAGAGTCTTGCTGTTTAATGACTGTACTTAAAATGACACTCTTTGCCCCTATATGTTGTCACTGTCAGAACAAGCCAGCATCCACCCTTAGCAGGCTGAGTCAGGGTCTGGTGGCTGAGCCAACATCAAGCAGGCCTTGAAGACTGCTGTCCAATTCCAGTTAGGCCGCTGTCCTGCTTGTCACAGAATTTATTTCCCACAGCCCTGCTCTACCTGGAACAGCCTACCCCAGAGCAGCTAAATCTTTCCCCTGGCAATGCCCAAGCCTCAGTACCACTGTTGTCCCACTGTACCCTGTCTAGCGGAACACTGGCCTCTTACCTATGAGCATTTCCCTGGATTTCCAGCATCATCCTCTCCCCTTCTCAGTCCACACACCCTTCCAGAGGCATCTCTTCTCATTATTTTCTATAATGATGAGCCCCAAATATAGACATCACTGATCCTTTAGTCAACTGTCCCATGGATACCTGTACTCAGCAGTTCTCGGTCTCACTGATACTCTCTATCCAGAGAGCTGGTCCTTCTTCTGTGATCCCAGGCTCTATGACTGATACTGCATTCACACAGAGAGCCAAGCCAGAGACATGGGCATGACTCAAGTCCCTCTCCTCTCCCCTGTCCCCAGCTCAGGCAGCAGACCCTATGGAGCACATCTTTCCACGGTCCCTGTCTCTATTAGGGCTACCATCACTATCTGTTTAACAAAGTTACTGCTATAGCCTCTGTCTAGATCCCTCTTTCTCAGCCTCACTGGCAGGAGACAGGACTTCCTGCAACAACGACTCCACCATTGAGCCCTTCTCTCCTTCATACTTGGGGCACTTAGAGTCCTTGCCTTTCACCCTGATATTCATACCTGTCCAGATTCCTGCAGCTTGGGGAACAAGACAGATTCCTTCCTTACTTCAATTTTGGTTTTTAATTGTCCTGTAGACTCTGATTCAATGTCTCTGCACCTAGATGAGAAATGTCCCTTTAGTTTAGGTCTAGACGTATCCTGCAGCCCAGCTGAACCCCAGGTTTCAAACAGAGTCCTCAGGAAAGTTTCTACCTACCTGTAGTACCCCTGTGTGTTCACATCCCAGGGCCACGCAGACACTCATATACAAACCAGGCAGCACTTATCACTGGCTGCCCCTGCTCAGGGGCTGGAGAGTCTCTCTACTTTGTCATGAGCTAGAAGGGACATTCTGGGACTATTCCTAGGTGGGGAGAAGGTGACAGGGCATAGATCAAAAGCCAGAAGGCAGTATTTGCTTTCCCTTGAAATCTCTAGAATACTGAGCAATAACCATGACCAGTGGGTATGACCTGAAAGTGACATTTTCTCATTCGTTAAGTATTTAATATAGTATTTTACAGAAACTGTATAGACCGAGTTAGAGTAGTCAGTTTTAACTAACTAACACTTCCTATTGAGACTACACAAATCTCCCTGCTCTTGGTCATTCTGAATCCATGGAGCCTGGGAGCCATCTCTGTCCTTACCAACTAGCAGCTTTTTCTGTTTAAAAGATTCTGTTGGGTAGAGTTGATAGTGGAAAGTTGCACACATTTAATGTTTACAACTGGATGAGTTTGAAGATATCACCCATGGAACCATCACTACCATCCACCCAAGCCATAAAGCCTTTCTTCTTACCTCCTTTATTATAATTTTGTATGTAAAAAACTTAACATAAGATCTTCCTTCTTAGAAGACTTGAAGTTTGCAATTCAGTATTTTTAGCTATAGGCACTATGCTATAAGTAGTCTCTAGAACTTATTCATCTTGCACAACCAAAATTCTGCATCCTTTGACCACCACCTCACCATTTCCTCTCCCCACAGCCCCTGCAACTACCATTCTGGTCACTTTTATGAGTCTATTTGGTATTTTTAAATGCAGCATCAGTCACAGCGATGCTCAGGACAGAATGAGAGCAGTTAACAGGGGCTCCACTGCAAACACAGTTACTGGGTGGAGGTGGGGCTCTGTCCTCATGAGCTACAACTAGCACTGGTGACCCTTCCAGACTAATCCAGAAACACGCAAGCCCTGAATGATGAGCAGTTTAGGAAAGTGATGATTTGAGACAAATGTATTAGGTGACATTAAGGGGTTGGGGTGTGTATCAGGGTGGGGATGAGAGGGACTACTCCAGACAGCCTCAGAAGTGGTTCTGGTTAACTTTCAGGCTAACTTTCTGCCCTTCCTCCAGACCGAGAGATGAGCATGCGCAGGAACTTTCCAGTCTCATATGTCCTGATGCGTTTTCTTCTGACCACAAGAATGCAAGGCTCTTGCTTGGGCTGCCTGACCTACTGACCTCTGTGCAGAGCCAGGGCTGACTGCAGGCCACACCCTAGCCAAAGCTGAGTCTGTCTGCCTGCCCACACTCAACTCCTCACTCCTCTTTCTTGGAACCCTCTTCAAGTTACTCAGATAACTGCAGTCTCCTTCATTTTGAGAGTACCAGCGCTAATCCTGTCATGATAAACCAATTGTGCTGAATCTTTTTAAGTCTACCTGTTAGAGATTTCCAGGGAATTTATCTAGTGTTTATCTGCTTACCTGGGACCAATTCTCTAAGCTCCCAAAGTAATGGGATCTTTCTTAAGCTTCAAGACACTGAAACAAAGACACTTAACAAAAAGGCTGAGACAGGAATTCATAGTATAACAAAGGCTATGTTGTAGACTGTCAGGAAAAAAATAATTTTAAACAGAATTTATGTAGCCAGGGGGGGTGGAATAAGACAAGTGTCTCAATCCTAAATGGCAAATCTGTGATAGATTGAAATACGACCGCTTTTTCCATTTAACTATCCAACATGTGGCTGTTTTTGAAGCAGTCACTGATTCTGAATCTGATACAAGACTATCAAAACTATTTGAATGATGTGTGCATGCATGCATGCGTGGGCACATGTGTGTGTGTATACAGCCACCCTTAAAGCATTTTAAGCACAAGAAACTGAGAACAGTGTCAGTCCAGGCAGCATAGGACCTGGGCTAAAGAGGGACAAAGTGAGGAGAAGGCGATATCTCTTTGTACAAATTTGTGCTGCTTGGATTTTAAACCTACGACAAAATTCATATAAAGTTGTCTTTACTCTGCTATTTTGAAAAATAAATATAATATCCACAACATTTCTGGAGACAGATCTTATGAAATTAGATAGAGGTTATGAAAGCATGATTTTGTAATTGTGGAAAATATCCTTCTTTAAAGAACTCCACACCTTTGGTTTGTGCTCTGCTTTAGTACAGGCCTTGAGAGGAACAGGGGCATTGTAGGGTTGAGGTACTCCAGCTTGGCTGAGATATACTCCACGAAGGTGCATATGACAGCTGGGCCTGGTGGTGCACACTTGTAATCCTAGCACTCAGGAGGCTGAGGCAGGAGAATCTCTGAATTCAAGGCCAGCCTCAGCTACAGATGAGTTCAAGGTCACCCTGAACTACATTGTGAGACCATATCAAATCTCCACTCAGCCCCTAAACAAGCAAAGTAAGTAAATAAGGAAGTATGACATGCTGGGACTACATGATGAACACATGATGACTTACAAGGCTATAGGACTGAAGTCAATGTCCAGGATAGCAACGAGTGATCCAGTCTGACAAGAGAGGCTCTGCTGGAAAGCCAAGGACCAAGAGAGATAATTCAAGGCCCTGCCCCAAAGGCCAAATGAGGTCTGAGCAATGTGTGTGTATATGTGCGTGCGTGCGTGCGTGCGTGTGTGCGTGTGTGTGTGTGTGTGTGTGTGTACAGCAGCCACAAAAGCAGGTATGCAGAGAGGAGGAAACAAATAGTGTTGCCTATGTCAATGGGTGAGATGAATGACGAGAGGAAACTGTGCCTCAATGAACCAAGAGTGTCAGATAGAAACCTATACGATCCATGGAGGACAAATCGAAGAGCCTTGACTGCTCAGAGCTCAGCTAAAAAGCTGTTTATGGGAGAAGTCAGGAAAAACTCTTCTACCTACATTTTAAAGAGGGGAATGCACTGAATCATGGTACAGTGGGGAATTTAAAACCAGACTTGAAAGTGTGATGTGGTCACCCAGAGGCAGAATGCATAAACAAAATAAAAAGGCACGGTGGGGGTTGGAGAAAAGTTTAATTAAAGAGACAGTAGTGATGAGAGATTTGATTTCAGCCATGCATCCACAGAGCCCCTGAGGGGCAGTGGAGATAGGGTGGCCTCTCAGGAAGGAAGGCTGGCTGGAAGGGATAGGGCCTCTCACTTTCATGGGGATAAGATGTCCGGAAGTCTCCAAGACAAATAGAGCCCTGCATGAGAAATACACAGGGACCCCTCATGCCATAAAATTCTTGCTCTGGTACCCAGCAGGCAGATTCCACAACAGGTCACCCAAGGGGACTACATGGTTTCTAATGAAAGCAATCTCTTTTACACAGAGGCCATCCCCTCAACACCGCTCAAGGATAGCAGGGCAGGCTGAAAAACCTGAGGTCTGAGTGTCGTCACAGTGGTCTCTTATGGCCTATGAGTCCTGGATAGAACAGGCCCTGGAACATCCAATATTCTGCAGGCTGAGGTCAGTGGTCACACTTCCCAGATAAACAAGAGCTCTATAATTTCCTAACCCCGGGGGGTGAGACAGAATGAGTGTCAACCATGTAACTTCCCAAAAAGCACAGCTGGTAAGCACACCCATACCGTTAGGCTGCGACTCCCTGGACTAATTAAAAGGCAGAGCAAGGAGAATGTCCGGATTGCTGCACAAGCATCTCCTGGGAAACATGTTTATGGTTTTTGCAAAACTGGGGCTCACTCTGCACTTCCCAGGGCAGAGCGAGACACAGGTGATTATAGTGTGGTATTAAATGTGCATATATAGATGTGTGTGTGTGTGTGTGTGTGTGTGTATGTGTGCATGTGTGTGTGGGGGACAGGGATAGATAAGAATTCAGGCAGAGAGAATCAATGTATTACAGAAATAGCCAAAGCAACAACAACAGGCAAAGCACTCAAATTATACCCTAAGAGAATTGGTGTGGCCATAAGGAAAAAAACAGTCTCCAACCAAAGCCGGAGTTGTAGCCTTTCAATCTCTGGGAGGTGTTTTCCTCTCTTTCTTTCTAAGTTTAACAAATATTGTTTGAGTTTAAACCTGGCTTAGAACCAAAAGAATAGGCCAAATCAACACTACAGATTTTTTTCTGTTTTGTGAGTGTATAAAAAAGGAAAATTCTTTTAATTCTCTCCTTGAAATAACACTATCAGGTTTGGAGAATTCTGTGGCAAAAAGCCTAAAGCACATTCATATCTCAGATTGGAGTTGCAGAAGGAGCCCAGCTGGCAGGCTGCCTGGGGAGCTCTGCCCACTTTGTGAGCCACCAGAGGAGTTATTTGATGATGGTGTTAGGACTGCAGCTGAGCTGCAGGATGTCAGATAAACTCTAATACCAAGAAAGAAGACAAAGGCAGCATGCTCTCATCTCTTCCCTGGGGAAATCATAGGGGAAGTTAGACTTCATTGTGGGACAGTGATGGATTGCACTGCGTAGACTTAGGAGAAAGGCTCTGGAATGAGATCCTAGAGGAGGGAAGAGTGGATTAACTGTAGGTTAAAGCAGCAAAACAGCTCTTGGAGACATCTAACAGAAGAGCTATGACCTTGACCTATGGAAACTTCCAGAAAGGACTGGAACATTAGCAATGGCAGAGGTAAGACAGGCCACCAGGAGACAGAGTACACGGCAGCTCTGACCCTGGCCTCAGGAAAACATGAAAAGTTGCAAACACATACAAATAAACAGCAACAAAAACCACATGAGAACCCTGAGACTTTGTCGGGTAGCAGATGAGCTGTGTCTTTAGCAGTCTTAGGTTCCAGTGATTCCACAGGGAGGGAAAACAGTGTCAAAAATATCTTTTGTTGTCATCATCTTATCCTTTTCTATATTCTTCAGACAGGCATCAGATAGGGAAGTATTTACATGTACAGGACAGAATTTAACCTGGGGTGTCCTTGTGAACATAAAAGGGGATGGGAATTGCACATCTTCAGACACAAGGAAACTAACAGAAGCTCATAACAGTTTACCCAGACTCCAGTGAGTAGAGCACTAGCCACAGCAGGGGTTACAGGAAAGGGAGGAAGGAGCTATGGGGTTGTACCCTCACCCCACCCCTCATCTCCCAGGGACTTAGAAATTTGTCTATTTTTTTAAAGACACGCTATGTTTCAGGACCACAGACAGCACTGTCTGGTGCTTACACCCCTATTTAGTTCTAGGCCAAGGTCTCTTACACCAGCCCAGGCTTTCAGCGCAAGCTGTGAGGAACTTTCAAGGCTACACAAGAAACTCTGAAGACCACTGCACTACCATTGGCACTGGAATGAGAAAAAGTTTTCTTTTTTCTTTCCTCCGAAGTAAGTTTTCTTTCCTCCGAAGTCTGGCCCTTGGGCTGTACTAATAACGCTAGCTAATGTTCACTGTTCATTTACTATACCTGTGTATTTGTTTCACCCTTATAATAATCCTATGAAATTAATTATAGTATTTTATTGTTGGGGAAAACTGAAAGATAAAGATACCAAAAGAAAGTAAAAGAAAGAAGGATTTAGGGGCTTTTTCTACGTAGCCCAGGCTAGCTCTGAACTTGCAGTGATCCTTCTGGTTCAGCCTCCCAAGTGCTGGCATTACAGGCATGTGTCATCACACCCAGCTAAGTGGCATTTTCTGAGTCACACAGGCAATCTAAATTCCAGAGCCCATTCCTATAGCCACTGTACCATAGCTGTGTTCTTGAGCTGTGTCCTTACCCACTTCCCCTTACCAGAGATTTGTTTCTGCTCTCAGGCAAGCCTGAATTAAATCTTATCCCACTTCCTTACATGAAGATGAGTTCCCACGCCCCTCATCACTTCCTTTTCCAGGCTAACCTGTCTCAGCCTTGTTCTCACAGCCCTCACCACCCTTATCATCACCGAGTCTGTCAATCGTGCCCTTCCATTACTTCTACAGGTATTTCCGGGGTGCCTGTGAGGCCAATGCAGAGAAAACACCATAGTCTCTGCCTCGATGACTTAATGTACTGGGGGATGTGAGAGGCTGGCACATTCAAGGAACTGCAGAATGTTTGGGAAGTGCTGTGACAGGGTGAGCCCAAGGGCAGGGTGTGTATTGGAGGGGAGGTAGATCTTGTAGAGTGTATCTAAAGGAAAGAGTAATTCTGGGAACTCTCAGCGTTTAAAACTGAGATTCATGGTTATACATCAGCAGAAGACAAGAGGTAGACTGGAGAGGTCAGCAGGGCCCAGGTCATAAAGGACTTCGTATGAGGCTGTCTTCTGAGAGGACTGGGGAGCCATGGAGGGATAAAACATGGGAGAGTGACAAGCAAATTTGGATTTTAGGAAAACTGCCTGATTGTACTTTGGAGAGAAGACTGGAGGTAGACATGGGGCTGGAGGCTGGGGATGATAAACACAGCATGCCTCTTCCTTTCCTCATCCCGGGACCTGAGCTTCTGTGACTCTGCCTGTGATGATGACTGTACTGGCATTTGCAGCTCACACTTGTTCCCCATTCAGCGCAGGGGCACGGGACCATTTCCACAGGAGAAAAGGGTCAGGACTTACACTACATCTACCATTGCCACCAATCGTTTTCAATACAGTCTTGTTAATTTCAGTCTCCCTTTTAGGATACAGTTAAAATCCTTGTGAATCTTGATCTAATCCTTCCATTTTTCTTAAGGGGAAATACTAAAAGATTTGCAGAAGGGCACATGGGTATCATCTGTGGTAGAAGCAACAGTGAACCCAGCTTTTCTAACTCCCAAACCAGGCTCACTGGTGTTCTCTGCTTCTTTTAAGAAATTGATCTGTTCATAGGAACTAAAATCAAGATTGAGTGCTAGATTGACAGGTCAGTTGGAAGAACAAGTTTTAACTTACATATGCCAAAAGCAGGGGCCCTACACCCCTTTCTAGTATATCCTTCTGTTGTCTGAAGTGATCCCTGAGTTTAAATGTAGCACCCAGAGGATGGTATTACAATCTTTGGCAGAGGATCATAATAGTTCCAACCCAGTCACTGTGACAATTAACAATGTCGAAAAGATTTTAGAGTATCCCATAAGTGAAAAAAAATTGTACAGACTAATGAATCTCTAACAAAAACTTCTCCATATATTAAAGTGGTTGAGAACTTAAAAGCAGGGGACTTGACAGATGATGGGGGAGGAGAGAAGCCAACAGAAAACACCTCAGGTTGAATTCCAAGAGAAGGAGAGGCCTAATGTGCTGGGACCTAATCTACTTGGTCTCCAGGCAGCTGCTTTTCATAGCCCCGTGACACCTCGCAGCTGGACCCTCCTTGTCAGTGTCTCTCTTAAGCTTCCCCACAGTCCTGGGAATCCATAGCCCTCTGAGCTGGAGCTGCACATCCAGAATCAGTCCATTCCACACCTCCACTGGCTTGGTCCTCTTTTACTTTTCTTTGCTGGTAATGCTTTAAAACAACAACAACCCAGAATAGCCCTCTACTTCTGTTGAACCCCTTTACTCACAGGCTGTCACTGCATCCTGCACTCAAATTCCCATTGCAAGTTCACCCAGGCAGTGCACTCTTCGTAGCCCCTATGCTTAAGCCAAACGCCATAACCAAAACATTAGAGCTGTCAGCTGAGCAGGAATTTTATTGGTGTCTTCAAAATAAGCACATGCAGGACGAGGATTTAGCTCAGCGGTTCAAGCACTTGTTTGGTAAATGCAAGGTTTGATCCCTGGCACCAAAAAAAAAAAAAAAAAAAAAAAAAAAAAAAAAAAGCACACACTTGTCCTCTAGTAACTCCTGATTGGCCAAGCTCCATAAAAGGAGTAAAAGCAACAAAGAGCAATTCCAAAATATGTTCTTAGGGAGAGACTATATAAGCCCTTTATTTACTTTTCACACAACAGGCACAGAAACGTTTTTGAAAAGAAGAGAATAAACCAAATAATGTGCATTTTGCTGTTCCAGCTGGAAAGGAAGTCCCACACAGCCTGGACTGAGACAGTTGCTTGGATCCCACACCCTTTCCTTGCTAACAAATCTCTTCCCTCAAAGCAGTGGCCTGAAGAAATTCTATTCAAGAAACTGTGTGCAACAGTTTCAATAAGCCATCAATAAAACACTTATTTTTTCATGGTACTGGTGATTGAACCCATGGTCTCCACAATGAGCTTCATTCCCAACCTTTTTTTAGCTTGAGATAGTGTTTCCCTAAATTGCTAAGTTGCCCAGGGAGGGTTTGAATCTGCTTTCCTGCCTCAGCCTCCTGAGGTGCTGGGATTACAGGTTTGCACCACCATGTCCAGCTACCAGAATACTTTTAGAGCATTTTCTATAACCTTCTATCTGACTTTTCACACATCCTTGAAAGCTTTGTTGAAATGAAATGTATTTGTGTTCAGCCACTCCAACTGCCACTCTTCCATGCCAGGAAATTCCGAAATGTGGCAACAGATGCCCCTTACAAAAAGTCTCGCCTAGCAGGAAAGAAAAGCTTTGCTAACACTGAGCACTTCAGAGGCTTAAACACAAAGCACATTAAAAGTAACAACTAAAAGAACACTTACTCTTCTCACCTTCCCTACAGACGAGGCAGTCGTCAGAGGAGGAGTGGTCCACCTTAGCGTTTTAGGGTCCTGAGTTTAACCATCCCACAGAACTGTGCAAGCGCTGCGCCCAGGTCCTTCTAAGTTCCACATTCCTCAGTCTCTGCATTATTCTTGCAAAGCCAGCAAACTTACCTAACGACAGTGAGTAGGTGAACCTCTCAGTTCTGATGCTTCAGCTCTTCCAGGGTGAGGAATTTTACAGGAGGATTCTTCGCGGCGCCACCAGCCAGCTCAGCCCAGGCAGCAGTCCCACGCTGCAGCCTCCGGGCTCCCGGGTGCGCGCCTCTTGGGGCAGGCGCACTCCCGACCCCCCTTCTCCACACCTGCCCAGCCCCCGTGGCGGCGGGTGACTTAGACCTTGATGCAGTCAGGTGCAAGGCTTTTGCTGTACGATTGCTTCACACCAGCAGGCTCCGTCTGTCCAGAGCTGGAAGAGGTAGGAGTTTTCTTAGGAGATGAGAATTTAAAAAACAAAAAACAAAATCAGCTTTCTATGTGTGGTTCTGATGCTTACAACATCATCTCTAAGAAGAAATAATTGGAAATAAACTGCCTGTCTGGGGAATGATTTTAGTTTATGATATTTGCATATAAAGGAGTAAGAAAGAGGAGGTTCTGCTGCTAAAAAGGTCTCTCCGATTATGCGGCTGGGTGAATAATAATAAAAGTAGGTTCCAAAGAGTAGTTACAGTAAGATCCAAATCATGTTACTGTGTGCATATACTTAGGAAAAAATGGAAGTGAGTCACAAGAAAAAAATTGGAAGGGGAAACTCAAGAGTAGAGGTGGGATGAGTGATCTCAGTTTTTCTGCATTTTTTTGAATTTTCCATTTTACTTTGTGTACATGCACAGCACTTTTTACAAGGAAGGGGGTTTGGAAAGATTCCTTCCTTGGCTAATGAAAAATATTCTTAACAAGCAGCCAAGAGCTGCCAACAAACCAAAGTGCTCCATCAGCAACCAAGTTCCCACAGATGGTTTTAAAAAGAGAAACTCAATTTCCTAGAAAAATATTTACATGAATTCCACCTAGAAAGAAGGCAACTTCAGAAGGTAGGTTTTGGGACTCCCCCAAATTGAAAAGTATTAACTTACTGCATTTACGATTATATTTGATAGGTTCGAAAATTGCAGCACATGCAAGAGAGTGAAGTAAACCCACAGGCACTCAACGTGAAATTTCATTAATTAACATGGCTAATCCTGTTTTAAGCCTAACCCACTCCCCACTCTCCTCTCACCCCCAAACATTATACCATTCTGTGTGATATGTATCCCTGTCATCAGACTCTTTATTTTTTAATGACTCTGTATTCTTTAAACACTGTGATAGTCATTAAGATGTACCTCTTTAAAAAGTTGTAAATAATGTTATTTTTTCCTTAATTATCCAATATTTAAATTTCTACACAAGATCTGCATATTATATTTAGTTGCTCAATTGTGCCCATTTGAATGTATAGGTTTCTCTCCCTATTTTTCCTTGCATTTTATTTGTTGAAGAAACCAATTGAGTTTCCCATATTCTAGATTTATATACCTATGGTTTTTTAAAAATTTGATTTTGTAATGACAGGGGTTGAACCTAAGGCCTTAGTGCATGCTAGGCAACCACTCCACTATTGTGCTGATCCCTAGTTGACCTGTGGCATTTATTTATTTTTTATTTTTGACATTTTTAAAAACATGCCCTTTTGTCCTTTCTATTTTCCGTAAATTGGTAGGTAGATCTAGACTTGGCCTGACTTGGGTCTAATTCTTCGGCTGTAATACTTCACAGATGGCATTTTATACTACTGTCAGGAAATAGGAAATGTCTTGTGTTTTTCTGTTTGTTATATTAGCTGTCCTTGATGATGATTATGGGTTAAATTTTGTTCCTCAAGGCATGTCGATCTTCTAACTCCCCTGCCCTGTCCCTGTGAGTCTGACCTTATTAGGAAATAGTTTTTTGGAGTTTTTTTGGTTTTTGTTTTTACAGATGTATCAGGTTTAAATGTGATCATGTGGGATTATGGTAGGCCAGAAAGCAGTCCTCATAAGAAGAGGGAAACTTAAACACAGATAAAGAAGACATCGTGCGACAACAGAAGCAGATAGTGGCAAGAGGCATCTAAGTAACAAGCCAAGGAATGCCAAGGATTGCTGGCATACCAGAAGCTGGGAGAGGAAAGAAGAGGCCTGCTCCAGCACTTCAGAGGATCATAGTCCTGCCAGTGACTTGACTTTGCATTTTTAGCTTCCAGAACTGGGATAATAAATTCCCGTCATTTCAAGCCTCCCAGTTTGTATGCATCGTTATAGCAACTCTAAGAAACCAATACCATCATCCTCACCCAGGACAGTCATTGTTTAACAGGGTTTGCAAAATAGTGACATTCTTTGTTATCATCTGGAATACTCCTTATAAAAAGTAACAACCTCTCTTCCACTATTTTGTTATCCTGAAGTTTAATTTAAATGCAAAGATAGATTCTTTCTCTTTACTTTTATGCTTTCAGAATGATGAACTGGTTCCCCAGCATCATGCAAAGCTGAACAACAGTGTGTATTTTTCTTTTAAATACACTACAGACTTGTGAGAGTAGCTCGAACCTATTCAGTTACTCTTATTCACATTCACACTGACCCATTGTGGCCAGGTGGGAGCTTGACAAGTTGACCTCCGAGTTCTATTAACACAGTCTCAGGGATCTCTGATGTTTTGCTTTTTAGCTTGGACATCATGGTATTGAGCTTATCATGTGCAACTCCTGCTCCACATCATCCATGTTGCCAGAGTCCTGATTCCATTTTAGTGGGAAATGGAACTTAGTCTGGTGCTAAGAACACATATTATATTTGATTAGTCATTTCTTCTAAGACTTACTAGTTTTTTAAAATAATAAACTCTCATCAGTCCATACACTAATACTTTCTTGATAAATTTAAGATTTTATTCTTTTATTTTAATTTTGCTTTGTTTTTTGAAACAGGACTTCTCTACATAGCCCCAGCTGGCCTCAAATTCATGGCAATCCTCCTGCCTCAGCCTCCCAAGTGCTGAGATTACAGCTGTGTGCTACCATGCCTGGATGACTAGTGATATTTGAGTACCTTTTCATATATTCCTGGGCCTTTGGACATTTGGGGATACGAACACTTTGTCTTTTTTTAAATTTTTATTTTAAAGATAATGACATCCAACAAACCAAAAAAGCCACAATAAAGCTAATGAGAACAGAGCAATAAAAGTGATGCAGAACTTCAAAATAAGATAATAAGAAATCAAAAATGGTTACCATAATGTCTCTTGTTTTCTTTAAAATAGCTGTCCATATCATCAGACATAATAAAACCAAACAAAACAGAACAGAATAAAACAATCCAAACAAAACAGTGAAAGTGATACAACATTTCAAAACAGGATAACAGAATATCATCAATGGCTACCATAACGCCTCTTGTTATCATCAAATTGCCACCCATACCATCAGACATGACAAAATGAAACAAAACAAAACAAAATGAAATCAATCAAAACAGAACATTGAATACAACAAAACAGAACAAAGTAGTGAGAACAATACTAGCCCTCAAAATCTAAACAGAAGAAAATCCCCCTTATTTGTTACACTGCACACTTTTTTCCTCTCTATAGATACCCAGATCACTGGCCTTTAGGCCTAAAAAGTCAACCAAACAACAGAAGCATTAAGTTGTTTTGGTACCTCAGATGCTATCAACTCAGCCTGTCCTCTGAATCAGCTGGTTGCTTACAGTGGAAGGAGCTCTTGTCTCCCAGCCTGTGCAACAGTTGGCTCCAAAGAAGGGTGCATTAGCTTCTTGTTCTCTTGTTACTCCTCCCAGGCCCAGCATGGCTTCTGCTGATTCATAGGCACGATGGATTTGGCTTGTTCTCCTCTCAAGACCCACATGGTTGTGCTGAGTCCCAGGAAAGGTGAATTCACTCTTCAACTTACGATGACTAAATTTATTTAATAATTTCAATAGGTTATAGACTCCTTAGACTTTTCAATCTCCACAACCATGTTGTATGTAAATAAATACAGATGTATTTCTTCCTTCCCAATCTTTATTTTTTCATGTATTCTTAAGTTTTTTTTAATAATCCAGGCACCTATTTTTAGATGTATTGCAGCAGATTATATAAACCTTAAGCCACCTTACTTTTTTACTTAATGGTATGTCCTGGGGTGCCATATGCCAGGATATAGAGAGAATAATGCTTTTTAATTATAGGAAGCATAAAGGTTATCAAAGCCTGGAGACACTGTCGGGGAGGGGAGATGGAGACCTTTTGGTCAGTGGCTATGAGGTTGGAATCGTGCTCCACAAAGCTCTTTAGCATAGCAGGGTAACTACGTTGGCAATAATTATTTCAAACTAGCCAGCAATGATGATTTTGGATATTTCCTACCTCCTAAAAATGATAAATATCAGAGCTGATAGAGATGCTACGTTATGGTTATCCTACAAGTGCTAAAACCTCATGTGCTCATAGGTGGGGTTTTTGGAGCTGGCTGTGATAGTGGGATTAAGGGTGTTGTGGCACTAAATTAGCCCACTGATTGGAATTAGCATACTTCTAGATGTGCCACCCAAAAGGCTTGTAGCCTGGATGGAATAAAAGGGAAAAGTAGGCCAAGTGCCGCTGCCTCTCTGCCTCCTAACTGCTCTGCCAGGGGATCTTTCTCCTGTCTTGAAGCCGGCCAACTATAGACTGAAACCTATATAGACTGAAACAACTATAAACTGAAATTACTATGTCAATTTAAAAGTTTTTAAAAGAATATTGCTCAGCAAAAACTTTACTTAGTTCAAAACGTGACAATCCTGAAAAATTTAGAAAAACCATGTCTTAATGAAGATGAGACTGAAAGAACTTTTTTTGGCACTCAATCTGAAGCAGCACTAAAAAAATAAGAGACAAAGAGTGAAAAGGCCTTTAATGCAGACACGGGAGCTGCAAAAGGGTGCAGGAGCTCTCAGTGAGAACAAAGAAGTGGTGCTACTTTTACCAGGTCTGGCTGGGGGAGGAGTTTGGAAGGCGGACGAAATGACATATTAACAGCTGATTTGAAGGAGCATCTGCCTGCATAAAACGGGAAATGGAAAGCTTTACTGGGGGCTGGGGTGGAGGCTTGGGTGGCTGTGGAGTCTTGGGAATGGAGAGCGCTTGGCACATGCACAGAAAAGGAGTGGGAGGTTTATCTCTGGAATGAGAAGGAGAACATACAAGTTACTCTTGCAGAGATAAGTTGCTTCTCTGGGCCCAGTACCAAGTTAGGCAGATGTCATGTTACAGATAATAAAATTGCAGGCACATATTTACTGGGCTTTCCCTTTATTGGCCACATAGTCTTCTTCTGGTATTGTACTATGAACAACTTGACAAGGTCTAGTTATGGGAGACTAGTGAACCTTGCTTCCTGACTGAGAGTCAGAAATTCACACAGCCACCTAAGAAAATGTTCCCCTCAGGAGCTGCATTTTGCAGTGCTGGAGATTGTACCATTGTAGCCTTTGCACTGGGCTACATCCCAAGTCCTTTCCTTAAATTATTAACTTTGAGACAGTGTCACACTAAGCCACAGAATTGCCCAGGTTACGGTCAAGCTTGTGATCTTCCTGCCTCAGCCTCCCAGAGTGCCTCCTCTATAGTTGTATTAACTCCTCTGTTATCAGGCTCTCCTCTCATGCACCCTGTTCCAATTCATCATTTCATCACTCATGATTCTGAAAGGTTCATTGTCTAACTCCTGAAGTAATACAGAGAATAGTACTTTAGCCAGTCATTGTGTGCATTTCCCCAAAACGCAGTGAGTGCGATTTTATCTGTGGAACTTCTTGGATTTAGCAGTTTGTACCTTTAAAAGAATCTACTCATAGGAAAATTTTTCTTATTAGCTGCTGCAATTTTATTTAAAATCATGGGGTATTACGGTTGGGCTTTCCATCTAGACCAAGAAGATACTGCTCGAATGGAATCCATATCCAGCACTGCACCTAACACCCTCTGAGCATCCTGTGAGTGGATGAAGCCATAAAGCTGCCAAAGTTTTAAATGCACTTTTTCACCCAGCAACTTCACCCACATAAATGTATAACAAAAATACAAAAATACAAGTCTATGTTCAAAGATGTTTATTTCAGTATCATTGGTGATACAAAAAAGAAGAAAATCTGAAAATAACCTACATGTTGATTAATAGAATACTGGTCAAATTATGATGCATCCATAAAGTAGAAGCAGATATTTAAAAGAACAAAAATTATCTGACTGTATTGTTGTATCATTTAAAATAAATTAAGTAGAAAGATGAAAAATAGTGGGAATAATAAATTCACATGAATGTAAGTTTGAAAATGAGTTATATGATGGGAAAATAAATCTATAAAATCTATGTATCCAGGTACAGGTACTAATTTTCTGGAGGGATACCCAGTTAACTGCAATCAGTGTATACTTCTAGGTCAAAGAGCTGGTAGGCAAAAACAAATGGAGAATTTAACTTTCTAAAATCCAAAAAATGTTAGCATATATTCTTATTATTTTTAATGAAACATATACATTTGAAAAAATAACAGTTGACTGGCCTCTATTTACATAGGAGAACACAGTCACACAAATCTTGAAGTGGTACATTCTATGAGACTAAAAAAATCCATATCAATTAAAAAAAAAAGAAAGGACTGTGTTACGTTAGACTAAAAAGGCATTACAACCAAATATAAGTGTATCTGGAAGGGATAGTTAATTTGTGCAGGGTAGGGTAAAATTAGACGTAAAAGACATATTTGGGGACAAATGGAAAATTGTAAACGAGATGAATATTATGTGATGATTTTTTATAACTTTAAATCATTTTCCTTTTTTCCTGACAACACAAATCTAATACTTCATCATGCTGGCTCCAGATGTCAACTGTGACTGTAAATGCAGCACTGCTGTTCAGAATGAAAGTGAGCTATTGCATATTGTGCAGGTGCCTCTGCTGAGGGGATCTTGTCCTGTGGGCCAGGTCCTTCAGGGCAGCAGAGGGGAGATGAGCAGCTGCCAGGGCCAGCTGTTGTCCAAGGCCAGCTGAAGTGTCAGTGAGCAGGACTTGGAATAGCACATTGTGTCTCTGTGCTGACCTGAGTGTAAAAGCAGTCAAATGAAACTGAATTTCTTTGGATGTGATTAAGCATTGTAGATATCTCATGGAAAACCTTTATTTTTAGGAAATATATGCTGAAGATTTTAAGATAAAGTGTTACGGTGTCTGCAGCTTCCTGTCAATCAAAGAAGTTACACACTGAGAGAGTAAATGTGTCCAAATATTAACAGGTTGTGAATCTCTGTGATGGTTGTACCTGTGAATTGTATTCTGAATCCATGGAAAACTTCAAATTTGCTTAGATTTGAATTTTTTTCGGTGTGGTACAGGGCCTTGTATATGTTAGGCAAGCGCTCTACCACTGAATTGTACCTCTAGCCCCTGATTTTTTTTATAGGGGAAAATTAATGTATTGTTGACATGGAACCCATAAATTACTATATCCCCTGTTATGAATTTACATTAGCTCAAATTAAAAACCTGGAAACAAAACCACAGGGACACCAGAACACCAAAGAAAGCCAGGACTAACTCTTATTGCTCTTCAGATCTGGACCCCAGCCCAAGAAGTTTAGTTGAAGGTAACCTGACTTTTTGCTCTCACAGCCATGCCAAGGCTTTCTCTGCTTTCCTAAAGTAGCAAGACAGGAGATCAGTAGTAAGGCAAAGTTTGTATGAACCAGGCTCTCTGGGTT
This sequence comes from Cavia porcellus, assembly GCF_034190915.1. NCBI lineage: Eukaryota > Metazoa > Chordata > Mammalia > Rodentia > Caviidae > Cavia > Cavia porcellus. Next base: position 115,421,602 of record NW_026947484.1, read on the forward strand.
TAGAGACTCCAAAAGATCTGAGCCTTTGGCAAAAGCAATAGATTTTTCCATGAGGAAGGGTTGAGTGGGATAGGAGAGAGCTTTCCAGAGCCCGCAGTTCACCCACTTGGGCTGAACCCTCACCTTGTGCTGAGCGCTGATCCACCACTTGGCACAGAGTATGGCACGCAATAGCTATTGTTCATTGAGTATTTGCTGTGCAGAGGGCACTTTGCTAAGCCTTTTATGCGCATTGTCTCCTGCACAGCTATGCAGAATCTGCTGTCCTCCTCGAAAGGAACAGTTAATTTGTGCAGCAGCGCACAGTTGCTAAGTACTAGAGCTACGCCCACCTCCTCCTGGATTGGGGGCACCTGGCACTTCCGGTTCCTCTAACAGGCCCTATTTTAAACTTCAGGAATTCCCTGCTGTTCACTTTTCCCCACTCGTCCCTCAGTTTCTACTCAGTCCTGGAGGGAAGCAGCCTTCCCGATGGTAGAGCTCTCTTCTTGCGCTTATCGTACCATCATATAATCACATGCTTAGTTTAGGGGCCAGTGCCCCTGCGAGTCTTGGTGTGGAGTCATAATACAAGCTCAATTTTCTGATTCTGATCTCAGGTTCTGCTATCTTGGTCAGCATCAAAAAAGGCAGGTAAGGAGGAAGAGCAAGCTGTGGGGAGCGAGTGGTGAAGGCAAGTAGCTGAGGTTTTAGCTGACAAATTTAGTTATGTAAAATTTTGAGACAAGTGAACATTGAATTTTAGAAGAAAAGGTGGAGAGAGACTACCCAGTGACTGCTGTAACCGGATCACTAGAGAAATAACAGCATCTGACTACGAGATGCAACCCCCCAGTACTGTGTGTGTGGCTGGAAGGCAGGTTTACCTGTGCTCTGCAGCCCTTACGCATCCATTTGCTCCCCAGAACTAGTAACTGAGCTCTGCTCTAAGTCAGGCGCAGGGGAGTACAGTAAGCAGGCAACCCCTGACCTCATGCAGCTTCCATTCAAGTAAGAATGGCAGGTAACAATATACAAATATAGAAAGTGCAGGTACATGGAAGTGACATGAAAAACAATAAAGCACAGTAAGCTGACTACAAGGAATGAGAAGGGTTGTCTGGGAACTGGCATCAGAGAAGGACCTTCTTTGAGAGAAGCCTAATTGAAAAAGAAAGCGAGCCACAAGAACACTCAGAGGAAGGTCACTCCAGGGTAGCATGAATCATGTTGACAGAAGGTCTTTAGAAACCTGAGCCTCTTCCCTTAGCACTTGTACCTGCTTGGTGTGTGAGTTGTTCAGGAAATGAGGAGAAACTGACTGATGCATAACGACTGTGCAGCAGGCACTTTGCTCCAGCCTGGCAGGAAGGGAATGGACGGTGGCAGCTGCAACACCCACCCCCAGGCTTTGATGTGTCATCAGGCTTCCCACACCCACCCCGTTCCTCCTCCCCTGACCCCAGGATGGAACAACCGGGTTTTATTCAGAATTTCGGGCCTGCTAATCCTAGCTGACTCAGGTTCCTGCTGCCCTCAGCCTGCACCCAAAATGCAAACACCTAAAGACGTCCCCTCATTCCTGACCCTGAGTTGTTTTCAAGGTCCGGCCCACTCACCTCACCCCCTGCTGACATTCCCTTCTACCTTTCCTCAGAGTATCCGTGTCCCGCTTCTCTTTTTTTCTCCTCCATAGAGGCTTCTCTGTAACTGTCCTGTACCATCTTCTCCAGGAAAGCAGCTCATTTTCCCAGATCCTTTAAGGACTCAGAGAAGCTCAGCACTGTCTGAGCTCCCCGGACACTTTGCGTATCCCCTTCTCTACAAAAGCACCCCCTCGGTCTCATTCTATCCCCTCTTCTTTCCTTATCACTGTCCACTATCCTGTGTCTCCCATAAACAGGATGAGAAACTGGCCCATCCCGTTCCTTCTGCTCCAGCTTTTACTATCTCTTTGGGGATTGTTCATGTCTGGCTGAAAATTCTCTTACAATATTGGCTCATACTTCCTTGGCTTCAACACAACGACTTTCATCTGATCTTTACACCAACAACCCAAAACACACAGAGCTTTGGAAAAAAACAGAAGAAATGAAGACAGTGAACAAGAAGCAAAGAGGAGACAGAAAAAGGGCAGAGGAGTCAGGGTGTTCTCTACAGACAGTGCTGGGATGCTCAAAACTCCACTTGGAGGGCAGGGATTGACATATTTTGTAGGTGATTTTGTTTGGTTTAAAAACATATCTGGAGCCAAGGGCAGTGGTGCACACCTGTAATCCCAGCGCTTGGGAAGCTGACGCAGGAGGATGGTTGGGAATTCTAGACCAGCCTGTGTTACAAAGTAGGCTCAAGGCCCACCTGAACTGCATAGAAAGATCCTGTCTCAAAAAGACTAAATAAATACATAATAAAAATATATCTTGGTCTGTCTAGTAAAACATTTTGTTCAGAAAAAAGTGACCATAATACATATTCTCAAGTATGAATGAATAAAATATACCCAAACACCGCTGAATATCATTTGAATATTATTCACCAAACATTTGCTGAGTGGTAAATCTCTTGAGTTTATTTTATGGAGCACTTTTACATATTTCCTTCCACTCCAGTTTCAAATAAAGCATGTCTGTTTCCCTCCTATGATTTTGCAATGGCTCAGGACCCATGTTGAGAAATCTGGACATCCATGCACTGGGTCAAAAGAGGCAAGCTTGACAATAAAGGTACTGGGGGACCCCAAGGAGGACGACTAAGAGGGGAGAGGCAGTACAGTGTGCGGGGATGCACAGTGGAAGAGCAAGCCTGTTTCTGCAAGGTCTCGCTGACTAAAGCACTTCCTTCAAGCCTGCTGGGCTTACGTCAAGAGTGGGCAAACAGAGAGGGAGAAAGCAAGACAATACAAAGGAAATGAGCATGGTTTTGTTTCAGTAAAACTTTGTTTACTGAGAATAAAGTTTGAATTTCACAACACTTCCACACATGATGAAATACTATTCATCTGATTTTTGTTCAACTATTTTCAAGAATGGTAAAAAACAATTTTTTTTTTGTACCAGGAATCAAACTCAGGACCTTGTGCTTTGCCAAGCAGGAACTTATGCTGCTGAGCTATATCCCTAGCCCAGTAAGAATGACACTTAACTCATGGGCCACACACCCACAGAACTGGATTTGACATAAGGCCACGGTTTATCACCCACTGATTGGTCCTATGCACCCATAAAGTAATTTATCAGCTGGCATTCTCTTCCTAGATTGTTATTGCTAAATTGGCAATAATTAAGTTACTTTTGGCTTTTTTGACTCTTACTTTTAACTTCTCATTTTCCACATTAAGATCTATCTTTTCCCTTGACCAAGAAACACCAGATAAAATTCCCTTAAATTTTGTCTAAACTACTTGGCTCTGCGTGATGGAAGCCTGAGCCAGGGTGAGGTGTCTTTCTTGATGCAGATAAGAGATACTGGAATCAAGTGGTGAATTTTACCCAGAACCCTTACAAATTTCCAAATGTCAAAGCCAGGGAAACCTGGGTAGATGTGAAGTTTTAAAGGCGAGCAGATGATCCAGCAAGTAAAAGATATCAAAAGTCAAGACCTTCATAAAACTGGAATGGAGGAAAACGGAAACCAAGTTAGATTTACTGATTTCATGGGTGGAGCAGAGACTCCCCACAGCTATCCTTTAATTGTGGTCTGCTTTGAGGGACCCTGAGTGGTAAGTCTGGTTTAAGAACACACAGCCAGAGCAGAGAGGCTCACCTCGGACTCTGCTCCAGTGGACAGCAGTGTTCCTGGGCACCACTGGGATCTTCAGCTCCACCCTGTTCTCTGCTTCATCCTCGGGGACAGTGCCCAGGATGGGTACATATGAAGCCATCTAAATAATGCAAAAACTAGGGCTCAATCCTGGCAAAGTGAATGTCTAAGGAACATCTTTGGCAGTGCTGATACTGAGTGGCGTGCTGTGGTTCTAGAGAAACCAGTTCATTTTGAAGCAAATCTCCAGGCAGCCAAGGGAAGCCATGTGTAGTGACACATGCCTGTAATCCTAGCTACTTGGAAGGCTAAAGCAGGAGGAGTACAAGTTTGAAGCCAGCTTTGACAACTTAGAGACTCTTGTCTTAAAACAAAAATTAAAAAGGGCTTAGGATATAGCTCAGTAGTAGAGAGCTTGCTTTGCATGTGAAAGGCTTTAATTTCAATTCCTTATATCACAAAAGAACCATGAGACTATAAGCCACAAACTGGGAGAATAGATTTGTAATACTTATTACCACAAGGGACTAGCATCCATAATATATAAAGAACTCTTATAAATCAACACTATAAAAAATGAGCAAAGCATATGGACATGCATTTTTGAGGGATAAAAATTTTAAAAAAATAGGAATTGGCAAAAATTAAGAAGACTGACAACATCAACAGATGTTGATGGGAGTATAAATTAGTTCAACTACTTGGGAAAACTATTTGGGACTATACCATAAAGTTAAAACTACAAATCCCTAGGGACTTAACTCTTAGATATATACTTTAAGCTAGAATTTTTCAACTTTGGCACCATTAACCTTTTAAACAGACAATTCTTGTTACAGAGGAGCTACACTAGTGATGGCGAACCTCTTAGACATGAGTGCCCAAACTGCAAGCCAAAACCCATTTGTGTATCACAAAGTACCAACACCGCAGTTAAACCTGAACTTTGAGGTCTGAGTCCAGAAAAGACAAATAACGTATGTGCCATAGGTTCACCACCACTGGGCTACGCTGTGAACTGCAGAATACTTAGCAGCAGCCAGGCCTGCACCCACTAGATGCAGTAGCCATTCCCCTGACTGCAGTCATAAAAATGAAAAATGTGTGGCACATTTGCTGACTATCTCTGACAATGCTAAACACCACCTCTTGGTTGAGAACCACAGTACTAGGCTTATGGAAATATTCAGAGTAGCACTGTACAAAACTGCAAGCAGCAGAAAGACGTGGAAGAAGGAAGAAGAAAAGGAAGGGGGCTAAATTTTTATGGTAAATCCTTAAAAAAAAACCTGTCAGCAGTTAAGTGACTCATAAGTGTTAGGAAACAAAGTTGTAGAAGAATATATTCGGTATGAATGGGTCTACAGTGTTTAAACATGCGATATTGTATTATCTAGAGGTATATAGGATGGTAGGGAGGTTGGTTTTCCTAAAAGTGGCTGCAGCAGTTATTTCTTGTCCCATTTTCCTCCAGTACCTCACTGACCCTGATCAGGAAAAAGGGTCAGCATCTCCTTGTTGCATCCACATGGAGTATTTAACTGCTTCAATTAACATTTACTACGTGGAACTGTGATTTCCAAGGGTTGGTCATGAAAAGCAGTATGTCCCACTGAGTTTTCCTTTCATGAAAAACTCATGCTTGGAGCCATGTTGTGAGGAAGGCTGGGCCACATGAGAGGCCTGTGTTGGAGAGAAAACCCCACCGCTCCAGGGCCTCAACCCAGCACCAACAGCTAGCCAGCAAAGAATCATCTTGGAAGAAGTTCCAAAGCCCCAGAGCTTAGCCGCCCAGCTATCACTGAGAGAAGCAGTTGTACTGTTCCCTGTGGCATCCTGCCCAAATTACAGACTTATGAAGAGGAGAAAAAATTGTTAAGTTTTGGATACATAGCTGGATTAGATGTTAAAGACTAATATGATGAACAGTAAGGGAATGAGAAACATAAACTATAGGATCCTGGTTACAGATGGAGGAGGGCATAAAATAGGATGGATCAGAGTCGGGGGGGGGGTTGCTGCCTGCCATAGACACTGGGGCCTGGTAGCACAGCCTGCTCTTACAGTTAAGAAGAATAAAACTAAAGACATTTCCTGTTATTAAACACCAGCTGTATTAAGAGTGATAGCTTTTTTCAGCATTAAAAAGCTAGAGAAGCCAAGGATGATGGCATGTGCTTATAATTCCAGCTACTGAGGAGACAGAGACAGGAAGATTTCAAGTTTAAGGCCAGACCACTGAGCAATGTAGAAAGACTCCATCCCAAAACAAACAGACAAAAAAAGGCTGGAAGTGTAACTCAGTAATTTGCCACCATGTGTTAGGCCCTGGGTTCAATCCCCAGCACTATGCAAAACAAAACAAAACAAAGCCCAAGCCCCAAAGGGGAAAGAACTTGTTCAGATGAAGCCCCACCTGCCTGCAGACCTTTCAGGGCAGCCCAAACTTTTCTGAAGGGCAAAATGAAACCTGTGTAATGAATGCCATCTTTAGGCAACGCTTTTGGTTGTTTAATCAACACTTACAGTTATCTGTTGACATTTTGGAAACAAAACCAAGAACCCTTGAAAGGACAAAGTGAACATTGTGCCTCTGAGCCTCTAGGAATATTCAGGACCGGTTCTGAACAGTGGCATGAACACTGGGCCCTTATCCTACAGAGAGAAGGTCTTTGTGTATGGACTTGGCTCTGGCGAGACTGTGGTGCTGGAAAACAGTGACACTGGTGCTCCCGGCATGAGATTCTCTTACTCCTGCTGGGAGTTCCAGGTGGATCCAGTGCTAATGGCAAATTCAGGACCATAAGGAGAACCTGGCTTCACTGCAGGGATTTGCAAAAGACCAACCTGTGTCTGAACAACCGGAGCACTCTTGGGAGCTGGGACACACGGTAAGCTCTGTCCTTCCAGTCAGCAGAGACTTGACAGTGCCTTCTGTAGGGAACAGCAACGTGAGGGTCACCTCTACAGCGAGAGCCTATTGAAAAGGAAATAAACCCCTAAAGGTAGCTAGCTACAGAAATGTATTGAAAATTCCAAATGAAAGGTATAACTATTATTTGTTGTTTTCCATGGTAGATTAGAGGCCCAATGTTTCCTAAAGCTCAAATGCTCATGAGACATAACGTTTAAAGTGTAAAGAGTGAAATGGTTACAGGAGTGGCGGGCCTCTGGCACATGGACCAGGTCTTGACTACGGAACCGTTACTCCTCAGCACTAGCACACTGCACACACAAGGCCAGCCCAGCCGGGGTTTATCCAGTCTTCTGACTGTGAAGAAGAGTGGAAATTCAGATAAAAATTCACAATTTAAAAAACAATGTAGGAGTGGATAAATAAAAAAGCGGCCTATTCATTAAAAAATAAATGTGCCAGCTAAAAAATACGACAGAGCTAACCCTATTATATGTTTTATACATAGCCAAGAAAATCCCTCTTCTCTCAGTGCAGCCAGGAAAGCAGCCATATCCAATCCATGAGCCGCACGCTAGACAAATCTGATAAAGTAAGTACCAGGATGTTTGGATATATAAAAAGGAATATAGCAAATACAAGAATATTTGGATATATAAGAAGGAATATAACTACCTCACAGGGTTTTAAAGAAGATGACATGAGGCATAATAAACCTAAGAATAATTAGTTTGTAAATATGTATCCAAAAAGTTATAAACATAACACAAAATAGGTCAAGGTCTAGTGACAGATGGCACTTTTCAATACTATCTGCCATCTCCATGCTATTTTCATGATGCAACCATGAGAGTCCTTCCAACGAGTAATAAGGGCCACTTTCCTTCCGTCTTGAACCTGGATAGGACTTTGCGATTTCCTGAAGTAACAGTGGCATACAAATGACCCTCTATGACTGCAAAAGATGTCTGCCTTGCTGTCCAGGGATGCTTACTCTGGTAACACAGCCTCTATGTTCTGAGGGAACCCAGGTGGGCTATGGAGAGGCCCAGGCTGAGAGGCACCAAAGTACCCAACCTTCACGCCCAATGGGGCTCATAGGCAACAGCGAGCTTCAACTTGCCAGCCGTGTGAGCCATCTTGAGGTTGGGCTCTGCAGTTCCTACTGAGCAGCCCCAGCTGAGACCCTAGAGAGCAGAGACATGCTGTTCCTGCTCAGGCCTGCCCAAACTTCAAACTCATAAGCAAAATAAATGAATGCCGTGAGATTAAAGCCTATGGTGTAGCTGGAGGAAGAGAGGTGGAGGAGGTGGTCTGTTCAGGCAGCACGTTTTTTAATTTTCTATTTAAATAGACTCCTACTTTCAGTCTGTTGGAGGACAACAAATTGAAGAAATGCCCTGAACAGCACAGAACTCTGGTGTAGGTCACTGATTACAGCACTAAGATTTGGAGTGTTTTGTTTTGTTTTGTTTTTTAACATGGCAGGAAATAATGGGGATTGTATCAAAAACAGTTTTAGGGGCTGGGGATTTAGCTCAGTGGCATAAGCACCTGCTTTGCAAGCAGGCAGTTGTGAGTTCAATCCCTGGTACCGATAAAAATGAAAAAGACAACCCCCACCCCCCAAAAAACCCCCGGTTTTAACCAGAGACACTCTAGGACAAAGAAGGAGATCTAGGATGTATTCAGCACCTCTTAAAGCACAGAAGCAAAAAATTTTAAGGTAGAATGCTTCCTTTTTGGATTTCTAAGACTGTCACACAACCCACTGAAACAGTTCGAGACCAGCTGGGACTACCTGAACTACATAGCAAGACCCTGTCTCAAAAAGAGCAAAAAAAAAAAAAAAAAAAAAAAAAAAAAGAATATATAACATCTTATGGCTACAAAAATCATAAGTGAAAATACTTATAAATGTATTTATTAGATAATTGAAAAGAATAAACACTAAGCTAATCTTTGTGATTGTAAATGGAGGCAAACTGAGGAGGTTATTGTGAGATACAGTGAAACTTCACTTTCTAAAATAAACATCTTGCTTGAACCCCAGCACTGCAAAATAGCCATAATAAATAAATAAACAAACTTCTCCTTATTCTTATTCTTTTTTGAAATTTCCTTATTCTTTTTTGGCAGTGATGGTGTATTAAATTAACAATAACATTAACCAAAGTATTATAAGAATAATATTTAAAACCTATATTTGGGGGCTGGGGATTTAGCTCAGCAGCATAAGCACCTGCCTTGCAAGCAGGTGGTAATGAATTCGATCCCCGGTACCGATAAAAAAACAAAAACGAAAACAAAACTGTTTTATTTATTTTGATTTATTTTGATTTTTAAAAAGGAACAAAAACAACTTTGCCTTACATTGATTTGACCCATAAACTAAGTTATTCATGGTGGGGAGTGCACCAAACTATCCTTATAGGGATAATTTGCATACATACTATTTTAGTGTATTTAGTGTCTCTATCTATCTATCTGTCTGTCACCACCCCAATCAGGATGCAGAACATGACACCACCTGAAAAGATCTCTGGCCCCCTCGTCACTGCCCCAGACACCCATTTAATCTAGTTTCTGTCACTATAGATTATTTTTCACTTTTGTAGATTTCACATAAGTTGGAATAATATATTGTTTTCTTTGTGGATAGCTTCTTTCACTCAGATCACTTTTGAGACTCATGTTTTATGTTATTAACAATTGTTCCCTTTTATTTAGGAATAGTATTTTATTATACAAAAATGTGCTTATCCATTATCAGTGATGGACATTTAGATTGTTTCCAGTTTGAGGCCTTCATATACAAAATAAAGTTCTTAGAAATATTTGTGTTCAAGTCTTTGTGTGAAAATACATTTTATTTCTCCTGGGAAAGTATCTTCGAATAAAATTGCTGGATTCTAAGGAAAACGCATGCTTAATATTATTTTTAATGGATACATCCATTATGTGTAGCAATTCTCACAATTTATGCTAAATAAATGACTATGGCTAAATGTAATGAGTTAGCTACTGGACTCTTTTTTGGGGGAGGTCTTTTTGAGACAGGGTCTCACTGAGAAGTTCAGGTTGTCTCTGAGCTCACTTTGTATCCCAGGCTCTTCTTGAATTTGCAACAATTCTCCTACCTCAGTCTCTTGAGTGCTGGGATTACAGGCATGCAACACCTTACCCAGCAACTACTTGGATCTCCATCATGGCATTATTTACACATTTGCTACAGTTTAACACACAACTATTTTTTGGAATGCCAAATGGCAATTGAGTGGGTATTTTGGGAATTAAAATGGTGTAAAACTATAACAAAGAAAAAAACAGGAAGATTCCAACAAATATCTTGGAAACAGAAAGGTTGCGTGAATATTGGAAGATACGGTGGGAAAGTGAAGTGAACTGTAGCCCAGGAAGACTACAAGGCTGTCCAAAGAAGCTAAGAGATATCTCAGCTTGGAAAGAGAAAGGTTCCCAGATAGGGAGAATGGAGAGAGGGACTGAGCCCCCTGCAGTTTATGTATGAGCCCTGGACACTCCTGCTTATACAGGTTACACAACTGCCGATCATCCTCCATAGGCAGACGCTGAGAGGCTTGTCTCTGAAACTGTATACAGTGTTTGACAACCATTAGGGAATGGAGCCCTCTACATTCCTGCCTTTAGGGACTCTGTGGTTTCTATATGACCACGTTGGTGCTCACAGCCCAGTGATTCATGTGTTGGAAGTGTGGTCTCCAGCGTGGCAGTCTGAACAGTGGTGAAACCTTTAAAGGGTGAAACCTTGTAGGAGGACATGACTCTTGGAAAGGATTAAAATATAGTTCTTGTGAGACCACATTACAAAATAAAAAAGAAAAAGGATTGGATGTGGCTCAGTGGTAGAGTATGCTTGATTCAAACCCCAGTACTGCACAGACACAGAGACACAGGCACCCCCACACATACACACTGGCTCCTGAATCTTTCTCTTTCAAACTCTTCCTCATGCACTATTCCCACCATGATACCTTCTACCACAGGAGCACTATGCCTTTTGGATGCTGACCCTCAAAACCATGAGGTTTATACATGATTCAGTATCAGAGATATTTGTTTTAACAACAGAAAGTGAACTAACAGAGGAATCCTCAACAAAAAGTGGCTTCCTGGACTCCTACATATAATAACCAAATTCAGTAATGTAGCTGGATACAAAGTCAATACTCAAAAATCAATAGCATTGCTATACACAAACAACAAAATCACTGAAAGAGAAATAAGAGAAGCCACATCCTTCACAATAGCATCCAAAAAAATGAAATACTTAGGAATCTAACAAAAGAAGTAAAAGATCTACTCAGGGAAAATTATAATACCGTGAAAAAGAAATTGAAAAGGATCTCAGAAAATGGAAAGACATCCCTCGTTCATGGATAGGAAGAACAAATATTGTGAAAATGGCCATTCTCCCAAAATTGTTATACAGATTTAATGCAATCCTAATCAAAATATCACTAGCATACTTCACAGATCTAAAGAAATCATTCCTAAAATTCATCTGGAACCAGAAGAGACCTAGAATAGCAAAGGCAATACTGAGCAACAAAGGCAAGGCAGGAGGCATCACAATCTCTGATGTGAAGGTATACTACAAAGCTACTGTAATAAAATCAGCATGGTATTAGAATAAAAATAGACCTGAAGATCAATGGAATAGATTAGAAGATACAACTACAAACATACTCAGCCACCTTATCTTTGATAAAGGGGCCAAACACATGCACTGGAAGAAAGATAGTCTCTTTAATAAATGGTGCTGGAAAAATTGGCTCTCCAATTTGAAAACTAAAACTAGACCCATGCCTATCACCATGTACTAAACTAAAATCTAAATGGATCAAAGATCTAAATATTAAAACAGAAACATTAAATCTGCTGGAAGACAAAATAGGTAGAAATCTTGAAGACAAAGGGGTTGATAGAGAATTCATGAACAAGAATGAAACCACACGGGAATACTTTCCAGAATCAATAACTGGAATCACGTCTTATTAAAAAGTTTTTGCATATTGAAAGAAATCTCCAGCATAGTGAAAAGAAAACCCACAAATTGGGAAAAAAATCTTAGCCAATTGTCCCTCAGGCAAAGGACTTCGGTCTAGAACATATAAAGAATTAAAAAAATCAGATCCCCGAAATTCAAAGACCCAATCTAAAAGAGGGCATCTGAGATGAATACACAGTTCTCAGATGAAGAAATACAAATGGCAAATAAATACATGAAAAAATGTTCAACATCATTGGTCATTAGAGAAATGCAAATTAAAACCACACTGAGATTCCATCTCACTCCTGAAAGAATGGCCAGGATCAAGAAAACTACCAACAACGAATGCTGGAGAGGCTGCGGTAGAGAAAAAGGCACTCTCCTGCACTGTGGGTGGGAGAGTAGACTGGTGCAGCCACTGTGGTGGTCAATCTTGAGGTTCCTCAAAAATCTGGCTCTGGAAGTCCCATTTAAACCAGCTACTCCACTTCTAGGCACATTCCCGGAAGAACTGAAAACCACACCACAGTGATATATGTGCACTCATGTTTATAGCAGCACAATTTGTAATAGCCAGATTTTGGAAAAAACCTAAGTGTCCATCAACTGAGGAATGGATAAAAAAAGATCTGGTACTTTTATACAATGGAGTGCCACTCAGCTATAAAGAATGGTCACATTGAGATATTTATAAGTAAATGGATACAACTTGAGATGATACTCTTAAGTGAAATAAATCAAACTCACATGTAAATTCTGTATTGTCTCCCTAGTGTAAGAAATAGTAACAGTACATAAGATACAAAACCTTCAAGAATACAGTGAAAAGATAAGTATCTGCTCAAAGGGGAAAAATAATATCTTAGGGAAAATGAGGTGAAAGGAAAGGCAAAGAAAATCCCTAAATTTGCATAAACACATTTAGGATAGCTAAGATGACTGTGCTACAAATTCTGTAAGTTTGTGGAACAAAACAGGTAACATTCATAGGGCTGGAACAATTTTGCATGTTAGTGTCTGGTGAGCCGAGGGACTCTAGAAGATCAGTATGTAAAATAACAACCCTAGTTATGCTCCTGCCACCTTGTTTTGAAGGCCTGTATCGTCATTGTTTTGGGCTCTTTGCTATTATTATTTATTTGTCCTTTTTGTTTTGTGTTTTTCTAGTAATCTAGTCTTGTTTTTCTCTCTAATGCAGAAAGGATAGATATATCTGTAGAGGCTTATACATGCATAGAACTCCTAAACAGTTTATGAGAATCGATTATATTACGCGTGATGAAATGAACAGCTACTTTGAAGAAAAAGAAACATTATAGTATCCGTTTCTGATTTCCTATCATCATGCTGCGAAAACCAGTAATGCTTTTATTCTTTATTTAGAGTGGTTTTAGTCTGTTTTATATTATTTAATTTCAACATACATGAAGGTATGGACAGCTATTTTGAAGAGAATTAGAGACATTACAGTAGCCATTGTTGATATTCCTATTCTCTGGTTTTGAAGGCCTGTAATGCCTTCATTACTCTGTTCTGATCAGTTTAATACTATTTTGTTCTGTATGAATTCATTGTGTGTGAAGCTATGAACAACAGTTTAGAAGAAAACAAGAGACATTATGGTAGCCACTGTAGATCTCCTGTTGTCTTGTTTTGAAATCTGTGTCACTTATATTGTTTTCTTCTGATCTCGTTGTTCTGTTTAGTTTTACCTTCTTTAAAAAAATAAAATAAATAAAAGTGGCTTCCTGACATCCCTAAAGTTCCCACTAGGCAGTTTTCCATAGAGAAAATTCTGACAGTGAACAATGTCTACCTGTGTTCTTAGTTATATCTATGAGTCTCCTTACCACCTCAATCTTAAATAGAAACAAAGAAACAAAAAAAGACATAAAAGGAAAGAAAAAGTAAGAAAATATAAATTGACAAGAAAACATGATTCTTTCCCAAAATAGAGATAATTAATAGAACAGAAGAAAATTAAACAAATAAAAATTTCTAGACATCTTGGACAACTGGGAGAAAATACATCACAGTAAACAACAACAACAAAACAAAAAAAAAAAACTATTTTAAGAAAGAAACCAGATAATGATCAAAAAGCTCTCTGAAATAAAAATATGCTTGCCAAAATAATTAATAGCTATAAGAATGGCTAATAAAGTTGACAAAATGTCCCAAAAATAAATTTTAAAAGAAATGCAAAATATAACAGAAAAGATTAAAGACATGGAGACGTGGTCCAGAGCTCTAAAGGATCGGAATTCCAAAAAGTTAAAGGAAGGACATTATAAGAGAAGTTAATTTACTAAAATGAAGATAGAGTATATCTTTGAGTGGCAGAGTCCAATGAGTATACTGTACAATTAATGAAGAAACGTAGCACTGAAAATTTAAGAATAAATAGTACATGTTAAAAGACTCTAGAGAGAAAAACAATAGGTCTATTCTATTTGATCTAGAATTTTATACTCTGTCACATTATTAAGCAAGTGAAAATTTAAATAAACCCATTTTTAGGCATGAAAGTACGCTAAGTTTTACCTAATGTACTGCTTTCCCTAAGAAGTTACTCAAAATGCACAGCAGCAAGGTGAGGGAAGGTTAAGAAAGAAGAAACTGAGGCCTTCAAATGACTGACTAATCTTTGAAAACAATGAAGGGCAATTGCAGTATGACAACTGTGTTTCAGACCCAGAGAAAATAAGAGCAGGGAGACAGAGAGCTATAGAGAGAGGTTTCTTGATTTGTTTTGTTTTTGAAAGTGAACTAAAAAGGTAAGGAGTAGAATAACATAAAACTAGCATGATTACAAGCTCTGGAAACCTGAGAATAAGATAAGAACGTTGATGGAATGTAAAAAATAAAATGAGGCCGCTGGGCACTTCAGTGTTTCAATGTTAGGGCACTTGCCAAAGTCCTGGCTTTGATCCTCAAGGCATATGGGTGTGGGGGAGACAGACACAGAGAGAGAGAGAGAGAGAGAGAGAGAGAGAGAGAGAGAGAGAGAGAGAAGCAGAGAGACAGAGAGACAGAGACAGAGGGAGTTTTGTTTTTGTACTACAAAGTCTTTGATTAATTTTATCTTAAATCATTTGCATATTTTACTAATTAATTTCTGCAGTAAGCACTTTTAAGAATGTTGGATATAATGGCATAAAGAAAGAGGGCTATAAATCAAGTTGATATTAGAAGTTATCTGTAGGTCTTTGGATAATATATTGCTTTATTTTCTTCTTTATAATTTATAATTATATACCTCTTCCATTGTTAGTAAATTTTCACTCTTATAATAAAAATAACTTTAAAAAAATTAGCCCCTTATGTTTCTCCGAGAGCACAGGAAAACTGTTTCTGTGGGTGAATGTGCAAACTGGCTATATGTGATATAAAATGCCTATCTCTCCCCAGGCCCGCTAACTCCCAACGATAGACAGGCAGTTGGCCCAGGGAACCCAATTCAAAGTCAGCATTGGGAACTCCGCGTGTCTAGAAAATATTTATTAAAACCTGACCCACCTATAACATTAGCCTCCTTCTTGCCAACCTCAGCAGTCAGCAGTTCTCCAAGATCCTCTGCAAGTTCCAGGACCCTCTACAACTATCAAGCTGCCCAGGTAGGGCTGGTGGGGAAGTGACTCAACAGTGCCCAAATACAAGGTCACTGGTTATGCAAAACAACTCATTTAAGACTAATGACATAGAGTGCACATTCACTATGAAAAGGGCGTTCGCTAGGATAAAGAACCACAGAGTCATGCTGGAACTCAGTGTGTTCGCTGGTGTTTTGTTTGTGTATTTGTTTTTGTTTTGAGGTACTGAAGATTAAACACTGGGCAGTCACATGGAGTTATATCCCAAGTCCTCCTTTCCCCCTTTTAATTTTGAGACAGGGTCTCCCTAAATCACTAAGCTCAGGCCAGGCTCAAATTTGCCGTCCTTCTGCCTCAGCCTCCCACAGTGCTGGGATCACAGGCACATGCCACTATGCCCAGCCTCATCCACCTTATAGGTGGAAAATGAGACTCAGAGAGGTGAAGTCACTTGCTCAAGGTGAACATATAAATCTGATTCCTAGTTCCCTGCTGTCACTACTAGAATTTTATTTATTTATTTAGTCTTTTTAAGACAGGGTCTCACTATACAGTTCAGGGTGGCCTTAGGCTCACTTTGTAGCCCATGCTGGTCTGGAACTTGCAATGATCCACTTGCTTCAGCCTCCCAAGTGCTGGAATTACAGGAATGTGCTAACATAGTTAGGATGTTTTCGGTTCTTTCTTCAAAAGTGACAGGATCTCAATTTTAAACCAAAGGGAAAATTATCAGAAAAGTATTGGAACCCAAAGGCAGGAAATACAGCTTAGGAGATCAAAGCTCAGTGGAGAAAGCCCACAGAAGCAGATGCAGCTCCTCTCACTTTGCTCCTCTCTGCAGCAGACAGGCAAACATGGCTGCCAGGATCCACCCCAGAGGTCTGCGACATCTTAGAAATGAGAGATGGGCAGATAAATGGCCAGGACCAGCATAAACTAAACTGGGAAGAGGCGGACAGTGCAATGTAGCTAGCGAGGGAGAAGGGGAGGGATGCAATGAAACCCCAACTTGGGCGGGAAGCTTTCCAGGTTATGCATTGGCCTGGAGATATTATCAGTTGCGTCTTTATTTTTAAAGAGAAAGGGCTGTGACCTGAGGCAGTTAAACTGCTGAATAGCAGAGACAGAGACAAATACCGGCTCTTCTTCCTCTTAGGTGAAGACTGTTCCCTTTGCTTTATGCTTCTCCTCTGCAATGTGAAATATCCTTCTTGGCTCTGGGGTCCTGAAACCAATCCCATTTGCTATTCTTTGGTGCTCAAAGCTAGCAAGACCTGGGGCTTTTTCCTAGAAAAATCCTGACTCTCTGGGTCCGTGGGTCAACTCTGAGAAGTGACTTACCCTCTGCTTGCCTCTGAGGTCTCTATTCTGGAGCCAGCTCTACTGCCTCTCAAGAGCCAATTGTTGCATGTTTTAAGTATTTTGCAAGCTGATTGACATT
This sequence comes from Cavia porcellus, assembly GCF_034190915.1. Classification (NCBI taxonomy): domain Eukaryota; kingdom Metazoa; phylum Chordata; class Mammalia; order Rodentia; family Caviidae; genus Cavia; species Cavia porcellus. The sequence goes on from NW_026947484.1 coordinate 115,438,320, forward strand.
GTTGGCTTGAAATTAGCCATAGCATGGAAATCCACACTGCCACAAATGAGGGCTCTTCCTGACCCGCAGCCTGTCCGCTGAACATTGTTGTTTCCCATTGTCTCCAGCTGCCCTCTTCCTGCCTAGGAGACTTCAGGAAATGTTCATATGAAAATTCACCCTTAACTTGGGTCATTGATAATTGTTCTTTAAATATATTTGTTGATTTATTTTTTTAAAAATTTTTTTGCAAGGCTTAAGGGTGTAGCTTAGTGACAGTGCACTCGCCTAGCACTTGTGAGGTCCTGAGTTCGATCTCCAGCACTGCATGTTTCCTATCAATAATTCTGATGGTAATTCAAGGCTAACAGTTTAATTGGACAAGTGGATTCTTTATGTAGCTCAACTTTCCACTTAGCTATAAGGCTGAAATTCTCAGATTTTCACCTTCCGCTGCCACCCCCTTACCTCTGGCCCTTATCTCACTGCAACCTTTCCCTGGGATTTCTTATCTAGTTTCCCTAGCTCTGGCTTCCCCTCCCTCATCCTCCCCCTCCAGTCTCTACCTGCTCAATCTCTTTGAAGTCCTGCCTCTGGTCACGTCTCTGTCAGAGGCTCTGCAATGGCTGCCAAATACATTACAAACTCCTGACCTGAAACTCAGCCCTGTCAGCTGCTTTTCTGCCTACCTTTTCTGCATCCCTAGGGAGCCCAGATGATAAACTTGGGCTCAGTGTTCCTCTGAGTCTTTGCTCATAGTAGTAGCTTTCCTCTAGAAGCCCCTCCTTCACTCCATCTCCTGTGAGCTGGGTTCAAGTGGAATTTCATCCATGATGCTGTCTGTCCCTGTCTGCTATTGCCCAGCCAGAGGCAAGCACAGGCACCCTTGGTCCTCTAAAAATACTTTGGTTGTGGCTCTCATGTGTATTGCATAGCTGTGACCTGTCCAATGAGGGAGACGGACACAGTCATCCTCTGTATCAGTGCAGCTCAACTTGGTCCAGACCAGCAGTACCAGGTGATTTGTAAGAGATATAAATTTTTCACTCTAACATAGGTTTAAATGAATCGGTTCTGGGGTAGGTAGGTAGGAGAGGTAGCTCTCAGATGATTCTAACACTGGGTCCTCTATACTATGGGCTTTTTCTATTCCATGTCCTTTTTCATAGCTGTTCTTCACAGCAGTGTTTTTAGTGCTGGTATTTCTCATGCTTATTTAGATGCTAGCTATCTTATCTGCTGGGAGGATTGCCCCAGTAAAGCTCTTTGTGTGTACTGAAGAAGCCCTGGAATGTTCCTTGCATCCCAGGCCCTCTAGCTCCATTCTGCATTTAGCTAGGTCCTCTGCTACTCCTACTAGTACAGACATGAATAACATTCACAACATATTTGTGGCAAAGGCCATCTGCTAGATCAGGCGATTCTGTTATCAGGTAAGCTTTGTGTACAGCTGATTTGGCCAGCCCAGGACAAAGGTCAGAGCTCACTAGTGGACTGAAGCTACACTTTACTGAAAAGAGGGCTCTCCACACCCTCCACCCTCACCAAGAAAGCTCTCTGCCTCCAATAGGTTGTGACCACCACAAAGGCCCGAGCTCTGGAGAAGTAGGACAATTTTTTTTCCTTATAACTTTTCAGTTGGGTATAACTGTTTTTTTGTTTGTTTTTAGTCTGAGATAGGGCCTCACTATGCAGTTCAGGCTGGCCTTAAGCTCATTTTGTAGCCCTTAACTCTCAAGGATCCTCCTGCTTCAGCCTCTTAAGTGCTGGGATTTCAGGCATGCATCACCACACCCGGCCAGCTGGATATAATTTCAAAGTTATAGGAAAACTGCAAGCACATTTAGTATAAGGAATTTCTATGTACCTTTTACCTGGACTCACCTTGTACTTACATTTGACACCTTTTCTTTTTATGGTCTTACATTCTCTTTTTTTCTTAACAATGTAAAAGCAGGTTGTAGATATTGCACTCTTTTTCCCTAAATATTTCTAAGATTGGGACATTGTCATATGTAAATATGGTATAATTACCAACTTTATATTAATATATCATTATTATCTAAACCACAGTTCCAAGTCAAAGTATATTAATTTTCACAATAGTGTCTTTCACATATATTGCTTTATTGTTAGCCGAGGACCCAGTAAAAAATCAGTAATGTATTGTATTTAGTTGTTATGTCTCTTTAAGCTTTTTGAACCTGGAACAACTCCTCAGTCTTTCTTTTAATTTTTTGGACCTTGACATTTTTGAAGGATAACAGCTAGTTGGTTAGTAGATTAATTTTGGATTTGCCTCGTGTTTCAGGATTCAGTCTAAATAAGCTTGTTTTGGCACGACAGTCACAGAGGTGATGTTGTGTCCTCAGTGTTTATCAGGGAACCCAAGACCCGCGACCATCTGTCCCAATATTGGAAATGCTAGCTGGCATCTTGGGAAAGGCAGCCAAAGACGTCCGTGTGACGGCTGCCCTCTGCTGGCGATTTCTAACATTGCCACGCCTCTACCTCTGTGGACCTGGCAAGAGGTCAGAAGCCCTGAAGTACAAATCCTGATGCTATATGGATTGTGTGATCTTAGGAAAGTTATGTAGCCTTACTGAATCTCCATTTCCTTGTCTGAAGAATGAATATAATAGTCTCTTCCCTGCTTTCCTCACAAAGTAAGACAGTGTAAAAGGGTCCTGCGAGGATAGTCATGTTATCCTATACTATGTCAGTGCTGGTTGCCGTGACATCTCCACAGGCCCAGCCTCAGCGCTCGATGGAGCGCAAGAACTGCTCTTCAGGACTTACATCCACTACTTGCAAAGCCTCCACAGGGCTTGGGCTCTGCCGCTAAGCTGCTTCCTTCCTGAGGCTTTCATAAACATGTGCCCCTGAATGGCTGTGGGAAGGAACTTGGGGCAGCCCCCAAGGAGATGCTTCTGTCCTCGGAACCAAGCTCAGAGTCACCACTAACTGCATCCCCAGCTCTCCAGCCTGTGTCCACCAGGATTATGGTCACACTGCTGCCCTGGCTGGTGTGCCCCTGCAGGACTGAGCTCTGAGCTTGAGCAGCTGGTAAAGCAGCACAAAACCCGGGGGAAACCTCTTCTTTTAACAGGTTTTTCCCACAAGCTTTCCCCAGGCCAAGCCAAGGATTCTGTTTCTAAAGATAGAGTGCAGATTCTATTCTTATTGACAATTCAAGTTTCTGTCCACATTCTGGGGCTCTTTATCAGAAGCTTAGGTGCCACCACATACAGTTCTTCCTCTCTGCTTGTTTACCTCCTCTTCTACTTTCAATAAATATTTACTGAGTGTATCAGTTATGGGGCATTAGAGTAACAGTGTATGTGAGTGTGTGTTACATAAAGGATTTAAAAGTAGGCTTACAATGGCTGCCTGCAGAATCGGGAATAGCAGAATGCAAAGGGGCCATCTGTGCACTGGAGACCTGGAGAATCCAGTTGAAAGCCAAAGACCTAGAGCTCCCTGAAAAGTCTGTGTCAGAAGACTGCAGAGCCTGCACTGGAAGGCTGAAGGGTCTCTGTGCTGGAAGACTGAAGAACTGGAGATGAATATCCAGAGTGATGGTGAAGACCAGAGCTCCTCCAAAGAAGCAAAAAGGGCTGACTTCCTTCTTCTTCCCTTTTTTATTTCATCCAGGCTACAAGCCCGTTGGCTGCATCTAGGGTGATCTCCCCCTTCAGTTTGCATTTACAAGTCAGCCACCTAGACACATCCAGACGTCATTCAAACTGACACCACAATTGACTATCACACTGAGCACAATCTCTACTGCAGACACTGCATTGGGGCTACATGGAAAGCAGGATGAACAGTCTGCCCCAAAGAGCTTATATTGTTGATTAGTAGGCAAAAACCAGCAGAGCAGCACTTACATTATGAATGAGGTGCCTGTGACTTCTGAGGCAGGCATTTCTGTCCCCTTGTTAACTTTCCTTCTGTCTCTCAGGAGGCTCACAGCCCTCTCATTACTGCTTTGTATTCATTTAGTGCTCTCCCAGGACACCAGAGAGATATATTTTGTAAACTTCAAGAAGAAGCTCAGATTCCAGGGGGAGAACCAGCAGTGTCTCCTGAGATCCACGCCATGTTGGAACTTAGGACTCTGGGAAGCCAAGCAAGCACCTCCATTCCCTGGTAAGCAGAGGCAGTGTGGCCCACTGCAGCCCTTCCAGGGGGAGAACCAGCAGTGTCTCCAGAGATCCAAGCCATGTTGGAACTTAGGACTCTGGGAAGCCAAGCAAGCACCTCCCCTCCCTGGTAAGCAGAGGCAGTGTGGCCCACTGCAACCCTTCCAGGGAGAGAACCAGCAGTGTCTCCTGAGATCCACGCCATGTTGGAACTTAGGAATCTGGGAAGCCAAGCAAGCATCTCCCCTCCCTGGTAATTGGAGGCAGGGTGGTAGACTGCAGCCCTTCCAGGGGGAGAACCAGCAGTGTCTCCCGAGGTCCACGCCATGTTGGAACTGATGATGGCTGTGAAAACAAATAACCATCCTGCCTCCCTGCTTAGCAATAGTGAACCTACTGCTACATGGCCTAGAGTCAAATATCCCACTTCCCCTATCCTCCTTCTCCTCCTCCTCCCCACCCATTAGCAAATGGGAACCAGAAATCTGAGCATCTCCTGGGAGGTTGATCATAGCAAATAAGGGGGTCTTCCTTCTACCATTTCTTTGAAGGCAAATATTTTTATTACTGTTTTGCTCTTTTCTTTCTTTTTTTTTTTTAGTTTTTTTTTTTTAATTTTATTTAAGGAGAAAAGAAAAAAAAAAGCAGGGAAAGGGTACAAGTTATGCAGATTTACAGAAAAAAAATGAACAGTAGGAAATCATTAGTTAATGGATTACATATTGTCATCTTAGAAATAATTGTTCAAGTCACAAAATTAAAGCTTGTAAAGTGGACATTCCATCAATGATACTGCAAACAGTTCTGTTCATTGATCCAATAAAACTCTGTGATATCATTTTCTATCTTATACACTTAAATATACATGCAGTTATATAGTTTGGAGCACTTTCTTTTCCTCTCTTTTGTACCATGACTATTACACATTTTGGGTTTCATTGCTCCTATGGTTCTTATTACTTTTTTGGAAGAGAGTAAAACCAAATGTGACATAACAGAACAGAATCGGTCAAGTCAAAAGGGTGGACATAATAGATAATGTAAAAACATAATACAAGGTGATCAACAATGGTTACCATAATGCCTCCCGCTATCTCTAATAGAATTGCCTATATCATTATAATACAATTGAACAAAACAGTAAAGAATAAAACCGACAAAACCAAAACATTGGAGACATTGTAGGTCTTCAAAAGTAGATAAAAGTCAACAAGAATGGGCATCATAATGAATCTCATTATCTTCACAGCTGATGCCTAAACTTTCGAACCTGATACTATCCAGCAAAACAGAATAGGGGAACATCAGTTAAAAACCAGATGGTGAGAGTAATACAGGGCTTTAAATCAAGGTAATGAAAAGTCAAAGTGGGTTACTATAATATATCCTGCTATTTTTTTCCTTTAATTAAAAGGATAAAGATAAAAAAATAAATACTGGAGTGGAGATTGAGATAAAAGAGGGCATAACAACGAAACAGCGCAGATCAAAACATAACCATTTAAGTAGAATAGTGTTTCACCACCAGATAATCCTAACCTAAAAGTAGTTACCATATTGTCTCTTTCTTTGAAATCCTTGAGTACAACTTCATATACTGTAGCATTAAGTATATCAAAACAATGTAAAACCATTCAAGAGAATGACAGCATTACAGAATATTTAGAATCGACTAACAGAAAATGAACAATGGTTTCTGTATAATCTCCTTGTCTTTAAAAGGTTTTTGCTTATACTATCATACATAATAAAATCCAGTAAGATACAACCTATTTGGACCATTGGAGACAGAAGGACAAAAGCTAGATGAGACTTCAAAACAAGATGATACTAAATCAGTATTACCTATTAAGATGTCATTTTCTCCAAAATAGCTGTTCCTATCATCCAATCTTCTCTGCCTCATTTCTGTTGAGCTCTTTTTCTGTCAGTAGCTGTCAGTTTGTCTTCTTCATTTTGTTCTCTGCTCCATTCGTTGTGGCCTCCACACCACTATTTCTGGATTCTTTGTATTTTTCTTTTATTAGAATATCCTGCAATACTCTCTGTAGAGTTGAATTGGTGGTTGCAAATTCCCCCAGTTCCTCTTTATCCTGGAAGCACCTTGTTTTTCCATCAATTTCCAGGGACAGTTGTGCAGGATATCTCAATCTTGGCTGGAGATTATTATCTTTCAAAGCTTGAATTATTTCCCCCCACGCTCTTCGTGATTTGATGGTTTGTGCAGAGAAATCTGCTGTAATTCTGATGGGTGTTCCCTTGTAAGTGGTCTGTTTCTTGTCTCTGACAGCTTTTAATATTCTGTTCTTGTATTGAATTTCTGGAATTTTTATTATTATATGCCTGGGTGTTGCTCTGTTTGGGTTGCAGGTAGCTGGGGTCCCGTATGCCTCATACATCTGAGTATCTTTACCTTTTGCTAAATTAGGAAAATTCTCCTGGATTATTTCTGTGAGTAGCTTTTGTAGTTCACTTGTTTGTGTCCCTGCTTCTTCTTTTATGTTCTTAATCCTTAAGTTATGGATCCTCTTACCATCTTCTTGTCTTTGTATTATTGCTGTTTGTTTCTTTGTTATTTTTAAGAAGTTTTTCATTTCATTCTCCCATATTACAAATCTGCCCTCCAGCTCAGATAGTCTGTCCTTAGATTCTTTCAAGCTGTTATGCCAGTCTTCGATAGACTTCTTAGTATCTTGGTAGTCCCTTTGAACCTGCTTCACGTATTCTATGCTTTCTCTGTTTTCTCCATCAAACAATTCTCCCCTTTTTTTTCTGTTCTTCCATTCCACCACCTGTTTTTTCTTGGGTGGTACTTAGCGTTTCTCTAACTATTCTGCGTACTTCTAGCTTCAGGTCGTTGATAACTTCATTCCTGAATTGGTCTATGAGGCTCTCTATATGGCGCCTTATGTGTATTGGTGCGGTGTCTGCTATTGCCTGTTTCTCAGAATTGGGGGCCGAGGAGCCTTTCTTGTTGCTGCCTCTTCCCATGCTGCCTCTTCTTCTCTGTTCCTTATATATGCAAGCTTATATAAGAGGCCCAGCTTCTCTCCCAGTCAGCCACAGCCTGATCAAATTGCGCCAGTTAGGTGTTCCCGCTCACCGCTGCGCACCAGGGAGTTACGGACCAGGCAGCCTACGCGTCTCCCCTCCCGGCCACCGTCAGGCTCTGGGATCTGGGTTGGGACAGCCTACCAGGTCCGCTGGCAGCGTCACGCAGGCCAGGCACTTTTCACCAATCCCGCCTGAGAGGGGGATGTGTGGCAGGAGTCGCCACCGCGCCCTGCTCCCGCAGGACTGCTTGGGCCCAGAAAGTCCTCTGCTGGAGTCAAACTGTGGTAGAGTGTCAGTTTCTCTCACTCACCTCGCCACATGTCAGTGCACGCCTCCCTGCCGTTCGCAGATTGCCGTTCTCAGAGTTTCTGCGCGTCTCTCTCCTTGCCGAGCCGCTGTGCAGGCAGCCAGCCGCCGCGCGGCGGGAAACCCAAATCGCGGCTTACAATGGCGCGGGGCCAGCCTCCACACCGAGGATTTTCTGTTCCTGTTTTAGCACCAGGACTGCATTCCAAGTTGGTTTCTCTCAGCCCAGTTCGTTCCTGAGTCAGCAGAGCATATCTCCACCTGCTTATGTCTCCTTAGTCCGCACCATTCCTGGCTTCTGAGCCGAGTCTTTCAGAGAGCCTCCGGTAGTTGCTGTTATCTGTCCGCCATGTTCTCCCGGAAGTCCTGTTTTGCTCTTTTCTAATTAATGGTACTGCTCTATTCAATATTCTGTTTTGATAAGTTCTATAGTGTTCTATATTTCATCTCATTTTGATATAGGTGATTGAAAGAACAACTATTATAAAGATAACAAAATATACTATGATACCTATTACTGTTATCCCGGTAACCTGCTGTGAAGTTCTGTACCAATTTCACTGTACGATCTTAGTTGGTTTTATTCTGACTTGTTCTGTTGTATACTTTCAAAAGCAAATTTAAAAAAAAGAAGCTTAGAGAATGAGTAGATCAAGAAAGAAAGGAACCGTTTCTCAGCATAAACATAAATTATTTGACTAAATTTACCTTAACAACTGAAGCAGCTATATTAATAAATATGAGCCTTTCATGGGCGTTTTCCTGCCTTGGGATTATCAGGATTCTTGGGAATTAGTGACTTAACACATGGCATCACGAGCATGTTTTAAGGATGGAGTCTTGCATTAGCAGGTGATCATGTGCAATTCCACTGCCTAACCTCACCTTGGAAGTTGGTGCTGCGGGTCGCATTGTGAGATGTCAGATTCAAGGGTGGAGAGTCTGCCCAAGATTGGAAGGAGGTCACTTCGCATCCACATGTGAGGTCACTACTTATTCAGTCTGCCTCATTGTCTTATTTGGAGGGGAAAATGAAATAACCTGGGGAACAAATAATGCACTGTTTTTTGTAGAGATGCCCTATTCATAAGCAGGTATATAGAGAACATGTCACACCAAAGATATGAACGAGGAGAAACTTTGTAATGTAGTTTATTAGGTGGCAACCATACTTGTCTCCCAAGGAGTTAGGCGAGGGCTAGCACAGCGTGCTAGTTAAATAGCTGAGACACTAATTGGATGCATACTTCCTTGCTCTTTCATCCATGTGTACATTCTATATTCAAAAGATACAGGAAGGAACACGAATTAAGCACTCATGAACACGTAATTACTTCTTAGAGAAGAAGTGGTTGAAAAGAATTGGTTTATCTTGTTAGGCAAAGAGCCGACAGCTAATTTTTTCCTTTTGTCTTAGTTTGGTTGTTTGATCTTACAGTGTTATGTTCATTATCAGTGACTTTGCATGTTAGGCAAATGCTGTACCACTGAACTATACCTCTAGCTCTTGATGGCTATTTGATAAAGTAAGCTACAAAATTCCATAAGAGTAAGAAATTGTCTAGTTAATCATCATATTCCCCAAACCTTGTGCTCTATTTGGCACATACGAGGCACATAGTTGTAGTGGAAGGCCACCATGACTTAGTTTATTCTATTAAAGTAGCAAGAAATGACAGAACACTTTTATGTTTTCTCTAGACAGTATCCCCCCAGCCATTTTTTGAAATTATGTTGCAATTTCTCACTTTACTTTTATTGATGAATAGTTCCCAAAGTCCTTTAGAAATTAAAATGTTTCTACAAGTAATTGATGGTAACATTGAAGGCATTTCAGTCACTGAGTTCTTGATTGACAAGTAAAAACAATCATCACATCCAGGATGGAAATATTCATGAATGCAACAAAGATGAAAGCAGAATAAACAAAGTGTCCAGGTATCTTAGCTGCAATTATAAAAACAGAAACAGGTACTAACATGTATTTTGCTGAAATTCCGAAATTGCCTTCAGATGCAGGCAAGCAAACAGAACAAGAAACCAAAAGAAGAAAAGGAAGTGGGAGAGGGGAGGGTAAAAAGAAGGGAGGGGAGAACAGGGGGAAGAAAATTGCAGTAATGCAATTAGCTTTGTATCCTGAGCCTGGAGGGCAATATTTTCCTCCATTATTCCACAACATTTATTCCTCAGCCATCTGTTTCCCTGGTCCCCCCGTTTCCTGCTGAACCAATACTATCTTCATAACAGGAATTCCTGCTGCTGCCTTGTGTTATCTTTCCAGCTTCCTGTCCTGCTCTGCTGGAGTTTGATTTAGCCTCTATGTGAGTGGGCACCATGGGTGGGCACTGTCCCCTGGACCTTGGGGCTGAGAACCCAGCCTTCCCAGCGAGCCTCTTCCATGGCTTTTGAGAGCCACCGGGTCCTGAGTGCTATGCTGGGTATTTACATATGTTATCATATTAGCTCATTAGCTTCACGGCCATCCCATGGGTCAGTTTTGTTCTCTCTCATTTTACAGGTGAGAAAGCACCAGAAAGGTGAATGGCTTGACCTCTCGTGTGGCACAGAAGTGGCAGAGGTGGACTGTGAAGTCAGGCGGGCTGTGAAGATCGCCTGCTTTAGGTTCTTCAGCCTTCGCGGGGTCCTTCATGATTTCTCTGGCTCCGTTCCCATTTTTACTTCCCTTCTATATTTTTCCCTGTCTCTGAGCTCCCAGGTCAAGATGGGCATCTGGCCATTCCCTACAGATCACCTTCATCATCCTGGCTTTCAGAGCCCTTTACTAGCTGACCCTTCTCTCTTCCTAGCCCACCCTCCACTGCCCCCAGGCCAGGTGCTGTTTGGCAGCAGCCACCTCTGCCTACTCCCCACACTCCTGCCCTGCATGCAGCGCTTGGCCTCCCCCTCCCCTGCGTTCTCACCCTCCCTGGCTGTCCATCCCTTCCAGCTGTGCCAGGCCTGGGGAAACCCTGTGGGTCTCTCCATGAAGCCTCCCAGTCCGCCCAACCCCAGTGGCTGCTCCTTCCTGGAAGATGAAGAGCTGCTTTCCTCGTTTGGCCTTCACTTGTACCATTTTTCAGTACCTTTTATACCACTGATTTGGCTATTGAATTTTCTCATGTGTTAATGTTTTCTGCAATTGGATGGTAAGCTTCTCCAGTGCCAAGTGTCTCTTTTTAATAGTTAGCCATACTTATCTTAACACCTAGCTGAGTGCTTTGCACACAAAAGTGGTTAGGAAATATCTGTTTGGTTTCTATGCCATTGTCATTGTATTCAGGGCTGGTTGATATCAATACTTTTAGAATCCACAAAAGCACAACTTGAACAAAGAAAAAAACAAACACCTGACATGTTAATCTCAGTGCCTACCACTCTCCACTCAGAGCTTTCTCTTTTCCTGTGAACTGAATACCTCGGTCTAAGCCTACCATACAGACTCAGCCCTGCCCTTGATCTGTGGTCCCCTGAGCTTATACTCTATTGTCATGGATGTGTACCCCAGTTCTGCCACTTCCTACCTAGGACAGAGCAAGTTACTTAACCACTTGGACCTCACTTTTCTCACCTGTACAGGACAGGTAACAGTACCTCCAATCATGCATTCATCACCTTCACCACAGGCTGACCATTTATTCCATGACACAGCTGGCATAATTCTAGGTGCCAGGTATGAAATGAAATCCAACCATGGCAGTGGTGGGACAGACAATAATGAGGTAAACATACAATTTGTCAAAGAGTGACAAATGCTGTGGAGGAGAACAAAGCTGGCAGGTGAGGAACTAGTTTTAAATTGCAGCATAAGGGGACACTGGAGTTCTGTAATGATTAAATGAGCAAATGAGTGTAAGCACTAAAACAGTACATGCTAAATAATTGTTGGATGTTAGGTATTATCAATGTATGAGAGATTTTTTTGTAAACAAAAATGTACTAAATACTTGCTATAATAATATTTAAAGAGAAATCAACTTACTGTTATACTGTAATTATATTTTCTGTGGGCAGCCCATGTAAAACAACTTTGTTAATGAGTTTACACTTACAAAAGCACCTTCCCTACTCATTCCTCCTCTTCTATTAGTAAGTCTATCTGCTTATAACTGCCCAAATTTGTGCATTAGGGAGAGATACAGAGGTTGCTTCCCATTCTTTTTTGGTTCGTTCGTTCTTTCTTTCTTTCTGGAATTAGCCAAATACTTGAGAGCACACTAAAGCTCTAATCCTAAAATATAATCTGAATTTAAAAATGAGACTTTTCAACCTATAATGGAAATTCAGGCAGATGCTTTCAAAACTTTAGAGTTGACCCCAACCACAGAACACACCTACATAAACACGGTTGAAGACGAGGTTCTCCAGTGTTCAGAATCAAGTAGAACCTCACTTTCTGTAGAAATAGGTGAAAAACTTATTTTATATTTAACAATTCTGACACCAATTCGTGGCATTGCTTTACACACCAAGCAATTCTCTAGTTCTCTGAAGACACTATTAGGTCTTCTACAATTAACTCATTTCTGATACCACCTCATAAGAGGTTCTCCATTTATATACATGCCCATCACAAGTCCTTCTGAGTGATCCACTCTAAATAGGGGGGTTCCCACAATCTCCTCCTTAGGTTCAGTAACTTGTTATAAACGGCACACAGAACTCAGGAAAACACTGTTTATCATTACTAGTTTGTGATAGTAGATCCAACTCAGAAACTTTCAAATGCATCAAATTCAGTGGACAGGTAAGTAGAGTTAGTGTAGAGCTTCCACACTTTTTCTGGGGACTTACCCTCCTGGCACATGGTTGTGTTCACCAACCCAGAGGTTCCCTGAATCCGAGCGGGGGTCTGTTCTGATTACTTAGGGTTGTGGTGGAGGTTTCATTATGTAGGTATAATTGACTAGGTTTGTGGCTGTTGGTGATTCAACTCAATCTCCAGATCCTTCCTAGAGTTTAGGGAGAATGCCTGAAAGTTCCATCCTTCCAACCATGTGGTTTGTTTGTTTGTTTGTTTGTTTGTTTTTGAGACAAGGTCTTGCTATATAGTGCAGGCTGGCCTTGAACTATGTGGCCCAGTCTGGCCTCAAATTCACTGGGAATCCTCCTGCCTCATTCTCCTGAGTGCTTAGATTAAAGACATGTGATACAGCACCTGGCTCAGATCCCATTTTGAAGCTGTCTAGTGTCTCCCTTCTCCTCCCAAGTTACTTCATTAACATACAGAAAGACAGAAGAACCATAACCAACAAGGAAAGGGACTGAGACCTCCTCTGTATGTCTGTATGGAAGAAACCAAGAACATAAGAAAAAGAAGCAACAAGAAAAAGTCCCCAGCCCCCAACCCAGAAAACATTGATCCAGGAGAGGTAAATACAAAAGAGATTGAGGACAGCAAACATGCAATATCAGACATGGCATCAGTGGACATAAAGAGATATTTTTGGACCTCATAGACGAGTTCAAAATTGAAATATTTAACCAAGTAAAGCAAGATATAAGTACATTAATAAAAGAAATGCTAAGCACCTCTCAAGAAGACACAGACTGAAGAATGGAGGAGCACAAAAAAAGGATAGAAATGTTTGATGAAGAATATAAAGAAAACATAAAATACATGAAGCAGGTTTAAAGAGATTACCAGAAAATAAAAAACTCCATTGAAAGCTGGCAATACTGCTTGAAAGAAACTAAGGATAGATTATACAGACTGGAAGACAGATTTGCAATGTGGGCTAATGAAAGGAAAAATTTCTTAAAAATAACAAGTAAACAGGCAGTAACAATACAAAGGCTAGAAAATGACAAGAGGATCTATAACTTAAGATTCCAAGAGTCTTAAAAAAATTCTTGTGTCAGCAACCAGGGACTAAGACCAATAGTATAACACTATCCTATCACTTCAAAAACTATAAGGACTTTTGAAGCTCTGTGCTAAGAATTGGGACAGAGATCAAATAACATATTTCTTATTATGTCTCGGGCAATCAGTAGCTGATTGAACCTCAAGTGATCACTTACTTCTTGGAGTTTTTTCTCTAACACTAAGGGGTTTTGGTGAAACAATCTGCCATGCTCCATGGAGACCTCCCCAGAGATCCTCCTAACTTGAAATCCTTCAAAGTTCAGAGATGGGACTTCCGGGAGAACATGGCAGACAGATAGCAGCAGCTACGGAGGCTCTCTGAAAGACTCAGCTTAGAATTCAGGAATGGCTATGGAGGTTCTCTGGAAGACTCAGCTTAGAATTCAGGAATGGTGCAGAGTGACGAATCATAAGCAAGTGGAGATATGCCCTGCTGACTCAAGAACGAACTGGGCTGAGAGAAACCAACTTGGAATGCAATCCTGGTGCTATAACAGGAACAGAAAAGCCTCAGTGTGGAAGCTGGAGCCTGTGCCATTGGAAGCCATGATTTGGGTTTCCCGCCACGTGGCGGATGCGTCTACATCGGCTCAGCAGGGAGAGAGACATGCGGAAGCTCTGAGAACGGGAATCGGCGAACAGAGTTGAAAACAGGATGGGCGGGGAGCTGTGCATTGACTTGCGGTGAGGTGAGTGACAGAAACTGACACTCTTTCACAGTTTAGGAGACTCCAGTGGAGGACATTCTGGGACTGGGCAGACTTGCAGGAGCAGGGCACTGCAGCGACTTCAGCCATGTATTCCCCTCTCAAGTGGGATTGGTGAGAAGTGCCTTGCCTACGTGACGCTGCTGGCTGAGACCCAGTAGGCTAGCCCAACCCAGATGCCAGAGCCTGAGGCCTGGAGGGGCGGGCCCCATGTAGGCTGCCTGGTCTGCAACTTCCTGGTGTGCTGCGGTGGGCGGGAACACCTCGTCGGCACAATTTGATCAGGCTGTGGCTGACAGGGAGGGAAGCTGGGCTCCTATATACGCTTGCATATATAAGCAAAAAGAATATGGGAAGAGGGAGCAACAAGAAAGGCCCTTCGGCCCCCAATCCTGAGAAACAGGCAATAGCGGACACTGTACCAATAGACATAAAGCGCCATGTAGAGAGCCTCATAGATGAGTTCAGGAATGAAGTTATTAATGACCTGAAGCTAGAAATAAGCAGAATAGTTAGAGAAATGCTAAGCATTACCCAAGAAAAAACAGATGGTGGAATGGAAGAACAGAAAAAGAGGGGAGAATTGTTTGATGGAGAAAATAGAGAAAGCATAGAATACATGAAGCAGGTTCAAAGAGACTACCAGGAAACTAAAAACTCTATCGAAAACTGGCATAACAGCTTGAAAGAAACTGGAGGACAGACTATCTGAACTGGATAGTAGATTTGTAATATGGGAGCATGAAATGAAAAACTTCTTAAAAGTAACAAAGAAACAAACAGCAATAATACAAAGACTAGAAGATGATAAGAGGATCCATAACTTAAGAGTTAAGAACATAAAAGAAGAAGTAGGGACACAAACAAATGAACTACAAAAGCTACTCACAGAAATAATCCAGGAGAATTTTCCTAATTTAGCAAAAGGTAAAGATACTCAGTTGTGTGAAGCATACAGGACCCCAGCCACCTACAACCCAAACAGAGCAACACCCAGGCATATAATAATAAAAATTCCAGAAATTCAATACAAGAACAGAATATTAAAAGCTGTCAGAGACAAGAAACAGACCACTTACAAGGGAACACCCATCAGAATTACAGCAGATTTCTCTGCACAAACCATCAAATCACGAAGAGCGTGGGGGGGAACAATTCAAGCGTTGAAAGATAATAATCTCCAGCCAAGATTGATATATCCTGCACAACTATCCCTGGAAATTGATGGAAAAACAAGGTGCTTCCAGGATAAAGAGGAACTAGGGGAATATGCAACCACCAATTCAACTCTACAGAGAATACTGCAGGATATTCTAAAAAAGAAAAATACAAAGAATCCAGAAATAGTGGCAGAGAGGCCACAATGAATGGAGTAGAAAACAAAATGAAGAAGACAAACTGACAACTAATGACAGAAAAAGAGCTCAACAGAAATGAGGCAGAGAAGATTGGATGATAGGAACAGCTATTTTGGAGAAAATGACATCTTAATAGGTAATATTGATTTAGTATCATCTTGTTTTGAAGTCTCATCAAGCTTTTGTTCTTCTGTCTCCATTGGTCTAAACAGGTTGCATCTTATTGGATTTTATTATGTATGATAGTATAAGCAAAAACTTTTAAAGACAAGGAGATTATACAGAAACCATTGTTCACTTTGTTAGTTGATTCTAAATACCCTGTAATGCTGTCATTCTCTTAAATGGTTTTACATTGTTTTGATATATTTGATGCTACAGTATATGAAGTTATACTCAAAGATTTCAAGGAAAGAGACAATACGGTAACTACTTTTATGTCAGGATTATCTTGTGGTGAAACACTATTCTGCTTAAATGGTTATGTCTTGATCTGCGCTGTTTTGCTGTTATGCCCTCTTTTATCTCAATCTCCACTTCATTATTTACTTTTTTATTTTTATCCTTTTAATTAAGGGAAAAATAAATAAAAAATAGCAGGATATATTATAGTAACCCACTTTGACTTTCCATTTTCTTGATTTAAAGCCCTATATTACTCTCACCATCTTGTTTTTGACTGATGTCATCCTATTCTGTTTTGCTTGATAGTACCAGGTTCGAAAGTTTAGGCAACAGCTGTGAAGATAGTGAGATTCATTATGACGCCCATTCTCATTGACTATTATCTACTTTTGAAGACCTATAATGTCTCCAATGTTTTGGTTTTGTCGGTTTTGTTCTTTACTGTTTTGTTCAATTTTATTATAACTGATGATATAGGCAATTCTATCAGAGATAGCGGGAGGCATTATGGTAACCATTGTTGATCACCTTGTATTATACTTTTACATTATCTATTATGTCCACCCTTTTGATTTGATTGACTCTGTTCTGTTATGTCACATTTGGTTCTACTCCCTTCCAAAAAAGTAATAAGAACTGTGGGAGCAACAAAACCCAAAATGTGTAATTGTCATTGTACAGGAGAGAGGAAAGGAGGGTGCTCTAGACAATATAACTGCATGTATATTTAAGTGTATAAGATAGATAATGATATCACTGGGTTTTGTTGGATCATTGAACAGAACTGTTTGCAGTCTCGCTGTTGGAGTGTCCACTTTACAGGCTTTAATTTTGTGACCTGAACAATTGTTTCTAGGATGACAATGTGTAGTCTATTAACCAGTGATTTCCTACTGTTTATTTTTTTCTGTAAATCTGTATAACTTGTACCCTTTCTCTGCTTTTTTTTTCCTCCTTAAATAAAATTAAAAAAAAAAAAAAAACAAAGTTGAGAGGGGCAGGAGCAGAGCCTCCTCTGATCTCATCCAAGAGATGACTGTTCAGGGTGGGTCCAGGAGAAAGCACAACAAAATTGTGGGCTGGTGCCTTTAGTTGCTTTTTAAGACAACCTTGGATATAAACAGCATTCAGATGTGGTGGTAAAGGGGGCTTCAGAAAAGTCTGAAGAACACACCAATCTCTCTGGCTACATGAAAGACCACAGCCCCAGACTTGCTTTTTATACACCAGGTCTGGAGCATGAACTCCAACACCAAAAAAGAACAAAGACAGCAACAAAACCCCACACAAACTAACAAACAAAAAACATCTACAGGGACCTATATTTCACAAACAAATACTGGTTGGTGAAGTGTCAGGGCCACTTGAAATCACATTCTGGAAGCAGGCTGCTTTGAGTGAGCGTCAACACATGCCTCTTCACAAGAATGCAGTCAACCACACCAAATAATAAGAATCAGTATTTACTGAGCACATTTGATGCACTGTATATTGTGGTAAGCACTTTCTATGCTTCATAATTTTCACAATCCAACAGGAAAGGCACTATTAGACTTGGTTTTTTTTTACTATATTAGGGAAGAATTAATCAGATTTCTCAGAGTTTAAATATCTTGTTGGCGGTCACCCAGCTATTGAGCATCAGAGCTGGGATTTGAACAGGTAGCCTTCTCCTGAATGTCAAGTGAGCTTCCTGCAAAGGGGTAGCTTCTAGTTCAACCTGGAGGCAAGAGAAGAGGCCATGTGCTTGAGGAAAAAACAAGTGCTATCTGAGCAAACAAGGTACTAAGGGCCAGGGCCAGGATGGGCAAAGGCAATCAAGCATTAGAGACAGACGCTGGAGGTCACTGTGATAGTTTGAAATGGTTGGAGAATGCAGTTAGATGCTGTTGACAAAGATGAGGCTGGAGGAGTAGTGGGACCGTGATCATGAGAGCCTTTGATGTCTTCTTACAGAGTGTGAGATTTTACCTGGAAGTGGAAGGAAGTTTTCTGTAACAGACACCTTCCCTGACTCCTCAACAGATTGAACCTCCTTTGTTTGATCAGGAAAGCTACTCCAGATACAACCCTTTCTTCTCAGAAACGAACATGGAAAGCCTCTTCCCTTGCTAGTGATTTAGGAAAAGCCTTCCCATCAAGTCTAGCTATGAGCAATGTAGGAAGTATGCTGGGGCCCTGGGGAAAGTTTTCTCCCTCTTGAAGACACATGGAAGTGTTTCTCCTCCCTCTGGGTAGTGTGGAGTCTGTATGTCACAGCCATCTGCAATCTGAAAGAATTCAGCCTGGAATGACAGTGCCACAAGAGAAGACCCTGGATACATATGAATTATCAAAGCTGAATCAATAAGACATAAAACTCCTAAATAACCCCATACCAATCAATGAAATCAAATACGTAATTAAAAACCTATCAATAAAGAAAAGCTCAGGCCCTGGATTCACTGCTGAATTCTACAAGAAATTTAGAGAAGTTTTATGTCATATTGATTCAGCTTTGATAATTCATATGTATCTAGGAATCTAATTCTTCTGTACCTTCCATCTTGTTAGAATACACATTTTCAAAGTAGATACAGAGGATTTTCTTGATTTCTGCAGGGTTTGTTGTGATTTTGCCCTTTTCATTCCTAATTGTATGGATTTGAATCTTTTATTTCCTTTTTTGATAAGGGTGGCTAAGGGTTTGTCAATTTATTTAATTTTTCAAAGAACTAGTCCTTTGATTCATTGATTCTTTGTATTGTTTTGTTAGTCTCTAGTGTGTTAATTTTTGCTCAGATCTTTATAATTTCCTCCCTTGTACAAGCTTTTGGTTTAGCCTGCCCTTCTTTTTCTAGAAGTTTGAGGTTCAATATTAAGTTGTTTATATGTGCTTTCTCTGATTCCTGATACGATTATTCACTGCTATAAATTCTATCTTAAGTTCTGGTACATTGTTATTGTTGTTATAATTCAACTGTAAAAACTGCTTCATTTCTTCTTTAATTTCATCTGTGACTCACTGGTTGTTCAGTAAGGTGCTATTTAATTTCTATGTGTTGATGACATTCTTATTGTTTCCTTTGGCATGGATTTCCAATTTATTGCACTGTGGTGTGATAGTATATGTGGGATAATTTCAATTTTTTTTTCATTTACTTAAGTGTGGTCTATGAGCCCGTGTATGGTCTATTTTGGAGAATGTCCCATGTACAGCTGAGAAGAATGTGTATTTTGATGTTGTGGGTTGGAACACTCTACAGACATTTACTAGATCCATTTGTTCAAAAGTTTGCTTTATTTCTAATATTTCTTTCTTTATTTTTTTGTCTAGTTGATCTGTCTTTTTGTGACAGTGGGGTATTGAGGTCCCAATGCAGTTGCATTAGAGCTTATTTGGTTTTTCATGTCCATTAGTAATATTTTATATAGATGGGTGCACTGGTATTTGTTGCATATATATTTATGATTGGTATCTCTTTTTCTTGGATTGTTCCCTTACAAGTATGTAGTAACCTTCTTTATCTCTCTTAATCAGTCTTGGCTTGCAATTCACTTTGTCTGCAAATAGAATAGCTACCCCTGCTTTTTTCTGGATTCCTGTCCTATGGAGAATTGCTTTCCATCCTTTGACTTTCAGTCTGTGAATTTCTTTTTGAATTAAATGAGTTTCAGTGTGTTTCTTGTATGGAGCATATTGTTGGATCTTGCTTCTTCTAGTTTGCGAGTCTGCGTCTTTTGACTGGTAAATGGATACCATTAACATCGATGGTTATTATTAGTGTTATTACTTTTTTATCTTTTTGAGACTGGGTCTCACTGTGCAGTTCAGGTTGGCATTGGGCTCACTTTGTTGCCCAGGTTGGTCTCAAGCTTGCAATGATTTTCATGCTTCAACCTCCTGAGTGCTGGGATTACACGAGTGTGTTACCACACCTGGCTAACATTCATGGTTATAACTGATATGTATTGATTTTTCCTTGTCATGTTATTTTCCTGTTGTTGACTCCTCCATTTTTTCCCTCCCTCTAATTGTTTGCCTTCTTTTGTAGATTTCTTCTGTTGGGGTTCATGGAGCTTGTAGTCCTTACTATCTCTTTCTAGAATGTCCTTCAGAACATTTTGGAGTATTGGTTTGGTGGTCATAAATTTCCTTAGATATTCTTTGCCATGGAAGTATCTTATTTCTCCATCAATTTTGGAAGATACTTTTAAAAGAAAAAGACTGAAAGATAGCTTTGTAGGATACGTCAATCTGGGTTGAAAGTTATTTTCCTTTAGAACCTGGAATACTTCACTCCAAGCTCTCTTTGAGAGTTTATGCTGAGAAGTCAGTTATGATTCTTATGGGCTTCCTTTTTAGGTGATTTGTTTCTTTTCTCTAATAGCTTTTAGGATTCTACTCTTGCATTGAATTTCTGAAATCTTGACTATGATATGCCTGGATGTGGTGTTTTTTTTTTTTTTAATCATTGCTAATGGAGTTCTATATGCCTCATTTATCTACATGTCAAATTCTTTTTCTCTGCCAGGAAAGTTTTCTGTTACGATGTCTGTGAACATTTTTCAGTTATTTGTGATATATCCTGCTTGTTCATTGACTTCAATTAATCTTAAATTATTCTTGTTTGTCTCATCTAGAAGCTCCCAGATTGATTTTGCATGATCCCTTGCTATTGAGAAATCTTTCTTTTCCTGGTTGCTAACTGCAAGCTTGTCTTCAATATCTGAGATCCTGTCCTCACATTGGCCTAATCTGTTTTAATACTTTCAATGAAGTTTTTATTCTCCTGGATATCTGATTAAATCTGCTTTATGGCTTCCATTTCTTTCCTATGCTGATCTTCTATAATTTGTTTAAACTCATCTATTTTTTTTTGTCTGTGTCTGCTCTAATGTTGCTAAGCATGGTGTGTATTTTGATAATCTCTGTAGTTATTTGAGTGATTATTTCTGATTTCATTTTTTCCAGAACCTCATTCAGTTTCATTGTTATTTCTACTGCAGAGAGATCTGGTGGGGGGCTTTCAGATTGTGCCACCTCATTGCCCCCTGGATTTGCCTTTGGTGAATTGGATTTCTGAGGTTACATTTTGCTTAAGTGTCTTCTCATTTTATTCTCTCTCTCTCTCTCTCTCTCTCTCTCTCTCTCTCTCTCTCTGTTTTAGTTTAATTCCTGGGGTGATGCTTATAAGTTGTCTATGGTGTGTTGCTTTATTGGTAGTATTTAGGACCCTTATGTAATGATTACTTCTCTGAGGTATGTTCCAGGTGTAACTAGTTTTTGGAACTAGTTGGTTGGAAGATCTTACCTCTTCATTTTGTTGGAGATGAGAACTTGTTGCTGGTTTGGCCTAGTTCCTAGTTCTTTGGCACCATGCCATGGTGTTTTCTGTGACCCTTAGTTAATCGTGGACACAGATTATCAGGACCCACAGCACTAGCCAGTGCAGTCCTCCATGTCTGCTGCTCCCCTCCACTGCAGCAGGTCTCTGCAGAGGCCTCTGGGGCAGCCAGCCATCACTATCACAATGACCATGTGTCTCCAGGTTTGAACAGCTCCTCTCCCACAGTGAATCCCATTTCAGGGTGAAGGTGCCACCAGCTATCATTTTCTTCATTGAAGTTTTTTTTTATGCTTTCTGTGAGCTTCAATTCACACTTCAGATTCTTTTTGGATCCAGGGGACCCACTTCCCTCCTACATGTCTTCCTCAGGATGCTATATTCCAGCGTCTGGATGGTGACTCTCAGAGAGGGTGTTTTTTCTGCTGCCTGCTGCTCCACCATCCTCCCAGAAGTCCTCCTTTTTGACCTATTTTGAAGTTGCATTCCTCCTCTAAGACCTATCTTCTTCCACCCCTTCCAAATTCCCAGCCAGTTGTGCTCTGTCCTTTTCCCTCTAACCAATCCTGTGAGTAACCCATATTTTCACAGACTAGGTACCACCTGTAATGACAGATACAGGTAGCAGCCCAGCAGAGTGGAGGCCTGACCACTAGAAATTGACCCTGAACAAAAAGAAAGAAAGAAAGAAAGAAAGAAAGAAAGAAAGAAAGAAAGAAAGCAAGCGTGGTGTAGTGGCATATGCCTATAGTCCCAGCACTCAGGAGGTTGAGATAGGAGGATTGCTGTGAGTTCAAGGCCAGCCTGGGCTTCAAAGTAAGTTCAAATCCAGCCTGAAATACATAGCAAACCTGTCAAAGAAAGAAAGAAAGAAAGAAAGAAAGAAAGAAAGAAAGAAAGAAAAAAGAAAGAAAGAAATTGACACCTGCCATCCAAGTAGCAGCTCTGGTCATGCTATACCTTAAGAATTAACAGATCCATGCAACTATCATTCATTCAACACTTGTATGAATCATGGTCAAGGCTCTAGAATGAAATATGTTAGGACAGTTTCCTGGAGGTCTTTCCACTTATCATTATTGATTGCCAAAGGCTTAAAAATGACAAACCCTTGGCTACCAAGTAGGATCATCAAGATAAAAAGAAGGAAGGGCTAGCCCTTCTCTTTCCTTATGCCTCTCTGTTGTTAGTTTAGAGACCTTGATATAAACTGGCTGGTTTTTTTTTTCCTAGGGATTTCACAATCTGCTACTAGAAAGTGAGTAAAAAAAATCACAGTGACCCCATTTCTTGACAAATGAATCCGATGTTATACCATCACATAGGGATCAGAAATAATTTTATGCAAGGGTAGACATTCTAGAAAAAGAAGGGCAATTGCAGCCAGCATTTTTTAAAATTTTAAAACAAAAAAAGAAGCTGGGGATATCACTTAGTGGCACAAATACCTACAGGCAAGTGCAAGGTCCCAAGTTTGATTCCCAGTACCAAAATAAAGAAAAAAAATCCCAAAAAATAATGCTACAGAATTTAAAGCAACACAATAAGAGATTAACATAAGATAATAACATAATATCTTGAAAGTAGTTGCTCAGATTACAAGATATAAGCATGATCAATGAAAGCACAAATCAGTTTTTGATGAACTAACAGAGATTAGTAGTATAATTATTATACTACCATTATTATTAGGAGTATACAGGAATATACATTTTCCCTTCTTCTTTTCTCCTTTCCCTCATTCCAGTTGTTTTTTCCTTTTGAGCAGTTTCTTCTCCTTTTACTTTCACAACATCTATTTTACATTCTGGATCCAATTTACTCTTTCAGTTGTTTACACTAGGAATAAAATATTATGTTTACACAGGTGAGTCTGATTTATTTCACTTATGAATATGGTCTCTAGTTGCATCCATTTACCTATAAAAGCTTAGAGCTTATCTTTCTTTATAGCAGAATAATACTCCATTGTGTAAAATATCACACCTTTTTTATCCATTCTGCAGGTGACGAGCATTTGGGTCGTTTGCAAGATTTAGCTATTATGATCTGTACTTCTATAAACATGTATGCAATATATCACTATGGTTTGATGTTTTTAGTTTTTCTGGGATGATACCTAGCAGGGGAATAGCTGAATCAAATAGGACTTCACATTTAGTTTTTTGAGGAAGCTCCACACTGATTTCCACAGTGGTTTTACCAGTCTACACTCAGACCCTCAGCCTCACCAACATTTGCTATTAGTTGATTTCTTGATGATAGCCATTCTTACTGGGATGAGATGGAATCTCAGTGTTATTATAATTTTCATTTCTCAAATGACCAATGATGTTGAACTTTTTTCATACATTTATATTTGCTATCTGTATTTCTTCATCTAAGAAGTGTATATTCATCTCAGAGACCCACTTTTGGATTGGGTCTTTAAATATGAGAGGACTGATTTTTTTCAATTCTACATATGTTACAGATAGAAGTCTTTTGTCTGAGGGACAGTTGGCTAAATTTTTTCACAATTCATGAGTTTTCTTTTCATTCTGTTGATGATTTCTTTTGAGGTGCAAAATATTTTAATAAGATGAGATCTGCGTTGTTGATTCTTTGAAGTACTTCCTGTGCAGTTTGGTTTTGTTCATGAACTCTCTGCCAACCTGTATGTCTTCAAGATTTCTATTCACCTTTTCTTCCAGTACACTTTGTGTTTCTGTTTCAGTATTTAGAACTCTGATCCATTTTGACTTTAGTTTGGTGCACAGTGATAGACATGGGTCTAGTTTTAGTCTTTAGCGTGTGGAAAGTCAAACACCACTTATTAAAGAAGCTATCTTTCTTCCACTGAACAAGTTTGGCCCCTTTGTCAAAGATAAGATGGCTCAGTGTCTTTATAGTTGTGTCTGCATCTTTAGTTCTACTGATCATCAGGTCTGTTTTTATTCCAGTATCACACTGATTTTATCACAGTAGCACTGTAATATAATTTCAATTCAGGGATTGTGATGCCTCTTGCTTTACCTTTGTTGCCCAGAATTGCCTTTGCTATTCTAGGTCTTTTCTGTTTCCAAATGAATTTTAGAAATGTTTTCTTTAGATCTGGGAGGTATGCTAATAGTATTTTGATTTGGATTGCATTAAATCTGCACAACAGTTTTGGGACTATGACCATTTTCACAATTTTGGTATTTTGTATTTATGAGCGAGTGCATCTTTCCCTTTTTTTTTTTTTTTTTTTTTTTTTGGTCTTTTTGAGACAGGATATTACTATGCAGTTCAGGCTGGCCTTGAACTTGCAACAATCCTGCCTCAGCCTCCTGAGTGCTGGGATTACAGGAGTGCACCACCATGCCTGGCATCTTTCCATTTTCTGATATCATCTTCTGTCTCCTTTTTCAGAGTACTGAAATTTTCAATATATAGATCTTTTATATCCTCTGTTAGACTGATTCCTAACTATTTCATTTTTTAGATGTTATTGTGAAAGGTGTTGTTTCCCTAATTTCTCCCTCAGTGAATTTGTTGTGTACAGGAATACTATTGATTACCAAATGTTGACTTTGTACATAGATATGCCGCGGAATTTGCTTATTAATTCTAGTAGTCTTTTGATGGAGTTTTTGGCATCTTCTAAGTTAGAGTATCATGTCATCTGCAAATAATGACATTTAACTTCTTCCTTTCCTATCCTTATTCCTTTTTATTTCTCTCTTGTCTAACTGCTCTGGCTGATATTTCTAGAGCTATATTGAACAGGAGTAGTGACAGTGGACACCCTAGTCTTGTTCTTGATTTTAGAGTAAAAGTTTTCAGTTTTTGTTCATTTAGTATAATATTGGCTGTTGGTTTGTCATAGATGGCTTTTATTGGATTGAAGTAAAGAAGATTTATTCTGGTTTTCTGTAGGACTTTATCTATTGTGATGATCATGTGATTATTGTCTTTGGCTTTGTTGATATGGTGTATTACATTTATCGAATTGCATATGTTGAACCACCCCTGTATTCCTGAAATAAATCCCACTTGAGAATGGTGTACAATCTTGATGATTTGCTAGCATTTTATTGAGGATTTTTGTATCAATGTTCATTAGGGAGACTGGCCTGCAGTTCTTTTTGGTTGGGTCTTTCTCTGGTTTTGGTATCTGCATAATAACTTGCTTACAGGAATGAATTAGGGAGGATTACTTTTCTTTAAATTTCATTAAAGAGTTTGAGAAGTATTGGCATTAAATCTTCTCTAAACTTCCTGTAGAATTCAGCTGTGAACCCATCAGAACTGGGCTTTTGTTTGTTGGTAAGTCTTAAATTATATTTTCAATTTCTTTAACTATTATTGGGTTATTCAGAATTTTTATATCTTCTTGATACAGTTTTGGAAATTCATATTTCTAGGAATCTATCCATTCCTTCTTTGTTTTCCATTCCATGTGGGTAAAGTGGGTTTTTTTTTTTTTTTTTTTTTTTTTTTTGGTCTTTTTCCTTTTTATCAGTACCGGGGATCGAACTCACAACTGCCTGCTTGCAAGGCAGGCGCTTATGCTGCTGAGCTAAATCCCCAGCCCCATAAGTAAAGATTTTTGAAGTAGGTATTAAAGATCTTTTGAATTTCCATAGGATCTGTAGCAATTTTGCCCTTTTCTTTCCTTATTGCATGAATTTGAGTTTTTTCTTTCCTTTTAAAAAATAAGGTTGGTATGGCTGGGGATTTAGCTCAACGGCATAAGCGCCTACCTTCTTGCAAGCAGGCAGTTGTGAGTTTGATCCCTGGTACCGATAAAAATGAAAAAGACCAAAAAAAATTAAAAAAAAAATAAGGTTGGCTAGGGGATTATCAATTTTTTAAATTTATTCTTTCAAAGAACCAACTTTTCAATTCATTGATTTTTTTTGGTATTGTTTTCTTAGTCTCAATTGTGTTAATTTCTGCTTTGATCTTTATAATTTTCTCTTTTTATGAGCTTTGGGCTTGACTTGCTCTTCTTTTATAGCAGCTTGAGATACAGCACTAAGCTGTTTATTTGTGCTTGTTCTGTTTTCCTAATGTGAGAATTCACTGTTATAAATTTTCCTCTTAGGACTGCTTTCATCATGTCCCACAGATTCCTTATAAGTTGTATTTGCATTTTCATTCAATTGTAGATATTAATTTTTCTTTAACTTCATCTGTAACCCATTGGTTGTTTAGGAGGGTGTTATTTAATTTCCATCTGTTTGTGGAGTCTTTGCAGTTTCTTTTTCCTTTAATTTCCAATTAATTGCACTATGGTCAGATAATATATATGAGATAATTACAATTCCTTTGTATTTGTTTAAGCATGTTCTATGGGATAGTATATGGTTTATTTTACAGAATGTCCCATGTGTATCTAAAAAGAATGTGTATTCTGATGTTGTTGGGTAAAACACTCTGTAAATATGTTAAGTCCATTTGTTCACATGTTTGGTTTAGTTCTGTTATTTCTTTGCTGATTTTTTTGTCTAGTTGATCTATCATCTTGTGACAAAGTTTGTTAAGACCTCTTGTTACAACCATGCTATTGTTCATTTGATTTACATTTCTATTATTTTGTCTTACATACTTTGGTGCTCCCATATTTGGCGCATATATATTTATGACTGTTATCTCTTCTTAAGTTTTACATTAGCAACTATGTAGTGACTTTCTTTATTTCTTTTGATCATTTTGGGCTTGAAGTTCACACTATGCAAACAGAATAGCTATTCCTGCTTTTTCATGGGTTCCTGTTGCATGGGATATTGTTTTCCATTCTTTGATTTTCAGTCTGTGTATTTCCTTTTGAGTTAAATGTGTTTTGTGTATACAGCATATAATTGGATTTTGTTTCTTGATTCATTCTGCAAGTCTATTTTCATTGGTGAATTGTGGCCATTTGCATTAGTTATTATAGCTGATATGTATTGGCTTATCTTTGTCATGTTATCTTCCTGCTATTGGTTCCATGCCTTTTCTCTTCTGTTTAATTGCTTGTCCTGCTTTGTGATTTCCCTGTGTTGTTCCTCTTAGAATTGTGATTTTTATTTCTTTCTAGAATATAAATCAGTACTCTTTCTGGGGTTGGTTTGGTGGTCATGAGTTTCTTCAGTTGTTCTTTGGAAGTATCTTATTTCTCCATTAATTTTGAAAGATTGTTTTGCAGGGTACATCAATCTTCACTCCAAGCTTCTCTTGAATTGAAAGTTTATGTTGAGAAGTCTGCCATGATTCTGATGGGCTTTTCTTTATAGCTAATCTGTTTTTTGTTTCTTTTCTCTAACAGTGTTTAGTACTCTGTTTTTATGCTGAATTTGTGGTATTTTGATTATTATATATCTGGGTATAGATATACTTGGATTATGGATGTTTGGAGTTCTAGATGCCTCACTCATCTGTCTGTCAGGTTCTTTTCCCATGCTTGGAAAATTTTCTGCTTCTACTTCTGCAAATAGTTTTTTTTTTTTTTTAATGTCATTTGTGTTGACTCCTGCTTTTTCATTGACAATATTAGTCTTCTATTGTTTTTCTTTTCATCACCTTGAAGCAGTTGAATTGTTATTTCCTGGTTCCTTTTTATTTTTAAGAGATCTTTCTTTTCATGATCACTTTTTGCAATCCTATCTTCAAGGTCTGAAAGTCTATGTTTAGTTTCTTGTAAGAAATTTTGCCATCTTTCAATGGAATTTTTAATTTTCTATATATCTCTTTGAATCTATTTCATGCATTCTATTTCATTCCTATATTTTCATTCAAGGATTCCATCATTTTCCTATGCTCCTCTATTTTTTGAAACTGTTTGTTTAGATATGCTCACAATTTTTTCATTCTGGTTGCCATTTCTTTTTTCACCTGAGAGATTATTTGTGGTATGATTTCCTCTATAGCCTCACAAAATTGTTTCTTTACTTCAGTTGCTATCATTTTAGAATTTCAGGTGTGTGACTTCCAATTTATTCAACGTTGTTGTCTCCTGAACTTGTTCTTGGGTGGGCTGGAGGTCTGAGATTGCATTTTGCTCCTTACTCTTCAACATTTTGTATTTAAAAATATTTGTATTTTTATTTTGTTTTCTGTGATTATCCTTGTGAGTTTTGGCAGTAAGTAACAATATCACTAGTATCAAGGCCTCTCTAGGAAAAATCTGTTCTTCAAAGATATCTTCTGTGTGGGGGAAATTCTTGACTCATTTCTGTTCCAAGATCCTATATTCCCAATTAATTGAGAGTGGAATATTGCCTTTCAGTTTTTTGGTGTAGGGCTGCAGTAAGGTTATTACTCCAGAGCTTCCCAACACTGTTACACAAGGAAGAACCACTAATTACAACAAATATGATATCCTAGCTACAGTAGTACAATTAGCAATAATAATAGCACCAAACACAATTTAGAAATTGACAAACTGTGATAACTATTGATTTTGTACCTTAGACCACAGGAGCAAAGTCTATAGTTATAGAACATAACAATCATAAATTAGGGCTTTGTATGCAAAGTGTTTCCCTTTGTCAGAGTGGATTTATCCTGGGCTCATCTGGACAAGTCCTGGGCACTTCCTGCACTGGCTACCAATCCTGCAGCATAGGGAAATGCCCTGGGGTTCTTTGGGCTGAGGTTCCCAGGTTGGCAAAGAGGCAATGGCTGGGGTTTCTCTCTTCCCACCAAAAACCGTGTGAATGAATCAATGTAGAAGCAGATCCCCAAGCCCAAATCAAACCCCCAGATAATTACAGGCCCAGACAGCTTCATGCAAGACCCTGAGCCAAAACCACTCAGCCAAGATCCATGACCCAAAGAAAATGTGGTATAATAAATTTTATTATTTTAAACTGTTAAGACCTGGAGTAATTTTTTAACACAACAATAGATTATTGTTATGGATCCTTGCTGTCAGCAGCTCAGTTAATCTTCATGACAATTCTGTGAAACAGAAATAACTTTCTCTTAGATGTGTGAAAATAGATTCAGCGAGGCTAAGTAATTTCCCAAGGTCATGTGACTTCCTCCAACTGTACCAAGTTATTCTGCCCCCTTCAGTGATGTCCAAGACATTCTCTTCCTCTCTTCCTACTGACATTCCCTTCGTGTCTTCTCAGAAACAAGCCAAGCTGTCCCACTGACTATTGTCTCTGGTTTATCAAGGACTTAAAATTCATAATAGAAGCCCAGGTAGAATTATAGGTAACAAGCTGTGTGACTCCCCTTGAATGCAGAATAATTGTGCTTCAGCATTAATTAAACTGAACTCTGTCTCCATGTACCGTTATGTACGGAGCTGGCTATGCTATTTCCTTCTCCTTGCAATTGGCTCTAATGGAAATAAGGCTAGCTAAGATACTAATATGTAATCCTAGAGACCAGCGAATAGCTTCCTGTTTCTTTGCATCATGCTCCCTATATATGATTGAGCCCAGTGGGATGGTAAAGCCATACGGTTCCAGGAATGTCAAGTGGATTTGAGCCCAAAGATAAGAGATGTTAAGGATTAAAAACTGATGGTAAACTTAACACCAGCTGAATTAAATCAGCATGATGCTGAGCATAGATGAACCACCTGAGGAAAGTTGCCAACATAAATAGAGACGTGGAGAAGAAGAGTGAGGTTGTGGGTTTCTTTATGTGTTGCTGTTTCCAGCCATTGGTTTTCCTGGAGGAGCTCATCATGACTAGCTTCTCCAGTGTGAGTTCAACCGTTGTCATTGGAGGAGCTCCGGACCTTGTTGGTGAGAAAGTCTGTGGTTCATTTAGTGGGAGCTCTGGTACTTACATCAAGCATCACTTCCTAGCTCTGGAGGGGAAAATGTGTGCTACTTCATCTCCAGGACAAACTCATCATGCTGGCTTTCTGGCATGTACTCAACCGTTCTTATTGTCGGAGGAGCTCGGGATCTCCATGTTGCTGAGGATGGCTGTGGTGCTCTTCAGGACAGCCCTAGTCTTTATTATGAGCGTGACTTCTCGGCTCCAGTGTAGAACCCTCAGCACAGCTCCTTCATCCTGATGGCATAGACTGTCTAGCTTCCACTGCTGACCTGTGGGTTTTCCCAGCACGGATCTATAAAACAGACTGGTGTGAGTCCTTCTCCTTGGCTCCTTCATCCTGATGGCATAGACTATCTAGCTTCCACTGCTGACCTGTGGGTTTTCCCAGCACGGATCTATAAAACAGACTGGTGTGAGTCCTTCTCCTTGGCTCTAGACTTCCAGTTGGATTCATTAGAGGCACTGTCATGGGCTCTAGGTTTTCATCTGGACTCATACAGGACATTGCTGTGGGATCCAGGCCCCTGGCTAAATATTCCTGGTCTTCAGTGTTGTGGATAGATTTCCTGCACTTTCTTGTGCTAAACTCTGGGTGACTATTATAAAATAATATAAATTCTGCGTCCTGAGTCTAATTGTTCTCATAACCCTTGACTACAACAAGATGCTATATGACTCCCAGGACACAAAAGTTTACATAAAAGAAACTGAAGCAACAGCTGCTAGGAGTATTCAAATACTACCTCAATCAAGTTATGCAGATTGGTCTTTTGCATACACTTCTCCCTGCATATTGCAAAGGTGCTTGCTCTCTACCTGGCCAGTTTAGCTCACTTTGTTCACATAATTCCCACCATCCTCACTGTCACTCATCCTCGAGGCATTCCTTTCTTCATGAGAAAATAAATTCTGGGGGAGGCCTTGGATCAGAGCCTTTATTCCATGAATCCCCACCTGGACCAAACTTTGGACCCCCTGACTGCGCATAACTATGAATATGTCTTAGTGTCTTTATTCTTGCCACAGGTTGCATTGGAGGTGGTATTCCAATAACGTGTCACGGGGATTACAAATATAATTTTCCAGACCATGAGGAGGACAATACAGGATTATAATATTATAAGGAATTACAATATTCAATATTGGGATTACAATAAGAATAATGAGAATTTGAACGGGCTGAGCCCGAGGGTGTGGTTCTTCAAAAACTTTGTGTAAATATGTCATAAGAAGAGCCCTTATTCAAATGCAGTTTTGAATCCTGCAGGTTCTGGGGCAGGGCCTGAAACTACATCTCTGGATAGTTCCTAGGTATTGCTGATACTCCTAGTCCATTGTCAGCACTTTAGCAAAAAGGACAGAAAGCACTGGCTCTCAAATTCGGCTGCATCTGAGAATGACCTGAGGCATTTTTAGAAATACTGGTTACTACGATCCCAACTCCAGAAATTCTGATTTAATTGATCTCAGAGTGAATCCTGAATAACAAGATTCTTGTGTGTGTCAGAATTTAAAGACCACAAGGAGCAAGGCTCTTTTTAGTTGCCTGTTGATTCTCTTTTGATCTCTTTCCTGGGAGCAGCAGCTGCAGTGCAAGGTAAGTGTGAACATGGTGACAAATGGCTGAATCTGCTGTGCCATTCTTCTTTTGGTTGGCCTTCCCATCTGGTATAGGGGCATTGGCTTTGCCTATCTTAAAGGGCCATTATGAGACATGCATATACATATGGAGAACTCAGAATAGTGCCTAGTACAGTATGTTGTTATTTCACTATCATTTTCAACTGCTGAAAATTCAAACTTCCTGGAGTCCACAAATTGGTCTCGAATATCCTCCTTTTACACTTGAAAGAGGAGTCATCCTACTGCAATTTTTAAAGGAAGAGATATGGATATGAGAAGCATCAAGCCCCACTCCCCTAAACTGGATAACTGAAAGCAAGAATTAGAACAATAAAGATCCACTTCTTCCACAATGTCAGCCAACATTTATAAAGCATACGCTATGTATAGGACTTCAGGCTAACCCTTGGGGAGCATTACAAGAGAATCAGAAAGGAAGGATGTTTAGCTTTCAAGAGTTTCTCATCAATTACAGAAAATAAGCTCAGTTCATGATCAGATAGCTTCCATACTACTGGTAGGACTCATTTAGTCAGTACCAAAAGGAGCTGCTGAGAGCTGGGCACAACTTGGGACTGAGGTCACAAAGACGAAATGGATATACCTTGAGACCATAAAATTAAATATAGTTTAAGTATCTCCTGATTTCTCTTATATAAGAAATCTAAAGTACGAATAAAGAACAAAGTTCAGAATTCAAACAGGCTCTTAAAAAGAAAAGACCAAAGTAAAAGATAATAGGAACCATGGAGGTAGATGCAAATGGAAAGGAGATTTGAAGATGGAGGGAAAGTAAGTAAAAAGAACTAAGATATGTTATGTGTACATACCAATTCCTCACAATGAATGTAATCATTATGTACTTCAAACATATACTTCAAATATTTTAAATTTTTAAAAAAGAGATAAAGAAAAAAGAGAAAAAGTAAAAGAATGGCGCAGCAGATCTTCTCTTTCCTGCAAGATGCTTATGGTCTTTGGGCACAGACAAAATTACAGCACTTCAAAGGTACTTTGGGAACACAGAAGAATCCCAACCCCCACTCCCACACATGAGAAATACTGGGAAAGATGGGAATGTTCTTGGAGAAGGTGACGTGGGCTGCTCAGTCTTGGGCTCCTTAGCTTGCACTGGAAGTGCTTTGGCCCCACTGACTTTCACAACTGACTTGTCCTCATCTATGCTTTTCTGACTTTGCCCAAGATCTCAAGCACTACAGGAACAAGGACAGTGTGTATGTTCTTCTTCACAGTGTTCCTAGACACTAATAGAGAGCCTGGTTAGTCTCAAAGCTTAAAAGAACAAATGTGCTCTTGGATTTGAACAGGCTCAACACTTGTCCAGCCTAGAAAACCTAGGTCACACTGGCCTAGAAGATCAGCCATCTTAACAAAGATATGCAACTATCACTTATAGCATTGTCCTACACCCTTGGAAACCTGGTCAGAGGTTCCAATGGCCAGCCAAACTGTTGGTTGGCTACCTGCCTCAGATATGATATGCCTATATCTGCCTCAGTTTTTCTTTATGACCAGACCCTCTGAAGAGGAAGTAGAAGTCTGAGACACTCAACCAACTCTTCCCAAGGTTTTGCCTTTGGGGACTGAGTCACGCTTTTTAAAATTTAAAAAAAATTTTTTTTTATCTTCAGTTGCACTTCTTGTCTTCTTAACAGACAGAACCATGGAACTGACCCATGCCCGACTTTGTCATTGATGCTAAGAACCCTCATGACCTTCTCACCAGTACCTGCTGCAACTGAGGCCAAATCTATGCCTCTCTTTTCACCACTGTACACTGGCTCACTTGGCCTCTGCCATTTCCCCACCTCTTGTCTTGTCCTGTCTTCTTCCTCACATCTTCTATCTGTGTAGTAACAACTCCCCATCCAGCATTCTTTGCAAGTCTGTACTAGGTTAGGAAGTCCATTCCATATGCAGCTTCCCTAACATTCTCTCTTGAGGTGTCATCTCTCATCTGCTTGTATATTTGTCACCTTTTCTTTTTGGCTATAAACCATGTTTTTCCATTTTTGAATGGCTTTAAGGTCTCCAATGGGTAGGGCTCCTTTAGGGCTAGTTTGCATCCTTGTTTTGTGAACTATTTATTTGGACAAATGAAAACAATTATCCACCCAAACTTCTTAAACCAAAAACAGCAAGGAAGCTTTGAAACTGGAGGCAGATGTTTTTGGACTGAGAAGCTAAGTGCTCTATTTGGTAACAAATTCTATGTGTATAGTTATGGAGAAATGGGGGGAAGAGATGAAGAATGCTACTGGGGTTACAATAATGCTGTATCTGAAATTTGGTTTATTCCTGCAAAAATATGGAATTCCTTTCTTAAGAAATGCTCCTAATAATAGCAACAAGTTGTTACAAATTTGTCATGTTTCAGGGTTAAGATAAATTATTACAAGGATTCATTTCTGTAACCCTCATAACAATTTTATGATTTTTTTTAGATGAGGGAAAGAAGGCTCAGACAAGTTAACAATCAACTCCTACAAATAGGGGGGAAATTGGACAGCAGGAGTTGACCTTGCAGTCTAAATTTAAACTTTACTACCAGAGATTTTTGTTTTCAAACAAATCTCACCCTTTAAAAGTTTCTTGCTGGGGATTTAGCTCAGCAGTACAAGCGCCTACCTGGGAAGCTCAAGGTTGTGAGTTTCATCCCCAGTACCAAAACAAAAACAAAAAGAGTTTCTTTGAGGTACATTTATAAATAGTATAACAGTGTACAGTTATTGTTTAGGGGTAAAAGCTCCAAAACATTTTACTAGCAGGGATGCCTAATCACATTTGGCCACTTTTTCTTATATTACTTTGCATTATACACATGAATACTTCTTTGTACACACAGGCTATGGAATTGGAAATGTCCTGAAACGTAGGAATTATATCTTAAACTTCCATTGTACTTCTGAGAGTAGAACTATCATCCTTAAATATTTATTGAATTGAATTAAACTAGTACTCTACCAATTCTATCCTCTGGAATAGAACAAAATTAATGAAAATTACTAGAAATATAGTAAATTTCTAAAGCTTCAGGAGGGGCCAAAATGGTTCTCAAACGTTGAAAATACAGTATCAACTCAAAAGCAGTCTTGCTGTAAAAACATAAAGTGTTACTGAAGACCTTTAAAGGTTTATACTGGATTTCAACTTTATCCTTTGCAAATGGGAAGGGTGTCGAGATAAAGGGAAGGGGCAGGGAGAGGAAAGGGAGAGAATGAAATAAAATGTGTATGTACGTTACTAACTCCCCCACGACAATTGTAATCATTATGTATTGCAAACTGTACTAAAAAAATTAAAAGCAAAACAAAAATCCTTAGACAAAACTGTTAATACAAAGCCTTCTTGTCTAGGAACTCTAACTACAGAAGAGTATAAAACCGGTTCGCTGGAAAGTGACTATAACTCATTATTTGGCCCCCTCTGCTGGCAGCAAGGAAGAGGCTGCTTTTTTCCGTGCACAAACTCTTGGTTCTGGTTGTAGAATGGCTGCTGAACCTGTCCTGAGAAATCAGCTCAGTATAAAAGGAGAAAAACAAAACCCACTGCATCTTTTTTCCCAGATGGTGACTAAATATATGTTATGTTTTCACTCTTTTGAAATGCTAACATTGCTGACTCCAAACCAGACTCAGGGTAAACTGCTTATTGTTGGAGAACCACCACACACTTGGTGGTTGCTTGTGCTGTGACTTTCCCAGTCTTCTAATTGTAGGGTGTACAAAGTACAATCTTGATAGCTCACAGGGTGCTTCAGATAAGCTTGGTTTTTCTATATTCTCTGTTAATCTTGTAGTCTATTTTCCATGACGAAGACAAAGAGTTTTTAGTCTCAACTAGAAAATCGATTCATTAAGTAGAAGTAAACACACACGCATCTTTCCTTAGCATGTAGTTTTCATCCCAATTCCTATTTCTCAGAAGTTTTATATAGGAATCTGAATTGTTACTTAGTCACGACAATGAGGTGTCAAAATTTGAGTTTTAGTTTCAATACTTACAGGCAGAATTCCTCTGCATGGTTTCCCCTCATTTGTGCTGAAAAAGCAAGTGGAGACACTGGGATGTCTCCAGCACTTGGCATATTTCATAACGATTTGTTTAAATATGCTTTAAAACAATATTGTAGGGGTGAATTTTGTCCATGTGAGAATTCCTCCTGTATGTAATGTGAAGACAGTTATTTTATTAATTTTAAAGGGGCATAATGTTGCTCACAAGATGCTTGTTGCCAGGGAACTTTGTTTACATTAGGGTGGGATGAAATGGGCCTGGCATCAATCAAGGATCTGCCACTACACTTCGTGCAGTCAATTCACCATTTTAGTGTCCTTGCTGGTTGTGCCAAAAGTAAAGATTTGTTATTCTTTCTTTGGGCCATTTTGCAAGGCTGTGTTTGCAGCGAGCAGTCTTGTAGGATGAGGTAATGTCTCCATGTGGTACAAAGAACAGGCTTGCTTACTGCTCACTATAACATGTTGGGTTCCCCAA
This sequence comes from Cavia porcellus, assembly GCF_034190915.1. NCBI lineage: Eukaryota > Metazoa > Chordata > Mammalia > Rodentia > Caviidae > Cavia > Cavia porcellus. The sequence goes on from NW_026947484.1 coordinate 115,474,356, forward strand.
GCTCAGCATTCCTCGCCTATAATGCAAACCATTTGGTGTCAAAGTCTAAGTCGGGGGCCCATGTGCTGAGAGAACCTGGGTTCAGGGAACAAACATGCGCGCACGCTGGCTGCCGCTTTTGCTTTAAGTCTTTTGCTTCTGACCCACTGTGTTCTGTCAGCACTATGAAAAAGTAAGGTGAGATGTTGGTGTGCAAATCAGATAAAATCTGACCTCTCACGGTTCTCCTCTCGCTAGCTGCATGTCCCTCCTCTTAAATTAAAAAAAAAAAAAAAAAAAAGAGTTATTGAATCTCTTTCAGCTGCACTTTCCCTTGAGGTTCCCACCATACTAGATTCCATTTGAGTGTTTCCCTAGTCCCATTTAGTACCACGCAGAGACCACTCTGCTTTGACGCCAGGTGACGCTGGGCGGTAGAAGATCGGTGGACCCCAGGACAGGACAGAACTCAGCTCGGAGCAGAAACGGGCTTCAGAGCAGGCGCGGCGACTCCTAGGTAGGCGGGACTCGGAAAGCGGCGCGCAGATTGGAGCCGGGAGTAGGGTTTTGTCTGGCGGCGGCAGTTGCCTAGCAACCACACGGCTGTTAATAGAACGTCTATTCGAGTGGCTTCAGGGTCGTGCGGGTGGGAATTAGTGGGGCACTGCGGGGCCGCTTCCAGCAAAGCGACCCCTCGGATTCGTGCCCTTCGCGACCTTCTCAGCAACGGCGCCAAACCCTCCCCGGGCCTCGGGCTCAGGCGGCTCCAGGGACCGCGCGGTCGCGCTCGGGCACGCGCCTTCTTTCCGCCCGCGCCCGCACACGCATGCTCCTCGCGCCCCCACGCGCGCCGTCGCCTTTGGCGGCTGCCCACGCAGCCGCGTGTCCTGAGCAGGCGGGCGCGGGGAGGCTCCTGTAGCCAACGCCAGTTCTCGGGTGAGGCCGCGGCGCAGGGTACGGCGCCCCCCTCAGTCTGCCAGAGCCCGGATGCCTCAGAAATTCGGCTCTGGGTCTGTGGGGGACGAAATGCAACCCAGTCTCCATTTTCCTGAACCCCGCGCAAATAAACACGCACAAGCACGCACACAGGCGTCGCCACAGCCCCGGCTCGCCGCGCAGGTCTCAGGGAAGAGCCGGCTCCGGAGTGGCGCCCGCTCGGCCTCTGCGGCTCATAGGTGCGACGGAACTGCCCGGCTCGCCGAACGGCGTAACGGCCGGCGGGGCTCGCAGCCCTTCGGGCCGGCCGGGCAGCAGCGGCCGCCTGCTAGACCGGTAGGCGGGGGCGCGGGACGTAGGGCGCGGGGGGGGGGGGGCGCCCGTGACTCGTGCTGCGGGCCGGGTAGGCCGGGCCGGCTCCGCTGAGCGAACTCCGCCCGCCCGCCCTTCACTCCCGGGCCTCGCCCACCTCGCGAGAAGCGTCCCGAGGAAGTCGGGCGCCCGCGGCCTGCGGCTGGGGCGGCTGTCGGGACTGGCACTGTTCCGGGTCACAGCGGTCTGGCTGAGGCGACAGGGACCACTGAGGGATGGTGGGGAGGGCGCAGGGCTGTCGCCTCTGGCTTAATATGGCAGATGCGCTGAGACTCCAACAGGTGGCTCCGTGGCGCAATGGATAGCGCATTGGACTTCTAGAGGCTGAAGGCATTCAAAGGTTCCGGGTTCGAGTCCCGGCGGAGTCGTGATGTTTTTTCCTCCCACTCTGTTTCTCTCCTTCCTCTCTTTTTCTTCCGAAGTTCACTCCCCTCCCTGTCCGCCCGTATCCTGTCACGGCATTCGGCTTGTGCGGTGCTTTTGCCTTGGGCTGCTTTCGGCCGCTGGCCAGCCTCTCGGAACCTGTCCGCTCCCGGAAGGAGCAGCTGGGGCGCGACAGAGGGCGAAGAGGCGACAGCGATGCAAGGTCTTGGGTTTGGACCTGCTAGAGGGCGCGGCGGAGGCCCGGGTCTGGGTTGACAGTGGCTGTGGAACAAGAAAATTCGTCTACACACCGTGCGGCACGGGCTGAAGGCTCGCCCCCAGCGCTTCAAAATTAGCCCGCACCGGAATCTCAAAAATGCAGGTTTCTGGGTGTCACTCGAGTTCCAGTTTCGTCAGTCTGAGGCGGGGCCCGGGAATCTACATTACTTTGATTGGGGGTCCACTCTACCTGTTGGCTTCTTGGGGCGCGCGCGGGGGGGGGGGATGTTACTTTATCCTTTTCTTCTGACAACTTAGCTTTACCCGAGGTTGGGATTCTTCCTCACCATATGAGAAAGGGAGAAAAGAAATGAATGAAATTTTTAAAATTCAGTGTAACAATAAAACATTCATACAAAAGATATGAAATCTAATATTGTAAAAAAAAAAAAAAAAAAGTAGACGGGAGTGTAAGTATTCTGGCCATTCTTATCCCAGCCTTGCAGTTCTGCCACAAGCTATTAGTGATCATAGTTTCTTGGCAGTATTTTCAGATCTATTTTATGTAGATGTCAGCATTTTTATAGCTATTATCGCGACCTATATATGTTACTATTATTAATATGTGTAATATATATCCTTTGCAAAGCAGTGCTGTCTTCTGCCATTGTCCACAGAAATAATTTAACAGTCCCTAAAACTTGGACATTTAGGTGTCCATTATTTTTCTGCTACATGCAGTGCTTCAGTGAACACCCTTGTTCTAATTGTACACAAATATCTTTAGCACAAACTCCTAGGAGCTCAATTTTCTTCGTGTTCCTAATTTGTACATTCTTTGATAGATATTGGCAGTTTGCCCTCATAAAGATTTAACCATTTTACTCTCACCAGCAGTGTATGATAATGTTCCCGACAGCCTTCATGTTAGCAAACAGATGAGAAATAGTTTTGAGGTGTAGCTTTAATTCATATCTTTTGAGTGAAGCTGAGCATCTATTGATACATAGGACGATTTGTATTTCTTTTCCTGTAATTTATCTGTTCTCAATTGTGCTCTTTTTTTTCTGTCATTCCAACCCCTAGGCTGGCTATAATAAAGACACCATTTAAAAAATCATTTTGTGGAAATTACTATTAAGGAAAAAAAAACGCTTTGTGGTATGTGTTACAATTATTGTTTCCAGTCTGTGTCAATTTTGTTTTCTGTTTTACAAAAATTTGCATTTTTAGCTTTGTCAATCTTTTCTGGCTTCTAAGTTTAAAGTCATACTATATTCAGGTTATTAAATGTTTGCCTTTTAATGGATTTTTTATGCTTTATTTTTAAATATTGGTTTTAGCCAGAATGTTTTTTGAGAATAAGTGAAGATTTGTTGCAGAATCACTGATGATGGATGAGCCCTCCTTTTTTCCTACTAATTTAATTGCATAAATCAGTATAATAGTTTTAGAAGTATGGTCATTGTCACTATATTGTATCAGAGACCTGGCCAAGATCCCCAACTGCCTGCTGAGTGGTACAGTAATAAGAAACAGACATATTTAGTAATGCATTACATGGGAGTTTGGGAAGTCAATACCTCAGGGTAGGCAGAGACAAAGACTCTGGGAGCTAGTCTTATCACATGACTCAGAAGGCAGAGGTGACCTGTGCTAATAAGGATCTTTATGTAGATCCAGAAAGTGAAGAGAGATGGCAGGTTAAGAGTTTGTCCTAAAAACATTGTTTTTATTACTACTGGGTTCTTAACCAGGATGTCTTCAGCTGATGCCGTCTTGCCCTGGGGTGTCACAGCATCCCAGGACCAGTGAGGCCTCTACTGTGACCTGATACTGTGACCTGAAGAGGCACATGGCATTATGTTCTCACATACCATAGTGGGCCCACATGGCAAGCTATTAGGCCACAAACAAGCCCTAATCATGGTGTAATTATGAAATGATTTTCCCCCAACAATTATATAGGATGATCCTTGATAGTCTTGCTCTGTAGTTTAGGCTGGCCTCACTTCTATATCCCAGGCTGGTTTTGAACTTCCAATAATCTTCCTGCCTTAGCTTCTCAAGTGCTGGGATAACAGAAATGTACTACCATTCCCAGCTTTTGAACAGTTTTTAATATTGTTTTTGTGTTCAAATTCTGGAATCTTGACTATTATGTGCCTTGACATAGTTTTTTTTCTGATCCTGGCTAATCACAGAGTTCTTTATGCATTTTTCTTCATGCTTAGGAAGTTTTCTGCCATTACTTCTGAGAACAATTTTTTTATGTCCTCTGTACTATCTTCTGATTTTCCATTGATTTGGATCAATCTTATATCACTCTTCCTTGCACCAGAGCTGCTGTTGATGAAGAAGAGGTCTCTTATTTGAGAGAAGAAGTCTCTTATTTGATAATGCTAACCAAAAACCTGTCTTCTGTGTCTTGTTTTCACATTGGTTGTTTCTGCTGGGTATACTTTCAGTACAAGTTTTGATTTCCTTGATAACTGTTTGAATCTGTTTCATGGATCCTATTTCTTGGACATTCATGATTTCCATCATTATCCTAAGCTTTTTAAAAAAAATTCTAAATTCACGAACCATGTCCTTTATTTGGGTCATCATCTCTTCAGTTATCTGTGAAATTATTTTTCCTAGAAACTCATTCATCTACATTGTTATTTCTACTCCTGCCATTTCAAAAAGCTCAGCTGGGTGGCTTTTGATTTCTTCTACTTCAGTCTTCCCTGGCTTTGCCTTGGGCAAGCTGGAGGTCTGGGGTTGCCTGGGGAGGTCTGGATCTATGTCTTCTCATTTTCTGTATTTTAAAATTGGTTTTCTCCATTAATGCTTATAAATTGCTTCTGGTAGGTAGATATTAGTAATATTGAGACTTCCTTAGAAAGGACAACTTTACAGAAATGTCTTCTAGGTGTAGCAGTCTTTTGGCTTTTGAGTCTGTCTCAGACGCTGCCTCTTCAATTTATAAGGATGAGAAGTTGCTGCTTATTTGACCTGGCACCCAGTTCTTTGATAGTGGACTATGATATTGTTTATGACCTCCCAGACAATCTCAATATTGGTATACAAGGAAGAACAACTTATCACAACTATGTCACCTTGGTGTAACAACATCAAGCAGAGTCTAGAAAATGACAAACTGTGGTAACTATTAATTTGCCACCTTTAACCATATGTACAAGATTTATAGTTATATTACAAAAACAAAGACTACATAAAATAAATATGCCCTCACTAGAGCAAGTTTACTATGTGGGGAGAAAATGTAAAAGGGCTAAGAGGAGAAAACAAAGACAAAAGAGAAAGCAATTAGAAGCAAAGGGGAAAGAAAAGGAAGATTTCCAAGCTGTGGGAAACTGGTGAAGATAGGAGAGAGGGCCATAGATTCAGCTCAGTGGTACAGCGCCAGCCTGTCAAGCACCAGGCTCTGACTTTGATTCCTGATACCAAAAATAGAAGAAAACAAGAACAAAACAAAACCAAACTAAAAGCTATGTTCACACTCATGGAAAAACAAAGAAAAAAGTTCACTGTGATTTTAAGTGTGTGGTTATCTTCTGGGATCTGTAGTTTTGTGGTAGTGCCCAGTTGAAAGTGTGTCTCTGCTGTCACAGATACACAAAAGAGGCAGAGCCCAGATCTATGCTGAATGGTTCCAGCAAACCTTCAGTAATATTAGGGGGGAGTGCTGGATAATCCCAGCAATTCTACTGGAAGAATGGCGTACCAATTCTGGTTCTTTCAGCACCACAGTTCAGGCTGATCCTGGCCTGATTTTAAGTTGGGGCCTGAGGTTCAGCCTACAGCAGTCTGGGTGCCTCTTGCCTGCTAACCTCATCTCCCTGATCCTGTATGTCTCCTGCACTTGTGCCTCACCCAGTCACTGAGAGCCCTGAAAGGAAGCCAACCCACAGTTGCTGAGTTCTGGGTGCAGCTGGCTGCTCCCTAAAAGGTGTCTGGCCACATACCCTCTGCAGGGGAGCCTCTTCAGCTGGTGTAGATCACAGCATCTACTATTCCATTCCACTGGTGTTTCTCCCTGGAGGCCTCTGGAGTCACCTGCCTTGACTGTGTCTATAGATTTGAGTCTCTTCTCTCATGATGAGCCAGGGAGTCAGAGAAAAAAGTGGTTTGCCACTTTCTTTTTCTGCAGAGTTCTGCTTATTTACCCTGTGGGCTGTAATTCTCAGAAACCCACTTTCCTCCTTTTTTTCTCCAGATTGTTTTGTTATAGCATGTGATTTTGAATCTCAGAGAGGCTGATTGGCTGTTTAGTGCTCGGCCAACTTTCTGGAAGTAATCAACCTTTTTCAAAGATTTTTCCTGGCTATTTTTGTATTACTGAGAATACTGTGCTAGGTATGACATGTAATATATAAGCTGCTCTGGAAGTGGAGTTAGGAGGATCAAAAGTTTGAGGCCAGCCTGGACAATGTAGTTAAGAGCCTGTTTCAAAGATGAGTGGATGGATGGATGGATGATTAGTTTGGGGATGTAGGTGAGTGGAACACCATTTGTCTGGCATGTGTGAAACCCTGGGTTCAATTTTCAGTATTTAAAAAAACGTGATACTTAAAAATAACTAGTCCAAGAATATATAGCTATTAAGTAGCAAGCCTGGATGAGAAACCAGGAAGACTTGAGACTCAGTACACAGTTCTACATTGTCTTTCACAGTTTTTTTTTTTTTTACTGTTGATTGAACTTATGACCACATACTTGCAAGGCAGGGGCTTCTGCCATTGAGCTAAATCCCTGGCCCCACACATTGAGTTTTAATTATAGCTAGTCTGACTCTAATCTTTGGAGGTATTTTTTTGGGAGACTTTAATTTATAGACTATTATAGGGAGAAGTGAACAATTTGGATGCTGTCTTACTTTTTATTTTTTTTTTTGTCTTTTTCCTTTTTATCGGTACCGGGGATCGAATTCACGACTACCTGCTTGCAAGGCAGGCACTTATGCCGCTGAGCTAAACCTCCAGCTCCTGTCTTACTACTTTTAAGAGCAGTAGGGATAATAAAACTGTGCTCTTTCCTTTGTTCAACGTAGTAGTAAGTTTCCTTTATGTAGACCTGAGCTACACAGTCCTAGATCTTGACTTTTTAAACTTTTATTCCTAAATACTTTATGGTTTTTGTTGGGACCTTCCATTATATTCCCTAACAAATTGTTTTTTGTTTTTTTTTTTTTTTTATCTATAAAAGACATTTGATATTTTATTTTTGGTGGTAGGGATTTAACTCACAACCTCATGCTTGCCAGGCAGGCACTTTGCGCTGCTGAGCTAAATCCTTGGCCATCATTTGTGATTTTAAATAATTAACTTTATACCAAATCATTTTACTGAATTATCTTACTATTTAAAATAGTTCTTCAGTGAAGCCATACCATGTCCCAGAAATAGTTGTTTATCTGGGCATTGTGGGCTGGGCACAGAGATTTGAGGGGCCCAGTTATCACACTGCTTTCCATGGTCTCTTTTGCCAACGCCAAGTCAAATGAAAAAGAAGTTCTCTTTGTGAGAAAGAAAAAAATACACTCACTCTAAAGGATGGATTGGAAGTTAATTTGATTTATAAATGAAAGGACAGAAGGCAGGGTTCTGATTCAGCAACCCATCATAGAAGAGGTAGGCTGGGGATTTAGCTCAGTGGCATTAGTGCCTGCCTGGTAAGTGCAAGGTTCAGAGTTTGATCCTCAGTACCAAAATAAAAAATGAATTAAAGAGGTAGCAGCGGACTACTTTGAAGAATAATATAGTGAAAGTTATTCATATTAGGACAAATATTGCATCATTCTGGATATTTTCATAGCCTTTAATAAAAAATATTAGTTTCTCAGGTCAAAATCACAATAGGAAGTGGCATAAGACAGATGCTGACAAGACTGAAATCCTCATATAGTATGTCAGTGGGTATGTAAAATGGTATACACTCTTGAGAAAAGTCTGGCAACTTCTCAAAGAAAATAACACATTAGAGTTATATGACCCAGCAACCCACTTCCAGGTATACACCCAAATTAAAAAATGTGCCCAAGGTAGGCCATGGTGGCACTGGCCTGTAATCCCAGCTGCCATGGGGCTAAGGCAGGAAGACTTCTGCAAGTTTAAGGCCTGCACTGGCTACATAGTTTAAGGGCAGCCTGAATTACATATATCCTGTTTCAACCAAAAACAATAAAAGTAAAAAACTTTTAAACAAAGATGTGTACAAGAATGTCCATAGTGGCATCATTTTTTATGGTCAGCTGTAGAAACAACCCAAATGTCTATCAACTGATAAACAAGATGTAGTATATTTATTTGATGGACTATTATTCAGCAACCAAAAGGAATTGAAATACTGATTCATGCTATAACATGAACTTAAATATGACTATATACTGTATCATTGCATTTATATGAAATGTCCAAATTAGGCAAATCCATAGTCACCAAAACTTTTCTCAAGAGTTACTTTGCTTAAAAAGCAAAATAATTTCAACCATTTTTCAAAGATGAGTAGTCCCTGACTTAAAGATGGTTTGACTTACAATTCTTCAATTTTACAATGGTGAGAAATAATCTGCATTCAGTAGGAACTATACTTGGAATTTTAAACTTTGCCTAGGCTAGTGACATTTCCCTGGGCAGTGGCAGTGATATACAACCCCTAGTCAGCATGTAATCTTAAGGAAAATAATAGTAAGACCAGAATGCTGTATTGCCATCATTGTTTGGATACAGGTACACAATAAATCACATGATGGACATACTTGACACTTACATAGTCTATATTGTATAAGCATAAACTAATGTAAGTGTTCTGAGTATAATTTAAGGTAAGCTAGGCTAAGGTGTAATGTTTAGTATGTTAAGTGTATTACAAGCATCTTCAACTTATTAAGCTTAAAAATAGGGTTATCATAACCCAATCACATGTTGCGATATGCAGATATCTGTAGGCGAGGATCACTCAGAGAACAAAAGACCAAAGCTTTTTTTACCTTCTGGCCTTTACTTAAAAGTATACCATTAGATACTGTAATTTGTGTAGCCTGTCACATTTGATATAAAAAAGCTATACACCTACATAATAAATATTAATAGGTGAATTTTTAGTTGAATAATTCCTGTCATTTGAATAAGGTTAAGTATTTTACATTTGTTAAAGCCTTTCAACTTTACTACAGGTTAAATGGTGTGTTAGTCAGTTTTCCATCTGTGACAAAATAATCACCTTAAAAAGAGGCAAGTCAGGGCTGGGGATTTAGCTCAGTGGCATAAGCTCCTGCCTTGCAAGCAGGAGGTTGTGGTTTCGATCCCTGATACCGATAAAAAAATAAAATAAAATAAAAATAAAAGGAGGAAAGTTTTTTTGGTTCATGGTCTCAGTTCCCACAGACTACTGAGCCCTGTCACCGCTGGGTCTATGGAAAGGCAGAATGTCATGATGGCCAGGATACAAGAGAAAAAGAGCAGAGTCCCAAATACCTCCTTCCAGGGCACAACCCCAGGGACCTAACTTTTTTTTCACTAGGCCCTGCCTCCTATGGGTTTCACCACCTTCCAGTAACACCATGGGCTACAAACCAAAATTTTCTATAGTATGAGAATTTGGGATCATTTAAGATCCAAGCCTTAACAGGTAACTTATAACTATTTCTTCTTTCTCTCTCAATACTTAATTCTGTCATGAGATTCTATATTACACAGAAGGCAAAACGTATTTTTGAAATAAGTTTTTCTATAAAAGAAAATATAAATGCTCCCCTAACTTTACCAGCGAAAGCTATTGTCTTTACTGTTTTACTAAGTTGTTTATGACCCCAAACAATAAAATACAAGATCTTACATTTACTGAAATCCAAAATAGTATGCTAGGAAAATAAAGATACAGTAAATAATGCTATAAAGGAGGCTAAAACTCACCAAGAAGCAATAGAAATGACCAACTGTTCTTGCTGGCAGAAAGCCACTTAGCCAGCAAGCATATTGTGCCTTTGGAGAGGAAATAAACTGAGCCACTTCACCTTCTGGTCAAATTAAAATGCTACTTTTCAATCCTGTTTTGCTTGAAACAAAACAGTAAATGTATATAAGATCAACTATTCCTTTTTTGGCACCAAGAAAAGAAAACAGCTTTTGTATATCTTCCACCTACATCCCAAACTTTCTTGGGAAACTTATCTTTTAAGGCTTCTTTATAACTTCACTTAGTTCTTTGGTTTAATGCTAATATACATTTGCTCCAAGAATACACTTATCATTCCTTCATTTTCAGTTGTGACTTGTAAACTGCAAACAAGCAGATCTCTGTATCCCAGCTTGACCAACCTAGATGTGAATTTGCAACTAATTTTAGGATACTGCCTCCCTACCAACTCCCCTGTTCACATATACACACATGTATACGTATATATAAAACTACACAGGACATTAAGTTCTTTAAACATATTGGCAGATGCTATACCTTTTAAGTAAATTTTCCTTAAATAACCAAGCACTAAAAACCTGACAAAAAGTTAATTATCTTTTTTTGTCTTTTTGAGACAGGGTCTCACTGTGCAGTTCAGGCTGGCCGTGAGCTCATTTTGTAGCCTAGGCTGGTCTCAAACTCCAACGATCCTCCTGCCTCAGCCTCCCGAGTGCTGGGATTACAGGTGTGAGCCACCATACCTGGCAAAAATGTTAATTATCTTAAAATGGTTGAGATATCTTTTCCTTCTTAAGCAGTCTAAGCCAGAATGGCCTTTTGTAGAATATTTACTTTTATTTCAAAAGGCATGTGATTGATTACCTACTGGTCAATTTTATTTCCAAACAGAAATCTCTATATAAACAGAGCTAGTAAAGTTGTGTAATGGTATTAGTCTTTAAAACATCTTTTATAAATAAATAAAGGGAAGATGTAAAATACTTTGCTTGGTGAATATTAATTGCGAAATTTCTTCTTCTTCCTGAATTTTTTTCCAGCTGCGTTTGCTGCTTTTTCAGCCATGATCTCTAAGTACTTCCTTCGGTTATATCTGAAAAGAAAAATCAAACCTTCAGGTCTAAAGTATAACAAATCAGTCATTAGAAATTAATAAAACCTTGGGCCGGGGATTTAGCTCAGTGGCATAAGCGCCTGCCTGGCAAGCACAAGGTTGTGAGTTCAATCCCCGGTACCAAAAAAAAAAAAAAAAAAAAAAAAAGAAATTAATAAAACCTTAGGATATTCTAAAGCTCAAAAATGTTTTCAAGTTCACATCATATGTATACTAAGATGCACGTCAAGAGCCATTCTAGGAGCTGAGGATACAGAATACTCCAGCTACTGTTTTCCCTCACAAAGCTTGGAATTTAAAGACCTGTGTATCCCATCAGGCAGTTTTACATATAGGATGTAAATGTGGGATAAAAAGGATAAAGCAAAACAAAGTTTGCACTTACCTGAAAACACAACGTGATTTCCCTTTCTTAGAACCTTAGAAAACATTAAATAACCACTGATGTGCAAAATGTGTGGACAAGACCCATGGAAGAGAGCTGTCACATAAAAACTATTTTCATAAGAATACTAATAATGGAGTAGTGGCCCTGTTCACCTTCTTTCTCTCATGAGTGTACAATGAAGTTTCACAAGGATACATGATGTGCAGTCATCTCTAGAAAGAGACATGAACCTCTAATTCTCATTAATTATGCCAGACTTGGGGCTGGGGATTTAGCTCAGTGGCATAAGCGCCTGCCTTGCAAGCAGGCAGTCGTGAGTTCGATCCCTGGTACCGGTAAAAAAATGAAAAAGACAAAAAAAAAAAAAAAAGAAAAGAAAAGAAATTATGCCAGACTTAAAGAAATTTGCACTACCTTTATTTTCATGAGAATGTAATTCATCTTAATCGGTAATGCATTATTTTTAAATGTATTAATATTTTAGTGATGTGAATTTTTAATTTTAAAAATTTTAAAGAAAAATATACATATTATAAAATGAAATGTAATTTCATTACCTTCTGAACTCAGAATCAGCCAGCAGTTCTTCTACAATAGTCTTTTTCCTTTGCTTCTTGGGAATTCGTGAATGGTAGAAATCAGCTGGATTGTCAACAATAGTTCCAATCTATGAACGATTGATTGAAATAAATCATGTGAGACCTAAATGCCAAGTTACTTCTGTATTCCAGTATAGCTCTGGTAAATTATATTTACAGAACAGAATGGAAAACACAAACCTGTGTTACACAAGTATTAAAATTAGTCTTGCCCTTTTTTTAAGCATAAACAAATCACTTAGCACACTGGTACTACTAATGATATTTCATTAGCTTATAGTAGATCCAAAATTTTTTTCATAATTAAGTGCTAAACAGTAGTTACATTCATGATAAATACTGAAACTAAAGGAGAGAAAAAAAACAATTAATGTGAACTTTGTGTGTCCAATCCAATGGAATACAGTACACATAAATTCCATTACAATCCCTTGGTATCCTAAATACTGCCAGCTTAGAATTCACTTTTTAACTGTTCTGCATTTGTTCCATTCAACTGACTAAAATTTATAGGTGGCAACTGTCCACCAGGCACTATGCTACATGTTGGGGAAACAAAGACTAAAAAAAATTTAGTCCTTGCCATTGAGGGACCTAGTCATAAGGAAGATACAAACAGAAAATTTAAAATCTAATGTAACATGTACTGAACAAAAACACTACAAATGCTCTGAAAACTGAGTGACTAATTCTACCTTAAAGAGGTAAGGAAGATTTAACAGATTATATTTTAGCTGGGTTTGTATTGGTAAAATTTCATCAGACAAGGTAGGGAGCAAAGTTGAAGAAGGCGAAGGCTGGCATACGCATGTTCTGTGAAAGTGACTGAGCTTAAGATGGTCATGTGACAGAGTTGGTGATCTGGTTTGGGTGAAGACTGAAGGGCCAAGTTAAAATAGCTACCCTGTAGGTCATAAATTATTACACTTTCTCAGCAGAGGTACTGTATAATCTGAGCAGATTTTTTTTTTTGTAACAGGAATCTCGCAACTTCGCACTTGACAGGCAGGTGCTTATGCCACTGAGCTAAATCCCCTGCCCCAAGCAGATTTAAAAAAAAAGAATATGAAGCTGGCTACAATGGAAGATGGACCAGAAGGGAGAGCAAACTAGAGTGAAGACTAGTAGAGTTAATTCAGATGAGTGACTAAAAAGAGTAGTCATGAAGAATGAGGCTGTGGGTTTAGCTCAGAGGTGTAAGGGCCTGCCTGGCAAGCACAAGGTCCTGAGTTCGATCCCCAGTACCAAAAACAAAAAGCAGAATGAACATCAACTAACTTTTATTTGAAAATATCTTGAAATATAACTTTTTAATAATATTTAGAATTTGCTCTGGGATGCCCTTCTACCACGCAAAGAGAAAGAGATTGGTACACATAACTACCCCTTTGCCCCCTCTATCCTACATGGATGGATGGTCTGGCTTACCCTGTATTTTCTTTTTGTAGTACTAAGGCTTGAACTCAGGATCTCAATGCATACTCAGTAAGCACTCTACCATTTAATACCTAATAAACTATTATTCATATACTCACATTCATATATTGACCCTTAAAAGTTTTATTAAATTCTAGAAAGCTGACCTAGAAACACAGTTACAGTACTGTTTTTAATAGTACCCTATTACAAGCTGGTGGCTGTCTGAATTGTTTTCATCATTATATAGCCTAAGGAGATTTGGTTCATGTTTGGTGTGCACATTTTAAATATTTACCTATTTCAAAAATAAAGACTACCAACTATTTTCCGCACTGAAATCTGTAGAACATCTCCACTATTCTGTTTGCTTCATACCTGGAAGTACTTAGGGAAGCCGTCTCGGTCATTTTTCTTGTAAAATCTTTTTGGATCCATGCTTGCTCTCATCTTCAGAGCTTTGAGATCATTTTTAAGTTCTTCAGTCAGTTCTGGAGCTTTCATGCCAAACCAACCATCACCTGCAGTTTTTTGTCGCTCTTTCTGAAATTCAGATTTCAAAAATAAACATTCTAACCTTAATAGTACCTAACTTATTTTCCTCCAAAATTATACACAGAAAAACTTGTGAACTAAAGACAAAATTACTTTATAGAAATTTTCTCTCCAGAGTCACCTTTATAAAATGACAAAAAGTGATTGGTAAGTTAGACATAGTTTTGTTAGTTTCATAAATGAAAGTGCCTTAAAAATCTATTTTGAGTCTTCTGTGGTGATGCATGCCAGCGATCCCAGCACTCGGAAGGCTGAGGCAGGAGGATCACAGTGAGTTCAAGGCCGGCCTGGGCTACTTAGTGAGACACTTTCTCAGAAAACCAAAACAAAACAAAATCTATTTTGTATCAGCAAGTAACTGATGACTTGCTGGAAGATTAACATAGCTTCAGCTTGGATTGCCTAAAACAGCCTATGTTAGAGATAATACATAAAAGAATTTTCACTTATGGAGCTTATACATAATATTAACAATTTCAGCTACCTCCTAAGTGTTTCAGAAACTAGTCCAGAAATTTGTATTATTTGTGCCAGTACTAGACATTACTATGGTATCATCTTCTTTCCTCTTAAGTTCCCTTGATAATATTATACTTGTTAGCTGAACTGGCAGATAGAAACAATACTTTTTCATTTTACTGAATTCTCTTTTCTGTCAGATTAAAAAGATCAGGGTTTTTAGTTGGCTACATTAAATTCTTTACAATAGAACATGTAAATTCTTAACATTTATTACACATTACTTAAAAGCCAGGAGATATTATTGATAAACCTATATGCTGGCTATCACTGTTTTAAAGGTTTAAGTTTTATTTGTATGTACCACTGTGATTACAAAAATGTTAAAATTCTTACTAAATGTGTTTATGGAAGTATGTACTATATTATGGTCCTCAAATATAATTTTCTTTGGAACCATATATACATTCATATCTGTCTTTAATTGTACAACTATGCTGTATTATCTGAAAACATAAAGCCAAGCACCTGTATGCACTATAAACAATAAAAACCACTGTACTTACCCTGCGTTTTTTCTGAAGTTGCCGCTTTGATTCACTATATGGTGGGACACAATAATTTTTTTCAAAATCGGGTGTAACAACCGCTTTCTGTAGGAGCTATAAAAATATAACAATGGTTATGTAATGCTTTTAACACTTTAAATTTGGAGTAGTCAAATCTGCTCTTCATTTTTTTACTTACCTGAGATGATTACTCTCATAACACTGTGTGATTAAAAATCAATTTCAAGGTAGTATTTTCCCCAGGGCAAGACCCAAGTAAGACTACTTATTTTTCTTGTATTTGTTCATAGAAATATAGATTCAAGCATTAAATTGGCCATGTCACTTGGTATTACCGATTCAGAAATAAAGATTCACCCAATTCAGATTCAAGCCTAGTGTTTTAGAATAATAGAGTAGCAGTCCAAGCTTTCTTACCACTTAGAGCATAACATTTATATAACAGGTGACTAAGAGCCTGCCATGTGTCAAGTCCTATACTTGGCTCTTAGGCAGTGGTTTTCAATTGGCAGCAATTGATAATGTCTAGAGATGTTTTCTGGTAAGCGTGAGGTTGTGAGTTTGAACCCCCACCAAAAAAAGTCTAGATGAATAGAGGACAGCTTAAAGAACAAAGAAAGTGAACAAAGAAAAACCAGTAAGAGTAGTGCAGGTGAGAAATAAAGGTCTTTATGAGCCAACAGTAGGATGTAGCTCAGCCATAGAGCACTTGCCTAGCATGCACTGAGGCCCTGTGTTCAATCCCCACCACTAGGGGAAAAAAAGCATAAAAAACAAGATGGGGGAGAGGCTGGGGCTTAGTTCAGCTGTGTAAATGCCTATTTCGCAAGCACAAAGTCTTGAGTTTGATCCCCGGTACCAGAAAAAAACCCCAAAAACAAAAAAACAAAGCAAGAAGGGGAAGGTATCATTCTCAAAGTTTGCTAATTGAATGTAAAAAGAGAAGGAAAATATTGTTCAGGCAGGGAACAGAGCAAACAACTGAACTCAAATGCCTAGGCACATCAAAATAAGCAGAAACCTGGATTCCAATGGCTGAAGAGCCGTGAAGGTTAGAAAACAGATTTGAAAGAAAGCAATGCAAGATGTTGTGTAAAGCTAATGTTTAGACAAAATTATCCTAAAAGTAATTCCTCCCAAAATCATCTACAATTTTATGTCTGTAAGAATATTACATTTTTTTGAAGCGAAGAAAGCAGCATTCCTAGCTTTCAAATTCTCAACAGGATCTGGAAGTTAAGAACTGAAAGAGGAAGCAACAAGCCCTCCTTCCTGGTAAGTAATGGCACGAGCCAGGAAGGGAGCAAGTCAGCATTTCCCAAGATCTAGCTATGTTGGAACTTGGGGGGGGGCTGAGCAAGAAGCAATGCGCCTTCCTTCCTGGTAAGTGGTGGCTGCGTGAGTAAGCAGCAGGCGCACCAAGGAGAGAACAAATTAGCGTCTCCCTTGAGCCTACCCACGTGTGGACCGAGAATCAAATGTTCCGTGTGCCCCCACCCCGCTTTAGCAATTGGAGGGTTTTGAGGTCAGCCAGAGTTGATAGCAACTATGGTACATAAAGCAACCAAATGCCTGTATTGCTTGGCTGATTATGCG
This sequence comes from Cavia porcellus, assembly GCF_034190915.1. Taxonomy (NCBI): domain Eukaryota; kingdom Metazoa; phylum Chordata; class Mammalia; order Rodentia; family Caviidae; genus Cavia; species Cavia porcellus. Next base: position 115,490,847 of record NW_026947484.1, read on the forward strand.
GACCGGGGACCAGAGATCTGAGCATCTCTTGGGAGGATGACTGTATGCAATATAGCAAATATGGGGGATTTCCTTCTACTCTTTGAAGGCAAATATTGCTCTCACTGTTTTGCTTTGTTCTGACTGTTTTGATCTACTCAATATTCTGCTTTGATTGGTTTTATAATGCTCTGTTTTTAGTTTGATTTTGCTCTACCTGATTGAATGGACAACTACTATAAAGATAACAAGATATACTATGGTACCTATTACTGTTATCCTGGTATCCTGCTCTGTAGTTCTGTACAATTTCACTGCACTGTCTCAACTGGCTTTATTCTGTCTTGTTTTGCTGTATTTTACTACCTTCAAAATAAAAAAGTAAGAACTAAAAAACAAAACCAGCAGGATCAGAACTGATAGGTATAAGAAGAAAAGTACTGACCTAAAATTAATTTTCAAATATCACCTTTTATAGATGGGTCTGTATTAAGAAATGATTATTCTAGTGTGACAGAATATGAGGACTTTAGGCTAATGTGGTTTTATCATAAGAAATTTACTTTCTCCAAAGAATTAACAATTCTAGAAGTCACACTATTAGAAGACAAATACTTCATGTAACTTACCTCATTTTTCTTTTTCTCCTTGATCTGTGTTAGAGTTTTCTTTTTTGACTGAAGTTTTTCTGCATTGAAATTAATATATACACCACCCAACTGCTTGATACTCAGACCAGGGTCTATACTGCTACTTGTCAACTTCAGACTGAAAGAGAAATGATCATTTAACAATCAACTAACAGGGGCTGAGGATTTAGTTCAGTAGCATAAGTTCCTGCCTGGCAAGCGCAAGGTCATGAGTTTGATCCCTGGTACCAAAAATGAAAATAAAAACCAGCTAATAGCCAAGTAGGGTGAAGCCAGGTAGGGTGAAACCAGCTAATAGCCAGGTAGGGTAAAGCATGTCTGTAATCCCAGCTGAGACACAAGGATTGCCCCAAAGCCAGCCTGAACTACACTGAGTTCAAGGCCAGCCTCAGCTACTTAGCAAACTGTCTCAAAAACAAAACAAAAAAATTAAGTAATTAAAATGGAAACAGGGGTGGGGATTTAGCTCAACTGCATAAGCACCTACCTGGCAAATGCAAGGTCATGACTTCAATCCCCTGTACTCACCAAAAAAGAAAAAGAATAAAAGAAAAAAAAAAAGAAATATTATATCTTTAAAAAAAATCATTTGTTCCTTGTACCAGTGGTGGCAAACCTATGGCACAGGTGCCACAGTGGGCTGTATCTTTGACAGCTCTAAAAGGTTTGCCATCACTGCCTTATACTGTCAGCAGTCAAAAGCAAATCAAAACAAAACTGTAAGTATGTATTTTAAATCTAGTATACTCATTTAGAAGAAACTCTACTATGAATAAATATTTAACTAGAATGTTTTTGGGGGAACATTGAAACTTATTTCCTAGATTTTCTCAAACAATGCTAATGACAAAAACAGGTTCTTCTACTTTGAACTTCCAAGTTATGCAAACTTAAATTCTTTCCTGGGTGACTAAGAAGAGCATCTGGTCAGTGTCTCCAAACCAGTGAATCTTAAATGGCAGGGAGCTTCCCTGTCACAGGAGTTTAAAAAAGATAAAATGTTGGTGGACTTGGGAGGCTGAAACAAGACAACAGAAAGTTCAAGGATAGCGTGGGAAACTTTGAGACCCTGTCTCAGTTTTTTAAAAAACATATAGTTGAGATATGGGGTGAGGCTTTAAATTCAGTGCTGGCCCTGGGTGAGGACTGAAGTACAAATCATATTTTAAGCCTATCAGAGCTGAATATTCTGCACTGGGTGTGGGCTCCAGCTATTTAGCTGTTTATGTGAGAATTTCTACTTTGTATGACTGAAGGATCACATTTATAAGCATGTACACTTGAACTTAAAGTCACTTTCTTCCCTGATTATTCATATAAACTGAACAGGCATTTAAAGCACAATCAACTTCTTCAGTGAAGGTGAGTCATTCCATTGTAGTGCCTTGGGATTCTTAGCCTGAATATATAATACAACTAACAGGAAGAGTGTGGCTTGCAAAAGGTAGGTCTCAGCTTAGATTTTGACTGCTTTCACTGGTTTAGAGTAAAGCCTAGGTATCTGTTAATACATAGAGCCCTTCAGTGGATAACATTTGTCATAGGGTGTACCATTAAAAAACAATTTACAGGGGACAAAAGAAACTAAAGAAATGGCCCCAAACATTAGTGCTTCTCTATGGATAATGTTTGGGATTACAGGTAATAATTTTTCTGTATTTTTCAATTTCTCTACAGTTATCACTGATGAAAAAAGCTGCCTATTTTCACTTTCCTTGTTATATTGATTGCTCTTAACAATCACACAGCAAATCTTAACAGATATCCAATATATTAGCAAAAGAAACACTTTTGGTTGTAACTAGTGGGAGAAAGTTTTAAGATACAAAGATAAGGCAAATGCTAGATAGATAGCTGGTCCAAAATGAACCCAACAGTAATTTTCTCATTTCCCAGGCCATGATTTCACATTTTTATGGTAAATTAACCACTTGAAATAGGCATCAAAGATTTACTTTTGGGGGTGGGGACTACAGCTCAGTGGAAGAAAATGCTTAGCATGCACAAGACCCAGAGTTAATTTCCACCACTCCCCAAATTCACTTTTAAAAATCAAGGTAAAACTTACAGTTTAGACTTTGTGTTATTTAGTAAGTCATCTTCATCACTATACTCATCTTTATTTCTGTCACTATCTGATGGTTCTTCCTCACTGTTTTCATCTTCTTCCTCTTCTTTTTCTTCCTCAGTGATATCCTCACTTGCCTTATCTTCCAAGTAAAATTTTTTATCAGCATTGATTCCAGGAGTTGTGTCAATTACAAAGAATGCATTTTCATGAGATGTATTTTCTGAGTTTCCATTTAATGATTCCTTTTGACCACTATTTTCAACAAAACACAGAGTGTCCTGTTCACTTTCATAGCTTTCAGATTGCTGGCTTTCATCACTGCTGAGAACTAGTAAGACAGAATCCTCTATATCCTGAGACTGGTCCAGCTCAGGTTTGTTTAGTCTGGCATCACATTCATCTATACTCTTTTCACTGTTGTGCTCACTGTCAACTTTACTTGTGGATTCTTCATCATAATCACCACCCTGACCACTGAACTTTGTCAAGTCATTTACTTTTATGGTGCTTTTTCCCTTTTCATTCCATCTGTTTACTTCTACAACTGCAAATGTTTGTGCTAATGATTTCATGATGGCCTCATGGTTCAGATTTGAGGGCTCTGATGTGGCCTTATTTTCAGGGGTTGAATGCTTTTGAGAGACTAACTGCTGAAGACTAGTGTCCTGAAGTTTAGAAAGGCATTTCAACTGAGAACTTTTATCATTTTCCTTTTCTTCATCTATTCTTCTGTTTTCCTCTTCATCCAAACTCCGTCTGGTACCTGAATCCTCTGATTTCATAGAGATATCCATGATTCCCTTATTTTCTGGTACAATCTTAGTATGTTTATTATCAGTTTGTGCCTGTAATTTCCTTGGCACAATTCTGGTAGTTCTCTTATGTATAATTCCAGGGAATGAAATGTCAGAGTATGATGACTCAGCATCAGATAGAACTTCTGCATGTGATTCTTGGTTTTGACCAGTTAGAGATGTGGCCTTATTTCTGGTTCTTGTCACTTCTGGCGAAGACCCAATTCTAGAAACACCTGAAGTGTGAGATTCTACTTCAGAGACAATTTCTTCGGCAACAGATTCATTTAGTGCAGTTATTTTCTGCTTTTTTCTTACAGTGGATGCTGGTGTAGGTGCAATTATGATCTGTCTTCTCCTAGTTATTCTCAGAATAGGCTCCTGGATCTCAGATGGTGAAGAACAATTTGACTCTGTTTCAGAGAATTCTCCATCAGTAGGTGGTTCAGTTATCTCTGCTGGTGAGCCTGTGGTAGTCCTGCTCTTTCTCTTTCTGATTTTAGGAGTTATAGAGATTGAACTTTTTCCAGCAGTCTGCGATTCAGCTGTGCTTTGGTTATCAGGTTGAGATTCCTTCTTGCTTTCTGGATGTGCCTGAATTCCTCCAGCAGCAGAACTCTGGAAAGCCAAGGAAACACTGTAAGTTAGTTAGCGCTGTGACAAGATCAAACCGAATGAGGTATTCCTCCTAGTAGCAAAAGTTTAGAGGACACTTAAAACACAGAAAACCTGTAAGAAGGACTTTTACAAAAAACCAAAACTATGATTTAAAAAACCAAAAAATCTAAATGTTGGAGCTGATTTTCTTTACCTTAATTGTGTATCTGACTTTAAAAGGTGAAAGATTTATATGATCTGAAGAGAAACCAGTGTATTATATCTGACTTTAGAACGCAAAATAGAGAATTTCTCCAAAACAACAAAACATTCTGACGCATACATAGGTGACAAATATCCGAGCTAGGTTCCCTTCACTGCAGAATCCGAAAAACGTTGCAGCGGCCGAGAGCCACCAGGTGGTGTCACCACAGTCCACGCTGATGGGAGTTCGAGCTGGGCCACCGCTAGCCTCCCCGAGTGTAAGGATAACCCTGCCCTGCGTCCCCACTGAGGCTTGCACGTGGCGGCCGGAACTTCCTTGGTAGGTCCAGCATTAACACTTAACGTTAACACTTAACGTTTAAAGGACTGTGTTGTGCATCTTCATTAAGGCGATGAACGACGATAGGCAAGCTACCTATCCTCTCTTCCACACTATGCACTGCCTTTAGAAAACTGATGAGCACTTAACAGTTCCCTTGACAGATAACGCACAGGCCTTGTTATCCCGCAGCCTTGGCAAGCTCGGCCTCTCACTTTTCCCCCACGTGCCTGAACACTACCAAGAGGCGAAGAGAAACATTCATACCTTCTGCTGGGAGCTGGCGGCCGACGTGACTTGTATTCTAGCCCCAGAACGTGCAGACCTGGTTACCACCATTTTTGCGGCCTCCCGTCCCTCCGTAGATACCACGGCTTCCGTAAGCCGCGGCGGCTCGGAAATACGTCATAGAAGTGCCGAGTTTATCCTAAACTCGCGAGACTCTCAGACCTGTGTTTGTTCCGCTTGCTGCTCTATTGCTCGGCCACTGTTGGCTCCAGATCGAGACCTCTTCTCGTTTTATCCTTTCCTTTAGCTCTACAGAAGAAAGAATAGCCTGTTGCTAGGAGACCCTAATAGAATCACAAAACACCTATACTGACAAAGAGCTTTGTCCTAATTTTACTCGAACAAAGTAGAAAATTGCGTTATTTACCTCACTCTCCATTCATTTTCAGTGATTATAAAGGTTTTGATCTAGCTGTAAGCGGAGACTTTCACATTATTTATACATTTATAAAAATCAGTGTATTCGTGTATTATTCGTCAAGTACAAATAAAAGATTTACCGACTCGTTTTGGATAAAAGATACGCTAGATATCCGCTGAAATTTGACTAGGAAGCTAGAAAATCTAAATGTCAGGTGATGTATCAGAATTGGGAGTAAACTGAAAAGATGTGGAAAAAACTGTAAAGGAGAGAAATACATTTTTTTGAGGACAAGGAAAAGAAAATGAGAACTACTACTAGTTTTTGTTTGTTACTGTTTTTTGAATGAAGGGCGGAGAACTAGAATGAGAAGCAAAATGAGGAAGTAAATAAATGGAAATTATTGCTGGAAGGGAGAAAAGGGGTGTGCCCTACCAAGTCAGAATAGAAATTTTATTTATTTCTTTGTGACAGAAAATTAATATTTAAAGTCACAGCACTCATATTTTGGTGGATATACTGCCTCCCAGCTAAAAATAGCTTCTTTCTGTTTCCCTGGAAGGAGAGTGTGTCTGGTTACCAAATTTTGGTTAATATGTATGAGTTATTTAGGGACATAGTTTTAAAAGAGAGGTGATCCCCCCGCGACTTTCTAAATTTATTTTTCTTCGCTAAGTTATGTTTGCTGGTTTTCAGATGGCAATTTTGTGCCATGAAGATGCAGGCTATACTTTCTATGGCCTAATAGTGGAGAGAACTTGTGGATCTGCAACATCAGCCTTTAGTAGTCTACTTCTAGATTTCTTCCATCTGAAACACTTTGTTTTAGCTTGGTTTGATTTTGATTTTTTTTTTTTTGTCTTGTTCATTTTTATCGGTACCAGGGATGGAACTCATGACCGCCTGCTTGCAAGGCAGGTGCTTATGCCGCTGAGCTAAATTCCCAGCCCCTGATTTTGATTTTTGTAACCTCATTGTATATTCTAGGGTGTATACAATGAATATTCTAGGTTGAATATTCTAGGTTGTATACATTGTATATTCTATCACTATGTAGCCCAGCCAGGGCTCAAACTCACAGTGATCCTCCTGCCTCAGCCTTTCTAGTGCTGGGAGCACAGGCATGCACCATCACATCCAGCTTGAAACACATTTTAAAAAGTTACTTTCTGTTTGTGACCTGAAATTACCTGTGGCTGAAAATGGAATAAAAAAAAAAAAAGAGATGGAGGGGTTTAGCCACAAAAGAATGCACGTTCTTTTGAGGCAAGGATCTGATTTCTGTGAATGCAAAGATTTTCAAGAGGACAGAGGAAAACAAGGATATTTTGGGGGTAGATACCTTAATCTCTGTAAGTAGAAGGTTATATATCAACAATAGAAAAGGTTTAGATAGACTCTCCTGTGAAATGTGAGAAAAAGGGAAAGAACTATAGGACAGATAAATAGTGAGATTCTAAAAGGTGTACAGGAAGGAAAGTGAACCAATAGAAAATGAGTAGTGGAGACCAAAGCAACAGAGCAGTGACAATCATAATATGGTATGGACACTATTTTAACAGCTTGATGTGCATTCATTTAATCTCTACAATTTTAACTTGAACAAATGCATGAAAAGTGAATTAAGATGATGGTGGGTTCAGAAAATTGGGAGAATATTAGAAAATCATTCAGTGTGTAATATGTACTTGCAAGCATGGCTTCTTTCAAGTTAAAAACAAAAAGAAGAATCCCACCAAACTTCTAAAACATAATTTAAGGTTAAGGTTAAGAAACAAACACTAAATATGTCAGCAACTACTCAATACAGGTGAAGACTGAGCTGGTCTGCTGACAGTTGGCAAAAATACATTCTGGTTTTGTATTAGATGGTCTACCTGGTCTGCTTGGTTCTTTGTCTAACCCAGGGATGGCAAACCTTTTAGAGCTTTCAATGTACAAATTGTTTGCTGTGGCATGTGTGCCATAGGTTTGCCACCACGAGTCTACCCTCTTCTTTATGTGGGTTTTGAGCAAATACATTATACTGAATTTTAGGTAAATGCAGTGTAAAAATATAGTAGTATTAGATTCAAGGAGAAACTCTCCCTGCACAGCCTGTATTTTACTAATTAAATCTTAAACCAAAAGGTCTCTCTGGATTTTCAGAAATTAACACAAAATGAAGGTCTTAGTGCATGAACCTTCTAAAAATATTGTTATTCTGCATTGTCATTTTTTTGCCTAAATATTTGTATTGGAAACAAATAGTTGCACTAAGCAAAACTTTACCTCTACTCCACAGTAAACAGCACAATATGAACAAAAAAAATTTGGTACCTCAGTTCAATGAATATCTTCCTACTCACAATGGCTAGGGTAACTTTAGTCATAAAGCAGCTGTGACTAATGTTGTGACGATACTATCAGTGTCACACAAAAGGAAATAATCTCAATTCTGCATGGAGGGCAGTGTGGTGGATTAACTGGTGGTCAACTTGTAATACCAGCCAAACTGAATCAGCATGGTGCTGAATGTAGATGGCCCACCTGAGGATTGCTGCCAAAATAAAAAGGGGAAATGGAGAGGAAAAGTATTGTTGTGTTTCAGTTCCATTGCTGTGGGTTCTCCTGGAGGAGCTTGCTGAGCTTTTTTCTTGATATGAACTTGGGTGTTCTTACTGTCAGAGGAGCTCAGGACTTTGCTGTTACTGAGAATGGCTGTGGTTCACTTTGGGGGGTGTGTGTCTGGTCCTTACATTGAGCATTGGTTCCTGACTCCGCAGGGGAAGGTGGTGTGCTGCTCAATCTTCAGGAGAAGCTTGTCATGCTGGCTTCCTGATACAAACGTGGCTGTTCTCATCATTGGAGGAACTTGGGACCTCCTTGCTGAAGATAGCCGTGGTACTTTTTGCGGGGAGCTCTGGTTCTTTCTTTAAGCATTGCTTCCTGGCTCCAGTGCAGAACCCTCAGCCTACTGGCAAAGATCCTTCATTCCGCTGGCACAGGCTTTTTGGCTTTCACAGCTGTCCTTAGGATCCCAGCGCAGACCCATGAAATAGACTTGGCATGAGTCATTGTTGTGGGTTCTAGGCCTCCAGGTAACATTTTTAGGAGATGGACTCTAGGTCTTCAGCTGAACTCATACAGGATAGTGCCAGGGGATCCTATGCCCTTGGCTAGATTCTCTAGATCTTTAGTGTATGGACAGATTTCCTGTACTACTTGTATTTTATTCCTTGGGTGACCATTATAAATAATACTATAAATTATGTGTCCTGTATTGTCTTGTTCTCCCTGCAAACTCAGACAATAGGCAGTATATGCCATAAGAATAAAAAGCGGGGAGAAACACAGACACAACCCATTCTTAAAAAAAGAAAACCTAAATAATGCAAAGAAATTTCAGTTCTCCCCATATCCTATAACTAAAAAGTATGCTTGTGTTCTGATATCCATATTTGGTTTTTATCATGAAAATTTACGTAGTGTTTCCCTATGATTTGCATCATTAGGGTAATGGATAACTCATACTGAAGAGAGGTGTATCAATTCATGTATACTATCTAAAATCCTCTTCCATCTGCAACTAGATGTTTCTCTAATGGAACTGCATAACCCTTTGCATTTTTCCAGTTGGAAATACAAGGAGGAATCTTCCATTCTTGTTCCTTTACAGTTATCTTTTTAACTAGAAGAATGCGTGACAGGTGCACAAGGTGCCCTCCAACAAATTTTATCTTGAACCATAGGATGCTCTTGAATATTTCTGCATTTCTCCTGTCTGAATAATTGTTTAGTTGCAGATTTGAAAGCTCCCACTTAATGAGATGGGATGAACTAGGTTCACTAAACATGAGCTAGTTTTTTAGGTGCTTGAAATGGCCTCGCTGTCAAGTTGTGACACAGATTTCTCCAAGGCTACATTTTTTTTTATTCCTTTAACAGCTTGTGTCTTTGCATGTTTGTATCCACCTGTGTAACTTCTGGAACCTGGTCAGTGTATTTGGTGTAAGGTATTTCCTATAAATGACCTAACCTTTTTCTCCTATTAATCACATCATGTTTAATTTTTCCTTTGGGATTGGGATCTACCTAAATAGTCAATACATTTTTTCTTTTGTCCCATATCCAGTGGATACTGAGCTATGTGGATCTCTGGAAAAAATTTCCATCTCCAAAATCCTAACAACTGAGATATACAGTGCTTGTTATCTGTATGAGTAAGTCCTCTTTGGAAGACAGTGGGGTCTGCCATGATCACTAAGATCATGTTTTTTCTTCAGCCTCAGGATTGGTCCTGAGATTGCTGAGTAGTTACATATAAAACATGGATGAGCACCATACGCATATTGAATCTGACCTATAAGATGTCTTCAGTGAGCCCACCTCTTGGCTTTCAAACTCCTGAAGGTGGGCTGTTCTTACAATGAAACAGTATGAACAAAATGGGTGTTACTTTCAAGATTAGGTTTTTAAATGCTTTTTTCCATATTGATTTCTTCCAAAACATTCATCCCAGGAAGTTGTATGTTGTGATATGCCCTATGGAGTGAATCATGTGGCAGGGAACTAAGGGAGGCTGACAGCCAGCGAGAAACTGAAGCCCCACTCTGACAACCTGTGAGGAATTAAACCTTACCACCAACTAGTGATTTTGGAAGCCAAGCAGCTCTCAATCAGGCCTTCAGGTGAGGCTGCATTCTGACTGACGCTTTGCAACACCGAGAGAACTTGACTCATCCAGATGCAGCAACAGGTTAACAGACATCAATTTTGTGTTTTAAAATTTTACATAAAGAAACAATACTTTATACTTTTTCATGTCTGGCTTTTTTTGCTCAGCTTGTTTCTGAGATCCATTCACGTTATTGCATGTACAGTACCAGGTTCAGTATTGTTTGTTGCCGAGTGGTATTCAATTGTATAGCACATTTATCCATTTAGCTGTTAATAGATGTTTAGGTTTCCAGGTTTTACAGAATAAAGCTGCTATGTACATTCATATGTCTTTCTTGAACATGTTACTTTCTCTTGAAAAAAATGTTTTAAAAAATTTTATTAGTACGTTTGGAGTACATGCAATTTACAAACATCTTGGGAAAGGGTTACATGTACGTACTACAGCTTATTTTTCTTTTTGCTCTTTCCTACCCCAATTCTCATTGTCGATTTATTAATCTTAGATCATGTTATAGCATGTAATATTTATATTGACTGAGTCTATTAGGTTCTTATACATGGCTTATCTTCATTCTACTTACCTTCCCTTCCTCTCCTCCTTACCCTCACCTTCGTTCCCCTTGACCACTTCCCTACTGTAAGAGGCATCCCCTTGTCTCCTATTCTTTATTATTCTCTTTGTATGTTGTCTTGCTCAGGTGAGACTTACCAAGTATTTAAGTTTGTGTGTCTATAGTTTATTTCACTCTCTTGAAAAACATTTGGAGTGGAATTGGCAAGTCATATGTAAGTGTACATTTAACTTTGTAAGAAATGGTAAGTTGTTTCCAAACTGGGTGTGCTGTTTTACATTCCCACCAGCCAGTATCTGAAAGGTCTGCTTCCACATCTGAACCAACTTTTGGTATTGTCTGTCTCTTAACTTTAGCTATTTAAGAAGTATCTCATTGTGGTTTAACTTGCATTTACCTAATGACTAATAATGTTTAGCATCTTTTAATGTTCTTAATGCCGATCAGATTTCTTTGGAGAAAAGCCTGTCTTAATCTTTGGTCTATTTTTTGTTGGGTTTCTTTATCAGTACATTTGCAATATATAATACATACATTAAAGGGAGTTGATACATATAGATGCCTCCTTTTTGCATTATCTCTTCTCCCTCATTTCTTCCTAAATGCCCTTCCATCTCCAAAAGTTAACACTTTCTCTGTTTCCTGTTCTACCATCTTTTATTTTGCTCTTTATTTTTATGCTTTAGGTTTCTCTTAATAAGAGAAAATGTAATATTTAACTTTAATTTTTTTTTTTCTTTTTGAGACGGGATTTCACTGTTAAGTTCAGGCTGGCGTCTAACTCAGAGCAATTCTCCTGCTTTGGTCTCCCAAGCGCTGGGATTACAGAATGTGCCTCCACATCCAGCTTTTTAATTTTACTTTAAGGAGGAAAAAAATTCAAAACAATAGGAAAGTAACAGTGATTAATAAATCGTGTACTGCTATCTTTAAATTAGCTATGCAGAGTATAAAATATAGGTATTTAACTGCCCAAACAATATTAGAACTTTTCTTTTCAATGAACTAAGAAAACTTAGTAGCATAACTATCTTAACTATTGTCTGTGTGTGTATATATATATATATATATATATATATATGGTTAGTTTTTCCCTTTTTTCCATCCCAGTTTCTCTTTTGAATAGTTTCTTCCAATTTCACAATATCCATTGCACATTTTGTTTTTGTTTTTTGTCTTTTTGAGACAGGGTCTGACTATGCAGTTCAGGCTGGCCTTGAGCTCACTTTGTAGCCCAGGCTGTTCTCCAACTCATAACAATCTTCGTGCCTGAGCCTCCCGAGTGCTGGGATCACAGGCGTGCACCACCATGCTCTGCCTATTGTACATTTTGGATCTTATTTACTGTTTCAGCTTCTCACATTAGGGAGACAATACGATGTTTACTCATATGAGTCTGAGTCATTTCACTTATGAATATGGTCTAAAGTTGCATCCATTTACCTATAAAAGTCTCCAGTTTGTTCTTTATGGCTTATCCATTCTTCAGTTAATGGTTATTTGGGTTGTTTCCATGATTTAGTTACTACAAATTGTGCTGCTATAAACATGAGTACACATATATCACTGTGCTATGGTATTTTTAATTCTTGGGAAGATACCCATAAGGGCAACAGCTGACACAGGAAGATTACAAGTTCAAAGCCTGTTTGTACTACATAGAGAATTCAAGCTCAGCCTGGGTTACAAGGAAAGGCCCTGTCTCAAAACAGCAGAAGATGGCAGAGTAGAACAAAGCAAAGCAACAGGCCTTGCAATCAGTTTTAATTTTCCTTGTTATAATTTCATACCCAACAAAAATAGATTTAACTTTCCAATTAAAAAAAGTGACCAAAGAAAAGAAAGATTACTGCTAGGGAAGGAAATCCAAATATTCATCAGCAAAAGTATACAGTTATTATATTGGAAGGAATTCTATCTTCAAGATGTTGAGGGAAAGTACGTAGGAACTTAGAATTCTCTAATGTCAAATGATCATTTCAGATTGAGAGCAAAATAAAAGGTTTTCTACACAAAGGACCTAGAAGATTCCCTGACACTGTTAGTCTGCTTTCCATAGCTGTGACAAAATACCTGAGATAAACAATCCACAGCCACTTGGCACCATCACTGTGAGCCTGAGGTGCAGCAGAACAGCATGGCAAGGAGCTTGTGGGAGAGCAAAGTGGCTCACTTCATGGTGACCAGGAAGAGAGGAGGAAGGGAAAAGAAGGAAGGAGAGAGAGAAAGAGACACAGAGACAGACAGACAGAGACTTGGGTTCCGATATTCCCTTTAAAAGTATGTCCCAGTGACTTCACTTCCTCCAACTAGGCCTCACATACTAAAAGTTCTACCACCTCCCAACAACACGTGCGCTTTAGGGGGACATTTAAGATCCAAATGGTAACAATGCCCTCAAAGACCTCTGGTGAAAGAATAAGAAAAGAAATATTTCAATGAGAAAAAAAGTAAACTTAAGACCAAAATATAAGAATAGTGAGGAGAGAAATGAGGGGAAAGACAGTTGCATTAAAATAATGCTCATTGTAAAACATCAATGTTCTTAAAATAATGGACCAACAGATACACCAAAAACAGAAATCAGTCATTGCCCAAAAAACACATTAAAGATTTCATTTGATTTCTCTAACAGTAGAACTACATGGCCATATCCTGTCATACAGTAGTTAGGGGAGTTTGGCAAGTTTTAGTTTCTTATCAATTTTTTTTTTTTTTTTTTTTTTTGTACTGGGGATTGGACTCTCAACCTTGTGCTTGCCAGGCAGGCATTTGTGCCGCTGAGCTAAATTGCTGGCTCTTATCAAATATTCATTTCCAATTTTATCTAGTTTCAACAAAAGCCATTCCTTTCTAGTGAGAATGAGCTTTTTTGTCATTTTGGTGGAACTGAACATAGAGTGCTGAACTATATTCCCAGCCTTTTTTAAGATTCTGAGACAGAGTCTTGCTAAGTTGCCCAGGCTGGCCTTTTGCCTTAGCCTCCTGAGTGGCTGATTGCAGATGTGTGTAATCATGCCCAGCTAAGAACAAGCTTTTGAAGGTGGTATTCTCTTTGAAGTTGTAAGCTTTCATATACATCACTTCATTATTTAGTAAAATTTATTTATAGATGAGGCAAACAAAGGTGGCTACCCACAAAGCCCATGATACCTCAAACTTTGAACTTACTATAAAGCTGGTTTCTTTAAGGAAGCCTTTATTGTCTTTACTCTACTACTTGATCCCACTTACTACCACCTGTGCTCAATTATTTTTCCTATGTCTGTCATTAACCAATGCAATCCTAATAGTCTTCTATTGCCTCTCCCCCGCAAAGATACTATATGCTCCTTGAAGCAAGCATGGTTTTTCATCTGCATCTGTCTGTAGCACTTTACACAGTACCTACCGCATAGTAGGAACTCAATAAATCTGTTGAATAAAGCATGGCTTAGATATTTAAAAATTATTCATAATTTATTATACTCAGTTTATGTTCAAATAATTTAAAATCAATATAATGTTCTAGGATGCTTCCAACTATTGAAACAACTCAATTTAAAAATATACAACTCATTTTATTTTAGTTAAATCCATAATATAGGCAAAAGTAAAAAATTATAAATATTTAACTAATAATGATTTATATTTAACTTGTATCTTATGGTGTACTACTACAGACACATAAATTATTTAAAACTTTTCCTAAATGTATCTCTAATTCTAGAAACTATAAAAATATTAATGAAAGTTGTATTAGTGAACTGAAAAATCCGATCACCAGCTTCTTAAGGAAAGAATTAAGCATTGGTACAAGTTAATGATGTAAAAATATGTTCAAACTCAAAAGTTGGTATATTTGAGTATAAAAACACACAATGACACAAATGGTTAAAATTTTCATTCAAACAGCTTCACATTTCTTGAAATATACATCTGGCAGAAAGATGAATGGTTAGTCTAAAATACAATAAATACATCAGTTCTTACAGACCCAAAAGTTGAAAATATTGAATAGAAAACCTGGAAACAAAATCTAAAATGAGCCTTGGACCTTTTATCACTGAAAACTGAGTTTCTAATTTTAGTTGTTACTTGGCTATGGGACAGAGGAGACCATTCATGTAGAACAGAGTAACTTTCTAATTTTTTATTTTTATAGAGTGGTCCAAATGATCTCTTTTTTTTGAGACCTGAAAAATTACTAGCTATTACTTATGATACAAGTTCTAGCACTAGCCATCCCTCAGTGGACACTCTAATAATATACTGGCACAATGTGGTCTTCACAATTTACACCAGGTGAATATATAACACTGTGGTCCTTCTGGTGACTACAGCTTCTTGGATGGGTGGCATTCAGGACAAATTCCAAGTTACAGTACATTGTGTTAAGTAAGGCTCCAGTGTATTGTGGAAATTTAATAACAAACTACAGCTTCTTTATGTATTTACTCGGGAAAAACTATATAAACTTTCTACCTTGGGTTACTAGATTCACATCTCCCAGAAAGCATATCTGTCATATATACTATTGATCACTTATTTTAGTCTTAAGCGATTATTTGATAATATTACCACTTCATTTATGGCTTTTAAAACATTAAGTACTTAATATTTGGAAAGTATTCATTATTCAGTAATTTCTGAAGTTCATGAAAAAAGATGTAAACAGCTTGAAAAATTATAAAGCCTTAAAAATCTATTTAAGGTAGAATGAAACATCAAAAACATCAAAATTCCATTTAAAAGTTCAATACATAATCTCCTTCACAAAATGAATCTATCACCTTACTTCTTTGTCAACAGAGTAAAGATCACAAAAAGCTTCTACTGAGGTTCAGAAACATTATCAATGCAAGTTGCTTTTCCATTTTCAAAATAACCCTTCAGAGAATCCACTTTGTATATTTTAGATTTTGAAAAATGATAAATGGGACATTAATGTTCCTTTTTAAAATATCTCAGCATTTCACTGCATAGATTTAAAATAAGCATTTAAGGACTTATGTGGAATCATCCTGTACATTTCTAAATTAAAAAGTTAACTATATTTAATGTTACATATGATTTATATAAAGGCTAGAAAGGCTTAAAGAGCTCAAAGTCTAAGTTTTAGCAGGCAAATCAGTTGAATTCACGTAATTCTAATCATCAAATTTTCCAACTAGTAAACCATAAAACTTTATGTATGAAAAGGTTATATTGTATTTATTTTATGGCTACTTAAAGTAACCATAGTTACTTTGAAAAAATCTGAGCAAAATAATATTATTATAGATCCATGGTTTAAAAGTATTGAGACACATGAAATTTTTTAAAGAATTTAAAAAACCGGAGCTGTGGATTTAGCTTAGCGGCATAAGCGCGTGCCCTGCAAGTCTGTGGTTGTGAGTTCAATCCCCGGTACCCGTAAAAAAAAAAAGAAAAAGACAAAAAAAAATTTTAAAAACTACCTCGGTTATGAATGTATAAAATTAAGGAGGACTTTAGTATGTATCAAAGGCCATAGCTTATTTATTTGCAGTTTTCTGGTTCTTAAACTAGTGAATTATACTCTATGAGCTATAGTTTCTTCTAGCTCTAAAGTTTTGATTATATTGTTCTGATTTAAGATAGTTAAGATCAGGCTGGGGGGGGGGCGTAGTTAAGTGGTAAGAGTTTGTGGTTTAGCAAGGGGTTTGGGTATAATCCCTGGTACCTAGATCATAGCTCAAAGTTGTCCACATATATAATGTTGGTCCTGAAGTAAAGATAATTTTTTTATACTTTTCTGGCTTTGGTACCTCCTAGTTGGTAATTAATGGGAAACAACCATCACATAACTGATTGTAGTTCTGTGCCTCATGTTTTGTCTAGAGTCCACAGTGCCCAGCACATGTAAGGGTGCAATACTTACTGAAGTAACTCAAATGAGTAGCAATACTTCGAGGATGCATTTTGAATTATAAAGAATCTAGAGACGATAGTGGTAGTTTTATAAAGCCTTCAAACAATAATTTCAAAACTACATTTTAGATTTACTTTGGTTTGTTTTTGTAAATAGAAGAAAATATGGCACAAGGATACATAGTTAAAGCATAAGTAAACTACAGGCAAGAACATATAAAAAATTGTTGCTATCCATGTATTCAAGAATAAATTTTATTTATAATACTAGATCCCAGCTACTCCAGTTAGTGATAGTTATTCATCAGTGACAGAAAAAAATATCTTTCCGTATTTCAGTTTTAACAACTGAAATTAAATTGCTTTGCTATATTGTAGAGTAAAAAGCAATTGATGAATTTTTGGAAATAAAAAATATGTATATACATTATCCTGAACCCTAGACCAAAATATATCTACCAACAAATTTTCTTGATTTCTATTACTCATAAAAATAAAGGAAAAATATATTCCAAGTATTTTCTTTATATAGACAATTTCAATTAGAAAACAACTGCTTAATAAAAACAATACAGTGGTTCACGTGAGTGGACTGATATGGAGGCAAAAGAAGTAATCAAAACATAACATACTATCCACCATACTAAAGAATATGTGCCTCAATGACACTATTAATAGATCATAGCTAGATTTTTACACATCTCAATTTTATATTCAAGAAAAGTACAGATCAACTTAGGTTATAAACCCTAAGTTGTAATTAAGAACCCCTTCTTTTGGCTTGCAAAATGTAGCCTTTTGATTTGATGATTCCTCTACTTTTCACAATGACGGAGTACCTCAGCAGCCACAGTGGTACCCACTCGCGTGCTTGAATATCAGGGATGCTTTCCTGAAGAGCTTCTTGGAAACTTGCTTCAGAAAGCAGTTCTAAAACAACAGCAATAAAACCCCAAAGTATTAAATTCAAAAGCGAAAAGCACTTTACTCTGTAAGTAAGCATTTAAACACAACAAATGAAGAACATCAAACCAAATATAAAGCCTGGCGTGCTGGTGGCGCACGCCTGTATTCCTAGCACTTGGGAAGCTGAAGTAGGAGGATTTCCTTGAGTTCAAGGCCAGCCTCAACTACAAAGCAAGCCCCTGTTTCAAAAAAACCAAAGATAAGATACGCTTATCCTTCCAGGTATGTTACGAATCTGAACTGAAATATCAGAAATGGTCCAGAAATTCTTTAAAAAGTATCTATATCTGCACTCTAGCCTGTTTAATTCATACCTTTTGTAGAGTAGAGATTAAACATTTGTGTGTGTTTTTTAAAGATCCTCACAAAATTCTAAAGTTGTGTATTTTTGTTTTTTTGAAAGACATTGTCTCACTATGTATTACAGGTTGGCCTCCAACTCATTTTGTAGCCCAAAGTGTCACAAATTTGTGGCAATCCTCCTACCACCGTGCTTGGCTGGAAACTCTAAAGTAAAGCCATAGCAAAATACAAGAAAATATAAAAGGTAAATCTACTAATTGGAAATGATAAATTATTTCCACTACTATGTATTGCCTTGTAACTTTTATCCCTGGGGCTTTCTATCATATATATATAATGCTATGATGAATGTCCTTCAATGGCATGCCTGGCTATGGAATGAAGGGCCAGAGCACATTCTTAAGGCTCTTGCACAGTATCCTGGCAACTGCTTTCCAGAGGGACTGTACTGTGCTTCACACGTCCACCAGCAGCTGATGTTATGAGTATCAGTCTTACATTCCTTTATTTTTTAGATCAAAGAATTCTAATGGGTACCAGAAATCATTAAAAAAAAAACCTTAGCTATACTACATCTTCCTATTTTGTTTTGTTGTTCTTTTTTTTTTTTGTCTTTTTGAGACAGGGTGTCACTATGCAGTTCTGGCTGGCCTTGAGGTCACTCTGTAGCCCAGGTTGGTATTGAACTTGCAAGCAATTCTGCTGCCTCAACCCCACAAGTGCTGGGATTACAGGAGTGTGCCACCACATCGAACCTATTTTCTTCTTTATTATTTTTATTTTGCCCTCCTTCCTGAATCATGAAAACCACAAGCATCATCTTATTTTGGGACCTCTGAATTAGCTCTTCCTTCTTCCCAGATTGTCTTCTGATATTCCCAAGGCTTGCTCCCTTATTGCCAGTCTCCAATTAATGTTCTCTTAGCAAAGAGGGCTTCTTGACTCATATATCCTACATAAAACTACCACCCCTTGCTTGGACACTTTCTCCTTCAGCCAACTTTTTGCCATAGCACATACTACTGATCATCATTTTAAATATTTATTGTATTGTCTCCCTCTTTTTTTTTTTTTTTTTTTGGCTTTTTTGTTTTTATCGGTACCAGGGATCGAACTCACGACTGCCTGCTTGCAAGGCAGGCGCTTATGCCGCTGAGCTAAATCCCCAGCCCCTGTATTGTCTGTCTCCTGCCATCTGACTGTAAGTTCCAAGAGGGCTGGGATTTGTCTTAAGTACAGTACGTTTAGTTATTCAAAACAGTGTTGCACAAATGGAAAGTTTCCATAAAGGTCAGAATCAACCATACAAATGGAAAGTACGTGACCATCTACATGCTATGATTTGCAATGCTAAAGGACCTGCCTATTGCCTAGTAAACTACTGTGATACTCAGCAGCATTAATAGTAATTATTTAGGCACTTTTCTGATTACTTTCCATGTATGAACTCAAACTCACACATTTGCCCTATGTATTAGAAATTATCCTTTATAAAGAAAAACTGAGACAATAAGAGGTTAAGTAATTTTTGTAAGTTATCCCACAGCTCATAAGTAGTTTTCACTATGAGCAAATTACAAGAACGCAAATCTTCCCTTGGAACAGTAACAATACAGGATTATCAGAATGTCTACCAAGAAGAGGACTCTGAGGGAACAGGGCACAATGGCAGTTAGATTTAATGGAAACGGAGGAAAGGTAAAGTCAATAAGGAAAAATTTTATAAAGTTAGTATCAACTACTTTACAATTTTACCCTACTGGTGGTTAAACTGTTACTGTGACTTGTAGGACAAAGGGTAATAGAAAATAAACCCATTCTAAAGAATAAGTGCAGTTTCAGTATAGAGGCAGACCTTTAGAGGACTTATAAACAAAATTTCATTTCACATGACAAGCAGACTTAAATGTTTTACAACTTCGTTGTTTAAAAATAAAAAATTTAACATATATAACTCATTAACTACTTTATGAATCAGTAAACATGACAAATGAAATAAAAAAGTATTTAATTATAAATTAAAATGTCAAAAATTCATTAGTGGTGTAGTCACAATCAGCCTATAAATTCTAACTAGAATGTTTAGGATCAAAATAAAAAGATTAAATATCAACTCATAAACATACATATTTTGCTGTAACAATGATGTTTTAGCACATAATCTAAATGTCAATGTTTAGACATACAGAAATAAAATAAAATACTAGACATATTAGTCTCTTTCTACTGAAAAAATGAGTTTTTTTTAAAGTGGAAGTTGAAGAGGACACAGGATGGATCATCAGCTACTGGTGACAATGACTATGCTTGGTAACTCCCAAAAGTATACAGATCCTGAAATGATATGTCTGCCAACATTTGGAAAGTTAAAATTTAAATGGCTTATATTTTATAGTAAATCAGCATTGTGATTCATTGTTAGACTGTCACTAAAATGACTCTTCTTTTTAAAGTTTCACTTATATATAGCTTCCACAAAACATTTGTTTACAAATTATGTTCGACATTCTAGCTTTTCTAGTTATCCTGTCAAACATTGCTAAAAAAAATTGTACAGAGGGCAGATAAGCCTTTCTCTTTAGTCAAATGTTTCTGATTAACAGTAAATATACACACATTGATAGTGATAATAAAATATCTAGTCAATAACCTATACTAAGGGGCTGGGGATTTAGCTCAGCGGCATAAGCGCCTGCCTTGCAAGCAGGCAGTCGTGAGTTCGATCCCTGGTACTGATAAAAACGAAAAAGACAAAAAAAAAAAAAAAAAAAATAACCTATACTAAGATTCTAAGTTTTGTTTATAGTATATCTGCCCTTTTTTGGAGATATTTATACTAGTTAAGTGGAATACTTCTGAAAAATAACAATTGTCTATCACTATATACACAAATGTCAATAATGCCATTTATTTATTTATTTATTCACTGCTGTGCAAGGATTAAACCCAGGATCTCAAAAATGCTAGGCAAACACTCTGACACTGAACTACTCTGTCAGCCCACCATCAAGTAGCTGTTGTAAGATAAGTTATCAGTCTTACCTTTTGGATCATTATGAGTCAACAACTGTATGTCAAACTGTTTAGCAAATGCAGTCAAATCAGGTGGCATCACACAGCAGGAGGCAAGATTAACTTGGTTACTATTTGGTTTTACCTAGAAGTAAAAATAAAATTATAACATCTTTACTAAATTAGGTAATACACAAAGTAGAAAGCAATGAAAAGGTCTTAATTTTAAGACATGAAAAAAATCACATTCTATAATGCTTAAGGTCTAAAAACAATACATATGAGTATTTTTATTAAAATATGCTTTCCAGGGCCGGGGATTAGCTCCGTAGCACAAGCATCTTCCTGGCAAGCATGAGGTTGAATTTGATCTTCAGTACAAAAAAAACCCCAAAAAACATATATATATTTTACAAACTCATTTTAGTAGTAATAGGGAAAGGAAAAATAGCTTTAGGAAAAAGAAAAGGCCAGTATAGTACTACAGTAGTAAAACATCTCCTAGTAAAACCATTTAATAATCCAATGTATATACCTGGAAAATAGACATGATTCTAAATGCAATGGTTTCAGTAAGAGACAAAATATGTCTTAAAAGTAGACAGTCAATACAATATATTTAATATCTAAAATATGACTATTAAACACATTTTACAAAGAAAAAATTTGATAATGTGTACTAGCTGTAGTGATTAATCTTTATCACCTGGAACCCACTTGGACTTTTAGGCCATATCTAACTACTAAGTCAAAAGGAGAAGGCTGAGGCTGATGTAAAAGGAATAAAAAAAATGGAGAATAAAGGTAAAAAATACTAGGAATATCCCTTATAATTTTGTAGATTGTTAGGCCAGGGAGTAGGGGTAATCACATTCATTCCACATCAAGTTGTATAAAACTGAATCTTACAAATGTTTAACAGCTAATAAAATATTTGTTATATATAATATTTCTTCACTTGGAAAATTAAGATCATAGCCTCATAATACCTAAGGAAAAAATTTTTTTTGTAACATACATAAAACTGCTGGAAAGAGCCTTCATCGATCCATACAAAAGCTTTAACAAATAATTTTTAGTGTTTCTGTCACTCATTTTAAATTAGATTAATATTCTGTTCTATTGGACATATACTTTTTTTTTTGGTCTTTTGAGACAGGGTCTCACTATGCAGTTCAGGCTAGCCTTGAGCTCACTTTATAGCCCAAGCTGGTCTTAAACTTGCAACTAATCTCCAAATGATGGGATTACAGGCATGTGCCACCATACTCAGCTTTAGACATATACCTAAAAAAACCCAAAACCTTAACTCTGAATAAAGCCTGCATCAAAGCTCTCATATTTGAAATAGTTACCCCACGGTAAGTGTACACTATGTGCAGGATGCTCAAGAGGCTGCAGCAAAGGCTAAAAAGGTAAGTTCCTCCCCCACAGTGCTTGGGTCTGGCCATTCTTTTTGCTTTGTTTTGTTTTTGGTACCGGAGATTGAACTCATGACCTTGCAGGCAGGTGCCTGTGCCACTGAGCTAAACCCCTGGCCTGGGGCTGGCCATTCTTTACCTGTGCCCACTGATATAGCTGCTCCAACTGTGTTTTGTCTAGGTCAGAGGTACCTATAGCAACAATTTTCTTGCTTTGGACTAAGTTTTCTAATTCTTCCCAGTAAGGCTGTAAATGCTCCAAGGAAAGATTAACTCCATCTTCAATGGGAGGTGAAGCAATGATCACAGAATCCAGCTGTGCAACTCCAAGGACTGAACAGGCTAATGGGAAGAAAAACACAGGATAAGTATTATCTAATAAAATTAAGAATTTCTAGTCTTCAAAGTATCCCATTAAGTTTGCTTGTCCATATAACTCACTAGTTTTCTATATAACATTTTGGGAGGTGGTACTAGGAATTGAACTCAGGACTTTATACTTGCCATGGCAGAGGCTGTGCTACCAGCTATATCCCTGGTCCTTACATTTCATTAGAACACTACTGTCTTAAAAAAACAAAACAAAACAAAAACAACCTGTAAGTACCCATTCACCTACTCTGTATGGCAGACAAAGGGTTTTCGGTTCTCTAACCACATCTAGCTGCCAAGTAAAGCTCACAGCCACTGCAGGTTCCCCTTTCTGAGGAAAAGGCTTTCTTCTTATTTCCTAAGTCCCAGGACTTTTCAGTAGCCTCCTTATCTTCATGTTGTTTTTTCTCCAATTCTACTTGCTCTTCTCTTGGAATTGGAGAATTGTTCTCCAAGTCTCTTGCTCTACTGTTCTCCATTCTGCTTGCTCACTAGTATATCACACGGATCATCCTTTTCTTCGGTAACTGGTGGTCACAGCAAGTAAGCCTGAAATTCTAACAACTAAATTTAATGGCCTTAATCTGTTTTTATAGAGATAGATATTTTCTATAGTTTATTTTAAATTACTGCTCATTTTACAGTGATGTTAAATGCACTTATATAACATAAATATTGGAAGAATGTTTTAAAAGAAAAAGGATTTAGTAAATATAATACCACAATAACTTAACTCTGAAAATAGATACAAAATAGTTGTTTTGTTCTTGTTGTCTTTGATTTTACTCCATCTATAGTAATAAAACAGTTAAGAATATGATTAAGGCAAATTTCTATTCCCAGATAGTTAACATTTAATTATTACATCTTTTACATTTCTTGTGTCAAAATATAACCCTATATGAATCAATATGATTCTACAGAAGCTTTATATTAATCTATCACAGAATTAGAGAAAACAATCCTATAGAAAAGGACTAATATCTAGAATATATATAAAAAAAACGGACATCTCAAATTTAAATACCTAGTCCAAAAATGGGCATCTGAACTAAAAAGACATTTCTCACATTGAAGAAGTAGAAACTGTAAATAAATATATGAAAAAATGTTCAGCATCACTGGTCATTTGAGAGATGGAAATAAAACAACACTGGGGGCTGAAGATTTAGCTCAGTGGCATAAGTGCCTGCCTTGCAAGTGTGTGGTCGTGCGTTTGATCCTTGGTACCGATAAAAAAGAAAAAACAAAAAGACAAAGACAAAAAAAACCCCAAAAACCAACACTGAGATTCCATCTTACTCCAGAAAGAATGGCTATTATTAAGAAATCAACCAATCACAAATGCTGGTAGAGCTGTGAGGAAAAAGAAATCCATGCCAGGTGTGTTGTTGCATGCCCTTAATCCAAGCACTTATGAGGCTGAGGCAGGAGGATCACGGTGAGTTTGAGGTAGCCTGCACTACATAGTAAGTCCCTACCTCAAAAAAGAAAAAAAAAAAAGGAACCCTTTTCCACTGTTGCTGGGAGTGTAGATTGGTGCAACCTGCAACCACCGTGGAAAGCAGTATGGAAATTCCTCAAAACACTACAGGTTCCATTTGACCCAGCTATTCCCCTTCATGGTAACTTCTCAGAGAATCAAAAGCATCATACCACCTTGATAGATGCACACCCAGTTTACGATAGCAGTCTGTAATTGCTAAATCTTTGAAACATTCAAATGCCCATGAATGGATGATTGGATAAAGATGTGAGGTGGGTTTTTTTTTTTTTTTTTTTTTACAATGGAGGACTATTATACCATAAAGAAGGATAAACTTGAGACCATACTCTTAAGTGAAATAAATTGGACACGCATGTTTAAATACTGTGTTGTTGCTCTGCTGTGAGAAACTGAAAGTGTAAGTAAGTATAAAATGTTTAACAGATATTGTGACATAAGAAAATGTTCAAATGGGAAGGGAGAAGGGACAAAAGAAAGGAAAAGAAAAAAAGTACAAGAAAATATGTAAACAAAGCTTTCATAAAGGGGAAGTGGAGTTGAAAGGAAGGGAGGGAAATGAGGAAAAAGAACAATCAAGATGTATCATACACAGGTACAAATTCCCTATGATGGGGCCGGGGATTTAGCTCAGCGGTATAAGCACCTGCCTGGCAAGTGTGAGGTCCTGAGTTTGATCCCTGGTACCGCAAAAAAAAAAAAAAAAATCCCTATGATGAATGTTACGTATATCTAAGATGTACCAGTAAAATTAATTTTAAAAAAGAAACTTTAAAGCTAGAGATTTAGGTCAGCAGCATAAGTGCCTGCCTGGCAAGCATGAAATTATGAGTTCCATCCTTGGTTAAAAAAAAAAAAAAAGAACTTTAAAAAGTAAAATTATGATCAGCTCATTTTCACCTTGACCTAAGCATAAGTTATAACTAAAAAACCTACTGTAACTTAAGATCCGCTATTAAGAAAAAAAAAAAAGTTAAAATTTTTGCTTACCCATGTCAACTGCATTTCTAGTTGATGATGAAGAATTTGATCCTACAATGAACAGTTTTGCTAAGTAATGAAGAAAATGAAAGTAATTACATTTGGTACATACATAGCATTAATATTATAAATAATCCTGAATGAATTATTTTTCCTTTCCTAGTAAAATAATTTTACAGTTTTCATCTTAAAATACAAAAGCAAACTGGTGAGGTGACATTTAACTATAATCCCAGCATGAGGGCGGCTGAGGCAGGAGGACTGCAAATTCAAGGCTGGCCTGGATTATGTAGCAAGACCCTATCTTGTTTTGTTTGTTTTGTCTTTTTGAGACAAGGTTTACTATGCAGTTCACGCTGAATTCATTTTGTAACTCAGGCTAGCCTTCAAGTCATGGTGATCTTTCTGCCTCAGCCTCTCAAATGCTGAGATTACAGGTGCATGCCACCATATGTAGCCCCTATCTTCTTCAGGAAAACAAAAATAACACAAAAATTAAAACAGAAGTATATTTCCACTATAGTTTTTAAATTATACTAAACAACTGTTTGTCAAAGGTAAAAGCAAAACTTAATTTACCATTTATAGACAACAAATCAGGTAAATATAGGACTTTAAATTACTCGAAATGTACGTTTTTATGAATTAAACATTAATGAGGCACATTATATGCTTTCTCCCATAAACTAAAATCTATACAAATTATAAACTAAACTATGTTGTAGTGAGAAGATAATTTTTAAAAACCTACAATCCTGGGCTGGGAATTTAGCTCAGCGGCATAAGCGCCTGCCTTGCAAGCAGGCAGTTGTGAGTTCAATCCCCGGTACCAATAAAAAGGGAGAAAAAGACAAAAAAACAAAAAATAACAACAAAAAAACCCCCACAATCCTACCTTCCCAATATTGTAATTTTGTTTTTTAGATATAACCTTCCAGTTTTTGGTCATCTGAAGCAAGTTACAACATTTTTTCTATTTATGTTTGATTTACATTTATGTAATAAGTATTCAGTATTGATATTATGTAGTAGTTTAGTTATCTTAATATTTTTATATCAGTAATGTGCTGAATCTAGAAACGAGGAAAATCTATAAAGGTAGAGACCAAAAAGAATAGCCAATGGTCTCATTATCCAAAACAATTACTATTTAGATCTTTTATGTAGTCTACTTTTATTGTACGATTTTATGAACTTTTAAATACTTCAACATTATTTCATAATTTTTATTTTACTTTATTTTATTTGGTACTGGGAATCAACTTAGGACCTTACACTTGCCAGGTAAGCGCCGTGCTGCTGGGCTATACTCCTGGCCCCTATATTGTAATTTTGACAGTGTTCAACTTGAGGTCCTATTTGTTTAACATTTAGGTTAGCAAATATTCCTCTTATAGTTCCAGTTTTCGGTTATTACATGTAAACACTAAAATATCTTAGTAACTTTTGTTCAATTTCTTGTTCAGTACACTGGATCATTTTCCAAGAATGAATTCTCAGAAATGTTATTATGGGTCAAAGGACTTGAATTTTCTTGTGAGTCTTACTGTATTTTACCTACTTCACAAAACGGTCTACCAGTTTATCACACCACCAACAGTAAGAACTGCTCTTCTAACCTTGTAAGATGTTCAATCAGTAAAGTCTGTGTAAATCTTCCAAAATTTAGAAACTTGTAAAATGTGAAACCCTTGAGGTCCCAAGAATTTTGGGATAAGGGAAACTCAGTATGTGCTTTAAAAAATACTTTAAAAAAACTTACGAGGTATAATATACATCTTCCCAGGACATTACATGGCATTTCTTTGGTTGCTAGGGAACTTGAATAATTTTCAATGTACAGACCTTATAAATATATGTAATACTGAGGCTTTGATTTGATTTAAATTGAACTTTATATGTACATATTTATTTTATATACACTGTTCAAAATATAATTTACTCAGTAGACAAATAGGTAGAGTAGCAGAAGAACAAGAAAACAAAAAATTGTAAAGGAAAATAGAAGTACAGACAGTGAAATTAATTAATTAGTTTATTTATTTATTGGTACCAGGAATCGAACTCACGACTTGCAAGGTAGGTGCTTATGCTGCTGAGCTAAATCCCCAGCCCTAGATAGTGAAATAGTTATGTAAGATGACTGGCATTCAACATATGCAACAAAAGTACTTGTATGATATGCCCTTTTTTTTGGTATTTTGAGACAGGGTCTTGCTATGCAGTTCAGGCTGGCCTTGAGCTCACTTTATAACCCAGGCTGATCTCGAACTCACGACCCTCCTGCCTCAGCCTCCCAAATGCTGGGATTTATAGATGGTGCACCACTACGCCCGGCTTGATATGCCTTATATTTGTTCCTTACTTTCCCATGCTAGATAATCTTCCTAAAACACTGTTTTCTTCATACTACTACTCTGTTGAAAAGCCATCACATGTCCCTTCCCAGGTGAGTCAGTCAGTATTTACTACTATGGTCCTACCTGGGTTCCCATATTTCTACTCTGTGAAAACCCTTCCCTTAGTATTCCTCAGTCTGTGAATTTGGGCCACCTGAAGTTACTCTGAAAGTGAGGCATTTTAGACAGGTAGAAAGGAGAAAGTTCAAACAAGTAGAATTTAGATACCTATCAAAAATCTCATGCCCTACAGGAACTGAGGACAAAGATGAATCTATGTCATGAACAATTACAATCAACTACAGAAAGAAAGAATGCTGCTTTTACTTCCTTTTCTACAAAAACAGCAAGGTGAAATTAACAAAGGAATGTGTTAAGGAGTCAAGAATATCTGAATGGACTCCTGGTTTAATCACTTACCTGCTGTATGACAATTTTCTTTTCTACCTTCTTTTTTAATAGATGTGTTTTATTTTGTTTCATTTTTAATATTGCTTAGGCTGGCTCTGAACTCTTTAAGCAATCTGGCATCAGTCTCCCAAGTAGCTGGTAGTACATGAACATGCCACCATGGCCAGCTGTATGATAACTTTTAAGTTATTTAATGGGATAAAATACTTACCTTGTAGGCTTGTTTTGATAATAATATGTAGAAATATAACCATAAAGTGGCAAATACAGTGCCTAACAAAACTCAAATGTTATTATTTTTTTGAATCAAAAGACAGTGCTCTATCTCATTTTACACGTGCACTTTAATTATAGTGAATAACATGACCACAACATGGTAAAAATTAATTGCACTTAGTGTACTACGTATCTTTATTTCAATCAGCTTACAAAGAAGGCCACAAACTGCATTAGCCCAAGGTCATATCAGCTTATAATCTATATATACACATCTAGAAATTTCAATCTATATAAGCTTAAATTCTTGTGTGTGTGTGTGTGTGTAGTGTGTGGTACTGGGGACTGAACCCAAGGCCTTTGCCCTGAGCTATATCCCCAGCCCTTTTTTTCTCTCCAGACAATATCTCACTAAGTTGCCCGGGTGGGACTTCCATTTGCAATCCTTATGCCCTAGCTTCCCAAGTGCTGGGATTATAGGCATGTGCCAGCCATGGCTGGTAATATAAAAGAAAGTTGGATTTTACCAGAAACTTTCATTTCTTCTCTTTCATCAGGGTTAATCTTCTCTACTGCATGAGATACAGTACATTCCAAGACATCTGGAAACTCCTATAATAAATATATTTACAATAAATATTGATAAATAAATATTATTTCTGATCAATTATACAGTGCTCTGCTGTTCATAATGCTCTTTACAGCAGAAAACTCACAGATAACAATTCCTTACTTGAAATCTAATGGAATTTACAAGGGTTGTAAAGGCCTGACATAGAGGTAAACTGCTGTGTGTGTGTGTGTGTGTGTGTGTGTGTGTGTGTGTGTGTGTCTATTTTCTGGGAAGAAGATTTGATTGGGTATTCAAAATAATGCAGGAACAAAAGAAAAAAATTAGAAAATAAGCAGAGGAGGGACATGTGGCAAAATAAAACTACTAGAATAGTAGGTAGTTAATTTTTCACATTGCTCACAAATTTTTTAAGAGACTGTTAGGCTTTAAATCCTCATGTCATTGACTTAATCTGCAAAAGGATATACATATCTTTTTTTAAAAAATTTATTTTTTAGAGCAATTTTAGGCTCACAGCAATATTGAACAGAGAAAATTGTATGAAGGTTGAGTTTGTACAAAGAATAGTAAATATTGGATAGTGGCCGGGGATTTAGCTCAGCGGCATAAGCGCCTGCCTGGCAAGCATGAGGTTGCGAATTCAATCCCCTGTAGCAATAAATAAATAAACAAATGTTGGATAGACTTTTCATTTACCTTCTGCCTGCACACATGCACAGCCTCCCATTATCAATATTCCCATCAGAGATGTACATTTGCTGCAAACAATGAGCCTACATTGATACATTACAATCACAAGTTTATGTGAGGGTTCACTCTTGGTATGGGCCTAGACAAATGTACGACATGCATCCACCACTGCAGTATCATACAGTGTAATATCACTGTCATAACAATCCTTTACGCTCCACTCACTTATCTCTTTTTCCCCACAACTCTGGAAAACCACTGCACTGTTCACTGTCTCCACTGTGTTTCTATAATGTTAAACAGAATCAAATAGTACACAGCCTTTTCAGGTTGATTTTCTTAACCTAGTAATACACATTTAAGGTTCTTCCATGTCTTTTCATGGCTTGATAGAACATTGCTGTTGAATGACAGTCCACTGTCTAGATGTACCGAAGTTTGTTTATCCATTCATCTACTAAAGGACATCTTGGTTGCCTCCAAATTTTGGCACTTACAAATAAAAGTGCTATAAACATTCATGTGCAGGTTTTTCTCATATGTAAATTTTCAACTCCAAGGAGAAAGACTGGTGGATCATATGACAAAAGTATGTTTAGTTATGGGTCACCAACATTTTAAGGTAAAACATTTCATTTCCTGGGGGTAATTAAAAAAACCAAGGGCCAGCTGGGCATGGTGGCGCACTTATGTAATACCAGTAATTGGAAGGCTGAGGCAGGAGGACTGCCATAAGTTGAAGGCCAGCCTGGGCTACATAGTGAGTTCAGGGCCAGCCTAGACAATATAGTGAGACTGTGTCTCAAAAAACAAAACAAAAACAAACAAACCAAAAAACTCAAAGGGCCATCCAGATGCACTGTAATGAATAATTATGAGGATATGATAAAATGTTAATATATGTATCAATCAAAATATACTAACTTACATAATGAGGTTTAACAAAGCAAACAGTGAGTCTTCTTTATGATTGGTGAGCATATTACAATACCCATCATATATCAGGGGTTTTCTAAGTGTTTAAATCATGCATAAATGGTCATTTCAAATAAACAGATTGATCAAAGATATGATCGTTAATGTTTGCATACAGCAATGAAGTTATATAAACCTGTAGTATGTTTTCCTGTATACTTTTAAAGTTGGCAGGGGCTGGGGATTTAGCTCATCGGCGTAAGTGCCTGCCTAGCAAGTGTGCGGTTGTGAGTTCTATCCCTGGTACCAATAAAAAACAAAAAAGATAAATAATAATAATAATAATAAAGTAGGCACATTGCCTGCCTGGCAAATGCAAGGTTGTCAGTTCGATCCCCAGTACAAAAAAACACATACATACATACATGCATACATACATAAATTTGTAAGAAGTCTTTGACGGAGTAGGACTTAATATATACAGAAAGGTATTTTATATGTTAACATTTTCAATAATAGCAATATAATGGCATTTAATCAAATACAGTTATTTCATCAGAAATTGAAATTTTATAAATTATTTCTAATAACTGTATTATTGTGGTGATATTCTACCAAAGCAATGTACCAACCATAATCATTCCTCTATTCAACCAAATGTCAAGTAGAGTAAAACATTGATGGTGAGGAAATCATAATGTGAATTATATATGAGAACCCTAGCATGTAGTCTAGCTGACTACAGAATCCACATTTTCTGCTTTATGCTTAATCCTACTGGGTAAGATTTTCATCACAGTAAACGCCACGAGAAGTTTCATGGCTAACTGCCTGTGGATTGATTAATGGTCAACTTGTAACACCTGCTGAACTGAATCAGCTGGGTTCTGGGTGTGTCTTTTACATCCAAGGACTGTTGCCAATGGCATAAAAGCAGAACTGGAGGGGCTGGGAATTTAGCTCAGTAGTATAAACGGCTACCTGGCACGCGCAAGGTCATGAGTTCAACCCCCCATACCAAAAAAAAAAAAAAGAAGCAAGCACCTCCCCTCCCTGGTAATCCGTGGCAGTGTGGCAGACTGCAGCCCTTCCAGGGGGAGAACCAGCAGCAGCTCATGAGATCCACGCATTGTTGGAACTTAGGACCCTGGGAAGCCAAGCAAGCACCTCCCCTCCCTGCTAACAAGACTGCAACCCTTCCAGTGGAAGAACCAGCAGCAGCTCCTGAGATCCACACCATGTTGGAACTTAGGATGCTGTGAAACCAAACAACCAGCCTGTCTCCCTGCTAAGCAATAGTGAACCTACTGATGCACGGCCTAGAGTCAAATATCCCACTTCCCCAAACCCCCTTCTCCCTCCCCCGCACCGCCCATTAGCAAATGGGAACCAGAAATCTGAGCATATCCGGGGAGGTTGACCATAGCAAATAAGAGGGACTTCCTTCTACCATCTCTTTGAAGGCAAATATTTTTATTACTGTTTTGCTCTTTTCTGATTAATAGTACTGCTCTATTCAATATTCTGTTTTGATAAGTTCTATAGTGTTCTGTATTTCATCTCAATTTGATATACGTGATTGAAAGAACAACCATTACAAAGATAACAAAATATACTGTGATACCTATTACTGTTATCCCAGTAACCTGCTGTGAAGTTCTGTACCAATTTCACTGTGCGATCTTAATTGGCTTTAATTCTGTCTAGTTCTGTTGTATACTTTCAAAATAAAATTTAAAAAAAAAAAAAAAAAAAAAGGAGGGGAAGATGGTGCGCTATTGATTCTCCTGGAGAATCTTGTCATTCTGGTTTTCCTGCTATGAACTCAGATATTTTCATTGGTGGAGGAGCTTGGGTTCTCCCTGTTGCTGATGATGGCTGCAGTTCTCTTCTAGGAACTCTGGTCCTTACCTTGAGCATCACTTCCTGGCTACAGTGCAGATCCCTTAGCCTGCTGGCATGGATCCTTCATCCTACTGACACAGACTTTCTACCACTACTGGTTTCAGGCCTTCCCAGTGCAGATCTTTGATACAGACTTACATGAGACATTGCCATGGGCTCTATGTGTCCAGCTGGAGCTGTGCAGGACACTGCCATGGGATCCAGACCCTCAGTTGCATTCTTTGGGTCTCTAGTGTTTGGACAGCCCTCTTGTACTCTTTTGCATTTAACTTTTTGGGTGAATATTATAAAATATTTCTATAAATTATGTGTCTTGCATTAAATCTATTTCCCTGCAAACCCTGATTATTTGAGTGCTCTCAAGTAACTTCCTGTTTGTACTCCATTTCCCTTTTGACTAGCATTGTTTCTACTGTATTCACATTTCACTTACCTTCACCAAATCTGGGCTGATTTGGGAACTCCACTCATTTAAGGTCTTTTGGATACAATCTCGAAGCTGCAAAAGGAAGGTATTTTGAAACTGTTAATCCAATTCTATGCACCTCCCATATTTCTACAATAAAAATGCCTTGACTTGATAAGCAGACAAAAAAATCAACAGAAAATGCCATACAAATTACAAGTTTAATTCTAACTTTGTTTATTGGAATTAAATGCGTTTCCTTCCACATAAATTGAGACCTGTTTCTCATTCTATTCATAATTCTCCAAACATTCTTTACCTGAAGCAGCAGTCTAATTATTTTTATAGTTTTTTGTACTGATGAAACTTTATGTAAACCTCTGAAACATAAAAACACTAGTAGAGAAACAAAAAAAATTAAGAATAAAGTTATAAACAGAGGGAACTGGACTTAAAATGAGCCTGAAGTGCCTGTTGGCTCCTTTATGTTACATTCCTTAAAGATTAACAAGTGACTCAGAATAAGTGTAGCTGGATTTACTACTACATTAGATTCATCTGTGGTGTTAAAGATTCAGACTCCTGAGCTCAATCTTGGACTTGCTCAGCACTCAAGAGCACAGACTTTTCATTTTGACAATACCCCCAAATACTTGCTAAGTATTCAAAAATCTGTAGGTCAAGCTACATAATGACAGTTCATAAACCATTTTTTAAAACTTAGATAGACCTCTAACCTATCTCAATGCTTTCCTGGGTAAACAAGTATTTCACGCTAACATTATAGCATATAAATTCATTAATGTGTTTATCTCCTCTGCCTGTGTGTTTCACACTTGTTTGACATTGGCCCAAAGCAGGACATATATTCGCTTAGTGAGTGAAGACCCATGTTCACATAAGAAGACAAAATCCACAAAACAGTTATGTAAGTTTACTACAAGCCATCCACTCTAGTGGCTTCTATCCTATCAGAAGAAAAAAATGCTATTGTATGACACACTAAAATGATTTATGACCACTAATTGGCTAACACTAGCAGTTTGAAATCACTACCTTAAAGATAACCAAGATCACAGTGTAGGTAATCAATGAAAAAGGAAATGAGTAACTAGAAGTTAGCCCCTGAATTGCACAAGCACATTTTTTTTGGGGGGGGGGGTGTACCAGGGATCAAACTTATAACCTCACGTTCTTAATAGCAACAACAGAGACTAAACTTCTGAACTCACAATCTAAATTACAACTGCTTATGATAAGAAGGTTTTTTACCACTTCCATCTTAGTACAGATGATGAAAAAGGACAACTGGTTTATCAATTTAAGAGCACAGAACCACCTATGTTAGTATTTATGATCTACAATAATTTGTGTGCTATTCACAATAATCCACTTTAAGTTACCAAGTCTAGTCCTTTGTGCAAAGAGTATTTATATCCAAATTGATGTCAGTAGATAAAAATTAGTTTGAATCCTTCCAGACAGATGTCATTTTTAAGTCAGTAAAATGTTGAGGCAGAAGGACTAATTAGATGTTAATAATTGTGCCAGGGATGGTTTGTTTCTTTTTGTTGTTGTTTTTGTTTGTTTTAAAATTGTAAGAAATTTTCCTCTAGAAGAATCATTTGTGTTTAAAAATTGCTTTATGAATTCAACGATTTAGGAAAATAATTATATTTTCAAAGTGTTCACTACTTTCTTGAAACTACTTTTTCGTAGCGTTTGGTTAGCTAAAGTGGTTGAAATTACTTTCTTAATTAATCTTGGATTCTGCAAAATTCAAGATAGAGCCAAGATGGTGGTGCAATCTTGTAATCTTCGCACTAGGGAAGCTGAGACAGAAGGACCACTGTAAGTCTGAGGGCAGCCTTGGCTACGTAGTGAATTCAAGGCCAGCCTGAACTATATAGTAAAACCTGGTCTCACAAAAAAAAAAAAAAAAAAAAATTAAGATAAATTAAGACAGAAGTACAAAGTTATTAATTACATGAGAATTCACTGAGTATACCACAAATCCAATGATTTTTAATCTTGTAAGTTACATGTTATCTACATTGGGTTATCATTAACTTTTTAAAATTTTGCTTTGTTTCCTGCTCTCTTCATTCTTATGGCACACACACAACATTACTAAAGAAAAATAGCACCACAGTCAAGCCTATCATTAGATCGGGAGTTGTATAAGAATTTTTAAAAAATACTTTGAAAAACTAAATAAAAAAATACCCTAATACGACTGGTCAAATACTCTTAAAGAAGTGGACAGACGTCTTGATTTCAGAGCCAGGTATGATGAATCAAGCCTGTATTACTAGCACTCATTAGGCCGAAGCAGTATCACCAGTTAAGAGGCTCATCTGGGCTACACAGCAAGCCTAAGGCTGACATGAAGTACGAGGTAAGACCTTGTCTCAAGAAAAAAAAAATAGTTGATTTCAGAAAATTCTAGTGAGGGATGGGGGATTTGGCTTAGTGGCATAAGCCTGTGTCTGGCAAATGCTAAGTCATGAGTTCAATCCTTGGTACAAAAACAAAAACTCCAACAAAAAAAATTCTAGTGAAACACAAAAATCTGCTAAGAGTCTTAGAAATAAGAACACATTAGAACTAGAAGAAATTTAACTGAACTCTCTACATGATGTGTACATTTTTTCAACAAAGAGGTTTTTTTTTTGTTTCTTTAATCTCTTCAAAAAGGTTGAGCTGTCTCAAGTACCACAGTACCTCCCAATTTGGAGCTCTGGTTGCTACAAAGTTTCTCATTTCATAGAAACAAAACATGCTTATCCTATTCTAACTAAACAGTTTTACTGCTGTCATTCTTTCAAGTGTTCCCTTAATGCTCTAGTTTCTTTAGTTTCCTCCTACTGTGATGATGCACCCTAAATAAAGTATTATGAACCAGAATTAGTCCTTGGAACAATGTTTTTCAAACTTGCCTGCATTAGTGTACTAGGCACTCATGATTTTAAGGAGATGGGACGTAGCTGCTCAGTGATACTGCACTTGCCTAGCGCGTGTGAAGTGTTTGGTTTGATCTGTCACATGAAAAGAAATTCATCTTGTCAACTGAAATAAGAGAAAAAAATGACAACACACAGTATGTATGAGCTAACATCTTTTTGTAAGACTCATGTTTCAGATACATTGATAAACATATAAACTATAAAACTATGAATTGAATGCGTAAAATGCATTTCTTATAACTTGTGGCCAATGACTTTGAAAGCCACTACTTTATAGAGTGTTGCAGTGACATAACAGAGAAATTTACTAATTTACATCCAAAATACTATACTGAATCATCACCATCAGTAATGGAAGAAATTAATGTTCTATTGCCAAATACAGAAATACTACGAGAAACAGTCAAAGTAGAGTGATTTAAACAAAACAAAAACTGAGCTGAAACTGGAACACAAAATAGGGTAGGGATGTTGGCTCCCATTAAATTTAAAATCAAGAGTTGTCATCTCCTAAAAGATGCTAGATTCCAGCATATACTTACAGAGAGATGCCAGATGCTACTGCAGTCTGTTTACCAGCATCTCACAAAAGAGCAAAACTCTCTTAGAACACACCTGACAACATCAGACTATGGCATTTTTTTCTTTTTAATTAATTTGTTTATCTTTCACAAGAAACTAGGTGCCTGGGAGATAAACATCCCTATGTTGAGTGGTTTCACATATTAATTTCTTTCCTTCTCACCATAGTCTGATACAAAAGTTATTAGTATTCAGCTTTAAAACTATGTAAACATTCTAGAGAGAGTTAACTTTCCCAGTGTCACTGAGCTCCTACGTATAAAGGTTTATCATTTTCATTTTTAGTTGGCACATAACTTCTGGTTGGTACATATTCCTTGGGAATTTTTTTTCGGTACTAAATTGCTTCGTAGTTTTATAAATGTTGGACCACCAATTTTTTTTAGCCATTAGTTGTGCAATGAATGGATGACAACTGACTCAGGAATGGCCAGTGTAATTCCAGATTAATCTCTGCTACTTTGAACCACTGCTTAGCCTTCAGGCAAATTAAGTGAGGCATATTAATTTCTAGGTAAGAAAAAAAAATGTCTATTCCAAAGCCATATTTAAGTCTTCAGTCGTTTTGCCTCGCAGTAATATAGAAACCAATGTCAGCACTCCTAAATTAAGTCTAAATATTATTGATTTGCTAGCGGCTAATCGCTCAACTATTCCTTCGCCCGGACGAGTAGCTGGTGAGCGGAAGTATGAAGAGGACAGAGCGAAGCGGGGACCTCGACCCAGCATCTCCGAGACCCGGCTCCGGGCCGGGTAGGGGCGTCACCGCGGCACGGCTGCACCTGCCAAGAGCTGGAGCCGCGCGTCCCATCTGCTTCGCGCAGACCTCGGACGCAGCCTCCCGCGCCGCGCCGGCGCGGCCTGTCCCGCAGGCCCGCTCACCTCCTCGCTGTGCGTGGACGGGCACTTCTTCCGCAAGCGGCCCCAGTTGAGCAGGTTCCCGGTCTGCAGGTGCAGGGTGCTGGCCCGCGCCAGGAGCGCTCCGGCCGCGCGACTGTTGGTACCCATGGCAGCGGCCGCCCGAGCGGCGACGGGACCGTGGGAGGGCGGGCGGATGGGCGACTGCCCCGCAGGACGATGTGTCCGGGGCCCGAGAGGTCAGCGCGAGGGTGCCGACCCCACGCGGCTGCAGCCCGGTCTGCGCTCGGGCGGAGGAGGCCGGGCGCCGGCGGAGCGGAGGAGCGGCGGCCGGGAGAGAAGAGCGACTGGCTTGGCTCCGCGGGAGAGTTGACTCCAAACCCAGGGAGCGGTTTCCTGGAAGGCAATGACTAAGCAGAAATCGCCGCCGAGAAAGTGCCCTGTAATCGTTACTCGTCCCGCGGAAGGGCAGGGGCGGGGCGTGAACGGGCTGCGGAACGCCGGCCCGCGGGCGACTGGCCCTCGGCCTGCGACTGGCGCGGGCAGCTGGCGGGCTGGCGGGCGCACGGGCCGAGAGCGCGGGTGGACTGCGCGGCCGGGCAAAGGCGCGCGCCGAGGCGCCCCCTGCCGGTCAGAGAGCGGCGCGCCGGCCGACGCATCATGCGCCGCGTGCGGTCGAGCGGCGCGCGCTCCTCAGCCAATGGCCGCCGCGCTGCTGATTTCCTCACACGCCTCCTTAAAAGGACAGCAGGGGCTGCGAGGCTTTCAAAGGACCGGTGGTTTTCGTTCTCACTGGGCCTGCTTTAGTTTGCCAGGCTCGCGAACCTTAACTCTAACTGCTAATGACTAGTTAATGGCGTGTTGACTTGCTGTTTGCAGTGTTGAGTCAGAGAATAAGGCTTAGTCTTTGCCCTTGAACTTTAGACAAGAGGAAGCTCATGGAACATGGAGGATATGATACAAGAGTACCCTAGGACAGTTAGCTTCCGGACTTCCAGATGAAATGAGAGCAGAGGGCGCAAACAGGCGAGATTAGAGAAGGGTTCATCACTCAGCCCCTCAGAGGCGACTGTGATTCTTGAACATGTGTTGCTCTTCCCTCAAGAAGCTTTCATTTTTGTTGGGAAGAATCATCTTAGATGGCAAAGTGAGATTTTTATTACGAGACAAAATCTGAAAAAAAATGAATTTAAATTATTAGTTGATAAAAAATTGGGGAAAGGATCGAAAAGATCTAAGAGGTTAGAAATTGAGCCTGAGGTTGAGTCAGTAATTTGTTGGTTGAAGGAATGATGGTAAATTTATTGACAGAAAGATAATCCCGGAAACAAGGACATGAACCATCTGAGGCCTTTGTAGGTAAATGCATGCACTTAGAGCCCAAAACAGTGCAATAAATTGTACACGTTTACTGCATTGTGTGGTGGGAGAAACCAAAAATGTAAATAAGGACCAAAATGCACAATAAATATTGTGAAATGGGAAGAAAATGTTCAAGTGAGAAGGGGAACGAGGAGAGGGACAAGAAAAAAGTAAGACCAGAAAGAAAAAAAATGTAAACAAAGCTTTTGTAAATAAAGGAGGCCAAAAGAGGTGGAAAGGAGGGGAATGGGAAAAAAAGAAGATATATTATGTATAGGTTCAGATTCCCTATGATTTATGGTCTCATGTATATCTAAAATGTACCAATAACATTTTTAAAATGTGCACACGAAACAAAAACAAAACTAATGGGCTACTTCAGTGAAGGGAAACATTTGATTCTTAAGCTGATTCTTTGCTGTAATATTATTTCTTGGCTTTTAAAAATACACCTAAAATATACTCTCTATTATCATGAAAGTAATACTTGATTGAAGCTTAGAGGCTGCACTTACTAAACTATTAGAACTGCCTGCTTGTTGGAAAGTTATAGAACATATTGGCCAATTACGTTGGTGCTGACATCTATTTGCATGACTTATAAACCTGAGTTTCTGGGCGCTGTTTATCTTAGCTAACTTCTCTGTTTCACTTTCTCCAGTTTGGAAGATGATAGTTTGAGTTATCATGAAACTGTTGGCATCTGACCATTTTTACTCTTCAGACATGGAATGTGTCCGTGGTTCCACCGAACACCATATAGTATTTATCCCATTTAGTTGTCATGAGAAGCTGTGAAAACCCTTAGTCCAGTACCTGACTCACAGTAAACGTTCAGTGAGCACTCCTATTCTTAGTGACTCTATGCTTTCCCTTACAATCCAGTCCTCATGATTGATAAATTCATAATATGATGCACAGCTGGTATGTTGTTTTTAAGAGTTATATATGTAAATTTCTTTCCTCTTTACAGCGCCTCAGTTAAGTTACTTGTTAAAAATCTCAGCCATCAGTAAGTACGGGGGCCCTGATCAAAACCTAAATCCTTTAATTGCAAACTCTTTAATCTTCCATAATATAGATAATGTAATTTCTTTTTTTTTTCTGGTGCCAGGGATTGAACTCATGACCTCACACTTGCCAGGCAGGCGCTTAAGCCACTCAGATAAATCCCCAACCCAATTTAATTTCTTGAGTGTGTTTTTGCATGTGTTTTGTTTTTTTGTTTTGGGGATTTTATTTTATTTTTATTTTTGAGAAAGGGTCTTGCTATGTGGTTCAGGCTGGCCTTGGGCTCACTTTGTAGCCCAAGGTGGTCTCAAACTTGCAGTGATCCTCCTGCCTCAGCCTCCTGAGTGCTGGGATTACAGGAGTGCAGCACCGTGCCCAGCCAAATTATTAAATTAGTATATGGTTTATAAAATCATTGTGGGGAAATATTTGCTGCTGAGAGTCTGGTGAGAATTTCAGTGCTCACCAAAATGCAAATTAGAGCCACACTAAACAAAGGCTGTCAAATTGCATTAACCCAGAGTATACAGTCCACGGACACATTCCATGTCTGAATTGCATTAACCCAGAGTATACAGAGTATTTTGCCCTTGTCAGTGGGAAAGAGAACATTACCACTATAGGCTTAAAAAGTGATAAGATTTAGCTCAGTGACATAACTGCCTGCATGGCATGCATAAAGTAGTGAGTTCAATCCTTGGTGCCAAAAAAAAAAAAAAAAAAGGTAAGATTTACTTCAATCAGAAAAATAGAAAACACTATATTGTATAGTCAACAACTCAATAGTCAAGGAGCCAATAGGAGAGTATCCTATCAGGAGAATGCCCCATCAGGGTTGGGTTTGAACATGAAAACTTCCTAAAATTCCCCTGTGGGCTGGGGATTTAGCTCAGCAGCATAAGTACCTACCTGGCAAACTCGAGGTCACAAATTCAACCCCTGGTAACAAAAATATAAAAAATAAAAAAATAAAATTTCCCTGTTGTTCCAGTTCAGTAGAAATGATGCTACTGCCAATATGCATCCATTATCTCCAGCAAGGTCATGTAAAATTACCTGGAGGACTGCTGTGTTTGCATCTGTTTAGCTTTATTACCATCAGATAAGTAAAAAGGAAATGATCCTTCTTCCTTTTCATTTGATGAAAGTTGGAAGAGGTTGTTAGCAGTAACTAAAATTAGTATAGCGATGAAAAATACAAGTATTTAAAGATTCAGTTAATATTTTGGTCTGAATGTATATGTCCCATTGAAAGTTCTGTGATTGATCACATAACAAATTGCTATTGGTACAAATATTGAGAAGTAATTAAACTTGAAGCTAATGTCAGTTTTAAGGTTCAAATAGTCATTCAGTGTTAGAAATAATTTTTTTTTTTTTTTTTTGTCTTTTGAGACAGGGCCTCACTATGTGGTTCAGGCTGGCCTTGGGCTCACTTCATAGCCCAGGCTGATGTCAAGCTTACAATGATCCTCCTGCCTCAGCATCCCAAGTGCTGGGATTACAGATGTGTACCACCACACCAGGCCAGAAATAATTATTAATTGGCCTAAATAAATAAATAGTAAGGTCAAAATTAAATTGGTGGGAAAACAGATGAAACAGAAACTTTTATATAATGAGGTTAAGAGGTATCTTTGTAAATGCTAATAACGGGTGCTGGGGATTTAGCTCAGTGGCATAAGCGCCTGCCTTGTAAGCAGGCAGTTGTGAGTTTGATCCCTGGTACCAATAAAAAGGGAAAAGACAAAAAAAAAAAAAAGAAAGTAAATGTTAATAACAATTATAGTTGTACTTGGTACTATTAAGATGGTAAGTGAAATTACAATGGAAGACAATAAATTTGTTACTTTTAGTTAGAACTGCCCCAATATTTTTCCTCCTAAATCTAACAGATTCCTTTTGTCTTAACGTTGAAAAAGTCAGCTGGGTGTGAGACTTTGTACTACTCAGAAGAGTACGGCTACTCCAGAGTCTCAGGCACGATAGCAGGATGAGTCCAACCTCCAGGCCAGCCTGGACAACTTAGTGACAGACCTTGTCTTATAATAAAAGATGTAAATAAATAAATAGGGATTGGGGGTGTAATTTAGCACTTTCTGGGTTCTATCCTCAGTATCATAAAGAAAGAAGAAAGGAAAAAAGGAAAGAAGAGGAGAGAGAAAGGGGGAGGGAGGGAGAGAGAGAGAGAGAGAGAGAGAACAGAGGGTTAGCAGCTCTTGCATAGTTCTTGGTAAGGGGTTTAAATCTTCTGTTACTAGATTCATAATCTGTACAGACCCAGTCAGTTGTGTGTTTCTTCCTCAAGTTGACACAATCAGTTTGATATCATAACACCTAAAGAAAATTTTATCTTAGTTATGAGCAAATATATTTCCCAAAGATTCATTCAAGCAAATATGAGATAAAAGAAATTTCTATTAATTGTATTCAAAATTTGCTAATACAAGCTCTATTTAATTTCAGACTAGAATTAAGCCCATTTGGGGATTTCATTGAGTTGACTCATTCTGAGTTTGGGCTAGAGGATTATAGAGTTTAAATTGTCATAAGTGCCCAGTAGAATGTGGAAATCTGAAATCTGTGTTAGTGTTAATAGTCCCTAAATATGGCTTCATCACAAGATACATACAAACTAAGGTCAGAAAGTATGTCTGCTATTAAATGAAAAATTACTATCCTTCATTTAGAAAGAACCAATAGACTGCTGGAGAATCAACAGCCAGAGTGCTGGCAGGGGCTCAAGCAAAGATCAGTAGAGGCACCTTAGGGAATCTCATTTGCGAAGTGAAGGAACTGGACTGGGGGCACTATTTCCCCATGGCTGGCCCATTTGCAAAAAAAAAGAAAAAGAAAGATTTTTTTCTGAATAATCAGTAACTGATAAAGCAAAGGGTTAATTCAATTCATAATATGGAACAGTTTTTATAATGTGTAGAGATACAATGAGAAATTTTTCCCTACTAAAGAACATTGAGTTGAAATATTCATATTTGCCTATTATATTATCTCTAATTCAATTGTCATATGGATTTGTATACTAAGAATCAAAATTGGCACTGTGTATAGTCTGGTGCATTGTCTTTGTTTTGGAAGATGGGGACTAGAATTCTACTTTTAAACAGGACTGTTGGGTGTCTCCTATGCTTACTCTTAAGAACCATTGGTGTTATATACGTATTTTCTTTGACACTTTAATTTATGAAGGAACCTAATTATCTTGCCCAACACTTCTCCTTTAAAAAAATTTTTTTAAGCTGGGCATAGTGACTCACATTAGCCAGGGCAACAAGGTAAAAACTTGTCTCAAAAAATGTTTTTAATTATAAAAATAATGTAATTTTATTAACATACATTTGGAATATACAGAAGGCAGAAGAAAAATCATCTCTATTACTCAAAGACAACTACCCTTTACAAAACACCTGACTATTACTCATTGCCAACCACTTTATATCTTCTTTTTAAGCTTAACTTTATAGTGAACATTTCTTCATATTACTAAAAATTATCTTTAAGTATTTTTACTTTATTTTGACATGAGGTCTTGCTATTTTGCCTTGATTATTCTTAAGCTCATGATTTTCCTGCTTCAGCCTCCTGGCTGGCCAGGACTGTAAAGTACCATTGTGCTTGACTTTGCATTATTAATAGTTTTACACCTGCAGTTTTATTATGACCAAATTTGTGCCTATTCATCACAGAAATATTAAAATACACAGACAAATAAAAAAATAAAGCCAATGATCCTACTACAGACATTCCTTGTTCAACGATCTACCTGTTTAACAACAGTTTGGATTTTTGATCTGCCACTTGGACTTACTACCCACCCTTTTTTATTTTTCTGTATATTTCTGTGCAACTCGTCAATAAAGCCTCAATGTCTTTTTCTTTGTAGAGCGCACCTTATTTACACGGTACTGTAATTTTTGCTGATTGTATTATATAGTACAGTACTATAGTTTTATGTTCTGTTATACATTACAGTACTGCAAGTAGGATTTTTGCAAATGAAAGCAGAGTCATCAAGTTGGAGTTTCCTTTGACTATTTCTTTGTTTAAATATTGTGATGTATATATTATATAGATTCTCACTTATTGAGCAATTCTTTTAATAACCTAGTCACAGGAACAGAACTCAACCCTTAAATGAGGAATGCCTATAACCCATTGTATTTTAGGCACATTCTCTCAACATTTTGTACAAATAATCACATCATTCATGGAAAGACAAATGTCTTCAAAATAGGTATATATATATAGATAGATAGAAAAATAATGTCTGATACTGGAGAAAAATAAACTACCAGCCACTTTTTGCATAATGAGGCAAAAATAGCTGGTTTTCGTGTTTTGATACTGAAGGGAGTGATTTGGAGCATGGTCTTATGAAACCTGTTGATCACATATGATACAGGCAGAACAGCTGTACCAAAGGACC
This sequence comes from Cavia porcellus, assembly GCF_034190915.1. Lineage (NCBI taxonomy): Eukaryota > Metazoa > Chordata > Mammalia > Rodentia > Caviidae > Cavia > Cavia porcellus. Next base: position 115,534,534 of record NW_026947484.1, read on the forward strand.
AGAAAAATTTATCAGTGCACTCTTTTTAATTGGGATCACTTCAAAGGACCGTTTACTTCTAATAGTTCTTCAGCTGACAATGAAACTGATTAAGTTGGAGTGAAATAAATTCTCAGGTATAAATAAACTCTTTAGAAGTGATGTCACCATTGAAACTTTTTGATATGTAGAAATGTCTCACATAAGTGCATATATTTTCTCAAGGGTTATATTTACAATTCCAAATCACAGGAAACAACTGAGCAATTAGTTGTCATTGTTGCTTCTGGTTCTATGATTGTTTTACGTGTTTAGTTTTTGTCTTACACTCCTGGCTAGTAAGCTCCTTTCCTACATACTTTATATGTTTCTCTATTCTCCAAGGTAATTTACTGGAGAAGTGGACAGAGCAGTGGCTTCATTAATGTTAGTTTCACTGTCAAGAATATTTGGCATTCCCAAAGATTTTTACGGAATTAAGCAAGTTTATGGTTCTGTGATGTCTTCTGTAGTATTTTAGTTTTACTGGTCCCTTGCAGAAGCTCCTTCATTAATGAGCCAAAATTGCACATTGAAAACAGCTTCCAGCAGTATAAACTGTGTGATCAGTGTAACTTCAAAGACTTCATGGAAACTGGCAAGATGCCAGGAAAGGACATGAAAAGAAATATAAGAATAGATGATTTGTTGATTTGCTACAAATCATATCTGGATTGCATTTGTCTTAGTTACAATTATTGATAAGCACTTTCTATATTGTTGTTGTATCCTAAGATATTCTGGATTTTCTAAGTAATCTTTATTCCTGCCTTTTCTGACATGTGAGGGATCAATATTGCCTGAACCCAGCTGATGTGATGATTTATTGATAATTTCTGTATTTTATTTAAAGGTTATTTGAGATCATGTTTTTTTTTTTGTACTGGAAATCAAATTTATGACTTTATGTTTGCCAAGCAGGCACTTATGCCACTGAGCTAAACCCTGGGCAAGTCCATGTATTCTTGAGAAGATTAAAACATTTTCGTTGAACTATTTTAATAATGATTTCTATTATGTATTCAGAAATCACCACTGTACTACACTTATGTTTTCTAAGTGTTTTGTTTTTACTATGGTGCTGGAAATTGAACCCAGCATCTCAAGCATACTAGCAAAGTGGTCTACTGCTGAGTTATACTCTAGTTTCTTTTGACGTTTGTACATATTTCTTTACACTATTATATTAAAATTAGAGTTTTAGATGAACTTGGGGGTTAGAAGGGCAAAATTTTGAATTGATCCTGGACCTTGTCTTTGAGCAAGAGTGATTTGACTTAGTGTGTCTTCTTTGTTTATGCATTTTGGTAATATTTAGCTTGAATAAGAGTTTCTTAGTCAAAAGTTTTTTGAAAAATCTTTAGCTTTGAATTATAAAATACCTTTCCTCTTACCATCTCAGGAAACATAGTTCTCATTTGTCAGTAAGAAAGAGCTTTGCTGGTCTTCTGCAAAGGCTTATTACCTTTTGGGGAGAGGCTTCCCCCTTTAGTTTCTTTAAAATTGAACTCTAGTGGGCTGGGGATTTAGCTCAGTGGTATAAGTAAGTGCCTGCCTGGCAAGTGTGAGGTTGTGAACTGAACTGAACTGTACTCATAAGTCTACTTGATTCTCTGAGATGTCTTGACGTGTACAATCCAGTTTGTATTTATATTGTTTGTCTAATGTTTACTCTGAGTTCATGCTGAGATTTGCTGGCTGATAAGGAAACAGCTCTGTAGTGATGTCATCTTGGAAATTAGCAGATGGCTTCACGAATTGGAGTAAGGCCCAAGCTTGCCTTTTGAGTTTAGGGAAAAAGCATTGGGCACTGGCAGGATTCATCTGAACATTCACTATTTAAAAAGTACTTGTTGGGTTGGGGATATAGCTCAGCACACAAGTGCCTGCTTGGCAAGTGCAGGTCCTGAGTTTAATTCCCAGTGCCAATAAATAAACAAACAAACAGTACTAGTTAAAAAAAGGAATTTGGATGAAAACTAAAATTTCGTGCATTTGAGTATAAAAGAGAAAAAAATTATTGAGTACCTACTATGGACAATATTCAGGGGTTGGGTAGTGATAAACAACCAAGACTACACTGTGTTTCTCTTAATTTCTCTGAATTTCTTCTAAGAAAAACGTATGCCTAAAATTGGGAGGTTCATAAATGTTTTTTTCCCCCTTACTTAAAATAAAAAGAAAACTTGAGAGGTCACTCTGATCTTACTAGAGATGAGTTCAGAATTGCTCTTTGTGACCTGAATCTGAGTTCTTTGTAGTTTGTACATTAATGGTTCAGTGGCTAGTAGGTATGGCACAAATTCTGCATTAAATGTTACTTAGTGATTTGCTGTTTAGTTTTTAAAACGAGACTAACTTACTGGAGAAAGCATACAGTTTTGCTTCCATAACTTTGATGCACTGTTCCCTTGATCTACAACATTGTTCTGTCAGCACAGATTTTTAAAGTCACATTTTAAAGTGTGAATCTTTTTGGTGTATTCCTATAAAGTGTCTCCTACTTAACCCTTGCTATAGGGAGCACTTATGCTTTATTTTAGTGATTATTGGTTCTGTTAGGTCCTCTTAATCATCTTTAGTGATTATTAGGTTCACTAGAGAAACAGATTTAATATAAATCTATAATATAGTGACTGCCAGACCAGAGGTGGAAGAATGCGGAAGGGCTATCTGTGCACTGGCAGGCAGGGGATCCAGTTGATGTTGGAAGACCTGGAGCTCAGTATAGAGTCTAGGTGATAAATTCAAAGGGTCTGTGCTGGAAGGCTGAAGAGTCTGCACTGGAAACCTGAAGGAACTACAGACAAATGTCCAAATGTCCAAGACAAATGGTGAAAACTGGAGCTCCTTCAAAAAGAAAAAGGAGTGGCAGACTTCCTTGTTCTTTCCCTTTTTATCCTGTCCAGGTTAAAAGCCTTTCTACTTTGTGGCCTATGTGTGGATCATTGACAGATACACCCCCAGTTTTATTAATCTTCTAGGTGGTTTTTATTCAAGTCAAGTTGACATATTATTTTTGTTGACAATTTTTTATTTATTTATTTATTTTTTGTCTTTTTGAGCTTTTTGAGACAGGGTCTCGCTATGCAGTTCGGGCTGGCCTTGAATTTGCAAACAATTCTCCTGCCTCAGCCTCTCACATGCTGGGATTACAGGAGTGCACCACCAATTATATTTTGATAATATTAACTTATACATAGACTTCCTTCATACATGAATTCATGTAATCCTCTCATCACCTCAAAGGTTCTAATATGATACTTCTTTTCACCGTCTTATGGAGAAGAAGCTAAGATACACAGAAGTCAAGTGTCTCACCTAGGATCACATGTCTAGCAAGTGGCAGAGCTGGGATTTTGATCTAAAGTGTTGTAGATCCAGAGTCTGTATTCTCAAGAATGATTCCTTTCCCATGCCAAGACAGTTTTGCTGACAGACATGTCTGACAATTTTCTTGTCACTGAGTAGGCAAGCATAGCTTCTTATTGGGAAATGAGGTACTGCCCTCATTTCAGGAACTTTCTGCAACACAGCCTGACCACAGAGAGCTGTGAGATGAGATCAGAGGCAGAGATTTAAGGAGAGAGAATAGACCCAAGGCCAAGCACCTGGAAGCAGCTGGAGACTAAATGCTACGAGCTCAGGATTTCCCAACAGGAGCCTATATACCAGCTGGACAGCGTGGTTATGTCAGGACAACCTGGAATGTATCGTGTTTTGAATCTTGAACTAGTCACCTAGATGACTTTGATTTTAAGAAAATACATTGTTTTTGTTTTGTAAAAGAGGCTTATTAAAAACAAAAATTTTCTCTCACTGCCAAAGAGGGAAAAAATTAAATTTGCACAGTGAAATTTCCAAAACATAAGGAAAGAGTGAATTCTTTTTGAAAGAATTTTGAGCCTAATGAGTAAGGAAGTTAGGCTGCCCACTTCCCAGGTTAAGACCAGCCATAGAAGGAGCCCTCCTGCCCTGTTCCTGAGTGACGGGCACCAGACTTTCATAAAAGCTGCTCCAAGGTTACAGGTGCTATAGATGTGCTACGGCAGGAATGTCGGAGAAATTTTGGTTTCACAAAATCTTGCCCTGCTTCCTAATAATACTACACTACTTCTTTGCCCTGGGTTCCTTTGTCTGTGGGCCTACGTAGTGTTACCACAGTGACTCTGGAGTTGGAGGTGGCCTTGTCATACACCCCAAAGCACAAACATTTAGAGTGAAGTTGGGCAGGAACTAAAGTTACTAATCTAATGTTTATATCTCTCAGTAATGGGGAGGAGGATCCTTTCTGGGCTACAGAATAGAATGTGCTGGGACAGCTTATTCACTGGCTTATTTATTAACCAAGTCAGGGAAAGTTTGGCTGAGGATTCTGCCTTGCATTTGGGACATTAATCTTTATTTACACTTTTGCTTGCTTCATTTTGATTTTTTAGAGTTTTTGTTTTGTTTTAATGTAAGAAATTGAAGCCAACCCAAACAACAATAAGGTTTATTGGCCCAAAGCTGGCAGACCCCAGCCAGGAATCTCTCTCTTCATTCCAGGTGTCATCTAAAATCATGAGTCCTGACCGCTCATCTAGATTCTTGGTACTTACTGCTTTCCTCACAGACCAGAAGACTGCTGGGATTTTTCATGAGATTAAAATGTAACTATTCACAAGGTTCCATTATGAGTAAGCATAAGAGATAAGCATGAGTAAGCATATGAGAGAGATATTTGTAATCTCAAATTCAGTGATTTGCATTTGGCCAGCTTGATCTTTGATCTTGTGTAAGCAGGGTGAAAAGAAACAGAAGACTGAAGCCGTGGGGATTCTTGGGTTTTGTGTCAGGAAGATGCCAGTTTTTACATGAGGATTTTTATTCTCACAACTAAGTTCTCTATTGTTTAATCAAAAGTAGCTGGAACTATGAGGGTGTTACGTGGGGTGACATGAAAAGATCTGAATTCTTGGATGTCGGATCCAGATTTGGCCTTGTTAACAAGCCCAATGGGAAGATTTTTTAAAAAACATAAGCCCCGTTACTCTGGGCCAGGTATTTATAGGCTGTTGACAGTGGCTAAATTTTGCTAAATACTTACTGTGTGCCAAGTAACCCAGAGCTGTGGTCTGACAGGTATTAAACCATACATTCTTTACAACAAGCTTGCATGATAGGCATTATATACTCACTCTGCAGATTTGAAATTGAGATGTAGAAAGGCTGGTAACTAGCCCAAGAAATTGGTAAAGTTGAAACTTGAACCCAGAGCTAAGTGATGCCAGTGTTGGTGCATTTAATACAATAGAGGAAAAATATAGATATGCTCTCTCTCTTCCCCTAGTTCAGTGAAATTAAAAGTAGAAATGTTCCCTTTTAACTTAAAACGTAATCAGCAGCCTTCTAGCCCTAATATCTTAGGAAGGGGACATGGATCTGGCTCCAGAGTAGAAATTTTAGGGAGATAAACTTAATGCTGGTGACATAGTTTAATATCATGGAATTTGTGGTTGGTTGCCTGATCCTGGTAGAATTAAACTCTGTATGTAGCAAATGGGGAGTGAGAAGATGTGTCAGAGAGAAGGTACCTCCCATCCTAGATTTGCTTGTTTGTAAAAAACACTGATGCAAAGACTTTCGTGAAATTTTGGCCAAGAACTGTGTGGTCCTTAGCAGTGAGCAGTGAGAACACAGCCTAATTCCACAAGGACACCTAAAAGGTTAGGCCACGCCAGCAGGTTACTCATTCAGCAAATGTTTGTTGAGCCTTTTGCCCAGAATTAGAGACATGTTAAATACTATAGCCCTTGCCAACAATAAGGACCAACAACATACTGGAGCCATGAATATGTAATCAAGTAACCATTCTCCAGGGGTGCTTCTTGGCAGAGATCCAGAGGGGGGTCTGGCAACAGAGCTGAAGTATCTAGCCCTTGGGTGCTCAGGGAGGACTCTACAAGGAGTGATATGGGAATTGTAAACAAAGGTGAAGCTTTGGCATAACTGAGTTTAAGAAACTGGAGCAAGGGATACACAAGGAGGCCTGCTGCTTTGTGCTCTACTCCCTGCCACAGGTTTTGACATGTACTAGATGACATCATCATGAACTCAGGTTGTCATCAGCCATGCTGCAGAGACTTCTTGAAGGCTGATGCCATTTCCTGTATAGTTTACTGTTTTTCTAAATAGGATTATCTTTTTTTCAGTTATTATAAAAGTAGTACATATTTCCTAATAAAAATTCATCCCAGATATATATCCAGACAGCTTTCACCCAAGGGGGGGGGGGAAGAACCCCAGTACACTCAAAATGTTACCCAGCTATTTCTGAAAGTCTCAGATGTGTCCCTGTGCTTGTGTGTTTGTTGTGCTTCCACATGGAAACTTTACTTTTTTTTTGTACCAGGAATTAAACTCACAGACTCTCACGTGCCAGGCAGACACTTGTGCTGCTCAGTTAAACCCCTACCCAGAAACCTCCTTTTATTTCTCCTGTGTTTGTTCCCTCCCTGTGTGTCTGAGGCCCCTAGAAGTTTTGGTGTTTCAGCATTGGTGGGGTCCCCAAGTTAGCTTGTCTCTGATCTCTGGAAAACAGAGTTGGGATGCCAAGTTCCAGGCAGAGATGGAAAAAAGTCCACTTGGTCATTCTGTGCCACGGCATCTGGATCCTCCATGCTGCTCCGCTTAGATTCTGAGTCTTAGGAGTCTCTACTGAATAACCTCAGCAACTTCTGCCCTAAATGACTTTTGGAGATGGCTCACAGCCAGCCTGAGGATTGAGGACAAGGGGAGATTTGCTTTCTCACTGTTCTTTTTTCTTTTCTTTTCTTCTGTCCTCCCTCACAAATGCAGATTCCCCTGCATTTAGAATTTAGAGTGGAGTTGTGCCCTAAAATCCCATCATAAGTTGAAAATACTGTATCACAAGTTGAAAATGCATTTAACCCACCTAACCTGCTGAATATCCCAGCCCAGCCACACAGGACGCTGAGTGTCAGTTCTTTTTCCTGGTTGGCTGGAGCTGTGGCTCCCTAGTACTGTCAAACAGGGAGCAAGAGGACCCTACTGTGTGATACCAGTCCAGGGAGTGATCAAAATTCAAATATGGTTTGTATATAGTGCGTATCACTTTCACACCATCACAAAGTTGAAAAACCAAAAGTTGAACTGTTGCTAACTAGGGAACTGTTTATAAAAGTCTCTTTTCTACTATCCTTCATCTTTAGAGTTTGATTTCTAGATACTTCCTATGAATTATGACTATTAACCTTTTATTTATTTATATCAAAAGTATTTTTATCAGTTTATTAATAACATTGATAGTGGTATCTTTTATTCTTAAAAAGTTTCAGAATTTTATGTAGTCACATCTACCTAATTGACTTCGACTATCTCATGATTACAATATGGTTCTCTTCTAATAACATAAGAGATTTTATTTAAGTTAAATGCTTTCATTCGTCTGGAATTTCTTTTTATGACTGTTATACGGTAAGTAAAATTTTAAAGAAAAATATACAGTTAGATGTGGAAGCTAAGACTCAAAGAGTTGGGCTCACTTGAGTTGTGGATGTTTAGCAGGAGGCTGAATCAGGAAGCTCAGTTGAAATACCATGATTGTGCTCTTACCACTTGGAAGAACATGTGCTTCACACTGAGAGTGGCTCTCAGATTTTGTGTTTTTAGCTAGGTGTGGATGTACACACTCATAATTACGGTAGTTTGGCAGGCTGAACCAAGAGAATACCAAGTTTGTGAACCCAGTTTAGACAATTTATCAACGAAGCGAGGTGCTGTGATAAGGCCTATGGAAAAACAGAACAGAGTGCAGACGTTAAGAGTACAGATGGGTACTGGGTAGGGTTAGCAAATGTGTGGCAATTTTAACTGTATTTCAAGTGAGAACTTAGTTTTAGATAACTTAAATATTGTGTCTGTACAGAATAAAATCATTTAAAAAAGGATTACAATACCTGCATAAAAAATGTTTACAATGGCGTATCTGACTTAGTACAGTGGCCTTACATGTTTTATATGTTTTGTAACCTAATAGTCTGGTTTTCAATTTGTGTATATGATAATTAACTTTATGAGGTCATATATGATATAAATGAATGAATCTGATGCTGGAAAAATAAAATGAGGGTAGACGGAAGGGAATAAAAAAGAATTAAAATGTGTTGTATATATGTACCAATTCCCTACAGAGAAAATAATCATTATATATTGCAAACATGTACTGATAAAAGGAAAAATAAATGAAAAAAGAAATAAAACATAGTGGTTGAAATTAATTATCTTGAAGCATTATTCCTAATAGTGAGTTCTATTATGATTGGCTAGCATAGAATACCAGCACTACTTCTGAATCACATTCAGAGATAGTCTGAGACAGCATTAAATGAAGAACTGATTTTAAAAATCCAGAATAATAATGTGATGTTGCAGTCTTGTTATCTGCTAGAAGAGCTAAGAACAAATAGAACATTAAATAAAAGCCTTTGTTCAGGCTACAAAACAGGATTCTGCAGCATGAGTGATTTATAGATGATGACAATTTATTCCTTACAGTTCTGGAGGCTGGGATGTCCAAGACCAAGGTGTCAGGCGATTCAGTGTCTGACAAAGACCTATTTCCTGTTTCATTGACAGCTGCTTTCTTGCTGGGTCTCCACGTGGCAGAAAGGGCAAGGGAGCTCTACAGCACTGTTTATCACAGTGCTAATCTCAGATTAGTATTCAAAGCCTAACACCTACCAAAAATCTCATTCCTAACCTCCTTCCCCTTCAGGATAAGATTTTAACATAAGAATGGTGGTGAAAGAGGCAATCTTTCAGGCTATAGCAAAGAATATTGAGAGGAAGTTCCATTGGCAATGGAGTCAGTGAGCTGGACATGGTGGTACATGTAATTCCAGCACTTGTGGGAGGTTGAGGCAGGAAGGTTACAAGTTTGAGCCTAACCTTGATAATAACTTAGTGAGACCCCTTCTCAAGAAATGAAAGAAAACAACAGAATGGAACAGAACAGAACAGAACAGAACAAAAGGCTGGAGATTGTGAAGGTCCTGTGAAAGCCCAAGTTCAATTCCCAGTACCAGAAAGAAAGAAAGAAAGAAAGAGAGAAAGAAAAGAAACAAAAAGAAAGAAAAAAAGGAAGGCAGAAAGAAAGATAGATAGAAGAAAGAAAGATAAGATCAGTGAGGCCAGTTCTGTAGCATAAAAATGGTCACATCAATCTTTCATACCCTATCACAGAGCTGGATTCTTTTTTTTTTTTTTTTTTTGTGCCGGGGATTGAACTCACAACCTTGTGTTTGCCATCCCGTTTGCCAAGCGGGTGCTTCTGCCGCTGAGCTAAAGCCCTGGGCCAGAAAGCTGGATTCTTTTTTTTTTTTGTCTTTTTCTTTTTTATCAGTACTGGGGATCGAACTCACAACCACACACTTGCAAGGCAGGCGCTTATGCCACTGAGCTAAATCCCCAGGCCCAAAGCTGGATTCTTGAGACACTTTGTTTTTATAGGAAAAAGCTTCAAACAAACACATGAGCTCATGAAAACATGTATGATATGCAAATGAACATAAAGTGTGTGTTTAAATTTTTAAAAATTATTTCAGTAAAAGAGACATTTCTATGAACTCCTCTCAAAATACTCCCCTACGCTTTATTCATTCTTGCCACTTGCTAGAAAAGTTCTGGAAGTCTTCTTTTGTGTCTTCAGTTGTGCTGTTGTGGCTGTCTTTTGATGTTCTGAGTAAACTTGAAACATTGGCCTTTCATGGTCGTTATGACTCTAGAGAAGAGCTAGAAGTTACGCAGTACCAGACCAGCGAAGGTGGGTGAGGACAGATCATACAGTTTTTGTGAGCTGGCCTTTCCGCTGGATGGCACTCGGCGGCAGCAGTCGCCGTATTTTCACTCATACCTCCTAAAGACATGAAAGAAGACTACCAGTGTTGTGGAAAAATTACCAAGTCAAATGGAAAGGAAGACTTCACACTAAGGAGACAAAGGCAGCATTTATTTTATTTATTGATTGATTTTTGTCTTTTGGAGACAGGGTCTCACTGTGCAGTTCAGGCTGGCCTTGAGCTCACTTTGTAGCCCAGGCTGGTCTTGAACTCCCAAATATTCTCCTGCCTCAGCCTCTCAAGGGCTGGGATTACAGGTGTGTGCCACCACGCCCAGAGCAGCGTTTAATCTTTAGGCCAGCAGACATTGCAGAATTGTTTCCAATGGTAACAGTCTGTGGTTTACAGAGCACTTAGTTTATATAGCATTTAGAAGTGGAAAGTACAAAGCAAGTGAAAAAATGTTACATAATTGGTTACATGATTGAGTCATATTTTGACAAGAGGGCTAGTCCTGAACAGATTTGTTGAAACAAAGGAATTGTTTATCATAATACAGAAACATTCCAGGAAGAAGAGGAAGGGGTCCTTACAGAGTGCTTAGTTAAGGTGTCCTTCACTAGCCCAGGGTGCCTTAAGGTATAAACAATTACTCTGACACAGTGCTTATCAGAGGTATGCAGCTGGGCTTTGAACACTGTCAAGGTCAATTGAATTCAGCAGAAATTTGGTCAGAAACCTTTAATTGCTCTCGAATTGTATCATGAAATTCCTGTAAATTTGCTATTTTATAAATGTGTTCTTACATTATAATTGTGCCCAAGCAGAAGAAACTGCTTCAGAAAGTGGCAAGAGTGATGAGATTAGTTTGTTCAAAAGGATGGGTAAAGAGTAATGGTAATGTGTCTCTTACTGTAAAACATTTTTTAAAAATTGAAGCACATCATATTTTTTATCAGCATAGCTGTGTTAAAATCTTCTTGTGGTTCACATTACGTTGAACCTGTAGAGCGGAGGATATAGTTCAGTAAAGCATTTGCCCAGCAGGTCCATGGCCTTGGGTTTGATCTCCAGTACTGAAGAAAGAAAAGAAAAGAAAAAAACATTTAGAGAGCCATGGAACTGAGATTGATGCTAGAAGGCATTTGTCATTTGCTTCAACTCATTTAACAGAGGAAGGAGCTGCTCAAAGTGAGTACAGAGGATGCAGGAAAGCCAGTTCTCATTTGTATGGTGCTTCCCCCTCCATATTGTGCTATCCATGTTCCTACAACCCATGCTTAGAATCAGAGTTTGCTGTGATTTGAATGTGTTTTTCAAAAAGCAAACATTGGAAATTTAATCCCTAATGCAGCAGTGTTGGGAGATGCAGGCTAATGAAAAGTGTTTAGGTCATGAGGGTGGGGCCTTTATAAATGTTTTAATACCAGTTATAAAAAGGCTTGAGGCAGCAACTTCCATATCTGTCACCAAGTGTTTCTTTGCCCTTTCATCCTTCTGCTGTAGAATGATGACTGAGCAAGAGGGCCTCAGTAGATGCTGGCACTTTAACACTGGATATTCCAATCTTTAGAAATGTAAAAACTGTTATAAAAAATGTTATAAATTACTCAGATGGTGGTATTCTGTCATAGCAAATAAAATAGACCACGACGGCATTCAATTTTTATTTTTATTTTCGTGGTACTAGGGATTGAACTTAGGATCTTGGTGCATCCTAGGCAAGCACTCTACCATGGAGCTACATCCCAGCTCCATGACAGTGTTCCTGTGTGTGTATGTGTTTGTGTTGTGTGTGTATAGATACTTAGGAGTAACTAACTCTTCTCTCTTTGTTGAGAAGTGCCGGGGGTTCTGACCTTCATAGAGGTGAGTCCTGGCAGTCATGCTTCTACCAAGTAAATCTTATTCTTACCATGCCGACTGGATCCATTCAGCCTGTTAGAGTCTCATTTTGAGGCTTTGGATTGAGGGTAGGAGTTAGGAAATTACTCATGTAAGCTCTTTAAAATTTAGAGGGCAAGTCTGAAATTTTCTAACAAATCATACAGACTTTTTGCCCTATGCCTTGAAATTCATCCTTAACATGAAACCATTGTTTTATTGTTATTAAGATTAGTTTATATTCAAGTGTCTTACCTGAGAAAGCACATTAGTTTCTTCCAGATCTGAGTTTTTGTTTTATTTTTTAATAACAAATTTTTATTTTGGTAAAATAAACATAAATTTTAACTTCTTACTCATTCTTTTTTATTAATATCTGTTTCCAGTATGTAATATATACATTCATTTTTGGCAGTAGATACATGTACCTACATTGTGTTCTTTTATTCCCCTTCCCTCCATTTATAGATCCCATTGACCTATTTTCTTTCTTTTTATTTTTTAGTACATGTTTGTAACACAAAATTGTTACATTCATTATGGGTAGTTCCCTTCTACTTCTCCCTCCAACTGATACAGGGGAAGTTCAATCCCGGGTACCAAAACAAAACAAACAAACAAACAAAACATTCAAAATTGATATAGGGCACCTCTCTGGTTAGCTGCTGTGGCTGGATGGAGCAGTGGGCAACCTAGCCAGCGTCTCCTGAGATCCCACCATGTTGGAACTTAGGGCACTGGGCAAGAAAGCAACCTGCTTGCTTCCCTGGTAAGCAGCCATGAGCCTACAGAAGCAAGGGCTGAGAATCAAACATCCCACTCACCCCCCCCCCCCCCCCCCGCTTCTACCTCTACCCCCATTAGCAAATGGGAGCCACAGGTCTAAGCATCTCTTGGGAGGATGATTGCAATATAGCAAATATGGGGGATTTCCTTCTACCATCTCTTTGAAGGCAAATATTGTTATTACTGTTTTGCTTTGTTCTGATTAATTGTACTGCTTATTCAACTTTGATAGGTTTTATAATGTTCTGTATTTGGTTTGATTTCGCCATACCTGATTGAAAGGACAACTATTGTGAAGATAATAAGATATACTATGGCACCTATTACTGTTAGCCTGGTAACTTGCTGTGACATTCTGTATCAATTTCACTGCATTGTCTGGATTGGCTTTGTTCTGTCTTGTTCAGTTGTATTTAACTACTTGCAAAATAAAAAAAAATTGATATTGGGGAAAGAAACTCCCAATCTGATAGATGTCCTGTATGAATTCGTGTTCTCTAAAATCAAAGAATGAATTTTAAGAACAATGGAAATTAAGAGTTGAATATATTTATTGGGAGAATGAAAATTTCTGAGAGAGATAGGATGGGTGCAGAGTGGGTTGCCTTTTCTAGAGATTTTTACAGAGCAAAACCACAAGATGAGGCATGTCCAAAGTGGCGAAAAATGGCAAGACAGGCGAGTGATGGGACAGAACTATGTTCAATTAGTAACATTACTAGTGTAATTGTTCAGGTAAAAATTTAATCAAGATCAAATGGGGAAGTGATTCAGGTAGCAAGCAAGCATGAGTATAGAATAGGGCCTTTGTCTGTAGGCATTGGGTTAGTGGCTCCTTCTGGCTTCCTCAAGGTGATCTTATTGGTACACAGTTATAATGTAGAAATGCATTTATGAGATGGTAAATTTTTTTCAAGAGGACTCTGACCATGTTGCTGTTCTGCCGTCTCTGGTAAATTCAGTTGACCCTGACAATGTCAGAGAACTGTCTATACCTTAAGACATCTTGGTCTGACCTGTGCTCATTCAATAAAAACTCCTGCCCCCCCATCCCCATATTATGGTAATGCCCTTAATCACTCTCATGCAGTCAAGGCTCTCACTCTGGAACAATTCCTGTATCATGGTAATACCCTTATGTATATTCATTCCGTAAGAGCCTCCTTCCCTGGTTCCTGAAATGTTTCTATTGTTTCAAGACTAGTCTGTCAGTCAATATATGATTCAATGTATGTAACCAATCACGTAATGTTTGGTCACTTGCTTTGTATCTCCCATTTCTAATTCTATATAGACTAAAATCCTCATGCAGGGCAGTTGCTTGGGAGGAATTACCCCTACAACATTCCAGCAGCATGAACTCTTAACAGTCCACTGGTGTAAGGATTAAATGCTGTCTTCTTATCTCCTCAGTGCAAAGAGTCTTTCTTTTGATTTAGTTTGGTTTGGCTTTGTTTGGGAAATTCCCTGTAACAATCTGATATCTATTTAGATTATCAATCCCTAATGTTTATACTTAGAGAACAGGGTTCATTTGTTTTATCTTTTGTTTTGAGATCTGGTTCAAAGTGGGAGGTGTTTGTTTCAGGTCTTCATAGGGCTCCTTTGAGAGCCCAGCCCTATCTGATTGCCTATAGTATTCTACCTATTTTAACTGTGTCTAACACAACCTTCACCTCTTGATCTCCTCCTCATTTGCATAAGATCTATCTCCATGTTTCCTTTTATCTTTTACTTTCCTTTTTTTTTTATTTATATTTTGGATTTCTGATGTAAGAAAAATCATATGATTTTTAAACTTACATGTGTGACTTCACTTAACATGTTTTCAAGTTGCATCCATTTTCCTGAAAATGACTAAAAATTTATCCATTTTAATTCATTCTTAATGTACAGTAGTAAAAGTACACTAATATTATTGTGCAGTCATAGCTACTATTCAACTCTCAAACTTTTCATCCTGCAAAACTGAAACTTTATATTCATTGAAAGACCACTTTCATGTCCCCATCTTACAGGCAGCTGAGTTAGAAATATTATAGGTAGTCAGACAGAGTTAGGTAGATAGGTAGTCAGACAATGCAGAAGACCAGATACTTTGTAACCTTGGAGGGTGCAGATACCTCCTGCTGTGGGCCAGACCTCAAGAGGAAAGATAAAACAAATGTACCCACATACTTCAGGCAAAGGGGCATGCATGAAGAGCAGTGGCTTTTTCTGTAGGGGGTTGAGATGGTGACTCCCGGCTTCCTCAAGGGGTTAAAGACCTGTTTAGAATATCAATTCCTGATGCTTAGCCTAAAGTATGTGGGTGCATTTGTTTTATCTTTTGTCTTGAGGTCTGGCCCACAACAGGAGGTGCCCTAATCGTCCAAAGTTACAAGTATCTGGTCTTCTGCACTGGCTCCTTCAGGGTCCAGCCTCTAATATTTCTATCTAACTCAATTCCCTGTAACAGTCAGGATTGGGCCCTAGAGAGGTCAGTGCAGAAGGTATCTTATTCACTGAAAGTTAGGCTTCTAGGAAAGAGGAACTACACCCAGATACTTCCCCTAGGGATGAACAGCAGGGATTGATATTCTAATTGGAAATAATTTACCTAGGGATAGAGGACCAAACCTCCTTAATCCAGCCTTTCTGGGAAAGTCTTTGTCCTACGTGCGCTTGCTACTTGACTTGCTTTCCAATTTGATCCCCATTTCATCTATATTACCTAAGCAACTATACTTGTAATCTAATTGGTTCACCATAGTTTCGCCCACCTCACACTCACCTTGTAACTTTCCATTGGATCAATATTACCGAAGTGACTATTCTTGTAATTTTATTAGTTAACTATAGTTTTGTCCACCTCATCTGGATTTGCTCAATAAAACACCTTTGAGAAGTGGGGCCGGTGGGCAACCTGCTTTCCAGGCCCCCTTCTGTCCCTGTAAGAAAGAAGCTTTCTTTCAAAGAATTCTTCCTACTATTAACTTCCGTTGTTGCTCCAATTCATTCCTTCATTTTAGAGAACACAAACTTGGCATTTCAGACATCTAGCGGCTTGGGAGTTAGCATGTCCCTTATATTATTTGGATTATTTGGGAGTCATATTTCATACACTCTATATCACTTTTACTTTCAATTATTTGCATTTCAAGTCTTCTAAAGTTAATCTCTTGAAGACAGCATATTGTTGGAGACTGTTTTTTTTTCTTAAATCCATTCTGCGTTATGATTAGAAAATTTAAATCACTTATATTTAAAATAATTACTGACAAAGCTCTTTCTTCTCCTATGGCTTTTTCTTGAGTCATTGTGTTACAAACAACTGAGTTAAACAGAAATATTATAGGCAGCCTGGCAGGGCTGGCCCTGAAGGAACCAGTACAGAAGGCCAGATACCTGGTAACTGTGGGGGAGACAGACACCTCTCACTGTGGGTCAGGCTTCAAGACAAAAGATCAAACAAACACACCCACATCCTAAGGATTGATATTCTAAATAGGTCTCATCCGGAGGAAGCCAGGAGTCACCATTCCAGTCCCTTCTGGGAAGAGTCACTGTTCTTTAAGCATGCTCATTTGTCCCCAATTTAATCAACTTTATCTGAGCAATTAATCTTGTTGGTTGACCATAGTTCTGTGCTACCTTATGCTCACCTTGCGAGTTCCCATGCTTTTCCCATCTTGGACCCATTTTATCTCAGGGTTTTACTCTGTGTAACAGTCCCTAGAAAAGACAGTCTCAACCCACTCAGGACCCCTTCTGTCTCTCAGACAGAAGCTTTCTTTCTTTCAATAAATATAGTCTGCTCTTAATGTCTGTTGTTCCTAAAATTCATTCTCTGATTTTAGAGAACACAAGCTCATACTGGAGATATAGTAAGTTGGGAGTTTTGTTCTCCTATATCATTGTCTTTACCAAGCAGCAGCAGAATCAGACTTTTCTTGGTTATAGTTACTATGGGAATTATGCCATAACTCTAATTAAATTTAACCGATTGAATCTTGAATAACAAACAGAACTGTTTCTAAGCAGCAACTTCAGTTTCTTTGTCTATAAACAAATAAGGGAGAATTGTACCTTCATCTAATTTAAGGGAAAGTACACTGAAAGAAACAAAATAGAAAGTTGACATAGGATGTTAAATGAGACAAATCCTATCTGAGGATTTACATAGAGTATTTGCCTAGTATGTACAAGATCCTAGATTCTATCTCCAGGACTGAAAAATATCTATCTCTATCATTAGTTACCTGTATTAGCTTTTTGTTTCGCTAGGCAGAGGTACTTTACCATAAGACCAAGAAACAGTCATGTCTTCAGGATAAGGCAGCAAATCCAGGTATCACAGGTATGATGTGCTTTGAAGAAAGTGTGAGGAAAAGAATGTGGAGGCTGCAGATAGACAGATGTAGGTGAATCTTGACTCTATCAGTTATATGATTTTAATCATTTTGGATCCCTAATCCTCTTCAATAAAGTTTAGTTAATGACATCCAACCTTAACTGACAGGAAACTCATTTCACATGTGTGAACATGCCCAATGTATACATCCGTACTTTTAATAATATAGATACATGATGCACAAACATATCATTTGGAAGCTTAATGGGTTATTTTAATTAAAACCAATTCCTTGATCTTGAAGTTCTTTGAAGATTTCAGTTATATTTATCTCAAGTTGATGGATAGCGATCATATCCATCCACTGAACCATTGCCAAGCCTCTGTCCCGAGGTACCACAGGTAGAAGAGAGGCAATCAACCTTGAATCACCCCAACACGTCAGCTCCTAGGTTCCATAGCAAAACATAGTGTACTTGGCCATGTAACACTAAAGCCCCACTCAGTTCTTTGTGTTAATGTATTGTAATTATTTTTCTGTTTTAGCTCTTCAGAGTGGTACTTTTGTCCTGACAGTTGTCTGTTCAACCTTTGGTCATGGCATTGAAAGTTGATTCCAAATGATCAACTCTCTAGACACTCCTTGCTAACTAGAAATGCTTTAGAGACATATGTTGAAAATCCTTCAGTTAATGATGTTAAGGTGATGTTTCTTAAATATTTTAAAAATGTTTATGCATTCACAAAAGTAATTAACATCAATATGTTTAAATGTTTTTGGCCTAAAAACATAGCTTGACATATAAGAGGCAAAAATGTTTGTGACTGATTTAAATTAAATTATCCTTTGGGGCTGGGGATTTAGCTCAGCGGCATAAATGCCTTCCTTGCAAGTGTGCGGTCGTGAGTTTGATCCCTGGTACCGATAAAAATGAAAAAGACAAAAAAAAAAAATATCTCTTAATAGCTGTTTAAAGCACCTGAATATGATTAATTTTCCATTTTCTTCTCCAGATCCTTAATTGCACCCGACAGCCAAAGAGGTAAAATCTCAGAAAGTACTAGTCAAGTTTCAGCTGGTAAAAAGGTGATCCTTTTAAGCATATGCTGAAACAAAACAACCCCACAAGTAACAAAACAAACAAACAAAAAACACTAAGCAGAACAAAGAAGTGAAACATATTCAGGAAAGGTTTCCAGCATAGCAGTGACAGGGTGACTGGTAGGGCTGAGTTGTTAATGCACTGGTTGGGGACTAAAAGTGAGTTCCAACCTACCTTGTGCTCATTTCAGATCTCATCCGAGCGCAGGGTGCCAGAAGGAGGAAGCCTTAGATGAGGTGCTTTCCCTCTTTTAAAATGAGATTGTACGAGTATGGAATAAAAGCTACTTTCTGTAGTGCTGCCTAACCTTGTGTTACAGGCAGCTGAGCTAGTTAGAAGTATTATAGGCCCTCCAGGAAGCCAACACAGAGGACCAAGTGTCTTGTTACCTTGGAGGAGACACACTCCTCTTGCTGTGGGCCAGATCTCAAAACAGAAAGCAAAACAAATGCATCCACACCTGTAAGTATAAAGGGTTAGGTATGAATCGCCTTGAGAAGCTAAGAGTCACCATCCCAACCTCCTACAGAAAGAGTCACTGCTCTTTAAACATGCCTACTTGCTATGTGACTTGCTCCCTATTTGTTTCCAATTTGGTCAACTTCACCTGAACAATTAAACTTATTGGTTGATCATAGCTCTGTCCCTTCTCATGCCAATCTAACTTATGAGTTCCCATTTTTCCTTACCTTAAACCTCACTTCATGACTTTACTCCATAAAAATCCCTAGAAAAGACATAGTCCCTGGCAACCCACTTGGGACCCCTGTGTCTCTCTAAGACAGAAGCTTTTTTTCTCTCAACAAATATTTCTGCTCTTAACCTCCATTGTCCCTAAAACTCATTCTTCAGTTTTAGAGAGTATGAACTTATACTGGACATATACCCCTATATCACTTGGAAGAGGTGAAACTTTTGCTGTGGAAAATGTGTGGGGAAACAGGACAAGTGCTAAGACCTGAAGCTCACAGAGCCAGAAACCTGGGGTGGATGTAGGTAGAAAGCAACAGGTAGGATGAATATCACCTTGCCTTCTGTGCTGTCAGCCAGCGTCAATCACTCATCCTGGGTTCCTTACTAGGCTCAGAATCACCAGGCAGACTACAAGAAAGTAATTTCTACAAAAATTCAGCTCAGTGGATTATGCAGTTTCATGAAATGATTGGGCAGACTGTTGATTAGACTGTCATTATGTAGACAACACAAAATATTTATAAATGTATTTATCACTACTGGCTGCAGGAAACTGAGCTACATAAATGAGTGGGTTCATCTATCTGGGATGATATAATTGGCATTTTGGGAGTAAATATCTACGTGGCAACCAAATCCCTTCTCCCAGGTCTTTGTTGACTAAATAACTGCTGATTCTGTCCTGTTGGGAGCTCCTGCAGTTCTGACTAGAGTAGACAGGAATCTACTCCATGCCCCATGTCCCAGCATAGTCTGGGTCCTCCAGAATCCAGAACCCCATCAGTGAATCTGGGGCCCCCACAGCTTTTATGCTTTCACAACTAATACCTCTCATTGACCCCAGATTTGGAGCTATAAAATCTCCAAAGCAAAAACAGTCCAAGAGCATTCAGGCGTGGTCTTTCCAATGCCTCTCTTATTAGCAGATTCACTTTCAGAGCCAACCTGAATTTTGTAGCCTCTGGGCAACAGAGAGTTACAGGAGGATTATCAAAGGATTAGGGGGCTTTGCTGAGTGAGCATGTATGGGTAGTTTCTGCTAGAGTGATTTTTCTGAAACAGATCCGATCATGCCACCCTCTATAGCTGCTTGTCTTCTACTGTGTTTAGAAAAGTGTCATTCAACCATTTTTTCCACATCAGACTTACCCTGAGAAGGAAAAGATTATCAAAATGTAAATGACCTATTAAAGCTGAATTTCTGCATATAGTATTCAGGAACCTGCACTTAAAACAAGCTATCCCAATATCGGGAGCCTAACTAGGAGTCCCGATTGTCTATTTTAAGAGTATAGCAAGAAAAATAAAGAGACAAGTACAGTAATACATTAATGGTAGGGAAGTCAGTGTCTTTAGATGGGTCCTCCACCACTCCCAAAGCAGTCACTGTTTTTTTTTTATAGATTTTTTTTGTCTTTTTCATTTTTATTGGTACAAGAGATCGAACTCACGTCCACACACTTGCAAGGCAGGTGCTTGTGCCGCTGAGCTAAATCCCCAGCCCCAGCAGCCACTGTTTATTAGCTGTATACAGTGACAGGTGGGACTAGCAAAGGATTACAATTTGCAGAAGACTCAGACTCAAAAGGGTGTTGATGATCATATGCTAAAAAGGATCTTGTCCTTGGGTGGAATCTTAGGATGACTCAAAATGGCATAGATGATCTTATGCTAAGGAAGATCTTGTCCTGGAATATAATACTGGGATCACTCAAGAGGGCATAGATGATCTTAAGCTAAGAAAGCTCTTGTCCTGGTGTGTAAACCTGGGATGACTCAAGAAGGCATAGATGATCTTATGCTAAGAAGGATCTTGTCCTGAAGTGTAATCCTGAAATGACTCAAGAATGCGTAGATGACTTTATGCTTAGAAGGATCAGTGGAAAATCTCCAATGGGTGGTATCATCCCAAGCCTCCATTTTATCCCATAGGGAAATATGCAAAATTAGCCATTGTGAATTTGTGGTCCCCAACATCCCAGTGATTCTCATGTTCAGCATAAAGCCTAAACTCCTGAGCCTGGAGGACAAGGCTCATCGAGATATGGTTCCCTCGCTCACTGTCTTATTATCTTCCCTGGAATCACCTCCTCCCCTCATCTCCTCACTCCTCACTTCCAACTAACTGTTGTACCTTGTGACACCTGCTGTAACCTCTTGCTCAGAGCTGCCCTCATTGCCATTCCCCCTTTCCTCCCTCCTCTTTTTTTTTTTTTTTTGTTGTTGTTCTTTTTTTCCCTAACAATCTTTATTACAAAATGTCACAATGGAGAAATATAACGATTTTAAATGGAATTATTACACACAGAGAGAAATACAAGTTTCTTAGTAAAAATAATGCAGTAGATTAATTCAGTTAAGAATGATTCATGTGGGCTGGGGATTTAGCTCAGTGGCTTGAGTGCTTGCCTGCTAAGTGCAAAGTTGTGAGTTTGATCCCTGGTACCAAAAAAAAAAAAAAAAAAAAAAAAAAAAAAAACAAAAACCCCAAACCCCAAAATAAAAATAAAAAGAATTCTAGTATCAGGTATTGGCCAAACTACATAAATAGGAACTTTTAATTGTCACTGGATAAGCATGAACCAGAAAAGAGGAAAAATATTCTTGTATTCTTTTCCCATATCAAATTTCTCTAATATTTTGATCTTCTCTCCCCAGCCTGCGTACTGGCGGGCTCACAGGCGGGGGGCTTAGCTTCCTTCCTGGTTCTCCTTGGTCAATGCTTAGGCTGGCCCACAGGCCTGTTTTGTTTTTAAAAATCAGTTTACACATCATCTTCTTTGGATTAGGCATGTCTCCTCTACTTAGCATTTAGTGGTATTCATATTCCTTTGTGTTTCTCTTTTTCCCATTGGACTATAAGGACCACAGAATGGGACCCTCATCTTGCACATGACTCTAAGTGCATACTTTTCTCTTTGGCCTTCAGTAGTGGAATCAGGAACAGTTGGAAATGAATGAAGATCTTAAATCACAGTATGGCCAAAAAGCACGTTTGGGCCTGAGATTGGGGACATTAAATATGTAGGCTTCAACTGGTAGTGGAGACTGAAGCTAAGCAAGTCATCTTATCCCACAACCTTGAAGGAGAATGGAAGCAGAGATCTGCTTCTGCACTGGTATAGCCACACCAAAGGTCAGTGCTCCTAAGATCAGGTACTCATATCAAGTCCTAAAGGCAGTGGTTTGAGTCGTGGCCACAAACACTATCAGTGAGGGACAGAAGCCAGACAAAAACAGGACAGAGAATTATGACAAATTTGGGAAGGCAGAGATGGCACTGTTCTTAGGCCAACTCGGCAGATTTTATAATGAAAATTCTTGTTTTTGAGCTATCAACTAAAGGGTAGGTATGAGCAAGTATTTCCACACTTATCAGAATGTGGGCCCTTAAGCATGGTGGTCAGCCTTCTTGATAAAATTTTTACCAACCTCTTGTCTCTGACTCTGCTACTAAGTTTTTTTTTTTGTGTAGTTTAAAGAAAGGTCACTTGCTTATTTCTGCTCTTGCCAATAATAATTGACCCCTTATTTATCTTTGCTTTCTCAAAATGAAGTCAGACCATAAAATGGTGGGGCTTGTGAATTTGCATGCTTGAAACTTGATTAATACTCCTGTAGTTATGAGTCATTTTCATCTTTGCAAGTGTCCTATTAGAAGATGCTCCTAACATCTGTTCTTCAACATTCAACTCTTGCTTCACTTTCACAGGCCTTTCAACCTTAGTTGGATAAGAAGCTCATGTGCAGTCCCTCTGCATTAAAACATTCTGTTCCCAAGAGTCTAGGAAGGGTCAGTACTGGAGGATTTAGTCCAAATGTCTCACTCCTCATGTTTCTTTAACTTTCCTAAATCTACTGTCTTACTTTTCCAACTTGGCCTATATCTGCTGTTCTTTTCACCTCACCCAAAGATTAATCAAAACAATGTTTGCTCATCTGATTTCTCATAGAAATCCAATTGGATTTCTCCTGGGGGAGTATGGTGAGGGCATGTCAGCCTGTCTCCTGCAGCCTCTGTCCTGGGACCTGGGGCTCCCTGCACTGTGGTGATGTGCATCTGTGCCTATCTCCCTTGAGGTGCATGGCTTCCCCTAGACTCTTTGCAGATGGCTTTAGCACTGCTTCAGCCTGCTTATGTATCTTATCTTGCTATTCCAGTCCTAGGGCTTGTTTCTTATAGTGTTGTAACCACTGCACTGTACCCTGTTCCCTCCTTCCAGCTTTCTGGCTGTAATTGTAGAAGTACTGTGCTTTGGAGAACAGTTTGACAAGTATACACTTGCAGCTTTGGACTTCATTGAATTCCCATCTAATTCTCTGCTGCTCTTTTTCACTAAAAGGGAGAGAGGTATGAATGTGGGCTGAAGACAGGAGAGGGCCGTTAGAACTTGAGTCTGTTACTGGCTTTGGCATTGAGTTTCCCTCTGCTGTCAGGCTGCTTTTAAAAGCATTCCTTTTTTACTGGCTCTAACGAATAGCTCAAGCTGTTTTGTGAGAACATGTTTAATAGTGTTGAAAATACTAAATATTGAAAATATCTTCTCAGTTGCACAGCTGTGTTCTTTGGCAAATTCCAAGTTCCTTTTTGTTTTCCCACTCTGTGGTTGTGGGATCAGAGAATCCCAGTTTCTCCCTGTGTGAGCTACAAGTATCTGGCTTATTTTCTAAAATGGGAAAATAAGATTATCAGGCATGATCATTTATTAATTATACCTGTTAAAAAAATTCACAAGCAAACCCAAGGAGAATGTGATTGTGAAAGCCAAGGTCTGTTGCCAAAGGATTTGTGTGTGTGTGCACACTTTTCAGCTTTTCGGCTGTGGGTCACATGCTGTGTTGTTTAACATCTGATCCTTGATCCTGAGATGTTATCAGTAGTTGGTTGGAATTTGCCTTGGGAACTATTTGTAGCCTTTGTGGGAACTAGGTAGCTCTATGGAGTTTCAATATTGCTTTGGAGATAGCTTCTTCCCTGGGCCAGGCTGTTACCCACAGCCTAGCTGGTTTTTAGGTCTGGTGATCTTGCTTTTTGTGTCTCCTAGAGAAAGTATTCTGACAGGATTACTGAAGAACCTGTCCCTAACCTGAAGGAAGGGTTCTGGGTTTTCCCAAGCACAACTGCACTGTTTTGTACTGCAAGATACTTTCAATGCAGGGGGTTCTAAGCTTGCTATTTACTATCCTTAGCAGCTTATTAGAATGAAAAAAATTCTTAGACAGATTAAATTTAACACAGTTGAATTGAGAAAAAAAAGTCATGAATCAGATAGCTTTCAGGACCAAAAGCAGTTCAGAGAGCTTCATTCCACAATGCAGGCAATATTTATAGCCACCTCCTACATGTAGGCAATATTCATAGCCAAAATGAAAGTGACATACAAACATATTCTGATTGGTTGTAGTTCAGTATTTATGTTATTTAGACATGCTTTTTTTTTTTGTCTTTTTCCTTTTTATTGGTACAGAATTCTGAGATTATAGGAGCATATTCCCATGCTCATTTTTATAGTCAGACTGGAAGCATAAATCACAATAATCTGGAGATCCATTAAAATAAGCATAAAGACTTGGGCTGGAGATTTAGCTCAGTGGCATAAGTGCCTGCCTGGCAAGTGTGGGGTTCTGAGTTCAATCCTTGGTACCAAAAAAAAGCATAAAGACTTGGCAAGTTTGAAATAACCAGGCTTGTAGTCCACCATTTGACATGCCTGCAAACCAACTGTTAGCTGCTTTCATAAACACACAATGTGTCGTTCCTTTCTCCTGAGAAATCTCATTATCTTTAGTGGCAGTGTGTAGAGAATCACTACCTTTTAATTGAGTTTTCTGTAACAGTAAAATCAGGGAAAAAAAATAAGTGCACCAGTCAGTTTTGTTCTGTACTAAATGTAAGCTCCCAACCTAGACAAAGAGGCAATCTAAAGTTGCATTACATTTCATTAAGGCTTTTTGCTGAACATAAATGTTTTCATCCACCTTTCAGAGGGTGGCCACTATCTTTCTGAACCCTTGAGAAATATGATTGGTTAAAAATCCTAGATTTTCCCCTACAAAATAGCTTCAAATTATATACAATCTTTACTCACTTCGACCAAAGCTGAGCTCCCAGGAACCTCATTAGAACTCATCCTAAGTAAGAGAAATGAACTCATTTTCATCTATTTCAATGTCAGTACTAATTTTGGATATTGACAGATTTAGGCTCTGATTATGGAAGGTACCACAATGCAGGACATAATGACATTTCAGTCAGTGACAGACAACATACATAGTGGAGGTCCTGTAAAATTATTCTGGAGCTGAAAATTCCTATCACTTAGTGACATAACCATCGTAACAGTGTACCACAGTGTATTACTTGTGCCTTGGTAGTGATGCTGGTAAACAACCCTGCTATGCTGCCTGTTATATAAAAGTATAGCAATGTAATCTGTACAATATGTAGTACTTAAAGTGATAATAAATTACTTTTATGAGGTTTTATATTTATTATGTTATACTTTGCTATTTCAAAGTACACTCCTTCTTTTATGAAAATGCCTTTATTGTAAAATGGTATGCTCTGTTATACCAGCAGCAGTCTCATACATCTTGTGTTTACTGAGTCCCCTAATTACATCATTTCCTTTTGTGTATGCCTTAATCTTGTTTGATTTTGTTCATTGTGACTGCTGTGCATATGAAATCCACTGCTAATTGTGACCAGTAAGAAGCCAAGTTGGGTGACTGATCTGGAACAAAATTAAAAGGAATTAAGGAGTATGCAAGTGGAAAAATAAAGCAGGTATTGTGGCTCATGCCTGTAATCCTGGCATGAGAGAGGCTGAAGCAAGAGGATTGTTGCATGTTCAAGACCAGCCTGGGCTACAAGTGAACTTGAGGCCAGCCGGAACTGCATAGCGAGACCCTGAAAAAAAAAAAAAGTAGAAAATAAGTGATGGTTATTGGGTATCAGTTGCATCCTGTCTCATAAAAGCCATCAGCTCAAAGAACAAGAACAGAGTTATGGAAGCTGTTTAAGGATCTGTTTCACTGAAGGCATTGAGACAAAAATTTGAGAAATGCCTGTTTTGCTTATGGAAAAATTTCTGATGATTGGACTGAAGACCAGGCACAGTAAACTATCCCTCTCTTACCATGAGGATTATGCCAAAGCAAAAAGTTTGCTTGCAATATTGAAAGAAAAAGATTGGATCCAAGTACCTCTGTGATGTTGCTGTTGTCTTTGGGTGGTTTAATGATTTTAAAAAATCATTGTTCATTCAAAATTGTGAAAGTGAATGGTGATTCTTTGAGTGAAGGCAGCTGAAGAATTTTTGAAAATTTTGAATACATCGATTGTAGAATTGTTGTAGTTAGGGGTTGTGCAGAGAACAATTAGAATCAGGACATGGAGTTTATAATATTATTTTTATAATGGTCACTAGGAGTTAACACAAGAAAATGCAGGAAATCTATCCGCAACACCAAAGACATAGAATATTTAGTCAAGGGCCTAAATCCCACAGCAATGTCCCACACGAGTCCAGATGAAGACCCCAAACTCATGACAATGCCTCCCATGAGTCCAAATAGAGATCCAGAGCACACAAGAAGGACTCACACTAGTCTCTTTTATGGATCCGTGCTGGGAAGGCCCAAAGGTCAGTGGTGGAAGCCAGAAAGCTATGCCAGCAGGGTGATGGAACTGTGCTAGTGGGATGAGGGTTCTACACTGGAGCCGAGAAGTCAAACTCATAACAAAGACCAGGGCTGTCCTGAAAGGCAACACAGCCATCCTCGGCGACACGGAGGCTCCGAGCTCCTCCAATGACAAGCACAGTGAGGTACATGTCAGGAAACCAGTGTGACGAGGCCATCCTGGAGACCAAGCAGCACACATCTTCCCCTCCGGAGCCAGGAAGCAATGCTCGATGTGAGGACCAAAGCTTCTCTAGGAGAGCCAACAGCTCAAACAGCAGCATGTAGGAGAACCCACAATGCCTCCATACAACAATGTATTAACGCCTCAATGCCCTCAACACCTCTCTTCTTCTCCACCTATTTATCCTGGCAACTTTCTTCAGGGGAGCATCTTCACTCAATGCCATGCTGATGTAATCCAGCTGGCATTAAGTTGACCACCAGTTCTTAATCCATAACAAGAATAAATGTACTGGCTAGAGTAAATCTTCAATATGGATAAAAACTTACTATTCTGGAAACAAATGCCTAAAAGGACATTCACATATAAGAACGTTAAGTCAATGCCAAGTGTCAAAGCTTTAAGGGGAGGATGAAAGCTTTGCTTGGGGACCATGTTGCAGGCTACAAACTGAAACCCTTTGTTATCTGGCTCAGAGTCCCGGGACCTTCAAGCATGTCACTAAGCACACTCTAGCAGTGCACTATAAATAAGAAGTCAGGGATGAACACGTTCCTTTTTCCAAAGATGCCCTTCTGAATTGCTGTTTCAGCAAAATGGAGAAGTACTATTTGGAGGGACCTCTTTCAAGATTTTTCTTGTTGGTAATGTTCCCATGCATCCTTTTTTTAATTGATAATCATCTTAATATCAAAGTGATACTTTTCTCTCCAAATTCCATTCCTCTATCTTTCCTAGGCTCACTACAACTGAGGAAGACACTAATAGTGTCCTAAGAGTACAACGTCATCTATGACTGCATCAAAAACCTTCATGTGATGCCACTTTCAGATATATGAATGGCATCTGGAAGAAGACACTAACAGGGCTTGTTCATGACCTCAAGGATTTAGAAAGATGGGAACCTTGTAGAAATTAGCACTATTCTGGCTGAGATGCCAAACTTTAACCTCGGTGTGAATGAGAATGACACTGGAAAAGCTCCTCCAGGTGGTTCCTGAGGAAATCACCAGAAATTTCTCATAAAGGAAACGTTCTATTTTCTAATAACTTTTTATTTACAGTCAAAGCATCAGCTTTTCTATGCTGGAAGGCTTCTATTTAACCAGTAAATGTGCATTATTATAAGAACATACTGATACCCTATTGAAATTGCGATTTTACAGAAACCACTTGTAAATGTTCAAATGGTATATGAGATAGTGGAAATGCTTTGCTTGAACTTTTGATTGTCTTTATAGGACTATAGGTTGGCAAACTCAAACTAGTTATAAACCATTACGGCCATTTCAAAACAGTCAAAGGCTGATATATTTTTCGTAATTTGGATCATTTTGCTTGTTTCATGATGAACTATGGAATGCAGGGCTTTTAATGGAGATATCAAGAACTCCAAGAGAGAATGAGGCAGGCTCTCCAGTTCAATTAACACTGAATTTACATCTTTTATTAAATTTATTTTTCCTCAAATAAGATGCAGGCTTATTAGGTTTATACATCGTTCATTATAGGAGTGTTGACTGGTATCAGTCAATTCAATTCAAATTGCATACTCCAGTAATTTCAGCACTAGCTGATTTTGTGTAAAAATCTACCAGATTTTCCTGTGATATTTAGTTTTACATCTCAGATGAAACTTCTACCAATCAGACTGCTGCTGTTACTGCTTTTTTTTTTTTTTTTTTTTGTCTTTTTCTTTTTATCGGTACCGGGGATCAAACTCACAGCCACATACTTTCAAGGCAGGCGCTTATGCCACTGAGCTAAATCCCCAGTCTCACTATTACTGCTTTTAAATAATTAGGACACACCCTAGCTTCTAATTGTAGGCAACAACATATAATAGGCCTATGTCTCCCTCCATGTAGCTGGGTAAAGAATTCCTAATGCCTGATTGTTAGGTTCATGAACAAACATGGTAATATGTTTAGCATAATTTGGAAATTCCAAGCTGGGGTTTGTTGAGGGCCAATTTCATTTGATTAAAAGCCTGCCTGTGATTATCTTCCTAAAGCAAAGGCACTGGCACTGCATTTCTAGTGAGTTCATGGCGTAGTGAAAGACATTAAGGAAAAGTCAGGACAAGGATCTGCAGTATCCTGCAAGTCCAAAGAAAAGCTTTCTAATTGTCTTTTGGTTGTAGGCCAGGGAAAACTTTTAATAGTTTTTATTCTCTCAGGCGAGAGGGAAATCTGTTCAGCAGTCAACTCATGGCCTAAATAGTGTAGCTGAAGCTTTCCCATGGAAACCTATGAGTAAATTGCTCTGAGGTAAAAGGAGCCAGTTGCAGAGCACTGTGGTAAGCGAGCACAGAAACAGACTGTTTGCACCCTGGGTGACGGCAGTCTGCTCAGACTGCCAGGGCTGCCATGTCCTGAAGCAGTGCTGTAGAGAAATGGATGGGGCTTCAGTGAGCCCTTGTGGCATTGCAGTCCAGGTATACTGTTGGCTTTTTCAAGCAAATACTGACTTAGCTTGCCAGTTGGAATACTAAAGAAGGCTGAACAAAGGTCTGTTAATGGTGAGCTATTTTGAATCAGTAGGCACATCGGATTTGGATTTGCAACTACAGGAAAGTTTTACATTACAGTTTTATCAATTGCCCATAAATTTTGAACAAATCAACTTCATCTATTTATTTTGTTTTCCAGTTGAACGGATTGGAGAGTAATAAAGACTAGTACATGGATTTATAAATTCCTGATTAATTAGGTTCTTTACAACCAGCTACAGTTTTTAATTGCTTTAGGTTTTAGTGGATATTAGAGTAATCTGAATATGGTTAAGAATGATCTGTTTGTACTCACAGTAGATGGAGATGCCCCAGTTTTAACCTTTTCTGTATCAACTGAAGAAACCCATAAACATTCAAGCATTTTAGAAAGGCCAGGGATATCATATAATTTCTATCTTATTAATTTCTGGCAGTAGACGTATAACAGTTCTGCTTCAGGGGAGTCAGAAAACATTATTTTTCTCTCTCTGAAGAGAATTTAATATGACTTTTAGCTTGGAAAATAAGCTCACCCAGCAAGCTCACTGGAACAGTATCACACAGTGCAAAGGTATATTTTTCTGAATGTGACTCATATGTCAATTGGATTAGTTCAGACCTAGGGATGTTTTCAAATTGATTTAAAAAACTCCCACAGATATGGTCTCTTAACTCTGAGGGCTTTGTTGCCATATTGAGTTTGTGGTAGATAAGGTGGTCTAGGTATTCACCAAAATTGTGTAGGATCCCCCATTTGTTTCTCCATGTTTATTTGAATGTATTACGGTGAGCACTTACCTGGAGAATCCTTTGGAACCTTGTCAATGCTAATTGTTTTCTGGGCTCCCTCTAGTGGGGAAACAGTGTGGTTCAAAAGGAGGGCACTTACGGCATCAAAGTGGACAATCTCCTATTTTGTTAGTTGTTTGCAATGCCAGTGAACACTTCAAAGTAAAGAAATTCTTGTTCTAGGATATGTTGGCTGTGGTTTAGGAACAAAAAGTTCCTACTGGTCTTGTTTTATGACTTCTAGCTTCTCTTACTTTAGAGAACCCTAAACAATACTGACTTTTGCTTGATCAATTAGAACTCCTGAAATCACTGGAATGCTGCTTTAGATCTCATTTCTGACAGTGATTTTTTTTTTTTTTAATGCTGGGGAAACATGTCCTCTGCTTTGAGGATGGCAGCTGCTATGAGTAATTAATTAGTTGGCAGAGTTACCACTGTTAATCAAAGTTCTATAAGGGATAGTTAAAAACCTAAGCAACATCATTACCTAGTGCCCTATGAATTGACAATAAAGGTTTTAAAGTCCACAACTTGAAAAGTTGGAGTACCTCCTTAGTCTAAATGTATTTAGGTCCCATATGTGTACTGCTTTTGGGGATAGCTTCTTCCATCTGACAGCTATATGTTAAAAAGGAAAACTTTAGACAAATTCAAAAGAGCACAAAAAGACTTCTGGGAGAACATGGCAGATAGATAACAGCAGCTACGGAGGCTCTCTGAGATAGCCAGTTTAGAATCTAGGAATGGTGCAGTGTGAAGAGTCCTAAGCAAGGGGAGATATACCCTGCCAACCCAGAAATGAACTAAGCTGAGAGAAACCAACTGGAAATGCAATCCCGGTGCTATAACTGGAACAGATAAAAATCTCAACACGGAAGCTGGAACCTGAGCCTCTGGAAACTGCGATTTGAATTTCCTGCTGCTGCTGCTGTGTCTGAATCGGCATGGTAGGGACAGAACACGAAAGTTCTGAGAGTTGGAATCTGTGATTGGATAGGAAAGCAGGACTGGTGGGGAGACCTGCATTGACCTGCAGTGAGTGAGAGGAATGGGGACCCTTCCATAGACCAGGAGGCTCCAACAGAGGACATTCTGAGACTGAGCAGATTAGCCAGAACAGGACGCTGCAGTGACTTTAGTCGCATATTCTCCTCTCAAGCGGGATTGGTGGGGAGCGCTTGGCCTGGGTGATGCCGCGGACTGAGACCCAGTAGGCTAGCCCAAACCAGGTCCCAGCACCTGGCAGTGTACCCTAGCAGTGAAGCCTTTAGTAGGTTGACCTGGAGGGGCAGGCCCAACATAGGCTGCCCAGGTCCGTGTCTCCCTAGTACACTGCAGTGGGCAGGAACACCTAACCAGCAGATTCAAACAAACTGTAACCAACAAAGAAAGAAACTGGGCCTCCTCTATATACTTGTATGGAAGGAACAAAAAGTATGGGAAGAGGGAGCAACAAGAAAGGGTCCTCAGTCCCCAATCCTGAGAACACTGATCTAGGAAAGGTTAATGCAAAGGAGGACAGAAAACATGCAATATCAGACATGGCATCAATAGACATAAAGCAGTATCTCCGGAGCCTCATAGACGAGTTCAAAAGTGAAGTATTTAATGAAGTAAAGCAAGATATAAGTAGAATAGTTGGCAGAGAAATGCTAAGCACCACCCAAGAAAAAACAGATGGTGGAATGGAAGAACAGAAAAAAAGGGGAGAATTGTTTGATGGAGAAAATAGAGAAAACAGAATACGTGAAACAAAGAGATTACCAGGAAACTAAAAACTCTATTGAAAGCTGGCATAACAGCTTGAAAGAAACTAAGGATAGATTATCTGAACTGGAGGACAGATTTGTAATGTGGCAGCATGAAATGAAAAACTTCTTAAAAATAACAAAGAAACAAACAGCAATAATACAAAGACTAGAAGATGATAAGAGGATCTATAACTTAAGAATTAAGAACATAAAAGAAGAGGTAGGGACACAAACAAATGAACTACAAAAGCTACTTGCAGAAATAATCCAGTAGAATATTCCTAATTTAGCAAAAGGTAAAGATACTCAGATGTATGAAGCATACAGGACACTACAACCCAAACAGAACTACACCCAGGCATATAATAATCAAAATTCCAGAAATCCAATATAAGAACAGAATATTAAAAGCCATCAAAGACAAGAAACAGATCACTTACAAGGGAACACCCATCAGAATTACAGCAGACTTCTCCGCACAAACCATCAAATCACGAAGAGCATGGGGGGAAATAATTCAAGCTTCAAAAGATAATAACCTCTAGCCAAGATTGATATATCCTGCACAACTGTCCCTAGAAATTGATGGAAAAACAAAGTGCTTCCAGGATAAAGAGGAACTAGGGGAATTTGCAACCACCAATTCAGCTCTACAGAGAATACTGCAGGACATTCTAAAAAACAAAAATACCAAGATTCCAGAAACAGTGGCAGAGCGGCCACAATGAATGGAGCAGAAAGCGAAATGAAGAAGACAAACTGACAACTAATGGCAGAAAAAGAGCTCAACAGAAATGAGACAGAGAAGGTTGGGTGGTAGGAACAGCTATTTTGGAGAAAACAAGACATCATAATAGCTAGTGCTGATTTAATATCATCTTATTTTGAAGTCCCATCAAGCTTTTGTTCTTCTGTCTCCATCGGTCTTAACATGTTGTATCTTATTGGATTTTATTATATGTGATAATATAAACAAAAACTTTTATAGACAAGGAGATGATACAGAAACCATTGTTCATTTTCTGTTAGTTGATTCTAAATACCCTGTAATATTGTCATTCTCTTGAATGGTTTTACATTGTCTTGATATGTTTGATGCTACAGTATATGAAGTTACATTCAAAGATTTCAAGGAAAGAGACACTATGGTAACTATTTTTATGTTGGGATATCTTGTGGTGAAACACTATTTTGCTTAAATGGTTATGTTTTGACCTGTGCTGTTTTGTTGTTATGTCCTCTTTTATCTCAATCTCCTTTCTTTATTATTTACTTTTTTATTTTTATCTTTTTAATTAAGGGAAAGATAAATAAAAAATATCAGGATATATTATAGTAACCCACTCTGATTTCCTATTAACTTGATTTGAAACCCTGTATTGCTCTCACCATCTTGTTTTGACTGATTTTCCTCTATTCTGTTTTGCTTGATAGTACCAAGTTTGAGAGTATAGGCAACAACTGTGAAGACAATAAAATTCATTATGACCCCCGTTCTGGATTGACTATTATCTTCTTTTGAAGTCCTGTTATGTCTCCAATGTTTTGGTTTTATTCTTTACTGTTTTGTTCAATTTTATTATAACTGATGATATAGGCAATTCTTTTTAAGATAGCAAGAGGCAGTATGATAACCATTGTTGATCACCTTGTATTTTGTTTTTACATTATCTATTATGTCCACCCTTTTGATCTGACTGACTCTGTTTTGTTATGTCACATTTGGATTTATTCTCTTCAAAAAAAGTAATAAGAACTGTGGGAGTAATAAAACCCAAAATGTGTAATTGTCATTGTACAAAAGAGAGGAAAGGAAAGTGCTCTAAAGGATATAACTGCATGTATATTTAAGTGTATAAGATAACCATATTACTGAGTTTTGTTGGATCATTGAACAGAACTGTTTGCAGTCTCACTGTTTGAATGTCCACTTTATGTGCTTTAATTTTGTAACTTGAACAACTATTTGTAAGGTGACAATATGTAATCTATTAACTAGTAATTTCCTACTCTTTATTTTTTCTGAAATTCTGTATAACTTATACCCTTTTTCTGTTTTTTTTTTTTTCTTTTTCTCCTTAAATAAAATTAAAAAAAAAAAAAAGAGCACAAAAGAAGATTCATGAGTTCATTCGTGGACTGTGGAGGAAGAGAACCAGGCCCCACAAGGAGGTAATCCCTGCTTGGAAACCAGCACCATGCTCAGGCCACTGCTGGAGTAGGGACAGCCAGAACCAAGCCTGTCTCTGTGAGTCAGGGCCATTTGCGGACTCTGAGGGGAGAGGACCAGGCCTCACCAGGAGGTGATCTCTGCCTGGAAACCATATTGTTTTGTTTTGTTGGGTTGGGTTTTATTCTCTTTTATGTTAAATCTGATGGCACGAGTAGCTATTTAAAAGATAGCACTACATATTATAGTAGTCATTTTGAATTTACTGTTAGCTTATTTTGAAGTCCTTTATTACATTCATTGTGGTTTTTTTTTTTTTTTTTTTTACTCTATTCTGTTCTGTTTGATTTTTACTATGTCTGAAGGTATCTGCAGCTAGTTTGAAGACAAAAAAGGCATTATGGTAACTATTGCTGATTTCATAAGGTTTTGACGTCCTGTATCACTTACACTGGCTTATTTTGATTGGTTTATTCTGTTTTATTTCCCTTGGTTTTATCCTGTTTAAAAAAATGATTCATGAGTCAGGTAATATGACAAATGTAGTTCAGACAACTCCCTTCCACAGTGTGGCAAAGGACTAGTTAAAACCAGAAAAAAGAGACATACAGAATAGTTTGCTTTAAGTGAACATGTTTCAACAGATTTTAGCCTGTGTTTGGTTGGATGCTCATCTTCTGTGATTGGCTGAGACTTGATACAAGACAGATTGACAGATTAGGTTGCAGTTTGCTTATATATTAAATTAGATTACTGTTTGCTACCTATGGAAACTGCCTTGGGCTTAATTTAGTTTAATTATTTAATTAAATTTAATAAGCTGCTTGAGTTTCTTTGGAGAGAGCTGGTGAATGGTTCCCAGTGGAGCATGGCTCAATTTTTCTCTCAACTGGGCTTTCTTTGAGGCTGGCACAGGACCTGTTGCTGCCAATATACAGAGATCTATGGGCCTGTTACAGCATTGACTTAGTCTGGAAAGTTACGTGGTTGGTTGTTGAATGAATCAGAAGTGTTTTCATCACATCAATTAAGCGAACCACCTTAAGTCTCCATAGAGAGCCTGGACTACATTCCTGGGCAGCTCCCCTCACCTACTCAGGGACCCAGAGTCCTTGCAACGAGGCTCTGGCATCTTGAGTCCTTGAGGTTGTTTTCCATGATTGAAGTAGGGCTACCATAAATCCAAGATGGTACAGTGGGGGAAGAAAGCACGGAGGGAACTCTCCTGCTTGGATTTTGTACACATTTTTTCTTTGTTCTTTGTAGGAGAGAACTTATTGACAAAGCCACACTTTAGTACAAGCTTGATATGTACAATTTTTACTTGGCAATTGCACATCAAGTCATTATTATAGTGCAAAAAAAGGAGCATGATTTGGTGCATAGCTAGCAGCTTTCCTACATTCTATCCCTTAAAATAATTCAGATGCTTTTGACTTGTGTGTTTCAGTCTGCCATTGGGAACTAGCTTTCTAGGTGGATACCTGTGCTGTTTGTGCAGAACTCACCTCAGAAGTGCTCTGCTATTGCTAGTTTGACATTCTAAATATTTTCTCCCACATATTTATTGTGTGCCAGTCCCTAAAAATGATGTCACCTTTTCTGCTTGCTGTTTCCCGAGTTAACATTTTTCATTTCACCATTTATATTTACTGAGAATCCATTTTGAATGAAACAGCATGAAAGATCATGGGAAGGATGAAAGAAGAGAAAGACTAGATAAGAAGGATCTTGTAACCCAGTAGGAGAATGATAAAAACTAGACTAAGTTGTCGTTCTAAAAGGTCATGCAGAGTTGGGGGTTTAGTTCAGCAGGCACAAGTGCCTGCCTGGTAAGCATGAGGTCATGAGTTCAATTCCCAGTACAAACAAACAAACAAACAAACAAACAAAAAGAGTTGTGCTCATATTGCTGCAAATATTCACAAGAGTGCATATGGTCTCTGATTGATGGTTGAGGTGGCCAAAAGTGGTGATTGGTGTTTTAAGATATTAGCTCTTGATAGCACATTTTCAAACTGAGCTATTTCAAGTATAAAAACATAGAGATTAACCTATGTATCCATCACCTTTTTTGTCAATGTTTAACATGTTACTATATTTGCTAAACATATTTTTAAAAAATTTAAACATTACAGATACAATTGATTCTCTTTGATATCTTTCTAATCTTGTTCTCTTCATTCCCCATCTAAAAGTAATCATTTCTTGAATTTGGTGTTCATGATCCCCATGCTTGTCATAATTTTTCACTACATTCATATGTACCTATAAATAATTAGTATTTTGTGTTTTATATTTTATTAGAATGTTTTCAAACTTCATGCATTAATTCAGCAAATATTGAGAAAAAGCATTTTATTGAGTAGCTACTATAACTAGGCACCATGATAAGAATTGGGGATAGTACATGGAAAGAAATAAACAGTCCTTTCCGCTCTATTTCAGAAAGGCAAAAAAACAATAAATTAAGTAAGTAACATCATAGAGTATGTGAGATGATGATAACTACAAATGATGTAAGAAAAAGTAGAGAAGAGAATATGATGTGAAGGTTTAGTGGGGGAAACTAGTTTTGGACAGAATAGCCAAGGAAGACATTAATATTCCTATCCAGTTTTTGCTAACCATCATCATGTTTTGAAATTTACCTATTTTGAAACATATCTTTCCATACATTTCACTCATTTCTATTACTCATTGCATGAATAGGCTATAATTTATAATTCTCTTATCAATTAAATTTCAGAGTAAATTTTAATATTTGTTATTAGAAATAATGCTACAAGTTGCACATGCCAACATGTTTCCAGTCCACGTGTGCAGTTTCTCTAGGTAGAGCAGATCTAACGGAATGCTTTGATCCACTGGAGGTACATGTATGCTGCTTTACTAGATGTTGCCAAATTTTTGTCTAAAATTGTTTCTATCTAGTTACAATCTGCAAAAAAAGGGTTATCAGAGCAGGCTTATAGCTCCTATCTTTCAAAGACCTGTTGCTTGTGAGGTGATGTTTGGCTGGTGTTTGGAAACTTACTTTCTGTAGTGTTTCCCGTATTTAACTGATAAAGTTTTCTTACTGTTCCTATACTGCAGTCAGTGTGGTTCATGCTGAACCCTTGCTTTCCTTCTGAGAGCTGGATTTTGGAACATGCTAATTTGTATTTTTCTTCCCTTGTTTACTGGTGAGGTTGTGAGTGCTTTCAAATGTTTAGTGGATGAGTTTCCCTTTTGTTAAGTTCCTATTCATATTCTTTTCTCATTTTTCTTTTGGATTGTCTTATTGCATCACAGTCATTTATACAACTGGATAATAATTTTTTGTTTATTATGCAATTCAAAATATATTCTCCCTGTCTATGGTCTTTCTTTACTTTTTAGAGTATCTTTGTATTTTATAGTGTTTTTTTGTTTCATAGAATTTTTTTACTTGAATACACTTAAGTTAATCAACCAGCCTATGGTGTGTGTGTGTGTGTGTGTGTGTGTGTGTGTGTGTGTGTGTGTGTCTTTGGAGAGGTTGTATGGAACAGAGTTTAAAAATATAGGCTCTGGAGCCAGATTAAGTGGGTTTAAATACCAGTCTCATCGTTAGTGTGCAATTTAGTTCAGTTAATCTTTCTGAGGCTCAGTTCTTTCATCTGTAAAATTGAGATAATCATAGTTTCTGTTTATTCGATGGCATAAGGATTACTCTTCATGATTAAATATACACAGTGCTTACTACAGTCTCTGACCACATAATTAGTGCTCAGCATTAGCAACCAATATCTTGATGAACTTTTTTTATCCCAACAAGATGAATAACTTTATGCTTTCCTCCAGGGATTATCAAGTTTGGCTTTTCAAAAGTGATCTTTATTCTTCCTTTTCTTATTTGGTTTCTTTCTTTTCCTAAACAAATCACCCTTTTGTAGGTGAGATGAATGGGGTCAATGTCCATGTGGGGTTGAAGAAGCACCTCAGGGGCCTTGAGCAGGCTGTCGGAGCCCAAGTGAGGCAAGGTGAGTGTCCATGTGGGAAGGTGGCCTGGATCGGAGAGGCCAAGTCAGGGTGAGGAGTGGATCTACATGGTGTGGGTCCTACACAAGGAGTCACCACCTGAGCAAGAAGAGAAAAGTGTAGTATCGGTGGATGTGGAAGAGACCCATAGGAGCTAGAAAATAGCACTCAGAGAAGACATAATAAAGACCTGTATCACAGGAAGAGTAGTGGTAAAGGCAAAGCACAAGGGGCATTTGGCTATGACCTCTTGGGTGTTACGAGCTTTATCTTGGCAAATGATAGCATGCAGGGTTGGGAATGAGGGAGGCAGAAGACAATCTGAGATCTTAAGACTCCAGGGAAGAGTTATGTCTATAACTATATAGGAAAATTAACTAGTTTAGAGTCTCAGAGTGTAAGGAAAAATCAAGAAACAAAGTGTAAAGTTACCTTAAAATTGTTTATGTTACATTACGGGCCAGCAACCAGCTCAAGAAGAATCTAGGACTCAACAACCAGTATGACTAGATGAATCCAGGTGATTGGCCCATCCCCTTAACAGCAGTGGGACCAGGTAACCAGCGGGAGCACCAGCCACACACTAGGCACACAAGTTGGACAGGCAAGACTAGTGTGATGGAAGAGTCTGAAATATGAGCCAACAGGTGGTAAGTTAGGTGAACTAGTGTTGTGCTTAGGGACAAAGATACATGAAATAGAAGTAGGCAGGTGGGACTGCTTCCCCTTTTAAAAAAATTTAATTTTATCTTGTTTTATTTTCATTATATTGTACTTTCTTTTCCTTTTCCTTTTTTTGGTTTTCTTTTTTTTTCTCTTTTCTAATAGCTGGGGAGAATGCCAACCCACAGCCCCCAAATGTAGAGACCAAGTTTAGATAATTCCTTGATTACTCCTTTATTCTTTCTTTTCTACTCTTTTCTCTAGTTTCCCAAGGCTTGCATGATCATCTCTAGTCCTCCAACCTTGCTTCTACTTCCTCTCCAGTTATCTTTATTTTATATACTATCTTTCTTAATATTCCCCACCATAGGGTAAAACCGCTCTCCAAAGGGAAACTCTTTACATACAGGCTCCTAATTTATGATCAGTTCTGTTATATAAGTGTAGATTTTGCTCCCGTGGTCTAGGGTACAAAATTAACAGTTACAACACTTTGTCAGCTTCTAAACTATATTTGATACTAATTCTATTGCTAATTACACTACTTAGGTAGGATGTGATATCTGTTGTAATCAGTTGTTCTGATGTCTGTAACAAATTGGGAAGCTCTGGGGTATTTACCTCTTCACAGCCCAACACCAAAGGACTGGGGACTGAGCCGAACAGTTGCCAACATCCCACTCTTAATTAATTGGGAGAGTAGTATCTTGGGACAGACATAAATCAAGAATCTCCTACACACAAAAGAACAGACTTTTCCTAGCAAGGTTGTGATACTAGTGATATAGCTATCTGCTATAAAAACTCATAAGGATCACACGGAAAGCAAAATAAAAAATCATTTGAAACAGAGAATGACAAGATGCAGAAGCAAAATGCAATCTCAGACTTCCAGGCAACCAGAACAAGTCCTTCCAGAGGAAAATGGATGACACTAACTAAAATTTCTGAAATATCAATTGAAACAAAGAAACAAATCCATGAATCTATAGAGGAAATCAGATCAGAAATAATATCTCAGGTAAAAAAAGAAGACATGACAACCATAATGAAGAAATTGCTCAGCATATCTAGAGTAGATATATATATTTAAAAAAGAGGAGCATAGGTTAATGATGGACACCTTGAATGAAAAATATGGGAAAGAAATAGAATGTATGAAATAGATTCAAAGAGATATCCAGGAAATTAAAAATTCCACCGAAAGCTGGCAAATCACTTGAATGAAACTGAAGAAAATTTTTCAGACCTTCATGACAGGATCATGGCTAGTGATCATGTGAGGAAAGAGCTCTTAAAAATAACAAGGGACCAGAAAATAATGATGAAAGACAATGCAAAGAAAAACAATAGAAGATTGATAAGTGTTAATGAAAAAGCAGGAGTCAAAACAAATGACATAAAAAGACTATTTGCAGAAGTAATAGCAAAAATTTCCAAAACATGGGACAAAGTCTGATATACAGGTATCTAGAATGTCAAATAACTATGACCAAAATAAATCTACATCCTGACATATAATAAAGATCCCAGAATTTCAGCACAAAAACAGAATACTAAAATCTATTAGAGCAAAGAAACAGATCACCTATATAGGAAAGCCCATTAGAATCAGGGCAGACTTCTCCACATAAACCCCAAGCCAAGAAGAGCTTGGGTGAAGTATTTCAAATCCTGAAAGACCACAACTTGCAACCCAGATTGATATATATACTGTAAAACTGTCTTTCAAAATTAATGGAGAAATAAGGAATTTCTATGATAAAGAACAACTGAGGAAATTTATGACCACAAAACCAGCCCTCGAAAGAGTACTGAAAGATATTCAAGACAGAGATAAAAATGTCTGCAATTCTAAGAACAACCTTATTAAAAAAAACACCAGTCAGGGTAAGCAATTAAACTGAAGGCAAGAGCATGGAACTAACAGCAGGAAAATAACACAAAAAGATAAACCAATGCATATCAGCTATAACCATCAATGTAAGTGACCTCAATTCACTAATCAAAAGAAACAGACTGGCAGAGTGGATCAAGAAACAACATCTAACAATACACTGCATACAAGAAACACATGTAACTCCCAAGGAAATTCATATTCAAGTCAAAGAATGGAAAATGATACTCCATGATGGATTCACGGATGCTTTCTACAAGAAATTTAGAGAAGATTTAATGCCAATATCTCTTAAACTCTTTAATGAAATTGAAAGGAAACAATTCTCTCTAACTCATTCCTGGAGGCAAATATTACTCTGATATAAAGACTAGAGATAGACCCAACCATCAAAGATAGATACAGGCCAATCTCCCTACATACATTCAAAAATCTTCAACACTAGCAAACAGAATGCAGCAAGTTATCAAGAAGATTATATGTTATGACCAAATGGGATTCATTCCAGGAATGAATGTGCAAACCAATAAACATAATATGCCATATCAACAGACCAATGACAAAATCACATGATCATCTCAATAGATGCAGAAAAAGCTTTTGATAAAGTTTTACTCTCATTCATGATAAAAACCTTCCAAAATTGGAATAGATGGTCTTTAACTCAATCTGATAAATCAACAGCCAACATCATACTAAATGGGCAAAAACTTAAAGCTTTCATTCTAAAATTAGAAACAAGAAGCCAAGGAGATAGCTCAAGGCCACAGTGATTGCCTGTCAAGCATGAGGTCCTCAGCTCAACCAAAAGAAAAAAGTACTCCCCCAAAGAAAATCAGGAACAGGACAAAGATGTACACTATCACCACTCCTATTCAATATGGTTCTGGAAACCTTAGCCAGAGCAATTAGATAAGAAGGGGAATAAAAGGAATAAAGATAGGAATGGAAGTTAAACATCATTATTTGTAGATGGCATGATACTCTTCATAGAACACACCAAAAACTCCACCAAAGGATCTCTAGATTTAATAACCAAAATCAGTAGTGTAGGTGGATATAAAATCAACATTTAAAAATCAATAGCATTCCAGTACACAAACAACAAACTCACTGAGAGAAATTAGGAAAACAACACCTTTCACAATAACATCCAAGAAAACAAAATACTTAGGAATCAATCTAAAAAAGGAAATAAACGATTTATATATTTAAAATTACAGTACTTTGAAAAAGGAGATTGAAGAGGATAGCAGAAAATGGAAAGATATTCCTTGCTTATAGATACAAAAAACCAACATTGTGAAAATAGCCATTACCTCAAAACTGTTATATAGATTTAATGCAATCTTGGTCAAAATACCATTAGTGTCCTTTACAGAGCTAGAAAACATATTCCTAAAATTTATTTGGAAACAGAAGAGACCTACCATAGCAAAGACAGTCTAGGCCAACAAAGGCAAGGCAAAGGGTATCACAATCTCTGACTTACAATTATACTATAAAGCTACTGTGATAAAATCAGCATGGTACTTGCCAAAACACACACACACACACACACACACACAACTCAAAAAGATCAGGATAACTGGAACAGATTAGAGGATGAAAACACAACCACAAAGATACTCAGTGACCTTGTCTTTGACAAAGGGGCCAGAAACTTCACCAGAAGAAAGACAGCTTTAATAAACGGTGGTGGAAAAACTGGCTTTCCACATGCTGAAGATTAAAACTAAATCCATGTCTACTCGAACACCATGCATTAAACTGAAGTAAAAATGGATCAAAGATTTAAATACTAAAACAGAAACACTAAATCTACTGGAAGAGAAAGTAGGTAAAAGTCTTGAAGACACAGCAGTAGGCAAAGAGTTCATGAACAAAAACCAAACGGCACAGGAAGTACTTCAAAGAATCAATAAGTGGGATTTCATTTTATTAAAAAATTTTGCACATCAAAAGAAATTGCTAACAGAGTAAAAAGAAAACCTATACAGTGAGAAAAAAATTTAACTAACTGTCTCTCAGAGGACTTTTATCTAGAACATATACAGAATTGAAAAATATCAGACCCCCCAAGTACAAGGATCCAGTCCAAAAATGGGCCTCTAAAATGAATATATGCTTCTCAGATGGAGAAATACAAATGATAAATAAATATATGAAAAAATGTTCAGCATTATTAATCATCTGAGAAATGCAAGTTAAAACAACACTAAGATTCCATCGCACCTCAGTAAGAATGGTTACCATCAAGAAATCAACAAATAAATACTGGAAGGGCTGTGGTAGAAAAGGGAACCCTTTCTCACTGTCGGTAAGAGTGTAGACTGGTACAACCACTGTGAAAATCATGTACAGATTCCTCAAAAACCTTGGGCATGAAATAGACTCTGGAATAGCCTTGCAGGTGCTGTCTGTGAACCTAGAGATCCCATTCAATGCAGCTATTCTTCTTTTGAGTATTTTCTCAGAAGAATTAAAAACACTGTACCACAGTGATACATGTACACCCATGTTTATTAGCAGCACAATTTGAAATAGATAAATCTTGGAAACAACCCAAATACCTGTCAAACAAGGAATGGATTTTTTAAAAAGTGGCATTTTAAAGCGGTGGAGTACTACTCAGCTATAAAAAGGATAAACTTGAGGCTTGTATAGGTAAATGGAGACAACTTGAGGTCATATTCATAAGCGAAATATAAATCAGACTTATATGTTGTAAACATCATATTGTCTCTCTAGGGTAAGAAATTGAAAGAGTCAATAAGATCCAAAATGTACAACAGATATTGTGAAATGGAAAGAAATTGTTCAAAAGGAAAGAACAACTGGGATGAGGGAAAGCAGAAAAGAAGGAAGGGAAAAGAAAAAAAAATACATATACAAGATCGCTAAGCTAGTTATACTACTAATTTCTATTAGTTCATTAAAAACAAAGGTTTGTTTCTATATTGTTTGACCAATTTTTCATGCCCGTATCTTGTAATCCGAGGAACTATTTTGAAGATAGCAATATGCAATGTATTAACCATCATTAATCTTGTTTTGAAATTTTGTATCATTGTTTTTATTGCTTTTTCTCTTTAAAATAAAAAAATTAAAAGGATAGCTTATTTTTTGTAGTTCTGAGAATATTCATACTGGCAAATGCCGCTGGAAATTCTCTCCAGCATGGACACTATAAATAAACTGCATTTTTCTACTTCTTTGCATTTTGCCCGTCTAAATTTTAAAACTAATAAAAACTTAAAAAGTCCTATAAAGCTCCTTAGCTGAGGGAACTGGCATGAATATTCAGCACCAAGCTCTCAGCACATGCTGTTAAAGGAAAAAACTATAAACCATCTCGTTGTAAGAAGTGGGATGGATGAAAAAGGCAACAAAAGCCAGGCTCAGTACAGGCCCTTCCTGCAGGCTGGCTGTACTTTGTTGTTTTTGGTAGGGATTATCTTGTACTTCAGGATATCAGTCAAGACAAGAGATCTAAAGTTAGTCTTGAAAGTCCGTTCTTATTCTCTGC
Organism: Cavia porcellus; assembly: GCF_034190915.1. Classification (NCBI taxonomy): domain Eukaryota; kingdom Metazoa; phylum Chordata; class Mammalia; order Rodentia; family Caviidae; genus Cavia; species Cavia porcellus. The sequence continues at coordinate 115,578,358 of NW_026947484.1, forward strand.
ATGTAGACTTACTTTTGACCATCTACTGTCCCAGCTAAATGAGTTAGTTGAAGGGAAAGGGATCAAGTGACATGAGGGATTTGGTAAAGGCAAGCAGAACTATTTTGAATGTCCCTGTAACACTTTTCTCTGTTTACTTGCCAGACTAGATGGACATAGGGTGGCCCGTGGGCTGCATCAAGCTTTGCTGTCTGTGGCTGCCTCTGTGCTCAAGAGCCCTGTTGAATAGTTGCAATTAGGAACCATAAGATCTACAAAGTTGAAAATATTCATTATATGGACCTTTCCAGAGAAGTCTGCCTGGTCTGCATTAGAATGTTAACACCAAAGACAGGTAGGCTCTTGTTCATGCTTTATTCCCAGGATATGTAGTACTAAGTGCATTTTGTCCTCTTCTGTCTTCCATTTCATCTCCCCAGTCTTTCTCTTACACTTCTGCTTCTCTACTTAGCTGTGACAGAACTGACTTCGTGGTCAGCATCATTGAAATAGACTCTGGAATAGCTTTGCAGGTACTGTCTGTGGATGAAATGTGCCCTGAAACTCTCCATGACTGAATGTTATGGGATTTGGCTACACTAACCTTGATTCTTTGTGAAAGCTACTGACATGGGGCTGGGGATTTAGCTCAGTGGCATAAGTGCCTGCCTTGCAAGCAGGCAGTCATGAGTTCGATCCTCAGTATCGATAAAAAGGAAAAAAACACACACACACACAAAAGCTACTGACATACAAAACCACTCTAATTTGAGCAAAGCTTACCTCATGGGATCCAATGTCTGAGCCTTAATGTCCTACCTCTTTCTCAGGAATTTGCCTAACGAGAACACCTTTATGAGTGTTCATATCATATGTGCACAATATTTACAGTTATAAGCCAAGTGAAAAAACTGCTAAATGGTGAACTTTGTAACGACCCAGGTTCATATGTCAACTTCTTGGTTTCCTTGGAGTTCCACATTGGACCATGGTCTTGCACAGCCAGGTGCACCAGGACTCACTCCTCTTTTCTTTCCTCCTATTTTTCCAAGGAGCTTCATTTGCCATGTGTAGACACCAGTCTGTATGATCTAGACCAACCTTGATGCAGAAGGAAGCCATACTGGCCCTGGAAACAGGTTTTAGAACAATGGACAGAAAATTCTAAGGTTCTGAGTCCAGAGGTCATTCTCTTTGGGAACTGTGAATTCTTGGCCCTGTTGGACAAACAGCTGGAGGATGGCCAGACTGGGGCCTGCTGGGAGGGCTGGATGACCAGTTAAGGAATTTAATTTTTCTGGAACTTGGTTTCCATATGCATGAAACTAATGAAAAGAAGACAATTATAGAGGATGTTGTCTTTGAACATAGGTGTTTTCTAGCTCTACAGTCCCATAATTTTATGAATCTAAGACCTTTGAAGCATAGGTATCCAAGTTTCCTAAACTTGACCGTCACCTTGGAATAGATGTAGTCATGAGAGTCATGGGAATCAGAGGAACTGCTGAGCAATGAGTCCTTATGTAGAGGAAGGTAAACCCTCAGGAATCTGGTTTTAGGGGCTGAGTCCTTTTGGGGCCTGAAACAGTTGTCCTTCAAGGTATATGCTGCCATGTTTCCAGGTGAAATATCTCCCTTCATCCATTATCCATTGGTCTTCTGGGACAGCATTACTTCCTCATGGGCTGTAGTATTAGACTCCAGACCATCACAGAGACACCTTTGCTCCTAGCCCAGAGCTTTCGGTCCCACCTTCTCTCTTTAGATGAACCACAGTGGCAGGTGTAAACCAGGCTTTCTTTTTTTATTCACAGCAAGATAATTCTGCTTTCATTTGAAAAAGCCAATGACTCAAGAGACAGAGTGATGAGAGATCAAAGAGCTTTATTCAGTGGCAAAAGAATAGAAAAGTGAGAGCTGAGCTCAAATTCAGTTTCTCACCCCCATGGTGTTAAGGTTTTACAGACTGGAATTACAAGGTAGAAAGATAGGCTAATAAAGAGAGGAACATTCATGAATTTTTTGGGAATAGATAGAAATCTTCCAGGAAGTGTGGTGCCACCTTTTTTGCTCCGGTTATGGTCTGGTGTTTCTTGTCAAGAAGGCTGGGAGGTGTCTTTAGCCTTGAGATGGGGGAGAGAGACCAGGTAAGTCAAGGTCCAGTTAGCCCTGTATTATAGTTCTGGAAAAAACATTTCTGGAAATGATTAACACCTATACAATATTGAGTATAATTTGATCCAAAAGTTAAGGGCACACATGAGACAGACACAATATAAAGACAGAAATGCCAAACCTTTTCATCTTTTTTGTGTCAGTTATTGGACATCTGCAGGCCCAAGGGAAGAGTCAGTGTTTTCAGAAAAAGTGGCCTTGGAGCATCTGAAAGTAACCTAGGCAACCACTGTTGTCCTAACTCACATGGTAGAGGTGTTATCTACCGCAAAGCTAACGGGAGACTAATAATGTATTGCTTAGCTGTGTGACCTCCAAAATTAGTATTTTTAAGTCAACTAAAATCAAGTGATGCTAAAGTGTCTATTCAGGTTTTTCCTTGGTAACATTTTTGATCTGAGCTATTTAAAAATCTTGAGCTCCCAAAGAATCAAAAGCTTTGAAAATCTGACAGCAACTCCTATTCCTGGAACACCTCCTTAGTGGTCTTGCTGTCTGAATTTACTCTATTTCATCTTCCTCCTCTATTACTAATCTCCTTTATTAACCCAGACTAGGAAAATCTTTCAATACATTAACACATCTGCAAGAGATCTGGGTCAAACTTTTAACAGGACTGCTCCTCACAGCCAAGTCCTGTGGTTTTCTTATCTCCTCCTGGGCTTTTTATGGCTTACATTTTGCAACTGGTATTTTGAAAAGCAGAGCATTCCTGCTGCTTAATCTTCAGTACTTTTTTTGAGGAAGGGTTCTCATTTTCTCAACCTTACTTCTTTTCCATTTTTAACTAAGCTTTTATAATTTGATGGTTTCCCAGATTGGCAAGTGTTTGTTGAGTGTTTTCATGAGCTGAAGAAAGCAAACATTCATCCTTGCCCTTGGAGACATCAGATAAAGTAGAGATACAAGGTAAATTTAGATTTTCTCTCAAGGTAGAGGATGGATTTTATCCATAAACAACTTCTCTAGTAAATGATGCCTTTCTGGAACTCTCATGTTGGGAATAGCTATGCAACCCCTCTCCTTGTATAGTCTTTTCTGAGATATTGCAACTGCTAATTTAAATGATATAACCAGCCCAGGCAAAAACAGTAAGTTTCAGTAACACCCTCCTGGGCTTTCCCAACCTCTATTCTGACCCTGGTTAAAATGATTTTTTGGTTTATGTCGTTAACAGATGTTTTAAAATGTCAAAACAAGATTAAGGTGTGGGTCTACCAAAGTACCAAAGTACACTGCAGTTATTATCTCAGCAGCCACTAGGAGCAAAGCAGAGTCAGAGCTATTCAGAATTTAGTTGTACAGCTCTCTGCCTTCTATCTTCTCCTCTACAGGGAGAAGCTGAGCTCCAGACTTTACCAATTGGCGGTCACTTTGCTCCATCCTTCTGGATAGCAGTTCCTGGGCCTCAGCATCTTTCTTTCCCATTTTCTCCCCCTCTTCCTCCCAGACTCTAGAAGATAACCACAGTACGATGTGCCGTGAGCAGCACTGCTCTAGGAAGGGTTTTTCCCTACAAAGCCCTTCTGTAAGTAGTGGAGCAGAGATGCCTTGGTTAAGAAATCCATTTGCTTTCCTCATGCTGAAAACTCTTGAAACACATTAAGTGTATTCTTTTCTGATTCTTGATGAGCTTTCATGTGCCCTCTTAGATATCCAGTGAGACATTCCGTTCACACACTGCTGCAGAAGATGCACTCAGCACCGCAGCGGTGGTGCAGCACTATTTGAATGAGGACTTGTTTTCTTGATATATTTACAAAGATGTGTTGTTCTCACATCCAACCAACAATCCACTGCTACCTGTCTATCCCTTTATGTCTCCTGAACTAATTATATCCATGAGGTAGACACTCAAATAAGCAGGGCAGACAGCAGTGGAATAGAAATTCAGCCAAAATCTACTGACAGTGGATATTGTTTACATATATTATCATCTGTTTTGTGTATTCTTCAAACCATACAAAGAGGTGGCATGCAATCCTAGCTGCAGAATCTTGCCATGACTACTGTTCCTGTGGCAGTGACTCTCAAGGAGGCTTATGGCAATGACAGAGAACTGCACAAGGTTATGGGCTAGGTTTCTTTCCTTATCTGTGAAATGGTCAGACCACGATCTCTCAGGACCCTGGATTCTATGATCCTGATGCTCACTATGGAGACCAATGCCCCTGTGTGCATGCATGCTTACATCTCAGAGGGACTTTACATCCTCAGTCGTGTTTCCAAAGGCTATTATGGGAATAATTTAGTCCCCACCCCAGAAAGTTACAATTCCCTTTTTAAAAACCAAGAAGTCACAATTTAGGTCCAGCCTTGAGTTCTGAATTATCTTAGTCCACTTCCTCCAGAGATGGTTCCTAGGAAGCATGAACATTTGACAAGAGGCTGGAGGATGGGAAGAAATTTAAACTGGAATTCAGGAAAGCAGGCTCCAGACCAAACTTGGGCACTAAGTGTATGCTCCTTGAGCAGTAGACACCATGATGACTTTTCTAACCAGAAAGATGCTGTCTCTAGTATTAAATTGCATGTGAATTCTTGGACCAATCCCAGCTGTGGGGGTGAGGGAGTGTGGGAAGTCAGGAGGCAGAAGTGGGCCTCCCCAGTCTAATAAAATGTTGTTTTCCCTGATATCTGGTTTAAAAAGATGACTAATATAGTATTTAGGGATAAACTATGTTTTGAGGTGGGCCCAGGATCCTAAGCAGATCTTTAGATGATGAGATGTTCGTGTAGTTTTTGCTCATATCCCGGGGATGAGAGCCTGCTGAAGCAGCTCTCATGTTTGCTGAGAATCCAGTGGATCATATCCTGTAGAACTTCTTGAGACAAATTACTCTTTTCTTGTTCATAGGATATCTTAAGGAAAATTATTTCAAAGTACTATAGTATAAAAATGCTATCTGTTTCATGACACACTTTGCTGCACAAAGGATGCCTGCAAACCCCTTAAAGGATAGTTTGTCATAAAGTCAGGCTTTGAATTTAAAATTAGTATAAGTATATACCAATTTGACAAATGCATTCCAATAGGTTTCCTAACATTTGTAACCAAAAATAATACAAATGCAGTAGAAAAATACAGCTAATAAGAGGAAAAGTGGAATTAATTGTTATAGATTACAGACCTTTAATGATACCAGATGTGACCTGGTGTTAACTCTCTAAGAAGAAATCCTCCAGGCAGTGGAGAGAGGGAGGATTGAGAGTTCCAGGAAGCAATCTTGATAACTAACTGTGTTCTGTGTTATAAAAAGGATTCAGAACTGCAAGAGGCTATGAATGAATAATTTCTGGCTGATGTTAACAGCAGCAAGATCTTTAAAATGAGCAATTGTGGCTGGAAAATCAGCAAAACTAACCTTCCTTAGACAGATATCTTAATTTGGCATTCCCGGACCCTCTGGGGGCGGGGACAAAGGCAACACTGCCAAGTGGCCACAAAGTCTGTACTGTGAGGAGGATGTGAAAACACTGATCACAAGCACTGCCTTCGAGGAGACTGTATCAGTCATCAAATACATTTGACTTTTTCTTGCAATCAAAAATTTGGATGTGGGCCGGGGATTTAGCTCAGCAGTTTAGTGCCTGCCTGGCAAGTGCAAGGTCATGAGTTTGATCCCTCGTAACAAATGACAACTATGAAAAATAGGGTTTTGCATATCATTACTATTTGGAAAAATACTTTTCCGATTTGATTTATTCTCTAGGAAAGACAGGAGAAGACAGCTGAGAACCTAGACCGTCTATTGTTCCTTCCTCTATCACGTTGATATTTGCATAGACAACAGAGAGCCCCCTTTCTGAAAAATTAGTCACTTGCTCTAATCAAATGTGTTCCCACTGAAAGAGTGTCAGTTAAGTCTCTTCCTTTGAAATGCAAAGTTATGACTAAACACAGATGCCAAGTATTCTAAGTATCTCCTTTACCTTCCCTGCTTCTTATTTCTAAAATGCCAGTTTTCTATAAGCAAAATATGTGGGAATGTTCTTTTCAAAAATGCCCTCCCATGCCAGTTGAACAGTTTCCAGGTAAAATCAGGACCTATACAGTTACTGGCCCATGAATCCTTTAGCACAGAACTAGTGGGGTGTGACAGGGATGGGCTGGGAAGTGGTATGAGTCTGAGCCTTGGGGATAGCAGAGGCTTAGTGGACTAACTGAGCCCCAGAGGCAAGCATCTGGCTCCAGCAGAGCACTGTGAAAGGGTAGTGGCTACCTTGGCTTGTCTGGCTCCAGCAGCTCGAGGGTGCAAAGAGACATCATGAGTTTCAGTCTGCTGCTTAGCAAAGTTCACAAATACCTGGAGGCAAAAGAGCAAGAGTAAGAAGATGTCTCCCACAACACAGCACACTATACCCACCTACCCATTTTGCTTTGTTCCAATTAATGTACAGTACTGCTAGGGTCAGTGGGGTCCTACCCAGGGGAGAAAGCACACCCATAAAAACCCAAACCCAAGGGCCTGAACAGGGCTTGCTGCTTAAACTCTCCAGCCAAGCCAAAGGAGTTCCTGCTGGAGGATTCACAGGCCTTTGGGGTGAACAAAGTGAGGGGGATTCAGCTAGCACCATCTCAAAAAAAAAACGGAGAGGAAAAAAAAAGATATTTGATCTCTTTTCCGTTCTTCAGTGTGCACTGTGTGCACTGTGTGCACTGTGGCCTCAAGTCCGGCCTAAAGAGTCCAGTGTGTCCTTCACCTTTAGGCTAACATGAAATGACAGTGAACAATGTTGAACAGAGTAAACCAGGTACAGAATGTTAACTATCACGGTTCCCTTCCATGAGAAACCAAAAATAGAAATTAATTAAAGAGTAGAATAAAGGAGAGATTGTAAGAAACAGGGAAGCAGAACTTTTAGAAAAAAAAGAAAGGCATCAGGGTAACGAGGGGATAAAGAGGATTGAAAATTATCAAGGAAAAAAATATATAGGTATCAGTTCCCCGAAGTAAATGTAAGTATTATATATTGCAAATATATACTAATAAAAAAAGAAGGTGCAGGTGAGCCAGCTCCTCAAGGAGTAGAGGGAGACTTGCCTGTTTCTACTGCTTTATTGAGCTGTATTTTAAGGATGTTTATGAAAAAAAGAATACATTTTCAAAAACCTCTCAGAAATAACGCAAATGCACAATGATTTGTGAATGGATGGGTAAGCAAAATATGATGTATAAAAGCAATAGAATATTACTCAGCCTTATAAAGAAAGGAAATCCTCACATATGCTCTGCCATGGATGGAGATTTGAGGACATTATGCTAAGTGAAATAAGCTGGTCAAAAATCAATGAAGACATGGTTCCACATGTATGAGTTAGCTTCATAGAGACAAAGAATACAATTGTAGCTACCAGGGGCTGAGGTGGATGAGGAGAAAAAGTAGAAAGTTGCTGCCTTAATAGGCAGCTTTGCTTTTGCAAAATGAAGAGCTATAGAGACAGAGAGTGACAGTAATGTGAATGTAGTTAACATCCCCGGACTAATACAGTTAAAAGAGGTTAGAATGGTAAATTTCATATATTTGTATTAAAAATACACATGGTGCACGTTTACTGAAACTCATCCAACTGAACAGTTAAAATAGGTATAATTACTATCTATACATTATGTGTTAATAAAGTTGATTTGAAAAGAAAAAAGCCACCACCATGAACCAACAAGAATAAAGTAATGTAAGTGCCCAATGACATAAAAAATAAAGTTTACTGATTACTACAATATCATTGGAATACAATTTCTTATATACCAGGTTTTATGCTAATGGACAGAGGGACAAGACTGAAGAGCACTAAAAATCAAGAATATTGTGTCCCACTGGGCATTCTGGCCCTGCTGCTGTGCCTCCTGCTCTGCGCGGGGCCTGGGATGGGCTTGCCTGGTCCAGTGTGGTCTGTGTGACGGAGTACTCCTCAATGAGCAGGCTGTCCTTGTGGGAGATGAGCAGCTGGAAGATCCTGGCCAGGGAGGAGGAGGAGACCTGGAACTGGAGCATGTTGTAGTGCCTCTCCCGCTGCACACTGCCTGGAAAGTTCCCCTGGAAGAACTGTTCCACTAGGTTCAGGTCAGGGAGGAGGTCATCTTTTGGGGACTTGATTTTCATTGTGACAATGTAGCCATCTCCAAACCTAGGGGTGCACAGGGTAGTACAGGGCTGCATTTGGGAGGTCTCAGGAAATCTCAGAGGAGGACTAGAATCATCAGGCATCCTGGGGATTAAAGATCTATCCATTGACCATGTGTACATGCTGCAGACCAGGAGAAAAATGTGATAGTCTTTGGAGAAAATATTTTGTACCTGTTTTTAGAGGTCTAAATGTCTGTGTGGTGAAGTGGGACCAATGCATTTGCTGAAGTTAAGGGTGGTTATAGCCCCTTGGGGAGATCCCAGCCCCACCTGTAAAGGTGTATGTAGACCCACCTACAAAGTGTGGACTAAGCATGCCAAGAGCTGACTAGCCTTTGGTGACTGGACAGGTCCAGGGCACAGCAAAGCCTTGGGAAAACAGCACTTCACTGTGGAAGCTTCTAAAAGTAAATGGAGCCGTCAGGGCCAGGGCTTTTTTTTTTTTTTTTGTGTTGCCCCCTCCCTTCACCAGTTTTGCTGGTAACCCTCATGTGGATGAACGGTGGTTCACCAGAGGGTGGGTATGGTCAGCTGGTGACCACACATGGCCATGTCAGAGTGTATTGTGTCAGTTATAACTGACTGCAGTGCTCCACTCATGGGGATGGAATGTAGTTCAGGCGTAGAGCACTTGCCTAGCATGGACATGATCATGGGCTCAGAAAAGTTTCCTTCATGATCTAGAGTCTTCTCTGTAGTAAGATCCCTTTAAATTCCAGGTCCAGGAAGTTGACCATCTTTCCACACAGGGACATACTTCCTCATCTTCTCTATCATAGAGATAATTGAGGAATGAGAGGAAGGGAGTAGGGAGGCATCCTCCAGCAGCTGGACACAGGACTTGTTGACACAAGTCTGGTGATTCCATACACTGATGTTCTCACAGATTGTGTCATCTTTAAGCTCTAGTTGCTCAAGAAATCAGGGTCAAATGCCAAATACAGCTAATCTTTTAGACCTTTTTCTCCATCATTTATCTTCCCTGATGCAAGTGAAGAATGGAGTTTTCTGTGCAATACACTGTTATGGACCATCAAAATCAAGCACCTCAGCATAGATAAGGTGGATTCTGTAGTGTCCCTTCCACCAAATAGCCTACTTTATATTCTGGGCTTTTGATAAGTATTAAATAAATGAATGGCAACTGTAAGTTTACTTTTTCTCAGGTTATTAGGCATGTCAAAATGCAAGGGAGTACGGCAATATTATGATAATCTTATTTTAACTCGATTGTTAGCTTTGGCATACCAACTATGAATAATGAAGATTTACAGCAGTTTGCAGTTTATGGATACAGGACAATCCTATTCAAGATTACTGGCGTTGCTGGTTTGTTACATAACACATAGCCAGTTTTCAGATTCAAAAGCATATAATACTCTAAGATGGAAAAACTGATTCTCACGCTGTTTTATCTCCTAGTTGTTCCTATATTTGTTGCAGACATTGATGGGACAGGCCAGGAGTTCTGAATCTGTCAGAATAAATGGGTCACTACTGATCAGTTAGCAGCGGCCCTTCTCATTCCCATGCCAGGATAGAGATGTCCCCATCCAGACTCCCTCCAGCTTCAACCATCTGCAGTTAGCTCAATATACAAGTGAGCACAATGACTTTGTCTGCTTCTGGAGAGCAAGGCCCAGTTACCAGCAGCCTCTGCATGTGGAATGATAGGGTAGCAGGAGCTTTCCAGGTATCTGCAGACAGCACAGAGCCTGGTCGAACCCCCAGGAGGCAGCAAAGGGTGTGCCCCCCCCTTCTTCTTACTTGTACTTGAGGTGCTGAATGGTGCCCAGGCACTGAAAGGCGCCCTTCACCATGATGGCCAGCCGGGTGCACAGTGCCTCACACTCCTCCATGCTATGGGGCAGGAGACAGGAGGTGAGGCAGTGGGGAGGAACTCTCACCCACTGTCCCCACCCTGGGAATCTCTTGCCTGTGGGAAGTGAGGACCACGGCTCTCCCTTCTCTGATGAGGCTCACAATCGTGTTCCACAGCATGCGACGTGCCTGCGGGTCCATCCCTGTGGTAGGCTCATCCTGTGGGGTGAGAAAGAGTAGAGGGATGGACTTGGAGGTGGCCATTTTTAGTCACTGAATCCTCCTTGGGCTGAGCCCCCCTGAGCAGCTCTGGTCTCTAAGAAGAATAATTTGACAAACAAGTACAGGACATAGCTCCTTCCCCCCTGACCAAGACAGCAGGTACACAGATGGAAGAGGTGAATCAGAGTAAAGAAACAGTGCACAGCTTCAGATTCACTTCAGCCCATGAGTGAATTAAGGCTGATCAAGACAATGGTATAACTATCCTTAAAAAGGAAACAAACAAAAACCCTCAAGCACATCTTGGTTAGGAGGCAGCGAGAAAACTCAGATAGCTTTGTGTGACACTTGGATACTTGTATAAGCCTCCAACTTCATGGGAAAGGAAGGGGTCCAGTCCCCATGGGGGTGGGCCTGGTCCCCATGGGGACGGGTCCAGCTTAGGTCGCAGTAGCCTTTGATCCAGGCCAATATTTCTGTCCACTTTGGACCTCACACAGCTGTCCTCATGTGCTAATAATATTGGTGCTCCCAAAGTAGAGTGTCCTTTCCCTTGGAGAGCTTGTGAACCCCAAAGCGCCTTTCCAGGGACTCGCAGGCCTTGCTGTGACTTGTTTCTTTCAAGAATGGTGCACCAAACACTGGGCCGATTTGCTCAAAAGGAGTCACACAGGGAGCAATCCAGATCAAAGCAAACTGCTGCATTTTCTAAAGCTGCTGACCCAGAGCATATTTTCTTGAACCCAGAGGCAGATGTGGGTCAGCTCTTAGGGCTGGCTGTCCCTGCAGGTAGCAGCGCCCTCACCAGCAGCACCAGCGGTGGGCAGCCAATGAGCGCTATGGCTGTGGAGAGTTTCCGCTTGTTGCCCCCACTGTAGGTGCCAGCCAGGCAGTCGGCATAGGGAGAAAGTCCCAGGCTCTGAATACCCCAATTTGCAACCTAGGGAAGAGAAAGAAATCTCATTTGGCAAAGATGAAGAAGCCAACACCAGAGACCTCCACTATTCAGAGCTGTGTTCCCAGCTCTCACCCCTTCAGGATGAAAGAACCATCTAGGCTAAGGCAAAACCACCGCTTGCTCATGTCCTCTGGCACATGTTTCAAGCCCAGCCTCTTCTGTACTCTATACTTGTGGTTACAGTGTGGCCTAGTCAGCAAAGCACCCATTCATTGAGTGGAGCTCCCTGGAAGTGGCTTTCAGCTTTACAGACAGTGAGACAGCATTTCGCATCCAGAACTATGGCTAAAAGTGGAAGAGGAAGAGTTTGAAGGTCTGAGAAGCTGAAGGGTCCGAGCCTTGGGCAGGGACCCATGTAATGTCTTGGGCACTCCATGGACCTAGTCTGAGCAAGCATTGTACGAGGCCATTGTCCCTGCACACACCAGTGGGATGGCAGACAATAGAAATAAGCTAAATGACAGATAGTAGCAGTACTTTGAGGGAACCTGACAGGGAACTATGGTAGAAAATAATGGATGAGGCGAGGGTGGATGCACTCACACACGGAAGGAACTAGCCAGGCGCTGGAAACAGCTCACCGGGCTTTTGCCTTCTGCATTTGTTGTATCTAGTTCGCCCACTAGATATCTCTATGGCTTACTCGCCTCTTTTAGGTTTTCATTTGCAAGTCAACACCTCTGTGAGACTTTCCTTGGGCCTGGCCACCTAAATGTGCAAACCCCAGCCCAACAATGCTTCCCTGCTTAGTTCTTCCCCTCAGGACTCGCACACTCTAATGCTGGATATTTTTCTTGTGTATCTATTATTTGTCCCATCTACTAGAATGTGAACTCCATTATAAACATTTTTGGGACATGGTTTCCCAAGTCTCATTTTTCTTTCAAAAATGTGTAAGAATAAAAATAATTTAAAGAATACAAAAAGAAGAAAAAAGAAAGAAAGAAAGAATTTTTTCTGACTCTTCTGAGAGTAAGTCATGGCCTGTATCTTTCAAATACTTCGGTGTGTGTTTCCCAATTTTGTGTGCTCTACACCACCTATTTCAGTTATCAATGTCAGTAAATTTAATACTGTTATGCCTTACCATTCAGAGTTCAGTTTTGTGAATTGGCCCGATAATGTCTTTCCTATCATGTTTCCCTTCAGCACAAGATGCTTCCCCTGTCTATTATGCAGTCATTATGTTTGCTTAGTCTCCTGTGATCAGAAACATTTTCATGGCTTGCTCTTTGTCTTTATGACTTTGGTGTTTTAAAAGAAGACAGGCCTTCTTTTTATAATGTTTCTTCTTTGGAGTGTGTCTGATGTTTCCTCCTGATAAGGTTCAGGTTACACATTTTCAGCCAGCAATGTATATATGTTAAGTTGTGTCTTCATAGGGTATCATGTCTGGGGACATGAGATGTGCACTTGCCTCTTACAGATGACAATAATCTTGACCACTCTGTTAACACGCTGTCTAATTTTTCCATTGTAAAACTGTCTCCTTCTTGCAATCAAGAAGCAACTTGTGAAGATGTTCTTTTTTTGTTCTTTTTTTTTGGTACTAGGGATTGAACTCACAACCTCGCACTTACCAGGCAAGCATTTGAGCCACTGAACTAAATCCCCAGCCCATGAAGATGTTCGTTTAAAAGCCATAAAACATCTTGTTCCTCATCAAAAATTTCCCCTCGATTTATTATCCTTCGAAGACTTTTGTGCAATCCAATCTTTAATATGGTCGTTACAAAATGATTTTTCAGCTTCAGGACTTCTTCACACTAATCATTTGGCTCTCAGCACTTGTTTGTAAGCCAGCCCTTCTCTCCTGCCTATCTATTTATCTGTTTAACAGTATGGACTTATAAATTCCTACTTTTTCTCTAATAGGAAAAGTTTTGTCACCTATCATTACATTTAATTGTTTAGATACTCAGGTTATTCCCTATTTTGCCAACAGGAGCCCCTTGAAGATGTCTCCTGGGTTCTTATGACATGCCTCACCATTTGCTTAAGGGACTTACTTTTTGGCACAAGAGATGTTCAAATCTTGGAATTTGTCAATTATAAAAGAATTATGTTTCCTTGTAGTGGGAAATAATGCAAAGACTAAATTCTGGGCAGTAGGTACACTTGTAGCTACTGGGATATTTTTGCTTCTAGTCCCTTTCAAAGGAAGAGACATACACACGAAAGTGCACACACATATACATGGATATGCACAATACATATTAGCACATTTATATGCATACACAGTGTATGTATATAAATATTTCATGAACACATGGTGATATCTCCAATTCCAATCATCCTACCCTCTGTTTGATTATGATATTTATTTGAAGCAAAAGTGAGTTTGTTTCAGTTTTATAATCAGTGTTGGGTTTTCCTTTTGTTTTCACTTGTACTCCTCATTCTTATTTGCTGCAGTTTTATTTTTGACTATGTAGAACATTAACATGTCTCCAAAATTAACACTATGTAAAAAGATCCCTTAGAGAAATTTTATTCCTCCAGTTTTCCTTCTACTCCAATTCCCTCTTCTTCATCACTAAATTTACTATTTTCTGGTTATCCTTCTTATGTACTATTCATCAGATAAGCAGATATATGTATGATTTCATTTTTCCTACTTTTCTGCATAAAATGTAGCAATCTACATTTTATTTTGTACTTTTTAATTAATTTAACTTTTTATTTTTGGTACCAAAAATACCAGGAATCAAATTCATAACCTCGCACTTGCCAGGCAAGCACTTGTGCCACTGAGCTAAATTCCCGGCATCTTTTGTACTTTTTTTTTAAAAATTAACAATGTTGGAAATAACTTATCAGTTTACATAGATATTCTTATATTTATGGCTGTACAAAATTTTATTGTTTATATGTACCACAAATTTCTCAACCAGTTTACTATGCAGGATAATATACAGGATTTTGCAGTTATAACACAACGAATAACTCTTCATGTATGCATTTTTTAAAACTTGGGATGAGTATCTTTGGGTTAAATTCCCAGAAGTGTGATTACTGCATCAAAGGGTAATGCTATACATCATCCATGAAGCTGGCTTATGAGTTTATCAAACTCTTAAGCAACCACAATAAATCACTGTTTTACCCTTTCAATTTCTTCTGTTGGAATACCCCGAAGCCGGGCATAAAGGTAAAGATGTTCTCGGCCTGTGAGCAGGTCATCAATTGCATCAAACTGAGGACAATAGCCCATTCTTTGATGAACATCAGAAATATTGGTTAAAATACTGCAAGGGAAAAAAAGCAATTGGTGAGTTTCCTTCACTCCAACTAGAGAGTTCGGACTGGAGAGATTTCTCCTGGTAGGATAAGAAAGCTGCCTCTTCTCTTTCCTACTTTGTTTTAGAAACACATACAATGGTTGGAAATTGAAGCAGAGAATCTTTGGTTAGAAACATGAACATCAGGATTCTAGCTTTGAATTCAGTCGGAGCCTTTCAAATTTCATTTGTCTAAGTTAACTGAATACCTGTTCCTCCCAAGTCAACTTTGATTTGGATTGAATTTCTTCCCTTGTGAGTTTTAAAACAAAGGGAAGATCAAGTTTAAGAAACTGATTAATAGTTTTAAATCCCTTTCACACATTTGGGAAGAAGCTAGAAAATATAGATGCCTTCCAATGAAAGAACACTTTCCACTGTGTTTATTGGCAGATGAAAGATGGACAATAAGATACCAACCAGAACAAGAGGTGAGCGGAGGGCAGAGATACAGTGAATAGGGTTCTGTCAACTCCCTTTGACTAATGTATTCATCCCCACTAGAGAAACACTGACTTGATGAAAAATACATTATTTGATAAAAAATAAATTTTATATAGGTTATTTGGTCTAACATCCCTTTTTGCTTATCGGTAAGGATCTGTAAATAAATGAGAGATAAAGTAGGATGGACAGAGAGAAATCATTGCAGCTCTTCTCTGTGACTTTAGTCACCAAGAATCTTGCTGGGGTAATTAAAACCACCAAAGAAAGCAAAGAAAGTTAGTCCTTTGAGAAATACACAGAGCCAGCCCACCAGCCCCTCAGTCTTAACTTATGGTTTCTTTGTAACTTTCAGCTGAATTTTACCTTTTGGACAACAGACTGTACCACCAAAACTTGATGTCACCTGTTAAGTTCTTATTATATCCTTTCCTTGACCCTTTCTCTCCGTAACTCCTTTATTCATCTGCTTAGTTGTCATTAAGTTAGGTCAGTAGGTGAAATAGACCCTGCATTGCTTGACTCCACCCCACCAGTCCCTTTGCTACAGAACCAACAGGGATGGCTGTGGAAGGCTGGGAAGCTAAGTGCACCCTATCTGAGTCACAGAGGTCTGCTCAGGATTCCTCCTGCCTACTGCGTACCAACACATGCAGAAGATGGCTTACTGGTGAAGGAGAGAGGCCTTAGTCATGCACGTATGAACAGTACTTGTCTCCACTCATAAAGCAGAGCAGTGTCCCTCTAGGCAGACTTCCTAGTCTTGCTGTTCAAGGAGCATGAAGCAAAGAGAGCTCATCCTCTTTATTCTGCCGCATAGAAGACCAGTTTGTTTAAACTTACTTTCTTACAGGGGACAAGAGTCACCTATAGAAGCCAAGGGCACAGACCAGTTTTCCCTTCATGCTCCTTGATATGATAAAGCCAAGCACCAGCACACAAAAACCCCAATGCAGATTAAGGCCCCATACGGTCGTTTAAAAAAGCCCCCATCTAGAAACTCAACCTGGAGAAAGGAGTTCTTAACCTGGTACCAGGAGCTCCAGCACAATCACAAGTGTGTCTCAGGTTTTAGTAAATTCCCTGTAACTTTTCATAGAACTGTGTGTAGCGAGGCAATGGTGTATTCCTATGCAGGAAGAGAGCATCAGATGCTCAGAGAAGTTTATGATTCCAAAGAGATGAAGAACTGGTGACTTAGAGCTTCCCAGAACTTCCCAAGACCTCCAGTTAACACAGCACTCCTGTAACAGTCATAGTTAAATTCCTTCTTCCAGTGGGTCTATGTCTTATACTTTTTGGACAATGCTGTCTGGGAAGCTCCCTTCCCCACACAGATCATTTGAGTCTCTGAGTCACTCTGCTATAGGGTTTGAAGATTACCCTCTCTGTGCTGGAAAAGGGACAAGGGCCAGGACCTGTGAGAGATACCCTAAGACAGGAAGGGGCAGTGCACTCACCTCTTGCCTGCAACAGTGGCATCACCCGAGGTCACTGTGGTGTCCCCAGTGAGCATCTTGAATGTGGTTGTTTTGCCGGCTCCATTAACTCCAAGCAGGCCAAAGCACTAAAAGAAAGCAAAGAACTAGCTTTTCCCTAGACACCAAGAAGGCCTGGAATGTCAGGTCCAGGGCTGCGGAAGGCATTTCAGCCCTGGGTTGCCATTACTACTAGCTACATGTGGCTACTGGCACAAAACACATCTAGTCTCAATTGATGTGGGCATTAGGGGAACCTTGAAGACTGAGAACAACAGCAAATAATGCAAAATACCTCATTAATAATGTGTTATATTCATTACAAAATGAAATAATATTTTAGATATATCGATTAAAATGTAAATTACCATGTGTGACTTGCATTAGATTCCTACTGCATAGCCTTGCTTTATAGGAGAGAAGGGCTTCATAAAAGCTGGTTTTCTGAAGCCCTTTTAAGCTACTTGGCAGGGTTCCTACCTCTCCAGGGCGGACCCCAACACACAGCCTGTCCACTGCTGGAGTGGAGGAGCCTGAATAAACCTGCAAGATCCGATAAAAATAGGGTGAGGATTGAGGCAGGGTTAGAGCAGGGAGAGAAAAAGGAAGAAGGGAGCAAAGGGTGGTTTGGGGGAACCACCAGGGCTAGGAGGTTTCATAGCGATGTGGTACTAACGGAGAGGCTGTGAGCCCCACAAAGTCTGAAGGTGACCCATGCAGTGCAGAAATAGGATGGAGAAAGTTTGGTGATACTCAAGATGAATAGTAGTGACAAGGCATCAAACTAGATGTCCTTGGAGGACAAGTTACAACACAGAAATGATGACTCCACAAGGTGACATTAGGAAAACAGGGTCCTGGCATAAGGAAACCACTGGTTCTACAAAAGGAATAAGAACATTGTGCCATGGGGTCCAAACCAACACACCTGTACCTCTCCCTTACCTTGGTTAGTTCACTTAGCTTTAAGATATCAGTTTTATTTCCCCCACTCATAATTCTTTTTCTTTCTTCAGCCACATCATCATCTTCATCAACAATGGGCTCCTTAGCAGGCTCAGCAACCCTAGAGGAAGGAAAAGGGACAGAATTGAGCTGGGCATACACATTCTTGGCACTGTGTTTATCCTCTGACTTTTCTTCTCATTCCCTCATTTCTGCTCCCCTGGGATTCTGTCTCCTTGGCTTAAATCCTAAAGGGCTCCTAAGAGGAGGAGCACCAGGTAAAAGGCTGAGGGGTCATAGGCTCAAGGCTTCCAGTCTCATCTTCCCAGTGCATAAGCTTGGGCATCTCACTGAACTTTTCTTCCTGCAACCATGTGATGGGGCAGGGAGAAGAATATCTACTCCATCAGATCATGTGAAGATGAACTCGGCAGTGTCTGGAACAGAGTAAAGATGCAAACCTGAGAGCTGTCCTGATTGAAACCCTTTCCTTCTGGCGAATATTCAGCAAAGATTAATTACCCCTATGAAGCTTCCTATTTCTTCCCGTGCACCCTACCAAACCAATCTTCTCTAAACAGTGCTACCAGTGAGTCACCTCACGTCCCTAAATTTCCCATAGTTCTCCATTTGTTGTAGAACTAAAACCCTAACTCTTCAAGGAGCTGAAATCTTAGAGTCCTGCAATCAGATCCCACCTACTTTTTCTACCCGTTTATCTCTTGCACTTACATTCTATAAACCATGGGCATCTTCTCCTGGTCTCCAGCCATGAAGATCATTCCCATCTGCCAGCTTTAACAACCCTGCCCCCAAACCAAGAGAATCCTTTCCATCCATAAAGACATAACCTCTTCTCTGAAACCCTCTCCAACCACCTAGTCCTCCAGTCTTTCCTTCTTCCGTCACAAATCACATTGAGTACGATACCAAATCTTATTTAACAGATCTACTCTTTCTCCAATCAACCCATCTCCTGAAGCTATCATCCCTATCCATCCACCTTTATCTCTTTTCTGGACACCAAGATGGCCTTTTGTTTGATCTCCTGCTCCCAAAATTATGTCACTGTCTTGATAAAAACACCTCAGGGGTTCCATGTTGCCCTCAAGTTTGAGTCCCAAATCAGTAAGATGGCAGTATCTCATGACCTGGCCCTGCCTACCCCTCCATGACCCTCCAGACTTGTTTCCTGCCCCTCCTTTACCTTCTCCTTTCATGGTTATACTGAACTCCCTCCATCCTGTGCACTACTCTTACCCTCTGGACTGTCACACCTTGAGCAGGCCTGTCTTCTACTAAAAGCCACTTCCCTTTGGCTGGTTACCTCTCGGAATGGGTGTGGCCATGAGCTGAAAGCCAAAGACTGTGGTCACTTTTCTGACTCTCCAGAGCCTGAGGCAGACAGAAGTCACTGAACTCGGTTGGCATCAGAGTTTGTGGCTAATAAGCTGGGTTTGGTAATTAACTCTCTTCCTTTATCCCTCTTGTACCCAAAGGCTTCTAAACATGTGGCCAATGCTCAGCAGGGCCTGCAAGGGCCCAGGGTCCCAAGGACAATGGTTGCTTATAATGTCTCCCACAACTAGACCATTTCATGTTTTATTCAAACTGTGTTGGTCTATTATCTCATTCAATTCCTATCACCCTATAAGTAGGGCAAATCATTTCTACCAAATCAAGTTCCTGTTGATCAAAACCTAAAAAAGCCAAAAACAAAAACAAAAAATAAATTCTCAGAATCTTTAGTTACATATGATCAGAATGCCAACCTGAACTGCATAGCCAGATCATGTCTCAAAAAGACAAAAAATAAAAATAAAAAATAAAAAAATCAGGCATTACATGTGATCAGACGAATTGGCCCAAGAGGAGAAAAGGTTAAGAAATAAACACTGCTAAGAAAGCTTGTTAGGGAAGATTTAGTGATTGTACTCCAGCGCCCTGGGTATGGCTAGTGAAGACCTGGCCCGGCCTCCACGCTATTTTCCTCCTCTCTGGTCCTGCCCCAGGTACGTCTCTAATTAGCAAAGGGACCTGTTTTGTTGCTTTTCTCATGTATACGTAAATCTATTTTGTATTACTTTGGATACTCCTTAACCATTGCTAGTTGTGATCTTATCATCTAATTTGAAATGAAGTATATGGTAAATAAATGGGAAGATGAAATATTAGGAACTGAAACTACTAACTTTGCATTTTAAATATTTTAAAAATGAGTGTTGGTCCAAATTCTAGCATGTCCTGTGTTATTTGAAACAAGCCAGGCCTTGAGAATATAAATAGCTGTCACATAGACTCAGAGGAAAGTGGAGACCATGTAGGTATGAAGTCTGGTTCTAGACACACCAAGCTGCTCATGGGTACCCTCAGGATGTGGCAAGCGTGTACCATCGGGTGAGGAAGAAATGGTGCTGGATGAGGAGGGTCAGAAGGAAGTATAGCACGCCTTCAACTGCCATGGCAACCAGGTTTTTCCCGATCATGTCCCACTGGAATGGATTTGAAGTATACTCTTCACCTGGGGAGAGAAGCCACTGACATGAACAGGAACTGAGTCTGCATCACGTGTCCCAGCCTTGAAAACCAGGTTACAATGACACCAGCACCAACGGGACTGGCCTTTGTGAAAAAGATTAAGTAAAAGCCAAATATGAGTTTTATCTTAGCTTCTCTAGTTATAGAGGGCAGAGTAAAAGTCAGCCCTCGGCCCCTCTGTGTCTCTTCTGCCTGGAAACAGAGGCACCCTAGTCCCTTCTAGGTGGCAGGGCAATGCCAGACCAGCAGAGCAGCAGCTAGATGCCTCCACCCCCCATCCAGGTGCAGATCTGATATATGAATTTTTGCTGCAGTCCTCCCAGCCTCCATGCATCCAGGGTCCATTACCCTAGGCCTTGAATGCCACCTACCAAACCGGGCATAGACGTCTGTCACAGCTTGGCTCAGTGCCAAGTCAATGAGGCCCCGGCCCAGGCAGAAGTGAGGGAAGATAATGAGCAACTTCCTCAGAAGGGCGTTGAACCTGAGCAGCGTCTGAAACAGAGAAGCGTGACAGCTGGACGTGGGAGCTGAGACTGCCTGCTCGTCCTGGGCAGGTGGGCTCAGGCACCCCCACAGGGAAGGACAGGGGAGGCGGTCAGCTAAACATATCCTTGGAACTAGGCTGGCCACAGGATGGGTTTGTCAAGCAGAACACAGAGGGTTTGACAGGAGAGTCCTCAAGTGCTCGCAGGTAGGGCCTCAGGACAGGGCCAAGGAAGCACTGGATTCATGACTAATCAGTGCTCGGGCTCCCTGAATGATTTCAGTGGGCAAGAAGTGACACCTGCCTAAACCTAGGCAGTATTTTCTACCTACTTGCTGCCTCCAGGACTGTAGACACTGGGGCTCACTACGGAACTTGTGTGTTGCTTTGCTTAACACTGGGTAGCTGTGTGGATAAGGGCTGTCTGTGGAGAAGCAGCAGCTCCTGCGGTCTGCTTGGCAGCTCTCCTGCAGATGCACTTGTGGGCACCTGGAGCCCTCCCAGGCAGTTGGTGGCAGGACCTGAAGCAGCTCCTGGGAGCGTGACCCAGGTATCTCTGTTGGTACAGCTCTGAGTTGTCCCTGGATGGAGGCTTTTTTTCAGCCATATCTTAGTCTTGTAGGAACCACCCAAGAGCAGGCCCTGACTCACCTCCTGGGCCTGCCTCTCAGTTCTGAACAGGGCAGCTGCCATTGTCTAGGAGTGTTGGGGACAGCCTCTCACTAAAAGGTAGATGCTACACCAGGAGGGGGAAGCCACAGGTGCCTACTCCGTCTGACTCAGCCATCCTCTATAGTCTCCTTCCTTTCCAGCCTGAGCATCTTTTCCCAGGTTCTCTCCTCCCTCTCTACTTAATTCCTTTTTTCCCAGAATACACTGTGTTCCTCTGCCTCTAGGCCTTTGCATTTGCAGTTACTGATAGTCACTGCTCACAACAGCAAAGGATGCTTTTTCCTTTCTGATCTCTGACAGATTCCTGCCTTGCTGTAGAGAGCTTGATCAAATAGCTCCTTCTCTCTTAAGCCTCCTCAGAGTCCCATGGTAAAACATCCATTTCTAATAATTATGATCTCATAATTACTTATTCATTGTTTTAACCTGTCTACTTTCTTCATTAGTCACTGACACTTTGGGAGGCAGGGGCTGGGTCCTAATTATTTTCCTAAAATAAATCATTTGCAAAATGGTTATGCAATTCAGTTCATTATTTATAAATGGGCTAATACAATTCTATTTATTCCAGGATAGGCCAAATTGAATTTCCTGCAGTAAGATTGTCCTGAGTCTTGTAGCACAGCTTTCTGGCCCACCCTGATCTGTAGTATTTTATCTGTCTTGCTCTTTTGATGATATATAGCATGCTATCTTATGCAATGTCACATAATGTGGCTTATATTCATTGCTAACTTGGTGTGCAGGTCATTTTTTTGCCTGGAACAGGAGCTCCTAGGGGCAGGACCAGTGGGTCACACTTATTTATACTGGAATACCCAACACATGATGTTCATCTAGTAGATACATTTTAAACAAGCTGGAATAGCAACTATTGAAACCCAGGACGCTCCCATGAGATACTGGGAATTTCTGTACATCTGTTAATGTATTCAAGTAACCAGTCTTCATAGAAGGGTGCTCAGTAAATGGCTAAGTGTCTAGTACATAGCTCATTGAGGCCACAGAAGGGAAAATGTTCTGAGTTGCTTTACATTTGCTACTTATTTATTCTGAAGTAATACACTCTCTTGAGAATTAATATATTGTGAGCCTATGACAGAAACAGTTCTGATGAGTAGTATTTTCATCTGTTAGGCTGTTCTGTCCATCTGTTGAGTCTGTGTCTTGTTTATCCCCTCTTCCTTCTGTGGTCTGACTCTGACTGTGATATAGCATTGTGTGTGTGTGTGTGTGTGTGTGTGTGTGTGTTACTGTGGATCGAACTCAGGGCCTTTGCACTGCGCTACATTCCCAGCTTTTTTTAAAGAATTAATTTTGAGACAGGGTCAGGCTATTTTTGAACTTGCAATCGTCTGGCCTCCAGCTTACAGCGTGTGGGGATTACAGACCTGCACCACTATGCCTAATGAATCACATTTCTATAATTCACAGGGTAGGTGGGTTTTGTTTCTTACTTAGCAGCCACAGAAAACATGACTAGGTCTGGGAATGAGTAGCTTTCAGGAAACCAGGGGATTAGGTGGTTGCCTGTGAGCTTCTACATAGATTTTCCTTCCCCTGAACTTTGAAGCACTGGTGAGGAAAGGAACGGCCAGGGAGACACTTGGGGACACAGGCACATGAGTGCGCACAAACGTCCCAATGGCAGCCAAGGCAGGACTCAGACACAGCTGCTGAGAGTAGGAGTGTGGAATAAAGATATCTCTGCAAGCACTGCCTTTCCCTTTTCTTGAGGAATTCAGTATGGCATCTCTATGTGGACAAGAAGGTGTCAAACGTGTGCACAAAAGACTACTGGACTTTACAACTTCTAAAATTGAATCATTCAGCACCATGGCCTCAGGATTAACTTATGTACAGGACAGTATATGGGTATGCTAGTGTATTATAATTTGTGTGAGAATGTAGGAGAAAGAATATTTATGTATTTGGTTATATGTCTCCAGAAAACACTAGAAATTCTTAAGGCTGTCCTGGAGAAGGAAACTAGGAAACTAGGTGAATCAGAAGCAGTAGTAGGAAGGAGATTTTTCACTGTACCTCCTTGGTTCTGCTTCCATTTTGAAATCATTTGAATGTGTTATGAGAGACACACACAGAGGGAGAAGAGGGGAGGAAGAAAAGAGGAAGGAGGAAGGGAGAGATAAAGGAGAGGGAGAGGGAGAAAATTCTGATGCCCATGGTTCCCAAGGAAACCTTCTTGAAAGAGTAAGAAAATCTAAAAAGTTAGTATGTTGGGAAGTAATTTATAGCTTGCAGATTAGGTTTAGAAAAATCCTTGTAGTAAAAAGAAAGAAAGAAATAGAAAGAAACAGAGAAAGAAAGAAAATCATTGTACTAAGAGCACACAGATCAGCAAGAAAGAAGAAAGGAAAAGGCAGAGGAGGGAGGGGGGAGAGGGGAGGTGGGCTGGGGGAGGTGGTGATACCTCTCTGTACACTGAGCACCCACACACATAGTACAGTGCTTTCCATGGCTCTGCTTACCCCAGTACATGCCGACCGTGTCCTACTAATCAAACACAAAACCAAGAAAGAAGAAAGTCATGCTTACACGGTTATTCTCAAATAATTCCAAGATGAAGGTGATGGCGCTGCTGTTGATGCCGATGAACAGATTAGCACATGACAAAGCCACATAAGCTGTGCTGGGGACATCAAACAGGAATGATGCTGGGTACATCATGGGAATGACTGACCATCTGTGTGAGATGACACAATTCTGTGGGACAGAGTTCCAATTTCCATTCCATCAGTCTAACCTCTAGAGGGAATGCATTTTTCCTCATGTATACTATGACATATGTGAACTGGTTGGGGTTCTAGGAGGGAAAGAGACACTTCATTCCCTGGTTTTTGTGCCTCATCTTTAAACAGAAAATAATGCCTTCCCTGATTACCTCACAGGTTTTGTAAGGAGTAAATGAGACAGTAGCTGTGTATGTACTGTGTGATTTTAAAGCTTTATATAATACACAGGAGCAGTCCCTACCCTGCGATGCTTAGCAAGGCAGAGAAAGACAGGCTAGCTTAGCAACACAGAGCTAGAAGTTCCAGGAAACTCATTTTCACACTTTACTGAATCGTTTGTGTTGCTTCTGAATTCTTTATTTCTCAGAAAAATGATTGGAGACCATTGGTCTGGTAAGATTCCACCAGCCCCCATAGAAAAGACCAGGTTTCATCATTTCCATTTTATAGATGCAGAAACTGAGACCCAGATGAATGCATTACTTGTCTTTAGTTACCCCGGCAACAAGCCGAAGGCCTGGGATATCAAGTTGCATGTTTTGCTGTGCAGTTCTACTGGACTTGATCTCTGTCATTCTCTAGCTTGACTCAATAATCTTTCTACCTGGAGTATTTTACTGTGTGTAAATTACTCCTAGCAGTACAGATGAAGACACAGACAGTCAGCTTGGCCACGAGTTAGAGTCAGAGTGGAGGGGAGTGACCAATTCTTAGTCTTTAGTCAAGACCACAGTTGCAGTGGTAAAAAATTCAGGCCAGACAGAACTCCTTTCATTGTTCCCAAATGGACAAGGGATCAGAAACACCTTCATTGGTAGAGTCACAAACAGATGCCAGACATATTCCTAGTCAGCAGTCACGGCGGCTGCCTGGGGTGGATTTGCTATCAGAAGACAGCACTCTCTCCCTCGGCTTCCCTTTGCTGCCCTTTGCTAGTGGTGTTGGAGACCACTATGAAGCAGCTCTGAGCAGGATATAAAAGTAACCAATTGGCTTTCTATGTTTATCTGTCAGTCTGCCCTGGGCCTAGGCCCCTTGCCTGGCAATGGGAGCTGATTTAGTGAACCTCTATGAATCACTAGTCCTGGCTGAGGCCTGTAGTGGCCTGTGTTACCAGAGACACCTCAAACAGCAAGACAAAGCCACAGCTGCAGACACTTGGCTCAAACATGATAGAGACTGAATCTGCAGGAATTATTCCTACCACGTCATCATGAAGATTAGTCTCCTAAGTTGACATGATTTATTACTTGGAGAAGTCTTTGGAGTGACTCCCAAAGTCTTGCTCATTGCCTGTGCTTTCCTCAGTTTCCTTGCTCTTTGTTTGGACATAACAAATATGAGCAGTCCAGAGAAGTCCTTGTCTTAGCCCTCAGAGTCTTTAACTCAACTAAAGGGTTTTGATCCTCCTGGTGGCCTAAACTCACACCACATGTCTCATTTATGTAAGCCTTTGCTTACACTCATTTGGGAGACTGGGGATCTAGGTCACGACCTGATATAATTGCCCGAACAACCTACCCGTACAGCATGAGCAGTGCGATGAGGGCAGGAAGATTTTGCGTAGAAGTGTAGGCTTTCTTCTGAAACCCAATGAAGATGCCAACCACCAGTCCTGCACTCACAGCATAATTCATCTTAAAGAGAGAAGGGCACAGTAAGTCACTGAGTGTCTAGTATCTATGCTTCTTGTTCTGTGAATTGAGGGGTGAAACCAGGCTCCTCTGGCTGTTAGAGTACGGGATTGATTCCCGATTTGTTTAAATAGTTCTTCATTAGAAAATATATGTTAAACTGCTCTGAATCCCCTATAACACGATAGGGGTCCCAAACGTCCTTTAAAAGGCTCACTGTGTTGAGGGTTTGGTTAGCAGCTGATGGGCTCTGGGGAGGTGACTGGACTGTGAGGGTTATGACTTCATGGAGTGGCTTAATCCATTCATGGAGTCATAATTTGATGGAAACAAGAAGTAGGCCTTCATGGAGGGACTAGGCCACTGAGACCTTTGGGGCTATATTTTGTTCATGGCACCTTCATCTGACTCTCCCCCTACTTCTCCGCTTTTAGCTGCTATGAGGGAGCAGCTTTGCTCCGCCATGCCCTATGCCATGATGTATTGCTTTACCACAGGCCCAGAAAGAACTGAGGATTGAAACCTCTGACACAAACCTAAGAAAATCAGTGCATCTGCCCTCCTTTAAGTTGCTTTTCTCAAGTATTTTGCCACAGGAACAAAAAGCTGACTGAAACGTCCCACTCTATTACTAGAGAACTCATGGCCTTCGCCCTTCCTGCAGCCCTGGCAGCACAAAGCCCCTCACTGCCGTGACTCCTCCGTCAGAGCACACACAAGCATCACCTTGGGCCCTAGAGATGAGGGGAAACCTGACACTCACCATGTCCCAGAAGAAGTTGGTCAGCCAGTAGGTGGTGGAACTCACTCCACTGATAAATTGCAGGTGCTTAGCTTTAGTTACCCTCTCTTGGATCAAGTAAAGAACAAAGCTGGCTGGGACAAAGGACATGGCGAAAATCACACAGATGGCAACCACAGCATCCACTGAAGTGGTCAGCCTGCAGCAAGACAAGAGAGAGGTGTAGAGGGAGGAGGAGAAACAGGAGAGTCCAAGTCAGACTGTGGGCAGTCCTTACCCACCTCCAACTCCAGATTCCCTGTCCCTAGCCTGAAGTCCATCGTCCCTCTGAACCAATTTAACCAGTCTGGGTCAAGGTCAAGTGGACATTTATGAACTACCTTTCTGTTTCATGTGGATATTTCTAGACAAGTTTCCTTTTACTTGAATTCTAATTATTTATTATAGTGTATAGGAATGGTTGTTCGTATTTATCTCATATACTACAATGCTTTTCTTAGCTCTAATAATTTGCCTATAGATTTTCTTTTCTTTTCTTTTTTTTTTTTTTTTTTTGTCTTTTTCTTTTTTATTGGTACCAGGGATCGAACTCGTGATTGCCTGCTTGCAAGGCAGGAGCGTATGCCGCTGAGCTAAATCCCCAGCCCCTTGTTTGCCTATAGATTTTCTTAGTTTTTTTATGCAGATACCATATGTCCATGAAATTTATACCTTTTGTTGAAAGAAATAAATTATCTTATTTAATCACATTGTGGAGAAATATTCATAATATAAACTGAATTGAAAAGAGAACAATGATGTCCCAGAAGAAGTTGGTCAGCCAGTAAGTGATAGGACTCATTCCACTGATAAACGAGGGTGCTTAATGCTGGCTCTATTTGTCCTGGTTGAGGGAGTAAGTGAGGGCTGAAATGCAGCCTGAACTTGATGTACAAGTGGAACTATGTGTACAAACTATGCTGATAAAACTCCGGATGGTGCCATCCTGCACACACAAAGAACATAGTACCTTCACTGGAAGGAAACACAAAGTGCTTGCAGGAAATAATTTAAACCATGTAGAGTTAGAGATAGTAAGCTCTCAAAACTCAATTCTATAAATTTGAATTTAATGAAAATGTACTATTTCATGACTACAAAGGATTGCTTTTTCAAATCTCCTATTTAAAAGGTTTGCAGGAGATACAGAAATTTGAGGGCCCCAGATGTGTCTGGAGGCAGGCACCAAGAGACCAAGGCCCAGACACCCCTGGGCGTGTTTAGTAGCACTCAGAGTATTTGAGATAGTAATACGAGGACCCTACCACTTTACAGAAGTTTGCACTAACCAAGACACTCCTATGACCCCTTTGCCACATAGGCCTTGTATAGAGCAGACAGTGCAAACACACGAGATTGATATTTTTACTGTTTGATGTTGGACTGTACGAAGCAGAGCTTGAAGAAAGCAAAGATCTGTGGACAGCTCCAAGGCATGACCGTCTGAGGGAAATGACCAGAAGCTAAGATAGATATACCTGGGGAGATAGTTCACTGAAGTTTCCCAGACCCCTAGTTATCGTTTTTTCCTATGGGCAAGGAGATTATCTATGTAAACTTCAGGAGCATCTTGTTTACTCCAAAGGAAATGGAGTAAAATACAAGCTTGCTCCCAAATAAATGTCAGGGAGAAAAAATGATCAAGAAGTTTGGTCCACAAAGCACTGGAAAGTCTTATGTTTTTATGAGCCTGATTATAGAGCTTTGCCTTCTAGCCTTTCACGGAAGTGAAAATGCTGTTAGGTACCCAAAGAGTGGCAGAGGTGACAAGAGAGCTGTGAGGCAGGGCCATGGTGACTTACACTGTAATCTCTGAGAGCTGCTCCTTGGTGAGGTTGAGGGGCTGGCTGATGACGGTGATTCCGTGCTCCTCTGGGTGCCTGTCTGCAGGCAGGCTGGCCCGGAGGATGGCATTGTGGGCCACGTTCAGGAAACTGACCAGGGCATGCCAACCTTTGTTGTTAAACCACACCTAGAAGGCAGAGATGAACTCTGTCAAGCTCTGCTACATCCTGACACTTAAGCTGGTGCTAATGCTGGCTGTTTAAGGAAAAAATTAGCAACAGGAAAGAATGTGAGAAGGGAGGGTTTGGCAGCTGGAAGACTTTCCTTTCTAGATTTCAGCAGGAGGAGGGATGGAATCTAATTAAGCTGCGAAAACAGAATAAAATAACCAGCTTACATGAATTTTTAGCTATAGGGCAGATTATACAGGTCAAGTACCTTAATGTTATCTTCAGTTTCAAGATGTCTGAGAAAATCAGACATTTCTCTTGAGACTTCTCTGGTGATAGGGCCCTAGAAAACCATAATAAACGTGTAAGATACCCCCCACAATATTAATAATAATTTCTACTCATTATAATTAAGCAAGTCAAAAATCCTGCTCAAATCTCCACTCTGCTTACTTACCCCGCTGACATTCATTATCTGGCCAAGGTCACTTAAAAAACCAACAAGTGCTTCCCCAGAGATAGGTAGAACCAGGAGCTTTCCCCCGATGGAAATTCCTCCATACCTATGAGGCAACAAGAAACCCTCAGGTCCCTGTGATGAGTGTCATGCCTACCAGCGGTTCCCTCATTTTCAATAGGAAAATGCATACTCTGGGGGGAATTGTGTAGGCTAGCAAGCAACAGATTCTATGCTTTACAAATTCTCTGTTCATCTGACTCTGTCTGCCTGCCTGCCTCTCTCTCTCTCTCTCTCTCTCTCTCTCTCTCTCTCTCTCTCTTTCATTTGGTCTCTGCTTCTCTCTATCGTCATCCCTCCTAGCTTTCTTTACAGGAATGTTCTGGCCATGTCCAATCACTGAGTTCCAGCTGGCTGGTCCACACTGGCTCTGTCTTTGCCTTACCAGGCTGCTGACTTCCCTGAGGTGCGCTTTCCTTTCTTGAGCATCTGAGTAACTCCAGTTCACCTGTCACGTGTCTTTGACCCTCACCCTGACTCTCACCCACCCACTGTCTTCCACCCCAACCAGTGATTCCTCTTTTGTACCACCTCTGTGCTTTGGATACTACTGAGTGCACTAGATCTGTGTGGGACAAAGTTCCCTCTTGGTGCCTCTCAGCCCCACCCCTGGCTTAAGCAGCTCCCATCATCTCCTGCCTTGACTGTTTTCTACCTTTTTAACTGGACTCTTGGTCTTCAGATCCATCTTATGCACTGCTCTAAAGTCTAATACAATCATGGTGGAAACAGTTATCTGTGTACATCATTGGCTTAAAACTCCTTGAGGGAGAGTTAAAAAAAAAAAAAAAAACCTCAATGAAACAAAATTAGTTTTCTAGTAAAGTAAAACAAAGCAAAGCAAAGGAGGAGACCTTATCTCTTAAGGCCTTGCTCCTTTGCCCCCACTTCTACTTCAGTGGTGGCCCCCTAGTTTCCTCTAGGGGACATTTCCAAAAACTGGTTTCTCTTCTGTGATCAAGAAGCCATCCAGGAAAGCCAGGCATCAACCTTACACCCATTTCAGAGGCCCAAATCCTGAGGTAGCCTGGAAGGCAGCACCTCCTAGAATCTCCCCAACAATTCTCCAAACCTCTGGTGCCATTAGAGCTTCCAGGACAATAGGACTAGGCCAGACCTACTAAAACTTAAAAAGGAATCAGCCTTAGGAATATCTAGGCTCATAATATGAGACATTAATTTTTTTATAAAAATAATCTCTTACCTTTGTTCATTGACCCAGAATTTGCTCTTTAAGCTGAAATCCAAAATAAAATCATACAATAAATACAACAAGTAGTATTAACTTTTGTATCAAGCTATGTGGATGTGTGAGTCTTTTAAGGGCATTTTTGCGTGTGCTGATGTCCAGTGCAGAAGCCGCCCAGCCTGGTGCCTCAGCCTGACTAAGTGTGCAGGCACACACTCATTGCTGACACACATTCACTGAGTCTTCTAGTCATCCTCCATATGTTGGACTAAGTTACCTTGTAGTCAGATCCCGTGTCAGACCAGCGTACCCAATCTGGATCCAGGAAACAGGGCTATGACCACACCAGTGTAGAGTGAGGCCTGTAGCTCCCTTCCCTTACCCGGTACACATGAAACTCTAACAATCATCTGGACGCTTGGGGGAAGTTCTGACTCCCCTCAACTCAAAGCTTAGGTGCTGAATTTTAGACAATCGGAGGTTAAATGACAAGATGGGAAATGGACAGGTACCAGCTGTTCAAGCCCCAGAGTTCAAGCCTATGAGCTATTATTGCTATCAAACATCAAGAAAAAAAATCTAAAATCCTACATTGTAAATTTACTGTTGAGAACAAAGTTGAGAGTAACTTACTGCATTACTGACTAAACACTCTGCACTCTGCTTTTAACTTGGGGCGGGATGGGGTTCTTGATTTTGCTAACTGTTGATTTGGCCTTCTCTTGCAGCAGCGGGTTTCACCATCTGCAATGCTTTCTAGTTATTTGGGTTTGTTTACCCCTAATTCAGGGCTGTGGTAGGGGGAGCAATTGAAAGCACTACTAAAATTAAGCAGTATGCTTTATAGCACACGGGGACTGGATCGCACCTCCACAGGATCCCTCTACCGTGCCTTGTCAAGCTGCTGGCGCTGATAAGGGTGCTGAAGGCGTCTGTCCCAGAGATTGGGCCTGATAAGAACAACTGCAGAGCTCAGAGAGCCAGATACTCACTGGAGAGTTGAGGGGAGTTTTCAAAGGGCAGTGATAACTCATAAAGAATAACGACTGCAGCTAACCCTCCAGCCCTCCGCTGCTGCGCACTCCGACCCTGCCGGCTACCTTTCCTACTGGGGTCCAGTTCGCTCCTTTCTGTTTTTACTTCTCTTCTCCCTTCTCTCTTTCCCCCGCTCTATCCATTCCTCTTTACTCACTTGTGTCCAAACTTTGTCCTTTTAACCAATTAAAAGACATTATTGAATAAATTCTATGCATTTTAAGAAATACTTTAGTGTGTTGCTTAAACTTTGCTCTTGCATTTGAAGAAAGAAAAAAACCCACTGCTTTCATTATAGACATGATAAGAGTGAATTACTGTCTGTGCTTAGCTAGTTTTGTCTACAAAGAGCTGGGATGAAAAAAAAAGAATAGAAGAGAAAAATAGAAACAAAGCTTTTGTAAGTAAGGAGGGAAGAGGGGGGAGGGGAATGGGAGAAAAAGAAGAAACGAGATCTATCATGTACAGGTATAAATTCCCTATTATGAAATTATCATTATGTACATTTAAAATAAAAAAGGAAACAAAATGTCCTTTCTTACCTGCTTCTTATAAGAGCAGGGTACGTTTTTACCAAGTAGTCCGAGATGTTCCTGTTGGTAAGGTCTTGTAGGATTTCAGTGCTGCCCTGTGTTCTCTGAAGTAATGAAACATATTGATTACTTTGGAATTTGAGACTTTATAGTTTGTGAAACTGCTCTTCTCCAAAAATCATTTATGGATTCAGCTCCTGGGAAAATACAAGATAAAGCACTGGCACCTGCCTCCTCCCCACCTGAGTGATGCGGGAGTCGGCTTCGATCCCTTTTTTCCTACAGTTCATGGACAGACAGGTTACCCTGACTCCAGAATAAGCTCCAGCCCATGTGTTTATCCAGCTTCAGCCTTCCCCAGTCTGTGTGCGTTTATCCAGCTCCAATCACCTAGAGCCCATCTAGAAAGCTTCCATATCGTCTCCCTTACTCCACCCTTGTCCCTCCGCATTCTGTTCTCTATCCAACAGCCAGGTGGAGCTTCAAAAGTAGAACTCATACACCTGGGCCACCTTGCTTACCACTCTCCGAAGGGTCAAATCCAATCTCATTATGCGGATGCTATGACCCCTTGTATTCCAGCCCTGGTTTCCTGTGTGTGTCACCTGCCACCTCCCTTCACCCTACCCAGTCCCTCCAGTCTCTCAGTGGGCGCCTCTCATTTGTGGCCTGGCTTTGTGTTTGGTGGTTCACCTACCTAAAACTACACACTGCTACCTTGCAGCCAAAATTCAACTCATCCCAGCAGAATTTCTATTTTCCGCTCCTCTCTGTAGTCGCATACTGTTGTGTTATCGTCACAGTGCTCATCTTCATATGAGGTTTTCCTTCTAATGGGCCTGCCTACTGTACTGTTACCCCTCCCCCAATATGGCATCGGTTCTGTGAGGACAGGACTGTCGTATCTGATCCGCTGCTTGCTGTATCCCTGGCACCCAAACTAATTCCTTCCTGCATTTTTTTATTTTAAAAAAGATTAAGATGAAAGAGGACATAACAACACAGTCAGAACAGAACAATTTAAGCAACATAGTGTTTCACCATAAGACAACCCAACATAACAGGAGCTACCATAGTGTCTCTTTCCTTGAAATATCAAATTAATTCCTGGCATACAGCTGTCACACAAAATACTTGTGACACGAGTAAAGGAATTCAAATAGTACTTTACAATTTACAAACCACTTTCAAAATACATCTAGGACCAGAAGCTAATTAATCCAAAAACTTTTTGGAGAATGCAAAAGATATGCGAGTTTGGCCTCTAGGTGGCAATATAACTTTGTATTTAGGAACATACAGTGTTACTGAGTTTCTTCTATTAGCAAATTTCACACCCCAATCATGAACCTCTGTCTACGGTGCCCCCCAGGGATAGGTGTGGGGAGTTTTGGTGGCCTTAAGCCACTACAATCATGCACCATTCTTTTCATTTTTGCACCCCTACCACCTGGTCTCCTCCTTACCATCTGACTGCTCCCCTTCAGCTCATTCACTTCATCTTGTTTCCCCCGCTGTGCTAGAACTAGCACCTACTGAATGCTTGCTGTGAGCCGGGCACTGTGCTAAATATAGTCTCACTTAACACTGATGCTTTTATAAGCAAATTAGTACATGTTAGCAGTACATGCAGTTTACAATCACCTTGGAACACATGGAAGAAGAATTCTTACTGTAATCTGCAGACAGAAACAGAAGTCCAGAAAGGTTGACTGACTTGTCCTGCCTATGTGACTTTTAGGTTGACCCGGATTTGAAACTTAATCTAACACCATGGCCCTTGCTCTTCCCACTCTATCACCTGCTTTCCAGGTTGATGGTGGCATCCAGGGAAACTGCTGCCCTCCCCTGGTACAGTCTAGGCTGGAAAAATTATTGATGTGATAATTTACAATAAGCCATTTTCTAAAAATTGTGCCAAACAGAATCCTCTTATTTATCTCCAAGTATGCTAAAAGTCAGGGACAGACTCAGCATCCACTACCATTGAAAACATTTTAGAGAAGGCAGGGACCCTAGAGACCACCCCATTTCCCACCACCCCATTTTCTTGACTAAAACTAGTTATTATTCTGAATTGGGCCCACACTATCTGCTCTTGTGCCAGGCAGAATGGGAGTGTGCACTTGATGAATGGAGGGGGGGGGGAGAGAGAGAGAGAGAGAGAGAAAGAGAGAGAGAGAGAGAGAGAGAGAGAAGCCTAGGCAGATGTATGACATTCAATTTTACTCCACAGAGGAAATGTAGGATTAAAAGAAAATAATAGGAACTGGTTTGCACTTTCCAGGCCTTTGCCTCTAATAATTTGTTAAATTTCTCCCCAGGGATCAAGGATCAGCACTACTAAAGATAAGTTTTAATTTAAGCAGCGTCGAGGTTATGATTCACTTAGGAACTGAATCACCATGTAGCTTGGCTTGGACTTTTTGCCCTCTCCCAGTAAACAGCTCAATGTGCAGTGTCTCAGCCATGGGGTCCTGTTGCTGCCACCATGAGGACCCTCAGCAAGTTGACTACAAACCAAGCAGAAGCAAACTCTCTCCTTGGGTAGAGAACTGAGATGAGCTCCTGGAGTTCTTTTGGGATCCCTATGATGCTACAGTAATGGAATTGTAATTCAGATAGAATATATTGCTTAAGAAATAAAGCTGTATGCTTTAAGAGAAGATGAATATAGAATCCTTTATGAACCAGCAACTGATAGATGCTGTGGTAAAATTTATTTGCTTTCCCAAATCTGCTCTTTGTATTGTCTTGGAAGAGCTTTCTTCATTGGTCCCAGACCACTCAAAATAAAGACTATAGTCCTGAGTCTCCCTGATGGGTGTTTCTGGTCAATGACCTAACAGTGACAGTGCTGTTTGGTATCTTCTGGAATCCTTCCTTGTACACATTTGCCCATTTTTTAAAATCCCTTCTCTCATCCCGCTGCCCAGAAAGTAGATTCTGCCATGTTGGCCTGAAAGTCAGCACATGGAGAAGTAGCAGGACATTGTGGGCCACCCGGATGCAAGAGAAACAAGCTGTCTTCTTTCATCCACTATTGGGTTATAAGTGGCCATCATTTGAGTGGACTCTAATTCTAAATAATTCTTTACCTACGTTAGCTCATCAACTCCTCATAATAATGCTGCAGAGTCAGAGCACTTCAGCTTCTAGATGAGGAGACGAAGAAGACAAGTAACCAATTAAGCCTCTCTCACCCTTCAGCCATGCTGCTCCCTCTTTACCATGCTGCGTATCTGGGAAGTGTTCGCTCACTGACAGATCATGAGAGGAGCCATGCAAGGCTACGAGGCACAAGCCGGCAGGAGGACATTGCCACACAGGGCCAAACTGAAGCTTCTCTGGCTGTTTCCCCTGTGGAATGCCCAGAAGAGCTTCACTGCTGTCGAGAGTGCAGAACTGTAAGAGACAGCGCTGCTCAGTGCATGGTCAGCGACAACCCTGTGGCAGACTGGTGGGCTGTGCTTGTATGGTGCATATGCACACACGTAAAATTCGTGGCATGTGGGAGCTTCTTATAAGACCAATATGAAGTGTGTGAATCCATTAACACTTGATTGTACATCACGGTATTGTTAATAATGCAGAAATATTGAAAGCCCAAATGTCTAAAAATTGGTGGTTAGCTAAATAATTTATTTATTTTTAGGGGGGTCCCAGAAATTGAACTCAGGACCTTGCACTTGCCAGGCAGGTGTTTATGTCTCTGAGCTATATCATTGGCCCCTAACTAAATAATTTAAAGTAAATTCATACACTGTAACATATGCAGCTTACTAAAAATGGTACAGGAACTGGGTATGATGGTGCACATCTGTGATTCCAACACCTGGGAGGCTGAGGCAGGAAGATCACTGTGAGTTTGAGGCCAACCTGGGCTACATAAGAGAGTTCAAGGCCAGCCTGCACTGCACAGTGAGGCCCTGCCTACAAAAAAAACATATGGTATAAATATATATTGGTTGACCTGGCCGTGTGTTCATACATTGCAGTGAAATGAGCAGGTTTCAAGACACTGTTTTGAAAATAATCTTGTTTGAATGGATAAAATCAAACTGATTTTAACTGATGGTTACCTCTAAGTGATGATTTTTCTTTGATTTATCTGAGCTTATTAATTTTTCTGTAATGAGGATGTATGACCTGCATGAATTTTTAAACTTTGAAAACATTTTCTCACTGAAATGAATAGGAAGTGTCTGGTGGAAAATGCAGTTTTGGTCAGTGACTTCCCACAGGTGGTAATGACAAGGGCTTCTGGGAAGCACCTCTGAAAGACCCAGGGAGCCTACTTTGGCCCTCACCTACCCTTAGTTGGCAATGTTAATTGACTACAGGCTCAGAAGGGGAGAGATACCCCCAATACACTCTGCCTGTCACTGTCTGTGGGTGAGGCCTGGCTTCCTGAGGGGCAGCGATACCTGTGGGGGTGGGAGCCCCCCGGCGCCCTCGGGGCACTCAGGCAGCATGGTGAGCTTCTCTCTGGTGCTGCACTTGCAGGAGGGTGAGGGGTTGGATGGCGTCCACTTCTGCTGCTGGAATAGGTGGGTGACGTTCAGGGACACAGAGGGAGTCTTCCAGGGGGTTGCATTGCTGCAGGGGTCCTCCCTCATGGGAAACAGGAAAACAATCCACAATCAATCAATCTTAAAGTTGATTTTGTAAAAAAAAACATTCCTTGGAAGAAGAAATAGCATCTAACACTCTTTCTCAGTCTTTCACCCTCCTCAGAGCATTTCCTTCCCATCCTGCTAATGGTTCAGTTACATTCAAGAACCAGCAATACTAGGGTTGGTTGACTAAGTGTGGGGCTAGGAAATAACTAGTTTGCAGACTTTCTTATCTCGTTTTTTTTTTTTTTTTTCAGTCTAATAGCTCTAGCTGAGAGAACAATAAAAAAGGAATTACAAATTAATCTAGTTTGATTCTCAGACTGGATGAGAGAAGTTAAAATGACATTGAGTTTGTAGAATTCCTGGTAGATTTCAACTCTCCTCCACAATTCCCTTCTCTGATAATTGAGAGCTGGCACAGAAGTAATCAGTGCCATTTGAAGTTCAGCTATACAGCAGCATATCCTCCACTGTCCTGCTATTCCTGTTCAGAGGCCTATGAAATAAGTTATGGGAATCAGAAGTTTACTTAATTCACAACTACTCTATTGAGAAGGAGAGAGATATCCGGTAACACAGGGGTTCCTGGGAGGTACTAAAGGCCTCTTTGCAGTGTTGAAGAAAGCCTGGTTAGATGCTGGCCAGGAATATGGAAGTGATTTGAGTAATGCAAAGCAAACTGAGAAGTTCTTTCGCCACCCAGAGCCTTATCAGAGCACGTGGTGTCAGGGCAGGGGAGCTCAAGGACTTACCGAAGCCATGCTTCCTTCAGGCAGCGGTTGCCGAAGCCTGGCTTGTTCAGGAGGCTTTCTGCCAGCACTGCAAGGCGCTCACTGCTGGGCTCGTCCATGCTAGACAGAGTGAGAGAGGCTTACCCGGTGGTCACATGACTGGTGCAGCATGGATGAAAGCCAGTATGCGATTTAGGCTTGACTGAATGGCAGCTGAGTGCCAGACATGTGTGTGAGGCACTGAATGCTGCCTTGGAGTGGCTTTGGGTGCCCTGGGAAGGTCGGCTACCTGAATATGCCTAGCACCTGATGGCAGACTGCATCTCAAAAAGATGGAGCTCAATCTGCTCTCCCAAACTTCACATCCTCTG
Source organism: Cavia porcellus (assembly GCF_034190915.1). Classification (NCBI taxonomy): domain Eukaryota; kingdom Metazoa; phylum Chordata; class Mammalia; order Rodentia; family Caviidae; genus Cavia; species Cavia porcellus. The sequence goes on from NW_026947484.1 coordinate 115,615,605, forward strand.
GTTTCTCCCTTTCCACTTGCGGCTGTCTTTCTAGGCAGTGGTGGGTACACTAACATCACCTCTGAGGGAAACCGAGGGCCGCCTGCATGCTGACGAAAAGACCAGCGGGAGGGGCACAGTTCTTGCAAGCAGCATGTGGACCGCGTACCTGAAGAAGGTATATTGCTGTCCATACATCCAGGGGTGGAGAGTCAAGGCAGGAAATTCGCCAAAAGGAGGCACAATGATGGAAAGCATCAGAGCCAAAAACACGAAAGTGGCTGGGAGCACAATCTGGGAGAATACACATGCAAACACAGGCTGAAACATGGGAGATGACAAACTCGCACACGCGCAAGCATGCTTGTTCTTTTAAATGTTTATGCTGCTACCTCAAAATCAGATCCTGGCAGAGAAACACATCCTTCCGGGGGAATATTATGGGTAGGATTGAAAAGATAAGATTTGGTACGTGGAAGAGGGCTGGGGGTGTAGCTCAGTGGTAGCTTGCTTAGCAAGACTCTGGATTTGATTCTCAGTACTAAAGGAAGAGAGACAGACAGACAGACAGCAAGGCAGAAGACAGCAGAATGCTCTGGCAGCCACTGAAGAAAGTGAATGTAGGCAATATTCAGCCAGAGGCCAAAGAATAATTCAAAAAGTGAGTCATTTAATTCAAATAATTCAAATAGTTCAAATAGTCAAATAATTCAAAAAGTTACTCACTACTCTTTAGATCAGAGTTTCTTTTTCTGAATGAAAAATATAAATATGAAAGACAATGACCTTGATAGGTAGGGTTACTGAAAAACCTAATGAAAGTATGATTTTACTCTCCACTCTAAAAAATAGAAACACTACTAACAAGATCACTACTAATCTGTTTTCTCTGCTAAGCAAGGTCCACTGCTTACAAACAACATTTGTTACCCAGAATCAAAATAAAATTTTAGCAAGGAGGAAGCAAAGTCAGCAGACTCCGGCGCAGGGCTATGTTTGAACCCACATGGGAAGGAATGCCCAGGAAAGAAGGGACAGCCAGGAACCCCAGAAAGTGACGCCACGCACAGTTAAAACCCCGAACAGCACCTGAGCCAGGAAGTCCTTGTGGCTGCGAACTGTATGATGGAATCGCTTGACCAGCAGCGCTTGCACGTGCTGGAGGGCCAGCCGCACACCGGTGTTGAGTGGGATGCAGGGTTGCTCTGGCTCCGAGGGCAGCTGGCCTTCTGTGTGAGTAGCCTGCTGCGGACAGCAGGTGTTGGAGCCTTGGGTAGACTCTCTGGCCTTCTTGCTAGGCCCCAAACAGGGGTGTCGGAGGTTGACGCATTCCTTTTTCTGCTGAGTGCCACCTATTTGTGGAGGTTGAGTCAAAAATTCAGAAACATATGCATAAGTTCTGGATCTTATGTGCTGTTTTTTTCTAACAGCATTGGTTTGGTTTTTCCTTTTTCTCTTCTTATGGCAGCAACAAAAACCAGGCCAGGTAAATTAATAATCTTTTTTAAAAAATCTACTTGCCAGTGTAAATTCTGTATAAAATCACTCAAAAAATAGTTGAGTACACTGACATAAAAAGAGCTATAAAATAAATACCTCAGTGTTAAGAAAAAACCTAGGCGGAGAACCAGGCATGGTGGCACACGCCTGTAATCCCAGCAGTAGGGAGGCTGAGGCAGGAGGATTACTGTGAGTTTGAGGCCAACCTGGGCTACAAAGTGAGTTCAAGGACAGCCTGAATTTCATAGTGAAACTTTGTCTCAAAAAGACAAAAACAAAACAAAACAAAACAAAACATCCTTAAAGATCAATCTGTGGGGGCTGGGGATTTAACTCAGCGGCATAAGTGCCTGCCTTGCAAGCAGGCAGTCGTGAGTTTGATCCCTGGTACCGATAAAAAAGGAAAAGACAAAAAAAAAGATCAATCTGTGTAGTAAGTTTACATCTATGTCAGGAAGCTTGTATATCACATAGAGAGACAAAGAACACTTAAGGTACACACACTCAATTGCAAAGCTCAAAAGTATGCCTGACAACTGTCACCAGGAATATCACCAGGGAGGCAGAGGCAGATGAGAGTTGTTGGAAAGGAAACTCCATGGTTTGGATATTATTTCAATTTTTAAACAACAAAATATAATCACTTACAATGTAGGTACATAGGAAATCACAACTTTGAGTAAACTTGGTTCTCTCTGAGTTTTTAGAAGGCACTAAAAAGTGTAAAAGGACTGACTAATTAGAAGTTAGGCGATCTGGGGTTGAATCTGATTCTTACAAAATGTATAAATACTGAGAAGTGTCTCACTCTGTCTGAATCGGAAGTTTCTCATCAATAAAATGGTGACAAGAATGCATCCCAAAATTGTTTTGAAGATTAAATGAGATAGCTCAATGAATGTGTTGCATAAACAGTGCAAGTGGTCAGTTACGTTGAGCCTCATGGTCACTCAGAGATGCTTCCTTGCAGAACATCTGTGACTTGGTACCAGCTGCTTTCTTAGTGGTCTCACATCCTTCAGGAAAAGGACAGCTGTAAAGGCAGCTGGGTTGGCACAATCATCCTTTCAGCTAACATTCACAGGTATGCATGTTGTTCTAGACCCAGGAGGCAGAGGCTCTGTTTACGGGGATGCCAGCCCAGCATCAGAGGGGCAAAGTTCTGCAGGTTCAGTGACAGATTAATTGTTCGTTCTTCAAGCTCCTTTTCCTGACCTGAGCTCATATCTGAAGTCTGATGCTGGAGGATATCTTCTCCTACTGTTCCTCCTCCTCCTCCTCTGTCTCCTCCTCCTCCTCCTTCTTTTTTGTTTGTTTTGGCTGGCTCATTTCCATCCTCAAAGGTCCCACTGTATTGGCCAGAGCTAAGAGCTCCAGGCCTGTTCAGTATCACTAGTCTGTCCCTAGCTTTCTGCTGCTCTGTAGTGGTCTCTGGCTCTGAGCTACCTCTTCAGAAATGGCACCGATCCCCATGCTATACCCCAAAAGACACCTATATATTCCTCCTGACTTTGGAGACAAGATCAGAAAATGTCATTCTCTAAAACCGAGCCAATTGAAAACAAACTTGCTTTATCATCTGAAAAATGGAAAGTAGTAGGAGCATAGATCTTAGCTTAAAGAGTAAGACCTAGAACAGTGATTGGAATCTTTTAGAACTTTTAATGATAGCGAACAACCCACTGCAGCACATGTACCATAGGTTCACTACCACTGATGTAAGAATTTGTGGGAATTTAAGCAAATCATCAGCTCTGTGAGCTCAGCTACCCCTAGATGGGATAGCAAACATCAAGTAACACAATGGGTGTTACGTGTTTTGTCAAGTGTGAGAAGTCATACAAATTTGAGGTAATAAGTGATTTGTGAATGTTGAGATAAAAGTATTACTAAGTATTGATCAGAAACTTAACACATGCATGTGTTAAGACTTGACATGCATTACCTTGTTTAATTTTCTCAGCAAGGCAAATGGTAAGATTATCGCCACTTTAGAGATGAGAAAACTGAGGCATAAGGATGACAGGTACTTATCCAAAGCCACTCAGCAAATTATGAAGCTCAGGTGTGATGTCTGGTCTGCCTTGCTCTAAGGCTAAACTTTTAATCTCAATACTGATTGACCCTTTGATATATCTTTTTCTGCTCCCATGTTGGCTCCATGTTAGCAGTCTAGTTTAATGTGTATTAACAAGGAGTATTCTGTACAGATAAAAGACCTTGATTCTTGAATGTAGCACAGCTTCTAAGTTAGCATATTTTCATTCTGGTCTTGTTTAATGTAAATTGTTGGCTTTGGATGAACTGAGAGAATTCAATACCTGTATCTATAAAGCTCAAAAAGAAACCCAGGCCTTGTGCTTGCTCCCTTTCTCCCAGAGATCTTCCCCCTTACCCCTCTCCTTCCATGTCAAGAGGAGCAGCTTTTCTGACCACCACATGACCAATCTGCAGCACATATTGGCTGGAACATTGGGTCATTGGTAGATCTAGGCATACCTGATAGACACCTGGGATCACTTAGAAAAAACCCATGTTATCTTAAAACTGGTGCTGCGGCCCCCATAGAGAGGAAACACTGCATAGGGAAACACCAAGATGCGTCACATAGTAGAGGAAGTATGCCGTGCACGGGTGGTACCAGGAGCCAAGGCAGCAGGGAGAGACTTGTTGCACGCTTTTGTCTAAGCTTGAGAGGGCCCAGTAAGATTTTAACAGCATGGGTTCTTGTCCCATCAGAAATGGCTTGTATTGTGGCAGACAAATCACCTCTCCTGTACTTCCATCTCCCCGTCTCTGCCCTCTGCAGGGAAGTCTGCTATACTCATGGTGTTTTTTGTGGCTCTGTGATCTGGACACAAGTTGATACATGTAGAAGAGAGACTCCTACCACCCCCAGGAATTTTGGTCTCTCCAGTTTCAAAGTTCATGAATCAATAAATGAGGGCTCACAATGGTTTTGCCTTAGTCTCTAAGGACTAGGAGACCCTAGCTGGCATCTGGGTTGTATAATGTGTTACTATTATTGCTGTGGATTCTGCCAGCTGTCACTCATGCAGACGGGAATGGATCAGAGGCTGGTGGGGACGTGAAGGGATGAGGATGGTGACATGGTAGGAATACAAGACTGCAGGTATAGGATGAGAAGTTTTGGGCTCCAGCTAGAAATCTGAACTTCATAAATATTCTGATTCATCCAGAATGTTTCTCCTTTGCCACACAAAGCCACAACGAATGTAATGTGCTTATTATTTGGGAAGCAGACACTATAGAGAAGAATTTTCCTGCAATTTTGTGACTGACTCTTCCTTAGACTTTCAAGATCCACTGCTGTGCATATGGGACAGGGTGAGCAGTCTCCAAGTTCCAGTACCATACCGGCAAACAGAAGTCCTGAATCACAGTCCTCTGTGACCTTCAGAAAAATCTGATGAGAAATAAAAAAAAAAAAGAATTTTGTTTAGGCATTCCCACTCTCTGAAAAATATAACTGATTCCATTCTGTTGGGCATTGCTTCAACACGGGAGGAAAATATATTATGGCTGCTTCTCTAAGAACGTAGTCTAAAATGCAAACATGTAAGCACACAGTAAACACAACTACATAAGATACATATGCATGTGGACAGAAGTAGGAGGAAATAATCCAAAAGTGAAGACGGTCACTATGCTTGAGTGGGAAATTAGGGCTTTTTATTTTATAAACTTCACTCTAGTGTTAGACTGTCACAAAGAGCTGCCTCTTCTGGCACTAGACAGAAAACAGTTGAAATCTCTCCTTTACCTCTTCCAGAGGAGTGTCAGAAATTCCAAAACTGCTCAGCCCCAGGTCTGCCAGGGTCTCCTCCAGCTCTCTGAAGAGGCTGGCATATGCTCTCTGCTTAAAATTCTTATTTGGAAGAAGGAAGATAACTTCTTGACCGATGCTTTCCACCAGCTTTGCCTCTGGAACGTGGTGGCAAACCACATCCACCAACTCATTCACATCCCCTAAGATGAGGAAAACAAACAAACAAATAAAAAACCAAATGATGCCAACTCTATTTCAAGAACCTAGAAGACTGAGATTTCTCAGATCCCTACTCTCTTCCACCTCCCACTTCAGGAAGGGGCGTTGTGCCATTCAGCGATGACTCTCGTGAAGGACTGGCACTTACCAAGTTCCTTTTTAGTTGGCTCTGTAATGGCTACTGAGAGGTGGAAGCAGACAAGCAAAAGCACTCTCCTCTGGCTAATTATACAGAATCTGGAGATGATATCATGTCTCTGGGCCAGTTTCTGTCTTTGTTTGACCAAATATTCTGTCATCTCAAACTATGGTGTGCTGGGCAGGCCCTACCTTTGTTTTCTCATCTGTGAAAGAGGGAAAATGATAGCCACTGTGGTTCACCATCTTTCTCTGGCAACTTAAGGGTTAAGTGAAAGTTGTTTTCATTGTTCTGGTCTGGCTGAAGCAAGCTCTAGGAGACTTGCTCTGGATGCATTCCTGAAACAGGTGATCAAGCTGGGACAGACAAATCTTCCTACCTCGCATACCCATGCCTGGTCTTGGAGGTCTGCACTATTTCCCTTGTGATTGCATCTGCCTCCTTAAACAAAGCAAAAAGGGCGTGGTGGCGCGGACTATAGGCAAACATCAGGTCCCCTTCGTACAATCAGAATTGAATTTTATGCACAAGCATGGGTTATTTTAAAATTAAATAATCTAATAATCTTTAAAGCATGCACCTAAAGAGAGATAGTTTCTTAGCACCTTATTTTGAGAGGTAAGGGAAAGGGAAAGGGATTCTGTAAACTTAGAACATGACTCTCAAAAGTAGTTCTTTTAGGATTACCCTGCGAATTCTTTTCTTTCTCTGTGGAAGATTTCATGGCTTTCAACAAAGACCCTCTGCTCCGCTGGATTGGAAGGTTTGCAGTATGTCAAATCTGCAAATTGGCCTTGATTGTCTTAAATTCTGGGATGACTTCATGCAGGGGGTGGGCAGTTTTTATGTGAGGAGGAAGTGGTGCCCCAGTAGCTCTGCAGGGGTCAAGTTCATTGTTCTTGTAGGAAGGAAATGGAATCTGAAGCCTCTGGATTCCCAGGAATTGCGTCTTAGATGTGTGTCCGCCTTTCAGAAGTCGCACTGTAGGCCAGCAGGCCCGCAGCTCCACTCCGGCAGGGAGGTCTGTGGGTGTGTGGGTGTGGTATGTGGGTGTGTGTGAGTGAACAGCCCTCCCTGGAGTTAGTTAGTGATTCAGATGGTCCTCCCACCCTGATTTGGGGCCCACTCACTACATTTCTCACCAGTGACAGCATTCCTAGCCTATACAAAGAAAATCTTTCCTTAGAAATAAAGTTGTATTTTAAGAAAATCATCCCAGTCAGACTGGCCCTGTTTCCAATTAGATTTTGGTGGATCACAGTAATTAGCCACACTGGTGTTAGGTTTTTTTGGTTTTTAAAGTCAGTTTCTCAACCAGGATTGCAAAGAGGAAGCTTTGGAAAGCTGTGAAGACCCACAGGAGGTAGGCAAGGCACAAAACACAGAAACGTGTCATTCTAAGCAGACGCTTTCTGTTCACTTCAGGTTCCCACAGCACGAAGAGGGTGGGGCGGAAATAGTGGTGATGGAACTCCGGGCATTGTCCCTTAAATTTTAAGCATAGTACATAAATATTGCCTGGTTTTATTGCTTTACCAAAGTCCACTCAGTAGATTTCTTGGGTTTAGAAAAACAAATCTGAGAGATAGGATCCTAGGTTTTTTAGTTTGATAAGCAAATACTTTTCTCCTTTCCTTAGCCTAGGTCAGTACATAAGATTAGTTTCCAGGGGTTTTGTATTCCATTTGCAAAGACATCTCCACAGGAGACATGGAGGTGGGCATTAGAAGAGAATGGGAAGTGTTGGCAAGCTCTGTGAGTCCCTGAGCTCTAACCCTCTGTAGCAACAGCCTCTTTTCTGCATCTCCCCAGAGGTGAGGGTGCATATGACAGTTTCAGTGCACCCTAACTCCCGAGAGCATCACTGGGAAATTCTAAGGGGAGAGTGACGAGTACAACAGGGGTGTGTGAGATTGCACAGATGTTCACACCCGAAATCTCTGATTCTTGAAAAATTCACCAGTAAGAGTGGTAAACCAGCACGGTTCTACCAGAGGGTGCAACTCTGGACCATTTTTGCAGACACTGAGGAGTATACCCCGGAGCCAGAGCAAAAGGACTATAGGAATGCAGGTTTAATATGGATGAAGACACAGAGTGAACCCAGACTGTATTCCTCATTAAAGGGAGAGGTCCCTTAGATGTACGAGTTTTAAATTCCATTGGGAATGAAGGAACAAGGAAGAGGAGAAGAAATCTCAAAGAAAAAAAGATGAGCCATTGCATAATCTTAGGCTTGAGAACGCCCAGTGTTTTGTTGGCACCCCTCAAGTGCCTCAACAGGACACACCCAGCAATGCCAGGCGATGATCGTTGGACCAGAACTGAGGTACGACCTGCCCTCGCCCTTACCATCCAAGACTTGCTCTGGAGTTATCTCCTCCACGCGGGCTGGACACCTGACAGAGAAACCCTTAGATGCGCAGCTGCAGGTCCCCTACGATAGATGGACAACAGTGACTGAGAAGGTACACATCGCCTCAGTGACAGCATCTCCCTGAGGCCAGCGGCTGTCACTCTGTGCTTTATTTGTTCCTCATTGCCAAATGTGGTCAATATATTTTCCCTTCGCTGCTTAATCTACTAATTCATCTGAGAATTTCGAGGGTGTAACTGTTTGATTTTATCCTGGAGAGTATGTCGGGTAGGCACAGAGAGAAGCAAAACCTCAAAAGATCCCTTTGACCTGTCATTAATCAAGTGACAGCTGTGGGTTCTGCCTGTGTGAAACATTCTGCTCCTCCCTCCCCATGGATGTGCATTGGGCTGTGGAAATCTTCCCAGGACAGGGAAACCCATAGTGCTTAAACCAAGACATAAATAATGCTACAGTAAAATACTTGTGACATTTTGAATGCGAGCAATGCCTGTTCTCAAGGAGCACAGAGCACATTCATAATACCTTATCTCACATTGTATCTCTACCACATCCCTAAGAAGCAGAGGCAGAGATCATTAGTTTCGTTTTTCATGTGGGGAAAAACAACAGCAAGAAATTAAATTATTTTCCCAGGATGACAGTTTGTACACTTCGTAGCCCAGACCTGAACCTGGGTCCCCTGAGATACCGAGTGGTCTCTGCCAGTTGGTATTTTCTGGCTTTACCATTTTTAGGTTACTTCTGAGGAGTCTTTCCTCTGTTTTCATTTGCCATTAGAATTCAAGTTTAATCAGCGAACATGAATGTGGGAATGAAAAAGAGGAAACTTCACTACTCTTAAAGCAGTCAACCTGTAAGACGCTTGCTTCTATGCTGTAGCAAAGCACTTGTGTAGTTTGGAGTACTGGTATGTAACCATTCCAGGTTTTTTGAAACTAGTTGTATCATTTGGGGTGAAGCATCTTTGTAGGAGGGTTCAGAATATGTTTATCAAAATCCCCTGCAAATGACCTCAGAAATAAAGAAGCCAATTCCGATTGCTAGAGTTCGAGCATGCAGAAACGCCCAGAGCTGTGTCTGCCTTCTTACCTGGGCTGAGCTTTTTTGGGGGCTGACACGTACCTCACAGCTACCTCCTTGGCTTTGGATGTTCTTCATCTTGCGAACCAAGGTCAAGTAGAAGCCTGTGCCGAAGCAGTTCTTCAGGAAGAGAGGGGTGCCTGAGCAGTAAAGCCTTCCCTGGGAGATGATGGCGATGCGGTCCCCCAAGAGGTCTGCCTCGTCCATGTGGTGGGTCGACATGATGATGGTTCTGCCTGTGGGGTGGAGAAGTCAGGGGAATCGCAGGTGGTGCGCATTTGGCAGAGGATGAGAGCAACCTCCTGGATATATGGTCCCCAAACTGGGAGATAATAAATGAAAACAAAGGGGGTAATTCTGCAGCCAATTCTAGGACACTACCATAATAATGACAACAACTAACATTTAATAGAATCCTACATACTGTAAAGCACAGTCACAGAAGGAATCTTTTTGTGGGGTACAAAATTGATTGATTCAAATAAATCACCACATATGGGGCACATTCATTATTCCCTTAGTCAGTCAGTATCTATTGAGGTCCATCCGTACATTCTCTGTGGGTCACTAAGCCCTGTGTGTATAATCTTTGTAAGAACACACACAAACACACTCATACTAACTGGAGGTGTCATTAAAAGAAAGCAGCCATGAGGATTTTAGGAAGGCAGATCTTCAGTGAAAAGTGTGGGGAAAAACTGCAAACAGAGAGAGGAAAACTTCTGGTCAGCATTTGAGCCACACTGTCACTTTTATGGGCTCCCTGAGCTCTGCCTGCTGTCTCTTCTGGGCCTAAGCCCTCTCTGGAAGGGGCAGAGCTAGAGGAGAAAAGATCCTATCTTGGGACATTTGTCTCTGTAGTTGTCCTCTGCAGCACCGTACACTTAGCTCAGTGGCCTCACACCTGGTCCTGAGTGGTCTTCAGACGGCGAGGCATCTCTAGGAACTTGAGTTCCCTTAGTCAGGGGGAAATTTCACTTAGAGCTGCACCCATTGCTCCAGATAGGGACTACAGATTAAGTCCTTTTATGAAGTAAGCTCTCCCTCATCACTGATTCTCTGTTGATAATTATGTAGAAATCTCAGGAAACTTTAACATAAACTTAGATTCACTAGAAAAACGCCATCTGACTGTAGTTATGGCCACTGAAGTACTGGGTTGCAGAACGCCAGGGGTAATATTGCGGTGTACTTTCAAGAGCACAGTGGCCATCACCTGCACGGTACTTCAGGAGCAAGTCCCAGATGGAGCGTCTGGAGTAGGGGTCCACCCCAGAGGTGGGCTCGTCCAGAACAACTACCTTGGCATCTCCCACGAAGGCAATGGCGACAGACAGCTTTCTCTGCATGCCACCTAGAAGCACAAGAGGACCAGAGTCAAACGGGCCGTAGGTAAGAAAGAGAAAGGCCGGGGGCTGGAGACACAAGGGGCCCCTGGAATCTAGCAGTGGTTTGATGCTGTTCCCTTAGGTGTTATTTAGACTGCATTCAAAATCCCAGTGGTATTTAGGCCTCATAAATGTGGGAAAGGAGACCTTTGCCTCTCAGGACCTCATCATCTCAAGTCTGTTCTGTTTTAGTCCAAATACGTACATAGAAGCAAATAAGACCCAGGCAGCTACAGGACAGTGTTCCACATGGGAAGTGATCAGAGGCAGGCTGCTCTTGGGTTCACAGATGCTTCCATCTCTTAGGCACCTCCTGTTAGTTACAAACAACCCCACCTCCCAGGTGCCCCGGGAGTCTGCCATCTGCGGCCCTGTCTCCTTCCAGCTAAGGCACCTGAGAGATCCTGAGCTTCTTCATTCCTCTTGTGGTGGAGGCCCGTGTCCTCCAACATGGCCTCCATCTCCAGCTGGGCCTCCTCCTGGGACTTCCCTTTCAGCTGGGCATAGAACAGGATGTGCTCAGCCACCGTAAGGCTATAGGGACATGACGACAGAAAAAGCAAGGGACTTATAACTCTACTTCTTACAATTTATTGTACAGAACTAAAAATGAGTATGGAGGTTTAGCAACCAATACATTCATTGTGAAATTGTTTATGATACAAAAGCAACAAACAAACAATCCTGCCTAAGTGTTTAATAATAAGAGGATGGCTTACTAGGTTCATTCATATGATGGAATAACATGCAAATATTAAAATTCATAATGACATGAAAAGATATTCATAATCACATTTTTAAAATTCAGATTGCAAAATTGTATGCATAGTTTTATTCTCCTTTATAACTTTAAAGTACATAGAAGAAAGTTCTGAAAAATTATGTAGCAAGATGTTAAAAATAGTCTCTATGTGATGAAATTACCAGTGATTTTTATTTCTTTTTATTTAACTATCTTTATTTCTTCCTTCCTGCCTCCCTTTCACAATGACTATATATAGGTCTTTAGATAAGAAATATAAAATATTTTAACTGGAAAATAAAAGAAGCTGAAAATTTCCCCTCAAAGTCAATCTATAGAGTTATGACTTAAAGTGGAAAAAAGTACAGTGTTTCCTCTCTTTGGCCCTTGACAAGAAGGGTTTCAGAGCTGAGCAAGGGGCCAAGGATCTGCCATTCTGTTAGAGAAAAGACAGTGTCACTCTGAGTGCCTATGAGTGCCTCTGAGCTCCATATTTGGAGGGATAATTCTCATTGCAAGGACTTTGGAAGAGCATCACTGTCTGCACCCAGACCTGAGCTGGGCTCTAGCAAACATGTATTGGGGAATGGGGAGCAGGACAGTGGCTGGGGACATCTCAGCTCCTGTTTTACTTACTGGTGGAACAGGATGTTGTGCTGTGGACACATGCCAAGGCTCTGCCTGATTGTATCTAGGCTGGTTTCAATGTCCTTTCCTCCAATGAGTACGGTCCCTGATGTTGGTGGCAACAGACCTGTCAGGATGGACCTGCCAAAGACAGTGTAGTGGCAGGAGAGGTGGCTTTTAGTAACTTGCCTTGGGAGAACAGTGCACAGCAGTGTGGGCGAGGACTCTCATAGTGACTCCTCCCCCTGGCTCTAAATTAAACCCCAGACCACCACTACTAACTGTGGGTTCAGGTTTCCCATACAGGGCCTAGCACCTGTGTGTGCACTCAGCCCTAGGGCAGAGAAAGGAGACAGGGAGGTTCTTGCTCCTTCTTGTTTTCCAGTGCTCCCTTGGGCCTCCAGGTTCCCAGCCTCATGACATTCATTCCCAGCCCCACTCCCACCCCATCATCACAGTGCTTGGTGCTAGAAAGATTTAGAAAAGCTGTTCAGTGCATGGCTTCTTCTTTACCTTCTATGAGCAGTCATCGATATTGAAAAGCCATGTGCCACCATTATAAAGTCTGAGTATAGCACAATGTACTCTTCAGAACAGCAAAATGGAAAGTAAAACTCAGAAAAGTTACTAACATTAATACTAAGCGTTATTTCAACCCCCAAGGGAAGTTGCATTTCTGCACTCAATGAAGTAATGTGTTTGCCTTTTAGAAGTCTTGGGGTCCTGGAAGGAGCTTCCAGATCTCTGACCTATTAGTTAATAAGGAGAGGAATCCGATGAATTAGCACCACCACACCCAGCTCTGTCTCTTCGCTCTGATAAAATCTCTGGCTATCTGAACTTGTACTCAGAAGCTGAACTCAGAAGTTGACCAACCACTAGAGGGAAACAGAACCAAGTATAATGGCACCAGCCCCACATTCCACTCACACTTAACCGCCCAAGAGCACATTCCAGTGCTGGGTGTAGACTGCTTTTCCTTCCTGGGGCTCAGCAAGAAGCCAAGGACTTGAAGACTATCACAGAGGTTGCTGTCCCCTGAGAGGTCTGCATGGGAAAACTTGGTGGCCAAGTTTCCCTCAGTCTTGTCCTCTAAGATGGTTGCTGGGGCCCTCAGAGAAGTGTGGGGAGCCCTGGAGTAATGAGAGGTTTACACAGAGCCCTGCATCCTTTCAGAATTTGGCCTTCAGCGGCCAGGCTATTGCCCATAGGCCCATATAGAGACTGAACTTTTTGCTCATTCTCCAGAACTAAGACCAGCTGATCAGAAACCCTGGGCCAGTGTTAAAGTCTGACTGATAATTGGTAGGAAAAGGAATCCTCCTTAAAAACAAGCAGCACTCCACAGAACATGGCTGCGCGGTATGGCAGTGACCTTAGCTCTGTCACCACCTTGGTTGACAGTAATGCTGGAGAGGCTTGGGTAAAAGACCCACAGGCAATTGTGATGAGAGGACCTGGCTCATGTGTCCATTGAGCCACTAAACTTGGTAGCTTCAGAAAAGCCCTTCTAACTCTTGGAATGTCCAGAGAGTCAACACACAAAGAAAGACATAACCTTATTCTATCTCCTCTTTGTTGCTTTTGCAAAGATTAAATAAAACAATATTTGTAAATGAGCTTGGAATAGTGCAGTGTGCTTTACGGAGTTTTGGGTCCCCAAATGTGGAGTGTGTTTTGCACTAAAATTCAGTGGGAAGGCGTGGACTGCAGGTGATGGAGGAGGAGTGAAGTTGAGGAATGAGGGTGGCATGGCAGTCCACAACCTCTTTGCCAGAAGACTCACAAGGTGGTGGTTTTTCCTGCTCCATTGTGACCAAGGAATGCAGTGATCTGGTTCTCATAGAAGGTAATGTTAAGACAGTCCACAGCTGGCCGGCCAGAGTGCTCAAAAATCTTTACCAGATTCTTCACACATACCCCAGGAACCAGCCCTGGAAGCTCACGTTCAAAGAAGGAGTCTTGGAGGATAAAAAGACAAACATGATATAAATATAATGCCTTAATATTCTCGTTTCTCACAGTTCTTTTCCTTACCACTGTCATTTGCCTATAGTTTCAGCTCCTCCTATGGCTTCAGCTATGACCTTTGTAAGGAAGACCAGAATAGCAATGTTACAATGGCAGTGAGCATTTATTTAACAATAACCGTGAGCCTGGTTCAGTTTCAAGTACTTTCCATGAATTACCTTATTTCACACAACAGCCCTATGGGCTAGTAATTAATAAGCTCATTTCTATAGGTGAGGAAACTTAAGACAGGCAGACAGACAGACATTGTGTCCTATCACGCTCCCATGGCTCATCACAGAGCTCATACTCTACACGCAGAGTTGGCCCTAAGCTCCATGTTTGCTCCCAAGTCCCTTTTCCAGTGGTCTGCAGGATTTTACATGGATTTCTGGCAGCAGCGCAGGCTCCTCACATTCTTTCTAAAAAACATTTCCCTTCGGATTCTCCAAGTCTGTTCCTAGCACCATCATTCTCCTAGTCAATCAGGAATGGACTCTTTGAGTCAATTTGATTACAGCTGACTTTTTGCTCCTTGGAACTCCAGGACAGTCTACTCTTCCTCACCACCATTCCTCAAACCCCAACTCTTCTCGGTATGCTCTCCACTTCTCCCTGACACCCAGCATCTCCCTTCTTCATTTCCTCCTATATAGCACACTTTCTGCCAGGATTATAGTTCTAAACATTTGCTTGCTCGAAAGTACACTAGTAAAAATTTAAACTCCATTGCTTCTCTGTGTGTGCCTCCTGGCCTTGCCTATGAATGGATGGAGGTGGCTTCCCCAGGCCTCCAGTTTCAACCTCGTGCTACCATACTGGGAGGAGATCTTCCAGAAGCCTTGTTGCCTGCAGTCCATCTCTGTGAGGAGCTGCAGGTCCCTGGCTGCAGCTTTGTGAAATGGCATCTGGTGGGTGTACGGAGGCTGGATCCTCTCATGGCAAAGCCAGAGACCCTGTTGCCTCTCCAAACCCTGGGATTTAACATCCACAGAGAGATGCATATACTTGGCAGGGAAAACCTCTGGATGAGATACAGAATTTGTTCAATATGTAAGAAAGAGCAGCAAAAGCCAGAGACACAAGGTTGGTGAATCGGGCCCATTAGTCCAAGAATGATTAGGTAACTTCCACTGTCAGGAAAGGCTTTGATGGTTTCAATGAATGGACTTCTAGATTTGTAACCACGAGTGAAGTGCAGTCAGCTCCTCTCAACTCTCCTTCCCCCTGCACACAGAAGCATTTATTTTTGTCTTTCCTTATAGCTCATATCCGCTTTAAGTCCCAGTGACCCAAGTCATTGTTCTCGCTAAATCCTCGGAAGTCAGCACATTCGTACAACTCACTCGGGATTTGCCTAACAAGGGCACAAACACACTACATACTCGGGCTTTGCTTTCTCCAGGAAGTATGCGTTAATGTCTGGGCCAGACCATTCATTCCCCACACGTGCAGCTGGGCCCCAGCTTAACACTAGTCAACAGAGGGAGTCAGTTTCCTGGGCTTCATTTCACCTGTAATGAGGTGTTTTGTTCTGGCCTTTTCTAGAGTTCAGTGTCTTTTCCTTGCTTTTGTTGTGTTCTTTTCTGGGGCAGGGGGTTACCTTTCATTCCTTCTGGGTATTCTGGATCCTCCATTTCTTCTGTTATGGGTTCGGTCTTTTCCAATGCTCTTTCTTCTCTAGTTGAACACCCTGCACCAACCAGAAGCTGATATTACTCTCTCAGTGACAGCCAAGAATCAGCGAAGGACAGAAAGGAGGAGAAAAGAGGGGGAAACAAACGAGTTTCCCAAGGGTCAAAGTGTAGCTCAGTGGCACAGCGCCTGCCTGTTAAGTGCAAGGTCCTGAGTTCGATTTTTGGTACCAAAAAATAAATGAGTTTCCCACCACCAGGGGAAGACAATTCCTTCAAAAGACCACACCAAGATTCCCATGAGACCAGCCCCCCAAGTATTCTCCAGCCTCTGCCTGCTTCTGTGCTGCACTGCTCAAACCTGATTGTACAATCTTTCCCTAGACAAGATTTGTAAATGGCATTTCAGAAGCAGGGAGTTTTGCCCCATCCTGTGGTTTTTGTTTTGTGGTGCTCGGAGTGAAACCCACTGCCTCCCACATATTAGGCAAGCACTATATCATCGGCTGTACCTCAACTCTAGCATAACCCTCCTGATGTGCCAGAACAGGCCCCCAGTGTCAAAACTTGTAATTAAAGACAAACCCAAGATTGAATTTGGAGTGGGTTCATTTTCTTTCACTCATCACCAGTCCTTTCCATCCTGACCTAACCTAAAACATGTCAAAATCACGGTGAACCTTGAGTAAAGTCCATTCAAGGTGGTTTGATGGACAGGCAGTTTGTGAGAGCTCTAGAAATGGTTCACATGGGAACCCCTGATCTGGATGTTCAGTTATCTGGAGATCAGCAGCAGGGTGGAGCCTGGTGGAGGCACGGCACAGGCCTAGACAAATTGAGAAGTGTAGGAGACGGCTGCATGTAACTCCTGACCTTTATATTTTTTTCTTTGTACATTTGGCATATGGTCTAAAAGGACATTAAGATATCTTAGACAAGAAAGGCAAGCAGAAAAGCCAGCCAGCCAGAGATGAAGCAGAACCAGGAGGAAGTCGTTGCTGCCAAGCACGTTGGGCTCCGGACCCCAGTGCACATGTGGACCCAGTGCAAGTTTTCTCGATGCAGCAGCGAGCCAGGCAGGGCCTCTGTGGGCCAGAGGCCAGCGCCGCCCTCTGTAGATTTCCAGGATGTGGCTGGCTGCAGGCAACGGCCTGGTGGTTAGGGTCCTGCTACCCAGTCCGTCTATCCATCTGCTTCCTGTGGAATTTTTCAATCCATTCCCCACAACTCCTGTGGTCCCTCTACTAATGTCATGTTGCATGAAGGTCTAATACAACAGCAGGGGAAACCGCCTTTGAAACATCACAGCAAATCCCTCGATGGGGAGTGTGTTCAAGCTCCAGATTTTGTCCCCAGTGACCAGTAGGAACTTTTGGAACATATTGATAAATCTTGGCCTCTACTTCTTCACTGCCAAAAGAGGGGATTAGGTGGAGAAACTGAGCTGTTTTCTGATTTAGACATTATTAGGGATCTTACTCGGTCTAACCCATGAGACAGTTTAAAAATATTTGGTTTCTCAGAAAAATGTATGATTTACTTTTTTTTTTTTTTTTGAGGCAGGGTCTTGCTATGTAGTTCAAGATGGACTTGAACTCATTCTGTAGCCCAGGCTGGCCTTGAATTTATGACAATCCTCCTGCTTCAGCCTCCTGAGTGCTAGGATTACAGGTGTGTGCCACCATGCCCAGCTATGATTTACTCTTAAGGGACACATTTGTCTTAAGGCATTTAGAAGTAGGGTATCTCTTGGGATTGTAGAGAGGGGGACAAAGCCCACAAGTTCTGACATTAAAAGTATTCCAGTGACACACTTCTGAATTGAAAATTCTCACTTAAGATGGGATTGTAGCTTTATTATAGTGGAAATATAAAGGATAATAGATAGATAAGATGCACAAAACTATGAAAAAATACTGGATATTTAAGGTATTAGAAGGTGCATTGATTTGTACCATTAGGAGGAAGAGGAAGAGGAGGAGGAGGAGGGAAAAGAAAGAAAGATATGATTTAGTAAAACAAAACAAAACCCACACTCACAGAAAACCTACTCAAGCTTTTTAAAGTCCCGAGACTAAGCTCCTGGAGAAAATAAAGGTCTGTGTCAGTGCTTAAAGGATAAATCTCGGCCCAGGCCCATATAGATGGGTGAGCAGTCCAGGCTGGAAAGTATTTGCTTTGCTTTCAGACCCTCCCAGGTGTAGGAGAAACTCTGGCGACAGCTCTAGAATTTCTCTGCCTTCTCAGAACTCATGAAAGAGTCCGTGCTTTTCCCACTTCTTCTCTCCCTAGGCCTCCTTTTTTGCTCAGAGAGGAAGGTAAATTTTGTCCGAGGTACATGATAGGTGAAAGCTCTTTTAGTCCCCTTTCTGGTTGCACTGGAGTAGGGTGTGCCAAATTCTAGTAGCACTGGTTTTTTTAATGGCAGGAAGATGCCCAGGTAAAGACAGGCACAGAGAAAATGCCACTGGAAGATGCAGGACTGGAGTAACGCAGCTACAAGAAAGAAGAGTAAAAGGACAGAAAGAAGATTAAAAGATAAGACAGGAAAGCCAGCTGTGCCTCAGTCTCAAGGTGAGTCTTCATCTTGGGAGGAAGAGTTAATTTATAGTTGAAAAAATGGGGAAGAATCAAAGGCAGGAGTTTGCAGAGGAGGAATACAAATCTTCCTTCATGATTCTCTGGCCTCTTGTTTAAACTGAAAAATTAGAAAAGTCGCTTGAACCTGAAGTGGTGCAGCCTTCTTTTTACAGGGCATTTACTCCCCTGGGACAAGCTGGTTGTCGATTCTTGGCCGTTCACTCTGGCTTGGTGAGTGGAGGCTGGGTTTCCAGGGGCGTGATGCTGCATCCTCTTGGTGGTGCAGCTGAAGGAGCTGGCTTATCTAAAAAGATGCCCTTGCTGGATGTGGTGACCAAGTCTTCAATCTTAACCCTTGGGAGGCTGAGGCAGGAAGATTGCTGCAAGTATGAGATCAGCCTGATACCAAGTGAGTTCACAAGGCCAGCCTGAATTGTATAGTGAAACCCTGTCTTAAAAAGACAAAAATAAAGAAAGAAAGAAAAGAACAGATGCCCTTGACATAAAGTTCCACCTTGACAGTGCACAAATCCTGCATGTAACCAGGGAGCTAGTTTCAAACATTAAGGTTTTTTTTTTTTTCTTTTTCTTTTGGTCTTTTTGAGACAGGGTCTCGCTATGCAGTTCAGCTGGCCTTGAGCTCACTTTGTAGCCAGGCTGGTCTCAAACTCCCAATGATCCTCCTGGCTCAGCCTCCTGAGTGCTGGGATTACAGGCATGAGCCACCACGCCCGGCTAAACATTAAGGTTTTAAAATTTAAAATAACTCACCTTCCCCGCCAAGCCAATAAGACTCTTGTAGAAGGAAGTACCAGGGAAGTGGGGTTCCATAATCCCCTGAAAAATAGAAAGGCAAATAAAGAGAGAAGAGCCAAAATAATCTTCCTACCCCACTAGACCACAGTTCTATAAGATTTATCTGAATTCAAATTACAGCTACATATATTTATAGTTCACAAGCTATTATGTGGTCATCCTCAGAATGGCTGCCAGAAAAACTAGTTCTTCTAACACGTTTTAATTTGAAAGGTCATTGTTTGGGAGGAGTGTTGTTTCCAGCAATAGTAAGACTGATGATCTTGGTTAATATTAATATTCCAAGAAATTAAATCATGTGCCTTTTCAGCAGTTACCAGATAACACTGGTGATAATAACTAGCATTCATGGGTGCTTTTGTGAGGCCTTGTTGTAAGTACTTTCAATGTGTTAAATAATTTAGCCTTCAGAACAAACTTGGGAGATAGTAGGAATATTATTCTTCAGGATATGGAAGTACAGGCATGCTAAGTTAAAGCCATCTATCTCTAGGTCCCAGGGAATTAAATAGAAATGTAGGAATTCCAATACAGGCAATCTGGTTCTAATATCATTTGTTTTAAACCCTCATGCTTAGGGATCCATCTGGGTTTCAAAAAAAAGAATCTCAAATTTCTAGCTAAATTCTCTTTGCCACTTTTCCTCCCTACAAAATGTTGGTTTTGCAAAAACATTGTCCTTATGTTGGGAATGTAGCTCTGTGGTAGAGTGCTTGTCTAGCATGTTCAAAGCTGTGGGTTTGATCCCCAGCACACACATACACACATACACACAGGTACATACACACAGGCACACACACGTGCACACACACTTCAAACCCTGTCTTTGCTTTTTAAAAATAAGCTGACCCTGTACATAGGTACAGCTTGGTAAATAGTTGTTGACCAAAAGAAGTGAAAGATTTAGTTTGGCTAAATAAAGCCCTTGAATTGTGTACAATTCTAATTTTATTCCAACTAATTTTTACTAACTCTCTTTCAAGTGGCACAGGGAGATACAAAAAACAGGCTGATGAATTTCAAGTGTCTTGCTCAGGTCACTGTAGTATGTTGAGTTGTGTCCCTTTCTGAAAGGACATGTTGGGGGTCAGTGGTTTTATATAAAATATACTTGGTTTTGAGTCCCCAGCCTCTATGCAGGAATTCCAACTTTCTATCACTTCATTATTTATGATGATCCCTATTCTCCACCATATCTAAATTAGTAATAATGAAGTCACTCAAGATGGGGCCTCGAGATGGGGCTTTATGATAGGAAATGGTCACCAGAAAGACCAAACATGGGGGGCAAAAAGGAAATTTTAGCCTCAACCATCAAACTCTGGGGAGGGAAAGGGGACTGGAAGTTGGGTTTTAAAAACTCTCCAATAGGGTTTGGGAGCTTCTGCGTTGGTGAACATATTTTGGTGTGGGGGTGTTGGGCCCAGGGAGGGTAGAGCTCTGCCTACACCTTGCATGGCTTCCAGGAAGCTGTAATTGGAAGCAGAACACTTTGGGATCACATTTACAGCTGGCTTCTGAACCCAGGGAAGTCTTATGGGACTGAATCCGTGGCAGCTACACAAATTCTGAACAGTGTCAGAACTGAATAGAACAGCTGCTGTCAGAGAGTTGGTGGTATTGGAAATACACAGACATTTGATGTCAGGGCAGTGTCAGAATAAGACAAGTATCTCAAAATGTGGCCTTGCTTGCAAATAGTCATTGCAGATCCGTTTAACCTGAACGAGGCTGTGCTCGAGTACAGTGTGCCCATATTCCAATATGACTGGCGTTCTTATACAAAGATGATCAGGAAAGACAGACACAATGAATATGCCATTGGAAGATGCACGATTACAGGGGCCATCTACAAGCCAAAGAAAGTCAGGCTGCTGAAAGCCCTCCAGAAGCTGGCACGAGACAAGGAAGAGCCTTGGCCCAACAGGTTTCAGAGGGAGCCTGGCTAGACCAGCGCCTTGATTTTGGATTCCTGGCCTTTAGGACAGTGAGATATGAATTTCTACGTTTTAAGCCACGCAGTGTACGGTACTTTATGAGAGCAGTCCTAGGAAAACAATGCACCCGTGCTGCGAGGATCTAAACCCAGGCCTGGTGGGCTGAGCCTGGCTGTCTTCCTCCTCCTCAGGACTGTTGCCTACTTATTCCTGAGAGATAGGATTTGTCCTTTCCTACGGACCAGCCCAGCCTCACTCTTCTCTGCGTGCTCTTGCTGCAGTATCAGGAGCCAGGTTTATGTGCTATAGCCGAAGGAGGCTCTTAGTTGCCATGGAAACACTCAAATAAAGATGAGGTGTCTCTAGCCCTAGAAAACACCAATTTGAAGGAAAATCTGATTTTCTACAAAGTAAATAGAAAACTGTACAAACAGCTAACTTTGATCCAGGAGTTGAATTTCCACGCTGCGGATTAGGTATTTATTCAGGGCTTACCAAATGTCAGGTACACTCTGAGCTGCAGTGCTGTCTACAGACTATGTGGCCACTTTGTGCCTTGTTTTTTGTTTTGTTTTGGAAATAAAATATTATTTATTTAGCTTATTTAATTTTTTACTTATGAATACTTAGCAATTTTAAATAGTCTCACCTTAAATGTTAGTTGAATAAGTAAATTTTCTGTTTATACTGTATTATTCATTCTCTCTTATTTTTGTAAAATTTTATTTTAATGAGAATAAAACCAAACAAAATAAAACACAATAAAGTCAATCAGAACAAAACAAAGAAAGTGGTACAGGACTTCAAAACAAGATAGTAAGAAATCAACAAAGGTTACCATAATGCTTCTTGTTATCTTCAAAATAGCTGCCCATACAATCATAGTAAAACCAAACCAAACAAAACAGAATAAAACTAATTAAAACAAAACAATGAAAGCATTACAGGACTTCAAAACAAGATAATAGGAGCCTCTTTTTCTATGTTGATTTTTAATTGAAGGAATTATTTCTGAAATGTATCTCATATAAATATATGCCTATAGATATCTCCACATAAATGCATTCATTTTCTAAGGAACCCAAAAGTCCTTTGGGCTTAACATAGCTTCTAAATGTGGGCTTGTTTTAACAATGGTAGAGTCAGTAAATACACACACATAAAGATACCTCATGTCAGGTGGTGATGCTTATCAAAAAAAGTAGGGAAAGGGGATGGGGGCACCGAAGAGATATTGTTTACATAGTGATAGATGTCTAGATATCGTTGGCCTGGAAAGATCCCTGTGATAGATGGGCATGGTGACACATGCCTGCAATCTCAGTACCCAGAAGGCTGAGACAGAAAGATCCCTGTGAGTTTGAGGCCAGCCTGGACTACATAGTGAATTTCATGGACAGCCTGAGCTACATAGCAAGACTCTGTCTCAAAACAAAACAAAACAAAACAAAACAAAACAAAACACTCTGTGATAAAGCAACAATTGAACAGAGACCTAAGAAAAGTAAGACAGCAAGCCTGCAGATAGGAGGGGTGCTGCGGGGAGGAACGCACTCCTGGCAGTGAGAAATGTGTGTACTGTGTTGCACATTTACGAGGGAGGCCATTAGGACTGGAGCAGAGCGACACTAGGGAAAAGAGAGGAGCAGATGCGGAGGGTAGTCAGAGCCCCCGGAATGGAACATCTGCTAATTCAGGATTGGGACACTTGAGTTTTACCCTCAGCAAGAGGAAATAGCCCTGGAGGAAAAGCCTCTCCTGGATACAGAAAGCTGATAGGATCTGAGGTGGATTCTGAACAGATCTAAACAGCAGACTAGAAGAAGTATGGTGGGAGAAGGAAGCTTGGCCTGGAAGGTGGGAGGGGTGGGGATACAGGATCAGATTCTGGATCAGTTTCTAGAGTACAACGAAGAGCATTCGCTAGTGGGCTGTTGACCTCTAGGTTTAAATTGCAATTTTTGTTCTACAAGTCCAAATTCAAAGAGATTAGAAGGGATCAAATTTAATTAGATGAATAGGGAAAGATCTGGGGAGCTGAAGAAGTCAATTATCTTTACTTTGGGGAGGGAGTTGCTTACCTGGAAACACCTGGTCAAGGTACCAAGCAAGCGAGCCATACAGAGCTGCGTCCAGGAGCATCATCTGCATGGACAACAGGAAACTGAACCCATCCCCTTCCATGGGGCTGTTCCCAATGTTGCTCCACTGCAGCCCCAGGCCTTGTTCCTCAAAGCGAACCAGGTACTCAGTGCCGAACCCAAACGCCACAGGAGACAGCAGGCTCTGCAGAGTGGGGTGGGGTGGGGAAGAGAGGTCTTTCACCCAAAACAACAGCAATAAGATGTCACAGGACAGGGAGGAGGACTACAAAAGGGCCCATGTTGTGTCCTAGGGTAAGGCTATTTGAGGGAAGTTAAGGCAGATTTTGCACAGAAAGAGGATTCTGGGAATGTGTCTCAGGTCTTAGAAAACCCTGCTCACCTGCTCAGTGGAACTGTTGAGTTGTAGTGTAAAGAAGAAGCAAAGGAAGGCTACACTGCGTGATACATCAAAGAACCAAGGTTCTTACCTTTTCCCCTTCTGTCTCCTTTTCTGGAAGAGCAAATTCTACTGGGCGGAACAAAGACACTAACTTGATCTGCTCTGTGAGAATCCTACTGGAAGGGTCCACAAAATTATCAGTTTTCTAGGACCAGTGAGAGCTAGGCGGGGGATATTCTTGTGATCTCGTAAGGTTGGTTAGAGAGATTGAGAGACCTCAGCTTGCATGGCCTACCTTTCCCATCTCCAGCCAGGGGACAATCATCTTAAGTTCTCTGTGCAGAGAACCAGATAATTGACTAGAGGGAGTGCAGAAGGAAGTTCCCCAGCCAAGTTCCCAGGGGTGGTCTCTGACGCAATAGAGAACCTACAGCTCATGCAGAGGGATTTGCTAGTCCCCTTTCCTCTGCTCAGAGATTTTCCTACAGTTTGGAGGGCCCTAGATAGAGTTCAGAGTGTATTTCTGTAAAAAATAAAATAAAATAAAATGGAGGGTTCTTTAGCTAATGATCACAAAACATTTTTATAAATTTCAGCCTCACTTTTGCCCACACAGTTGCCAGACCTACAGCTTCCTGATGGTTCACATTCCCAAGAAGTTGGCTTAGCACTGGTCTGATTACCCACTGACTACCAAAACAGCCCAGCTCTGCCCACAGGCGGAGTCACAAGGACTTCACTACTATCCACTGTGATCATCTTAGAAAACTGGGTGCTATAAATGGTTAACCTGATAAATTAAAGTTAGATGCCCTGGCAACTCTGGAGTCAAATACATTTTGAGCTGTGAAAACTTATTCTTCTGCCAACAGAGAGGTTGCCATTTTTTTTTTTTTTTTTAACTTGACAGCACAGTCTTGGGGAGATTTTGGAGAACAAGAAAAACTGCTCTTTGGGGCTGAGACTGATGAGCATGGGCTAGTGAAAGGGGTAGAAATCCTTATTTGAAAACAATTTTAGTACGTAAAAAATTTTAGTTTGGGAATCTTGAACTAAAGGTTCTCTCAGGTAATCCAACCAATTTCTGGAACTTTCTGGATCGATAGCCTAATGCTGTGGGCTCATTTCTATACCCTTTCTGTCTGCTAGTAGAGCACTCCAATTCTTTAAATACAAGATGACCAAAAATTGCTTTTTAAATTAATTTTTATAATAGCAAATATAAAAAGGACAATTTTATCAAATTTATTCAAAACAAGAGTCAACTGGTAGAAATGGTGCCAGCTGAGCGATACTCAGGTGGTGAGTTGAAACGCACTGTCTGAGTAACATGCAGGACATGCTGTGACACAGTGGTTGGAGACAATTGTAGAACTTCTCTCATTCCAGTTCTTTAGAATGGAAAAAAAAAACTTTTAATTAATGGAACCATTTTTCTGGGCAGACTGTAAGAGAGAACAAGTTCTTGCCTTTCTGATTCTTTTCACACATGAGAGGAAAGCTGAGTGAAATGGGTGGCCAGTTCTTCTCCCTAGAAAAAGTGGGGGCTGCCAGTTTAACTGGTTTGTTCAGTGACTCCCAGGCAAATTACTGAAGCAGGTCTAGTGAGGAGTAGCTGTTAGGTTGCTCCTGGTGGAGGCTGCTCTCACTTTTGCCTCTGGACCTTATGTTAGCTTTTCAACCTTCTGTTCTTTTGAGCCAAAAGGCAAAGTGGACCTCCTCAGAGAGCTGACTGGACTGCTACAGACCCTTTGGAGGAGATTATATCATAGGCTGGGGTGCCCCAAAGTTCCTCACCACAGCTTTCTTCAGCTCAGCTGTCATCTGGTCCTGCCAGGCAAAGCACAGAATGTGTGGTAGGTAGAGGGTGAAGTAGATGACACCGCTGCAGGCTGCGGCCAGGCTGGCCTTGGAGAAGAAGGTGCTGAGCAGGAAGCACTGCATGATGGTGGCAGTGGAGAAAGCCAGCAGAAACAGGAAGACGATGAAAGGATCACTGTAATGCAGGATTCTTCCATGCTGGAACCAAACAGATCATGCACCAGTAATTCCTGCCCATGCCTAGCAGTGCTGTCCCACTTGAGGTGACCTGTGTGTGGTGAAGCCAGGACCTCCTGAAGCTGTCAGACCTAGCCGAGTTTCTTGGCCAGTCCATCGTTAGTGCCTAAACGTCCACAACACACACTCAATGGCTTGATTTCCTTTAATCTTACACACACTGATTTTCCTGAACAAGGCCACACATTAGGCTGCCTGCCAATCATTAGTAATGTTAAAAAAAATTAATTGGGAAACCATTACGTTGAACTGGTGCTAGTGTCTAAGAAAACCAAAACCTAACTCCTCCAAACAATTTAACCATTCAGAAATTGCCCACTAATCTCTGAGAGACTTTAAACCTACCAAATATTTTCTTTGTCTTTGTCTCACTTCTTTACCCCACTTAGAGGAACTGCTTGTGGTCTACAGCCATCTGATTCATGAATCATTGTCTGCTCAAATAAACTCTTTAAAATTTTAATGTGCCTAAGTATATCTTTTACTAGTAATTGTTGTGGGTTAAAGTACGTAAATCTATGATGGGAACTGAAGAGTGTGGAGAAATCTGCTCAGGGAAAGGGAGGGAGATCTGAGTGGGGGCTCAGAGCATCACTAGAACTCTGGGTGTTCTGAGTAGATGGGACAGAGGGGAGGGGAGATACTGTGAAGAACAAGCTTCAATCTTTTGCCTGGGGCTTGGCCTGGTGACTGAACTATCTATGCTGGTTTCTGAGGTTTGACACTCACAAAGGCGAAAATGTCAGTTAAAAACCCAGACTGCTTGGAAGTGGATTGGTCCTCCTCATCCATGAATATGATGTGAATAATTGTATGTAATCTACAATATCTTTCACACTGGCCATGTAGAAAACAAGACCAAAGTGACAATGTTCACCAGGAGACCTGCTTCCTTATTACACTGTAGGATAAATTCAGATGTTCAAAGGTATTAGACTTTCTTCACTGTCATTTACTATAGCCATCCCATGAGGAGTTTAACCCTTCAAGTGTATCTCCAGGTACATACAGATCATCTGTGCTTCATGCTTTTCTTGGGAATATAAAGACCTAAGTATAGTATGAAAATTCTGGGAATGCCATTTGGGCCTCAGAAACCCTTGTCTAACACCACTGGGCCACCTCCACCTCAGTGGAACACGGGTGCGTGGCAGTGTCAGAGGAAGACAAACACTGTGCTGCTTAACACACTAAAAGAATTCGTGTCTTCACATTTTGCTTACTACTTTTTCCTTTTCCTACTCCTTCTTTAGGTATAGATTCATCTCGCTGTTGAGTTCTGACCTGTGGTAATGGTTCTTGAAAGCACTGGATTCCTCTCAGAGAAGAAAAATCAATTATCAATATCAACCATTAGCATGTAAGAATTTTGTGGAATAAATGTGCCTCTTATCTTCTATGGCCAACATTCTTCTTTCATGTTCTCATGCCTGTTGGTCACTTAAAGAACAGATTAAGAAATAGAAAAAAATGGCAAAAGGAGATGGAAGGCTTAACTAGAAGGAAAGCCTCAGAAAACCTAAATTAAAGTAAAATTAAGACTCAGAATTCCTAATTTTATGTTTAAAAAGTGCTCCATACCATCCTGGAAAGCCCCACAGTTTTTCCTTAAGCATATGTACCTCCAGAAAAGCAAATCCATGGCTGAACATGTAGTTTTGGCTGGAAGAACTTTGGGAAAACTGTCACTGTTCTCAGCAGAATGAAATCACTTTCTTATCCCAGCCCAAAGCAAAGTCCTGCAAACTTAGGGCTGCATAATTTCTCATCATTTTAAACCAGGAATACGATTTACTTGGCCAACCCCACAGTTTCATTGGCCTTGGCTTCTCCAATAACCATTTTTGCTTTTTGTTCTTAATAAAAGAATAACAATGGAACCTTCCCATTGTCCCTGTTTCCAGCTTCTTTCCTGCATTGTTGAGTAGGGGAGGAAGGGACAAGTGAAAGATGGGAGTCTTTCAAAGGAAAGCCCTATTTTTGTGTGGAAAGCTTTGTTTCCGTCTTCACTAAAACAATATTCTGGTTCCCACAAGGAGAAATCCCTTTGTGCTACAAACTCTTGCTGAACATTCTTTACCTCACATCCTAAAAGCTTTGAAGTCGCACTCACCCATTTTTAGGAAGGCAGAGCTCATTGTCACTTATTAGAAGCAAGTCAGGCAAAATTTCATGGCCATTAAGTCAGATTTACTCATTGACTCCTTTAATTCTGAGGACACAAAAGGTCCTCAGAGTAGGAGTAGGCTGAGTGAATAACAAGGAGTTCAGCTGCTCATCTCTGTAGAGCTCTGAGAACTTTGGCAAATGCAAAGGATATTGGCTGGGGTGAGGTTATCTGAGCAGAATGACCTCTATTTCTGCACTGGTTTTGATCAAATTCTTGCACAAGATTTTGGCAAAGGCCACAGCACATTGGATTACAAAGCAATGTTAGCAAACGAAACTCCTAAGATTTAGGACATTTTTGCTATGAAGAGAAAGGGGAGGTTTTAGATTAAATGGATGTGTGTAAGTTGGACAGGACTCATGAAGGGACATTTCTAAATCAGGAAGGCACCAGGTATGGTCTCCCATGTATTGCCAGTTACAGAGGGGCATGCAATATGATACTGATGAAGAGCAGAACAAACTTGTTGAGTTTGTATCAGGAGCTTGTAGAACCTGAAGTATAAAAATCACACCAGAGTCCATCCAATAAAATATCAAAACTATTACTATCAATCAACAAGTACAAAAGATCATGTACTGTGGAAGAACTAAAAATGAAGGAGAGCAGTGTATTGTGCAATGATGTTTCATTTCCAACTCTAGCTTGTAAGGGTGTTGCAAGTTTGCAGAGGTTGGATCAGTGTTGTCAGGCTATAAAAACTCAAAATCACCGATGAACACCAAATTCCATTTTTTTAAAAACAGAAGTCTTGGAGACTTTGCAGGCAGATTGTTTCTTGGTGAAGCTGTGAATGGTCTGGCCATGGTGATGATTAATGAACAGTCCCCATCCCTTCCCTGTGGTTACTGTGAAAGGGCTCTTTACATTCTAGCCATAGTCAGTTGTTGGAATGGTAATCCTAGAAGACACTCCCTGATCTCATTTCTGTGTTTGGAAGGAGAGAGGCCCTTTGAACACACAACCACCCTGGACTGAGCTCTGTTAGTAGCAGCATCTCCAGATGGCTACGGGGGTGGGACTGGAAGGTTTAAATATGCTGGGGCTCCCTAGGCAGGAATGGGAGATGGAAAGATGATATTATGATATAGAGACTCTGTGGGGGAAGATTGTGTCTCTATAGTGTTTTCTACCTAGGCTGAAAGAACTGGGAAGCTAGAGGCCATTCTTTACTTGGTGGCCAGATGACTAATCCAGGGAAAAGTTCATTAACAAAAGGAAGGGTGGGGAAAAAACCTATTCAGACATTTCTGGGCCTTTTCCCTTTGGCTTACCATAATGAACAGCGTCAGAAGGAAGATGCTCATTGACATGATAAAGAAGCTGTCCAGGAACCAGGTACACCAAATCACTGCATTGGAGACACCCTGATTTTTCAAGGTTTCCTTTAGCCTCAACTCCTTTTCCAAGACGATGCCCTTCACAGTCATGGAGACAGAGTAGATCCATGCCAGCACCATGAATATAGGGAAACAGCGATTCAGGATGATCATAAAACTAAAGCAAGAGGAGAGAAGCAGAATAGTAGCATGCCTTGTAGATACAGAACAAATGATTGTTGAACAACTGCATTGAGAACAAAGTTTAGGTGGAGGGAAAGGAAAATGGTAAATTCTTCCCTGACCATTCAATGGGATGGAATATTTTAATACATTTTGTATTTTCCCTGGAGCATTACTTTTTCTTCAGAGCAAGATAGCAGCTTTCTGAATAGCTCAGATGAATGCTCTATAAAAAATCATATCATCTGTGTCACATAGTGCAGCTCGTCCCTATAGGGCCGTGTGGGAAAAGACTGAAGACTCAACAGTGCAGGGAGTGTTTGGAACAGAGAGGTTGCCTGCTCACTGGCATGCAAGCTGAGACATGGAGGGCAGACAAGGGGAGCTGATGATGGGACTTCCATTGAGTGAACCAGCCCATTGCTGTCTGCCCTGAAAGGTTACATTCTAGTTATGTGGAGTGAGGGGCAAGATAACTAATCAGTGTGGCACTTTCAGAAGCCAAGTGACCAGTCAATAAGTCAGTGATTGAATAGTCACTGATTCACCAACCAGCACAGGTGGAGTTGATCTCTGAACATATAGTCCAGCGAGTTGGTTAGATTTGACAGGCTGGAATTCCTTCATGGTGAACTTTACACATTTTACCTGTGTAAGCCACACTTGTAAAGCTCTTGGGTTTATTATCTAGCGGAAATTGTGGGGTGCTGTCACAGGAAGAGATCCAATTCTAGCATGGGGTGGTTTCACTTCAAATGACTGCAGGGAGAGAACCAGTCATAACTCAGGCAACTCTGGGGTTGGCCACCAGAGGACTCTCCCACACTGGATGACCCAGGCCCTATTGCCTTGCCACACCCCCACTTCCTTGCCAGCCATTCTCAGTGTGGTCCCAGAGTGGGCCTGGGCTCTGCTTCACATCTTTTCTCCAAGTGCAGAACACCCACTTTATCTCTAATCTTCCATAGAGTTGCGGCTGGAGAACTGATTGGACTAGAGTGTTGAGAGAAGTTTCCTGTGTCCAGATTGGGTTCTATTTTACAATCTCCAACTGGCAGTGTGACTCTTCCTTTCTTCAGACTGGTCATATTTTTCTCCTTCCTGAACCCTTCAGACAGACAGGTACATTCTGGTGAACTTCTCAGACCCTCCAACTCCCCAACCTCCAGGAGTGAGACCATAAGCTAACGGTAGGTCTCTATTATTGTCTAGGGACTGCTTCTGACCCATCTGCCCCAGCTGGAATGAGCTCTTCCAGCATTTTCCCCTTTCTGTCCTTCTTTCTACCAATGCTTAAATCCATTATCAACAAAGCAGTGGGCTACTTCCTTAGCAGGCTACTAGCCAAGGGAGCACCGGCCCGGGAATGGGGGTAGTTAAGGAGAAAGGTCTAAGACCATCCAAAATATCCCTCCACCTTTCAATCAAGCATACATCATGCACATGTTAATTAGGGAATGAGCTGCATTATTCTGAGGCTCCTAGGAACCAGACTTACTTGCCATGCAGAGTTCAAAATCTGCTGATTTGGCAATCGCTGGGCAAACACTCGGACCAGAACCCTGCCACATACCAAACGTATTACCTAGTGGGAAATATAAAAAGCCTTTGTCTCCTCCCCCAACTTCACTTCCTGTGCTTTAATTTCACCTTCCTTTTGCACATCCAACACTAATTCTTTCTTCACTTTCCCTACCCCCATCTGAAGCAGTCAGAGTTCCATTCTTCCCCAGAGTTCCATTCTCTTGTCCTGGGCCCTGGGGTTCTTTCAATGAGGGAATGCCCAACCTCAAGCACCCCTAGCTTGTCAAGGAGGAGGATGGAGTCCTGGGACTCACGAGTCATCCACAAAGCAGGGGTAAGGCATCTGCTGGAGATAGATTCCAATCGGAGTTTCCACCTGGGCCTGACTCCTTGTGATCCCCTGCTCAATCATGTCCTGCAGATAGGCAAAGCCTCCCCAGATGTACCGGAGATCTTCCACGGGGTCTGCCCTGGGACCAGAATCCCAGTACCTAAGAAGACACAACAGGAAGGAGGGACAAAGATCGTGAATAGGGACAGGCAAAATCAAGGTGACTTGGAGTATGTTCTCTTGAAATCTTTCTCCTAAAGTTTCCTACTTATGCAGTTCTAATTTCTAGAAGACTATGAGCCACAATGTGAATCTATTTGCTCTCATTTAAGGACTCCACTTTGAACTGCACAAAAAATCTTATTACCTCTTATTTAGCTTAATTTTACAATCCCTTAATATCAAATGTAATTTTCATGGATTTCAGAAAACCCAGAAACTCTTCCTGAAACATCACCTGTCCTTGATTTTATTGGTTTTCTCCACCACATCTATGTCCATCCGGATCTTGTACTTCACATGCGGTGGTAGGGAGCTGGTCCAGGGGTACATGTCAGGAAACACCACACCAGCCCAGAACCTGTTTTCCTCCAGCAGAGACAAGGCTCGTTGGGTGAGCTGAATTTCATCATCATAGCTTTCAAACTTATCCAGGACCAGGCACTACAGACAAGCACAAAGAGAGAGGTTGATGAACAGCAGCCACAGAGATTCAGGGGAGTGCAAAAAGGCAGAGGATAAGTTGCTGTCCCAGAGGATGGGTCAAAGCAAGGAGACCTAGAAATTTCATGTTTGCATAACTCTGAAGTCTGGTGTTAATTTCTCAATGCGTCTAGGTGTGGGGGTGCAGGGGACCTGGAATTGCTGACTTGAGCTTCTCCCTGCTGAGTTAGAGGGCACTGCACTGCCCAGCTGTCCAAGGCTGTCCAAATATACAAGTCTTCAAAATGACAAAAACACTCACAGCCCTCACTCCCCACACAGAGAGGCGAGGGAGTGGGGTCACCGTGGACACAGCCTGCTTTGAAGATCAGAAAAGCCTGACGATAAAACAAGGTTAAGGAGAGAGAGAAAAACATTCCTAGCACTGAAACTTCCCTGTTCTTTCCAAACACAGGAGATGGTCAGTGGAGGGAAGAACAGAGAAGAAGAAAGACAAACAGGGAGCCAAAATAATTCCATCTGAGAAATTATTTCCAGTGACAAGTTTATGACAAGAAATACCAGCAGAGGAGGAAAATTTTTTCTGTTTAGTCTCTTTTTTCCTCCAAGAAAAGGAAAACAAAAAGTTACCCACAAAAGCACAAAACTAAAAGTATCTTTTAATTTAAATATGAGGTAGCCTGCTTGTATAAACTTATTAAAGTCTTTACATTGTACTGGCATTTGAGTTTTTCTTCTACTGATTGGTCCTGTAATATGCCAGGGATATTTGTGTCCATGCTTCTTTCTTAGAATGTAACTCCTAAGAGGTCAGATGGCCTGGTCTTGATTCATTTGTTCACCAAATACTTAACTGAGAATGTTCAGTGTGCCAGAGCCTGCCTGGCCCCAGGACACAAAGAAGAAAGATAAAGTCTCTCCCTGAAAGAAACTCAAGCTTAATGAAGGAGAGGGTTGGCATGAACCAGCAATTGCAGTATGGGATGATCAGTTCTGATGAAAGCAATCTCAGCAGACTCTGAGAAACGAGGGAATGATTAAGTCTATGGGAGGAATCTTAGAAGACTGCCTGGAGGAAGAGACCTGTGAGTGGGAGGAGGATAAGCCAAAGGAACAGGGGCTTTAGGTTAGGTACAAGAAATAACATTCAAGGTGTCCTGGGAACGATGAGAATGGAGCAGGACTTCCTCTCCTCAGTTGTGCTTCAGATCACTAGAAAGCCTTAAAAAGATGCCTATGCCAGGCTCTACCCCAACAGTTAAAGCCTCCAGAGCAGGTCCATGGTATAGTATTTTCTTAAAAGCTTCCCAAGTAGTTAATTGCAAGTTACAAAGAATTGAACAAGGGTGGACAGAGGTGAGTAGTGGGGACCAGAACACTTGTTCTACTGGACTCTGTCGTGTCACCAATCAGGTGAGAGAGTTCCTAGCACATAGGCTTTTGGTGTTAAACCTAGGCGATCTGGACAAACCCAGATAACCATAAGGATCACTAGTGGGTTATAAGGGGAAGTAGAGTGGTATCAAAAGATCCCTGGGTGGGGCCAAGGAAGTAAGTGGTAAGACTAGGTTTGAAGGGAGTTGGGGTAACACGGGTTCGAAGGAACAGATTAACTCCCTGGTGATTAGCTGGATGTTCATCTTGCTGGAAAGGAGGCTGAAGCCCTGGTGGAGATCTTTTTGAGGTGATGTAGAGAGGAAGTGGCAGACCCTGAATTCTCTCTGCACTTTGCAGCTCTGGCCGAGCTCCTTTGGGTGCCTTGGGCACTGCGGGAAGAAGTGTCCAGTCTCGGGCACGTATCCCGTGGCTTGGGGGCCTTGCCTGTGCTCACTGTGTCTTGAATGGTAGGCAAAGAACGGTTAGTGTTTCCTTGCTTTGTAGCCCAAGGAACTTAAACTCTTGGAGGCTGAGCAACTTCTCCAAGGCGGTAGAATAGGCATCCAACTCCAGTTCATTGGCATTTACAACTGTTACCAAAAGAAATGAAGACACAACAAATGTAGGCAGATAGGAAGACCTGAGCTCTGGTTGCAGTCACGAAACAGGCAAACCCAACTCATTCACTGAAAACCACTCACTTCTTAGTCCTGCCACGGGACACCAGACTGTGACACAGAAGCTTCTTATTACTGAGGGGCTGTATTTGAACATCACCAGTGTTGCAAACCCAGCCTCCTTGGGTCTCCTGAATGAAGCTGTCTGGCCTTGGGCTCCGCAGCCTGGGAGCAGTTTCCAATAATATTCCTAGTATTCCAGATAAAAAGAAAGAAAATGAAAGAAATTGCTTTCTAGCTGACGTGGGCAGGAAGAGCATAGGCATCTCCTTGATGAACCCAGAGATCACAGGGCAAGACTTAGGAAGGTATTAATTTTGTAGTGCAATGAAAAAATACTAATAAATACAGTCACACACCATGGAGTTTAAAGAAGCAGAGGATTTTTTTGTTGTTGTTGCTAGCAGTTTTCTTGAAATCAGGCATTTATTCATTGTCCAGCCTAACTCTGGCCAGTCCTCACATGAAATGAAGGCTTAAGTACAGCACACACCAAAGGTTCGCAATAAATGTACATTTCTTCTCAAAAGAAATAACACATTGCTTATAGCTCTGTGTGTTTGTGAGGGGGTCTAGTACACAAACTCACCACAGCTGGTGCCCAGGGCTGCGCATCAGGGTTAAATCTACCAGCTCTGCTGTAGGGGACGGGACTGTGATGGCTGCTTGGGCAAAGAGGCTTCAGAACTGGACTCAAGCACATGAACAAAACACACATGGACATGCTATGGGGAAACATCGATGGTCTGCGAAGATGAGCAATAGCAGTTTCCATCAGCTGGTCCAGTTTAGAGCTGCACATACAATTACATGAAATAAGCCGGACTCATCTTATTCATTTAAGGAAAGTAATAAATCAATCTTATAGAATAATCAAATGGAACTATGGTCACTAAGATTGGGAAGGGGAGAGGAAGGGGAATGGAAAGAAATTCAATAAAGTACCCCAAATAGAGTGGAGGAGTTACTTCTGGTTCTTTTTTTTTTTAGCACAGTAAGATAACTATTGGTTGAAACCAATGATATATTTCAAGATGACTAAGAAGAAAATGTGAGGTTCCTAACACATAAGAATGATTAATGGCTGAAGAACTGGAAATACTTAGTACCCTGACTTGATTATTACATTATGTACATGATTTCAATTATCCCATAAAGATGTACAAATATTATGTCTCAGTTTTTAAAGAAAACTACAAATAGATATTTGCAATTAGAATCAATCTCAAATTAAATTTCCAAAATGAAAACATTACCTTGGGAGACGAAATTCTATCTGCCTTGTAATGTGGCACACACATGGAGCATTTATTTGGGCAGTTCCCTCGGCTTCACAAGGACAGGCTCAAGTCTCACTTAAGTCTGCTCTGAAGTCTTTGTTTTACTGGTGAACAAACTGAATCAGAGGAGCAAAAGACCTTGCCCAAGAGCAACACAGGTCAGAAGCAGAATCTGCATCCTTGTCCTCAATTCTGAGGCTGCAGGGGAGTGCTGACCTCCTCAATCCTTTGAGGGCTAGCCAGTCCAACATAAGTCAGGACATAATTCCCTAAGAAGAAGCTTTCCTGCCCTGTGTTCAGCACTGTCTGGCAGAACTTTCTACAATGGTAGAGTTGTTCCACACCTGCCCTGTCCAACATAGTAACCAGTAACTACACATGGTTATTGAGCATTTGAAGCATACCTAATAACATCTGAAGCACTGAATTATTAATTTTAATTAATTTAAATTTATTTATTTTGGTACTGGGGATCAAATTCATGAATGACCCCAGTCCATTAATTTAAATTTAAATAGCCATCAGTGGTACTATATTGGCCAGCACAAATCTAGTGATACTTCTTTGAGATCAGAGCTATATCTTGCTCATTGTGGTCTCTGGAATAATATTTTCTCATGATAGGGACTTAATAAGTAGTTACTAAATTCAATTCATTAAATCTAGAATTCTAGTCACTGAAACCGTAACAGAAAATGCCCCTCCTCCCCCACTCCCAGAGAGTATACTTCAGTCCCTTGGTTGCCCAGGTAATAGTTCCTGTTCCAGTTCCAGCTGCTTCTTTCTCTTAGAAACAGCTGTCACTTTAATGCATAGCTGGTCGTTATGTTGTATATTATATAAACCAATTGACAAGCCATTCTGCCTCAGTATTTCCTGCTTGTTTATGCCAAATAAACCCCAGACCACCAGAAATCAGGGTCTGATGTTCAGGGAATCATCCAATCAGTGTCTGTCAGTGTAAGTAAATCTGCCTCTAAATCCTGGGTGTCATTTCGGTGTTTCTGCTTGCCATTGCCCAATAAGTGTAATTGTACTATTCTAGCTTTGAACATTATTCTGTGCTTCCAGGGTCCCCTAATAAACTAGCAGAAATTTGTAAAGTGGATTTATGCTATGATAATGTGAGTATAACTACTGAAATAAAAACCCATAATTTTTAATAATGTGATTTTCAAAGCATCTAGCCTCTTTTCTTTGACCTCTAATGTTATATTGGAAAATCTATTCTGCAATGAGTTGCTGATGTTTTCTGTGACATTCTCAGCTCCTCCAGTGATGTAGGCTCCATCTGGCTGGCTTATCAGGCAGCTGACTCACAGTTATACTTCCTGACATGTTCCCTTTGATAGATACCTTTATACCCTCTAGAAAACACAAAACTTAGAAAGTTCTCAAATACTCAGTGTGATTCTCGAACACATTTCTATCCTGGAGCTCCTGACCCATTTTCATCTTCCCTAGCTTGGAAAGTTGAGTGGCACAGGGTCTGAGAGCTGGACTGACTTGCATGCCATTCCTCTTTTGCCATTTTCTGCTGTGTACCTCCTGATTTCCTGATTATAAAACTGAGATGCATCAACTTCAGAGGTTTGTCTGGAGGGTTAGAGGCAGTGTTTATGAATGATTCAACAAATGCCTCACTGTAAGAATAAAAGGCTGATTCTGGGCTGGGAGCAGGAGTAAAGTCAGTGCTCACCAAAGACTTATTCTGTGCCTCAAACTGGCCCAAGGGCTTTATTTGTATTAATTCATTTCATCTTCCCAAGAACTTTGCAGGTCAGTAACCATGACTGCTCCAAGTTCACTTATAAGACAGGAGGTAAACTTTCTTGGGACAGAGTCCATTTTTAACCATTAAGTGTATGCAATTGTTGTACGAGTAATGAGGATTAATAAATACTGCTTTTATTACTGTTTCTAAAATATCTTGAATTTCAACAGAGTCAATTGACTTTCAGGCCCTTGCCAGGTTACTTTTCATTCATGACAGCTGTTCATCTGGAGAGGAAGGCAGTTATTTTCTTTAAATAATCTGTCTGGGAACATAAGCCATCCTGAGCTGATCCACAGCACAACATCTGGTTAGAACAATGCTCTGGACAGAAGCCAAAGTCCATGTCCCAGCTGGGCAATGGTAGTGGAGGGGGTGGTAGGTCCTAACCCACTGCTCATTGGCCATTAGCTGAAAATCAGACAACTCTGTGAACAGCAAGATGTTATAAAGCTAATTGAGAATGTCACCCTTACCAAACCTCTTGAGTCAAGGCAGAACAATTATGGAAGCTGTTTGGATAGGATTCAGAAGCCCCTTGGTCACCCTCTGAGGTATGATTCATGATGTGGTCTCTTTCATTCTCACAGGAAGGCTACTTGCCTCCCATCAAGTGACTTCATCCCCCATTGGTGCTTCATTTGATCTCTGAAGTTAAAATCTTCACTAATGGGCATGTATATTAGTGTGTGTGTGTGTGTGTGTGTGTGTGTGTGTGTGTGTGCATGAGTAGTTTAGGAAGACAGAGCTGGATGATGAAACCCTCTGCAGCAGCCCTGGAGTTTAACTTTAGTTTGGTCTGATGGGCTTATCAGTCATGGCAGAGTAGGTTCTAATGCAGGGGAGGCTATGGAGTCCATCTATAGAAGCTATGTGCTCTGCACAGAGGGAAGCTGTGCTATCAAGGAGTGAGAGAAGAATCCAAGTAGACAGGAATTAACTAAGGTAAGAGGCTCAAAGCAAACTCAGCACCACTACTGGGAAAAGAAAGGCAGTATCATGGCTTCAGAGGCAGGCTCTGGGCAAAGGAGATTACAGAGTTTAGAATTTCAATGAAAACCATCATAATGCTCCACAACAGCCAACAATGCAGCATTTAGCACACAATGGGCTTTCTTAGGTCTCTTGATTCCCAAACTCTGTAGCAGAAAAACAGTGACAGCGTCCGCTATCACGGATCCAAAACATAAATCCATGGCTCCTTCTGGTAACTCACCAGGAAGTACAGTTCAACCTGGTGGAAGGAAGAGATTGATGTTCTTTCCAATGCAAGCAGCTGTGCTTGGGACCTCTGGACAATGCAGTCATTTGTTGACACAGTGAAATCAAAGGCCACCTTGGAGGAGAAGCATCAAGAGCAGCAGGCTTCCTTCTTCAGCTGTGACCTCTTCAACTCAAACACACTGAGTAATAGATCCATGAAATTATCAAGTAGGTGGGGAATGATCCAGTGGAGGAAGGGAAACGAAGAAATGTCTCTCTTTGTCTTAGAAATTGATAAAGGGGGCTGATACCCTATGATAAGTCTGTGGCCCAAGCAACCATATTTTGACTATTACACATCAGGGTGAGGCCTTCAGAAATATGGAAGGCACTGTACCACATCGCATATCTTTACTTTTAAGCTTGGGCAGAGAATAGAGATGCCCTGAATGCCTGTAGAGGCCTCCAGTGGTCGTGCTGGCATTAATGTAGACACACTGGGGCTCCTTTTGAAGAATGCCAGTAGATGTGGGCAAAGTTCCCAGAGGGAATTTCCTGGCAGATCTAAAGATGTAACAGCCAGGATTTATTTCCCAATACTTGGAAAAAGCCACTAGATAAAATAGTTTTGACTGTTTGGGTTAGCTGGGACAGTAAGATAGAGGTCAAAGACACTACAATAAATTTCATCATGCCTACTGGGGGCTGCGTATGTACATGTGAAACATTTACTCAGAGTGAGGAAATGCACCACAACAGGAAAGCAAAGGAGCAGGAAATGCATAGTGACTTAAAAAATGTCTCTCTTAAAACAAATAAATGCAGTGATAGAACCTAAAGGCCAAGTTGGAGCCCTAAACTACACAATGGAGCAAAACCATTGGATCAAACTTGCTGTCTGGCGGGGTCCCAAGAAAACCATCATCCCTCGTGACTGCAGGGCATTTTAACTTTCAGAGTTTTTTGTTCAATCATTTCAACAACTCTAGGAGACAGAGGTTACTACATCCCAATATTTGGTCAACAGGGTCGGGCACAGACCAATCTACTGTAGTACCAATAAGGTAAGCTGGGAAATGAATCAATCAATTAGCATTTCAGCCCTTAAGAGATTCAGGTCAATACAGTTGCGGAAGTGTATGAATAAGTAACTACCAAGGGATCCAGTGGAGAGGCTCGAAGGTACATAAAAGGCTTGGGACACAGGGCTGAGTCCTGAAGCACAGAAGAGGATGTTGATCAGGCAACAGAATGGGGAAGTAAGGCTCAGCTATTCAAGGTGGGAGATTTAGACCACCTCATAGGGTGCCAGAACTGTATGGGGGCTAGACCAGAAAGGACATGATCTTTATAGCACTGAGGAATCACCAAGGAGCTGTAGGTCATATGCGGTGGCATGCTTGGGTTTTTATTTTTTGTGGTACTGGGAATCAAATAGAGGGCCCCATATGTGCTAGCTAAGTGCTCTATCTCTGGTGTACACCTCTAGCCCCGTCCATGGATTTTAGAAAGGTTTTGCTGGAAGCCATATAGGAGCCAAACAGAAGTAATGAAAGCCTGGGGCCAAGAGACAAGATAGAGGCCTCTGTGAATAAAGGTTATATATACAGAGAGAGAAGGAGGAAGGATCTCAGACATAATTTGAAGGAAGAGCTGGCAGTATTTGGAGGATATGTGATGTTTTGAATTTTGATTGGTACAATGTGTTTCTATGTCACCAGATGGAATTATTGAAACCCCCAGTTTTTTGAGATAGCAATACTGTGGCATTGTTTAATGATGTGCTTACCTCTCCTGGTGGAATAAGAGCTTCTGGGAACTGAGGAATTAACAATATTTATTTACATGGATCTAGTTCAATATTAGCAAATACATGAATGATGTAATAAACTCAAGCTTTTTTTGGTTCCTATTGGAACCCAGTTATTTTCAAGCAGAAGAGACTCATTCTTAGTACAGTGGACCCTCAAGTTATGACCAGCCTGGCATATGAACAACTTGGGTTATGACTGGAATTTTAGTCTTCAGTTATGACTCGAAAGCCAGCCACTTGTGCTTCTAGATGGTCTCAGATACAGGTTTAACCCTTGAAGAGTTCTGAAAGGAACATTACAATATTCTTTCCTGTTTGGGGGTTAGTTGAGAAATCCTGATCAACATCTCTCTAAGGGCATAGAGATCTGCTGTATACAGCAGAGAGACTTTGAAGGCTGGGCAGAGGAGCCTGAGCTTTCGTCTGACAGCCTGAGTTACAACCAGCACTCAGGAATGAACTGAGTTTCTAAGTCAAGGGCTCACTGTAGTGCCTATTATTCTGAATATTATAAAATAATTATTCTTTTTATTGGACTCATTGTATCTAAATAATACTTACTGGTTTTTATTAACATGCCATGCATATTATGGGAGAAAGACCATGTCATAAGTCAGATTAGAATGCTTCGATCCTGGTGTGGCAGTCAAACTTCTTTGAGCTCCATTTTCAGTTCTATTGAATGATGACAATTAAGCCTGGCGTCTAAGGGCTGCCGTAGGAGATGACATGTCAAAGTGCTCAGTACAGTTCTGACTCATATAGCAGGTCCCATGAAGTCCAGTCCTTCCACCATGACTCCAGCCCACCCTCTGCCTGCCTTTTCGTCCCTCAGCTCATTTCTGAAGAGATGTAAAATAAAGCTCACCACCCCTGAGTCACTTGGGTCTAGTTCACGGTCCTTGAAATGGTAAGGGTACCCGTGCATAGACTTCTGTACTCTGCCTAACTCTCCTTGATGCTTTCTTAGCTTCCCAATATCTGGAGTTAGTGAATCAACAGAAAAAGGCAGTAAATAGGATAGATAATTCACAAATATCTACACATCTGACTCTGAAGTGTGTTACTTGATCAGCAGCTTTATCTTCCTAATCCTATTTTTTGTTAGGCTATCCTGGAAAAATATGTTCCCTGAGTACAATCTGTTTGGTTAGTGGTGGTAGGTAGCCAGGCACATGCAAAGAGCAGAGGAAAAGTAGTTTAAAAATCTGGTTACAGATAATTCAACAAGATAAACACCAAGCTGTAACACTATGACGGTTATGTACTCCTACTGACTGTATTGACAGTCAAAGTAGAGCAGTTAATAAATGCATGCTTTTTTAAGATGTGGAGAAAGGTGGTTGCACTTGGTTAAAGAACAATTTTATGCTTCTATCAGGGGTAATTTCATGTTAAACTTTGACTGAGTTCAACTTCCTGATGTGCAACTTGAAAACCTGAAATCTGAAAATCCAGCGTGAACTCTAAATAGTGTTTTATCCACACCAGGCCTAATCTTTTGCTGAACAAACAAATAAAAGGAGAGAGGTATATATGTTTGCTTTAACTCAAGGGTAACTAGAGGAATGTTTTATTCATTTTTGTAATTATGATTTTCTTCAGAAGTAGATATGAATAAAAATACATAAAGTTATGCATATAAATACATAAACATAGACTAGAATAAACATTTATCGACGTGAGGCTTCATTTGTCCTCAGTCTCCCAATTTGGAGAAGTGGTTTTATGCAAAGGTCTGTGAAATGATCTCTCCACAGGTGAGAGATGCGAGGCTCCCAAAATGTGTACACACCCCCTTTCTCTGGTCTGCTAACCAGGTCTGACTTTATTATTTTTTCTCAGTATTTTTCTCTGTTAAAAGCAAAGATCAAAGGAAAGAGTGGTTAGGGTTAAATGAGACTGTGGGAGCTTCTTTGGGGGTAGGTTATCTGAGACTAGTTTGTGAAGTCCTTGGGTCATGGTTCACAGAAATCTAGAATGGAGCCCACCCTCCCTGTGACACACAGCCTTGACTTTAAGCCAATTCACTAAGGTTAATATTAAGGTCACTTTTCCTACTGTAAAGTGACCTGGCTAATGTTTATGCAAAATGTTTGAATCTGAGAAAAATGTACATCTCTCGTTTGTTGGGAACCACAAAGACCTCCATGTGGTTTATAGCACTAGCTACCGGTATAAATGTCCCCACAGTGAGCTTGGCTCACTCTTATTTTATCTCAGAGCCACCAGGAAGGAGGGTATGGGGACCCAAACAGCTGATTATTTACTCACATTCTGGGCTAGGACAGGAGGAGGATGTGTTAAGTGCTCTGCTCTGTGCCTTTTCCTCATTTTGTGATCAACATCAGCCTTTTAAGGTTGGTGTTATATTGTTATTTGGATGTTTACAGATAAGAAAATTAAGGCTTAGAGAAAGAAAGTGACTTTCTCTGAGTGACACTGCTAATAAGAAGCAGAGATCCTGGATTGTTTGTCCTCACAGGAGAGGTAAGAAGTTCCCATCACACACACACACACACGCACGCACGCACGCACGCACGCACGCACACACACACACACACAGGCCTAGAGTGCACCATGATTCCAAATTCAGGGAATGAGACTTTCTTTAGGCCACTCAAGGGCTGTTTAGTAACAAGGGCTCTGAGGCTGAAGAAAGAGATTTCAGTCCTAGTAACAGAAAAGAAAGCCTTTTGAGTTACCGTCATTTCCTATAGTGACAGAAGACTTAAAGATATGCTTTTAGTTCTCAGAGCTTCGATTACTTTTCAATATCACAATCATGCTGCATTTATTTGGGTGGCATAAATTTTCATTTTAGTCCTTATTTTAGCTTTTTAGGGCTGCCTAACAAAGTAGTACTGCAAATTGGATGCAAGAAATGTGTGGGTTCAGGACTGGAGACTCGAAGTCTAAGATGCAAGGGTGAGCAGGGTTTGCATCTTTTTTTTTCCCCCTGGTACTGGGGATCAAACTCATGATCTCACACTTGTCCAGCATGTGCTTGTGCTGCTGAGCTAAACTCTCAGCCCAAAGTTTCATTTTAAAGACTACGTTTGTTTAATTTTCCTTAAATCAATCTCTTTTCTTTTTTGGAATAAGCAGGGAGGCAGGCACCAGGCTGGCCAAGGAGGAAGTGTTCCAATCTCTTTATATGAATCCCATTATTAAAAATGACCTGAGCAGCAACATGCTTGCTTCTGCCTTGAGGGACAAAGTACCACCATGAAAGGATTTTCAGGCCCTGACTGCCATTGAGCGGTCCTCACCTCAGGCTGGGGTGCAGGGCTTTTCAAGGTTCGTCCAGGCTTCCTAATCCCCAAGAACAAAAGCAAAAGGTCCAGGATGGATTACAGTGGCTTATTGCTTCTTTACTGCTCCTTTTATCCATCTTCTTTTTTTAGTTCACTCATTTGCTTCAAGCCTTACTCTACCCTAATGGCAAGATTGGAAACCGCTTCATTTGCTTGGCTTCTGCTACCATCAGAACCCCTCTTAAGAATCAATCCCTGGGGAGGCCACTGACCTACAGCCATGGTGGCTTTGTAAGGAGGCCCCAGAGAAGTCCTGGTGGCAGAATGTGATTGGCAGCTTTATGATCCCTAGAGCAACACCAGCTTAGTAACTGAGCCTGACTTACATGAAGTTTGTTTGTATTTTGCTTAAAAGTTAATGTTTATTGGTACCGGGGATCGAACTCATGACCACACACTTGCAAGGCAGGTGCTTATGCTGCTGAACTAAATCCCTGGCCCTAAAAGTTATTATTAATTAAATACTTTACAATGTGACAGTGGTTTGCATGAGTTAATTCTCCAAACAAGGGTAAATACTTTAAATACTCCACATTTCACAGATGTGCAGACAGAGGCACATATAGAAGGTGTTTGCACTCAAGCAGCCTCAATCTGGAGGTTGAATTATTAATTATGTGATTTATATATATTAAATTGCATGTCT
Source organism: Cavia porcellus (assembly GCF_034190915.1). NCBI lineage: Eukaryota > Metazoa > Chordata > Mammalia > Rodentia > Caviidae > Cavia > Cavia porcellus. The sequence goes on from NW_026947484.1 coordinate 115,659,245, forward strand.
GGTGCTACATTAAGCACAAGCTACCTCAGAAAAACTATCCTTGAGTTTGAGGACAGCCTGGGCTACATAGTTCAAAGCCAGCTTGGACTCCATAGGAAGACCCTGTCTCAAAAAGACAAAAAAAAATGTGTCTTATAAGAAGCAATCAAGCAGTCAAGATCGTTCTTGTTGTAGACAAGTTGGGAATGGCTTAGGAATTACCTGAACCTTGGTACTACTGTCACTATGCCTGGCACCTTCTGAAAAAACAACTATGGAAGTGATGGTGAACCTTCTAGAGACCAAGTGCCCAAATCCAAATTCTGCTTATTTATCACAAAATGCAAATGCTTCAATTCAACCTGAATACTGAGGTTTTAGTTTAGAAAAAACAACTTTTATAATGTTTGGCAGCTGGGGCAACTTGGCTCCCGTGCTGACAGAGAGTGTTCCATATGCCTGCTGCAGTACACGTGCCACAGGTTCACCATCTAGGTGGCTTATACTACTGCAGCCAGAGCTCTTGAGAGGGGTGCCACACACACTAGAGAAACTCTGGAGTCTCCAGGGCAGCAGATAATCCTCAAGGATGTTGGTGACATGTAAAACCAACCTTGTTCTTAGGAGTTACTTATCCTTGAGACACACAAGGCCAGGATAGGAGGCTTTGGTCTTTAACTTACTTTCCTCTCCTATTTCTCAGGACATGCTCTTATCTTCTAGTTGTTTTAGATGACCCCTGGCCCGGGATCCACCCACTGGTGGATGTGGTCAGCTCTTAGACCTATGTATTCCCTGTGATGTGAGGTCTAGAACTTGAAAATCACTAAGATATGCTCTCTGATGATGAGGAACTCTGGTCCAGCCACTCAGCAGGAGATGGGCAGACTGACAGCTCACACGAATTTAGTTTGGACAGGGGTCTAAGAGATATGAAGAGAGCCAGGGGGCATGGAAGAATAAAGGACTAAGTCTATGTCAAAGCACAGCTGAGGGCTGAGTTTCAAAGAATGAATGAATAGATGGAGAGAGGGAAAGTCACTTCAGATTTTAGTAGACATATCTTTTTCTACCTTGTGTTTTTTCTTTTTTGGAAATGTTTTCTCCTACTTCAAAGTTATTCTGCTTATAGTAAAGTCTCCCATGGTGACCCAGGCCTCCCAGTTGGAGTAGCCCTCGTCCAGCGGGTCAGGGACAGGTGCAGGAATCAACAAATAGGGGAAATTTCTGGGTGCATTATTTAGGTCATGGGAATGCCATCCCTTCCTTCAGTGGAATTTTTGGCATAAGAATGACCACTGAGAGCTGTCAGCAGCTGAGCCACCATCAATTGAGAGGGACTGGGCAAATATTTTGGGAACTGAATCATCAAGATGCTAAATATGGGAGTGATGTGAACAGATGTGTGTTTGCAATGTAACTCTGGAATTAGTGTGCAGAAGTGCTTGATCTGGCAGAGACTGAACCCTGGGGTCCAGCAAAGAAGGTGCTAGAACAGGTTAATGCAAAGATGACAAGTTCTCTAGTCTCCAGATAGCCCAGAAAGCAAAGGACAGAGCCAAGAGATCTTTAGGAGGCTGAGGAGATGAAGCTTGTTGAGAGGATGGGACAGGGAGCAGAGAGGTCAGCAGGGCCAGCTCTGAATTCAGGCACATCCAGATTTGGATCCTGCCGGCTACACCCAACAGCTGTGGGATCTTATTTAACCTCTTTGAGCCTTGAGGCTCATCTGCATCCGTAAACTAGCAGTGGTAACAGTGCACACTTTATGGAGTTATTACAAGGTTTAAATGAAGTTAATGTGTACAGCAGTACATAGTGCAGCATCTGATGCAGAGTAACAACCAACAAATGACAGCCTTTGTGCGGAGACTGAAGAGGAAATAAAATTAAGGATGACCCTAAAATCCTAGTTTGGGAATTTGAGCAAATGCTGGTGTCTTTAATTCGAATTGAGAATGTAAGAAGGTAGGCTTGACAGGGAAGAGTCTAAGTTTGTTTCTTGGACATTTTTAATCTGAAATGCCTGTAGACCCTGGAAAGAGCAGCCAACCAAGGAGTCAGAGGCAGTTAGGAGCAAAGAAATGTGGAGAGGGAGAACAAGAACTCTTGAGAGGCCTGGGAACTGTCGCTTCTTCTGGGGGTGGAAATGAAAGTTGAAACCAAGACCACCGACCCAAGAGGCGTCATGGAGCCCCTTCAAAGAGCCCACCCTGGCCCTTAACAGCCTGCTGCCCCTTACCTCCAGGTATTGATCAGCTAAGCGTAGGGAGCGGTCAGTGATATTAAATATGTCTCTCCAGTCAAAGTTGGTCACGTCTTCAGCCTGACTCTCTCGAGGTCCCTTGTAGAGAAAGTTTAACACAGCTTCAACAGTAATGCCATCTTCACCAAGTTCTCTATTCAAAAAGTTTTTTACTGTTGGGTGCTCCAAGGTTTCCTTGGGAAGAAGAAATAGAGTCACAGAAATTAGAAATTTCAAAGAATCTTTGGTCTCATTCTTAGGCCATTTCTAGTTCTTAATGATTAGAGATAGAAACTCAAAGTCTATCCCTCCCTCAAACTAGTAAGGTTTCTTCCATTACAAGGCATATACCAGTCTCAGTCCCATTTTACCCAAACATATGGGACTCTAGAGGAGAGGGGGAGCATGTTCGAGGTAAGAGGGGAAGAGTGTGGGGCATACAAAATGATACAGAGGAGGCTTTTTTGTACTAGACTTTCTTTTTTATAGATTTTATTCTGATTTTCTTTTAGTTATAGAATTCATGTCTACACAGAATTTGCAAATTTGCAAATTTGCAAATGAGACTGGACAGAACACTCAACCATCTTTCCAGTAACAGAGATGACCCTGGGCAGAGACGCCTCTTTGAATCTGAGGCCCTCAAGTTAATTCATAAACCAATAAACTTCAGAGAACCGCTGGGCTTGTGGCAGGTTTTAGATTTCTCTTGAATTGAAGAAACATATTCTCTACCCAAAGCCAGTGACCCTGCTAGATGACAGGTTCCAGAAATAGTACCTCTAGTTCCTGCTTGTGACGGTTTGATCTAACTCCACTAGTGACTAACTATTTCTTGGGAAAAGGAAACAGAGCCTTCCTGCCCTTCCCCTCCTCTTCCTTTCCTATCCTCTAATGCAAGGCATCCTTACTCTGATCATGGTCATCTGTATGCTGTTGTCAAAGAAGTACCAGATCTGAGGCCCTACTTCTTTCCAGGCTTTGACCAGCTTCCTAATACGCTCCAATTCTTCAAAAGTTGTATTGGCCTAAAATGGGCGGGGGGGGGGGAGAGAAACTTTTGGTTACATCCTGTTGTCATAAACCAATAAAATTTAGGAAAGACTTCACAGAAGTGTTTTTATTTTTCCAGTCTATTGATAGTTCCCAGAACACTCTACCATTTCCCAGTTCCTAGATCGACAGAATCTAATTTGTCAGTACTACAGAGGTACACAAAATATTAATGATGTTATTGTCTCAGAACCTCATTAAAATTGTATTTGGACTGCTCCTGAACAAATACTCTTCCTCCCTGTCGTTTTCTATTCTAGGAATCTAGAATTCAGAGAATTGTGAATGCTTCCTTAGGGATATAATTCAGGTCGTGGAAAAAGAAAATTTCACTGTAGTCTGCTGCAGAGAAGGAAGGTCCTAGCGGGGCGCTAGAGCAAACATTCTTGTAATGACTGTGGATGGGGAGGAAACCCAAGCGTCCACTTGGCAAAAAAGCAGAAAATAAGCAGGAGACTTGCTGTCAGAAAAACACATGAACACACATACACATGCATGTATGTGCACACACACCTTTTGGGAGGTCTAAACTATAAAGGACAATACCAGCTACGATCTTACATTTTTTAGTATCCTTCGCACTGCACGGGAATCAGGAGTAAAGAGAATTTTTCCCATCAGCAAAGGTTTTGCTGCCCTCCAGGCTATTTTGGTTAAAGTGTTTGACTCCAAGCTCTGGATCAATGCATTACAAAAGGGTGCTGCAGGGAGAGAAGGGACAGATTTTAAAGAAACTTCCTTTGTTATAACCAAGCGTAGTCATTAGTGCATCCAAATCACATGTCTCGACCCCACGCTGGGGGATTTGAGGAATAGCCTAAATTAGTAGGCTGTGCCACCCCAATAACAAGCTCATCATTAGTGACAAAATGCCACGGTGTCCTCCGTAATGGCCTCATCACTGACAGGAGGAGGCTGAGCCGCCTGCAAGGGGCAGAGACCTTTCTCAGATGACCGGGAGTGAAAAGCCAAACAAGGCCTCCCTGGAATCTCAGCTTTAGCCTCAGTATTTTCTCTTCAAATTACTGCTTTCCTGTCTTGTGTGGAGCTATAACCCCCTTGGGTGTGTCTCCTGTCATTTCAGTTTTTAACTAAAGGGTCCCCCAGATGCATTTCCTCCCCATGCCACTGTTTTCTCCCACAGGAGAAAAACATGAGGAAGATGATGCGCTCTTCGGAATGTTCAGTCCTGCACACAGATTGTCACTGCACTGTGTTTGTCAAAACAAAAGCTCCCCAGCTATGTGGATTTGCTAGGGCTTTTTGACCTGAGCTTTGCTTGCAATTCTGGGTTGCCTCCTCATTTATCATTTTTTTTTTTCCTCTCTCTCTCTAGAACTTAACCTCAGTTCAGTGACTTCAGTGGGAAATATCCTCTCTGTTCCCTTTCCAAGTGGGCCTCAGTGCTTTCAATGGCTCATATCCAGACAAAAATTAGTTATTTATTTATTTATTTTTGAGCACCACTTTTTCTGCGAGGGAAAACAGACTTGCTGGAAGAAGTGTCTTTGCCCACAGCCACTCAACAAGACTAAGTGACAGTCAGTTTCAGGACTGGTTTCACCTGAAAGTACTAACCAACATCTTTATCAACACTGGAGGTCAGTTTGCACACAGACTCAGGAAACTTACTCGTTCTTTTGTCATATGAGTAAATAGGGTCTTTCCTTGCGGAGTCTATCCCCAGGAAGGCCTTATAGTTGTTGTCCTCATACCAGTTGAAGGAGAACACCCGAGAGCCTCCTCCCTCTGGGTAGCCACATAGGAGGTCAGACAGGATGCCCATCAGCTGTGTGAAGGTCTCTGGACCCCCGTTGTGCAGCAGGGGTCTGCTCACCCACAGCAAGTCTTGAACACTTGGCCGACGAATGAACTAGAGCAAGGAAAGTCTTTGAGTTACCTTAAAGCAATCAGAATCAAGACACTCACATACACATGTTAGACTCCCACATGTAAAAGAAAACCCTCATTTTCTTGTTGATCTTTAATACAACCATGAAAAACAAAAAAACAAAACCTACTCCCATAACTCAGGGACAAAGAGAAAAAGAAAATCAAAGAGTGAATCTAAAGCATTTTTGTCCCTCTCCCTTATTTGACTTCTTGGGGAACACATCCTTACAGAAGCGCAGACATGATTTTACTGTAAGCTGGTTCCTGTGTTCTGTTATCAAGACGGGAGCACTGGGGAGGAAATGGAAAATAAAATGATCGTGGAATGGCTCTATTTTAGACAAGCAAGGTCAGAACAAATTTCTTTGGCCAAATGTTTTAGAATTATTTTCCTATATTTGGAAAATTATCTTTTTATTGGATTTATTTTATCAAATGTGCTGGCATGTGTGGTTTGGATGTATGTGTATCCATGTGTGATCATATTTTTTAAGATTCAAGCAAAAATAAGATAAAGTTTGCATTCTTAGAACACTTTTCAAATTCTGTGCCAGCTAAGAAAATTTCAGTGGCCCTCCCCTTTCCTTATGGATGTCGCGGCACTCACTGGCCACCGCCTTTGAAGGTAGATCCGTGATGCTGAAAACTAGGTAGAGGGCTGCCAGTGTCTTGGTTCTCGTAAAGCCATTTGGCTTTGGCTTAGGGAAAAATACAAAATAAAAACAATGCTGCTTTTATTTCCCAAGCACACCTTATTACTCACTTTTAAAGGCAGTTGGGAATTTAAAAAAACCATTAGGATTCAACCAGGTGAGACAAAAAACATTCTACTACTGCAATAAGTGATGTTTACCTGTCAGCCCTCTCTTTGTCCACATGCCAACACTTGCTCTCTGAAACTGGTGATCACCATGTGGAATCCACAGTGAGTCATGCCTATAATCACAGTCTATGCTTCAATAATAAAGTCAGAATCTCAGATTGCTTCAATAACAGTGAATCTTGTGACAGCCTTGGGAGGGGTACTACTGTTATTATGTTGCTTATTTAATCAAAGAACTCAAAGATGAAGGGGCTGTTCTGGGGTCAAATGGTCTAATATCAATTAATACAAACTGGACCATCTGCTTCAGCTGAGTTCACAAATGCTTAGATTTGCTCTTTAGACAGGCCGGAAAGCTTCTGGAACTCCCACACAAAACTAAGAGTGTTGATACAGTTTGGGGAATTTTTACAGTCCCTATCAACTTCAACTCTATTACATTGATAAGAATTTTTAAAACGCTATGAGGAAAAGAATGTTAGAGACTCCCACTGCAGCAGGTGGCATGGGTACAATGGGCCCTTGACTAACTCTCTGCACAGCAGTAGTCCCGCCCAAGTTGACCTTAGTTTTATGAAAACAGATCCAACTATGCAATTTTCCACTAGTCAAGTCAGCTAGGAACACGAAAAGAGGAAAAAGTTGGGGGAAGATTACATTTCACCTTTTGCTTCTGTTTCATAATTTTTATTGCACATGAACACAAATAATGTTTACTTCATGTCTCTCTCCCCTATGGGCTGTATGTTCCACAACAGTAGTGACTCTATATGTCTTTATGTTTCTATTTCTTGCACCAATAAGCTATTGAGTGGAAGAATTCATTTCTATGTTGATTCTTGTGCAATCAGATGTTAATTAAAATGTGCACCTATTTTTGAAACAATACAAAAAAGTAACTTACTATGGGGATGAAATGGGTCAATGTAGGTAAACACTTAGAATAGTACCTATAAGCATTATATTAATGTGACTGTTGTTATTTGTGGTATATATTCACGTGGATTTTAAGACCATAACAGAATCATGGACCACTTCAGTACTGGAATTCAGTTGTTAAATATAATTGCAAGTTCTCTGTTGGTTTGTGCCATACCAGGCAAGTTGTGTATTTCTGGGGTGTTTCTTCCTTAGTTAAACTCGGAAAGATGATTCCTTTCTTTTGATCCTATCCAGGAGCACAGATCATGTAGAATATGAACAGGTGATTTGAAATTGCTATATGAAAAGAGCAAAAGTATTTCTCCTTGAACAGGAGTGAGGTACAATGATTTGATGCAATAAGTGCTGACAAAATAGTATAAAGGCATAAGTAAATTATAATTACTAGCTTCTGGCCATTTACCTCTTGAATTCTTGGTGACAGATCAGATAATGTTCTTCCCCAGGATCTGAGGTTGATACCTTGAGAACTGCTGTCTAGGACTGTGGGAAGCTGCAATTGATAGAAAAATATTTTTAAAAATAATTGTCATTATATATATGGACCCAGGTGCTATCTGACCTCCCGTAAGCTTGAAAACTATTCCTTCTCTTCTTTCTGATCAGAGGATTTTGTTCTGCAGGATTACTTTCAGAAACAAATTTTTTTTTGTATCTAATTGGGAAAAATCAAAGGCTCTTATTCCAAGTTGACCTGCTGAGCTAGTCAATCACAAATAGTTTCATGGTGACATTAAATACACCAAAGTGATTCTGATCGCTGGTTTTGTGACACCAAACAAGACTCCTGGAGGAAGCAAAACAGAGTGCAGCTGCTGGAGTGTGGAGGGAGGCTGCCGCGGAGGGCGCCCATCTGTTCACCTCGGGCTTTGTGGACACTGCCAGACTTCCTAGTGTCCTTCAGTCTTCCCCTCTGTGTCCTTTGCAGGCAGCTTGCATTTCTTCCTCTGTTCAACACTGCTCTCTCAGGGAAGATTCTGCACTTAACACCACCCTTCCTTTAAGGCTGCTGTTGGCAGGAGTGGGAGAGAAGTCCCCTTTGCCACTTCAGCTGAGAGCAGTTTTCAGGTGCTCACACGGTGGAGGAGAGGTGGACACCGGCTCAGCAAAGGTCGTGTATGTCCAACGCTGGAATTGACCTCTCCAGGAGACAGGAGCGAGCCACAGGTTGCAGGAAAAGTGACAAGATTGGGTTGGCCTGTTAAATAACTCAGGTCAGGGTGCAGAAGATGCAGCATAAAAGAGGAAACAGAGGCAGGGGAGCAGGAAGAAGGCTATTTTGGAGCAGTGTCCAAGAAGAGAAGTGTGCTGGAGTGTGGAGGGAGGCTGCCGCGGAGGGCGCCCATCTCAGCCCAAACTCACAAGTATTTATGGATTTTGATGGGGAATGTGGATGCCCTCAAATTTGTTGCCTCCAACTCCCAGAGCCTGATGGGAACACCTTGTTTTCTGAAAACCAAGTTTGAATTCTGATTGACTTTATTACTTGTAGTTTCAAAGCCAATCGGATTCCTGATAGCCTATAAGAGTTTTTTAGGAATGAGGTTTAAGTTTTAAGACAACAATTTTCAAAGTTATGTGCGCATCTAGAATAGGCCTGGAGGGAGTTCTGAGCAGAGTAGGAAGGAAGGGAGGGAGCCCGGAAGGATCTGTGTCAGTGCAAATTCACCAGAGTCCTCCCGATCCTCCTTCCTTCTCCCTCAAGATTGTTAGAGGTGAAGAGGGACGTAAGGGACATACAACAGGGAGCTATATGTGGTTTTTGATTCTGATCTGGGCAGACCAGCTGTAACAATGGGTAATGGGCATGGAGGGGAATTAGGTGATATTGAAGAATTATCACTAATTTTATTGAGAGTAATCATAACACCATGATTTCATTAAAACAAGTTCTCTGTTGGAGATACCTAGGAAGCATTGAAGGGTGAAATGCTATGTTGTCTGTGATTTACTTAAAGAAGATTAAGAACAGATAAAGTAAGAACTAAGCTAAAGAATGGTTTGGTTGAAGCTGGGTGACAGTTCAAAATAATAGTCACTCAACTTTTATACTTATTTCCAAGATAACATGTTTAATAATAAAAGGATCTTTTATACAAAATAAATAAATGATTGACTAAGTGAGGATTAAGTAAGCACTTTCCTTATCTTTTTTCTTCCCTACTGAGACTGCTGACATTTACTTCTCTTTTGGGACATTGCTCCAAAATAGCCTTCTTTCTGCTCCCTTGCCTCTGTTTCCTCTTTTATGCTGCATCTTCTGCACCCTGACCTCAGGCCAACCCAATCTTGTCACTTTTCCTGCAACCTGTGGCTCCCTGTCTCCTGGAGAGGTCAATTCCAGCGTTGGACATACACGACCTTTGCTGAGCCAGCGTCCACCTCTCCTCCACCATGTGAGCTTCTGTCTCCCCTCAGATTAGGCTCTTGCTCCTCAGATCCTGCTCTCCACCCCCATCTCCCCTTTGCTTGGCAAACTTCTACTCTTTCAAGTCTTTCCTAACAAACTCCCTGTACGACAGTTGTCCCCGGGCAGATTCAAATACTCCTTTATCTATGCTTCTTTGCTTGCCCTTGCGCTGTTACGTTCTCTGACTGCATCTTATTTCTTTCCTTGCAGTTGTCAGCACTGATTTTTTTTTGTTTGTTTGTTTTGTTTTGTTTTCACGTCATCTGTCTCTCTGGCTAGTTTCTAAATCCCATGTAGACAGGAACTATATCTGTGTGCTAGGCTCCCTCAGGCACTCAAATAATTCTGGATAAATGAGGGAATGCTTTTTTCCTTCAGCACTGAGGGTTGTACCTAGTACCTTCACACTGAGCTGTCCCCAACTTTTTCTACTTTTCATTTTGAGACAAGATCTTATTATTCCCTAGACTAGGCTCTATCATTGGAACATGCAATCCGCTGTCTCTCAGAGGGCTGGGCTTTTAGATGTATGTCTCCATGCCTGGCCAAATGTTGTTCTTATGCAAACAATCAGACTGATTATAACTATTTACATATCTGAGAGGAAACAGCATGCTCACTAAAAACAGTGGTTTTACATTTTTATTTTTCTATCACTTAAAACTCTTCTCTGTTGCATTTTCTGTAGTTGCCCAGCAGACATTTGTGAATCATGAAACCCATGTAATGGGAAATACAATGCACTTTAATCATGAAGATATGGTTTAAAAAGTCTCTGCAAAATCAGCTTGATTTTAAGCTGACTTTTTAAAAAGGGTAAATAAAGTTTAGCTTTGTGTGTTGAAGTCAAATCCTCGTATATCAGCGTCCTATTAGAAATGGATACAGTGAAGAAATATAATAACTGAACAAGCAGCTAAGACCTTCTGTGAGTCGGGGCCTTGCCCTGGCTGACTGAGGGAGAGCCTGACACAGCCGCTGCGGGTGTGCAGGCAGGGAGACAAGAAGAGCCAACGTGTCCCCCACCCCACTCTGCTGTAAATAACCAGCTGATCTGGAGGAACACAGGCTGGGATGATAACTAATGAGGTAAAGTACAACAATGTTGTAGGGTTTAGTGTTTCACTGACTTTGCAGGCCTAAAGCTGGTAGTCTGATCATCTATTTAGAAGATAACAGTACTCAGCGTAGCGCATATGAGGGTTCACCTTCTTAAGATGGTAGCCATTATTAATTACCTATTATCTAGTTTTGAAATCCTATATCATTTGTTTTATCTTGTTTGATTTTATTATATCTGATGGCATGGGGAGCTATTTCAAGGATAATGTGATATATTATGGTAGCCATTTTGTATTTACTATTATCTTGTTTTGAATTTCTGTATTGCATTCATTTTTTGTTTTTATTGGTTCTACTCTATTCTGTTTGATTTTATTATGTTTGAAGGTATGGGCAACTATTTTGAAGACAACAAGAGGTATTATGGTACCATTGTTGATTTCCTATTATCTTATTTTGGAATCCTGTGTCACACTGTCTTGTTTGGATTGGCTTTATTCTATTTTATTTTGCTTGGTTTTATTCTCTTTAAAATAAAATTTAAAAAAGAAATAGTAATAACTTCCTGGAAATTCATAATTATTTAATTTTAATAATACACTTGAATAATTCATTATTGTCCAGGTAGCACTGAATCTCATGTAGAACACTTAGGCTTCCCCCCCCCCTTAATATAGGTATTAGCTATCTACTCAAAGTACAGGATAAAGTTCTCCCTGTAATCCGCCTTTCCTTTTCACCCAAAGGTAACCATTATTAAAATTTTGGTGTGGCTGCTTCTAGAAGCACCAAGCTTTTACCTATTATATCTTTTCCCTGGCTGACGAATCACACACTTCCACATTTTGATCACAGATTGTAGTAAACCATAACAGTTTATGAACATGGATTTGTAGGATACTCTGACATCTCTAAAGATCAAAGCTTCATTCTAAGAATGTACCCTATACTGACTTAATCTTAGCATATTTCAATTGCTACAACAGCATACCATAAATTGGCTATTTTTAAATTGCAGAAATTTATTTCTCATGGTTCTAGATGACGGACAATTCAAGATCAAGGCTCTGCCACACTTTGTATCTGGTGAAGCCTATTTCTTAGTCCACACCACTGTGCTTCGTGTGGTGGAACAGGCAAGCTAGCTTTGTGGGGTCTCCTTTATAAGGGGACTAATCCCAACCATGAACCATCTTCTAAAACTCCACTTCTAATACTGTCATCTTGAGGACTGGGCGTTCTACAGACGAATTTTTGGGTGGCACATTTAGACCATAGTAAGCACTTTTATTTTTATCCTTATTACCTAGCAAATCAAGACCACAAGAATAAAATAGACATTTACCCATTGCTTAAATATTGCCTTCCACTGAATGACTAGGCTCTATCATTGTGAAAGAGATTGATGCTATCTATCCAATTCTGCTAACAATGATTATACATACATCAACTACATTTCCCAGCTTCTCTTGTATCATGTAAGCAGGGGACACAATTCTAATCAATAAGACATTACAGTGTGGGACTTCTGGCAATGATGTTTTGAAAGAATACCATCTGTCTTTGCCATCCCCCTGCCTGGAACATGGATGGGCTAGGAGAAGAACAGCAGACAGCTCAAGAGCTCCAGGCGACCAGTTCTTACTAGGGACAGTAAGGGAAATGAAAGGAGCTAGGGCTCCCGAGAAAACTTGCAGTCTTCATATGGCTCACAGATGACTTATCACAGGACTCCGCTTTGTGAGAGAAACAATACCCACTGTTTTTCAGCATACTGTTATAGACATTTTCAACTTGTAAATGATACAACTACACATTGGACAACCGTTGACCGAGTATCTGCTGTGGGCCATGTGCTGGGAACATAGCAGGAAACAAAACAAAGTCCTCCCTTCATGCAGTTTCCCTTCAAGAATGTCATGACTTATCCTCAGCCTTCTCATCACTGTTATCATAGACATATGATTAAGCTTCTCACACAGCACAGAATCCCTTCTGATTCCTCTGGAGCTAGCTTTTTCCTTCATCTATCTTTCACAGCTCTTGGAGGCATCGTCCATATTCAGTGACTTTGCTTTCTCATCTTCTGTCCCCTCCTTCCTACCAAGATGCTTTATTTAGAGTCTGAAATCCTCAATTTCCACCTGCATTGAATAGTTTCTGTTTTGTCTTTTCAGAGTCAGCATTTTTGATTGTGCTCTTTTCTTCTGTTGCCATCGGTGCCTCTGTGCTTGCCTGCTTTCCTTTGCCCCTCTGTCTTCTCCTCCGAGCTCCTCCACCTTCACCTTCCCTCTAACAACTGAGGTTCCTTGAGGGACTGCAGTCCCTTCTCTCCCAGTAGTTTCACCTCTTTTATTATCTAACCTGCTATTCTTTTTAATTTTTTTATTTTAAAAGGAATATAATTGCATAATAAAATGAAACAAAACAAAACAGTGATAACACAGTAGAAAATCCACAATAGTTATTATATTGCATATTGTTAATCTCTAAATAGTTGCTCAGACTACCAGATTGAGGCTTGCAAAGTCAATCAAACAATATAAGCATTAGGTTGTTTCTTTACTTTGGTTATTGTCATCTCAGCCTGTGTTCCTCCACATCAGCTGGTTGCCTGGGGAGGGGATTCTTTGCTTCTGGCAGTCTAGGGTGTGTGTATGTGCGTGTGTGTGTGCCCTCCTTGTTTTCCCTGCTGACTCATGGGGTGGTACTGAGGGACTGCATTGCTACACTTTTTTTGTTCTTGACTTCCAAATCTGCACCTCTACGCCAAACATTTCCCAGGAGCTTTAGACGTATACAGTCAATTGTCTGCAGGATGTCTGTCTGGATCTAAAACATCTTACATTGGTCATATTATTTCCCCAATCAGCTTCTGTTCCCATGCATCCCTCATCTGATGGCAACACTTTCTTCTTGGGAGTTATTATTAGTACTTCTCTATTTCCATTCCATTCTCAAAACGGCCAGCCTGGGGAATCTAGGAACTGATAACAGGAATGAGTGAGGAGCAGATGAGCCCACAGACTGCAGAAATAGATAGCCAAAGGTCACTTGGAAGACTGTCTTAGGAAGAAACTAGAATTGATGACTAGAGTCCAAAGAAGCTTTGCAGAGGAAAATAACCTGATCCTAAAGAACGGAAGAGAAAGAGGAACCAGGGACCCAGAGGCACAGAAACTAAGGAATTTTCAAGCTCTTTTGCCAAAAGAGGTCAGACATCATGCAAGTCACTCAAAGCTTCCAGAACTTTTAATTACTTCCTCTTCTCCTTGAGTTTGTTGTCAAGTCTCCCTCACTTGACTGTAAGCTATAGGTTGCCCATGGCTGTGTTTTGCCTATGTGGATATCTTTTCCTCTGAGAGTTTTGTTTACTGGAGGGAACACTCTGATCTCACGTATACCTCAATGGATTGGAAACCACCAATGTCTCTATTCATAGCTGTATATATCTACATATCTGCATATAGATACACATTTTCAGGCTCTTAGTTTTGTCTGATATTATTTAGCTTTGAGTAACTAATTTAATTATTTAATCTGGTATGATTTTTCAGCAATCAGAATGAATAATTAGGAATGGAAGTAAAGTGAGAAAACCTAAACTATAAACTAGATGTTGAACTTCATATTTTACAAATATTAAATTTAGCAACAAAATTAAATGATATTACTTTCCATACTTAAATATGAATATATAAATTCTATATAACTATGCAATTTAATATTTATTCATTTGACTTTTAAAGCTTTTTCTTTGTATTTAGGCTAGCCTAAACTGCATAGTGAGACCCTGTCCTAAAAAGACATACACTCACACACACAAAATACTTTAGGGGCTAAAGGATATAGCAGTCAACCCACTCTTGTCCTCTCTCTCCCTTATCTGACCCACTCCTTCCAAGATCAACTCATCCAAAGGCTCCTCTCCTTCTCCAGCAAGCCCTCTTTCCTTCCTATTACCACATTCTTCCTGCTCTCTTTTCCTATCAGTTATGTGCCTTTATAGTTTATTCTCCACCCATTTAAGTGTTACTTTTCTACTTGTTTGCTATTATTTTTTAATGGATCTATCTTCCCACTAGACTCTAGGGATATGCTTTATTACATTTTTATCTCTAAGCCACACCATATAATAGGTGCTCAATGCAAATGTGTTGTATTAACAAATCAGTGAAATACAATCCACTAGAAAGAGACAGAGTCTATTGCAATTTTAGGCTCCATGAAAGATGACTCTAATGGGCATAAAGCAACTTAGAGGGGGTGGCATGCAGTCAGGTCTAGGGACAGGAAGGTGACACGTGAGCTCATATTTGTAATGAGACTTAATACTGTGTATGGGAACAGAAGAAAGAGAGCCAGGAATTCTAGGTGGAGAGAGGAATGTGAAGGTAGCGCGAGAATGAGACTAGGGAGCTAGCCAGGTAACTACAGTTCAGGAATTTGGGGGAGGGGGACCAGGGGGCTTATCTGGAGATGCATTTTTGTCTCTTGCTAATGCTTTCTTTTCTTTTTTGGTCTTGCTTATAATCTAATAATATTCATTAATTAAAGTTCAACTTTGTATGTGGCATGCTGGCTGCAATTCCTCTCCTAGTTCTTTCCAGTGCAGATGGTAAGGAAGGAATGTCTGAGATTCATATCCTGAGCCACCACTTACACCTCAGACCCAGGGAACTTTCCAATGGGATCTCTTCACCAGTTATTTGACTGTTGGTGCAATAAATTATTCAGTAACTTTCCCAGGGCTTTCTTCTTTTCATTCCCTCCCCCATTATTCAAATCACAGGAACTGTGCCTGTCAGAAGAACCAGAAGAGGGTATAAATTTATCTGAACTGGAAATGTGGAAACATTTCTGAAAAAAGGGTCATAGACAAAAATGGCAAGTATTATAATCATCATCATGATGCACACACACACACACACACACACACACACACACACACACCAATAATTCTTTTAATTTCTCAACAAATAATACTTCCAGTACTGCCAACCCAAGGATAAAGTGATTAGATCTTTCGAAGATACACAAATAGGAATGTGAAAGGGCTATGTCTCAATAATTGTGGCCTGAGCCTTAAATCATATGTTTAAGAAACTGATACAAGACTCTTGCAGGTAGAGATTTTGGTCCCTAGGGGTTTTTGTTTAGGCTCCCAGGGACAAAAATGTTTGGGCTTGTGTAATATTTGATGCTTATGCAAAATACAGCATATCAGCTTCTAAAAAAATCTTGATAGTATTTGCTGATTCTTTGGATCCAATGAGTTAAACGGATGCTGCTCTGCTAGGATATGAAAAGAATGACTAATGAGCTGACATTTTTTGTTTGTTTACTTTCTGTGATTCAAAGAAGACAAGCTGAAAACTCTTAATTTCTAAGTAGAGGACGTACCCAGCACAAAGGTAATTAGGTAGCTTTTGGTTAAAGTCATCTTTACATGGATGACATGATCTCTGAAAGGTTCTGGAGCAAAGGATAGGTGGCCATCCTGAAAGCACCAGGAGGTGAAGAGCTGGAGAAGGGGTGGACAGACAGCTTTGAGCTGTTGGGTTCAGTCCTGGGCTGCTGCTACAGGAAGCCCAGATTTATCCGGCAGGGAAGTTGTTGCTGGGCAACTGGGAGACTGTGGATTTGAAGCATGTTTGTTGCAACCTGACAGTTGTTAAGCATCAGATGAAAAGAGAGGAAGCTGCTTCAGTGGTGAGGGGGCAACCAGGAGGGCGGCCCTGAGTGCTAGGAAATGCGTCACAAGTGGAGAATTCAGACTCAGTCACTGGGAGGGGTGGGGGCACATGCCGAACTCTCTCTATCGGCAGAGGTCACAGAAACATGCTGTCTCCTGGCACTGGCAGGAACAGCGTCTGAACCAGAGGGTGGGCTCTGGTTATGTGAACAGGCAAGTTAGGGAAATCTCTTGGGCTCAATAGAAAATAGGCCTTTTTCTCTTTGTGGTGACTTCTGTCATGGTATCTGTGGTTGATGTAAGCAAAACTGCGCTTGGAATCCAGAGGCAGTCAAAGGTCACTCAGTGAGACATGCCTCCCCCTAGTCTAAGGGATCCGAGAAAGGAGTGGGGGGCACACTGCAAAGTGGACTGTTCTTGCTTTGGTAAGAGCAAAATACATTTGCTTTCAAAGTCTATTTCTGTCTCTTCTTTAATGCAAAGTTCACTACAGTCCCTTGAGATATGTATGTAGCACAGGTCTTATTGTGTCACCTTTACAGATAGGAAGAATGGGCTCATCCTTGAACTGGCAAGTTAGGTGCCAACCCGGAGCCTGGAGATGCTGTCTACCTCATCCCGCCACTCAGGCTCTGGTCCTCTCACTAGGGGCCTGAGCTCAGGGAGGTGCTGATGACTTAATACAGGGAATTATGAAAGAATTTGTTGCTATACTGAGACCTCTTAGGAAAGGACACCTATGAGTGGTAGTTAGGAAAGAAAGTTTGCTGCAAAACTCTTAACCTGGGCTCTTGCTTCAGCAGCTCCATGAACTCCCATTCCCTGAGATCAGATCCTCAAGGCGACCCTAATCCATAAAAAGATGAAGAGGTCAGACATGGTGACACACGCTTGTAATCCCAGCCTGTGGGAGGCTGAGGCAGGAGGATCACAGTGAGTTCGAGGCTGGCCTGAGCTACACAGTGAGACCCTGTCTCAGGAAAAAAAAAGATAAAGAGCTATGGTTCTGTAGATGAGAACTATCAGAAGCCAAAATGTTTCTTTAAAAACAATTTTTATGGGAGAAAAACCTGATGCCTAACATATTAGTACACTCATTGTAGGTGCTTTACTGAGTAAAAGCCAGGAAACCATCATCCTAAATGACAGCCTTCCAAAGATCCTCTTTCTAAGTCACTTTAGCTTTAACTTCCCAGTAACTCTTTCTCTCTAAATCTATAAAATCAACAAGTCCTAGTCTCTTGCATTCAAATCCAGGAGACCGAAACAAATGCAGGCACATGGAAACTAGTGGGGCTAAAATATATTTAGTGTACCTCTTTTCTATTTCCTTTGTATTTCTTTATTGAAACCCATGCATGAGAAAATTTTGATTGCATAGACACAGGTTTTTGTAGATGCAGGCAGAAATAAATACCAATGCTATAAATCAAATATAATTGTGGCTTCATAATTTTCAGAAAATCTATTTTCTGGCTTAGTGGCCTTTCTGCCCAGTGGCCTTGCTGAACCCTAGTATGCTGACACTCAGGCTTCCCTTCATTTTCTTCTCCCCTCAAGATCTCTCACGCAGGAGGAGGAGAAAGTTGACACTCCAATGATTTAGAAGTCAGAAGGGAGGAAATCATGAAATAAAGTTATTAATGGGGCCACAGTGTGAAGTTCTAAAGACCTGGGGGCTTTCCCAGAGACTTTTGATGGAGCACATCCAAAAACTGAAATGCAGAGTTGAAATTTAACAAATTCCAGCAATGACCCTGGAGAGCAGAAAGTATGGCCAGCTCTCACTGGGCAGTGGGCAGTCTGCCCTGTTTATTCCTGATGAGCAGGAATCCATGGAGCAGAGCCAACAACAAAGCAGCACATTGATAGGAGCATGCAGTCAGGATCCTCAAGACTGGGTCTTTTCTTCTCTGGAACTCAGTGTTCAGCCAGCCTATCGTCACAGGAACATGGGTACAATGAAGTCAGAAAAGTAAAAACCACAGCAGAGTAGTGGTTGAGGAATGGAACGTAAGCTGAATCATGCTACACTGGGAGCTGTTGCAATGGGGAAAACTGTGAACCAAAAGGCCAGATTTCCTCTATCAACAGCCATGGAGAAGGGGGAAGGGAGAGAAACTTGAATTTCCCAGCAGTATGGCAGGTCTTGGCACCCGCCTCAGTTCCCCTGCTGAACTTCCACAAATAAACATTCAAAGCAGAAGGGACAGATTTGCTTCTCAGCAAGATTTCAAAGCTATGCACTAGAACTGGAGAGAAAACAGGAAGGATCACAGGGGGAGGAGGGGGAGGAGGGAGGAGGAGGGGCATGCACGCCTAGAGCCAAATCAGATGGGAAACTTCCCAATCCCTCACCTGAAACTGATGAAACTGATGCACTATTTTTTTTTATGAGGTGCGAACATTGCAGGTAGTGTTGGCAGTAATGATACCCTGGCCCAGCCCTTACCTCCTAGGTTTCAAGCTGGGGGCGTTAAGCCTAAAAAGGCCCCAGGCAGAGACAAGCTCCTTCAAGCTATCCCAGCAGAGGTGAAACCAACAGGGGCTGGATCTCCTTGGAAAAATTCGGTCACCTGCTTTTTACTTTCTTGGCCAACACATCTAGGTCACAAGTGAGCTGTGTGTGTGCACATGCATGCACCTGAGCAGGAGAAGTCGTGTTTGAGGAGCTGGGTGGGTGTGCCTGTGTGGATGCGAGGGGAATAAGGCCATGTGCCCAGCATTTAGATTTGAGGAAGACAACACTCCCTCTGACCTCCAAGGGACAGAGGAAAAACACAGCTAGTCCCAGTTGGTGCTAACCCTCCTCCTGGTTCTATAGGCTCCACAGGCTTCCAGGTCTCAGGGGTTGCACCCCCACCCCACCCATTCTCTTGCTTCCCACACAGTGCAGGAGGTGCTGTCCCAGTGGTTTACTGAGATTTCCTCCTCTTTCTTTGTTAATGAGAACTGAGTTGGCATTTAATAAAATCATATTTATATACTGACTACGTGCGCACAGAAACAGCCCAGTACAGAGGACGAGGCCCTCCTGCTGGGCGAAGCATGGCTGTGTGCCAACCAGCTGCAATAACAGCCTGGCCTAGAAGGCTGGCCGTGCTCTTCGTCACCTGCTTTGAGCCTCTCCAGGCTGGCCTGAGGCCTATTTTCCTAAAAACACAAGGAGGATGGGTAGAATGGCAATAAAAGTAAAATCCTACCATAATGCCTGCAATTTCTTTGAAGTTATGTATCTTAAGTAGTTTAAAAAGCATGTGTGGCTGCTCTATCTATTTGTCCAAAGGAAAAGCACATTTCAAGGGCACCAGAGGACTAGATGGGTCTGTGTGTAGTGTTTTGGTCCGGTCTTTCTCCACGGAGGGGAAGCTGGAGAAAGAGACTGGCAAGTGAGGGCAGTGTTGGAGGCCACTGAGGCCACTTTCTTCCTGGAGTTCCTTTGTAGGCCAAATCTGGGTCCGCTGAGACTTTGCAGCTCTGTGGCTTGTTAAGGACACAGGAGAGAAGAAGCATTGCCACAGCATCCTGGTCTTAGATCACATGAGGCCTTTGAAGTCTCCAAAGCATTTGGGATACAATGATTATTATGTTTGGTCCACAGAAACTGGGATTGTAAATTAAACTCCTATGTTGTAGGTCACTGATTCAACTCTGGCTGGACTTTGGAATTATCTGGGACGCTCTAAAGAAATACTAAAGTGGGGGACTGGAGATTTAGCTCAGTGGCATAAGCACCTGCCTTGCAAGCAGGCAGTCATGAGTTCGATCCCCGGTACCGATAAAAAGAAAAAAAAAGTATAAAAAAGAAATACTAAAGTACAGGTTGTATCCTGTTCCAACTGACTCAGAATCTCAGGGGATGGGGGATGTGTATGTATCACTTTAATGTTCTGTGGGTGATTCAGCCTAGGAACTGCTACTCTGGGAAACAGATGTTCCTGGTGTTTCTAAGCTTTACTGCTGTGGACTGGCTTGTTTGCTTGGCTCTGACCTTACTGTGGAACCTTAGCCTCACCATAGCACCTAGCCCTAGCAGGTGTTGCTGCAGGTGTGAGCACACGGACACACGTACAGAGGTGGTGAGCCAGTACCATGCACCTAGCTGAGATCAGTGAGGGCACCTGGCCAAGTGAGCCACTGGTTTCAGAGCTGAGCACTTGCCAAGGTAGCATGCAAGGGCAGAAGGTAAGTCTTTCTGGTCTTTCTTGCCTGCAAAGTAAACATATAAATCCAATGGCCTGAGGTAGGAGTCTGCAATAGTTCAGATTTTGAATGTTAAGGCTGGCCTGGTGTCCAACTTGGGGCTATTGGGAACAGTAGAACCTTCAAGAAACAAGGCTGAGTGGGAGGTCTTTAGATCATCAGGAACATGCCTTTGAAGGGGATCATGGGATCCCAGCCTCTTCCTTTTACTTTCTTTTGCTTTCTAGCCATGTAAGGAGTGGTTTTGTTCCACAGCAACTCCCACCATGGTTGGCTGCTTTACCTGGGCTCCCTAAACCATGGGGCCAATTGCGTATGAACTGGAACCTCCAAAACTATGAACCAAAATAACCTTTTTCCTTTTGAAGTTGTCTCAGGTGTTCGGTATAGTAACCTAAAGCTGACTAACACAAAGTCACTAATGGAAAGCTTGGCTGCAGTGCTTCCTTATCCTGCCACACCCAGGACTCCCCTCCCGGAGCTGACAGTCATGGCACAGGAGAAAAATCTAACTATACTAGTCAGTGGTCAAAGTACATCAAGAAGGGAAGCATGGCTCTGTCCCTTCTTAATGACACAAAGAGTGTGTAGCTCTTGTGCCTGTGCAGCACAGGCACTGCCCACATAGGGTAAACGGATCCCCTCTATTTCTGCCCTAAAGGAGCAGGGAGTCCCAGCGGCTCTGTAACACAACACTGCGCTCTTGGCCATGTTGGAGCATGGCTGTCCAGAATAAGGCATCTTTGTCATCTTACTCTTCTGTTTGACTCTGAAATAAACCAAGGAATGTGTCTAAATTTGGGCTCCTTTTAAAACTTTGGCCAGAGATGTTTGGACCACATGCCTTTTAATTCTCTCTGCAGCGTGGGAAGTCTGGAGTCCTTTTCTGGGGCCCTGAACTCTCAGCAGTAGTGGCACCCCAGGTCCTGACCCTGCTTATCCACTTTGGAGGCCCACCCGGATGAGCTGGGAAAATTGGAGAGCTACTTCCAAGGGAAAGTCACAGTTTGAAAGGAATTCAGAGTGAACTCTGGCAGCAACTGTGGGGTCTTGTTTTATTTTGTTTCATTTTTAAACGCCTTAAAGACAAGCTGACAATGGCTTTTCTGGGATTTGAGAGAATCCATAACAGTAGACAAAATATACATTTCCTAAATCAATTCTTAGTGATTGACATTCTTCCCAAAAATGTTCTAGAAATTAAAATGTAGGCAAAGGAAAATCATAATTTGGTGCTATAAATAATATATACAGGATGTCACCTTCTCCAAAGTATTCTGAGTATTGCTGAAAGTGTGCTCAAGGTAAAATTCTATCAGTCTCCTAGGATAATAGGAGAGTTTCCTGCACTAGGGTGAGGGGTATGGACATAGGACTTGCGCTTTGTATCAGCCTCTCTGATGATTTTCTTGCACCCTGCAGTTTGACAATCCCTGTGCTACACCTCCTTTATGTAATTCCTCTCATATTATTATTCTGTCAAAGGAAGACATATTATCACCTGTAAGAATTCTGTCTCGGCTGTAATTCTAAAACAAGTTGGGCTAGATCTAGGATTTCCAAAGTTTTGAGACTAAAATTTTCTTTTTTCTTTGTTTTTTTCTTAGAAACAATAACTTTTGAGGTCAAGACCAGATCCAGAGAAGAAACATGAAATCTTCATTTACTGAAATTTGTTAAATATTTTGTGCATATATATATATATATTTGTTTTTATATCACTCTGTATAAAGTATTACACTTGTATTGATGAATAGTAGGGCCAGGGAAAGTTCTATATCTTGCTCATCAATCACTATCACTATGCACTAATCAATGCATGACATGGTAGGAGTCAAGCCAGGGCTCCTTCTTCCTTAGCCACATCCTGCTAGAGGTGTGGAGGACATGCACCCCACATTTGGAGTGGACACATACCTGCCACAAGTGCACACCTAGTGGTGAACCTAACAGTGACTCCTGCATTCCTGCCCCAAGCCTGCCTGTCCCAAGAATCACTTGCAAAGCAGAAGCCCCGAGACCCTTTCCTTACCACACGGAAGAGCTTGAAGAAGTCCACGTTGGCATACAGAGTGTCTTCCATCCACTGTAGGGTGCCCTGGGAGAGGGAACACAGGGCATCACGCACAATACTCCCTCCACGTCGCTGCTTGAAAATGATGAAACGTTCCAAAAGAGCCTGGCTGCAGGCAATGTCCTTCAGTGCCAGGTCTGGGACTCCATGAGCAAACTGTAGGGAGGAGAAGCCACACTTGAACCCTCCTTGTGTCCAGGAAAAACTGTATCCCTCCACGCCCAAAGATGCCTACTTCATAACCCACAGGACCTGTGAATTCAGGACATTCCATGGTGACGGGAATTAAGATCACAAATAAATTAAGGGTGCTAACTAGCTGATTTTAGGGTAAAAAGATTCTTTTAAGTTATATGGGTGGGCCCAACAAAATCATGAGAAACCTTGCAATGTGGAAGCTGGAGTTAAAAGAAACAGTAATGTGACATGGAAAAATGTGATAGGCCATTGCTGGCCTTGAAGGTGGACAGAGACCACTGGTCAAGGACAACTGGAAAAGTCAAGAAAATAGATTTTCCTTCAACCACCCCAGAAAAGAAGGCAGCTGCTGACACCTTGGCTTTCAGACTTCTGACCTCCAGAATCTCAAGATAACAAATACATGTTGTTTTAAGCCACTAAATTTGTGGTGACTTGTTAGAATGGAAATAGGAAAGTCTAACACTCCCCACTCCTCGCTTTGTCTGGGAGGGAGCCTTATAAATCTGAGAGATCACCTTCTTTGTGCATGATGCTAAGAGAGAGTCAAGACCTGTTTGTGGCTGAGGGGGAGGATGAAGAGAACACACTTGCAGGGATGACAGACGGCCAACCTCTGCCCTTTGTTCTTGTCAGATTACGCACATAAAAATACCCATTGTCCAGTTAAATTTGAATTTCAGATAAACAATGAATAATTTTTTAATAAAAATATTTTCCGAGCTGGGTCTAAATGTGACTTAATTAGTCTAAAAATTGTCATTTAGCTGAAATTCATATTTAACTAGCATCCTGTATTTTACCTACAACCCTAAGGCCTGGAAAGCCCACATCCTAAGCTCCTAGAGGACACACAGACAGTGGCTCTGGGGCACCATTTCCAGGACGCCTTCCAGAGGGTAAAGAGGCAGAGAAGGCTACCAACCCTGGTCAGGGGTCCTTGGCTGCCTGGCTCCCTGAAGTCTCAGACTTCTTGCGGTGGTAAGACCCATGTATCATGAAAAGTTCATGAGATTATTTGAGCACTGCAGTCTTCATGTAGCTTCCAATTATACCGGTTTTTGAGCTGGGGAGCAGAGTGGGCCCAGACCATGCCACTGCTGTATGGAAACTGTTTAGATCATACTGGAAACTTGGTCCCCACATGAGACACAGGCCACAGCTAGTGACACCTCAGCTATGGCATCTTCGATCTCAAGGCTCTGTACCTAGGTTTGTGGTTGTGCAAAGCCTATTTTTCCCCCATCTCACTTTTTATCCCTAGGCAAAGCCTACCTTCATCTCTAAACCCGGAAACGGGAACATTTTGAGGTGGAATCAATAAGCTCATTTGCCCAAGCCGCTTTTATTCCGGATGAGAGAAGTGGTGGAGGAGGGGTCACTTGAGGGACTTTACAGCTGGCTTGCGGAGCACTGTGGAGAAAGCCTCACTCACTCATTCTCTCACAGCCCATTCACTGACTTTTCCTTGTGTGGGGTCTGGGACAGGGACTGGGGAACAGTGATGACTGACGAGTGAAAGTAGGTCTCCCTTAGAGTGTCTATCCTGTCAGGCACCATTCTGAATGCTTCATATACATTAATTCTTTTAGCCCCCACAACCACCATGTATGGTTTCACTGTATTTTTTCCACTTAACAGAAGAGGAAACGGGCGGAAATTTGCCTGAGGTCACACTCATAAGTGTGTGGTCTTGCTGAGATCAGACCGAGAGTTTAATCACTACCTGTTAGCTCTTTGGCAAGGAGGGAAGAGGGAGTAGGTGGGACAAAGAAAGGAGGTTTATGAGTACTTTTCCTGAGAAGGTAGCATTTTCTCTGGACCTTGAAGTGTGTTTAGGAGTTTCCAGGGTGATAGCCAGGGAACTATGTTAATTTCATCCCCTGACCCTTCCCTAGATGGAATGAGGGGTGACAGGACTGCCTTTGGAGTTGTGTTCAGAAATCAGGCAGGAGGATCAGGAGGAATCTCTACTGCTGATGGTAAAGAACACAAATGGCCCGATAACGAGGACAGTCAGTTGTGCAGTGCAAACCACCATGGGGCACAAAAAAGAGTGGATATTGCCATCGTGGCTGAAAACTCTAGAGGACGCACTGATGAATCAGAGCCAGATGGTGGTTGAGGATGAATTGGTAGCTGGAGGACAGGCTGGGAGGAGCAGAGAAGCTGGGTTGGTGTGAAGGAACTCTGCAAAGTACAGGAGGCTCCCGGGCCCTGCTAAGAGCTACTCAAGAGACAGGGCCGCCTGGACACTCCATAAAGGCATGGCCTAATGGCTCCAACCCCTTGTTCTCCCCATGAAAAGCCTCCTGCCTGGTGCCAGAAGCACATCATCTAGAGCTCTGAAGGTCATATCAGTAGGAACTCAAAAGAAATTTCCCCTAATTCCTGCCCTTATCTTCATCTTCCTTTTATTACCAACTGGAAATCATCACAAGCATTGCCAGGACTGGTATTTCATGAGCTGAAGACAAAACAAGGAGGAAAATGAGCAATTGGTGCTTTGAGCGCTGCTCCTTGGGTGGGATCGAGAGAAGCTGGGGAGTGCCATGAGTCAGGCCAGGAGCCTAGCCTCAGTTTCCCTCACCCAGTTTCGGTGGCAACCCCACAGCCTAAGCAGTCAGAGAAGCTAGCATGAGTTCTCACTGTGAAGTAAGGACCCAGCAGGGAAATCTCTTCCCAGAACTGGTCACCTCCACTGGAATGGGGTTCCTGCTTGGTCTATGCAAGAACAGCACTCTGTGCAGACCTTTGGCTTAGGATGGACACCCTCAAATTCTTTCTTTAGATCTTAGTCGCCCCTCTAGGTGGAAGAGGGTGCAGACCTGGCCTAGGAAGGAAGTGAGAGGGTGTGTGAGTCCTCAGGCACTGCCGATCTTGCTTTCTCCCCGTGCTCCTCATACCTAAAGCCCACACACTCAGGAGCCTGAGGCCTGTTCCCAAAGTTCTGGGCTTAGTCCACTTGGGATGGGGCTTGCAAACTTGCATTCCTGATAAGTGCCCAGGTTTGCGATGCGGCTGGTCTCTGAAATACAGCTACAACAAGAAATTCAGGATTGGTAATGAGAAGACCTAGATTCTACTCCAGTGATAACAATGTTTTTCCATATCTGTATGCAAATCCTGCCATCACTGGACACCTCATCTCAGGATTATTGTGAGAGACAAAGGAGCTAACGGATGTCAATTTCATGGGGTAAAGGGGCTCTGTATAAATATGGGAAATCATTAAAATGAATGAAATGGACTTTTGGAAGGACAGGATAGAAATGCTGCAGGAACACGGAAGGAGAAGTTTGCCTGGCACCAAGAAGAAAGTGGTCCCATAGAGAGGATGTTGTCCCCTCTTTTGCCATTATCAGACATGGTAACTTCATGAGGTGACCTCAGCACACACAGAGACTGCATTGCTAGGTTTTGGCACAAAGCCGGGTTTTGGCCAGAACCAGTTCTTGCTAGCGCTCTGCTGCAGTTACCTGTGCCTTCTCTTCAGTGAGGGCTGCTCAGAGAAACTATCGAGAGTCCTTCCCTGATCATCACACTTAAACTGTCCCTGGTGGACACGCCTCCTGTTCCCCACCAACAGCTCCTGACAACTGGAAAGAGCCCCACTGGAAGGTGAACTCCCTGAGGCAGGGTCTCCGCCTGACATGTTCACAGTATTGTGCCTACAAGCTGTCCCTAAATATTTGACTAGTAAATGAATATCCCTTGATTACCTCAGCCCTGAAGGGGAGCTTGAACCACATCATTGCTTGGTTTTCTTGCAGTAAGGAGATTTGAGGTGTTGTCAGTGCTGCCAGGATCTGTGTGCTTCAGAGGGTTGCCATGGTAATGTTCATCATCTTGATGACGCCCAGGTACATTTCTAAATCTAGGGCATGACTTGTGGATTCTCAATATGAGTGTAAGAAGAAAAAAGAAAAGCCAGGGTCTCCCTAGCCTTTCTCAAGTACAGCGCTTACCTCGCCCCTGACCGCTGACCAATGACACCCACCTACCTGCTCCACACGGACTTGGGAGTTCACCAGAAGATGGGCCACTGAGTTGGACAGGCCAATGTTTTTCATGAGAAATAGTGTCAGTGTCTCTTCATCTTTTAGGATATCCCGAATTTGTATTCCTCTTCCTGTGTATGAATGAGAAGAATGGGGATTTTCAACTGGCTTTCCACAGGAGGCTGTGCGCTTGGGTTTCCTGGGAGCCCTGGAGATCAGGTGCTGGTTGCTGTCGCCAACACTGTTGCAGCACGCTACTGGAGCAGGTAGGCCCGGAGGTGGGAAAGTTAGCCTCGGGCAGGTTAGGTGTCAGGTGCTTTGTGGGACTGATCCAGAATAGCGCTCTCAACAGGGTCTTGGTGGAGAGCTGCAGCAGGATAATTTTATGCCCTGGGAAAATTTGACAACTTCTGGAGCTTTGGTTGTCGCAATAGGAGTGGTGCTAGTGGGCGGAGGTCAGGGTTGCTGCTAAACATTGAACAGTACACAAGACAACTCTACCTCCCCAATCAAAGAACTGTCTGGCTCCCAAATGCCAATGGTGCTGGCCGGGCATTGGAGGAGATAGGTGATCACTGTGGATGGCATTTCTGTCATCTTAGTTTACACCTTAAGCTCTGGGTATGGGCATGGACAAAAACAGATGAGGCTGCTGAGGGCAAGAAAAAGTTGAAATGGATAAAGCAGAGCCAAGCTTACTGCCTGGGCTGGTCTTGGTCTTTTTCAGCTACAGTCTCTATGGTTTTATTCAAAACCTGCTGGGAGCTTAGCATAGTGGCTTATTCCTATAATTCCAGAACTCTGGGAGGCTGAGGCAGGAGAATCCTACGTTTGAACCCATCCTGAGCAACTTAGTGACTTAGTGAAACCCTGTCACAAAATAAAAAAGTTTGAGTATATAGCTCAGTGTGAAGGATACCAATACTGCCAAACAAAAACAAACAAAACAAAACAGCTCTCTTCCCAACCCAACAACAGCAAAAGAAAAACCTGCTGGAGACAGAAATTCCTCTCCAAGGAGGCACCAAGGACTCCTGACGGTTAAGGTAGCCGTGGGGAAGGGATTGCACCTCTCTCTGTACCCACACCGTCCACATCTATCTCAACGAAATGTTACATCTCTGTAGTCAGGATAAGGAATGTGAAGTGCTTAGCTTCCAGGTCTGAAAATAGTTTGCACTCAGTTAATGCCCCTTCTCGTTGCTTGTTTGTTTTCTATTTATTTATTTTTTTGAGACAGGATTTTACTATGTAGTTCAGGTTGGCCTTGAGCTCACTTTATATACCAAACTGGCCTCGATCTTGCAACAATTCTCCTGCCTCAACCTTCCGAGTGCTGGGATTACGGGTGTGCACCGTCATGTTTGGTAGTAATAAATACTTGTTCTAGTGACATTGATATGATTCCTGTCCCTCCCGGGCATTCTCACTATCACCCTGCCTCTCCCTCCTTCCCTGCCAATGCTCAGCCTCACGCCAGCACTACTGCAGCTCATGAGACCAGACAGAGGCTTGCTGGTCTGGAGCTCTGTGAAGCCATTGAACCTGGAGGCAGAATTCAGATACTTGGACGAAACCTCCACTCCACATCCCAAACCCTCCGGGCCTGGTTAACTGTTGAGCCTCTAGCTCTTCACTAACTAGCTGGAATCATTCAATGCCTCTGTTCCTTCCTGGCTCCAACTCCACAGCAAACCATCCTCTCGCACCCTAACCTTCCCCTCTCCAGGCAGCCAGAACTACCTCCTACCCAAGTGCTTGACCTCTTCCCT
Organism: Cavia porcellus; assembly: GCF_034190915.1. Taxonomy (NCBI): domain Eukaryota; kingdom Metazoa; phylum Chordata; class Mammalia; order Rodentia; family Caviidae; genus Cavia; species Cavia porcellus. The sequence goes on from NW_026947484.1 coordinate 115,687,595, forward strand.
TTCCATTTTCAGGTTGTGGCTTTTCCTGTATGGCACCCTGCCCAACTCAACACTGCGGGCCATTTCCTCACGAAGGGGTGTGCGTCAGCCCCTCAGGACTGCCTGCAAGGCAGAGCCCTCTCAACTGGAAGCCCAGGGTCACTGTTGTGTACCCAGGTGCAGTGGGAGGCTCTGGGAGACCTGAACACAGCCCTTCAAGGAAGTAGGAGGGCTGGTGGAGGGGCTTCCCTCATTTTCGAAGCATAAATCCTGTCCTCTTCCAAACTGGGCGCCCACGGCTTTCCTCCTTCCTCCGGGGCACCAGCTCCATCTCTCTTGACACACGGGGCTCACCTCTCTGCAACACCAGCAGCAGGGCCTGACCTTGAATCATGGCCTCACTGTTGAATGACATGAGGCACCCTCTAGACACCTTTGGTCCTAACGTGAGAGTTGGAACCCATTTGGATGTTTATCTCATAGTTATTCTTTAACGCACTCAGCTGACTTTACACACAACTGTCTGGCAGGCAGAGAGGCCAGACAGGGGAACGGGGTGTCTTTTTGCCCAGGCATCCTGTGACAACTACCACCCAGGTGACTGTGCCGCTGTCAGGGGTGGAGATGGGGATGGGGGGTGGATTCAACTCACACCTGAGGGGGCGGGCCAGCCTGCCAGGGGAGCTTAGGGCCCAACATGTCAGAGGCAGTGGCAATGCCAGACAGTCTCTTCATTAGATTCCTGCGGGAGAAATGTGAACTGGGGCCTGAGGACCTAGAAATACATTTTGTGTGAAATGTGGTTCTTCTTGTTCTCTTCCCTGAGAAGATTAGAAACTGGGGGGGGGGGGGGGCTCAAGGCTGGCTCCTAGGAAGGGGAGGAGGTTTAAAGGTGATTGAGAGAGCGGAGCTGGCTTGGGGGTGAGAGGGGAGGGGGCTCCCTCCCATTTGGTCTTTCACCATTAATCCTCCCCTGCTGAGAATGTAGCACTACAGGTTTGCTGGAGAGGAAAACGCTGCCTGGCTCAATACTGCATACTTTCCCAGGTGACTGGGAGCTGACTGCAGAAGCACATAGCAGCCCTGGTGGCCCACGTGCTTTCAAAGGCTCAGCTCTTTGTGGGGCCTCCCAGGTGACTCCTGGACAGTCTCCAGAAGGTTCCACGGGCCCGACAGTGAGCTTCACCACCCCTCCACCCCGTCAGTAATTCCTGCAGACACTGTGCCCTGGTCTCGGGGCTGGATCCCTGTCTCCTTGCCCACCATCAGGGTTGGGGATTCTGAGGTCTCTGTTCCCAGCCTTTGAGGAGCCTTGCCTGGACTTCCCTGACCTCTCATCCCCAGAGAGGCTGCCCTTTAGGGAACCCTCCCCATAGTCTGAAGGTCTATGCGGAAAGAGCCACTTGTAGGTCAATGCAATTAGTCTTACTTTTGGATTAGGCAACAGTGATTTTGCTTCTCATTCGGACGTTGTATAACCGCAGAGAAATTGTGGTTTGGAATTGTTTCCCTTACACTTCCTCTACCCTCTAGCTCAGTTTGATGATCAGATACTTAGATGAAAAGTCATCATCGCAGATCTTGCCAGATGAAGGGGGGATACAATCACTTTAGGAGTCGGATGGCCCACATCCAGTTCCTCTGCTTGTTTAACCTTGGAAAGGACACTTTCTGGCTGGTGTATCACTCCCCCAGCCCTTTGTTTTCCTACGGTTAAAATGCTAATTGTGCTCCTACTTTACATAGTCCTTCAAACTTGAGCTAACTAAAATAAACTTTCCTTTCCAGAGCGCTAAAGAATGTACTGTTTGTTTGTAATCTCATTGGTAGAAAGTGGTTGCGTAAAATACATGCTTTACTATTTTTGAGACTATGAGACTATAATTAAATCATCTCAATATGCCAATCTGAACACACTCCTGCGCTTTCTTGCTTCCACAGTGGGGTGGGGGAAGGCAGAAGGTGACAAGATGGGTGAAGATCAGATTCTCTTGGGAGATGTTTCTCCTCCTGACTCCCCTGTATTTTTTTTTTAAGCTCTAGGCTGGCCTTGAATTTATTTATGTAATCCAGCCTGGCCTCGAGCTCACAGTGATCTCCTGCCTCAGCCTCCTGAGTGCTGAGATTACAGGTGTCCACTGCTACATTTGGCTTCCCCTGTACTCTTGAAGCCCCTCCACCAAGCACCCCACACCGTGGGGTCTTTGCCTGTTCCCGCCAGCCAGATTCATCTCTCCCCTCCCAGAGACTAGCCCAGTGCCTGGCTCACCATAGGTGCCAGTATCTGCTGAATCTCAAAGCAACTGCACCACGTGCTTGGTGAGGAGAGGCTGGTTTATTCAGCTCTCCTACTTTTCTTGATCAGAATCCAAAGCAGAAGCTGTCATAGCCAGCTTCTCTCTTCTCATCTGCAGAGCCCGTAAGTGTCCTTTTCCTCATGCCTGCCATTCGCTAAGGTCATCCTTCTGGTCACTTGTCCCACACCAGGGAGCCTGCATCTCTCCACAGAAACACTTATTTTCATAGCATTTGGACCCCTTTTCCTGAGGGATCTTCTTCCACTAGCAGCCTTGTCTTGGGGGGTTCCCTCCACCACAAGTCTACATAACCCTGAATTTTGGGGATTTACTTCCTTAAAGTTGTCATGCATTTACCTGATTCCCCAGAAGTTTGATTCCTGCTGCCATGTGCCGCCCCTCCAGCCGCCTACTGAGGAGTCTGCTATTGAAGGGACATCCACTTACATGTTTACAGAGACAAGCTGGTGTTGCTGCTCTTGTTGGGATTTGTTTTTGTTTTTCTTCTGGGGAGGAGAGTCACGGGGGGGGGGGGATGGTCCTCTATCCCTCCTTCCCACTGTTCCAGATTCCGGGTGGCTGTCCTGCCTGAGTCCCAGCTCCTGCCACCTTCATGTACAACCCCACGGCTTGGCTTCCCACTTCCCTTGCTTCTCCTTCGCCGTGTACCTTCCCCTCTGCTCCAGCTCACCACGGTCACTCTTGGATACTCCATCCTGCCTGGATATCTTTTTTTAAAAATCGATACAAGGGATCAAACTCATGACCACGTGCTTGCAAGGCAGGTGCTTATGCCGCTGAGCTAAATCCCCAGCCCCTGCCTGGATATCTTTAAAATCCTAAATTTGAATATTTCATTCTCTGACTCCAGCCACCAATCCTTCCATCTTGCTTATATTCTCATTCACTTAGGGTCATGGAATCTGTTGAGATCTCTGTTCTCTGCCTCTCCGTTTCCTCCTGCAGATCCTGGTACTTTTCGCTGTATACATCCTTTTGCAGGCCACGCCTGATGTATATAGCACGATCATTGCCCTCAACCCCTTGTCCTCATCATCTTTTGTGGTGCCTCCCTACAAGCCCCCACTGCCACACCTCCTAGCTCTCCACCTGCTCTGCCTCTGATGCTGTTCCTGGAAGGAATCCTGTGACTGTAGACTTTATGACATGATAAGCACGTTCTCTGACACACCCCCCCCCCCCCCGCCACTGCTCAGTAATACTTAGCATTGCTTCTGTGTTTCTGGTTAGCTTTTTCCCTGGGACTCTGCACCTTTATCATACCCTGCACACTCCTAGACCTTGATCCAATCAGGCACTTCCCGGAGTACCACCTCTCTTAGCATTCTTCCTGCTGTCCCTTGGCTTTCAGGGGACGAGACCCTTTCTGCTCTCCTGCCCAACTTCCTACCTATTAGGTTGGAGACTTCACTAAAGTGATCCCCATTGCTGCCTCTGCAGCGTGTCCCTGCCAGCATCCTCTAGTATCTTTTCCCACAGAATCTCCATCTTTCCTAGCTCACCAGCCTCTCTGACCAGTGAGGCAAGGGAGATACCGTGAAGGTTGAGAACATCAAAGCCTGGCTTACCTGCAGTTCTCTCAGGGCTAGTCCTCAGAGTGTGCATTAGCTGGAACAAGGTGCGGAGGTCTGTCCAAACCTGGCCAAGGTGCTGGCTCTCTGGTGCATCTAGGACAAGTTCTTGAAAATCTCGAAACACCTTTGCCAAGCTGTAAGAAAAGCAAACCTCATCAATAAAAAGCTGTCATTTTTGTAGTAATACCTTGTGCTATTTTTAAGAAGAGTGTGCTTGAGTTAGTTATTAGGTACATATTTTATAGTAGTACCAGCCACAAAAGAAACTTTTTAAAAACTTCCTTGCTCATGTAGGACGCAAGTAATTTGTTCAATCTTAGTTTGGATAGGGCTGGGTCACCTGTCAACCTCACACTACCTGTGTCTCTGAGCTGAGAAGTCTATACAAGATGGTGTTGATAGGTACTGAAGGTTTTCCCAGCTTCTACCCACTTCTGAAACCTGCCATTTCACTCATTCATGGTCGTGGGCTTTGATATCCATACTTCTACCAAGTCTTCCTGCACACATACACACATGCATCACACACACACACACACACACACACACACACACACACACCCTTTGTTATTGGATAATCAAGGAGGGGCAACCGCATATGTTCCTAGGAATTTACATAGGATTCAGGGATGTTTTCGTGATTTCTCAAGCAAAATGCTATGAACTAGTGGATTTACAAAGCTTGGCCTTTGGGAAGCAAGGCATCCTATGGAGAGAGGTGAACAGTGTGGATGGATGCACAGAGAGAGGTGAAAAGGCTGGACCTTGCTGGCCTAGACAAAAAGGCTCAGGGAGCAGCTCTAGATGGCCCTCCAGCTCTGTGCCTCTCCTCCTGGGGCTGCCCTTGGCTCCATGAGAATATTCAGTGGTGGCAAACCTATGGCGTGCATGGTGGAGGGTGCTGTTTATTATCACCAAAGGCTTGAAATGATTTGTCATCATTGGTCTCAATCAAGTATTCTCAGTCCTAGGGCTTATACTTGTTGGAATGGATTTCTGTGCCTTGCAAACAAAAACTTGAATAGGCCAATATATTGCCCACTGGGGTATATGTGAAACAAGAGCTGTGTTCCTGCTTCAGGTGCCAAGTGGAAGCAGAGTAGAGAGCCCTTTCCCACTCCCACCCGCACACTGCCAGTGCCAGGCCTGCTGGAGTCTTCGTAGCCTCACTGACACATTTCCAAGGCTCCCTGGTCCCACCATATGCTCCATCGAGTCTCTCTGGATGAATGGATGATTCTTTCCAGGAAACTCAAAAATCTCATAGTATAGGCTATAAATTAAAGCTTTAAGGTGTTGCTTGCAGCCATGAGAGCTCAGCTAAAAATGTCACCTCTCTGACTTTCCAGGGGAAGAACAGTGCTTTCCTCTTCTATCTTCATTTAATCCAGAACTGTTTACCTCATGATGTTTATCAACAAACAGATAACTATCTCAGGATATTTATGCAGACCATGCAGTCTCTGTATGGTCAACTCTGCCATTGTCAGGCAAAAGCAGTCATAAGCTGTTCCTTAGAGGGCACAGCCATCTTGGAACATTAGGCTGACATACCAAATTTTTTAAAAAATGCAGACTTGTTGTGAGGGAATTATATTTAGCTTCTCTTGCAAAAAAACTGGAAGTCATCAAATATTTCACTGTCCATCTGACCTGATGGTTATATGAATGGAGTAAACCCACTCCTCAATGAACTTTTGTTGCTCAGGGTCAGTACAGCAGGTAAAGGATGGCTCTGCCCTTATTCCAGTTGGCCAGGCTCACCTCTTGCCCTTCCACTGTTTGGAGGGAATTACAAAGGTACAGTCTCTTCCTATGGGATTTGACTTGATTTGACTTGAAGTTCAACATCAAGCCAGAGGTTAATGACCTGGAATATACAAGTTCCCTAAAATCACACGTACAATGTAAAGATGTGTGAGAGGGTCTGTGTTTCTTAGGAGAAGGCTCTTCACTTTTCATCAATTTCCTGGAAGGCTATAAGCCCCACAGTTAAGAATCACTGCTCTCAGGCCATATTCCAAGATCTTGCCTCTCAAGGGCACCAATGGCAATTTAAAAAGAGGATTTAGAATCCATCATTTTCTCTGAAGAAGTAAACCTCACCTTGTGAACTTGTTTTCATTTATCCTTAGTATGCTCCCTGGCATTTTTCTTATCGTTTGGGGACCAAGAAAGCTTTTAAAGGAAGAGAGATCTGTCTGGGGCTGTCATGTTACAGCAGGGGCTGCCATCATATTCAAAGTCACATTTCTGGAATACAAGGACCAAGAAATCCACATGGATTTAGTTTGAGGCTTTCTGCCCGAGTGCTTTGCCAGTTAATAGAGTGTGCCTGAGATGAAGCCTGCTCTGCCCTTTCCTAGGGGGCTTAGCAAACCACAAGAGGCACTCTTGCAGGGCCACACACTGTGTATACCTGCCTGTATGTGCACTGAGGTGCATGATAAGGTTGAAAGCATATGCAAACGTCCTCCTCGCACCGTGGGAAGCTCAATACTTACATGGAATTGTTATAATTTGACACAATTCCAGGAGATTCTCCTGGGGTGGGGCTTTGAAAACAAGGATTGTTCACATTGCAGAAAATCCCCTGGAGCCATGGCAACACTCCTGCAGAGGGCATGGCCTTGTTAGGAAAATGGCCTTCAAAACAGAAAGATAAGAGGAAGTTAGTTACCAGACCAAGTAGAGCACAGGCCCTAAGAGTGGGGTCTTCCTCAGGAATTCAGGGTTCAGAACATTAGCCTGTAATCTCCACCAGGCAAATGTTCTCACAGAGGTAGGGACACAAGTACAAAGAAGAGAGCTCATTTTGCAGTAAAGGTGCAAAGGATTGTGAGGCAAAGCGCTGGGAGGTTGCTGACGCTTAGGAAAGGCGGTCCTGGTTTCCCTTCCACAATTGTGCACTGTGCCTTCTTCCAAATGCAGCATGACTATGGGATAGGAGCTCCTGAGACAAGGGGTGTGAAAGAAAGAAGCAAACATTTTCTGGATGGAAGGCTGACTTAGAAATGGAAGCTGGAAACCCAAGAGGGTGAAGGCCAGTAAGAGGGGCCAGGGCAATTTTCATAACCCTTGAAGCCTCCACAGCAGCTGCCTAGATGGGGTAGATGCCATCCTGGCCTGCTGGAAGATGCAGGCTTTCCAAGAAGACTATAGCTCCCAGAGGCCATTGCCTCTGGTTGGTTTAAGAAGGGCGAGAGTTTAGATACAAGCAAACAAACAAAAAATCCCATGAAAACAAACAAACAAATTGCATATTCCTTCAGTACCATGTGTAGGTATTAGAATGTGTAGGATTAAACAGTAGTGTTTATGGGGCTGGGGATTTAGCTCAGTGGCATAAGCACCTGACTGGCAAGTGCAAAGGACATGAATTTGATCCTTGGTAGCAAAAAAACCACACAACAAACAAACAATAGCATTTGTGCAGTGCCAATGAATCTCCTTTGCACACTGATGCCATGAAATGACAATAAAGCAGAAACAGTCCCTGCACCCCACACGAGGCCTCCCTTCTGAAGGAACGGACAGTGTCTCCTGGAGCTTGGTCAGGCTCCCCCACCGTGCTCACATTCATGCTGGCTGTAGAGCGGGTTGGCATTCCTCAGCCAGATCAAGACCAGAAACAAAGATAAAGGCCACACGAGTTCCACCACCAAGCGAATCTGCAGAAACAAAACAAAAAGAAAGACCAGTGGTGCTAAGAGATGACGGTAGGACAGGTACCCAGAGGAGACCCGCTTCTTCCTGAGCCGTCTGGACTCGGCTTGTGGTGTAGTCAGGTGCTGCATAACGATTTCTTCAACGGGGACCACGTATTTCACTGTGGCTCCACAGAATATGGTGGAGCTGAAAAACCCCTATGACATTGCCGCATACCCCATTACACATATTTTTGTGGTGATTTGACCAACTGTGCTGCATAAAAGTATAGCATATAAAATTATTTGCAGAGCATCATATTTGATAATGACAATAAATGCCTGTGTTACTGGTTTACATTTTTACTGTATTATATTTTTTATTAGTACATGTTTATAGTACATAATGTTTGTATTCCTTGTGGGGAATTTGGTACATGTACAGAATCATAGATTTCAGTACCTTTTTCATCCCCTTTCCTCCCTCTTTACACATCTCTTGATCCCCTTCTCTCTTTTGTACATATCTTGAGTACCTAAGTTCTACATTCTTTGTGTGCAGTTGGTACATGCACATAACACATTCTAATTCCTTTTGGCATCTCCTAACCTCCTTCTTCTCCCAACCCTCCTCCCCCATTCCACATCTCTGTCTGTCTTTTGTCTCTTTTTTAAAAAGGGATATAGGGTCTCCAACTATAATTCAGGTTGACCTTGAACTCATTATGTAGCCCAGGCTGGCCTTGTACACATGGCAATCCTCCTGCCTCGGCCTCCTGAATGCTGGGCTTACAGGTGTGCACCACATCTAGCCTCCCTGCATCTCTTTGCATCTGCATTCCCTTCCCATTTGAGAAAGATGCATCTCCCTACTTCCTATTAGCTACGTTTTATTTTGCTCTTTATTGATACTTTGGGTTTTCCAATATAAGAAAACCATGCAATATCTAACATGTGTGAGTAATTCATTCCCTTTAACATTATAGTCCTAACGTGCATCCATTTTCCTACAATTGATTCAAGTTTATCTTTCTTCCTGGCGCAGTGGCACTTCACTGTAAGTAAGTGTCGCGTCATATTTATCCATTGATCTGCCAATGGACATATAGGCTGCTTCTAGGATTTAGCTACTGTGAATTGTGGTGCTATAAACAGGGGTAAAATAAGATGTTGTTAAATCTTTCAGGAAGACACATAGAAGGGGAATAGGTGGGTCCGATGGAATTTGTAGTTTCATGTTTGGAGCAATCTCTACACTGATTTCCATAGCAGTTTCTATATTATATTTTTAGTCGTCATGTTAGAGTGTGTACCTTCTACTTAAAACACAGGTCTAACTGTAAACCAGTGTGCGCTGTTACACCAGCGCAGCCTCCTCACACAGCTCATTCTTCCCACGTCTCCTGATTGCATCATTTTCTATTGTGTTGTTTTGTTTTTAGTGGCTCTAGGAGCAATAGGTTATGTAACCCCCCACACACTTCAGGGAGCATATGTGCACACAGTGGAGTGATTCAAAAATACAGTAAGTGTTTAAACTTTATAAAACATTATAGTAAAAGACATTGTCAAGAATAATGGACTACAAGCGTTCGAAACAAGGGAGAATATTTTGAATACTTGGAGAATAACGGCAATATGTCTTCTAATTTTTAAAAATTTAAACATTCACATATATTTTACACATAACCACACACACACACACACACACACACACACACACACACACACACACACCATAGAGACATACAGCCTAGGGGTTTAGCAGGTAACACCACTTAGGTTTGCGTTAAGTAGCAGACTCTCTGATGTTCACACAATGACAAAACCAGCTAATGAGGCATTTCCTGGAGCGTGTACCATTGCTAAATAAAGAAGGCCTGTATTTATCTAAAGAACTTCCTTCTTTTGCACCCCCCATGCCAATTTATTATACTAATCCCATTTCTTGGCCATTTGAATTCTATATTGCCTTTATTTTAGGAAATAGAATTAGCATAAGGCAGTCATAAGGGATAACAGAGATTAGGGGCTTTGGTGCTCTGCAGATGTTATTGTGCACGTAAGTGCAGATTTTGACTCCGGAGCTCTCCACCAGACTTTGTATATTTAACAAGTTCTTAAGTAAAGTGGCGGCTGCAGACAATAAAGGTCTGGTAGCCTCTCATTCTGCAGATGAGGAAAGAGACTCATAAAGGGCAAGTGATCTGTGCAGTGTCACATCAGCTGTGACAGAACAAGAAGTAAAACCTAGTCTTCGACCTCTAGGAGCAGTACCCTACCCATCATCTTGACTTCTAGTGCATAATAGACCTTTTGGGTGGCCAGTAAATGAATGAATGAATGAATGAACCACTAAGAGCAAATTACAGTTCCATAACATCATAGAAATCTGGTTTTCCAGCATTTTTTCCACTAACCTTCTGTTGCTTAAAAAAAAACCAAGGCAAGGCTGGGCACGGTAGCACATGCCTGTAATCCCAGACCTCTGGAGGCAGAGGCAGGAGGATTTCTGGAGTTTGAGGCCAGCCTGGGCTACAAAGTGAATTCAAGACCAACCTGAACTACTGCATAGTGAAACTCTGTTTCAAAAAGACAAAGAAAAAGAAAGAAAGAAAGAAAGAAAGAAAGAAAGAAAGAAGAAGTAGGGCATACTATCATCCTGGAAGTAGCCACTGAAATCAACACGTGGTAGAAATTTGGTATTTATATTTAAGCTCAATTTAGAGTTTAGGGACTCCTGATTCCAAAAGAAAAGCTAATTGGTTGCTGGAGATCATACTCCGTGGTATCGCACACAGAATGAGGGAAATAGGGAGAGGGGAATCTGAACTGGGAAATACAGTAGTTCTACTCACACCCTCCTTCAGAGACCTTAGAAAGGAAACACATTAGATCCAAAGGAGAGCTTCAGCAACAGGACAGGAATAGAGATTGAAGTGTATACAGAGAAGCTGGGGGTCTTATCCATATGGCATTCAGTTCAATGCTTTGTTGTTTTTCTTTCAGAGAGACACAAACAAGTTCTCAATCACATGGTGGACAACTTAGGAGACATTCAGTGTTTGTAAGGATAAACCACGTTCTACTGTTTTTTTTCTTTTAACGTGGTCTTCTGATAACCAAATATAATAAAGAAGAAAATAAATTGGTGAGACAAGATAGATCATTCATTAGAGAAAAAGTAAAAAAATTTTAGGGGTAGGTGGTGATATGCAGTTGTATCTTTTTACAAATGTTTAATCCCAAATGTATCTAGTGAGGATGTGCTAGTGAAGCATACACAAACACACATAGAAGAAAGGACAGACCTTCCTTCAGGTGCCCTAAACTTTTCCTATAAGGCGGCAAATATGGGGCAATTCTCACTTAGGAGATTAACCCAAAGCATACTTAGTAGCTGTTGGAGGGTTGCTGGCACCACTGTGGCCTGCAAGTCTACAGAACCCAGCTGGAGCTTTCACCATGCTAGTCCTAGCTTCCTATTAGCATCCCGGTCTCCAAACCACAAAGCGGCTATAAACCACCAGTATCCTGTGTTCCCTTCTCCTCGCTCCTACTTTAGGGTCACGATGCCTTCCAGTAAGTGGAGACTTCCTGGGCTGGAAGCTTCCTGAGCTTTCTCATCTGTCCTCCATTGCGATTCTAGCACCTGAGGCAGGATTCGTAACAGGTTCCCAACAAATATTTGTGGAGTGAGTGAGACTTTGTCAAAACCAGTCCAGGAGACTACTCCAGGAAACTGGAAGTGACATAGGGGTTCAGGTTCTGTACAGTCTGCACTTCAAGATACTTGGACAATGACTTCTTGCCTTCAGTTCTGGATCCTCCCTTCAGTGCGTAAGTTGGAGAACAGGTTCAGCAAGATAGCAATGTGAGTGACAGGTGCAGGTGATGAAACTGGAAGTCATTCCCAGTGTCTTCACTTAGGAAACGAGACGACCAGTCCAGATTCTTTGCATTTGACCTGTTCTAAGGCAATGGTTTGCGATGTTGGCGCTCTCCCAAGTGAGCTGGTTGCCTGCTCAGCAGTGCTGTCTATCTGAGGGTGTTCTGCTGTCAGACACAGGTGCTGATTTGAGACTGGGAGAGTCTTGGTTACAACTTTCAGGTTTGTTTGACCTGAATCTGGTTTTCTTAAATCTATGAAATGGTACTTTTTTGTTCTGCTGTGGACACTGAGGATTAGGAGCACATCACTGTGGGGCCACTCACTGGGGTTCTGTCCAATACACTTTTCTCAGCTACATGACATTGTGCAACCTGCTCAACCTATCAGTGCTTCAGGGCCATCTGTGAAATTCAGGAGATACCAGACCTGCCTTCCAGAGTGACTGTGACAATGCAATGAGTTAACTGTGCCAAACACAGAAAGCAGAGTCTGGCAAAAGGAGGTAACATTCTGTAAACATGAGCCACTTATTACTGCCTTATAGAGTTACCCTAAGGGTCGCACTTAGGGCTCTGCAAGTGACAGTACATTTTACATTCACATAAACAAGGAAATACTGTTAAATTATGTACAACCTCCTAGGCCTGATCTCCATCTATTCCTGGATTCAGAACTGTGCAGCTACCTGAGAAACCAACAATGCACTGTTTCCTACCCTGTGTTAAAAGAGGGGCTTGCAGGGGGCAGGGAGCAGGGACCAGCTAGTCATGCCTCTATGTCCCAAGCTGAGGTTTCCAAACCCATGCTGGTACATCCTATCCCTCTAGGAAGCGCAGTCACATTCATCCGGGCACTCGCTCATGCTTGTGGTTTTGAAGTATCTGGTCTGTGCAAGACTGTGATTTGCAGTCCTCCGTGCGGGAGGCAGCTCAGAGTCTTCATTTCTTCCTTCATCCTTGGTCCTGAGACTGGTATTGCTGTGCCCCTGTCCCTGTTCACATCTGTGAATTAAGGCTGCTGTTGTCTGCCCATAATCCCTGCCCCCAGCCTGGAATCACATGGGCTTCTTGGGCCATGCCCCATAGGACATCAGGCTTTTTTCCGACACTTCTTGCTAATTCTAAAATATGCAGCCCAGGCTGAGAGTCATTGGTCTAGGTAGTGGCTTATAATCTTGGGGAAACATTTGTTGAGAGATCAGTGTTATTGCTCTAATTGTGAGCATGTCATTCGGAGCAGTGGCTCCTCACACTTCACTCCCTGCACAGAGACCACCAGCCGTTCTTTTGCCAGCACTTCAGGTCCTCACAGCGGCTTCTCCCCCTCCCCCAACCTGCTCTGAACCCCCCAACCCACCCCAGAGCGGCATCCTTGTCCTTGACGCTCAACTGTGTACAGGCCTACCCTAGGGAGAAATTCCACAGTATAATTAAAAACATGTTTTCAGAGCGGCTGGACTCCCCCACCCCTTCCCTTTAAACATGTCTGTAACTTTAATTAAGCCCAGTCCAAGCTCAGAAGGGGTCCGTGGAAATTTTTTTTTCACCAAACTGGTATTTCCTTGTTCTCCCTGTCTCTGCCTCCCCTCCTCCTCTCTTTACCACTCAGTCTACATGGGGGAGGAAGGGGTCCCGCAAGGGCAGAGTTGTGCTTGTTTTAAACCTTAGCCAGTCACATTTTCTTTCCTCCCTCTCTGTTTTCAATTTAAGAGAGGGCAGCCAGGGCATGAAATGAGCTGCACCATCTTCCCTTCTTCTGCACCGAGAACCCAGACTGGACTCGGCCTGAAGGCCCCACAGACCTGGGTACACTTGGAGCTGGCTGCTCAGCCTCCCCACACCTGCCACGTTCTCGTCCCTTAATGCTGGGCCCCAAACTGAAGGCCACAGCTTGGGCCTGCAGTACAGGAAATGATGGTCCCCCTACTGTAAGGCCTCCAGCCTTCCCCAAATGCCCAGTCCTGAAGTAGAAGTGGGATTAGGAAGAGATACCAAAGGGTCTTGGCTGTGAGTTCTCGAGAGCAAGAGACACAGCTAATGATCTTTAAAACCCTCCTTGCTAGAGGACCTGGTTTGTAGCCAGTGGGTGAAGGTGTGTTTGCGCTCTGCAGTAGGAGCCCTCTCGTCATGGGGAGTGATGTGGAGGGGTAAGCTCTCTCAGTTTACCCTAGGTCTCCTCTGAATTCCCAGAACAAGCCCTGTCCCAGTCTCCACCCACATTTCCTTTTACTCTGCAGCTGCACACATGAATCTGCTAAATAATTATGCAGGGTAGCCTCCTCCTGCTTGGCTCTGAGGGCGGGAGCTATGTCCAGTTCTCCTTGGTACAGGGCAAGCATGTTCCTCAGTCTGCCAGTTGCAGTATTAAGTTTGCATCTGTTATCCTATTGGATGATAAGAAATGTGGCTACTCTAGCTCGGTGGTCTCCACGACCAACTTGTTAGGGAGGGCTGGAGATACAAAGCAGTGTGGGGTGATGGCCACATCAGCCTGTCTGGTGTCACACATGGCTGGAAGCCCAGGACCAACCCGCCAGTCACTGACCTTCCTCCAAGCCTCAGCTGCCTCATCCATGCCCACAGGGACACTGAATCTCTCTCTCCTGGAACTGTTGTGATTGTTAAATGAAGTAATCGATACAGTTCTGTGCCAGACTCTTAGTAATACTTTTGACAAATGATATCAGGGTGGGGAGCAGAAGCCTGAAACTTCTGTCTTATGTCTTTGGGATTGGAAGAGGGGCCATGGGAAGCTCCATATGTGTTTTTACCTACTCTTCTCACAATCATAAACTCCTAAAACCACGGAGTAGGGGCCTAAAATTTTTTTGAAGGAAACTTGAAGAATTAAAACCTCGGAGCTAAGTTATAGGCTAAGCATATTCCTCTTATAATAAGCACTTTCTAAAGGCAGAGGTTCCAAGAATAGCCAAAAGCTTGGGAAGGAACCACAGACTCATCTCAGAGTTGCTGGAGGCTCTGAAGGATGCCTTCCTCCTGCCCAGATGTGCTGGAAACTCCTGGATGTGGTGGCCGTGGGGAGGCACAGCAGAGATCTCTCTTGCCAGGCCATCAGGATGGCATCATCCTAGGATGGCCAGCCTACACTGGACCCAACCAGAGAAGAGGCAGTGACTTCAAGCCAAGGTTCACAGCCTACATTGTTCCAGCCCACTAGGTAGCACATTGTGGAGAAGACAGAGCTCCTGAACAGGGGACACCTACCAATGCCAGGGAAAGACGGCAGATGCTGAGGGCACCTGAGCTAAACCTGTCCTTGCACATGGAATTCTTCTTTGTGGCAACAGTGTGCTTGCCACAGGAGTGGAGTCATTAAAGGCCAGCAGCTGCAAGGCTCAGGTATATTTTGAAAGCCATGAAGTGGACATTGAGTGTGAAATAAACTATGAGTTTTAATTCCTTGTAGGATGGAGGGGGAAGATAGGAAGAAGGAAAAGAGAGGGACAGGGAGAGACAGGCAGAGAAAGAGATAACAGAGAGAGACAGAGAGACAGAAAGCAATGGCATATTGAATGTCCCTTGGCAACTGAGAGCCTACATACATCATGTGGACAGGGACTGGATCATTTATTTGCCATTGTACGTTCAGCACCTGGCATTGCTGGCTGAATGTTGTTTGTTAATTGGCAGAAGAGTCAAAAATAATGAATAAATTTAACTATGGTTTTGTTTATAATATACTCATTCAAAAGCAGGGAAGCCCCCGGGGGGGACTGAGACTCTGATTATGCCGGCACTGGTTCCTGGGGAAGATGAATAACTCCAAGCATCCCTGGAACAACAGCGTCCTGACAAAGCAGGGCACCTGGAGGACAGCGGTGTTCCCCATAGATGAGCCAGCTCTAACTGGGTCTCCTCCCCTTCCGGCCTTCCTGTCCCGGCCAGCCGCGCACAGGCCTTTTAACCATCCATGTGCATGGCAATCCTTGCTGCTCGTTTTCATGCTGCTTATGAAGTCCTTGTCTCTCGGTTTCACTTGTTCTTAGCCAAAAGGTCGAGAAGCTGTCTCTTGGTTTCGAATGCAGCAGCCAGGATTGGGTCTGGGCTTAGGACCAGCCTCAGAGACTCTGGGCAGCCTCCTCACAAATCCTCATTTCAGCCCTTTGATTTGTCTTAGTAATTCTACTTTCCGCCTTGAGGTTCTCTCAGCTCTTGGGTGGTAGCTGAGCCCCGTGACTCTTCCTCCACGACGCCTTGGTGTTTTCTGTCCCCCTCTCAGCTGCCACGCTTTCTCTATTCAGTTTTCTCTGAGTACACCCTGACCCAAGGCTTCGAGGGCTTCGGTTTAGATGCTCCACCAGCTGGCCCGTTTCTTCCCTCACATTCCTTCTGATAGCCTGGAAAACCCCTACATTAAACCATCCTGAACTGAGGTTTGGGATAAATGTCGTTCTGTTCTTCCCTTCAGCTGGTCTCCCTTCCTGTTCTGCTCCCAATCTCTATTTTTCCATCTGATCTCAGCCCTCCCCAGGCCTCACCCTTATCCCCGCCCTTCTCCCACTCCTTAATTTCCTCCCTCCCTTCTCCTCAGATCATTTTATGTCTGCAGGACCCTGCAAGGCTGTAGCAGAGTACATTATTTCTTATAGTTCGATACTCAATCCTTAGCCCCTCCCAGAAAAATCATCAAAGGCCAGTTGTATTTATATTACATTTTGGGGTTCCCTGGCCTCGTATGGCTCTTACTTGCACTTCTCAGAGGACACCTGACCTCTGCCATTTTATATTGCTCTGGATCTCAAAACATAGTTCACATTTTCCCAGCCATTCCAGAAGCCAGGCGGGGGGAATCTGGGACTTACGCTTTTAGGCCCCTATTCCAGCCCAGCCCTCGGTTTGTTCATTGAGGAAGCCCAGGGAATGCCTGTGACCGTTAGTAAAGCACTGCATTTACTAAATCCAATAGGTCATCAATTCTAAGATGCATCATTATTTGCCTGCACCACCAAGAAGGAAAAAATATGTCTGGTTAAACTGTGACTTGACTGTAAGCTGCATTCCGATTTTAGATACTTTAAAATGTCAGCACAACTTTAAAATGTGAGCACAAAGTGAACCAGAACCAGTACCACTGAGCTGGGCAGCTGACAGAAGCTTCCTGTCAGCTTTGAGGCTGCTCCTGAGAGGGTAGTGTGAGTGCTCAGAAGCATGTGCTGGCGGGGGAAGGATGGAGGAATAGGCAAATCGCACAATCACATGAAGAAGGGCAAAAGACTGTGACATGGCCAAGGACAGATGGCCCTGGCATCCTGTGCAGGGCCCACAACTCCTCACAGCCCCTCCTCCTGACCCACCTACCTCACCGTTGACCTGCTCCTCCCCTCCCTTCTAGACCACAGACAGCAGTCCTCACCTTTTGCCTTTTCCGCAGGGTCCAGTTCTTCCAGAGCAAAAGCTGTATCTGTCTGGCAAAGCCCATTCCGGTGGCCACAGCAGGGCCAGGGGGTCACCCAGAGCTGAGGCTCATGGACAGCAAGTAACATAAATGTCATTCAGAGCAACTCTGGCTCAGGCTGCTGTGTCCTTCTCTTGGTGATTAGAGGCTAGTTTTCCCCTCCAAACATAATCCCTTTTAATTACACATAAACCCTTTGTCGGGAGAGGAGGCAGACACTGCGTTGGCTGCTTTTCAGGAAGAAAAAGAGAGCCCTGCAAGACACAAATAGCTGAGCACTAAGGAAACTGAGGTGGAGGTGTTTCATAGGAAACCGAGCACCCAGGGAGCTTTCCCCATCAGAAGGGCATCTGTGGTTTCTGAGATAGATGCTTTTAGATATCTCTGGCTTTTATGTTTGGGACAAAATTGCTTTGCATTACTATATGCTGGGCATTTGTCTTCATAATAGCCTAACATGAATTGGCAGGCAGGGTTTGACTGCCCCAGTCAAGTCTCACCAACTGGCTTGCCAGAACTGAAGCAGTCCTCTTCTTTTATAGTTCTTTATCTTGCTCCATAGTGACTGTAGGCCAGCTGAGTCACAGCTGCCTGGAGCTGTGCTGAAAAACCACTGGAACACCTTCTGCTCAGCAGGGCTGTCTACAGTTGATTAGCAATGTCTGCCACAGGCTTGGGCATGAGGAAGAGTGCCAGATAGGTTAGTTATTGTCATTCTAGCTCAGCAGCCTTGTGTTGTTAAGTAGCTTCATCATCATGTGATGGATCTGTGATTCCAAGAGACACCCCAAATGATGCTTCACCATGGAACTTTTATCTCTACCTCCTCAAGTCTCAGAATTTTTCCCTTTAAAATATTCCCTTAAGACTTCAGTGAGGTAAAAGGTGAACTGTAGAGTAGGGGTAAATAGAAGTCATGGTCTGGTTGTAAATATGAGACTTAAGTTGCGTAACTTAAGGAGTGTCGATGAAAGCCATGAAGGCTTTGAGGGTGTGTTTAGTGGACCTTCCAACGAGAGAGAAATAGTTTCACTTAGGATATTAAAAAGGCTCCTTGGAGTGGAGGTGGTTGTATTTTACATAGACTTTCATAAATTACAGAATAACATTTTATACCAGATTTAGGATTTACAAATCTTTTGCATATCTTTTCCTCACTATAATTTTGCAACGTAGATATCTGCTCTGTTTTACAGATGCCAAATCTGAAGCCTAATGAGATAAAGTATTTTACTCAGGATCATACACGGTAACTGAGTTCTTGGGCAAGTAAGTCATCTACACTCAGTGCAAAGACAGAGAGGCAAGAGTAGCTTAAAACACAAGCTGTGAAGCAGTCGACATGAAGGTATAGAGAAGACTAGAAAGGGAGAAAGACCCGACTGAAAAATTGATGATAAGAATTGATTCGAGACTTACCCAGTATGAATGCTTTCTGAATGACACTCAAGTGTGAGGCACCCCAAACAGAAGCGGAAAAACAGTGGAAAATCAGTTAAGACAGCTGCATGCTGAACAGTATGGGTTTTAACATGTGGAGATGAAACAATGCAATTCAGTGGCTGCCAAGAGTAGTCAGTTTGCTCTGCAGCAGGGAGTATGCGTTAGCTGTGGGGTAGGGGTGTGTAGGGAGAAGCTGAGAGCCTGAGCAATGCAGTGACAGCCATGATGGAGGAAAGGGGAGGACTGGAAAGGCGGGAAAGAAAGACACAGCAGTGCTGGGTGACCTACTGGAAGCATCTGCTGAAGACAAGGGCTAGGTCAGCTAGAATAACTGAGATGGGTAACTGAGACTTGGGTAGCTAGATAATGAAATGAGGCAGGGTACTCATCACTGGGAGGAGAGTACTGGAGGAGGGAAGTGAGGAGGAGTATCAGCTACACTAAAGCTGATATCCCTGATAATCTCTGGAGGAAGGACTCAGCAGCTAGCTGACCACCTGGATCTGGAGTTATCAACAGCCTGGGTACAGTGGCTCATGCCTGTAGTCTCAGGACGTGGGGGGCTGAAGCAGGAGAAACATGAATGGAGCCCAGCCTGGACAACTTAGGAAGATCCTACTGCAAAATAAAGGAGTAGGGGCTGGAGATGTAGCTCAGTGGGAAGGCCGTGGGTTCAGTACCCAGTAACACCACAAACACAGACACAGACACGACATGGACACAGACACGACACAGACACAGACACAACACAGACACAGACACAGACACAGACACAGACACAGACACAGACACAGACACAGACACAGACAGACACAGACAGACACAGACACGACACAGACAGACACAGACACAGACACAGACACAGACACAGACAGACACAGACACAGACAGACACAGACACAGACACAGACAGACACAGACACAGACACAGACACAGACAGACACAGACACAGACACAGACACAGACACAGACACAGACACACAGAGACACACACACATGCTTTCTCTTTTTTGCAGTGTAATACACAGCACAGACCTTTGCCATTTTAATCTTTTTCAACTGTACAGTTTAGTACTATTAAGAGCATTCATTTTGTGCAACTGTTACCAGAACTTTTGTCCATTTTATAGCACTGATTGTGCTTATTTCATTAATCATTGTCTTTAAGTTTTGTGTAAGTTGTAACATGTAGTGTTACTCTGTTCAGGCTGTTATAACAAAATACCATGAACTGGGTATCTTATAAACAACAGAAACTTTTTTCCTTGTTCAGGAGGCTAGAAAGTCCAAGGTCCAGACATTGGCAGATTCATAGTCTGGTATAAGTCCATTTTCTGGTTCATAGACAGTGCCTTTTAGTTGTGTGCTCACATGATAGAAGAAATAAAATGAGCCTTTCTCGGGTCTTTTTTGTAAAGACACTAGTCACATTCATGAGATCTCTGCCCTTGTGGCCTAATCAGCCCCAAAGGCATTGCTTCTTAATACCACCACATTGAGTATTAGAATTTAAACATACGAATTTTGCAGAGGCACATTCAAACCATGGCCATATTTCTTTGTTTTTTAAGGCCAGATTCCATCGCATGCATATATCATTTTTTTATCCATTGGTCCATCTATGGTCATTTGGATTGTTTTTATTTTTTGATTATTGTGAATATTGCTGCTGTGAACATGTGCATAGAAATATTTTCTTGAATTTCTGCTTTCAGTATTTTGGGACACATATTTAGGAGTGGAATTACTGTTCAAATGGCATTTCTGTGTTTCACTTTTTAAGGAATCACTCAGAAAGCAACTGTTTTGCATTGCACCTGTACCATTTCACACCTCTACCATCAGTATGCAAATGTTCCAGCTTCTCTCCATCCAGCCTGTGGTTTTGTTTGGTCTTGTAATAGTCATGAGTGTAAAATGGTATCTCATTGTGCTTTTTATTTGTATTTATCTATTGATAAGTGATTTTTTTGGGGGGGGGTACTGGGAATTGAACTCAGGACCTTGTGTTTGCCAGACAGGTGCTTGTGCCACTGAGGTATATTCCCAGCCTGATTAGTGATGCTGAAGACTCTTTCAATATTACAGTTGTATTTAGGTATGGATTTTTCCTTCTTAGATTTGTACAGTTTTCATACTCTGTCAAAATACAATCTCTGGGTACAATGGCTCATGCCTACAGCCTCCGGACTTGGGAGCCTGAGGCAAAAGGACCATAAGTTAGAGTCCATCCAGAGAAACTTAGCAGAGTCTTATTGCAAAATAAGTGGGGAGTGGGTCAGTCACCGCACACGCGCGCGCGCGCACGCACACACACACACACACACACACACATGAACAAGGTTCTAGGATAGAAACAAGGACTTGGGAATCACCATCACATAGGTGAAATATTAAGCAGATTACTCAGTTTTCTGAAATATCTCTGAGACTATGTCTAGTTAGTCAAGGATGTAACTGTTAGTACCTGCCCAGTTTATTTTTATAATTATCTCTATTAACATTGGTTGATCAGGTTAGCTCTCAAAGTGATATAAATGTAAAATAAACAGAAGTGTCAAGACTCTGCACATGGACTGACTGTTGTGAAGTTAGGTGATGGACCTCATAAATTTATATTTACTTTGGGGAGTACAAATAAGAAAAATGGTGATGTTTTGAGGATATTGTTCCCATTTCTGAAGGATTACAAAGAAAATGCAGTGTCACAAAGAAAGAGATATTCTGTTACTTATCCAAGATATTCTTCCATCAAATGTTTACTAATGGAGAGAATTAACTTTTTTATTAGGAAAAAACATTCTGGAAAATGTATTAGTAAGATGAACTTGAATCACTGAAGTTTTAAAGTAAGGATAGGTCAGAATGAAACATGGCCTCACCAGACATCGAATCTTACAGCATCTTGATCTTTGGCCTCCCAACTTCTAGAACTGTGAAAAATATATTTCTGTTGTTTATAAGATATCCAGTTAATCATATTTAGTTATAGCAGATTGAATGGATTAATATGACATGCTACAGTATGGATGAAACTTAGTATCAATAGATCACCATCAGCTCACTTAAAATAAGCTGAGGAAAACAGAATTTCTCTAAAGCATATTGCTGGACATGCTATATTTCTTTGAAAATAGTGAGTAATGGTATGGTGGGAAGGTGTTATGAATGTATGCCATGACTAAAAAGGCAGTGCTGGGCCATCGTAACATAAGATAGAGGAAAACTATCTTGAATTTTTAAATTCAGATTTATTTCTACCAAATTCAAGACTAAATCATTTAATATATAAAACCTGAAATTCAGCCAGGTGTGGTGGTGCATGCCTATAATCCCAGAGCTCGGGAGGCTGAGGCAGGAGGCCTGAGAGTTTAAGGCCAGCCTGGGCTACAAAGTGAGTTCAAGGCCAGCCTGAACCAAATAGTGAAACCCCGCCTCAAAAAAACAATTCAAAACCCCCCAAATTCCTTTGATCATCATCAGTAATTTAAATATTTCTTCAGCTTGTTCAATAACAATCAGATAGTAAAAATAGTAGAATACATAAATTTTAGCTTACTAAAAGCATGCATAGGAAAAGTGCATGTCTGGGCAGAAACTGTGAGCAGGTTGGCTGCCTGACTCACTAAGATTCGTTCTTTTCTAGGGATGATCCCGGTGCCAAAGAAAAGCTTCATTATTGTCAAGACTATAGGGCCTTGCACACCGGCCCCAGCAGATCCATGCTGTGTGGTCCTATGACCTCGGCTGGGCCAATCAGAGCCTATTTTTAGAATTTTTACCATGGGCCTAAGTGAAACACAGAAGCTGTGAGAATTAAGAGTCCACGCTGGGTCACAGGTTCACTCTGCACTGTGCTAAGTGTCGAGACTGAGTAGCGGGCTGCATTCTCAACTCAATTTTGCCGGACACTGAAGCAGGGTTTCACCCAGCAAGTGCTCCCTCTTCCTCTCTCTCCCTTCAAAGGGATCTTTTGCTCACCAAACTGTGCCACTGTTAGGCTGCCTGCACTCAGGAGCACCTTTTCTGATTTGTACCAAAGGCCCCAAAGCCACCCAGCAGAGACGTCTGATCCTCAGGAGGAGGATGAGGGGAAGCACAGAGCCCCAGCTGCTGTGCGCCCCGCTCCTGCTGCCCTGGGTTAGACCTGTGTCCCTGCTTTTTAGTCAGTTTCCCCTATGATGCTCTCATCCTTCCCATAACACCTCCTTTGGCTTAAATTAGTTCAAGTTTGGCCTCTGTCATTTGGAATCTAAAGAATCCTGACTAATATGAGTTATCTTAATCAAAGGGAGGATACAACTTGTACTAACTGATACAGAGAAAAATACTACTGCCTATTGGAATGACTCTGAATAAAGTTCCTTGGTGGTTCTGTGTCATAATACTAATGCAATAGAAAACTCAGTGGGGCTGCAACAAAGTTTAAAGAAGAGCTGTAGGGTAGTGAGAGTCTCTTAGGAAAATAAAAGAACCAGTGGGGGAAGGGAGGGATGTAACTCAGCGGCACAGTGCCTGCCTGGCAAGTGCGAGGCCCTGAGTTCTTTTCCCAGTAGCGAATCAGTGGGTACTAAGTTGGAGAAAGGAGCAGGAAGCTCCGGGTAACACTGAGGGACTGTGCATTTCAAACACGTTTTCACTATCAAGAAAATGACAAATGTTCAAGGGAAAACAAACAAAAACCAAATAAATGTCTGAGGAGCTAAGTATGTTTAATTTGATTTAAACATTTACACATGTGTAAATGTTTGGATACATGTGTACATCCAATGATACAGCCAATGATATCCCATAAATACGTACAACTTTGGTTTCATGTGTCAGTTAAATTTAAAATAAAAAATTTAAAAAGGAAGTATGAACCAGGCATGGTGGCATGTGCCCATAATCCCAGCACTTGGGAGGCCGAGGTAGGTGGACTGCTACGGGTTCAAGCCTAGCCTGGGATACACAGTGAGTTCAAAGCTAGGCTGAACTACGTAGAGAAATCCTGTTCAAAAAACAAACAAACAAACAAACAGTAAAAGAACTCTGAAATGTGCAATATTCAAGAAAATGCTGACAAGTTTTTAAACTTGCTAGGCTTTGCTAAACTGAGAGAAATGCAGCAGGTTCAAAGCATGTCAGCCATTGTGCATTAAAAACCAGGCCTGAAATACTTTCATAACTTAGCAAAACATTAGAAACTGTAGAGTTGACTCTTTATGCTTTGGTGGCTGGTAGATCAGAGGAGATATTTGTTTTCAATTTTGAACATTTTGGTTTAAAATATATTTGTCAGTCATTAAATGTTACTGGAATTCTTGGTAAAGAGCATCAAGTGAAACTATAAACACATTTTCTTTTGTTTTAAAAAAAAATAGAACCAATGTGCATAGTTAGGCCAGGGATTTATCTCAGTGGCATAAAACCTGCCTGACAAGTACAAGGTGGTGAGTTTGATCTCTGGTACCAAAAAATAAAAATAAAATAAAATTGTCATAACCAATATTCATAGTTTATCATCAGAGAGAAATGATGCATATTGCAAAACCAATTGGCATAGAATAGGGGATGCTTTTCTTTTCTTTTTTCTTTTGTAAAGCAAAATAGAAAAAAAGGATAGAAATGATACCGAATTTCAAAAAATATAGTAGGACATCAACACTAGTTAACATATTGCATATTATTAGAAGTAGTTGTTCAGGTTACAAGATTTAGGCATAAAAAAATGATCAAACAATCAAACAATGAACACACAAATTGTTCTTTCTGATGAACTAACAGAAATTAGTAGTGTAATTATCTGTATTATATGTATATACATACACACATACCTAAATACATACAATCTTTCCCTTCTTCCTTTTCTCCTTTACCCTATCCCAGTTGTTCTTTCCTTTTGAGCACTTTCTTCCCCTTTCATTATCACAATATCTATTGTATATTTTGGATCTTAATATCCTTTCAATTTTTTTTACACGAGGGAGACTGCAATATTTACAAATATGAGTTTGATTTATGTCACTTATGAGTATGGTTTTAAGTTGCATCCATTTACCTATAAAGCCTCAAGATCATCCTTCTTTATAACTAAGTAATATTTCATTGCATAAAAATACCATATCTTTTTTTATCCATTCTGTGATTGATGGGCATTTGGGTTGTTCCCAATATTTAGCTATTACAAATTGTGCTGCTATAAACATGGATATATCATTGTGCCATGATGTTTTCAATTTTTCTGGGCAAATATCTAGAAGGGGAATAGATGGATTGAATGGGACTTCAAGTTATAGTTTTTTGAGGAATTTCCACCTTGATTTCCACATGGTTGTACCAGTCTACACTCCCGACAACAGTGGAGCAGTGTTCCTTTTTCCCCACAGCCCACCAACATTTGTAATTAGTTGTTATCTTGATGGCAGCCATTCTTTCTGGAGTAAGATGGAATCTCAACGTTGTCTTAATTTGCATTTCTCAAATGACCAGTGATGTTGAGCATGTCTTTATGTATTTATTTGCCATTTGTATTTCTTCTTCTGAGAAGAAGCCCATCTTTGAATTTGGGGTGCCTGATGTGATTTTTGTCTTGGGCTCTGTTGGTGCGGTACATTACATTTATTGAAATATGTATGTGGAACCATCCCTGCATTCCTGAGATAAATCCTACTTGGTCATGATGTGTAATCTTGATGATTTGTTGCATTCTGTTTGCTAGTATTTCACTGAGAATTTTTACATTGATGTTCATGAGAGAGATTGGCCTATAGTTCTCTTATGTGGTTGTGTATTTCTCTGGTTTTGGTATCAGGGTAATACTTGGCTCCAGGGATGAGTTAGGAGAATTATTTCCCTTTCAATTACATTAAAGAATGTGAGGAGTATTGATATTAAATCTTCTCTAAATTTCTTGTAGAATTCACCAGGACATGGGCTTTTCTTTGCTGATAAATTTGTAATTACATTTTTACTTTCAGTAACTGATATTGGGTTATTCAAAATTTTTATATCTTCTTGATTCAGCTTTGATATTTCATATGTTTCTAGGAATCTGTCCATTTCTTCTGGGTTTTTCAGCCTATGTGAATAAAAATTTTCAAAGTAGGTATTCATGATCTTCTGAATCTGAAGTAGTCTGATCTGAAGGATCTGTAGTAATTTCACTCTTTTCATTCCTTATTGCATGAATTTGAGTTTTTTCTTTTTCTTAATAAGATTGGCTAAGGGTTATCAATTTTATTTATTCTTTCAAAGAACCAACTTTTGATTCATTAATTTTTTGTATTGTTTTCTTAGTCTCAATTGTCTTAATTTCTGCTCTGATCTTTATAATTCTTTCCCTTCTGTGAGCTTTGATCTTAACTTGCTCTTATTTTTCTAGAAGCATGAGGTGTAGCATTAGGTTGTTTATTTGTGCTTGTTCTATTTTTCTGATGCAATGATTCATTGTTACATATTTCCCTCTTAGGGCTACTTTCATTGCATCCCACAGGTTCCAGGATGTTATATCTGCATTTTCATTGAATTTAGATATTGTTCAATTTCTTCTTTAAGTTTATCTGTAACTCATTGATTGTTCAGGAAGATGTTATTTAATTTCTATGTAATTATGTAGGTTTTACAGTTTCTTTTGCCATTAATTTCCAATTTCAGTACACTATGGTCCAATAATATGCATGGGAGAATTTCAATCTCTTTCCATTTACTTAAGCATGTTCTATGGGCTAATAGATGGTCTAGAATGTCGCATATGCAGCTGGGAAGAATATACATTCTGATGCTGTTGGGTCGAACACTCTGTAAACATCTAGTAAGTCAATTTGTTTATAGATTTGATTCAGTTCTGTTATTTCTTTTTTGTTAGTTAAACTTTTTATTTTAAAGAAATAAAGCAGCAAAACTGGTACAGAACTTCAAGGAAGGATACCAGGAAAACAACAATAGCTATCATAGTACATCTTTTTATCTTCACAGGAGTTGTCCATTCCATCAAGGGTGCAAAATCAAACCAAAGCAAAACAGAATAAAACCAATCAAAACAGAATGTTGCATAAAGCAAAAACAACTGATCAGAAAAAAGCAAAACAGTGAGAACAATATTGGATTTCAAAGACATGATAGAAGGAAATCCCCCATGTTTGCTATATTGCATACAGTCATCCTCTCAAAAGATATTCAGACCACTGGCCCCAGGCCTGCAAAATCAACCAAATAATACAGTATTTAGTTGTTTTATGTACCTTAGTTTCTGTCAACTCAGCTTGTCTTCTGAACCAGCCAGTTGCTCGTGTGTGTGTGTGTGTGTGTGTGTGTGTGTGTGTGTGTGTGTGTTTGTATGTGTGTGTGTCTGTGTGTTTGACTTTTAGCCCTCAGGCTAGTAGGCTCATGGGAGGTGCTATCTGACTTTTCTCTTTCTAGAATTCACAGGGCTTGCTCAGTTTACCAGAAAGGCTGGCTTGTTGGCTTCTTGATGGGTCCTCCCAGTGCTAGCATGGCCAATTCTTGGGCGGCACTGACTTTTCTCTTCCTGGAACCTGTGTGTCTTGTGTGGCTTCAGTTATGTTATTTCTTTGCTGACTTCTTGTCTAGTTGATCTATCTTTTTGTGACAATGGGATATGAAGGTCCCCCATTACAATTGTATTATTAAATATTTGGTTTTTCATGCCTATAGTATTTGTCTTATATAGTTTTGGTGCTTCCATATTTGGTGCATGTATATTTTTGATTGTTATCTCTTCCTCTTAAATTTTCCCCCAACAAGTATGTAGTGACCTTCCTTATCTCTTTTGATCACTTTTGGTTTGAAGTTAACATTGTCTACAAACAGAATAGTTACCTCTGATTTTTTCTGAGTTCCTGTAACATGGAATATTATTTTCCATCCTTTGACTTTTAGTCTATGAGATTTCTTTTGTGTCATATGTGTTTCTTGTATACAGCATATTGTTGGATCCTGTTTCTTGATCTATTTTGTCAATCTATTTCTTTTAATTGGTGAATGGTGGCCATTTACATTGAAATTATAACTGATATGTGCTGGCTGAACTTGTCATGTTATTTTACTGTTATTGGTTCCCTGCTTTCCCCACTGTTTAATTGCTTGCCCTGATTGGTGGCTTCTTTCTGTTATTATTCTGGGAATTGTAATCATGTTTGTCTCTCTCTAGTAAGTACTCTTTCTAAGGTTGGTTTGGTGGTCATGACTTCCTTCTGTTGTTCTTTGACATGAAGGTATTTTATGTCTCCATTAATTTTCAAAGGTAGTTTCACAGGGTATATCAATCTGGGTTGAAAGTTGTTTTCTTTCAGAGCTTGAAATACTTCACTCCAAGCTTATCTTGACTTCAGAGTTTGTGGTGAAAAGTCTGCCATCATTCTAATGGGCTTTCCTCAACAGGTGAGTTGTATCTTTTCTCTAACAACTTTTAATATTCTGTTTTTATGCTGAATTTCTGGGATCTTGATTATTATATTTCTGGGTGTAGATTTATTTTGGTTGTGATTGTTTGGAGATCTATATGCCTCATATACCTGTATATCAGATTCGTTTCCCATGTTTGGGAAATTTTATGCTATTACTTCTGTGAATAGCTTTTTTTTTTTTTTTAAAGTTGTCTCTGTTGACTCTTGCATTTTCACTAACACTTATCATCATACACCTAAAGTTTCTGAAAAGGAAGCAAGTGAAATAAGCAAATCCATGATGCTATAGAAGAAATCAGATTAGAAATCTCTCAATCAAGGGAAAAAATGACAACTTCCAATGTTCTCTATTTCAGTGTTTCCTGTACTTATTCCTGACAGACTGGACATCTGAGATTGCATTTTGCTTTTTTGCTTTGTCATTTTTACCTTGGGTTAATATTTTGGTCTTTTCAATCCCACCGGTCTCGACTATCTGATGTGTGTGTCTTAGGATCCTACTGTGTCTCTGATGTTTGCCCAATTGCTGGGTCCACATTGTTGCCAGCCTGCTGAGGTCCTATGTGTGTGAGGAGGTGTTGCTGAGGCTTTCACCAGCTAACCAAGGTACTGCATGTGGTGGAAGGGACCACTGATGGTCTGTGGGCTGCTGAGGTCTTTTGGGTTGGGGCAAAGGTCAGCTGAGGCTTCCCTTGGCTGCTGAAGTTTGGGTGTGGGGGAAGGGTGGCCAACAATCCTGTTTGCTGTTGAGGTCTTTCAGAGGCAGGGAAGGGCAGCCAAGGCTCCTCTGGTCTGTTGAGGTCATCTGGATGCAGGAGAAGGGCAGCCAATGATCCCATTGGCTGCTGAGGTCTTTCAGGTGCAAGGGAAGGCTCTTTTCTTCTTCTTCTTTTTTTTTTTATTAGCACCTGTTTGCACTACAAATTATTACACTCATTATGGGGAATTGGTGCATGTTGTAGTCAGGGTTTGCAAGATAAATGATTACATTACAGGACACATGATTTATAGTATTATTTATAATGGTCACCCAAGGAATCAAATACAAAGAAAGTACAGGAAATCTATCCATAAACTAAAGACCTAGAAAATCCAATTGAGTGCCTAGGTCCCACAGCAATGACGTGCATGACTCCATCTGAAGATGTAGAGTCATGACAATGTCTCCTGACTAGTCCAACTGGAGGTCTAGAGCCCATGACAATGACTCACGCAAGTCTGTTTCATGGATTATACTGAGAAGTCCCCAAGGTCAGTGGTGGAAGCTAGAAAGCTTGCACCAGTAAGATGAAGGATCTCTGCCAGTAGGCTGAGGGTTCTGCACTAGATCCAGGAAGCAACATTCAAGTAAGAACCAGAGCTCCCCTAAAAAGTATGACAGCCATCCTCAGTGACAATGAAGTCCTGAGCTCCTCCAGTGATGAGAACAACTAAGTTCATTTCAGGAAGCCAGTGTGACAAGCTTTTCCTGGAGATTGAGCAGCATACATCTTCCCATTCAGAGTCAGGAAATGATTCTCAAAAGACTAGAGCTCCCCCAAAGTGAACCACAGCCATTCTCAGTAACAACAAAGTCCTGAGCTCCTCTGATGACAACAGCTGAGTTCCTATCAGAAACGAAACTTGACAAGCTCCTCCAGGAGAACCCATGGCAACAGGAGAACCAGCAGCAACAAACAACAACACTACTTTTCCTCTCCAGATCTCCTTTTTATGCTGGCAATCCTCAGGTGGGCCATCTAAAGGCAGCACCTTGCTAATTCAGTTCAGTTGGTATGTAAGTTGACCATTAGTTTTCAGTCCACCACAGTGCATGTACATAACACATCATAATTGTTACTTCCCCTTCCCCTCTCTGGCCCTTCCCTTTCCTCTCTCCATCTTTTGTCCCCCACCTTTCATGCATGTTTGTAGTACATCATCATCATGGGGAGTTAGTACCAGTACATAATGCATCTTAATTCTTTTTTTAAAATCCCCATTCCTATCCTCTCCCTCCCCACTTCCTCCATCACAGAGTAGAGAATTTTCTCCGGGAAAGTAATCTCTAAAAGCCCCATGTTAGAAAAGTATTTTAGGGAAGAAAAAAGTAAGCACCATAAGAATTTTCCTACCTCTTCAGGACAATAAAAAAATAGTATCTATTACCATGGATTGCAAATTATGTTAACGTATTATTAAATTTGTGCATTTTCTGAGAATGATTATACCAAAATAGAAATAATTGCTGAATTATTAAGTAAAGCAATGACAAAAACATAAAAATTACTTATAGATATGATGTAAATGTAATACCAAAACTTCACATTTACCTAAAATTTCACCTTTTGATTAATCTTGCTTGCTCTCTCACTTGACATGTTCTTACTCGTGAGCCTTGTAGCTTGGAGCTAGTTCATATTGCTTTGATTTGGCCAGTTGTTGAAGCAAGAATGGAATGCCAGTTTTCTACTATGCCTTGCTAAAAACATTTGCACAGTGTGGTAAATGAGACCCAAGCCCCATAGCTAATTGTTGAAGAAAAAAAGTTAATGACCAAACTGGTAAAATTCAAGGACTCTGGAGTAATGTGGAGTCATTGCCTCATCAGTGGAGAAACTATTTATACTTTTGCTAACTGAATCTTTTATTTAAGAATCTTGCATATCAGCTGGCTCAAAACTGGACTTCAGGTGGTTGCAGTTATTGAATTTTAGCCTATGAAAATCATATTATTTGAAAAATATTCACCTAAACATGTCCATGAGCTTCTTTAGTGAGAAAGGTACTACTTTTGTATCTAAACAATCTTTGCTCAGCTACGCCCTTCAAATATCTCAGGGCTGTTCTGAGAGACTTTGCCAGGAGAGAGGGCTGATGGGAATCTAAGGAACTCAGGTACATGTGTCACCATAGCATCCCTTTTAATAGTAAAACTTAAAAGATTCACCAAATATCTACCACAGGAGAAGAATAAATGAATTGGATAGATTCTTTAATCAAATCCATTAGAGCAGTGAGGATGGATAAACTGTATCTACAAAAATGTAGATAATTCTCCCACAAGCAATGCTGAGCAAAAGAAAGCCCAAACAAAGCATTTAAAACCATAGTCACAAAAAGTGCAAGAGTATACAAAATCCACTTGTGATGGTTGTTTGGCATGTGGCTGCGCTTGGAAAAGGGCAAGGAGACAGGAAGGGGCACAGAGGGCATCTCTGGGGATGCTGGAAACATTCTGTCTTTTGGTCAGGGGGCCTGTTATGTTCAGTTCATGAAGTCACCCACCTGTGAATCTACGATCTATTTCTCTACATATGTTATATGTAGTTTGATAAAAAATAGTTTTTAAAACTGCAGGTAAAGGAAAAGGACCTGATAAAGGAATCTAAGGAAGCCAAGCAGGTTATACTAGAGCTAGCTGGCAAACTCTGGAAAGAGGGCTGCTTTAGAAGCCAAAGAAAGAGGATGTTTAAGGAATTAGCAGTTCCAAATGGTACAAGAAAGTTCATGTAGAACCAGGATTGAAAGCTCTTGGTTGGATATGATGGGAGGCAGAAACAAGACAGCAGAAGGCTGAGGAATGAGATATGGAGATTGTAGTTACTCTTGCAAGTAGCTCAAATATGAAAGGAAAGAGAGTGGTGCAGACAGTAGCCAGAGGGCACACCGGGGCTGGGGTCTTCGTTTCCCTTAGACAGGTGAGACTGACCATGCTAATATATGAGAAGGAACTAGTTGAAAGAGGGAGATGCTAAGGTTACTGGGGATGATTGATGGGGTCCCCAGGAGGGGCAGGAGGTGGAATTAGCCTTAGGCAGAGGAAGGGGCATCTTACATTCCATGGACAGTGTGGGAAAGAAGACCTGGAAAATGCCAGTGCAGATGCGCTCAGGAAGGGGAGACAAGGAGTTGAGGGAGTTTACTTGATTGGTTTCTATCTTAAGTGTGATATAGAAGGTCACAAAGGGCATTAAAGTAAGCAATGTGAAAGTATACTGTGTGAATTATAAATTGGTATAAACTGTGGAGATTATTTGTCTCATCTTTGCTTTCCTTTGATTTTTTTTAAAATGCAAAGTCAGTGTTTCTCAAGCATCTATAATGGGAGAACAGTTTATGGACAGTATGTAGAGATAGTAGGGGTGCAAATTATTCATAGCCCACCCACTCTTCCTCCCCCCAGACTTGTGTACCAATAGACTGATGTCATTTGCTGGCAAATTACAGCTTATTCAGTTCATTTCGATTGCTTAACTCAATAGCAGCACCAGGAAAACATTTTTTTCTGGAGTCTTTTCCCATCCAGGAGTGCTGGATATTTTCACAGGTCTGCTGGTCCATAGAGAGTGAGGGCTAGCTCTGGGTCACATCCTTTACCCTGCTGTCCTTCACCAGCCCCCGTGGGGCTCCCTGTGGCGCTCCCCGTGCTGCTGCTCTCTCTCCTGGAAACTCATCTCTCTGCGGTCGGTCCAACTTCTGTCTCATTTAAAGCAAGCTGCTTCAGGGATTCTACCTCCCACTCCCACTAAAGCAGATCGACTTGAAGAAATGATACATAGGGAAATTAAGGATTTGGAAATGAATTCATGCAGACTATCTTGGCCTGCACCTTTGGAAAGTCTTTATAGACCTATTTATTGTAAAGGAGGTGGAAAGGTGCGGGGTGAAGAATATAGAACCCAGTAGGCAAAGCTTGGCTTTGGCAGAACAAAAGTAAATCACACTGTTGGCAAAAATGAGGAGGCAGGTTGCTATCAAGCACATTTTATATATTTATTTCTATAACTGTTAAAAGTTTTGTTGACTTAACATTTAAAAGATACACAAGAATCCAGAGATTTTATGTTTTCTTGGTATTAAGTTCAAAGCTTATCAAATAAGACTGTTAGAGGCATTTTGAGGAGTGTTTCATGGCAGACCATCTGTTATCATCTGGGACTCAGTGGACTTTCAAGCAGCCAGCTGTGTATGAAGTTTGAGTGTATGAAGCACCTGAGTAGCATCACTCCCCGGGCCAGGCCTGCCTGCCACTCTGAACCTTGGCATCTGGAGCTTGGCTGTGGTTAAGTCCCTCCTCATGGATCTTGCTTATTCTGCCTGACAAAGAAAGCTGATTCCTTCAACTAAATGTGTCAAGTATCCCAAAAAGGCAAGCAGCACCAAAAGACAGCAGAACAGAGACATTCTGGTATCATAGATAATTTTTAAGAATCACGGTTGTGCATTAATACAGAACAAGTTCTTTATAGTGATCCTCGCAATATCAATAAGATAAATGCAGAAATAATTTGAGTAGCTGAACAGAAAGTGTGTGCTTCCTTAAAACACAAAGAAAGACAAAGTCCCTTTCCTGGGGGATTTGTGTTCAGGAGGCTGGAATTTGACATCTCTACGGCCCTGGGACTTGTAGGCACCTGAGTGACCTTTGACACCAGGTGTAGACCTTGCCTCCTGGTGCAATCTCACAATAAGCATGTGACCAAAAAGGAGCTCTTCCCATTCGACCGCCACATGGCCAAAGTGATGTCAGTTTTCTTTCACCATTTTAAGAGAAATATCATAGTTTTAAAACCTCAGAGAAGTTTAAACCAACAAAAGTGACCAAAAGTGATGTCAGTTTTTCAGTTACTGTTTGACCCCTGGCAGGCGGAGCAGAAGGAAAATGGAAACTACTTAGACAGCACTTTGTGAGGAGGTAGAGGAAGCGTGGGAAAGCATTCTCGTGGTTCTTGCCAACTCTGCCTAACAAGAAAGTTGTGGTTTGTTGTCAGATTCCTTCAACTAAATATGTCAGAGGGGGAAAGACCCCTCTCTCTTTCTCTGGCTCCAGAGCACCTGCCTCTGCGGTGACTCATGCCAGCCCTGGTTCTCGGTCTCCTTCTCACATTCATGTTGGGCCAGGGAGGAGGAACAGAAAAGAGGCACAAAGCTGAGCTACAAACTGAGCGTTTGGCCTTCATCCTGCCCTGGACTCATTTCCAAGTCTACCCCAGAAGGAATGCTGCATAGGCATTTTACCCAATGCAAAAATAGGCACGGTAGCATCTGGTCCAAGCAGAGCGCCCTCCCCGGCAGTCACCTCAGGGGTCGGTGTAGCAAATTCTGACTTGATTTGCTCCTTTAAGAAATTATGTTAAAAGCGCAACTTCTTGATATCATTTAATGAAGATCTGGGTGTATGATAGTGTTACTGAATGGCATGATCTTTGGAACCAGACAAACCCGGTTCACTTCTCAGACCTAGCTACGTGACTGCTGGTATATCTACAAACATCTCTGAGTTTCTGTTAAAATACTGAAAGAAAATGTCTGCATCTAACCAGTAGCTCAAGAAATACAGGAAGGGTCTTCTCCCCAATGACTGATGCTTTTTTTTCTTTCCTCTTTCAACTTCTGTTGAAGTTTCTAGATTACATTTGGAAAAAAGACTGGACATGAGTTTACAGAGGTTCCTTAAACTTGAAGACCACACTGGTATTTTTGGAGATCACATCAGGTCAGCACTGGGTTCTCAAGGATGCTTTGAGAGTTGTTTGAAGTAAAAACTGGGATGTCACAGACAAAACAAAGCTTGCCATTTGATAAACATATTTATCACTAGCTTTCAACCTTTAGAAGTCAAGTTGCAGCGAGGGAATGGCAAACAGGGCCTGGCTGAGGGGTTCATGGGCAGGACAGACACAAGGCTTTTCCAGAGCCCCTAGCTAGGCACTCCCTCTGGAAGATGCTGGACCTGAACTTTAAAGATACCAGCAGGAAATTCTCACTTTTGCAAAATAGAGCCTCAGGCCCTGTGTAGAAGGTACATCCATGGTTTGGATCATCTGTATAATTCAATGAAAAGGCATATTTCTTAGGAATGGGATAAAGCAACCCTTTGGCTCAAATTACCTTCCTTCTGGGGTTGGAGTGTTCAACCAGAATAGGGTGTAGGGTAGGAGCCTGCGTGAATTGGGGGAAAAAGTATACAGGCATCTTAGTCATTACCACTGTTGTTGAAGAAGAGAAGGATCAATAGAGGTCAGTCAGAGGCCACCTAGACTCCTGCCAAGCAAGTTTTTGTTCTCAAGCAGAGCACACATCTGTGAGGGCTTTCTAAAACCATTTGCCTTCCTATTCACTACATCCACAGAAGACTGGACTTGACTATATTTAAGTGATTTTAAGTCAGGTCTCATACTTAGTTGAATCTTAATCATCTGAGAATCCAAGATTTCATATTTTTGGTTAATATTTCTCCTGAAGCCCTTAGAGCACAGAACCATTAAAATACATATTTCATGTCCCTCTTAAAATCATCTCATGTCGTCCAACCAGTAGGCATCATGCTTGGGAAAACACTTCTTTAGATGACCCAGTGTATCACGAAAGGAGTGGCTATTACAGTGAGAGTGAATGGCTATTCCTCTTTTCTTACACTACTTACCCAACTTTTTCCCAATCTGTTTTTGGTCAGAAATAAGTCCAACGAGAAAGTTTCCTTCCTTTAGTGTTTAAAAATACTTCTGGAGCTACTGTTTCCCTTGATCCTCACAAGTACCTGTGAGGTGGGCTGGACGAGCATTATGCCCCCTACTTAAAGGAAATAAAGACTCAGAATTTATGTTACTTAAACTTAAATTTAAATTACCAGAGACACATAGTAATAGGGCAAGAGTAAGACCAAAGCTCCGAGTCCTCGTTGTTACGTCACACTTCCTCTCTGACTCAGGACTGAGCCAGGCCAGGGGTGGAGCTCTGTGTGAGCTGCAGTCATCATCATGCGCCAATATCAAAATTAGGAGCTCAAGTAAAGGGCAACTTGTCAGTGACTCTGGACTATTCCAATGAAAGAGAACCTGATTTCCATTCTAAGATATTGGTGGTTACAAATACAAGCTTTAGAGCCAGATATATCCGGGTTTCAAACTCTGTTCCACTGCTTATTAAGTCTCTGGCCCTAGGAAAGCTTAAAAATTTCATTTGGATCAGTTTTTTAATCTGTAAAATGGGAATAATCATATCTGTTGCAAGAGGTGTTGGTGGGGGCTGTTGAGAACACCTGAACTCTAAATGAGACGATAGGGAAGGAGAGCTTATGCTGTACTCAGTCTAAAGGACATGCTAGTGGGTAGCTTTGGTATTGCTATTATTTCACTAAGAAATGTCCACCATTGATGCCTTTGCTACTATATAAAAAATCAGTGATGACATGATTGAACTTGTAAAATGCAGGTTCATATTTTTACATATAAATATATATATATATATATATATATATATATATATATACCTGTGAGAATAGGCATGCCCATTCAAACATTTACTTTTTCCTGCTCAAATTTTGAAAAAAAAAATACTTTGCATCATTTCTAGTGAACTCTACTATTCCACCAAATACCTTCAACTGCAGAAATATTTCACGTTTTTTATGGGCTTAAAATGTGCATTAACTTGGGTATACTAGCTCACCTGTCTTTCACATGTGCCCTGGAATGCAGGTATTATTCTCATGTCACAGATGAGGAAACACTTTCGAAAAGATTAGAAGACCTGCTAAGGTTTCTACGCAGGAAAACTGGCATGAAAACACAAGCCTTCTCACTCTTTCCCAATACACAAGTCTCTAACAAAGCAGGAAGTAAATACAAGGCTGTATCTTCCTTTGACTTCCATCTCCCCTTCCTGGCACACAGTGTCATAAGCCTCCGCACAACGTTCTTGAAGACCTCAGCGAGGGAGGAAACAGCCCCTTTTCCATTGCTACCGCTGCAGGAAGCAGTTGTGATGCTCCATCCTAGTCTGGTATCGATGATGGTTGCAGTCCTGTTATTTGAACAGGGAACTCGGGTAGCTGGAATGGAGCATTTTCTACAGAAAGGAAAACTGAGTCATTTGTTTTTTGATGATTTCCATTCTAACCTTCCTCAGCGCTGATAGACGGCAAATAGCTCCCAGACCTTTTGGTGACTCACCCACGTATTGGCAGTTTGTCTGGGGTTCCAGTTCAGTTCCAGGAGTTCTAGCTTCCTATTTCCTCCTTGTTTCTGAAATGATCACAACAGACTTTAGGCTTCACTGTGAGAATCCACAGGGAGGAAGATCGGGTTGGCTGTATAAACTGCTGTACTCTTTCAGCTCTCAAGGCTGGATTTACAATTAATATGTCTCCCTCCATCTGTGTAACAGGTCAATTAAACACCTTTCAGTTCTCCATGTCTCAGATCTCACTTACACTTTTGAAAAAAAGAAAAGGAAAGGAGACAAGAGGGGAAATACTCAAGTAGTTAAAGATAGAATAAAAGGACTAGAAGGCTGACCTCAGGCCCTTCTTACAGTGCTGACTTTCCTCAAGCAGGTGACAGGGAGCTTGGCCACTGATTCTCCGCCTCTCCTGTCCTCCTGCAAACTCTTCACAGTGCGAAGCTCTGTTTTAATTGAGCACCTTTGCAACACTACTGTTACTGGATGGGATAGTGGCCAGCAGTGGTTTTTTTAGGTCCTTATTTGTCCCAATCAGTGAACTGGTCAGGACAATGATGGATTTGAAAGACTACTGTTTATTTTAAGGCATAAATAAGAAAAAGAAAAGAAAAAGGAGAAGAAGCACAAAGAGAAGGAAAAAGAAGATATATCCTGCAAGCAGAACAGACCATCACAGGAACAAGAAGGCAATGTCTCCTAAGTCGCCTGCTGCCAACCTTTTGCCTTCTTTAATGGCTGGTCCCACTTGATCTCATGCTAGAAGAACAGGTCTAGGTTTGGTGTGTTCTCGCGTCAGAAGACTGGTCCTGGGTTCCGAGCTCTCTTTGAGCCTATGTCAGGCTCAGGTGCTGCACTGCCTGTGGTTAATGAGTCTCCCCGATTGGTAGTTGAGTGACGTAGCTATGCCCTCGCCTCCCACTACACTACCAACGGCTTGCCCACTATAGAGAATGTTATCATGTCAGATTACTTAGTATGAATTTCTCTTGATTACTTTACCAACTACTGTAGACATGGCTCTAGTGCTATCTTTATCCTATTTTCAGTCGAAGAGTAGGATTTGTGAAACATTCCTAACAACTTTGTAACACGTATACGTGAAGAAATATATAATCAGCAGAGGTTTGGTGAAAGCACAAACATTGCTGGGCAGATTCCATGACACCTGCTTAACAAGAAAAATGATAGACTCTGTTGTTCAATCTTTTATAATTTCACAGTAAAGGCTTAGATAAGCTGGTTCAATGGAAAAGGGAATACTTTTTTTTTTTTTTACCGGTACCAGGGATCGAACTCACGACCACCTGCTTGCAAGGCAGGTGCTTGTGCCGCTAAGCCAAATCTCCAGCCCCTGAAGGGAATACTTTTTTTTTCTTAATTCTGAGATATTTGAAACTGTGAAATTATACAAATTATCTAGAATGTACATGACTTATGTTCAAGCTATGTAACATTTAACTTTTATTTCAGAGCAGAGCTATAAATAATAAGATTCTACAAAAGACTGCATATGTTGTCAGGAAAAATTTTCCTGACAACATATGCAGTCTTTTGTAGAATGCATTGGGAACATGTATGAAGCTAATGCCTTGGGAACATGTATGAACATATCTTACATCCATGTTTAACTGAATTCCAGGTAGTCATACAGCAAGTGAGAGGAAAATCAAAGGTTTGCAGTCTGGCTATGAGAGGTCTCCAGAGGGCACTCTGTGGAATGCGTTTCTCTTGGCAGTTCTTGAGTGGACTCAATTCAGTTCTAAGCAGATTTATTTAATCCCTGCCTCTAACTGGGTCAGCACTGTCTGATTTCAAGCGTTATTACAGGAAACACATGTGACGACCTTCCCCTGGAAATCTCTTTTCCTTTGGTAATGCTCAGAGGTCCCAACTCACACAGGTTGAAAAGTCTCAGGATGACCTCTGTTTTAGGGAGGGGACAAATTGTAGCTGGTGGTCCTCAAATGGTAAATATGGCAAAAATTGCATGAGGGTTGTTTTTTAATAGGCTACTTAGGAAAAATGCTTTTAATTAGCTTCCTACACTCCTTATATTGGCTCAGGAAAGGTCTTTTGGTAATTCAATAGGAATTTTCAGAGCTGAGAGGATAAACAAATTTGAAAATTAAATCTGAAATAAGACAGTTAACCGTCTCGCAGCCAGTGGTCCTGCGAGAACATTTCAGGACAGTTGTGCGTTGCTCCCTACCCCTTGGCTTAGGATCCTTATTGATCTTGAGTTTTTAGATTTATAACATTTCATCTACAAATAATGGTCATTTTTTTTCTCTTTTCCAATATTTAACCTCTACATTTTTTCTCCCATTTATTTTTGCTGATATTTTATTTTTTAGTGCAGGAGATGGGACCCAGGCCCTCACGCATCATTTTTTTATTGTAATGGCTAGTATTTCTAGTACTTTGTTAAAGAATAAACAGTAGTAGTAGTCCTTTCTTGTCATAATTTTTTACATTAAGATGTCATCAGTATTGTTTACCCATTGAGAATGATTCAGACTTCCTAGGTTGTCATCCCACTCCATTCCCAAATAAAATTACATGAATAGATTTGATGTTACAGGACCACCCAGACGTTCCTGGCATAAGCTCTAGAGTTAACAAACATAAATGGCATGAAGTTGGCTGGGTTTCAAGGAGCTGTGGTACTATTTCTCAAATAAATAAATGAAGTAATGAACAAAGGAAGGGACGATCTTCTCTGTGCTTGAGATCCCTAGACTGAAATGTCATCACGGGAAACATACCTCATTCATCTCTGTATCTAAATATTCATCACTCAAATGTGCACTGTAAGAAACATTTTCAAATGCATCTTGGTAACTGAGTCCTCGAGAGATAAAACCTGATGACCTAGAGGGTATCTGCAAACCTCAGACATTGTCTTTCATGAAGACTTCTGGTAGTCGGAGGCTCATAGGAGCTCAAGCCTCTCGTGCTTTTCCATGAGTCAGGTCTCTCCGTCCATTTGCAGCAGATCGCTTTCCACACCAGTTATGTCCACAGGGCAAGCAGCATATTTTCTTGTTTACTACACTTCAGAAACTGGGAAGTGTCCACGAGCTGAGGGTGATAAACAAGATGAGATACCAGAGACCTACAGAGACCAAGTTTTCTAACTCACCTCAGAATATCCAAATTGAACAGCATTAGGGAATGGGAAAGGGCGAGTAGGCCAGAAGGAAGGGATGACAGAAAGGACTGATACTCCCATAAGATTTTCCAGTGAAGAGAAATGAAGATGTCACTTTGCCAGATAACTCTGTAATATAGCTTGGTTGTCTTGACATGTTAAAACACATGTGAAGATATGTTTTAAATTATAAATTGAGAATATATAATTTTTAATTATAAATTGACTATATATAAATTATAATTTATAACTATTTGTGGGGTAAAGTGATATTATGATTTATGAATATAATGTAGAATAATTAAATAAAGCTAACTAACATGGCTGTCACCTCATGTGGAGGTATTTTAAATTGCATAAATATTAACATCTGTTATTTATGAGTAAGAGAGCAATCAAGACCCCCAATTATTATCTGACAGCTCAGTGTGTGGGCACTAGCTCTGTCCACTGTTTGTGTGACCTTGGGAAAGTGTCTTTACTGTGTCTGAGTTTCCTCATTTGTAAAGCAGGAATAAAATTTCAATGCATTTCTTAAGCTTGTGTGGATGAAATGAGAGAACGTACATACTACACGTGGCACCGTGGAAGTTCAGGGATTGTTAACTACCATTATTTGGTCTTTTGGTTTCTATGAGTAGTAGGATTCTTTTGTATTTTGTACAACAAACACTAAAAACAAGATCGTAGGGCAAGAAGGTGAGTTATTCATATCCCTCTACTTTTTAGTGCCATTTAGAATTATAATACCACGTCCTCTAACCTTTGTATTCCATCTCAAAGCCAAGGTAAGGATGATTCAGATTGTTGGAAAGATCTCACAGACTTGAATAAAGTCTAAGAGACTATGGGTTCAGAGAATATAAGTTGCTCGCAAAAATTATACATTTAAAAATACATATCAGCAGCTATGAAACAGTCATATAAAGCAATATTTGTTCTAGTGAATATAATATTCATACACTCATGTGGGCTATCAGGCTGTTTTGGCCTGTTTTGTATTCTATTTTAGACCTATTAGTCAAATACCAGAAGATGGAATTCCTGTACATAAAGCAAACATTTATTACAGAAATTTAGCTTACAGTGTGATGCATTCTTCAAACAGGGGACAGCAAATTGTTTCTGTAAAGGTACAGATAATAAATGTTTTAGGCTCTGTCAGCTGTAAGGCCTCTGTCTAAAGTATTCACCCCTAACAGGGGTATTCACCTCTAACAGGGAAGCACTTACAGACCACACGTACAATGAGTGAGCACAATCACGTTCCAGTATTGGCCTCTAAACGTCAAATTTATTGCAGATAATTTTTAAACAGTTTTAGTCAGAAACACTATTCTAATACTTAAGCATTTAGTTCCAGCCTAGAAAGTGAAACTACTTCTTGCTGACACTAAGAGGCAGTTTTATGAAAGTGAAAAATTCAATAAGAAAAATTTTAGGTCATCATATTGTATTTGTTAAGTTTCAAAACACAAAGTGTAAAGTTGTGCACAATAAACTCAGGAGGTTTGTAGAACTTTTTATTGTGGTGGTGATTTTTTGGACAGGATCTTACTGTGTAGTCCAGGCTGGCCTTGAACTCCTGTGTATTCCTAAGTGCTGGGAATACAGGCACGCACCACCACACCCAGCTGGTATATGGAACATTACTGCAAATTTGGGCTTCAGTGTTCTCCATACTCTGAAAACAGTTCAGGGATTTAGAGCTGAGCAAGAGCTAGATAACAATGAAGAAAAATCATTTTTTGGAGAACATCTTAGTCCAATGAGAAGAACAATGTTTTGTGGAAAAAAAGATGAATGTCAATTTATTTTCTATAAGCCACGCTTGAAGGGTATTTAATTAATAGCCAAGTTTGAGTGAGTTAAGTGCGTAACCTTGTGAATCAACAGAGAACTCATTAGTATGTTCAATGAGAGATTAAAAGTGCTTAAAATAATACCTGACCAAATGAATTCTCAATATATTTCTTGTACTGTATACTACACCATAGAGATAGTGAAAGAACCATAGGGTTAGAAGTCAAATTAACATATATTTATATCTGACCAATCCAAGTTACTCAACCTCCTTGGATAGTTTCACCATGGAAAATGTGGTAGTAGTCCAGATTCTGTGGAAAAACACTTGCAAATCTTATTCATCTTAGTTTACATTTCTCCTATTTTTGCCATTACTCTTATGCGATGGTCTTTAAGGAAGACTCTACAATCAGGCAAGCTCACAGCTCTATTCTTTACCTTTGCCTCTGGAGTGTACAAGGTGCCTAGCTTGCCAATTGAGTTTCAGAAGAAATGGGTTGGATTTTCCCCAGACATTATTTTAGGGGAGGAAATGATATGAGCTCTAGGCCAAATAGATTAAATTATCTGAAAAGAGAGAGAAAGAATAGAAGAAAGCATTGTCATTTTATGGGGC
Source organism: Cavia porcellus (assembly GCF_034190915.1). Classification (NCBI taxonomy): domain Eukaryota; kingdom Metazoa; phylum Chordata; class Mammalia; order Rodentia; family Caviidae; genus Cavia; species Cavia porcellus. The sequence goes on from NW_026947484.1 coordinate 115,729,790, forward strand.
AAACCAAAATTATGTAGCAATTAAGAAAACTGGATTGAGTTCGCAGAAGGACTCATTCTCAATGATAGAGAAATTATATAATTTTGAGTAAGTTATTCTCAATCCAAGAGATACATGGAAATTAGTGAATCCTCCTCTCTGCTTAGCAGGCGAAAACTATTACCTACTCAACAGAAGGATATATTCTTAAAATTATGATAATAGTACACTTCTGAGCCAGGTATGGTGGCATTCATCTGTAGTCTCAGCACTTGGGAGGCTGGGAAGAATGATTACGACCAGACGGGGCAACAGAGTGTATTTCACACACACATACACACACACACACACACACGAGTTGGGATGTGTTTTGAGAAACGGGTCCTGAGACAATTGGGTCCCTGTACAAACCTGATAGCATGTACTTCAGCAATCTGAAATAGCTATAATGTGACCAGGCAACCTCATCTGATAGAATCACTGTTAGCACTGTTAACTCCTTGTGGTCTGAGTGTTCCTATGCAGTGCATGACTGTGTATATACATTTAAATTAAGTAATAAAAATCCTAAAAGACACAGTTTAAAAACTTGCTCTTGGGTCTGGGGGTTTAGCTCAGCAGCGTAAGTGCCCGTTTGGCAAATGTGAGGTTGTGAGTTTAATCCCTGATACCAAAAACAAAACAAAACAAAACTTGCTCCTGTGAAATCCTTTTATGAAATATTCAAGAAACATTATCATAAAATAAATTTGTAGATGTAAATTTTTAGGTTAAAAGCCTGTCACTATTTCAACAGGTAGACATTGGTAAAATAACCAGAAGTTACACCACTTTGCAGGCCAACCGAGTGCAGGCACATCCCCTGAACCTCAAGGATTTGTCGACACTCGCTCAGCTGCCTTGCAGCTACCTCAGTCCACAGTGACTACAGCTTCTTAGGTGCTTTGGATATTCTCCATTTGTGATCAGTGAATTAACTGCAAACCCATTAAGTCAAAGTAAGGTCAAAAAGTCGTATTTTAAATGAAAAGAAAAACAGTGCCATTCTCCCCTGTACCAGTCGCTCCCAGATTTACTTTCCCCTTCTCTGCTAGGCTGTCCCACAGCCCATGTTTTCTCTCCAGGGCCCTTGACTCCTCATACCCTGTCTCCTCTGCTGCACCCACCACAGCAGCTTTAATCTCTGGAAAGGTCCAGCTGTCTGCTGACGGACATCACACAGCTCAGAACCTTGACTGACACCAGTCTGACTTTGCACTGCAGCTGGCCCTGTGCACAGTCCTCAGGTCTCTTCCCTGACACCTGGTCCTTCTCCCACGTCCGTGGGTAGTGGTGTGCACAGAGGTGCCCACCACTGTCGCTTGTCATTGTCATCTCACCCCGCTCCCTTCCTTATCAGGGGCAGCTGACTCTCTTCCCTGGGTGCCAAGGCCACGCTCCTGGATCTGCTGTCCAGGACCCTTCCCCAGTTACAGAACACCCTAAGGCATCTGACCCATTGCAGGCGGACTGCACGTGGCAAAGCATATGCTTGCGCTTGTGAGGGATGAGTTTCTAGCACAGCGGAAAAGAGCGCAGGCTGTGTGGCCACCTGCTTGGGTCCTGGCTCAGCTCCTGCTCTATTCCTGCCCTGGGCAAGGCCACTGCAGTGTCCCTACCGGCCTTCATCTGTCAAGAAGCACTGCTCTGTGCATCTGTGCTGTCTCTGGTGTAAATCACTTGACAAGGATAATGCTTAGAGCTGTTTGGCATAAACAGAACAGTTGAAAATTGTATTTTAAAATTATTTATCATTATTACTATTCCTAGTTCTGAGCCCTAGATCACATGAAATAAGCACATGCGAGAACCAGACTGGACTGCTCAATTTAGTAAGGTCATGATTTGGAGCATACTAAGAAACTACACTCAGCTTCTTGATTATATGTTGAATGGGTTATTTTGGATCACATAGTCATTATAGGAAGTAAATAAATTAAATGGAATTGAATATATTGCAAAATACCCAGCATGAAGAAAATAGGAATTACTAAGTTTTAGTAACCATCTCTTTGAGATCTTATGATCACTGCTACTAAATTACAGAGTAAAGTTAACATAGAGGATTTTGTTTTCAAATCAAAATTGGAAGTTAGCTGTATTTAAGTCTAGAATGCAGTGGCATTGAAGACTTCTATGTCACTACCAACTCTGGCAGTTAAAAATCATTATACAGAGTAACTACTGTAGATCACCTAATATTGTGGCTTTATATGTCTTTTTCATTTCATGTTTTTCTAGGAATTTGTTTTGTTGTCTTGTTTTGATCTGTTTTTCCCTATAATACAGAGAGGATAGATATACATGTAGAGAGTCTCACATGTTTAGAATTTCTAAATAGTTTACGGGAACAGATTATATAATGCACGATGTAATGAACAGATACTCTGAAGAAGAGACACTAAGATACCCAGTGCTAATTATGTAGCATTATGATATAAAATCTAGCAATACTATTATTCACTGTTCAGAGTGATATTAGTCTAGTCTCTGATGTTTAATTTCAGCATATGTAAAGATATGGACAGCTACTTTGAAGAGAATGAGAGACATTATGGCAGCCATTGTTGACTTCCCTATTGTCTGGTCTTGAAGACCTAAAAAGTCTTCATCATCCTGTTCTGATTAGATCAGTACTATAATGTTCAGTATGTATTCACTGTGTGTGAAGATGTGGACAACTATTTGGAAGAAAACAAGAGACAATATGATAGACAGTGAAGATCTCCTGTGGTCTTGCTTTGAAATCTATGTTTCTTAAAATTGTTTCCTTATGATCTATGTTTTGTTCTGTTTAATTTTACCCTCTTTAAAATAAAATTTAAAAATCATTATACAGAAAAAGCTAAATAAAATTATTATAGTTAAAGAAAAAAATATATGTACATATGTTAATCAGCTAAAAACAGAGCATTTAGAAAAAAATTCTCATGAATTAAAAACATCTAGTTTGATCCCTTTGGAGCAATTAAACTGATACACCAGTCTGTTGAACCAGAAATTCTAAAGAATTTTTACACGCTTGTCTAGCATGAAGCCCTGAGTTCAATCCTCAGCACTCAACATAAAAAGCAAGCATCACACTATTAAATGAAATGAATTTTCACTTTATGTAACATATACCTTATTTAACTTTGCTTCAGGAATTTCCACTCTGTTATTTAAACACCATGCCAATACCCTTTAGATGAATTAGTTTTGCTGGTTGTTCTGTTTGTAGCATTTAATACACAACCAACCCATGTTGTATACAATAATTAAGATACTTTTAAGTAATTAGGATGCCTTTGTGTATATCCAACAACCAGGCTATTTTCTAAATAAGCTATTTTGCTAGTGTCTGTGAGATGCTCTGATTCAGCTGGTTTAGTAAGAAGCACCTGGTGTTATGACAGGGACCAGTGTGTGACTTGTTAGGATGCAGGCTACACAGCGAGAGATGAGGGAAGGCAAGCAACTGAAGCTTCCGCTATATTTTCAGCCACTCCCCCATCATTCATTACCGCCCGAGCTCTGCCTCCTTTCAGATCAACAGAAGCGCAAACCCTAATGTGAACTGCACACGTCAGAGATCTAGGTTGCATGGCTCTTATGAGCCCCTAATGCCTAAGCTGGAATTGAGATTGATGATGCTAGCACTGAGGGGCGGCTGCTTAACACTGGCAGAGAGGTCTGACTGCAGAGAACATGGTAAGTCAATTGCTTGCTGACTCCTACAAAATCTTATTAGCAAGTGGCAAGTGACAATTAAGCTGCATCTGGTGGCCGGCTGTACAGTGGCAAGTGAGTCTATGTATTTTAATTGTACGGCTGCATCTGGTGGCAAACTTTAAGAAAGAATCCGACACTTTGATTTAGACTATGTGTGGGCTGTCTTATTTTTCTGCTCATTTCCACTGGTGCCTTTCTCACACTGTGCACTTGTCTCAGTCACAGTTTTGGTAAACCTACAAATGAACCTTAGCCAAAATGAATAAAAAGTGTCACTGGAGAGCTTCTTTGGAAAAGAGGAAAGACTTGGTGATGAAACGGCAGAAGACTGAGATGGCAACGGAGTTGCATTTAAAACAATCACAAGAGTCTTATTCAAATTATGCATTCATTGCATCAGGGGATTCACACTCTTTAACCATACTTTTCATAATATGTGGGGACCAGCTATCTAATGAAGCCACAAACCTTCAAAACTGCTTTACCACCTGGAGACCAAGCATCCTGCATTAAAGGACAAGGCCTTGGGACTTTTCAAAAGAAAAAAATTACAAATACAAAGAACAGAAGCAATTACTAAAGGCCACCCCTTCACCAAATTTGTCTTCACCAAGAGCATCATTCTTGGTGGCTGATCACATTGATAAAGCTATGAAGCCCTTTATTATTGGGAAAGAATTGATACTGCACACTGCTAAGAACTTTTGTTGTGAAATTTTAGGAGAGGCTGAAGTTCAAAAGATAGACATGTTTGTCTTTCTGCTAACATAATCAATAACTAGATGAACTGATGGTAGCATAGGATATTGAGGCACAATTAACAGAAGATTAATGATTCACCATGGTACAAAATTTAGGTTGACACATCTACTGGTGTTAGCAAAGAAGGCAACAATGCCCGTTTCTGTGAAATATATTTTCCAGAAAGATGTTCACAAAATATGTATACTTTTGTTGCCAACCAGCACCACAGCTGCAGAACTACTCAAGTCTTTGAATAATTACACATCAGCAAAACTGAACTGATCATTTTGTGTCAATACACACATGGATGGAGTGGCTGCCATGACTGGACAGCATTTTTGTTTCACTACTTAGATCAAATATGTTGCTTCTGAATGTAATCTATATACTGTCAAATATAGAAAGATACTAGCTAGCCAAAAACGTGTCACCTGAACGTAATGTTTTGCAGGATCTGGTTAAAGTTATCCACCACATTAAAGTACAAACCCTTAACTCACATCTGTTCATGTAGCCTTGTGAGGAAATGGACACAGAGTAGGTTTTTTTTTTTTTTCTTTCCTTTTTATCCGTACCGGGGATCGAACTCACGACTGCCTGCTTACAAAGCAGGTGTTTATGCTGCTGAGCTAAATCCCCAGCCCCTAGGTATCTCATTTTTATACCGAGAAATAAATGCTTTTTCTAAAGGTAGATCACTGGTCAGAGTTGTAAGAGCTGCTCCAAAGATTTTCTTTAGAAAAACAGTTTCAGTGGCAGCACATTCAGTGACAAAGGAAGGATTCCAAAATTTTGCTTAATTGGACACTGTCAGCCTGCTCAGTGAGCTCAATCTATTATTTCAGGTGAGAATGACAACTGTGTTCAAGCTGGTGCACAAAGTGGATACATTCAAAACCAAATTGGAATTATGGGTGTGACAAGCAAACATTGAGATTTTTAATATTATTTCAAGCATTACCAGAGAGTTTGAATGAGACTGAGCCAGAGTCTTCTTTCTCCTAGCCGGTGCAGGGTTATCCATCTCAGCTTTCAAAGAGTTTGAACATTTCTTTCCAACCACAAAAGACCCCTGAACTTGGAAGGAGTGGATCTGCCACCAATTTGTGATTAAGCGTGAAAACTACTTTCCGTGCTAGCTGAGGATCAATTGTTTGAGATGGCAAATGGTGGTGGCCTTAAACATTCATTTGAAACTTCAAATCTCCATATATTTTAAATGATCCAAGATTGCTACAAAAGCCCTGAAAGCCTATTTCCATTTCCAACATCCTAATTTTGTGCAACAGCCAACTCTGCAGTGATAGCAGCTAAAACAAGCTTACAGAGTACAGATGTCACTGCTTCTCATCATGCCACACTGGGATTGTCTCATTACAGGAAAATAAGCCCACTGACTCTGCATTACAGTGAGCTGTACAATTATTGCATTATATAGTACAACGTAACAATAAAAGAACTGAAGTGTGCAATAAATGTAATGTGCTTGAATCATCCTGAAACCCACCACTGTCTGTGGAAAAATATTTTCCGTGATACTGGTCCTTAGTGCCAAAAAGGTTGGTGACATCTAAGGTCTAAGACCTCTCCTTTTATTCACAGTTTGCTAGGATTTTTTAATGAATCGATTTATATTTTATTTTAAAAATGTAAACATATTTACAATATCAGTTTCTTGATATATTTTTCTTTAAATCAGCACAGACCACCAGAACTTTCTTCCCATGATGGGAAATGTCCTATATCTGCACTGTCAAATATGGTAGCTTGCATGGGTATTAAGTACTTGAAATACAGCTACTGCAAATGAAGAACTAGAAGCTTAATATTATATCGTTGTAGCCAGTTTAAGGAACCACACATGGCTTTTGCTTGCTGAATTGAACACCTCAGACCTAGGTTAGCAGCAGAAGACATTAAATGGAGTTCATGGTAGTTTCTTGCTTCCTCTTTCAATTCCGTTTCTTTCTTCCTCCTAACCTGGGCTCCTCACTTCCCTTCTGTTCCATTCCATTCCGTTCCCTTCTCTTACCTTATATATTATACTTCAAATGTAATTTTGACCAATGATATCTTCAATATAATTCAAAAGGACACTGGGGAAAACCTGAATAGTACTGAACATGTTATTTCACGGGAAATGTTATAAAAAAATAGCTTAGCCCATATAAGATTATGAATTTTTAAAAAGTGCCTTTTGAACTGGAGGTGTAGCTCAGTAGTAAGCACTTGCCTAACTGTGGGAGGCCCTGGGTTCAGACCTCAGCCTCCTAGATAAATAAATCTAAATTGAATAAATCTTTAAAAATCTACCCTTAATATCAAACTTAGGCAGGCAAGGATGAAACAAAAGATCTATTCAATGGATATCAAAATAATTTGTACTAAGGCAACCCATCCAACTCCATGTCAGAAAATGTCTTTATCACACAAGATTCTTACAAGATCTCAAATAATTCAGAGCTTTCACTAGATTGGGTCTTGATTTTTAGGGCTAACTAGAACCACTTAATTTTCAGTTAAATATTTAGGCTCAAAATATTTAGGATCTTTTAAATAACATTAGTTTTAAAAGAGGGGACAAAGTAAGTGTTGACAAATCAGTCTACAAACCTCAGTTTTGTGTGGAAATATGTTTCTAACTGTAAATTCGAGTTTTTATTTGAATTAATAGAACTTCTGCAACTTATAGCATGCTAAATAAATAAATAAGGGAAAGAGTGATTTGCAATTTGAAATGAATTAAATCTTTAAGTATTTTCCAGGTGCTGAGAAGGATCCTAGGAGGAGAGAATGTATCCAGGAAGAATTAGGACTGGTAAGAAGAGAGAAACGATATCAAAGAAATGAATAATTATAATGCAGAGATATGCTTCAGGTGTTACTTTCTTCTCTTGCTTGATGTTTACTCTTTGGCAAGTTAACTAAGTCAAGTCACTAAGGGAGGGTTCAAAATATCTGCCCCTTTGAGGGCTATAAAACAATCTAGGTCAAAGCACCTTAAGTAGCACCTTTGTAAAAAAAAATTGCGGGGGTTGGAGATTTAGCTCAGCGGCATAAGCGCCTGTGTTATAAGCAGGCAGTCGTGAGTTCAATTCAATCCCCGGTACCGATAAAAAGGAAAAAACCAAAAAAAAAAAAAAAAAAAAAAAAAAAAAATGTAAGACTGGTTCGAATGTATATGGTGATTTAGGAGAGAACTGCTATCTCCATGATACAGAATCTTGCAATCCCCCCAAGTGGTATATCCTCCCATTTATCCATTTATTTAATTCTTTTTAAATTTTACCAAACATAATTTCTGAATGTCAGGATAGAATTATAAATCTCTACAAATCTCCCTTAGATTGCCTGCCATTCATAAATCCAATTGTTTTGTATTAAGATGGAAATACTAATGACTTTTGAATGCTCAATCTTAAGCAGTTTTTTTTTTTTTTTTTGCTAAATTTATTAATTCTTATAGTTCATAAACTTTTGGGTCTTTTCTGTATACATCATCTACAATAAACAAGTATTTTGTTGCTTTCTTTCTCAGCTTTGTGCCTTTCATTTCTTTATCTTGCCTTATTGCTTGGCTAGAATCTCAGCACTGTAGAGTGTTGAGCAGAAGGCTAGATTGTAGGTATTCTCGTGGATTCCGGATCTCAGGAGCAAAACTTTCAATATTTAACGACTGAGAACTGTATCTCTGTCAATGTAGGAAAGTTCTATTCAGTTTGCTAAGAAGCTTTTGTTTTTTAATCATAAAAGTCCTGTTGAATTTCATCAAATTCTTTTGACAGTTTCTATTGATATAACTATTTTTCATTTTTAAAAATTAACATAGCAAATTGCATTGATTTTTTGAACGTTAAACCACTTTGACACAGAAAAGTAACCCTTCACTTGGTAATCACATACCTGTCTTTTTTATGTAATAAGAATTTGCACTGGTCTAACTTCTTTTCTAGAGTATAGTTTCTTTTCCAGGCATCATGACAAAGTATGAGGATGGAAGTATTTCCTGTTTCCTGTTTACTAGAAGCTGCATAAAATTAGGATATACTAACCACAGGTTATTTAGAAGAGTGTTTTGGTTAGCATCTAGGCATTTAAGGTAAATCTGAGGACTTTCTAGTTATCTTTTGTTAATAATTTCTAGCATATTTTCCTGGAGGTTACGGAACATAGTTTTTGGGGGCTTTCTGTATGGGCTGTTTTATGTTAGTTTTGGTACATTTTCAATATAGGCTGAAATAAGAATTCTGTCATAGCTTACGATTCTCTGTATTTCAATAATGTCAGCTATTGGTTTTTGTCCATCCTGAGGGGTTGTTACAGCAATGCTTATGATTATGGATATGTCTATTTTTTCTTTTAGTTGTTGAAGCTTACACATCTTGAAACAATGTTCTACAATTGTGAAATCTTCCTGATTTACCACTCTTCATCTTAGGTAGCGTTTCTTAAAATGTTTCACCTGATATTAGCATAGTCGCATCAATTGTTTTTCATTATTAGCTGCAAGGTTTATCTTTTTCCCATCCTTGTGCACATTTACCTAAGGTGTCTTGATCTTTTTCTGTAAACCAACATTGGTTTATTACGTCAGTTTCCATTTAATGTAATTGACTTGTTCAGGAGAGTTTATATCTACTGTTCTGTTTCTAGTCTGTTTGGCCCAGTGCTTCATTTACTGTCTCTTCAATCTTGTCGTCGTTTAAATTACTCAATACTTCGTTTTTCTCTTTTAACTTCTTTGCTATCACAACACAAGCCTTTGGTTAAATGTAACCACTTCCTTGGTGTGATACAACTTTCTAAACTTTTAACTCCATTTTCTTGGCCTTTTTCATTACGGTTGTCATGTATTCTAATTCTTCATCAATTTTACACTTTGCTAGTATTGTTTTTAACAGTAAATATTTACCTCTATCTATTTTGTATAGGGCTTCATGTTTTTCTTTTTGTGCTGTATTTCCATCTGCCTAAAGACCTCCCTTCAGAATTTTGATTAACATAGGCTTGCAGGTGACTAATTCTTTTTTGTCTGAAATGTCTGTGTTTCATTTTTATTTCGAATGGTATTTTTATTCTATATAGAATTTTGATTTTTTTCCACCCAACATTTTAAAATGTTTTTTGAGTAATAAATTTTGAATACTTCCTTGCTGACATTAATAACAGCAGCGTAATGAAATGCCAAAACTGCTTAATGCAGTGATTTTAGGATTTCTGGTACCTAACAATCTCTTACAGTTCTTAAAGTCAAAGTCAGAGAATCTTAGGATTAGAATTTGAACGGACTATATGGATCATCTAAATTCAATTTTCTAACAATAAATCCTAGTAGTGATTTAATTTTTGTCTTGGACACCTTAGTTTTTGGTAAGTCACCAAATCTCAAGATAACGTATTTTAAATCAGTTCTAATCATAAATGACTTCCTTATAGAGTACTAACATGAAATCTGTCACCCTTTAACTCCCAGCCACTGTACCCTCATCTATCAAAAGCAGGAAGCAAGACATTTTAATCCTCTGTTTTCACTTATATTTTTCTTAACCTTTTGCTTTTTGTTTGTGTTTTTAGCCAGGGTCTCTTAGATCCCTCTTTGTTCCCCCAAGAAGCTGGGATATACAGGGGTGTGCATCATTTATATTTTGAGAGGTGCTTTGCCCTCAGGTTCCCAGGTTAAATAAATATCTTTTTCTCTACCTTGCCAACTCCACACTGACAGTGGGTCACTAATCCCTGTCAATTATGTTCCTAAAAATAAACCGGAATTTAGGTCATCACCCTCACAGACGGTGGCTTAATTTAACCTTCTTCTCACCTGGACTGCTGACCCTTTTTCTGATTATGAGTAGATGCGAGATATCTCAGCACTGTTTTCCAAACTCTTCTGAGAAAGTGGGTGGAGGGGTCGGCTTGTTAATTATTATTTGCAGTATTCTCTCATTGACATAGTATAACCTACACAAACTCACTATAACCCAGAAAAATGTTCACAGATTTAAGATGCAAAATTTAACTAAGCCAGTAAACTTTTATATACACACACTAAAATAATCTTGCAGCTGGGACGTGATAACCCTAAACTTCAGTATCCTACCAACTAGTAAGAAAAACAGTCTAAAAGTATTTGTGGCAGGCTCTGGCTTGATGAGGATGAAAGAATTTAGGAATGAGACAGAATTTATAATAAAGAGAAGCCTCATCACCTTGTTATGCTACCTATAGTTCTAGTGGAGTAAGCTATGTAACTTTGCTTGTGCATAAAGCCAGTTAACACTACCTGCCATGATGAAAACTGGATGATGAGCACAAACCAGATGTGTTTAAAAAATTTAAAGATCAAGTTTTCAGTGAAGAATTGTTCAGGGGGAAAAGCAAATGGAAGTAACCTAAATGCCCACCCACTGTAGGATGAAGTGTAGTGTATTCATCCAATGATTTACAGTCTCTTTGTGTGTGTGTGTGTGTGTGTGTGTGTGTGTGTGGTACTGGGGATTGAACTCACAACCTCATGCTTGCCAGGCAGGCGCTTATGCCACTAAGCTAAATCCTCACCCCCTACAATAATTTTTAAAGAATGAAAAACTATACTTACAAAAATCTGTCAGGGTTAATCTCGACAACATGCCAAATGTAAGAAACAAGTCACAAAAGAATAAATCTACTTGCAAAGGGTCCAAAAACCTGGCAAATGTAAACAGCATATTGGTAACAGGGTGGTTTTTGTTGTTGTTGTTGTTGTTTTTTAAAGCTAGGGAGTGATTAACATAAAATTCAGGATGGCATTTACTCATGTGATCAGGAAGGAATGTCCCAGTGGTGCCTTAACATTTTTTTAAGCAGACTGGGGGCCTACGGGAGTTCATTTGATAATTATTCTTTTAATAATGTATATTTACACAATTACAATCCACTTTTTTTTTTGTATTTTTACCAGTACCAGGGATCGAACTCATGACCACAGGCTTGCAAGGCCGGCACTTAGGCGGTTGAGCTAAATCCCCAGCCCCCACAATCCACTTTTTAAACAAAAGCTCATCTACTCAAAAGCTCAAAAACTCTCAGTAAGCCAGATTATTAAATGTTTATGTACTCACACTTATATGTGGGGAATCTTAGACTCTGATTCACTGTCGGTGTCTGCTGTGTTGAATTATTTGTTTAGTAAATGACTAGATGAATTCTCAATAACCTTGAGAAGTTTTGATAGAAAAGTCAGTGATTCCGCCAGCAGACACAGGAAACAAATTCTGATACAAAATGAGACACAAGAGAGTTAACTTAGCAACTAATGCTATCCAGGCACTATGCCTAACACTGTAAACAAGATCTTGACCATGTTTACCAGTCTGTGTCCTGATTTTCATATTTCAGAGCTACATTTACTTATTAGTGGGCACTGTGAAAAGCTTGCTGGTCTAGTCAGTGTTACACCACCTCCCTTCCAGTTCTTTAATGCTAGAAAGACTTTAATATATCTTATAACAAGTGGGCAAGACCATATCCAGAAACCTAAGGCAGGTTTTCATGTGGTGTACTGCTATTATTAGTTGTTTTTGTGAAAAGCCAAAGATGAACTCAAGTAAAACTTGTGACTCAAAAGCATGACCAATTAAGTCTTCAACTGTATTTTCTGAAATTTATGCTAGTTTTACTTGCAGAATAATTGGTTGATTTAAAGACATTTAAAAATAGTATTTGGTTTAGTTAACAAAATATTAACATTATTTGAATTATAGCTGTGATTAAAATGCTTTCTTTAAATTTCATAAATGAACATGTTTAAATATTTCTGGTAAAAATGTACAATCCTGCACTTTTAAACTTTCCCTGACAAGCTCATATTCAGTCACTGCTCATTTGATTGTACTTCTTTATTTTTCATTGGTCATTTTAAAATATTTGTTTCTTCTGCCTCTTCTGGCAGAACACAGGGGCCTGGGATCAAATGGTGCAATCAAAATTGACATCGCTGGGGCCAAGGTCCCAGCAGGTGTGGTCCAGGTACTGTGAATTTCCATGGGCATGTAGGGGTCAATGTGGTTGGTGCAGCTATGACGGAGAACTTAGTGTATTTGGGACAAAGAGCAATGAAGCTGTAGCTGGCATTGTCAAAAGGTTGAAGGAAAGAAAGATGAACAAATAAAAGAGTATTTAGGATGATTAGAGCCAAGTTTTGATGAGAAAAGAGAATTAAAAATATGGAAGGGGAAAGAGTGTTAAATTCCAAAATACTTAAGTAGATCTGAAAGTATCAATGTGAACTCCTTGAGTCCTCATTATCTGTTTACATACAAATGCATACAGATGTGCTTTTGTCTGTGTGTATGTATACACTTTTTTTTTTTAAAGCTGTCCAGCAACAAGGATGCGAACTGGTAACTTCAAAGTTAACAATGAGCCCTTCTAAGGTTTTGGCTCCCATATTCTCCATTTAAAGAAACTGAGGCTCCTTAGAAGAATGATCAGAATTTTAGACCTGGGGTAGAGAAGAATACAAGATAACTCTGTACCACTTTGATGTGCCTGAAAAAGGAGCCAAATTCAGTTGAAATGTCAAAAGAACATATAGCCAGCTTGAAGAGACTCCCATAAATTCAGAGAAAAAACAATAAAACGTAACCTAACAGTGGTGGATTGACAGCTGCTGGGCAACTTGTAACTCCCAGCCAAACTGAATCAGTGTGGTGCTGGGGGTGGAAGGCCCACCTGACAACTGTTGCCAAGATAAAAAGAACTGGAGAGGAAGAAGTGGGTGATGGTGGTTCCCCTGGAGAAGCTTGTCAAGCTTCATTCTTGATATGCACTTGGCTGTTATCATCTGAGGAGCTGGGGACCTTAATGTCCCTGAGGATGGCTGCTATGGTACCTTCTGGGGGAGCTCTGGTTCTTTTGAGCATCAATTCCTGACTCCAGTGCAGATCCCTCAGCCTGCTGGCACAGATTATTTACCTCACTGGCGCAAGACTTTCTAGCTTCCACCACTGGCCTTTGGGCCTTCCCAGTGCTGATTCATGAAACAGATTTGCGTGAGACATTGCTGTGGGCTCCAGGCCTCCAGTTGGAACCGTGGGGGGCATTGTTATGGCCTCTAGGTCTCCCAACTGAACTCATGCAAGACATTGCCAAGGGACCCAGGCCCTTAGTAAGATTGAGTCTTTAGTGTGTGGACAGATTTCCTGTACTTTTTTCACTCTTTGGGTGACTATTATCAAGTAATTCTATAAATTATGTGTCCTGTATTAAATTGCTTTCCTTGTAAACCCTGATTACAACACTAACCAATAAAGTAGGAATCCATGAGTCTAAACTGATATAAACAAATGTAATTCAAATATATAAAACTATATGGTAATCATGATCCCCCATTATGTGGCTTTGAAGCCTTATAAAGTTTTCACTCATTAATTGGAATGGCTTTATTCTGGGCTGTTTGATATTGCCTGTGATGATATGAACAACTATTTTGAAGAAAACGAGACGTCATAATAGCTAGTGCTGATTTAGTATCATTTTGTTTTGAAGTCCCACCAAACTGTTGTTCTTCTGTCTCCATTGGTTTTATCATGTTGTATCTTACTGGATTTTATTATATGTGATAGTATAAACAAAAATTTTTATAGGCAAAGAGATAATATAGAAACCATTGTTCGTTTTCTGTTAGGTGGTTCTAAATACCCTGTAATACTTTCATCCTCTTGAATGGTTTCACACTGCCTCGATATGTTTGAAGCTATGGTATACTAAGTTATATTCAAATATTTTAAGGAAAGAGACACTATGGTAACTACTAATGTCGGGTTATCTTGTGGTGAAGCACAAAATTGAAATTGTTATGCTTTTACCTATATTGTTATGTTGTTATGTCTTTTATTTCAATCTCTTTTTTAAAAAAATTATTTTTTAATTTTTTAATTAAGGGGAAAAAATTAGCAGGATAATTATAGTAACATTTTTGATTTCCTATTAACTTGATTTGAAGCCCTGTATTGCTCCCACCATCTTGTTTTGGCTGATTTTACTCTGTTCTGTTCTGTTTGATAGTATCAAGTTTGAGGGTATAAGCAATAATTTTAATGGCAGTAAGATTCACTATGACACCCATTCCGGTTTGACTATTATCTTCTTTTTAAGTCCTGTAATGTTTCCAATATTTAGGTTTTATTGGTCTTGTTCTGTACTGCTTTGTTTTATTTTATTATACCTAATGATATAGGCAATTGTTTTTAAGGTAGCAAGAGGCATTATGGTAACCATTGTTGATTACCTTGTATTCTGTTTTTACATCATGTGCTATGTCTATCCTTTGTTTTGACTGACTGCTTTGTTTTGTCGTATTTGGTTTTATTCTCTTCCAAAAAAACAGTAATGAGAACTATGGGAGTAATAAAACCCAAAACGTGTAAATGTTGTTGTAAAAAAGAGGGAAAAAAAGTGCTCTAAAGCATGCAACTGCAAGTGTGTTTAGGTGTGTTAAGATAGATGACCATATTACTAAATTTTTATTGGATCACTGAACACAACTATTTGCAGTCTCACTGTTTGAATGTCCATTTTGTATGCTTTTATTTAAGTTAATCCTGTAACTTGAACAACTATTTCTAAGATCACAATATGTCATCTATTAACTAGTGATTTCTGTTTTGTTGAAATTGTGTATTACTTGTACCCTTATACTGTTTTTTTTTTCCCTTTAAATAAAAATAAAATGTAAAAGGGACTGCTCTCTTATAGAAAGGTTACCAAGACAGAAGCTATGGGCTCAGCGTTTGGCAATCTAAATAGTAATAATTGATGCAGGCATGAATTATTAATGAACTTTAGCTCTTGGCAATTTGATGAGAAACTAGGTCATTTCCACATCTCCAATAATCTCTCAAAGTAACTTTCCTCCTGAGTCCCCCACCCCCCCTAGTTCTAGGGATTGAAACCAAGGCCTTTGCACTAAGCTCTATCCCTAATCTTTTTGAGACAAGTTCTTATTAAATTGCTAATTTGTCTTGGGTTGGTTTAAATTTGTGATCCTCCTACCTCAGCCTCTCAAGAGAGCTGGGATAACAAGCATATATCATTATGGCTGGCTACAAATTACTCTTTAATCAGCTTCACAATGGAAAAACCTCCTGGACACTGTCCTAACCAAGTGGCCAAGATCACATCATCAGGAATGAGACCAACTGACATTTTATATTTCTTAACATGCTGGAAAGAACACAGCATCACTTCTGTGATAGTTATGAAAATATATATTCTGAATCTAACTGTGAGGAAAAATTAGATAAATTTCCCAAACTGAGGGAAATTATACAAATTGGCCGACAGTCCCTAAGTGTCAAAGTAACAAAGGAAAAGACTGAAAAAGTGTCCTAGATTAAAGGACAGCAGAAAGGCATCTAAATATAACATGATCTTGGTCTGAGATGCTGACAGAGAAGAGCATTACTGGGAAAATGTGAATCTGGTCTATGGATTACATGTCATTATGATGTCAAGTTTGATGGATACACTATGCTTATTCAGGAGTGTAATAGTTTTAAATACACACTGAAGTAGATAGTGGTAATGAGGCATCACGCCTACAACTTTCAAATGGCTCAAAGTATTTTGGTTGGAATTATCTTGAATGTATAAGTTAGTGAACATCTTCACAATATCAAGCCTTCCAAATCATATGTATTACAGAGTGCTTCATTTAAATGAGTTTGATATAGTCTAGTATTCTTCTTAGGAAGATCTTATACATTTTTTCTTTTCTTTTCTTTCTTTTTTACCAGTACCAGGGATCGAACTCACAACCACACACTTGCAAGGCAGGCATTTATGCCGCTGAGCTAAATCCCCAGCCCTATACATATTTTCATTAGACTCATTCTTAGTTACATCACCATCTTTATTTTACCATTGAAAAGCTCTTTCTAAAAGCTTTCGTTTACAGGAACACAATGAACTTCTGCATAACAATTGTGAATGTAACAACTCTGCTAAACTACAGATAACTGAATTGTCCATACATATAATTGCATCAACACATAAAAATAATTTCCTGCTTCCAGGAAATAAAAAATCCAGAACATTACACTGCCCATAACTTATTTAAAAATATACAATAGTTGTCATTTTAGAGAGATGTTTGTGGCTATATAAATACTGTAACACAATGATAGCTGGGAATAGTGTAGCCATAATACATCCTTAAATTGAATCACCTAAGAAGTGAGGCACAATTGTGAGATCAAATTGAATCACCTAAGGAAGTGAGGTATAGTTATATTTGCCTGTGAGATCACCAGTTAAGTCCCTTACAGGGATCAAAATGTCTTCATCTCAACTGATAAGCTGCTTTGAAATGTATATAGGAACTGGGCAGACAAAAAGACTGGGCACACAAAAGAGGATCAGTAAATATTGGCTCTGATTTTCTCATGTTTTCACAGCATAGAACTCATATTTTGTATAATGAGGACTGAAAAACAAAGCTTTGGCAAAAAAAAAAAAAAAAAAAATTCTGATTGTTTTCTTCCGGCCTTACTGTTACAAAGAACTGTAAAGCAGCTTGCTATAAAAAAAACTTGTCATGTAGTCAATTGAGGTATGAGCCCAGGTGTGGACTAACAAATCAATAGTTGATAACCTTAAAGTATCATATTCTAATAGGTAACAATTTCAGAGAAGCCACAAGAACCAGAAATAATTTAACAAATTAATATACATATATATATTTTATCAAGTACAACAGGGTCATACAAAGGCATTTACTAGAAATATAATTCACACATACAAACATTTTAATTTTTGTCCCTTTTATATCCCATTTTAGACAAACATGATGGAACCCAGAAAAGTAACAGGGATGCAGTAGTTCTAAACACTGGTTATTTTATAAATGAAATAGGTGCAGTCATCTATTCCCTTCTTCTCTCGAATTCCAAATAATGAGGCTTGCTAAGCTTTATTCTCAAAATTCACTTAAATAAGTCTTCACTCAATTTGGATATGTACATTTTCAATGGTTGATAATATAGGTAGGAAAAGTACAAAATGATTCCTAAGTCAAAACATTTCTCATACAGGAATGGTTTTAGCAAATTCCCAAGAATACCAAAAGGAAATGCACTGAACTTAAAAACTTCTGAAACACGTATTTTCTGGGACCACTGTGTAAAACCCCAAAAAGTTCAAAATGTTGAAAAAGAAGTTTATGTAGAAAAGCTAAAGCTAAGGGGTAAAAAACTATCAAATGTATTAAAACCATCTAAAGCCAAATAACCGTGTGACTAAACTATATAACATAGAAATAAAGGCTTAAGTGCATTTTCTTTGTACAATTAATTAAAATACAACTAATTACAGATTTGCAAGCCTTTTGGCCATTAAGTAAATATTAAAATGTTAAGTGACTTGCCAATTGAAAAATAAAAAGATTATATATGTAACTAAAAAGCATAAATGGTCAATGATGCACTATAAAATTGTGTGGCAAAAATTTGTATCAAATAAAGATCTTTCATCCATTTAGAAATATTTTATAAATAAGTATGTAGTTTCATTTAAAAAAAAAAGCAGATTTTCCCCAAACTGCATCTAGTAGTTGAGAACTTAATCATATATTAGGGATGCATTTAACTGAACCATTTTATGGGGAAAGTCACCTGAACATTAAAAAATATGAACCTACCTATTTTATTCACAACTTTAAAAACACAGAATTTAAAGCTAATTCCAGTGAGGCACAAATACGGCCCTATCAAAACATTCTACTATTCAATATGACTAACATACATAACAAAGAGTAAGCTCCACACTTTGGCAATTCTGTACAATGGAGGCCCTGTCAAAATAAGTCTTTCATGAGACAAACACAATATGAAACAACAACAAGTGAAATCCTGAATGTTGATAAACCCTACACAAATTGTGGTATTTCGTCTTCAAGGTCTTCGAATTGCTGCATTCGTTTTAGTCTTGGTCTCTGGCACACTGGAGGCACATCAGGCAAGTCCTGTTCCTCAGGGTTCCTTTTAGGCTGACTACTCAGCTGTGCAAGACAAGCCGATGTGTCATCTGAGTCTGGAGGAGATTTTGCCACTTGCCCTTGGGCAGGATGAGCTGAGCCAGAAGGCACTGCTCCTGAGAGCGAGACCAGTTTCTCCTCACTCCCCCTGCCACTGCTGGTGGGAGTGTGTGGTTTATAAAACGTTGTCCAGGGCTGGGGCTGCAGTGTTCTGGGTGCTCTGACGAGAGCAAGAGGGTAGGAATCAGAAGACCGTCTCTCTGACGTTTCTCTTGCTGACCTGAGTGGCTCTGCGGAAGGCTTACTAGGCTGGATGGCGCTAAGGGAATCGTCTCTGCTGATTCTAATGTTTGTGGTTGCTCCTTTTTCTTGGAGACCATTGAGCATTATCACTGTAGTCTTGGCAGTGAAGTTGTTCTGTTCACATTGTTTGCCCCACGTTTTCTGTAGAGTTTGCTGGTCAATGCCATTAAATTTGGAACTGCCAGCAGTGGGACTATCGTTTCTGCTAAGTCCTTCAAACACAGAATTTTTGCAAAACTTGTCTGAATTTACATTTCCCATATTTTTGCCATTTCTTTCAGTTGGAGGGCTTGCAAGAAGTATTCTATCTACAGGCAAACTTACAGGTCTAATCTTGGCCCGTGGAGTATGCCTCCACACATTGTTTGTTACTTTATCAGATTTCACAGTTAGTGGTTTAGACGTTTTACAAACATCTTCCATTTTGGGGGATGCTGATTCAAGCTCTGGGTCTAGAAGCAAATGTACTTTGTTGTCTGAAAAAGAAAGGTCTATTTAACTCTGTGGTTCATGTTTAACAGGAAAGATACAGATGGCCACTCAAAACAACAGGATTGTTATTCTAACATGGTAATTTCAGATAAGCAAAGGAATATTCATATAGTATTAAAGATGCATTTTGAATTAAATGTTAGCTTTTTATTTATCTACATCAATATAATAAATAGCCACAGAGCACATTACAGGTCAGCAGAAAAAAAAATCAAAATATATTTGAAGTAATTAATTTTAATATAATGTCCAAGAATGAGTAATTTTCTGGGTCAAAGACTGTCATGAATTCAACAAGCAGAAATCAGTAAACTAACTTCAGAAGAGTTATACCACTTTGCAGGCCAACCGAGTGCAGGCACATCCCCTGAACCTCAGGGATTTGTCGACACTCGCTCAGCTGCCTTGCAGCTACCTCAGTCCACAGTGACTACAGCTTCTTAGGTGCTTTGGATATTCTCCATTTGTGATCAGTGAATTAACTGCAAACCCATTAAGTCAAAGTAAGGTCAAAAAGTCGTATTTTAAGTGAAAAGAAAAACAGTGCCATTCTCCCCTGTACCAGTCGCTCCCAGATTTACTTTCCCCTTCTCTGCTAGGCTGTCCCACAGCCCATGTTTTCTCTCCAGGGCCCTTGACTCCTCATACCCTGTCCCCTCTGCTGCACCCACCACAGAAGCTTTAATCTCTGGAAAGGTCCAGCTGTCTGCTGACGGACATCACACAGCTCAGAACCTTGACTGACACCACTCTGACTTTGCACTGCAGCTGGCCCTGTGCACAGTCCTCAGGTCTCTTCCCTGACACCTGGTCCTTTTCCCACGTCCGTGGGTAGTGGTGTGCACAGAGGTGCCCACCAGTGTCGCTTGTCATTGTCATCTCACCCCGCTCCCTTCCTTATCAGGGGCAGCTGACTCTCTTCCCTGGGTGCCAAGGCCACGCTCCTGGATCTGCTGTCCAGGACCCTCCCCCAGTTACAGAACACCCTAAGGCATCTGACCCATTGCAGGTGGACTGCACGTGGCAAAGCACATGCTTGCGCTTGTGAGGGATGAGTTTCTAGCATAGCGGAGAAGAGCGCAGGCTGTGTGGCCACCTGCTTGGGTCCTGGCTCAGCTCCTGCTCTATTCCTGCCCTGGGCAAGGCCACTGCAGTGTCCCTACCGGCCTTCATCTGTCAAGAAGTACTGCTCTGTGTTTAAATTTTATTGGTCTTGTTCTCTACTGTTTTGTTCAACTTTATAATATCTAATGAGATAGACAATTCTTTTTAAGGAAACGAGACATTATGGTAACCATTGTTGATAACCTTGTACTCTGTTCTTACATCATGTACTATGTCTATCCTTGGTTTTGACTGACAGCTTTGTTTGGCCATATTTGACTTTATTCTCTTCCAAAAAAAAAAAAAATGTAGTAAGAACTAAGGAGTAATAAAACTCAAAATGTGTAAATTTTGTTGTAAAAAAGAGAGGGAAATAAAGTCCTCTAAAGGATACAACTGCAAGTGTATTTAGGGGTGTTAAATAGCTGACTATATTAATGTTTTTTGGTTGGATTGTTGAACACAACTGTTTGCAGTCTGTCTTTTTGAATGTTCACTTTGTATGCTTTGATACTGTGCCTTGAGCAACTATCTCTAAGACAATAATGTGTAATCTATTAACTGGTGATTTCTTACTTTTTTTTTTTTTTTGTAGTTCTGTATTACTTGTACCCTTGCACCGCTTTGTTTTGTTTTCTCTTTTTTCTTTTAAATAAAATTAAAAAAAAAAAAAAAAAAGAAGTACTGCTCTGTGCATCTGTGCTGTCTCTGGTGTAAATCACCTGACAAGGATAATGCTTAGAACTTTCTGGTACATAAGGAAGAGTAGAAAATTGTATTTTAAGATTATTTTTAGTACTGTTCCTAACTTGAATCTACAAAATAGTGATAAAAACGTTAGGTATAGGAGTCATACAGGACTGGGTTCATACCCTAACTGAGTAATTTGTCAGGTGCATGGATCACCTTTGCCATATTAATCTCTCAGACTGTTAGCTACAGGTTGAATGAGGCTAATACTATTTAAGTGTTAGGAAGATCAAATCAGACAAATGCAATTAAATAAGAAGCCCAGGGATTCACAGTGAGCAGACAAGGTTTGGCTCCATTCCTTTATAGATATTCTGAAGCTATGCTCACTGACATTTGACTGTATATCCAATTTAATATCCATAACTGTATTTTAAAAAATGAAAATTTAATGTTAATAATCTAGAATAACGAGTGGAAGATTTTCTACCAGCTTAATGGCTATCATTCACAACAATAAAATCACCAGAAAAAAAAAACACTTAATAAAATGACCAGTAAGAAATGCCAGACATATGTGCTTAATGTGTCAAAGGTAGACTACAAGTTTGTGAAAAAAAAAAATTTTTTTTTGTCTTTTTCGTTTTTATCAGTACCAGGGATCGAACTCGGCTGCCTGCTTGCAAGGCAGGCGTTTATGCTGCTGAGCTAAATCCCCAGCCCCTTATGAAAAAAATTTTACAGTTAAAATTTTTTTGAGTACCAGGCATCTGGTTTGACTGCTTATGAAGTTGGAGTAATACCCTCAACAGTAATATAAGATGTTCCGAATTAGCAACTGTTCAACACATTTCTGCCTTGACTTTAATGACAAGAATCAATAAGAAAAAATTTTAAGATAACACAAAAAAGCACTTATGAACTTCAAGATTTTTTTTTTTTAAACAAAAAAGATATTAGGATGAATGGTATTCTTTTAATTGCCAAGTATACTAAAAAGGCAACTTTCTCTGTGGCTAGCAAAGATTCATCAATTAATATAACTCTGCAGCCTGAATTTCCCCCCCAACTCTACTTACCTTCACTGTTTTGTTTTTTTTTTTGTAGAAGGGATTGAACTCAGGACCTTGCACTTGCCACGCAGGTCCTTTGACACGGAGCTATATCCCTAGTCCTACCTTCACTTTTCACTGTGGCTTACTTGATAAGTTTTATGTCAGCAAACAGATTTTTTAAAATGGCTACTCACCAATGAGACACCCATTACATTTCTCCAATGCATTTTGCTTATGTTCTGAATCTTCAACTGATCGAGTTGATTCAAAAACGTTGCTTTCAGTATGGATATCCTGTCAATGCAGGAAGAGAATTTTCAAAATTGAAAAAAGCAAAACACTTCAAAATAAATAGTTCAAAGATTGTTAATATTAGCACCACAATGTTGTAATACAATTCTATAAAGGTCGAAACTCACTTCCTTTGAAGAAAAGAAAAGTGACTTCATGGAATGTTCTACATCTCTTTCTTCTGGTGATATCAGAGGTTTCAGAACAGATCCTTGATCAGCCTGAGGTGCAACAACACCTACATTGCATGTAACATCTTGTGGCTGCAGAGATCCATCAAAAATCTTCTGTGAATAAGTGATGAGGAACTCTACCAATCGTGCCTGATTTGAATATTCAGCAAGGGAGGAGATAGTGACAGGAGCTGTTGTGGGCCTTGGCTTAATGAGACTTGGTCCAAATATCACTCCCAAATTTTTGGCATTCATCTTGTTTTCTTCTGCATGATCTACTACCCTGCAAAGCAGAACATATAAAGCCATATAAGATTTGTCTGTTATAGCTCCTTAATGGTGGTGTACTGTGGGTTGGGAAAAGTTTTAAAAAAAAGTGGGGGGCTACAAAAGTTTAGGAAAAGTGTGTGAAGTGTTGTATTTGGGTAGTCCAGGAAAAGGTTACAATTACTTGACTAAAATATTTACACCACACACCAAACTGGGTTCCACAGGTTTGTTACTAGGATAAAATTCAAGTAATAGAAGAACTACTGATATCAGCAGAAAGAAAAAGAAAGAAAGAGCCCGCCCACCAGTCTGCCCTAAAAACAGCTCCTATCTGAGTATGTGGTATACTCTCTTAATTCCTTATACTGGAAACTGAAATATCACTGTCAATTTCACTCATTGACCATGGATATTTTCCAAACCAAGTTGCTTTCTCTAAAGTCTCTTTGTTCAATACTTTCACTCCTGTGGCTTTACTTTAAGCTCTGGCAGACTTTTATTTTGATGACAATTCTAACAAAGATCTCCATTCAAACCCATTTTCCATATTTCTGCTCAAAGATTTAACAAGCAAATCTGAGCATGTTAAATTCCTGGCTCAAATTTTTTAGTGGGTACAGAAACAAGATGATCAACTCATCTGCTAGGTATATAAGATTTTACTATTAGTCCTCTAGCTGGTTCAGTTCCTAGTACTGCTTGTTATTTTGTAGCTTAACCAAGTTAACTATATTTCTCAAATGCAAAATGATCTCTTGTGTGCCCCTGTCACCTTCCACCTAGAATGTTCTCCTGCATAGTATTTGCCAACCAAATCACTACTCAATTTTTAAATATGATTCTTTGATTCATTTCCACCTCAATCTTCCCCTACATGCTATACAAAGCCATTAGAACAAGAACAGTGTGGTACTGTGCTTGTACATAGGTCTGTCCCCTAAAATGATGAGCCTACAGATGGCAGAAACATAGCCAGAAGCATAAAGGAGGTTTTTGAAGGAACAATGTTAGTTGTAAGAACACATATTAAATGACTCTCTAACACACAATAAAAATGAAACATTTAAAAAATACCTCAAATGTGAACATACCTAACAATACTGCACTGTACATTTAAAAATGATTAAAACCATAAATTTTAACAAAAACTACTTACTCACTAGTGAATGCTCTATGTATATAAAACTCTTACCGCTTAAGATGTACTATGAGGTAGTGAAGACTGTTCAAATTTGACGCTGGCAATTGTCTTAGGAGGTCCTTGCTTTTTAGAAGAATTCGGTTTATTTCTATACACATATTTGGATATTTTTTGTCCTCAGTACTATCTTTTTTTATCTCTTGCTCTTCATTTACATGTTGAAGCTCTTTTGCAATGTCTATAAATTCCTTATACAATCGAAATAAAATAAATGGTTCTGGGAGCTAAAGAAATAAAATTACATTAGGACATTAGACATCACTTTGTCTATTTTTTCTCTTAACAGTCAGTATTATTGACAGCTCAATGATTTAGCATGTCCCTTTGGAATAAAAAGATATAAATTCAATCTTTCATTGTGTATGTGCTACAGGTGGGATCTATAAAGTGAATCTGAAATCACTGCCATAAATGATATTTATATTAAAAACAAGTTAACAGATGATCAGTAAAACTCTTAAATCTAAAGTTGCATGATAAGATTGTTTAAAAACCCAAGATATATATATATATATAAAATGTTCATGACGGCCCAAGTCGGCATCATCTTTCCGTTTTATTAAAATAAACACAGGATAATGAAAGTTAAATGAGTAAGAAAAAGCTGACAATTTGAATTTTGTTGGTATGAGGGTGAAAGAAAGAACAAAATGGTATAGAACCTCTGTGTTTTAGTTGGGCCAGATTCAAGATTAGCAACAGATAATATGAACTATCAAAACGACATTTGCAATATTTATCTCGTTTTTAAATACAGCCTGACTAGTCATGAGTAGATTAGAAAAAATCTGTCTCTTAAACTACTAAACACCCACTGCCATAATGAATGTCAATGTTTTTCCTGATCTGCAACGGAAAATACACTGTACTTCTGGCTATCTGATGTTTTATATATATATGTATATTCTGCCGACACATAGATAGCACCTTGAGATCATTTTCTACCTCACCATTCTGAGATCTGAAAGATGGCCTAACCCCTTGGAGTATTAGGGTTCCACATGGTTAACAAGTAAAATGAAGGCTACTGTCCGATACTGTTGTAAGAAATGAACATGGCTTCCCACATAAGTCTTAAGTCCTACAATATTCCTGAGACAGAATGAGAGTGCACAGTATTGAACCCTACTCATATCTTCTCCTCAAATGGCTAGAAAAAATAAAGATGACACATGATGAAATTTATATAGCCATTCCAAGGTACTCAATCTCCATTTCTCAGTTGAAGGTTCTTTGTAAAATGTGATTAAAGGAATGTCAATACATTCCCTCATAACATAGAAGACTCAACAATTATTGTTAATTTTTTCCCACTGCAACCCCAATAAAGTACAGTAGGCTTATAGGGACTGGGAAAATAAGAGAGTACACAAAAACAGCACCACATAAGCTGAGGAGATAAGTGCTGATGCAACAGTCTTAAGGAAGTTATGAAATCAACATGAATTATAGAATCCTAAGGAGACTCAGACTGTCAGCACTAAAGTCTCAGATTGAGAAGCTGGGGGTAGGTGACTAAGACACAGCTTAGCCCTCCCTGTATATTCCTGTCTATTCTACACTATGAACAGTGAACTCTTCCCCTGAAATGTGGAGATTTCTTCTCTGGGCAATACAATACAGGGGGGTCTCTGGCTAGACAAGGCCAGGCTGTCTGCAAATGGTGATCTGTGAACACGGACTGTAGAGATCTTACAGTCTTCCTATACTCCTGGTACCCACATGCGTAAGCAAGGAAAGTCACTCTTGGTATCAGACCAGTCCAAGGCAGAGATCTAGACATACGTACTGAGGTGTTTCCTAGTTCATCTAGAACAGCCTACCATAAAACTTTATATTTCCAAAGTTTTCATATGTTCAAGAGCTTTTAAAGAGACTGCAATTCCCAACTCTCATATTAAATAGAAAGCACAAATAAAAATGGGTAGAAAAAATCATTTTAGTGTCTAAAACTAGGCTGTCAATATGGTAGCCACTAACTACTAGGAACTCAGCTGGTTCAAATTGAGATGTATTCTAAATGAAGAACACACATCAGATTCAAGGACTAAGCATTATTTTTGAGTCTTTTTTTTTTTTTTTTTTTGGTCTTTTTCCTTTTTATCGGTACCAGGGATCGAACTCACGACTGCCTGCTTGCAAGGCAGGAGCTTATGCCACTGAGCTAAATCCCCAGCCCCTAAGCATTATTTTTAAAAAAGTGAAATGTATTACTTCATTATGAATTTTATCTGTTTATTTATAGGGCTTCAAGAAAATTGAATATCATGGCTATTTGTGGACTGGGGACAGAGAGAACAATGGCCACACCAGCCATTAAGTCCAGTCTGGGAACCAGTGCCATGTGCAGGCCACCGCTGGACTGGAAACGGCTAGACCCCAGCCCCTTCTGGAGCACAGGCTTACAAACAAGAAGTACCAATCCTTCTGCCCTGTAAGTGACCGGTTTATCCAGAGAAACACAGGCTGTGATGATAACTATGGAGGTGAAGTGCAATTGGATGCCTGTGGTGTTTTGGTGTTTCACTAACATAGCAAGTCTAGCGCCAGTGGTCTGATCACAGGTTCAGAGGAAATTGGTATACAGTGCGGCATCAAGGGGGATTTCTTTCTGAGGGTAGGAACCTTGTTAATTCCCTATGGTCTTTTTTGAGGTTCTAATATCGTTTCCATTATTTTGCTGGATTGGGTTTTATTTACTCTTTTTTGTTTGATTATACTAAATCCAATGGTAGGAGAAGCTATTTCAAGGATAGCAAGATATATTATGGTAGCAATTTTGGATTTACTACTAGTTTGTTTTGAAATCTTTATTGCATTCATTGTTTTGTTTTTATTGTTTCTATTCTATTCTGTTCTGTTTGATTTTTACTATGTCCTAAGCTATCTGCAGCTATTTTGAAAGAATAAAAAGGCATTATGGCAACTATTGTTGATTTCATAATGTTTTGAAATCCTCTATCTCTTACAATGGTTTGTTTTGGTTTTATTCTATTTTTATCCTCTTTAAAATTAAAAAAAAAAGTTGAATGTCATTTAACATATATTTTTACTAGACAGAGAAAAACATCAGAGCATCCAAAAGAACACATGATTTTGCAGTTACAAAAAAAGAAACAATGCTGCGAAAGCTAGAAAATTGAAATTTTTAGCAATTAAAATATGATCTGAGGAATGAAATAAACTACAATAGTGGGAGAGCTAATGAAATCTCCTAAATTTAAAAGTGTGTGGGGCTGGGGATTTATCTCAGCAGCATAAGCGCCTGCCTTGCAAGCAGGGAGTCGTGAGTTTGATCCCTGGTACCAATAAAAAGGAAAAAGACAAAAAAAAAATAAATAAATAAAAGTGTGGGAAGACTGCAAAAATAAGAGGAAAGGTAAAGGAACCGGAAAACCACAACAGGTTACCAAACAAAAAGTACAAAGAGGAAGAAGAAATATGTAACGCAGTAATAGAAGTTCCAAGATCTAAAGGATTAACCAGATTTACAGAGACCATGGAGTACTCAAAATGGTAAATGAAAATATATCCACAAGAAGGTATATATTATGACATTTTGGGATAACAGAAAGAAAGGAAAAGATTCTGTAAGCTTTAAGATATAAAACAACAGGACACATATGAAGAGTTAAGAATGAAATGTGAAGTACTTCAGGCTTCAAAGAGAAAAAAAATCCCCCACAAAAACAAACATCGAAATGCCCTCAAAACTTAAAATGAATAAAATAAAAATTAAAAAAAAAAAAGGTAATTTCCAGTTTGGAATACAAACTTCCATACTACTATCCCATTTCCATCAAGAAAGTAGAATAAAGACATAGATAAATATGCTTTCAAATATTTATTCCGTATTCCATCTTGCCTAAGGATGGACACAATCAAAACAGGAGAGTAAAAAAAAAAAGGAATATATGGGAGTTGTTCACTCACAAAATAAGAGGGCTTAGGTATGGTAGCACACACCTATAATCTCAGCTACTCAGATGGCTGAGGCAACAAGATCACATGAAGCTAGCCAGGAGACATTACTCAATAAATAAGATTAGGAATGTAGCTCAGTGTAAGGCACTGGGTTCAATTCCAATAATGCCCCTTTCTCTCCCCCAGCAATAAAAACAAAAGAGCAAAAGAACAGAAGAGAGATCTCAGTATGATAGCTATTCACAATATTATAAAGGATCTACATTGAGCAGTACAATTCTAGACATTTAATATGTTGAGAAGTATCAGGATTAGTCTCTCTGCCATTATCTGTTCATTTCCCACCAAAGACAGAATACCAGCTGGGCTTGGCCCAAATCTTCTTTGCACTTGGCTCATGATACACTTCTATAACCACTCTGCAAACTTGCTTCCTGAAGCCAGAAAGGTCAATTATTTCATGCCATCAATGGATTTCCTTTGTATGTTTTCCTACAAACTGCAGGTATAATAAGCAGGTATAGTAACAAGAGGACAGTTTACTCCCAACCGTATTTCTGCTACACTTCTAGTACACCACTTATAATTCTGCCTGATACCCTTAATATGATAAACCTTCATGGCCTTTACCACTGAATTCTCTGAATAACTATTTTAAAATACCAGTGAAGGCAAAGCCAGACTGATCCAAACACTATTATATTCACTGAATTTTCATATAACAAGAGTGAATACTGTCTTTTAAGCCAGTTTTTCAAAACTTGATTATATAAAAACTTAGTGTTAATTATTCCTTTATGTTTAGAACAACGTTCTTTAACGTGGTTAAGAAAGATTTCTTAGGTGGTACTGGGAGGCTGGAACTTGAAAGAGGCATATGGAAGGTCTTGAATAATGTACAGGAGTATTCTATTTCTTTTAGCTAGGTGATGGAATGAGTTTTATTGTTACTGTTAAACTGTACACATATTTTATACACTCTTTGATCTGTACATTAACAATTAGAAAGACATCACCTATGCCAATGGGAAAAAAATATATATACATGAAACCTTTACCTGTCGAAGGTATAATTTTAAGACATCACAGATGTCATGTGAACTAAAGTCTGACATGTCTACAAAGTGCATTCCATTTTCCAAAGCTTGACACAGTTTTTCAGTTTTAAGTTTGTTTCCACAAACACGATAAATTCCCTTAAATAGAAAAAGAAAGAAAGTTTGCTTCAGTACAAATGGCTAAATGCAAGTATCTAAACATATTTGATGTGACTTCTTCAACTTTCATTGGTGTTTTAGAAAAAAACTAGCTGGGGCCAAATTAATTAACATTTTCCAAATAAACCTGAAAAAATTTATTACAAATTAAGTATATTGTTCTCTTTTAAAGTCTCCTTTACATTAGGGAAAAAAATTACTCAGGCATTTATATTTTAAAAATTTTAAGAGTTACACTGTACCTGTAAAGACAATGCTTTATTTTCAATCTCTGAAGCACATATTTTGAGTACAAAAGGAATGCCATCTGGTTCCTTTCTTGCAACTTGTATGAATTCGGCTCCAAATATGTGCATTTTCCCTGGAAGTTTCTGATGACCACAAGTGATAATTAAATTTTCCAAACATTTTCTATGACAAACAAGGAGACACTACAAGAGAGTGATAGTTTAAAACTAGTTAGTAAAAAACTATTTACAATTGGTAGATCAGTAACAGCAAAAATCAGAGGTATAGGTAAGAGGTATACTAGCAGTGTCTGAAACATTTAGTGACAAAAACAAAGTACAAAATTAGAGGATACACTGCCAATACAGTTTATAAAAATGTATTTGCAATAGACCCTCATAAGTAAAACCATAATAAAAAATATAGCAAAAAAGGAAGAGAGCCAAGATAATGGCTAAAAGATCTTACCTCTTCACATTCAACACCTTGGAATACTACAATGCTTTCACAATCCCTGCATTTTGTGGGAGATCTTAATTTGCGAAACTTGTGAGTGACAGCTGCCTTTGACATCAATGTTTTCTTAATCGTTCCAAGAGAACTGGGTCCTTACAACAGAAATGTTAGTATGTGAGAATTATAAGATGACAAAAAATTGTACCATATTTATTTTGATTAATCTTTATAGACTTTCTAATCATCCACATATAAATAAAAAACTTCAAAATTTCTAACATTGAAATAAACAAGCAATTTATAGATACTTTATAAAATATACACTTTTAACAAGTATTTTAGCCATGGATAAAAGTCACCACCAAATCAGTAAGATTATTTGCATTAAGAACAAAGCCATTCTTAACTCATTATAAAATTACAGATAACACTTGCAGATTACATTTCAGTATTACATGAGAGGTCAAATATTCCATTAATTTAATAAACTATGCTAAAACAGGAATCTGGAGGTATCAAATTACAAAATTAGTTTATATGAGTCTAATTCAAGTCATTAAAGCAACTGACTTCACTTTTACATTTTTCAATATTCACAACTTCCCTTATCTTTGAAAAAGGTATTTGTCTGCTTTCTCTGCTTAGCTCTGTGCACTGTTTCTTTAGAAGTTTTTTTCTGAATTTCTGATGCACTTTTAACAGTAAGTAACTGTTACTGGATTTAGGAAAGAGTATTTATCTAGTCTGCATTTGTTATACCATGTCAATACATTTTAGAGCTCATAATTTTACTGTTTATTCTTACATTTGTATTTTAAATATCTGATACATTATCACAACTCCTTTCAACATGATAGGGATATGTTTAAATTATTTTAACTTTTATTTATTTAATATACAGCAAAATAACAGGTCTTAAAAATTACACTGTTTTTCCAATAGCACGTGGTGCTACTCCTTCAGCTGGCCTAATTAAAGGGTGTTAATTCAGGTAAATACTATACCAGCTTCTGAAGGAGAAGGCGGCTCTCTTTCATCTAGATCATCTGCGGAAGACATAGTTCCACTGGATGGAGTTCGAGGAAGTTTTCGATGAAAGTCTCCTTAAAAAAAAATGTGATTCCATTATCTAACTATTCATTGTAGAATATTAAAAATAGGTAATGATAACATTTTTGGAATTATACAAGTCACAATATTCTATTAGCTTTTATATAAACATGTTTCCATTGTCACACTCCAGGTAACAAGGAATTCTGATATTCTTCCCTAGAAAACGAAAGGAATTTAATCACGTAAGACTTTTCCAAATGAATTCAAAGCTCAGGATCGTATTTCTAATGAAATCTTAGTCAATTTCTGACCATATTAGAGATTAAAATCTCCACAGACATGCAAATTATCTATTCATGTTTTATATCTAATTCTGACAAAGTGGCTAGCACAACAGTAAAGTTGGTAATAAATGGTGAATTACTTATAAATCAGTATATACAATACAATCAAAGCCTCTTAAAATACATGAAAATCTTTTGATCCTATAATAATATCAATTGATGTACTATGAAGAAGGGAGATGGGAACCAAGAACAACAGCACAGTGATCTCCAGCCAGAAGCTAAAACCACTGGACACAACATAGGTCAGCACAGGGCACTGCTGCAGGCATCAAAGTATGTTTGGAACCAGCCCATCTAGAAGGAGGCTGTTTATTCTGCCAAAATTACAAACCCATCTACATGTAAGGAAGGACTCCCTTTGACTCAAGACCTTAACAGCTTGAACTTCAGAGTTAGTAACACTTTTCACAAAGTTTAAAATGTCCTCTCCCCAAAAAGATTTTTCTTTACAATGTGTTTACAAAGGTTGCTTAGTTTTTGCTTTGAATATGTTCCCAATAACTCAGAAATCAACAAAGTCATATGTTCCATTTTAGAGCTATTCTAAATCAGCTACCTTTTACCACGGAGTAGAAATCTGCCTCCCTATGAATCCCAGTCTTTGGTCACATTTTTCTCAAAAGGGGCAAAAAAGCACTGTAACTCATATTCCTTTTCAA
Source organism: Cavia porcellus (assembly GCF_034190915.1). Lineage (NCBI taxonomy): Eukaryota > Metazoa > Chordata > Mammalia > Rodentia > Caviidae > Cavia > Cavia porcellus. The sequence goes on from NW_026947484.1 coordinate 115,761,737, forward strand.
TTCTAGTATTTGTTGAAGACTGTCACAGACTCAAGTTTCCTCTTTCCCAGGAGAAACACTCCTAAGTCTCTCCCACTTGTCATGTGATCTGGATTCCAAATTTCTTATTCATCACACGATATCCACAAGATTCTAAATAATTTAGGCCCTATTTTAGAGTATGTATTAATTTTTGGTGCTAGCCAGAACCATTTTGCTTTTTTGAAGCTAACTACAAATATCTAATTAAAAATTTACGCTCACATCTTCCAGGTATCCCTTGAACAGTATTAATGTTAAAGGAGATGACAAAGTGGCAAATAATAATCAGCCTACAAATCCCAGTGCTGCATGGGAAAAATTTCTCCTTTTATACAAAGCCTTGGAATCTGATGGGTTAAAATGCTATGACACCTTCCAAGAGCCTAGGATGAGGGAACACAGTCAGAAAGAACAGGACTGGAGCAGCATTTGGTAAAGGAATGAAGAAAGAATGTGGAAACAAGAATCACATGGGTTCAAATGCTACCTTCTACTAGCTGTATGGCAAGTTACCAGTTAACTTGAACCTACTAGAGTAGACTTCAAAACACTTACTCTGCTTCTCTAAGAATTTTAAGATAATTTATATCAAAATATCTTGAAATATGTTTACAAAATTTAATAATGGTATAATGCCATTTTTTTCATTACAGTAATTAAGTACAAAACAACCAAAAGATAGACAATGCTATTTTGCTTCATAGAACACCACTGAAAATAAAGGCAGTTACTTATATAGCAACATGAATCTCACATGGATGAGTACATACATGAATGAAGTCATAAAAACTGCTAATGATAAAAATTCAGGATAATGATTTTATCAAGAAGGTATATATTGGGGGTTCTAATCAATTCACAATGTTCTATTTCTTATGCTAGGTGATGACTACTTGAGAATTTGTTTTGTTAATTTTCTTTAGACTATACATATACATGTATATTCTGGGTGGTTAAAAGAAAAACTCTTGAACTATTTTAGTCTTTCACTGAATTTTTGTTTCAGACTTAAATATTTATGTACCTGGACTTATAGATTCTGAATCCAGAGATCTAGATTCGCTGCTCCCTCCAGTACTCTCAGAATCACTGAACATCCCAAATGTCCATGATCTTATGAAAGAAGGACCTTTAAGAAAAAATATTTAAAGTAAAAACTTGGCTCTAGTTGGATTTCATAAGGTAGCATAATGACATTAATAAAATGAGACAATTTCTCTAACAAAGACCAGTTATGGCCTTGAAGAGGCCAGGTGGTTACAACTGTGAATATGCCTCTTAACATTACAACCCACAAGGCCTACTTTTCTAATTCCACAGCTCTAGTTCACTTAACAAGCACAGAAGAGCAAGCTGCTTTCATAAACCAGTGTTCACTTTTATGTGAAAACTACCTGTTATGTCTGTATTGTTAGAACATCTGTCCTCTTCAATTTTATTACAACTGTCAGAAAGGCGTACAACATCCTCCAAAGAGTCAGCAGGTCTATATGCAGATGTTAATTGTTTATTTACATTCCTAAGAAAAAACAAATACAGCTCATCATTAACAATTAACAATCAGTGTTTTAGAAAAATTTGTTTACTAAATGAATTTTGAACAATATGAAGAACAAAGTATATTACATGGTTTAGCTTCTTTTAGATGTGAATAAAACTTTTAAATTACTTGGATTTATTACTGATGAAGCATAAAAGTAGCAACAGGATAGTCACTAATTCATCCTGTGGTTGAAACTGAAGGCAGTGTTAAAATGAAAAGCTTTCCTCTCAAGGGAACTGTATTTACTCCTTAAATATACTAACAAATTACTTAATACTATAAAAATAATTATATATTCTATTAACAAGAGAAAATACTAATGTTAACTCTGCCAATGTCAGAAAAGATATCATCCTATACCAGACAAAAACTTAGCAAGTGATTTTATCTTTGCAATAACTTCATCGATGCATTAGTTCTCACCCATCAACTTTTTCTTCTTCGGTTGAATTTGTAGTCTTGACAAATTCACTGTATTCGTGTCCTGGATCATAGAGTTTGGCATTATCACACAGAGACTGTAAACTGGTTGCAAGGGAGGCAACCTGCAGATGCTGCATCTGGAAGAGGTTAACTGTTACCTATGGTCACAGACAGAGACAAAAAGCAGAAATAATTCAGGATATACAGAATGCTATGTACATGCATTTGTTTATTTCAATGACCTCACCAATAAACAGATCATACAAGAGAATCAGGAAACAGTGACTACCACTGTTGGCATGCTATGTTACTGAATACTATTTATAAAAGAGCTAGATTGGAAACAGAAAGTAAATATATATATATATATATATATATATATATATATATATATATATATATATATATAAACTCAGGCCCTTATATATGCTAAGCTATCACTGAGCAATTTCCCCAGGCCCAAAAGTAACTGTAAGCTAATATCTAGGAGTGATCACTTCCAGAAAAACTAGTTTTAAATTGTAAAATTAAAAAATACAAGCCCATATCCTTACTAGTTCACAATTTTAGATGGATATAATATTGAGGATCCCTTGCCTATACTCTATGATGACCTGAACACAACTGTGTAAACTCTTAAGTGAAAAACATGTACTAAAAACTCCACTGATAGCACTATTATTTTCACTTTTTCAATCCTATAAAAATAAAGATCCTTTACTATTTATATCTTGCAGTTCTCAGTTATTGTAGTTAGGAGTTGTTTTAAACATTATTCCATTGAGTTTCTTCTAAACTGTCTAAAAATACTATTATCCCTAAAGTAACAATAATAGCAGCTTAACAATCCATGTAATATGCCAGACCCATTCTTAGAGCTTTACATTAATTAATCTGCCATTTATAATAATCTAGGCTTCAGTATGTTTGAGCAAACAGAAGAGTTCTTGGTCCTTATTCACCTTTACATTCTCCTGAGGGTGAACTCAGAGGAAGAGGTAACAAACTATACAAATAAGTTACTGTCTACCATTGAAAAATACTGTGAGCACTCTATAAGAATGTCAAACTATAGAGTATGACCATGTATGTTTGTGGAAGCTATTTTTCAACACTGTAGGTCAATGAAGTCCTCAATGACAGCTAACATTCGAACTGAACTTGATGAGAGAAAAAGCCAGTGTAAAGCTTCAGGGAGAAGACAAACCCAAACAAAAAGAATAGCATGTGATACGAAAGTGAGTGGGATAGAGCTTGTTCTGCACAGCAAGCAGATAGACGAAAGGTCAATATGGCTGAAGCACATAAAGGAGAAGAACTTCCTTTTCAAGATAAGGCCAGAAAGGGAAGCCCTCATCTAAATCAGGGTAAACAGTATTTTAAGTACACTGAGAAGTCAATAGAGAGTCTTGCACAAAGGATATGATGTTTTTTTTTTTCTTTTTCTTTTTCTTTTTCTTTTTCTTGAGACAGGATCTTGCTAGGTAGTGCAGGCTAGTCTTAAATTCACTGTGTAGCCCAGGCTGGCCTCAAATTTGCAATGATCATTCTGCCTCACCCTTCTGAGTGTTGGCATTACAGGCATGTACCACCACACCCAGCTTGATCTGATTCATTTTTTTAAAATGTCACTCTGGCTTGCGTATAAGGGATGTATTTAAGGGAAACAACAGGAATTGATGCCATATTTTGATCAGCTTAATGTTATTGCAAAGACTGGCATGTTTCTTCCTCATCTCTCTTGGTATATTGGATGACAAGATGAACCGATTGACCTCTAAGTCTTTTTCCTAAGGATAACTGGCATGTTTCTTCTTCATCCCTCTTGGTATATCAGATGAAGGATGAACTGGTTAGCCTCTGAGTCTTTTCCCTCAGGATAACTCAGCATAAATAGCATTTGAAATGTGTACACAGTCTAGCAACTCATTGGTATCCTAACTCCAATGAATAAAGGAAACTCAGATTGCATATCATATAGTTAAAGTTCAGTAGCTGGCTGGATCAGGATTATTATCAGGCTAATAGTAAACTGAGCTTACTTGCTTAAGGTAACTTGTATGATGTGTGGCCCGGATCAAGTTATTTATTTCTCTGTACCAGAGACTTTAAAGTTATTATTCAAATGAATCACCTATAAGGTTTTGTTCAAATGCAGATTCTGATTATACAAGTCTGGGCTGAAATTCAAGATTCTACATTCCTTATAGGCTCCCAAAGTAATGGCAAGGTGATTAGTCCAAAGACCAAATTTTGAAAGAAAAAACACTAAACTTTTGTTTCTGCATTGTACAATGAAACTAAAAATAATTACATTTATCTGACAGGTTTTCTGAGAATTAAAAGAATTAATGTAGACAAACAACTTAAACAATCTTAATTACCATTTAATGGGGTTTGTTAATGGTAAATGGTTGGCCTAAATTACTAAAAATAATTTTAAACTCTAGCATTTTATATTCTTTTGTTTTGTAATTATGTAAAATAACAATGTATTAATCACAATTTGGCAAATAAGTCAGACACCAATCTTAAATACCCAAAGCCTTTTCTGATTCAGAAGGAGAAACCTTTGTCCTGTCTCCTGCTAAATTCATTTAGAAACCCCATACAAAATACACAAATCAACTATACCAAGATTCTGAAAAATAAATGCTAGCAATCAGACTGTAGAAATAAACTACAAGAGAAGGTATGTTTCCTTGCCTATAACTCCTGTATTTTCTAGCCTATACTCAGCTCTTACTTAAAGGTAGCCTAATTCCCAGTAGGACCCAAGAGAAGTGCTCTATGGTCCAAGGGACAAAAGGGAACTGAGCAGGAAATGTGAGTGAGTAGAGGAAATCATCTTCCTTGGTGTGCTTGTTTCCTCTCTTGCCCCAGTCACCAAGCAAAGCCAAATCCCCAAGACACAAGTCGGTGGCAGTAGCAGTGGTGGTGGCAGCAGCTGAACAGGTATCTAAAGCTCTGAAGGGAATTCTCCTTTATGGTCAATTGTGTCCCAAAGACAAAGGGTTTGAAATTCCTATTTTATTTTTCTTTTTATCTTTCCTTCACTTACTAAGGATTGATGCTTCTGCCTCCTTAGCGAACACCAGAAAAGGCAGGTACACTTCAGCTTCCCAGCCAATGAGCAGGAAGGAAGGCAACAGGAGTTGACCAGTGAACCTAATTAGATTAAATACTGCTAAAATTTTTTTAGAAATTAATGTTCAATATAGATTATAAGCAGGAACTAGTCACAAAAGTAATAGTATGTAGGATATCATACAAAATTATTTGCCATGCAAAGAACCAGGAAAATCTCTACAAGAGAAAGGACAATAAACAATCACCAAAACTTAGATGATTTAGATATCAGGGTTATCAGATGATAATCCTAAAGCAGCTATGACAACAATGTCAAAGAATAAGGGCATGCAATCTTGAAATATAGTAAGGCAGAGTTCTCAGTAGAGAGCAATCTAAAAGAAACAAGAAAAAAAAAAGAAATTTTATTACAGAAAAATAAATATATTGAAGAGCTGTATAGAAAAATGGAGATGTCAAGAGGAGAGAGTCAGTGATCTGAAGACAGACTAGGACAATACAGATATTCCTCAACTTCCCGTGGGGCTACATCTCAATGAAGCCATTGTAGGTCAAAAATGTTATTTAATACCCTGATAAGCTCACTATAAAGTCAAAAAAATCTTAAATCAAACCATTCTAACTAAGGAATTATTTGGATAAACAACCAAGAGAAGAAAAACTGTGGGAAAAAAAAAAAGAGAGAAAGGACCACTCACATTTTGAGAGTCTAATATTTGAGTCATTTAGAGGCAGAGGAGAAAGTGTTACAAATTTTTTTTAAAAAGCTAAAAAATCCTTAAATTTTGCATGATTTAAATTTATGGGTTCAATGAATCCAAAATTAAAGTGGAGGGGAAGGAGAGAACAAAATCACTACTCAGATACATACAGCCAAACTGCTAAAAAGTAAACACAAAGAATAATAAAAGTAAAACGAAGAAGAAAGGAAACCTTGAAAGTAGCCAAAGAAAAGCAATGAATACCAATCACAAAAGGTGACGATTCAAATGACTAGGGACTTTTCATGATACACTATGTAGCCCAGAAGGCAATGGGACAGTATTTTTAAAGATATGAGAAGAATAAAAAAAAAACTGAATTCTGCATTTAGAATTGTATATGCAGGCTGGGGGTTTAGCTCAGCAGCATAAGCGCCTGCCTTACAAGCAGGCAGTCGTGAGTTCAATCCCCAGTACTGATAAAAAGAAAAAAAAAAAAAAAAAATTTGTAAATGTGGGGCTGGGGATTTAGCTCAGCGCACTTGCAAGCGCGTGGTTGTGACTTCGATCCCCGGTACTGATAAAAAAAAATAAAAATAAAAATAAAAATAAAAATAAAAATAAAAATAAAAATAAAAAAAAAGAAAGAATTGTATATGCAGTGAAAATGTACTTCAGAAAAGAAGATGAAAAACAGTGTTTTCAAATGCAGGACAATGATGAGAGTTTGTTTCCAACAACGTGGTTATAAAATAACTGGCAAAGGAAGTTCTATTTACAAAATGAAAATGTTACCAGACAAAAGATAAAACTTCAAGAATGAAAGGAAAATTAACAGAAATGCAAAATGTCTGGGTAATATAACAGCTACTTTTTCTCATCTTCATAATATTTTAAAGGCAAAAATTGTTAAGACGGTCTAGTGATTTTCAGTGTACATATAATAAGCCTGTATGAACCATAGGCCATAGCAGATAAATATACTTAAATGGTTTTTATATTCTACTTGAAGTTATGAGATACTAGTTCTCAGTGGACTGTGAAAAAACAAGTACAGTGTTCCCTGAAATCTATTTGGGATTAGTTCAAGGACAAAGCTGAGATTCCCAATTGCTGATATACAAGTTCCTTATCTAAAATGGCATAGTATTTGCATACAACCAATTAATTTCTAGAGTTATAATACCTAATACAATGCAGATACTTGCAAACAGTTGTTATACTGTGTTGTTTAGGAAATAATGACAGATAAAAGACTTTACATGTTAAACATAGATGCAGTTTTTCCAATCTGCTATTGCCTGAACCCATGGATATGAAATGCAAAGCGTCAATTATTATGTGTGTACGGCAATTCCTAGTGTAATTAATTAAAAAATACACAGAAATAGTTAAAAAACTCAGTATATGAAACAAATTAAAATGTAGATAAGCAATTTAGAGAAATTGAAATATAAGTCTGATTCACAGATTATATTATTTTGAACTAAAAATGAAAACAAAATTCAGAATTTGTGGGATACAGGTTAGCAATGCTTAAAGCATTAATTAATACTATCAAAAAAGCAAGAAAGTATCAACAAACAACACAGGCTTCTGCCTTTAAGAAATGTTAAAAAATATATATATAAAGTAAACCCCAAAGCAGAAATAAGGACTAAAAAGCAGAAATCAATAAAACTAAAAGAAAATTCAAGATCAATAAAATTTATTAACTTCTCATCAGACTAATGATATGAAAGAAGAGAGAAAGGAAAAGTACGATACACAAATAATCAGCATCAGAAATACTACTAGTAAACTGGACCCAGAAATATACAAAAGAGACACTGCATCAAAATCAAGAGGGGCTTATCGCAGGAATGCAAGGTTAGATTAGCACTCAGATATCAATTCACTATGTTAACAGGCTAAAGATAAACTACATTAATACATCAAATAATGTAGAAAATCATTTGATCAAATCCACCAGTTACTCATGATAAAAATTACAGCAAACTAAGAAAAAATGAAATTCCTTGGCCACATAAAAGAGATCTTTAAAAATTGAGCTATCATATTTAATGATGAAAGACTGAATTCCTTCCCTCTAAGATGGAGAAAAAGGTAGGGGTGTTTTTCTCAGCATTCCTATTGTGTTGTGCTGGCAGCCCCATAGAACACAAGATGAAAAGGAAAGGAAAGCAAAGGAGAAAGGGAGGAAGGGAATTCAGAGTGGAAGGGAATATAGAAACTGTCATGATTTGGGGGGTAACATGATTTCTTTATGTAGAAAGCTCTGAGTCTTTGAGCCCTAAAACAAGACAGTAAGTTTAGTAAGGTTGCAAGACATATCAAGACATAAAAATTAACCATTTTTAAATATTACCAAGCTGGAATTTGAAATTAAATCTACTTATACACAAACAATTGGTGTGTCTGTATATATAGATCATTTACAATAGCCTTCAAAATAAACACATGCAGATTTAAATTTAATAAAAATTTTGAAAGATTTATATTAAGAACTATAAAATGCTAATTTAAAAAAGACCTAAATAGAGACATATAAAAAAAGCTTTATATAGTTAAAATTCTACATATAGAATCAATTCTCCATAGTCTGATCTAAGATTTAATACAATTCCCATTAAAGTGTTAACAAGATTTTTTTTCTAAATATGGACAGGCTGATCCTTTGTTTTTGAATACTGAAGGATTTTAAATGCTTAAACAACTCTGAAAAAGGATAAAATTGAAAGACTCACGTTACCAGATTTTTATGAGTGAGCATAAAGCAACAAAATCAAGACAGTCAAATTTAGGCAAAAGGATAAACAAATTAACAGAAAGTAGCGCAGAATTCAGAAACACAATTTTACTTTCCATAGCTTGATACCTTAAAAAAAAAAAAATGCTAACTAGAAAGACTATCCTTTTTAGGCTAGTCAATTCCTAGACATATTCAAGGGTATCTTCATATACATATCAACTAGTTGCAAGTCTATAGTCCCAGCCAATTCTGTATCTAACTTGTACCAAGTTAATTATTTATACTTTCCTGTATCATCTCAGAGCAGGCAACAAGCAGCTAGAAACCATCCCTATGTCCCAAAGTCCACCAGAATTATTCAAACTAGTCAATCCTAAACTGTTACTTTTCTTGAAAAACTTCAATGAAGACTCTAGACACTCTCTCTTTCTGTGGTTAAACCTGGTATTTTTCTTTGTGGCCTTGTGTGGAAGACATTTCCCCTTCTCTCAGGAAATGTAAGCAATAATTTCTCTCAATGGCACTGACTTTTCTGTTTTGGTACTCAGACTTTTCCATAAATCAAAATCTTTTAAATACAATTTTAACATAACCACTATATGCTAAAAATGAACACCAGTATCTCACAGAAAAATTAGCTCTAAACCAATAAACTAGAGTTCATCGAAAGTAAAACCTTTTGACCCCTGAAAGATATTGCTAAAAATATAAAAAGAAAAGCTTTGGAATGGGAGAAAATATACACAAGCCCAACTATTACAAAAAAACTCAATAAAAATTAAAATATAGCAGCCAAAATACAGACTATCAATTAGCCCTTGAAAAAATGATCGATTTTCATTAGTCAATTCTAGAAACACAAAACTACAACTAGACAGCACTACACATTTATTGAACAGCTGAAATTTAAAAATAAGTGACAAAGGTCAAGGATGGAGAATAACTGGAATTCCTATACACTGCTGATGACAGCCGCACTAGAAAACATTTTAGAATTTTCTTAAATCAAACATGCATTGAGGAACCAACCAGTAATCCTACTCTGAAGTATTTTTTTCTAAAACATGAAATATTATTAGCCTTGTAGTTCTATTCATCATTATCTTAAACTGGAATTATTGTAGTTCTATTCGTCATTACCATAAACTGAAAACAACACAAATGTCCAATGGTGAAAAGGATAAATGTGATAGAATCATATAATGGATTTCTATTCACCAATATAGAAAATTGGACTAATGAAATGTGAAATGTTGGAAAATATTAAAGCCATTACACTGTATAAAAGAAGTGCATCTTAAAAGCTAACATGCTGTATGATTTCCTTTATATGATACCAAACTAATAAGCTAAAGCATGTATCAGTACTTGCTAGGCGGTGGGGGAAATAGAGTTTGACTGCAAAGAGGGTCATGAAATAATGTTTTTCAAGTGAAGGAATTGTTCTGAATCTTGATTGTTGTACAGGTTTCACAAATTTATGGAGGTTTTAAAACTTGTGAAGTGTGCACCAAAATTTTTATATTTGAATTCTTTGAAAAATGTTTTTAAAAGATAATGACATATGAGGGAAGAATGCTTTGTCTTCAAATAAATCATCGAGTTCAATTTAATTTTTCAGTTTTTCAAATTTTGAAGAGTTAACTTCACAGCACTGATAGAAGTTCCAGGGGTCAAGTCAATTGTATCAATAAGGCAAGGGAAACAACAGCTTAGAAGCAATTTTAAACTGTCATACTTCAATTCTGCCTATACAAATCATTAATCTAAAAGTCAGGTAGGGGACACAGGTCAAAACATAACTCAAACAATGAGTGACTACTAAAAACTCTGTTAATTTTCAAACAATCTTATCAGAATTTAAATCTCATTAGTTGTTACTCATCAGGTATCCCTTTCCTTTCTACAGACAGTAAGTCTACTGTTTTATTCTTTTTTTTTCTGGGTTTTTGAAACAGGGCCTCACTTTGTAGTACAGACTGGCTTTGAACTCTGATGTAGCTCAGGCTGGCCTTGAACTCGGGTGATTCTCCTGCCTCAGCAATTACAGGTGTGTGTTACAACACCTGGATATGGTTTTTCTTCCTGCTTTCAAAATACTAAGGAAATTACTTACAGCTTTAAGGGTTAGATCACACTGGAAAACGAGTGTACGAAGTTGTGTTAAAATTTCTCTTTTGGTATTTTCTAGATCATTTCGCCTTTCTTCAACATTTGTTACACAAACTTTGTAGAGTTCATTTGCTTCTTCTACCTTCAATACAGAAAAAAATTCAACACTGAGTATTAGAATTCACATTTTAAAAACAAACACTTATTGTAACTAAGCTGAAATAACTGGAAAGCCTCTATGAAAATAGAAATTATCTACATTTTGAATAGAACATTTCTAATAATAATAAACAGAAATCTCTTTTGAAGGGCACTTTAATGGACAGTCAAGTATAATTTACGCTCAGTATATTTGTCTATAAATGTTCAGTTCTACTTAAAATAGCATTTTCTATTTATTAAAGAATTCAGGGCTGGGGATTTAGCTGAGTGGCATAAGTACCCGCCCAGCAAGAGTGAGATCATGTTTGATATCCCCTAAAATTTTTTTCAGTAAACTGTTTCATAGGTAATACAAAGCTTTAGCCCATGCTTGCTAGCACACACATAACACAGTAGCCCAAAAAGTAAACTTTCCGAATAATTGAGTAAAAATATTAAATTACTGCTTCCTGTAAGATGCTTCTTTCACAAACAAAACCCCAAACTCTGAAGCTGCTGAGGGCAGTGGTTCTCCAACTGAGGCTCCTTCCCAGCAGTAGCAGTTCCAGCACAAACCCTGGAATGTGTTGGGAGATGCAAGGCATCTGGCTCCGCCCCACCCCACTGAATCAGAACCTCAGTGGTCAGGGAATCCAGACACAAGGGGGAAGTGTGAGGACCAAACCCTTAACTTTCAAGTAGCAAAACACATTACTTTCTGAAGAGCCTCCTCTTCCAGTCTTCGTTTTTTTTCTAGTTGCTTGTTGAGATTTTTTACTAATCCACTACTGGAACACATATGCTCTTCCTCTGCACGAAACATGGAAGATTTTGCTTTTTCATACTCATCTTGACGTTGCATGCATAACAATTTCGCCTTTTTAAGAGCAGTTTCTGTTTCAAGCTACACAGAAAAGAATATTAACCACAAAATATGAAAGTCTGTAGTATGAATTTCTTTAGCATATTCAGGAAGATGGATAGAACAGTATTTTACAAAACTACACAGTAAAGCAGGCAGTTGCACACGAAAGATAATTTTAAATGTCCACAAATAAGTCCATGATGCTCCATTATAATACTAACCATTTTACTTTGTTCCTGTTTCCAAAGTTCTTTTATTTCTTTCCTTTGTTTTTCCATTTCATTTTTTCTCCCAAGTAGAGGCTGTCAAGGGTATATTTTTAAAAGAAAGAAAGAAAAAAAAAATGTTTATGGTGTACTGCTGTAAAATATGTGTGTATTATACATACAGATTAATTTTTACCTGCACAAATTTGTTGGCTTGAAGAGCCGCAATTGTCTGCTGTAAAAGGTGACTGCTCTCTACGTCATTAAGAAGAGCACTGGTAAATAGAGACTGTAGTGGCATAAACTCCTAGAATTCAAAATTGAAAAATAAATTTGACAATACAAAAATGACAAGTTATAAATGTGACTAAATGAAAAAATACTGAAAAGTTAATTATAAACCAGTTAGCAAAATTAGATAATTTGCATAGAAATGTGAATTTCCTAGTATTTCTCATAGTGAACAGTCGTTTAGACTTAAATAATTTTTTCAATAAAAAAAGATCAGGAGATAATAGACATTCTTTGCTCTATTAACTGAGAGTTCCTGATTTTATAAAGCACTGTTTGGGAGCTCATCAGAGTGGTCTCTCTTTTTTTAATCAAATTCTAGAAATTCACAGAGCACTTACTTGTAGTCCAATATTTGCTCTAGTTGCCTCTGCCAATTTTACAATATTTCTAGTGGACTCCAATTCTGAAGATTGAACAAATATGAGAAGGCAAAATTAACTAATTTTTTCCATTTATAATCTAAAGTTATCTGTAATTCTTTAATTTAAATGACGATCACAGTATAAACTAGTATGTGTTATGATACAATGTACTCATTCTTAATCATATGTGCTCATCTGAATCAACTTAGAAAATGTTTAAAAATACAGTTGCCTAGACCTTGCCTCTCTAAAGATATGGAACCTAGGCCTATATTGTCTCTGTAAATTTATTCAGGTGATTCTAATTAGCATTCCCTATGAAATTCGATGCAGTAGAAAGAACACAAGCATTGGTATATTCTATTTTCTTCCAGATACACTACAATATCTTAAGAAAATCTGCCCTATGACCTTAGGACAATCACTTGTGTCAGTTGCAAAATGGAGGTAACAATTCTTTTCTTGCCTTCTTCTCAGTGGTTTGTAGGATTAACTGAGATAATGGATATGACAACATTTTTTAAATTATAAAACAATAGGATAATACTATCAAAGTGTTTCTTTCATCATACCACTGCTTATACATTCTTTGGTGCTTTTATGTCCTTTTACTATATTAACTGCCTGCAATAAAACATGACTTCTAAGTGGTTGACCTCAAGTAAAATACTCATTAACTGTATCTAGTATAAGGAAATCTCTTTCTGTTTTAAGAGAAAGTAGATGACTTATTACAATAAAGTAATTACTAACTTGTAATCATTATACTCAGTCTGTAGAAAATGAATCAAAAACAATTTAGTATTTATACTCCAGAGTTAATCACATGTGCCAAACAACAACTTACCGAAGTTAAGCTTTTTTTCAACCCACGCCACTATGTTCTTGGTATATTTTGACCATGTTTTAGCATATGACAAAGCCAGTTCTACAGAATCAGTGTTCTTTAACAACACATTGTCTAGTTCAACAGGAGAAAAATTTCCTGAAAATAAAAATGTCAGTGCAGTATATGTTAAATACAATCACACAGTAATTTGAAACAAAAAAGTACTGAGGTCCTTAGATGTTTTTCAATAAAAACTGGTTTTCAAAAATTTAAGTGATACGTACACAATGAAAAGGTTTAAACATGAAAGTGTTTCAATTAGAATATACTTTAACCTTAATATATATCTATTATTCAATAGTTACAAGCCTTATATAATTCTTGAATCAGTCGACATTATGACATTACCTACTCCAATGGAGTTCTGCCTTAAACTGTCTATATTTTGCATTTAAAATGAATAAAGTAGATTAGTAGACAAGAAGAGACTACACAATCTATAACATTTTTGGAAGAAACTGCACAATGACAAAAGTTTTTAAGTATTCTAGTATTACCTTTTTCATTGGATGAGTCCATCGAGTCCACAGAAATGTTTTCAAAAGACTTACAACATGGAAGAGAACAAATTTAAGATTAGAGAGAAGATACCAAACCTTTCCTTCAAAGTTTTTTCACCTTAATTTGTTACTCTGTTAAAGAATTTCAAGCATTTAAAACTCAGAGAGCCTGAGAAGTTTGTTTAAATACCAAAACACTGTACAAGAATTATATGGCTCTTTATCACTGTAGCTCGCAAGATCCCAAAATGAATGACTTCGTTGTTATTAGCAGTGTTAGTTAATGTAAAACTTTAAATTCTGCAAATCCCCAAAATACTGGGCAGTTAAAGACACAATCAAAACAGACTACTATCTAAAAGGTAATAATGATCTATCTTGTCCAGCTATCTTTTACTACTTTACTATACGACAAACATGTCTTTGCAAGTTTATTAGATGGCAAATATATGAACTTCTGTGACGATAGAAATGCTTTATGTATGTACTATCTTATATGGCAGTTACTCGCTTTATGTTAACTACTTGAGCATTTAAAAAGCGGCCAGTATGACTACAAAATGAATTTTAACTTTAATTATTAATTTAAATATGAAAAGCACATGTGATCATTGGATAGAATATCTTCTTATGTGGTGCTAGAAAACTCTACCTACAACATTTGTCAGATCTTAAATTTGAGTTGGTTAGGCAATATGTAGTATGCAAGGATTCAACACAAAAGGAATCAAAGAGACCTAGGTGTGAAGTGTAGCTATTATGAACTGTATGATATTAAGCTATGTGCTTAAGCCCATTTAACTTTAGTTTGTTCTTTTGTGAAAGGAGGATATTTCTAAGTCTGTTTTAAGGATTAAAATACCTCAGGCTTAGCAAAGTACAGGGTACAAAGTAAGTACTATTAAATAAAGTGTAGCTATTATTTTTAAATGATATTTTTAAGGTCTTTAATCAAATAAATAGTTTTATAATTAGCATTATATCATCAGTAGTTTTTCAATTACAATGTTTAGGACAAATTAAAACCACTTAAAGGAAAATAAGCTGCAAAAGAAAAAAAAAAAAAGAGAAAGTATTTTTTATTAAGAACCAGTAATGTACAATATTAAGAATCATCTATGTACAATAAAGGCATATGAATAGGAAAATGATTTACGCCTAAAGTTTAAGTTGTTCAGAGTATTAAAAACAGTTTTAAAAGGTAAAATTGAGAAAGAATCATGAATAATAGTAAAATATTTAAAGATTTTAAGTGTTCCTCATTCTCCTTCATTTCTCAAAGGATATCTATAGAAAGTCTTTTTTTTTTTTTTGCAGTATTATAGTACATTTAACAAATACTTTAAAGCAGCCATTCATTTTTTTTTTTTTTACCATTTTAAGAAATGAGTAAAGTTTTTATACTATTTTGACGTAATATAAATTCATGACATATTTCTGAGTATCTGCCAAAATCTTTTTTGGATCTGACATGTCCATGATGAAGTTTGTTTAAGTATCTTGTATTCAGTGAGAAAAAAATGCAGTCACCTGAAAATAGCACTATTATAAATCCTTAAAGCAGTATCCTCCATACATGCCTCACATGTTCTATTATTCCAAAGCAATTATTCTTCCAATTAGAAATCCTAATGTTGTGACATACTTATTGGGATGCTTCTAAGGACAATTAAGACCTACAGGGATGTGACAAATGTCTGAGGTAACAAACACAACCTGTAGGACATGTGAGAAAATACCCACTCTCTTTATTTTCTGTATATTTTTCTAAGTTTCATCAGTTTCACCAGTGTTTAATCTGTGGCAATGGCTGTAGGGGAAAATGGTTAAGAATTCCTTTCAAAAATTTTGGACCTCAAAATATATAACTGGTTACATAATATGCTATGCAATTATTACGTATGTTCTTTTAACAATATAAAACATAACCAATTATTATTTCACAAAGTAATCATGTTACCATATTTAAAGTGAATTGGTCTGCTTTTCTCAGCACAAAATTAAATTTGCCAATTTAAAAACTATCAAACAGTAACACTGAGATTAATGTTAGGAAAACTGAAATATTAAAAATATTAAAAATTTTGCAGTCACACAAACTTGGCCTACCTTACTTTCCTGAGAAACAGGCAGTCTTAATGATGAATCATTGCCTACATCTCCCATAAGGAAGTTTGTAAGGCTATTCGAGGAGGTTAAAAACATAAATAAATAAATAAAAAGACAAATCATTACACTTGTTACAAGCTGTAGATTCAATTTATCATATCAAATAAATTCTTTTTAAGACCCTGCGGAAAAAACCCGTAGGTTCACATAAATCATAATCACTTGCAAACAAATGTTGCTTTAAATATCTGGCATAAAGACACTTGCAAATATAATAAAAACGTATCACAACTTTTCCAAAGTTGTGATAATATGTTATACAAAGTAATACTTTATATATTTTATTAAATTTATAAAATATACTAGACACACACATACAAACTGATAACTGGATTATATAACATACTATAAGACATCTTAGGCCCATTTATTTAAATGACACTTCTTTACTTACATATTCCCAAAGGTAAATGCCAAAGTTTCAATAGAAGAAGATACTTCTCGGAATAGTTCATTTTTGTTTTCTTCATTAACTTCCGTAAAGTTCACAGCTATGGTGAAAGGTTAGTTATGATAAGTAATGGAGAAAATAAAGATTATACAAAATGATTGAACCTTTTAAAATTCACCATTTATCTATAGTCTTAGTAACTGTAACAGGCTTTTAGGCTTTGAGGTCCATGTTAACTGACATATAGCTGCCTTTTATTTACAACAATGATAGAAAGACAGGCTGCATTTTGTTAATGCAAACTGTGAAACAAAACTCAAAAACAGGCATCTTCCTTTCTTCTGGATGTAGTCTTGTTAAAAGGCCCAAAAATAATTTGTCAAGATAAAATCTGAAGGTGGTATTGATCTTTCTTTGTATTACCCATGCTGGTTCCCTGCCCTTATCACTTTTAGTATCTTGGCCAATAAAGGACAGGAAGAAAACCCATGGAGACATAAGCTATGTTCTGCTATACTAGTTGTTTTTAATTTTGGATATGAATTTTTGAAAATAAAGCTGACCTCATCACTGAAAATTTAAATTTCATATCTCTGTAGTAAAGCACAGATATTTTTTCAAAATCTCTTCCCATTGATTCTAATATGCAAATAGGGTTAGAAGCAAGAACTTCTAAATAGAAATGAATTAAACCTCAAGCTTATAAACTCCATGAAATTAAGCCAACACTTTACATTTATAAGCCTTAATAGATTTGGAGACTAACCTCTAATAAGTACCTCTAATTCAAGCAAAAAGAAAAATTCAATTACTGTAAATAATTTAAAAAATATTCTTAGACTTTGGTTCTGTACCAGATGGAGAAATAGGTTATAGTATTTCTTCTTGAAAGACTAAAATAAAAAACAAAACTTGTATAGTAGATTTCCAAGCAAAAACTACCAGAGATTTAAAAAAAAAAATGTCACTTTTTAACCTATGCAGAAATCAGTTCCTCAAGAAGCTTTAACAAGGCTATACATTTATGTACCTAACAAGCTCAGATTCAAAATACTCAAAAGTAAAAATTGATAGAACTACAACAAGAAAGAATGATAGCCTGAAATTCATTGACAGCCGGAAATTTCAATAACCCAATTAGTAAGAGAAAGAACACAGAAAATAAAGACAGGAAAGCTCTGAATAATATTATCAACCTTAACAAGACATTTATAGAACATTTTACTTGGTAACAGCAAAGCATATATTCTTTCCAAATGAATATTTACTAGTATTATGGATCATAAAGCAATTCTCAATGAGTTTAAAAGTATTCAAAAGCAGGCAAAATAAAATAAGTAACTGAAAGATTTTTGGAAAATTCCCAAACATTTGGAAACTAACATCTTGCTAAAAAAACTCATGGGTCAAAGAAAAATAGTATTTTGTACAGAATGAAAATGAAAACATATCAGAATTTGTGAAAGGGATGGTGGGACACACAGGTAAAGGGAGGAATTATAAAAGGGCAAACATCTTGATGATGATGTTGAAATATGTTTATGTCAGAATTTATCAAATCATATTATTTAAGAACAATTTATTGTATGTCAACCATACCTCAATTGAGTTGTTTTTAATTCTTGTTGGAAAGTACTTCAATTATGCTATGTAACAGTACCATCAAAAATGTAAAGCTTAATCATATTTAATTTTAACCAGATAAAACTTTAAAGAAAAAAAACTTTATAACACTACCCAAAATTCCAGAATATTTCTTCCTATAAGTATACTTCATTGCATTAAACATGATTATGAGTTTAAAAATAATAATTGTAAATACTGGAAAGGTAACTATTTGAACTATTTTTCTTTGTTGTCTTCATATCTACCTGAGATTGCAGCCACCTGATGAAAACTCCTAGTATTGCTTTTGCCTCCAAATTTGTCTACATTTCTAATATCCCTTCTCCTTTTTGTTACCACTTGGTGCATCAAAGAAAAGCTTGGCTCCCGTTCAATAATTCCTCCCACTTTCTTATATATTCTCCTGAATGCTATACTATCATTATCCCTACCTCCAGCCTTCACTATCTCCCATTCAATTAACACAGAGATACTCAAGTTTTTTCCTATGTGGAAAACATGTTTATTTTACTGTATTTCTTCTGCAAGCTATGATCCAATCTAGTTTACTATTTTTTAACTACCAAACATACAAATGGGTCATGCTGCATTAGCTGTATTACCTTCACTTCCAAGTTAATCTTGTATTCACCTAGATTTGACTGTTTTACTCAGTTTAGTTATCAGGTGCTGGAAAATATTTTCTATAAAGGCTCAGGAAGCAAATATTTTAGGGTTTTCAGGCCCTACGGTGTGTTGCAACTACTCAGCTCTGCTGAAAGAAGCTATCGGTGCGGGGCTGGGGATTTAGCTCAGTGGCATAAGTGCCTGCCTTGCAAGCAGGCAGTCGTGAGTTCGATCCCTGGTACCGATAAAAACGAAAAAACCACAAAAAAAAAAAAAAAAAAAAAAGAAGAAGAAGCTATCAGTGCTAACATAAATGAGTAACAATGGTGGTGTTTCAATAAAACTTTACTTACAAAAAGGAGGCAGTTAGTCTTAGACTGTTGACTCCTAGTAGGAGGAATTCTAAAACCAGTCTTTCTAGCTAAATCCTGCACTACATCTCATAACTGAACTTCTCTATGCTACTGTTCCCTCATTTATAAAACAGAGATACAAACCAACAGCTAACATCATACTAAATGGACAAAAACTGAAAGCTTTCACTCTAAACCAGAAAAGGATGTCTGATATCACCACTTCTATTTAATATAATTATGAAAACATTAACCAGAGCAAAGAGAGAGAAATAAAAGAAATAAGGATAGGAAGACGTTAAATTATCATTGTTTGCATATGACATGATACTCCAAATAGAAGACCCAAAAACTCCACCGAAAGACTTCTAGATTTTTTTTTTTTTTTTTTTTTTTTTTTGGTCTTTTTCCTTTTTATCAGTACCGGGGATCAAACTCACGAATCCCTGCTTGCAAGGCAGGTGCTTATCGCTGAGCTAAATCTCCAGCCCTAAGACTTCTAGATTTAATAAAAAACTTCAGTAGCATGGCTGGATACAAAGCCAACACTTGAAAATCAATAGCAATTCTGTACACAAACAACTAACTCACTGAGACAGAAATTAGGGAAACAACATCTTTCCACAAAAGCATCCAAAAAAAATTAAATACTTAGGAATCAATCTAACAAAGAATATAAAAGATCAAAGAAAATTACAGTACTCTGAAAAGGAAACTGCAAAGGATATCAGAAAATAAAAGATATACCTTGCTCATGAGTAGGAAGAACCCACGCTGTGAAAATGGCCATACTCCCAAAAATGTTATTTTAATGCAATCCTAATCAAAATACCTTTAGCATCCCTCACCGATCTAGAGAATACATTCCTAAAATTAATTTGGAAACAGAAGAGACCTAGAATAGCAAAGGCAATTCTGGGCAACAAAAGCAAGGCAGGAGGCATCACAATCCCTGACTTGAAATTATACTACAAAGCTACAGTGATAAAATCAGCATGGTCCTGGCAAAAAAAAGACCAGAGGATCAGTGGAACAAATTAGAAGATGCAGATACAACTACAAACACACTCAGCCATCTTATTATTGCCAAAGAGGCCAAACATGTTCAGTGGAAGAAGGACTCTTTAATAAGTGGTGTTGGAACAACTGGCTTTCCACATGCCAAAGACTGAAACTAGACCCATGTCTAACATCATGCACCAAAGTCAAAATGGGTCAAATTTCTAAATATTGAGGCAGAAACACTAAATCTATGGAAGAAAAAGTAGGCAGAAATCTTTAAGATGCAGAGTAGGCAGAGAGTTAGTTTATGAACAAACACAAACTGCACAAGAAGTTCTTCAAATAAAAGAATCAACAACTGGACTCTGAAAACCCAGAGTGGGAAAAAACTTTAGCCAACTGCCCCTCACACAAAAGACTTCTACTGAATGTATAAAAAATTGAAAAAAAAGTCAGACTTCCTAAATTCAAAGACCCAGTCCAAAAATGAGCAGATATCTGAGATAAATACATACTTCTCAGATGAAGAAATATGAATGGTAAATAAATATATAAAAAAAACAGTTCAACATCAATGATCATTTGAAAAATGCAAATTAAAACAACACTAAGATTCCATCTCACTCCAGAAAGAATGGCTATCATCAAGAAATCAACCAATAACAAATGCCAGCAAGGTTGTGGAAAAAAGGAACCCTCCTCCACTGTTGGGAGTGTAGACAACCACCACCACTGTGGAAATCAGTATGGAGTTTTCTCAAAAAATTGACTGGAAGATCATTTAATCCAGCTAGTCCCCTTCAGGGTATTTTCCCATAAGAATTAAAAACATCATACCACAGCACTATATATGCACCCATGCTTACAGCAGCACAATTTGCAATAGCTAAATCTTGGAAACACCACAAATGCCCATCAATCACAGAACCCATCAATCATGGAATGGATAAAAAAAGATGTGGTATTTTTTTTACAATGGAGTACTGAGTTATAAAGGATATATTTGAAGGTTTTATAGGTAAATAGATACAACTTGAGACCACAGTCATAAGTGAAACAAATCACTCGTGTAAACATTGTATTATCTCCCTCCTGTAAGAAGTTGAAATAGTAAGATCCAAAATGTACAACAGATATTGTAAAATGGGAAGAAACTGCTCAAAAGGAAAAAACAACTGGGGTAGGGAAAAAGAGAAAAGAAAGGAGGGAAAAGAAAAAATATATACAGATACAAAATTGCTAAGATAATTATACTAATTTCTACTAGTTCATTGAAAAGAATGATTTGTTCTCACATTGTCTGATCAACTTTGCATACCTATGTCTTGAAATCTGAACGATTACTCTGAAGATAATTTGTAATATTATGAACTATATTATTATATTAACAATGTTTTTACTGTTTTTTTCTCTTTAAAAAAATAATTATGTACCTTAAGCCACTGTTAAATGTAGATAGGACAATCTTCAATACCTACTAGCTAGGATAAAAAATTTTCAATACCTATTAGCTATTATTTTCATACAATACTACTGAACAACACTGTCAACAATAACTTCCTATTTGTTAAAAATGGAGCCCTTTTCTCTTATTTTCCCACAATTTTACAACTTAATATGTGGACAACCTTGAACAAACCTCTTGCTGTGCTCTTCATCTGCAAAATGAGAGTTGGTATGAAGACAGGATATGAAGAGTTGTAAATACTACATGTGATAACCCATGTAAACAGTTTAATGGTGTACAGGAATCAATCTTGAATAATGTCAACTAAAATTACTGCAAATATTAACCATTTCCTTCCATTTTTAATATATGCTGCTCTTAGAATCAATGTACTATAACTGGAAGAAATAAAGCTATGGAATTTTAGACATGAAATCAACTATGTATTTCTTTATTAGTCCAGATACATTAGCTAACTTTGATTTTTGATATGGAAAGTGATACATTATTAAGAAGAATTGAGAAAACAAATATACAGGATAGAGTACAGTGCTTGATATTCAACAAACTTGAGTCCCTTCCCAAGTTCTGTATTTGTCTGTAGAAAATCTGTGTATCATAGTTTTCCCCACTCAGCCTATAGTCTCATCTTGCTTTCTTCTACATTATTTCTATGCAACTTCATTCACTTTCATACCTTTGAGGTAATAAATCCCTAAACCACCTGTCAAGTTGAAATTTCTTAGTTATCAGTCCCACATTTCCAACAGGTTTTTCTTGACTTGTTTCTTGCTCTATTACCCACCCACTCTCTTTCATTCACTGCTGAGTTCATCTTTGCTTTCAAAATGGTTCCGAAATATAAGATGTAAGTAATATATGTAAGAATTCAGAGATTATAAAAGTGACATCTCCAATCAGCTGAGAAAAGATGAATTGATAAACTAAGTATATACCTGTATGATTTATAATGTGTAAGTATTTAAATTTAATAAATGATAACTGATATCTGGAAACATTAGTTTAAAAAAAAAAAACCTGAAAAAATTCCATAATCTCACAGCAGGGAAGTCTAACACCTAAATCCCAGGAACCATACCTCCTCCACCTGCCAAAAAAAAAACCCTAATAACTTGAAATACAAAAATAAGATACATGAAAAGAAAAAATGGTAAAGAAAATATACAATTTATATCAAAGAGTAAATATTAATTTATGCAAAAAGAATTTCTTTAATTTTATACTAAGAAGAGACCAACCACCAAGAGAAAGAAAAATAAAGGGTCAATTCACGTAAGGATGTACAAGTCAGGTTGTGCTGACAACCTGTAATCCCAGAAATCTGGGAGGCTAAAGTAGAAAAATAGTGAGTTTGAGCTCAGAGTAAGAAACAGCCATTTAGCACGACCTTTGTCAAAATTTTAAAAAGGGGCCAGGAATGTGGTAGTTCAGTGCAAAGATCCTAGGTTTAATTCCAAGTACATAAACAAACAAGGAAGATACATAAATGGCTCTAAAATAAACAGTTTAATGGTGTTCCACTGCATTCAAAATAAGAGAAATGCAAATCAAATAAATCTACATGGAGATAAGAATTTTCACTGACCACCTAGGTAACAAAGCTGGTAACCAGTGCTTTGGGGAAGATAATCAGCCTCTTCAGCGTTGCTGTGGAAGGGCAGAACCTCAACAAAGGACTTATAACAATATCAAAAAATTAAGTATATAGTGACTGATCCAGCAGTTGCCATGTAATCTGCATAATTATTGAAGCATCATTCATAATGGGAAAAGTGAAAACAATGCAAACATATACTAGTAACAAACTAGTTAAATAAATTGTGTATTTATGGACTACCATGTAGTTTTGGAAAAATATAACTAATTAATAACAACATAAGAATTGGGAAACCCTTTATGTGCAGACAAATGAGCAAAACACAGAACACTATCATCTGTATAAAAAGCAGGTTAAAAGACAATATATGTACTTGCATATATGCATCTGGAAAAACAAGAAAACAGTAATAACTGTTAGTTCATGGAAAGGAATGGATAGCTAACATTTTGAGGTGAGAAAAAAATTTCACTGTAGAATACCCTCTTATTTTCATCTTGAATTATATGAATGAGCTGCATATGGAAAATTTAGTTTGCAGAACAGAAAGAAAATATGAAGCTTCTACAACCTTGGAGGTATAATTAGGCCAGTTTATAAGAAGACCTATAAAGTTTTTTCCTTTTATATTACAATAAAATTTACCTAAAGAAACGAAAACATAAATGGGTACATTGTAGATTCCTGAATTCTGAAGATATCTTTATCTGCTTCAAAAATAGCCTGTATCTCTCCTACCACATTGCAAAAATTTGTCAGACTGAACTTCCTGCTTGGAAACAGGAGGAGACACAGGAAATACAAATCATTACTAGAATGAATGAAGGATAGCTGAGGACTTTTCTTTTAAAGTTATTACAAGGTAAATTCCACATTCAAAATAAAGGGCAATTAAAGATTTCAATTTTTTGGCCGGACATGGTGGCACATGCCTGTAATCCCAGCACTCTGTAGGCTGAGACAGGAGGATTGCTGCAAGGAGGCAGCCAGCCTGGGGTACAAAATGAGCTCAAGGTCAGCCTGAACCGCACAGTGAAACCCTGCCTCAAAAAGACCAAAAAAAACCAACAAATTTTTTTAATTCACTTTTTTCCCTTATGAAGTAGACAGACTTCATATATTCAAATCTGTGTTAACACAAAATAATACGTCTCTGATTCCACAGTCATTCTGCATTGTATTTTCTTTCTATCTCTCTTTCCTTCTCCCCTTTTCCTCTTTCTACAGTTTGGTAAATATGAAAAATGCAGTAAGACTTAACAAATCAACTGCTCATGTCAACTGTTGTTTTGTAAAAATGTAATCAGGGTGTTAGATTAAATGATGTAAATATTCACTATATTCTTTTGGCATGTTGATCTTACCACACAACGGTTTTTTTGAAGTTTCTAATAGAAAGTTGTTATAGATTTTTTTTTTTTTTTGGCAAAGAATGAAGTAGGTGAAGCACTTAGATGGTTTGGCATGAGCACTCAAAACTAGTTTCACCTATCCCTTGCCTCTCCAGGTTTTGAAAAGTAAATTGCCATAAAGTAAAATAATTAAATAAGCTCTGATTTGACTCTATTTTGCAGATCAGTGAGTATTTTTCAACACTAATATATTTTTGGATGGCTTCCACAGTTACAGTGGGGGCAGGGAAGGTGGTTTTATTTAAAAATACATAAATTTAATCCAAATAAAACACTCAAATTTTTCTAATCTCATACAATCTTACTGGTACAGAGTGAGTTTCCCAACAACAAAGTAATCTTTCCCTTTAAAATTTCAAGCAACACAAAAGTAAAATAGTAACGTTGACCCCAAGGGTAAAGACAGTCACTGTGGGAAAGTCAAAAGACTGCTTTACTTTTGAGATAAAAAGATCTTCAACGCAGTGCAGAGACCACTCTCTTTAAGTCTGTTTCTGGAATGTGGATACCAACCACACTGGTGCACTCCTTCCCCAGGACATCCTGACTGCACACAATAGCCACTGACAACAATTGAACGAGGTGGCTATTTCTAAGCATGGAAATTTTACTATCTATAGACACAAATTTCCCTATCTAAGTAATGTTAAATGGCATTTATAAACAATCTATTTAAAAACAAATCTGGTTATTAAGCACATTTTTAAAAAGCCACAAACAGAAGCTACCGTATTTCCCATTTTGAATCATCTACAGTACATGTTTTTTCCAGTACACTAAATACAAAAACAGAAAACCACACAAACAGGATAAAATCACGGGATGTGTGTATGTGTGTGAGCGTATGAACTATTTTATTGGCTAGGTTTTTATTTTCTCTTCCTGTTTCATTCCTTGACAACTTGCTACTTGGCCTCTCCAAATAGTGTGTGCCAGCAACTGTTTGCTTTACATCTACTAGATGGCCCCCTGAAGCCTCATGTACTTGTGAGTGGGGCTTTTGAGAGGTGACTGGATCATGAGGGCACTGACCAGTGCACTAATGAGTTTACAGCTAATGGTATTTGGGAAGTGAAGCCTGATTGGAGGAGGTGGTCACCGGGGCACACCCTGAAAAGGTCTATGTCCTTCCCTCTTCCCTTGATGCCTCTCTCCGGTTCCTGCTGCCAATCAAGCCCTTCAGTTAATGCTACTCTGACTTACAGTCTGCTATGGACTAAAACATGGGTCAAAATAAACTACTACTGACTTAATTTGTGGGTGTTGGGTATTGTGTCTCAGCACGAGAAAGAAACTAAGATATCAATCTTAGCATGTTCTTCATACCCAGAGTTCTTGTTCAGTCCTGATGCTGCCACTACTCCAGCCCAATTAATGCCTACACTTGACCTTTGAAACTCCGGATTGGTAACCCTTCTCCTCTAAAAAATCTTCTTTTCTTCAATTAACTTCAGATGGGCTGCTTACTGTGTTTCCTTGCAGCCAGTGTGCACACCTCTATCACGGAACTGGCTGTGACTTTGTCTTTCACCAGTGTTACCCTTAGGTCACTTTTTATGGTTCCATTAGTTGAATCTGCATTTTCCTATCAGTGGCATTTTATACTGTCGACCACTTCTCAAAACCCTGCACTTTTAAAATTCTGAAATATTTTTCTTTAGATCATCTCTCTACCTACAAATTGTTTCTCTGCCTCTAGATTTCATATCAGTTTTCTATCTACACTGAACACTGTGAATTAATGCTGTACTCTTCTATTACCACCTATACATCAATAATTTATAAACCAGCACCTTCGAATTCATATCTCTATACTCCCTAATGTTCTTCCTGTCTTATATTTTGTCACATGGACAGCTATTCCCTCTATATGACAACCAACACTGTACTAGTACTACACCCCAGTCTCTGACTTTAGATCTTCAGCCCTTATCAAGACCATTATTTCTAACCACCTCCTAACTTTCTAAATATACTCCTCACTCCTTAATAATACTTATTATACATTATTATATATTGCAGCATAATAATTTCAACAACTTTGAGTGGCAAGTCATTCCAGAAGATCATGTCTCAATTCTTGATTCTGTTTATGTATATACAAGCATTTTCCTATGTATGTACATATAACTTATTTACATTTTAATTTCATTTTCAGATCTTAAATCTTTTCCTCCATTTGGTTGTACAAACTGCAGATACTACAAATGGCTATTTTCCAACACCAACATAAAAGACTTCTGTACATTAACAAGCTCTCTCAAATGCACATTAATTTGTTCACAGAACTAAAATTTTAAACATCCATTGTTTGACTTAAGTTACTACTTTTACAGTGTTTGCAGCTAAATAAAAGTTTAATTTTTAGGCTTTACTTGTGACTAAGTGGGAATATTCAAATATCTGTATCTATCTATGTATCCCTTTGTTGATCCACATTGTATAAATGCCATGATGGCACATGTCTAGAGTCAATATAGATCAAAACGTACCCCTTGAACCTTTTCTATCCACAGCAACCTACTTTTAATATGTCTTCCTTACCTTTCACTTTTGCAGTAAGTACTTCTGCAGCATTTTGTAGATCAACAGAATTGAGGTTCTGATGCTTATTCATTACAGACTTTAAAACATGGAGAAGTTCCTCTAGACGTATATGGATGACTTCTTTAAAACAATCTTAAAAAGGCAAAAAATTTAAATGTGTTTCTAAAGCAAAATTCTGGAAATCTAAGCTACAAAAGATATGAAGCATATTTTAAAAAGAAAGCACTGGTTCCACAATTTTCACCTACACATTCAATTCTATTTTTACTACTGTTAATTATATATATATATATATTGAGACAGCCCTCAGAAAATCCTGTATGGTTAATTTACTGTAGCACTGCCTTTTTCATTTTTATGCAGATTTCCTGTAAGGAAATTATATAAGGTGTTTTCTGTCTTATAGTTATTACTATCACATACTTTAACACATTCCCACTGGCTTCAACCACCATTGTGTGGCTTGCACCACTGATGGTAGAAAGTAGTACGGACATGCATGGGACAGTCATGTATGTACCACAAATGGTTCAAGCCACCTAGCAGTGAGACATTCAAATTATGCTCCCTGTGCTCAGTGTGTAATGTATGGTAACAAAGTTAAAAGCCCTAAAAAGTCTAGCAACATTAACCAGTATTTTTAAAAACACATGTTAATTTTCTACATAAGAACTGATTATTTGTACCATCAATTACAATTACCAGTTATTGTAAGTCAGTAACTCACAGGCATATATATAAGGACCATCACCTTTTTATTCTTAAAACTGTGATATTATTATGACAAAATACATAGATCTTTTAATACATTTTGTACTTCTTAGAAAAATAGTCATTAAAAAAATACCCAGATGTCTGCCTAGTTCTGAAAACGATTTGGTTATAGCAAACCTACCTTTCTCCTTGGCCCCAGCAGCTGAAACAAAACAATGCTGCCCTCTTAGACATGCATTTTCCCAGGACCCACTAGTCTAACCCTAGTCCACTCCACTCATTTATACCACCCCTGGTCAGAGGAATATAAATAAGAGCTTTATACACCTGTACATAAGGTGACCATATAACTTACCATTGAAACCAAAATATTTTGGGAAACAGAATGGATGCTACTCATAATCATGCTAGCACAAGCAGCGTATTTCTGGATCACCATTCTAGGTAAACTAAAATATATAATCATCCTGCCTTTAAAACTCTGAGGTAATCTTCAAGAGTTGAAAAGATAATCACCTTAAATACAATATTCTGTTATAATTTTATTTCTGTAACCAATAGCACTAGTGTTTAAAAATGATTAACCGTAACTGTTTAGCATGTGCTAGGAATTCTAAAAAACATTTAAAGGATGCACTGTCTTATTTAATATTCGCATCCATCTTACTGTGTAGATAATCTAAAAATTTCCCTTACACTGATGAGAAAATTGAGGCATACCTAAATTTACCAAGTTATTAAACTATGGAGCCAGAATTTTAAGCCATGGTATATTATTCCAGCATCTATGCTCTTAATGTTACACTGTTTCCCTCTTTCTAATAGCTTTAAAAACATAGTGTTATTTTTACATACACAAATTCATTCTTTTCCAGAAATGTTAAGAAAAACTACAGAATCGAAAACAAAAATAGGGGGCTGGGGATTTAGCTCAGCGGCATAAGCGCCTGTTGTAAGCAGGCGGTCGTGAGTTCGATCCCTGGTACCGACAAAAATGAAAAAGACAAAAATGAAAAAGACAAAAAAAAAAAAAAAAGAAAACAAAAATAAAATATTCCACCATCATCCATCATATACTCTATTCACTCACAATTTTGTTAAGAAAGAAGCCAGGGATAATGGCATAGTCTTTGGGAGGCTGAGGCAAGAGGATCTCAAGTTTGAGTCCAGCCTGGGCAACTTAACTAAGATTCCATTCTGTCTCAAAATAAGAAAAAAACAAAAAGGTCTAGGGATGTAGCTCACTCTGCAGTGCAGAAAAAGAGGGATGGAGGGAGAGAAAAAAAGGAAAGAGACAGACAGAGAAGGAGAGAGACTGATTTATAGGATGAGAAGAACAAGGTGGGGTGGGTATATCAGGCAGAATATTTCAGAGAGAAGCAACAAATAAAAGTAGTCCAGGTAGTGCCAGACACAAAGAGAACACAGCACCTTCTAGGAGAAAGTCCAAGTCATTCATACAACAAATTTTACTTATATAAAAATAGAATAGGTGTTAGCCTCTGTAACTTTAGAAATGGGTAACCTCTAAGATGAAAGGCAAAGGAAATACTCATGAGGACTGAACTTTAGTTGATAAATTTTTTTCCCAATGGAAACCTAGGTTAACAATTCTGACACTGCTATGCATGTACACTGGAATTGAGCAATTAAAGAAATGGTGGGCAGATGATGGTATTCAGGTATCTCACTTTGGAAATTAAAAATACAGAGACAAGACTAGTACTAGTCAATACAGTAATAAAGTTGGACATTTCATTAAGAACTGACTTTAGGCTGGTCCGATGGCAGTGGGTTATCAGAACTTATTAACATTAGTGTCACTAAAGTTGGTATACCACCCCCCCACTGCTAAATTTGACTGGCTAAAAAAAAAAAAAAAAAGAGCTGACTTTAGCTTAGTACAGACGGTTACATATAGAAACATTTATAGATATATGTATATAGTTACATGGATTAGTAGTCACAGAGCTCTTTGCTGTTAGGCAGCGCTTTGAAAAGACACTTCAGTATTTAACAAGCATACCAGATCTTGCTTTCTGATATGATTCTTCAATGAAAGGAACCAGAGCTTCTTAGTGAAACAGCTGATTCCAGGACAGCGAAAGAAAATGTGTCAGCTGAGACAGAAACATCTGGCAGTATTAGGAAGTAAGGAAAAAGATTAAAAAATGAAAAATGTACGCCAAAGGTATATAAGAAGATAATGAAAAAGTTCCTACTGGCCAAATCTGTAAAAATTTTAGTAAAACATTAATAAAGTAGAATTGGCTTATAGACTAAAGTGTAAAATAAACATTCAAGCATTTATATTTATTATAAACAGTAAATTTACAATAGAGGAAAAATATCCCGTGTATAAGAATATAAATACTTTATGTAGAAAATTTGCCCTGAAGGAAGTAAAGCATAAATACCCTAAACTGCGGGTTATATATGGTGACTATTTTTTCCAGTATGCATAGCAGGACAAAAACAGTACAGTGGAGAAACAGCTGACAAACAGTACTTCAGACATTTGATCAAGATCAACAATGATAACAATAATTCATGTTGAGAGTAACTACTTTTGATATAATGTGATGATACTCCAATAACTGTCAGCATAAAGTTTATCAACTTAAAATTCCTTTTTCCTCCAAAGAAGCCCTTACAAAGTGATAATGAAGTTGTTACAAATAAACATACTGAAAAACCATAACTGAGTTATTTAAAAATCCATTTTATAAAGACCTAAAAGTGCACTACAAATAACTCTAATTCCTATGATTAAATACATTTCTGAAGCCTATAAATTAACAGAAGATGGGGCTGGGGATTTAGCTCAGCGGCATAAGCACCTGCCTTGCAAAGCAGGCGGTCGTGAGTTCGATTCCTGGTACTGATAAAAATGAAAAAGACAAAAAAAATTAATTTATAAATTAACAGAAGATAACTAAAGAAAATGTTTGATTCATAAACTTTCCTATATATTTTTGCAAAGGGTCAACTACTAGGATATCAATACATCCTGATAATCACTTCAAACATAACAAGCCTGAATTGTTTGGGCCTTAAGTGGTAAAGGAAGAAGTTCCATTTTTACTTTTTTTAGACAGGGTCTCACTCTGGATTTCAGAGTGTCCCTGAATTGACCAGGCTGGCTTTAAACCCAGGACAATCCACCTGACTCAGGTGCCCAAGTGCTGCAATTACAGGTGTGTGCCACTATGCCTGAAGTTTAGCAAATGATCTTTACCCCTTAAGTCCTCAAACACACCTCTATGAAGCAAAAACCTTTTGAACTAAAACTATAACTTTGGGGGCTGGGGATATAGCTCAGAAGCATAAGTGCCTCCCTTGCAAGTGCGCGGTTTTGAGTTCGATTCCCCGTACCAAAAAAAAAAAAAAAAAAAAGTCTCTTAAAATATAACTTTGTAAAAAGTTTTAAGGAGTTTAAAGCACTCATCCATTAACACTATCCTATTTGACTCTCCCAAACAAACAAAACAGTAGCACAATGACTAAAGCAAGAAGTAGTTAATATTGCTCAATTTTGAAGAAAGGAGAGCAGGTGCTTGGTTGAGTAGAAAGTCAACAGACTTAGATTAAGAAACCTAAGTTCCAATCCTTCATGTGTCACCTCCTTGAAATGGCTGTAAGAATATATGAAATTCTTGGCTTCTCTGATCTCAGATTCATCATCAGGAAAAGAGAATTAATAAAAGTATCTATCCTGCCACACTTAAAATTAAAGTGGATCAAATACATTTAATAAGAATGAAATTGAGGTTACTATCTTACACACAAATGATGACTAATTAGTAAACCTGTATGTAAGTTGTTCACACTAAATCACTTTCAAAACATTATCTCACATAGAACTGTATTCAATAAAGAACACAGCTATGCTCCACAATAGTTTGCACTATTGCAAATTATTAACAGTAAGCACTAAAGTTTAAATTTTATATGTAAAATCTAAGTAAGTTGTTTGGAAATAAAAGTCTTTAAGGACATACTTTATAAAAATGTGTATACCAATCAATTCAGGTTAGAGTAGTTAATTCTACAACTAAATACAAGATAGTTTTTAAGTGGGATAGTAGCCACTCTGTAAATAATATAGTTTAATTTATACTACAAAGGTTTTATAAATGTGAATACAATGAAGTTCAACCAAAATCTTTACACTAAATTATCTAGAACAGTAAAATAATATCCCACAGTTTGTTTACGTATTACCCCTGTAATATGGTAATCTGAATTTTATTGTTTCATCTATTTGTGCCATTTACTTTAATTCAGCTTATCAAGTGAAAACAGATTACCCAGCTCCACTTTTTGGTTCTCATGAATTCAGACAATACCACAGTGTTTACACTGCAAACATTTCATG
Source organism: Cavia porcellus (assembly GCF_034190915.1). Taxonomy (NCBI): domain Eukaryota; kingdom Metazoa; phylum Chordata; class Mammalia; order Rodentia; family Caviidae; genus Cavia; species Cavia porcellus. The sequence goes on from NW_026947484.1 coordinate 115,793,899, forward strand.
GAAATACTTAAGTAGACAAGTGGAAAAAACATTTTTTCCTTGATTTAAAAAAAAAACTGCAGTTTTAAAATTTGTCTCAATACAGCTTAACTTCTAGGGCAGTGGTGGCGAACCTAGGGCACAGAGGGCTGTTTGCATCCCTGAAAGTTGTAGAAAGTTCACCATCACTGCTTTAGGGAAAGCAATGAAAACAAGTCAGGAAAAAAAAGTACCACAACGTATCGTTATCTTTTTCTGTAATGGCTTTTGAATTTATAGGGTAAAAGCAAGTCCTGAGAAACAGAAACTTCTTTAGCTACTTGTGAAATGATGACTAGTAACAGCTGAAATTTTAAAACACTCTAAGAGCTTTATATATATGATCTCATTTATTCCCCCTTCCCCTGCCAAATCCAGCAAAATAGACACTAACTACTATCTCCTCCTAACAGATGGGGAAATTGAGATACAAAAAAGAGAAACAGACTGCCCAGCGTTAACAAGTAGCAGAATGAGGATTCCACCTTGGGTATTCTGGTTCTAAAATTTATGTTCTTACTCACTATGACATATTGCCACACGATTAAGAGATTATAGTTAAATGACAGTTACTCTGCAATGAGTGATTTAACAGGCTTTAGGTTCCAATGAATATACTGATTTCTACCACAAATGGTGTTAAATTATGTAAACCATTCTGGGCAAGCAGAGATGACTTCCATCTCCTTAAGAACTGATACGCATTTAATAAATAAGCTACCTGAGTTTCATACAGTTCATTCTTCAACGATTCATGGCACACGTTCTATTCACTGTCATAAAATATTAATATTCACATTAATCTCAAGTGACATTCACTTACAAGTCACTTCTAAAGAGGTTTACTTCTAGAAAACTGAGCAGGACACATTTGAGGCTAGCAATTTACATGTTTCTAATATCTCACAAAACTTTTGGCACACTGTGATGCTAAAATTAAGAATTAACAATGGTAAAATAAACAGTCACTGAAATTTGTCTGGGAAAAAAAAAAAAAAACTACGAATCTTCTACATTTAACCTGGGGGAAAAATAGCTAATTTATAAGACAGGATTAAGACAGGACTTCAAACAAAAGTGCAAACTTATGCAGAACTACTGAGGACCATGTAACAACTATGTAATAGTAGTTTCATTTAACTCCTACTGTTTAATAAAACTTGTGTTACCAAGTTAACATACCTAGTCTGACGATAGTTCTATAAAGCCTAGGATCTAGACTTAATCAGAAGCTATCACTTAAGAGATCAGAATTGTTTTTAAAAAATAATAAATGCTGGGGCTGGGGATTTAGCTCAGTGGCATAAGTGCCTGCCTTGCAAGTGTGTGGTCGTTGAGTTCAATTTCTGGTACCGATAAAAACGAAAAAGACCAAAATAAATAAATAAATAAAATAAATGCTCACCTTAGAAGGCATTTTTAAAAATTAAGAGAATTTTAAAAATTAGAGAATTTTATCCTCCTTTCTGTGTAAAAACCACCCCCTACAAAAAACAAAAAAGTCCCAGAAGTATTAGTCACAATGGTAAATTTTCATTAAAATCTACTTTAAAATAGTGTTATATATCAAAAAGACAAAATTGCAATAAATATTAAGACTGTTGACACTGAGTTGTAGAAAAATTACAGATATGTTGCACTCTTCCTACTAGACTAATTTAAAAGCCTGCACTTTTCAAATTCCAAGATTTCAAATTTCCTTCAATGATATTCTGCCTGAGAATGGAGAGGACATATTTTAAATTTTTTACAAGCAAGAAAAACTAATTTCCCTGTTATTTAGAATCTGGAATGCACTATTCCTTGGAGAGAAGGACCATAAACCTGAATTAGTACTTAGACACCACATATTAATCCACAGTATTGTAATTAGACATGAAATGTATATGTGTATCTTCAGTGATTTAATGTAAGATGCAAAATTTACCACTGAAATTATTCTTAATGTACCTTAATGACACTGGGTAGAGCTCTTAAAAGTCATAATCCATATCAGCTACTTGTATACAGTATTTGTATATGACTACAGGGTAACTCACCATAGAAGAAAGTGAAAAGAGAACACAAAACTCTGTGAATGCTGTGCTCTTTCAGTTCTCCAATCTCTTATAACTAAGCTCTCCATTTTGACTCAGAAATTAAAAATGTTTTTCTAAAAAGACACATATCTTAACCCTACAGGGGTTATAAAACTCTTTGACAGACATTGATTTTGTCTATTTAGTTTCACAACAATGACTATAATGTGTGCTTCATGATTTCACTGGAATAATTTCATAAATATCACATTTAAGCTAGCTATCATAAATCACAGACACTCACATACATGCCCTAGATTTAGGGGATGAGGGTGGAATACCTGCAAAGTATATTACATAATGTTAAAAACAAATACTTGCTGTCTTCTTTAGCTTCAAATTGTCAATATTCAGGAAAATGTACATACTCAATTTCAATCAAATTTTGGATCACAAAACCAATAAAATGGTGTGCCTTGTTAACAAACAACTTATGTTGTATTCCAAAGTTAGTAGCAAATTAGGCCTACAACGAGGATGATAACCTAAATAATATGATTCTCTTTCCAGAGTTTTTCCACTATTCTTTAGTACCAATTTAACCAAATTGTATAATTTGGGTAGAAAATGATCTGCTAGCTCAAATCAAAGCAGAAAGTAAAAATTACACACTTCAAGGCCAAACCAAGCAAGGGGCTTTCAAATGATCTGCAACTTCTATGTAATATTCTTACAATTTTGCCTCAGTAACAACTTCTGCTAGGTTTCCTTTAAGTGTTATATAAATATATATCTATTATCAAGAATTCATCTTAATAGTCTCAATAATGATAAAGAACAAATGTCTATACTAGTACTATCCAGCAGAAATCTCTGAAATGATACATATTTTGTTTCTTCATTCTATAGTATGGTAGCCATTATTCTAACTGAACTTGTGAAAGGTGTCTACTTTAATTAAAGTTACAGTAGCCACATATGTCTAAATGGCTACCATACTGGACAGTGTAACTCTAGAAAATCACCACAGAAAACAGAATTAGCTACTAAAATAATGAAAACAGAGTGTTTTTATTCTGTACCTACCATGTGAAGCAGCTATAACAGCATGGAAAGAATAAACCACTTTGCATTAAGACTCTTCTGGCTCTACTGGCAAAAAGGCTCTAACAAAAATCACAAATCTTAGTTATACACACATCTCAAATGTGAAATGTAGCTATAAGTACCTGCTTTTGTGGGGACTGGGAAATATAATTTCTTTATATGCACAATTACTTGTAAAACGAAAAGCAGCGCGTACAATTACGTAGGCTCAGTATCCCTTACCCAAAATGCTTGGGGCCAGATTCTTTCAGATTTCGGAATTTTTTAGACTTTGAAATATTTCACAGCTTTACCTGTCTAGCATCTCTAATCCTACATTTAAAATCTGAAATATGAAACTTTTTGATAACCACTATACTCAGAGTTTTGGGTTTTGAAGCTCTGGATAACGGATGCTCAACCTATATATTATTTCTGCAACCAGTTTGGAAAAACAAAAACATAGCCATAAATCAATCACAAAGCATCAGTAGGTCTGGCCTCAACCGTATGACTAAACACCAAAGATAAGAGAGCAGTGACTTCATATCATTGCCGCACTACAGCTCAAGTATACATGTAAAAAATGATATTCTGATTTAGACTAAAAGGTAACTTTAGACTAAAAGGGAACCAAAATCTGGCATCCTTTCTTTTAAGGAGCAAAAGACAAATTACTGGCAAAACCATTGAAGAAATAAATTTCCTAACGAAAATAAAAAACAAATAGAAAACCTGACTAAAATAGTCTTATGTTAATAAAAACTTAAATCAATACATTAAATAAAATCATGTATACCTTAAACTGAGGTTAGTGATTACCAATTAATATATCATTTTAAATTTCACCTTAAAAATTATCCCAGTAATGAAATGTACATCAAAAAGAATAAATTTTTCTGTATATAAATTTGCAAATACTTTTAAATTTAAAACATTCAGTTAAGAATAAATCTTTATGCTTTTTTCTTTTTTGGAGTGTGAACATGTGTAGGGTGTGAACATGTGTATTGCTACTGGGGATTAAATCCAGAGTCCTTGCACTGAGTTATATCCCCAGTCCTTTTTAATTATTTTTTTTTTTAATAATAAAGCTTCTAAATGGCCCAGCCTGGGCTCAAACTTGTGATCCTCTTAACTTAATCCCCCCCAGTGTGTTTAGATTACAGGTGTGTGCCACCATAACCAGCTTACGGTTCTTGAAATAAATGGCAAAAGAAATTTATTATCAGCTGGGCATGGTGGCTCACACCTATAATCCTAGCACTCAGGAGGCTGAGGCAGGAGGACTGTTGCAAGTTCCAGACCAGCCAGGGCTACAAAGTGAGCTCAAGGCCAGTCTGAACTGCATAGTGAGACAATGTCTCAAAAAGACAAAAAGATTAAAAAAAAAAGAAATTATCAAAACCCAGGTAGTTAGGATATCTTTCCACAATAACAAGCTACCTTTACTGCCATTTAAACATGTATAATTAGACTTCGAAATCAAGGTATTAAAATTAGCAGGGGTAGACTAACTTTTTCCCTAATAATATTTATATAGTCTTCAAAGAAAAGACATGTGACTATTTTAAGAAAAATTCAAATTTTGAGGGCTCACTTCCTAATTATTTTGAGAATTTCAAGTAGAAAATTATAGATAGGTGAGAAATAAGCCATTTTAGTACAAGCACAAGATTGTCTTAATTCTGTTTTTCAAAGTGCATTTCAGAAAATAAACACTTATCTATATAGAAACATTTATTGAAATCTTACAAATTTCTGTGAAGGCCCAGGAGGTATTTAAATATCACTGCATATAGTTGCTTTCAATATCTACCAGACATACTAGGATGAATATAGAAATAGATGGTTACTTATCACAAAAGAACAGGGCCATCACTTAAGTATTAATTACAACTATCATTAAGTTTGGATATTAAAGAGATACTGAAGGTTGAAAGACTTAGGAACGAAGATCAAATAAGGAGCATATGATCCCTTCAGGAAAATCAAGTCCTATTTATCCATTTTTATAGAGAGTAAATTCTATTATTCCTTAATTCAACAAGACAATACAGATAGCAAAACAGAATTAAATTTGACTGTTGAGAAAAATTCATTCAAATGCAGTTATTAAACTGCCTAAGAATAGAAAGCTAGACTGAAGCAAAAGGGTCAACAGCATAAGCTATAAACCTTAGTCTGCTTATTAAAGAACAATCACACTATCATTAATGAGAAGGTAAAATTCTGATGTGTCAAATTACCTCGTGTAAAATGAACCTGTTAGAAACTGCAGACTGATTTAAAATTTTTGTACTCATTCCTTTCAAGCTCAGCAAAGCTTTTTATTATGCCTTGCATTATTACTTGATTATAAATGGTTTCTACTCTAACCATGAAACATCTGGGAGGAAAAAGTCATAAAATAATGCAGAATATTCCTACTATTGTATACACACTTATTTGTGGCTTGGCTGGAATTTTAAAATTTTACACACCATTTGGTAAGAACACTAAGAAAAAACAGTTGACAAACCTGAAAGAATAGCTTCTTTCAAATATAGTAACATCTGGGAGAACTTCCTGATATCATTCACCAACTCCTTGATGTACTCCGGGTCAAAAATGGAGTTGGAACTTACAGACTTGAGACCCATTTCAGAAGTTGTAACATCAGTAGAGAGTTGGCCTGATGCCCCAACACGTTTTTTCTTTGTCTTTTTCTGTTTGTGAGCAATCATCCTCTCATTTAACAGTCAGAAAAACTGAAATCCTTAAGAGGCAAGAGACAAAAAAAAAAAAAAGTTCAGAGAGAAACACAAACACTACATCAGCCAGAGAGACATACTAAGTTTGCACAAATAGCCCATAGCCTACCTTAAGATTCTATTTTTAGATTTTTAGAAATAAATGCACATATACATACACACACATTGTACTACTAATAGCAGATTCTCTTTATTAAGTTCAGTAATCTTGACAATTCTGCAATATTCAAGGTATCATTCTTTTCATTTCATAAGCCAGAGTCCTGAGATCTACATTTTAAAAATCTGTCACACTCTCAAACTGATAACTGGGAGTAAAACTTAGGTCTGCATGGACATCAAAGTTCATGCTCTTAATAATTCCCTCTTAATTCATATCATATAGAATGCTTTTAATTGTAAAAGTTATTAAAAACATCGCTTAGTTGAAGGTTGTATTTTCCCTCAGTAATATTATCTTCAAAAATAAAGGTTAAAGCTGGGCATGATGGTACATGTCTACAGCCTTAGCTAACGCTCTTAAGAGGCTGAGGCAGGAGTGAAGCTGGAACTCAGCCAGGGCAATTTAGCACCTTAGCAAGTCTCTACTTTGAAATTTAAATAATAAATACTAAAGGGCTGGGGACATAGTTCAGCGCTCATTTATAAAATGGGAGAAACATCCTGTCAGCACATCTACCTCAGATTACTGTTAAGATTTAAATGAGACAATAGCATAGCAATATCCATTCACCACATAAAAGAAGTTCAATTACATTTACTTTCCCACTAATCTGACTTATCTTCATTTGAATAAATGACATTTTTGGTAATTTCAGGATAGTATAGTAAATAAAGGCAATGTTTTGGTATATGAAAAATTTATATTTGAAATTCTGGTTCTAATAATTTCCAGATGTGTGACCAATACAATTTATTTACAGGCTTTTGTGAGGATCGAGAGAGTAAAAGATTTTTAATGTTTAAAACATCTATTCCTGCCATCAGAATTTAAGAGTCTTAGTTTGTTCTTTATCTTACTTTTCCATAATTAAAAGTCCTCAATTTATTTGTATTTCTTAAAATCAAAAAAGCAGTGCCTAGAATTAAATTAGCTCAAGCATTATCATTAAAAGGTTTTTTATTTTGTCTTGAATATCTGGATACTTTCAAACTAAGGACTTCTGTGAATGTCACAGTAGCAAGTTTTATTTAATGGTATCTCTCACATATAAAAATATTACTGAATCACTTACTGTTGTACCTTACCCAACTCCCTATTTTTTCTTCCTCATTATAGTTCTCTAATTTATCCCCTATTTTGTAATACTTCCACACTAGCGAATTCCCATCATTTACTGTCTAAACAACTGCACCCTCTACAACCATTTCATCCCTTTACAAAGGTAATAACCAAACTTTCAAACAAAAACCACATGATGTCATTTCTCTGCTTGAAATAATTCAAAACGACAAGAGAAAAGATGTCAGGCTCTACAAGACTGCTATAATGTAATCTGGGGTCACATTCCTGCCACAAACACCTCCTGTTCACACTTTTAACAGTCTCTGTTTACTGTGACCAATGGCATGAAATAATTTTACATCACAACCAAGACATACATTAAGTACGATATATATATACATCAAGTACCAGGATACATTAAGTACATTTGTCTGTGGGGTGAGAAATCTTCAGTCCTTTTTGAGACGAGGTCTTGCCAAACTGATCAGGATGGTCTCTAATTTGCTAGTCTCCTGCCTCTGCCTCCTGAAGCAGCTGAGATTATATGGATGTGCCACTGCCACTGAACCCAACTTTTGGTTCGTTTTTTACAATACAGGTTCCAACTCACTACAGTAGTTTTATATATAATGTTATATAGTTTTTAAAACACCAACTGTTCAGGTCAGGGTTCTATCTACATTCACTGGTCAACTTCCCTGGACCACTCACTACTCGTTTGTTTACCCACTCTGAGCTTATTCCTATCCGCTCAACTTCCTCAAAGACTTCCCCTCATGGACAAGTCCCACTGCTCCATAACTACTACCACTAAACCACAGCAGAATCTCAAAAGGAATTTTGCCTGTACTGCCCTAAGTGAGGAGGAATTGTCTCAGGCTGCAAATCAAATATCTAATGTTGTTAATGTAAATGATAAAATTTTAATTTTTAAATATTTTTTTATTTTGATATTAAAAGAAAGAGGGCAAGTGGGCTGTGGGACACAAACTGGATGTGCCTACTGACACCGTATACTTTCATCACTGCATTTAGCACCATTCAGGTAAATGATCTGTATTTTCTCATACACACTACAATCTTCAGGAAATCAAGACCACTTCTGTTTGCTAACCATGTGCTCTTTGTTCACTACACAGTGCTTAGGATATAAGTAGAGATGGAATAATGAATAATGGAGAGATAGAATTCAAAATGAATGAATTTGTAGAAATATGGACCTATAACTTTACAGTTACAATAGATTTTTATAGAGACAAAAACAGCTTGTTGCAGTATTCTTAAAGCGACCATCAAGAAATTAAATAAGGGGCTGGGGATTTAGCTCAGCGGCATAAAGCGCCTGCCTTGTAAGCAGGCAGTCCTGAGTTCAATTCCCGGTACCGATAAAAAGGAAAAAGACAAAAAAAAAAAAAGAAATTAAATAATAATAAATGCTGGTGAAACTGTGGAGGAAAAGAGTTCCTTCTACATTGTTGATGAGAATGTAAACTAGTTCAATCACTAGGGAAATCAGTATAAAGATTCCCTAAAAAATTTTAACTAGAAATTCCATTCAACCCACTTATCTTTCTTCTGGGTATCTTCCTGAAAGAGTTAAAGATATGCTACAATGATATACACATATCCATGTTCACAGCGGCACAATTCATAATAGCTAAACTGAGAAAGCAGCCTATATATTCATCAAGATAAAAGCATAAAGGAAGTGTAGTGTTTACATACAATGTAGTACTACACTATCATAAAGAATGAAGAATGATGAACTTGAGTCACTTGTAGGAGAGTGGATGCACCTTTAAACCATACAGTTAAGTAAAATAAATCAGACACACAAGCTTAAAACTCATATGGCTTCTCTTATATAAGGAACAAAAAATGTAAATAAATCAAAGAGCAAGATAGAAGATAAAACAATAGGATACAGAGAAACAGATCTTTGGGAAATGGGAAGGGTACTAACAGCGGGAAAGAGTAGAAGGATAGGAAAGATGTAAAAAGAAATAAGATGTATTATGTACATGGATCAACCACCTACAACGAATATATTCATGATGTACCACAAATATACTAAGGAAACGTTTTTTAAAAATATTTTGAGGTGAAAATATTTTTTAAAAATCTAAGATATTCACCTCCCCCAAAAAACCCAAAGAAACAAAAACCATATGAGGCTGAGTGACAACAACGTTGCATAAAAATGAAATCAAAATTGTATTTCTAAGTCTGGAGTGTAGCTGAGGAATGGCATGCAGGAGGCCCTCAGGTCAAGCCCCAGCACCAAAAAAACAAGTTGTATTTCTATCAGTGTCTCTCAGGATTACATAAATAGGGTGCTGTAATATTTATTAGCTATATTCAGTGTCCTTTGAATAATTCAAATTTCTCAGAATGTAATTTGCATACTTAAACTAGTTTCAAAACTATTTAACATTAATCCTTAAAGGTGTAATTTCTAAAATGAACCTAGGGCAATTTTTAAGCATTATTATTATGCTCAAATCTCCTTTTCCACCAATAGCTTTTAAATTTTCGAAACTTTTTTTTACTTATTAAGGTTAAAAGATGTCAAAAGTAAACAATGATTTTATTAAGTAAAGTGCAGAAGTGTTAAAGTTTGCTAGACAGTCTTCTCAATGATTTGTAAGAGGCCTTTTGACTGTTTTGTCAGAAGAGGAGGGGGGAGTCTAAAAAGGATCACACTCTAACTCTAGTTAGCATTATGATTAATATGGTAATTTTGTCTTTATCATTTTCATATTTTAAACTGAAAAAGGAAACACTGCACTTAGTTTAGAATAACAAATGTAATGGAAGTTTTCATAACTGTACAAAGTTTAGAAAATCTGTACTATCCAAGATCATAACACTCCTTTTCCATGTGCCAAAACGAATGTTCTCGAGTTAAGTGGTAATATAAAATGCAGTTAATAACAGATTGCAACAGGCAATTTAATTAAATTAGAAACTAATGCATGGAAAGTACTCGGCAGTGTCTAGCTCATCATAAAAACTTAATAACTATTAGCCATTACTACTAGCATTATAACTGGCTTATTGTGGGAAATTGCTTTTAAACGTTGAGTCCTGGCTTCACTACATTTGTAGATTTTAAGAAAAAAAATGTAAGACCGGAAACAATTTCAAAAACTCAACTGACTTCATGGAAGCTTACTAAAATAAAAGGCCTCCAAGTGAAGTTTGAACTGTGCAAACAAATCTTCGAGCCAAATATTTGTGAAACTCTAATTCTTATAAACATCTCCAAATCTAAACCTAGATAAAAAACATGTACCAAAGAATTCTATAACAAGTAGAAAATCACCACATAAAACTTGCTCTGTGTAGTCTATATTCTAAGAAATATGTGCGATAGAAACGTGGACACAGGGCTAAGAGTGTTAGTTTAGCAGTAGCATGTGTAATGCCCTGGCTGAGGCTGGGGGAGAAAACAGAAAAGTATACACAAACTTCCTAGTCTTCCCAAAAGGTAGCTTTTCCAAGACTTTTAGCGCCTGTGTCAAATGTTCCTTGTGCCACGCCCATACGATGCAAAATGTACATTATAGAAATGTGTTTCATTTTAGGCATTGGGCTAACTGAAGTGTAAAACTGCCCTTAATGGTTCTTAATGGTTTCCATCTTATGATTTCCGATTTGGTATGAACTGAAAGCTTCCCAAAGGGGGGAAAAATAGTAAGAAAAAAGTTAATGAAGGCTTTATACTTTAAGCATTACCCAAAACAGAATGGGAATATGTCAGAAAGTTTTATCAATAATATGCAAACAATTTCTAAAGGAAGGCGTGCAACACATACACTTCATTCCTGTACAGCGCGAATCCAGCACGCTTTAAAAAGAGGAAGCTGCCCAGCCTCCCACGCCTCCAGAATGTCTAGCATTCCTGGCAGGCAGCACGCTCGTCTCTGGCCAGCCAAAAGTACCCAATGCCAAAAAGCACGTTCCCCATCCGGGACTTAAATGCAGAGGGAAGGACAGAGCAACTAAAACAGACAGCTGAAGTTGATAGCAATACGTGATAAAGTCAAGGAAACAGCCTGTGAAAAGGGAAGGGGCACTCTGCTCCTGCCTTTTCCAAAACATCCTGCCACCAGAAAAGGCAGGAGGCAAATTCCCTCTTGAGGAAGAGTTTAAAAAGATAAAACATCGAGACACGAGGTCCATCCCTTGGACTCCGCCTTAAAACGCCTCAGATTTGCTATCACTAAAGTCCAATCAAACTTAATTTTTTTGTTTGGTTACAAAAATCAACCTCCAAAGTCGAACTGAGAGACAAATCACTGAGACCGAGAATCCCTCAAACAAAACACACCTCCTGAACTCGAAAGACTGGAAGGAAAACACGACGAAAATCCTAAAACACCCTGACGGAGTGAGGGCAGCAGAGGGCTGGCTCAAGCAGGAGACCACAGGCAGGGGCGCCGGGCTGCGCCCTCATGCCGCCGATTCCGACTCTCGGCTTCCCTGCGGGAGAGAAGAGCCCAGTAACCAGGAATCTGTCTTGGGAATGAGTTAGAAGCTGGTCGAACAGTCGAGTAGAGGTATCGGCTACCTGTTTGCCGTTGCTACGTTCAACATCTGCTCGCGGCCACAGCTCGCGCCACCCGCTCCTCAGCCCCCACCCCCCGGGCCCCTACGCCACCCTTCCTAGGCGGGCGCGGGCGTCCTCGACCCCCGCGGGAGCCAGCGCCGCCGCCACACACTCACCCGGACGCTCCATCCCGCGTTCCGGACGCGAACGCTCACGGCCGCACTCACGGCCGCCGCCGCCGCCTCCTCGGGCTGCACGGCGCAGCCCCCATCCCCCAAGCACGGCCGCGGACGCCCGGCCGAAACGCCGCCGCCGCCCGAGCAGCTCCGGCCACCAGCGCGCCCGCGGCCCCGCCTTGACGCCCCGCCCCGGGTCCGCCCCCTGGCCCCTAGCCCATTGGCCGGAGCTCCCGTGCCCGGCCGCTCCCCAGCAGGTGGGCGGCGGCGCGCACTCCGTCCCGCGGGCTCTAGCAGTTGGTGGCGTCCCGGCCTGGCGCTGTCTCAGGACCCCGCGGGACCGGTCGGTAGCAGCCTGGCAGTGGAGCGACTTAGGTAAAAGTCACTAGATGACTGGATCTGGCGGACAGATGCCCCAAACTGCTTTTGATGTACTTCTTTGGACACCTTCACCCTCCCTCTCCAGCCCCCTTGAGGGCACACCGGAGGAGGGGGCTCCGCACTGGTGGCGGGCGACCCAGCGCCTTCCAGAAGAATGCGCTGCCTGCAATCAGCCAACGCTCTGCCCGCTGGTGAGGCTAGTAATTTCCACTTAGGCCTATTTCCCTTCAACTGCTCTCTCAAATTCACTTCAGAATGAGAAAAAGACTAATAGGGAATGACTAAAGAAAGCAGCAGGGGCCCGCGAGTACCGGCGCTTCGGAATCACACTCCTCACCTGAGCAAGAAAGTCATTTATCTCAGCGCGGCGACATTCTGAAAGAACTCGGGGACAAATCTGGGGACCGTGCCAGTGACTGGGGATGGGCAGGCAGGAGATGATCACGCCCGGAAGGAAAAGAGACCCACGAGGGTGTATGAAGTGGAAAGAAATCGGGGAGAGGGGATGAAAACCGAAGAAGGCAGAAATAGACTGAAGCGAAGATCAGTTAGAGAAGGTGGGGAGAGCCGGTCCCCTTAGAGACCGAAAATGGAGATGAGCACGATAAAACCAAGAGTAGGGTTGTAAGAGGAAAAAAAATACTCTTTGTCAGAGAGAAGGTAAAATGGACTCTTAAACCTTTGACCCATTACAGGAAAAACAACATTGGGGAAATAAGGCAAATATGCCCCATCAGAAAAGCAAAGTATGAGGGTCCTCGGTGACTTAGTCCCACCTTGGATCTTCAGACACACAAATATACCCTTCTAATCCTGATATAACAATTGCAAGTTTGCATCACAGATAAAGGCTCTCACCATGGAAACTGATGGGAGCCATGAAGAAGTTCTTTAATCTCAAACACCCCCTAACGTCTATTTTTAAACATATTAATTAGTTTGGCACTTACCTGCCATTCCCCTTAATAAAGAGTTTCATGTTCCTGATTAAAGTGGAATTGGCTATGCCAAGAGCAATATGAAAACCAAGTAAAGCAGTTTCTGATAGAAAGGATGTGTGGGATAAAGGTAGTCATGTGACAGAAAGAGGGAAAGAAATCCATGTGAGAAGACAGAGGCAACTATAGAGAAGGGAAAAAAGAAAAAGATTAAGTCAACCAAAGACAGGAAAAGATGTAGAGACAAGGGAAAGCAAGAAAAGAAAAAAAGATGGAGACAGAAAGAAGACAGAGACAAGTGATAAAGATCAAGACATACCAAAATTTCTGGGAGAAATGAAGTCCATTAAGCTGTTGCCTGGAAAAACTAAGACTCGAGGCTCTCCTTGATTACCAGGCTTCACAGTTAATTTCTTAAGTCTTAAACTACTCTAAAATAAAAAACACTACTAAATACCGAAAACACCTTCTTTCAAACTCCACAGCAGGAGAATGATACACCATGGACAACTCACAGAACCACTGATGACTCAAAAATGAAGGGTAACAATGCACGGGGTGCATTCTGAAGGCCAGGGTGGGTGCAGGCAGAGTAACTACCAAAGAATTCAAGGAACCATAGTTTGCCCATGTTTCTGTCTGTGCTGGGTTATTCTCAACACTTTCCCCAATAGATCTGTCTCTGGGCCACATTCAGCAAAGAGAAATTGTTTTGGTTCATATATAAAATATATAATACAATTAATATATATGTGACAAAATATTCTTTACTTTTACATTTTTTATTATAAAATTTTAAAAATAGAGGGCAAGAAGCCCACCTGCTTTCAGCCATTACAAACAGCCAAATACTGTGCATAGAATCTGACACACAGTAGGTCTTCAATGAATATTAAATGGCTAACATACACAGTAGTCTAAGGAAAATTTTAATGTCAATCTCAATCATTTTAAATCATCCAGAGGATGAAGATATTTGCAAATATTCACAAAATGGTAGTTCATTTTTAAATGAAAAGGTTATTCATCTCCCAAATTCATTTTGTTTAATTTATATCATAAATAAATTTTAAATGTGAAAAATATTTCCGAAATACCTTTCTGCAAGTCCAAAGTTCTTGGCTTATAGTGTCCTCCTCCCAGAAAAAATAAAACTATCACTATAACTCCAATATCTTAAATTATTCCACAAACTGCAGAAAAACACATCTGGAAGCAACCAATAATAGAAAAGAAATTAATTGTTTTTTTTAAATCAATTTATATTGTCTGTAGTATTTTTTCTTTCTCAAACAGATATGTACATCTCTATATGTTGTTTTTTGAGTCAGCTGTTTTGCAGAAACTCAATTTGTACCTAAAGTTTTCATTTTCTCTTCAAAACCGTTGTGGTACCAGACTGAGTAGATAATAATCTATGTACAATGGGATACCATCTGTACTATTAATTTTGCCAAATAAATGTCTTTACATACCTGAAGTTGATTCTGTAGTTTAGGTGGCCTAATTTCCACAGCTGAACATGGGTCTAAAAACATTTAACATTTGGAGACATTTTTTGGTTGCTACAATTGAGGAAGGGGGTTCTACTGACATCTAGTGGGTAAAGGCCAAGGAGGTTGCTAAACAATTTATGTGCACAGTTCAGGAGAGCCCCTGCCTCCAACAAAGAATTAAAAGTGGTCCACAGTGCCAAAATTAAGATACCCTATTTTAAGATATAACTACCTCTTGATAAACTATAGGACAGAAGAACACACCACAGGATGTACTTAGGAAAATCTGGACTGTAGACCAAACAACAGGATTTTTTCAACAAATAAGCTGCAAGAAAACAGATGGAAAGGAAAATCTCTAGATTAAACAATTCCTCAAAACCATATTCCTCAACACCATATTTACCCTTTCATGGCAATAAACAACTAGAAAACTGAAGAAAATATATACTGTTTTCATATACTGGACTCTGTACACATCGCAGGACTATAGTTCCTGAGAGATGGAACCATAAAATGAGGTAAACCTTACATTCTCCTTAGCTTTCTGCCTAAAGGCACATTCTGAACTATGGCACAAGAAGAGGTAAATCAAATACTTTTGCTAAGCTGAAGACAAGGCTCACAGTACACAGGATGTAGTAGTAGCTACACCCTACAGAGCAGCAGAGAGAAAGAAGGCAGGGAGAAGAAGGGCTCCAGGAAATTTGCACAGGGAACATCTTAATTCTCTTGCTGAATACTAACATACATACATATAAGGCAAAACGCCACAATGATAGGTAATTTCTAGGAGAATTTTACCAAAGGTAAAATATAAAATTTCATAATGATAAATAGTTTCATCATAAGGTCGTAATGATGTACAAAGTGTACACAGTTAAAAATAGTTGTCCAGGATATATAGGAGAAAATCTGACAGAAACAAATCCCTAATGTTAGTTAAGATTTCCACAATTTTCTTTTAGTAATTGATATAAGACAACACTTTCAATGTCTTGGAAGACATTACAGAAAATTCTACCCAGTGATAGTGGAATGCATACTGTTTTCAAATGCATATGGAGAATTCACTAAAAAGACCATATGTGAGGTCATAATACAGGTCCCAATAAATTTAAAGGACTGAAACAAGGCAGTACATGGTCTCTGATTAAAAATTAAATTTGAAATCAGTTAGAGAAAGAAAATATTTGGAATCACCAAATATGTGAAAAGAATAAAACAAACTTTAAAATAACCCATGGGTCATATTTCCATAAAGGAAATTTTAAAGTATTTTGAACTCAATGGAAATAAAAGAACATTTCAAAATATGGGGGTTGCATAGCAAAATTTATTACTAGGGTAGCAAATACAGAAAGGTCTAGGGCTGGGGAGGTAGTTCAGTGGCAGAGTACTTTGTCTAACATTCAAATTGAAAAGAACAAAGGAGAATACTTTATTCTAAAATGACATGTTTTTAATACCTAAAAAACCTTGAGAATTTCTAAATAACCTACCACATCTAATAAATGAATATCATATAATAAGGTCATATGTAAATATATACACTATAATCAATTTTATTTTATATACTAGTAAACAATTGGACAATGAAATTATAAAAACCAATTCTGTGCACAGTATCATAAAAAATGATATTTTTAGGGATAAATTTAATAAAACATATATATGTTCCTGAATTAAAAACTATAAAACATTACTGGAAGAAATTAAAGAATTGACTATATTGATGGATCTACCACGTTAATGAATTTTAAGACTCAATATCTTAAACGTTAATTTTTCTCTCAAATTGATAATTAGTTTCAGGCAACTTCAAACCAAATCCTCCAGGCTTTTCCCTACAGGGTTTTCTTCTACTTTTTTTTTTTTTAACAGAAATTGACAAATTGAGTCCAAAATGTATATGGAAATTTTGAATTTGTAAAGAGCCAAAACAATTGTGAAAAAGAACAAAGTTGGAGTACTTACACTGCCTGACTTCAAGATTTACTACAGAGCTAAAGGAATGAGGAAGGTGTGATATTGCAGTGGTGGCAAACCAATGCACCTGTGTCATAACTGCTGTATCATTAAAAGCTCTAAAAGGTTCGCCATCACTAGTATAGGGAAACACAAAGACACGATAAGGGAAAAAAGTAGTCTTTCAATAAATGGTGTTGAAATAGTTGATAGCTACACGAGGAGGGTGACTTCAACTTTTATTTCATAGTAAATCCTAAAATTAGTAAGTGCCATACCTAAAAATACAAACTAAAATGATCAATCTTTGAAATTGATCTGTGGGGGCAGATGCCTATTTTTATAACTAAAGGTTTGGTTTTTGTTGCTGCTGTTTTAAGAAACAGCCATGGGGCTGGGGATTTAGCTCAGCGCCATAAGCGCCTGCCTTGCAAGCAGGCAGTCGTGAGTTCGATCCCTTGTACTGATAAAAAGTTAAAAAAAAAAAAAGAAACAGCCATGGTTGAGTATTGTGCGTAAGTTTTTGAGCTACAATAGCAGAGTTGAGTACTTAGGACGATATGGTCTACAAGTCTAAAATACTTACTGTCTGCTCCTCTAAGAAAACCTTGCAGGTTCTTTTTCTAAAAGAAAAAAAACAGGTCAAACTATAGGGAATGGCGGCTGGGGATTTAGCTCAGCGGCATAAGCGCCGGCCTTGTAAGCAGGCAGTCGTGAGTTCAATCCCTGGTACCGATAAAAAAGGAAAAAAGCAAAACAAAACAAAACAAAAACTATAGGGAATAATGTATCAGATACACGCAAAAAGCAAGAACAATAAAATAAAACACTGGCAAACTAGACAAAATTTAAAACTTCTGCCTTTTTTTTTTCCCTTCAATCCATTCCAAAAACTTCTGCCTTTGAAAGACACTACAATAAGATGGAAATTAGAAATTGGGAGAAAATATTTGACAAAGATTGTTATTCAAATTACTTCAGAAAAAAATTACTTCAGGATATCTTACAAATCAATGACAAAAAAACATATAAACAAAATGAGTAATGAAGCAAAGAGACACTTTACAAAAGGAGATAAACAACTGGCAATAAGCACATGAAATAATGTTCAAAATTATTAGTATCAAGGAAAACTACAATGAGATATCACTAAATAATTACAACATTTTCTGTGAAACTCAAGTACCAAATGGTTGGTGAGGGTATACAATGACTATGATTAGAATATACTGCTGTATAAGGTAAACACAATCACTACTGAAAACAAACTGACGAGTGGGGGTGGGGTGCTGAAGATAGAATACAGACCTTGCATATGCTAAGCAAGGCTTGCACTCTGCCACTGAGCCACATCCCACCCCCTCCGGCAATTTCTTATACAGTTAAACATAAATTAACATTCACCTCAACAATGCTCCTCTTTCCTATATCCCAAAGAAATAAAAACACACCATTTGTTTCAAAATTTGTTGACAGAATTTTTTTCCTTAGTCAAAATTGTAAACAACACAACATCCATCTACAGATAAATGAACAAAAGTAATATAAACTTACAATGCAATAATACTTAATAAATATCCATGATGCAGCAAAGTATCATGAATGAACTGCAAAGAAACCAGTCCCTCCCAAGTAAATATACATGTATATGTGTGTATAGTACAATTCTATTTAAATAAAATTCTACAGAATATATATAAAAGCCAATCGTTAATGACAAAAAGTGTATCAGTCATTGCCAAAAGAAGAATGGTCACTGACAATTCTTGAAAATGAGGGTGAGTATGCGGGGTTCATTGAAATATTTGGTCTGCTTTTACATATGTTCAAAAAATTTTCCATAATAAGGAATTATTTTGTTTTGATTTTTTAAAAGAATCTATCCCCCAGGTGTGCTCTAGGCCATCTCAATATTGTCCAGATTAACCCTATCACTCTCCCTTCAGACTCCCCTTTCCTTTTTCTCCAACAAAACAGGTATGTAATACATCATTCAAGGTTGACCTAACACTATTGTCCAATCAATGTCCTTTGGAAGCAAGCCAACTGCAAATAAGTCTTACAAATTAAGCACAAATCTGACATGAGCTTGTAGGTGAGGAACAGCAGATAAATTTTAAGTAAAATTGTGGGAGGTTCTATCTAAATAAAGCCCTGAAACTAAACTTACTTTCCCAATACTTTACCAAAGGTGTTAATTTTCCCCCATCCCTTCCTTAGAAACTAAAACAATGGCACTGAAAATTTTCTCAGCAATACAGACTGGAACTTTTTTTTTTTTTTTAAAGAAAAAGTCTTATCTAGAAAGGCAGTGTCAGGGGCTGGGGATTTAGCTCAGCAGCATAAGTACCTGCTTTGCTAGCAGGCGGTTGTGAGTTCAATCCCCGGTACCAAAAAAAAAAAAAAAAAAGGCAGTGCCATCTCATGTCTGCTCTCTAAAAAAGTGGCTCATTTGTTTATCATAGTAATCATAAAGAAAGAATAAAATGCATACATACCACAAAAGACCTTTATCATGCTAGAATGTGCTTATCTACCTTTTAACCTCCCTTATTTCTTTATGCGCATTCTTTGTGTGAATAATTGATTACCATGCTGGAGATGAGTGGGAAATTAAAAACAAACAAGCAAACACATTATTTCCAAAGCCTTAAAGCACAAACATGTAAGCTGGATCAGTGACATTCTGATATACATTAGAGATAACCAACAGTTTTGTCCACAAGGACCCTTTTGTGCATCTCTCAGGAAGCCCATATTATTAGGCCTTAGACCTTATTTCTCTTCATTTATTGTTATGGATAAATATGCATTGAATAGATGGAAACATTCTACTGGACTCTGTCTAGCCTGATGAGATCCTACAACATTTTCTAAGTAGTGAATAAATTACCAGTGACACAAGAATTAAAATCCTTTTGAGGGACCAGTTTAATGCAGGAGTAGTATTAAACCCTGAGACCAACAGCAGGTGTAAAAGCCCACATTCCTAGGTGAAGGGCTTTTTACCACTGGGAGGTGACAGTGCTGATAACTGAGGTGGATGCTCAGCTATTTTAGGAAGATGGGGGAGTGGGAATGACCAGCCACCATATAATCACTCAATAGTGCTTTTACCATCTCAGCCAAAGTTCTGTTTCCTACCAGTTAGGGGACAAACACTTCCTAACCTGGCCTATCTTACTTTCTTCAAGAATTTTCTCAAAAACACCAGAGCTATACATACTGTACAGCTAGTGGAGCCTAAGCGTCAGAGTTCTTCACTTGCAATTTCCTCAATAAGGAAGCATTTCTAGGTAGGTGTTTTTGGCAAATTGCCTGAAGAAATCACTGAAGGACCTTAATTTCCAAGACTTTCATAACGTGTTGTGATTTACGTGTTGTGATTTATTAACTCATTGTAAATATTTACCTTTATACTTAATTTTGAATTCTTTTTCAGAAAGAGGGGACATTCCTTTTCAAACTCAATAGGAAGACGAAGCTAATGCCCAAAAGAAAGGAAAGAAAAAGGTAACTGTTGAACAAAGAGCTGCTCAGTCATTTCGGCTGCACTGCATATAGTCTTGAAACTTCTAGACAACACGAGGTCCCGTCTCCCAACTGGCGGACTGTTAAAGATCCGGAACCCCATAGAGTGGAACTCGCAACGGATCTTGATGAAAAGGAGAGTAAAACCGGCACGTTCCTGGTTCTAAAACAAGAGTCTTTAGCAACTTGGTTTTGGCTGAGGCAGGGCTTCCTCTGAATACTGGATTTCCATCCTAGGCAGGGATCTAGGACACTCAGGACAATTAAACACACAGGGTTACCCTCTCCTCTGTAGTAGTTGCACTCTCCCAGTTTACCAATTCCTAGTTTTGCAAAACACATTCCTGGGTCCTTGGACCACAGTTGGGAAGAAGGTGAAGGGGAACAGAAGAGACAGCAACAAGGGGAGGTCAGGAAAGGCGCGGAGTGCCTCAGGGACGCGCCAGGGGAAATGCTCGGTGCGGCACGGGCGGGTTTTGCACCTTAGGACCTGTCGCCCAGCTGATAAGCAGCCAAGGTCGCGATGGAGTGTGCTAAGAAAATGTAAATATGGAATATGAAGTACTTGTTACTTTACCTCAGCCTCTGAATGTCGGACTGAAATTTTAGAAAACTTCACCAAACTTCCCAAAGAGATTCCACTGAGAGAGACGGAGGAAGGCCGGGGAAGGAAGTCAGGGACAGGGTAAAGCAGCCCGCAAAGCGACAGAGCGGCGACAGCTCGGGCGGTGGGTGAGACGCGGCTGCCCGAGGCTCGAAGCAGACCGCACAGCCAGGGCGCCCCGCGACAGCCTCTCCCGCGGCCGCAACGCCCTCCTGCGCCCGAAGCCCGGCTCGCGCCCTCCGCGAGGACCGAGCGCCGCAACCCCGCAGCCCCGCCCCGCTCGTGCCCGCGCGGGCCTCTCACATCCCAAACTGCGACTCTTAAATTGCCGGCGCGTGCACCCAACCCCAACCCCGGCCGCAGCGAGCGCCGCCGCCCCACACTCACGGGGCGCTGCATCCCGCGGCCCGGACGCCAAAGCTCAGGGCCGCAGCCCCCATCCCCCTCGCGAGGCCAACGGGCCGCAGCTGGGGCCGAGACGCGCCGGCCCCGCCCATCTCCCCGCCCCGGCCCCGCCCAGCCCCTCGCCCCGCCCCGCCCCCTGGCTCTGGTCCACGAGTCCAGTCCGCCTGGACTGCTCTGGCAGGGCAGCCTACCGCAGCAGGTGGACGAGCGTCGGTGGGGCCGGGGCCGTGCCTCGTGCCTGGGTCCAACTGGGTTCTCACCGTCACGGGACAAGTCGAGCGCAGCTGAGCAACGGTGCTGTTTAGGCAAAAATCACCTGTCCCTCTCTAGCAGGGAGCAAATCTTTAGTCCTTCTTTCGTGGGACGTGTTGCTTGCTGGTGGACACTATGAATTCTATTTAATCAGGACTCTGGCCCTCAATTTGTTTTGGCAGCTTTCCTCCCCATTCTCCTTTTTCTTTCGAAGCAAAATACATTTCACATCTGTCTTTAAAATGCTTTTCTTTCTTCAATTTACTGTCATTTCCGGAAAAGTACTCGAAACATGAACTTTTATGCACAGCACATGGAAGTGCTCGATAAATTCTACCGCAGTTAGCTGCATATCCCTCTAACCATGCAACTTGCCGCTTACCATTCAGTGTTCCTGATTAATGAAACTTAGCAACGTGAGGGAAAATGAACGACCAGAATTAAATCATTTATCTCGATGTTGGATTACACATCATAATAAAGGGCAAAACAGTGTTTATATTGAGCAGTTAGAGTACTATACATATTAGTTACATGCAGAATATTTTTTTCTGTGAGCTATGTTGTCACATAACAGATAGTACATGTCAAATAACAGGCAGTCATAAATGAGCAAAATCATGGAAGATAGTACTTGGAAAAGTTTCTCAACCTCATTCTCCTCTTAAATCTTTCTCAAAGTAGATGTGACATCTTTAATCTTCTCTCCATTAACGAAAGGGAATGTGATATTTGAAACACTTCCAGGGAAGATGACTTGTTTTGTTTTTTGTACTGGGGATCCAACTCATCCTTGCACTTACCAGGCAAGTGCTTTAGCCACTAAGCTAAATCCCCAGCCTGATTGTTCATTTTTACAATAAGATAAATACTATTATTAACTTAGAATTAATGTCAAAAATCTACTATCAGTAGAAGCAGTTGTGTTTGCAAAGAAATTAAGGAATAAAGGGCAAAACCTCCACCAAAATCGTCTAAAAGTGTCACAGAACTTGCCCTGAAAATCCTGACATACCAATTTGTTTTAAAAAGCAAAAAGAAATAAAGTATTTCTTGGTTAAAGTAGGTCATGATAAGGCTTGGGGATGTAGCTCAGTGGCATGGCACCTGCTTGGCAAGCGTGGGATCGTGAATTCAATTCTGAGTACCAAAAAAAAAAAAAAAAAAAAAAAAAAAGTAGACAATGGCTTTGGTGGACAGGGAATAACTTAAAAACGAGACCAGAAGCATAATTCAGTACAGATTAATAATATATATATATGACAGATGATGTGGTATTTTTGTTATAATTGCGGCACGTAGCATGCAAACACTGTATTCATTGATATGTTTTTCATTCCTTCCATGATTAAAAAAAATGCCACCTCTCTTCTGAAACCTTCTGAAACCTTTCTCCTTTCTGAAAATTAATCTTATTTGACATTCTATTGTTCCTGGAATGCCTGGGTTGTGTCCTACCATGATGAAGAATGAAACCACGGATGAAGAAGGTAGGATACAAACAAATTTCTTTTAAAGATTTAAAGGCAAGGAAGTAAAGCTCCTGCTAGCCAGGAGGGGGTTATGACAGGACACCCTTTTGGGCTTTTTGTCTAAGGATTTTTAAGGGATTAGGAAGGGAACTTGTAACATGTGTAAGCAATGTAAATTCTATCCTATAGGAGACTCCATACTATTTAGGGTCTATCTATATTGTGTTCACGCAGTACCCACACATGGCTCATGTGCCCTTGAGCCAGAGACTTGCCTGATCATTCTCTGAGGAAGTCCCAGAACAACCTCAGGTCTGCTGGTAGGTATTTTGTAAGATTCCTGGAGAGTGATGATTGTTGCATTTTGAGCTGCTTTTCCTGATTTTTGGTCTGCTGACCTTTCTGCCTAATAGAATCCTAACTCCTGTCTTACTAATTCCTGTTACATTCCCCCTCTAAGAGGTGACCCTCATTCCCATTAGGAAAAAGGATGATAACCACTCTAGCTGCTTCAGCTATAGAGGAGCAGTGAGAAGGAATTGGCAGTCAGACGCATTGTCTAGAGGACCTGTGTCGTGGCCTATGATAGAAATCAAGTGACATTTCCATGGGGAGGTTCCATCTGTGTTACCATCTGAAGTTTAATAGACTGTAGGCAAGAGAAACAAAGCAGATGAGGACATTTAGTAAACAGGGTCTAAAAATACAGACGTGTAGCAAGAGTATCAACATGAATATGAAGGGTTTACCAAGCCTACCCTATAGGGATTTAAGGAGGTAGCCCCTTGGAACTAGACAAGAGGAGAGACTACTTTAGATGGATTCCAAAGTAAAGATGGACTTTGATGTTGGGAAGATGGGTTGATTAAAGAATCAGGCATCAGAAAGGGCACTAACAACAGTACATTTCCCCCTCCTTAAGAAAGGCAGCATGCCTCCAAGAAACGTAAGAGTCTCTTGGAGAAGAAACAGAGGCCAGTTCATGCAAGAGAGGTAGCAGTGGTTCTGCGTGAAAGCCAGGCAAACTTAAAGATTGATCATAAGCCTGTGTCAGTAGGGGAGATGTTGGCATTTCAGGGTGACCATGCATCTAAGGAAGAACGTCTGGTTCCAAAAAGTTAGTCATCTATGCATACAGGGAAGTTTTTAATAATGTGATCTGGGAGGGTTTGACATGCAATATTTTGAGTTATAAGTGAAAAGAAAAAAATGGATGACAAAATAATGTCTTGTCTCACTGAGTTAAAAACTTAAACAGTGAGAGAGAGAAAATTAGATGTGACTATTGGTGTCATTACTTCTAACATGGATCCTGCCCATATTCCTGAATACTTATGGTATTTGTTTCCTTATTGAAAAGGGGTAAGACAAGTTGAGGTACTTATAATACCATCACTCTGTTCTCTTTCAAGTTCCCAGTGAGCTCCTACTTCTTTTTCTTCATAGTCTCGTATATATTGGAAAAAGTTACGGAGGGAGAGGCCAAGAAACCTCAGTACAGGTCTTGTGCCATCAATGTTAGAGAAGCAATAAGAAGACTTAAGATGTAGAAATGTAACCTGTCCTGTAGGCTGATAGTTCTGTCCTGAGGAAGTATTTGTCCAGGCGGGAAATTGAGGCCAAGCCCCTCTGTCTCTGAGGGTAGAAAGCCCAGGCAATGGTACAAAAGAAGGTCAGACAGCACTGTTTTCAGAGTCTGAGAGTCAAAGGATTCCTACTTTTTTTGAGGATTCGTTCCAAAAGAATGGTGGCAGTTGAGTTGGAGCTTCCCATTTTTCTGAAAAACCTCAAAGGGACAGAAGGCATTCCTTGCTTTACCTATTGAAGTACTCCCTGGACAAAGCATCCTTTGACTGCCTGTGAGGCCCCAGATGCTAGGAATTACAGAGGAGGTAAAAGTACCAAATTAATTTCTCTGACCACCATACTCTTTACCTTCTCTTGTGTCTTTAAAGCCATGTCATTGTGACCAGTAGTTGACCTTTCTTTACCCAAAAGAACTTAAAATACTTCTACAAGTGAAACCAAAGAAAACCTTCTCTTATGTGCCAAAGGACAATCAAAGCTAACATGAGACAGGATCTTGGGGGTCATAAAATCAGGCAAAATAGTTCAAGCATTCTTTTAAGGCTAAATTTGCCCTTAAGCCCAAACTTAGAGCAGAGATCTTGGTTAGACCCAGCTGGTCATCTCTTTATCAGGCTGACACCAACAAGTGCCCCTATACCTCATCCCTAGCTAAGAAAATAGAAAATCTGGGGATAAAAGAACAAGAAGTCAATAAGAAGCAAGCCCTCCTTGTGAGTCAGTGCTATGCACAGGCTGCTTGGGGCAGAACCAGTGCCAGCCTTTTCCTGTGAGTCAATGCCATTTGTGGACTGTGGGGAAAGAGAACAAGAAGCCAACGAGAAGCAAACCCTCCCCGTGAGTCGGTGCCATGCATAGGCCACACAGGGGAGAACCAGACATGAGCCTTTTCCCATGAGTTAGCGCCATTCAGAGACTGGGAGTGAGAACCAGATGCTAGCACCTTCTGGTGCACGGGCTGGGATACAAAAAGAGTCAACCACTCCCCACCCACCCACCCCTGCTGTAAGTGAATGGCTGATCTGGAAAAACACAGCTTGCAATGATACCTATTGAGGTAAAATACAACTTAATGTTTATAGTGTTTAGTGTTTTACTGACTTTGCAGGCCTAAAGTTGGTAGTCTGATCATCTATTCAGAGGATAACAGTATACAGTGTAACATCTATGGGAGATCTCCTTCTGAAGATGGTAGTCATTGTTAATTCTGTATTATCTTGTTTTGAAGTCCTTTATTGTGTTCATTGCTTTGTTTTTATTGGTTCTCTTCTGTTCTGTTTTGTTTGATTTTTACTACGTCTGAAGGCCTGGGCAGCTATTTTGAAGACCACAATAGACCATTGCTGATTTTCTAGTATCTTGTTTTGAAATCCTCTATCACTTACACTGTTTTGTTTTGGTTGGCTTTATTTTAAGTGTGCTTGGTTTTTTCCCTCTTTAAAACAAAAATTTTTTAAAAAAGAAAATAAAACTTCTACCATCTAGCTGTGGTGTCCCTCATCCTTGTACCCCCAACACTGGAGACAATAAAGAAGACCATTGCTGGCAGTTCGTTTGAGAGAGGAGTTGGGATCGGGGGACAATTTGACAATGTTATAGTCCTTTAGTCACCTTTGAGCAACAAGGAGGTTCAGAAGGAACAGCTTAGCCTCAATCAAACTAATAAGAGCAAAAACTTATACAAACATAAATAATTTCTTTCATAAACTTCATCCTCTGCAAATCTTTCTCGACATACTTGGACCTCTTAGTATGCTTCTACCTTTCCTACTTTTTTTTTCAACCTTTGTTGGACAAAACCTTACCATATAAAGTCCTCTCATATCAAAGATATATGTTTATACTTTTAATTTTCTTCATCTTTCCTTTTCTAGCCTACTTATTGGTTTCTTTCTCTAACAAGTCAAGTAGCTGCTTAGATTTTAAAATGTCCCCAGTATGTTTTTTCCCTTTGGTTTCAGAGTAAATTTTCTTTTCTTTTCTTTTCTTTCTTTCTTTCTTTCTTTCTTTCTTTCTTTCTTTCTTTCTTTCTTTCTTTCTTTCTTCTTCTTCTTCTTCTTCTTCTTCTTCTTCTTCTTCTTCTTCTTCTTCTTCTTCTTCTTCTTCTTTGTTTTTTAGGCAGGGTCTTGTTGTATAGTCTGGGGTAGCCTTGAACTCGCTATCTAGCCCAGGTTGGCCTGAAACTCATGACAATTCTCCTGCCTCCACCTCTCAAGTGCTGGGATTACAGCCATGTACCACCACACCCAGCTTTACATTAAGTTTAGAAATGTTTAAATTTTAATTAGGATTGGCTAAACAACATATTTCTGATGGTCTGAAGCATTGTCCTTATACTAGCTCAAGCAAAAAGCAGCAAAAGAGCAAATTAACCATGTAAGTGCAGTTTGAGAACTAGTCAAATACACAAGAAATGTTTTAAGCACACTACCTAAATGAAAAATGGCAACTCAAATTGGAATCCAGAAGTAAACTTATAAATCAGCCAAGATTTGCCCCAATGGGCTCTTGATATGCCTTCAAAGGTTCCAGGAAGGTTGTTCCCTCCTTTGGTTCCCTCCTTAGGAAGGAGCTGACCCCAATTTTGCCATCAATTAGAGCTTAGCATAGCCTATATACCATTCCAGAGCCTTTTTTTTTCCAGATCAACTTCAGAAATAAAAGCCATAGGCTTTTTCTAAAAGCACCAGTTTATCTGACATTTAAGAGGCTAGGGAGTAATTTAATAGATAGGCATGGTAGAACAAGAGTTTGAGTGACAGGAAAAATGTCACTCAGAAGAGAGTAACTCAGAAGAGAAACAAAGAATTACAGATAAGACTCCCAGAACTCTGAAGCAATCAGGGCAAAACAGGGTGCAGGAAAAGATTATGTGGCGAAGATAATTTATTTATTTTCTGCTGACACATGAAACATAAATCTAGCAGATGCATGTGAGTTATCTTGAGCTCTTTGGAGCCTACAATGTTCTATCCCAATATTGTATTGAGCAGAAAGCCACAAAGAAAAAGAACATACAAGATACGGACTTTACTTACTTTTTAAAAAATCCTTGAGGAGCCCTCAGATATGTAACATCAGGGTTGCATCCCATAGTGACAAAAACTGAAACTGTAGGTGGGGAAGCAGGTCACACAAAAATTTATTTAAAAGATATAAAGGCAAGGAAGTAAAACTTCAGCTAGCCAGGAGAGGGGTGTGAATAAGATATTCATGAGGGATCTTTGTCTAGACTGAGTTTTTAAGGTGTTTAGAATAGAGCTCACATGCAAGCAATATCATTTCTATCTTACAGGAGACTGCATACTTTTAGTGTCTAATCTATGTGATGTTACTGACAATGCAGTGTCCATGCATGGCCCATGTACCCTTGAGCCAATGTCCTACCTGATCATGCTCTGAGGAGGTGCCAGATAGCCACGGACACCTGGCAAATGTTTTTGTAAGATTCCTGGAAGATCATGACTCAACAGACTATGATTTGAGCTTTCTGATTCCATTTTGGGGCCACACTCCTTCCTGTCTAATAGAATCATGACTCCAGCCTAATTCTTATTATAATATGATACATAGAATACTATGTCTGTGGCACTTGTGCTTCTGGGCCACATGTACACGATACTGTTTATACTAAATGGATTAACAGTTTCATAGAAAAAATAAAAGCTTTATAATATTACATTACCTACTTGTGTGTGACTCAGAATGGGCTCTCACTAAGCATTTTCTGGAGAAATGTTGAAGAAATGATCAGTAGTTCCAAAAAATAAAAATTCTTCCAGAGTACACTTTTTTAAAAATTTTGTGTTTATAATAAGCTGTACTCAATTCACCAGCAACTAAAGGAGCCAAATGCAATAACCACAAAAACCTCATATCTAAAACAAAGCCAGTCCCAGAGATCACAGGCTCTGAAGAGAAGTGACTGACCATGAAGGTACATGTTACATGTGGACATTGACAATGGGAGCCCAGCCACCCAATGAATCACCTGCCTCGTAACATTTCATTTTTATCGGTACCAGGGATCGAACTCACGACTGCCTGCTTGCAAGGCAGGAGCTTATGCCGCTGAGCTAAATCCCCAGCCCCCTCGTAACATTTCAGTGTGTCAGTCTGTTCAAGAGGGGGCAACATTTTCAGCAACCCTATCCTATTTTTATTCATTCTACAAATAGTTGTATTTTCAGTGTGTAGGGCATTGTTCTAAGCACAGGGGACATATTAGAGAACTTAGGGAACTTAAAATCCACTCTCGGTTTCTCTTCAACTATAATTAAATACCTGGGAAAGGAAAAGAAATAATAGTAGCAGGCAGGGGTAGCCCAAAGGCAGGCAGGCTCCCTTGGACTAACACTGTCCGTTTTGATAGCCCATTTTGAAAGAATGCCAAAGAGCCTAACAGGCTACAATGAATAAAAAGTGTCCAGATTCCAAAGTGAACAAAACTCACCAAGCAGGTTATTAATCTTGATTCCATGATGTTTGTAATTGAGAAACAAGGAGTCAACTCAGTGCACACACTGGAAATGAATGTAAGAGACATTACAGACATGCAGGGACTCTGTGTCAGGAGGACAGGAAACCGAGTAAGACTGACTAACAAAAATAAAGAAAAACTCATGTGTATGGATATGATGTGCTCATGTTTTTATTAGATTAAAGTATATTTATGATTAGATTAAGGAATTATTCTTATACTCTGTAAATGCCCTTGTAAACGCCTTTTGATGACATAAACTTCTGTATTTGTGCCACTTGATATCTAGACCTACATAATATCCTAACATCATGTGTTAATAACTTCCCCTTGTAATTATTGGCCAGTGAAAAAATGACCTTAAAATTTCAGTTATTGCCACTACTATGAGTAAAGATGATGACTAGTCATTCATGCTTTATCATCCCCATTTTACAAATGAAAAACTGTTCCACAGAGCAAATAAGTTGGATGATAACCCCCTTCTTTTTTTGTGTGGTGTTGTGGTCAAATTCAGGGCTTTGACAGTAAGACAATTGCTTTACCAGTAAACTACACTTCAAGTGCCTCAATAATTTCTGTCTTTTTATTTGGCCTTATGAACGTTGACATTAATATGAAGTTAAGTTTGACCATACTTTTCTTAGAAAAGAGACGGTAAGGGATCCCTTTTCTTCTACCTCTGCTACTATGTCCTTCTTGCTCTTTCCCAGATCCCCCAAGGTCCATATCACTATTCCCACTACTAACTTGATATTGGATTACTAGTTTATTTATATATTGTTTTACTGCCCCTCACTAGTGTGGGAATGTAAGTTCCATCAAAGAAGAGATTATGGCTACTTTGTTCACCACTCTATTCCCACCCCCTGGAAAAGTATGCGGAATTAATCAGTCAACAAAATGTGTTAAAGACAGTATACATGTCCAAACATTAGATTTGTCATTTGAAAAGATTCATTTGTTAACATTTTGAAAGTTTTGATAGGTAGGAGAACTATATTGCTTTGTTTGACAATGATTTTTACATTAGCTCCTTGTAATCAATATATTAACCTCTGGCAAGTTTAATTGTTTCATCAAATCTTTATCTGAAAGAATCATCAGTAACTCTAGAATCTTAAATTATTTCCTTCCTTCTTTAAAGTGGAGGGGTGAATATTTTTTGCTATCTTTTATCATCTATTCAATGAAATGCTAGCTATCTAAGAAAATAATCATAGCTACCCCTAACTTACGTATTTTATTCTGTTATCTTTACAAAATCCCTGTAAAATGAGATCCTTTTTTTGTGAGAGAAATTCATAATTTTTTATTAGAAGCATGAGCTCACATACTCCATTCTTTATTGTATAAGGAAAGCTGGGCCCCTTTTCCCAGATATCACAAATTAATGGCTTAATTAAACTACAACACTGACCAGGATTCTTCTGTATGAAGGTTTTAAAATCTAAGTCCATGAAATTAAATCAAAGAAACTGCCTGAATTATTCTTAGTTTATTGAGTAAATATTTAGGTACACTAACATGCTTCAATATTGTTCTACAAATTTACTCCTATTATTTTGAAAGTCTGACTTATTATTGCTATTAAGACCTCCTAGAAAATGGGTAACTTAATGAACATCCAATGAAAAGCTTGGTTTGTTCTTGAAGCAGAAAGCTAGACTGGGGAATTCTGGAACACACACACTTTACTTTCTCCTAGGGGAAGTCTGGCTGGCTTTAGGAAGGAATAGAGCCCAGTGGAAACATTATTAAGCTCTTTCTTCATCTACCCGCTGAACAAATATTGCTGAACCTCTGAGAAACAATGCTACCACTAGTGACTTTATTGAGTGTTTATCTTTCTAA
Organism: Cavia porcellus; assembly: GCF_034190915.1. Lineage (NCBI taxonomy): Eukaryota > Metazoa > Chordata > Mammalia > Rodentia > Caviidae > Cavia > Cavia porcellus. The sequence continues at coordinate 115,824,695 of NW_026947484.1, forward strand.
CTGCATATTTATATAGGGGTAGTTGCTTGCAGCATGCTTGCCAGAGGATTGGGAAGTAACTTCTTGTAAAAACTGAAAATATTTGATTTACAAACATTTTTAAATTCACTCAAGAGGACATTACATCTCACAGCATCAGAGGTATTGTTATACTGCTATTATTATACAATGTAAATACCTGGATTTAAATTATTTTATTCTGAAATTATTATCCCAATAGTTGACAGAAAGGGATGTATAAGAAAAAAGAAAATATAAGAAAAAATAGTATGATGAATTAATAATCCTCAATATTGTCATCTAGAAATGTTTATAGACACTTTAACTTCAAAGACTTTTAACTATTGATTGAAATTCTTGTTTGAAGTTTGCTGCTGTTATTTTCTATTTTTTTTTTAACTTTAAAGAACAAGACGAAACAAAGCCAATTAGACAATGCAGTGAAATTGGTACAGAACTTCACGGCAGAATATGGGGATAACAGTAATAGATACCATAGTATATCTTGTTATCTTCATAATAGTTGTCCAGTCAACTAGGTATAGTGAAATCAAACCAAAAACAGAACATTATAAAACCAATTAAGAGAGAATATTAAATAGAGAAAAACAATTAATCATAACAAACAAAACAGTGAAAACATTTGCCTTCAAACAGAAGATAGAAGGAAATCCACCCTATTTGGTATATTGCATAGGGTCATCCTCCCAAGAGGTGCTCAGACCTCTGCCCCCAGCTGCTAACGGGAGTGTTGGGTTGGGGTTGGGATGTTTGATTCTCAGCCCATGCGCCAGTAGGCTCACAGGAACTGCTGACTGGTTCTCCTCCTGGCTCGTGCCGGGGTGCTTACCAAAAAGTGCCTGAAAGCTGCTGCTTTTAAAACAACAGCAAAAATTCAAACAAAATAGATTTTTGTTGATGGATTGCTGTTCTTTATCTTATTGTGACTGAAGATATATTTGGTTTTGGATGTATATCAATGCATTAAATTTTTATCTAGAAGCTAGATGGTACTAGAATATACAAGGTCACAGACATAACTATATATCCTGCCAGCCAAAAAACTGATGAAATAGCTATTATGTAACATCACTGAAACCATCTGCTTAGCATATTCAGGGTGGAGAACACATGGAATAGCAAATAAGGTCTCAAGATAGCAAGTTGCCTTGCTTAAGAACCAACCTGTACTGGTCAGCAAGGTAAAACATATTAGCTCTCCATGAAGGTGGCTTGATTAGAATGGATGAGGCTGAGCTGATTTCTAGTAACTTCCCTCTGTGTTATGACTAAGAACCAAGAAGGGGAAAATGACTAAAAGATAAAAGATACAAGATTTAAAAAAAAAAAAAAACACCTACCAAGACCCAGAATCTGAGGAAATGAACAGACCCATAGTCTTTGGGTTGCTTAGAGACTCAAAAAAGGACACCTACAGGATGTGAGCCAATGGACAGTGGATCCAGAAGATGTGCAAGGCTTTTCACAGAGAACCGAATTTTACACAGACTTTCTTGCACATCAGTATGTCAGTGAAATGGAGCTGCCAATGCCAACAGCAATTTTGTATTCATGAATCAGTGTTTGTAGTGCTGTGGAAACTGAAGGGTCGGTGGTTTTGGTAGTGATCGCAGGGCAGGACTGTGGGGAGAAGGAAAAGGTAAAGGAGTCAGCGACTGAGCTTGGAGAAAATGTCCTGAAAACAAGTAACTACTGATTTACTTAACAGTGTTATGAGCTTAATTATGTCCTTCCAAAATTTGTATGTGGAATTCCTAGCCTTTAGTACCTCAGAAAGTGACTCAGACTCAGTTATTTGAAAGAGAGAGCCTTAAAGGGGGCTTAAGTAAAAATGAGATCACTAGTGTGGCTCTGATATACTGACTGACACCTTATGAGAGCTTAAGGCACAGATACACACAGGAGGAAGCCCGTGTGGAAATCCCGGGAGAAGGCAGCTATCCATCTACAATGTGAGAGAGGCCTCAGAAAAAAGCAACTATAAGGCTGAGCGTGGTGGCTCACACCTGTAATCCCAGCACTCAGGAGGCTGAGGTAAGGGAATCATTACAAATTGGAGACCAGCCTGGGCTACAAAGTGAGCTCAAGGCCAGCCTGAACTGCATAGAGAGACCCTGTCTCAAAAAGACAAAAAAAAAAAAAACAACTATGCCAACACCTTGATCTCACACTTCTGCTCTCTAGAATTTACGCTGTTTAAACAGCCTCGTCTGAAACACTTGATGCAGCAGCCCGAGAAAACTACAAACAGACATCACCATCTGAGTTTCAGGAATCCAATAATAATAGCATTGGTAGACTCTCATCGGACCAAGACCATCACCTTGCCCACTCTGTAAAAGTATTAAATACAGTTGTAACTGAAAGTTGCTGTTGTCTAACTCTTTAAGTGGAACATTGCTTCTCCCTAATACTCCCAAGTCAGAATGAGTCAGTATCACTCCTACTCTGGGGTGTGGACCACAATGCAGCATCATATCCACTGCAATATTGTCATTAAAATCAGAAGGCAGGATGTTTACAAGCCTAGTGTTCTGTAAGTATTTTCAGTGGGAGGAGGTTGATTAGTTTCTGCTCAGAATTGGAGGAATTCCCTGGTCTCTGTATTGGTATGCAGCTGTGGAAGATTTACTGCCTGGTTCATAATCTAAGCTCAATAAGCATTAATTTATTTCTCTTTCCTTTTTGAATTCATTGTGTTTCACAGTGTATAAGGCTGTGTCACATCCTTATCTCAACTAACTAACCTTCAAGACTATTCTGGAAATATAATTGTTGTTATCATCCTTATTTGAATGACAAGAAAACAGTCTCAAAGAGAATGAGTTATTTACTTAGAGTTGGACACACATATTAATAGCGGAGATTAAACTCAAAGCAAGGTCATCTGTCTCTTTAAAGCAGGACTTTTCACTATCCTCTCGACAGGTAAATACTGAACTTCTATTCCCTCTGTAAATTTCAAATAGTCCATTTTAATCAAAGAATGGCATTTTCTAAGTATTAATGCTTACTATTCAGATTGTAGCTACACTAAAAATTTTATAAGAATAATTATTTCACACAATCAAATGGGCAGAGGAGGAAAAGGTGTTCAGAAACTTTATGGGTTACTTCTTCACTGCCCTTTTTCAGAATTCCTAAAGAGTCGCTAGAAGATAAGGCACTAATCTTTATATATTCTATTATTTATTTTTCATTTTATTTTCAATATGTATGTCTAGGGGTAAGAAAGCAACAACATTGTTTCATATTCTTTATGTTAGACTTACAAGTAAACTTTTGGAATACAATCCATTTATTGGTCAAATTAAGACTTAAAAATTAAGATTTAAAAATTAAGTCTCCTTGAAAATTAAGACTTTTTAAAAGACTGCTTTATGTTCTTTTCAAACAATTCTTTAAAATTAAGATTTTTTTAAAAAGTGCTTCATGTTCCTTTCAAATTAATTCTTTAACAACTCAGAAGGTATTCCAAGAGTCTTATAATGTTTCTAAATTATGACACATGTGACTGACACAGCCCCATGATACGTACGATGGGTGAAGCGACTTAGTTAATAAACCCCTAGATGATGACATGGTATACGTAGTGCTACTGGAAATTCTATCAGAACCCTTGGTAGCACCTGAATTAAATCCAGCATTGATTTAATTACTGCATACATTTTTCTTCTTGGAAAAGGAAAAAAATAATGGAAATGCAGATCACAAATACTGAATTCTGAGTATTGCAGAATCAAGTATTAAGTGTGGTACAAGAAGATATTGAAATAGGGCTGATAACTCAAAACCCTAGAGTTAAGGGTGAATGGAAATCACTGAGATCATGCATAAAGAGACTAACCACACATTCCAATTTGCCTTGGGGAGTCTCAGTCAACACTTGCTGTTCAGGCATAATTATTAGTAAGACCTCACTATCAAAACTTCTCCAATTTCTATAGTACAGTAAATTAAGATCCTACAGTCAGGAAAAATTCAATATTAATATTATGGTTTTCTGATTTTTTTAAGCCACAAATTTGGACTTTTGTAGGAAACCTCTGGATTTTAAAATATTAGCAATAGATTTCAATGTTTTAAAAATTATCAAGGTCAAATAAAACTAATGATGGGTGGAGTCTATACTGAAAATCAACATTTTGCAACCTCTAGGTTAAAAACTGTGGCTGTTATTAGACTGCTCTTTTGTGGGGATTGGTTGTCACCGTCTTACTATATTGCTCATGCTGGTCTGGAACTCTTGGACTCAAGTGATTCAGTTGCCTCAGTCTCCTAAACACCGACTTCAGGAGCACACCATTGTGCATGACTTATGAGAGTGCTCTTTGCTTCAGCTTTTTGGAGAACCTGGCTCACATTTAGATAGGAAAAGAGGGCATCGGTGGTGGTCCCACATAGAGAAGTCTTCTTCTGTAGAAAGTTCCAGGGGTAATCAAATTAGGGTCCAGAAGATAAAAGGCTTGGTATAAGTACTTTAAGTTACTCTTCCAGGCCTGAGTAACGATTACTGTATAGCTTGCAATTCCCACATTCCCATATACTGAGGGCATTACACAGAGCATCTCATTTACTCTTCACAAGAGCTCTATGAAGAAGATATTATTACTCCATTGTACTAACTAGAAAAAATTAGTTTGAGAGGTGAGGCTATAGCTCAGTGATGGAGCACTTGCCAAGCAGGCAAGAGGCTCAGGGCTCAATCCACAGTACCAAAATAATAAATAAATAACAATAAAATGAAATAAAATTGAACAGGTTCACCCAGCCAGTGGGACAAAGCCAGGACCTAAATTCATATCGAACTTGACTCAGAGCCTACATCTTTATCCTATTCTGCTGCTTACTTATATTAGAGACCAACTTTCTCTTTTTCTTGGTGCACACTTCATTTGAAAGAATCCTTTCTGACTCTTGTCATGTTGGAAAATAATAAAGTTTCTACTCTAGGTCTATAAGAAGGTATTTTTTAGCTTTTATTCAGGGTTTTAAATTATAGGACCAGGGGTGAGCACAAATCCCTAGGAGTGGGGATGCCCTCTGGGAGGTCGTAGCGAAAATCCCAGTTAGTATTAAGTGACACTCATTTACCAGATGTCCTTCTGCCTGGATCCCTTGGAAATCTGTGCTGGTGACTGGTAGACGGTCAAAAGGTTTGAGATTTATCAATCCCTCTGTGATTTTTATTCATTTTAAAGGTAAAAAGTAATGAAAGCAGAGCACAGTAGTTTCTCCCATTATTAATTTGATTAAAAATTGAAACATGTTTAAAGTGTTGCAGTGGATTGAATACCATCCTCCTAAAATTGAATTTTTCCCAAAACTTCAGGATGGGATCTTATTTGGGAATAGGGTCTTTGCACATGTAATCAGATAAAATGAGACCATACTGTGTTGGAGTGGTATCCTTAAAGAAAAACAGACACATAAAGTGAAGATGGCTGCACTAAGGAAAAGGTACAAATTGGAGCAAAGCAGCTGTAAGCCAAGCAACATCAAGTGTTGAAGGCAACAGTCACACAGTAGGGAGAGGTGAGTTAGATTCTTCCCCCAAGACGGCAGGATGGAACACGGTGCTGTGCACAGCCTGATTTTGGACTTCTGGCTACCAGAACTATTACAGAACCAATTTTTGTTGATTCAGACTATCCGAGATGATGGTAATAGCAGCCAAAGAAAACATATATGTCAAAGAAAAAAATTTTTAAAGTAATGCCCTTTCAAGATGGAATGGAAAGATCTGCGGAATATTTAAATTTGGAGTTTTTAAGTAAAGAACTCATAACTTTCTAACCTACTGTTAGCTAAAGAATAAACTTTTCGGAGAGGCATGTTGTCTCCCTATACATTGCAAAAACACCTGCACAATTTCTGGAGAGAATTTTCCAGAGAGGCATCCAGCATGTTTAGTCAGTATGGCTCAGTTTTAAACTAATCCTGATCAAAATGTGCTTTCATTGGGAAGTTGGTCTACCAATTGCCACCATTTGTCATGTTATCCCAAGCCTGAAGTTATTATGCCATGATGAGCCATTGCATTTGTGCATACATTATGTAATACAGTTTTCTTATTGTCTGCTGTGTGCGTTGTCTATTGGACTGGCTGCTGATTCAGTTTGTCTTTCACAACTATTACTCTGACAGCCTTTCCAGATTTTATTTCTCTGCCTTATTCCAACTTCCAGCTGTGCCCTTCTTCCAGTTAGAAGGACTTTCTACATTGGAAAGGATTTTCTCATATGCTTTCTAGTCCTATAACCCCCGATAGCCCCTTCTGAGGAATACTGATTAATAACCTTCACTGATTCAACCAAATTTGCGTAGCCAATCCAAGGGCAGTCTATTGATTCTTCTATGAAATAATCTGACAAAAGAGCTCTTCCTACCAAGGAAGAGGATAATCAAGAGCACCAAAAAGACTTTCTGTCTTGGAGAGTTTAGATAGGAGGCCTTTCAGGTACCCCTGCTGTTGGCAGCAAGGAAAGACACATAGAGAGCAGAAACCATAAGTGCTAGAAATTGTAGATGAACAGAACACATGAGACAGAAAACAGAATAAAAGAAATTGCCAGGTAGTGGAAAAAACAATAGAAACAGAGACCAAGAGCAGCTGGGTCATCACAAAAGTGGCAGAGCATTAGAGTCAGGGCAGCTGATGCTGGTGCCAAAGGAGTCCCACAGGATGAGCAAAGCGCACTATCAAGGCAGCTTCTCCTTCTACAAGGATGTGTTGGTTTCTGTGAGGCTCAGCAAGGCAGTACTGAGTGTTCCCTGTCTTCCTTCTATGACCTCCTTCCTCATGACCTCCACACCACCACCTGTTTCCTCCCATGCCACAGTTAACCAAGGGAAACGTCTCCGTGCCTGAAACATTAAAACATCAGGCCACGAAACCCTCTGCTACTGCCAAATTCCTTGTGATTAGTCTTCTTGGCTACCATCTCAGTGATCCTGAGTATTTATATGATCTCTAGCCATTGGCATTTGGCCTCTCCTTCTTATCTTCAGGTCTGGTGCCTCCCCATTCTCAATTCACCTACCGCAGAAGTTCTGACAAGCTTTATAAATTAAGGCATATGGATTATGATAACACAGCTTGCATTTTATATCATTCCATTTCCATAATTGAGCTCTATGAAGTAATATATTTGTGTTTGTTACCACAATGTTGGGTCCTATTTGGTCTTATAGCATTATGCACACAAGTCAAGTTAGCTATATCTCAACAGAATTGAAGGAAACAGAATTAAAGAAAAGTTTGATAATTTATAAATAAAAGATTTGTGGTCTTATGCTTCTGACTTCTTTTTATAATCAAGAACATCAGTACTCTATAAATATTAAGAGTCCTATAGACCAGGTATCCATGTCAAATTTTGAGGTTGAATTTTGAATATCACCTAACTAGGCAGAACACTTTGGCGTAATGAATTCTACCCACTTCCTTATTTCTCCATGGATTTAATTTTTAAATTTTTAAAAAATTTTATTTTAAAAAGGATAAAAAAGAATAAAACCAATCAAAACAAACCAGTGTAAGAGATATAGGACTTTAAAATACTACAAAATCAACAGTAGTTACCACAATGCTTCTTAATGTCTTTAAAATAGCTGCAGATAACTTCAGACATAGTAAAAATCAAACAGAACAAAATAAAAACAATAAAAAAAGACAATGAATGCAATAAAGGACTTTGAAACAAGCCAATAGTAAATCCAAAATTGCTACCATCACATTTCTTGCTATCTTTGAAATAGCTGCTCCTGCCATCAGATTTGACATAATCAAGCAAAACAAAAGAAAATAAAACCCAACCCAGCAAAACAATGGAAACCATAAAGGACTTCCAAAACAAGACCATAGGGAGTCAACAATGGTTGCAGCCCTCAGAAGGAGATCCCCCCCTTAGAGGTCACCCTGTGTACTGCCTACCTCTGAAGCTGTCATCAGACTACAGGCCCTAGACCTGCAATGTTAGTGAAACAACAAAGCACCAGCGGCATCCAATTACATTTCACCTCCATAGCTACCATCACAGCCTTGTTTCTCCAGGTAATCTCCTTGGATTTTATACAAGATGTTTATTTTTCTACTAATAATTATACAGACTCGTCTTAGAAAATTGATAATTTAGGGGCTGGGGATTTAGCTCAGTGGCATAAGCACCTGCCTTGCAAGCAGGCAGTCGTGAGTTCGATCCCCGGTACTGATAAAAAGGAAAAAGACAAAAAAAAAAAAAAAAAAAGAAAATTGATAATTTGAAAATAAGCTATAATATCACTACCTAAAATAATGATCATTATTTTAATCTATTTTTTTACTCCGATGTTTAATTATTTTTCAAATTGAAATTATTGTACTTACACCACTTTGTACTTTGTTTTTTCTTTCCTTACTTAGCATTTTGCAACATAAGCATTTTCCACACTTTTATTCAAATACAAATTTAGTATTCTTCAAAAGCATGATTTGGTGTGGCCACATAATAGTCCATTTTCTAGAAGCTTCTTCTTTTAGCCAGTTCGATTTTCTAACATTGGATATTTCTATTGTTCTTAATTTCCTTGGGTATAAATAATATCCTTCCTTCTACATAAAGCTGAGTTTACATCAATCCTTATTTCCTTAGACCCCTAGTTATGGAAGCTTTTGGTCAAAGATTGGGTAGATCTTTATGGTTCTTCCTATGTAATGCTGAGTTGATCTCCAGAAAGAATGTACTTATTTATAATCTTGGCAGAGCATCTTGGGATGGCCATTCACTACAAAAACCTTTGATTTCTTTCTCCTCCAGCTGAGCCTCAGGCGCTCTTGCTGGATCCTCTCCCAGCCCTTCTGTGTTAGGTTCTATACTGATCCTCCTTTCATCTCCCAGTTCATGGTTGGACATCCAGACTCTACACTGTTACTCAAAGGCTGAGAAGACTCCAGATAGGAGGGAGATCATTAATAGCCCCTGCCCTACTAGCAGGTCTAGAAATGTTCTTTGGATCACAGGTTGGAACCTAAGACCCAGGTGCTTCAATGTCTTTGAGGAGTTGTTCTCCCTGAATGTCCCCAGTTGCCTGTCTATGGCCTCCTTCCACTGCTTGCCTTAGGCTCTTGAGTTTATTCAGGGGAGTCTTTCCCTATATCTCAGCATCAAGTTGGTATGTGCTTTCCCCCAAATCATCCCTCCTATCCCCATTTCCTAAGCTAGTCTATCCTTGCTCTTCTCCACCTTCTATTAGATGCAATTCTCTAAAAAGATTTAGCTTTCCATCTCATAATTCTTCATCCCACCCCACCCCTGGTCCCTGGCAGAGGCTACCCGGGCCATTCGCTTATATTGCTCTACCTTTTTAGTTACCCCTTTGACCTTGACATCTATCAGATGGAGTATATTTGCTATGCTTTCCTTGGCCTCTCATTGCCATCTTTTGCTTTGAATTGCCATTTCTGCTTGCCTCTGATTCTGGTAATCCCTTCTTACTTTAACTCAAGATTTCTTTTCTCTTCCCAGCATGCCCTGGCCTGTCTGTTACAAGTCCAGTGAGAAATTTATGCTTCAAAAACCTGCTTAGGAATTAAGGGAATGTGCTAAACATCTGTACGCTTGGCAATGTGCCAGCTGCATCTTAATAAACCCTGTTCTATTCCCTAAACATGACTTCCCTGCCCTACTTCCATTTGGTACTTCCTGCCTACCATTTGTTTAAGCTCCATCTCTGACTTCAGCATCTTGATCGATCTGCTTTCTGGCCTCTGGCCCACCATGTGATATCCCAATTCTCCACTCAGCTCTTCTGTCATAGCATTGCTTCCCTGTGAGCTATACCATACACTACCCTGAAGGCATTCCCTGGCATTCTTGTAGGTTCTGCTTATTTCCTGGCTCTGATCCTGCTCTCAGAAGCTCTGTGGATAGGGTAATTTAACCCCTGCAATTTCATGTTTCTCTTGAGAAAGTAAGACTTAATACTTAAATATGGGCAGCCCAAACCCAAACTATCTCTTTTCCTATAACTTTTTCATGGATATGCCATGGGAAAGAATATGAAGAATAGGAGCAGCCACTCAGGTCTCAAGAAACTCTGAGAAACAAACTATTACTTATTACTAGACTACGTCCTAAACCCTTGTGCCTTTTTCCTTAGATATTTTGCTGATTTTCTAACACCCACTTCTGCTTTCAAGGTGGGGTAGCCAGTTGTGTTAGAGTTCCATAAGACTAGGAAATATTTTGCCAGAGGAAATGGGGGCACAAAGATTAACAGGTATGGAGAAGTATCTTGGTTTGTGGAAGCTACAGTCCAAACATCCATGACAGTCTGATGATTCTCTACCCTAGCAGCTGCTACAAACTTTGGCATAGAATCAAGTATGTGGATGAAGAGAGGTTGGGAAGAAACACTGCTCTTGTTTTTGGCTTATTTTATAAGCCAATAGGACAAGGAACTTGGTGATATTCTTTCTGGTCAAGCTGCTTTTGATTAAAAGAAACTGAAACCCACTCAGAGTTCATGTAGTTGGAATGAAAGAAAGAGCTGGCCCTTCTAAGGTAAAGTTAGAAGGAATGTAGGGATGGACAGACAAATTTTCTGACATATCCAGAGCAGAGGGTCAGAAAGGCTCAAAAGTCAGGCACTGAATGAATACTGGCTGCTGTCATTCTACATCCATGGCATCCTTGGCTCTCATCCATGTCTTTCTCCTGGCTCCTCAAATAATAACTCCTGAAGCTTATGATACTCCAAAGACTGCTAATAAGTCTTAAAGCTATGCTGCTCCACTCAACAAAGGCAATATTCCCTTGCCTTCAAACTATGTTGAAGAGTTACCAGAGTTTTGAATCTCTCTTCCTCATCAAAATAACTTTTTCTAAATGTGGTGCTTACTGTCCTAAGCAGAAAGCCAACACTCTCTCCTTGTCTCTTCTCTTCATGATCTGAGCTCAATTTTATGATCTAATTTTTTGCTGCCATAGTCTTTGATTCTTTTCATGGGCATTGTGGTGAGGCTCAGAAGATGAAGCACACAGAGAGACAGGGAGAACCAATTCAGTGCCATGACTCTGGTTCTAAAGAGGACCCTTCAGGAGAAAGGCCTATGAGCCTATCCTTAGCCAAATTCACAATAACTTACCTTTTATTATTCATAGCCTCCCAGCACTGGGGTTTCTCATCCTAAGCTTCCTGAATGAAACTTTCTGGTTGCCTTTAGACTCCAGAGACACATATATAAATCATTTATTTGTGATATCCAATCATTATCTCTTAGAAAAAGCATATCCATTTGTCATTTTTTAAGCTCTATGGCTTTGGCCAACAGACATATGAAGAAACTCAAGACACATACAGGTGAAGTGACTTACTCAGGTTCACATGACCTAATGGTAGATGTAGAACAGGAACTCAGGATCTTCTGCCCTCGATCCAAGGATCTTTACACTATGCTATCATGTCTTCCTCAGATACTGTTCATCTTTGGCTTATGAAACACTGCACCTTGAGTCAAAATTATGCCCACAGCTTAGAAATAGGTCAGTTGTCTCATCTGAATTTTCTTTCTGGATTTCTACAAAGGAACCTGAAAAGTCTACGCTCAAATGAAGTAGAGAATAGGGGCATCAAGGGGCCATCTTAGATGCTTCACAAATGTGTTAGTTGACCCACTTTCTGGACATTTCTGTCTGGAAGTCATCAATTAAGATGTTTTCTACAACCTTAGTTTCCAAATACAGTGTCACAAGTCCTAAACATGGATTGTGATCTGGAATATTTTTAAGCAACATATGTTAAGTTCTGGAATCATGTAAAGTTACAAAGTGATTGTCAGATTCTACTTATATCTCTTTTCTGTTCTTCTAGAGATTTAATTCACCTATGTTTCATTTCCAGCTATGAACATGAACATAACAGGAAAAAGTAGTAGAGAGGTAACATGGTGTAAAGACTAATACATTGGGGAACTGACAGCAGATAAATCTGTGACCATATCCTGACCTGGCCACCCTGTTGACTGATTTTTGGTAAATTTCATAACCTCTCCTAGAAATCCCAATTTTCTCATTCATGAGTATTACTTGAAATCATTAAATGAAATAATCCTTGAAAAAGCCTTACCACTGACTGTGTCCAATAACCAATGCTCCCCTAAATATCACTTTGTCACTGCACTATTGAGTTACCTGAGTCTTTACTATATAATAGGAGGCCTTGAGTACTCAAGTTGCTAATGAAACACTGCCTTTTTTCTGGTGTAGTGGTAGTGTTAATATTTGTTCTTTTATGTTTTCCTCTTTATACCAGATAAGCTTCCACTAAATGGGCTCCTTTTGAAAACCAGAAGTTAACAGTTAGTAAATCTGTTAGTTACAGTTTCGTTTAGTATGTTGATTTTTTGAAATTAATTATACCTGTCTTAATTTAAATATTCATTTTTAATATTATCATCAAAACTCATTTTAATTCAAATAGTTTTGTTGCATAGTGCAGTGTGTATGTAGTTTGCCCCTCAGTGAAATGGTATTGAAGTGGTGAAACCTTTAAGGAGAGCTCCTAGAAGGCAGTAAAGTCACTGGGGGACATGCCCTCAAAAAGGATGAATGTGCTTCTCACAGATTTAGTTCTAAAAGGAGCAAGACCAGCCCCACCTTGGTCTCCTTCATCTCACTGTGCAATCTCTTCTTACACATATGCCACTTGCCATGTTGTAATGCAGCCAACAGTCTCACCAGAGACTGGGCAGGTGGGGCCACCCAACCTTGGAATTTCAATGTCCATGACTGTGAGGTAAATAAAGCTCTTTTCTTGGTCAGGCATGGTGGAACACTCACCTAATCCCAGCACTGTGGATGGAAAGTTCGAGCCTACCCGGCCGGGCACTTTAGCAACTTAGTGAGGCTGTATCAAAATTAAAAATACCATAGATGTAGCTCAATGGCAGGCCTTGGGGATCAATCCCCAGTATGTCAAAAAACAAAAACAAAAACCTCACTCTTTTTTTTTATAATTTCCTAACTTCATGTATTTTGTTATAGTAATAAAAAATGACACTAATACACTGAAAAGAAGCATTGATAATATTTGATATATTGATTTCAAAGATATCTGCACTACTAATTTCCTCTCTTTTGAAGCTTTTGTTCAAATCTTATCTTAATGGATCGAACTCTGGTCATCCTATTTAATTCTATAATTCTTCTACACCTACCATTCCCCTGGTCCCAGAAACTCCCACTCTAACTCCTGCAGAAGCTCTAGATACTCCTGAACTCATACTCCTGAACCACCTTATCTGGCCTAGTTTTCTCCCATAGCTTTTATCACCATCGCAAATACTACATAGTTTTATTACAGTGTCGTGACATGGGTAGAGAGGTCTCTTTTCCTCTTGTTACTAATCCTAAGTGCCTACAATGGTGTTCCATAAATGTAGTATATATTGGTTAAACGAATACACTTGAATATTCCATTAAAATAGACTTATTTAAACTACCAAATGACTACTTTCTGTAGTGTAAATGTAGACAAATTCATGAGCCATTATCTCCTATTTGTCTTCTCATACTCTTCTGTAAATCGAACTACTTTAATAATGCCTCTTTCTATGTGTATATGAATATATATGCATACATCTATGCATACATAATCATCATATAAATGCACATATATGTATGTAAGAAAATTATATTTTTTTGCAGTGCAATATTTTTAAACCTTTTACTAGAGTATAATTTTCCTTTCTCTTTTTCCTTTTTTCTATTTTGAGGCAATGTTTATTTCTAAAAAACTCCAGGTATTTCATCACATATTCCACAAGAGCAATGGATGACCTGGGGTGAAAGTCCAGAAAAGGTCTGTATCAAAAGTCGCAGAATTTTATCCAGTTTTGGCTCAGACTCAGTTAGACAACTTAATTATTAGGTGTTGTGCTTGATTATGAGGCATCACTTTAGGGAAGCTCAAACTGTTTGTTGTTATCTAAATTAATCTTGTTACTTGCTGCATAGCCTTGGCAGGGTGACTTGATTCATTATTCATGAACTTTCATATAACTGACATATATTTCTCATTCTTTGTCAGGCATTGTGTTATGACCTAGTTATTTAAGATGAAAGGACAAAGTTCCTTCCCTTAAGGAATCTAATCTAGGGGAAATAATAATAATATCAAGTAAAAAAGGCAATTAAGATGCAGTATAAGCACCACATTACAGCTGATCCCAAAGGAATGCAAGGGTTGGGATACATGAGGTATTATGCTATTGAAAATTATAACATGTATTTAAATATTAACAATTTATCTTGTAAAAAACATATTGCCCTTATTCATCATTAAAATGCTCCCACTTGCTTTGACCACACTTATCCAATCATTCTTGTCATTTTCTGAAGCAGTCCTGGAGTCCTCTTTCGAGTCTTAAATGGCACTGTAGTGGCTGCTTTGATGTTCTGATTGATTCAAAATGCTTATTTTGCATGACCATTGTGACTTTGCAGAAAGTCAGAAGTTGCAAGGCGTCAGATACAATGGGTAAGGTGGAAGAGAACACACTGTGATGTTTTTACAAGCCTGCCTTTCCATTGGATGGAACTCAGGAGTAGCACTTGCTGTATTTTTTAAAATTAATATCTCATAGGCACTCAGGAAAAAGGACTTGCATAAATGCTGCAGAAAATGGGAACAATAATGGGATAAAGGTGTTCAAAGCAAGGGAGTGTATACTGAGGAGGATAATGGCAATGTCTTTTACTGTAATAACTTTGAAAAACCTAAATATTTGTTTTATTTTTCAATTACTCCTATTACTCATAGTCTTTAAATAACCCAAAATACTGCTAAATTCACCCTTGAACAATAAGTTTTCAGAATTAGATCAATCTTTTTGTCTGCTCTAAGATAGCAATTGCTTGTGGCCTGGGATAGAGGGAGCAAAACATATTATTAGTATCACTGTAGCATTATTGCTATATTTTTAATAATAATGATGATAAACAAAAGGTCACTTTTAATAATAAAGATGATAAAATATTATAGAACAAGAAATATACTCCTATTCATAAAATAATAAAAATTAAAACAATAATGAATAATAATGAGTAGAATTTATTCAATTATTAAGCACTTACTGTGTGGCTAGTCATTGTTATTGTGCTGAAGATACAGCAGGGACTAAATCTGGACAAAGTTATAATTTTTAAAGTGTTTATATTCTAATTGGGAAGACACAGATAAATAAATGATAGACAAGAGCATAAGCTTATAGACCCAGTTGGGCTCAGTTTACAGGTCTACCGGGCCCATGAATACAGAGCAGATTCACTTTCCTAGTCCTTATTTATGTAATTAATATCAACATTTTTGGAAGTTGAAGATAACCAAGAGGATGAAGAACAACATTACAGTTTTGCTTCAGGAGTATGTTAATATTCCTCCACTTTGTAATAATATATGGTGGATCATCTGGCCATCCTTCAGAACATTATTATATTGGCACCACATTGTTGATTTAGTATAACAAAATGAAACAAAACGGCATATTTTAGAGACCTTGGTCAGACCATGGACTTGCGTGTTGGGGGAAGAATTTCTGTGAAGATTCTGAGTAGCACAGTGGTAAAGCCTTTGCCCAGTATGAATCAGGCTACATTTAATCCCCAGGACCACCAAAAACAAAAAAAAGAAGAAAGAAAAAAAAATCAATAATTTGTCACTTCAGTTTAATTTTTTGAGTGCAATAGTAGGCATACCCTGAGCTACTCCTCCAAAGTAGGAGAGACATTACTACAGCTTACATTTTCTACCGCATGCAGAAAGAAGCACAGTTCTTATAAGTCCTTTGGATTCTGGAACAATACATTCCACACCTAGAAAGTTTGCCATAGTGTCATAGAAAGCTATCATTGTTCAGTGGGGCCTAGAGCAGGAAAGGGCTCTGTAAGCAGCCCTGATGTTTGTGCCATGAGTTCTGGCACATTTATAACAGCAGATGTATCAGTGGTGGGAAAATCATAATGCAATCCTTGGAATTCTGGAGCACAGTCATGGCATATGTGGTTAAGCATTATGCATCTTTTGAGAAACCACTCTTGTTATGTGATTGAGCTGTGGTAAACTTAGAATTCATGACTATGGGACAAGTACCTAGAACTACCCATTATAAGTTGAGTTTGTTCTGGTTGTTTTTTTTTTTCTTTTCTTTTCTGTTTTTCATTAGGGGAAAGAACCCAGTGGTGTTATATCACTGAGCTGTATCACTAGCTCTTTGTATTTATTTATTTACTTATTTTTATTTTGAGACAGGTTTCCACTAAGTCCTACTAAGATGTTTGCTCCTCCTGCCTCAGTCTCACAAGTAGATAGAAGTATAGGCATGTAGTGTCACTACACCCAGCCATGAAGCAGGCTGTTTTGAACTTGCCAAGTCATAAAGTCAAACAGATTCAGCATGAATTCACTAAAAGGTGAGGCTGTTGCATCCAGTATCCTGCCCAACAGCACTGGAGGTCCAAGTAAACTTAATTAGCAGGTAGTCCAGATATTCCTGTCATCAACTATGGTTGCATTAATATCTTTCCCTGAGCTGGCACCAGTGGCATGTAGGGTCCCGGGAGGAATGACTTACTGAAGATGCAACTGATGTGCCAGTTTGGTGGTAGTAGCTTATGAGATGGAATGCAACGCCCTTTAGGAATCTCTTTGTGAGACTGCTTCCTTTCTGGGAAGAGTACAAAGTGGGAAGCTAAGCATGCTGGCATACTCCTGTAATCCAGCACTCAGGAGGATCAAAGGCAGGAGGATCCCAGGCAGGAGGACCACAAATTCAAGGTCAGTTTGGGCTACATAGTAAGACCCTATTTTAAACAACAAACAAACAAATGATATAAAAAGGAGAAGCACAAGTAATCTCGCTTATCATTCCTTCCAATGACCTATCATAGATATTATGGATACTGAAGGGTTTTAAGTCCTAGTTCCCAAAGGAAGTAATTGGAAGTTTTCTTAACCCCAAAGGAAGTCTTGCCAGGGCCCAGAGTAAGAAGTCATACTAAATTACCAAGTATAGCTCCTCTTTATACATTTTTGAAACTCTATGTCCAGAGACCAGTAGGCAAGAACTAAAATCATCATCATCTGATCCTGATTAGCAAAACACATAGGGCTGCTTTTATACAATGAGTGCAGGGATGGGTGTGTGTAGAACTCAGGTTATCCACTTGGGTGCCTCTTGGTAATCTTGTACTCAATTTTATCTGCGAATGGGCACATATAACATAAGAAGGATACGGACACCAGGGCGCATATCCTTTAGGGAAGAGTGTGTGGGTTAAATCACCAGGAGAACCACAAATTGCCAAGTCAGGGAGATTCAGAAAGGATAGTAAAAAAAAAAAAAAAGTGTAATGGCGGGGAGGACAAGTACCCTTATGGCTCTAAAAGCAACTGTGGAAGTGGGACTGTCACAGTAACTCCTTTGTCTAAATTTCTCCTTGGAAAGAAAAGAAATCATAGAGGAATCATGGAGGAGCTGCTGCTTGAACTTGCATGGCGAAGTGCATCTGTGGGGTGTAGTGAAGACCGTGAGGTGTGTTGCTCAGATCTTGCTTTAAAAACAGTAAATGCAAGGAAGCAGCCAGCAGCCTTCATTTGCTGCGCCACTGGGTACATTCATTGTTCATTCCAAAGTCACATCTACCCATGCTAGTTCCATCCAATGACCAAAATAGGAGTGGTGGTGCTAGAGCCGAGCCTTTCATGTCCAACATGAGACTCCTCTGATGGATAACCTTAGCCCTAATGCTTTGTACCAGCCAGCTGAAAACTTCCACAGAGTTGCACTGCACTGAGATTCCTACTATCCAATTCTCCTTCTTTGTTTCTCCCTTTACTTGTGTCATATCTGCGTGGCCATCTAAGGCCCTTCCCACCTGCTTCCACTCCCCTGTCTCCACCCTTCATGGGTTTTGCCTCTACTAAATCTTATGCATATCTAGTTGTTTCTTGTGACGCTCCTTGGAGGATTAGAACTGACAAGGAGCAGAGTGAGCTTATCTCTTGGAATTGAAGGTAGAATTCCTGAAGAAATAGGTGGATAGATTCTAATCCAACATGTAACCATATCAAAAATACAAATTCAAATTGTGACCCAACTTTTAGAGAGTAACAAAAGCTGTGAATTCCCATTCTTGCAGGCAGTTAAACACTGTGGTCCAGTAGGTTAAGTCCTTAGATGGAGAGATGATTATTTAAAAGAGTCAAAGTAGGAGTTGCCCCTTAGTGAAAATTCCGGTAAGGCAGTGTCAACATTGGAAATCTTGAATACTAAGGGGAAAACTGAAATTCCACTTAAGCTCCATGACTAGAAAGAGAAACTAATGAACAAAATGTTAGATGAGTCAGAATGCTGTCCTCCTTTGGATGAGCTATAATCCATACTGAAAAATGTCTTTCTGATTAAAGGGTTTAAGCAATTTATTTTAGCAAAAATGGTCAGTATGCTTTCCAACAGTGAGGGTTGCAACTTAAGTAAAAGATATGCTTCCAGATTCTTGGCTTAGTGTCTTATTTATTGTCCAGGCTTTTTTTTTTCCTACAAAAAAGAGATATTTTTAGTGCTCCTTTCCACACAACCCCTTCAGCATTTTTTAAAAGGAATTTAATGGAACTGCTATGAGTGTTTGCTGTCAAAGGCCGTGCAATAGTGTGTAAGATAAATAGCAAGTTGGATGGTAAATGCACACGAAGTGGAGCCTCACTTCTGTCATTTATCACTGAAACCAGTACAAAACAAACACCTGGTATCAAACGTGTTTATTAACTTCCAAAATATCTGTCACCGAATTTTCTTTATAAAATGAAAGAAGAGTATAGAGTCTTTGTTTTGAGGAACTGACTAGTTTAATCAAAACTGAATAGTTTTCTCAAAAAGTGACTGAACCAAAAAAATTTTTTCAAATGTCCATACTTCCCTTAAGTCTCAGGAATTATTTGGCTTTATTTTGATTAAATATTTTAAAATAGTAAATATGAATACTAGCATAAAAAGTCAGCAAAGTATAGTTTTTACAAGTTATAAAAGTTTTTGCAAGTTGTAAAAATAACAGTTAATATATACTAACTATTATGTGTAGATTTATAGAGATTATCTCACTTGTTCCAAACAAGAACCCTATAAGATAAGATCCAATCATTACTCCATTCTTCAGATAAGAAAGCTGAGACCTCGATAGGCCAACCAATATACCCAATGTCACATAGATAGGTCTGGACTTAGGGCAGGAGTTTGCAAACCCTTCTGTAAAGGACCAGATGTCAGTATTTTCAGCTTTGTGGGTCATACACGCTGTGCCTCTGCATTGTAGCTCTTAATTGTGATGTTGAATTATGAAAGTGGCTGTAAGTGATAACAAAAATGGGAACAACTGTGTTCTGCTAAGATTTAATTTGTAAAAACAGGACAGTTGAGTTTGGAAGGTAGGCCTAATCTCTGTAGTTGTTATAGTGTGTTCCTAAGTGGGACAGTCTTTTATGTTGTAAAGCACATAGATCATATTCCAAAGTAAATATATTTGAAATCCCAGAGACAGTTTTGACCAGTGGAGAAAAAATTATGCAACCAAATTCATTCATTTAGAAAATGTTATTTGAGGGGGCTGGGGATTTAGCTCAGCGGCATAAGCGCCTGCCTTGCAAGCAGGCAGTCATGAGTTCGATCCCCGGTACTGATAAAAAGGAAAAAGCCAAAAAAAAAAAAAAAAAAAAAAGAAAATGTTACTTGAGTGTTCATTGTTAGGATGTTGGCATACAATGATAATAGATACCTTAATGAAGTTACTGTTGAAAAGAAGACAACTAAACAGAAAAATTATAGTTTCTTTTTAAAAATATTTTAATACTAAATTTATTGAGACATTATGAGATTAATACAAGTTACCTGTGGTCTCTACAATTACAAGAGTTGCTCAACATGGTAACCATTAACTTCTCGACATTTATTAACATGGCAAACAGCTGAAGAAAATTATTGTTTTTTCACACTGTCATTTACTGGTGAAGGGGACAGTGACTGGGATACCAAGAGAACACAAAGATAGATCAAGTAATCCAGCCTGGATAAATAGGGAGTACTATATTTGAATGCCTACCAAAAGTTCATGTGTTGAAAATTTAATATTCAAATTCATATGGTGATGATATTTGATGTTGAGATGCACTGTAGTCATGGGTTGCAAGGAGAACAATTATATATAAGACACATAATTTGTAATATTATTTATAATAGTCACCCAAGGAGTCAAATACAAAGAAAGTGCAGGAAATCTATCCATAACACTAAAGACCTAGATAATCCAACTGAGGGCCTGGATCCTATGGCAATAATCTGCATGAGTTGAGTTGAAAAACTAGAGCGTTTGACAATGCAAGTCTGTTTGACTCATGCAAGTCTATTTCATGGATCTGAACTGGGAAGGCCTACAGGTCAATGATGGAAGCTAGAAAGTCTGTATCAGCAGGGTGAAGGATCTGTGACAGCAGACTGAAAGTTCCATACTGTAGCCAAGAAGAGATGCTCAAAATAAGGACTAGGGCCCCCCTGAAAAGTACTGCAGTCACCCTCAGTGACGATGAGGTCCCAAGTTCCTCCGCCAATAAGAACAGCTGAGTATATATCAGGAAGCCAGGGTGACAAGCTTCTGGAGATTAAATTGCACATATCTTCCCTCTGGAACCAAGAAGTGATGCTCAAGGTAAGGACCAAATCTCCCCCAAAGTGAGTCACAGTCATTCTCAGCAACAAGGTCCTGAGATCCTCCAATGATAACAGTCAAATTCATATCAGAGGAGCCAGCATAACAAGCTCCTTCAGGATAACCAATGGCTCCAAATAACAACAACACTTAGGAAAACCCACAACACTACACTTTCTCTCCAGGTCTCCTTTTTATGCTGGCAACAGTCCTCAGGTGGGCCATCCATGCTTAGCACCACACTAATTCAGTTCAGCTGGTGCTCAAGTTGACCATCAGTTACCAATCCATTACTGAATCTTTGGGAGATAATTAGAATCAGAGGTCATGACAATAGAGTTCTCATGATGAGATTAGTGGCTTTATGAGAGAAGGAAAAGATATTATGCTTGCTCTCCCTCATGTGTAATGCCTTCTTTCATGTTCTGATGTGTAAAGGATTCCTTTACCAGTTGCTGGAATCATGCTCTTGGAGCCTACTGAACTCAAGTTAAATAAACTTTTATCTTCATAAATTACCTGGCCTCCAATATTTTGTTACAGCAAGGGAAAATGGACCAAGACAGGGGCTCTGGCAAAATTAGTGCCAGCTCTCTATTCCTACCCTCAGCTCCATTCTCCAGGAGCAAAAATCATTTGAATAACGACAGTTGGAGCAAAGCTTTAGCCTGCTGTTCGTTCTACATCTGTTTCAAGCCCAGGTTTTTTTTTTTTTTTTTTTTTTTTTTTTTTTTTACTGTGTAGATATCTTAAGCACCGGGGCTTGACAATGTCACCTAGATATCTACTCCAAGAAATCACCCGTTTATTTTAAAGGGTCTTAGTTTCTCCAAACTCGCCTTGAAACCTGACCTTCTGTAAGAAGCCATAGTATTCATCCTCAGTTGCCATTTATTCCCCTAAAGAACAGTGGATAGAGGAAATGAACAAATGACATGTGATTTAGACAATTAGTGATGGTCAAACTTGGCTTTCTGCTAGCTAACAACTTAAAATAATATTCTAGGATCCTGATCTTAATGATTGTAATTTAGAAAACATTTTTTTTTAAAAATGTCTGAGAATCCAACTTTTTAATAAGGTGCACAGTGTTTCTGATGTGCATGAGCCATTTTTGGAAACTGCTGGTCAAGAGGATTTCTAAAGTTGCTTTTAACTTTTCCAACCAGTTATTCTGTGTTTGTTGCCATGACTACATTTACAAACATCTTACAAAGAAGCAAAGAAAAATCTAAATGATTTTAGGGATGTTTACCATAGTTCCTACCTCCTTATCACTACCATATAAAGACACTGGTTTGTTAGATAGGCTGCTGTGTGGGAGCAAACTTCATTGCCCTAATATGCCAAAGAATGGTCAGGAGTTCCTTTCTAAGTAACAGATTAAAAATGTAAATGTTGTATGCTCCACGCCTGCATGTTTACTTCAGGCATGCTTTATATAGTAAAAGACCAGAATCTGTATATAAATCAAGGCTAGCAAAACATAGACAAGATTCTTCCTGCCTTCAGGTTTGAGACAGGCAGGGTTTGGCAGTCTTAGCCCTTGTGTTAGTTTAAATCAATGTCCAGTAGGGTTATTGAATGCCAGCTGGCAAAGGCTATAAGCAAGGGAAGGAGGAAAAAAAAAAAGAGGAGGAGAAGGAACATACAAGAAAAGAAGTGCCAGAAAGCAATTAAAAATAAAAAGGTATGTTCTAGTGATAGAAAATTTCCCATTAACTGAATCTACTTTAAAAAAATTTAGGTCATTATTGGCGGCTTGGACTCTTTAATTCTCCATAGACCTAGGATTCTTAGCTTCTGTCTCAAGTCAGGGCATTTGGATAGAAGCAGAGCCGTGGATCAGCAGAGAAGTTTTCAACCTAAAGAAAGTTTTGGAAGCCACATCAGGATATTAATTTATTGTACTACCTAGACCAAAGAGATATGCATGAGATTATTAATCTGATAAAGATATCAAAAATTATATTAAGCTATAATTGTTCATAAGAAAGTTTATATATATATATATATAACTAGAAATTCCTAAGTTGTAATTCTCCATTTTTACCATAATTACTATTACTGATATATTAGGAAAAATTCTTGTGGGTGGGGATATAGCTCAGTGATAGAGTGCACATAGCATGCATAAGATCCTTTGCATACCTTCAGTACCATGGGGGAAAAAAGAAAGGGGAGAAAGAATAGCTTCTCAGTTTGTATTTTTCTCCATTTCTTTTTTGTAGTATTTATTACCCTGTTCTTGAGCACTGTAAAGACTCAGATAATTTTCCTAATACCTATTACTTAAGCACATCAGATTAGTCAACCAATAGGTTTAACTACCGTGGCTATTACCCAAGAAGCACTGCTGAGGCCTTAATGAATACTGGAAATGAAAACAGGCATGGCTTCAATCACAGGAGGAGCTTTTCCAGTTATTACATCAACTTTGGAGCAGAATACACTTTTTCATCTTACTTAGGAATGTGTTTTTATTTTGATGTTTTTGAATATGTATATTTCTCAAATTCTGCGAATTCAAATAGAGTTTAAAATAATCCTGTCATTCTGGGAAGATCTAGCTCTGAAGAAACTGGAAAGCAGGCCAACCTGTGATTCCTAAAGATGAATTGAATATGCAGAGAGAGAAAGCAATGTCACAAAGAAACTGAAAGGCAGACTTGTCATTGATTTGGATAATCAACATTTGGCTGTTTTGAATGAGACAGTTTAGATCTGGTTTTGTCTCAGATCATGCTCGTCTATTACGCCTCAAGATGAAGGCAGATGTCTACTTGACTAGTATTTTAAATATTGTAGTTATTTTTTAAAAGTACCAATTATCTTTGCAGGCAGTAGGTGGATCAGACTAAATTTTTATTTTTTTTATTATTATTTTTTTTTGGTCTTTTTCATTTTTATCGGTACCAGGGATTGAACACACGACTGCCTGCTTGCAAGGCAGGCGCTTATGCCACTGAGCTAAATCCCCAGCCCCACTAAATTTTTATTGTACCTTGTGTTTTTGTTTATGCTTTTTTGTCTGAAGATGGAAGAGAAAAAAATAAGGGAATAGACAAGGACCATTCAGTTGTGGAGAATGAAACTGCAGACTGTGTGCAGGCCACAGGGAGGAGAACCAGACACCACAGTGTCAGACTTCCTGTGAGTCGGCACCATTCAGCAGCTGCAGGGATGAGGATAGAAAGCCAGCCACTTCCTCTGCGTCAGTGCTATTCACAAGCCACGGGAAGGAGAACAAGAAGCCAGTCACTTGTTGCGAGTCAGTGTCATTTGGAGGCCTGAGGGAGGAGAACCAGATGCTAGCCCCTTCTGGCACAGTGGGCTGGGAGACAAGAGCCAAAGCCCACACTCCGCCCACCCGTAAGCAATTGGCTGATCTGGAGAAACATAGACTGAGATGATAGCTATTGAAGTAAAATACGATTTAATGCTTGTTGTGTCTAGTGTTTCATTGACTTTGCAGGCCTAAAGCTGGTAGTCTGATCATCTATTTAGAGGATAACAGTATGCAATATAGCATCTATGGGAGATCTCCTTCTGAAGGTGGTAGCCATTGTAAATTCCCTGTTATCTTGTTTTAAAGTCCTGTATTGTTTTCATTGTTTGTTTTTTCTTGTTTATCTGATAGCATGGGGAGCTATTTCAAGGATAACATTTAAAATAAAAAATGAAACTGCTAATATTGTATTTTATTTTATTTCTTTAAAATAAAAAAATGCAACTGCTAATATATTTTTCCTTTTCTGCAATTCTTTCCTCCTTCCCTACCTAAATTAATTTCACACAATGGAACTAGTCTGAGATGGTGATGAGAGGAAGGTGGGAAGAGGGACAAGCTGACAGACTGATGATTTGTTTTGTTCTAGGACCCCTTCTGAAAGAAGGCAGATAATGAAAGCTCTTCTCCATCGAGGAATTCCAAGTTATAGCTCCTGAGGAGAAAACAATGCAAACCTTCAGGAGCAAAAGGCCTGTGTGGTTTTGGGAAAGTGAACATAACTTGGTAACTCCATATTGTTTGCAAATTTTATCAATACAGTAGCCAGTTAATAGGATCTTTCAAAGAAAGTTTCTGTATATTCTTAACATCACAATCTTAATTCTATAATTTATACAAAACCACCAAATTGAGATTCATTCAAAAATACATCTATACACACATGTACTTACACACATAATGTATTTTGTTCAAGTTGTCTCCCTAAAGAGAAAGTACTAATAAGAGCCATTCTATAGTCACATTAATAAAAAGCAAGAATTAGAAGGATTTTGAAAACCTTGTCCAAACCTTTTCTTTTGTAGAGAAGAAAAATTTCCTTCAGATATTCACTGATTTCCTTCACAATGCATATTTAGTATCTACCAAATCAAAAGTTAAAATCCATACCTCAGTGCATTTCTCACCACATCTAAGGAAGAAATATCCTGAGAGGCATTCTGAAACTCATTAAACAATTAACCTAGTAGAAGCTGAAGTTGAGGGTGTCTTAATTGGTTATTCAATTTATTAAACTAAGCTTTGGGGAGGATCCTCAGGGCATGTTCCTATTAAAATATTTAAAGGCATATAAAAACCTTGCTTTAATTACTAAGTGTGTATGCCAGCCTGGAAAGATGGGTTTTGGAATAACCCAACTGTCAATGAACTCAGCTGTCTTAGTTACTTTTCTCATTGCTGCAACAAAATACCCAATGCCAGAAGTCAAAGGGGGAAAGGTTTATTTATCTCAGTTTGTGGAGGTTTTAGTTCATTATCACCAAGAGAGGGTGGCATGGCAGAGGGGCAACATTTCATGGTGGAGGAAGACAACAAAAGCAACCAGAGCAAAAAGGGAAGAAGCAAGCCCCTTTTCCTCCCTTACACTGTATTCAGGCTGCCCTCTCTAGGGCAAGTATAGTTTACACCACCTCCATACACTTCTCTTGCATGGGCTGAGAAGGTTTACAAAGACCCTAGCCTCCTGCTGAGTCAGGCTGAAAACACTGTAACTCTGTTTCCTGAGAGGAGGGCATGGAAACAAGAGGTCCAGATTTAACAAGCTGTCTCTGAAAAGCTTGCCTCCACCATGACCACTTGAGGCTTTGGGGGAACATACAGACACAAATCATAACAAGTAAATGTGTAACAGATCCAAGCATAAGGTGTCCAACATTGGTACCACTCCTGTTGCAGCTTTGGTTTATCATCGGCCTTAGAGGAAGTGAAGTGAAGAGATCTGTACTCAAGCTTCTTAGATAAATGCATAAATGTGATCCCACTTATGATTAGAAAAATGCTAACTTCAGCTGTCTGGGAGAATAAAGTGGTGGTACTACTAATTTATACTTGTAAAAATTCAAAGTAGTGACTAACAATGTTTTTTGTCCAGCTAAAATTTATATGGGTGTTGGACAACAGAGTTCTGCTTTCTGGCTTCTCTGATAATTTTTGGACAGCTTTACTTTTGCATTGTTTCATTTTGTCCGTTAATACAGTAGTTCTCAAAGAGCAGCTGTGAGGGTACTCCAGATGGTTGATCTCTAGCCGTATTGGTATTTCTGCACAGATTAGTGGGCAGCTGCTTCTGGTATGAGCAATACTTTGCTTGCCATACAATTTCATACCTCTTTGTGTGTACTATATCCTTCTCCTGGAATGCCCTGCCCTTATTCCCTGACTTCCCTAAGGAGTGTCTACTTAAAAGCCTAGATTTAAATGTCATCTCCTCTAGATGGTTTCTCCTAGCCCCTAAAGAGTGGCATTAATCTCCCATTCCACAATGTTTCAAAGTATTTAACACATAACTGCTATAAATGAACTTTTTAGCTCATATCCAAATCACTACTTTAACATTCTATCTCTCAAAGTAGAATAGAGACCCACAAATTCACCATTAAAAGGCACAGAGATTTACTGTCCATGAACTGTACACTTATAAATAGTTAAAATAATAAATATTGAGTTATGTATGCTCCCCACATTGAAAAAAGAAATATAAAACCATAACCAACCCTCAAACTATTGAATGGCTCATTCCTTTCTTATACCTTTGGGAATGGGCTGGGTTTGTTAATTACCTTAAAGATGGAGTAATGGTAAGATAAGCAGTGAACACTGTTATCCTCCCTTCTGTTCTTTTATACCATTGTCTCTATCTGTCTTAAATTCTTAGGACTCAGTTCCCAAAGATGAATAATTAATTCCTGTGACAAAAAAAATCATTTCACCCTTTCAAGGATCATTTATGTCTCCACAGATAACAAATGTTCTGTGTCATTATTACATTTAGAAGGTCAAAATATTGTTCTTTCAGCCACAAAACACAGTGAAATATTTGTGTCCGTGGTGTCTTGGTGTATACATGCACCTTAGCCTCACACACATATACATATACTCATATACGCATGAGTGTGTTCATGCACATATATATGTATTCTCATACACGTATGCATTTGTAAAACATTAATATAGACTTACATGTTACACATTTAAATTCCCTTTCTAAAATAAACATCTGTAATTTTCTAAAATTACATAAATCTTTTTGTTTGTCCAACATGACAGCATGATAGGGAAGGGATGGGGCTCTTGCGCTATCATATCTCTCTGGGCAAGTATGAGGCAGGCAGTGCGCTGGAGGCTTCTCTTTCTGGGAATAGCCCGGCACTTAAAACTAACCCTGAGATCAACACTATCAGTGAGATGAGTTACAGGACTTTATGGCAGAGTATCACAGAAATTCAAGAGCACGTCTAAGCATTCATCACTCTGGTGGCAGGAAATTTAGAGAATTACAATCACATATAATAGCGTTATCATTGGAGATTGTAGAATTTGAATTATGTGTACATACACTTCTTTTAAATGAGTTCCTTAGGCAGGTACTGCTTATGAACACTTGAGGAAAAGGAGGTTCTGGATAAAATCAAGTAGGGCCCAGCAATGTGGAGTTGGGCAAATGCTATACAGTTGTAAACAATGGAATGGAGTATAGCTACAGTGGGTGAAAATAAATTCTGAGTGGTAATTGGAGCTTTGGCAGAATTGCTGAGGATTCATTTTCCCTCCGGGATATGATAGTTTATGACTGCCATTACAGTAGTCATGCAACAACTGAGTCCCTTGCATGGACACTGTGTCCATAGGCTGCACTTTTCAGTACTGATGATTCCCTGGTGTATCTGTGAGAAGGCAAGTAGCACAGAGCAGTAGTGGGAAGAGCTTGAATTCTGAGCAGATCTCTCTAATTGCTAAAATGAGCCAAGTCCTAGGTTTAATCCTTTTGCCAAGGGCAGAGGTCAAGGTATCCCTGCAATCTTTCAGCTCTTCCAGAAAATTTCAGGCAATCAGAATCATCCAGGTATTCTAAAACACACAGATTTTTAGGCCCTGATATCCAAAAAAGTCTGATTTAATATATCTGGGATGGAGTCTAGAATTACTTTAAAAAAAAAAAAAAAAAAAAAAAAAAGATCCAGGCATCACTGCAAGTTCAAGACCAGCCTGGGCTACAAAGTGAGCCCAAGGCCAGCTTTAATGCATAACAAGACCCTGTTTCAAGAGCAAAACAAAACAAAAAGATCAATGCATAATCCAACAGGTTTGGAAACCACTAGCCTGAAAAAATGGCCCATCTTGGCTGGTAAACATGAAAAAGAGGAGGAGTGGGATTTGAGAGCCCTCTACTGATTCTCAAGCATCTCTTTGATGCAGTGTCGGTGTCCATGGCTGTGTGTTTTCCTCCTTGGGTGGCAGCAGAGTCTGGCACCATGGAGAGCTGTGGACTGCCTCTGGTGCAGAAGAAGCACCGAGAGTGCAAGGTGATTAATGTTATTTTTTTCTCTATGTCTTGTCTCTAGGTAAAAATTAGGACTTTAAATCTGAGTGAATCTAAATCATTCAAATCTACTTCAAATCAGTATGTCTCCCTCTGTAATTAAGGGAAAATTTATTCATTCTCCATTTTTGGGGACATGTTCTTTCCCTCAGTTTTCTCTCTTGACAATGTAGGCCCTAGTGTTTAAGGCTTTATAAATAAATATCAAGGTTAAAAATTTAGCAAGTGCACGAGTCATTAGCAATCTTTTTCAAGCTCAAGAAAAAGAAATTCATTAATCTAGTATTTTAAATCTTGATGTTAACACTGTAGTGTGTGTGTGTGTGTGTGTGTGTGTGTGCATGCACACGTGCGTGTGTGCACCAGTGTTACTAGGATTGAACCCAGGGCTGAATTACAGGTGTGTGCCACCATGCTTGGTTAACACTGTATGATTGATATCGAGTGTATTTTAATGAGGTTACAAATGTGGGCAGCTCTCTGTTCTGTCACAGATAGCTGGTCACTAATTTGAATGAAAGCAGGGCAGCACTGTTTCTATCTTCAAACCCTTGCACAATCACAGACCCTCTGCACAAGATGACACTGCTGAGGGATGACCTGGTTGCCATGCACGTGGTTCACAGGACTGACAACTCAGGAAAGTTGCGACATTAGTCCTTTCACTTCAAATGAAGTTTCATTAGAGGTTAAATTGGAAGGTTCCTAAGTCCTACCTTGGATTTAAAATGTCCCCCAGAACTCACACGTATTAAAGGTTTGGTTGCCCATGGATAGACTTTTGGAGATGTGGTTGGATCGTGGAGCTAGTGGGAGGCAGTGGAACGTGGGGAGCAAGCATGGGGACTGTGTCTGGTCCTCAGCCCCTTCTTCTGGGGCTCTCACACCCTCTATTTCTCAGCTGCCTTAAGGTGAGCAGTTTTGTTCCACTGTGCCCTTCCACCACGATATTTGTTTCATTTCTGCTGAAAGTAAGGAAGTCAGCCTCCACGGACTGAAACCTCTGACACTGTACCAAAATAAATCTTTTCTTCCTAAGTTATTTCCCCAGGTATTTTATCATAGCAATAGGAAGGTGACTAACCTATAAAATCCCCAGGTGAATTTTTAAAAAATCAAATAACTCACATAGTAATAAAAACATTTAAATGATCTAGAAAAAATATATCATGAAAATAATTTTGAACTCTCATAGTCATTCTAGGAAGAATATGAAAAAAGTAAATTATTATTTAACTTAAGTTTTCTGTGGATGAGTCCAGAAGAAATGTTGCTGAGATTTTTTTTTTTTTTTGTACCAGGAATTAAACTCATGACCTTGAGCTTACCATGCAGGCGCTTAAGTCACTGAGCTAAATCCCTAGTCCAGAAATATTACTAAGATTTATGTAAACCTGCATCTGTATATCAAATCAATCAAGCTCCTTGCTCTGACATTATTTGGTAGAAAATTTATTTGTAAACTTAACAAATAATTAAGATGCATTTAAAATAAATATATCTAAATTATAACTTAGAAAACTTAGAAAATCAGTGGATACTGTGAAATAGTAACATGAAGTCTCAATTTTATTTGAAAACCTCCCTTATAATTAATGAGGAATTCTTTCAATAGGGAATTGTCCTAGTTTCTAGTGATGCAAAAAGTATGGAGCATGTTCCTGAGGGCAACTGCTTACAATCTTGTTTGGAAAACAGATCTCAAAACTAAAAAATATTAAATCATTGAACTTTAATCCAACCTATTTCTTTTCAGATACCTTTGATTCTAGAAAAGTGTTGACAGGCAGAGATAGAAATCAAGCCAATGCAAGAGGCAAAATTCAGTCACTTTAATTGGGTCTTTGAAGAAGGATTTCAAAGAAAGAGATAACAAATTTACTGTGAAGGGCTTAGAGAATTTTATTTACAGTAACTTTTATGCTATTAAAATTTTAAACTTTTAATAGAATTTAAACCAAAATAGCTATCATTTCTTGACAGAATACAATATGTCATATACTTTACATCCATTATCTTGCACCTCTTTTTATAGTGCATGCCAGCAGTGTATAAAATATATACGCAGTATATAAAGATTACATTTTTCTTTTTTCTTTTTTTTTTCATTTTTTTTGTCTTTTTCATTTTTATCGGTACCGGGGATCGAACTCACGACCGCCTGCTAGCAAGACAGGTGCTTATGCCGCTGAGCTAAATCCCCAGCCCCCAATATTACATTTTTCATGGGGAGTTAATACATGTACATAATACATCTTAATTCTTTCTTTTTTCTCACCCTCTACCCCTTTCCTCCCTCCCTGCCAACTCTTGGTCTCCTTCTCACTTTCAAAAGCTCTATTTTCATCATTTTCCCTTCTTTTCCCCCATTGCTTTTCCCTTCCTTCCCTCCATCTCTTGTTCTCCAATTCATCTGAAAAGCATCTCCCTATTTCCTATTTATTTTCTATTTTACTTTCTCTGTCTTTTTCTCTCTTTAGAAAGCCGTATCCATTCACCTACAAATGGCTCGAGTGTCTCTCTCTGTATGGTAGTATAGTACTCCATTGTGTATAAATACCACATTTTCTTCAAAAATGCCCACTCATTTATTGGTGGGCATATAGGCTATTTCCAAGGTTTAGCTATTATAAATTATGCCACAAAAAACATGGATATGCATGTATTCCCATAATTTGATGATTCATAACTCTTTGGGAAGATACCTAGATGAGCAAGAGTTAGGTCTAAGTTTGAGGGAACGCTGCATTGATTTCCATAGTGGTTGTATTACTTTACATTCCCAGCAACACTTTAGAAGAGTTCTTTTTTTCTCTACATCCTTGCTAGAATTTATTATTATTTGATTTCTTGATGAAAGCCATTATTTCTGGAGTAAAATAATATCTCAATGTTATTTTTAATTTCCGCTTCTGTAATGGCCAGATGTGCTGAACATTGTCTCATGTATTTATTGGCCTTTTGTATTTCTTCTTTTGAGAAATGTCTATTCATTCCAGTTGCTCATTTTCTTTTCTTTTCTTTTTTCTTTTTTGGCTCTTTGAGACAAGGTCTCATTATGTAGTTCAGACTGGCTTTGGGATTACTTTGTTGCCAGGATGGTCTTGAACTTGCAATGATCCTCCTGCTTCAGCCTCCCAAGTGCTGAGATTACAGAAGTGCATCACTATACCCAGCTAGTTGCCCATTTTTAATTAGATCTTTTATTTTGAGGATCTAATTTTTTTAGTTCTTTGTATATTCTAGATATTAGAAATAATGTTGGCAGTTTGATAAAGGATTGTGTTTTTGGATCTTTATTATTTTCTTCTATTTGATTTTGGTTTTATTTTGTCTTTTACTTTTAATTCTCATGGACAGATATGAGACTATTTCATAACTTTCTTCTTTTATAATAAATGTACTTGGTGTTTATATATATCTATAAATACAAATCAAATATGGACTTTAATTACTAATAAAGTATCAATACTGATTTTAAAAAAGATGTTAGACCTCTGTCTGAGGAATAGCTGGCAAAATATTTTTCCTCTTTTGCAGGTTGTCTCTTCACTCTGTTAGTTGTTTTCTTTAATGAGCAGAAGTATTTTTAAAGTTGCACCACAGTCAGCTTATGATGATGCATAGCGCAAAAGAAAAAATGAGGATGTAGTAAACCACTGATCTTCTGAGATTATTTCTGCAACAAAACCTTTTCTATCCTGATTGATGCACATTGTAAATTCAGTCTAAGATTTAAGCCTATGTATTTAATCTCCTAGCCTTTGGCAATGAAAAAGGAGCTTGGCCCAGAGTAGGCATTCTATAAACATTTGTTGAAGGAAGGAATGCATGGTCATTGCCCAAAACTGAACATAATATTTTAGATGTGATTTGATCCACATAAGAGTCATTAGGCATACAAACACTCTTTTACGCTGAACATCTGTTAAAGAAAGTTTAGAAAGCTTTATTTGTTGCCAAATACACTTATGTCTTTAATGACAACAACAACAACAAAATTATTGTCTGCTGAACATGTTGAACAGAAAAAGGTAAAATGAGTAAAATAAAGTATAAAAATTGTCTTCTAGCTGTGCATGATTTCACAAGTGAGAGTCACAGATTCACAGCCAGCTGTGTTACAAGGCAGCGAACAGAGGACTACAGAACATGCTTGATTGAATGCACACTGAGTGTGAAGCAGGGTGGCTTGAGTTTCAGTCGTTTGTTCTATGGGTATGTGTTGAATATTAATGATGATTTGGCTGGTATATGCACCTCTGCAGAGAAACTGTCTAAAACTATGGCTCTCAAAGATTTCACAAGGTAATACTGATAAGAGAGACAAATTAGTTATTAAGAAACTACAACCGAGCATAGGAGCTGTGACAAAATTAAGCTTAGGAAGCTATGGATATATAAGTAAAACATCTGAGATCAGCCTGGAAGAGTCAAGGAAGGCTTGCTGGAGGAAGTGAGCTGTAGGGTGCTGCGTCAGAGATGAGTGCTGGTGTGAGAGAGTGTACTGGTGGGGAAGGAAAGTACATCAGTGTCAGTGAGCACTGGCGAGAAGGCCACACCACAGAGATAGTCTGAAAGCGTGACTTGCTCCAAGGGCCAGCAACCCAGCAGCAAATACCACTGAGGTGGCTAAATCAGCAGAAAATTATTGTTAATAGTTTTGAAGTGTGAAAATCTTATCTTAGGACACTAGCGTGGTTGGATCTGGTGTGGGCTTGCTTCTTGGCTTTCTGACAACTGCTTTCTTATTGTCCTCATACATGATGGTAGATGGTGGGGATGTTTCTCTTCTTATAAGGCCAACAATCAAAGGCCTCATACTTACGGCACTATTTAACCATAATTATAAAGGTTTTACTTCCAAACAGGGTCCTGCTGAGGTATATATACAGGCTTTCAGCATATGAGTTTGGGAAGGACATGAACATTCAGTCCATAACAAGCACTATGGATGGAAAATAAATTATTTAAGGAATTCTGGAGAATGAAAATTGAGAGATAGAACAAATTAAAGATATAGACACTTATCAGATAGAGAGAACCCCACTGGCATACAGTGATTCCCTGTTCTCTGCGAATGGCCTATATTTGGGAGGAAGTCTCTTATGGTCATATCTGTACCAGGATCTCCTCTCATGAATCTAAACATTAACACTGATATGTTTAAACTAGGTAAATCAAAATACTATTTTTGGAAGTTTTGAAACTGAAATTAAGAGGACAGAATCTGGGAGTCTTTAAATTAAATCACATTATTGACAACCCACAGAGAAAAGAGCCACCACAAACAATACACAATTAGCATAATGCATAGTGGCCCTTGTCAAAGTCTTCAAACTTGTTTTGCTGGCATCTTCAGAGCTGTCCTGGTTCAGATTCTTCCTGGCACCTGCTTGTACAATTTTTCCTTTGACTCCACACTTCTCCATTATCTTCCCAATGTATAGTTCTCTTTCTGCAAGAATTAGTCAAAAGTGGGATTTTGTTCCAATAAAATGCAATAAAATGATTTGCATTATTTGGGGTTATCATGTACTTTTTTTTTTTTTTTTGTCTTTTTCCTTTTTATCGGTACCAGGGATCGAACTCACGACTGCCTGCTTTCAAGGCAGGCGCTTATGCCACTTGGGGTTATCATGTGATGCTAATGTGTCTGGATTCTACCCTCAAGGCAATGGAACATTACTGAAGGGTCTGAGAAGAGAAATAGCAACCAGAACCATAGTTTTGTTGGTGGTAATGGATGGGTAGACTGAAATCACAGATTTTGTTTAGAAGGCTGTTGTAACAAGAACAAGAAATAATCATGTTTATTTCATGTATCCAGAAAGCTGAGCCAGGAGGATCATGGATTTGATGCCAGCCTAGGCTTTATAGTAAAGTCAAGGCTGACCTAGGCTACATGCTGAAACCCTGCTTCAAACAAATAAACAAACACACATGAAAGAGAGAAAGAAAGATGAAAGGAAGGAAGGAAGAAAGAAAGAAAATTGTGAATAGATTTCAGAATTAACTGAAAAAGAAATGTAATAAGAAAGGGTTTGGTGTTAAGAATACAAGATGATTTCGGAAAGTTGATTTTCAGTGACTAGGAAAATAAAAAATAGAAAATGGTCCCATCCAATAAAGAAGGAGGATCTGGGCAGAGTGCAGGGTGGAAAATACTAATAATTTAATTTGGAATTTATTGAGTTGTGGGGATTGGTCACAGGCAAAAGGTTCAGCAACTAGATATGCTGATCAGAATTTAGGAATAAAATTTAATTTTGGGGCTTAGGACCATCTGTATATACAATAGTTCGTGCTGCTGATCACTGGTAGTGGATAAGAACAGTGAAATTAAAAGAGATAATATTGTCCTAGAAGGCAAACCTGGAGTTTCAAGAAGGAAATGGACAACAGTGTCAAATGGCCTTGAGAGACCAATGGAAACACAGGCTGAACATTCTATTACATTGAGAAATTAAGAGGCTGGACAGACAGCTCAGTGGTAGTGTGCAAGCCTAGCATTCATGAAGCACTGGATTTGAGGCCAACACAGCAATAGTAATGAGAAGAAGGAGGACAAGGAGGGAGGGGAAGAAGAAAAGAATGAAGAGGTAGAGAACAACAGAAAGAAGAATGAGAGAGACAGGAAAAAATGCCTGAGGCAAAAGCAACTGAGACTAAAAGAGACTGAAAGAACTACTGAGAAAAGAGACAAGAAACAAAATGGTCAGGGTAGATCGTTTCTTTCAGTTCAAGATTTGAAATTGCATTGTTGAAAGAAAAAGGAAACAATGTTTATCAAGGAAACTTAAATGGTTGGAAATAAAACTGGAAAACTTAAAAGAATACACCACAATGTACAAATGTCTGCTGTTTCTCATTAGTCCTGGGAAAAGGTTATATAAGGTGGATAGTTGGATTGGCCCAGAGTCAGGCCTTTATTCGACGAATATGTAAAGGAATAGGGGAAATGGAATTGAGGGTTTTAATAAAGAGACAATGAAAGAATGGAGGCTGAGAAATTGAGGTAAGGTAGAACTGTAAAGGGGTTTACAATTACAATACATGTATTTATAAGAATATTGTGCTCTGATGTTGGAGTTAAGATTTCACAGAAGGAACAATTCCAGCTGATGATATAAGTCGTAATCAAGAGTATAGACTAGAAAAAACAGATAACAGGAAAAGATTACGGATCTGTGAACCTAGGATACCTGAGCATATCTGTATATTGATGCAAAGAATTCAGGACAGAGAAGTTGTATCAGTTATCAAGCAACAGATAAAATACCTTTCCTAATTCTCAAGTGGAATTCCATGTTCTGTAGATTTAGGAAGAAAGAACTACATACAGTGGTGTTGTTACAGTATGGAAAACCAACAAGGGATTCTAAAGCACCCTGGAGAAAGAAAAATAGAACAACGAACTGAGATTTAAAGAGTGGAAGGACTGGAGTAACTACCAGAATTCAGATGAAGAGGCTGAGAGACAAATGAACTTAGTCCAAAGAAACTAGCAGGCTGAGAAATAGAAGTAAATATAACCATTTTACATTCATTCCTCCATCCCCCGATCTCTTCTGAGTTTGGCGTTGGTCAAACTCCACCAGAAAGCGGAGAGTAAGGAGACCTGTCGAATCCTTCATATATATAGCCTAACTCCACTGCTACCCTCAACACGAAGGAGGGTAAAGAAGGATGCAAAATGGCTTTGCAAATAGCTATCCAGCCTAGTAGATTAGAGTTAGTTAGAGAAGAGCTGATAGTGCAGGTCCTTAGAAGTTAAGAGAGAGAGAGATTCAGATTTCAGATAGATAGATGACACTTAAACAGGAAAGACAGAGCAGGGCGTGGTGGCACATGCCTATAATCCCGGTCCTCTGGAGGCTGAGGTAGGAGGACTGCTGTGAGTTTGAGGCCTGCCTGGATTACATAGTAAGTTCAAGGCTAGTTTGAACTACTTAGCAAGACCCTGCCTCAAACAAAACAAATCTAAACTAAACTAAACTAAACACAAGAAAGATAATTTCAAGAAGAGACAGAAAATAAGTTACATTTGCAAAGAGCCTTATGGATTCTACTTTTTGTCTATGAAGCAGAAGACATCTACTGAGAAAGTGGAGTGTGGGATGAACGTGGTGAAAAGTTTGAGAAAAACAGGAAATATTTGATGCTATTGTTGGGGAACATTAAGGAAAAATGGATTGGACTAATGTAACAAGAGGTATGATCATGAACCAGGGTGGTATAACCAGTCCTTGGCATGATTTTTCTCTAGTTTTGTTTAGCTAGTGGTCAGCTGTGGGATGACTAGGTGATTAGGGTCCATAGGTTGAATGTAGCCAAAAGAAAACAAGGGAGTTTCTGAAATGATGAACCATAAATCTAAGTCACAACGGAAAGAAAATTAAGGCTGAAGAAGACTACTGAAAATGGAAAAAGTGGAAGACTTTATCAAGGACCGGGTGCCCTCATGAGGTGTCTTTGAAGAAGAAAGATGACTGTTACGGAAAGAAAACTTACTGAGGATCTAGGTCAGTGGCACAAGTGCCTGCCCGGCGAGCATGAGGTTGTGAGTTTGATCCCTGGTACAAGGAAAGAAAGAAAGAAAGAAAGAAAGAAAGAAAGAAAGAAAGAAAGAAAGAGAGAGAGAGAGAGAGAGAGAGAGAGAGAGAGAGAGAGAGAGAGAAAGAAAGAAGAAAAGAAAAGAAAGAAATTGCTTGAATTAGTGATTTTGTTACCTTAGTCTAAATCCTTTCCTTTTCAGGAAACAGAAACTAAACTCATCTGAGCATAAACTGAAAATATTTTATTGGTGGATAGAACCCACAGGTCTTTGGCAGACATCCGAGGATCCCGCGGCTGAAGCATAGTGCCACGGCTGTCTTTGTTCTGTTTTCTTAAATTTCTATTCTTTCCTCTCTCTTGCAACAAGCAGACCTTTTCATGTGGGCCTAGATGGAAAGATGACTGCTGGCAGCTCCAGACCCCCTCATGGCAGCCGATGACCCAGTATGAAGAGAGCACAGGTTAAGTTTCCTGGAAGTCCTGTGACTGGTCTTGCTTGAGTGTCAGCGCATCCCTTGATCTAGTCACCATGAATGAAGCCAGAGAAAGGAGAGTGATCTGCCTTTCTTGGCCAGATCTGGTTTGCAAGACCATGGAAGAGGGGGTGTGGAGGGAAGGGCCCCATTATAATTAACAGGTTTTCCAGTGTCAAAAGACATGGGTAAGAGGAAGTTTTCCCAAACCATATAGAGGTGTGGAGAGTACAGCCGTGGCAGATGGCGGAGGTGGAACAACATGCTGAATGGGGCAGCAGCATGTGAATGCCCCATTAGACCTTGCTGTTAAAGGTGCTTCTAATTGGGGGCTGGGGATTTAGCTCAGTGGTGTAAGTTCCTGCCTGGCAAGTGCAAGGTCATGAGTTCAATTGCCAGCACAAAAAAAATGCTTCTAATGACAACACTCATAATATGTGTATGTTCTAACAAATTTCTTTTAAAGTCTCAGTACATTTTTTTATCACACATTCAGTTATTAAAAGTGTATGTAATGGACAATGAGAGTTAAAAAGCAGTGTTCCATTGATGTTTTCAACAACCGTGGTCACTTCTTGAGTCCTTATACAGTCTCGGTACTATGAAACCATTTTTTTGTCTTTTTGAGACAGGGTCTCACTATGCAGTTCAAGCTGGCCTTGAGCTCACTTTTGTAGCGCAGGCTGGTCTCAAACTCACAAGGATCCTCTGGCCTCAGCCTCCCAAGTGCTGGGATTACAGGTGTGAGCCACCACGCCCGACTATGAAACCATTTTATATAGCGACCACTTCTATGAAGTACTGAATCAGACAGTCATTGGTTGCCTCTCTACCAGGCATTCTCTTTAATTTTGTTTTTCCTAGTAGTATACAGATTTTCTTTAGGAAAACAGCAGTTCTTCCATTGTTAGTGACATTGTTAAAGAGAAACAAGATAGTTTCTGAGTAGGCTGAGCTAATCAAAGTTACTTGTCTCCCTGCTCTCAATAATTGGTACAGGGGTGGGTGTGTCAGAGAAGGGCTTGTTGCTTATGCTGGGAAAGCCGGTGCGGATTCTTTGGTTTTCTGGATGGTGTGGTATGGCAATGGGAGACTGGAGTTGCTGCAGCCACTAGAGGAGCTGGGCCGGGAATGCTATGAGGGCACAGCTGCTAGAAGGTGAAAGACAATGAGTTTGGGACCCAGATAACAGTGAGCCTCTGCATCACAGTGGCCCAAGATAGCCCTAACTGTAGCCTTCGGCGGCCTGAGCCAATAATGTCTCTCTCTCTCTCTCTCTTTTTTTTTTTGTCTTTTTCTTTTTTATCTGTAGCGGGGATCGAACTCGCAACTGCCTGCTTGCAAGGCAGGCCCTTATGCCGCTGAGCTAAATCCCCAGCCCCAATAATGTCTTATTCTCTAGGAAATCTATTTCCTCTGAGCCTCTGTTTCTTCACTTTTAAAATGGTAAAGATGAAAAGAATTTTAATGCTGTATGGTAAGGGTTAAACGATACAATGCATGGCTTGATACTCTATCTTGTTCTGGTAGATTGTCACCCGGTCCCCTTTCAAATACACTATCATGGAATTGATCAGGTTATAGCTTTTTTAAATTTGTAGGCATATACTTTAAAAAGCTTTATAGTGCCAGGTGTGGTGGTACACGCCTGTAATCCCAGCATTTGGAAAGCTGAGGCAGAGGAATCACTGCAAGTTTGAGGTCAGCCTGGGCTACAAAGTGAGTGCAAAGCCAGCCTGGACTTCATAGTAAAACCTTGTCTCAAAAAGATAAATAAATAAGAAAAATATAAATAATAAAAAAACTTTATACTGCATAATATAAACAAATAAAAAGTTACTTTTAAAGTAATATATATGCAATTTTTCTATTAAAAATTATTCCCATTGTAGAAGATATAAGTGCTTTATATAATTTATACACTAAGTATAAATTCTACTGAGATTGAGTGTCAGGTCTTTGGTCAGTAGCAAAATTACCATTATTTATTGTTCTGTGGGGAAATCACCTTTCCTTTACTATTTTTCAACTTATATTACTTAATTCAGGAATATGAGCCAAGATTAACCTGAGGGTTACTTGTATTAAAACACTTGTTCTGTTTTTATTTCTTTTGCCTCTTTCTCAAATTCTTTCCTTGGATTTGTATTTATCTGTGCTTTGGCATCTTACACAAGGAAAGAAACTTAATGTGATATTTAAAAAATGTTTCTATTTTTGTTTGTTTGTTTTTGCCTACAAAGAATTGATAAAAACACTTACCAAAGAGCAACACAAGATATATCTCTGCACTTACAGTTAAGAACTTGTGATGCTATTTCTTATGAAAACAAAAACCTGGAGAAATGAAAGGCTAAATATGCACATAAAGAGTTAATGTATGATTTCATATGGTTAACCCTGAAAACCCAACTTGTAATACATTCATGAAAACAAAACAAATAAATCATTTAAAACCTTGGAAAGTAATAATAAACCATAAACGCAATGTTACTGAAACTCAGCCACACCACAGCTGGGCCCTGGTTTGGATGTGACACAAGTGTTTTAAATTGCACTGGGTGGAGGCCCCGGCAGGAAGGAAGCATCGGATATTGCTGGAACATATCTTTGTTTGAGCAACAGCTAATGAGAAAGGTCACCATTATGCTTTGCTTTCAATTACTAGGTCTGTTTTGAAGTTAGTACAGAACATCTCATCACAAATGCTGGTGAATGCTCACTGAGGCACACAATCCTGCAGTATTAATCTTTTTTTCTCCTAAAAGGAATACAAAAAATTCAAAGTGGTGAAAACAAAGTTTATATCCTCATTATTGTTATGATCAAAATTTGCCAGTAAAAGATAAAATGATTTCCTATTTATGGGCTCTAGGGTTCCTGCTTATTTATAAAATTCTACTGGTGAATATGAAGAAAATTTAGCTTGTTTTTTCCTGCAGTTTTAGTGGTATTTGTACTCTTATTAAACTTGTTGCTAGTGTCTGCAATGCAAGGCTTTCTGGACTTTGTTTCCTAACATTTATTGCATTTGTTTAATGAATCAAGTAAATAGTACTGAGATTCCAAGAAAACAATTTAATTTTCTTCTGTTTAAAGTATTTGCTGACAAATGTAATAAACTTCAGAAGTTTTCTTCCCAGGAAGGGCTGACATAGATCCAGACAGTAAAGACAGCACCTGCAGACATTTCTGCTACGGCGGGGGAGAGGGTAGAAATCTATTACGTATCTCAGTTTATATTTTCGGTTTTCCCTGTTGGCCAGGCTGTTGTATTCCCATGTCTGCAGCACGTTCCACTGTGGGAGCTGCGTCCTCAGAATAAACTTTGTGAAAGGCCGGGTCCACCCTCTGGGGATAAGGGATCCAGGAGGAGGAAGGGGAGGGGGTAAAGGGAAAGGGAAGGGGATGGTTGTCTTCCTGTGTTTGGATGACCTTTCCTTATGTTTATCTGGAGGGACTGGTCAGCCACGCTCTACTTAGTGCTGGTCTATCATGTTGTCCAGCTTTAAACAAGTAAAGGACCTTTGCCTCTGCTCTGAGATTTAGTTTTCTGAGTTTTAAATAAATAAATAAATAAAATAAAGTATATAAGTATGCGAGGGGTGAGGGCCTAAGAACAGTTACTAAACATACACATATGCTTATGCTTGGTCTATTAGCTTCCTTAGGAGAAAGACCAAGGTGCACCCTGGAGCCATCCGAGGAGGGGGCACCTATCCTTCTGCCCTCCTGCCTGGAGTGGGCTCTGACAGTCTTCCCCTCTCACATGCTCACCATTCAGCACGTGTCCCCACCCGCAGGTACTCCATAAATGCTTCTTGAATGAATAAATGGGCAGAGCCACTGGGAAGTGACTGGGAACAGGCTGTGGGGTCCCTGTGCTGCCTAGGCTATTTGCCAGTTTCTGTCCTAAGGGCTGAGCACAGCTCCACTTCAAAGAAACCAGTTTGAAGCCTCCTGGTCTCACATTCCTGACGGATGAGTCACTTGTTTCTTGTGGGTGAGTGAGACCGAGTCCTCTGGTTTCCACCTTGCCGTGTCATTTCAGGGCAGACTTCTCACTTGGCCTGGCTTTAGCTTCAGTGCTACTTCCTCACAGAGGCCACTCTCGGCCCTCCCAGTCTCCTGGTTTAAGTTAGACCTCAAGATGCCTTTTGTGAAACCCCTTAGGCACTTTTCAAGACATCCCCTCAAGACACCTCTTATGTTTCCTCCTTTTTTGGGGGTGGGGTAGGGTGGCCTGGCGGTGGGGTTGAACCCAGGGCCTTTGCACTGAGCTGCTTTCCCAGACCTTTGTTATTGTTAATGTTGACACAAAGTCTCGCTAAATTGCTAAATTCCCCAGGCTGGACTTGGACTTGTGATCCTCTTGCTTCAGGCTCCTAGGCTGCACCCAAATGCCTGGCCCTTGTCTTATGAATTCACTTGTGCGATAATTCCTTATCTATTTTCTCCACTTCATTACAGATTCCCTGATGATAAGTAACCATATTTATTTTATCACTGAGTCCTCAGTACCTGGCACATACAGTAAGTGCTCATGAGCAAACTAATGAATAAATTACATTGGGAAGGAGGGTTCAGACTAGGCTACTGAGTGAAGTTGGGGGATAAAGGTCAGAGTCAAAGCCTTATCCCAAACAAACCGTGGACACGTTCATGAGTTTGAGATTCTGGAACATGTCATAAGTCACACCATACATTTTACTTCCAGAAGCTGGCATTGTGGTTCTAGGAGTGAGAACACTCTCTGATTCACACAAGTAACAACTTCTTCTACCTTTTCAGCAATACCATTATTGTTAGTGGCCAGGTATCCAAGTCTTAGAAGGATTCTTGATGTTTCCTTCTTCCTCACATCACAGTTTCACAGTATTTCTGGTTAGAAATGAATGAATAGAGGCTGGGGGTTTAGCTCAGCGGCATAAGCGCCTGCGTTGAAAGCAGGCAGTCTGAGTTCGATCCCTGGTACCGATAAAAAGAAAAAAGACAAAAAAAAAAAAAAAAAAAAAAAAAAAGAAATGAATGAATAGAGAAAAAGTGACGGATATATATATATTCATATAGATGTGACTGTATACATATGTATATATAAAGAAGAATAAAATTATTTCATTTGCAGAAGAATGGATGCAACTGGAGAGCAACAAGTTACATGAAATTAGCCAGACTTAGAAAAATATTTCATGATTTCCCTAACAAATAGACCCTAAAAAGGATGACATGAAAGCAAAAGGAATATTATTAAATAAGAAGAAAATAAGGGAGAGGGAGGAGGGCATGTAAGGGAGGGTACCAGGAGAACAGAAAAAATTTATTAATGATATGCTAAGACCGTGAAGTTGCCATGCATTTACTGATATAACATCTCCATTATATTCCATTAAGTGAAATAGCTGATTTTAAATGGTACAGATGGCACTGTTGATGGTTTATGTTAAAAAATGCATTAATCTGTAGAGATATCAAGAAATCACTTAGAATGGTGTTCACCTGTTTTAATTTGTCCCTGGGAGTGAAATACTAAGCATTCTTTTTTTTTCTAATTTTCACTTTTTGATTAGCCCATGTTTGTAGTACATAATGATCACATTCTTCATGAGGAGTTGGCACATGCACATGATATACGTTAATTATTTTTTATCCCCTTCCTTTCTTCTCCTTCCATCTCTTGGTCCCCTTTTCATTTGCAAAAGATCTATCTTCCTATTTTCTGTTATCTATCTTTTATTTTGCTGTTTATACTTTGGGTTTCTTATACAAAAGAAACCTGCAATATTTAAGCTTGTGTGTCTGGTTTGTTTCATCAATGTAATAGTCTCAAAGCACATCCAATTTGCTACAAATGATTCAAGTCTATTCCTTCTTTATGGCAGAGTAGTACTCTACTGGGTATAAATATATTTTCTTTATCCATTCATATGTTGGTGGACATATAGGCTGCTTCCAAGATTTAGCTATTTTGAATTGCGGTGCTATAAATGTGGGTATACATGTATCACTATGATATGATATGATATGATATGACGTCTTTAATGCTTTCATGAAGATCCTAAAAGGGGAACAACTGGATCAAATGGAATTTATAGTGGGGGAAATTTCTATACTGAGTTCTGTAGTGGTTGAACAGAGTAAAAGAGCTCCTTTCTCCCAAAGCTACCAACATTTGCAGTTACCTGATTTCTTGATGACAACCATTCTTTCTGGAGTAAAATGGCATCTCAGTGCTGTTTTAATTTGCAGTTTTCCAACGACCAGCATATTTATTGCCTACTTATTCACTTTCCCAGTGTTTTATTTGATCTTTTATTTTGGGG
This sequence comes from Cavia porcellus, assembly GCF_034190915.1. Taxonomy (NCBI): domain Eukaryota; kingdom Metazoa; phylum Chordata; class Mammalia; order Rodentia; family Caviidae; genus Cavia; species Cavia porcellus. The sequence goes on from NW_026947484.1 coordinate 115,868,632, forward strand.
CAGGTTTAATATTTTTGGATTGTTTATATATTCTAGATATTAGTTCTTTACCTAAGGAATAGATGGCCAAACTATTTTCCCATTTGTAGGTTGTCTCTTCACTCTTTTGGTTGTTTCCTTTGCTGTGCAAAAACTTCTTAATTTGGGGCTGGGGATTTAGCTCAGGAGCATAAGCGCCTGCCTTGCAAGCAGGCAGTCATGAGTTCGATCCCTGATACCATCCCTGGTACCGAAAAAAAAAGACAAAAAATTTTTAAAAACTTCTTAATTTAATATGACACCATTTATTGACTCTTGGCGTTACTTCTGGTGTGACTGGAGTTCTGTTCAGAAAATCCTTGTTTACACCTATGTCTTCAAGAGTTTGATCTATCTTATCTTCCACTAGATTGTGTGTTTTAACATTTAGATCTTTGATTCATTTTGGTTTTAGTTTCATACATACTGAGATATGTGGGAAGGCAGGCACTTATGCTGCTGAACTAAATCCCCAGCCCCTAGATTCAATCTTTTGCATGTGTATAAACTATTTTCCCAGAATTGTTTGTTACAAAGGCTGTCATTCCTTGAGTGTAACAGTTTTCTTTTTAATAGTATTTTCTGACTTGTAGTATTATGTTTCTAAGTGAAGGAAATTTAGAGTTGCTATGCGTATGAGAAGTGATAGATATGTTAATCAGCCTAATTGTAATGATCATTTTACAATGTTTATCTATCTCAAAACATGCTGCTGAGCCAGAGGACTTAGCTCACTGGCATAAGTGCCTGCCTGGCAAGTGCAAGGTTATGAGTTTGATCCCCGGTTTAAAAAAAAAAAAAAAGCTATTATATCCTTTAAATATGTATTGTTTTATTTATTAATTTTACTCAATTTTAAAATATTTAAAAATACTTCTAGTTTTTTCTTTTTCATTACCATAAGGACATTTTAATCTAATCAGCAAATTAGATTTCTTTCTTTTACAAGTTATAGATCATGAACTCCAATTAGTTTAAAAACAAAAACTGGAAGCAGGAAGCAGTATTCACCCATGTGCCAGCAGTGAGCAAGCCAGCCAGGAGAGAACCACGTAGCAGCACCTTCCTCATGAGTCAGCTGGCATGTGCTCGCGGGGAGAGAAAATCTCCTACTCTGATGCAAGAGACTGGCCGATTTGGAGGAATACAGGCTGAGACGATAACAACTGAAATAAAGAAAGAACTTAATGCTTATATTGTTTGATTGACTTTGTAGAGCTAAAGCCAGTAGTCTGAGCATTTATTTAGAGGATAAAAATATGCAATGTAGTAACTATTGTGGATTTCCTACTGCCTTATTTTTGAAGTCCAATACCATTCTTATTGTTTTGTTTTATCTTGTTTTATTTATTTATTTATTTATTTATTTTTTTGTCTTTTTCGTTTTTATCGGTACCGGGGATCGAACTCATGACCGCCTGCTTGCAAGGCAGGTGCTTATGCCGCTGAGCTAAATCCCCAGCCCCTTATCTTGTTTTATTGTTTTGTTTTATTCTTTTAAAAAAAGAACCAGGAATACATGCACTGACTCACGTTTCTGGGTATCGATGGGAGCAGTTTGCTTCAGATATGACTAGATACAGGGGCTCAGCTGTTGTTCAGGCCTCACCACCCGCTTGCTGTCACTCACTAAACTTTTAAAATGGACACCTTCAACTCCTGGCTCACCACCTCCTCAAAGGATCAGAGAGAACTCGGATTGCATTCACATGACTGTTTTTGAACCAGTCATTGTTGGAGTTAGGGAATAAGCTCTGTTTGGCCAAGCCCAGGGAATATGCTTGTCTTTGTGACCCCTGAATGGGAAAATGATACAATCACAAAAACAGTTCCTCCAATAAAAGAGGAATTATTGGAAGCAGGTTTGGCTTAGTGGTCGAGCATATACTTAGCACTTTCAAGGTTCTGGGTTTAATTCCTAGCATCATCAACAATAGAAAAAGTAATTACACTACCAGGATAAACTGAGAAAGTGGTGCCAGATAATGAGAAACAAAGCAGTGCTTACCTGACATAGCTGCCCTGGGCCAGGTGCAGCAATAAGCCCTCAACCTCCGTACGGCAGGATGCACAGGGGAAATGAGGATGGACTGTGGGTAAGATTACTTTGGCCCAAAGACTAGATTTTTCTCTTTCAAATTGTGTTGTTTTAGGCAAGTTAAACTTTAAAGAGGTCCAATTTTCTCATGATAGAACAAACACTGATGTTAGACATTCAACAGATTATCCCACTTTAAACTAGAAGGAAATTCCAGCACATGCTAAAACATGACTGAACCTTGAAGACATGGCAAGGAACTAATACAGTCATGGTAGGATGACTGTACTTAAATAAAGTACCTATTTGGCCATAGACATAGAAAGTCAAATGGCAGTTGTCAGGGGTTGGAGAGTAGGGAGAAGGGGAGTAATTGTGTAATGGACAACAGAGCTTCAGTTTTCCAAGATAGAAAAAGCTCTGGTGATGGTTGGCAGTAAAATAATGTGAATGTAGTTAACAGTCATCAACTATCCCCTTAAAAGTGGTTAAAATGGCTAATTTTATGTCATATATATTTTAAGTAGTTTCTAAAAACATAGATAAAGGGTTAAATGAAACAATAGATATATACTACTCTTAGTGAAGTACAAGCAGATAGTAAGTGCTCATAAATATCAAAAGTCTTCTCATAGCAACCCAAGAATGCAGTATTCGTAGCCTTATGTTAACAGCTGATTAAATGAAAACTTGGAGGTTAAGTAAATGGTCTGAGCCTGCCCAGCCAGGAAAGTACCAGAGTCAGACTCAGATTCAGCTCTGGGCCCCTAAGGTCCTGCTGTTCCCTGTTATCCCAGGCATACTGCTTAATATTTTTAAAAGCTGCTTGAATTATGTTAAGCTTCCACTTAACAAAATTTAAGGCATATACTCCTCGTCTAAAACTCAAATGCCTCTTCCTAGCATACTTCATTTTGCAGGATGACCCCAATTATGTTCTAGCCTCATCTCAATCTTAAGACCCTGTTTGAGCCTGCCCTGTGTTGTCTATATTCACTGCCTATGTTGGGTCTCTTGCTGGGCCAAGGCTGAAACTCTACCAAAACCCAATTCCTTCAGCCTCACATTCCTGGGTGAAAGACATGCTCACTTCCTTTTTTGCACTTCTATGGTGTTTATTATTTGATAGCAATGCAATATGTATTGTTTAATAAGTGCTATTACTTTGTGTAGTCATAACTTACCTCCACGTCACCATCAGCTCATGGAGGCAACAATTATATTTTTTATTGCCTTAGAGTTTTCTTTAAGGCTTGTTTAGTGTTTTGCATTGAGTATGGATTTGTTAGCATTTCTTTAATGATGCTGATGTGGAAATATGATTATGTTGTCTAGTTCACAGAACTGTGATTTGAACTGAAGAAAAGCACATATTGTTTTCTTTCTTGTTAAAAAAGATGTGAGGATCTTTCTTCATACTTCTAGGTCAGCTCAGGACATAAAGCTTTCAAGCAGGTTGGAAAGAAAGTTTGAACCTCGTTAAAAAAAACTTACCTGCTGATGGGCCTGTGTGAGAGGAGGATGTCTCTTGCTGATTAAATTCTGAGAAATAGAAGCAAACCAAAGTATTTTTGGAGCAACCAGAGAAGAAATGGGTTTTTTAAGAATATCTTGGGTTTGGGGACACAGCTCAGTGGCATAGTGCCTGCCTGGCAAGGGCGGGGTCATGAATTTGATCCTAGGTACAAAAAAAACCCTCTAAAAATATATATAAATGATCATTTCAGATTCTGCAAATGGTGCCTACTATACAAATATTTCAGTCTCTATTTAGGTACTGGAAATATTAGTTAATGCATAAACCTTTTCAAATGACAGTGTCCCTCACCTCCAGTTCCCTCTCAAAGGTCAGTCCTCCATGAACCATGTAAAGGATCTGCAGAAGTCCTCCAGGAAGAGAGAATCAAGGTCAAGATTCTGGAAGTGAGCTGTTGAAAGTGCCATCAGCAAAAGGCCTTAATGTGGCAGTTCTGAGTGGTCATGCTCTGAGTGATTGGTTTTTGTTCTTTAAATATTTGCATATGACCTCTGGACAGGTGGGACAGCATGGGAAGTTCTGCTTAGTAGGAACATAAATACCAATGGGAGAGTAGCAGAGGACAAGGCAGGATGAGCACCGAAACTGGAGTTCAGATCAACGATTTGGACCTACGAGCCATAGAAAACTAGTAAGCAGAAAAGAATAAACAGATATATATGTACTTCTTGAAAAATGGAGACGACTATTTAACAAGCTTTCGTAAGGGACCAGGTGAGAGATGAAGGATCTTCGAACCAAGAACGTGCTAACAAGTAGTGCCAAGCAGTGCCCACAATCAGGAAGGGACAGATAGTAGAGATATATTTTAGGTAAAATTGACTGGATTTATCACTGAATGGAGAGAGTGGGAGTTTAAATGTCAAAAGGTGTCAGACTCTGAAATGTGAAGGTTCAAATTAGTGGTATGTACGATAATATGTTGATATTCATATTTTTTTTCATTGTCTTACCTTAAAGTTCAGGGTTGATCAACAGAAGAGACATGAGGAGGGCGTCTGAATGTGTGTTTACTGGCAGCTCTGGAAAAGCAGTCTCCCCACCTGACCACATTTTGGATCAGTGAGGGTCGAGACTAGAACACCTATTAGATAGTCAGGCTGAGCTATGATGGGATCCTGAATGTGGGAACCTGCCCCCAAAACCTTACAATTGTTTCCCTACGTGGAGCAGAAACACCCTGCTGAATCTCAGGTTCACAGGAAGGAAAATGTAAAGAAATTGGCTTATGTTATCGGTGCATTTACCCTTATGATCTTCTTTAAAAGTCCTTTCATTTTGCTTACCAGACTAAGAGAAAACATCAAACCAACAGGCAATTTGAGACAATAATAGACTGTTATGTTTTATCTGAATTTCAGTTTTCTAACTTAAGACTGTATTTCAAATGACATTTCATTTAAGATGGTAGTGATTTCCCCTCTAAATGAGAATCAAGATAATATTTTTGCAGTTCTAAAAATAAACTGTTCTTAGGACCTGCAAGGAAATATTTAAATGTCATAACCTGAAAATAATCTCTGAATTTTCCCACACTCTAACAAATCCCCAAACTGCCAAGTGGATGTGTACCAATATTTCCAGATTCCCCTGAGAACACATTTGAGAATGCTTCTTTCCAAAGAAAGAAAATGTTAGGGGAAAAAATATACACACTTTCAGAAAATAGAGCTTTACACCAGATAGTGCTCTCCTGTCACAAGAAAAATATCTCAAGTGTAACATGATAACACAAATACAAGATATGCTATTTACACAATATAAAGCTCACTTGTTATTTTGCTTTCTTGCTTCATTGTTAATGCCTTCTTTTTATAAAGGTGTTTAAAGCAACAACAACAAAAAATTGTACCTCTCTTCATTTATTCACACATCTTATTCTGTAAAGGAAAAACGATTATTTTTATGCTCATTGTATTAAAAGGAAGAGAAAAAGATAAAAGTGTTTTCAATTTTTTGACCCTCTCTCCTCCGTTAAACACGTACCACATTGCAATCCCTGCATGAGCTCAACCAAATAATTCTTCTCCTGAGTAGCTGAGCCTAAATTAAAAAAATCGTCCTACGACAGGTTGATGCTACTATGAATCCTTGGTTGCCTTCTCATCTGCAAGACAATCTGGTAATCTAGTTCTTCTTCACTGCATAGCAACTGTTACATCCTACATTCTTGTCCTCTTTACCTTGCTCAGAATAAATAACTCGATAACATTTCATTCAGAAAACACAAGTAAATCGTGACCAAAACTCTAACTGGAATTTTATAATGGAATGTAAAATGATTACAAACATTATTCAGCAAGTAACCATATTAGAATAACCAAACAGCCGGGGATTTAGCTCAGCAGCATAAGTTTCTGCCTTGTAAATGTGCATACATGAGTTCGATCCCGGGTACCAAATAAAAAAATAACCAAACAAATGACAAAAACAAGAACAGAGGTAATATTGACCAATCAAGCAAACTACAAAGCTACCATAGTTACATAATATGGGATTACTGCTGGAATGGACAATACATTAATGATACAGGCCAGAGATCACATATAAAAAATAAAGCCAGATAAATGTACTATTTCAAAAACAGTGGGAAAGAATAGAATATTTAACAAATGGTACTTGAAGTCCATTTGGAAAAAAATAAAGTTATATTTTCATTTCTTATAAACAAAAAATGAATAGATTGAAAAGGCTGTATATTAAATATAAAGCAATCATGAAAGTACTAAATGAAAATTCAGGACAGTGACTGTAATTTTTCATCTTGGAGGAGATCTTCTAAAGCAAGACTTAACCCAAGAAAGATGCCAAGACTTTGTTTCTGTACAGTTCCATCTGGTAAAGCATTGATGCCATACACTTTTCTTCCTGTTGTAGAGCTAGTTGTAAGCAGGAGTCAAGAACTAACTTCACTCCTCCTGTCATTCCTCTTTGTGTGTCTTTTATCCTTAGAAGATCACAGAAGACCTGGCAGAAGTATGTGCTCCAAGTTTATTGATTTAACTTGACAACTCAAATTACTTTTATGATAGAAACATGTCAGAGAAGAGGAAAAGATCAACTGTAACAATCAATAATAGTTAATGTGCAAATGAGAACAATTCTTCCTTATATAAACAATATTTTCAATAGGTTATTTGAGGAGCCTCTGCCCCATACCTCCCAAACTCCACTCCCAAACCCAGACAACACCAGAACTCAGGCAGGGAAAACAGATGTATGAGCAAGATAGCAACAGTAGCATTAGCAATTATCTCCTTGCCTCACCCCTGCTTCACCAGAGAAATTAAACACTTTTCCCAAGGCCTCTTACAGTTAGGTCATGCTGTCTGTAATTACAATTTGGAACAAAATGCCAGGTGGGGCATTTGGGGATTACATTCCTTAGTTCTACAGAAACATGGTGTCTGGAAAAATAGAATTAAAAACTAATGTTTAAGGTCTACCGTCTTTCTATACACAGACAGTAATATGAAACACCTGCTATAAATATCTAATCCAAACCATGATGTCACTTTTCTTGGTATCCATTTTTGGTAGGTGGGGTTGTATCTCGTACATCATTTTGGATCCTCCTGCTGTCACCTCTGACCCCAGCCAGTATGACAAGAGCCCCATTTTGAGCCAGTTTGAAAGGGGTCAGCTGACCGAGGTGGTCTTGCCTCATGGTTCACCTTCTACCTTTCACTTCCTCCCCTGGGGCTTCTGTTTGTCCTCTTGTTGCTCATGCATGCAACACTGACGATGAGATGTCAGTGCCCACAGGCCACACCTGATTTATGGAGACAGGACCCTTTGGGCAAATTGTCCAAGGAGAGCAATTCAGAGACATATTTCACTTAAAGCTTCTTTAGGTTGTGTGGGATCAAGTTTCAGCCAGCCACTGCCCCAAGAAACTCAGTAACCCATTCTTATACCAGCCTCTCTTCTTCCCCTTTCTCTTCTATTCCCAAGTCCTGCTCCCGAGATCACATTCCTAAATGTACAACAGAGTGGGTGTGTAAGTGGGGGTTGGCTGGGGTTAACTACTTTCCATTATTATTGTACAATAATACTTCCTAACGTTTGTTTTGTACTTTCAGGTATTCCTATTTCATCACCACAACAAACTTACTGAGTCAGAGATCATGATTTCTGTTTGATAGGCGAGGAAACTGAGACTCAAAGAAGTAAGTCACTTGATCAGGATCACAACAGTTAGAGAACAGCAGAACCGGGAGTCAGCTGAGGTCCTCTCAGGGTAGGTTAGGGTTGGTTTTGTTATAACACAGCTGCCTCCTATCAAAATATTTGGCGAGGGCTTTGATCTCAGGGCCTACCACTCTGGAAAGTGCTCTTCCTTGCTTATCAGCTCTCTGCCAAAACACCCACTGCTGTTCCAAACACGTCCACAATTTTTCCAGTCTCAGATACACTGTGCATAGATAAATTTTGTTGTGAGCAAGTACAAAAAAACACAGTAGTAGGGAGAAAATCTAGTAAGGGTTGAAATGACTCTGAATAAATCACTCCTCTAAATCTTGCTATTTAATATGGGTAAATATACACATGATGTCCAAAACCACCACCACTAACCCACCCCCCACACACACAAAGAGAAACTGTCCAGTTATGGGGTGTAGCGCCCGCACCAGCAATACCTCAGCAAAAAAGACACAGATGTAACAGACAAAGAGCTCAAGGTGAAGGAAATACCAAGAAAAAAATGAGAGCCGGTGGAAGGAAACTCCCAAGAAGAAATGAGATCCTCAGTTTGTGCTGTGAGGGAAGGTGTCTACGGCCAGGGAAGATGGGCATCCCTACCGACTCCCACAGGATGCCATCCTGTAGTGGTCTCCAGGTGCCATCCTTTCAAAGGAATGGGTTGGCACATGCTTGGTAAGAAAAACCAGGCTATAAATATACTTGAAACAGTCTCATAGAGAATCACTGAAAGCATTTAAGCCTCTTGGAATTAAACATTAAAAAGACTCAGGAGGACCATAATAGCAATTTCCAAATATGTGAAACTGTGATCTTCCTAGTGCATTCCTTTCAAAACTCAAAGTCAAGTGTGCTTTGACCTCCTTGTCTCTCCAATCAATTCATTTATGTCCTTTGTACTATCTCACTTTCCTTGTACTAGGTCACATTATAGCCCAAAAGAGAAATCAGTTCCTTGTTCATACCCTCATATTTCCTGCGCCTTCTCACCTATTTAATGCTCAAATCCAGACTGAAGGGGCCTGGGGATCACAGGCACAGTTGCAGGAGCGGGTAGCCTTGCAGGAGCCACGGCCTCACTTTCCTGCATGACCTTTCTGTTCCTGCTGTTTTCTTCCCTCTGGAATTCCTGAGCGAGAGTCTCAGTCCTGGCCTCCTTCTACTCTGCTACTCATCCCTCCTAACTCCAACTCCACCCGGTGAAAGTGTACCTGATAGGTAACTCTGGAAGAAGGAACTGGGACTGAGCCAGGAGGGGACATCTTTCTTGTCTCTCTCCTTTGGCAGGAGACATTTATTTTGTGTCTTTTTCTCCTTATGCTGTAAATTTGGGCAAGGTGCCTTGGTGAGGTCTGTGATAGTCCCTTGGGCCTTGGGTCCTTGTGAGTAGGCCTGTCTATTCCAGGGCTTAGTATATGGAAGTTCATTTGGTTTTCAAATTGAAGCTGCATTTTCTACCTGTTTATCTCTCCCTCCTATACAGAGCTTGCTGCCCTTCAAGAACACTGATTTCCCTCTGTTTATGGGGGACTGAGACGAGGAAAAAATTGGAGTCACCTTTTTTCTGTCTTTCTGATTTCCTGCCCACCTGCCAGCCAGGCCCTAGATAGAAGGTAGCCACACTGGCCCCTATTCTTTGGAGATTTATTTAAGTGCAACACATTTTGTTAGATTGAATAAAATAATATAATACATTATGTTTTAAAAGATACTGCATTTGAGGGTTGGAGGCAAAGGGAGGTATGAAACTTGATGCTTTAAAGAACCCATAATAATATTAAAGCTGTGATGATCCAAATCCTTCCTGCTGTCTGGGCATCCTAGCAAATTTCCTAAGTCAGTTCACTCTCCCCTTCTCCTACAAGACCATCGATTTTCTGTCCTCCAGGCTGTTTGCTTTCATCTGCTGGGATGCTTTCTATTTAATGCAAGCATAATGAGAATTTCCACATACGCGCCACTCATTACCTCTGCCAAATTTCTGCCGCTTCTCCTAATACGCTACCTTCCCTTCTGTTACAAGGTCACTTCTCTAAATGTCCACATTCCTCTCCAAAGCCAGTCCTCCCGCAGTAAAGACTTCACTCTTGGAATTGTTACCTGCTCCGTATCACCAATTTCTCTTTCTTTGGATGAATGTGAAAATGCTCCTGCTACGCCCCATTCTTCACAAACAATGAACACCTTCCTCTTACTCCTCTCTCCTTTCTGACTAACCACCTTATTTCTCTGCTTCTCATGATGAAAAAATTCCTTGAAAAAGTTGTTATAAGGGGCTGGGGATTTAGTTCAGCGGCATAAGCGCCTGCCTTGCAAGCAGGCAGTCATGAGTTCGATCCCTGGTATCGAAAAAAAAAAAGAAAAAGACAATAAATAAATAAATAAATAAAAAAGTTGTTATATTAGCTGCCTCTGCTTCCCTTTCCTCTCATTTCCTCCTGAACATATTCCAGTCAGGCTTTCCCCCCAATCATTCCACTTCCCCCTTGGTCTATTTTCAAGATAACCAATGAACTCCATGTTGCAAAATTTAGTGGTCAACCCGTGGTCAAAATTCAGTGCAAAACCCTTGGTCCTCATTTCACTGGACCTATTACCCTTGTGTAAATCAGATTCCCTCTTCTTCCTTCTCTTCTGTAAAGATATTATTTATTCATTTAGTTTTTAATAGTTTTAGGTTTACTCACACAAAAAAATTTGGGGGGAGACACAGAAATATGCCTCTCCTATCCTTCTGCCAGTTAGTTCAAGCTCAGTGGCCCCTGCTCAGTCTCTTCAGCTGGATTCCTTTCACTGATGGCGCTGGAGGAGGCAGGCAATGAACATGTGGGCACTATGTTAGAGGATGGGTAAGTGATAGGATTTGCTGAACCCGGGAATCTCTGATTCTGTCGATTTGTGTTCCCAGAGACTATCTGCAGCTCTCTGAACAGCAAGCCAGGTTCATTTCTCAATTATTATTTTTGCAAATGAAGTGTCCTCTCACATTTTCCCTTTATTTAGAAGATAGCATGGAGCTGCCTGGGTTTTCTGCCCATCCCAGTATACAAGAGCCAGACCCCTTTCGTGGCTTCTTTTCCTCTTTCTAGTTCATTGAATCACTCTAGGTATTATCAAAACTGTTTTTGACCTGCTCTTTCAACACAATCTCTAAAACTCCCATTAATCATTATCTTTAGATGACACTCACAATATGAGAAAGATTAGCAAAAAATGCTGAAGGAATAGTGTTTTTTAAGTTATATATTTGCTTTTAACCCCTCTCCCCCCAGGGTCTCACAATGCAGTTCAGGCTGGCCTTGAACTCGCTATGTAGTCCAGGCTGTTATCCAACTCAGAGTGATCCTCCTGCCTCAGCCTCCTAAGTGCTGGGACTATAGCCACTTGCACTATACTCAGCTTCCTTTTGCGTTTTGATGAAGAGTCATGTTTTGATTCAGAAGACCTGGATTTGAGCCCAGCACTGTCCTCTACTAACTTTGTATATGTGGGCTAGATTTCTAACTTCTCTAAACTTCTGTTTCTGCATTTTTTTTTTTTTTTTTTTTTTTGTCTTTTTCCTTTTTATCGGTACCGGGGATCGAACTCATGACTACCTGCTTGCAAGGCAGGTGCTTATGCCACTGAGCTAAATCTCCAGCCCCTGTTTCTGCATTTTTAAAATCAAGATAATAAAGCTCCACTTTATATACATTATTTTAACATATAGATTCAAATAATTTTTCCTTATATAGAAAAATTTTGTAAAATATCACCTGATCTATAAAATGATTCTGTTTTAATAGTCAGTTAAAGAGTTCTCTAAGCACTGTCTATTGGGCATGATAATTGGTAAGGAGGCTCATCTTTTTTGTTTCTATGACCATACACACTTTTTAAGCCTTATGTCAAGACCCAATTGAATCAGTAATACATTACAACTGCCTGTGATCTAGAGTCACAGTCCCAAATAATGTGAAAATTTATAACCGACAGAAATAAGCTAGAATGCCTTGTTATGGTTTATATCTAGACATCCCCCAAAGCCTAATGGCTTATAGGTGAGGCTGTGGGGAGGTGATTGGGTCCTGGGGGTGTGATATTAATCCATAGGGCAGTCCACTGATGAGATGACAGCTAAATGTGATTTGGGTGATGAAGCCTGGTAGGAGGAGGTGGGTCCTGGACACATGGCCTGAAGGGTTTATTTCTCCCCCACCCCCCTGCTTCCTGTTGCACTTTTTCTCTGCTATGGCATTCTGCCTCAGAAGCAATGTACCATGAACTAAAAACCTCTACAAACTGTGAGCCATGATAAACCTTTCTTCCTTTACATTGTGAGTGTCCGTATTGTGTCTCAATGATGAGAAAGCAAGTCATGCTTATTTTGCCCAAATCAATCAAGACTCCATTTCACTCATAGAAGTTAACAGTTTGCAAGTCTTCATTGACTTCATTCAAACCAGCCCTGCCTATCTGCTGGTGGTAACTGGAGTCTGACTGAATCATTCTTCCCAGTAAGAGGGGGCTCATTTGGAGTTTCACACAGGTACATCAGCACATTCCAGTGCAAGAGAGGAAGAATTTTAGTATATTTCAGGCCGAGCTTCCTCTTAGCTGTCCACCTTATTTTAATTTTATTTGTTTGCTATCCTCATTCTGTGTTTTGGTGGTCTCCACCCCCCCCCTGCAATGACATATGCACTTTGAGGGAGAAAAAAGAAATCCTACCTGTTTTTACAGTTGACTCCAGAAGAAACTAAGCTAGTTATTAAAAGTGGAAAACATTTTAAGTTGCTCAGCTGAGAGTGTAACAATTCTTGACTAATCTTTAACATGAAAAACTCCCTAAGTAGAACATCTGTGAGGGATGACTTCTTAACCAGTTCTAAAATCAACTGTTTTCCAAAAACCTGTTAAAAATTATATGCTTGGAATTTTGTCCTGGTCTGACTCAGCTGCTGAAGTCCTTTTGATATTTCCTTGGGAAGGGGGGTATTCATAACCTTAACCTCATACCTTTTTAAAAATCTGAGATCAGCGCTGAGTACTTGCTGAGAGCAGGGTGACCAAGCAAGGATTGAGAGGTTTTCCAGGATACAAGACTTTTTGTGGCTTCTCTCACCAGGCAGGAGGAAGCTGTGTGCCCAGCAAGATGAGAGAATTTGCAGCAATACCACATGTTAGCACTGACCACAGTGATGGGACCAGCAGTGTAGTGTCCTCACTAGTGGCAGTGACATACAGGTTCAGCCATGAGAAGGAACTTGTATTTGATTACTGGCTTCTGCACATTTAACTGATTTATTTAATTTACCTGTGAGCCAAGGAAAGCCATAGTCTGAGGACATTCTTATCAGTAAAGATGCAAATGTTCTGAATTTTTAGAATAAAGTTTAATAAGGCCACATAAAAATTATCTCTACTTTATACCCATGTTCATAACACCATTGTGGAACATAGCAAAAGTGTAGAAACAACCCTAGTGTTCACTAGTGAATGGATAGGTGAACGAATAGGTGGATGGATAGATGGATGGATGGATGGATGGAAGGTAAGCAAACGTGGTATATTGAGGCAACAGAATATTATCTAGCTGCAAAAAAGGAGAAAATTCTGATATTTGCTTCCTCATAGACGAATCCTGAGAACGTTGGACTAAATGAGATAAGCCAACAGTAAGTAAGTATTATATGATTCCACATATATGAGATACTTTGTAGGTGTAGTGCTCAAAGGTGCAGTTACCTTTGCATCTATCTTTCAAATCTAAAATACAGTGGGAATGGTAGAAGGTACCTGTAATCCCAACACTCCGGAGGCTGAGGCAGGAGAATTGCTGTGAGTTTGAAACCAATCTGGGCTACATAGCAAGTTCAAACTCAACCTGAACTGCCTAGAAAAACCCTGTTTCGAAACAAACAAACAAAAAACCCACTAAGATACTCAGAGTGTTTGACTATTTTATGTAGTCAAAGTTTTAGAGACAGAAAACAGGACAGTGGTTTCCAGGAGGGGAAGGGGGGAGGGGTGGGGTGGGGGTGGTGATGAAAGTTAGTGTTTAATGCCCACAGTGTTAGTTTCACAAGATGATGGCAGAGGTGCTTGCACGGCATTATGCATGTCCTTGATACCACTGAACAGAACAACTTAAAATGGCTACGACTGTAAATAATATGTGTATTTTATCACTTTTTAATGGAAAAATAAAATAATAACCACAAATAGTCCATTAATAATCTCAAATGGCTCATCTATTCCTTTGGCACAGTGTGTCTGTTAAAGAGGTCTGGAAAGGGCTTTGCTGCCATTTATTAGCTCTGGGATGTTTTGTCAAATCAAACCACATTCTTTAGATAAGGAATTTGGTTTGCTTTGATATTTAACGACCTCCCCTTTGGCTAGGGCATAGAATTTCCAGATGTGCAACACACCCAACATCTAGCTGAGAGCACCCTGCCTGGCACATAGTAAACGCTCCATATACACTTTTCAAATAAATAAATAACAGAAATGTCCAACATCTATTTTGAACATTTATGTAGAGATAGGTTTACCTTGAAGTTGATGAAGCTTACGTTTCAGAAGCTCTCACTCTAACAAGTTTCCTAGATCCTGAGAGGGGGCCTCCGCAACTTGTTCACACAGTCATAGTCAAACAAAACTTGCAAATGTGGTATTTATCTTCTTTTTATTAAAGAAGACTTCAAAAGACACATGATCTTAGGTCCAACAAGAATCTAGATCTGCTCCTGTCCTCACAGCCTTTCCAACTGCTCTGCTAATTGCTCCCCACAGTTGCCTCACAGAACCCACACTCCACCACTGTGAGGGGAGCACACTGCTGTCTATCCTTCCTGGTTGGGTGGACGGGGAAATCCACCCCGGTCACCCCACGAGGAAGCCATCTGCAAGGATTTACACCTGGGCACTTGAGGCCACCTCTGCATCTCCACTGAACATGAGCAGTGGGCAAGTCTGACTCCAGTGTGTATCAAATGAGGTGTGTGCTTGGTAAATACTATCATTTCACCTGCTGTGACTGTAATAACAAGGATGCTGGCTGGTCTGTTAAAACAGCCTATGATTTGGGGAAAAACGTTTATTATACAGGCTTTCCTGTCATTACCCCCCTTAGAACTTCAGTGAAGGGAGGCAATTTAGAAAGAGGAGGGAATGAGAGAAGCTGGAGGTGAAGAGGGAAGAGAGGCACATGAATGTCATTCTGTGTTAAGGAAGATGATTCCACCCCCACCCCTCACACCCCCCCCCCCAAGCGTCTTGTTGCTTCTTTTTGACGGGTAAGCAAGGGTGTTTTATCTTGGGAAGTTTCACCTCAGTTGTATCTTTTCTTTGTATCTGAGATGACCCCTAAGACTTTTTCTACAATAGGATCCCTATTTCTAGTCTAAGTGCTCTACAAGTCAAAGAGCTGCAAGGAATCTTTCCTGTAAACATCCTCTAGGTCACTCCCGGAAAAGGTGAGCAGCAACCACTGCATCCTGTCTTTATTCTGACTCCTGGAGCAAATAACACAATTTTTTTGCTTCTCTTAAGATTTCTTGGGGCCAGTGGGAGAATGGAATTGAAAATGGTGAGGGATTGAAAACATCCTCCCACGGAGGACGCTTCTGTCTTCAGATTCAGATTCCCTGGCTTAGAAAACCCACTGACAACCCACTTTCCATCAGGACGCTGAGGGCGAATACACACTCTGCCTAGTGCTTAGCAAGTGCTGCTGACTGACCGCCACCTCTCAGAGAGGTGCTGTCCTTAACCCAGAGGCAACCCCTGCCCAGTTTTCAGTCTCCTTGCCCAGTTTCCTATCTTGATTTCCCTATTTCTGACTTCAGTGCAATTATCACCCAACTGGCCAAACCTCAGGGTCACCTCTGCTGACCCTGCCCTCACCTCTGATCCCATTAATCATCCAATACCAAGAGATTTCCTTCCTGCCAATGCCCACGCTCATTTGGTGTTTTTCATTTTCTTTACTGACACTTTGTTCTAGACCCTTCTCAGCCTGGGTTTGAGACATTGCTATTCCTTCCTGGCTGGGTTCCTTGCCTTTAGAGCTGCTCCCTTATAGATACAGATTTGCTACTTAGCTGATAAATCATAAGCTTGATTGCATAGATAGACTCCTTTTCAATGCTGGTACTTAATTTTACATTTGTATCTATATTCTTAACCTGATTTACCCCATCCATTTTGCACTCAGCTGCCAGAGGAATCTGTTTTTTTAAAAATGAACGTTGTAGTTTTAGGATCAAGACAAAACTGAAGAGAAAGCAGTGTTCCCGTGCACTGCCCGCCTCCACACATGCACAACTTCCCACTGTGAACACCCTGCACTAGAGGAACGCATTTGTTACAGTCAGTAAAGGCGACAGCAAGATGTCATTAGCACCAAAGCTCAGAGTTTACATTAAGTATTTTAAAAAAATACTGTCCCTTCTGTCATGTTTCTGCTTTAAAACTGTTAAAATGTCGCCTGTTTCTTTACAACCTAATTCCACACTGGGTTTAAGAAACTCTACACATGCCCTGGTTTTCTTTTACTTTGTTTCCCAGTAATCATCCATCCACACTCTCCACAGGCTGACTCCCAAGCAGGCAGTCCCCCACTGTCACGTCTGTGTCCATGGCTTTAATCATGCCATCTCCACATAGAGTCTGATTACATTCAACTCAAAAAGACGTGTTGAGGATTAACATAGGTGACGTCTGCCTCCAGACTGGCTTTGACAATCTTTCCCAGTTCGCCCCACCTGGTCAGCAGAGCCCTCCTAGCTGCAATCCCACTTGCCTCAGCAGCAGCAGTTTCTAGTTACGGGGTTTAAATGAACTAGTAATTAAAAAAAAAAAAAAAAAAGCCATCAAGTCCAAATACAATTGCCAATTTTTTTCAACCAAAAAAGGACTTAAAAAGAAAAACTACCACCAAGTTATTTTATTAAAGAAAAACATTCTGCTCCTCAAGAAGCATAGAAGGCATAATCTCAGAATGATACTTAGTTTTTTAAATGTAATTCAGCTAGCTTTCGAAAAATTCACTATAGTTCTGGTGATTGTGTGACTGTCTGAGCTAAGGAGGACTCCAGTACTTAGGCAGGCGTTTGAGAATGATTCCACAGCGCTTTCTGGTTTCTGCCACCTGCTTAGCACTAATCACCAGTGCCTTGGGCCACGTTTTGCATTGTTGACTCTTTATGTACCTCATTGTACACATATGTTATTTCTCAACTAAAAGGTAAGCTTTATAAAGGATTGATGGAAGGACCACACCTACTCTCCAGCAGGGCCATGCGCATAGAAAATGTTCCATAAATATTTGCTGAATAAATGAAACAGCCTAAAGCAGGCTTTCTAAGGCTGTGGTAACCAAGAAATCTGCTCCTAATGGGGATGCAAGCATCCCATCCTGAGGCAATTTCTTTCAACAGACTTTTTCTAAAAGAGTTAACCAGTACAAACTGCTGTGCTTTTGAGTGAAACTTGAATTTTTTTATTTAAATGTGATTTGAAAAGTAAACACTTTGTTCCTCAAGGCAGTTGCAAGCCCAAACAAAGAGAAACAAGACACAAACACATCTCTTATAGCTTGTCATTTAATTGATCCCAGTCATTTGGGGCTTTGTCGGTAGTCATGCACACAGTCTTGCCTCTGGCTTGACTTAGCTTAGGAAGGTGGTTGGCTCTCACCCCTGCACCTAAAGCCTCCATAATACTCAGGTTGCCTCTTTCTCTCCACCTGGGTGATTCAAAAAGGGAAAGAAAAGGAAGGACTGTGGAGAGAAGGGAAGGGAAGACAAGCAATTTAACATCTTCCTGGCCAACTTTTGGTTTCGGATTCTACAGGAGTCTTCCTATTTAAAGCACTGTTTTCACTCAGCATCCAGAATCATCTCCCCAAAATGTAAGTGAAGCCGTATCCCTGTTTAAAGCATTTATTGAGTGCAATTACATTCAAAAGCTATTAACCGAAGACTTTAAAAATGTCAGACCTTGTTCTAGATGTTGGGAATGTAACAGAAAACAAAACAGACAAAAAAGCTTCCCTTCTGAAGTTTATGTCCTAGAAAGACAAGCAAGAAACACACTAAATTGCATATTATTGCTATATTAGACGGTGACAGATGCAATGGAAACTAAGTGGAGTGAGGGGGATGTCAGAGTTTTGATGAGATGCGCAGGGTTAGGCTCACTGAGAAGGTGGCTGGAGCACAGGCCTAGGGGAGGTGGGGGTGTGAGCGTGAGACTGTGGGAGAAGAGGAAATGTTTTCTACGCATGATTCACTGGGGTTTCTGGTCACCTGCTTTGTGTGCACGGGTCTTCCTTCACTGCTTTTCATCCCACTTGCTCATCTCTTTCCCACCTCCAAACCTTGAACACACCACTTCAAATTAGTATTCTCTTGTCCTGTTAATAGAGTAATTCCTCTTTCTTCAAGTTGCAATCCAAACAGCATCTTTCAGATGGCTTTCTTTGCCCACTATTGTAAGTTAGGGGCCCTCTCATAATTATGCTTCTAGTCTTCCCTTCAGATAGGCAATAAATACAGTTTGAATGAATGAACACACCCAAAGGACTCAAAAGGAATGAGCTTTTTGAGGCCAAGGACGCTGACTTGTTCAGTGCCAGTGGTAGGTGCACTGTTGGATGTATTTGATAGACTTTATCTTTACAAATAAGCTTCATAATCAAGGGGAATAGAACGATCAAGTTATGCTTTACTGAAGATTAAGTGTAATACTGCTATAGATGAGATGAAAAAATGAGTATGAAATGTTAAACTGTGGTAGAGGAATGGAATCCTCTCCCTGCTTCCCTTTTCCAGCCGTTTCTTCTGGGTGAAGAAGACTTGGGTTCAGCCCTTGGTCCAGATGGCCCTTTTCAGGATTGTGTTTCACCAAGCAAAGGTCAAATGGGACCATCCTAACCTCAGGTGAACCATAGTTTTCTAGCAGGAGAGTCCTGTCCAGGACAGTATTTTTACTTTGGTTCCTTGAGTCTAAGGCCTTCAGTTTCCTCTGTGTCTCAGTCAAATTCATTAAAAATAGCTTTGTTTTCAGGGTTTGTTAACCAAAATGTCATGGTATATCAAATTCTCAATTATCTGGATTAATTAAAGTATCTTCAAATACCGCCCCCCCCCCAGCTCTTCATACATTTGGTAATATCTTCTGATGGAGTTCAAACTATGGCATGTTGGCATTTGAGAAAATAGTTTAAACAGACAGGTTACCCTTCCAAGACTGATTAAGAGGGACAAAGAAGGCCAGTGTATCCTTGTAAAGGGAACAATCCAAGAGGAAGATATAACAATCATAAATATATATGCACCAAATACCAGCTTACCCATCTATGTAAAACAAATATTAACAGACATGAAAAAAATCAGTTAAGCACTAATACTATTGTATTAGGGGATCTCAACACCCCACTGTTACAAACAGATTGATCAACTAGACAAAAAATCTACAATCAAACATTAGAACTAAACCAAAAAACAAATGGATTTAATAGCTCTATTAATAGACTATTCCATCCAACAACATCAGAATACATATCACAGTGACAGATGCATACCCTGTTAATAGTGACACAGTTTACAGTAGCCAAATCTTGGAAACAGCCCAAATGCCCATCAACCAATGAAGAAATGGATGAAGAAGATGTAGGGTTTTTTTTTTTTTCGTACAATGAAGTACTACTTTGCCACAAAGAAAGAAAAACTTGAGACATTTCTAGGTAAATGGATGCATGTTGAGAATATACTTTTAAGTGAAATGAATTGGACACGCAGGCATAAATACCATATTGTTTCTCTATTGTGAGAAACCAAAAGTGTAAATAAGGGCCAAAATATATAATAGATATAGTGAAATAGGAAGAAAATGTTCAAATGGAAAAGGAAACTGGTGAAGGGTGAGAGGGAAAAGTACAAAAGAGAAAAAAAGAAAAGAATAAGAAAGCAAAAATGGAAACAAAGCTTTTGTAAATAAGGCGGGAAAGAGGAGAGTAAGGGAATGGGAGAAAAAGTATCAAGGTACATCAATTATAGATACAAATTTTCTATGATGAATATGATCATTCTGTGTACCTAAAATGTACTAATAAACATAATTAATTTAAAAATAAAACGTTTACCCTTACCTGCATCTCAACCATCTCCTCATAAGTTGACTCTAAAATTCTTCATTCCAGAGCACCCACACTGTACCCTCAGAAAAGGAACACTCTTAACTCTGAAAACACAGAGGACTATCTGAACAGGTCTTGTAAGTGCTTGCCTGGCAAGTGCAAGATCATGAATTCAATCCCCAGTACCAACACCAAAGCCAAAACAAAACCAAAAACTGAAACTGAACAGGTCTTGCTAAGTTCCCCACAATTTATTCCCATTGGATCATATGCTTTTGTCCAATCAATATTTGACATGACTCCTGGTTGTTGTTGTTTTTTTAATATTCACTTCCAAATGTTCTCATGTCATGTAAAATTTATATTAAGTAAATCTGTATGCTTTTCTCTTATTAACCTGTCTTTTGTTATAGATGTGTCAGCCACAAACACGCTGTTGAGAAAAATAGTTTTATCTTCCTCAAAGAAAGAAGATTTTCATACTGTGATTTGCTGAGGAAATGCCATTAGAATGGTTCCATTAATGTAAAGTATCTGTTTCATCTCTGCCTCCTTTCAAAATCACCCTAGTGACTTATATAAATCATGTAACATAATTGAAACAAACAAACAAAAAAATACAACAGAACAAAGCAGGTAAGAGCAAGAAGATGAAGTGAAGAGGGAAATACAGCCTTACAAGGAAATGCCAACCATAAGGATTCAAGCAGTTACCAAAGACAGGCGCAATTTGGGTCCGAGAAACTAGACAAGTTATAGGACTCATGCTGCATTGTAAGACACATACCAGAAGCTCAGGGGCCTTGAGAAACTTTCTCCCATGCAGCCTCAAAACGGACACAAGGACACAACTCCGTACTCTGAGGAGACAGTGATGCTGTTCAAACACAAAGTGTTAATGATCTGACCCGATCCAGAGGCAAAGTTTAAAATATCTAAAAGCAACGATGGATCCATCCCTCTCTAAATGTTATTTGTCCCCTTACTAAGCTTTCTAAGAATCAAGCAGCAGAAATACCAGGAATGAATTGTCCTGCAGTCACTTAAGATGCAGAAACTCTGTATTTCTGATTAGATGCAGGTCTACACCTAAGAGCATGGCATCTATTAGTTGTGAAAAAGAAGGTTCCTAACCAGGCTAGCCAAGAGGCTTCCTGGGGCGGACCTGGGTAGTAGCCAAATTCCCTTCAGAAAAGTCCACATTTGCTCTAAGGCAACAATGAACGGACAGCCAGGACCCCGCGGAGCGGAACATGGCCACCAAGTGTAGCATTAACCGCAACTTTCCTGCAATCATATCACACATCCCACAGTCAAACATCAATTTAGTTCTCTATTATCCAGTTTTAGTGTTTTCACTGGATACTGCCCCACCCATTCAGGGAGATAGTTAAGACTGACTTGTTAAAAATGAAATCAACCTGCAGAGAAAAAGTTATTTTGGATTCATGGCTGGGGCCTCAGGCAGTTGGCTTAGTGTTTAGCTTGGCTTCTTCCCAATCCAGACCTGTGTCAGTCATTCGGTG
The DNA here is from genome assembly GCF_034190915.1 of Cavia porcellus. Lineage (NCBI taxonomy): Eukaryota > Metazoa > Chordata > Mammalia > Rodentia > Caviidae > Cavia > Cavia porcellus. The sequence goes on from NW_026947484.1 coordinate 115,890,081, forward strand.
GAGCTTCCTCCAGCAGCAGGACGATTTTGATTTTAGAAAGTGTGTCCAATTTGGTGAGTTGTCAAAATGAGTTGTACTTAAGGTATTCGCTGTTCAGGGGGAGGAAATACTCTCAACACTACGTGGAATCTTTACACCTGACAATGCATTAAGAATGCGGCCCAGTAATCTTATTGTTTTAGCTGTTGCTTTTACCATTACTCATGCAATACGACTGGGAAAGAAAAACCAGTGATGATTTTTCTACCCCCACAGTGTTTTATGTGTGTGATTAAAAAAAAAAAAAAACTTTTAGTTTGGGATGAATGCACTGAACAATCCACCATCTGGTGTACAAATATTTTTATAGACACGAATCCAAATACCACAAAATCACTGCCATGGTTTGGATTCTGTGAGGCTTTTTCTCATGCAGACTTCTTTATTAAATCTGATTGTTCTTGAGCTATGAGAATCTCGGTACGAACATTAACATATAGCCTTGAGAGAAAACCTTGAATTTGTCACAATATTTTAAAACAAGATGGAAAGGAAAACTCCCTTTCCAAGAGGAGAAAAGAGAAGTTTTTGTTTTTTGTTTTTTTGTTAGCATACTAAGCAGTATACAAACGGAATCAAAGTGACAACTTGTGTTACATTCCTGCTGTAAGTGGCTGCTGCAAGGCGATAAGGTGCCGGGAAGCAATGCAGGAGTCAGGTTTCAGCCCTGTCAGGTGTAATCAGAACCTTGGTCTTACAACAAAGGCTGCTACTCCACCCCCTCAGTGAGAGGACACAACAGTCCTCAGCCGGAGGCACTAGCAGGAAAAAGATCAATTCTGCATGAAGAAAATAAAACAGAATGGTGAGCTTGTGTGACACCCTCTCTGCTGTAGGATGGAGGTGGAGTAGTCTGTGTTTAATAGAAGATCTCCCCCCTTCCCAGTGTAATTATGGGAAAAGAGTTTTTAAGAGCACATTTTTCAATTGAGGAAATTAAGCATCCCCTCTTAATCCAACATAAAGGAAATTGGTGAGTCTGTGCATTAGGATGGAATTCCTAAAGTTACCCCTATGTCATAAAGATGGTGAAAGAACTTTTTAATTTTCTAAAAGAAAAGAGAGTATATTTGCTCAAAAATGGCATTCCATTGTTTGTGGGTGAACATGCCTCACAGAGAAAATTAGAAAGTTTACTGCTATCTTCCTTTGCAAAGATGAAAACAAAAGGATAAACAAAACTTCAAAGGCTGCGAGAAGGTAGCATCTGGGGACTGCAGACAGGACTTCTCCCTTTGGCTTCCAGCTTTCCTGGTGGAACCAGCTGAATGTCTGCTAAAGTAATCTCAGAATTCAGTATGTCTATAGTTCTTTATTGCTGAGCATCCTAGAATGCCCTGATCTAGATGTGGCACTCTTGGGAGGAATGGGAGAAGTTAGCTTCCCACTTCAACAGCTGGCGAGCTAAAGGAGAGTGGAAGTGAGGCAGTTGTGCCAGGGTCATAGGAAGTCAATGGGGAGCTGAATGGGCACAGGTCAGAAAGAGCCCAGGACGTGGAGACATTGGTGATAAGGCCATAATGTGAGGAAATTAAAACCCTAGTGTGGGAAAAGAACAATTAGCCAAGACAGAGGAGCAGGAAGGAATACAGAATGAATTACAATCAGAGGAAACTAGCCAGCAACAAAAGAGGACTGGCTGGTGCAGAGGGGCCCACAGGAGCCTGGGAGGAACGACTGAGGAATGCTGGCTTTCTTTTGGGTTCTGTCACGGCCTTATTGTTTGGTTGCTGTGGTTCATAATTTAACCCCTTTACACTTCAGGGTGTCTCACTCTGAGGCAGATATCTTTATTCATGAAGCTTTTTGAGATTGGTTGTGACCATTATGAATTTCAGATAAGAATGACTGCATAATTACTGTAGAAAACCCTCTTACCTCTCCCTTCCACTCAGGGAAAAGACCGAAGTTTAAGGTTGGATTGGTTTGCAAGCTCTTTCCATCAGAAATGTAAGAAGAACACTGTATTAGTCAGTGGAGCACAGTATTAGTAAGTGTAGATTGTTTACCAAGAACTCAATCAAACTGAAATAAATTTTTAAAGGAAAAAAAATGTAAAGGTATTTAAAAATAATTTTGATGACTCTCAAGCTTAGCTAAGGATGAAATGTTTTACTGCTAACAGGATGGGGAGAAAGCAGGATTGTTTTACGAAAATAAGATTATCTTTAAAAAAATCTGTATATTTAATACACATATTAGCGACACAAAAAGAGTTACTATGAAGCCAACAATAATTTTTAAAATTCAAACCGAGGTATCAATGGTAGGAAGCCAGGGGGAAAGTTCTGGCTTAATCAGCCAAGATGCTAAAATCATGGGGAGGAAGACAAGAAGGATAAACTACAGCAACCAAGTCACTCTAAAGAAGGGGGGGAGGGATTATAAAGCAGAATGAAGATGCTAAATAGGATTAGAAGAACCAGATACCATTACAAAGGGTTGATTGAGGGGGCAAAGTGGGTAAGGAGGCAATTTAAGGATTCTTAAAAACCCTCTGTGTCCAGGAAATGAATTAACTGCTCAGGCAAACTGATAAGTGAAGAAGCATCACACCAAAGGGAATAGCAGAAAGTTACTATGGAAAACACAAGGCTTCTCATTTATAAACTGTCCTACTACGAAGAATAAGGAAAAAGAGGAGGCAGTTCAAACATACTAAGAGGGCATAAGTGTGAACTGAGACAATCTAAAGTAGACAGTGATGGAAGGAGGACCTTACAAAAAGCCACAACAATCAAAGATTCTTTAAATACCTCAAAGTGTTTGTGGGTGAGGGGAAGTATTCAAGAACTGGAAAAATTAAGCTAGATTTTTTAAAACGCATTTTACCTTAATTTTTTTGGTCTTAACTTCAAAAGACCGATAAAACATCAGAAATGGTAGTATCAGGAGAGTGATAAATTAAGAGCAGTTAGGAATTTCCCACCAATAAATTAAAATGATGCAAGAACAGAGGACTCCGAGTGGAAAGCCAGAGCCGCAGAGGTCAGTGCTGCCTTCATGCAGCCTTTGGAGAGCTCCTTGGGAAGCTAGAGACACTGGGGGAAAAAGGGCCCAGGTGATCCAGTACCATTCAAGCAGTGCACCAGGAGGAGGGAGAAAAATGGCCAGCCTCTCCCTGGTCACTCAGGAGCAAAGAAAAATTTATAGACTGTATAAAGCAATCACGATGAAACAACCAAATACCTACACATGCCTAAGTTTAGCACACAGAACAATCAACTTTTAAGAAAAGCAACTTCTTGAATAAAAATCCTCACTGAGGTTTCCATGAGTTTTACATCTGGCTGCTATGCTAGAATTTGTAGAGAAGGCTTACAATGGGTATTTTAAAACTAATATTATGGAATGAAAACTGATAAAGTATCGGTTGGGTGCAGATTTAAACTGCCCACTCTGTCCCACAAGTTCTAACATTCTTGAAGAGCTGACAAAAAGAAGACACAAAGGTACCCACAAACTTGACATCCGAGGATAAGAAAGCTAGTAACAGTCTCCACAAATACACTGCACAGTGTGCAAACGAGAAAGAGAATCTCCATCTGGAAAGAGAAGTCAGCACAGAAAAGATGCATATAAAGAAATCCTCAGAGATGAGGAATAAAGTTTCCCAGGCAGACACAGAATTTCTGATACAGGAAGATCCTCTGAAACGGTTCAGAGCCAGGAATGAGGAGTCAACGGATCATGAGCAGACGGAACATAAATTTGGTAAGAAGAGCGTAGAAAGATAAGTTATTTTTAAGGGGAGCAGTTTGGCCCTGGGCTTCGCAGTGAGGCAATATGGGTTTGAAATCTAGCTTCATGGTCAAGGCTGTACAGAAACAGATTATACAGACTTTTCTCTTTCAAAACTCTCTGCTTTGGTGGCTGCATCTCAGAATCGAAATTTTAATAAGCCTACCTTAAGGTCCACTGTAAGTGTTAAGTGAGATAATATGTATATGCGCACTTAGAAAGGTGAGAACTCCAGTGTTAGAGCTGCAGTGAATGCACTGCGGACAGCCTGGACAGCCCGAGGGCAGGAACTCACACCCTCCCGCCTCCTCAGGCTCTCCCTGGCTGCATTGCTGTCCCCTTTCAACGGTTCACTCTTCCAGGACCACAGCCCCATCTGGCTCTCCTGCTCTGAGAGAGGGTAGAAAGCCCAAGCTCACTCTTGATTTTCCTTTTCTCCACTCAAAATATCCTCTTCCGGCTTAGCCTGGCCCCCTGTCCCGTTTCCAGAACACAGTGCCTCCACTCCTCGCCAAGGCTGCCACCTCCACGGTGCCATGGACTCTGCAGAGGCCTGGTTTCCTCAGGGGGCTCCTTGCCGCCTCCCAGCTGCACTGACTCCTCCTCCTGTCTCCTTCCCGTCAGTGAGCTCTGCTCAAGTCATCTCTAGTTCTGTGCATATCTCCCTCTAGCGCAGCACCAGCTTCTCATCTGCCCCGTGTGAACCCCACTCTGATGTAATTCCTCGCTCTGCTGAAGTAGCTGCTTTGATGGCAGCCAGGAAGAAAGTTTTTCTCCCCCTCCTTCCGTTGCTGGGGATTGAACCCACCACCTCCTGCATGCTAGGCAGGCACTTTACCACTGAACTACATCTGCAGCCCCATCTTTTTTTTTTAAATTTTAATTTCTTGCCTTTAATTTTATTTAATTTAAATTAAAATTTAATTAAATTTAAGTTTAAATTTAATTTAAATTTCTTGGCTTTATTTTTGGTGACAGGCTGTTGTCTCTTTTCTGATTGCTCCTTTTTAATCTTTGTCTTAGACTGTTGGTATAAGTGTCTTCAAGGATTCTGGACCTAACCGACTCAGTTTCTCACGCTGCCCTTCCTCTGAGGAGAACTCAGAGCATCCTTGATTATCATTTCTCTGCAGGTCATTCTCTGGCTACTCTCCTAAGGTTGATCATTTCCTTTATTTATCCATCCACTAACATGTTTGAGTTCCACTGAACCATGTAAAACTTCTAATTATTTGTTTCTATCCTCACTCCCATCTGCATTTTGTCCCGCCATATCTCTGAATAAATAGCATCTTAATCACTTCACCTCAGTGAAGATCCTGGGCGTTCTCTCAGCTTCCTCACCTAGATAGGTGATCAACCACTGAATCAGTGAATAAGTACCCTGGCTCTTTCCCTTTTCTCTCAAAAAACTGAAAGTTAAGCAGGGTGTGGTGGTATATGCTGTGGTGGTAACCGCAGTACTGGGGAGGTTGAGGCAGGAGGATTGTCAGGAGTTCAAGGCCAGCTTGAGCTACACAGACAGCTTAACACACGTCTGGAAAACATATTGAAGCCCTGTCAAGTAAAACAAAACAAAACAAAACAAAATAAACTCAAAACCTAGTTTTTTCTTAGTGGTATAAACTAATTTTAATTTTTTTATAATCTCCCAAAGCCACTTATATGGTTTCCAGAAGAGAGTAGAGCTTCATAAATAATGTTGAATTATATTAAACTCATGTGTGAGTTTAATTAAATACATAATAAATAAATACATATTAAAATCATGTATGAAATTATTGACAGTTATTGTAAAGATCTTAGAAGACATCTATTCATCCTTCAGCAAAAACAAAAACTGACTCAGCGATCAAATTAGTACCTCTCCTCTACCAATTTTAGTTTTAAAATTAAGAATCTAAAATTCTATATAAACGGTGCAAAACCATTTGTAATAGACATAAAAACATTAATTTTAAAGATAGAAAACAAATTGCTCGGAGAAAGGACTATCCTTTGTTAAAGACCTTGGATGTGAATGATCAGTCTCCAAGGATAAATAACTTGCAGGGGAGACATATCAAGAATTAAAACTGGCAGCCAGAAGAGGAGGGCAGAGACAGAGGCTCCAAGGCCAAGGATGCGAGGTGAGAATGTTATCAGAGTCCCCACAGACAGCCAGGAAACTGTTAAGACTGCCTGAGTGAACTTCAAGACCAGGAATGCTCAATATTTAGCTTTAAATTGTGGGCTATCTCACGCTATCAATGATGGAACTCTTATCATGTATCATACTGTGTTTATATATAACAAAGAGGGTCTAAATTGATTTTTCCTGATGAAAAATCTGCTTAACATTGAAGTATACATTTTCAAGCAACTCGCAAATGCCCTATAACCCAGAAGTGTTTGATGGGTTTTATCAATGACCAATCCTATGGTAATATGTTAAAAAAAGATTCTAATGTAGATTATAAAGGCAGCTGCAAAAGCCTGTCATGTAAGAATGGTCACATATTTGTGTAACTGTGGGTATTTGGTTTTACAAAAATTTATGGGCTAGGGTATTGCTCAGTGGTAGACTGCTTGGCTGGCATGTGTAAGGTCTTGAGTTCCATTCCCAGCATCACATACATACAAAAAATGTTAACTGTCCAAGGTCTTAGTTGTGAACTGCCTTTTTGAAACTGTCTCTGCTCCAAACTGTAAGTGTGCTGTTTGATATCTTTCTGTTCCTGTTCTGCATTTGGGTTTGATATCACCCCATTTTCCCTCATCTGTGGCTGTCTGAGTCACCTCTCCACAAGGCTGTAGTCACTCTTTCAGGTAAGTACCTGGGGCGTAGGTAGACTATGGGGACCTTTCAATGAGGGCTCCGCCCTGGGGTAGGACACCTAGCAAGTTTGACCCTGAAACTGGACAATACCAAAGTATGAGCCAGTGTCATCCTGGCTCAGATATTTGGAAGAGGCATTTTAAAAATTCTCTGTGGCCCCAAGGCATAGAACAAGAAATAATGGGACACTGAAGGGACAGAGTATAGCTCAAAACAGAAACGAAAGAGCACTCAGCTGAGGTCAGAGCTGCCTCTAAAAGTATGCAAAGGAATCGTGCGCCCTAAGGATCATTCACTAGAAGATACACAGCCTCCTCCAGTGTGGAAGGGCCACTGTGGAGTAAGAAATACTGGAGGGTCACTGGCATATAGTTTAGCTGTTGCCAAAAAGGAAATTAAAAATCCAGATGAGAAGCAGAAGTTGGGCAGGGGAGCCCTACCCTCAGAGAAGATCTGTTACATTGTTTACACTTTCTGTGCTGTGTAGAGCTCCACAGTCCTAAAGAATGTCAGCAATTCTCATCTTCCCACAAGGCTGCTCTATAATAATTAGTTTTACTACTTTTTTCACAAGCTATTACTTTAATTATTTTAATTAGATTGCTCACACACTCAAGTTGTTTATAAGCACTTTTCTTTTTATGGCATCTGAATAAATAGGACAGGGAAACTACCACCTTGGAGGAAGCCAGGCAGTTTCTACTAGACAAGGCCAAGCATCCTCCACCCCACGCTGGAGACCATCAGGCACTCTGTGACCTCCTTAGAAAGAGTGGGAGTCCTCTGTCCTGGGAAGAGCCCATGTGCCATCTACATCCTCCAAGGTCACTGCCCCTTCGGTCAAAATCACCAGAGCAAATAACCTGGCTTGGGAACGTTCTTGTCCCAGTGACCACACAGAGTAAATATTAAAGGTTAACGATGGTTATTTGTCAGCTTTTATTAAAACTCCACATACTTGGCATTTCTTTTTTTTTTTTTTTTTTGTCTTTTTCATCGGTACCGGAGATTGAACTCACGACCACACACTTGCAAGGCAGGCGCTTATGCCGCTGAGCTAAATCTCCAGCCCCGTGCTTGGCATTTCTTAGACATCTAGTTGACTCCTGTTTCCTCCCTTACTGGTTGTGTCACCTTGAAAAAAATGACTTAAAGTCTCAGTTTACCTGTCTGAAATGAAGGCACCAAATTGGAAAACTTGTTCTGAGAATTACAGGAGTGCTGCTGGGAGGGTGCTATGCCCTGGCCTGACAAAGGTGTCCAGGCACCATGGCCTCCTCTCCGCTGGCACCTTCTTCCTCCTCCTCCCTCTTCTGTGCTAGGTGGCGTCGATGTGAACAAATTGAGAGTCTCACATTCCAAACTTCAGGACTCTTACCTCAGTAATGTTCGGAAACCTATTCTTCACATACCTTCATATGTTAGAAAGTGCAATAAGTAAAAGGGACAACTTCTAAAAGAATTATCACTATTTAAATGGGCCTATTAGGACATCTGAAAACTCCAACTTCCTTTTCTCCATGGCTATTCTGTTCACAAACTTTTTTTTTTTTTTTTTTTTTGTGGTACCGAAGATTGAACTCATAACCTCACACTTGTCAGGCAGGCACTTTTGCTGCTGAGCTAAATCCTTGGCCTCTGCAAAAGTTAAGTTCATGTGTCACTTGGGTCTCATCGCCCACTACAAAGTGCCTGCTTAGCAGCCTCTGCCTCCCTCAGAGGCTTGGCCCTCAGGGAGAAGAGCACAGCAGAGCCCAGAAGTTGTATTATCTGCTGTCCTATGAGTCACTGAATTTGGTTGTCTTAAGTCATGTTTTGAAATTGGACACTGTTTGCAACACCTATAATCCCAACACTCAGAAGGCTGAGGCAGGCGGAGTGCAAATTCAAGGCAAGCTTGGGCTACATAATGAGATACTGTCTCAAAAAAATCATACATAATGCAAAATCATGTTCTAGGCTTTTTCTGAACAAAGCTCAGGACTACCGAGAAGCCCGGCTTTCCAGTGGTGTGTCTCATTTTGTTAGATGTAAACTTTTTTTTAGATGTAAACTTTTAAGGGAAAAAAAACCAGGACTCACTAAGACAGCTTTTTTTCTCCACAGTAATCCTACAAGCAAAGGGCTTATGAGCAGATCCTAAGAACCCCATCCTTTGCTAACTTGATACCAGGAAAGTATCATTAAAATTTTTTTATTGAAAGTTTACTTGATTAATAGAGACAGAAATTTTCTCTCCAATATCTTTTTGAAGATTAGCTCTGTAGCAGAGACAAATGATTTTATCTTTGTTAATCAAAATGTTTGCATTTGAATTCGTAAATCTTACTGTTCCATGAACTATACCGATTTAATAATTAATTTTGATATAATTTAACCGACTATACCCAGAATAGCCCCATTAGGTTTTCTAAGGAATGTTTTGGTGCCATCTTGTGACCATTCAGGTACAGCAGTAGAAACAGTATTTCCAGGCTGTTGCTTCAGATTTCAAAGGAATCTTCTGGCACCCTCTTGTGGCACATTGTGGCACCCATAGAAGAACAGTTGTGCAAAACCTTGAAGCTGGCCACCCACAGCTGCCATAGTGTGCTGTTAATTTAAGATAAATTAACAGGCAGGGTTTTTCAACTTAGTACAATTGACATTTAGGGCCCGGTAAACCTTCTTGCTGAGCTCTGTCCTGTGTACTGTATGGTTTATCAGTGTCTCTACCCAATCGATGCTAGTGGCCCTCCTCCAGTTATTAACAATCAAAATTGATTCCAGAAATTGCCAAATAGTTGACGGTTAGGATGCGGTCTATTCAGGGGAAGCAGCAGAGAGGCCTAGGATTCAGAATTCTCCTAGCTTGAGAACCACTGAAAAAGCGTATGCTATGAAATAGTTGAAGTTAAATTTTCCTGAATTGTTCTAAAGCACAGAAAGAAAAATTCAGAATATGAAAAATTGCCATTGACCTGGTTACACCATCATCCCTTAGAAAAATGGCACAGAACCACCTGTTTATTCATCATGCAGGTTAGGAATGCAGCACCCACCTCTACTTCACACTGATTCCAATGGAAAAGTCAATATTGTAGAGGTAAGATTTTCATAATTGCACCATCAAATGTGACAGCTATATTTTTATTTGGTACCAGGCATCAAACTCATGACCTCATGCTTGCCAGGCAGGAACAGTGCACTGAGCTATATCCCCGGCCGACAGCTATATTTTTAGAATATCCAAGAGATTTTGTCATATTCCCTGACTTTCATGTTCCCTGTTGGTTAAGCTTGCAACCTTACCTAACCTTTCACTTATTTTTCTTCTAGTTAGTAGCGGTTGTCAACTGTAATTCCTGCACATGTCTGATATTAGCTCAAAGATTTACAGATACAGAATCTCATAAGGGTTTCTAAGGATAATCTCATCTCATCCACTGGTATCAATGAACTCATGGCCTGTGCTTGTCAGGCGGGTGCTTATGCTGCTGAGCTAAATCCCCAGCTCTAACTTACATACTTCAAATTTTCACTTATTTTGCTCTTTTACCCTCTGCCCTTTGTCAATCATCAATATTTCATTCATCAGTCATTTCATAATTGCTTATTATGTTCCAGACACGGTGTTAAGCACCAGGGATGCAAAAACAAACAACCAAGTAAAAACTGGCACCTAAGAAGCCCTCCTCTAGTGCAGTAGGAAAAGCAGAACAGATAAATTGCAATGCATTGTGTGTGATGAGTGACAGAATGCAGGTGGCAGGCAAGGGTTGAGGGAGTTTAGAAAGGGATTTAAGTCAGAGAAAGCTTCACAGAGAAGGTTGTAATTAATCTGGGAATAGAAGGATGCATAGGAGTTTGCCAGGCAGAGGACATGGTAACGAGCATCCCAGACTGAGTAGCATATGCAGATCAGAGCCTTTGCTGTCCTCCAGTTTGTGTCAGTCTTTGCCACTGTCTCAGGACGCATTTCTCTCACCACACCACTGCTTGTTCTAGCTTCTGCCGCTCTCCCGGGTACCTCGCCCTTGGCTCCATTCCTTCTCATATCTGTGGTCCCACCCTACAATTGTTTGCTCTTCTCAGATACAACCTACATCTGTCCCAGAATCTGGCCATGGCCTCCCGTCTGCTCTCATCTAGTTTCTCTCACTGCCAACACATCTGACTGTGGGCAACATCCTATGGGTCAGGGATCACCCCTTTGTGTTCTAGCAGCAGGCAGCCAGTGAAATCAGCTCTGATATTTCCAGCCTTCTCTGGGAGGTGAGCTCTGTGGCAGGAAGGAGTCGGGGTGGGGGACAGTGGCGACCCAGCCGCAGTGGTCAGACCTTGCCCTCAGAAGACCTGGCTGATTTCTCCTTAGCTCCTACTATCTTGCCATGTCCTGCAGGCTCAGGCCTTGCTCCTTGCCACCTTTCCCTTGCTCCTGTCCTGTTCCTCACGTCAAGCACACTCCACGCGGGTGCTCCGTGCCTGCTATGCCCACTCTGCATTCTCTGGTCTCTTAGATTCTAGGTTACCTTGACTGTTTCCTCTAATCACTTCCCGAATGTCACCTTTCCTGAGAAGTCTCCCCAGCAACCTTCTAGAGAATGGCAGCTCCCCATCAGTCTCTTCTAATCCTGCTGGGTCTTTAATTTTGTTTTTTTAATGAACTAACAGATTCCTTTGTTCTCTAGGTCAGCTTGTGGGAGGTTCTTTGTTGTGTGTAACCTAGAGCATCTTACTAATATGCTATCCTTAAAGAACTACTTAATTGGGGGGGTATTTTAAGAGCATTCATAGGTTAGAATATTTGTTCATTATTAAATGAGTAAATTCATTTATCAGATATTCATAGAGTACCATTTAAATACTTGAAAGAGCAAGCAAAATAGTAAAAGGTAGAAACCCTGCATTATTTGAAGGAATTGATTTTTAAAAATGAGGTGTACTTAGCTTCAAAAAAAGAAAATTCAGGCCATAAGGAGACTTCATGAGAAATGTAGTTTTATGTAGTGGAAGTGGGTAACGTGTTGAGATGTGGATTTAGCTGGGACTTGGCAGAATGCATAGTTATCTGAATTCTGCGTTAATGCCAACTCTTCCTTAAGTACTGGAAGGAAATACGTTCAGTGAGAACTTGGCAAGACAAGTACAATTTGACAATTTGGGCTTCAGCTTCAGTCTGTGGTGGGCAACCGAATCCAGCCTTCTAAGGGATACCCTGACTCATAGTATCTGTGGATCCACCTTCATTTCCCTGTTACTGATTGTATTAATTTCTTTCTTTGATTTCATACTCTAAATAGTGACTCTAATAAATGGGCTCTAACCATGTTCCCTGTTGAAAGGAGAAGTATTTCTTTCCTAAATTAGACTTTGGTTAAAGGGCCGAGGATCAAAGAAAGGCTTCCTCTTGTTTGGCTTTTTTTGTTTTGTTTTTTCTCCTCTGAAGTCCAAATCCTCGGCATGCGTGGTGCCATTGTAATAGGAGGGGAGGCTGCCCACAGCCTGGACCATAGTGGGAGCCCACTGTGGGAATAACAGATGCACATGTGTGTCTCTGTCTGCTGTCACTCTTCCTGTGTTAGCCCTCCAGCGCCATCACAGCCTCAGCCACCCAAGAGAGGTGCTGGGCCAGAGACACTTAGCTAAGGCAAGCAGGAATTCCTGACCACACAAATGTTATAATAATAAATTGCTTTCAAGCTACCAAGATGTGTGTGTGAACATGTGTTTTTGTGTTAAACAGCAACAGATAACCAGTACAAATGGGTACACAGAATTACTTTATGTTAGGGGCTGGGAGTTTAGCTCAGTGGTATAAGTGCCTGCTTGGCAAATGAGGTCATGAGTTCAATCTTTGATACCAAAAAACAAAACAAAACAACCTTTTATGTAAATTTCAATTATTTCAACTTTTCTCAATCATAGTTTAACATCATTGTTTATATAATCTTGGGTATTACTGGAAATAATTGTGTAAATTATTAGACATGGGACTGCTTACCCCTATTTTAATGATAGTAAATAGAGTCAAATTATTCTCCCAAAGGATTATATAGTAGTTACACTCCCACTGAAATATTTCTGAGAGGCTGAGAGTGCAGCTTGGCATGGTGAGGCCCTGGGTTCATTGTTCATGCCAAAAATCCAAAACAACTAAAAAAATGTTTCTGAGACTGTCTTTTGTCCTCAAACCTTACTAGTACCAAGTATTATAGAACTTTATTACATAGCAATTCAAAAGGAAAAAAGGTATCACATATTGGGATTTTACCACACCCCCGTACAACCCCAAGGCTGTCTGTGCCTCTTGCTATTTGCTCCTTACAACCTGTTGATGTGAGAACTACTGTTGCCCCAATTTACAAATGTTAAGGACAGTTTGGACTGACTTACACTGGAGTGGGAGTCCAGTCTTCAGTGGACAGTAGCCCAGGCCTAGCTCCTCTTCTGTGATTTGCATGTTTGTCTTCTCTCCTCCTGAGCCTCAAACCTTCTGTCGGGGAGCTTCCCATTCACTTCCTTCTCCATCCAGCTCTTGCCCTGCAAATGTGACCTCTGTGGGCTTCATTATCGCAGCACCTGTGCCCTAGCTGTCAGCTAGGGGTAGCAGGTGAAAGCCCGGCAGAAGGTTGGAGGTGAGTTGACAGTAACTCTATTTCCTCGGCCCCTCCCTATGAGGTTGTATCTGAATTGCTGTCTCTAAAACAATGTTCATTGCTCTTCTAACCTTAGTCTGCCCCTCTCTGGGTTCCTGTGACCTCCCTTTTCCCCACTATTTCTCAGAGGAAGAAGCAATAACTGGTGCTGTAATAGCCCCAGGTAACTTTCCTATATAGCTCCCTTTAGTCTCGCTTATGTAAATAAACACTCCTTGATTTATCCTACTATATTGCCTTTTGTTTTGATTAACTGGAGTTTTGTGTAGGTCCTGTGTGTGACCACTCAAGACTGCACTCAGTTGCTTCTTTTTGTTTTGGTCTTTTATTTTGCATGGTTCTAATTTTTTAAATTCTTTATATATTCTAGATATTAGTCTTCTGTTTAAGGTGTAGCCAGAAAACATTTTTTCACTCTGTAAGCTGTCTCTTCACTCTGTTGGTGTTTTCCTTGGTGTGCAGAAGCTTTTTAATTTGATACAGTCCCATTTGTTGATTTGTGTGCTTAATTCTTGTGTAACTGGGATTCTGTTCAGAAAGTTCTTGTTTATGTTTATGTCTTCAAGAGTTTTACCTGTTTGAACTTCCAGCAGATTGTTTCTGTTTTTAATATTTAGATCTTTGATTCATTTTTATTTAGTTACATGTATGGTGAGAGGTATAGATCTAGAGTCAATCTTCTGCATGTGTATACCCAGTTTCCCCCGCAAACTTGTTAAGAAAGGGGTAGTTTTCTTCCAATGTATGTTTTTAGCTACTTGTTGAAGATCAGGTGGCTGCACATGCTTGGATTTGTTTTGTTTCTGCTCCCTCTATTCTATCCTATTGATGCACGTCTTATCTTGTTCCACTACAGCGCTGTTTTTCTCACTGTAGTTTTGTAACATAACTTCAAATCTGGGTTTGTGATGCCTCCTGTTGTGTTATTTTAATCTTTTTTTTTTTTAATGCTGGGAAATCTAACTCATGACCTTGCAACTTGCCAGGCAGACACTTACGCTGCTGAGCTAAATTCCCAGGCCCTCCTGTTGTGTTTTTGTTGCCCAGGATTGCTTTTGTTATTCTAAATATCTTCTAGTTTCATATGAGTTTTAGAATTGTTTTCTGAAGTTCGATAAGGAATGCTTTTGTTATTTTAATTGTGATTGCATTAAATCTATATATCAGTTTTGGAAGTATGGTCATTTTGATAATGTTCATTTTGCCTATCCAGGAACAGGGGATATCTTTTCATTTTTTGATGTGCTCTTCAATCTCTTTTTTCAGAGTATTACACTTTTTGTTCTATCTTTCATTTCCTTTGTTAGATTGATTACTAAGTAACTTTTCTTTTTCTTTTTTTGTTCTGGGATTAAACTCATGACCTTGTGCTTCCCAGGCAGGTGCTTATGTCTTTGAGCTAAATCGCCACCCCCACTAAGTAATTTTTCTTGATGCTACTGCGAATGTTATTGTTCTCCTAATTTCCTTCTGGTGGGTTTATTATTGTTGTGCAGAAATATTGATTTTTATGTGATTTTTGTGTCCAGTTATCTTGGTGAATTTATTAGTTTAAATGCATTTTGGTGGAATTTTTAAGGAATTTAATATAAAGGACCATATCACCTGCAAATACAGATAGTTTGACTTCTTTCTTCCCTGTAGGTGTTTCCTTTGTCTTGCCTGATTACTATGGCTAAAGTTTTGAGTACTATATTGAACAAGAGTGGTGAAAATGGACATCCTGGTCTTGTCCTTAACTTTACAGGAAAAGCTTTCAGTTTTTTTCTATTTAATGATGTTGGGAGTAGGTTATCAGATAAAGGTAAGGGCCTTCTATATCTATTTTCTTCAGAGTTTTTTATGAAGATGTTAGATTTTTTAAAAAAACAAAACAAAACAGAATAAAACCAATCAAAATAAACCAGTATAAGTGATATAGGACTTCAAAACCTTACAAAATCAACATTAGTTATCATAATGCCTTTTGTTGTTGTCAAAATACCTGCAGATGCTTTTAGACATAATAAAAATCAAACAGAACAAAACAGAATAGAAACAATAAAAACAAAACAATGAATGCAATATAGGACTTCAAAACAAGCCAACATTAAATCCAAAATTGCTACCATAGAATGTCTTGCTATTTTTTGAATAGTGGCTCCTGTCATCAGATTTAACATAAACAAAACAAAAGGAGAATAAAACCCAGCCCCACAAAACAGTGAAAATGATATGGTTTCCAGGTGAAGATCACTTCCTGGTGAGGCCTCATTCTCTCCCTTCGCAGTAGGCGAATGGCCGTGACTCCTGGAGAGAGGCTTGGGTCTGGTTGTCCAGATGTTAGATTTTTTTTAATTAAAAAAAATATATAAATGGGGGAGATTAATATCAAAGAGACATAACAACACAGGTCAGAACGGAGCAATTTAAGCAACATAGTGTTTCACCACAGGATAACTTGATATAACAGTAGTTACCATAGTGTCTCTTTCCTTGAAATATTTGAGTATGCCTTCGTATACTATCAAACATAACAAGACAGTGTAAAACCATTCAAGAGGGTAAAAGTAATACAGGGTATTTAGAACCAACTAACAGAAAATGAGCAACGGTTTCTGTATTATCTCCTTGACTATAAAATATTTTGTTTATACTACCACATATAATAAAATCCACTAAGATACAACATGATAAAACAAATGGAGACAGAAAAACAAAAGCTAAATAGGACTTCAAAACATGCTGATATTACATCAGCACTAGCTATTATAACGTCTTGTTTTCTTCAAAATAGCTGTTTATACCATCACAGACAATAAAATCAAATGCCCCAGAATAAAACCATTCCAATTAATGAATGAAAACATTATAAGGCTTCAAAACAATATAATGGGGAATCATGACTACCACATGTATGTATTCTTACCATTTCTTACACTAGGGAAAATATTCAGTATTTATATATGCGAGTTTGATTTATTTCACTTATGAGTATGGTCTCAAGCTGTGCCCACTTATTTATAAATATCTCAATGTGATCATTCTTTATAGCTGAGTAGTACTCCATTGTATAAAAAATACCACAACTTTTTTATCCATTCCTCAGTTGATGGACACTTAGGTTGTTTCCAAGATCTGGCTATTACAAATTGTGCTGCTATCAGGGGCTGGGGATTTAGCTCAGCGGCATAAGTGCCTGCCTTGCAAGCAGGCAGTCATGAGTTCAATCCCTGGTACCTATAAAAATGAAAAAGATAAAAAACAAACAAACAAACAAAAAACCAAATTGTGCTGCTATAAACATGGGTGCACATATATCACTGTGGTATGATGTTTTCAGTTCTGGGAATATGCCTAGAAGTGGAATAGCTGGAATAAATGAGACATCCAATCCCAGCTTTTTGAGAAATCTCCAAACTGACCTTCACGGTGTTGCACCAGTCTACACTCCCACCAACAGTGTAGGAGAGTTCCTTTTTCCCCACAGCTTCTCCAGCATTTGTTGTTATTGGTTTTCTTGATCCTGGTCATTCTTTCAGGAGTGAGATGGAATCTCAGTGTGGTTTTAATTTGCATTTCTCTAATGACTAATCATAATGAACATTTTTTCATGTATTTATTTGCCATTTGTATTTCTTCATCTGAGAACTGTGTATTCACCTTAGATGCCCATTTCTGAATTGGATCTTTGAATTTTGGGGGTCTGATTTTTTAAAATTCTTTATATGTTTTACACAGAAGTCCTTTGTCTGAGCGACAGTTCACTAAGATTTTTTCCCATTTTGTGGGTTTTCTTTTCACTATGCTGGAGATTTCTATATGCAAAAACTTTTTAATAAGAAGTGATCCCAATTATTGATTCTGGGAAGTATTTCCCGTGCAGTTTGATTCCTGTTCATGAAGTCTCTACCTACCCCTATGTCTTCAAGATTTTTACCCAATTTGTCTTCCAATAAATTTAGTGTTTCTGTTTTAATATTCAGATCTTTGATCCATTTAGATTTTAATTTAGTACATGGTGATAGGCATGGGTCTAGTTTTTGTTTTCAGCATATGGAGAGCCAGTTTTTCCAACACCATTTATTAAAGAGACTGTCGTTCTTCCAGTGAACATGTTTGGCCCTTTATCAAAGATAAGGTGGTTGAGTGTGTTGGTAGTTGTGGTTGTGTCTTCTAATCTATTCCATTGATTTTAGCTCTGTTTTGATTCCAGTACCATGTTGATTTTACTACAGTTACTTTGTAGTATAACTTCAAGTCAGGGATTGTGATGCCTCCTGTCTTGCCTTTGCTGCTTAGTACTGTCTTTGTTAGTCTAGGTCTCTTCTGGTTCCAGATGAATTTTAGGAGTGATTTCTCTAGATCTATGAGATATGTTGATGGTATTTTGTTGGGATTGCATTGAATCTGAATAACAGTTTTGGGAGAATGGCCATTTTCACAATATTTATTCTTCCTATTAATGAGCAAGGGATGTCTTTCCATTTTCTGAGATCCTCTTCAATTTCTTTTTTCAGTGTATTATAATTTTCTCTATATAGGCCTTTCACTTCTTTTGTGAGAATAATTCTTAAATATTTCATTTTTTTAGTTGCTGGTGTGAAGGGTGTGGCTTCTCTTATTTCTCTCTCTGTGATTTTGTTGTTAGTGCATAGAAATGCTATTGATTTTTGTGTATTGATTTTGTATTCAGCTACGTTGCTGAATTTATTTATTATAGCTAGGAGTCTTTCAATGGAGTTTTGGGGGTCTTCTATGTAAAGTATCATGTCATCTGCAAATAATGATAATTTAACTCCTTTTTTTCCCCTATCTTTACCCCTTTTATTTCTCTCTCTTGTCTAATTGCTCTGGCTAGTATTTCCAGTACTATATTAAATAGGAGTGGTGATAAGGGACATCCTTGTCTTGTGCCTGATTTTAAGGTAAAGGCCTTCAGTTTTTGGCCATTTAGTATGATACTGGCTGTTGGTTTGTCATAGATGGCCTTTATTATATTGAGGTAAAGACCATTTATTCCAATTTTCTGTAAGGTTCTTATCATAAATGAATGTTGGACCTTATCAAAAGCTTTTTCTGCATCTACAGAGATGATCATGTGATTCTTACTTTTGGCTTTATTGATATGGTGGATTACATTTATTGATTTATGTATGTTGAACCATTCCTGCATGCCTGGGATGAATCCCACTTGGTCATGGCGCATAATCTTCTGGATGATTTGCTGTATTCTATTTGCCAGTATTTTATTGAGGATTTTTGCTTCTGTGTTCATTAGGGAAATTGGCCTATAGTTCCCTTTTTTAGTTGAGTCTTTCTCAGGTTTTGGTACTAGAGTAATATTTGCTTCCAGGAATAACTTAGGAAGGTTTGCTTCCTTTTCAATTTCATTAAATTGTCTGAGGAGTGTTGGCATTAAGTCTTCTTTGTACTTCTTGTAGAATTCTGCAGTGAATCCATCTGCGTCTGGGCTCTTCTTTGTAGGTAAGGATTTAATTACATTTTAAATTTCATTAATAGAAATTGGGTTATTCAGCAGTTTTACATCTTCTTGACCTAGCTTTGGTACTCTAAAATAGACCATATATTAGCCCACAGAACGTACTTTAATAAATGCAGAAGAGTTGAAATTATCCCATGCATGTTTTCGGATCATAGTGCCATGAAATTAGAAATTAATGCTAAAAGATACTGCAAAAATCCCACAAACACATGGAAACTGAATAACACACTCTGGAGTAATCAGTGGGTTACAGGGGAATTAAAGAAGAAATTAAACAATCCCTACAAGCAAGTGAAAATACAAATACAACTTACTGGAATCTGTGGGATGCAATGAAGGCTGTCCTCAGAGGAAAATTTATTGTGCTGAGTTCCCACATCAGGAAAACAGAACAAATACAAATAAATAACCTGATATTATACCTCAAACAACTAGAAAAAGAAGAGCAAGTCAAGCCCGAAACCAAAAGAAGGGAGGAAATTATAAAAATCAGAGCAGAAATTAATGCAATAGAGACTAAGAAAACAATCCAAAGAATCAATGAATCAAAGAGTTGGTTCTTTGAAGAATAATAAAATTGATAAGCCCCTAGCCAACCTTATTTTAAAAGGGGAAGAAAAAGCTCAAATTCATGCAATAAGGAATGAAAAAGGCGAAATCACCGTAGAAATACAGAAGATCATCAGCACCTATTTCGAAAACCTCTACTCTTCATAGGTTTGATAACACAGAAGAAATAGGTTCACAGATGTTAGATTTTTATCAAAAGCTTTTTCTTCATCTATTGAGATTATCAAGTGATTTTTGTTCTTACTTCCATATATTTGATATATCACATTTATTGATTTGTGTGTGTTGATCCGTCTTGCATTTCTGTGATGAAGTCTGGTTAATCATGATATATGACCATTTTGATGGTTTGTTGCATTCTGCTTGCCAAGATCTTGTTGACAATTTTGCATTTATGTTTATTAAAGAGATTGGCCTGTGGCTTTCTTTTTAAACTGAATTCTTGTCTAGTTTTGAAATCAAAGTACTAGTTTCCAAGAATGAATTTGGCAGTATTCCTCATTCAATTTCATTAAAGAGTTTTAAGAATATTGGCATTAGGTCTTTCCTGAAGTTCCTGTAGAATTCAGGGCTGAATCCATTGAGTTATAGGCTTTCCTTAGTTAGTTATTTTATAACTATCCCAATTTCATTGTTATTGGATTATTCAGTGTTTTTATATCTTCTTGTCTCAGTTTTGGTAATTTATATTTATCTAGGAATCTATCCATTTCTTTTAGATTCTCCAATTTATGGAGCGCACGTTTTCAAAGTAGTTACCAACAACCTTCTGGATTTTGGTAGTGTTCATTATGATTTTCTTTTCTTTTTTCTTTCTTTTGTAAGATTTATTGTTTGTCTATTTTGTTTATTCTTTCAGAGAACCAGCTTTTGAAATCATTGATTCTTTGCAGTGATTTTTTTTTTTTGATACAGGTCTCATTATGCAGTTCAGGCTGGCCTTGAGCTCAATTTGTAGCTCATGTTGGTCTCAACTCACAACGATCCTTCTGCCTCAGCCTCAAAAGTTCTGTGATTACGGGCGTGCACCATCATATCTGGCACTGCAATTTTTTAGTGTCAGTTTTATTAATCTCTGCATTGATCTTTATCACTCCCTTGTTTATACTAGTTTTACATTTGAATTTTCTTTGTTTTTCTAGGATTTTAAGATGCATGATTAGGTTATTTATTTGAGCTCACTCTATGTTATGCTTTATATCTAGATGTCCCTCCAAAGCCTCATGTGGTCATAAGTGGTGCTATGGATGGTGATTGGATCACGGGGGTATAATATCAATCAGTGGACTAATGTACTGATGAGTTTATAATAAAATGTGATATTGGGAGGTGAAGCCTGGCGGAGGGAGGTGGGTCACTGGGAGAATGGCCTAGAAGGATGTGTCTCCCTCCCAGCTCCCTTAATCACTCTGCTGCTTTCTGACTGCCATGCCATGAGCAAGCCTCCTCTGCTGTGTCCCTCGGCCATGTCCCCTGTGTTGGAGCCAGCTGATTATAGAATGACACCTTTTAAACAGTGAGCTAGAATAAACCTTTCCTCCTTTCCTCTATATTGTGTCTTAATGATGAGAGAAGCAAAGTAAAATACCTTGTTATCTGATGTGAGCTTCACAATTATAAACTTCCCCTTAGGATGGCTTTCATCATGTTCCACAGGTTCTGGGATATTGTATAGGTATTATCATCTGATTCTAGGAACTGTCTAATTTACTTCTTTATTTGTGACCCATTTATTATCCCAAGAATGTATTGATATAGGGGAATGAAACTCCCAACCTACTATATGTCCTGAACAAGTTCATGTTCTCTAAAATCCAAGAATGAATTTTAGGAACAACAGAGATTGAAAGCAGAAATATTTATGGAAAGAAACAAAGCTTCTATCTGAGAGACAGACAGAAGGGGTCCTGAATGGGTTGCCAACATTTTCCAGGATTTTTATAGAGTAAAATTATGAGGTGAGATGGGTCTAGAATTGGGAAAAATTGGGAATTCACAAGGCAGAAGGGCATGAGGTAGACAGAGCTATGTTCAACCAATAAGTTTAGTTGTTCAGGTAAGATCGACTAAATTGGGAACAAATGGGGAAGCAAGTCACATAGCAAGTGGACATGTTTAAAGAGCAGTGACTCTTTCTGTAGGGAATTGGGATGGTGACTCCTGGCTTCTCCAAGTGACCCAGATTTAAATCCCTAAGGATTATACTTACAGGTGTGGTTGCATTTGTTTTGCCTTCTGTCCTGAGATCTGGCCCACAGCAAGAGGTGTGTGTCCTTTCCAAGGTCATCAGACATCTGGTCCTCAGTGCTGGCTTCTTTGAGGGCCTACCCCTGTCTGACTGCCTATAATATTTCTAACTAGCTCAGTTGCCTGGAACAGTATTATTTAATCACCATGTGTTTGCATAACTTCTGTGGTTTCTTAATATGTATGGGATAATTTTTATTCATTTGCATTTATTTAACCATGCTTTACTGGCTAGTATGTTGTCTACTTTAGAGAAAGTTCCATGTGCTGCTGAGAAGAATATGCATTTTGCTGTTGGGTGGAACACTGTTAAGTGAAAAACTCTAGTAAGTTTATTTATTTGAAAGTTTACTTTCTTTTTTTGAAAATTTACTTCTTTGTTGATATTTTGTCTAACTGATCTCTCTGTTTGAGACAGTAGGGTTCTGAGTTTTTCTATTAAAATTATATTGATGTTTATTTTATATTTATATTCAGTAGTGTTTGTTTTATGAAGTTTGAGGCACTAGTGTTTGGTGCACACATATTTATAATTGTTATCTCTTCCTACTGATTTTTTTCCTATAATTAATATGTAATGACCTCTTCTGATCAGTTATTCCTTGAAGTGTATTTTGTCTGAAAATAAGATAACTGCTACTGCTTGTTTTCAGGCACTCATTTCAAAGTGTATCATTTTCCATTCTTTGAATTTTAGCCTACCAATTTCTTTTTGGATTAAATATTTCTTGTATGTGGCATATGCCTTAGTTATTTTTCTTATTGCTGAGACAAAACCTGGCACCAAGGTTAAAGGTGGGAAGGTTCCTCACAGTTTGTAGAGGTTGTAGTCCATACTCCTGTGCCTCCAAGGCTGGGTGGTACATAACAGAGGAGAAACTACTCACAGCAGCAGAAGACAGCAAAATCCACAAGGAAAGTGGGGCAAGCCTCCTTTGTCTCTCATACTGTACACAGGCTACCTGCCCTAATGTGGGTGTAGCACTCACACTCTTAGCCAGATCTCTGCCAAACCAATCAGTGGACCCACTTATTTATCATGTAGCCTTCATCCCAGCATCACACGCTCTCAATTCAGCCACCTCTGGAAAAATCTCATGACTGCTTGAGGCTTTGGTGGGATATCTAGACACAAACCATAACACCATACCATTAGGGTTAACTTTTTGAACCTTTCCAATGTGTGTTTTTTGATTGGGGAGTTGAGACCATTCATATTGAGAGTTATTACTGAAATATATTGACTTACTCATGTTATTGCTTTATTTTACTGCTGCTGATTTCTTTTCGCCTCTTTCTGTTTTAACACTTACCCCAGGTAGTATATTCATTCCATTAGGCTTTTTGGCATTGTTGGGTTCATTGTCTCTTCCTAGAATATCCTCAGAAATTTTTGGATGCTGGTTTGCTGGTCATAAATTCTTAAGATGCTCTTATTTCTCCATCAAATTTGAAAGATAATATTGCAGGAAATATCAGCCCAAGTTGGAAGTTGTTTTGTTTTAGTACTTAAAACCCTTCACTCCAAGCTCTCTTGATCTTTAAGGTTTATGTTGAGAAGTCTGCTGTACGTCTAATCAGTATACATTTAAAAATGATTTATTATTTTTTTCTAACAATTTTTAAGAGTTTGTCCTTGTGTTGGACTTCTGGGATTTTGACTGTGGAGTATCATGGAGAAGTGCTTTTCTTACTATTGGTGTTTGTGGTTTTATACCCCTGTATATTAAATTCCTTTTCCCATACTTTTAAAGCTATTAGCTATTATTTCTGCAAACAGGTGTTTTATGCCATTTGTTCTATCTTCTGATTTTTCACTATTTCTGATTAATCTTAGATTAGTCTTTGTGTCATCTAGCAACTATTGAATCCATTTTCCATGTTTTCCTGTTATTTTTATTTTATTTTATTTTTGGTTTTTTGAGACAGGATCTCACTGTATAGTTTAGGCTGCCTCTGAACTCACTATGTAGCCCAGGTTGGCCTTGAATTTGTGGCAGTCCTCCTGCCTCAGCCTCCCAAATGCTGGAATTACAGGTGTGCATCACCACATCTAGCCTCCGTTGTTTTAGAGCTATCATTGATGACTAATTTCACCAGCCCTGTCTTCTAGTTATGACACTCTATCTTCACATTGGTCACTTCTGCTCTCCATATTTTCAATAAAATTGTTTATTTTTTGAGTTTCTCTTTGGTACTTTTTCATGGACTCTAATTCTTTGCTAAACTGGTAATTTATGTTTTACATCATTTTGTTTAGCTCAGCTAACTTTTTATTAGTGTTTTCTGTAAGCTCACTGATCATTTTGTATATGAAGTCCATTATTTGTTTAGTTATATTTTAGCTGGCTGAGTACTTGGTCTGTTTTTCATTGTTTTTTTCTCTTTATTATTTCACATAACTTAGTTGATTGGTTTTTGATTTCCTTCCT
Organism: Cavia porcellus; assembly: GCF_034190915.1. Classification (NCBI taxonomy): domain Eukaryota; kingdom Metazoa; phylum Chordata; class Mammalia; order Rodentia; family Caviidae; genus Cavia; species Cavia porcellus. Next base: position 115,914,051 of record NW_026947484.1, read on the forward strand.
CTCCGTGAATTAGCCTTGGGGAAGCTGGAAGTTTTTGGAGGCATTTTGTTGCTTCCTTTTCTCATGACTGTATTATACTCTCTCTCTCCTTCTCTCTCTCTCTCTCTCTCTCTCTCTCTCTCTGTTCTAAAGGTTGCAGGTCAATTAAATGGAAAGATGTTGTTGCCAGTATGGAAATATCTTTAGTTTGTGTCTACTTTTCAGCGATGTGCTCTGATGAACTGCAGCACTATTGATGATCCAAAGACAAACCAAGCACTAGCATACAAAAATCCAGTTGAAAGCAACAACTATGCCACGCTGGCAATAGAACAAAATCAGTCACAATAATAGAATGGGAGACAGCCAGGGGTGGTGGTGCACTTCTATAATCCCAGCACTTGGGAGGCTGAGGTAGGTGAATTGTTGCAAGTTCAGGACCATCCTGGGCTACAAAGTGAGCCCAAAGCCTGGCCAAACCACAGAGTGAGAACCTATCTTAAAAAGACAAAAAAAAAAAAAAAAAAAAAAAGAATGAGAGATAAGTTGGATACTAACATACCATAAGAACCAATAAAATCTACCACTATACTAATACCAGCCTTAACACTAACAAATCAATCTATAATTATAATATAGGCACAAAGACAAACCACATATTGACGTACAGTAGGTATTTACCAAATGCAACAACTGTAACTGGGCATGGTGTATCTTTTTTCCCCTAACTCCAGGTCATCCCGGCTGGTGCACACTCCACATGGCCTCTCACACGAAAAAGAGATTCAACGTGAGTTCTAAGTAAGCCACCTGGATTCTCTAGCTGGATCAACGTGATCCTGAATCATCAAAATAACAATCACTTGGCTGAGTGTACCCTTACCAAATCTTCCTACAGGTGCCCACAGTCACCTGTGAGGACCAAAATGTGTCTCTCAAAATCTATAAAAATGGGGCTGGGGATTTAGCTCAGCGGCATAAGTGCTTGCCTTGCAAGCAGGCAGTCGTGAGTTCGATCCCCGGTACCGGTAAAAACGAAAAAGACAAAAAAAAAAAAAAATCTATAAAAATGTGACCTAAATAAAATATCTGGATGCTATTAGGGAATGAGTGATTGCAAAAAAGTGAAGGATAGCTCCTGGAACTAGATGTAATGTCTTTTTAAGCAGCAGAGGGCAAGCACCAACAGCATTGGAATATAGTGATGTTATGATGCATATTTTGAGAGTGTTGTCATAGTTCCTTGTTCATAACTTCCCACTCAAGATAGGCCATGGAAAGTAAAATTTCTCTTTCCCAACTCAACCATAGAAATGAAAATTATAATCATCCTCTGCCTTTCAGTCTTGGAGCTGACCATGAAGAAATTCTCTTGATCTGCCCTGGTCTGACAGAAAATTTCAAGACCCTAATTCTAGAGAGTTCTTGACTTATAGTCTGGAAGGAAAAACGCTGCATAGATAGGCAAAGAAACTGAGACACACAGGCCTTGCTAGGTTCCCTACCCAGTCCATCAGCAATCATGCTTATGCAACAAAGTCTCCAAAAAAACTCCAAAAAGATTTAAATTCAAAATTTCTTGGTAGGTGAATATATGGAAGTTCCTGGAGAGTGGGAAACTCAGAAAAGGCGTGGAAGTTCCGTGTGCTTTCTCCTGTGCCTTGCCTTAGACATTTTCATTGATATTCTGTATAATACTCGTCATAATAAACCAAAAGGTGAAAGTACATATTCCCTTGGTACTACAAACTGCTCAAGAAAATTAACTGAACTTGAGGAGGGGATGGTGGAGATTGTGATTTATAGCTAATTGGTTAGAAACACAAATAAAATGACTTGGAACTTACAGTTGGCATCTGGAAAGAGCAGAGTTGTGGACTGAGCACCCAATCTGTGGAATTAGTTGACACTATCTCCAGGTATGTGGTATAAGAACTAAAGGATTAAAGGACACCCACAATAATTGCTTGCTTGGTATGTGGATGGACACTATGCCCCTCCCCCCAGCCTGGTATCAGAAGACTTCCTTGTTGATTGCTGTTGTATGACAACAGAGGGAAAACAGGTACTTTCCTCACAATCTCAGACCTTGAGAGACACTTAGAGAGCAGGATATGAAGGTTATTTGTTTTCTATCATCAGCCTTTAAGGCTTTTTTTTTTCTTTTTACAAAGGCAATGATCCTGATGAGGCTCCTGAATTGAAATAAGGGCCTTAGGTTTAACTGACTGCTGTCTCTGTAGTCCTCTGTCAGATATCTCTGACCATATTTATCTACCATGTCCCGCAACCCTACTGGGAAGTTGGTCAGAAAAGCAGAGGATGGCCCAACTCTTGCATGTCCCAGGGAAACCACTGTTAACTCCTCTGGTGTTTCCCCACCCTACATGCCTGTAACCATCACTCGGTCATTCCCTCAGGTGGGAAAGCCACCCAGCCATCATGTTGACAAACAGGACAAGCTGCTTTCTGCAGTCCTTCTAAAAACAAACACAGCTACAATTTTTCCCTTCCTAATCTTATTCCTTTTATTTCTTTCCTTTGTCTAATTGCTCTGGCTAATGTTTCCAGAACTATATCGACTAGGAGTAGTGATGGTGGACATCTTTGTCTTCTTCCTGATTTTAGAGTGAAAGCTTTCAGTTTTTGACCATTAAGTATGATAGTGGCTATTGGTTTGTCGTAGATGGCTTTTATCAGATTGAGATAAAGACTATCTTCTTCAGTTTTCTGTAGGGTATCATGAGGAGATGTTAGACTTTGTCAGTTGCTTTCTGTGTATCTATTAAGATGATCATGTTTTTTTCCATGGCTCTGTTAATATGGTGTGTTACGGCATTTGCAGATGATGTGACACTACATAGAAGACCCCAGAAACTCCACCAGAAGACGTCTAGATTTAATAACCAAATTCAGTTGCATAGCTGGATACAAAGTCAACACTCAAAAATCAAGAGTGTTCTTGTATCTGGATAACAAACTCGCTGAAAGAAAAATTAGGGTGACCACACCTTTCACAATAGCTTTGAAAAAAATGAAATAACTTATGAATCAATCCAAAGAAGGAAGTAAAAATCTTTACATTGAAATCTACAGTAGTCTGAAAAAGGAGATCAAAGAGGATATCAAAAAATGGAAAGTCATCCCACATAACTCTTGTTCTTGGATAGGAAGAACCAGTATGGTGAAAGGCCCATACTTTCAAAATTTTATGAAGGTTTAATGCAATTCTGATCAAAATACCAATAGCATGCCTCACAAAATTAGAGAAAATATTAAAAATTCATTTGGAATCAGAAAAAACTAATAATAGCAAAAGCAATTCTGGACAATAAAGGCAAGGCAGAGGGCATCACAATCCTTGACTTAAAATTATATTATAAAGCTATGTGATAAAACCAGCATGGCACTGACCAAAAAAAAAAAAAAAAAAAAAGATGCAAGATTCAGTGTAGCAGATGAAAATATGCAGAAACAACTCCAAATACATTTAGCTACCTTATACTTGACCAAAGGGTGAAACGTGTTTATTGGAAGAAAGCCTCTTTAATAAGTGGTGCTGGAAAAATTGACTTTCCATATCCCAAAGATTAAAACAAGACTCATATCTCTCAGCATGCACTAAACTAAAATAGAAATAGATCAAAGAGAAAATATAAAGCAGAAATACTAAATCTTCTGGGAGAGAAAATAAGTATAACTCTTGAAGACAGAGGGCTAGGCAAAGACTTTTTGAATGAAATCCTGATTGGAAGTATCACAAAGAATCATTACCTTATTAATCAGTAAGAATCATCACCTTATTAAAAAGCTTTTGCACTGAAAAATAAACTACCAACAGAGTGAAAAAACAACCCACAGAGTGGGAAAATTTTTTGCCAACTGTTCCTGAGACAAAAGACTGATATCTAGAATATATAGAGAACTCAAAAAACTAGAGCCCCCAAACTTATGCCCAGTCTAAAAATGGGCATCTGAAATGAATAGATATTTCTCAGATGAAGAAGTAGAAACAAATAAATATATGAAAAAAATGTTCTGCATCACTGGCCACTTGAGGAATGCAAATTTAAAACAATACTGAGATTCCATTTCACTCCAGAGAGAATGGTTGCCATCAAGAAATCAACCAATAACAAATAACAAGTGCTCGTGGAGTGTGAGGACTGGTGCAACCACTGTTGACAGGAGTGTACACTGGTGCAGCCACTTGGAAATCAGTGTGGAGATTCCTCAAAAACCAAAACTAGACTGCGCTATTCCCCTTCTTGGTATCTTCCTGACAGAATTAAAAGAATCATACTACAAGGATGTATGAACACCGATGTTTATAGCAGTGCAGTTTATAATAGCTAAGTTTTGGAAATGGTTCAAATGGCTGTCAACTGGTGAATGCAGAAAGATATTGTTTAATAATACAATGGAGCACTATTCCGCCATAAAGAAGGACAAAGTTGAGACATTTCAAAGTAAATGGATACACTTTGAGATCATATTTAAGTAAAAAAAATGGATACTATATTTAAATATCACTTGGTTTCTCTGGTGTCAGAAACTTCTCTGGTGTAAGGGTAAATAAGGACAAAAATGTACAGCAAAATTGTGAAAGAAGAAAATCTTCAATGGGAAGGGGAACTAGGGAGCAGAAAGGGGGAAAGAAAAGAAGGGAAAAGAAAAATGAGAATACAAGGAAAAAATGAAAACAAAATTTTTATAAATAAGGAGAGGAAGAAGGGTTGGAGGAAAGGGATGGGAATGGGAAGAAAATAAGAAGAAAGATCTATCATGTGCAGGTACAAATTCCCTATAATGACTGCTATCATTATGTATACCTAAAATGTACCAGTAAAATTAATTTTAAAAAATTAACTAGAATTTTAAGCTTTACCAGTTGGTCAAGAAGTCATATTGGTGGCTTTGTCACTTCCTTCCCTTGGACCAAGTAGGTTCCACTTAGGGATCCCCAAAACTATAACTAACACTTCCTTTCTATGAGCATGACACATACATGGGCAGTGCTTTTTTTGCAGAACCCAAACATTATCTTTCCTACTTTCTGAAAACGCAAGGACTTAACTTAGCAGTTATTATAAGAAATCTTCAAGTGTTTGTGAAAGCAACCTCATGATGTGGTCCTCATTACTACAGATATCATTCTGAAAAGAGGATACCTTAGTTACTTGGAAGGCATTTCCAGAAGGATAATCAACTTATTACTATGAGATCCTTGTATGCACTTCTCCCTATAATAGGAGCCATCCAATTAGAAAAGATGATACAAAATTAGTGTTGACGTTAGTTGAAGTGACCAGTGATACCACTCATCCCTGGAAGACATCCAGTTTGACCTTACCTCATTGGTCAGTGTTATGGACACAATTGCTCTCGCTTTTCATTTTCATACTACTAAAATGAAAAGCGAGATATGGAACACTAATATGGAATTATTAATATACCTTGGTGATCTTGGATTACTATCTCAGAGCAAGTGGAAAGATCAGTACAGAAATTTAAAGAGAAAGCCACCTGATTCTCTAAAGTAGATCCTGATGATTAATAGGATTTATGAGATTATTTGTTGTTAAATTTTCTGGGTTTGGGATTTTTAGAAGCATGTTTGAAATCAGCGCTACAATTTGTTTTCATCCCACTGGTTAGACTTCTGTGCTATATGAGACAAAATGAACAGATTTTGTTTCAGCCTCTATTGGTCTGATTAATCAGAGTGGCCAATAGAGCATCTTCCTCATGGAAAAATTCACCAGACTCCAAGGCAGTACAGATAGATGCACTTATTATTAAGTATAATAAAGACAATGGAAGCAGATTTATATTCCATTGTACCACAATGGGAGTTTTCTAAGCTTAGATTTCCTCCTCTGTAATGGAATCCATTGTATGTGCAGATGTCACCTGGCTCTTTTAATACCTTTTTGTTGGTTTCAGGGCTTGGAAACCAGCACACTTTGTGCTCATACTTTGACTACTGCTATCGCTGTTAGTGATAAAATCCTTTGTGTCTGCACTGGGAATCTCAGATCTTCTGCTAGAATCCATGAAACTATGGCAAGCTAGCTTGTTAGCTTTTAAGCCAGTAAAACCTGCAGCCCTTCACAGCTTTTTATATCATTCAAGAACTTATCTTATTTGTAATGCTCTTAATGGATTAAATCTTTTCACCAAATGAGCTTAACATAATTCTCTTCCTATCACTCACGAAAAAGGGCTAATGAAGGACTCATGTGACATTTGCTGTTCTCCACAGCTCTGTACCTTTTAGTGTGCTTATCCAGGCTCTTTAGATAGCCCTCTCCAAGGGAGCAGAAATTACCTACATAGATCTCGCCAGACTGCATTTCCCATAGTTTTTGTACCTTCTTACCTCACCCAGCAGCCGATTCTCCTTTATCCACCTTAGTTGTAATGGTCATTATTGATTGTCCCAGTATTCATTCCCTCACCCCCTTCAAAGTGAGATCTTCTTGCAACCCAAACACTGTTTAGAAATTCACTTATTTCCCAGCATCTGGAGAAAGTTTTCCCATCTCCAGCTTCAGAGGTGGAAGTAATGGTCTAGAAATAATCTATTCATTCCCTTTATCAAAATACTAATTCTGGCCAATGACATTTTAGATATGTGAGAATGTCTCTGAAATGTTACCTTTCTCTCTGAAAAGAAAGCCACAAAAATAAACATATCCTACCTCTAGATATGATGTTTGGAACATCTGTAACTATCTTCCTCTCAGTTTGAAAGAAGCCACCATTCAGAATGGCAGAGAAATGATGCAGAGAAATGAGCAGAGGAATGATGACAATGTTGTGCTGATCAGTTATTCAGTTGTACCATCCTCTCTGCCTCTGGGCTTCCTGTTAAATGATTAAGTGCATTTCCTAAAAGTTAAAGTCAGTTTGAATAGGTCATCTGACCACTGGTAAGCAAATATTAAGCAACATTCTAGGAACCCTTCTAATATCTTAAATTAGTTCACATATTTAAGGCGTGTTGCTATGCCTTTGGATGCTGGATTTAGGTTTTGAGGATGCTAAATTTGTGTTCCACCTCTGGGCTACAGCTCTAGCTCCTTTTTGTTTCAGGCTTATAACAAACCTATCAGATTTAATATTTCTTTCATTTTGTATGCAAGGAAACTAAGATATAGGAGCTAAAAATCTGTACAAGTCACACAGCTAGTTAAATGATAAAGCCAGGGTTTGATTCCAGACCGGGCTCAGAATCCACAGAATTGATCACTGCTTTATTACTTCTCACTAGGTGGTCTCCTGAAGCCTGAAGCATTCCAACTGATTTTCAGTACATTTCTCAGGGCTTCCTCAAGGAGAGTTAGGGCTGAGATTCCCTTGATTGGCAAAATCATGCCTGCAGGGCAGTTCCACTCTCTCATGCCCACCTGCAGAGCCCATTGCTTGCTAAGGACAGGCTAGACATTAACATCAAATGTCATCTCCTATTTGAACACCAAAGAAAGCAGCCAAAGGTTAATAGGTGAACTTTTGTTTAACATTTCATGCATTTTAAGCACCCTGACTGAGGAACTTATTTGAAGAGAATCTACTATATGAGCAAAATCCCACCTTTCAGGAGAGACCTTCTGCTCTTACTCTCTGGCTGGCCACCAGCAACTGGAAGCTTTTATAACTGTCCTTTTGCCATCAAGAGGATAAATAAGCAGTTCTTAAGCCTTTCTCAGAAAGTGTATATATGTTGCGTAAGCTCTGTATATCTACGAATAAGCTTATGTGAGATACTTCTGCCCTTGCACAACATTTTATGTATTCTCTGGGTAATCAGCACAGTTACCTGTGATATGGGAGTGGAAAGGAGCATTGTCACCAGACAGAATCAACCAATTTATCTTTGCTTCTCCTGCCCTTTGTCCTGTGATGTCCCTTCCCCTGACTTCATTGCTAGTTCTTGTCTACTCATTCTACTCAACCTGTGATTAGTAAAAGATCTGGACTTTGCACAGGAACAGAACTTTCCTACTAATCCTCCCATCCTCCACCCTTTCCACTACTATCAGCAAATTATCACACAAATTTGCAGAGTTTTTTTTTTTTTTTTAAAAAAAACAATTGTAAAAACCAAGGAAAAGGCGAAAGGCATATTTCACTGGGGTAGATGTTATCAGTGGGTGGCTCTGTTTGATTAAGTCATGTGTGTGTATTGCTTCATCCTAAGGTAACATTCCTTTAACTCTTATGTCTGAGATTTCCTTGTAAGACATAGGAATAGCAGTTTCCTGAACCAGAAAATTTGTTATCTTGAATGAAATTAAGATGGAAAAGCTTCACATCTGAGACATTTTTAAATGTTATAGGATCTCCTTAGATCTTAAAATGGATTTTTTTGTTTTCCTTTAAAATCTTTTGTCTTATAAGCATCTAAAGCTTTCTTTTAAGAAAATCTCAAGTGAAGCAGATGGTCCAAATTTATTTGAATTTAGGCTTCAAAAAGTATAATGCCTTTTTTCCCCCTCTAACGCACATTGGGCTTTCAAGATAAATGTCAGAGCTTTGAAATGTTTCATTTTTCTATGGGTAATTATAAATGACTATGCTCAAGAGTATGCCAGGAAAATTATTTTCCATTTGAAGATTTCAAATATACATTCTCTAAGAAAAATGGTAATGAGGATGGAGAAAACGAGAAACTACAATTATGATAGGTTTATGTGATCTGTTAAAACAGTTTCCTTTCTGAGAATCTTCCTAGTTTCTTACTGAAATAGTTTAATACCAAAGAGATGGTGGAGGCGATGTGTTTATCTTTCAGAAATAAAATATCAGTCCTCATTTTGTAGATAACAAGCACTTTATTTATTCTTAAAATAGAACTATTTTTAAAGTGATGTGTTATATGGCATTCTACAGTGTAGCACAATAGTATTCTTTTTTCTGATTTTAGAAACAATGTGTAATTACTATAGAGAAATTTAAAAACATTTCTTCATTCAAACAATGATTATTTTTGAACTGCTACTAGATATAGGCCATAGGAATATAATCAGTGCCAAACAAAACTGACATAGCCTCTGTTTTCATGGAGTTTATAACTGAGTAAAAAGCACTATATTCAATACTGAACATTTTTTATGTCAAATAAAACTTACCTATAATTCAGAATGCAGAGTTTGAGACTATATTTTGACAATATAGACAGACAGCAGGTAGAAAAACTTACTAATTAGTTGAGTACAGATTGAACTGTATCTTGAACACTTCTTGGCTGAATGAATTGTTGGATTCTTATTACCAACTTAATAAGTCAAATCACTTTTATTTCTCCCAAGAAATTGCCTAAACATTCACCTGCTGGGGAAGCAATAGGTGCCATGATTTTCCTTGAGGATTCTCTTGCTGAGAAGTCCACAGAACCAGGCCTCAAAGGATGGCAAAGGCCAGTTTCTTCCTGAGGCACCACACAGTGGTCCCACTGTATCCTCCAACACAGAGTGAGCCCTGCATAATCCGTCAGCAATGTTTATCATCCCTGACCTGATGCTTACCCGACCCAGATAAGCAAATAGTTTGCTCAGATCCTGCAAAGAGCACGATCCCACGGCCTTGGAGCCAAGAACAGTCAGTGCTTCCCTCGCTTACACTCTGAGTGTTGTGCTATGTACATGAGTGGTAAACATTGCCATATTGTGTGGTTTTTCACCTTCTGAGATATTAGCCAGTTCCAGAAGAGCTGAGTCAGGCCTGAGCTCTGATCTTATTGCTTTCCCTCAGATTCACCTAGAAAAGATTTCTCAACAGTGATTTACATATTTATTCAAGCCAATACACAAACATGCAAATTATGTGTAAATTTGAAATAAAAATTTTATGAAACTTAGCCTTCCTACATAGATCCATATTGCTATATTCTTTTTCTATTACATCATTCTATTGAAACATACTCTTTATAACAGGATACAGTGATATACACCTGTGATTCCAGATTTGCTGTCATCCTGGGTAATGTAACCATACCCTGTCTCAAAAAACAAAACAAATACTGACTGAAGTTCATTAATGGTTCAAGACCTATAATTCAAAGAATACTGACCTAAACTTTGGCCCAGTTTTCTACTTAAATCTCAAAGTCACAGAGGTTATGATTATGCCCCATTTTCTTGGAGAAAACAACTTCAGCAGTAAAAACTGCAACAACTAACAATCAGACAACACTTTAAAAATTACATAGAGGCTGGGGATGTAACACAATGGTGGTGTGCTTTCCTATCATATACTAGACAGGGTTCAGTTCCCAGCACTACAAAACAACAAAACAACACTATGATATAGAGAGGTATTTGAGATCAAATTAGTTACTCGTGGGGCACACTGACTGGAAGGGAACATAAGAAGGCTCCTATCTCTTGACTTTGGTACTGATCATGTGGGAGAGTCGTTTGCATTGGTTCAGTATATCAGTCAATTCTCAAAATGATGGTAGGAACATAAATGCCCGTAAAAGATTAAAAGGATGAATACACTGTGGAATATTTATACAATAGACTACTGAACAGTAAGATAAAGAGCAATTTATAATTACATGTAACAGATGAATCTTAGAACATAAAGTGGAGAAAAGATTTCAGATATAAAATGGTATATATTATAAGATTCATTGATATTTGGTACAAAGTAGGTAAAGTTAATCCATATTTGGCTCATAGTTACAGGAAGCTAGTAAAAGAAGGTCTGGGACCAGGAAATGACCAAGGATTACATGGATGAATTCAGTTTGTGCAAGAGAGCTTACAGCTGTCACAGCTATATGAAAAGATTATTGCTACTTCCATTTGCAGATAGGGACTCTCAGGTTCCAAAACAGTGACAGCTTGGTTGAGGTTGCACATTTCTCAAGTGACAGAGCTACAATAGGACTGTGGTCTCTGGCTCCAAGGCCCAGGAGCAGCATCATATTGGAAATTACAACTTCCTCAGACTCATTAAAGGAACTTCATACTGATCTTTTCAAATAACCTGCAATAGCACTGCAACAGAAAAGAGCACATATTATGTGATTCATTGACATTAGCTTTCCTTTTTGACTTATGGATTACACAGATGTGTTGTTTAGTTTGCAGTTGTTTGGAAAATGCGTCAGTCAACTTTTCATTGATGTGACAAAACACCTGAGCAAAACAACCTAAAGACAGAAGGAATTATTTTGGCTTATGGTTTCATAGGTTTCAGTTTATGGTAAGCTTGCTCCATTGCTTGTCGAGCAAAGATTTATTTTGGTTTATGGTTGTAGTCTGTACTGAGCTTGCACCATTGCTTCTAGGCTTGTGGCGAAGGAGAAATGTCATGGAAGGTTGGCTATTCACCTACTAAAGCCAGGAAAAAGAAAGGGTGAGAGAGCCAGAGAGCCTGTGCTTATGAGCTTCCTCTTTCTATTTTTCTTTCCCCCATGCTCCCGCCCTGTTAGGTGATGCTGCCCACATTCACAGTGGATCTCCTGCATCACTTTGCTATGCCACATGCTAATGGTTTCTGGAAACACTCTCATGGATACATCCAGAAGTGTGCTTTACTAATTTCATAGGTATTTCCCACTACTATCAAGTTGACAACACATAAATTGTCACTGCTTAACTTTATATTTTTGATGTTTGACCTCGTTGTTTTTGGAGAGCATAGTTGCATGTTTTCAATTCACTAAAAAAAAATCCAGGTGTGTCTTTTTTATTGATTTTTTTTTTTTTTTTTTTTTTTTTTTTTTTTTTTTGGTACCAGGGATCAAACTCATGACCTCATGCTTGCCTGATAGGCGTTTATGCTACTAAGCTAACTCCCTGGCTCAGGTGTGTCTTGTGGCCTATGATCTAGTTTATCTTGGTATAGATTCCCATATATTAAAAAATATGTATCCTGTTGTTTTTGAGTGTAGTATTCTATGTTTTTAGACTTTATTTTTTGATGATGTTAAGTTTCTGTATATCCTTGATGATTTTTTTGTTCAGTTGTTCTAACCATTTGAGAGAGAGAGAGAGAGAGAGAGAGAGAGAGAGAGAGAGAGATTATCACCACAATGATCATAGGCCTGTTTCTCCATTGAGGTCTATGGGTTTCTATTTCAGTATTTCCTAGCTGTTGTAATTGTGTTTGTTTGAGTGGCCGACTTAAAAAGAGGCTTTGCTATAATAAAATTGCAAAAAGACTTTGATGAAATAAAGGAATGAACTTTGTCCCATGGGGTGACAAGCTAAAGTGACTATGCCAGGCACTTCAAGTACAAAGAGCAGTGTTTGCTTTACTGGATAAATCATTACTCACTGTGCACCTCTTAGTATCATTATGTTCTGAAATGCATGTTTTCATTTCCAAATTCTCCAGTGCTCGTTACTGTCTTAATTATCTTAAATTGGAGTCGGCCCCCAGATTCTCAGTAAGAATTCTTAAAAGTGCGTTTTAAAATGTTAACTGATTTGCTTAACTCTTATAATTTAAAAATAAAAACTATTTTAAAATCTATTATTGCTGCTACATTCACCTAAAAGTACTGGCACAATAAAAAGCTATAAGCCTGTAGGTATAATCTGTGCTCTTCAAAAGGATAACTTTCTTTGCCTTTCACAATAATGACACAATCAATATTTTTAATACGAACATCTAAGGACAGAGTGCTATCCTCATGACTTTTCTGCTTCTTGTGTATTGTAATGCTTTTTAGAAAACGAATTTAAACTAGACAGAGTATTTGTATTGAAGTAAAAATAAAGATCTGGAGGGTAGAAACTGAGGGCCTTGGTGTTTAACCATGTAGTCTCTCTCCACAACCTTTCTTTAAAAACTTACCTCAGTAGTGGCATGACTAAAATAGGAGGAACAGACACCGCCATTTCAAATAATTCTTCCACACGACTCAGGCACTCCTGACCCACTCTTCTACCTGCGCTGCCAAGGTTAAAGTCTCCCAGCTACAGTCAGGGCTTCCAGGGCTTCTGGGATGCTGGCACCTGTTTCCTCAAGGAGTGAACTCTCCAGTGCCTCCTTAGTCCAAAGGAGGAAAGGTGTCTGTGGATAAATGCCTCCCTCTTTCTTCCCTTGAGTGATTAGTTTTGAGGCACATTTAATAATAATTCTCAAACAATTTTTTAGAAGTAATTGGCCATTGTAGGAATAACCACACTCTAGGGGTAATGCTTTCTTGGACTGATTTTCTTTCCTTCCCTTTTCACTCTGTCCCTCATCCATATTCCCAAGCAATACATTGCATCAACGAAACACACACAACCCTTGTCTCAGGCTATACCCATAAGGGAATGGAACATAATAATCTTTTGCTTTCTAGCACTTTCCTTTAGCTATATAGAGTAGCTATTTATTTGCAGTAGTAATGACTGTTACAGATTTTACTAAAACTGTCAAAATAACATCAACTATTTTTTCCCAAACTCATTTGCCTTATTTTGTTTTATTTTAAAGAGGGTAAAATGAAATAGAACAAAACAGAACTTAAGAAAGCAATGTAAGAGATACAGAGTTCAAAGCAAGACAACCAGAGATCTTCACTATCTATCATATTGTCTTTTGTTTTCTTCCAAACAGTTGTCTATATACAGTGTCCCTATACTGTCTTCATATACAGTGAATTCATACAAAACAACATAGTATAAAACTGATCCGAACAGGATGGTGAAGGCATTTTAGGTCATCAAGACTAGAAAATAAGGAAGTGAACAACGCCTGTCATAGTGTCTCTCATTCTCTTCAAAATAGCTTGTCCATACCTTCATGTATGTTGAAATTAAACAACACAAAACAGACTAAAATCACTCTGAACAAAGAATAATAGTGTTGCTGGGTTTCACATCATGACACTATGGAATCAGCACTGGGTACAATAGTGTCCCTTTTTCTTCAAAGTAGTTGTTCATTTTATCATGCATTATATAATCAGTTCTCATAAACTGTTTATAAGTTCTACGCATGCATGAGTCTCTACATGTATATCTATCCTTTCTGTATCAGAGGGAAAAACCAAAACAACGGAAGACAAAACAAAACAAATTTCTAGGTAAACATGAAACAAAAAAATCATATAAAACCACAATACAAGGTGATCAACAATGGTTACATGATGTCTCTTATCTTCAATAGGATTATCTATATCATCAGGCATAGTATAATTGAACATAGTAATACATAACAATATTAATAAAAACAAAACATTATAAGACTTCAAAGGCAGGTAATTTTCAAACAAGAGTGGGTATCCTAGTGAGTCTTTTCATCTTCAGAGTAGTTGCCTATATTATCAGACTTGATACTGTCAATCATAACAGATTCAAATGAAATCAGACAATATAAAACAGCAATCAGACAAGATTGGGTGCATTCAGGGTGGTATAGCCATAGACTAAAACAGCAATCTAACAAACCAGATTCAAATAAAATCAGTCATGATAAGACAGTGTAAGTTATACAGGGCTTCAGATTAAATTAATAGGAAATTAGGATGGTTACCATAATATTCTGCTATTTTTGGGACAGGTGTCTGTGCCCTCAAATCTAGTACAAGTAGACAAACTGAAATAAAATATAATCAAACTAAGCAGAGGTTGAGATTAATGTGGACTTTAAATCCTGATACACTATTAGCAATATCCTCTGCCTTCCTTTTTTAGACAGTTCTTCCCCTTTCACTTACACAGAGTGCATTGTACATTTTGGGTCTCACTAACTCCTTTGGTTTTTAGATTGCATGCGTGCAGTGGTGGGGGCAGGGGGCGGCAACTTGCTATTAACCTAAGTGGTTCTGAACCTTTTTACCCCTGGGCTTGATCTGAAGTTGTATTCCTTTACCTGCAAAAGCCTCAAGGTTTTCCTTCATTATAGCTGAGTAGTTCACTACTACACAAAAGTATCGTGTCTTTCCAGCCTATCTGCAGGTGCTAGACGAGTTGCCCCTATTTCTCTCTGATTCCCTGCCATATAGGGCATTGTTTTCTCACATTTGACTTTTGGTCCATAAACCCTCTTTCAGGTTAATTGTATTTCCTATAAAGAGCATCTCATTGGACCCTATCTCCTGATCGATTCTGCCTGTGTTTCTTTTTGTTAGTGCATCAAGGCCATTTGTATTAGAGATTATAGCCAACCTTCTCTGCCTCATTTCTGCTATGCTAGTTTTCTGCCATTGGTTGTCTACTTTTCTCCTTCATTCCACTGTTTACCGTGTTCATTGAGGCCTCTCCACCACTGTTCCTGAAATCCTGGGTTTTTTTTTCTCTCTCTAGAATGCTCTTCAGTATTTTTTGTAGGGTTGGATTAGGGGTCATGAACTCCCCTAGTTCCTCTTTGTCATGGAAGCATCTTGTTTCTCCATTAATTTTGAGAAACAGTTTTTCAGGGTACATCAATCTGGATTGGAGGTTATTTTCTTTCAGGGCTTGGAATACTTTACTGCAAGCTTTTCTTGATTTGATGGTTTGTGCCAAGAAGTTTGTCATGATTTTGATGGGTTTTCCTTTGTAGGTGGTCTGTTTCTTTTCTCTGATGGCTTTTAATATTCTGTTCTTATGATGAATTTCTGGGATCTTGATTATTATATGTTTGGGTGTAACTCTGTTTTGGTTGTAGGTGGCTAGAGTTCTGTATGCTTCATACATCTGAATATCATTTCCTTTTCCTATGTTTGAGAAGTTTTCCTTAATTATTTCTGTGAATAGCCTTTGTATTTCCTTTGTGTTTACCCCTGCTTCTTCATTCACATTTTTTATTCTTAAATTATAGATGCTCTTGTCATCTTCTAGCCTTTGTATTGTTACTGCCTGTTTCCTTTTTATTTTTAATAGATCTTTTCTTTCATGATCACACATTGCAAACCTATCTTCAAGTTTTTAAATCTATCTCTAGTTTCTTTTAGGTAATTTTGCTAGCTTTCAATGGAGTTTTTAATTTCCTGATAATCTCTTTAAATCTGTTTCATGTATTCTAGTTTTTAAAATATTCTCCATCGAACATTTCTCTCCTTTTTTTGTGTTCCTCCATTCTCCCATCTGTGTCTTCTTCAGAAGTGCTTAGCATTAATCTTCTTATATCTTGCTTAGTATTTCAGTTTTGAGATTATCTATGATGTCATGAAGATATTTCTTTATGTCAGCTGATGCTGTGTCTGATACTGCATGTTTGCTGTCCTCAGTCTTTTCTGTATTTACCTCTCCTGGAGTGATATTCCCTGGGTTAGTGGCTGGGGGCTTTTTCTTATTTCTTTGTCTAGTCATGTTTCTGGTTTCTTTTGTACAGGTGTATGGTAGAGATCCCTGCCCCTTTCCTTGTTAGTTATGGTTCTTCTGAAGTGTGCTGGCTAGGAATTTCTGCCCTCTCTAGCTTGCTGTTGGTCATTGAGGTGCAAGCAGGGGCAGTGTAGGCTGGCTCCTCCCCTCTAAGCCAGTCAACCAGTGGGGGCCTTCACCATGTTAGTGTGTGCTGTGTGGATGGAACCCGATCAGGACAACTTCAAGGATAATTTCATCTCTGGCTATTGAATCCTGGCCAGGGGTGCGATGCAGCCCAAGCAGATCCCACCAATCTGCTCTGGGCAGGGAGCAACCAACTGAAGTCACTGCCATTCCTTGTTCAACCTGTCCTGCCCAATACCAATATGTTGTCCCATCAGTCACCCCTTTCCTGCAGGGGGGTCAGATTCCAAGCACTCACCACAGATGGGTTAGTGCCAGTCTCCACACTGGCTGTGTTCTCCATTGGGCTCACCAACCACCGATTTCAGCATGACTGTGGCTCCTGCGGCGAGAGCACCATGACTGCAAGTCTGAGAAGACCCAGCAAGAGCACCACAATCACAAGTTTGACCAGCTCCTTTCCTTTTGGTTTCTTCTTGGGTCTAGAGGATCTATGTCCTCCATCTGGTCTTCTCCAGGATGTTTTATTGCAGCATCTGAGCTGTTTCCTCTCAGGAAGGCTCCCTATTTCACTGCTTACTGATCCACCATCTTTAGCTCCACTATTCACTTGCCTTATTTTTAGTAAAGCTTTCAATAGATTATCATTCATAGTCATTGTTCATTTTACTTGTACTTCTTTTGTTATATTTCATATTTCCATCAAGCTGAAACACCTTTACATACTGAATAAATAGCATAAGAGATCTCAGTAATGTTTTTGCAGGGATATTGTTCATATAAATCCATGAACATCCTATTAGGATGCAGGAAATTATCACTGATGGATTGTGTGAAGATCACATTAGGAGGAAGAGCAGCAGGGATAGCATTGTAGGGCTTTTCTCTGCTAATCAGGACTACTCTTTACTTGAGTGGTTCTCTTGGGATGTAGCTGAATCTCTAACGAGCCTTTTTGTCCTTTTTTTCTTTTTTCTTCCTTCCTCCTTCCCTCTTCTTCACTTTATAACTCTCTTCTTCCTTTCTTCCTTTTCTCCTTCCTTCCTTCCTTTCTTTCTTTTCTTTCTTTCTTTCTTTCTTTCTTTCTTTCTTTCTTTCTTTCTTTCTTTCTTTCCTTTCTTTCTTCCTTCCTTCCTTCCTCCCTTCCTCCCTTCCTTCCTTCCTTCCTTTCTTTCCTTCCTTCCTTCCTTCCTTCCTTCCTTCCTTCCTTCCTTTCTTCTGTTAAATTCCTTGTGACAGTAACATACATTCATGACACATTTTCAAAGTAGCACTCTCGGACTCATGTTTTTTTTTTTAAAAAGCATCTATGTAAACTCTAGGGTTTTCAATGCAATAGTACGAAAGAGCAAAAATGAAACATGAAGAAAACCCTTCATTACTGAGGTGACAGTTTAGTAAACAACTAATTTACTGTAAAGGAATAGTTCACAACACATCTTTTAAAATTATTTATGTATATTTTTAACTGACACTTAAGAATTGTACTTTTTATGTGGTACAGTGTGATAATTTGATTCATATACATAATGTGTAATGCTCAAATATAAGTAATTAGCATGTCTATCTCTTTAAACATTTATCATTTTTTTCTGTTGGGAATCTTTAAATTCTCCTCCAGTTACTTATAAAATAAATTATTATAAATAATAGTCATCCTACTGTGCCGAAGAACACTAGAACTTATTCCTTTTACACAATTGTCCTTTCTTTATCTCTTGTCTCTCTTTTATTTCTAGCCTCTGATTTCTCATAGGTTTTTATTTTCACAGTAACTAAGGCTTGTTCTGGCTCCTCAAGGTCTCTACTCTGATATCTTCCCTCACTGGCCCAACAGTTACCATGTCATGATGGCTCCATGTGCCCCTTTTGACTTCTACTTCTGCTGGGCTAATAACCTCAATTCATTATTTTCCCACAGATTTGAATAAAAGGATGTGGCAATGGAGAGACAGAGAAACAGCACGCATTTGTATGGTTCCTTTCATCTTTTTGTGGAATGTCATGTCATAAACTACCCAATGAGCCCTCCCCATTTTAAAGTTATTTTTATTTATTACTTTGTGGCATTGGAGTTTGATTCCAGGACCTCACACATGCTAGGCAAGTGTTCTAGCACTGAGCTGTGTTCCTCACCCAATAAGCACTCCTTGACAAAGCTTACAAAACCCATGCAGTATTTTATTTTATTTTATGTTAGTTTAGTTTAGTTTAGTTTAGTTTAGTTTAGTTTTGGTACCGGGGATCCAACTTGAGCACTTGCTCAAGCCGGGCAAGTGCTTACATGGCTGAGCTAAATCCATGGTCCTTTTTAAAAATTTTAAACAACAACAACAACAAAAAAAAAGATACAAAATTTCAAAACAAAATAATAGGTTAACAATGGTTAATATATTGCATATTGTAATCTACATATTATATGCTCAGATTACAAGAAATAGGCACGAAAAACTTATCAAACAATGAAAGCACAAACTGTTATTTTTGAGGAAGAAATAGAGATTAGTATCATTATCTATCATATATATGTATACATATTTAATCTTTTTGTTTCTTTCTTTTCTTCATTCCTCCATCCCAATTGTTCTTTCCTTTTGAGCAGTTTGTTCCCCTTTCACTTTCACAATATCTGTTGTACATTTTGGATCTTATTTACTCTTTCAGTTTTTTACTCTAGGGAGATAATATGATATTTACACATGTGAGTCAGATTTATTTTACTTATGAATATGGTCTCAAGTTGCATCCATTTACCTCTAAGAGCCTTGAGTTTATCCTTTTATATAGCTGAGTAGTACTCCATTTTATAAAAATACAGCTTATTTATCCATTCCTTGCTGATGGGCATTTAGGCTGTTTCCATGATTTAACTTATAAATTAAGCTGCTATAAACATAGGTGCACATATATCACTGTGGCATGATGTTTTCAATTCTTCTGGGAAAATATCCATAAGGAGAATAGTTGAATTGAACCTCCAATCCTAGTTTCTTGAGGAATTTTTGCATTGATTTCCACAGTGGTTGTATCAGTCTACATGCCTACCAACTGTGGGAGAAGTGTTTCCCATTGCCCCTTCAGCATTTGTTATTGGTTGATTTCTTGATAATAGTTATTTTTCTTGGAGTATGATGGAATCTCAGTGCTTTAATTTGCATTTCTTAAATGATCAGTGATTTTGAACGTTTTTTCAAGTATTTATTTGCCATTTATATTTCTTCATGTAAGAAGTGTGTATTCATCTCAGATGCCCATTTTTGGATTGGGTCTTTGAATTTGGGAGGCCTGAATTTTTTCAGTTTTTTTTTTTTTTTTTTTTGTACCAGGAATTGAACTCAGGGCCTTGAATTTGTCCAGCTGGCATTGTGCTACTGAGCTGTACCCCTAGCCCCTTTCAATTCTTTATATGTTCTAATTAGACAATCTTTGTCCTCAGGGACAGTTGGCTACAGTTTTTTCCCATTCTGTGGGTTGTCTTTTCACTCTGTTACTGATTTCTTTTGATGTGCAAAAACTTTTTAATAAAAAGAGATCCCAGTTGTTGATTCTTTGAAGTAATTCCATGCACTTCAGGTTTTGTGCATGAACTCTCTGCTTACTCCTATGTGTTCAAGATTTCTACTTACCTGTCTTCCAGTAGATTTAACATTTCTGTTAGAATATTTAGATCTTTGATTGAGTTTGACTTTGGCTTAGTGTGTGGTGATAGATATGGGTGTAGTTTTGGTCTTCGGCATGTGGAAAGCCAATTTTTCTAACACCATTTATTAAAGAGGTTATCTTTCTTCCAGTCAGCATCTTTGGTCCCTTTATCAAAGATAAGGTGGCTGAGTGGCTTTGTAGTTATGTCTGCATCTTCTAATCTGTCCCACTGATCCTCCAGTCTGTTTTTTTTTTTTTTTTTTTTTTTTTTTTTTTTTTTGCCAGTATCATGCTGATTTTATCACAGAAGCCTTGTAGTATAATTTCAAGTTGGAAATTATGATGCCTCCTGCCTTGCCTTTGTTACTTGGGAATGCCTTTGCTAGTCTAGGTTTCTTCTATTTCCAAATGAATTTTAGGAATGTTTTCTCTAGGTCTGTGAAGTATGCTGATGGCATTTTGGCTGAGACTGCATTAAATCTGTAAGACAGTTTTGGGAGTATGGCCATTTTCACAGTGTTGGTTGTTCCTATCCACAAGGGATATTTTTCCAATTTCTGATATCCTCTTCCATCTCTTTTTTCCAAGTATTATAATTTTCACATAGATCTTTTACATCTTTTGCTAGATTGCTTCCTATTTTATTTTTGGGATGCTATTGTGAAAGGTATTGTTTCCTTAATTTCTCTCTCAGTGAGTTTGATTTGTGTACAGGAATGCTATTGAATTTTGAGTGTTGAGATTGTATCCAGGTACGCAGCTGAATTTATTTATTAATTCTAATAGTCTTTTAGTGGAGTTTTTTATGTATTATGCTATCCATGATAACAGTATTTTAGCTTCCTTTCCTTTCCTTATTCCTTTTATTGCTCTCTCTTGTCTAATTGCCATGGCTAACATTTATAGAACTATATTGAATAGGGGTGGTATAGTGGACATCCTTGCCTTGATTTTGATTTTAGAATGAAAGCTTTCAGTTTTCATTGCTTACTGTTGGCTTGCCATAGATGGCTTTTATCAGGTTGATGTAGAGTCTTTCTGTTCCAATTTTCTATAGGGTTTTTATCATGAATGAATGTTGGACTTTATCAAAACCTTTTTCTGCATCTATTGAGATGCTCATGTGATTTTTGTCTATAGCTCTGTTGATATGGTGTATTACATTTATTGATTTGCATATGTTGAACCATCCTTGCATTCCTGGGATGAATCCCATTTGCATAATCTTCTTGAGGATTTGCTGCATTCTGTCTGCTAGGATATTTTTGAGTATTTTTGCATGTATCTTCATTAGGGAGATTAGCCTGTAGTTTGTTGTTGTTGTTAGGTCCTTGTCTGGTTTTGGCCCCAGAGTAATATTTGCTTCCAGGAATATGTTAGGGAGAATTGGTTCCCTTTTGTGTTCATCAAATAATTTGGGGAGTATTGGTGTCAAATTTCCCTAAGGTTTTTGTAGAATTCAGCCATGAATCCATCAGGACCTGGGCTTTTCTCTGTTGTCATATTTTAAATTACATTTTCAATTTCATTAACTGACATTGCATTATTCAAACTTTTTGATTCAGCTTTAGTAATTCATACTTTTCTAGGAATCTGTCCATTTCTTTTGTGTTTTCCATCCTACATGAATAAAGATTTTCAAAATAGGTACTGATGATCTTCTGAATTTCCACAGGATCTGTAATGATTTCACCCTTTTCATTCTACATTGCATGAATTTGAGGATCCCCCCCTTTTCTTGATGAGGTTGGCTAGAGATCTATAAATGCTATTTAATTTTTCATAGAACCAACTGTTCAATTCATTAATTCTTTGTATTGTTTTCTTAGTCTCAATTGTGTTAATTGTGCTCTGATCTTTATAATTTCATCCCTTCTATAAACTTTGGTCCTGACTTTCTCTTCTTTTCCTAGAAGCTTGAGTAGCAGCATTAGGTTATTTGTGCTCCTGCTATTTTCCTGATATGACAACTTAGTGTTATAAATTTCTCTCTTAGGACTGCTTTCACTGTGTTCCACAGGGCCCAGTATGTTTTATCTGCATTTTCATTTGATTGCCAATATTGTATAATTTCTTTCTTTCTTTCTTTCTTTCTTTCTTTCTTTCTTTCTTTCTTTTTCTTTCTTTGTTCTGGGGATCAAATTCATGACCTTGCACCTACCAGGCAGGCACTTGTGCCACTGAGCTAAATCCTCTGTCCTGTTTAATTTCTGCTTTAATTTCACCTGTGACCCATTGGTTGTTCAGAAAGGTGTTATTTAATTTCCGTGTGTTTATGTAGATTTTGTAGTTTCTTTTCACCATTAATTTCCAATTTCATTGTCAAGTAATATGCATGGAATAATTTTGATTCCTTTGCATTTACTTAAACATATTCTACGGGCTAGTATATGGCCTTACTTAAGAGAATATCTCATATGCAGCTGAGAAGAATGTGTATTCTGATACTGCTGAATGGAACACTCTGTAAATGTCTATTAAGTCCATTTCTTCACAAGTTTGTTTCAGTTCTGTTATTTCTTTGCTGAATTTTTGTCTAGTTTAATTATCTTTTTTGTGAGAAGAGGATATTAAGGTCCCCCATTACAATTGTGTTTTGACTTTTCATGTCTATTAATATTTGTCTTTTATAGTTGGGTGATCTGGCATTTGGTGCATATATATTTATGAATATTAGTTCTTCCTCTTAAAGTTTTCCTCTAACAGGTATGTAGTGACCTTCTTTATCTCTTTTGATCATTTTTGGTTTGAAGTTCACATTGTCTACAAACAGAATAGCTATTCCTGTTTTTTCTGGGTTCCTGTCACGTGGAATATTGTTTCCCATTCTTTTTTCAGTCCATGAGTTTGTTTTAGAGTTAAATGTGTTTCTGTTTACAGCATATTGTTGGATCCTGTTTCTTTTTTTTTTCTTTTTTTATCGGTACCAGGGATCGAACTCACAACTGCCTGCTTGTAAGGCAGGCGCTTATGCCGCTGAGCTAAATCCCCAGCCCGGGATCCTATTTCTTAACCCATTCTGCCAATTTGTTTCTTTTAATTGCTGAATTGAGGTCATTTACATTGATGGTAAATTGATATGTGTTGGCTTATCTTTGTCATGTTAGCTGCCTTTTGTTAGTTCCCTTCTTTTCCCCTCTATTTAATTGCTTCCTCTGCCTGGTGATTTCTTTCTGTTGTTGTTCTGGAAATTGCAGTCATTTTTATCTCTATCTTGAATATCTTTCAGTACTCTTTCTAGGGTTGGTTTGATGGACTGGATTTCTTCAGTTGTTCTTTGTTATGGAAGTATCTTATCTCTCCATTGATTTTAAAAGATAGTTTTGCAAGATATATCAGTCTGGGCTGGAAGTTGTTTTCTTTCAAGGCTTGAAATGCTACACTCCATGCTTTTTTTGACTTGAGTGTTTATACTGAGAAGATAGCTGAAGAAAAAAAAAAACAGGAGAGAAATCAGCTGTGATTCTAATGGACTTTCCTTTACAGATGATGTGTTTCTTTTCTCTAACAGCTTTTACTATTTTGTTTTTGTGCTGAGTTTCTGGGATCTTGATTATTATATGTTTATTATATGAGTATTATATGGGTGTAAATTTATCTTGATTATGGCTGTTTAGAGTTCTATATGCCTAATATATCTGTATGTCAGATTCTGTTCCCATGCTTGGGAAATTTTCTACTATTACTTTTGCAAGTAGTTTTCTTTTTTTAAAATGTCATTTGTGTTGACTCCTGCTTTTTCATTGACACTTATGAATCTTATATTGTTATTCTTTGCAACATTTTGAAGCTGTTAAATTGTTATTTTATGGTCCCTCGGTATTTTTTAAAATTTTTATTTAAGATTAAAAAAACAGAAAAGAAAAATGAAAAGCAATACAGACAGACAAACAGCAATAAGAAACCAAATACAATACCAGTATAGGTTTACGAAACAAGATGATAGGAATTTGACAATGGTTGTAATATTGCATATTGTTACCTTCAAGAGGGTTGCTTAGATCAACAGATGCAGACATGTAAAATTGATCTAAACATGTAAGTATTAGCTATTCTTTTCCAATAACTAATCCAATTAATAGTATAGTCATTTTAGCTAACATATATCCATATGTATATATACAAAGTTATGTCTTTTTCCTTTTCTCTTCCTTCTTTCCTCCTTTCCCTTATTCCAATTACTTTTCCCCTTTGTACAGTTACTTACTATCTTAGTTACTTTTTACTTGTTGAAACACAATACCTGATGCTCAAAGTTAGGGAAGGAAAGGTTTATTTCTTACAGTTCTTGGTGGTTTCAGTCCATACTCAGCTGGCTCCAAGGCAAGGTGTCATAGCAGGGCTGCCATTCATGGCTGCTGCAAACAGCAAGGCACGAACTGGCAAGAGAGAGACACAAACATTCTTCCTGCCATTACATCATATCCTGGCTCCACCCCTAGATGGGTGTAGCACTCACACCACCAATCCAAGTGCTAGACAATGAACTAATTACAAACACATAATTGCATGAGGCTTGGGGGCCACTGACATAAACCATGACACTTAAGCAGGATCTACTGTAGATCTTAGAACATATATAATTTTTCAGCTTCTTACCCTAGGGAGACAATACAGTATTTACACCTGTGAGTTTGATTTATTTCACTTATGAGTATGGTCTCAGGTTGTGTCTATTTACCTATAAGACTCTCAATGCAATCTTTCTTTATAGCTGAGTAGTACTCTATTGTATTAAAATGCCACATCTTTTTAATCCATTCCTTGATTGGTGGGTACTTGGGCTGTTTCCAAGATTTAGTTATTACAAATTATGCTGCTATAAACATAGGCTTATATATATATCATTGTGGTTTTTTAATTTCTTCTGGGAAAATGCCCAGGAGTGTCTTTTCTTTCTTGACTGCTAGACACGATCTTGTCTTCAAGATCTGAAAGTCTGTCTTCAGTTTCATTGAAGCTATTTTGCCAGCTTTCAGTGGAAATTTAAATTTCCTGGATGTCTCTTTGAATCCATTTCATGCAGTCTATTTTTTTCCAATATTGTTTAGTCAATGTGTCCATTATTTTTCTATGTTCCTGGTTTTTAAAAAATCTATATCTTCTCTACGTATGCTGAGTAATTCCTTCATTAAGGCTGTCATTTCTTTTTTTTACCTGAGGTATTACTTCTGATCTGATTTCCTGTATAGCCTTATTAATTTGTTTCTTTACTTCACTTGCTATCTTTTCAGAAATTTCAGATGTGTGTCTCTCAAAGTTTTCTATGTTGATGTCTCCTGTACCTGTTCCAGATGGGCTGGAGATCTGAGATTGCACTTTACATTTTTGTCTGGTCTTTTTCACCTCTTGTTCATATTTTGGCTTTTTCAGTCTCCTTTGTCTCACTTCTCTATCACCTACATTCTAGTTTGGGCCCTACTGTGTAGCTAGTGTCCACTCAATTGCCTGGTCCCACAGTGTAGGGAAGGGGCCAGTCACCTGAACTTCTGTGGTGTCAGTTGGGTGAGACTTGGATTCTTTCCAGGCTGGCCTAGAAATATTGATGTAAACCAACCCTTGGTTTCTATTGTTACTGCTACTTCAGACTTTTCCAGGCCACCAGACCCACCTGTCCACCGTGTATGCTCCCGTTGGGGCCCAATTGTGTCACTGGCACTCTTGCAGGCCACCCCCTGGAGTCCTTTGAATGGATGGAGGGCTTGCTTGTGCTCTCAAAGGGCCACCTAAGTCCTCCAGGTGAGGGGAGGGCTCACTGGCACTCTTGTAGGCCTATGGAGGTCCTCTGCGTGGAGGGATGGCTCACCCATGCACTCTCCCATGCTGTTTTATTTGTAATTCCTATCTTGAGCCTAAAGGATTCAGAAATTATATAAAATTATTATGGGCATACCATAACTTTCTTATTATGATAAAATATAAAATTTACCATTTTAATCATTTTTAAATGCATGATTCAGTGACAGTAAATTCATTCACATTATTAGGCAATCATGACCATTATCCAGGTTTAGAACTTTTTTATCATCTCAAAATGAACTCCTGCACCTGCTGAATAATAATTCTCTACTTTCCCCTCCATAGTGTTTTGCTAAGTTTATTATATTCTATCTCTGGGAGGTAATAGTGAAACATTAACCTTCTTTTGATGTAGTTTCCAGAATGTTCTCCTTTTAGTATCTAGAAGCTGGGAATACAGTGAAACAGCACTAGCCACTTTGGGTTGTGGTATAAATTTCTCATTAGAAGAGTGAGTAGCTCTCTCATGCAAAAATATGCAAGCTGAAGAGTCATAAGCTGAGAAACAAAAAGGAAGTAAACAGGCATGATGATTTCTATTTTTCAAATGAAGACATTGCCATCCAGAAAATTTAAATAATTTGCTGGTTGTCATACTGCCATAGTGATCCAGTCCAAACATGGGAGCTGTTTTTCTTCATTCCAAGTAGTCCCGCCTTTTGGTTCCCTTCCATTCAGGAAACCATATTTTCAAGTATTGGGTGACTATTTTGGGTTAGGTTTCAAGAAGCTCAAGATTAAAAAATTAAGTTTTGCTTTCAAGCAGCTCAGAGAGGGCTCAGAGGCTACTATTTTTCTACTAGTCAATCTAGGCAATGTCTGAACTTTTCTTATTACCTCATTTACTCAGACCTCAACAGAAAGAAACTAGGAGCCAACACAGTGAAAAGACAGATATTGATGAGGTGGACTTAGTTAATGATAATAGAAAGTGAAGAAATAGGGACAGCCTTTAATCCATGGCATGTAACATGAAATAATATATTCATGTAAAAGCCAGAAATTTGAGGGCATTTTTAAAAAATTGAGGATGCAGGCAGATTTTGAGGCAAATGTGTATTCAGTTTTCAAAGTCTTTTAGGTCTGCTGCACCCAGTGGCTGATTTGAAACATGCACAGTCTTGATGAAACTGTTTCTTGCCAAGCAGGCTGAGGGGAAGCACTTGGGCAACTGTTTGCCTTATTTTTTTTAAGCACATGTTAGGCTTAGCACATGCTCTCTCATGTGAGAAATGGTTGGTATTTCAGGTCCTTACATAATCTTTCTTTTTGAAGTGAATTTTGTCTTCATGTTCTCACACCTTGGCTGCTAAGATGCAAAAGTTAGAGCCATAGCCTCCATGAAGAGCTCCTACTTGAAACCACCCCGTGGGGTTTCCTCATCCTTACTATATGCAAGATTTAGTTTCCTATAGTTCTCACTTAAAAATGCAAAGAGAGTGGAGCATAATGGTTAAGACATCAGACTCTAGTCCAACTCTTACTGAGCCAATTCTTTTACCTACCTCAGCCTCTATTTCTTTACTTGGAAATGGGTATAATAAGTTGATTGTAACCATCCACATTCTCACCAATAGTGAAGAAGTGTTCCATTTCCCCCACAGACTCACCAGCATTTGTTAATGGTTGATTTTTTGTTGATAGTCATTCTTTCTGGCGTGAGATGGCATCTTAGCATTTGAATCTGCATTTCTCGAATGACCAGTGATGTTGAACATTTTTTCATATATTTGTTTGCCATTTGTAATTCTTCATCTGAGAAGTACATTTTCATTTACCATTTTTGGATTGTGTCTTTGAATTTGGAGAGTCTGATTTTTGAAATTCTTTCTTCTTTCTTTTTTCTTTTGTTCTTTTTTTCTTCTTTCTTTTTTTAGTGTCTGTGTGTGTGTTGGAAATCTAACTCAGAGCTTGGGGTACATGCTCGGCAAGAAGCACTGTACCACTGAATAGCAATCCCAGTTCAGAAAGGAGTTCTTTTCCAAAAGGAATAGAAGTCTAATACATGCTACAACACAGATGAAACTTGAAGACATTGTGCTGTCAGGAACAAAAGGACACATTTTATGATTCTACTAATATCATGTACGTTCAATAGGCAAATGCATAGAGACACAACAGAGAAAAATGGCTAGCAGAACCTAAGAAAGAGGAAACTGGGAGTTAGTGTTGAATTTTGTGCGGAGTTTCAGTATGGGATGATAAAAAACTTCTAGAGATAGTGATGTGATTGCAGGACAATATGAAAATACTTCATGTCATTGAACTGTACTTATCAGTAGTGAATTTTATATGTTTTTACCATAATAAAAACGTTACTTAAAAAGTGCTCAGGGCAGAGTCTGGTATATAGTAAACTATCTGTGTAATTTATTGTGTTTTTTGCATTGTTACCTAACAGTTTTTAACTCCTACATTTTTATTCAGCATTCAGTTTGACACCATTTCTCCAAATTCAAGACAAGGACTATCACCATAATTTGGCTGCCCTTCACTGATTTGCCAATGTATCTTGCACTTGGTTGAGCCCTGTAAATCATTGACTTGTTAGTACAAATTCCAAGTAACTTGTTTTATAATGTGACCTATGTTTGTACTGCAGTGCAGTGGATCTTAGTGCATTGTTGTTAGCAGAGATTAAGAGGGCTGGAGTAAAAAAAGGCCTGGGTTGGAATTTTAGTTTTGCCACTTACTAGCCATGTACCACTAAAAAAGTCAGTCAGTCAGAGAGCCAATATATGCTTTTGAATGTAACTGTAATGATCAAGATGATATAATCATCTCAGA
This sequence comes from Cavia porcellus, assembly GCF_034190915.1. Classification (NCBI taxonomy): domain Eukaryota; kingdom Metazoa; phylum Chordata; class Mammalia; order Rodentia; family Caviidae; genus Cavia; species Cavia porcellus. Next base: position 115,942,643 of record NW_026947484.1, read on the forward strand.
ATGATAGTTAATAAAACTTTAAAAAATTCTAAGCAAAATTCCTGCCTTAGCTTCATCAATCTGCAAAGCAGTTTCTGAAACAATAGTCTAAAGCAGGTGCCAATTCCTGCGATATTGAGGATGTTTCTGCAACAAAGAACAGTTTCTTAAGACATAACTTCTCAAGAGGATTGTAGGACTTAACTGCTTCCCGTGTCTAGATGACCCAAATGTACTAGGAGACAGAGTGAGAGGAAGAGAGAGGCAGAGAGGCAGGGTGGGCACACTAAGAAGAGATAGAAAGTAAATACTCTGAGAGAATACTTGACATGGAGCAGTCAAAAGTGAAAAGAACTGTAATCAGGATTTTACATAAAGCAGTTATCTGAGTGGGCAGCTGCTGACAGTCTTCTTTGTCATCTTTTTTTTTTTTTTTAAAGAGGATAAAACCAAGGAAAATAAAACAATAAAATCAATCAAAATAAACCAGTATAAATGATACAGGACTTCAAAACCTTACAAAATCAGCAATATTTATCATAATGCCTTTTGTTGTCTTCAAAATAGCTGCAGATAACTTCAGACATAGTAAAAGTCAAACAGAACAGGATAGAATAGAAACAATAAAAACAAAACAATGAATGCAATAAAGGACATCAAAATGAGCTAATTGTAAATCCAAAATGGTTACCATGATATGTCTTGCTGTCTTTTAAATAGCTACTCATGCTATAAGATTTAACATAACCAAACAAAACAAAAGCAAATAAAACCCAACCCAAGAAATCAATGAAAATCATATGGTTTCCAGGCAGGGACCTCCTGGAGAGGCCTGGTTCTCTCTCCGCTGCAGTCCATGAATGGTACAGACTCAGAGAACAGCTTTGGTGTGGCAGTCCCCACTCCAGCAGCGGTCCACGCATGATGCTGGTTTCCAGGCAGGTTTTACCTCCCTGTGAGGCCTGGTTTTCTCCCTCCACCTGTTGTCATTTCTTTAGATTTCATGAACCTACTGGCCCAAAAGTATTCTATATTTATGTCAGTGCCTCAAAGATAGGTAAATTCTACTTCCCTGTTCATAGAAAAAATATATAACTAATCTTCTAAGGAACTTTATGCTTCAAACTCGCTGTGTATATCATGAATTTGCGTAGAACTCAAAACTTGAGAAACATTACCTTAACTATGTCACTAAAGAATTTCCTTGAGTTCTCCTTTATAGTGGGAAATACATATAGATATATGCTGTATAGCAGAATATGAAGTAGAGTGTTTTATGGTTAATACATTGTGTCAACTTGAGAAGTTTAGAAGCTTAACTGAGAGACTCAGCAGAGAGCCAGAATTCTTTGTTTCTAAATATCCTCATCCTGTGCAAGAGGAGGGCACAGAGATTTTGTGAGTGCTATACCCATCTTGGAAGGAGGGGCTGGCCTGTGTGCAATATAAGGGAGGAGGGAGACTTGTCTCCCCCTTTTGCTCTGTTTGTTACATTGAAGTATTGCCCCAGTGCCATGCCAGCCTGCCTTGGAGCCAGCTGATTATGGACTGAAACCTCCCAAAACTGTAAGCTAAATAAGTTTTCCTTCCTTAAAGTTGGGTGTTGAATATATTGTCCCAGCAACCAGAGAAAAGTAACCAAGACAAGTGTACAATGTGGGATCTTAGTTATGAAAAAATATTCAGAAAGAAAGACTAGAAAGGTATTTACTGAATGTTTATACTTGCTTTCTTGTTCATATTTAATATATACCTGCAGTTTGCAAATTTTTAGAAAATTCTCCCAGAGCTGTGGGAGCTACCTCTACGTTCTAGGCAATATTAGCAGCCCAAAATATCTCCCTTTGGGCCAGGAGTGGGTGGAAGATTAGTTAGGTTTATTGGATTAGCAGTGGCCATTTATTATCTTTAATGGTAGCCTTGAAAGCCATGGTGCACGACAGACTCCTAAGAAGAAAGATGAAATATTAATATAGGTCATCCTACACTAAATTTAAATTTCATAATATGTTGGAGACTGCTAGGCAGTGGGCCTAAGCAGGATTCAAATTTATCTAATTGGCTATCTATATTTATCTGTGAGTCTGTCCTGGGCCTCATCCCCTTGCCTGGTGATGGGAGCTGATTCATAGTAAGTGAACCTCTATGAATCACTGGTCCTGGCTGAGGCCTGTAGTAGCTTGTGAGGCCAGAGATACCTCAAAAGGCAAGATAAGGCCACAGCTGAAGACACGTTGGCTCCAACACTAATTATGTAAATAGAGACTGCAGCTGAAGGAATTTGACTCCTGCAATCTCAATCCTACCATAAATGTCATTTTGGAGATAAGACAGTTCTAAATTGGCGTAACTTACTACATGGAGAAGTCTTTGAAATGACTCCCAAGGTCCTGCTCATTTCCTGTGCTTTCCTCAGTTTCCCCACCTTATGTTGTTGGTCCTAATAAAAGTGGGCTGATCTAGAGAAGTCTTTGTCTTAGTCCTTGGAATCTCGAGCTCAGCTAAAGGGTTTTGACTCTCCTGGAGCCCTAAAATCACATAACTTGTCTCATTTTACTTAAGCCTCCACCATACACTTGTTTGGGAGACTGGGAATCTAGGTCAGGACCTGACAATAATACAAGCATATAAGTCTGGAGTTTCATAAATGTATTGTTACCACACGTGTTGAATTACCAACATGACTCATTTTAATTTTTGTTTATTATACATTATTAATTCCAGGTCAACTCATCATATACTCAGTTCAACTCATTATATATTCACTACATACTGTTTACACAGCTGTTTGAAAGTATGCAAAGCCAAAATTTACTGAAAGGGGAAATACAAGCACATAAATAATAGTGTCACAGGTCACTGCATATAATGTATCCATCAAAATGTAATCAGAATGCTATAGTATGTCCAAATAACATTTTATACTTTCTAAATTCTTTGGGGTTAATATGAGGATTAAAAACAAAAGATTTTGGATTTGCTAAGCAGTCAATTTCATATTTGATGACTATATTCACTGAGTCATTTAAGATTTTCAATGAGCAATATTTTTTGTTCTGTTTAATGCTGCTGTAAGAAGTTTAGCTCTTGATCTGCTTTTTATTTTCAATAGATGTACACAGATAAATTATTCACCATTGGTTCTGTTTGTAAATTTTCTATGTAAAACTTAGACATGATATGCTACTAAGATACGCTTGAATTTCCATTTTGCAATGTAAGAAGTCTGATGTCTTCCCCAATGTTTCTGTCCAGTGCTAAGACAGTGAGTGTGTGTGTGTGTGTGTGTGTGTGTGTGTGTGTGCTGACTGTGCTGCTTGACACACTGTTGGTTGATCACATCACTTCTCTGATCATCTATTAAACCACAGAGCTTGAGTAGTTAGAGACAATCTGTGCCATCTATTACTGTTACTTTCTTTGGTGGAGACTAAAAGCAGCAGTGGTAGATTTGCTGGGACTTTTCTTTGTTAAGATACTGACGTCAGACACTTCTCCCTCTAGCAGTTCTCAGAGCCCTCTGTCTTAACCTCTGTTGCCCCTCATGAACTTGCTCTGCCCTCTGCCTTTTATGCTCTTCTCATTTCTGCCCCTCACCCAGTCCCTCACTCTGGAGGCCAGAGGAACTCCAACTTTTCTACTATGAAGAACAATTTTTTCCCCTGTGGGCTCTTTTCTCAAACTCAGCTTTAGGTTTATCTCTGCAAAACCAAACTTGTTGTGATACTTAACAGAAGAAAAATATTGAAACACAGAATCAGGCATTCCTAAAGCACACTTTATGGGAGAAAAAACTAGCAACTTTTACTCTGCATGGAAGAAAGTTATTAAGTAGATATTGTTAGGGTATGTAATACTAAGTTTTTAATGGTAATCCTCATATATAAATCCACAAAGTAATTTGTAAGCTATTTATTCTACATAGTCCCTGAATTTTCTAAAGATATTTTTCATTTAAAAACAAGTTTATATAAAGAACTTACTATTTTTGATGTGCAAAAGCTTTTTCATAAGATGAAATCCCAGTTGCTGATTCTTTAAAGTACTTCCATGCAGTTTGGATTCTGTTTATGAAGTTTCTGACTACACCTACGTCTTCAAGATTTCTTTCTACTTTCTTTCAGTACCTTTCGTGTTTCTATTTTAATATTTAGATCCTTGATCCATTTTGACTTTAGTTTAGTGCATGGTGCATAGTACAGGTCTAATTTTAGTGTTTGGTATATACAGAGCCATTTTTTCCAACATCATTTATTAAAGAGGCCATCTTTCTTCTAGTGAACATATTTGGCCTCTTAAAAGAAAACCTACAGACTGGGAAAAATTTTAGCTAACTATCCCTTAGACAAACGACTTCTATCTGGAATGTGTAAAGAATTGAAAAAAGTCAGGCCCCCTAAATTCAAAGAATCAATTAAAAAATAGGCATGTTAGGATCAGATGAATACACATTTCTCAGCTAAAGAAATACAAATGGCAAATAAATATATGAAAAAATGTTCAACATCACTGGTCATTTAAGAAATGCAGATGTACACACTAAGATGCCTTCTCACCCCAGAGAGAATGGCTATTATCAAAAAATCAACCGTTAACAAATGCTAGAGGGGCTGTGGGGAAAAAGGAGCACTTCTCTGCTGTTGGTGGGAGTGTAGACTGGTTCAACCAGTATGGAAATCAGTGTGGAGATTCCTCAAAAAACCAGGATTAGAGGTCCTATTTGATGCAGCTGTTCCTTCCTGGGCATTCTTCCAGAACAATTAAAAACATCATATCACAGTGTTATATGTCCATATATGTTTATAACAGCACAATTTGTAGTAGCTAAATCATGGAAACAACCCAAAAGCCCATCAACTGAGGAAAGGATAAAAAAGGTGTGGCATTTTTATACGATGAAACATTGCTCAGCTATAAAGAAGGATGAACTTGAGATTTTTATAGGTAAATGGATGTAACTTGAGACCATACTCATAAGGGAAATTAATCAAACCCACATGTGTAAAAATCATATTGTCTCACTAGTGAAAGAAGTTGAAAGAGTAAATAAGATCAAAATGTACAACAGATATTGTGAAATGAGAAGAAACTGTTCAAAAGGAGAGAGAAACTAAAACAGGAGAAAAGAGAGAAGAAGGAAAAGAAAAGGAAAAATAAAAAATGTATTTATATATAATACTTAAGGTAGTTATAGTACTAATCTCCATTAGTTCACTGAAAAGAAAGGTTTGTGTTTGTACTGTTTGATCGATTTTTCATGCATGTATCTTGTAATACAAGGAGCTACTTGGAGATAACAATACACAATGAGAGAAGAGAGAGAGGAAACAGAAGGAAAGAAAAATGCCTTTATTGAGGACATGGGGGGGCTGCTAAAGGGATGCAGGCAACCTCTGGCAGCTTCAGGAAAAAACTGCAGGCTTTATTTGGAATTTGACAGAGGCAGAGCTAAAGAGGTGGGTGGAATTATACATATATATATATATTTGGCACCTGGGATTGAACTCACAACTGTGCACTTGCAATGCTTATGCCACTGAGTCCAGGAATGACATTTTGATAGCTGATTGGAGAAGCTTTTGCTTGTGCACGAAAAGCAGGAGGTTTGACTTGTGAGTTCACGAGAAGAACAGAGGGAGGTGCTGTCCAGTTTTAAGGGGAGCCTGTTAGTATTAACCACTGTTTTACTCTCTTACCCTCCTGTTAAAACCTGTCAGTATTAACCACTATTACTCTTCTTGTCTTGTTTTGAAATTTTGTATCATTGTTTTTTTTCCTTTTAAAATACAATAAAAAATATTTCAGCACAAAATGAACTTGTTACTCATAGGTCCTTTTTGTTAAGTATATAATGTTATATATTTTTCTACAAAACTTTCCCTAGACTTTTATGAGGAAACAATGAATAAAATGACTATCTCACTTAACCTCTTTACAGTTAACATATTTGTTGAAGAATATTGTTTATACACTGAACCTGAATTTAATTTCAGGTATCATTCAATTTCTCATCGATCACCTAGGTTTCCATCTGATGAATGTATGTCTACACTTTTAATTGCATTCTCCATCTGAATCAGGTTCACCTTTGGTCATCTCCGGTGTCTCCTACATATGGCTGCCTAGATTCTGCAATATGATTGTTGCAGATGGGTTCTCACTGCACATGGAAACCCAGTGTACAGTCTCAGTTCTTTAAATCTTGACTCAACCATACTGGCTTATCTTCAGTCAACTGATTCAACAAATATTTATTAAGTCTGTGTGCCTGGTGCTGTGTTGCATCAGGAGGATACAGAGGCGAACTGGCCTCAGGGAGCTTTGGCTGAAACACACTTTTTCTTGCTCCTCTGAATTCTATAGCCTTATCATTCTCCAAATGCTTTGTGCTTTCTTCTCTCTAACCTTGTCCTCTATCTGGAATGTTTTTCCTTCTTTTCTGTTTCTCTTTTCATTCTCTCTCTCTCTCTCTCTTCTCTTTCTCTCTCTCTCTCTCTCTCTCTCTCTCTCTCTCTCTCTCTCTCTCAAAGACACTGAACTGATTTCACTTTTATTTCCTTCACTTTAAGCCAATTATAACATTTCACGGTGATTTCTGGGGTGAGGCAGAAGAAAGGTCAAGCCCAAGATCACAGGCTTGTGAGCCAGTAGGACTGAAGAGATGCAGGCAAGTGGCTTTGGGGCATGTGGAAGAAACTGCCCTGCCCAAGGGCAAGTGGCTTCAGGAACACAGGAATCAGCACCTGATGTCCTTCTGAGGGTTGATGATTGGCTTGGCTGCTTTGGAACTGCCCCTGGCAGAGAGGATGGCTGCCTTCTTCTGCTCCTCAGCCATTTCCACCACGAATTTGACCCTGTGTGCTTCCTGCCAAGCCAACTGTGTGCCTTTCAGTGCTTCGGTGAACTCCTGCCTGAGGTCAGATGCACCATGGACCCATCGTCCAGGTTGAACCCAAAGGTTACACCTGGCTGAGTAGGTTCTTACTCAGCTGCCTGGAGCTCAGCATGTTCTCTAACGGAATGTTTTTTGTTTTTTTCATAGTAACCTTTGAATTCTTCAAAAGGTCAGGACACAATTTTGCTCCTTTAAAAGTTTTCTCGGTTTCCTCAATTAGCATTAATTTCCTTATACTTCAGAGACCCTCTGTATTTTGTTGTAATTTACGATGGTACAGAGGAAAGACCATAAACCTTGAAGTTAAAATAGTTTCAAAGCCTGTTATTGCAACTTGTCAAGTATACAAACTGAAAAAAGTCACAGTTTTTTTTTATAACTAAAAAAAATAAAACCAAACAACACAGAATAAAACCAATCAAAACAAAATAATAAAAGTGACACAGGACTTCAAAACAAGATAATAGGAAATCAACAATGGCTACCATAATATATCTTATCTTCAAAATAGCAGCCCATACCATCACACATAATAAAATAGCAGCCCATACCTTCACACATATTAAAATCAAACAAAACAGAACAATTAAAATGATACAGGTCTTCAAAACAAGATAATAGGAAATCAACAATGGCTACCATAATATATCTTATCTTCAAAATAGCAGCCCATACCTTCACACATAATAAAATAGCAGCCCATACCTTCACACATATTAAAATCAAACAAAACAGAACAATTAAAATGATACAGGTCTTCAAAACAAGATAATAGGAAATTATTTCCAAATAGTTGTCCAGCCCATCAGATATAGACATGTAAAATTAACCAATCAATACAAGAACTAAGTTGCTTCTTTACTTCAGTTGTATCTTTTCAGAGGTTTCTGGAATATGACTTCTAATTTCCACTATGTGTATGTCTCCTGAACTTGTTCTGTGTGGGCTGGAGGTCTGAGATTGCAATTTGCTCCTTTGTCTTGACATTTTCCTGTGTTCCTTCCGATTCACTCCATTGTTGCATCCCAAGTGCTGCCTGCACTGGCTGCCAGTCCCTCAACGCAGTGGATTGGACCAGGCTCCTGGTTCCTCTGACCTAAGGTTCCTGGAGTGGTGGAGATGCTTGGGTTGGTAGTTCACTGATGCTTCTCTGAAGGTGGTGAGGCCTCAATGTGTGGCTTCTTCTCCGGGTCCACAGTGGGCTTCTTGGATCTCTCTGGGCCACTGGCACTGGGCCTTGGGGATATTGTATAGTTCTTAAGAACTTCTTTTTGCTATCCGTAAAACACAGAAAATAATATCTATCAATGACTTTACATAGATTAAAATAATACAGATAAACAATTAATGGTACAAAAATGATCTTTTATATGTTCATAAAAATAGCTGATTATTTGAGCTCTGTAGAATTTAAAAATAGCTGATTATTTGAGCTCTGTAGAATTGTTAAAGAGAAATTACAATTGTCCTTTCATCAGGACAATTTCGCTTTAACTGTTTTTTTTCCTAAGTTGAATATTGTTGTCTATTCTGTGCCACCATTGTATACAATCACATTTAAGCATTTCCTGTCCTATGAAACACGCATTATCTGCTGTGCTTATTGACAATCAACATGTATTCCAACCTATTCTATACTTTTTCTTATACGAAATGTACTTGAAATTTGGGATAACATTTCTAGATGTAGGTTAAAGTATGCCAATAATTTACATCCTGTTTAAGAAAAAAATTTAAGAACTGAATGCATCAAGGTATATTTAATGAGGAGGTACCTTATACTGTATTTTTTGGAAAAGTTACATTTGGCTCTATTCTGAAGCTAATCATTTAACAAATAAAATGGGACGGGTTTCACTTAAAAAAGACATATTCAAGATATTTATTTATTTATATTTTAAAATTAAAAAAAACAAAAAGAGGGAGGGAAAGTTGAGTGCATTCTTCTTTGAAAGATGGATTTGATTAAGTATGCAGTTTTGCACGTTTGGTTGTACTTTGTGCTCTAACAGTGATATTCAGTCTTGAAAATGCAAACCAGCTTTGAGCTACAAGAGTCTCAGAAGTTTCCTGATATTTGAATAGCAACAGCAGCAGCAACCTTTTAATGTGATAGCAGGAAATGGTCTGCTTGACTTCTGCTCCTCCTGAGAACATAGGGACTTGGGAAATATCAAATTTATTATACTAAGTATCTTTCTGTTTGAAATACATTTTCTCAATGGCATAAAATGCAGAAATGGTAGTTATATTTAATATCCAAGCCCAGTCTAGTTCCCAACTGTTTGTTTCTTAATCATGTTTTTTAGCAATAGCTGTAATTACCAGGTAAAATTATATCACTGAAGGTAAAGACATTCATAAAGTTTATTTAAAAAACAAAACACATGGTGCTGGGGCTTTAGCTCGGTGACATAAGCACCTGCCTGGCAAGTACAAGGTCATGACCCCCATAATGCCCATGAAGTATTACTTACATCGATGGGTACATAGAATTTGTTCAAATTGCTAGTAAAATGAATTCAATTTAAACTAATTGAACAACAATAATAACAAAAAAATTTATTGTAATACACACACAGATACATGATTGTGAGACCAGAAGATAGATGGGTGATGGGCAGATTAGGGTAAAGTGCCTACCTAACTGAGTAAACTGAAACCCAGGACTTGGGTAAACTAAGGCCTTGAACTCCTGGAATGCAAAGGGCAAAGATTTAATAGCCTGTTTTCCAGACATCAGAAGCCTAGCAACAACAGCAGCAGCAACTACATACCTGCATTCTTGCACATCTTCTGTCCCTCTCTCTGCCCTTTTGCCTGCCAAAAAGCTGTGTATAAGCTTCTAAATTCAGGTGCTTCTTTGACATCCTCTCTGACTCCTTCATCTAGTGACAGCTTTTCTTTGTTATTTCTAATAAATTACATCTGATTCTATTCCCCCACTGTCCTGTTGGCTCCATTCTTCTGATGCCCTCAGGACAAGAGCCCAGGGAGAGAAAGCTGGTTATAGTTGCATGACTAAAAAGGGTATAAAGAGCTGTACTAAGGGACGATTGATGCATAGTATTCTGGGACTTTCATTTTATCTCCTGCCTCCAGATTTTTCTGGTGTCAGCTTCATTTTCTCAGACCAGTTTCTTCAAGTGGTAGGGAACATGGATGTGAGTAGCTGGAAATCTACACAGTTAAAAGTTCTATAACTGGAAAAAAAAAGGCTATTTCTTCCAATAGCTCCAGCTATGGAAAATCTGGGGAAGTACGCTACTTGGCACATTTTATATCCCCTGTCCATCCCTTGACCAAATACCATAGCTAAGGATACAAATTTACCTAAGAATATGGTGATACCTATGCATGTCATGTGGCCACAGAAGATAGCATTCCCCAAAATAAATGGAGCAATGTAGACAAGGTCAATGAAAAGCTAGCTACCTGTCTGTTCCTTCCTGCCACAACCTCATCAGAGTCTTGAATGTTGATAATAAATGTAAGAAGCACCCTAGGGAACAGGCTTGAGAAATAAAGTAGGAAAAAATTCAAAAGCAATTAATGCTCTGGCTGCCATGTTTATATCTGGTGGTCAGTCCCTCTGTGACCTTCTGAGAAGCTACCTTATAAAATGTATCTCAACATTGTTCATCAAGGGAAGAAAGAGGAAAACATTTATCCTTTGGCTTTTAACCATATTAAGACAAGCCTTGCAACTTGACTATTAACTATCTTTCATTTCCATTTTGTTTCTGGGTAGCAGATCATCACTGAGGAATCCCTAGGGCTGGAAGCAACAGTTATAGAGTATGTTCTTTCTTTTACAAAGGTTAAGAGCTAGGGAAAAGAACGCTGATGCCAACTGCTACTATAGAAAGAAACCAACCGATTCCCTCACTTCTTATAGGTTAGTGGAAAACTGTCTCTGCTCTAATGAACTGAAAGTGATATAGGCATCCTATACTCTTTCTTCTGCTTAAGATTTGTTCTGCTATTGGAAGTTAATAAAAGAATATAAAATTGTAATAAAATGTGTCATAAAAAGAAGTTGCCGATTGGATTAAATGTACCTTTGAACAGTGTTCATACTGGCCACATTTTATTCAAATTTCCTGTAGGTCGAAGTCAAGATCCAAAACATAGTCAAGGAGCAAGTTTTGAGTAGACTGAAAAGCTTGAATACACTTTTAAAATTTCAGTTGAAGAAAAAATAACCCTTCAAAATGGACCTTTAATGTTTTTCATTAAAAATTATAGATAAAATTGCCTTCTGTCCACCACAACAATCCCAGAAATAATTCCCTTGAATAAGCCTCCAACCTATGATAATTTTCAAACCTGTAGAGAAGGCAAATGATTACGAATGTCTAAGTATAAAGTGAAAACGGGAGCAGCTGTGAGTAAAATTTATCAAATTTAAAATCCTATGTCCTTGTGTCTCTTTATTTAAAATCCAGCAGAAAAGTATTTTAATTAAAAGCATCACAACTGAAGAATTTTCCCCAAGACATTCTTTCCAAGAATTTAGTAGTTGCCCTGTAAGTAGTTTAAGAAAAGCCACTTAGGGTTATTATGTCAGGGATGTGTATCCCTTCTATGGAAAAGTATCCAGTTCTGGCGTGCCTTCCAGAGCATTTCCCTGATGAAAAGGAAGTGTGTGAGGTTGGGTAGGCTTCCTCACATAACCTAAGGACTAGGGTGATGTAACCTTTAAATTGTTGAGTGGAGCAAAGTAGGGAGCCGCGGAGTATACTAAAGTAGGTTTAAGAACTAGAGGAAAGATCTAAATGTTAATGTACACTAAGGGAGCAATCTTGCAGATGGGAAGGGAAGGCATGTTAACAGAACCAGTCTGACTGGAAAGAAACTGTCTTCTCTTTCAATAAAGCACTTTACGGGAAACCAATCAAGGGATCTAATCACTGCCAGCTGTAAAGGGTGAAGACTTCAGGGATAGAGATCAGCATTGACCCTGAAGTCATGCATATTTTTATACTGTACTTTATATGTATTTCTCATTGTGCATAAATATACAACTTGTTTTCCCATTAATCTCTAAAAGGGAAAGGCCAGGGTATTGATTTTTAATTAACCAACACAGGTGTCTATTACTATGTTATTTTTTAAAAGTAAAAATCTTTTGCAAAAGTCTCTTCTATGATTCAGAATATTGTAAGAGTGTTCTTCTTTTGCTCTGTAGATTATGTTTCTAAGAATTCTAACAGATATTTGACAGTGAAATGAAGTTCAATGCGTACTTTGACTTTGGAGCAGGAGACCATGGTATTTTCTCACTTATTTGGTGTGTAAATCTAGTCCCTATATGATCATTTTAAACAAACAAAGAGAGTAATGCTATCTACCTGGAGAATTATTACATTTATTCAATAAGGTGATTCTGATTAGCAAACATTTATTAAGCATCTACTGCTATTGTGTGATAAAGGATCATCATGCCTGGGCACCGGGGTTAGAAAGAAGGGAACATTTTGTAAGACAGTTTACATTCCATACACAGGGATGTAGGGCTCTTGTGCCTCACATTGATCTAAATATTTCAGAGCTCAAAGCGAATAAACATTATCTTTATTTCTCAGATCAGTAAACAAGACAAAAGAGGTCAACTGAGCTGAACAAAAATCACATAATAGGTTAGCATAGGGTCAGAATTACGACATAAGATTTCTTGTTTCTGGTCTTCTTTTTTCTGCTGCATCCTGGCAGAATGTGTCCTCAGTTTTAGAACATGAGTGGTTTTCTGGAAGTCAAAACCAGCATTTCAATCATACCCCCCCCCCATGCTCAGTAATAGGCTTTTATTACTATGATTTATTTTACAGTAATTAATTAAATTTTAAGTTGTGTATTTTTAAAATTCATTAATATATAACCATTCTAATAGTTTACCTATTTCACTTGCTCTTAGACGTAGGTGCACATATCAATACAGATACAATTTTAGATATGATCTTTTTACTTAGTAAATCATATACATCTTTTCTGTTAGTCATAATTAAACAATTAAATTTATTGATATTTTTATTTTAAAGATACTACATGATAATACTAGAAAATTTATAATTCTGTAAAACCAAAAATTGGAAGAAAATAAACAGCTATGTTTCACCACATAAACACAAAGGAATAACAGTAGTTTGAATCATTATTAAATTATTTAATAGTTAAGCAAATATTTATTATAATATATTTAAGTGACTTGGGTGATTATACGGGAATTTCCAGGGGAAAGTGGTGATTCAGTGGGGTGGTAGAATTAGTCTGTGCTAGGGATTAGCTGCTCAACAATGTATCTTTCTCTTTGGAAGCATATGGTGGTTTTGTCTTTCCCTTCCCACTTCGAATCAACTATGCCTTTGACAATAAGATGTGAGCTGGGGGTTTAGCTCCGCAGCACAAGTGACTGCTTGGCAAGTGCAAGGTCCTGAGTTCAATCTCCAGTACAAAAAAAAAAAAAACCTATAAAAAACAATAGGATGTGAGCTGAACTAAACTGTATGAGTTCCAGGTGGAAGCCTTTAAAGCCAGTGTACAATTCCTTTCTCCTGCCATAATGGCGTGAAAAGTTCCAGGTAAAGTTCCATCTGCCCAAGTCCTTGTAACAAAAAACGTGTGTTGTTTTTGGACAGTGAGAGTTTGTAGTTGTGCAGTGTAGTTCTAGTGTGACAGTTTGGGTTAATTTTGGACATTCTATTCCTCTGCAATGGCTTGTACCTAGATGTCATCCCAAAGCCTCATGCACTCATAGTTGGGACCTTTTGGAGGTGGCCGCATCTAGTGTGTGTAAAGATGAATCAAGGGTGCATGATGACTAAATTAGTCCACAGGTTTTATCAGTGTAATTCTGGTGTGGATAATGGGATGGCCCACCTTGGGTGTGGAGAGCAACACCCAAACGGCTTATAGCCAGGATGTCATAAAAGGGGCAGGGAAGCTGGCTGCTGCTGCCTGTCCCTCCTGCGTTCTGCCTGTCACGCCACCCACTGTTTCTGCTCTGTGACGCCCCTTTGCCATGCCATCCTGCCTTATATCAGCTGACTAAAGACTGAAACTTCTACAGATTGTGAGCTGAAATTAGCCCTTCCTCCTTTAACTTGTGGGTGTCAGGTATTTTGTCTCAGAAATTAAAAAAGTAAGACACAGTCTTACATCAAAATGATCACTGGTTTGGGGATTATCTAAGTGACATCACCCATTTTATCTGTAACCAGAGGTCATATGACTTTATCTTCTTTGTTTCTATTCCATATATATTCTACATCCTTCCCAGAAGCTGGCCGGTTTTAGTCAAAATGATAAAAAAAAAAATCCCATAATTTCCCCTAAAATGTGCAAAGAAAGTAAATTTGGGTTTCTTTTCTTTTTTATTTTTTTTTTATTGGTACCAGGGATCGAACTCACGACCGCCTGCTTGCAAGGCAGGTGCTTATGCCGCTGAGCTAAATCCGCAGCCCCAATTTGGGTTTCTATAAAGATATTTGTGCCCCATTTTGATCAGAAAAGTCTGTCTAGAAAAGTATTGCTGTAGATAGTGGTAGTACTTCCTTGACTAAAGAACTCAAAGAAGAGATTGTTCAGCCCAATTCTTAGGGTGTCACAGATGTTCAAAATAGATATTCAAAGAGAGAAAGAATAAAGGAGGAGAGGAAGAGCAGGAAATGAAAAGGAAAGGCCGAAGGAGGAGGATGAGGAAAAGGCTGAACACACACTCACATTCAAACACATTCAGTTGAATATGCATATTCAATCAGAATCGTTTAAGTTGCAGAAAGAACTTAGTCAGCCAGGAATTTCCTTATAATGTGTAGGTCTGACAGAGATATTCCAAATACAATTGAACCTATAATGTCATAAGGCCCAAGTGGCACGGCAGTTTGCCCTACAGCCTGTGCCTGATGTAAATTCTTTTCTTGCTCTGAATACCACTATCAACTCTATGTATTGTGTTTTACTTGCTTAAAGGGCCAGAGAGAGGTGTGCCTCAATATGGTATATGTTGCTTCCAAAATTCAAAGAGTTCTTATCTTTGTAATAGGAGTTTCCAGATACAGCAACATTTTTCTGACTTTCAAGAGATGGTATTTTAACATACCTTGACCATCAGTCCCACAGAAATTTTACCGGTGTGTCAGATCCCTGAATTTTCTCAGAATTTGTTGTTTACCATTTTAGAATGCTTGTATCTTTTTACTTTCCAGATCAATTAGCGTATGCAATGGAACAGTGTAATAATCTGTGAAATACTAAAGTAATCCTTTCCTCAGAATTCTGACAGAACGGGAGAGATGACATATCTCTGAAATAAGACCAGGTTTGTTGGTGCACTGTGTTCCCTGCCATGTACAGGTAAACTGCTCTTCATTACTTTTGCCAACAGACATGAAGAAAAAGTATTTTCTAGGTCAGTATCTGCCTATCAGGTGCCAGGCTGCAAATAACATTATCACACTGAGACTTGTGCAAGCTCAGGTTTGTTCCTTAAGACTGGTTTAGTTTTGGCCATCACTCAGATGGACATGTTAAATAGCAAAGTTTGGCTTTCCTTTGGCTTTAGTTCAGGGAAAGTCTGGTTCCCTAAGAGCAGGGGAATGAAATATTTGTGTTGGCAAGGAGTATTCAGAGAAATAAGGATTCAAAGTGCTCACTGCTGTTTCTTTTGCTTAAAAGTCCTTACCACATATTTCAGGTTCTTATTCCTTCCCTATCGGTACCTTAATTCAGCACAAGAGACCTAATGATGTTGTCTACTGAATTGACACTGCAACTCTGCAATTTGTGTAATCAAGCTCCGTGCTTTATTCTCAGGCACATTTGACCTGGTCCTATAGTATTTTAAGGACTTCTTTTAAAATGTGACAAGCACTTTCTAATTCTCTAGAAATTCCATGAACTGGCCATTCAATACCTTGAATTTTTTTCTTTTTCTGTATATATGCTTTCCAGGGTTATAAGATATGGCCATCGCAAGCAATACAATCTTTGTGTTCACTGTTCTTTCCATAGCCACTAAAACCATGGTCATTTTCCAGCAGCTTGATTTTCATCTACATTCCATCTCACCCATGAGTAATCCAAGTCCCAGTACTCACCCTAGCAAGAAAACTGCCCATTTAATGTTTCCTGGAGCCAACCTACCTCCCTTTAAATTGCTCTATTAGTTGAGAGCCTTGGCAGAAAGAGATAGAACCTAAAGGCATGATTGAAGGAAGTTCAACGAAAGTGTTATTTTATAGACATGTGACAAGATACAGTATGGGGAAATCACAAGAGATGAGGGAGACTATAGAGCTAGCAACAGCAGGAAGCTATTCCCATTTCAAAACGGGGGAGGGGGACCAAGAAGAGGCAGGGTAAGTCAAACTAGGGGCCAGTAACATTTAGGAGAGGACTTCCCGGAGGGAGTTATAGCCTTTTGCCCAGGAATGTCACCAATCAAAGAGCAGCCAAGGCAATTAGTTCATCAGTCTTTCTGTTGTACTCCTTTTTTCCAGTCTCTTGTCAGTGCTTTTCTTTGGTCAGACCCAATTGGAAATTGGTTAATCCTGTTAATAAAGTTACGATTTTGGGACCATAGCAAGTGACTGGTGAGAAGGCTCCCAGTCTCCATCCTATCAGGCATGCTTCTGCCATGCTACAGGCCTGCACAGGACAGAGCCAGACAAAAGGCTCAAATCTAGAGGAGACAGTAACTGCTTCTGTAGGTTTGCGTGGTTACCTGTGGTGACCCCATTTCCATTTGCTCTGAGTCTAGGATCTCTGTCTCTCTCTGTCTGTCTCTGTGTCTGTCTGTCTGTTTGTCTGTCTCTCTCTCTCTGAGAGAATACTTTTATGTTCCTGTGTCCATTAATACTCACTTGTTCACTCCAACTTTTAAGTCTGGAATCCAATCTCAGAAGTTCTTAAAAGTGCATCTCAGGTTCTCAAAATGAAAGCTCAACTCTCTCAGATTATAGGTGCCCATTTTTTCCTTCTTGTATCTGCTCAGCTTTTGACTGTTTTATTGGGATGAAGAACACAAACTCTGAGGTCACGTAAGCCTAGGCTCCAATCTTGGCTTCTCCAGTGACTAGCTGGTTGACAGGGGTAAATACTTTAGCTTCAGTTTTCCCAATTATAAAGGAAGGATAATAATAAGAACTGGTCTATAGGATAGTGTGAGAATATATACAAAATATTACCCTAAATGGAAGCTCTAGGTATTATTCACTTTTCCATTTTTACACTGTAGAGCTGACAATAAAATCTCACTACTGAACGGTAGCACTCAGCATTAGGACAGTGAGTCTCAACTGCTTCTCGGTTATGGCTCCTTCATACCAACCCCTCAAGTAGCTTCATTCTGTAGAACTCTCTGTGAGGGTCAACCATCAGGTCAGTGCCCCCCCCCCCGACTCTAGGAAAGTATTCTCTCTCTCTCTCTCTGTCTCTCTTTGTCTCTCTGTCTGTCTCTGTCTCTCTTTCTTTCTTTCTTTCTGACTCATTCCACAAATTGCCCGTATTATCAATAAAGGGTTTTTTAGGGGGAGAATTTTTGCACTTATGAAATAATTTTATGTGAACTCTTCATTGTAAAGTCACAGGAATGTAACATTATACACTTTCTATCTCTGAAAGCAAACAAACAAACAAGGGTATTGATATCAATGTTAATGCTTTCCTGTGGGTCTATGGCCCTGGATAGGGACACCATGTTTCCCCAGGCTGGAACTACAGGATCTCTTAAAGTTCTTTTACAAAAAAAAAAAAAAAAAAAAAAAAAAAAAAAAAAAAGTTAAATGGCAAAATAATAAGTTTTAGTCTCACATGAGTTGCAAGCTGTGTTCCCAGGCTTTATTGATAGGTCTGAGATAGTATGTGGTTGGTACTCCAAGTAAAAAAAAGAGTATGGGGGTTTATATGTCCTTATATTTAAAAATTTTTTAAAATTTACTTGTGTTAGTTTCTTAGTTGGTTTTTGGATCTAACGTCAAGCTCCTGACTAAACATGACTTTTTAAAAAAATTGTGACACTAATGGCATTTTAATGTAACGCTTTCCCAAACTTATTTTGAAACAATTTTAGATTTGCAGACAAGTTGCAAAGATAGTACAAAGAATTCTTGTATATTTCTCTGCCAGCTTCCCCTGACAATACTATCATTTTGTACTCAATTGTAAAACATTTATCAAGCCTCAGAAACCAACACTGATACAGCGTTAGTAAGTATGCCACAGACCTTATTTGAATATTCTGTTTTTCCATTTTTGTCCTTTTTTCTGCTCCAGGATTCAGTGCACACAGTCTTCCTGACTGCTTAGTTTCCTTCAATCTTTGATGATCTCTCCGGCTTTCCTTACTTTTCGAAGCTTGGCATTTTTGACATTGCTAGGAAGATATTTTTTAGAAAGTTCCTCAGTTTGGATTTGTCTGATATTTTCTCATGATTCAATTGAGATTACAGATTTTTAGAGACTACCACAGAGACGAACTTCACACTGCATCTTTTTAGGGACACATGATAGCAATATGTACTAATTAGCTCACTGCTAATGAAGATAACCTTAATCACTTTTAAAAGAAATAATGCCTTTGGGTTTCTCTACTATAAAATTAATTTTTCCTTTTTGTATTCTATTTCTTAGAAGCAAGTTAATAAATTCAGTTAATACTCAAGGATTAGTGAAATAAATTTCACTTTCTGGAGGGAGGAATATCAAAGAATATGGTGACATGTTAAAAAGCATTGGATATATATTTGGGGAATATACTTTGAGGCTATGCAAATATTCCTTCTTGTTAGAGTCTTACACCCTAATTTTAAAATCCATTCTTGAATTTTGCCAACAATAATTATTACTAAGGTATTCAGAGGGTGATTCTGCATTGCCCTCATTCTTTCTGCATTTATTATTTGGACTTTTAGAGTTTCTCTGTGAGAAAGTATTTTCTCGGATTCTCTATTGGTTTATTTATTCAACCATTATTTATATTAGTAGGGATTTATGGTTATTTTTTCTTTGGGTTACAATTCCACAGTATTGTTTATTTTAATGCTCCAAGTTTGGACAATGAAATCTCTTTATGTATTTACAACATCTACCCATTGATCAACAATCCACATGAGTTCATATGACTTTTGACTCTGTTTTAGCATCACAGGCTCCTTCTAGCATTTTGTCCTCTTACTGATTTGTCACTTCTTTCTCTGATGCTGAAAAACATGATTCCCATTGTTGCAGAAAAATCAATATCAAACCGAATGGAAGGCTCTTGGCACTATGGAGTTAGAAGGCAACTTTTATTATGCTATTGAGCTGGTGGTAACCAGTTCTCCTCTGCCATACTGTTTCTGTCTTGAAGTCAGCTAACCACTGGCTGAAGCCATGAGCAAAAATTAACCTCTTCTCCTCTGTGCTGCAAGTGCCACATATTTTGTCCCAGCAATGCTTAACTATATCTTCCTGTGAAATCTAAGTAGGATACAAAGGTTGTGTGTGTTCTTTTTCTCATTAGTCTTAGCATTTCCAATAAAAACACTGTTTCCCAAAATTACCTACACCAACTCCTCCCCTCTTCCCATACAGTGGTGATATATGGTAGGATTCATTTGTCAGAGACTTCATTCTATCTTGAGATTCCTGACTGCCTGATTTTTAAAAAATTTTTATACAGTGAAGTTTACTCTTTGTAGTGTAATGGCTCAGTCAGTTTTGCCATGTTTCTAGTTATGTGCTCATTACTATAGTACTAAACAGAATTGTTTCATCATTTTAAAATTCCTTGTGAAACCTCTTTGGAATGAATTCCTTCTCTTGCCACAACACCTTCTAATAACTTTTCTTTTTTTTTTTTGAGAACAGATGCAAGCAAGCTTTATTAGCCAGCAGAGGGTGGTCAGCAATCAGCTAAGGCACCCTGACCAGAAGAAGTCTTTGTTCTCAGGGTTTTTTTGCTTTTTTGTTTTTTTTATAATAACTTTTCAAGTAATAAAGAATATTAGAAATCAAAACTTTTGTTTTGTATACTTTAAAAATCTCTCAAAGTAATGCATATACATTTTTATTTAATGATCTGAAAATGTGTAATACGGAAAACAAATCTTCCTCTACAGTGTTTATGAATATGTAAGAGCTTGTCTATTTCTATGCATCTTTGATCTCCATTGGTATAGACTTATTTGGCTCAGTCTCAACCCTTAAACTCCGAGAGTCTTTCCCAGTAGACAAAGAATCTAAGTTACCTATTCCTAGGGTAACCAGTACAAAGAATCTAAGCCTTATTCCCAGGGTAACCAGTACTGACACCTTTACTCCACATCTGGGAAAGTTGAGAGCCAGAGAGTAACATCGCATAGTTGTCTATAGCAAACATGGAGACTCAGAACTTAGACTCAAGACTTCCTGTCCATGGTTTTCTTTTTTTTTTTTTTTCATTTCCTGATTGATGTTCAAGGACATGTGCTTAGAATCAACCTACTTCCCCAATGTGGGCTAACATTTAAAATATTCCAGGTGGTAATTATACTGTTGCTGTTATCCTGCCCAAATCTCTTGTACTGCCTGTTTGACTTCTACCTTGCCGTAATCTTCTTTGTCTTTGAGGACAGGATTCCTGTAGGCTAGTAGTCCCTAAATTGATAGACAGCCCAGACTGGCTGTCCCTCCCTAAGAGGACTGTCAAAATGGCCACAAACTATCTTCATTATAATCCCATCTGTTTGGCAAATGACACATCAATAAATGACACATAGCTGATAACTGTTATTGTAATGTATGGAAAGAATGACAAAAGGAGCAAAAGAGTTGGTGCCTGAATTCCCAGGAAAATCTCTGCTCCTTCCCAGAAAAAAATGTGAATATTCCCTTTATTAATATCATTATCCCTTCTCTTCATTTATTTTGCCTCATATCTATAATTTCCCAACCCAAAATGGGTTGAGAAGTTGATTTTGTTAATTTTATCTCCCATTTCTATTCTTGGCAAAGAATAAGTCTCCTTTAATGCTGAACTGATGCTTAGTCTTGGTATCAATTCCACAATTACGAGAGAAAAGTGGTCCAGTTTGGGGTCAAAAATTGTTAACAGATTTGGTATTCCTAATGAGACGTGGCCAGATCAGCTACCTTCCCCAGTGGAGAACTATTTCTTCTGAATAAGAAAACTATCAATCAATTGAATGCAGATGTCTTGTGCTTTGAGTGAATGATTTGGGGATGACAATGCATAATGAGTGTTGCCTACTGATTGACGTATTTTGAAACTTTGTTTTAGTTTTTTCTTTTTCTTTTTCTCTTTGAAATAACACGGATTTGGAAAAAATAAACATGAATAAACAAATAGAAAACTATGAGTCAGCACTAAGGGATATTATGGGAATAGTGGTAGTGATGATATATGTTTGCTTATTTGTGGTATCTGCTATAAATAAGGCAAAGATGCTTTCTGGAAGATGTGGACCACTGTGACATCTGATTCCTGGAGAAAGTCACTTCTCGGGGACCGAATGCTATCTCCAATCAGAGATGAGGTCCCTTAACTTTTGGAGTCTTGCTTCCGGGAGGTGGGTATTTATCTCCATTTTGAGGGTGTCTCTAGTTAGTATGGATTTTTTCATGGAAATTAAAACTAAAGCAACAGTATGAATTTACAGGCAAAGCTTTAATTAACTGAAACGTAAGAAAAAATTACTAAAGACATTAGCTTAAGGATCTGCCCCTTAACCAAGTAAAATAGGGAATAGAGTCCAGCTTGAGTAGTTAGAACTGGCACACGCTGATAAAAAGGATCAAATTAGTTACTTTGAAACAGCATGAAACTAGCTAGCATTTAAGGATAGGCTGAGGTGGACCAGGGTATAGCTGATATATACACTACTTCAGTTTTGGTTTCCATAGGTTCAGAGGAATCTATATGGCCTGAAGGGTAATTTGGTTTCCATGGGATGATGATTTTTTTTAGGAAGGAGATCTCATTGTGGATATGTGAGGCTATTTTTACTGGAACTTAGGTGACTACAAACTTAGGACAATAATTGGAGACTTCTAGGCATTCCTTGGAGGGGTGTTGTCTGTAATTGGACATCATAAAAGATAATAGTTGGACGTCTCTGTGAGTCTCAGGAATTCTTTAGTTACTCTTGTCTTCAGTCTTGAAGGAAGTTTAGATAAATTTAGGGCTAACAAACCGTGTTTTACCATGATTAACACACTGTGTTGGTTACTTTTCTCTCATTGCTGGGACAAAATACCTGACACTCAAAATTAAGGAAGGAAAGGTTTATTTAGCTCATAGTTCACGGGGGTTTCAGTCCGTAATCAGCTTTTGTGTTTGTGGTAAATGTTTAGAGATTAATTTGATGGCTTCAGCAATAGTTCTATTAGAAATTTATTTCATTGACTCTTGCTGTAGAGAAGGCTTTTTTGAAATGAATCCTGAAAACAGCTTTGGGCAAACATTAACTAGGGAAGCATCGGACATTTCAAGGGAGGCTTTTCTAGGTTGATTAGACAAGAAAATGCTCTTTGCTCTATCCATTGAAGGGCAACATATGATTATAAAACAAGTTAGATTAAAGGGATTTATCAAAATAATATGTCTCCAAAGTATGACTTTCTGACATTATAGTTGACCATTCTGAAATTCTTTGTAAAATTTCCATTTCTAATCACCTGCTGGCTAAAACATAGAGAAAGACATTAATTTAAATCTGCATTAATAATCCTCAATTTTAAACCTTTGCCTTCTCTGGACCTTTAATTATGCCTTTCTTTCAATGGTGTTTAGGTAAGTTTCTGCATCTTAAAGAAATAAAATTTCTAATACAATGTTATTTAAAAATTTTATATGATCAAAATTTAATTTATTAGGCCAGGTGTAATCTCAGAACTTATTGCGCTAAGGCAAGAGGATAATGAGTTGTAGACAAGCCTAAGGTACATAGCAAGTATACAACCAATATAGGTTGTATATTGAGACCTTGTCTCAAAAATATTTTTAATGTACTAATACAAGAACAGAGTCTCTATCACTATGTTTAAAGCAACAAGGTTGTCTTCAAATATTTAACATTTACAAAGACCTGGCTTGAAGAACAAAGATTTTTCAGTTTCTAAAGTTAATTCCTTATGCTTTCTGCAGGCATTTTGTTAGTTAGCAAAGTTGAGCCTTGTAAGAATTAAAGTTAGGGAGCCAAGATGACAAATTAGGAGTGGGCAGCTTTTTCTAGTTTTCCTACAACTTGATGAATAGCTCAGTAACTCAGAGCGGTGGGTGAAGGAATGAACATCCTAACATTCAATAATGGACAGATAGAGATCTGGAAACAACCAGAGATTCAGGTTATTGAAACAAAGGACAAGAAAGAGTGTATTGGCTCTAAGCCCATGAAAGTGGTGGCAGAGGATCAGCACAGCAGAGTGGGGAGGAAAGACACAGAGACCAGATGGAGACACGCTGGACAACACTGACATGGAAACTAGTCCAGAGCAGAGAGTCTGAACTTACCTGATTTGGTAGCTAGTGTTTGAGTACTATTCAGCAGTTTTCAAAGTATAAGCTTTGAGGTAGAAGATTAGGGATGGGGTAAACCAGTTAAACAACTGGGCAAAAATATCTTTCAAAATCGTGGAAACCTAGGGACTAAATATGCGCAGAGCATAGGACTCAGAATTACTTTGAAGTTCCTGAGTGCTGTATGTGGTAGCAATCACAAAAGTATTATTTAAAATTTTTCACTTACACCTGCCATAAAACCAATCAAGTCTTTGGTAGGACAGTTTAAATCTAATGACAGACCAAGTGAACTTTTGATAAGACAAATCCTTATTTGCCTTATTTGCATGAAGAAGAGACCAACACAAAAATTCTAGGTGCAAAAGATTCCTTTCTCTTACCCCTGTGGTCACTGTAAATCTTTTCACTGGCCCACTTCCACTCTACAGAGTGTGCTTCTTTTCCACTTTCAGTAAATGTATATCTGTGTGTCTTGTCCAATTCTTTGTTCGGGACATCAAAAACCAGGAAAGAATTTCCTGAGGTCCCCTTAGTCAGTAAAATTTCTTGGCATGCCAGGTTGGAGATAAGACCCCATTGGAGAAATTTTGTTTTAATTTTTTCTCTTGTCCTTTCCTTTTGTGGCCATTCATTGTGGGCATGAGTCGGAGAGTTAAAAGTCGGCAGGGACTCTACCACTAACATGGCCACAGAACTGCTGATGATTTTAGGTTCCACTAGGTATAAGAAAACTACATATCATGTAGGTTCTTTGTGTGTACAACTTAAAGTTCAATATATCTCTTTTAGCTCTACATTTTTATTCTTTCCAATAGTTTATTTAGCTTATTATTCTCTTTTGGGTAGAATAGCTATCAGTAACGGTCTCCTACTTGAATGATCACCTACCTCAACATCCCCTTTTTCATGCTCGCCATGATCAAAGTCTCATTTGAACTTTCTATCAGGTCCTCCTAATTCGCTTTTCTGCCACATTTCCCAATTGTCTTCATGAGCATCAGGAAATCCTACTCTTATAGTTAAGAGATATGATCTTACTTTTGAGGAACATATGGGCCTCTTCCCCTCTTCCTTTCTAAATCTTGGTAGATTCCTTCTCTGTTTATTCTAACAAAAATTTAGGTGATTTAGACGTTAGCTGAGGGCCTGAGTAGAGCAAAGGGAAAAAGACAACGAAGGTCACCCTGTCTGGTTGTGAGTACGTGGAAGTAAATCTGAAACATGTTAGCCAACTGGTAGTAGACCTTAGCTTTTTTCTTTTTTCTTTTGTTTGTTGAGACAGCATCTCACTAAGTAGTTCAGCCCTTGAACTCACTACATAGCCCAGGCTTGCCTCAAACTCTCAGTGATTCTCCTGCTTCAGCCTCCCCTGTACCCATGCTGGGATTGTAGACATGTACCACCATGACTGACTCAGTCTTTTTTCTTAAAATGCTGAGGAATATCTCTAGTACTTTAAAAAAATAACTACCAAAATCTTTTATTATTGGGATAAATGAAGGGCATATAGATTCCCAAGTAGTTAGATGAACCTAGTAGGGGGCTCCATCATGGTCTTTGAAGAGTCCCAGTGGACTACAGACTATGGAGAGACCTAAGGGGAAAGAAGGCACCTGTGGTGTTCACTTCACCAGACATTCACCAGTGCAATTTGAGTTTTTTGTGTGATACTCCAAAGCTCAATGGGTCTCTTCCTTCTGTATGGACACCCTCAGAAGGACCCAGACCTCATCTTGTCTCTCGCCAAAGGCCTGTGAAGCACCATGGGAAACACCCTGCAGATCCCACCAATCTCATCATTAGGCTGTATCTTTAAAAACTGGAAACAATTTGACCCTGACCATCTGAAAAAAAATAAAATAACAATAGTGAAAAAAAAATAACTTATCTTCTATTGAAAAATCATTGCATCCAGTATGAAGCAGGAAAAGGCAAAAGATAGGTATAGGATGGCAGCCTAAATAACAACACTTTCTTCAGTTAGATCTTTTCAGTAAAAGGCAAAGAAACTGGTAAGAAATTTCTCATGTTCGGGCTTTTATGGTGCTTTATCATAGGCCCAAGAGGTGTAGTACTTAAAAGCCTAAGAGATATGGTGTGTAAAGCCCATAAAGAGACAGAGTGATATCACTGGTTATCCTATTCTCAGATCCTTTCTGGTCTCTTAGGGGAATGTGGGTCTTTTCTACCTGTTTAATGCAAGAAACCACACTGGAAGTTCTCTTCAATCTCCTCCTTATAATCCTCAGGACTGTAAATCAGTCTCATCCTCTTCCAGTGACTCAGAAACTCCATCAGAGACTAGCTTCCCAGCGAGACCCAGTACTCCCCAGGACCTTTCTCATGCTTCCCAGACAGCTTTAAGTCCTGCAGGATATGCTAAGAAGGGAATCTCTTACTCTTCCAATTCACAGCTCATCCTTCCCTTAAGAGAGTTCCCAGTAGTAGAGGGGACTGCTCAAGTCCAGAGTTCTTTTTCAGTAGTAGGTAGCCAACAATGCAAAGGATGATTGGACTGATTTTCACAAGATCCTAGTACATTTGCAGACTGGTTTCAAATCGATCAGTATTTGCTTTTGGCCTCTCATGGTGAGATATCCAATTTGTCTTGATCACTTACTGTACCACAGATGATGAACAACATGCTGTAAAAAGAGAAGGAAGTCACCTCAGAGAGGTTACTATCTCTCTGACAAACCCAAATGGGGACTATAATACTGAGGATGAACTAAATATGAGGTCTAAAAAGATAACTTCTTTTATTATGGGAGTAAAAGAATACATTAAGAAACCTGTTAATTATAACATGGTGAGAGAGTTACACAGGGCAAAGAGGAAAATGCAGTTGTCTTTCATTGCTGATTAGGAGAAACTTTTCATAAATATACAAATTTAGATCCAACTTCCAAGGAAAGAAAGGCACTAATGAGACAGCATTCCATTAGTCAATCATCCTGAGATCTTCAGTAAAAGTTACAAAAATTTTAGATGGGCCCCAGATCTCTATGACCCAGTTGCTGGAAATAGCCTTTTTTGTGTTCAACAGTTGGAATCTAGAAGGGGATGAAAAGGAGAGAAACTGAGAAAAAAAGACAGGCCAAAATTATGGTTGTTGCAATTAGTAATGCTTTAAGCACACTTAGGTTATCCAAGGTAAACTCAGGGCCAATCAAGAAAAGAATACTTATTTTTAAACGCAAGGAAACTTGTCGCTAGGCACATGACCGTACTAGGCCACTTCCCAGGCCCTGCAGCATGTGCCAGCTGGTTGATGTGCCTAATTCATGGCACTGGAAGAGTAACTGTCCCTGTTCTCAGGAAGGCCTAGGCCACCCAAAACGCTCCTCTCCCACTCTGATGAAGAGGACTAATGGGGCAAAATGTAATGCCCCTGTCCACAGACATCTCCATCTCCTAGGGGAACCCTAGATAATGTCATGGATAAGCAAATTCAACTCCTTTTGGATACCAGGGTAGCTTACTGTGTTTTAGTTTCCTATCCCTCCTACCCTTCTAAAGGAAAACCCTTCCTTTAGATCTATAGAGGTTAGAAACAGCCCCTGCTCAGAGCTTCTTACTCCTGCTTTGACATAAAATTCAAAGGTCAACTGTTCAACCATAAATTTTTAATTGCCTCAGCCTCTTACCCTTTTACTAAGAAGAGATTCACTAATAAAATTAGGGGCAGTTCTCTGATTTCCTATAAAGGCCCAAAAGAATTTTACCCTATGAGACTGCCGCAGGCCTCCCTCATCTAATTAGCTAGTGGGTAGAATACAGTACCTTGGAAAGCAAGTTCAGCAATGTTGATAGTTGTAAAATTAACAGATAACAGGCAATTTCCAAAATGAAATCAATATCCAAAGAAGAAGCCCATTCAGGCTTTTAGGCACTCATAGAAAAGTTTCTCAGGGGCTGGGGATTTAGCTCAGCGGCATAAGCACCTGCCTTGCAAGCAGGCAGTTGTGAGTTTGATTCCCGGTACCGATAAAAAGGAAAAAGACAAAAAAATAAAAAAAGAAAAATTTCTCAAACATGGCTTTCTGTGGCCTTGTCAGTTTCTTTGTGATTTTCTTTTGTAAACTGTTTTAGAGACTACATGATGGTACAAGACCACCATCTCATTAATGAGGCTCTAAGCCCAATCCAGTCTCTAGTAGAGGATCCATATGCAATCTTCTCCTGAGTGCCAAGAGACACAAATTAATTCTCAATTTTGGGCCTCAAAGATGCTTTCTTTTCTACTCCTCTCTATTCAGAGTCCCAATTCCTATTTGTCTTTGAATGTGAAAATTCCATCCCAAAGGGAAAACAATATACTTGGAACAATTTTCACACAAGGCTTTAGAGATAGCTCTCATCTTTTTGCTTGGGCACTGGAAAAGGACATAAGGAACCAGGCGCTCATATGGGAGACCATCCTAGATGTAGGTGCTATTCTAATCTGTATCCTAACATAGGAGCTGTCCAACCGTAATACCATCCAAACTCAATTTTCTAACTAAAATAGATTCAAAATCTCAAAGGGAAAGACTTAAATATCCCTTTGGAGTTCCAACACTTGGGATACATTTTTAAACTTTGGAAATAACAATAGTCTAGGGCCAGAACCCAAGCTATGATCTCAGGCCCTCTGCTACTAAACAATAACTGCATCCCTTCCTGGGAATTGCTAGCTTCTGTTAAATCTGTACTCCTAATTTTGGACTAATGGCAAAGCCTCTATATGAGGCTGTCACAGGTCCTAAGTTCAAGCCCTTAGAATGGACAAAAGTGGCTGACAATGATTTCCAAGGAATAAAACATGCCACCATTCAGGTTCTAGCATTAGAAAAACCTCATTTAAGAAACTCTTCTTCCTTTATGTATAAGAAATGAGAAGAATTGTTTTTGGGTCTTGACCCAAACGCTGGGAC
The DNA here is from genome assembly GCF_034190915.1 of Cavia porcellus. Taxonomy (NCBI): domain Eukaryota; kingdom Metazoa; phylum Chordata; class Mammalia; order Rodentia; family Caviidae; genus Cavia; species Cavia porcellus. Next base: position 115,970,934 of record NW_026947484.1, read on the forward strand.
ATGAACCCTGCCCAGTGGCATAATTTTCAATAAAGTTAGATAGATTGGCAATTGGATGGCCATCCTGCCTGAGGGCAATAGTAGTTATAGCTATGTTAACAAAAAAGCCACAAAACTAACTTTGAGACAAAAACTAGACATTCTGACTTTCCATCAGGGCTATTCTTAACACAAGTTACTTTTGGTTGACAGAAGAATAGCTTACTAACTATCAGACCATATTTCTAGGCACTCTATAGTAACCATCAATACTTGAACTAATATTAATCCTTACTCATTGATATCTACAAGCTCAGAGGTAAACAGGTGTTTTTTACAGACCTATTCAAGCTCATAAAACCTATAAGTAAACAGACATTGGGGCAAATGAACAAAACAATCAGTGAGTCTAAGGACACTAATAAAAGCTACAGAACTAAACAAAATGATGTAAAATGTGAATCACTAGCATAAAAAATAAGAATCAGAGTCCGCAAAAGGGCCCCAAATAAAAACCCAGGACATTTAAAAAACATATATCAAATGTTTACGTAGCAGACATAACCAATGTGAAGACAGATGTAAGAACTAGATGAAGGGCTGCTGCTGGTGAGCAGTTAATACAGAGAGTTTAAAAACAATAGGAGAACATGATAAATGGATCTAGCAGTGCCTAGATGATGCAAACAAGACTAATCTGAGATAAATTAGAATTGGTAAAAAATTAGAACATAGAACAAATGGCATAAAACTTATTTACTGAAATAATAGCAGAAAACTTTGCAAATAAGGGAAAAGAATTTAACATACAGATAAGTAAAGAATAGAAAAACCCAAAAAACCACTATCAGAAAAGAACTTGTCTAGGACACATCATAGTCAAAATCCCACAGACACAACACAAGAAAAAAGGTTATAGAAAAGCAATGAATCATATAAAGAAAATCGTATTTATAAATCATTATGAAGGGGCTGGGGATTTAGCTCAGTGGCATAAGCACCTGCCTTGCAAGCAGGTGGTCGTGAGTTCGATCCCTGGTACTGATAAAAATGAAAGAAAAAAAAAAAGGATAAATCATTATGAAGAAAAATTCATTAAAATTACAGCAGATTCTCAACACAAACTTTAGATGTCTGGAGAGCATGGAATGAATTGTTTCATTCCAAGAAAAAGAAAAAAATTTCCAACCCAGTCTGACATATCCTGCAAAACTATCTTTCAAAATTGATGAAGAAATATTTTCTTGCTAAAAAACAGCTAAGCAATTGATGATCACTAACCCACCATTCCAAAATATATTCAAGGATAGCCTGGAAAGAGACAACGACACTAACCATGATCTAACAGATGAATACACCAGGTTGAGTGAACAGCTGAGTAGGAATGAAACATAGGGAATCAGTCACAGGAAAATGAGGCAATGACAGTTAATACTTATCAATAATAATGTTCAACATGAGTGATCTTGATTGACCAATAAAAAGACACAGACTGGCAAAATGGATCAAGAAACAAAATTCAGTGGTTATGCTGAATACAAAAACAAGTGAAACTAATAAAATAAAACAAACTCATAGACTAAAAATCAAAAGATGGAGCTGGGGATTTAGCTCAGTGGAACAAGTGCCTGCCTGACAAACACGAGGTTGTGAGTTCAATCCTTGGTACCAATAAATAAATAAATAAATAAATAAATAAAAGTAAAAAGATCGAAAGTCATATTCTATACAAGGGAATCCAAAACTAAGCAAGTATATCTATCCTATATACAGACAAAGTAGAATTTAAGTCAACGCTGATCAGAAAAGCAAAGAAAGTCACACTACATATTGGTTAAGGGAACAATCCAACAGGAAGCAATATCAATTATTAACACATATGCACCAAGCAACAGCCATACCCAACTGTATAAAGTAAGTACTACTGGACATAAGAGAGCAAATAAACACACAGTTATGGTGGGTGACTCCAGTATACCCCTATCACAAACAGCCAGCTCAACTGGACAAAAAAAAAAAATCAACACACATCAGAGTTGAATAAAATCTTGTATATATATTATTTTTTCTTTTTTATTTAAAAATTATTTTTTCCTTTTCATTTAAAAATGAAAACAAGAATAAAAATGATTATATAGAATTTCAAAACAAAATAAAAGATTAACACTGGTTCATACATTGCATATTGTTCCCTTTAAAGTAGTTATTCATATTACAAGATGTAGGCATGAAAAAAATGATCAAACAATTCAACAATGAAAGCACAAACTGTTCTTTTTGATGAAGTAACACAGATAAGTAGTATAGTTATCTATCTTGTATATATATATATATATATATATATATATATATATATATTTATATATATATATATCCTTTTCCCTTCTTTCTTTTTTCCTCTCCCCTATACCAGTTGTTCTTTTTTTTTTTTTTTTTTTTTTTTGGTTCTTTCCTTTTGAGCAGTTTCTAGGAAAGGTTTATTTGGCTCACAGTTTGTAGTGTTTTCAGTCCATAACGGATTGGCTCCAAGACAGGGTGGCATGGCAGAGGGGTACTGCAGGGCAGGCAAAAGGCAGCAGAAGATAAGCAGTAGCAGAAATAAGGGACAACAACAAGTGTTGACACTAGTCCTCTTTCTGTCCCTCATATTTTATCCAAGCTACCCACCCAAGCATTCACATCTGAATCCTATGAACTATGCCAAACCACTCAATGAACTAATTTAATAATCACACAACCTTGATCCCAGTGTCACAAACTTAATCCCAGCATCACGCACTCTAGATCCAGCCACCTCTGAAAAGCCCCAGCTATGATCACATGAGGCTTTAGAGGGCTATCTAGATACAAGCCATAACAACAGCATGTCAGAATTTATGGGACACAATGAAGCAGTCTTAAGAGAGAAGTTCATGGTTATGAATATGCATATCATATAAACAGCAAGCTCAAACAAATGACCTACTAATGTACCTCAAGGTCCTAGCAAACCAAGAAAAATCTAAAACCAAAGTTAGCACAAGAAGGAAATTATAAATACCAGGGAAGGAATCAATGAAATTCAGATCAAATAAATAATACAAAATTAATGAACTGAAGAGTTGGTTCTTTGAAAGAATAATTGAACTGTCAGCCAATGTAACCAATAAAGAGGAGAAAAAAAATCCAAGTCAGTAAAATTAGAAGTGAAAAAGCTGAAATTGCAATAGATAAAGCTAAAATAAAACATTATGAATTACTACTTCACAAATCTCTATGTCAATAAATTGGAGAATTCACATGAAATGGGTAAATTTCTGGATACGTCTGAATTACCAAAACTGAACCAAGAAAATGTAAAAATCATGAGTAATCCAGAAAAAGGTAATGAAACTGAAGCAGTAATAAAAAACTTAACAATAAAGACAAGGATAGACCGGGATGGATTCAATGCTGAGTTCTACAAAAATTTTAGGGAAGATCTAACAATAGTCCTCAAACTCTTTAATGAAACTGAAAGAAAAGGAGTACTTTTCAGCTCATTCCCAGAAGCTATTATTGTCCTGATTCCAAAACCCAGCAAAGGCCAATGAAAATAGAGAACTATAGAACAATCTCTTTAATGAATTTAGATGCAAAAACCTTCAATGAGATGAAATGAATCACAAAAAAGTCATGCATCATGACCAAGTAGTCCTCATCCCAGTGTTGCAATAATCATGCAGATCAATAACTATAATTCATAACATAAACAGAAACAAGGACAAAAATCACATCATCATCTTAAGAGCTGAAGAAAAATCCTTTGACATAACCCCTATAAAATCAGGAATAAAGTATGGATGTCCATCATCACCACACCTGTTCAACAGAGTGGTTAAAACATTAGCAAGAACAATTAGGCAAGAAAAATAAAGAATTGTACTGGAAAAAGAAAGTCAAATTATCATTATTTGATGACATGATCCTCTACATAGAATATCCCTCAAATCCATCAAAAGGCATTTAGAATTAACAACCAACTTCAGTAGGTAGCAGGATACAGAATCAATGTAGAAATATCAACAGCATTCTTGTACACTACTAATGAACCTACTGAGAAAGAAATTAAGAAAAACAATACCATTCAAATAGTATTAGAAATGAAATATTTAGAAATTAATCCAAGGAAGTGAAAGACCTCCACAATGAAAACTACAATATTCTGAAGAAGGAAACCAAAAGGGGACATCAGAAAATGAAAAGATATCCCTATTCCTAGATAGACAGAACCAATATAGTCAAAATGGCCATACTTCCAAAATTTATACCCATAGTTAATGCAATTCCAATCAAAACACCAGCAGAATTCCTAAAAGAAACAGAGAATACAATCCTAAAATTCATACGACACCAGAAAAGACCTAGAAGAGCATAAGAAATCCTGGATAACAAGATCAAAGTGAGAGATATCACAATCCTGGAAATGAAGTCATATTATAAAACTAGTAATTAAAAAATTCAGCACCATACTGGCTACAAAACAGACCCAATGATCAGCGGAACAGAACAGAAGATGGAGCCCCCCACCCAGAGTAGTCAATTATTTGTTCTTTGGCAAAAGTACCAATAACATACACTGGAGGAGTGATACCTCTTAATGATGTTGGAAAAACTGGCTAACTACCTGCAAAAGATTGAATCTAAACCTGTATCTCTCACCATTTACAAAACTAAAATCAAAGTGGATCAAAGATCTAAATGTTAAAACAAAAATACTTAACCTCCTAGAAGATGAAATAGGTAAAACTCCTAAAGCCACAGCCATAGGAGAAATCTAGTTGCACAGGAAATAGTATCAAGAACCCAAAATGGGGTCATGTCAAATAAAAAAGCTTCTGCACAGCAAAAGAAACAACCCACAGAGTGAAGAGACAACACACAGATGGGAAAGAAATTTTGCCAGGTATTCTTCAGACAGAGGACTAATATCTAGAATATATGAAGAACTCAAAAACATTAGACTCTTCAGAATTAAAGACTCAATCATAAAATGGGTAACTGAAATGAACATGAACATGAAATGAAAGAAGTACAAATGGACAATATACACATGAAGAAATGTTCAGTATAAATGGTCATTAGAGAAATGCAAATTAAAACAACACTGTGATTTTATCTTACCCCAGAAAAAAATGATCAGCATCAAGAAAAGAACAACAAATGCTGAAAAGGCTGTGTGGAAAAAGGAACATATTTACATTTTTCATCAGAATATATATTAGAACACCTAGTATGCTAAATCAGTAGAGAGAGTCCAAAAAAACTAAAACTAGAAATTCCATTTGACCCAGTTATTCCATTTCTAGATATCTCTCCTGAAGAGTGAAAGACATCATAATACACTGAAAAATGCATACTCAGATTTGTGGCAGAATAATTTATAATAGCTAAATCTTGGAAGTTGCTTATACTGGTTACTTTTCTCTTGCTGCTGGAACAAAATACCCTACATCCAAATTGAAGGAAGGAAAGATTTACTTAGCTCACTGTTTGTGGAGGTTTCAGTCCATAATCCAATTTACCTATTTTATCTTCTAGCCAGTTTCAGTTGGCTCCAAGGCAGGAAGGCATGGCACTGGGTAACACTTCAAGGCAGCAGCCAGCAAAGCAACAAGGGCAAAAAGGGGAGGAAGAGCAAGCCTCTTTGCCTCCCTTATGTTATACACAGGCCACCACTTTCAGGGCCAGTGTATTACTTCTGAATTTCTCTGTGCCTTCCTCTTGCACAGGTTAAGGATATTTACAAAGTAAGGATCCTGGCTCCTACTGATTCTCTTAAACTTCTAAACTTCTCAAGTTGACACAATATGTCAATCGTAATAATGTCATTACGTTAACAAAGTGGTATACTATTCTGAGTATACTACAGAGTGGTATACTACTCTGCCAGAAAGAAGGATTCATTTGAGCTATTTGTAGGAAAATGGATATACCTTGAGATCATAGTGTTAACTGGAATGTCAGATATACAAGCTTAAATATTGCATAGTTTCTCTTATATGAGAAACTCAAATTATAAATGAAGATAAAAATAAATGGTAGAAAATAGGAAATGAGAGAGATTTTTAAAATAGGAAGAGGATTATGAGATGAATGAAGGTTTGAGGCGCCTCCAACTTCTTCATACAAGGAGGGAATACTATATACTTCAAATGTGTACTAATGAAAAATTAAAGTAAAAAAAAGAGACTGTCCTCTTAAAAAACAAAGTTAATTTTTTCTGAAAAACTTAGAAATATTTACTGAAATATGTGAAAACTATGTCCAGGCCCCAAGAAGTACCTAATAACATAAAAAGTATAATCAAACTATATATTGGTTATTAATTGGTATGATCCACTTTATCAGTTACAGCTAAAAATCATAGATCACTTAGTTTTTCCAAGTAATTACCCAACTTGGGTCCATTTGAGGAAGTAGCACTAGGCAATTTTGAGGTTCCTTTTCAACTAATGCACATAAGCTGATAAGAACTACTCAGCCCAATGAGCCTGGACTTGTTTCCAGGGAAAAGAACTGAGGGCTCCACATTAAAGGCTATCAAAAAACTTTGGTCATTACGTGGTGTTACTTTTACAAGTTGGCTTTTCTTCAGCCAAGTTTCTCTCCTCCTCTGCCAAAATATCCTGGATGTATAGGTTATAAAGTAGCTGAACTTCCCTGGTTTCCCTGTGAAAGTTGTTCTGGAAAAAAAAATACTGGTTGCTCTTATATTACTAAATCTACATTTCCTAGTGCAATAGGTATTTACTTTCTTCTTCCTTTTGATCGATAAGAAGGGCTTCTCAAGGGACTCTTCCAAGCAATGGTCATCTAATTAACTTGAGGAAACAATGAACAGTTTCTCTTTAAATGTGAGATGCTAAAAAGTCTTGGTGTTCGGTGATGAGAAGGAAGTTTTCATTTGCATCATTATGTCAAGAGCCAATTAACCTGGTGTTTTAGACCCTCCATGAGTTGAACACAGTTAAACATTTTTCTATTATCAATCTCACCTATTTGCAGCCTATTTGAATTTATAAATTCCTTTTCTTCCTATTTGCTTTGGTGCTGCCCTGACTCAGTTTCTCACTCTCTTTTACCAAGATTATTTCAAAAAGTGTCCAAACTGGTCTCTCTACTTGAGATTTCCTCCTTCATTTCACCTTCCATCCTTTCATTAGCATGATCTTTTGTAAACAAAAGCTGAGGTCACAAACTTTTCTCCAACTTCCTCTTAAATTTAGGCAGAAAAAAATCTCATCTGTTTCTAGTTAACCTGGTGTTTTAGACCTCCATGAGTTGAACTCAGTTAACCATTTGAACCTTTTTTCTCATTTGATACTCTTCCCTGAATCTCTATCAACACCAAACTTAGATTTCTTCCTCAATCTGCTCTATACATTCTTGTCTCTGCGTCTTTGTATTCATGATATCTTCTCCAAAATCCCTTTTTCTGTCATCTGTTTTTCAAGGCTTGGACCAAACCGCATCAGTTACATAATAAATTGCCTCCAAATTCAGTGACTTATCATCATAAACAGCAATTATTTCCCCAGTTCTGTAAAGTCAGGAATTTCAGAGCATGCTGGCTGAGCTGTCTGGCTTGGGATTACTCACGAGAGCGTATCTGAAAGCATGACCTGGGCTGGAGATCTGCTTCTCAGGTGGCTCACTCACATTTTCAGAATGCTGGACTTGGTGAGAAGCCTCAAACGCTCTCCAGGGCTCTGGTTCTCTGTGGCATGTGGCTCTCCCAAGAGTAAGTGGTTCAAGAAACAAAGGAGAAAGTCTTGATATTTTTTATGATGTTGCCTCAAAAGTCAGGTACCATTACTTTCACTTTACTCTTTGGACCAGCAGTAATGTGAGGAAATTAGACAAAGGTATGAGTATCAGGAGGAAGAGTCACAGGGAACAACCGTGGAGATGCTAACACATTTCTTCAAGAGGCTTTTTAGTTTCCTGAACTCCATATGCTTTGCTCCTCCCTGCTCTCAACAACTCAAATTCTTAAAAATCAGAACACCTGGAGATCCCTTAATAAAATATGTTCTGTCTTCCCTATTTGTTTTATAAAGTGTAAGTCTGAAAAATTACTTTGTTTTTAATTATCAAAAGAGATAGTATTAAGAAATCTCTCGTATCCGAGTCACGGCACCAAAAAAAAAAAAAAAAAAAAAGAAATCTCACTTTCTAAAATCCTAAACTGTCAGAAAGTTTGGAGATCTTATCAGTGAGAACAGAAAAATCCCTTTTTTACTTGGAGGACTTTAATTATGAGTCCCTTTGACTTAGAGAAGCATCCTCAGCTTATAGTGCCGAGGTTCAGTAAGGACTTCACAGACAAAATATTCTACATTAATTATAAATTTATGGTTCCAAGGAAATAGAATCTTGAGTGTCCTTCTCAAATCGGGTTTAGTATTACCTACAGATCTGATTTGCTTTGAGCCTATCAAGCACTGCTGAGTGATGTATCTTATTGCAGCAATTTAATAAACCTAACTTTGCTAGGTTCGGCTCCAATGGTATCTATCAGATGAGCTTTACCAATAGCTAAAATTATTGAAGTTTATAGAACTAATTTCATTTTTAAAAATTACCCATGCATTTTGAATAAGGATACTTTTCAGAATTTCATCAGATATTTCTCTTTGTTTCAATATACATTTTATATCACCGTCCAAGATACATACCTATAAAACACTTCAATAAAACTTTCTCAAAGCAATTGAAATATATTTACCTAATGGGTTGTTTTTTGATGAACTTTGCAAATACTTCCTTTGTAATTACAAACTCCAGATGATCCATCACATTTTCCCCAGTTTCCACTCCTTCACATGACTCTTAGTGAATTCTCAATTTTCTGTTTTCTTAGTGGCTCCTGTGGTTCACGATTTAACTACAAAACCATCTTTTTCAAGCCTTAATTGAAAGCTCTAGACACAAGGGTTTTTTTTTGGTTTATGGTCATAGTGCCTCTTTCATAACTCTAACACAGTCATAATTTCTTTTTCATGTTTTACTTCTCTACCAGCCTCTGGAGAATAGGGATTATCTGTTCATCCTTGTATTTTCTGAGCGAAGCATACCTGATTCCCTAAATGTTACATGTGCTAATGAAAATATTCATGTAGCAAATGGAGAATTTAGTAGAAGCTCCACTTTTACATAATTTAAAAATCGACTGCCGCGCAACCCTACGTACAAAAGCATTGCTGTATTTGGCCTTTGTGATTCTTGTAACCTATAGTAGGCAGCCACCAATGTATATAGAGAAAACATCTAAGACATCACAATCTTGCTGGCTACGTTAACAAGTAGGCACTTTCAAAATGTATAATGAATGTATCATCATGAACTTTCTCTCTGACTCTTGCTTTTCTCCCGTGCCCTCAACTAAAACAGCAATTCATTAAGTTACTGTGTATGTATTAATGTTAAGGATAACAAATTCTGTATCACAGGGGTTGGACAGGAGAAGAATGCTGTAATCTGTAAAGCCTTTCTGGTTCTGGGAGTAAGGCCAGCAAAAACACAACGCACTATTGTTATTTCTGAATGCCCCTTTGTAAAGCACAGTGTTTCTCAAACTTTTTGTTTAACAAGACCTACATAAAAAAAAAATACATTTTATATTGCTACCCTAGATACATACCTACAGAACACTGGAAGAAAAATTTCTCAAAACAACTGCATTACTAAGTGATGCGCTCTAAGACTTTTCTGCTGTATTCCATTAAAAAAAAAGTCGTGGTCCCCATCTACCAAACTGATTTCCAGAACCTTAGAGACTTTCATCCTTGGTTTTAAAAACCCTGGTGCATTAAAAAGGCAGTAGACCTGTGGTCATTCTTCCCACATCCCATTTCCTTCTTTGGGGTTCCCAATTGTTTTGTTCCCTTCCAAACGACTATAGAGCCGCCCATTTTATGCAAATAATCGTGATGACACCTCTCCCCTTCTCTCGGGCTCCTTTAAGAGGGTGGTAACGACCTGCCACCAGTAAGGAGAAGAGTGGAAGAGAGGTAGAGCCATCTGAGTCCAGTCCAGCCCAGCCCAGTCCAGCCAGACCCACTATTCCAGTTCTCGCGCAAGCCAGGGAGCGCGCTCCGGTGTGTGTGCGCGCGCGCGGGAGCCGGAGCGCAGGGCTGAGGCAGGGGCAGCGGCGCGACCTCTCGGGGGTGAGGGGCCGTCTCTGCGCCGAGCTTCCGGCACGGCGGCGGGGCTTCGCGCGTGCGCAGGGCGTGCCCCCGACAGTCCCAGCCTTTCCATTCCCGCGCGCGCACCCGCCGAGCCGAAGCTGTGGGGTCTCCGGCGCGCGAGTGGCGCGCTCCAGGGGGAGGATCCGCGCGGCCGGCCCCGCCCTCCTGCCGCGAAGCGCTCTCCTCCCAGTCTCCCCCGCGCTTCCTGCACTTAGGGAGCCGCCTCCGCCGCTGCTGCCTCCGCTGCTGCCGCGTCTCCTCCACCAGCTCGCGCTCAGTGGTGGTGCTATGGCGGCCTTTAGCAAGTACTTGACGGCGCGGAACTCCTCGGTGGCAGGGGCCGCGTTCCTGCTGCTCTGCCTGCTACACAGGCGGCGCCGCGCTCTCGGCCTGCACGGGTAAGGCTCGTGGCCCGCCGCTTGTCCGGCCCTCGCGGGCGCTCTCTCCTCACGGCGCCCGACTCACGAGTCCTGGTGCCCAGCGGGGCCAATGTCAGGGTGTCCGTGTGTCCCCGCGGCGCCGGCTGCCTCGGGCGACCTGCGTCTCAGCCAGCCCGTGGGGCCACTCATTCCATCCCACCGGGGTACGCTAACTATGGAATCTGCTGTGCCCGCGAGCAAAACTAGGATCTAGCTCCGAGGCTGTTGTTCCTTGTCTTGGGCGCGAGGAGAAAAAGCAGTGTCTTCACACCCCTCTCCTAACCACCTACTTTCTTTTCTAACTTTCTGGCAGTGTTTGCCTTCTCGTTATCTTACAGACCGTGGGATTTTTATGTGGATGTGGGTGTGTGATTTCAGGATGGGGATTAGACTCACTAGGTTGGACGTTGTTGTCTTAAGTCCCTTGAATGGGATTTGGCTGTATTCCCGAGTAATCGCTGAGAAAGTCGCCAGGGTGGTTCCTGGGAGCTTCCCGGGGGTCCATGTGACACGATTTTCTTCTAAAGTGGGTCTCTTTGGAATTGGCACGTGAAAGACAACCTGACAGCTCATCTGGAAAAGCTGGATTGGTTTCCTTGCATTTGGAGGACAAGGTTCACACCTTGTCTCTAGGTGAAAGGTGAAAGTGTGTTTTAGGTGAGGATCAAGATCCTTTTTAATGACACTTCGCTGCTTAGGCTTCCTCCGCGAGAGCATGTTAACGTTTATGTTTAACTTTTGGTAGCTTTAAGGTTGAAGGAAGAAAATGAGAATTGAGTTACGGTTGGGGGTTTACAGACTTTTTTTCCCAGGCTAAAACTTGTGTTCAGCAAGTGAATGAGAAAGATTACTTCCCTAGCATTCTTATCGTTGGATATTTCGTATTCAGTTCTAGAGTATGCTTCTATGCATTTTATTTCATTCATCCCTGGCGGGGGTAGATGCTGTTGTTTACTGTTTTGGTTTCTCTAAAATAATTAGTACTAATGAAATTTGGACTAAAAAACTGATAGGTGGCTCCTCATCTCCCTTCCACAAAGTACGTTTTAGTCTTTCTCTTGTCTAATTCATCTTACTAATATTTTAAATGATGGCCTTTTCCTTCCTAAATCAGCTTGTCACAGATGAAAATGATGTGAATCACAGTCTGGACATTACAGTATGTATTCACTTCTATTCAGTGTATTTTGCAAGAGAGTTAATCCTGGAAAGTATAAAGCAAGTGTTTCTAGTTACGAATGAAAGTTATTTTCTGCTGTTAAAAATGTTAAATACTTGGCTCACACTTTTAATCCCAGTACGCCGGAGGCTGAGGCAGAAGGATCTTTGCAAGTTCGAGTCCAGCCTGGGCTACAAAGTGAGCTCAAGGCTAGCCTGAATTGCATTGAGACCCTGTCTCAAAAAAAAAAAAAAAAAAAAAAAAAGTTAAATATTTTAGCTTGAATTACATTTTTGTAAGGAAGTATTTCAGTACCTAAAGCATTTTAGCATGGGAAGAGGTCTCAAGGACAGCACCTCTGGCTTATTTTGATTTTTAAATAGTACCTGTCTTTACTGGAATATACATATAGAAAGGTATACATATTATAAATGTAGGTAGAGCTTTAAGAGTTTTTACAAATAGAGCATATGACTATAATTAGCATCCATATCAAAAATAATTTTATCAGTACCCCAGAAACAACTCATGCCCCCTTGTTGTCCCAGTGAAAGGCTACTATACACTGATTTATGTGACCATAGATGTCTTGCATAAAGGGAATTAATCTAATGGAGAATAGTAATAGTAAAATTGGATAATAGAATTTGTGTTATTAAGTAATTGTAGCTATTTGCACCTCCTAAATTCCTTAAAAATATCTCTTTGAGCATCTTTGAACTTTTGAGGGGATTGAATTATACAGCAGATAATTTACTGAACAAAATCTTTTGGATTGGAATGAGTAGCAAAATCTTCGTGTTACATATCAAATGTTTTGTGGGAGAAGGATGGAGATTACAGTATGTGAATTGTACGTTATTAAGACAAAATGATGGAACTATTTTGAATGGTTTGAAAGGTTTTGCCCCAGACACTACCCGCTAAAGCCTTGGAGGCGGAACCAAGGGTCTCTATCTTTCCTGCCTCTAGGGATTTACCTGTGGAGCGAAATGAATACCAGTGGGCCACCTGTGCATCACTAATGCCCCTTAGGCACCACCCCAAACCTAAGCTACATCTATGCCCCCACACCATGTGTCTGGCAGAGAGAAAGCCAGACTTCAGTGGTGGTGGTGGTGGGGTTTTGTTTTTCTCTCTCCCGCGTTCTCAGAATAAAGGCCTCTTTTATTTCATAATTCTCATCTTTTGGATGCACCAGAATCCTATCAGTATTATGAATAGTATTGAGTCTATCATTATAGATTATGTACTTCCAGAATCTATGCTGGTCTTTTAGTTATTACTTCTGCTGTCAGTTTGAAGATAAGAAAATTCTAACCTTATATTTTTACTGGCTTTTTGGCTATCTTTGTTAATAGAACTAATTAATATTAAAGTGCGGTGTTTAATTGAGAAACTGGGCCTTATTTGTTCATGTTATCATCAGCAGGTTTGTCTTGGAATATATATTTAAATATTTAAATATTAAAATACTCTTGGAATTGGATGGGTAATAGAACTGGTAAAAACATTTGAATAGTTACAATGCAGCATCATTCCAAACTTTAGGAGATTGAATAATTTAATATTCTGGATTATTTTTAGTTTCTGTTAATGTAATTATTTCAGCCATTTAAGTCATTCATATATACACATAACCTTTTATTACAGAAAATTTCACAATACAAAGTAAATGGAATAGTAATGCCCTGTTCACGTTACCCAAGTAAAATGTTTGTGTCAACTGTATCTACTTATCTTTACCCTTTCTTTTTATCAGTTTTTAAATAAAATTTATATACGGCTATATATATGTCATCTATATATATATATATATATATATATATAGACAAGTGGAAGCATTTGTATAATGTATCTCTGTCACAAATTAGAACATTTTTATGTCCCCAGAAATTTCCTTCATACTCATTACCAAGAATTTTGCATCACTCTTCTTAACTTTAGTTTTGCCTCATCATACATTTTACTTTATTATTTATAGGGAAAAGTATTGTCTTTGTATTCGTGGATAAGAGCCATTTATTCAATTAAAAGGAAATATCTTTTACAGTGTTGTTTTATTGGTGTGCTAGGTGCTATTGGATACATATAAGAAACAAATACATTTTAATAGTTTAAGACATTTCTCAGCTTTCTTCAGGGAGAAGAAACTTAAACACAAAGAATTAAAATAAGGTGATAGGTAGGGTGAATGTCTTCTTATAAGTCATCTTTATGTGAGATCTGAGCTAAATGTAAAAAGGGAATAGGAAGAGTAACAGTCAATTGAATATTATAGCAGCCTTTATCAGAATTTTGTTGCATTTATAATGAACAGAAACTTTTTTTGCCCTTTTAATCTATCTTCCATTGTTACCAGAACTTTTTAAGAAATACAGATACCATATTCCTTCATTAAAATATTTTAGGCACTCTAAATAAAGTTATAAAAACGTGTCCATGATTTGGTGCTTGCCTACTTTTGTACGCATTTAACCATGTAGAATTAACTTGTAGTCGCTGAGATAACAGGCTCTATCTAGTCTTTATAGTTAGATTGGTGTCATCAGTGTCATCCCCAGCACTTCCCCCTCTCTGATAGTTTGAAGATTCAGTTCAGTCAACATTTTCTTCCAGATGTTTTCTGTCTTTTCCTGTCTCCAAACTGATGTTGCTGTGTTCTCCTTTCAGCTGTCACCAATTAGCACTCTCAGTTGTATTTGTTTCTATTCTTGGCTTCTTCCTACCTCAGACCGTGAGTTTCTTGAGGGTATAGGCTGAGTCATCTTTGAGTCCCAGGTTTGGTTGTGTCACTGAATAGACACTAAGTGTTACATATAGATAGTGTGGGATAGTTGCAGAACTTATAAGGTTAATTGAAAGGCATTGGTGATATGGAGCTATATAGACACAACCCAAACAGTGGGAAATTAGTGGACCACTTTTAGAAGGCAGAGAAAGAGACCAATCTGCATTGTTACATAGTATTTTATTATCTCAAACATATAAAACAGAACAAAACTAGTTTTTTTGTTTTGTTTTGTTTTTGTTTTTCCCCACATCAGTGCTTGTGAAGTAGAGTTCAGATTTCTCATGGATTTCTGAGCCTTCTTAAATCTGGTCTTATCTTACCTGGCTGTTCTTACATGGTAATTGCCTGCCAATGGGCACTCTCTGTTCCAAACAGGCCAGTTTCTGTACCATTCTTTGAATGGGCTACCCTTGTTCCTGACTTTGGAACTGTACCTGTGCTATTAGCCATACCTGCAGTTTAACTCTTTGTATTCTCTGTGATTCATCTGTTAGCACTGTTGAAGGGCTAGTGTAAGTTGACCCCTCTTGTGAGATATTTAGCTACTCTAGATGCTCTCAGTCATGATCAACCCTATTTTAACTTTCTAAAGAAAGCATTACATGCCTTTCTTGCATGTATATGTTGCTAGATGTGCTGCAGTATACCTTTATCTTTCCTTCTTTTTAAATTCCCATTTTAAGTGATGGGACATAGTTTTTTCTTCCTCATATATTTCTGTAGAGTTTCAGAAGGCCCATGTTTCTCAGTCATACCTTATTTCACATCTCTTTGCTTCTACACTATTTTAAATCCCATTTGTATCTTGTCACTTGAGCCAATCTCTTTGATATTTACTGTGGTTTCTCTAACGCATGAGTCATATGCTTGCAGCTATTTGTAATAGAGTTCTGTTAAAATGTAGGCAGAGATCATAGCCTAGCATAGTGAGTATCTGTACAGTTCTTTTCCTTAAGAAAGTTTTTGGACATTCCCACTGTTGGAAAAGTCTTGGCTCTGTGGGCTATAACCAGGTCTTTTCTTTATCATTTGGATGTCTCTGTATTTGTAGTTTCTATTCTTTGCACTCTTTTCCCACTAACCCCTTCTACAACTTTTCTGCAAACTTCAGAAAACTTTCATTAGATCTGCTAATTTGAAATCAAATGTTGAAGGGCGTAGCTTTACTTTTCTCAGTTTCACAGGTTGCATACTTCTCAGGGCTTGCTCCTGAGGGGCTGGAGCAGAATAAGACACTATATTAGTAGATAATTAGATCTCTAAGATAAAAAGAGATGCATAAGGAACAATACACGAAAAAAGCACTAATGTGTCAGTGTTCTGAGAACCATTAGTTGGCCGGGGGAACTGAGCACAGGTGGTTTAATGATTCTTCACAGTTTTTAGCACACTGTTAATCAACTTTTGTCACTGTCACTGTTACCTCAGAGTAACAACTAATAGAAGAAGTGTGTATTTTAACTTACGTTTTCAGAGATTTCCTCCCATGGTTAGCAGGCTTCATTGGTTTTAGGCCTGTGGCAAGGCAGAAACATGATGGAGAGGAAAGGCTGCTTACTTTCTGGTGATAAGGAAGCGGAGAAAGGCACCAGGATGGCCCATGAATCAGTTACATTCCCATGATCTACTCTGTTTGTTGAGGCCCCAGCTCTTGTTTCCATCACCTCCCAATAATGCCATCAGATTACTATCCAGTGAATAGATTAACCCACTTCATAAAGTCATAGTCTACATAATAATTCAGTCACTTTCCCAAAAGCCCGTCAGACAGCAACCAAGCCTTTAGTTCATGAGTTTTGAGGGATGTCTCAAATCGAAACCACAATAGTATATTAGCATCTGTTAGGTATTTTGGTCCAGGACTTTTGCATTTTCTATTTCCCTTGTCTGGAGTGCTTTATTCTCAGATACCACATTGGTTATACCCTTCCCTCTTTCAGTCTTTATCAAATGATAGAATGAGTCTTGCTGCCACTTAACTTTAGAAGGGCATCATTTATATACATGCTCTGCCCACCTTCCTAACTTTATGTTTCTCTTTAGCACTTAACATTATAAATGTACTATGTATTATATATATTTATCTTATTTATTGTATATCTGTCCTGCTAGGTTATAAGCACTACAAAAGCAGAAATATATGTCTGTTTTGTTCATGGTTATAGCTGTAGTGACTAGTGCTGTGGCTGGAATATAATAGGCTCTCAAAAAATACTTGTTGAATTGACTCTATTTCTGAAGTTTCCATTCCTTAGGGCTGTCATTTTTTTAAACAGCAGATTTTTTTCATGTTACAAATGTAAATGTTGTCTCTTTTAGTATATTATGAACTATTCGAGAGCTTGTTCCCATATGGTTCCTATTTGTAAGGTAAAGCAAATTTCAGAAACTTAGAAAACACCACTTTTGTTCCACATAGTACTCAAAACATTAACAAAGAGCAATTAGGCAAAACAAACAAAAAACCCCCGAAGATATGTATAGTAAAGGAATAAGACAGATTATCATTTGCATATGACATGATCCTATATATAGTGACCCCACCCCATATTTATATAACTGATTTTGGTAGTGTAACAGGATACAAAATCAACACAAAAATCAATAGTGTTCTTGTGTGCTAGTAATGAGCCCAATGAAGAAGAAGAAATTAAGGAGAAAATACTGTTCACAATAACACCAAGAAAAATTAAATACAGTGGTACATTGGTTCTCTAAACTTAATTCGTTTCATGGTTCTGGGGAAGATGGCTGTGATCGTGTTTGTTATCTCATGTGGAGTTTGTGAGTGGAAGCAAAATTTTGTGTGAGCTGAATTGTTCTTGAACAGAAGCATTTGTGAATATATATACAAATGTAATCTCAGTCAAAATTCCAACAGCTTTCTTCACAGAACTGGAGAAAACAATCTTAAAATTCACAGGAAACCAGAAGAGACCCAGAAGAAGAACAGAAGAAATTCTGAGTATCAACAGTAGGATGGGAGGCATCACCGTCTTGGACCTGAATTTATATTGCAGAGCTACTGTGATAAAAGGGACAGAAATAGACATGAGGATCAGTGAAACAGAAGAAGGATTCAGAAACCACCCCCAGGAGATTCAACTACTTGATTTTTGATAAAGGTGCCAAAAACACACTGGAGGAAAGATAACCTCTTTAGAGAATGGAGCTGGAAAAACTGACAATCCACACATAGAAGATTGAGTGTAGACTTATATATCTTAGATGCATTGAACTGAAATGAAAATGGATCAAAGAGAGAAATGTTCAGACCTTAACCTGTCAGGAAATAAAATGGGTAAAGCTCTTAAACTCATAGGCATAGGTGAGGAATTTCTCAGTAGAACCCTGGTTGCACAGGAAATAGTCCTGAGAACCAACAAACGGAACCATAGCAAATTTAAAAGCTTATATACTACGAAAACCCCATTAGACCTCCTACCTAGCATTATGGTGCATGGTTGCAAAAGAATGACAGAAATTTGAGCATTTGAGCTCTGGAATAAACCAGTGTCCAAAGAGTTATGGCTTTTATTGGTATCAATCAGGTAGGGATTGGGGCAGAGTGCTAGGAAAGAAAAACTTTGTAGACATTGGCTGTAATGAGAAACAGAATGCAGATACCTCCAGTTAGCAATATAAGAAAGTTTGATGTGTGCAGGGCTGGCATCTTTATTGCCAGGAAGGTATAATTCTGAGTCCCATGGTCTCAGCTGAGCTGTTATCTCATGTATTAGCCCTGGAATCACATAGCCTGGGTTCCAGCCACCAGTGTTCCAGTTCTTCTCACCTACATGTTGCTACTTTGTTACTGACCATCTGGACTGAATTGCATTTTGTTAGCAGAGTAAAAGAATATCTGTGTTATGGTTGATAGATCTTGTCATTTGAGAAGTTTAGAAGTTTAACTGAGAGACTCAGCAGGGAGCCAAAATCCTTACTTTGTAAATATCCTCATTCTGTGCAAGAGGAGGACACAGAGACTTTGTAAGTGCTATACCCCCCAGGAGGCTGTAGTTGGCCAGTGCAGACCTTAAGGGAGGAAAAGAGGTTTGCTCTTGCCTGCTTTTGCTGCCTGCTACCTTGAAGTATCCTGGTGCCATGCTGCCCTGCCTTGGAGCTGGCTGATAATGGACTGAAACTTCCGTAAACTACTCTAAGCTAAATAAACCTTGCCTGCCTTCATTTGGGGTGCTGGGTATTTTGTCCCAGCAATGAGAGAAATCAAGACAATCAGTTTCAATATAGTCAGCTCTGCATATCTCAGTGAATAGGGTTGAAGGAGAGGTTAGAGAAAGATCAAAGCAAGGGGCTTAGATTGAGGTAGAGGGCTTTATTTCCCTGGAGAGCACAGCTTGATGGTCTCCAACAGTGCACAGCAAAAGAGACAACCAATAGAGTGAAGACAGCCAACACAATAGGAAAAAAAATTTTGTGAGCTATTCATCATACAGAGGACTAATATCTAGGATATGTAAAGAATTCAGAAAGTTAGAGCCCTTAAATTAGAAGACCAAGTCATAAAATGGGCAACTGAAATGAATAGACACATCTCAAAGAAGTACAAATGGCCAGTAAAGGAAGAAATGCTCAACATTGCTGGCTTTTCAAGAAATGGAGGTTAAGACAACAATGAGATTCCATTTTACCCTGGGAAGGGTGATCATTATCAAGAAGTCAACAGAGAGACTGTGGGAGAAAAGAACGCTTCTACACAGTTGGTGAGAATGTAAACTGGTATTACAGCCACTATGGGGATCAGCATGGAGATGCCGCAAAAGTCTAAAGCTACAAGTTTCATTTGATCAAGCCATTCCTTTTCTTTCCAAAAGAGTTAAAGACTTGTATTGCAGTGATACATGATATATACATACCCATGTTTATAGCAGCACAACTCATAATAACTAAATCTTGGAATCTGTTTGTATGTTCATCAACAGATGAATAGATAGAGTATGTGGTCTTTGCACACATTAGAGTACTCAAAATTATGGAAGGAAAGGTGTATTTAGATCACAGTTTGTAAAGGTTTCAGTTCATAATCAGCTGACTCCAAGGTAGAGTGGCATGATAGAAGAGTGACCAGTCGTGGCAGCGGAAGACAGTAAAAACAAAAAGGGTAGGAGAGAGGGGAAGCTTCTTTCCCTCCCTTATACTGTATGGGCTACCAGAGGCAGAAGCTTCTCTTACTCCTATTCTTTTGCTCTTGTTGTTTTGATCCCCAGTACAAAAAAAAAAAAAAAAAAAAAAAAAAAAAAAAAAAAAAAAAAAAAAAAAAATTCAAATCTGCATGGCTTATCCTTTTGCTAGAGAAGAACTTCTGAGTAAATGCAATTTAATAAGGTATAAAATTGAAAATAAAGCTCAACAAAGCATAATCAGCTTGCTTGATAGCTATAAGCAGATTACCAAACTTAATCACTTTATAGGTACCATAATAATAAATATAAAAGTAGATGTACTTTATGAATAAATTATTTCAATTTTTATATTCTTTGGTACCAGGAATTGAACTCACAACTTCATGCTTGCCAGCCAGGCACTTAATGCCATTGAGCTAAATACCTGGCCCAGTATTTCATATTTGTTAAAAATAAAGGCATTGTGTAATGGTGTAGCTTCTCTAGGTAAATAATAGTTTAGTTAGCATGTTGTGTTTATAAGTTGCTGTGTGTTATTTTTAAAATCTGTGTACAGTTTAAGTATATGAAGTCAGCAACATGAGACATGGTGTTTCTTAAGAAAAAAAGACTTACAGTTGAGTAAATACCACTTGTTCTGGTTTATATCTAGATATCCCTCAAGCATCTTACCTGTTCATAGATAGGGCTTTAGGAATGTGTTTGTATTGTGGGGGTGTTATAGCTGGCTAGCTGTTAGAAGTGAGGTTACTAAAAGGATTAAAAGGAAATCAAGTACTTTATGTCAGAACAGTAGAAAATATGCCTTGAGAGCATCCCAACAATCAAGACCTCACACATCTCAGGTTCAAAAGTGTAAAAGTAAAAAACTTTTCTGTGAGAAAAGAATTCTAGGGCAACCTACTCAAGAAGGGCTGCCTATGGAACTGGATCCCAAAGATTTGCTTTCCAGTGTTTAGATACTCAGACACTTGGAGATCTTTGCAGCTATGACCTGAGGGAGCCTGGCTGCTTCTCAAACTGGCAGCAGACCTTGGTGTCGTAAATGTAATGTTGGTTTTACACATGCAGAATGCAAGAGTTGTGGGATCAGGGAGGCTTCCATCTGTTTCTCAGAAGAAGGCCTAGCAGGTCGGACGGTGTGCAGCTGAGAGGGCAGTGTTTAAAGCTTTGAGAGTGAAACTGAAACTATAGTGGGTACTCCAGGAAATTGGAGAAGACAGGCATGTGGAATGTCTGAGGAGAACCATAGGCAGTGATTGAAGTCACCTCAAAACAAAGGCCATGAGGGCTGCAATCAGCAGTGATTAGCTACAGGGTTACGCAAACCCTTTGGAGCTTACACTTTGCCACTGCCTGCTCTGGATGCTGGATTTGGGGCTAATATTTGCCTGCTGGGTTTTGGTCTTGAGTTTGGTTCCATTTCTTTTCTTTTTTTAATTTTTATTTATTTATTTATTTTTATTTTTACCGGTACCAGGGATCGAACTCATGACCACAGGCTTGCAAGGCAGGCACCTATGCCGCTGAGCTAAAACCCCAGCCCCGGTTCCATTTCTTTCATCTTTGTATTTCTCCTTTTGGAATGGGAATGTTTACCCTGTGCCATTGTATGTTGACAGTGTTTAACAAGGTTTTCATTGTTGTTACTATTATTGTTGTTGTTTAATTTAGTTTTTTTAACGATTCACAGCTAATTGAATCTCAGAAGAGACTTTGGACATGGACTTTTCAGCAATGCTGAAACTGTTAAGACTTCTGGCAACACTTAAAGATGGACTAAACATGTTTTGCATACAGAGATGGGCATGAATCTTTTGGGCTCCAGGGATGGAATGTTATGGTTTATATCTAAATGTCCCCCCAAATCTTTCCTGTTCAGAAACAGGGCTTATGGAAGATGACTGGAGTTTAAGGGTGTTATTGCTGACTTGCTGTTAGGAGGTGGGGCCTGATTAGAGGTAGATCACTGGGGGTGTGATCTGGAAAGTTATGTCTTCCTCCCTGTCTCCTCTTCTCTCTGCTTCTTGGGTGCCAGAATGTGAGCAGTTTTCCTCTGCCAGACCCTTGCATTTATGTGCTATTTGTGGAACTGTGTAGAACCCCTCTCAGTTTTAGCAGCTGCTCTCAAATTTAAGATATTTCCAGTGAGATAACTCATAAATGTCTGTTAAGATATTTCCAGTGAGTTTATTTAGTGA
Organism: Cavia porcellus; assembly: GCF_034190915.1. Classification (NCBI taxonomy): domain Eukaryota; kingdom Metazoa; phylum Chordata; class Mammalia; order Rodentia; family Caviidae; genus Cavia; species Cavia porcellus. The sequence continues at coordinate 115,992,841 of NW_026947484.1, forward strand.
TTTTGGAATTTCCCCCATGTCTATTGCTATATCCTGTTTCTTTTTGAAGATACTGCTACCATTCAAATCTTACAGTTTTTGGTGTTTTATCACCTCCTATTCATATTTTGGGACTCGCAGCAATACTTTGCCCATTTACTCGTCTCATATAACGTGTCTGTGGCTTTTTGGTTTTGCTCTCCTAGTTGCTGAGTCTAATTGGGTGGGTGGTATCCTGCATTCAAGAGAGATTCAGAATCATCCCCTTCATGTCAGACTTTTAATGAATGATGGTAAAATAACTAGACAGCCCTTGGAAACAGGATAAATTGGATCTATGCTATATATAAGAATAAATCAGTATTTTGGCCCTGAATCAAGGGTAGCAGTTTGTTGTAGCTGCTGGTTTTAAACAAGGGCCTAAAAAGAAGTCTTTCTAGAGTCTGTTGGCCATTTCAGAACTTTGGAAATGTAACAGTCAATTCATTAGAAAGCAATTAGAGCCCAATGCTGGGCAGAAGAAGAATTCATGTTCTGAGGCTCTGGGTGATCCGGTGAGTTTACATATGGCTCAGAGAAGAAGCCATGCCCCAAGGTCCTGCTGCTGCCTGAAGAAAGTCAGTGAACTGCTGTCCTGCACCTTCCTACCACTCCAGGACCCCCAGATCAGAGAAATGCAGATGCCTAGCCCAATCCCCTACACCGAGGGACTGGCTGCCAATGCACGAAGCACTCAGGAGCAATGGGTTGATTTAGGGAAATACAGGAAAATGTCAAGACAAAAGAACAAAATACAATCTCAGACTTCCAGCCCACACAGAACAAGTTTAGGAGACATAGACATAGTAGAAATTAGAGGTTATATACCTGAAATTTCAATTTAGTTCTCTTATTGATTTGTTAATTTTACATGCCTGAGCTGGGGATTTAACTCAATGGTGTAAGTACCTACCTGGCAAGTGCGAGGTCATGAGTTCAATCCCCAATTCCCCTCCCCACCCCTCCCCCCACAAAAAAAGAAAAAGAAAACATTTTATGTGCCTGTGTGTGATGGTCTGGGCAGCTATTTTGAAGATAGCAAGATGTATTATGCTAAACATAGTTGATTTCCTATTATCTTGTTTTAAAGTCCTCTATCACTTTCATTGTTTTATTTTGTTTGGCTTTATTCTGTTTCATTTGGTTTGATTTTAATCTCTTTAAAGTTTAAAAAAAAAAAAAGGAAAAATCCCTAATCTATTTAACTTTACAAGTTCCAGAAAACAGAAAAATGCATTGCTTCCTCTTAAACCTGGGTGCAGGGAAAAATCTAAATGTGAGTAGAAATCTAGATGTGATAAAAAATATTGGTTATTTGACATATAAAATTGAAAACCTTATGTGTGGTTAAAATTCTACCATGAAGTCAAGACAGTTAATGCCAGGTGTGGTGACATATGCTTGTAATTTGAGCACTTGGGAGGATGAGCCAATAGGATGGAAAGTTCAAGGCCAGCATGGGCAATTGAGCAAGACCCTGTCTCAAAAAGTAAAAACAAAGGATACTTAGTGCATGAGCGCCTGGATTTAATCCTTACCACTGAAAAAAAAATTTTTAATGACATTTAATAGCTAAATGGCAAACTTGTGAAATATATCTGCAGTGTCGCACAAAGGGCTGGTACATATAAATGATCTTTAAACATACGATTGACTTTACTCAAGGAGTAATTTAACATGGCAGACTTATTTGTTCATTTTACAGAAGATGATTTATTTGAAAAAAGATGCAAAAGAAAGGATAGAAAGCCATGATGAGAGGATGATGGGCATCAGAGCAGAGTGCCCAACAGATTTTGTATGCAAATTAAACTTATACTATGGTACTGTTTCATATTTTATATTGGAAGAAAATTAAAAATATAACTATACTTTTTGATGAGATTGAGAAGAAACTGACATTCTCACATTGCCAGTGGTAATACAGAGGAACAGCCTTTTTGCCGAAGGGAGTAGCTGACAAAATTTTGCATTTACCTATTGAACCAGCAGTTCCACTGAAGATAAGGCTTTGATGATGTTTAAGGTCATCATTGGAGCATTGTTTGTAATTGCCAACTATTCAAAACAGCTTAAATACTTCTATATAAAATATGTATGAATAAACTATTTCTTTCACAGATGGGCTTCTTTGGAGCTATAAAACTAAAGATGCTTTCTATGGAATGAGAGAATAATTTCCAAGAAATACTGTTAAGTAAACAAAGTTAATTGCAAAAGATTGATCTATTACCTTTAAGAAAGGAAAATCAATGTATTTTATAGGAAATATTCACGTTTATTTTATACCCAAAAAGATTAAATCAGGAAATTACCCAATTGGTTACTTAATGTAACCAATTGTGCTTGAATGAGCAGGGTGAAAAGGAAGTGTGGGACTGAGCAGAGTGGGAGATATTCTTGGGACCAGTGGAGGAATTTAAATAAGGCTTATAGATTATCATATCAGTGTTGATTTTTTGATTTTGGTAAAATACTGCAGTTACACAAGAGAAAGGCCTTATTTTTTTAGAAAAAAAATAAACACCAAAGTAGAGGTAAGTCTCACCTGGCTTAGAAAAAAATGGTGGTTGTATGTGAAGAGAGAATAAATAAATGTAAGTTGTTAATTGGGAAACCTAGGTGAAAGGAACAGGAGAATTGTGTGTTTTATTCTAGTGGCTTTTTAGTAAGTTTGTAATCATTTCATAATTAAAAGGCAGGTGTGTATTTGTGTGTGTGTGTGTGTGTGTGTTTGAAATGAGGTCTTACCATGTATCTCAGACTAGACTCAAACTCATTAGCTTAAATAATTCTCCTGTCTTAGCCTTCTGAATGTCTAGGACTACTTGTATCTCTTTGTCTAACCAATTTTTTAAAAAAGCTATATCATTACTGTTAGCCAATTTTCTAGAATCCTCTTAATGGTCATGAGATTTTTTTGCCATTAATCTTAAAGGATTTAATCTATTTTCATAAAGGAGCACTATTTTATAAATCTTGTGGAGGAATTCTTACCTTATGCAGTGAATACTATAAACAAAGTATGAAATGTACCTTAGATATCAACTCTTGTATTACATGTCTTTAATCTTTAGAATAAGCATGTTGAGATACTGGTAGGGATTTTGTTTCTGATCTATTAACTAATTTCTAATGTTTATTTTGCATTATTTTTTACCAGTCTTGCCATAGTTTATAAACTTGCATAAATCCAATTTTTAGTTTTACTTTATTGTCTTTTTAAAATTTTATTTAATTTTTTTTACTTCTATTTGTGTCTTAGTTACTTTTCTCATTCCTTGGACAGAACACCCAACACTCACAAATTAAAGGAGAAAAGGTTTGTTGTTCACACTCTATAAAGGTTTCAGTCTTTTGTCAGCTGGCTCCAAGGCAGGACTGCATGGCGGAGAGGCACCATATAGAAGAAACAGTCCATGGCGAGATGTCAGGAAGCAGAAAAGCAGCAGGCAGTGAGCCTGCCTGCCCTCTTTTTCCCTTATATAGTACTCATCCAGGCTATAAGCTTCTTGATTGGTGACATCCACACCCAGAGTGGGGCATCCATTATCCACACTGGAAATCGTGCTAAACCGATTTAGTTATCACACACTTATTCACTCACCTTAGATCTAGCCACCTCTGAAAAGCCCTGCTATGAGCACATGAGGCTTTGCGGGGACATCCAGATACAAGTCATAACAATTTATATTCTTTTATTTTCTCTAATTTCGCTTTCTAACATTCTGGGATAGATTTTAAGTTTTCAGTCTTCTTTTCCCATGTGTGCATTTCAGGTTATAAGATCTTTGGGAAGTACTACTATAGTTGGATCCCACAGATTTTTTGATTTGTAAATTTTGTTTGTAAATTTGTAAATTTTGTTTAATATCTATTTCATTTAAAAATATTTTTCAGTTTTCTTTGAACCATAACTTCCATACACATATACCTTTATGCCAGTTATTATTGCTACATAATAAACTACTCCCAAACTCAGTTGTTTAGAACAGATTTTTCCTTCTGTTCTTTGTGAGTTGGCATTTCCTTTGCTGGTTTTGCCTCATTTCACTTATGAGGCAGGTACTTTTTCATTGCTATTATTTTACTTTTATACTCTCAGTAAGTTTGGAAGTTACTCTTTTTTTTTTTTTTACTGGTTACCCTATAAATTTAAGCATGTTACTTTTCAAGTCTAAACATTACTAACACTCCACACCCCATCCTCCTAAAGAGTAGAAGGATTTTAGAACACTACCATCATCTATTTTTTTCTTGGTTTATATAGATTTTTTATAGTGCTATTTTTAAATTCAGCTATACAGAGTTATACCATATTAAATATTAAATATCAATTTTGTAATTTTAAAAAATTTAATGTTACTTTAGGTCAGTGTTGCTTTTTGTATTTTAAAAATAAGTACCTAAAATTTTTAATGAATTTCTTAAAAGTACACTCTGCATTGTTTTATGGGATATGTCTGGAATTCTGACATGTAAAATCTTTTTAGGTCAGTTTCTGATTTTTTAATTTCTCTTGGATCATGGTTACAGAATATAGTTTTCTTTGTACTTGATTATTTTGGATTTTGGCTTAGACATTTTATTTAAAATTACTACTCAGAGTAATTTTGAGCTTATATTAAACATATTTTTCTTTAAAAAGCAAAGTTTACGTTTTTAGGTCCCTGGATGCAAGGTCAGTTAGGGAACAGTTTAAGCCAAGTTCCTTAAAAGCATATTTAAAAAATTTTTAGTAGAACATTTTAATAAAAGTGAGATTCAAAATTCAGATTCTATAGTTTTGTTTGCCAATGAAGTTACATTGAGACACTCTCCCCCATCTTGTCTTCTGATCATTTCTGTATAGTTATCTAACTGGGGCATGGGAATTGTTTATTACGAATCTAGTGTTTATTTCCTTGAATACTTTCTCTGCTGTTTTTTGTTGTTCTGTACTGAAGGTTGCTCCAGCTGAGCAGGTGCTCTACCACTGAGCTATATTCCTGGCCTTACTGTTACTCCTTGGGGCTAAGGAGTCACTGTTCTATATTTACCCTGGATACAAGTTATTTGTGAGGCAGAAGAAAATGCTTTTGCTTTCAGGGCGTATAATACTGTTTCAAATCTTTATCTGGTTCTTTAAATTTTTGTCTTTCCCTCCCTGTCATTTCTATCAGTTCTCAGTTCTGGCTCATTGCTGTTCCCTTTCATTTCTAGTAATTTCTGTTACTCTCCTTCCATTCCCATAGCCACTTCCTTTGTTCAGATGTTCATCATGTCCGCTGTAGGCATAATCATGTGGGTGCCTACGTATTCTCACTGAAGGCAGGGATTGTCTATGGTAGTATTTTACCCCCACTTTTACAGATGAGAGTCAGTTTCTCTCACTCTCAATAGCCATTAACGTGTTTTGGGTCTTTACCATGTGTTAGGCTCTGTTATAAGCACCATACATCTTTTAACTAATGGTGCTACTGTTTTTATCTTCTAGGTGGCAGTACCAAAGTACAGAGAGATTATATAATTTTTCCAAAGCCACAGACTAATGCACAGTACATTTCAGATTCTAATCCAGGAAATCTCCTACCAGTACTACTATAACTAGGTGTGAACAGACTTAATATTCTAAAAAGAATACTACTACTATTTTTTTTTTTTTTGCATATCATACTAGAAAGGACTGTTTTCCTTTCCTTTAATAAAGTCTGCCCTCTAAGTTCTTTGGTTCATCATATTCTCTTAGTGTATAATACAATATTCTTTTATCATTTATATCCTAAATTCTCTTCATTTCTTAGATTTCAGTTTAGTTTTCACATCCTTTCAGGAATGAAACTTTTACTTTTCCTTCATTTGGTTGATATTAATTGCTCTTTTACTTAAAAGCACTTTGCTTAGATCTTAATAACTTATCTGATAATATAGTTGTCTGTGAGTCATTTTTCTTTAGCTAGATTGTAAAGTCCTCAAGGGCAAGTACTGTTCCTGTTAATCTTTCAATCCCTTTGGATGTACTTGTTGGGCCTGTAGTATACTGTAGGGTCTTAATAAAAGTTTAGAGAATTTTTGCTTTCAATTTTTTATTTTACATTGCCTATTTCCTTAATTATTCCATACCAGTGGGCTTATTTTAAATGGAAACTAAAGCACAAGAGATTACCTTTTAAACTATCTTTTATGCAGATAAAACCATAATATTGTATAGTATAAAGGCAGTATATAATATAGTCCTTTATGCATCTGCCCATTTAAAACCTTTCTTATCATTGCTTTGTACTGTACATCAGCTTGTTGCTTTCTTCCTTTGTCTTTCCCTTTTTTCACCATAACAATACTTTTAAGATAGTCAATAATTCCAGTGGATCACAAATATCAATGTTTGACATAATAATCTAGCTTTTATCACATGACTTCAGCTGATTTTGAGCATTTTAAAAATGAATTCACACCCCTAAAAGATAAAAAGTTGCTATTATTGAGGGCATTTAGAAGAATGAGATTTGATTTGTGACACAATAAAGAAAAATTGAAGTTTTGAATTAGAACGTGTACATACGTTAGTGGCTCCTGAAATGACTTGTTGAATTACATTTAGGTGTATGCTTGCTTTAAGGGAATATTAGAAAAAAATGCATAAGTGGTCCTACGTATGGATATTGGTGTTAGAATTTGACTTTGTACTCTTGGCCTTAATTTGTCCAGTTCTAGATCCATGGTACAAGCAAAATGAGGTTATGCTAATTGGGGAATAGTTTGAGAATTTTTCTAAATTTATCTTGTTTGCAAGTGGTATATTTTTAAGCACTTTACCTGTCAGTAACAAGTAATTTATTTCCAAGTAAGAGTGTTTTAGTATAGAGTTATGATTACCTTAAAATTAGATAAAACATTAATGCAATTTGGAAAAATTCTAATACTAGGAGGAATGTAGATATGGCAATTACCACTTTTCCCCTTGAAGTAGATTCAAATGTAGCTGAACTTTTGAGCATTTATTTGAAATGGTACCTTTGAAAATTGTCTTATCCTTTGTGTTTTATGAAAAAAGCTGCTACCCTTGTACTCTTCATTGCTTGTCCACGGAGTGCTTTTACTCACTTCTTTCAGTTTACTGCCTTGGCTCCGGACTGTTGCCCAGAACTGGTTGGTATCTTGTCACTTAGATCTTTCCGCTTTTTTGACAAACTCCAAAATCTTGATTTGATTCAGTTAAAAGTCTCCCTTTAAGTTTTTCAAAAGGAGCCAGGGATTTAGCCCAGTGGCACACTGCCTGTCTGACAAATGCAAAGTTGTGAGTTTGATCCCCTGTACCCCCCGCCCCCAAAAAGAAGTTTTTGAAAGGAAATTCACTAACATAAGGGTAACCTACTTTAGGCAAAACAAGGTAAAAGTTTCAGATGTACCTGAAGTGGTTTCATAATCAATATCGGAATCCAGGCAGCCAAATTGACAAATTTGGGATTTTTTTAGCAGAGCTCAGTGACCACTCGCAAAGACCCCTGTTTCAAAGTCAGATCGAGTGGCCCCAAACTGGAGGGTTATGGGGCATTTAAAGCAAAAAACCGCAAAGCAAGACATCTTGTGGAAACAATGTAGCTAGAATCTTACATTAATTTTGGTTGATACCTGTATCTTGCTTCCTTGTTGAGCAAGCTAATGTTTTTCTCTTGTGGGTGCAGCTCATTTTGCTTTTCTCATGAGACTTGTGCCCTGAGTAATTTTTCACTTTTCTATGTCAAATTCAGAGCACAAGATGGCATCCGTTATGCCAAGCTGCAACAATACCTATCTACCATGTGCCAGGCGTAGTCTTAAGTGTTAGTGATAGATGAACAAAATCTGGTCCCTGCTCTTAAGAGGCTGATGAGGGGCAGAGATGGCATAGATTGACTGCAGAAGGAACACAAGGGGTACCTGCTAATGCACACTGTTGAGGGGAGAGAATAAGCAGAGGTTTCTAAGACAGGGCCATCATGTAGAGTAATTTGTTGTCCTGATTAGCACAGTTTTAAGACTGGAAGGAGTTTCAATTAGATATCATCAGGGCAAAAGATGTAAGGAAAGAGCATCTTAGGGAGCCTGGTAAGAGATGACACTGTGTCGAGAAACCCTATGCTGAGTTTTAAAACAAGTACAAATTTGAAAGGTTGATTGAGGAAGAATCTTTTTAAGCAAGTATAGCATGTAAAGACAGATGGGGGAAGAGTATAGTATTAGGTAGGAGATGTGGAATTGACATTTTATAATGGGAAATGGTCAGGTACTTTCAGTTTCACATAGTTTAACCTGATACAGTAAGGTAACTTTCATTTGAGCTCAGTGTCAGATCGGTCTGGAAAGAAGGGCTGGATCCATATCATAAAGTTCTTAAGTACCACATTATGGAGTTCAGATTTTGTTCTGGAAGTGATTATATGTTTATCTTAAAATTTTAATTATAAAATATTTAATTTTTGAATAAACAGTATATAATTGTGGCCTGAAAGTTGAAAGAAAATAAAACTGTATTATATATAAGGATAGACTGTAGCTTTTTTTTGTTCAGTTTTTGTTAGGTTTTGGTATCAGTGGTTTCCTAAAAGCAAAAGTAATTTGAAAGCTTTTCTATCTATGCTCTAGAACAGTAAAAGCATTGGATTATCAGTTCTCTGGGATTTTTGTAGAATTTTAGTTACTGACATGTTGCTGAGACAAAATACTGGACACCCACAGTGTTAGAGAGGTTTATCTTGGCTCATAGTCTGTAGAGATTTCAGTCCGTGGTCAGGTGCCTGGGCAGTATGGCAGAGTGGTGTAGTAGGAGGTGCATAGCAGAAGAGAGACGGTTGGCGGTAGAGCAGGGAGGAAGTGGACAGAGGTCAAGGGGAGTGGAGGAGTAAGGGCAGGCCGCACCCACAGGGACCCACCTCTTCCTACCAGGCTTCACCTCCCAACATCAGTCACATCACACTGCAGTGGACATGAGAGTGTGGATATCTCTTGAAGATACTGATTTTATTTCCTTTGGATGTGTATGCAGAAGTGGAATTGATGGATCATGTGGCAGTTCTATTTTTAAATTGTCTAAATTGTGTGTATTGTTTTCTATACTGGCAATATTAACTTACATCCCTAACAGCGTAGAAAGGGTCCCTTTCCTCCATATCCTTATCATCACTTATCTTTTGTCTTTTTGACAATATCCAGTCTTAACAGATGAGGTTATACCTCACTGGAGTTTTGATTTGTATTTCCCTGATGATTAGATACATTCAGTACTTTTTTTCTTGTATCCATTCTGTTTTGAAAAATAACTGTTAAATTCTTGGTTTATGTTGTTAAAAGGCATTTTCTGAGACAGTTGTAGAATTTACAACAGTTTGGAAAGAGATACAGTCTTGTAGTACAGTTGAACTGGTAAACAACAATAAACCTCTAAGCACTTTTGAAAATAAGATATCATCTGTTGGATTGAAGTTTGGCTTTCTAGCCTTGTTTGCTGATCTTGTATCTTACTTGAAAATGCTCATTCTAGCTGGGCATAGTGGTGCATGCCCATAATCCCAGCACTTGGTAGGCGGAAGCAGAAGCAGGAAGATGACTTTGAGGCCAACCTGGGCTATATGTTCAAGGTCAACCTTTGCTACATAGTGAGACTGTGTGAAAACAACAACAAAAAAAGAAAAATAGAAAGACAAAAGAAAACAGAGGAAAATGGTTGTTCTGCAGATAGTTGGAGCTCCATAAGGTGTTCAACATAGAAGGTTGACCTCTATAGTAGACAGGAAACTGTGCCACTCAAATTCCTCTTAAAGAAGGACTTATTGCTTCTCTGTGAGAATGTAGAATCCAGTCAGCTCCCTCTCCCCGTACCTTAGTATTTACCTCAGGTGCCCAGGGTACCCCACATGCCCATGACCTCCATGGGACAGTATAGATTTGTAGGCTGAGCAAAGCAGAGGGCAGGACATTTCAGCCCATCAGAAGACTGATGCACAGTACTCATTATAGAACCTCATTTAGTTGGCTGAAATCTTGTTTGGTCTGTATCACAGTTGGCATTCTGTCTAAGCTTGCTTTCTCTTCCTTCCATTCACTAGCGTTGATTCCTGATACACATTTTATATACTAAACACCCTGTCACCTCAGCTGCAGAGAAAGCAATATGCAGAAGCTCCTGACACCATGGAACTAGTTTACTGGAAGGAAATATGCATCAAACAAAAAATTTAAAATGTGATAAATGTTATATAGAAGAATAGGGTATCATGGAAGTATATTATAAAAAAGTATATTATAAAGTATTAAAAAAGTATATATTATAAAAAAAGTATATTGTAAAAAATTATAAATCCTGTTAATAACATTGTTTAAGAGAGTAGCATGGATTAATAGTTGGCATGAACCTCAGGTTCTTTTAGGCCAGTTTTCTTATTTGTAATATGAGAATGACACATTCCTTTAGGAAACTAGCTGGGATAGCCCTTGGGATTGGGGAAGGCTACCCTCCAACTGAGAGGGCCTGAAGTACAAACATTTTTCTAGCTTTGGTTTGTATCAGTTTGCTAATGTCCCATGGGCCAATGAAGTTCATATGGTCAAACTTTGATTCAGTGATAGAGAAATAGACCCACCCCTTCCCATAAAAGTGTTTATAAGTGTGTATGTGTGTGCATTTATAACATACATCTGTAAAATGAGACAATGTCTCTTACATAATAATTGTAGCTGTCATTTAGTGATCATTTTCTGTAAATAATACTTAGCACAGGTGGAATGTCTCTTGAGTAACTTTTCAGATAAAGGGTACTCACCCTGTAAAGAGGCCATTGAACATGATATTGAACATGTTGTATCTCAGTAGGATATTATAAAAGGAAATCCATTTGGAAAAATATGTTATATATATTTTTTTAACATTTTAGAGTAATAGTAATGATAACACTTTGCAAATAAAGTAAAGCTCTCTCTTTTTTCTTCTGCAGTAAGAAAAGTGGAAAACCACCATTACAGAACAATGAGGTAAAATTTTAAATCATGTCTTTTGGGTATCATGCATTTATTTGGTTTTTAATTTTGAATTAGAATAAAATCATAAAATTAGAAGAGAACTTAAAAATATCACTTCTAATCTGCTATATATTATAGAAATTTCTTTCTGAAATAAGAGTTCTGACAGGTATCTTTCAGTATTTGCTTCAATCTATTTATTCAACGGAGAGGACTGTTGTAAAGAAATCATAACGGTTAGTTTTAGTTCATGATCAATTAGTTTTCACTTATCTTGCTTCCCAGTGATTAACTGTTGTCTATAGCAACACAGGAATATTCATTCTATCTAATAGATATATATTTGAAGATAGTTGTGTCTTCTAAATGTTTTTTGCCTTCAATGCTAAGCAATCTTTTTTCCTTTGAATAGTTCTCGTGTGACTTGGTTTTTATCCTTTTTCACTTCTGCATGCATTCTTCTGGACTTGCATTAGTTTCTCTAGTCATTATGCTTAGAATAGAACATAATTGTCCTAGTGAGATGTGACTAGCATAGACTGTGTTTGCACTATGACATATGAATACTATTATATTACTAAAATTCAGCTTACAGTTGCTTTTACTTATTTAGCTATAACTTGTTTACATTAAGTAAATTTTAATTAACTATAGTCTTGAGGTGAATAGCTCTGTTGATAGATACCTTATATCTTGTGTTTATCAGTTGGTGTGTTTTTTAAAATAGCTTCATTGAAATATAATTTGTGTACTATAGTATTCATTTAATTGTATAATTACAATTGTAATTGTATAATTCAGTGGTTAGTATAATAATCCATTTGTGTGCATAAATCAGTAGTTATTAGCAATGGATAGCTCTTACCATTGTCTTAGTTTTCAAAGATTTTCATCAACAGTAAAATCTGTTACCCAGTAGCAGTCACTTCTCATCACCCTCTCCCTCCAAGCTCTAGGAGCTACCAGTTTACTTTGTCTCTATTGGTTGCCTGTTCTTGATAATTTCGTATAGAGTCATATAATATGTGGCCCTTTATACCTTATCTTCTTTCAGTTAGCATAATCTTTTCAGAGTTTATTTAGGTTATATCAATATATGTGTTAACTTTCTGTTGCTGTGATGAAATACCTGTTTTTAAAAAAGGAAAGATTTATTGTGGCTTGTGATTTCAGAGGTTCCCATCTATGGTCACTTGACTTTTTGGTTCTGGGCTTTGGTGAGGGAGAATGTCCTGTTGGGAGTCATGTGGTATAGAAAGCAGTGGGGAAAGAGAGGGAGAAGGGGCCCCGTGACCTACTTCCTCCACCGAGGACCCATCTCCTAAAGTTTACACCATCTCTCAATGGATAAATCCATGGATGAAGTTAGAGCCCTCAGGATCCACACCTTCCTGAAGACCCACATGTGAGCATTGCTGTATTGGGAACCAACTCTTCCACACATTTGCTTTTGGGGGACATTTCAAATATAAAGTATATAATATTCTATTCAGTTTTTTCCATTTATATACCAGTTTTGGGGTGGATGTATGGTTTCATTCCTCTTCAGTATTTATCTTGGAATACAATTACTTTGTCAGAGTATCCCAGTTGATTTCTTTCAAATACTAATTTATCCCTGTCAATTTATTGGATTCAAAAATATTATTCATGTAATTTTTTTTTTTTGTTTGAGCCAACGTCTCAGTAGGCAGTTTGGGCTAGCCTTGAACTCATTTTGTAGCCCAGGCTGGCCTCAGACTCACATGGATCTTCCTGCTTCAGCCTCCCAAGTGCTGGGATTACAGTTGTGTGCCACCATGGCCAGCAACATTCATGTAATTTTTAATGCATTTCTCACACTCTATTATGTGAAGTACAGTGTTATGAACAAGTTTAATTTGGTTTCTTTTTCTTCTTGAAAATTGCTGACAGTATTGGCTAGGTAAGGACTATCTCTTAATTGTTGTGGGGGTTTTGTTGTTATTTTATGGTTTAGTCAACTGATTATGTCCAACTGTAGCAAAATATAGTCCTTATTTCTCTATTAAGGCCGCCAAATCAGAAACATTAAAATCTTGATTAATTTATTAATTCATTTATTGTCAGATTTTCAACAAATACTTACTGAACCTAATTGTGCCTGGTATTGTTCTTGGCTCAAGATATATGACCTTTATAAAAATTAGTCAATACTCCTATGGAGTTCACAGTGTACATGTCAGCTAATGTACTAATGCAGTATCTTTAAAAAAGGAGAAAATTAGAATAATGAACTATGACTTATTTTTAGTAAACTCATACTGACTTCTAGTGATTTAGTGTCTCTTTAAGTTTTTTTAGTCTTCTATATTAGTGTCTAATGCCTGAATATCCTGGATATTGGCATCAAAATTTTTGTTCTTTAGTTTAATCTTTCTTTCCCAGTGTTTGAAAAATGGACAAGGTATGCTCAAGTCCAGTCTTCTGGCATATCTCTGCCATCATGATTTCTCATATCTAAGTTAGATCTGAGTAATCAGACACTAGTTATTTTAATTATATATATAGTCTGTGTGTCATCATATCTATAAGTTGTAAGACTGATACTCATTCCATTTATGTTGCGTTCCTTCTTATTTTTCTGTACAATTTTGTTTTAGCATATACTTATCCACAGGTTGTATAGCATGAACAAGATAAATTGAGGTTGGATTAAATGAAATAGGGAAAAGTCCAAATACTTTCCCAAATTATCTATTCCGTTGTTTTAAAAATATTTTAATATACTGTATATGCCTGTATTATTTATGCTACTGGTTTCTCTTAGTTCCTTGAAGAGAAAGTTTTGTACTTTTTATCAGATTATTTCTTCTATGTAAGTTTTTCTTTGTCTGTGACTTGTACTCTGAATAATAGTTTGACCTTTTATAGAAGATTATGGTACACAGTGTTTTAACTACTGTTATTTTCTATTTTGTTATGAAATTGTTTATTTTTCATAGAAGTAAGGAGTGCTTTTTATATTTTACATTATGCTAAATATGAGAATAAAATTTAAAAAGAAAATAATATAGTTTATTTAAAATACTCACTTAATTTCAATGTAGCACATGCTGTACAATCCAAAATGTATAATCGCTGTGCTCGGTATAAGTATTCCTGTATATATTTTTATATTTTTGGATATGTATGTGTATATCCATAAACAGTGTAAGTAGGAATATTATACATTTAAAAGTTTTATAAATTCACTTGTAACTACTATATAGTATTCTGTTATATGGATATGAATAGTTTTTTTTACAGTGTACTTTTTAATGGAATAAATTAACATAATTTAATATTGATGCACTTTTAGGTTGTTTTTAGTTTTATAGTATGATAGAGTCTATTTCTGTTTATACTGATGTGGCTCAGCATATATGCAGAAATATCTGCTATTTTTAGGATAAGTTCCTAAATATAAATTTCTGTGTAATTTTATTACATAGTCTACATTTTTCATAGATAATTCATGATAGTTGTACATCTGTACTTTTTCCACAATGTTCAGGAATTTTTACACTCTTGTCAGAACCATAGCATGTTACTTCAAATGTGTTCTTTTCAGCTCATTATAGTTCATCTTTTCTAAGTCGATTGATATGTCAATAGAAATTTTTCATTGCTGTTAAATTTTGTTGCCTCTTGTTACTTTTATTTTCCCGGTTTTATTATTATTTATTAATTTAACTTCTTAATGGTCTTATTAATAGGTTTTTTTGCCTTATAATTTCCATGTTAAACATCTATCACCAAAATGTTTTTAAATTTTAAAAAGTCCTGGGAAAGTATACTGGGGAATGTAACTCAGTGGCAGGGTGCTTGCCTATGTGCACAAGGCTGAGGATTTTATAAAAAGAACGTTTTTCTTATAGAAAGAAGAGACAGTACGAAAAAAAATGTCTAAATATTGGCGAGGGTAGAAGTTGGAAAAATCAATTTTGAATTAATATGAATTCTTAAGAAGGATAGTAATGTTAGGAAATGTGCTATCTCTGTAAGTATGCTATTCTCATTTGGATTGGTTTTCATGTGTGGATTTTTATTATGTATCAAGAATATTGTAGAGCAGCTTGCTGTATCTTCTGTAAGTCAGCTTTTTCTGAGCCAACCTTCCAGCCCAGGTGTTTCTTTGCAGAAAATGCTAGATTGACTTTAGAAGAATATAGTTCCCCTTCAGAACTGGATTGTAATGAAAACCTAGTTAGCTTTCAGACCGTTTAAAAATAGGAATCAGTGGCAGTTGAATTCTTTACAGGAAGAACCGTATACCAATTAACTGCTATCACTTTAAAGTGCGTTAGTTATTCTCCTAACTTTTTTAAACCTTCCTAATGGTTTGCACTGCATCATTTCTTGAGAGTAGTGAGAAATTGGTATTCCTCTGTTTAAGGTAGAAGACAGTCATTTCTCCTCAGAAATGTGCTACACAGAGTTAAAATTAAACATGGAGCCAGGTACTGAGCTCTTGGTCTGTTAATAGTATGTATAAACAACAGGTGAGGTAAAGTGAAAGCTGTGGCGGGAAGGAAAACGTGACTGTACAAGTTTAACCTTTTTTTTTTTTCTTTTTTAAAGGTGCTGACTGTTTATTGTATACTCTTTAGACTTTTCTTCCTTGGGAAGAAAATTTTCTTAGCTTGAGAAAATAAAAGGAGGTTTTAGGTTGTGTTGTAAATCTTGGCTTGAAGACAATAGGTTAGTGCAACAAAATGGACTGGGTGGGCCTTTTAGTCTTTCTGTTACAGGTATATCCTTGTCAGGTGGAATAGTTGGATCAAGTAAATATTTGTTGATTGGATGAAGGCATACATGTGTGAATGAAGTACAGCGGGCCCCATAACTTAGTAGTAGGTGGTTTGCGGGCTTTTCTGAAAGACCTGAAATCCTGAATCTCTGTACCAGCAGTTACAGAACGAGCTGATTTTTACCTAGATAGTTCTTTCTCTAACTCTGCAAACATAGAGACTCCAAACATCCTTTCTTGGTCTGTATTTCTGAATCAAACTCAGTGACTAGTGGGATTAAATATATAAAGTACTAACTTACAGAAGGTAGATTTTTAAATTGAGGATTAAAACTTCTTACTCAGTTGATTGAGTTAGATATTAATTTAGTTAAAGCATATTTACACTGAAGTTTCAGTTTCTGAGTACTTGTTAAGAGCATAGCCATTAATCAGGTAAGCTTGTCTAGTTTCAGGAGTCACAGAAAGGCTAAGGAGGGAAAGGAGTTCTGAAGCTTCTTGCCTTTTCCAAGGTGTGCTTAAATAGCCTCTCCTGTAGATTGTTGATGTCACTTTTTCTGTATGTTTACAAATGGTTTTGTATTTTTATTTTATTTTAATTTATTTTATTGGTGCTGGGGATCGAACTCATGACTTCATACTTGCCAGGCAGGCCCTTGTGCCGCTCAGTTATATCCTGGGCTGTACTTATATTTTCATAGACCCAATGAATATAAAGAAATCTCTTAAGGAGATAAGGTTATCCTAAATCTATCTGCAGTGAAAATAAATTCTGAATCCTTTCTGTGGCCTCCAGGCTGTGTCCTCATCAGACCTCCCTGTCTTTTTACCTTCTGTCATTGTTGCTCTTTTGCTCTAGCATTTTTCGGTGACACATGCACACCAGTTTTATTCTTTGCACTGGGGTTTTGTGCTTGATATTCCTTATTCTTCACTCTCTCAGTTTTCATTCCTCCCAAATAATATTGTGGCTTCACTGTATTTAAGCCTCATGTTAAAAGTCTTCTGTTAATCAGGAAGCAGGCAATAAAAGAAGACATTAATAAGCACTCGACTGATCCTTAGCAGTCTTTCTGACTTCATCCACTACTATGCCTTTCTTATAGCTCCATCCAGTGGCTGTTTTGTTGTCTTTGAAGTATCTTACATGTGTGTGCACCTTGTTATTTTGAATGTGCTGTTTCTTCTGCTCACAGGTTTTTCTCCCAGATACTTAAGGTGGTTCCAGAACTTCTCACTTTCTTATTTAGTTTCTAGTATCTTATTTTCTTAGAAGCATGTTGGAATATGAAGAGTTACGAAAGTCTGTGTTGTTTTTATGCAGTGTCCATCTTAATAGTTGTCTATATTGATCTAGATGGAATTTTTACAATTTTATTTTTTACAACTATTTTAAAAAGAAACTATTTTAACTACAGAAAGAAGGAAAAAAAGAGCGAGCCGTCGTGGACAAGGTGTTTTTATCAAGGCTTATGCGGATTCTCAAAATCTTGATCCCCAGAACATTTTGTAAAGAGGTAAGTCTTACAAGATTGTAATTTTAAGTTTCATGGTTCATGAAGTCAGAAAAACAAATCTTAATACTTTGATTATGCTAAAAGATCACGTTTTCTATATATTTGTCTCTTATTACCTGTCATAAAAGCACTTTTGTTCAATGCCAGTTCTTAACTGGTTTTATCCTGTTAATAGGATACTATTTCATTCTATTTCATGTGAAATACTAGATTGTTACAATGCACCTTCCTTAAGGGTTGTTACTTCATTGTAAATACTGTCAATTAAAAGACAAACATTTTTATTACATTGAGATGTTAATAAGTCACAGCGAACTAAATATGGTGCACTTGGGAGACTCAGAAACAGGAGTTGTGAGTTGGAGGCCAGTCTGGACTAACAAGAACCTGTCATAAAAAATAAATAACAGCAACAAAAATGACACATTGGTATGAATATGTTTGAGGATTGCTTTTTATATTTCATTAACATTTTTAAGATTTCCAAAATGGTATATTGTTTCTTTAAATATTTTCAGGAAGTGCATGTCAGTAATTAATTTAAGATTTAGACCATTGTTCAGGTTTGAATTAAAAATTGAATTGTAGTTAAACTAGTATGGACAGTTAGTGTTCATTAAAATCAACAGGTTCTTCTGTTTCCAGGTGAAAGCCCACCTTGGGGATGATGGGGTAATGTAAGAATATGGTATCTTTTTTGCTTGTTAACTGGAAAACATATGTGGTAGCATATGTCTTCTTGTGGCTCCACGTTATACTTCTATATTTATGACTTTGCCTTGTTTTTTACTGAAAGGGCTATATTCCAATATTTTCACCATTTTAAAAACTATATTTGTTTCACAAATTACACAAATACTAGAACTAGGCATCTCTCCCTTCAATAACTTTGAACATAGTATGCAATAAATGCATCTCTCGCCCCAGTCAGTTCCTTTCCCCTAACTTTAGCCTCTATGCTATCATATTCTTCCAATTTAGAAAGTTTGAGATCAGTTTTGAATGTGTATTTTGGTGGGGGAAGGAGATAGTGGCAGGATTTTTATCTCATGTGGAGATAAATGACTCCTAGCTAGTCGCCCAGTTGGCTCATCTCTTCTTTGTAACCTACTTTATACAGCGTTGCTTAAGTAACATTCTCTAAACATCACCTTTAACATTTTCTTTTACTTTATAGAAGTTTACAGAAACTTTATATTTTCTAAACTCTGCTGGATATAGCATACCTCATAGGAGATACTTGTTTTTCATTAAGCCTATCATTTTTCTTACCTATTATCTTCATTCTCTTCTTTATTTTCCTTGGTCAGTGTAACATATTTCTAACACCATAACTGTCTTTTGCTACTCTAGATATATAATTGTACAGTTTCCTAAAGTTTTTGTTTTCTTGTTATTTTTTATGTATAAATCTTACTTTAATAGCTCAGTTGGAAGCCCTTACGAAGACAGGTCCACTATTAGAGATATTCTAACAAATCGAAACAAATGTATCTTACTCGGGAAGAAAGATATGCTTTAATATTTGTTAGTTGTCTATATAGCATCCATTGTTATTTTTCATTGTCAAAATTCTATGTTTAAAAAATTTTCAAGGTAATATTAGTTACATTTTTAACTTTTTTCATTGTTTTTGTGAAGGCAAATCATTTGATCTCTCTAAGACTCACTTTTGAATTATGGGTGAGGCAATTTATAAGGCCCTTTTCATTTATATTGTGATTTTAAAATTGCTTTTAGATGAGATGTAGACTAATTTTAAAGCTTTGAATTTTGAAATCAAACATCTCTATCAAGTTATATCTGTTTAACTTTTTAAAATGCATTTAGTTTACTGTAATTGCTTTATTTTAGACAGGATACTTGATACTTATTGCTATTATGCTGGTATCTCGAACATTTTGTGATGTTTGGATGATTCAGAATGGGACACTCATTGAAAGGTATGTATCCATTCACCTTCCTCCTTTGTGTATAAAATACTAATTTATTTCATTAAGTGTGGTCCTTGTAAGCAAAAAGTAGATTCTAAATTAGGTAAAGGATGCTTAAATTATGTATTTGTTCTTAAAACAGTTCTAACCACCTGTTTCCCATGTGTCTGTCAGGCACCATGCTACTTGATTCTGGTGGTAGTGGTGGTGGTGGTGGGGTGTGTGTGTGTGTGTGTGTGTGTGTGTGTGCACTAGTGAACGGAAGAAATTTTATGTCAAGCCTTGCTATCTGAGACTTCACGAAGAATTAGAGCTATGTAACCAAAAATTAAAGGGCAGTGTAACAAGTGCTATAATTGAGATTTAAAAGTGACCAAATTGAATAGCTGAAATTAATAAGATAATTCAGAGAAAGATACCAAAACCTTTCTGTGAATTACATTGAGCACATTTATTAGAAAAAAAAATTAGGAGCCGGGCGTGTTGGCTCATGCCTGTAATCCCAGCACTTGGGAGGCTGAGGCAAGAGGATCCTTGTGAGTTCGAGACCATCCTGGGCTACAGAGTGAGCTCAAGACCAGGCTGAATTACATAGAGAGACCTTGTCTCAAAAAGACAAAAAAAAAAAAAAAAAAAAAAAAAAAGGCTAACTATTGTGCTTCCCCAATTCTTTTTATATTTTCTCATTAGAATTTTTCTATATATTATTAATCACTGCATTTGATAATTTTGAACTTAAAAACTTCAGAAATGTCAAGTGGAATATTATAGGTAATCATTCAGTTTTTATTCATTAATAAAGAAATTATTATTGACCAATTTGAATGTCAGAGTAAAAAATTATTTCTTCTGTGTGCTGGGAGTTAATGCAGAGACAGAACATTTAATGTGATTTGTAAAAATTTTTTTACTTTTGTGATTTTAAAACCCTTATTTATTGATAAAAATAAAATTTCCTAAATTATAATGCTTATAAGATATACAAGTTGCATCCATTGTGAATAATATGATAGTACGTATTAGTATAAAATTAGCCATATGTTAATTAGGAATTTCGTATAGTAACAGTGTAAAAATTTGTTTATTTTAAAAAATTTCCCCCTTAGGGGCTAGGGATTTAGCTCAGTGGCATAAGCACCTGCCTTGCAAGCGTGCAGTCGTGAGTTCGATCCCCGGTACCGATTTTAAAAAAAAAGGAAAAAAAAGTTTTCCCGTTTTATTCAGGTGTAGTGATTTTATACTTTTATAATCGAAAAGAATAATAATATTTTTATAAGCCAGAAATTTTCAACTTTGTATAGATCATAGTTTTCATTTTCGCAAATACTTTGTAACCTGCAAAGAAAAAGCATTGCCAAGAAAAGGTGGTACATTCATTTAATTGATGATGACTTGACAAGTAGACAGTTATGTAGAATGAGCCAGTTTGTAATTCTAATAGATAATCAGTGTAGTAGCCAAGAAAAGGTGGTACATTCATTTAATTGATGATGACTTGACAAGTAGACAGTTATGTAGAATGAGCCAGTTTGTAATTCTAATAGATAATCAGTGTAGTAGGATATTCAATTTTAAAATTTAATTATAAAACTTTAATGTTTTTCACTTTGTGACAAGTTGTTTAAAGTTTTTTGAGCATTATTTAAATTTCTTCAAATTTATAAAAATGTTACAAGAATGATACAGGGAACTTCCTTATGCTCCTAACAATATTCATCATTTTTTGTAAAATAGTTATTTTAAGGTTAACTTTCTCTTTAAGTAAATATTTTTGAGCCTTTGCTATATATGAGATCTTTGATACTTGTTAGATACTAATATTTAATATTTGGCCAGTTGTAAGGTATTATGTATGTATTATGGCAGTTTTATTTCAAAAATTAATGTTTCTTTACTATGAAAGCTACATTGTAATTGGATTTATCTCTTCTCTTTGTGCATCTTTCAAAATAGGTATAGATTCATGTATTTCTGCTAAAAGGAGTCTCCAGGAAACTTGTTATGGTCTTTAATGTACTTCATCTTAATCTTCATATTTTAGGATTATTTATTAGTAATGGCCAATGGCTTTGTAATGTAGACTAATCTTAGTAGGATAGACATCTTTTTTAAAACAGAAATTATAGGAAGAATCTTTCATAATTTGTTGCAGCTTTATCTGATCATAAAGATATATTTTATTTTCACCCATTTGGTAATAAGTAACATTTAAAAATTACCAATTCTTTTATAAAGATCATTTATATTTTGGAAGTAATAATAATTAGAACTATTATAAAAATAATAATTTTTCTTTTGCAGTGGAATAATAAGCAGAAAAAAGGCTTTATTCAAGGAACCATTTTTAAAATTTATAGGTGCCATTCCAATGGTAAACGATTCCTGAATGATGATGGCATGTGCTTTATCAAAATCTTATAATCTTGTATTTCACAGTTTGGGGAGCACTAAAACACTTTGGTTTTACATCGTTTGGTTCAATTTTTACTTAAATTTCTAAACTTTTGTATTGTGTTAATTGCCTAATATTTCTAATATTCTTATTGCTACAAACATTTTTATATGCTTGCATTTGAACTTTCTGCTAGGTCAATTTAAAACTATTTTGCTTTTTAAAGGTTATATTAAAATTGAACTATTAGCCAAACATGGTGCACCCCTGTAATCCTAGCATTTGGAAGGCTGAGGCAGGAGGATCGCCACAAGTTAGAGGCCAGCCTGGGCTGCATAGTGAATTCAGGGGCAGCCTGAACTATACAGTGAGATCCTGTCTCAAAAAACTAAATAAATAATTAAATAGATAAAATAGAATTATTAATTTTTCACTTTGTGACATTAGTCTAATGTAATACTTCCCAAAGCATTGTTCAGGGAAATGCTACATGTTATAAACCCTTTTCAGGTTTAAAATGATCATACTGTCCATTAAAATTTTTGAAAAGGTGTTTGATAAAGATGTTAGCTGTGCTCCCCATCTTGTTCTATCAGATTTTACTATATTCTATTTTGTTTGATAGTATCAAGTTTGAGGATATAGGCAACCACTTTGAAGGCAATAAGGTTCACTAAGATGCCCATTATGGTTTGACTATTATCTTCTTTTGAAACCTGTAAGGTCTCCAGTGTAGGTTTTATTGGTCTTGTTTTGTACTGTTTTGATCAATTCTATTATACCTGACGATGTAGGCAACCTTCTAAAAAAAATAGCAAGAGGCACAAGGTAACCATTTTAGATCACCTGATATTCTATTTTTACATCATGTACTATGCCCATCCTTTTGTTCTAACTGACTCTGTTTTGTTTAGCCACATTAGGTTTTATTCTCTCCAAAAAATAATAAAAATTGTGGGAGTAAAAAAACCCAAAAAGTATAATTGTTATTAAAAAGAGAGGAAAGGAAGGTGGTCTAAGGGATATAACTGCATATATGTTTAAGTGTGTAGGATGGAAATCCATATTACTGAACTTTTGTTGGATTATTGTATGAATGTTCACTTTATATGCTTTAATTTTATAATTTGGACAACTATTTCAAAGATGACAATATGTAACCTATCAACTAGTGATATTTACTGTATTTTTTTCCTTGAAATTCTGTATTATTTGTATATTTTTACTGCTTTGTTTTTTTATTTTATTTCCTTTCTTTTTTTTTTCTCTTTAAATAATAATAATAAAAAAAGATGTTAGCTGTGTTTAACTCAGATTAACCCAAATTTATTTATCTCATTAAAAAATTAATTGCTTGTCATATACCAGTCACTTTTTGTCTTTTTTGGTGGGAAATTAAATCACTGTTCACTGTTTCTCAAAAAAACATTTTATGACATTTGGGAATATTAGTAAGAATTATTGAAAAGTTCTGTGATCAAATAAATTATACCTCTATTGGATCATAGAAATATCTACTCAGAGGTTTGTTACTTGTATGATAAAATAATAGCTTTCAGACTTTTTAGAAAAAATAGAATCCTTACTCTGAATTCTCAGTTTATATTTTAAAAATAGATATATAAAATAGATTGAAATCAGATAAAAGGCACCAATTCAGTTGAACCGTGTCAACGCAACTGTAGCCTCTGTGGAACTATTCTGTGTCTTCTCTGCTCTGTCATGTAGCCCAAGAGTTGGTAAACTAGGACCTCTCAGGTGAAGTCTCACCATGGAGGGTCTATTTAGGCCAACTTTGTTTAGCACAGATTACTGCTTGGTTTATTTAATTTACAGTGGCAGAAATGAGTGGTTCGAACAGGTATCCTATGGCTCACAAGCCTAGAATATTCTTAACCCTTTAGTGTGAAAATATGCTGATCCCTCCCTAGTGTATTGTCTACCAGTAGTTAATATATAAGTGAGAATCAAGAGTTTAAAAACAAATGCTATTTTGATATATCAGATGCTAAACTATTTCTAGGGCTATAAAATTATTGTTTAATTGTCTAAACTTTTGTGGCAGTTTAAGGATCTCTTCCCCCTTTTTTGGGCATTTTTACCAAGGGCAGTCATCATTGTTTTTTGCTGTGCTAGCAGTGGGGATTAACCCCGGGCTCTCACCTTGCTAAGAACTGTCCCTACCACTGAGCTACATGCCCCGCCCTTAGTTATCATTCTTAATTTTGTTATTTGCAGAGTGAGGTTCAAGCAGACTGTTTTAAAGTGATAGCATTTCAAAAGTTGTGGACATGTTTGTATATCATTTTTCCCTTTTTTTTTTTTGATTCATTAGAAATTTGTGAGAATTTTTAAAACTTTACAGATGTCTTTTTAGACTCTCGCTTTGCTTCTTTTGCAACTAACACATTGCATGTGGTGGTTTGCAGTGGTATCATTGGTCGTAGCAGAAAAGATTTCAAGAAATATTTATTCAACTTCATTGCTGCCATGCCTCTCGTAAGTTTAATTCTTTAAAAATTTTACTTCATCTTGTTATAATCTTCAATGGTATTTACTTATTAAATTCTTTAAAGATTTATGATACAGTGCTAGGTTTGTTTCGAGTTTAGTTTTGTAATTGGTAGCCTACTTTGAAGTCTTTATTCTGAAAAGATTAATTATATTTGCTCTGTTCCATTTATTGTATACATATGTGGGTTTGTTCATTTGTTTGTTTTTAACATACAGACAAGATTTTTCTCCCATGTTGAATAGCATTCTGAAGGCAGTAGTAATCCCTTTCACTGTGTAGCAACCAAAAGCATTTCTAGATATTGCCAGATTGGAGGTTAGGCAGGGGTGCAAATCATCCTTCTTGAATTGTTACTTGAAGGCTATTATCTGTTATAACTTGAACCCCTTCAGCGTAAATTGAAACTTAAGTTAAGCTTATGAAAGGTAAATTTTGCATTGTGAAACATTAGTGTTTTTCTTAGTTTGGTTCACATTTTTATATTACTGGTTTTGTAAGAATTTTAGTGTTCTAAATTTGGGGATTGAAAGGGGAAGCTTGTTTACAAAATCCAGTTGAATGGGAAATATGTAAGAAATTCTAGTTTAATAAACTTTGAGGGTGGACATACATAGATTTTAGATTTTCTAAATAATAAATTGAGATAAGCCACAAAGATACAGTATGTACCACACTAAAGAATTAGTTCGTTTCTGAAAACTCATTCTGTTTGTAAGGCAAATAATTAGTATAATGAAGTGAGTCTTATACACTTTTGACACAGATATTTAATGTAAAGCATAAAAAGACCAAACATATGCAAATACTATAAACAATTTTTACTTTTACATTTACCAAGGTAGATAGAGTGCTCTACTTTTGCAGTTGGTTCACATCTAGGAATGTTTGTCACATGAGGTTCACTCCTATCTGTGAATGTTCACAATTTGAATGTACCTAAGTCAGGGACTTGCTGCACCAAGATTGAGATTCAGCAGAAGACCGGTATTTTGCAAATACTACTTGATAAAATTTTCACTAAGTTTGAGTTTCAAATATAAATGTGAGTTCAGAATTATGGAAGAAATTTATTTTAATATGATGGAAAAGATTATTAAAGAATAGTAAGGATTATTCTAAAAATTTAGGAAACTATTAATTGATATAAAACTCACGGTGTTTTTTAAACAAATGTATATACACTGCTATAGAATTTTGTTGTCTAGGTTTTCTTGTGTAGGCAATAGGAATCAAGATACAAACATAAATGTCCGAACTTCTGAAAGCAAATCTTTAAGTTAGATGACAGATTTGACTTTTTTAAATAAAAGATGTCAAGATATGTTTAAAAATAATCTCAAGTGAAGTTCAAAGTAAAGCTTAATATAGGATAATTAAAGTCAACTGCATTTGATATAGCTTGTTCTTTTTATGTAATAAATTGTGAGTAAAGCAGAACATAATTCTATCAATGTATACCATGATTTATAAAAATTATAGGATTTGGGATTGCAGCAAATGCTAGAGAAGTAAATTATAATTTACTAAGTAGTAGTAAAGCAAAACTGATGATGTTTGTTTGTTTGTTTTAGATCTCTCTTATTAATAACTTCTTGAAGTATGGGTTAAATGAGCTCAAATTGTGCTTCCGAGTGAGGCTGACTAGATACCTCTATGAGGAATATCTCCAGTAAGTGGTAAACTATTCTAAAGTTAAAAATAGTTAATTTGAACAGTAATATTTGTGATCTTCAGGATTTTTTCAAGAAACAGATATGTTTATCGTCTAGATACTTATATCTATTTTATTGTATGGATTTTTTTATTCATTGTATAGATATGTTTATTGTATAGATATGTTTTTCAAGAAAGTGATTCTCAGACCCAGAAACATGTTGGGAAAGACCTCTTAATAATTTGACTCTTCCATTAGTTGTCATTGTATCCTTTTCTGGACTAGTTTCTTCACTCTAAAATAAGTTAGGATAACCCTTAGGTTTTCCAGACTTTCGTGTTTCTATATATTTGTACTTAGTGGTAGTATGTGAATATTTTTGTTTTATTTCTAGCACCATTTGTTTTAAAAATCATTTTCTTATTGCCATTTTAGGTCTTTCACATACTATAAAATGGGAAATCTGGACAACAGAATAGCTAATCCAGATCAGCTGCTTACACAAGATGTAGAAAAGTTTTGTAATAGTGTAGTTGATTTATATTCAAATCTTAGTAAGGTAAGTTTTCCTCTTGACCTGTATACTTCTAATGGTTGTTAGAAATTGACTGTCAATTTATGTTTCCAATTCCATAACCATAAATATAGATGAAGTACTTCCTACCCTTTTCTCTGCATCAGTAACTCTAATTCTAATAGATCATTTAAATTGTCAAAAATTTTTACAAGATGTAAGTTTTAGTTTTCTAATTACTTCTCAGAATATTGCCAAAGCTCTTGATTCTGATGGCCTTAAACCAGGTTTCTATCTCCTGATAATGTCTTCAGTTCTTTCTTGTCTCATTCATCTTACCACCCTTACACCTGCTGTTGTCTCCTCATTACACCATCTTTAGTGTCATTTTCTTCTGCATTGACTGACACATGTAGTAGCCACCTGTAAGACTGTCTACCTCCCATTCTTTCCATCATCATCTGAGATGTTCGACTTTCCCTTCTGATCCACATGACTGCCACTGGTCTGCGGTAGGAGTTGGTCTCAAACTGGACTGATGAAGCGAGTTTGCCTCTGATCACAGTTGACCCAAATCGACCCAGTTTTGAGACAAAAAGCTGTATATAAGAGACTGGGTCATATTGTAACACTAGGAATGTTTCAGTTAGGTAGATAGGAAATTCTTAGAAAAATGTGTATCTGTAGGCACTCCCTTCTTGCCTGCAGGCTACTACTAAGATACTTTTTAACTTCCTACTTAACTCTTAACAGAAGCCTTGCTAACTAATCCCAAAGTCTAAGAACTGTGACAACTATACATAGCTCAGTAATTCAGCTTTCTTTTCTGTTTCCCTTAAGTGTGTCAAGTTTGTTCTCTGTGTGGGGGAAGATAGGGGTTGTGAACATATAAAACTGTTCATGTAATTTTGTAGCCAATTTCAAAGACAAATTGTTGTTTGTTCTTTTTATGTTGGCACTTACGCAAATCTGTTGTTCAGGTCTTGTCGCGTCTATAATAGAGAAGAGTGTTACCAAACTAATTATATCACTGTACTCTTCAGTCTTTGCTGTTTGAAACAATTTGTCTGACTTAAATTATGAGATGTTTTTGTCAGTAACTCTGTGTGTGTGTGTGTGTGTGTGTGTGTGTAATGGGTTTGAATCAAGGGTCTTTTGGGTGTTAGACAGATACTCTACTACTGAGCTACATTATTTGCCCTTTTTAAAAATTTGAGACAAGGCTGGCCTGGTAATTATAATACTTATGCACCTGCTTCCTGATGCACCTGCTTCCTGGCTTACTAGGCCTGGCTTGTTAATAACTTTGAAGTGTACTTGAATTTTATAAGTATTTCTAGCTTGCTAATATATAAGAAAAAAAAGATGAAAGAAAAAGTAGATCTTTGCACTAGCCAATTCAAAAGCCAAGTCTTCTATCCTATAAAAAAGTGACTGGTAGTCAAAACATGTAGCCATAGATTTATAATGAACAAACACAATTTGTAGTCCCTGAAGCACATTATAAAATGTGCGCTGCTTATAGTACACGAGATGAGTTGTCTCTCCATGAAAAGCTGTGTCTTAATGCATTCTAGTTCTAGCTTTTTTATGTCACAAAATTAGTTTGATTATTTCACTGTACAATTTTTTAATGAAGTCAGTGACTCAGGCAATATTTTAGCAGAAAGAGCTATTTTATAAGTTAAGATTATATAAACCAGAAAAGTGAATACCAGATTTGAGGTTACAATGAGTAATTTTGCACAGTGTCTTTATATTATATTGCATGTTGCTAATTTAAAATTCTTAATTGTCAGTAGAGCTATCTTAATTGGTGAAAAATAATGTTTCTCCCACCTAATTGTCATTAGACATTGTTCAGACTATCACCATTTTAAGTTTTCTGAGAAAAGAACTGTATTTTTTTGCATTCATTAATCTTTGTGTAGTACATCATGCCATGTAGGAACTGTACAGGTTCATAATTATGTATTAAACTTTGAATAACATTTTATATTTAACATGTATGAGTTATCAGTCTAGCCCAAACAATCTATTTTATAGGTCTAATTCTGTATATTTTAATATTTATTTTACAGCCATTTTTAGACATAGTTTTGTATATTTTCAAATTAACAAGTGCAATTGGAGCGCAGGTGAGTTCACTTTTATTGTATCATTTAAGTTGCTGTATTACTGTGTTTTGAACAGCTTGATGAGCTAAGAATTTTTTGTGTCTCAAAGTATCATGTTTTTACAGTATGTACTGAAGATTTTTAAAATATTCTAATTTTGCTTTTCACCTCCTCTTAATGCAGATACTTGAAAAATTTATTTTATGGCTCTTGTCAGAAGTACTTAAACATTGAACATGGTAGCGCTTGCTTTTACAAACTAATGTCTAAAAAGATTTGTAGACAGCCATTTTGAAACAAAATTTGAATGTTAAAATACCAACACTATATTTAGAATGAGTATAGGTTTAAAGCATATTTTATAATAATATTAAATTATTGAATAGCCCCTGAGCCTTATCATCCTATCTCTAATATTTGTGATGACAAAAATCACCTTTAAATTTTTTCTGAGTATTCTCACTGAAATCTTAATTGTAAACATTTAATAGATAATGTTACATATTTATAACAGCCATATAATACTGTAGTTGTTTTATATATATATGTGTGTGTGTGTTTTGTAGCTGATTAATAAATAATTCACGTAGTGGTATTTGTTGCTTTCCAAACCACTGGGTAAAACAATTTTTATTTAAATTCTGTTGTTTACCTTTTTAACCTTTTGTTGCCCCGTGAGCCAACGTTTAATCATTCTTGTAGCTTGTTTTACTATGTAAATGAGTGAAAATCCTTCTTGTTTCTATGCTCTGATATGCCTTACATTTTTATATTTAAATTGTCTCCATGTACTATATGTTATCTGATTTTGCAGTTCTTATAAGTGGATTTAGTTATTTCTTTGTAGATATTTTTAGTAGTTGTTGATTCCATTGAATTTGGCTTAATTTTTTAAAATCTTAAATATGTATTGTATTTCACATATATTATTTTAGATAATAGAGATTAAAAGGTGAATTCCTGAGGAAGAGAATGCCAATATGCTGAAAGTTAGTTATTCAAACAATGATAACATAGTATAAGGCCAATAAAAGATGTTTCAGAGAAGTATTAGTGCCTGGAGGAACCAGAGCTGATATTTGCTAGCACTGTAAAGAGGTAAATAGGTGCTTGTTATACATGCAGCCTGCTCACCATACATCAGAACAACCTCACTGATGCTCTTTTCAGAAGACAACTGTCTCACTGCGGCAGAGCACAGGCTGTATGTAAGAATGAAGGGAAGGCCTTGGAAAGGTAGAGTTTCTTAGGATCGTTAATGGGTATGAGGTCAGTTTTACAGAGTAGGTTGCCAGAACCAAAATGTACAAGCAGGGAAAGGCAGATAAAGGTTGTCTGGAGAGGTGAGCTTGAGATGTATGGTACTTATTTGGTGATACTATCTTGGATTTATAAGAGGCATAAGTTTGGAAAGGGATGAGAGATAAGGAATCTGAGGGAATGTCAATATTCAAAGAAAAAGCAAAAAAGAAATCTAAGAATTACTATGGAATTATGAGAGTATTTCTAAAAGAATTCCAGTAGAAGAGTGTTATGTGCCACAGAAAAAGTAAGAACTGTAAATGGAAATTTTTAGGTGGATAAATGGGGAGAGTTGGGGAAGAAGCTATAGTGGTTGGAAGAGTAGATGAGGAGAAGTGTAAAGGCTAGTTTGTATTTTTTCAGGAAAGAAATGGAAAAAAATTAACCAAAGCAGCAGTTTCTCTGAAAAGTCATTGAAGTTAATTATAGAAATTGTGTATGTTTGCATCCATTGAGCTTTATTATACCCTTGCATTTTGTGTATCTTTCTCTGTCAATGATAATAGGGCCCAGCGAGTATGTTGGCCTACTTGCTTGTCTCTGGGCTATTCCTGACTCGACTTAGGAGGCCTATTGGTAGGATGACAGTCACAGAGCAAAAGTATGAAGGTGAATATCGGTACGTTAATTCCCGGCTCATCACAAACAGGTAAGGAGGAGACAATGAATGCGATACTGAAAATTCATTTTTATTGATAGTGATATCATTTAAATTGACTTCAAAATGCTAGTGACGTTGTTCCCAAGATGTGTGTGTTTGCTTGTTTTGAAAATATATATTGTGGGGGCTGGGGATTTAGCTCAGCGGCATAAGCGCCTGCCTTGCAAGCAGGCAGTCCTGAGTTCGATCCCTGGTACCGATAAAAAGGAAAAAGACAAAAAAAAAAAAAAGAAAAAGAAAATATATATTGTGAAGGATACAAGTGTTGCATCTGGTTGGGGGTGGGGTTTGAGTGACTCTCCACCTCACTTCAGAGCCTTGCCTTCACTTTAGTGAAGAATAAAGAAATGGGGCTTTTAGCAGAAAACTTTAGAATATGGCAAATGGAGAGGAAGCAGAAGTAAAGCTGTCTTAGCTACAGAGTGGTGCAGCAAGATGGGGGCATCCCGTTTGGCATGTCCCTGGGAGTTTGGGATGTACTAAGACTTAGAGGGTTAAGCTCATTTCTAAAATAAGTGTTTCACTGCTTGGTGTAGTCTAGACCAGCCAGAGTCTTAGCCTTTGTTTCTGGGAAGAGGACTGGAAGCTCCCTGAATCTCCTAGTTGACAGCAGAAGCACTACTGTCCACAGAGAGCTCAGCTCAGGACTGAAGCTGTCATGGGCAAGCACAGGATGTCATGCAGATAAGACAGGAGAAAGAATTTTGCAGGTTCTGGGGACATTTGGAGACACCTGAAACTTTACACCAAACCTTCTAGGACTTTGGCCACTGAGGTGCAAGAAAGCAAAAGAACTTTTACCACAGATGTTTATTAAAATCTTCCCGTTCAATGTTCTTTGCCTTCTTTCCATCCCTATAAAAGGGACTCACTTTTCTTTGTTCCCTGCAGAAAGTCTTTTTTCTTTGCACCCAGGTACAATAAATTGCATGCCATGTTGCCTTTATATACAAGCCTGGTGGTCTCAGCTGGTCTCTTCCTGTACCTTACCCCATGTGTTACAGGGACAAGATCAGCATATAGTAAATCTGAATAACACTTTCATAGTGTAGGGACACAGCAGGGTACATTTTTTTCAGATACATGATACACAGTAAGCATGTGATCTTACAATCACCAGCCACAGATAAACATTACAGTTGTCAACTGATAGAATTGGATTCCTGGTCAGGGAACCATATGATAGAATTGTGGCACGGCTGAAAAGATAAGAATTATGAAATATAAATGACCTTTATTTTAAGAATGCGGGAGAAATGCCCTGACCCCCTGGGGTCTGGCAATCTCTCTGTCGAACACGCCTGAGTGGGGGCATACATGTAGCTTAGATTTGGGGTGGAGGCTAAGGGGCATTATTGATGCACAGGTAGCCCATTGGTATTCATTTTGCTCCACAGGTAAATTCCTAGGGGCGGGGAAGATGGAGTTCAAGATAGAGCCCCCTGGTTCTGACTCCCAGCTTCACCGGCTACAGTGTCCCAACTGAGCCAAAATCCTTTCATCAATCATATATAAGTAGATAATGATTCTACGATGTTAGTCATTAGGTTTTGTCCTGTGTCTTTTTTTTAATATCCCCCTTCCCTTACATTAGTTTTTTTTATCTATTGGTACTAGGGATTGAATTCATGACCTTGCGCTTGCCAGGCAGATGCTGTGCCACTGAGATGTATCCCTGCCCTATATTAGTTTAAGTACTAGTAACCCTTCATATCTCAAACACTTTATCTTGTTAAACATCCCATATCCCTCATTCAGTGCTTTATATCATCTCAACTTAATTTCTTGTTTATTTCAATTTCAGTTTAATTATACCATCAAATTTTTTTGCAGTATGTGTTTAAAGAAAATTTTGCCTTAGTTTATCCACAAATACTTTAAATTTGAGAGTATTTGCAGTCCTCAATCTTAACTCTTACTGTATGTTTCTGCCTATGTTGATGTGTTTCTACCTATTTTCCAGATAGCTTTAAAGTCTAAAATAGGAAGAAGAAACGTAGGCTTTGGAATTAGCCATACTACTTGCAAAATCACCTCTTCTACATATCAGTTATATATTATGTGATTTAAACAAGTTATTCCTAACCTCAATTTTCTTGTTTACGATATAGATAATACAGAATCATTGTGAGGAAGCTCTTTTGGATGTGGAGCAAGTACTCAATGAATTTTCCTAGTAAAATCCTAGTATTTACTCAGTACTCTGTAGGCTCCTTTATAAGAATTAACAGAATTACTTAGGAAATTACTCTCTTAACAGTCCCT
Organism: Cavia porcellus; assembly: GCF_034190915.1. Classification (NCBI taxonomy): domain Eukaryota; kingdom Metazoa; phylum Chordata; class Mammalia; order Rodentia; family Caviidae; genus Cavia; species Cavia porcellus. The sequence continues at coordinate 116,025,454 of NW_026947484.1, forward strand.
TGCTTGGATTGTTAAAATGGCACCAGTTTTATATGGGGTTTTGCACTCTAAAGAAGGAGAAGGAAGAGTTAAACCGAGAGGTCGTTTGCCCAGTAAATGAAAGGTGCAAGAAACAAAACATGAATCAACAGTCAAGACATTTACTGAGTAACATAATAATTCCTAACACAGAGCTGTTTCAGGTCCAGCAGGATCAAACTCTGGCTTTTGTTGGATGTTCCTCTTGGCTCTGCCTTCCTTTGTATGCTGCTTTTGTCCTAGTTAATTGTTATAATCACCAGATAACAAAAGCAGTTCCAGGTTACTCTAGCCCTACTCCATTGCAAAAAAGTGTAGAAAGTAAAAGGGATCATTTCTTCCGGTATGTCTCTAAGAGAGAGAAAGGGGGAAAAAAAACCCTTCCCAGAAGATTTCCCTTATAGTTCATTGGCAGAATTACCACTTACCTATGCCTAAAGCAATCACAGCAAAAGACTATTTGGGACCAGAATCTTATGAATGGGATAGAATCAATAAAACATTAAGATGCACAGGAAAGGATAGACAATCTTTAAGAAAATGTAGGTTCTTATGGGAAAACTTGAGAAAGAAAAGATGTTAGATATGCAACCATTAGCATTCTAGGATTTTCATTCCTTTCAGGTTTTTAGTTAGGACTAAAAAGAGTCTGTTCAGGAGAAGGGGAAGTTTCACCTTCCTCCATAGACTTAGATGGACAGATGGTACAAGGAAATTTTTAAAAGTAGGTACAGGCTTATAGCATGAAATTTGGATGCCTTGGTATTCTTATACTTGGAATTCAGGTATCTGGGAATCTATATAATTATTTTAAGGAAAGCACAAAGCATAAATAAAAGTGGTGCATCTACTGGGCACGATGGCACACCTGCAATCCGGTCACTTGGGAGGCGGAGTCAGGAAGATTACAGTTTCAGGTTAGCCTGAGTTGCATATTGAGAGCCTGTCTCAGAAAAACCCAAAGCAAAATAAAAAATGATGTATCTTCGTGGTAAGTTAATTTTATTTGAAGATGGAGCTGAAGTAGGGGATGACTTGTTTTTATAATGGAAAAAATATAGGTGTGCTTTGGAGTAGAGTATAAAACTCACTAAGTTTTAAAGGAAAGAAATTACTGTAAAGAAATATTTCATGTTTATTGAAGAGTTGTAGACTTCCAAATACACATTTACTTTCTCCTACTGTAAGAGATACTTTGCTCAGATAGTTTACATTGTACTTACCAGTTAGAAAATCTATAAACTTTGGAGTTGGATAGACATTTTAATTTTTAGCTCCTTGACTTGCTGGTTATGTGGAATTAGAAAATTAATACATTGAACTTTTTTTTGTCTGTTCAAAGACCTCCAATTTTTCTAGTTAAAATCCTTGTGACTACACAAGACAACTCAAAAAACTGAGGATTTTTGTGAGGATATAGAGGGTATCTTAGCTACTTTCTTTTCACAGAGATACAGTACCCAGGACCCACAAATTAAAGGAGAGGTTTGTTTTGACTTGTTTCAGTTCATAGCCAGCAAATTGTAAGGCAGGAAGGGCATAGTGGAAAGGTATGGCAAAGGAAAGGTGGTCACGTCATGGCACCTGGGAAGCATAGAGAGAAGGGAAGAGTTGAGGAAGGAGATGGACCCTTCCAAGTCATATCCCCAGTCACCTGTCTAACCAAGCCCTAACTCCTAACAGCAAGTCAGCTGAAGAGCCCCCATAATCCACTCACCTTCCACCAGCCCTGTCTTGAGTGCTCGAGGCTTAGGGGGTCACTGCACATTCAAACCACAATAGTGTGGTTTCCAAGGGTAAGAGTGACGGTGCATACAGGCCTGCTGGAAGCTGGCTGTGTGAAGCCCTCAGGACCTAGCCTGCTCTCCTGCTTTGCAAAGGCTGTATATCAGAATATTCCTGCTTAATCTTCCCCAGATGTTCTTTGTGCTCACTTATTTGTCGGTCCTTTAACTTCTAGTCTATGTTTGTTCCAGCTCTGTGTTTATATCTATATCATGACATCTTCTTTCTATGTCTTATTTCAAATTTGTGAGAATTAGCCCATTATATCTGTTCTGGCCAGGCAACGTACACTATAGGCCACTGTCCAGCCTGTGCTCTTGTCAGGTGTATACTTCTGTGTCCTGATAAGCTGGGCTAGGAGTAGGATTTCAAGTATAGATCCTAGCTTGAGATGTATAGTACTGGATAAGCTCTTAGTAACAGTATGTAAATATAAATACAAATAAATATTCAATCATCAAATATTGTATTTTATTTTTGGAATTAAATATTATTGAAATTAACTGCTAATTTTTTTTTAACAGTGAAGAAATTGCCTTTTACAATGGGAATAAAAGAGAAAAGCAGACAATCCACTCAGTTTTCCGAAAACTGGTAAGACCACAACGCTCATGCATTTATGGAAAGACCTTTTTGGCCTATGCCAATCTATCTATCTCTTTGTCTCTCTATCTAATTATGTGTATATGCATATCTTGAATATTTTTATTTTTAAATAGCTATCAAGAATTTTAGGGGCTGGGGATTTAGCTCAGTGGCATAAGCGCCTGCCTTGCAAGCAGGCAGTCATGAGTTCGATCCCTGGTACCGATAAAAAGGAAAAAAGACCAAAGAAATAAAAAAATAAAAAGAATTCTATATTGTATTTTTAATTAAAATGAGATTTAAAACTATCATCAGTGTATTAGATTTTCCATTTATAAGTAGATAGATTGAAGTAAATCAGTATATTTTTATAGTGGTTATTTAAGAAAGCTTAGTGATAGATTTAGTGCTTCTCTCATAGTTTATTCCTATAACAATCATGAAAATGCAGTGAAGATTTTTTCATAGAGTGGGGGTATAGTGCGTATATATTTTCGGCTTTTCAGTTCATACAGTCTCTATTGCAGCTATTCAGCTCAGCTACTTAGATGTAGCCATATACAGTGTAATACATGAACTAATGGGTGTGGCTGTGTCCCAGTAAAGGTGTATTTACACAAATGACACTGCCAGCCTAGGATTATGGGACTTAGTTTTCTCACCTCTGATTTAAAACAAAAAACTTCTTTATTCTGTACTTCATTCACTTGCCATTTGGAAAATTTAGAATTCTAGTAACTTTATCCATTATTCACTCAAAAGATAATGAGTTGCCATCTAGGGTGTCAGTGGCTGCCACCATTGAATGCTAATGATAATTTTGGGTAAAAATCTTGCCTTCAAGGAACTAGTATTTTAATGAAAGTTTATAGAATTGCATATATATTTTAACTTATTTAGAAAGGTTAAAGAGGCTATCACTTTAAATTACTTCAGAATTGAATCTTTGCCTTAAAATAGTTAAAGCCGTGTGACTTATTGATCAATTGAATGATTTTGCGTGCTCCCTGTCCAAATGCATTTCAGGAGTTTTCTGGGGAGTATTATTTATCAGCTTGCTTTTTACATGACGTGGGTACTCTCACCCTTCAGATTTTTAGCCCAAATATTAATACTTCATGAGGCTTTACCTTCTCTGGCCAGCCTATTTAAACAGTCTAAGACAGTTGCTTCCTATTTTAATCATTGTTTCCTTAGAAACATGTAATTGCAGAATATAGTTACCTTGTTCGTTTGCTATTCTCCTATGTCAGAATGTAAACTCTGTTAGTTAAGGGTTTGTCCTAGTATTGTCTGAATAAATATTTCAAACATTGTTCTTGTTGCAGAAGGTACTAAGGGTGAGCTGCCCAGTAAGTCTGAATTTTTGTGGAAAAACTGCTAATATGTTACCAATTGGATGTTCTGTATAATTTCGGATAGTAATAAATTCCTTGACCAAAACTGAAGCAGGATGAGTGTGATTCGGACTGTTTCCTAGCTAGTTTAACTAGAATGGCCTTTCTTGAGGAGGTGACATTTAATCAGAAACCTGCATGAAGTGATGGAGTTCTTGTGAATAGCTAGGGAGAGAGCATTGCTAACAGAAAGATCAGAAGAGGAGAGCCTTGAGACAGGAGTGTGTTTGAGAAATCAGTATTTTGGGGGCTCAGAGGGAGCAAAGGAGAGTAGATGCAGATGAGCTTGAAAGTCGAGTTCAGTACCAGAACCTGCAACCCTTTCAGTAATCTGATAAATGGATAATTTGAAGACTAAAACTCTAGAATGTAAAGCGTTTTTTAGATGTGTAAATCTGAGGTAATGTATACTCAGATGAAAGCTACAGACTCAGGCTGTGTGACACTGATTTACTTTAGAAGTCTGTTCAGATTGAGTGTAATATTATGATCCTTATAAAGAAAACAGGCCAAGTGTCTCTATCAAAGCATTGAATGCCCCTCTTTGGATCACTAATGTTTTATTCTAATTAGCTCATCTCTTTATTCTTTTTGCTTTGATTTTGTAAAAATCAGTTTTGGGATATATGTATCTGGTAGTATTATGAATACAAATAGTTTACTATTACATACAGGGATGTATAATATTGTTAAAATTGTATGGTTTCATTCAGTTTGCATAAAAATGCTTTCATGAAGGTTTAGTATCTGCTTTGTAATCAACATTGTGTTCAATGAAGTGTGGCATACAATATAATCAGATATCATAGACATTCACAAAATCTTGAATAAATGAGTTATATAGTTACATCCTCAGGATAGATTTTATATATATATAAAATACATTTTGTTTATTTGTTTGTTTTTGTTTTCTGCTAGGTGGAGCACCTACATAATTTTATTTTGTTTCGGTTTTCTATGGGTTTCATTGATAATATAATTGCCAAATGTAAGTATGTTTTAAAAAGATGGCATAGTGAAATTTGTGGGAAAAGTAAAATAATGATAACATGTTAAATCTTAACTGGTTTGTTTTAGACATTGCCACAGTTGTTGGTTATGTTGTCGTCAGTCGTCCTTTCCTAGATTTATCTCATCCTCGACATCTCAAAAGTACACATTCAGAGCTTCTAGAGGTAAAAAATAACAATAGAATGAAAACTTTAAAAAGCCTTACTTTTAATTTTAGAAATGCAATTGAAAACTAATACTTATTTCTATTTAAGGATTACTATCAAAGTGGAAGAATGCTTTTGCGAATGGCTCAAGCTCTGGGTCGAATAGTTTTGGCTGGTCGTGAAATGACTAGATTAGCTGGGTAAGATTAGTAATAATGAACAATTACTGAGAAAAACTTTTAAAAATATGTTATCCTTAATGATTGCCACATTGAGGTTAAAATAAGAGTAGCATTTCCTACCATATGAAACTGGTTTTGATAGAAAATTAAGGAATATTTTTCTCTGCCAGTGAATGTTTCATGTTTCCTGAAGACAGCTGTTTTTAGCCTTATACTAGATTAGTAATTCTCAAGTGTCTGTTTTGTGGATGCTGGCATTTGATAAGTTTGGAAATGATGCATGATGCTAGTCTGTTCTTAATTTATAGAAATTCAATTAACAGGTGAAATTGATTTTAATGAAAGACTATGGAACATTAATTTGATATTTTTTAGGTATATTTGTAGATCTAGTTGTGTTACCTGTAATAACATTGTTTTTAGACCATGAAACAGAATTGAATATGTCTTAATTATTTTTCTTGTTGTTGAGACAAAATATCCAACACCCAAACTAAATGGGGACAGATTTTTTAGTTTATATTTTAGAGGTTTTAGTCTATAATTTGGTAGCTGTAAAGCAAAGTGGCATGAAAGACAGGCATCACAGAGGAGAAACAGTTTATGGTAGACAAGTGTCAAAAGAAACAAGCAACTATACCTCTTATAACCTATCTAGGCTATTTAGGGTGGTTAGCACTCACACCCTTAACCTTAATGCCGTTGATTAGTATTGTACCCTGAATCAATCCCAACTTTACACAGTGTAGATCTAGCCTTCTCTAAAAAAGTCCATCTATGACTGCATGAAACTCTGGGACGATATATAGACACAAGCCATAACATTCTGCCCCTGGCCTCCTGAAGACTTCTACATCTCTTTATGTAAAAATCCTTTAGTTCGTCTCTTAAGAGTTGCCAGAGTCTTCACGGTTTTAACACTGTTGAAAATTCTGTGTAAAGTCTCCTATGAGATTTTCTTTTCTTGGTACTGGAGATCAAACTCATGACCTTGTACTTAACCAGGCAAGTAATGAGTCATCAAGCTAAATCCCTGGCCCCAAAGCAGACTTTTAGCTACAAGTTGCTGTACAAATGAAAAGTTAAACACTGTTAATGTGTAATGGCAAAAGATAAACACTAACATTGTAAAAGGTATAAATAGACGGGTATGAAGGAATGGGACCATAGCAAGTCTAAAATATAGCAGGGCAAATATTAAGTCTTACAGTTTTATCTGTAGCATCTGAGACATTGTTTAGCAAGATGTGAACTGTAGAGGGCTTGATCTGTTTTCTCTTTGTAGTTTTTCATAGTTGATCAGTGTTTTTGGATTTTTTAAACTTTCAGGGTCTGTACTGCACCTTTGGCTTTACACTCATGGCTTTATACACTGCTCTTTCAAGGGTACTCTGCCTGGCCTCTCAGGCTTTCTTTTGAAATCTGAGTAAAAGCCTTTTTGACCCCACAACTTTTGTATTTTGCATGCATCTAAAACAAGTACTATGTGGATGATGTCAAGGTCATTTGCCACCTAGAGTAGTGGCCAGACCTTTTTTTCTTTTGGCTGTAAGAGTTGAATGCCTATGAACTAAATCTTGAGAAACAATTTCTTTAGGCAATCACTGGAACATGATGCTTTGGGGGCTCTCTTTTTTAAAGCAAAGTCTTTTACTTTTGCAGCTCTGTAGCTGTAAAGGCTGGAATCTTGCTAGTTTTTGTGTGTCTTTAGGCTGTGTTTTTGTTGCCTTTTTTTGAAATATTTGTCTTTTTGTTTTTGCTACTCTTTTTAGAGGCCAATTTTTCTTTTGCTTTTGTTTTGTCTTTGTAGGCTACAGCATTACTAGAGCCTTTTTCTTTTTGGCCAGACTCACAATGTTGAATCATTTTTGTTGTATTCTTTGTTCTTGGTTCTCAATATAAATCTGACTAGTTTCTCAACATTAGATTGTCTTGAAATTTCTTTTGCAAGATTAATCTATCCCCCTTAATTACAGTCTTAGGCAAAGTCTCTGAACAAAAGCAAAATGAAGACTTAACTTTCTGTCAACCCATAGCACATCTCCTCCAGAGTCTTAGCAAACAGTGAATTCCTTCTCACCAGAAATCTCCCAAACCTGGTCTTTACAGGCTGTGATTTTTCAGCTATCTGGTGTGAGATCTGACAAAAATCTGCTATCAAGTACAGCCTCAAGTGTTTTTGCTCTACTTTTTTTAGCTGGTATCTCTATAAACTTTTTCTAACTCTTCCCCTTTCCACAAACCAGCTCTGAAGGCTTTTAAACCACGGAGTCAGGTACAGTCACAGTAACAACCCCACTTCTGTTAATAAAGTCTTAGTTACTTTTCTTGTTGCTGAGACAAGAATATCCCATGCTCAGAGTTATAGGAGAAAAGATTTATTTAGCTTTCAATTTGTAGAGGATTTAGTCTCTAATTGACTAGCTCTGAGGCAGAGTGGCATGGCAGACAGACATCACAGAGAAGAAAAAGTTTATGGTAGGCAGAACGTAGCAAAAACAGCAAGGAACAATTATTCCTTTTTTTATCCCTCATATTTTATCTCGGCTATTTAGGGAAGGTAGCACCTACACTTAATCTTAGTCCCCATAAGTCAGTCCTAGTGTCACATGCTCTGTATCTAGCCTGCTCTAAAAAAGCACCACTTATGACTGTATAAGGCTTTGGGGAGACATGTAGACATAAGCTGTAGCAAATACTGTATGTCAGTCAATATTTCAACCTAATGCAAAGGGTGGGTATAAAGAAAAACCTCACCAAAATTTTACAACTATCATAAATTTCTGATTACATGAGGATATCCGATGACTTAAGAGTCTTGTAGGTCTGTAATCCATTGTCTTAGTTACTTTCCCTTGCTGCAACAAAATAGCTGATACCTATAATTTAAAGGAGGAGAAGTTTATTTTGGCTCATAGTTCAAACGTTTCAGTCCCTGGTTGGCAGCCTCAAAAGCAGAAGTGGCATAGAAGGGCCTGCCAATGAGGAAAGGAAGAAAGATGTTCAAATTGTGATAGCAAATTAGCTGTAAATGTATCAGTGGACCACTGATGAGTATAGTGCACCCATGATCTGGTCACTTTCCAAAAGCCCAACGTCTGAACACATGAGGCTTTGTGGGGACATTATAGATCTAAACCATAACATTCATCTTCATGCTTTTTCCTCTTTTTCTTCCCTGCTGTGACAATTAAGATCTTCACGGCAAGATAGAAGCTGTCAACCATAAGAAAAGAATCTTCTGCTTGAGAATGCTGACATGCTTCCTACTTGTTAATAACATTTCTCATGCCTTTGCAGTTCCTAGATATGGAGTGAATCTGTTCCTTGACAAGATTTCTTTTTTTAAGCCATTTTCTTCTAAATCACTTTATTACATGTGGTTGATGTGTTAAAATTGTACATATTTAATGTGTACAACTTACTATGTGGATAGGCTTTACACCTGTGAAACCACTGCCATCAGGACCATAAATCTGCCCTGCACATTCCAAGGTTTCCTGGAGGAGGTTTCTGTTTGTTATTTATAAAAAATCCCATTCTCAGTGTGCAGAGTACTTTTTTTTTTATCATAATGTCATTTTTATATTCTCCAACCTCTTGTCTTCAGTTTTGATTTTTCTCTGTTGCTGTAGTAATTTCCACTGAATAGAAAGAACTTTTTCCCCTCTCCAGAGTAAGAGAATATTTTCAATTCTCCCTATTTATAGGAAGGCAGCATGTGTTTTTACATGCATTTTCTGCAGTTTTTCCTCATATAAAAATGGTTGGCTTTCATGTGCCTTAAGCAGGAACCTAGGAACCATGCTTTCTGAGTCTGAGAATGTACTAGCAGTCATCTTTCTATAGTGTCTATGAAAGTCTTCCTTAAATTCTTACAGCAAGTAACCATCTTGCCTTACCAATTACTAAAAAGTTACTTTTTTGAAGTGGCAGTCCTCTGAAACTTCTTCCCTTATTACCCTTATCTTCCTGCTCTCTTACTGAAACATAAGGAGAACATATTCTTGTTAATAGTTTATGTGACATTATTAAAACCAGATTATAAGTTTAGAAACTGAAATTTTTATATAAAATGCAAGCTTTAATAATGATTTTGAGTTGTAATTATAGTTTCTTTTTCTTAAAATTTTAGTTTTACTGCTCGGATTACAGAATTAATGCAAGTACTAAAGGATTTAAATCAAGGCAAATATGAACGCACAATGGTCTCACAACAGGAAAGGGGTAACTATTCATGTCACAGTTTGATGTCACAATTTTATGTTTTTGCTGGAACAGTATGATACTTTATCAATTATTTTCCATTTAAGATGCTGAAGGACTACAAATCAGTCCCTTGATACCTGGTGCTGGAGAAATCATCAATGCTGATAACATTATAAAGTAAGTACAGAGAAAGTTGCTAACTTTCGCACCATTAAGCTTCATTGTATCCTTTTCTTTAGACTTACAATTAGTATTTATCTTTTAAAGATAATAAAGTTATCTTTAAAAATAGCTTTCAGATATATTGAAATAAAATTTTTATGTATTTAAAGTATACAGTTTGATATTTGGAGTGTATACACACGATAAAATGATTACCACATTCTAGGTAATCATCTATCATTTGTACATTGTTTTCATTTGTGTTGTAATGAGAATCTAAGATCCATCTTAAGAAATTTCAAGTGCAGAAGGCATTAAATGTTGCCCCATTCTGTACATTAGGTCTTTAGAACCTACTTATCCTGCATCATGGCCAAAACTTATACCCTTTGACCAACATCATCCCCATTTGCCCCTCCCTTAGCCATTGGCAACCGCCTTCCTACTGTCTGATTCTGTGAATTTGACTGTTTTAGATATTACATATATATAATATCATGCAATGTTTTTCTTTCTGTGTGTTGTTTATTTTCTTAGCATATTCTGTCCCCTTCATCTAAAAAATGACAGGTTATCCTTTTTAAGACTGAATAATACTTTAGTGTGTGTATGGTTACTCATACACTATATTTTTATTCCTTTTATCAGCTGAAGAACATTTAAGTTGTTTTACATTATTAACAGTATCTCCACAGTTTGTTAACATTTACCTTTTATCTCTTTCATAATTATCTTATCCTCCTACCTAGCGTAAGGTGATAATCATTGCCATTTTGATTTGCATTTCTCTAGTGATTAGTCCTATTAAGCACCCATTCATATGCTTGGTTCCATTCAAATTTCTTATTTGCCATTCAAATCTATTTTACAAAATATCTAGTTCTACAAATATGGTCCTTTGCCACTTTTCAGCATTTTTTAAATAAATTTGCTGTTAAACTATATGAACTTCTTAGTAGCTTTAAAAATCATCTATTATTTTCTTTTATAGGTTTGATCATGTTCCTTTAGCAACACCAAATGGAGATATCTTGATCCGAGATCTTAGTTTTGAAGTAAGTTTTAAAATGCTCATATAAAAGTTTAAATCATCCAGAAAATGGGAGCTGAAAAACTATTGTCTGAATATTTAAATGTTTTTTATACTCGATTTAGTCTGTAAATCCACAGAACTGCTTCCAAAAGTACATCTTTGAACAATGTAGAAATCATTTTTCTTAGTCGACTGCACTTTAAAATTTCAAATACTACTACTGTCTCAAAAGTATTTTGTAGGGGCTGGGGATTTAGCTCAGTGGCATAAGTGCCTGCCTTGCAAGCAGGCAGTCATGAGTTCAATCTCTGGCACTGATAAAAAGGAAAAAGACAAAAAAAAAAAAAGTATTTTGTAAATGAAGTTCATGCCCAAAAAGCTGTAGAAAATATATGTTAATTCAGATTTCCAGTGTAGAATGAATAAACACATAAATAAAAATTTTCCTCTTTAAATAAAAAACACAATTTGGCTTTTATTGTTTTGACTATACAGAAGAATTTATACTCAGACTTTTTATTACTCCCAAACCAATGGAAGAACAGCACAGTGTCCTACAAACAGCCAGGCCACCGTGTAGTCAGCGACTCAGACTGTGTGAAGATGTGGCTGATCCAGTCTGTTCCCTTCATAAAGTGGGGATCTGATAGTCCACATTAAAAAGAAGGAAGATGATGCTCCTTTTTGTGTGACTTGTAATACTCTGAAAGATCTAAGGGTTATGGTTAGGTTACATATCTGTTGTGATGATAGTTGACGTCCTTGTCGCTAATTTTAGAAAGATTTCAGCTTCTTCCCATTTAATATGTTGGTTTGTCATAAACTTTATTAATTTGAGGGACAGTCCTTCTACACCTATTTTCCTCGGGGTTTTAAATCATGAATAGGTGTTAATTTTGTCAAAAGCTTTTTGATATGCTCATGTGGTTTTGGCCCTTGCTTATGCTTATGTGGTTTATTATATTTGTTGATTTGCAACTGTTGAATCATCCTTTTATCCCTGGAATGAAGCCTACTTGGTCATTATGTATTGATTCTTTTGATGATATGTTGCATTCTATTTGCCAATATCTTACTAAGGATTTTTTGTATCTCTGTTCAGTAAGAGATTTTCTTACAGTTTTCTGTTTTAGTTGGGTCGTTATCTGTTTTCGGGATCAGAGTGATGCTGGTTTCCAGAAATGAGTTTGGAAGCACTCTTTCCCTTTCAGTTTCATTAAAGACTTTGGAATATTGGTGTTGCAGTGTCCTTGAAGGAGTTGTAGAATTCAGCAGTCAGTCCATCAGGTCTTGGGCTTTTCTTAGTTGGTAGTTTTTTGTTACTGCTTCAGTTTCACTGCTTATAACTGAACTCAAATTCTTCAAAATTCTTTTATCTTCTTGGTTCAGTTTTAGTAATTCATATGTGTCCAGGAATCTGTACATTTCTTCAAGATTTTCTAATATGTTGGAGTATAATTTTTCATAGTAGTTACTAACCATTTTCTGAATTTGGTGGTGACTGATTGCACCTTCCTCATTCCTAACTGCATTTTGTGAGACCTTTCTCTGCTTCTTTTAATTAAGTTTGGTTATGGGTTTATCTATTTGGTTTATTCTTTCAAAGAACCAGCTCTTTGATTTGTTGATTCTTTGTATTTTTTTAGGTTCAATTTCATTAATTTTTTGTCTCAATTTCATTAATTTCTATTCCAGTCTTCATGATTGTTTCTCTCTCTCTCTTTCTCTGTACTGGGAATTGAACTCATGACCTCACACTTGCCAGATAGACACTTGTGCTGCTGAGCTATATCCTTAGCTATTTCTTTATTTATTTATTTATTTTTGAGATGGGGTCTTACTGTGTAGTTTAGCCCAGTCTTGAGCTCATTATGTAGCCTGGGTTGATCTTGAACTCGTAATAATCCTCCTGCTTTATCCTGCCAAGTGCCGGGATTACAAGTGTGTGCCACCTTGCCTGGCAACATAATGACTTCCCTTCTTAAAGTAGGTTTGGACTGTTGTTGTTTTTCTGGTATCTGGAGGACCTTCAAGAGGTTATTGATTTGCGCTTTCTCTGTTTCTCTAATGAGAGCAATGAATGCAATAATGTTCCCTTCTTGGATTGCTTTTATTGTGTCCCATAGGTGCTGGTGTCTTGTACTGGCACTATCATTTGATTACAGAAATTATTTAATTTCTCCCTTGATTTCCTTTGTGATCTGTTGAGTATTTAACAGTGTGTAACTAAGTTTGCAGGTATTTACAAATTTTCTGTGATTTCCTTTATGATTGATTTCTAGTTTGAATATGTAATTTTCTGACAGTATATATGTGGAGTGATTCTGATTGTCTTGTATTTCTCTGAGCGGGCTCTGTGGACTAGTATGTAGTCTATCTTGGAGAAAGTTTTGTGTGCTGCTAAGAAGAACAGAACACTGTCAATATCTGTTCAGTTGATTTGTTTCAGGGTGTGGTTCAGCTGTCATATTTCTTTATTGATTTTTTTTTATTTGGTTGATTTGTCTCTTTGTAACAGTGGGTTATTAAGGTCACCTACTATGACTGGATTGGTGTTTAATTGATGTTTTATGTCCAACAGTATTTGTTTTATAAAGTTAGGTGCTCCAATATTTGGTGCATATGTATTTACAATTATTTTCTCTTCCTATTGAGTTGTTCCCTTAACTAATGTTAACCTTCTTTGCCTTTTCTGATCAGTTTTAGCTTTAAGTTTACTTTATGTGAAAATAAGACTGCTTGCTTTCTGGATCCTAGTGCCTCAAATGTTGTTTTCTATCCTTTGATTTTTAGCCTGAGTTTCTTTTTAGATTAGATGAGTTTTTAGAATGGAATGGACTGTTAGAATTTGGTTTTTGTTTCAGTCTGCCAATGTGTGTCTTTTCATTAGGGAATTGAGGCCATTTACATTGAGAATTACGACTGAAGGGTACTGATTTATTCCTGTCATTGTGGTCTCTTTCTGTTGATAGCCTCCATTACTTTTACTTTTACTTTTTTTAACTTCTTGCCTTAAAATATTCACTCCATCTAATTCTTTGACTTTGTTAGCTACATTGCCACTGTCTAGGATATTCTTTTTTTTTTAAGTCATTTTTTTGGGGGGGGGGTGCTGGTTTGATGTTTTCTGTATCTCTTAAGGTATTCTTTGTCCTGGAATATCCTTGTTTTTCCATCAATTTTGAAAGACAGTTTTGAAGGATAAGTATCTTTGGTATATTTGTAACTTACATTTTGGGTTTTTTGTTTTGTTTTGGTTTGTTTTTTTTTGAGGCGGGGGATACTGGAAGTCAAACTCATGACCTCATGCTTGTCACGCAGGTGCTTTGCAGTTGAGCTATGTCCCCAGCTGTAACTCATACTTTGAACCATTTTGTTCGTCTTTCGAGTTTTTATTTGTTTCTCCCATATCTGCGATGGTCATTTTGTATGTTCTCTTGTTTTTTGAGTTATGTCCTCTTTAAACTTGCCAACTTTCTTTGCCTTTTCCTAAATCATTTTATACAGTTCTACTTAGCTGGAATTTGCTTTCCTCTCCATCAGTGCCCTTTGAATCTGCTTTAGAAGAGTTGGAAGGTACCAGGGGCCTTTTATTGTCTTGTTTTATCTCTGTGTGTATATTTATGTATATTCATTCAGTTCTGTGTGTGTGTGTGTGTGTGTGTGTGTGTGTGTATTTATTCTTTCTTTCCCCTTGGTGTTGGGGGTTGCAGGTCAAATAAGAGTGTTGGAATGAAGAACTCTGGTGTTGATCAGAAGATCTCTTTAATCAGAATCTGTTTCCCGCTGATGTTCATGGCTTTATTTTTCTGGCCATATTGTTCACCTCTGTAGGTTTTTCAGCTGAATTTTATTGGGCCCTCTCACTATATTACAGAGAGAATTTCTGTGGGTTATAACGGTGCTAACGGAATCAAGCATAAAAATTTGTTTTGATAATTTCATCCTTTTGTCAATATCCCTTACAGACTATTGTTTTGGGATGTTTGAGATATGGGGACATAGAGAGGGAGGGTAAAAAGCCGGGAATATGTCAAAAGGAAGAGAAAAGAATAAGAGATATTAGTAGGTAAAAAGAAAGTAGGAATCTGGACTCTGTAGGAGTTATTTCATAGCTGGTGTAAAAGCTAATACAGAAGGGGTTTAGTATAGTATTTGTGTAGTTGCAGATATTTGCAGATTGGTGGCAGTGTATTTCCAAATTGGATGAGACTGAGATTTCTGTTGTCTGTTAATGTTTGTTTTGTTTGGTTCCCCTGAACCCAGTTTTATCAAGCATTATCCTTGTGTGTCCTAATTCATGTTCTATAATGCATGTATACCATTTCCTGTAATGTTTATAGCATTAAGTGGAGGGAGGGAAGGAGAGAAGCCAAGAAGACAAACTAGTGAGGGGTAGAGGACTAAGAATAAGGAGTGTGAGAGTTGAAGGGTAGGAAGGAAGAAAGGGAACAGGTCAAACAGGAAAGCCTTGAAACTTTAAGTATTATATTCATCCAATACCAATAAAGAAAACATAAGAGGAGAAAAATCAGAACATAACTGAAAGAAAAATAACAAGAACCAACCAGTGTAGCCCAAATTCAACAAACTGGTGTGGCAAGGTTATAGTAATTACAATTGCCAAAATAATCATAAAAGAAAGCATAAAAAGCTTTGCACAGTTGTTGTTGGTGTAACCAGTTCCCCCACACAGCTCCCTCTTCACTGGTGTCACTGGTTTTAATCAGCCTTGTAATTTCCTCCTGTGGAGAAAGGCAGTTTGGGGACTATTCATGTGTGTTTTTTTTGTCCAGGGGACTTTCTTTTAAAGCTGTTTATATATGTAGATGTAAAATATCCTGACTAGTCCAAATAACCTCACTGTTTTACTGTTGAAAAGGCCTTACTTAAATGTCTTGTTGAGTCCCCAATTATGCTCCTACTTGTTCAAGCTTTTTGTTTCATAACCATGTCCCTTAGCACCTGCTTCTAGCCTACGATTCCTGTTTTGTTTTCTCTTCCATTGAGAACTGTGTCTCTGACTCCTGACCTTTTGGTTCTTTTCTGTCTTTTTCTGACACAATACTTTTGTCCTTTTCAGTCTTTTTCTTACTCAGTATTTTATGTAACACTCAGCTCTCCTTTGTTTTGTCTTTCCATTTTTCTTAACATTGCCTTTCTTTATTTGGCAAACATCCTTCAGTCCTTTGTAACTCCAGTTTTCTATCTGCCTCATTTGAAAGTATGATTTCTTTCTTTTCTAAAGAGAATCAAAATAAAACAAACTTGGTCATCAAAAAATAAATGTTTGCTACTTTACAATTGACTTGTCTTTTGGATTACATTATAACCAGATAATGTAATTAATCTTTTTGGGAGTGCTGGGGATGTCTCTTAATAATAGAGGACTTAGCATGTGTGAGGCCCTGGCTTGGTTCCAAAGAATGGTAAAATAACAATGTCAACAACAACAACTTCTTTGGGATAAGATATTTCATTTTCTTTTATAAACTTTCTTAACAGGCATATTTATCTACCTACATATTCTGTGAGGTCTTTACAAATAACAACTTGTGAGTCATCAAATGGAGATTGGTAACTTATTCAAGTTTTTTAATCTTTCCATTAAGGAGTATTTATAGTAATGTTTAAAGAATCTAGGAGGTCATTATGAAAAATATACCTTTGTATAATCTTCATTTTACATAAATCACATTTATATGTAGATTTTTTTTCTTTTTTTGTACCAGGGATCAAACTTATGACTTTATGCTTGCCAGGCAGGTGCTTATGCCACTGAGCTAAATCCTCAGCCCTCATGTGAGTTTTTTTGATGATTTATTGTGGCAAACTCATTTTAGAGAGAAGATTTTTTATTGGTAAAAATTTGGTTACTCAACTGGGCGTGGTGGCTCACGCCTATAATCCTAGCACTCAGTAGGCTGAGGTGGGGGGATCATTGTGAGTTCGAGACCAGCCTGGGCTACAAAGTGAGCTCAAGGCCAGCCTGAACTGTATAGCAAGACCCCATCTCAAAAAAAAAAAAAAAAAAAAAAAAATTGGTTACTCAAAGGATTCATTGAGCAGTAAAACATTTTAAAAGTGCCAATGTGTCATTAGGGTCCAAATGTTCAGTAAAAGTTATCCTTGAATTTTAATCCTAATTAAAATCTCTAAAAATATGTTTATAAATCTTTAATATGGGAATATTATTGTTGTACTGCTATGACTGATGTCATAATTGGAACATTTTGTCCAATGCTTCCAAAAGCCTTGAAGTAAAGTTAATGCTGAAATTTAAAACATTTAAGGTTAGGAGAGTATCTAAGGATTTTAGCTGGGACTTGGAATTTAGCTTAATGATAGAATACTTCTCTAGGGCTGGGAAGTTAGCTCAGTGGCATAAACATCTGCCTGACAAGTGAGAGGTTGCAAGTTTGATCCCTGGTACCAAAAAAAAAGAAAGAAAGAAAAGTAAAGAAAGCTTATCTTGGGGGCTGAGGATTTAGCTCAGCGGCATAAGCACCTGCCTTGCAAGCAGGCAGTCATGAGTTTGATCCCCGGTACCGATAAAAAGGAAAAAGACAAAAAAAAAGAAAGCTTGTCTTTACTAGACAAGTCAGGAGGCCCTGTATTTGGCCCTCAGCATCAAAAAAAATAAAGGATTTCAGTACATTTATTTATACACATTATTGCATATTACACATTATTGCATATTTTCTTAACTTCTTCCAACAATTAACATGAAGTGATCTTGTTAGAGGCAGGATTATTGATGCTAATAAAAATCACAGTGAATAATTGGAGGCAAATATGTGGCTAACAAATACATACACATTACTATTTAAGTAAAGCACAGTAGGGAGTCATTTAGTAAGTTTTTTGGACCTCAGAAGCTTCAAGGGTTATCACTATTACGGTAGAATGTAATTATTTTCATATAACCTTTCATTCTCAGGTATGTTCAGTTAATCCAGTTTCTCAGGATATAAAAGAAGTGTTTGCTTGTTTAGAAAGAAGCACTTAACAGATGATTGTTCATCAGAAGAAAGATCATTCATCTGGAAAAGTCATTTAAAATAGCTCTTTCTATGTATGCAATTTGATATGCTATTTAGGCGCATTTTTTTCTAATTTTAAAAAATTGGGGCAAAATGTAGCATAAAATTATTTTAAAATGTATGATTCAGTGGCATTCGTATATTTACATCATTATGCAAGTAATCATCCTATCAATTTCAGGGACATTTTCAACATCCTCAAGCAAAAACTACTCATTAAACAGTGGCACTCCTATCCCTCTCTCTCAGCCTCTAGTAACATACTCTTTTTTTCTGTCTCTGAATTTGATTATTCTAGGTACCTCATACAATGAAATCATACAATATTTGTCCTTTTCTATGTGACTTATTTCACTTGGCATGATATTTTCAGGATTTATTCATGTTGGGTCATTTGCTAGAAATTTCATTTTTTTTTAAGATTGGATATTATTCTATTGTATGTGTGCTAGTCAGCTTTTTGTTATTATACAAGTACCTGACATAATCAGCTTACAAAGAGAAAAGATTACAAATCAGCTTACAGAGAGAAAAGATTTATCTTAGCTTATAGTTTTGTTGATTCTAGTCTTGTGCATGGTGTGAGCAGCACCGTAATCTAATATTGGGAAACAGAGCCAAGGTCCCACTATCGAGAACCTCAGGCATGCCTGTAGTGACCTGAAAACCTTGCATTAGGCCTTACTCTTTGAAGTTTCACCACCTCCTAATAGTGCCACCCAAGAAACCCAAGCTTCTCACACATGGACCTCTGGGGGACTCCCAGAATCAACCAGAGCAATACATACGTAACACATTTGGTTTATTCACTCATCTGCCTGGGTTGGTTCTACCTGTTTTTTTGGCTATTGTAAGTAATGCTGATGACTTTCTGCTTCATCACAGTAAAAATGAAAGTCATTTCAGTGGCTTTCAATGCCCTTTAGGTTTTACTTGTTGCTATGTTATCTTTTTAACTCTCAGCGTCTAGTTCCTGCTGGTATTTTTCTTTCTCATTTTTGAAAAGGACAGGGTACTTTCTTGCATCACTGTCCGTCCACCAGATTTTTGTGGGGAAAGATGGAACTGGAACACTTTACCTCCAGATAAATTCCTACTTCATTTCTTTCAAAATGTTGGCCAGTTGTCATCTTCAGTGAGGTCTACTCTGACCACCTTAAAAATTTTAACTTCCCTGACCTGCTGTTTTTTTTTTTTTCATAATTCTCATTTTCTAACATAATCTAATTTATGTATTTATTATGCATATTCTTTAGTTTATTCCTCTTGCCACTAGAATGTAAATAGCTAAAGGCAAGGGTTTTTTGGTTTTGTTTTTAGCCTCTTTTATTCATAAATGCACCCCTGTTGCCTGCAACTGTATTCATTGAATGAAATAATGGAAGTCTGAAGTTCATCTGTGCAGCTAAAAATTTTGTCAGAAACAAGTAGCAGAGCTAGGGTAACACATTGTTTTTTGAAATCTTCTTCCCTACTATACTGTATTGGTGCTTCATGCTGTAAACTAGTATTGTAACCTAGATTTTCTGATTTTTTTCCCCTGACATAATTTGGCACTTAAAAGGCCATAAGCCTAGACGGAAACCACTCCTTACATTTTTCTCATTAACTTTATGTGTTTTCAGGACAATTTAGTGTCACCTGTATATATTTGTAATGCACATATACTTTGGCCCAGCTTTTCTAATTTTTAAGACACCGTAAAAATCATATTTCACTATTTTCACTATAAGTTTTCTTGTTGATATAGGTTTACTGAAGTGTTATATGAAAGAGCAAAACAAAATACTGATGACTTAAATTTTTAACCAAAGAGAGACAGCTAAAAAATTATGGTAGATACTTCATTGGAGAATAGGAAGGATCTCATGGAGAGGAGGGGAAGGAAGTGTTACAGGGGATATATTTCATCAGACTATATTGTGCAGGTATGAAAATGCCACAGTAAACCCATTATTTTGTATAATTAACATTCACTGATAAGGTACAGTTCATTCATAATCTAAATATATTGGTCTAGAGGAATGTGTGATTCATTGTTAAGTAACGAAGGCAAGTTGTAGAACAGTCCATATATTTTCATGCTTTTAACAGAAGACTGTGGCTCCATACATATTTATTATTTTTAAGAATTCTTTAAAACTTTTTAAAGTTTTTAACTGTTTTGCATCAGATTAAGTTGAATTGTATCTATCAACACTGATTTTAAATGAAAAATTAATTAAAAATTGAAAATAAACATAAATGTCTTTCACAGTTTCTTTCACTGCTCTATCTAATGTCATATTTACAGATAAAATAGAAAACTTATAATTATCAAGGGGCTCTTTAGTTTTAAGAAATGTTCATTGCATGCATATTCTCTTGATTTTAATGAATTCATAGACTAATTTTCTTTCAGGTTCGATCTGGAGCCAATGTTCTAATTTGTGGTCCAAATGGCTGTGGGAAGAGTTCGCTTTTCCGTGTTCTTGGTGAAGTATGTATAACTTGGTTTCAAAATGTTGCAGTCATCTTTTGTACTGCTGTCTAATACATTGTGAATTTCACAATTTTCCCCTCTCTTTTTTTAGTTATGGCCTCTTTTTGGGGGACGTCTAACTAAACCTGAGAGAGGAAAGTTATTTTATGTTCCTCAGGTAAGACTTTATTTTAGTGTTTTGTAATCTCTGATCAAAGATCTTTTTTTTTTTTTTTTTTAACTTCTAATGACTTTTTCTGTTTTACTATCAGAGACCATATATGACCCTTGGAACCCTTCGAGACCAAGTAATATATCCAGATGGAAAGGAAGATCAGAAAAAGAAGGGAATATCTGACCTAGTAAGTTATATTTATATCCTAGACCTACTAAAAACGCTCCATTTCAAATTCTTTATCTGAATCAGTTAAGTATGTTAAATGTCGAGTAGTGTGTCCTACCTAACCTGAAAAGCCTTCTCAACCCATTAATTATAACTTTCTAAATTGAGGTAAGATTATAGCCATTTGGCTTAAATATGACTCATTGAATGTTTAACTCTGTTTATAGTATTGTTTTGTTTTCTTATTGTTCTCATCTTTTGGTTGTGCACAATAGCATTATTCTCTTTAAAGTACTAGGCATATTTTGCCAAGATTAATACAGACTGGAACTGGAAAGTTCAGGGCTACTGTTATGCCACATTCTTTTTTGAAGAGTACTTTTTTAAATGGCATTGACAATGGAAATAAAGAAATTTTAGTGTAGAAAATAAAGCAAGATAGGGAATACTGGTTTACAGTATGTTTGATTTTATCTTCATTTCCTGAAAGGTACTGAAAGAGTACTTGGATAACGTGCAGCTGGGTCATATCCTTGAGCGCGAAGGAGGCTGGGACAGTGTTCAGGACTGGATGGACGTGCTCAGTGGAGGAGAAAAGCAAAGAGTGGCGGTAAGTAAATTCTAAAGACTTCTCTAAAATGAAACTGCTTAAAGTTACTGTTAAGAGTCCAGCATTTTGATTAATCAAAGCACAGAGGTTTATCTTTTATGTTACACTATAAATTAGTGGTAATAATGCATTCATAATGGTAATAAAAGTGCTTAGAAATACTTAGCTTACATGTAAATTGGAATTCCAAAAAATTAGTTCAGAATGCCACCATATCTGTGAAAGGAAAACTTTCAAATCAGGTTATATACTGTCAATCCATTTTGTAAAGATTGCAGGAAATTGCAGCACATTGGCCCTGGGATACATGGTAATCCCTTCAAACTGTGCCGTAAGTACAATATGAGCACAGAAAAGGGGCCTAAGAGTTCCTCTAATTGACTTTGCATTGGTCGTCCTTCCCACACTACTTCCACTGGCCATGGAGGACATGTTGTCTTTCTTGAGAAGGGCTCCTCTATCGGTTTTCATGGATTCTTTCTCTTATTTTGTCATATCTCTTCAGTTTTGTATCCTCTTTTAGCCTCCATCTGAATTTAATTTTTCTAGTCCTTCTCAATCAAAAAGGCATTTTTAGTTGGCTTGATACAAAAAGCAAATTCTTTAACCAAGATCTCCTGTGGCCTATATTTTTTGTTTTCTGCAGAGTTGAATTTGATAGCATATACTTGGTGCTTCTCCACGCTAACTTCAGAAAACACATTTGAACCCCAAGAAAGCAGCTTAATCATTCATTTATCAAATATTTGAATCTTATCAATATGTAAGTGTTGAGTATACACTAGTGATGAAATTATGGTCTATATTTTGGTGAGCCTTACAACCTTGTGAATATCAACATACAGTTCACCATATATTTAGGAGCACAGTTACAGAAGGGATTCGTGCAGATTGGAATGCATGAATTAGGGTAAGCTTATCTGAGAAGGTGACATTAAGCAGAAATTGGATATATGTAAGGAGCAAAATCAGATATTTGGGACATAAGAGAAGAATGATAGGTATAGTAGTTCTTAAAGAATTTTAAGCCAGAATGAAGTTCTCTGATTTACATTTTTGTCAGATTCTCTCTGCTTCCATGGTAAATTGAAGAGGAGCAAAGACTATGTAGGAAACTAAAATTTGTAGTGATCTAGGCAGGAGATGAATGTGCTCTGGGCTAAGGGCATGGTTGTGGACATGAGGAAAAGTAGATGGATTTTAAACCTTTGTTTGATTGAGTGGACTAAAGTAGGCAAAAGCATTAAGAGGAGGAAAAGGGAAGGATCAAAGAGGACTTCTGTAGCTTGAGTGAATAACACTTTGATAGTGCCATTTTCTGAAATGTTGCTGATTAGGGGAGGAATGGATTTTAGAGAGAAAATCTAAAAAACATCTTGAGTTTTAAACTTTTAAAGCCTGAGAGTCCTGTGAGATAACTGAGTAGAAAAGTCAAAATGGAAATTTTTGTCTTATATTATTTATATATATTATATATATATATATATATATATATATATATATATATATTCAATCTGGAAAATAAGAAAAGTATGAATAAAAGATATGTATTAGAAACTTTTAGACTGTAAGTATTTGAAGTCATAAGATTGGATGAGGCCATTAAACAGTCATAAAGTACAGGAAAAAGTAAAGGGGAGCTAGCAAGTAACTCTGAGGAACTCCCACGTTTAATGGTCAAACAGAAGAGAAAGTACTGGAAAAGAAACAGAAAAAGCAGACTTTGAAGTACAAAGTCTCTCAGCAGTTTTACTGTTACCTTCTGAAGAAGGAAGGAGTGGTTTTCTGAGTAGAATGTTGTGAAGAAGAAAACTTAGATTAGGATGGGAACATGGCTGTTGGTTTTGCAACTTGGAGATTCTTGGGGGAAGATGACAAATTGTAATATGGAGAATCAGTGTATATGGTTTCCAGAAAATAAACTACACATGAAAATTAAATATGTGAAAATATTCAACATTGCTGATTATCAAAGAAAAGTAAGCTCTAAAAATCCTGATGTTTTTATTTATAAAACTGAAAAGGCTGGGCTGAGGGTTTAGCTTAGCGGTGTAAGCACCTGCCCTGGCAAGTGTGAGGTGGTGAGTTCTATTCCTTATACCCAAGAAAAGAAAAATTGACAAAGGCTTTGCAAAATTAACAAGCCCGGTATTAAGAAGAGATATAATTGCACTAAAAAATTATAAATGCAAATAATAAGTGGCAACAAAATGTTCAGAAATAAAGACCTTTTTTCCCACTGTCGGCCATCATCTGAATTCTAAAATTTGATTAAAATGTATGCCCTCTAATCTTGTTGTGTAGTGAAGTTTAGTGCTATTGTAAAACTCATTTTCATCTCACATCACTTTTGTTTTAATCTGAGCCATAAATATTTTCCATGTGCTTTCCCCTTCATTTTGGATGACAATAAAAACAGGTTTGTCTGTTTTATTTCTACTTCTGGGGTATAAGTTTTTTCATTATAATTTTTGTATTTTAGCTTTACAAGACTGCAAAATATATATTTGAATATAGTCAATTTATCTTACTTTAAGTCTGTTTGTATTTACATGAAGTCTTTCTTTTTATGCTTCAGATGGCAAGATTATTTTATCATAAACCCCAGTTTGCCATTTTGGACGAATGCACAAGTGCAGTCAGTGTGGATGTAGAGGATTATATTTACAGCCATTGTCGGAAGGTAAGGTGACGGGTTCCCAGTTAGCAGGTATGTCTCTCTCATACCATTTACTGTGTGTTCAAAAAAGTATCTATCTGAAGAGAAGGTTCCAAGTTATTAAGTTACAAAATTAGTCAGAAGATAACTTCTTGTTTTAATAAAGATTTTTTAACTGGCAATTAATAGGAATAAAAGAAAATGGATTATAAATACATTCTGAATGTAATCCTCTTTAGCTATTTCATAGATGTAAACAAGTGTTTAAATTTATTTTCCATTTAATTCATTAGTTAGAATTACTAAACTGATTTTTTTCTTCTATTATCTAACCATTATTTGTCTTTTTAATCAGAAAAACAGCAGTGTTATCATTTGGCATTTTTAATTTATCCATTATATTCTTTGGCCTAGACAATATTTTATCCTACTTCTTTTAGTAGAGAAGTATGCTGTTGTCTCCATTAAGTATCGTCCTTTTACATGTTCACTAGTCTCAGTTGTTTTCTTTTTTAAAGAGGTTGTTACTATAATCTATATATACTCCTGTTAAATTTTGAGAACAAAGGCTGGGTATTTAGCTCAGTGGCATAAGTGGCTGCTTGGCAAATGCAAAGTTGTGAGCTTGAGCCCTGTTACCAAAAAAATAATTTTTTTTTCGAGAGCAAGACTAACATATACCGTTATGAACTGTAAAGTTCGTAAGTCAGTAAAGTACAGAAGTGGTTTAATATTTTATGCCTTTTGGAGAAAGTTTATAGAAAATATAAAAGGTCGTGGTTCATATATGTGTATGTATCGAATGAATTCCTAATTCGGGATGTGGTTACAGACCAGCCTATCAGCATGACTCCAGAGGCTTGTTAGAGATGCTCAGTCTCTTGGCCCTGCTAGATTAGAATTTGTATGTGAACAAATTCCTAGGCAATATAAATGCACATGAAAGTCTGAAAAGCACTGATACAAGGATGAAAGAATATATTTGGTCCATTCTTTTTTGTAGGAAGATTTGTAACTAATGGTTTATTTTCTATTCCTGAATCCATTTTGAAATGTGTATAATGTTTTATACGTTTGTCCATTTTGGTTTTCCATTGTGTAGGTATTGGAGACATTTGTAGACTTCCTTTATATATAAAATCATTTGATCGATTTAGAAGCTTTGCCAGGGATATGCCTTAGCAGCACAGCCCCTGCATGGCAAGCATAAGGTTGTGAGTTCCATTCCCAGTACCAAAAAAAAGAAGAAAAATTAGAAGCTTTTCTCTAGTAATTTTGAAATGTGATCAGAAAATATGATGAATGTTTAAAAATAAAATTTATTAAAGTAGAGGACATGCTGCCACTATCCCCATCACTTCAAACAGAATTAGCCCATCAATCTTGCTGCTCTCTGAAGCAGTTTGGAAAGTTATCTTTCATGAGTGTCCTTTCATAGCTGCATCAGTGTCCTAAATCAATTCACAATGTTTATAGCAATTTTTGTCAAATAAAAACATTACACTGTATCTTATCTTCTGGATCTGGCACTGTACAAGTTCTTTTTTCAAAAATGAAATGATATACAGGACAGACATTTTGAAGTCCATTCAGAGTACTGAGGCATTACACAACTAAAGACATGAAAGAGGACTTCCAGAACTTTAGAGAGTGACAAGAGCAACGGGATAGGGTTCAAAGTGAGGGAGAGAATTCTAATGGGGATTAATGACCATGTGTCTTGTACCGTAATACATTAGTAAACATTCACTTATTTTCAGTCATATGGTGGGTGTTTAAGCTGGCCAGGAAATTCTATAAAGTCTGTAAACACAGATTTCATTTATGTACTAATTTATAGCATTCCAGAAGCATTTAAATATAAACAAACAGGAAATAAGGTGTGAATCCTTACATTTAGAGTTTCTGTAAATACCAACAAAACTGGGCTGGGGCTTTAGCTCAGCAGCTCACTTGCCTGGTAAACACAAGGTCATGAGTTCAATCCTCAGTACCAAAAAAAGTTTTTTAAATAAAAAATAAATACAAACAAAACTTAAAACACAATTTAGGGGCTGGGAATCTAGCAGAGTGGTAGATCACTTACCTAACATGTACAAGGTCCTAAGTATAATCCTTAGTATTACAAAAAAAAAAAAAAAAAAAAAAAAAAAAACCTTTATAATGCAGGCATGATGGCACAGGCATGTAATCAGCACTCTGTGAGGCTGAAGCAGGAAGATCACAAATTTGAGTCCAGCCTAGGCAATTTAGCAATTGAGACCCTATCTCAAAATAAAAATAAATAAATGAAAAGGGCTGGGGATTGTAGCTGTCTGAAAGCCTTGGGTTGTATTCCCTGTAACATATATACCTACACCCACACCCTCCCACAATTTAGAATTTGTAGCATTAAAGAGAACTATGTGATGCCCTTTTACTTAAACTAAGCCACTAGCATAGGATTTAAATATGAAAAGATAGAATCTGAAGTTCAGCTCTTAGAGTTTACTTTTGAATTTTGATTTAGTTATTTTTGACTTAATTCTAATATAAAGAATACCTATGTTAATTAGATCTAATTCATTTATTATAGAGGCATGAGCTGAAAAGTAGTATCTGAACTGAGCTTTCAAAAATCAGATAATTGTTGTGCAGTTGAAATGTATGTTTTATTAATGCTGATAGTATCTTATTACAGAGTTCCTAATCAATTTTTCACAAGGGAACCAAATGTACTACACATTACAAGTTTTAGGTGATATCAGTTGTGCCAGCAAAAGTACAAGCACGAATTTGGGCACTAAAATCTCATGGTAGAAATATTCCAGAGTATACTTAAGCTATTGGGGGGGGGGCGGTAACCAGGGATTGAACTCACAACCTCACATTTGTGCTTAAGATGCTGAGCAAATCCCCAGCCCATTTAGGCTAATTTTTAAAAATAATCAGAATGAAAATAAAATTCAGAAATCATGGTAGAAATTTTCTGTAAAACCCTAAGCATGCATTTGACTGACTTAATCAACAGTAAGCTTGGAGCAGGGTTTCTTGCAGTCAGCACTATTGACAGACTGGATGGGTAATTCTTAGGCAAGCAGTAGCAGGGCTATCCTGTGCATCAGTCTGTTTAACAGCAACTACACTGTATTTATTTTCCTGAAATTTTAAAATGCAGAACTAAAAATCATTATGTGTAGTCTGAAATCTAGAAAGCCCCTAAAACCAAAAGATTTTTCATAATTGTGTAACAGTCTTACTGGGTAGCAAAACCTGACCTAACGAAAGATACTAAAACTGTATTTGTCTCACTTAATGTTGGTGTCCATATATGGTGCTGCAGAAACATTCATGGTTTAATTTCAGAATTTTGCTACTGAATCTTTAGATGTTAAATAATATTTTCCAAAATCTAAATGCCAGAACACATTTGAAAGCAAGTCTTTCTAATAGGATATTATGACCCTGTATTTGAGAAGCAAGTTGACTATAGAAGGGCTAGAATGACTTAATTTTTCATGATTTTTGACCTTTGTTATTTTTATTGTACACAGATTATATTTTCATGTATTTGTTATCATAAATGGGAAATATTTTCTGTCCTCTCCAAAATAATACACGCAATACCAGTACCTGTTAGTTTTTATTATGTGGTCAATGAACCATACTTTCTATTATCATAAACATTTGTCACCAGTTGTAATTATTTTTTTTTGTGACATTGATCTTTAATCATAGGCCCTGAAGACAGCTATTTTAGCAGTTTAAGATATTTATGCAAGTTTAATTTTGACTCATTGATAGCAACCTAAACTGTTCGCTTTGCATTAGGTCGGCATCACCCTCTTCACTGTGTCACATAGAAAATCTCTTTGGAAACATCATGAGGTTTGTATTTCTTGTGTGTATGGTTGATAAAAGTTTGTTTTATTAAGGGTATGAATTCAAATGCAGATGATTTAGATTTCATACTAGTCTCTTATAAACATATGCCTGAAAGAAAAAACTTCAATTTTATAAAATATATTACAACTTAGTTATTGTAGTTATCAGATTTGATTGCTACAATTTATATAAACAGTCTGTAGTTACCTATTAGAGATGTTAGAGAACCTGTTAGTGGTTCTGTAATTTTATAAATGACCAGTGTATGACTAATAAGACTTGCCTAGTATTGTCACAAATATACCTTCAGTAACCTTTTTTTTTTTTTTTTTTTTTTTTTATCAAACTGACAAAATGGAATAAAGTCCTGAGAAGAATGTGAAAATTTAGGAGTGGTTTATTAGAGGTCAGGACAACAAGGGGAGAATTGAGTAATTGTGATTGTCATTGCACTTTAATAAGGTAGGGTTTATTAGGTAGCCATTGGAAGTACAAAGACAGTATATAACAAGGTTAACATCAGTGTGGAAGTTTTATTTTTTCTGAGGCTCCAACAGTGCCATTCTCCGTATGGCAGTTATTTTCCCCTCATGTAAAATGCTCAAAATCTGAAAGTAAACTTGATTCAATTCACTTTATTTTTTCCCTTCCTTCCATCCCTCCCTTTCTCCTTCCCTACCATCCTCCTACCCTCCCTCCCTTCCCCTTCTCTCCTTTCCTTTCCCTTCTCTTCCATTCCTTCCTTCTTTCCTTCCATTCTTGACTTCCTTTGTGGCTTCCCTCTATTCTTAACTTCCTTCCTAAATAATACAGAAATTTTAGGTAAAAAACATTTGGAAGAAATTAGTAGTGAAGGTGTCTAGTCCTGTAGAATACCTACCTGGTTATCTTTTGGGGGAGGGACAGGTACTGGAGATGAATGTCATGAGGGATGCAGTTACTGTCTTTATTCTCAAGTATCGTATGCTTTAGATGATAGCATACAAGGGTAGGCTTCTTTTGTAATAGTCATTGATCTTTGATTTTCTATCTCTTGGATTATCATGAGGATCAGAGGAAGTCTATATGAAATACTTCATAAAGCCACGTGACTTTTAAAGTTATCTTTTATTATTTTATGGCATGTTATAATTTGTTAATTTTTATGAATTGAATGAGAAATTGAATAACTGGAAATCAGAGAAATTTAAAATGTCCAAGTCCTTGTATGTTCTTGGGCATTTATAAACATTACAGTTATAGAGCATTGGAAAGTCTTAGGTTTCTCCTTCACTCTTTTAAAGGTCTAAACACAGCAAAAAACCCTACCAAGCTAATGATGTGAGGGGGACCAAGAGCTAGAGGCTTAATGACCAGAATAGCTAGGAAAGGGTACTACGGAAAATGGAAAAGCCAGTGTTTCTGTGAATAAACTCTCTAAATAAAAATAAGGCTTTGTGATTGTTGTCTTGTCTTCAGTGTAGGTTACTATATAATATACATAGCTCGTTTTATTAGCATACTTTTTCTTCTTGTTAATTAAAAAAAAAACTTAAATTAGAGTGTCTGAGCTGATCTAGGAAATCAGTTTAAAAAGAATGGAATCTGGACTTTTGAGCAGTCCAGGAGTTAGCACAGGTCTACCCACTTATACCTCAGATTGTTGGTCCTAGGATTAACGGAAGCATTCTGATTTGTGGGATGCATATGGATTTGGTTTCCCCAAAAGAACAAGAAAGCCTGTATTTCATTCTTGTAAAGGGAAATACTAAAATAACTCTTAAATGATTTTTCCCCCTCTTTCCCCATAGTATTACCTGCATATGGATGGCAGAGGCAATTATGAATTTAAACAGATCACAGAAGATACAGTTGAGTTTGGCTCTTAGAGAAATCCAGAGATCTGTACCTGCTTCAATGAAATAAAATAATAGCAGAATACACTTAGAAATACAAAGTACGTTGTAAAATAAAATTGAACTTTCTTTAAAAAACAAAAATTAACTAAATAAAGAATAATTGAGAACATGTTAAAACATTTAATATTATATAGGATATTGCTAATTGTGTATATGTTGGTTTAATTATTAATATGTACTAAGAATGTCCTTATTCTTGTGGTTTAAAAACCTGCCTAAATTAAATTGGGCTTAAATCAGTGTAATCTGATTCATCCTGGGATGTAAACCATTTGAAGTCAGCTAATTTGACTTCTATGGCTCTATCTTTTCCTTCAATGAAGAACCCTATTTAAAACTGGGGTCATCACTTGTCTTGTTCTAACAAAACAGCCTTGAGTTTCATTTTCTTGTGTCCCATGTTAGTGGGAAACAAATCATAATGTATTATTAGACTGTATAACATCTTTGCTTAATAACATGTATTATGCAGTGGCATATTTCTTTAGCTGCTGCAGTTATATTCATTCCTTATATATGCCTTGGGGTGCATTTGACTCCAAGAAGGTCATATGGGTTTTCTTGGTTGAATAATAGATATGGTCTTCTCAGTCAACCAGACTGAATTGTTTTGAGGGTTTTTTGTGGTGGTGTAATGAAAGTATATGTGCAGTCTTGCTTAGAAGGATGATTACTTCATGTCACACCTGATCTTCCCTGTGTTTGGGATATTAACACAGTCAAGCTCGAGTTCTTACGAGAGTTTTAGATTTTGTAAAGGAATTGGACAGATTTGTGTGTGTGAGAAACTCATTCATTAGAAATGCGTTGGTTATGTTTTAAACTCCAGACAAGCCATAGGAGTGCACTACATGAAGCATTATGCTGAGTGTGCAGTGCCATCTCTGTCTTTGGTTGTGATTATGTTTTTTAAAATGTTAAAAATTATTAGGCACATGGGTGAATTATGTTGCCTAGGCACTGGTTTATCTTTGTGAATCTTGATAACTTTTTTATATTTGGGTTATCATGTTAAAGTGTCCATAAAAAAAATCAATTTCAGCTTACCAAACCACCATTAATGACTGCATGTTTATTTGCACACGGAGAACCGAATCTGAATTCAATCAATAGGTCAGATATGAAATCAGTTTTATTAAGCCAAGGCTTACAAAGGGGCATTTTATATTCTTGTTTTGCATAACTGGTTTTGTTTTTTGCAGAGTTAACTAAGGATCACTGGCTACCGAAGTAAACTCATTGTACTGATTCCATAATACATAACATTCAACTGTTATCACTTCTCTCTGGCAAACTTGTATACTTATTTTCTGTTCAGATTAAACAAAATCAGGTACTCTATATAATCTTGGCTCGTTTTTTTAATTCTGATTTCGAAATAATATTTTACACATAGTTCATATAATCTTGATGTGAAAAATATAAAAATTCATATTCAGAAACATGTTTACCACCCATTGTCTGTAAAAAGACTTTATCAAATGTGGCTTTTTAAGTTAATGCATTTATCTTTTAGAAAAGCCCAGGTTGGGTATGGTGGTGCACATCTATAATCCCAGCACCTGGAAGTCTGAGGAAGGAGGTTTGCTCTGAGTTCAAGGCCAGCCTCAGCTGCATAGTGAATTTAAGCCCAGCCTGAACTGCATAGCAGAACCCTGACTCAAAAAAGAGAAGAAAAAAGTGCTCACCAAATGACCAGAAGACCCTGTAAGATATTATTAGTCATGGAAAGGTTTCAAGGAATGGAGAAGTTGTATGTTGTATATTTTCAGATTTCTGGGTTATCCTAAAACAGTTAATGGAGCAGACTCTTAGCTGCTTCCTAATTTCTTCTTTAACAGACTCTTGCCTTAAAGAAAATTGTGTGTGTGTGTGTGTGTGTGTGTGTGTGTAATTTAACTATTTAGGTACTTCACCATTTGAGGAGAAGAGGAAGGTTCTTCTGGAGAATCACAGTGCCTGATAACCTAGTGAGGTTCTGTGAATTCCTACAGTAAGTCCAGTGTTTCCAGAATATGACTATGGCATATCTTTATACCATTGCTATGGACATCTTCCACAAACTGCACTGGAAAATCAGAATATTTAAAGAAAAAGACATTTAGGGCTGGAGATTTAGTTCAGTGGCTCAAGTACTTGCCTGGTAAGTGCAAGGTCTTGAGTTTGATCCCTGGTACCAAAAAAGAAAAAAAAATTTTTTTAAATCTATGGCCAGTAGTCTACAAACCAAAATGTA
The DNA here is from genome assembly GCF_034190915.1 of Cavia porcellus. NCBI lineage: Eukaryota > Metazoa > Chordata > Mammalia > Rodentia > Caviidae > Cavia > Cavia porcellus. The sequence goes on from NW_026947484.1 coordinate 116,057,096, forward strand.
TCTGTATTCTTTTTTTAAAAAAAAATTTTTTTATTGGTACCTGGGGTCGAACTCACGACCGCCTGCTTGCAAGGCAGGTGCTTATGCCACCGAGCTAAATCCCCAGCCCTGTATCTGTATCCTAAGTTTCTACTTTTTATGTGAAAAAATAGATACGTGTATTAGCTTTCCTGTTGCTGGACAAAGTGCCCAACATACACAATTTAGAGGACTAGTTTATTTTGGCACACGGTTTCAGCAGATTCAGTCCATGTTTCATTGGCTCTAAAGCAGAAACTGGTGAAAGGGCCTGGCAGAGATCAATCATGGAGGCCATGAACCAGAGAGGGAAGGGAGGAACTGGGGACAAGAATACATACTTCCAAGTCACAGTCTCAGTGACCCATCTCCTCCATACAGGCCCCACACCTAGACGGCACAATCTGCCGTGAACTCATCAATGGACTAATCCCCTGATGAACATAGCAATCCCATGGTCCATCACCTTGCAGAACACAATACTTTTGGGAGACATTTTAGAGCTAAATGATAACAATGTGCAAACATCCATGCTTTGCTAGAATAAACTGTGTCTTGGGTTTGTTTCTTCTCTCTCCTAATGACTAATAAATATTTTACCTAAAACTGGTGATATAGTCACTGTTACTTCCTCATATAATTTTTAAACTTTGAACCATAATTTGTATCTAAAAGCAGAGATTTTCTCCTATCACATGGACTTAAATATTTTAACTGTAGGAACCTCTTTACTTTTTAAAAACACATCAGTAAGTTTTCTTTTTGAAAAGACTGTTTTCTGACTTTTAAAGTAAACATGCATTTTAGTTTTTTAAGGGAATCTAGTAACAACAAAAACCAAAACTGAAAAAATAGTTCACTCTCACCCCTAAGGTGAACAATTTTTACTGTTAACTAGTGAGAGGTTCTTGCCCTAGTATACTGTAAAATTATGGTGATGGTCTAACATGGCTGAAGGCCAAAGCAGGATGCTTACCCTAATGGCCACTTCCTCCTTCCCTTTCAGCACAGATTGCAACTTCTTTTCCCGCTAGTGCACAAAGAAAATTCCCATCAGTTCCTCGCATGTTATCAGTTCCCTCCCCATGTGCCGCTTCCAATCTCTCTCTGTAACCCTCTGCCTCTCTGTATCCTGTTGGAGGGGAAAGTCAAACCCCCGTGGGTTGTGAGCTCCTCTACATCCTCAATAAAGGCCCTTTTACTTTCTCTTTCCTTCTGCACTTAACAGCTAGGACAATTCTTATTTTTGAAACAATGTATTTCTAGTATTTATTTTTATTTTTTGGGTACCAGGAACCAAACTCACCACCTTGCACTTACGAGGCCACTGCTTGTGCCACTGAGCAAAATCCCTGGTCCCTATGCCTCTAATTTAATATTAATATGCCACTTGATACTGATTTTAAGCATTCCCTGCTACTTGTATTCTTTTTTTTTTTTTTTTTTTTTTTTTTTGTCTTTCATTTTTATTGGAACAGGGATCGAACTCATGACTGCCTGCTTACAAGGCAGGCGCTTATGCCGCTGGGCTAAATCCCCAGCCCCTAAACAGATCAGTCTTTTTTTTTTTTTTTTTTTTTTTTTGTCTTATTCCTTTTTATCAGTACTGGGGATCGAACTCACAACTGCCTGCTTGCAAGGCAGGTGCTTATACCACTGAGCTAAATCCCCAGCCCGCTACTTATATTCTTGATATATTCTTTCCATAAAGTTAATCGTTTTTATAACTTTGTAAACAGTTCATTGCAGTGTGATAGAGGTACAAGAAAAGACCATAAACTCAGATAGATTCAATGAATTTTTAAGAAGATGCACAGATTAATAACCACTTCCAATCTAGAAATAGAACACTGCAAAAACCCTCCTTTATGTTTTTTTTTTTCAATTAGGATTACATGAGGGAAAAGTAGTTGCTAGTTAAATCATTTTAATAATCAGTTTATTTTCTGAGGATTTTCTAATATTGTTTTGTATTATTCACTGTAGACCTGAATAGTGTTCCCTTTTTTCCTATAGAATCTGATTTCTGTTTTTAAAAATCTTGTGCTAACTGCTATAATTATCGTGGCAAATAATCCTTCTTTATGAATCTTCTCCTACTTTCTGGAGATGTTGTTCTTGGCCTCTGCCCCCTGGCACTTGGGTTTGGTGGTGCTGTGAGCTGGCCAAGACGTTAGTGTGGTGCTGAATTCTCTCACTAGGTCTCATGTTCTTCTGTATCTCTGCATTTATTCCCTGTACTGTTGCATGTCCTACAGTAGCTTCCTGGAAAGAGTACAGGGATAGCAAAAAGTTTTGTATGTCTGAAAATATCTCATTCAGTTATACTTGTTCCAAGTTCAGCTGAAATAAATTTAATATTTTCCCTTAAGAATAGTAATCATTGTCCTCTTACATATTTTTTTATATCTAGTTTGTAACTGAGATGGTTCAGTATTTTTTCCCTTCTAAGCTTTCTTACCTTGATATCTCCCCCCACCCTTGTTACATCCAATGGATTTAAAACATTTTAAAATTTTCATAGTATTTTTATCTTGGGAGTCTTGGAAAAGAAAGGAAAAGGTGTTTCATTTTTACCTGAAAGTACATACACTTTGCATACCATTTCCCCCCAAAGTTTGATTATTTTAGTATTAGAGATTTAAATGATGTTGAAATCTTTTAAGCAATATACTGTATAGTAATTTGCTTACTGTTTTTAGCCAGTTATTTTGCTGAATGACTGACTTTGAATGCTGAAGGTAACAAAATTGCAAATTTTATACAGCACACACTGACTTCTGCATTTTCTAAGCCCGAGGGTCTTCTTTGGTGGTGTAGATATTTCCTTTCTGGAACACTCACATACTTTCCCCCTTTGTCAGGTGAACTATATGTCCTTCAGCTGAGGTGTTAGAAAACTTCCAAGCTGGCTCCATGTGAACTCCCCAACTCTGCTTTCCCTGTTAAAAAATTTAAAGCCATTATACATGACTCATGTGGTGCTTATGGTGAATTGTGTCAACCTGATTGGCTTGCGAACCATGTAGGAGATTAGCAAAGCATACTTCTGGGTGCGCTTTGGTGTGTCATAGCGGCATGACCTTGTGTACTACCATATATGGTCCCTGGCCCTTCCCTGTCCAGCACTGTTCCACTCTTCCACTTTCCAGCTGCCATCAAACTAAAGAGTTTTGTTCTTCCATGCCCTTTTGTTATAATTTTTCTACCTTGGAGCCAGAAGACTATGGAGTGAATAGTGAAACAGTGACCTAAATTAAACTTTAAATTGTGACTGTCAAGTTATTGTGTCAAAGTGACAGTGTTGGGACACACTTACATGATTAGTAAAGGCACAGTTATGGAATAACAAACTTACAGACATGTTACAGCAAGTTGAAACCAGAGTAGCCTCTGGTGCCAAGGTGTAGCTCAGCAGCAAAAAATCCTAAAGTCCTGAGTTCAATTCCAGTACCCATCTCCCACTACATCAAATGTGGGGAGAAAAAGGAGTAAGATGTGTTACATACATATACCACCTTCCCAGAAGGAATGTAAACATAGACTGCAAACATGTACAAGTAAATCTTTTTTAAAAATAGTGAGCTCTACCTAGGCTCCTGCTGCCTGTCATATAAACACCCTGTTAAATTCAGTCAGCCTTGACTGTCTGGGTTCAGCTGCTTTTCTTCTGGTAGCATGCTGGGCCAGTTTGACTGCCCTCAGCTTATGTTTCCCTGAATTAAGAAAATAGAGTACTTCTAACTGACTTCAAGGACTTTGGTTGGAGCAAAGTAATCTAATCAAAGTGACTAATTTTTCTTCTTGAACTTTCTCCTCTCATCTCCAGGATGTTCCTGTCATGACAAACACTTCCTTTTCAGCAAATGTATGTAGAGTTAGTTTACCTGGCAATATATGAGTTAATTCAATCCATGTAATCAATCACATAATGCTTTGTACTTCCTGCTTGCAAATTGTATTTAAACTGAACCTAAAACTGCCTCAGTACTGATGATTTGGAATTGAGATTCTCATCAGTCCACTAGCATAATAAACAATAAACAGTTGCCTTCTAGATTCCTCGGTGCAAAGAGTCTCCCATTTGGTTTGATATTGGGTTTTCTGTAACAACTGGAAAGCTGACTAATACAATTTGTTTGACATTTTACTCTACAAATACGAACACTACACAAGAACTGAGATTTTATTTGTCATCTTAATAAAACCAAACTATGTTAGAATAAAATAATGAATAAGTGAATGTGTTCAAATGCATAAACATGGTTCTTGCCAAGAAATCACAATCCATAAAAGGGGGTATTCTGTACAATACTAGGAATGAAAGATGGTAGTAAGGATGTGGAAGGAATCCAACAAAGGAAAGCTCCCATGTGAGAATGAAACAGTTTTAAAGGATAGATGGGCAGAAGCAGGGACATGGATCCAAGGAATCAAAGCAGAAAAGCTTTTGGTCTACGGAAAGCTGTGGCTTAAGGCAGAGGTCCTCGGAGTATTGTCTCTGAAATGTGTAATATTTGCAACATGACGGTGACTGCTTTTACCTTTGATATGGATAACAACTTGCTGATGCTCAGGTTTAATAAATGATGTCTTCTCCTCAAGTCTATGTAATTCTATCCTTCCCACTTCCCCCACTTCCCTTTGTGCAGGAAATCAGTAATAGTGTGTTAGTAGCTGCAAAGAACACAGCACTTTCTCAGCCTTCAACGTACATAATGTTAATACGGAAGGTTCTGATCTGTAGGTCTGGTGGGACCCAAGAAATTTCATTTCTGACTAGCTTTCAAATGATGCTAAAATGGCTGCCCTAGATCACATTTCAAGTAGCAGTATTGAAGGTCAGACACTAACAGTGGATTAGAGAGACCATCACAGGTAAATCTGCAGAAACCTGAAGAAAGTTTTCTGGTTCAGTTATTCCAGCCAGCCTTTGATCATGTTACTTCATTCATAATCCTTTACAGATACAGTATTTGGCTATTTATGGTTCCATTAGTCCTTTTATAATCCAATCTATGCACATAATGGTTAAGCTGTCTACCCTTCCCAGGACCTGAAGGTGGAGCCACAGTCTTACTGATAAAAGACATGTTTTTGTTTTTTGTTTTCCCTTGCTGGGGTGAATCATTTCCTGCCCAGCTACACTTTTCTCTGAGTGTAATATACTCAGAGACGACAGATTACTTTATGGATGAGCATAGATCATTTTGTTGGTAGTTTTTGGAAATCAGACTAGATAAAAATTGTCATCAGAAAATTTAAAGTTCTTTTAGATCTCTATTTTAAAGTTCATTAAATTTTGTATATCTAAAATGAGCTACAGTTTCTGTTTCACAATTCCTGAAATTTTGTTCTTTTCAGTATTTTCATCTCTCTGAGAAATAAGTTTAAACATTTTTTATTTATATATTGACTTTCTGTTAAATAACAACCAAAGAATTTAGGTTAAAAAGGGCTGAAGATTTTGTGAACAAATATCTCACTTAAAAGATTCATGTAACAAACCTTCATAGAGATTGCAGTCTGCAAAGCTTGTCTATGATTTTGTGTTCTTAATTTATTTTGGCTGCAAAACTGGTTGTTTCATGACCACTCCAAAGGCTGAGATGCCCCTTCCAGGTTTGTATGTGTACTCAGGCTGTCTTTCCAATAAATAGTGAACACAGATTGCTCTTTGATAGATCAACCCTTTGATAGATCAACCCAATCTCAAACTTTATAGCAGACAATTAGAGTCACCTAAAAGGCTTTTTATTGAAACACAGATGTCTATTTCAGTAAGTCCGAGGTCCAGGTTATGAATTTGTTTTACTAACAAGTGTACAGGTGACACTAACGCTTCTGGTCTTGGGTTCATACTTTGAGAACCGCTGGGCTGATGTAAGTATAACACAATGGTTTAGAAGTATCCTGGAAATTGAACAAAATTTCTTCAGGGACTCAGTATGTACACAAGATTTCATCTTTGCCATCATGCAGGTAACTATCATTTAAAAGGAAATCACATGGCTTAGCTCATAATGGGGAAAAAGAGGGCATTAAAAATGTGGGCCAGTAGTTTCTTAGGTGTGGAGTAGCAGGACAATTAGGGGATGTCAGAAAGAAACACTAACGGAGTGGCAGAACTGTGTGTAGTTTGGTTGGATGAAGACAAAAACAGTCTTCTTTCCCGCTTTCCCCCTTGGTAAAATTCTACCATTATTGTTCATATTTTAAAATTATAACACTCCTTAAGGAATGCTTACAGAGATACAAAAGAATAGTAATTATCCATGTACATTATCAGATCATAATGACATAGGGGAATGAAGCTCTCAACCTATTAGATGTCCAATATAAGTTTGTGTTCTCTAAAACTGAAGAGTGAATTTTAGGAACAATAGCGGTTAAGAGCAGAATATATCGAGAGAAAGCTTCTGTCCGAAATAGAGACAGAAGAGTTCCAAGTGGGTTGCCAAGAACTCTTTATCTTCTCGAGGGATTTTGTAAAGCAAAACTACAAGTGAGTTGGATCTAAGGTGTGGAAAACATGGGAACTCACAAGGTAGGCAGGCATGAGGTGGGGCAGAAATGTAGTCAAGCAGTAAGATTAGTTGCTCATGTAAAATTGACTAAATTGGGGACAAATGGGGAAGGTAGTCATAGCAAGCAGGCAAGCTTCTTAAAGAGGAGTAACTCTTCCCATAGGGGATTGGGATGGTGATTCTTGGCTTACTTGGGTTGATAGAGACCTATTTAGAATATCAGTCCTTAGGATGTGGGTGAATTTGTTTGATCTTTTGTCTTGAGGCCTGGCCCACAGTGGGAGGTGTCTGTCTCCCTTACAGTTGGAAGGTATTACCTTCTGCACAGGCTCCCAAGAGGTCTATCACTGTCTGACTGCCTAAAATACTCCCATCTAATTCAGCTATCTGTAATAACAGTGCAATGAAACTAGAAATCCATGGCAAAAGAAACCACAGAAATTATGAAAACTAAACAATACATTCCTGAATAATTAATTTTTTCACAGATGAAATCAAGGAAAATAAGACAGTTCTTAGGATCAAATGTAATGCCAATATAATATGCCAGTACCAATGGAACACAGTACAAACAGTCCCTTAAAAGGGAAGTTTATAACTGTGAATGCCCACATCAGAAAGACAGAGTAAGCCAAATAAGATAACAATGCAAGATACTAGTAAAACAAGGACAACCCAAAGTTAAAGCTAGTACAAGAAAGGAAATCATATAAATCAGAGAAACAAATTAATAAAATTGAGAATAAAAATACATTACAAAGAATCAGTGAATTGAAGAGTTGATTCTTTGAAAAAATACACACAGACAAATTCTTAGTCAATTTTAACAACAACAGAAAAGACCTATATCAGTATAATTAGAAGTGAAAAATCACAATGGACACTGCCAAAATCTTGATTATTAGTAATTGCTTTGAAAACCTGTACTCCAATATATTAAAGTACCCAGAAAAATTAGATTCCTAGATACATATAAATTATAAAAACTAAACCAATAAGATGTAAAAAAAACTGAATAACCCAATAACGTATAATGAAAGGCAACAGTAGTAATAAACCTATCACTAAGAGAAGCCCAGGACCTAATGTATTTACCATTCCACAAGAACTTCAGGGAAGGTCTAACACCAGTACTCCTCAAACTCTTTAATGAGTTGAAAGAGAAGGAATACTGCTAATCTCACTCCTCAGAGATAATACCAGCTTGATTCCAAAACCAGATGACAAATCAACTAAAAAAATAAAACTACAACCCAAGCCCGGAGTGTGCACAGGCCTAGAGCATGCACGGGTTGAAACTGAACACACAGGGAAGCATTGGAACATCACTCCCAGATAGTAAGACCACATCCTGAATCTGAAATCACAGGAGGTTGCACAGCAGTCCCCACTGGCCTAACTGGCCCAAGCCCAGTGAACTCCAAGCAGCTTGCTTTTGTCTACTGTTTGCCCCAGGAGCCAAAAGTGGGCCAGGTGACTTTCAGTGCACTGGGGAAGCCTTGAAACATTGCTTGAAAACCAGAAATACTGGAAAATGACAAAATGAAAGAGCAAAAATGCAATCTCAAACTTCCAGCCCAACCCAAGCAAGCCTAGGAGACATGGACACAGAAGAAAATATAAGCCATACATATGAAATGCCTGAAATGATATCAACTGAAGTAAAGAAACAACTTCAGGATGCTATAAAAGAACTCAAATCAGAAATAGTCTCCCAGGTAAAAGAAGAAATGATAAATGTAATGAAAGAAATGCTGAACACATCTAAAGAAGACATAGTTTAAAAAATTAGAGGAACAATGCAAAAAGATGAAAACTCTGAAGAATATAAGAAACAAAGAAACTTCATTCGCATGAAGTAGATTCAAAGAGATACACAGGAAATCAAAAGCTCCACCAAAGTTGAAAAAACTGCCTCAGTGAAAGGGAAGATAGAATTATGACTGCAGCTGGTGAACAGGGAGGGAAATTTTTTTTGGGGGGTGGTACCAGGGATCAAGCTCATAACCTCACACTTATACAGGAAGGCAATTATGCCAATGAGCTAAATCCCTGGCTGAAAGATGTTTTAAAAATAACAGGGAACCAGAAAATAACAATTCAACAACTGCAAGATGATGTAAAGAAAAACAACATAAGATTGATAGGTATAAACAAAAAGGAAGATGACAACACAAATGATATCAAGAGGCTATTTACAGAAGTAATAGCTGAAAATTTCCCAAACATGAGAATGGAAACTAATCTACAGATCAGTGAAGCATATAGAACTCCAAATAACCATAACCAAAATAAAACTATGCCCAGACATATAATAATCAACATCCCAGAAATCCAATTAAGAACAAAATATTAAAAGCTGCTAGAGAAAAGAGACAGATCATCTATAGAGGAAAGCCTATCCAGAATTACAGCAGACTTCTCAACACAAACAATGAAAACAAGAAGAGCATGGAGTGAGGTATTTCAGATCCTAAAGAAAAATGACTTCCAACCCAGACTGATGTACCCTGAAAAACTGTCCTTCAAAATGTATGAAGAAATAAGATACTTTCATGACAAAGAACAGCTGAAGAACTTCATGACCACCAAACCAACCTGCAAAGAATACTGAAAGACATTCTAGACGGACATAGGAAAAAGCCACTAAACAAGGCAAACAAACAGAGTGGAAAGGTAAAAAATCAACAGCAGAAAGATAACATGTCAAAAGTAAACCAATATATATCAGTTATAACCATTAATGTAAATGGCCTCAATTTAACAATTAAAAGAAACAGACTGGCAGAATGGACCAAGAAACAACATCCAACCATATGATGCATACAGGAAACCCATCTAACCCAAAAGGAAGCTTATAGACTGAAAGTCAAAGGCTAGAAAACAATACTCCATGCAACAGGACCCCCCCCCAAAAAAAAAAAGCAGGAGTAGCTATTTCGTTTGAAGACAATGTGAACTTCAAACCAAGAATGATCCAAAGAGAAAAGAAGGCCACTACATACTAGTTAGGGGAAAACTTCAAGAGGAAGACATAACAATCTTAAATATATATCACCAAATTTGGAAGCACCCAGCTATATAAACAAATATTATCAGAAATAAAAAAATCAAATAAGCAATAACAATTATTGAGGTGTAGCATTAGGTTGTTTATTTGTGTTTGTTGTTTTCCTGATGTGGGAATGAGATATACAGACATGCCATTGACAAAAAGTACAGATCAACTAGACAGAAAAGCAGCAAAGAAACAACAGAACTGAATCACACTTGTGAACAAATGGACTTAGTAGATGTATACAGAGTGTTCCACCAACAATATCACAATATATGTTTTTCTCAGCAGCACATGGAGTGTTCTCTAAGATAGACCACATACTAGCCCACAGAACATGCTTAAGTAAATGCAAAAGAATTGAAATTATCCCATGCATATTATTGGATCCTAGCACCATAAAACTAGAAATTAATGACAAAAGAAATGCAAAAACTCCACAAACACATGGAAATTGAATAATATACTCCTGAGCAATCAGTGGGTCACAGAGGAAATTAAAGAAGAAATTAAACAATATTTGCAGGCAAATGAAAATACAAATACATCTTATCAGAACCTGTGGGTCTCAATGAAAGCAGTCCTCAGAGGAAAATTTATTGTGGTGAACTCCCACATCAGGAAAACAATGAACACAAATAAACAACCTGATGTTACATTTCAAACATCTACACAAAGAAGAGCAAGTCAAGTCCAAAGCCAAAAGAAGTGAGAAAATTGTAAAAGTCAGAGCAGAAATCAACGCAATAGAGACTAAGAAAACAATACAAAGAATTAATGAATCAAAGAGTTGGTTCTTTGAAAGAAAACATAAAATTGACAGGCCTCTAGCCAACCTTATTTTAAAAAGAAACAAAAAAACTCAAATTCATACAATAAGGAATGAAAAGGGTGAAATCACTACAGACCCTGCGGAAATACAGAAGGTCATCAATACCTATTTCAAAAACCTCTACTGTTGGCTGCCGCGCCTGGCCATAGGTCTGCAGAGGAGGAGCTGGGCAGATCTGGGGTGCCCTCACCGGCCTCACTGCGTGTCTGGAGGACTCTGGATATCTCCGCCCAGACTGCTGGAGTTCCCCCAGGCTTCCAGGTGCAGTGAAGGGGAGAGGTGGGTTTGAGGCTTCCACATCAGCCTCCCCATTCCGGTTACACTTGGAGAATTGCTGAGCTACCGACGGGTGGGCGGGCCCAAACTATCAGCCTAGCCCAGCCTGTTTAGCTGCCGCGCCTGGCCATTGGTCTGCAGAGGAGGAGCTGGGCAGATTTGGGGTGCCTGCATCGGCCTCTCCATGTGTCTGGAGGACTGTGGATATCTCTGCAACCAGGGAGGGTCCACAGGTTCCTGAAGCACTGCAGCCTGTGGTGAGTACCCTAACCCGGCTGCGATTGAAGAACTGTGGAGCTTCCAAGGGGCAGGTGGGCGCACAGTGTCCCTGAGGCCCAGCTTGTCTGGAACTGCGGAGTTCTGAGCAGGCAGAGGAGGGCCACTGGTTCTGTAGGCCCAATGGCTTGGGGTAGCGCGGTGCCAGAGTCTTAGTAGCTCCAAACATAGAAGGGGATTTTCAACAGATCCTGAGGAAGCTTTCTAATAACACTTGAAACACAGAAATATAGGAAAATGACAAAACGAAAGACCAAATTACAACCTCAAACCTCCAGCCCATCTCAAGAAACCCTAGGAGCAATGTATATAGAAGAAAATATATCCCATCCACCTCATATATCGGACACAATAGCCACTGAAATTGACAAGCAACTCCAGGAAGCTTTAAAGAAATTCAAACTCGAAATAATCTCCCAGATAAAAGAAGAAATGATAAAAGAAATAAAAGAGATTCTAAATATATCTAAAGAAAACACAGATAAAAAATTGGAGGAACTAAACAAAAAGATAGAATCCCTAGACGAGCAATATAAGAAACAAACAGAATACATAATGCAGATGCACAGAGATATACAGGAAATAAAAAACTCCACTGAAAGTTGTAAAAACTGCCTTAATGAAAGTGAAGATAGAATTTCAGACCTTGAAGACAGAATTGCAGCTAGTGAACAGGAAAGGAAAGATCTTTTGAAAATAACAAGGAATCAGGAAACAACAATTCAACAACTGCAAGATGATGCAAAGAAGAATAACATAAGAATGATAGGGATTAATGAAAGAGAGGGAGACAAAATGAAGGATGTCAGGAGGATATTTAGAGAAGTAATAGCTGAAAATTTCCCAAGCATGAGATCAGAAACTGACATCAGGATCAGTGAAGCATATAGAACTCCAAACAGTCATAACCAAAATAAAACTACACCCAGACATATAATAATCACCATCCCAGAAATCCAACACAAGATAGATTATTAAAAGCTGTCAGAGAGAAAAGACAGATCACTTATAAAGGAAAACCTATCAGAATCACAGCAGACTTCTCAGCACAAACGATAAAGTCAAGAAGAGCATGGAGTGAAGTATTCCAGATCCTAAAGCAAAATGATTTCCAACCAAGACTGATATATCCTGCAAAACTATCATTCAAAATAGATGGTGCAATACAATACTTCCATGACAAAGAACAGCTGAAGAACTTCATGAACACCAAACCAACCCTGCAAAAAATATTGAAAGACAGTTTAGATACACAAAGGAAAAAACCACTAAGCAGAGCAAATAATTAAACAGAACAGAAAGATAAAGATGCAACGGCAGAGAGATAACATTCCTACAATTAACCAGCATTTAACAGTAATAACCATTAATGTAAATGGTCTCAATGCACCAATCAAAAGAAACAGACTAGCAGAATGGATCAAGAAACAAAATCCAACCATATGCTGTTTACAGGAAACCCATCTAACCCAGAAGGATACTCACAGACTGAAAGTCAAAGGATGGAAAACAATTCTTCATGCAGCAGGAATCCAAAAAAAGGCAGGAGTAGCCATTCTGTTTGCAGACAACGTGAACTTTAAACCAACAATGACCATAAAGGACAAAGAAGGTCACTACATACTCGTAAGGGGAAAACTCCAAGAGGAAGAGATAACTATCTTAAATATATACGCACCAAACTCCAGAGCACCCAGTTACATAAAACAATTATTAACAGAAATGAAAACTCAAATTATCAGTAACACAATTGTAACAGGAGACCTTAATACACCACTGACACCAAGGGACAGATCAACCAGACAGAAAATGAGCAAAGAAATAACAGAACTGAATCACACCTGTGAACAAATGGGTTTGATAGACATATACAGAATGTTCCACCCAACAACATCAGAATACACATTCTTCTCAGCAGTACATGGATCATTTTCTAAAATAGACCATATATTAGCTCACAGAACATATTTAAGCAAATGCAAAAGAGTTGAAATCATCCCTTGCATATTATCGGATCATAGCGCTCTGAAATTAGAAATTAATGATAAAAGATACTGCAAAAATTCCACAAACACATGGAAACTAAATAACACACTCTTGAGTAATCAGTGGGTCACAGAAGAAATTAAAGAAGAAATTAAACAATACCTAAAAGAAAATGAAAATGCAGATACAACTTACCGGAATCTGTGGGATGCAATGAAAGCCGTTCTGAGAGGAAAATTTATTGCACTGAGTTCCCACATCAGGAAAACAGAACGAATACAAATAAATAACTTGATGCTACACCTCAAACAGCTAGAAAAAGAAGAGCAAGTCAAGCCCAAAGCCAAAAGAAGAGAGGAAATTATAAAAATCAGAGCAGAAATCAATGCAATAGAGACTAAGAAAACAATCCAAAGAATCAACGAATCAAAGAGTTGGTTCTTTGAAAGAATAAATAAAATTGATAAGCCCCTAGCCAACCTTATTAAAAAAAGGGAAGAAAAAGCTCAAATTCATGCAATAAGAAATGAAAAAGGAGAAATCACTACAGACCCAATAGAAATACAGAGGATCATCAACACCCATTTCGAAAACCTCTACTCTCAAAAGTTTGATAACACAGAAGAAATAGACAGATTCTTAGAAGCATATGAAGTACCAAAGCTAGATCAAGAGGATATAAAACTGTTGAATAACCCAATCTCTGCTAATGAACTTGAAAATGTAATTAAGGCCTTACCCACCAAGAAGAGCCCAGGCCCAGATGGATTCACTGCAGAATTCTACAAGAAATATAAAGAAGACCTAATGCCGACACTCCTCAAACTATTCAATGAAATTGAAAGGGAAGCAATCCTTCCTAAGTCATTCCTGGAAGCAAATATTACTCTAGTACCAAAACCTGAGAAAGACCCAACTATAAAAGAGAACTATAGACCGATCTCCCTAATGAACACAGATGCAAAAATCCTCAATAAAATATTGGCAAATAGGATCCAGCAAATCATCAAGAAGATTATACACCATGACCAAGTGGGATTCATCCCAGGAATGCAAGGATGGTTCAACATACGCAAATCAATAAATGTAATCCACCATATCAATAAAGCCAAAAATAAGAATCACATGATCATTTCTATAGATGCAGAAAAAGCCTTCGATAAGGTCCAACACCTATTCATGATAAGAACTTTACAGAAAATTGGAATAAATGGTCTTTACCTCAATATAATAAAGGCCATTTATGACAAACCAACAGCCAGCATCATATTAAATGGCCAAAAATTGAAAGCCTTTACTTTAAAATCGGGCACAAGACAAGGATGTCGTTTATCACCACTCCTATTTAATATAGTACTGGAAGTACTAGCCAGAGCAATTAGGCAAGAAAGAGAAATAAAAGGGGTAAAGATAGGGAAAGAAGAAGTTAAATTATCATTGTTTGCAGATGACATGATACTCTACATAGAAGACCCCCTAAACTCCATTGAAATACTCTTAGATACAATAAATAAATTCAGTAATGTGGCTGGATACAAAATCAATACTCAGAAATCAATAGCATTCCTATACACGAACAACAAAATTACAGAGAGGGAAATAAGAGAAACTGGACTATTCACATTAGCAAGCAAAAATATGAAATATTTAGGAATTACTCTTACGAAAGAAGTGAAAGACTTATACAGTGAAAATTATAATACACTGAAAAAGGAAATTGAAGATGATCTCAGAAAATGGAAAGACATCCCTTGCTCATGGATAGGAAGAACAAACATTGTGAAAATGGCCATTCTCCCAAAAGTGTTATACAGATTCAATGCAATCCCAATAGAAATACCATCAACATACCTTATAGATCTAGAGAAATCACTCCTAAATTTCATCTGGAACCAGAAGAGACCTAGAATCGCAAAGGCAATTCTAAGCAGCAAAGACAAAGCAGGAGGCATCACAATCCCTGACTTGAAGTTATACTACAAAGCAACAGTAGTAAAATCAACATGGTATTGGAATCAAAACAGAGCCGAAGATCAGTGGAATAGATTAGAAGATACAACCACAACTACGAACACACTCAACCACCTTATCTTTGATAAAGGAGCCAAGCAGGTTCACTGGAAGAACGACAGTCTCTTTAATAAATGGTGCTGGAAAAACTGGCTCTCCATTTGCCGAAAACTAAAGCTAGACCCATGTCTATCACCATGTACTAAATTAAAATCTAAATGGGTCAAATATCTGAATATTAAAACAGAAACACTAAATCTATTGGAAGACAAATTAGGTAGAAACCTTGGAGACATAGGAGTAGGTAAAGAATTCATGAACAGGACTCAAACCGCACGGGAAATTCTTCCCAGAATCAATAACTGGGACCACTTCTTATTAAAAAGTTTCTGCATGTCAAAAGAAATCTCCAGCATAGTGAAAAGAAAACCCACAAACTGGGAAAAGATTTTAGTGAACTCTCTCTCAGACAAGGGCCTCTTGTCTAAAACATATAAAGAATTAAAGAAACTCAGACCTCCAAAATTCAAAGATCCAATCCAAAAATGGGCATCTGAGATGAATACGCAATTCTCAGATGAAGAAATGCAAATGGCAAATAAATACATGAAAACATGCTCATCATCATTGGTCATTAGAGAAATGCAAATTAAAACCACACTGAGATACCATCTCACTCCTGAAAGAATGGCCAGGATCAAGAAAACCGACAACAAATGCTGGAGAGGCTGTGGGGAAAAAGGAACTCTCCTGCACTGCTGGTGGGAGTGTAGACTGGTACAGCCTTTGTGGAGATCTGTCTGGAGATTTCTCAAAAAGTTGGGACTGGAAATCCCATTTATTCCAGCTATTCCACTTCTAGGCATATTCCCAGAAGAACTGAAAGCATCATACCACAGTGATATATGTGCACCTATGTTTATAGCAGCACAATTTGTAATCGCCAGATCTTGGAAACAACCCAAGTGTCCATCAACTGAGGAATGGATAAAAAAGTTGTGGTATTTCTATACAATGGAGTATTATTCGGCTATAAAGAAGGATCACATTGAGATATTTATCAATAAATGGGCGCAGCTTGAGACCATACTCATAAGTGAAATAAATCAATCTCGCATGTGTGAATACCGAATAGTTTCCCTAATGTAAGTAATGATTCAAATATATAAAAATAAGTGGTAATCATGATTCCCCATTAGGTGGCCTTGAAGCCTTATAAAGTTTTCACTCATTAATTAGAAAGAATTTATTCTGGGCTTCTTGATATGAAAATATTTGAAGCTAGAGTATATGAAGTTTTATCCAAATATTTCAAGGAAAAAGACAGACACTATGGTAACTACTATTAAGTCGGGTTATATGGTGGTGAAGTACTAGGTTGCTGAAACAGTCATGCTTTGACCTCTATTGTTATATTGTTATGTCCTGTTTTATCTCAATCTCCCCCTTATTGTTTTAAAAAAATTATTTAGTCATTTCTTATGTTTGTCTTAATTAAAGAAAAAATTTAAAAAATTAGGATATATAAATAGTAACTCTTCTTGATTTCCTATTAACTTGTTTTGAAGTCCTGTAGTACTCCCATGATCTTGTTTTGACTGATTAGACTCTGTTTCATTCTATATGATAGTATCAAGTTTGAAGACATAGGCAACTACTTTGAAGACAATAAGATTCACTAAGATACCCATTCTGGTTTGACTATTGTCTTCTTTGGAAGTCCTGTAATGTTTACAATGCCTAAGTTTTATTGGTCTTGTTCTCTACTGTTTTGTCCAACTTTATAATATCTAATGAGATAGACAATTCTTTTTAAGGAAACAAGGGACAACGTTGATAACCATTGTTGATAACCTTGTACTCTGTTCTACACCATGTGCTATGTCTATCCTTGGTATTGACTGACAGCTTTGTTTTGCCATATTTGACTGTATTCTCTCCCCCCCCAAAAGTAATAAGCACTAAGGAGTAATAAAATCCAAAATGTGTAAATTTTGTTGTAAAAAAGAGAGGAAAAGAAAAAAAAAGAAAAAGAGCTCTAACGGATATAACAGCAAGTGTGTTTAGGGGTGTTAAATAGCTGACTATATCAATGTTTTTGGATCATTGAACACAGCTGTTTGCAGTCTCCCTGTTTGAATGTCCACCTTGTATTCTTTGATACTGTGATTTGAGCAACTATTTTCAAGATGATAATATGTAATCTACTAACAGGTGATTTCTTACTGTTATGGTTTTTTTTGTTTTTTTTTTTTTTTTTTGTAGTTCTGTATTACGTGTACCCTTACACCGCTTTGTTTTGTTTTGTGTTTTTCTCTTTTTCCTCTTAAATTAAAAAAAAAAAAAACCCTCTACTGTCAAAGGCTTGATAACACAGAAGAAATGGACATATTCCTAGAAACATATGAATTACCAAAGTGGGGTCAAGAATATGTAAAACTGCTGAATAACCCAATTTCAACTAATGAAACTGAAAAATGTAATTAAATCCCTTCCAACAAAGAAAAGCCCAGGTCCAGATGGATTCACTGCAGAATTCTACAAGAAATTCAAAGAAGATTTAATGCTGACACTCCTCAAGCTCTTCGATGAAGTTGAAAGGGAAACAATTCTTCTTAACTCATTCCTGGAAGCAAACATCACCTTAATACCAAAACCAGAGAAAGACCCAACCAAAAAAGAGAACTACAGGCCAGTCTCCCTAATGAACATATATGCAAAAATTCTCAATAATATTTTGGCAAACAGAATGTAGCAAATCATCAAGAAGGTTATATACCATGACCAAGTGGGATTCATCCCAGGAATGCAGGGATGGTTCAACATAGGCAAATCAATAAATGTTATCCACCATATCAACAGAGTCAAAAATAAGAACCACATGATCATTTCTATACATGCAGAAAAAGCTTTTCATAAAGTCCAACACTTATTCATGATAAAAACCTTACATAAAATCAGAATAGATAGTCATTACCTCATTATGATAAAAGCCATCTATGACAACCCAACAGCCAACATCATATTAAATGGCCAAAAACTGAAAGCCTTTGCCCTAAAATCAGGAATAAGACAAGGATGTCCATTATCACCACTCCCATTCAATATAGTGCTGGAAATACTAGCCAGAGCAATTAGACAAGAAAGAAAAATAAAAGGAGTAAGGATAGGAAAAGAAGAAGTTAAATTATCATTATTTGCAGATGACATGATACTGTACATGGAAGATCCCCAAAATTCCATTCAAAGACTCCTAGGTATAATAAATTCAGTAATGTAGCTGGATCCAAAGTCAACACTCAAAAGTCAATAGCATTCCTATACACTAACAACAAAACCACTGAGAGAGAAATAAGAGAAGCTACACCCTTTACAATAGCATCCAACAAAATGAAATACTTCAGAATTAATCTAACAAAAGAAACAAAAGATCTATTCAGGAAAAATTATAATGCCTTGAAAAAAGAAATCAAAGGAGGACCTCAGAAAATGGAAAGACATGCCTTGTTCATGGATAGGAAGAACAAACATTGTGAAAATGGCCATTCTTCCAAAATAGTTATACAGATTTAATGCAATTCCAATCAAAATACCACTAGCATACTTCACAGATTTAGAGAAATCACTTCTAAAATTCATCTGGAACTAGAAGAGACCCAGAATAGCATAGGCAATTCTAAGCAACAAAGACAAAACAGAAGGCATCACAATCCCTGACTTGAAGTTACTACAAAGCTACTGTAATAAAATCAGCATGGTACTGCAATAAAAGCAGACCTGAAGAACAATGGAATAGATTTGAAGATGCAACCACAACTACAAACACACTCAGCCAACATATTTTTTTTTTTTTTTTTGTCTTTTTCCTTTTTATCAGTACTGGGGATCGAACTCACAACTGCCTGCTTCCAAGGCAGGCGCTTATGCCACTGAGCTAAACCTCCAGCCCTGCAGCCACCATATCTTTGATAAAGGGGCCAAACATGCCCACTGGAAGAAAGATAGACTCTTCAATAAATGGTGCTGGAAAAATTGGCTCTCCATATGCTGAAAACTAAAACTATACCCATGCCCATCACCATGTACTAAACTAAAGTCTAAATGGATAAAAGATCTAAATATTAAGACAGAAACACTAAATTTGTTGAAAGACAAAGTAGGTAGGAATCTTGAAGACATAGGGGTAGGTAGAGAATCCATGAACAAAAATCAAACCACACGTGAAATACTTCACAGAATCAATAACTGAGATCATATACTATTAAAGAGTTTCTGCATGTTGAAAGAAATCTCCAGCATAGCCAAAAGAAAGCCCACAAATTGCAAAAATATCTTAGTGAACGGTATGGGAGACAACTCCAGTGACTCCCTTTGAATCCAAAACAATTGCTGTGACTTTGATTACTTGGAGACTCATTTCCTTATACTGATGTGTAAAAGGTTGGCTAGGGTGTTTCCTTTTCTCTTCATCTGGCTCTGAGCATTGCAAATAAGGCCAGCTGAAGTGCTAATGTGAAAAGTCGATGCCCATCAGACAGTCCTGTTTCCTCGCATGGTCCTCTCCGCAATACAGGATTGAGCTGGCAAGATGTTAGAGCAAATAGCTCCAGGAATGTCAACTGGGTAGGAGCCTCAAGATAAGAGACTATGACTTCCCAGGGCACAAGAGTTTACATATCAGAAACCGAAGCCATAGCCCCCCAAAACAATTCCACTGCTACCTTAATTGGGTTATGTAAATTGATCCTTCTGCATATCTTTATCTCTGCAAATTACAGAGATGCCATTCTTGCCCCTGGCCAGCCAGCTGAAGTTACTCAGTAATCCCCAACATCTTCATGTCACTCATTCCTGAGCCACCCCACTTTCTTCACAAGTTAACAAAATACTGGGAGAGGCCTAGGATCAAGGCCTTTGTCTGCACAACCTCACAAGGATTAGACTTAGGACCCCTTGGCTGCCCTTAACTTGGAACATGTCTTGGTGTCTTTACTCTTGCCATGGGTTGGATTGTTGATGATAGATTGGAATTAACTTGCTAGGATTCCAATACTGTTTCAGTGGGATTACAAATATAACTTTTTGGATTGTGAGGAAAACTAGGAAGAGGATTACAATACTTGGATGACTGAACTTGATATCTGGGTTTACAATAAATGGTCCCTCAGACAAAGGACTCTGTCTAGAATATATAAAGAATTAAGAAAAATCAGATCCCCAAAATTCAAAGACCCCTTCAAAAATGGGCATCTGAGATGAATACACAGTTCTCAGATGGAGAAATACAAATGGCAAATACATACATAAAAAATTGTTGAGCATCATTGGTCATTAGAGAAATGCAAATTAAAACAACACAAAGGTTCCAGCTCACTCCAGAAAGAATGGCAAAGATAAAGAAAACTACCAACGACAAATGCTGGAGAGGTGCGGGAAAAAGAAACTCTTCTGCACTATTGGTGGGAGTATAGACTGGTGCAACCACTGTGAAGGTCAGTCTGGAGGTTCCTCAAAAAGCTGGAAGTGGAAGTCTCATTTGACCCAGCTAACCCACTTCTGGGCATACTCCCAGAAGAACTGAAAACATCATACAACAGTGATATATGTGCACCCATGGTTATAGCAGCACAATTTGTAATATCCAGATCTTGGAAACAACCTAAATGTTCATCAACTGAGGAATGGATAAAAAAGATGTGGTATTTTTATACAATGGAGTGCTACTCTACTATAAAGAATGATCACACTGAGATATTTATAAGTAAATGGATACAACTCAAGATCATACTCATAAGTGAAACACAAGTCACATGTGTAAATACTGTATAGTCTTCCTAGTGTAAGAAATGGTAAGAGTACATAAGATACAAAAAACTCAGTGATTACAATGAAAGGATAAGAATTTGTTTAAAGGGGAAAAATAATATCTCAGGGAAAATGAGGATAAAGAAAAAAATGTCTAAAATTATATAAACACACAGCATAGCTAAGATGATTGCGCTACAAACTCTATAAGTTCTTGGAAGAAAATAGTTAACATTCATATGAGCGGAACAATTGTGTATATTATTGTATAGTGATCTGAGGAACTCCTGAAGATCATTATGTAAAATAACAACCCTAGTTATGCTTCTACCACCTTGTTTTCAAGGCCTATACTGTCAGTGTTCTGGGCTTTTTGCTATTGTTGTTTACATGTCTTTTTATTTCATGTTTTTCTAGGAATTTTTTTTTGTTTTGTTTTGTCTTGGTTTGTTTTGTTTTTCCCTCTAATACATAAAGGATAGGTGTACATCTAGAGACTCACGTATGCATAGAACTTCTAAAAAGTTTATGAGAGTCAATAATATAATGCACAATGAAATGAAGAAAAAGAGACACTAAGGTTACCCAGTGCTGATTCCATAACATCATGATATGAAATCCAGCAATATTATTATCCTTTGTCCAGAATGACTTTAGTCTGTTTTGTTTTGTTTAATTTCAACATACATGAAGGTATGGACAACTTTTGAAGAGAATGAGTGACATTATGGCAGCCATTGTTGACTTCCTTATTGTCTGGTCTCAAGACCTAAAATGTCTTCATCGTCCTGTTCTCATCAGTTCTATACTACTTTGTTTTGTATGAATTCATTTTATGTGAAGATATGGACAACTATTTAGAAAAAAACAAGAGACAGTATGATAGACAGTGAAGATCTCTGGTTGTCTTGCTTTGAAATCTGTTACTGTTATTTGAAATCTTACATTGTTATCTTATGATCTGTTTTGTCTTGTTTAATTTTATCCTCTTTAAAAATAAAAATAAAACTACGATATAATATCTTTAAGAAACATAGATATAATAATCTTCAACAAAATACTGGCAGACAAAATGCAACAAATCATTAAAAAGATCAAAATGACCAATAGGCTCCATTCCCGGATGCAAAAATGGTTCACAAACACATATGTACATAAATCAATAAAGGTGATGCATTATATAAATGGACAGAAATCACATGATCATCTCAATAGGTGCAGGAAAAGGCTTTGACAAAATTGGACGACCACTCATAGTACAAGCCCTGAAGAAAATACATAAAAAGATCTTCACCTCAAACTGACAAAAGTCTTTTATGATAAACTACTGACAATATAATATTAAATGGGAGGAAATTGAAAGCTTTCCTTCTAAAATCATGAGTGAGACAGCAATATCCACTATCACATCTCTTGCTCAATATAGTACCCAAAACTTTAACCAGAGTAATTAGGCAAGAGAAAGAAATGAAAGGAACATCCATAGGAAAGGAAGATGTCAAATTATCCTCATTCTCAGATGACATTTGTGTCATTGCAGATACAAATAATTCCACCAAAGACTCCTAGAGCTAGTAAACAAATTCAGCTGAGTAGCAGGATATAAAATCAACACACACAAGTCTATAGCATTTCTATATACCAATAATGAATCCACAGAGACAGAAATTAGGAAAACTATACCATTCATAATAGCTTCAAGAATAATTATTTAGGAATTAATCTAACAAAAAAAGTACAAAATCTTGTAATCAAAATTATAGTACTCTGAAAAAAAGAGATTGAAAAAGACATCCGAAAATGGAAAGATATCTACCCTGTTTCCAGATAGGCAGAACAAACATTGTCAAATAGCTATACATCTGAAACCTATATATATAGATTTAATACAACCCCAATCAAAATGCTGTATTCCCAACAGAACTAGAGAAAATAATACAAAAGTTCATATGGAATCAGAAGACACCTAGAATAGCAAAAGCAATCCAAGGCAATGTAGCAATGCAGAAGCATAACAGTCTCGAATCAAATTATATCCCAGACTATCATCATGAAAGCAGCATGGTACTGGAACAAAAACAGACAGGCAGATCAATGAAACACAGTAGTCCCATTTATCATACTATGTAGTAAACTAATATCAAAATGGACAAAAGATCTAAATATTAAAACAAACAGTCTGCTGGAAGGTGAAACAGGTGAAACTCTTGACATAGGCGTAGACAAGGTCTTTCTGAACAGAATTCCAGTTTTATAAGAAATAATATCAAGAATCAACAAATAGAATTATGTCAAATTAAAAAGCTTTTGCACAATGAAAGAAACAACCAACAGAGTGGAGAAACAGCCTACAGAATTGGGAAAAATTTTGCCAGCTACTGCTTGAACAGAGAACAAGTATCTAGAATATGTAAAGAACTAAAAAAAACTAGACCACCAAAACAAAAACACAGTAAAAAAAATATGCAACTGAAATGAATAGACACTTTTCATAACAAGAAGTACAAATGGCCCATAAATATGTGAAAAAGTGTTTAACACTCTGACCATTAGCAAAACAAAAATTAAAACAACGCTAAGATTCTATCTTAACCTGGAAAGAGTGGCTATTATCAAGAAAGCAGATAATAGCAAATTCAGACAGAGTTGTCAGGGAAAAAGTTCTTTTTTGCATTTTTGGTGGGAATGTAAACTACTAAAACCACTATGCAAACCAGGATGAAGTTTCTTTAGAAAAATTAAATCTAGAAATTCCATTTGACCCAGATATTCCCCTTCTAGAAATCTTTCCCCAAAAGATAGAGACAGCAACACATACATACCCATGTTTATATCAGTACTACTCATAATAGCTAAATCTCAAAAGTGACCTATATGTCCATCAACAAACAAATGGATAAAAAAGTGCTACATTTGTGCATAATAGAGTACAACCCTGTTACAAAGGATAAATTTTAGTCATTGTAGGAAAATAGACCTTGAGACTAAAAACACCTTGAGACTATGTTAAGTGAAATGAATGAAATGACTATGTTAAGTGAAATGAATGAGACACAGAAGTGTAAATGTTGCATAGGTTCTGTTGTATGAGAAATCCAAAGTATAAATAAAAAAAAGATAGTGGGAAACAAACAATAGATCTTTCATTAAGGGAACAGAGACATAGAGTTGAGTAGAGGGGAAGAAAATGTAAAATGAATTAAGATGTGTTGTGAAGGGGCTGGAGATTTAGCTCAGCGGCATAAGCGCCTGCCTTGCAAGCAGGTAGTCATGAGTTCGATCCCCGGTACCGATAAAAAGGAAAAAGACAAAAAAAAAAAAAAAAAAAAAAAAAAGATGTGTTGTGACCTGTACCAACTCTCCATGAAGACGGTAATCACTGTGTACTAAAAACATGTACTACTAATAATAAAAATAAAAACAAAGGGTGAATGGGAAAAAGGTATGACTTGATAAAATATTGCAAGGAACTAATACTTTGATATGAATGAGTTTTAAATCCTTTCTTTGGTTGAAATGGTAGGCTGATGTCCTTTGAAATATTAATCTAGGTGGAGGAAGAGACTAAGAAGTCACCAAGCAGCAAGCCCTCCCTGCAAACTGGCGCCATGCGTGGACCACTGTGGGTAGAGCCAGATGCTAGTCTGTTCTGGTACGCAGTTGGGAAACAAGAGTCCACCCCACCCCTGCCATAAGTGACTGGCTGAACTGGAGAGACAGAGGCTGAGATGATAGCTATTGAGGTAAAATACAATTTAATGTCTAATCTTTCACTGACTTTGCAGGTCTGAAGCTGGTAGTCTGATCATCTATTCAGAGAATAACAACACACAGTATAGATCTATGGGGGATCGCTTTCTGGAGGAGGTAGCCATTAATTCCTTATCATCTTGTTTTGAAGTCTGTACTATTTTCATTGTTTTGTTGGGTTGGGTTTCATTCTGTCTTGTTTTGTTTGATTTTGTTATATCCGATGGCATGGGCAGCTGTCTCAAAGATAACAAGATATATTATGGTAGCCATTTTGGATTTACTCTTATCTTGTTTTGAAGTCCTTCACTGCAATCCTTGTTTTGTTTTTGTTGTTCTGTTTTGTTCTATTTTGTTTGATTTTTACTATGTCTGAAGGTACCTGCAGCTATTTTGAAGATTACAAGGGGCATTATGGTAATTATTGTTGATTTCCAATTGTTTTGAAGTCTTGTGTTACTTGCACTGGTTTGTTTTGATTGGCTTTATTCTGTTCTATTTTGCTTGGTTTTATTCTCTTTAAAATTAAAAGTTAAGGACTTCCGGGAGAACATGGCGGACAGATAACAGCAACTACCGGAGGCTCTCTGAAAACTAGGCTCAGAAGCCAGGTATGGTGCGGACTAAAGAGACATAAGCAGGTGGAGTTATGCTCTGCTGACTCAGGAACGAACTCGGCTGAGAGAAACCAACTTGGAATGCAGTCCTGGTGCTAAAACAGGAACAGAAAAGCCTCGCTGCTGAGGCTGGACCCCACGCCATTTGGGTTTCCCGCCGCGCGGTGGCTGGCTGCCTCTACGTCGGCTCGGCAAGGAGAGAGACGCACGGAAACTCTGAGAACGGGAGTCTGTGAACGGAGTCGAAAACAGGACAGGCAGGGAGGCATGTTCTGACTTGTGGCGAGGTGAGTGAGAGAAACTGACACTCCACCACAGTTTGACTCCAGCGGACTTTCTGGGCCCGGGCAGTCCTGTGGGAGCAGGGCGCGCTGGCGACTCCAGCCACACATTCCCCTCTCGGGCGGGATTGGTGAAAAGTGCCTGGCCTGCGTGACGCTGCCGGCGGACCCCGTAGGCTGGCCCAACCCAGATCCCAGAGCCTGACGGAGGCCGGGAGGGGCGGGCCCCCGCGTAGGCTGCCTGGTGTGCAGCAGTGAGTGGAAACACCTAACCGGCGCAATTCGATCAGGCTGTGGCTGACAGAGAGAGAAGCTAGGCCTCTCATATAAGCTTGCATATATAAGGAACAGAGAATATGGGAAGAGGCAGCAACAAGAAAGGCTCCTCGGCCCCCAATTCTGAGAAACAGGCAATAACAGACACCGCACCATTACACATAAGGCGCCATATAGAGAGCCTCATAGACCAATTCAGGAATGAAGTTATCAACGACCTGAAGCTAGAAGTATGCAAAATAGTTAGAGAAATACTAAGCACCACCCAAGAAAAAACAGATGGTGGAATGGAAGAACAGAAAAAGAGGGGAGAAGTGTTTGATGGAGAAAACAGGGAAAGCATAGAATACGTGAAGCAGGTTCAAAGGGACTACCAAGAAACTAAGAAGTCTATCGAAGACTGGCATAACAGCTTGAAAGAAACTAAGGACAGACTATCTGAACTGGAGGGCAGAATTGTAATATGGGAGAATGAAATGAAAAACTTCTTAAAAATAACAAAGAAACAAACAGCAATAATACAAAGACAAGAAGATGATAAGAGGAGCCATAACTTAAGGATTAAGAACATAAAAGAAGAAGTAGGGACACAAACAAATGAACTACAAAAGCTACTCACAGAAATAATCCAGGAGAATTTTCCTAATTTAGCAAAAGGTAAAGATACTCAGATGTATGAGGCATACAGGACCCCAGCTACCTACAACCCAAACAGAGCAACACCCAGGCATATAATAATAAAAATTCCAGAAATTCAATACAAGAACAGAATATTAAAAGCTGTCAGAGACAAGAAGCAGACCACTTACAAGGGAGCACCCATCAGAATTACAGCAGATTTCTCTGCACAAACCATCAAATCACGAAGAGCTTGGGGGGAAATAATTCAAGCTTTGAAAGATAATAATCTCCAGCCAAGATTGAGATATCCTGCACAACTGTCCCTGGAAATTGATGGAAAAACAAGGTGCTTCCAGGATAAAGAGGAACTGGGGGAATTTGCAACCACCAATTCAACTCTACAGAGAGTATTGCAGGATATTCTAAAAAAAGAAAAATACAAAGAATCCAGAAATAATGGAGGCCACAACGAATGGAGCAGAGAACAAAGTGAAGAAGACAAACTGACAGCTACTGACAGAATAAGAGCTCAACAGAAATGAGGCAGAGAAGATTGGATGGTAGGAACAGCTATTTTAGAGAAAATGACATCTTAATAGGTAATACTGATTTAGTATCATCTTGTTTTGAAGTCTCATCTAGCTTTTGTCCTTCTGTCTCCAATGGTCCAAATAGGT
The DNA here is from genome assembly GCF_034190915.1 of Cavia porcellus. Classification (NCBI taxonomy): domain Eukaryota; kingdom Metazoa; phylum Chordata; class Mammalia; order Rodentia; family Caviidae; genus Cavia; species Cavia porcellus. Next base: position 116,084,103 of record NW_026947484.1, read on the forward strand.
TGTATCTTACTGGATTTTATTATGTATGATAGTATAAGCAAAAACCTTTTAAAGACAAGGAGATTATACAGAAACCATTGTTCATTTTCTGTTAGTCGATTCTAAATACTCTGTAATGCTGTCATTCTCTTGAATGGTTTTACATTGTTTTGATATACTTAATGCTACAGTATACGAAGTTGTACTCAAGGATTTCAAGGAAAGAGATAATATGGTAACTACTTTTAGGTCAGGATTATCTGGTGGTGAAACACTATTCTGCTTAAATGGTTATGTTTTGATCTGTGCTGTTTCGTTGTTATGCCCTCTTTTATCTCAATCTCCACTCCATTATTTACTTCTTTATTTTTATCCTTTTAATTAAAGGAAAAAATAGCAGGATATATTATAGTAACCCACTTTGACTTTCCATTACCTCGATTTAAAGCCCTGTATTACTCTCACCATCTGGTTTTTAACTGATGTTCCCCCATTCTGTTTTGCTGGATAGTATCAGGTTCGAAAATTTAGGCATCAGCTGTGAAGATAATGAGATTCATTATAACGCCCATTCTCATTGACTTTTATCTATTTTTGAAGACCTACAATGTCTCCAATGTTTTGGTTTTGTCGGTTTTATTCTTTACAGTTTTGTTCAATTGTATTGTAACTAACAATATAGGCAATTCTATTAGAGATAGCGGGAGGCATTATGGTAACCATTGTTGATCACCTTGTATTATGTTTTCACATTATCTATTATGTCCACCCTTTTGACTTGACCGATTCTGTTCTGTTATGTCACATTTGGTTTTACTCTCTTCCAAAAAAGTAATAAGAACCATGGGAGCAATGAAACCCAAAATGTGTAATAGTCATTGTACAAAAGAGAGGAAAAGAAAGTGCTCTGTACTATATAACTGCATGTATATTTAAGTGTATAAGATAAAAAATGATATCACAGAGTTTTATTGGATCATTGAACAGAACTGTTTGCAGTATCATTGATGGAATGTCCACTTTACAAGCTTTAATTTTGTGACTTGAACAATTATTTCTAAGATGACAATATGTAATCCATTAACTAGTAATTTCCTACTGTTCATTTTTTTTTCTGCAAATCTGTATAACTTGTACCCTTTCTCTGCTTTTTTTTCTTTTCTCCTTAAATAAAATTTAAAAAAAAAATTAAAAAAAAAATTAAAAGTTAAGAAACGAAATATCAATCTAGTTTTTCCTTAGTCTGACTTTACTCTTGACTCTAGTTTTACTTTGGCCTGCTCAGCAGTCTGTGATCATTATCTCCAGAAGGGATTTAGTAGCTCATAGTGGAATCTTCTCTGCTTCAGACAGTTTAAACAGGCAGGAGGTGACTGCCTTCTGCCTGCTATGTACTTATTCAGGCACTTATGCCACTGAGCTAAATCCCCAGCTCCTAGGTGAATGCTTTAAAAGAGAGCATGGGGACACGGCTCCCCTACTTCTGCACCCAAGCCCACACCTTCAAACTCACTAGGATTTCCTAGGCTGAGGGAAAAGTAGTGCAGAAATAGAGGGAGATAGAGGACAGGAACAGTGGCAGTAGGACTGTGGAATTTTACACAGCTCCAAGGAAAACAGGGATGTCCAGGAAAATCATTGAATTTCCTTGGGTGGTTCTATCATTTTTTAGAAAGGGAACTCAAATTCAAAGCCAAATATTTTTAAAAAATGAAGCATATTACAATTATTATGTACGTGAGCTGTGTACCCCTATTTGTACTGTTAGAGAGGCCGTGTGTGTGGAAAATCATGAAGATGCAAGGCTCTGAAGCAGGGAATGAGTTGCTAAATAGTGAAATGAAGGGCTGGGCAGGTTGCCTGGTGAGCCAGATCTACTGTGCCGAGTAGCCTTTAGATCCTCATGTACACGGGGCAGTCACCAAGAAAGTAAATCCTCTCCTCTAAAAGCTGGGGAGGCCTTAGCAAGGATCACTCCATCTCTCAAGGTTCCCAGAGGGCACCTGTGTCAGGAAACTAGTGTTGCTGGGTGACGCAGTCTCTGTTAGTTTAAGGCTGTTTCTGTTCCACCCAACGAATTAGCCAAGACAATCAATGAATATGAAAACAGAAATTTTATCTTAAAATTAAAGAACAAAAGGAAACAATTAGTTGAAAAAGTAAAAGAAGAAAAAGGAAGAGGTAAAGCAAAATACATGTAAGCCCGGGACTGGTCACTGCTGAAACAGGAAAATGGCAGAACAGGAAGATCACAGTGGTGGGAAAGTCAGTGGTGGCTCTTTTACAACCCTCCAGATCTGGTCCATTGATATTTGCTTTGTGTATGCATCCCACCTACGACCGACTGTTGTACTTCCCCAAAAAGGCCCCTGAGATGAAAAATGGGGCAAAACCCCTGATATGGAAAAGATGGGGCAGAACGACGTCGTTTTTAGGAAGGAGCGCTTTTATTTTAGCTGGCCCAGCGACACAGTGCGGATGGAATTTACAAAGCTGTGCAACTGAGTTAGAGTTTTGACTGATTTTTATAGTTCATTTAGGATTAGCTCATTGATCATTAAGTACATAGTGATGAGAAACAGAAATAAGGTGGGCCTTTGTTCCCCTTTGCTTGAGGTAAGAGGCGTTTCACAGTGGGTGGTTAGCCAATTCATAGCTTGGTCTGCCAATTCCAGGAACATTAGTCTCTTATAAAGGGAATAATGGTTGACATAGCACACGGGTTACTAAGGTGGGGAGAGGATGATGCGTTACAGAACAGCATAACGACGCGGTCAGTTAATTTATAACTATGTGGTTGGTGCTTGGTTACTAGGATAACGAGCTCAGTACAGAATGACAACATTGCTAATAAATATCCTTTTAAGTAATTATTTTTGCTAATTATCTTTTAATCAATTATTTTAATTTTTCAGCATCTTAGTATAACACTGACAGGTCACATTCTATTGTTCAGCCTGCATTCTGGCTCAGGTTACATTCTTTTTTCAGCCTCTGATGTTGCTGTTTGTAATACATCCTGTTTTTCAGTGAGCCTGCCATGGCCTAATGTCTCACAAGTGCATCTTAGAGGAATATGAAAATGCTGGCCCCAGGAAGTCATGGTCCAGTTTCCACAATGGAGGAAAGGTGTCAGAGAATTGCCGTGGATGGATAAAGCAGCATGACAATCTGTTGTCTCATTGTATTTCTTTCTTGCACTAAAAGACCATGCACACCTGAATTAAGTGAGACACAAATTTGATGTAAAGGCCTCCCTGTCTCCTGGAGGCTTTTTCTGTTTTTAGTACTGGGGCTTGAAACTGAGGTCTTCACCCTGAGCAACATCATTGGTCTTTTTATTTTTTTATTTTGAGACTCGGTCCTCACTAATTGCTAAATTTTCTAGGCTAATCATAAACTTTCAATCCTCTTGCTTCAGCTTCCTAGAGTGCTGGGATAACAGGCATGTACCACCACTCCTGGTTTGGAGCTAGCTTTGAAAAAATATCTTTCCTTTCCACCAAAGATTATCTCTTGTATTCTTGGAGAGTAATGGATAATACCAATAGACTGTCTAGTTACATTTTGATTAATCTAGAACCAGACTGAGAGGAAGATGATGGGAAACATGGTTCCAGATTAGCCAAACTGCCACATTACATACAGCCTCTATCAGATCATCAGTTGAGAGTTATGTCCATAAAACGAGAATTTATATTTTACAAGTATTTCTCTGATTGCTATGAGGAAAATCGGCTGTAGGGGACCAGCTGTGGCCACAAAGAGTTGCTAGAAGTCAATGCAGAGTGGAAGAGGTGGTGACTGTTGGCCGTGGGATATAACGATCATGCTTGTAAGCTTCGCTGATGGGTTGAAAGCGTCATGGGAGAAGGAAAACCAGGGATAACACCAATGATTTGGGGCTGAGCCAGTAGTGGGTATTTTTAGGAGACAAGTTAAGTGGTTCCCCTTGAATATAGAACAATTGCTGCAACATTAGTCTTATTTCCATATACTGATAAGCTGCAGAGTGGGCTGTATTATTCTCTTCTCTCTTCAATTGGCTGTAAGTAATTCAAGTAAGGTCAGCACTGAAGCACTGAGATGTAATCTTTGGGGCCAATATTACGGTCTCCTGTTTCCTCAAATAGTGCTCTTTATAAAAGATCTGAGCGCAGCAGAATGGCAGAGACAGTCAGCTATAGGAATGTCAACTGGATAGGACCTCAAAGTAAGAGGTTATGACTCCCCAGGGCACAAATGTTTACATATCAGAAACTGAAGCAATGACCTCTTAAAACAATTTAAATGCTACTTTAACTGAATTATGCAGCTTCATCCCTCTGCATGTCATTCTTTGCAAATGGTGCTTTTCTCCGTACCTGGCTAGCCAGCTTAAATTATTCACATAGTTTCTGCCATTCTTTATATATATATATATATATATATATATATATATATATATATTGTGTGTGTGTGTGTGTGTGTGTGTGTGTGTGTGTGTGTGTGTGTCTTTTTCCTTTTTATCGGTACCGGGGACTGAACTCACAACTGCCTGCTTCCAAGGCAGGCGCTTATGCCGCTGAGCTAAATCCCCAGCCCCAAGTTTCTGCCATTCTTACTGTCGCTCATTCTCAAGCCACTCCCTTCTAGACAATATAATAAATCCTGGAGAGGTCTTGGATCAAGGCCTTTATCCACATATCCTCATTTGGATGGGGCTTAGGACCCCCTGGCTGCCCTTAACTTTGAATATGTCTTGGTGTCTTTACTCTTGCCATGGGTTGCATTGAATGTGGTAGATTGGAATTGGCTTGCTGGGGTTCCAATAATGTCTCACTGGGATTACGAATATAACTTTTTGGATTGTGAGGAAGATTAGAAAAGGGATTATAATACTTGGATTACAATACTCAATATTTGGATTACAATAGATATTGTTTTATTGAAATAGGAAAATCTGGAGGCAGGGAACTGATTTACAAGTGGGAAGAGATGAAAGAGTCTCTTGGAAATACCAATGTTGAGATCCCTATTAGACATCATATAGAAAAACAAGTCGAGGATACAATATACATTTGGAAGTCATCAGCATGTATATACTATGGGTATATAGGATGACAGTTAGAGATAGGGTCATGAGTTTGGCTATTGCCCAAAGAGTGATTATTGATAGAGAATTGGTTCAAACAGCAAGGAAACACCACATTTAGAAATTTGGGGCAACCCGCTTGGGACCCCTTCTGTCTCTTCAGACAGAAGCTTTCTCTTAATAAATGTATTCTGCTCTTAACCTTCATTGTTCCTAAAATTTATTCTTCAATTTTAGAGAACATGAGCTTGTACTACACATAGTAGGTTGAGAGTTGCATTCCCAAATATCATTTGGAGGTCTTCCACCGAGATCACTGGACAGAGACTTAAATCTGTGTGCATAACCATGATAAAAATGCCTGTGTCATTCAAGAAATGCAAATTAAAACAGCACTGAGATTTCATCTCACTCTGGAAAGAATAGCTGCCATGAAGAAATAAACTAATAACAAATGTTGGTGAGGCTGCGGGGAAAAAGGAACACTCTCCACTGTTGATGGGAGTGTAGACTGGTGCAGGCACTATGGAAATCACTATGGAGATTTAGCAGAAGACTAGGATTAAAAGTTTCATTCAATCCAGCTATTCCCCTAGTGGGTATTTTCCTAGAAAAACTAAAAAGGTCATGTCACAGTGATATATGTGCACCCATGTTCATAGCAACACAATTTGTAATAGCTAAATCTTAAAAACAACCAAGATGCCCATCAACTGCGTAGTGATGAAAAAAGATGTGGTATTTTTGTGCAATGAAATATTACTCAGTTATAAAGAAGGAGATCTTGAGGCCTTCATAGGTAAATGGAGACAACTTGAGACTATCCTCATAAGTGAAAAATAAGTCATATTTATAAATATCACATTGTGCCTCTACTGTAAAAACTATTAAGAACTGTAGGAGTAATAAAACCCAAAATGTGTAATTGCTATTATAAAAAAGAGAGGAAAAGAAAGTTCTCTAAAGGATATAACTGCATGTATGTTTAAGTGTATAGGATTGATAACCATATTGCTAAGTTTTTGTTGAATAGTTGAACAGAACTGTTTGCAGTCTCACTGTTTAAATGTCCACTTTGTATGCTTTAATTTTATAACTTGAACAACTGTTTCCAAGGAGTAGGAAGTGGGCACAAAAATCTTGATGAGAATTTTGAGAGTCAAAGGAAGCTAAGATAAAAATTCAGGCAGAATTTTTGTATTTTGAGGGGGACAATCAAATAATAAGGGATAAACAGTGCTGGAAAGGTGGGATAATATCAGGGCAAAGTTATTAAGTGGTTGAGAAAGCATGAAAATGGAATCTTATCTTACATTACATATTTTTATATTGTTATTTTATGTGATAGATGCCTTCTTTCTTTATACTGTAGGGTCAATTCTTATACGACTATATAAGTCTATATCAGTTAGGGTGCTTTTGATTATGATTAACAGAGAATGTGAATTAAGTTTGCTTAAACAATCAGCTGGGTTATGTCCACTGAAAAGTTCAAGGGAGAGACTTCTGTCAAGGCTTGATCCAGAAGCCTGGAGATGTTTCCACAGACTTAACCTTATTTCCTCCTTCTGCGCGGCTCTCCAATATGCTAGTTCCACCAAATTTGGCTCCCTGGGAAGTCTCAAGACGTCCTCCCACAGCTCTTGGGGCTATGCGTTTCTTCCCTATGTTGTTCCAGATAGAGAGCATCACATCATTCTCAGTAAAGCCCTGAGATTCATTTTTCGAAGACATAATTAGGTCCTGTGCCCAATCATTAACCAACTTTTGCAGTCATGCATAAGGAATGCAAAGATTGGTTGGAAAAACCACAATCAGTCAGATGCAGGGCTAACTTCTGCATCTGAATGAATGATAGCTGCATTGTATTATAACAGTACTAAACCTCCTCAGGCAACCACTGGAGGAAACTGACACACTGCTAAACATGTATGTCCTAGAACAAGTGAAAATGATCTTTGAGAATGACTTATTTACTATATGATGGCTAGAGACAATTAGTCATTTGAGATTAGATTATAGGCCATGGCTGTAACTAAGCTAAAATCTCTGGATTTTATGTCACTAGTTTCTTACATTTAAGCTAAATTTAGTTAATAATGTAAGGTTAAAAAATCTTTCTTTATAGCATTATAATTTACTAACAATTAGCTTCATAGGGCACATTACAGTAACAAAGTATAATTTGCTTTATTAGAGGGCAGTAGCTTCCACGTACTACCAATATAGTTTTCTGCTCTGCGCCTGCCAACAGCAGGACTGATTTTAACAGCAGCTGTTCTGTGTCAGCGATAAGGAGAGGTGCAGCAGTGTGAGGAGTGCTGGGCAGTTTCAGAGCCTTGAATTCATTCCCACTCGGGTTTCTAATGAATTCCTTCCATATGAACCTCAAGATACCTCATCAGTACCCACACCTGCTTAGGTCTGCCAAGCTTCCTTTAATGGGATAGTTCAGATTCCTTAGATTACGAGGCCAGGGTATTACATAATGCAGCAATTATTCTTGGCAGGGCACTACCTGGCGAGACACTTGCTCTTAAACTCACCCTGCCTCTCATGTGGGGCTCTAAGTCCTTTGTCCCAAAAAGTCTGTATGAACAAGAAGTCAGGGTCATGGCTATTGCAGCTGTCTTTGAGGAGACTGCTTTTCTTTTTTTTTTTTTTTTAAAGGTTCAGCCTCTCCAGCATTGGCACAGACTGAGTATGGCAAATAAAACTGACTAAATAAACCAACTGGTGATCCATTCCCTTTACTGTCTCCTACTGGCTACCATTTTTTTCAGACTCCCATTTTTATAGGAACATAGTTTTAAAAGCTTTGCTCATCCTTCTGTAGGACGTGGTGTTACATTGAACACTTCATATTTTGTGTGGCTGAAATGCTTACACATTTTCTGTAAAGAAACAAATTTAAAATTTATGAACAGCTGAATGGTGCACTGTCTTTGGTCATTTTTGTGCTTGCCCAGCGTTTTGGGGGGACCAGTTCCAGGTGAGCATGCCATCCAGATGGAAGCAGGCTGGTCTTCCACATCGGGAAGTGCAAGTGGCCCAGCTAGGCGCTAAGAACTTCATGTCATTAGAATCTTGGAGACAGAACAAAGGGCTAGACCCACAAAGAACTGCCAGTCTAGAAATCTCATTCCACTTCTCTTTTACTATCTTTTTATCTAATTTCCTTTCAGCATAATAATGTAAAGACTCTGTTTTTTCTTTAACATTCATATACAACTCTAATCTTTGTGGGAAGAAAGCTCACCAAGTCTGCACTGGATTGCAGTATTTCTTTCTTACGAGGCTGCATCCCAGCCCATTGCTATGGGATTTGTGGTGCTTTCCAGTGGCAGAGTATGTCAGGCTTCCACACATCCCTTGCTGGGGTCAGCAGCATGTGAACAGAAGTGACAATGGGCCAGTATGTTTAAGAAGTTTTAAGGGGTGGCATAAAGCTTGAAGCTAGAGCTGCATGCTCCCACCATTCCCATTTTCCTTTTGCCCTGATCCAAACAGAGACTTCTTTGTTCTTGGTCTTGCAATGAGAAGACATTACAAGGAGTTACAGCCAGTCTGTAGTTGCCGAAATGCAACACAAGTAAAGAATAAAGGTATATCCTTTGAAGCTATGAAGAATTTTAGGGCCATTTGTTACTACAGCAGATCTAATTATGCAAAGATCAATCATGCGTAATAAAGGGAAAGTAAAACATACACAATTAGTCTCATTTCCCAAGTCACCTTTATTTCTATAAAAGTATACTGAATAAATTATCTCAATATATACAAATAGAATCTATATAAATAGAAAATCCCAATATATAAAACCTTTTAAAAAATTACATAAATATATACAATGTTAGCCATATAAGCTTTAAGTACCTTAGATCATAAACTTTATGTACTTTCTGTTATTAGTAGTCTTATAAAAATATAGTTAGCTGTCAGATGTTTAATAAACACCACTTGAGTCAGTTAAAGTGCTAAACTGTAATGCATATTAAAAAGGTACCCAAAATAGATATCCCCTGTATTAACACAGTATAAAAGTTTGCCAATTGCTCTGAACTTACAAAAGTACTCTTAGAAATAAAAAAAAGAATCTAAACACCATATTATAAAAGAACAGATGTACATTTAAATTTTGTACCCAATTTTCATTTTGCTTTCCAAAATCATTTGAAGTCAGTCTCTTGAAAGTTCTTCCAAAGTCTACCCTGGATATTTTCAGGCATCTGTTCAATTGTTTTTACCCTGGTGGCCTAGTTTCTTTTTGAGCCCAGAATATACATTCTAAGGCATGATAATGTGCAAAATGTGCCATAGTGTTACAAATTAAAACAACATGGAATTGGTTGTACCGTTTGTTACATTCCAAAGTGAGTGATGCTGATGTCAAAACCAGAATGCTAAGTGTAGTAACAGGTCATATAAGGAGGTTTTCTGAGCCCAAAGGGCTTCATGCACCATGCCCATTTGGGCTTACACACATTCTCTGAGACATTCTTGGTCACTGTGCAATGCAGCACGTGCAGGAATCAACTCTAACTATGCTTCTTCCTTTATGCAATGTTCACTGGTGAGCCCTCCTTCCCACTCTGCCTCGCTTTGGCTTTTCTGCACTTGCACACCAACAGGAACAGGGCAATGACAACGATGATGACCAAAATCACTGGTACCACGATGAACAACATTTCTGAAATGCAAAAGGCACCATATCAACTTGGAGAGCTCAGATTCCATTTACCAACAGGCACAACTGATAACATGACTCCACAGCACGCCATCTAGCCTTTGTACAATCTCAAAGTTCTTTCACTCTTTCTACCACATTTATATCAGGAAACAATTTGTCAAAACTTGTATGTTCCAGAGGAATGGACCATGGTTAGAAGCACCAAATGAGCCACTTAATGATGTCCTCAGTCTAGAAAAGATACTGAAAGTAAGAACAGCTGTGGGAAATGTGGCTTCAGATGCTGTTGAGTTTGGTGGCAGTGATTTTAGCAGAAGATATATGGCAAGGGAATAAAGAGAGATTCAAAATGCTACCAGGATGAGGTGAGGAGGAAAAGGTAACTGGCAGGTCAGCATGGTAACTTCTTAGTAGAGAACACCTTAAAACACTTTTCAAAGGATACATTTCAGCAAACAAAGAAGAATCAGGGGAGGAAGTGACCAGACAAAGGTAGAGCTGGCAAAATTAGAGTGGGTTTTATTTTTTTAATTTTTAAAATTTTAAATTTTATTGCTTTAAGTTTTATTATCTTATTACGATTATCTTGGGAAGTGGTTACATGTACATAATACCTCTTTCCTTCCTTCCTTCTTTCTTTTCTTTCTCTTTCCCCTTCTCTCCCCTAGAGTGGATTTTAAACACTGAACATGAATGCTATAAGGATGCCCCAGAGGAGTGCAGGACCAAAGTAAAAATGTCACCAACAGCAAGAGGAATGAACACTCTTACTTGTTTGTTTGGTTTTTTTTTTAACACAACAGTTTCTATTGTTTGTTCTTTTATAATTTTGATCAAGACACGTAATTGTCTATTTTTTGTGCCTATCTAATTTTTATATTTGCTTTTCTCCTTTATTTGACACGAGAATAGAAGTTTTATGCATTCTGAAAATTGTTCACTAACAAAGATTCATGCTTAGTATAGGGTTGGGGCTTAGTAGAAGTTTTCTTTTTTTTAAGTAAATATTATTTAAAAGTGTTTCTGTAGTTTAAAACTTTGTCTTTACAAGGAGCTAGGTGGGCCATGACTGTCCTCCGAGGCTTTGGTTCCACAAGAGCACTCAAATCTGCAGGGAGGCTGTGAGGCAGAAGGGACACTCATGCCGTCAGCTTCAGGCAATGTACAAAAACCAGAGGTATCTCCACACCATGCGTGGCAACAGGTCATGGTGGTGGACACATGAGCTGGTCCATAAATTACTTCCCCCAGGATCAGAGCATCAGCAGGAAAAAAGCCCAAGGAAAGTGGTCTTTTTTTTTTTTTTTTTTTTTTTTTTGGTACCAGGAATCCAACTCAGGACCTTGTGATTACCAGCAGCCGACGTGCTACTGAGCTATATCCTTGGTCCCAGAGCTGTGTCCTAAATATATTGTAAGCTCAAGGCTTCAGAGAGTTTAGCATGTAGTAAATACTTAGGGAAACACTTGCTAAAAGCAAGGGAACAACACAGAATCATTCCCAAAGGTCCAAATCCTAACAGAATACAAATGTTAACAAACTGAAGGCAGTTTCCGCCTACAGGATTAACAGAAGAGGTGCGTCTTGGTTCTGAGATGGGGCATCCAAGGCTCCCAGGTGAATGACAGTTTGGCCACATACCTCTGAATTTTCCTTTCTCTTGTCTTGTACACACAGTGATGCTTTCTGGACTCTTCTTGTTATCTTTTCGGGATGGAATCACAGCTTGAACAAAGAAACAGTAATCTTGTCCTTTATCCACATCAATCAAAAACTCATTAGTGTTTGTCATGGCTGTTTTCTGTGAAAAGATAGAGAGTTCTTTGTTCATCTGGGCTCCATGTGAATGCTTTTCCTTTTTACTAAGTCACTGTGGAAGTAAAAACCTGGGCTCCAAGAAAGTCCACACGGATACACCTGACACCTGACGAATGAGAAGTGACTTGGCTAATTGATTACCCCTGATATCTACTAATGATGCCTTTTCCAAGAGTGAAAATATCCAGTTTAGGCAGGGCAGCCCAATTCAGCCCCTTTAAAAATATCTACAGGAAAAGAAGGAAGATTTACTTACTAAGCAGAAGGTAAGATTTTGGGGCTGGGAATGTATGTCAGTGATAGCATTTGTGTGGCATGGGTAATGATCCACAGCTTCACACAAAACAAGAAAGGGAAGGAAAGGAAAATGAGGGAGAAAGGCAGGGGAGGAAAGACAAGAGATTAAGTCTTGTCTCTTAGATTGTCAAGGAAGAGATGTGAAATGTGAATTGACAGCACCTCAAAAGATGACCTCATCCCCCTCCTTGGCTAAACAAACTGGTGGTCCTAGGGGGTTCTTGTGCCCAAGTCACAAAGAAGCTCAGCCATGGGCAGAACCGGGACCTGTGATCCTGCCCCCTCCCACTCTACCATACTACATGCTCGACCACCCTGTTCTGCTGTGTTTGAATTGGGGAAGAAGTGGGCTGTAAAAGTAAAGAATCCATAATTTAAAACAAGGTATAAGATCAAATGAAAAAAACCTCACCTTTCCTGTAGTTGAACTTCTCCAATAATAAAGCATATACTGTAAATTTTTGCCAAAAATATCCCGAAGGCTTAGGAAAGTGCCATTGCTTCTGGCTAACGTCTGTGTATCGCGTACTGTCACATTCAGTTTTGTCCCAACTAGTTTAAAACTCTCAATTTTCGGCTGTCCAAGGTTTGCTGAAATGTGGAAAATGGGCTTGGTTGTAACTACACAATTCTATCCAGAATAAACCTTACTTAGTTACCACAGTTACCAACTCCATCATGTCTTACAGAAAACACTGGCACAGAATCAGCTCTGGGTAGCAATAGCTGCGGTGGCCTTAGAGCTAAATCCTGAGACTCCAGTGCAGTGTCATTCAATGGGAATATAATAGGGGTCTCAGGTAAAGTGTTAAATTTATTTATAGGTACATTAAAAAAAAGAATAGGTAAAGTTACCTTTAATAAACTTTAAGGCAATTATATTTACAATATTATCATTTTAGCACATAAGTATATAAAAACTGAAATATTTTACATTTTTCAAAATCCAATGTGCATTTTACACTTACAATATTAGCCAAAGTTCAAGTAAGGGCCACTAGATGGAACAGTGCAGTTGTACAAGATTCTGTATCTTAGGCAGAATAACTTAAGAGCTGTGGGAAAGCCTGGGAAACGTCCTTAGTACATCAAGGAATCGGTTTTTATAGTTAGATCTCTGTGATGACTCAATTTTGTCTTATGTGCTTTGGTTGAATGATAGCAAAACTAAGCCCAATCATTTACCATAATATGCCAGCCACAGGGCAAAGTATATGCAATGATGTGTGCACAGACATAAAATAAGCATATAGAAGCCGAGTCTCTTCTCTTAATAATATGCTACATGTGGTCACTTAAAATGCTAGCTCAGAACCACAGCCATGACGAAGAAATCTGAACTGCCTTCTTGGTGGGAATCCTCTGCATTCCCTCATTAGGTCTTAGGTGGGCAAAGCTGGGGAGCAGAAGGCTTATTCCCATTTTGAGAATCAGCATAGGAGGAAAGCTGAGAACTGGATGGTGCTGGCACATGGGATTCAAATCAAGTTCAGCTGATTGAAAAAGTCAGCAAGCCTAATTACAGGCTCAGTGAGAAACTGTGGGCTTCCCTATGGATTGGGGACCACTTTGGAAAAATCCTAAACTGGGATTTTTACTCTAATGAGGGATAGAAAATTCAAGAGATGTGATGGGCATGGGGAAAAACTGAGGACCCAGCTTCAGTAAGTCCAAACCCTACACATATTTCAGTCATTCCTGGGGGAAGACCAGCGGAGAAAGTTATTTGATGATACCTGTTACCAACTTTAAAGTTCACATTTTGTGAAAATCCTACCACATCTAGAATGAGTGAAGTTTCTGGGAAAGAAGGTGTGTGTATGGACATACACATTAGACTAATGGCCCCTAGAGGTCACAAGACACAAGGATACTGAGAAACTTAGAAAAACAAAAATGAAAGTATTATAAACTGAGTTACTTACTCTCCTGGTAAGGTGTAAACTCTGGGGAATTACTATAGACAGCGTCCTCAAGAAAACCGGTGCTGTTTGGCAAGAGGGAAATGACCCTTGCCAAGTATGTCTGTTGCACGTTTGGAGCCATCTCACTGGTGAGGTCACACTCCGTGGCTGTTATGGAGAAGCATATGCTTTTCCAATCTTCTAATGCAGTGCTACAGAAAGGAAAGAAGAAAGAGAAGTGGAACATTATAAACTACATCCAGCAAGATGGATCATTTCCAGCTGTGTAGCTCGCGCTAAGGTAAAGTGCCCACGACCCACCCCGTGGAGGTGCTCGCTATGCTGAGCATTTAAGGTGCACGCAAGTGAGTTCCCATAGCAACCAAGAGCAGGCTCAGTACAATCCTGACTTTACAGATAAGGGAACGGTTTCTTACAGTCTATTACTATATTATGTTATGTTATGTTTGTTCCATCGTGTTTTATATATATAGAATACATTAGCCTCCCAAGTAGCTGGTATTACATGCATGCACCACTGTATCCAGTTTATTCTGGACACAGTAGTTATTTCATTTGATATAACTCTTATAAGTTACTGGATTTTTTTTTAATACATGCAGACTTGGAGGCTCACAAACAAAAAGTCAAGTGACTAAAAGTGGAAGAGTTGTGTCTGTTTGCCTCACAATACTGTATACTAGATGCAAATATGAGATGTGAATACATCTCACAAAGGTTATAGAATTACAATACATGTAGTATCAGGACAACAAAATCTGAAATGACTTCCATGAAAAGTGATAAAACTCATTGCTCTGGGCTTGAAGCATGATCTTGGCAGAGTTCAACCTATCATTCGAGGGGAGGCTCCAATACTGCTTTCTTCAGGAATCTCTGTATTACCTTGCTCTGCATTAATTTCTCCTTTTCTGTTCCCTAACACCACACTGTCACCAAAGCCCTTAATATAGCATGTTATCTTTGTACCAGGGTTCCTAGCTCTTGTGCTCTCTTGCCAAGCAGCAGAGCTTCAGGGCTCTGCTACATGTGAGATGTTTGTTTGCCTTTACAGGATAAATTAATACATCATAGAGTGAGGATCTCCTTACGCATTCAATGTCTGAAGTCAAATACTGTAGCTATAAATACAATTCTTTACATCTCTGAATTAAATAACTGGCCTAAAAGGATCTAGGTAAGCACATTCTTTATTCCAAAATTCACAAAGATTAACATTGGAATATTTTGACTTCTTATGTTTCAAAAATTTTCTATGATAAACATAGAGAAGCTACGGTGGTCCAGAATGACCAACATACATTTTCATTTTATCTCTTCCATGACAAAAGCAAATGAGAACTTGATTCCTCCATTACTACAGCAAACAAATCATTCAGTGGCTGGGCTCTGCAGTGGGGACAAACTTCTGCAAGAAGCTGTACTTGGTTCCTTCCACCGCAGAAGCAAAGACCAAGAGCTCTATGGCAAAATTTAGCATGAAGTTGTAAGTAGTGAAATTGTATCAATAGGTAACAAAATGGAAATCCTGTAGTGAAGGCCTCTGAATGTCATTAACAGTATCAGTACTTTAAAAGCCTTCAACATTCCTGTAGGTAATGCAAAACCCTCAGATTTGGAAATAAAAGTCCTCTTGAGTTACTAAAGACTTCCGATAGAATATATACTATTATTCATTTAATTGCAGGTTTTCTGGAAGCTTTATTAATTCGGCTTTAGAATAGAACATTCCATGGAATCAATATTACTGGTGATGGTCTGGTGCAAAGGCTTTAGCCAAGAACAAGTCCCAGACATCGCTGAAATCCACTTTCATTGGGAAAAATGCATTTATGAGAGGTGGTGGTAGTGAGGACAGTGGGTGGCACAGGTTAGGGAAAACAGGGAGGGAAAGAGGCCACAGACGGGCCAGGGTGCCAAGGCTTTCCTCCTGTCTCCCTGTTTTGGCTCGTATCTGCCTTGCAGAGTCATGGGAAGAGATCACAGTAGAGGTCACTAGGGAGACTGTGGTTCCAGCTCCACATAGACACTAACGGACAGTGAGGTCACTGTAGATCTCTCACTTTCCAGAGCAAATTTCTTTATCTAGAAAATGACTGCTGTGATCCTTTCAGCCCAGAACCCCTTGGAGGAAGTTGGAGGACAGTTAGGGAGGAGAACCTGGTCTCAGGCAGGGGCTGAGGAGGTGATCTGAGGACCTTCAGTTCAGCACAAGAGCATGGGGAGGTCATCCTGGCTTACAGAGGAATCTTGACCCACACATGTATTTCCATATGTTGTTGAAACACAACATTAAATATATTTTGAGCTGGGTGTGGTGGTTCACACCTGTAATCCCAGCAGTTGGGAGGCTGAGGAAAGAGGATCATTGTGAGTTTGAGACCAGCCTGGATTACAACGGGAGCTCAAGGCCAGGCAGAACTACATAGTAAGACCTTATCTCAAAACAAAACAAACAAACACAAACAAAAGTCATCAAATGCATTTAGGAGGTAAGCATGCCTCGTAAAATCTAATTTTCATTATGTAGAAGGAAAGTGTTTCTGAAAGTAAACTTCAGTTCTGTATCAAAGAAATTAATTACCAATTCTCTACTTGAAGAAACTGAATTCACAAGTCTGACCATAAATGCAATATTATAATCATGATATCGGGCTCTGAAATTCCTTTATTATCTCTCTTTTTCCATATATATACAATGATATATATATACACAATATACATATATACATATATATTATTTGTAATGCTAGAATTAGTTATTTATTTTCTTTGATACAGACCTGAAGTTTACCTTGGGAAACACTTTTCTCATATATATGTATTTGTGTGATACATGGATGTATGCACACATACAAATCCTCTTCCCTGTTGGTTTGGCAACAGTTATAGAGTTCATTTTGAAAAGTAAGAATGTCCACCTAAAAGACCTACCCTAATCCTGTAAGTCACATTCCTAATACTATAAAGGCTTGACACACACTGAAACAATAAAATATCAAAACACCATAATTTTTGCCAGTGAAAAATTTTTATGTTGTCTATTCAATTAGTGTTAAGATAATTCTCCAGCCAGTACTCTATCTCTTAGGATCTCTAGCAAGCCTCCTAGAATATTTCAGAAACCAAAAGCTGCCAAGAATATGTTGTAAACCATCAAGGAAAACACGTTTCGAATTCTTGACACTGAGATAGAATGTGCTGAATTACTGGCTCCTGGGGAGAGCTGTCAATCAGAGATGAGGCACCGAACACAGCAACCCCAGACAGACAAAGGTATAGACGATGCAGTTGTTCTCCGGTCTTTCTGTACTACTCTGTGAGTCAGGAATTTGGCTTTCTCTGACATCACATACTCAACTAAATGTTAATTCAGGGTCCAAAGATTAATGAATCAAACACTGCTTAAGGGCAATACACATATTGGAATTCCTCTGTGCCTCTTGACTAACATATTTAAAGTAGCTCACAGTCTAGACAGCTTGGCAAAGGAAAAAGGATGTCTGTTCTTAAATAAGATTAGTTATACAGATCCTACAGCATGCTATCAGTGTCTGCTTATGAGGATTCACCTTGCCTTGGCTTATACTCCACTTACCAATTTCTCCATCATTTCCCAAAACAGTTAAGACGTTATACCAATTTAAGGTCTAAAAATGTTGGAGGCTTGATAGAACTTGACACTGGATAGCAAATAAATGCCCCCTTCTTTGTTATTGCCTAATTTTATCCAATAATCAGCTTTAAAGACATCAGTATTCAGCACAGGAAACTAGAAACATGAAAAATTTCTATTTCTCTCTCTTTCTCTGTGTTTCAGACCTAGCTTACCTTATCTGAACAGTGTAGACATTATTGATGGGTTTGGGTTCCCACTCCAAGATTGTCTTGAAATTAGTTGATTTCCAAGTTAAATTATATGGCTTAACTGGAATGCCTTCGAACAACAGAGAAACAGCTGTTATTATATGCACTTTTTAGGCCGTGACTTTGCACTGACAGTGTACTCCTCACCAGTCTCCCATCACCATAAACTTTACATTTTTGTTTTCAGTCACAAAAGTTTTGCTATTTAATTTTTAATAGAAAAAAATCTTCAAGTATTTCCTAGATACTTCCTAGATCCTTGTAATACAGGGAACCAGGCAAGGATCTGAAATCCTTGTGTGCCGTTATTCCTGAGGAAAGCCCGGTAACAAGGGCAGACAGGACAGACAGCCTAAGAGCCATCAACACCACAAGATATCTAGGATGGATAGGACTCAGGCTCAACTCACTCCGGGAAGGTTAGCTAGGTTTTCAATATGTTAGGGAAAAGAGTAAATCTCACATGAATGAAGAGGGTTACAATGCATACAAGTGAAGAAAAGTCAAATGTGTCCTTTTTTGTACTGAAATTCCCACTGAGACCAAGCTGGGCCAATGTGGCCCGTCACACAGTCTTGGGGTCTGATGTGCTCCGTTAAGGCCCTTACCCCAAACACCAAAGACGCAAGGGCCATGCACAGTATGGTGCCTGGTCCAATCCAAGCAACATTTTGCAATACGATTGCTTCTACCCAATCTAAAAGACCACCAAGATGCTCTTTACTAAGAGAAGATGAAAGACAGCATCCAAGCCGAGGATGGCACGCGGACCTATGCAAACGTGGACCTACTTCTCATCACCTTCAAGGTCACAGTTCGCTGGAAAGCTCTTTTCTTAAAGCTAAAGCGGGAGCCAAAAATCCGCTTATGCAGCAAAACGGGTGCACCTAGCAAAGGTCTCTAGCGGAAGGAGCAGCAGGCTTCTGAGCGCAAACTACCTCATTCGGGCGCCCCTAGGTAAAGCGCGGGGCAAGGGCGCTCAAGGAAGCACCGCACCCCGCTGTCAGCAGCACCGCGAGTCCTCCCCCGGCGGAGCGCCCTGGCCTTCCCGGCACGAGGGCCACTCACCTTCAGCACCCGCCACCTGGACAAGGACCCAGCCGAGCAGGAGCGTCGGAACCACAGCGATCTCGAGGTGCGGGAGCCGGGGCCAGGCAGGGGTCGTCATGTCCACGAGAGGGCGGCGAGGTCCTTTGGGTTTCGTCGCGGTGCTCGGAGGCTGGGAAGTTGGGGTTGCAGGGGCCCCAAGGCGCAAAAGGGGCTCTGGGGAGCGCGGAGTCTGTGGGAGCCCCCTGCCCCGCGCGCTATAAAAGGCTGAGCGCACGCCCGCGCCTCTCAGCCCCGCGCCCGCTCCGCCCCGCGCCGCCCGCCTCCAGCCCCCCACCCCCGGCCTCCGTCACGCGGTCCTGCCCTCGCGGGGGGCGGCGCCGGGGAAGCCCTGCCTCCCCGCGCCCCCTCCCCTTAGGAAACTCCGAGACGGGCGCGGGTTGACTCATCAGTGATTCAGTTGCGCCGCTGAGTGCCGCGCTAGCCTAAGGTGCAGGCGGGCCGCGGTTCCTCGGGGACCGGGATGTGGCTCCCTCCCCAGTCCCGCACGCCTAGCCTGGGTGACCCGCAGGCTTAAGAGGGGGGGAAGGAAGGGGCACGCTGGAAACAACTCTTCGGTTGGAGGGAAAAAGTCCTTTCCCTTCTTTTGGCGATGGTGTTGTCTGGGCCGGTGGAGTGGCAGCATTTACAGCGTTTTGGGCTCCGCGCGGGCAGCCAGGGGCTGAGGCTCTGCAGATGCAGAGGAGCGCGGTGGCGAGCACGGTCCTCTGGCAGCCGCGGTTCCTTTTCTACCCCAAGGTGCGCGGCCACCTGACCCCCTGTCTAACCTGTCCTTAGCGCGAGCATTGTGCAGGGTGCTGAAAATGCAGGTGTCTGCCATAGATACAAACGGCCCTTGGCCACGGGTCTGAAGGCCAGTTGGCTCAGGCGCCACGAGGTCCACCTCTGGATAGTAGCTGAGGAACGGCAGCCTGGAATCTGGAAGTTTGCCTCTGGGAGAATTCCAGGGTAACATCTGCAGCGCTGTGGTTCCAGAAAGGATGGTTCTCACATTGAAACAGACATTTGTGGGATTGCGTGAGTTCCGTCCAACTGCACAAAAACCAAAAATGAAATTGAAAACTACATCCGATTTTCAGACTACTGACCCCTCCGCCCCCGCCCCCGCCCCCGCTGTAAATGCTGGGAATTATTGAACCCAGAACTCTACACATAGTAAGGACATCTATACCACCGAGCTACTATGTACAGAAGCTTAATTCTAAGCTTCGTTGTTAGTAATCATCTTCTTGTGTGGCAGAGAGAGGAGCTTGTGGATTTTAGTACACACTGCACACGTTTTCATATAGCCTGCAAAGCGACAGCATTGTATGATTCGTTTTAAATGAAATAAACGTGACAAGAGTTTGATTTTCTCCGTTTGTTGAGCCGAGACATCAGCTTCAGCCCATGCTGCCTTTCCTAGAAGCGGAAAGCTTCTGGTTTCCTCTTTGACCCTTTTTCCAGCTGTGCAACCCGCAAAGTTTAGATTTGCAGAACTTAGTCTACGATTTTTTTTTTTTTTTTCAGTCTTTGGTCTGAGTCATTTTCCCTAACAGAGCTTTAGACCCACCAGGGATGCCATGCTTTACTTTTTGGAGCTGAAGATGTTTAAAAAGAATTTGATACACTTCATCCCACGTTTTGAGACCCAAGAAACCAGTGCTATCTTTTGCAGTTATTCCATTTGGAGTCACTGACAGGCCTGAAATTATGTGAGAGGGCTTTATGCAATGTCAAGACAGGCAGTTTGATGTGAAAAATATATGACATAAAAAGTGCCATAAGTGTTAATAAATTCGATGATTATTTCAGATGGCCACCAACACTGTTAGATAGGGAAGGGAGGAATTTTCTGGGTGTTTGCATGAGCTTTTGAGTAAATATGGAATGATATCTTCCAACTTTGAAAAATGCCAGTATTATTACTATTTTCTAAAAGAGAAAGAAAAAACCTGGCCATGGTAAATAATGTTTCATAGCAAAGATTTTCCCTAGCTGATAGCCAGACAATTTACAGGTGCTTTTTGGCACCACTGGAAAGTACATTCTTAAAATGTCGCTGCTCATGTTTACTGTGCAGGAAACAATTATTTGTCTTATTACCTGTCCTCACACAATAATTTTTACTCCCTTCGGTGAAGTTAAGCTCTGATAAATCTTGGAGGTTGTGAGAAATTTAAAAAGTTATTAAACTTTCATGATAATCACACTGGCCTGACAAGTCCTTTCTGATTCCATCTTAGAGTGTGCAGGGTTGGAGAGGACCTAACAGACATCATCTTCAAATGGGAATCCCGGGACCAGCTGGCTTGAGTGAACAAGCTCCCTCAATTACACATCAAGGATCCAGCCCCAGGGGCTTTCCTTACTAGAACATGCATTCTACTCCCAATGCATGCAAGTAGGGTGTGTCATAAGTCCATTAATGACTAATTCATCCTGCATAGGTATTCAACAGTGTTCTGCAGTTACTGTAGAAGACACTTGCAGTACGAGGAAATTAGCACTCAAAGCAGAAATCTCCTGTGGATTCTTTGAAAAATGCATGCATGGAGGCACGCAGGAAGTTTGAATTCACTTTGCATAATGAGTGATGAAATGTGGTTGAGGAGGAGTGTAAAGATGACTGGAGCACTATTTCTGTTCTTCCGCTGCACGATTATAGTATTTGTTGCCTACTTTACCAACTAAATTTCATCAAGCACTTTACTTGATTTCCTGTTAGTCTTCCCCATTTGAGTTCTTTGAAGTAATAGGAAGTAGGTTGTTTGTTTACATCTTTCAAACCTTTGCACAATTACCAGTATAGAGTACACATTTAATAGTTTTAAATCAATGAAAACTTAATGGGACGGTACAAGTAGCTAAATGTTTTCATTATTGATCAAGAAGTGAAATTTGTCACTGAAATCTTTCTGTATCAGGACCAGGCAGTGATTTTCATAATGCTTAGATTATTAGAAAAATGCAAATCCATCCTGAATCTGAATCAAAGGCAGGTCCCAAATGTCTACCTGGTAATTGATGATTCTTCTTGCAGCCAGAAGATATAATCATAAGTTTGGGAACTGATTTAATTTTTTTATTTTAAAAAGAATAAAACAAAACACAATAAAGCAAATCAGGACAGAACAAATTCAAGTGACATAGGACTTCAAAACATGACAACAGGAAATCAACAATGGCTACCATAATGTCTCTGATTTTTTTCAAAATAGCTATCCATACCATCACACACAATAAAATCAAACAAAACAAAACCAATAAAAACAAAAGAATGAAAGCATTACAGGACTTCAAAACAAGATGACAGGAAATGAAAAATGGTTACCCTAATGTCTGGTTTTCTTCAAAATAGCTGTCCATAGTATCACACATAATAAAATCAAACAAAACAAAACAGAATAAAAGCAATCAAAACAAAAGAATGAAAGCATTATAGCACTTCAAAACAAGGTTACAGGAAATAAACAATAGTTATAATACACCCTGTTAGCTTCAAAATAGCTGACCATACCATCAGACACAGTAAAATTTCACAAAACAAGAGAGAATAAAACCAAACCTAACAAAATTATGAAAACAGTATAAGAATTCAAAACCAGATAATAGGAAATTAACAGTTACCAATTCTCCCTTTTAGGAGTTTCCTCCTCTTTCATAGTATCTGTTGTGCTTTCTGGATCCTACCAACTCCTTCAGTTTTTTTATGCTAGGGAGATAAGACGGTGTTTACCCACGTGAGTCCAAACCATTTCATCCATGAGCATGATTTCCAGTTGTATCCATTTATCTACAAGTGCCTTGAGATTATCGTACTGTATAACTGGGTAGCTATTCGTCGTATGAAAATACTTTATAAGCAAGTTGCCTTTGCTTTTTTTCTGGTCTCCTGTCATGAAGAACAATTGTTTTTTCTCCTTTGATTTTCAGTCTATGAATTTCCTTCTGAGTTAAATGTGTTTCTTTCATACAGTATATTGATGGATATTGTTTCTTGATCCATTCTCCCTGGTTTTCTTTTTATTGGTGAATTGAGGCCATCTGCATTAATGGTTCCCGCTGGTGTGCACTGGTTCATCTCTGTCATGCTCTTCTCCTGCTGTTGGCCCTCCACGTTTCCCATTCATTCAATTGCCTGTCTTGTTTGGTGATCCTCCTCTGCTGCTGTTCCTGGAACCTTTATCTCTCTCTAGAATATCCTTCAGCACTCTCTGTAGGGTTGGTTTGGTGGTCATGAATTCCTTCAGTTGTTCTTTCGCATGGAAGTATCTTATTTTTCCATTAATTTTGAAAGATAGTTTTGCAGGGTATAGCAATTTGGGTTGGAAGTTGTTTTCTTTTAGGATTTGAAACACTTCATCCAAACTCTTCTTGACTTGATGGTTTATATTGAGAAGTCTGCTGAGCTTCTGATTGGTTTTCCTTTATAGGTGATCTGTTTCTTTTCTCCAATAGCTTTTAATATTGTGTCCTTATGCTGAATTTCTGAGATCTTGATTATTATTTGCCTGGGTGTAGATTTATTTTGATTATGGCTAGCTGAAGTTCTATATGCTTTGCATATATAACTGCAGACGTATTCCAGATCCTTTTCTAATATTTGGGAAGTTTTCTGTTATTACTTCTGTAAATAGTCTTTTATTTCATTTATGTTGACCTCTGCTTTTTCATTGATGCCTATCACTCTTAAATTTTTTTTTCTTTGCATTATGTTGCAGCTGTTGAATTGTTAGTTCCTGGTTCCTTATTATTTTTAAGAGATCTTTCCTTTCATAATTGCTAACTGAGATCCTGTCTTCAAGTTCTGAAAGTCTATCTTCAGTCTCTTTCAAGTGGTTTTGCTAGCTTTCAATTGACTTTTTAATTTCCTGCATATCTCTTTGAAGCTGTTTCATGCATTGTAATTCCTTTTCTATATTGTTCATTCAAGGTTTCCATCATTTTCCTATGCTCTTGTTTTTTCTCTGTCTTCTTTTGATATGCTCAACAATCCTTTCATTATGTTTGTGATTTCTTCTTTTACCTGAGACATTATTTCTGATTTGATTATTTTTAAAGTCTCATGAAGTTGTTTCTTTACTTCAGTTGTTATCCTCTAGGAGATTTCAGGTGTGTGACTTCCATTTCCTTCCACGACTAGCTCCCAAACTTGTTCTGTGTGGGCTGGAGTCTGAGATTGTCTTTTGTTCTTTTGTCTTGACATTCTCCTAGGTTTCTCCCAACAAGTCAGTTGTGGGACCCCAGATACTTCCCACATTGCTGCCCCTCCACAGTGTAAGGGAATGAGACAGGCATCTAGGTTTCTCTGAACCCAGGTTTCCAGAGAGCATGGGGCAGGCTTCTCCAGACCCATGCAGCTACACTGAGGCTTCCCCAATGGCCAGGGATACACAGTGGAGGGGCTGCTTCTTGTCTACCTGTGTGCCTGTACTGGGACTCCTCTGATGACAGCAGGCACGAAGAGTGTGTTTATCTGATTCTCCCAGTGGGTGCTGGCTGCCCAAAGGAAGCATGAGTCTGCAATGGTGATCTCCAGTTTCACAGAGTACATCTGGCTGTGTCTCCCTACCTGTACTGGCTGCCTATAGGAAGTGAGACTTCCAATGGTGGCTTGATTTCTTCTGTTCTTTACTTTTTTTTTTTTTTTTTTAAACCAGAATCAAACTCACAATCTCACACTTGTTAGGCAAGTGTTTGTACCTCTGAGCTAAACCCCCAGCCCTTGATTTTATTTTTTAAAAAGTATTCTACAGTGATTTAGAATAGACTAATTTACATGGTGTGATGAGGTGTTTATTTTCCCTTAGTACAAAGATTTACTGACTTTTTAGAACAAATTTCTCAAAATGTCTATCTTCCTTGGAAAGAGATAGGTGAAGATTTATCTTAGCAGGTACACTTGAGAATAATTTAAAAACCTATTTTATTTATATGAAAGAGTAAGAGGGGCAATAAAGTAATTCTTTCCCAAAAATCCAGTTAAAAGGCAAAATATATAAAAAGGCCTGAAGCAATTAGGAGTTAGTAGGAACACAGATTTCCACAAGGAAAGTGACTCAGCAAAATCTCAAACATCTGGCAGCGCGTGGTTGATCATGGAAAAATTTGCAGTTGTGATTATGCATTTTGTAAAAATAACTATGTACTAGTTCAGCAGTTCATATTTCAAATAAGACTAGTAACTAAAAAGCTCTACAATAACATCTATTATATCTGTCATTCAAAATACTTGTATTAACAAGTGAGTTAAAGTGTAATGTATTTTTAAAAATATAATTTTAGTGAAAAATAAAGATTTGCATTTTTAGCACACAACTTTTCTTTACAAATTTAAAACTTATCAAACTGTCCACTTTATTTTAATCAAGTTAACATTTTATTATCTCCACACAATGGTGACTAAATAGATAAATCATAAATATGAATTGTGATTATAGTTTTAGTAATAAAATGTCATTAAAATAAAATCCTTGTCATTAAAATGTTTATATTAATACAATATTTACATGATTTAGAATTTTGTATATGGTATCATTTTGTGCAAATTCCCTTATTTCCTCATATCTGTAATTCTTATACCTGACCATAAGCACTAAATGTGATGAATAGAAATCCATTCATTTAATAGTTACTTGAATGTTTACCAGATGCTAGATCCTTTGCTATACTCTGATGTAAAACACCAATGTCCTTTTCCTAGTAAATATAACATTATTCATACTTATGTTCAATTTTTAATGATTTGAATAATTTTCTATCAGCATTTGGACTGGCTATAATCTTTTTTTCCTTTTTGAGACAAGGTCTCGCTATGTGGTTCAGGCTGGCCTTGAGCTCACTTTGTAACCCACGCTGGTCTCAAACTTGCAACCATTCTCCTGTCTCAGCCTCCCTAGTGCTAGGATTACAGGGATGCGCCACCACACCCTCCTATAAGATAATCCTAATTATGACAACTTTATTCCATGACCTCCCCTTGACAAAAACAAAAAGAGTTAGTGGGTCATAGTGAGATTGTCAAACAGGTATCTTTGACTTAGAAAAGGATGTTTGAAGTAATTATCCTTTATCAATTTGAATATATTGATGAAATCAAAGATTTTCATTTGCAAAAAATATGTGAAACTTGTAGAAAGACAATTCTCTGAAAGGGAAATATAACAGAAAAAAAAGCAGGTATGAGATACCTTTGAGAAGAAAAACTTTGGCCAAAAACCAAAAAACAAACCAAAACACCATGTTTGCAGGCTTCACTGTTATGTAGTAACTTGTTTTTGACATTTTATGACCTAGTCTAGTTCACAGAGGTTCCAGATCTTAAGACTCCAACCCATCCAATCATTGTGTGTCTTTGATGGATGATGGTCAAACCTTTTAGTACAATTCCTCTTTTAAAAAGAGTTCTCATCATAGGGAGTAAATATTTAATAAGCAAAGTTATTTCTACCCTGCAACCGTGCTTTTAATGTTTGACTAATTGTAATTGTCATCCTAAATCATTGCCATTTAAGTTACTACATTACAGCAACTAACAGTTTTAAACCAACTATAAATGAACCATTAAATAATTTCGATTCTCTGTTATAGAGGAGTGATGAGATGCTACAGTTTAAATGTGTCCTTGCTTTTTTCACACACATTCCTACACTGAAATCCTAACATCCAGCATTCTGGTTAGGAGGTGGAAGCACTTGAGGTAATTAGATCAAAGGCAGAGCCCTCCTGAATGTGATCAGTGCCCTCATGTAAGACTCCAGAGAGCTCCCTCTTGTTTCTGCTCTGTGACGACACAGTGAAAAAATGGTTGTGTATGAACCTGGAAACCAAATGTGAAAGCTGGTCCTATCAGACACTAACTCTACCAGAAACCTTGATGGTACTTATCCTGCCTCAGCCTCCCAAGCGCTGGGATTATGGGAGTGCGATACCATGTCCGGCTCAGAATCTTTTCTAAACGCACAGCCTACTGAGTTTTGCCTTCGTGGAAAGGCCCGTCAAGGGAGATACACATTTTTGTTGTTTTAAAGCCACTTGATCTATGGTATCTTCGTAACAGAGCTGAAATGGACCGGGATATAGAACATAGACTATGAAAGGTGTTTTCACTACCATGAGAGTGAGTAGATTTTCATAATTTGGTAACGTTTATAGGTGGCTCTTAAAAGGAAGTGATTTAAAGGACTGAGACCTTACTTTTATAAATAGTATTTGCTTTTCATTTCCTACCAATATGGACTTAAGAGATGTTGCTGCATATATTTAGGGACTACTGTATACAAGGCAATGTACCAGCAACTGTTATACCAGTCCTTTTTGTAAAATATTTTGCCAGCTGGTCCGGGAGAGGAGATAGATGTCTAAATTTCACAACTGAAAGTAGTGGAAGGGAAGTGAGATGCGTTGTGTTTCTCACTGGCAGACTGACAGCCCTGCGCCAGCAGAGGCTGCTTTATTTGTCTTTACTGATAACCACAGTGCCTGGCACATAGCGGCTTCTCTATATCAATAATGCTTTATTTAAATATCTAAAACATGTTCAGATCCTTTGAGGAGAGAGTTTGATTATGACTTTGGTGATGCTTTCCTGGGAGGGAAGACATTTGCGCTATATCTTAGTCTGTTTGGCTGCTGTAACAAAATACTTCATTTTTCACTTCACAACATACTCTAAAAAGTGGGAAATACCTTAGTCTTGGTAACTGATAAATAACAGAAACGGGGCCTGGGGATTTAGCTCAGCGGCATAAGCGCCTGCCTTGCAAGCGTGTGGTTGTGAGTTCGATCCCTGATACCGGTAAAAATACAAAAAAATAAAAAAAATAAAAACCAGAAATGGCAGTGTTAGAGGCTGAGAAGACTGAGATCAAGGCAGGGACAGATACAGGGTTCACTTTCTGTTCCATAGATGGCGCCTTGTTCCTGGGTTCTCAGCTGACAAAGGGTAGGCAGTTCCCTGTGGTGTTTGAAAATGAGGGCACTAATCCCATTCATAAAGGCCAAGAACTCAGACTTAAGTACATCCGGAAAGCCTCACCTCTTAATATCACCACACTGGTTACTAAACTGCAATGTACAAATTTAGAAGTAGGAGCTGGGGAGAAGATGCTAGCATTCAGATCAAAGCAAGCCGGACCACAGAGGAGCAGTGTGAGAAGAGGCTAAGCTGTGTGAGCGGAGCAGTGGGTGTTAGTGGGTCTGGGGAGTAGTGTCCTGAGGTATGAACTATGGCTCGAGGTTAGAAAGGCATCACAGGGCAGCTTGGCGGGCCTTCCCACGAAGGCAAAACTCAGTAGGCTGTGCGTTTAGAAGAGATTCTGAGCCCGACATGGTATCGCACTCCTATAATCCCAGCACTTGGGAGGCTGAGGCAGGAGAATCATTGCAAGTTTGAGATCAGCCTGGGCTATGAAGTGAACCCAAGGCCAGCCTGAACCACATAGTGAGACTCTATCAAAGACCAAACCAAACCAAACATCAACAGCAAAGCGATTTTGGTCATGGGAGATCAAAAGAATTTGAGTTGGTGGTCACATCATGAAGCTGAGCCCTTCAACTGCATGGTCACCCACGAACTGAAGGCAGAGACAGTGTAGGGAAGAAAGGAGAAGGAAGAAGAAACAGATGTAAGTGGAATAGGAAGGAGAAGGGGAGGGTCTCGGGGGATGAAGAGGCACCGTCGGTCAACATAGAGCCCGGACAGAAAGCAGGCAGCTTGAAATTGATGCGTTTAGACATATTGAGGTGGAGGGGCCCCTGGGGCCTTCACAAAAAGTGCCCAGCACAGAGAGTTGAAATAGGGCTTGATGAAGGAACCGAAGCTAGAGCTACAGATTAGAGCCATTTGTCTAGGGGTTTGGTCAAAGATGTCAACATGGGCAGTCTCCAAAAGAGAGGGTGTAGTGACGGTAATCTGATTAACTAGTGATAGAAACCTGCTCAGACTGGCTTAAGTTAAAGGGTGTGTACAGGTATACGAGTCTGGGAGGCTCCCTGCACCAAAGTTTCTAGGAACCACGGCCTCAGAGACGGGCCCCCCTTCTGCTCTGTCCCCCATATCTCTTTTCAGCTGGTCTCCATGTTTTCTAAATGTGGATGCCACCTAGTAGGCTCTGGATGCCACCTACAGCCCCAGATTCACATCCTTGTCATGCCAGGACAGGGTTGAGACCTCAGTGTGAGAGGTGGACTCTGCTTGCCCCCCGTTGGGCCGTGTGCTTACCACTCAGACCACTCTGTCGTCAGAGCAACTCCAGTCATGAGTATCATGGCTACTTCCAGGCCCAGGGAACAAGTGTGCTACTGAGGGGAAAAGGTGGGGCCGCCTAGTGACAGGCAAACAATAGCTAGCACTGGGCTCAGTTGGAGGAAGGAGATGACCCAGGGAAAATATGGAAGGAAGTCTAGAGATACGGAGAACAGGAAGAGACCCTCACACTGAAGAAAGAGAAGGCGATGGCAGCCAACTATGTGAAAAAGCTACATGTAACTTTCATGAATATTAAAAGCACAACTACTAAGGCTAATCTCACTGAAAATGAGATTCACTTCTTTAAACAAGAAAGGCCTCTACAGTTTGATAGAGGAGAGACACCTGAGGTTTTCTCAGGCCTTCAGACCACTTCAGCGTTTTTTCTTTCTATACCGAAGTAGCTTTGGGTGCCAGTCCCTTCTGTTCTAATCTAGCCATGATGCAGACAGGAATGTGTCGGCCTCATTTCAGTACTGATGGTTGGAACCATTAATGCTCAGATGCTACCATCAGACCTTCACCAGGTGAGTGTAATTAACCACAGCAAAGCCCTGACACGCTTTGACAGCCTATGTATTGGTTATGGACATGGCTTTTTTTTGAGAAGCCAGGAACTTGCAAAATAATTTTGTTTCCTGTTCTATTTTTTCTTAGCTGATATCACAATGCCAGTAGAAAAGCAAATAATCATTGGGAAATATTTCTGCTAGCATTTCTGTTATTTTCTACCAGTAAAAATGGCCAGGAAGTACTATTCTAGTATTCTCTGGATATTAACTTACTCAGTCGTCAGAAATGAATCTGTGAGAGATAAGCAGAAACTGGCATTTTAGAGATGGGTTAGCTGAAGGTCAGAGAGGTTAAAAAACTGCCTAAAGTCACACAGCTGGGAAAGGGCTGAGATGGGATTGAACACCATACTGTGTGGTCTGCATCCACCATACTGTGTGGTCTTGCCTTGATGATACCACTAACGTGAAAGCTCTGCAAAACCCACTAAACTGGTTCAAGGTCTTTCCCCTCCTTTTTCGAAAATGTCCCCTGTCTTGTGAAGTGACCTTCTCTGAGGCTCTTGGCTTCAATACCTGGGGAATTTCCAAAAAAAAAAAAAAAAACCCAAGCCAAAACCTGACCTTAGTCAAGTATAAAGAGCTCTTTCTTTTTCTTTTCTTTCCAACTCATTTTGTCCTTAATGATTTTCTACATCCAGTTTAGTTTCTTCTCCAGAAAAACAAGAATGACAACAATAACAATAAAAACATCAACAACAACAACAAAAAAGAAAGAAACAAAAAGAAGATATACCTGAAAGAAGCTCATGTGTCTTGACAATGTGGAGTAAGCATTCCTTAGGAGTTTATTATTCATCAAGAAATGGGGATCATTATGATTATTAAGAAACCAGAGGCTGTTAGGGGGAAGGTTCTTCTTGACCTGCTTCATGAGTCTGGCATAATTGAGCTGATGAGTAAGTCTGATTCACAATCACGTCTGCTTATCTACCAGCCATTCTGTAGAACTGTTCTCACTTACGATGTACGACCTATTTATCTTTACGATACGTTGTCAGGTTCAAGATGAGACTTGTGGTATCATTTGTATTTCCACTGGTCTACTTGCATAATCGGTTTCTCCTTACTTGGCAGCCCAGTAGAGAGCCCATGG
Source organism: Cavia porcellus (assembly GCF_034190915.1). Classification (NCBI taxonomy): domain Eukaryota; kingdom Metazoa; phylum Chordata; class Mammalia; order Rodentia; family Caviidae; genus Cavia; species Cavia porcellus. The sequence continues at coordinate 116,114,759 of NW_026947484.1, forward strand.
TGACAAGCTGCCTCCCTTGGAGCCATCTCTGCCACTGACCCAACTCCTCTGAGGCCACTCACTTCTCCAGACCCATCTAGGTTTCCTGGTGCTAGCCTCAGAGCCTACCTGAGGTAAGGTGGTGCCAGTGTCTGGGTGTCAGGCCCAGGTTTGAACAGTCCCTACCTGGTGCCCTTTCCCTGTGGTCATGTCCATAATTACCTTTAGCGTAGCTGAGAAAAATGCTATTCTTATCTGCAGACCCTGTGAGGAGGCTAATCCCAGAAAAATACATGTTGCAACTTTTCTTCTCTCCCACAGTAATATTTTTTGTCATTTGGCAACCAGGTGCCAGTAATCATTAAGAGAAAAGCACAGTGGAGGACTGTGGTCTTTGAGACTGAGTATGTGCACATGTGCTTGTGTATGTGCATGTGTGTGTGTGTGCGTATGTGTGCATGCATGTGCATATGTATGCATGTGCGGGGAAGGGCTTAGAGGGTTTGGGGAAAGAGGAGAAGAAAGAGAGAATCTTACTTTTATAGTGGGGAGGATTGTGGATTTGACCATAGGGAAAAGGACCCACCAATTTATCTGAGTGCCTCAAGAGAGGTAAAGAACTTTGATATCTGAGAAAGTTTGATCTCTGTCTTCATGGGCCAAACCTATGTGACACCAGACAACTCAACAGACTGAGGTCCTGCTGTTTTTGAGCATAGTGCAACAGAAGTGGTTTATACACACCCCTACAAAAGTGGGTTAGGTTCACAACATGTGTGTGAAAGGTTCCATGTCTCAGGTTAGATTTTATAGAGAATTCTACTCACTCTAAATCACCTTTGAGAGCTGTTTCTGTCACTACAGTCTCAGCTATGGTCCCCGCATTCCTTCCTGATTGTGTTTGATGATGAATTCCTAATGACTAAGAGTCAACCCTAGGCCACTGTGGTTTCTGGATCTTGGTAGGATATCTCCAGCATTGGCCCATGAAAAACAGAGCCCAGGACCTCTATGCCAGGCCTTGTAGATACTAAAGAAGCAAGTGTGCTGGCTCTTGGCATTCTTCTGTGTCAGTGACCTGTTGAGCAAGACACTAAGTAATCTCAAGTCAGCATTTCAAGGAGAAGATTAAGAACCGGTAAGGTTTTTAGTTCAAATAGATCAGTTAATCCAGGAGCAAAGTACATTGAGTTTTGAGGCTGTGTGAAATGCGTGAGGTTTCCATATCAAATGTGGGTGTGGAAAACTGGCACCCACGCCTGCCATTAAGGACGGGAAATGTTTAAGTGTGCGTGCATGCCTGCATGCAGGTCGGCATCCCATGTGCGCATAGCCATTCAGCTTTTCAGGCTTCCAGTTTCCCTATCTGTAAAGAGAGACAATGAGGGGCTGGGGATTTAGCTCCGTGGCATAAGCGCCTGCCTTGCAAACAGGCAGTCATGAGTTCAATCCCCGGTACTGGTAAAAAAGAAAAAGACAAAAAAAAAAGGGACAATGGACATTGTTCCAGATCTTTTTTTTTTTTTTTTTTTTTTTTTTTTTTTGGTACTGGGGATCAAACTCACAACTTCGTGCTTGCCAGGCAGATACTTATGCCACTGAGTTAATCCCTGACTCAAAATATAAACTTTTGGGCCAGATGCATGCCAGTTGTACTGGGTAATTTATTTTAAAGTTTTTCATTGAGATTTATTTTCTTCAACTGATTATATTTCATAGTTTCTCTGAACACATATTTGAATCTGACTTGGTTCAAAGCATTCAGTGATTCTGCACATAAACTGGTTATGACAGTTTGATATCAAACTTAACCTTATCATTTCCTTTCACTGGAATTAACTTGGATGTGGGGGCCATTTTCTTGTGGGTCTTTTTGCTGTTTCCAGATGGCCCCCAGCAGTAATTGTAGTTGCTGTGGTCTTAGCACTGTCCCTCATCCCTGACAGTCAGGACATGGTGAGTGTTCATCTTTCAGGGCAGAATAACTTTGGCAGATCCATTACATATTGGACGGGGTGAGAGAGGCCTGAGGGGAAGACCATGTGGGAACAGCCTCTGCACGTGCTCATGAGCACGGATTACTTTGCACTTGCAGGAGGGCTGTGCTGTTCTGGGGAGGTCTTTGAGGGGGTAAGAATTTAAGAGGGGCAGGACAGAGGACAGAAGACAGAAATGAGGCATGAGGGAGTTTTCTGGGATTCATCTACTGCGTTCTCTCAGGTAAACTCATTGGTTTCTCCCTTCAACTACCAGTTCCCAAACTGTTCAGCCTTCTTGAGGAAAATGGAATGTAATGGAGAGTTTCCCCCAGCACTCACCTAACACTCACACTTGCACTAAGTACCTGCATACGTGAGCAGAATTTCTTTGGCTTGAGTACTTACTTCCTGAATAGCTAATTGTACTGTCAGCATTGATAAACTCTGTGTAAATTAGTATTTCATAATTACTAATAGCACCCTAAACATTTTGAGTGCTTGCCACACACTGGGAGTATCAAATTTGTTTCTTATTAAAACCCTGGGAAACAGGTATTGCAATTTACTTCTTTTTATTCTTGAGAATACTCAAGATCGCAGGCTGAGATGTGTGGAGTTGGAGCTCGGGGGAGGTTGTTTGGCTGTAGGTCCTGTGTACTCACCCATAATCCAGCCTGCCAGCCAGAGCCTTTGTTTGCCTCAGTGCAGATGGAACACTTCTGGGTATCTATGAGCCTCGAGGGGCCCTTGGTGAAGCCAGAGCACATGGTATATGAGAGGACACTGTGTCAGCTCCTCGACTCCATAGAACAGGCCTGCTGCTGGCCTGGGATAAGAGGCATCAATCTGGATGGGGAGCTATTTGATCTGTCCGACTCACCAGGCTGACGTGAATTACTGTATTTTAAAAGAATGACTCGGATTTTGAAAACTAGGGGATAGTGCCTTCTTCACACAAACTAAAAACTGATTTCAAGTCAAATCTCAGAGTCTACTCTCTTATTGGCAGCTCTTAGCAAGCAAAGAATATTTGGATGCCTCTGTTCATTTTTGGTTTTATTGGTAGCTATCCTCATTACTTCATGAGGCATTAGTGTTTCTTTCACTTAACCCTGAGTGAAGGTGGAGGAGTGGGAACTGTCCTTCCCGCAGGCTGACCTGCCCTTTCCCACACCTGTTCAACTGCTCCAGTTACTTTCATCAGCAAAACTAGAGAAGACAAAAAACTCCCAAAGCCATCCAACCCTCAAGTTCATCTCTCTTTTTGGATGGGTGTGTAATGTTTTTAATTTGGTTGCTCAAGCCAATGACAATAGTGACACTGTTTTGATGTTTTGATAAAGGGAAAAACTTTGCTGACGTCTTTAGGTAATGAAGCTAATAAAATCTTAGATTAGTGTTATGATCAAAATGCTACTTAGGAATGGATCCAAGTAGACTTTTTTTCTTACACAAATTCATATAGAATGAGACAACAGAAACTTTGTCCTGGGTCAAGATGAAGTAAACTCAGAGAGTCAGACCGGTTTCCTAGGCAAATCCACTGAGCTCCAGGTTGCAAATCCCGTATGGGTGAAGGGTGGGGAAGATCTCAGCAAGACTCCAGCATCGCTTATCCTTTCTTGAAAAGGCAGCCAGTTTGAGAGTGGGGTGCAAAAATTTTCCATGATACCAAATATCCTTTGGCTGAGTAAATAGTGACATCTGACCAGTCAAATTTTTGGTCATGTCTAAAATTCTGCTTTTTCAAGACTAGCAGATATTCCAGGAAGCAGACATTTTATACCAAGGGTGTTTGCATCTGGACGTGACTCTTACGGAACAGAGACGTACTTATACATGACAGCATCATCGGAAGAATGAAGTTTTGAGCTTGTTGGAAGGAAAAATGAGTGTCTTAATAAGGCATGAAGCCTTCTTTGCTTGTCAGCCATTTTGAACACATTTCTAAACAAAGGTTTAAAGTGTTAAAACATATTCAGATGTACTTTTTCTAGACAGTAATTAAAAATTATTAATTAGACAGAAAGTGAGTTGTAGTTCTGGTCTAGTTAAATTACTGAGGCACTTCTTGTCAAACGTGAGTTTACGAGAAGAAAATTAGACTTTGGAGTGAATAAAATATTGTTTGGGCAGAGTGATAGGCTGTGAGGCATCTTTGGCCAAGGACCAACAGAGACTTCCTGGGTCCCTGCAAAGCCCCTTGGAGCCTGTCTCCTGCCTGCTGTTCTGAGGTGGCTGAAAGGCGAACTACAAAGCTTCTTTTGTTTTTTTCCCCATGCTGAAAACCACTCAGTCCTAAGACTGGAGGACCCCAGAGCTGACTCAAGTCCACTTCATATGGTGCTGATTGATGTCATTGCTGCTATGTCCTGGTGAGAAAATAATCCTTCACCATCTGCATAAACCTGAGGGGCCCTCAGGTCTCTGACAGTGCTTCCTGGATTTGGTTGCTTTATTTGCCATTGCCATTTTGCTGAAGAGAGGGAGGCAGGGTTTGAAGAGAATATCCATCTCTATACCCCCAGTACTAGGCGTGCAATTGGCACACAACAGATGTAGGCTGACGAGCTGAATGAACTAAATTTCAGGAGGAAACATGATTGTTCTTATGGTAATATCTCTGTTAATGAAGCAGATGTGTTTATATTGCATATTTTTCTGCCACAAATGTGTGTGCAAGAACCAGGAATAACAGAGGGGTTGAGGCTTCTCTTTGACCAAACCGTACAAGGACACTCCCTCCTTTCCTCTGTCTGCTCCAGATGGGATGAATGGAATCACTCTGACTCACAAAATGTTGCGTGGTATTCCCGTTGTTCTCTGCAGTACTTAGATTAGTACCTGGTGCATTGTGGGGTTCAATTAATTTCTGTGGAATGAATGAATAGACTCATGTTCACTCAACCTGGAAATACAAGGGGTTCACCAACTGCAGCTAGGCAGAGCCCTCTTCCATCCTAGACGTGGGCACATGGCAGTCTGGAGGTTCAACTTGCTGCTTCTCAGCTCTCTCAGGGACTGGGGCTGGCTCTGGTCTAGTTTGATTTCTCCTCCTCAGATATCAGCAAGTTCCTCCTTTCTGAACCATCTTTATTATAATGAGTTAGGAATACAAGAAATTAGTTCTGCACTGCTTCTAAATAATCTATTTTACAAACTGAACATGCATTTCTTACTAGTCAACACTTCCTTGGAAATCATGCATTCTGTAGTTTCATTCTTAGAGCCCTCTTCCTCACTTCTTCACTTTCCTGACAAATGGTTGGATGTTTTTGAATAAAGAGTGGTGTCTTGGTCAGTTTTATATTACTGCGACAAATAGCTGAGATAATAGAACATACAGTAGAGAAGGCCTTTTTACCTAATGGTGACTGGGAAGCAGAGAGAAAGGAAGAGGCTGGCATTTCAATATCCCCCTCAAGGGCATGACTCCCAGTGACCTAACTTCCTGCCACTCCGTCTCGCCTTCTGAAGTTCCCACTGTCTCTCACCAGCACCCCGGGCTGGAGATCAAGCCGTTAATACACGGGCATTAGGGGACCTTCAAGATTCAAACTACAGCACCTGAGCAGAGTATCACTTTTGCAGGGATGAGCAGATGAAAGTCTAAATATATTACCTACTCTCCTCTTTAATCAAGGGCCTATAGTAATATCTGCAATCATCCCTTCTCCCCCCTCACCACCACTTACTCACCACCACTTTGTGGATAGTGTGGGTTGTTTTCATTTTGCCTTGAGATTCTCTGGCCTTGTACAGTAAGAAGATACATTTCCTAGGCTCCTTTACCATTCATTTCAAAGCAAATTCAGCCAGTTAGAAGAACTAGCAGAAGACTGGAGAGTGAGAAGAGAGAAGCCAAAGCATTTCCCCCATTCTCTGCTTCTGTGTTGGTCGGACTATACACTGTTGGTTGTACCTTGTCTTTGGACTCACTGGGCAGTTACACCCCGGGGTGTGTTAGCATATCTCTTCCTGTTGTTCCCTGTCCCTCAGGATGGTTACAAATAGCAGCCTTTATTACTCTTGAGATTGCCTCATTGTGTTCTTTCTGGTATCTCAGCCCTTCTATTACCTTTGTAAGCAATTCCCTGAATCAAATCTACTCTGTTCCAGAAACCTAGAATGGTTTGCTGTCATCATGTGAGCCCTCAGTTCCTTTCTGACCCGCCCTTACGGTGACAAGAGTATCCTTAAAAGCTAGTGCGAGAATCAGTTGTTTGTGGAAGATCTCTGAAAACTTGGACTGACCAGTATGTTATAAAAATTGTATATATGCCACTAATTAGCATTCATCCAAAAACTGCCATCTCTTGGTATCCGTGGTATAGAAGACTATGTGGGCACCTCTCCTTGAATGCAGAACAATTGCTGCAAAATTATGTAAATTTTCAGTCTTATTTCCATATACTGATATGTACAGGGCTGGCTATGGTATCTCTCTCTCTCTTCAATTGGTTCTAAGCAATGCAAATAAGACCAGCTGAAGTACTGATGCACAATTTTTGGGGTCACTGCAACAGTTTCCTGTTTCCTTGCATAGTGCTCCCTGTAAAAGATATGAGCACAGCAGGGTGGCAGAGCCAGTCAGCTCCAGGAATGTCAATTGGGTATGAGCCTCAAAATAGTCTGTGAGTCCCCAGGGCACAAAATTTTACATATCAGAAACTGAAGCAACAGCCTCCAAAAACAATTCAATTGCCACCCTTAATTGAATTATGCAGATTGATCCTTTTGCTGTACTTTGTAAGGATGCCTTTCTCCATACCTGGCTAGCCAGCTCAAGTTACTCACATAGTTCCCACCATCCTTTCTCTCACTCATTCATGAGCCACCTCCTTCTAGACAAGATAATAAATCCTGGGAGGGGCCTTGGATCAAGGCCTTTGTCTGCATATCCTCACTTGAATGGGGCTTAGGATCCTCTAGTTGCCCTTAATTTTGAATGTGTGTTGGTGTCTTTACTCTTGCTGTGGGTTGCATTGGAGGTGGTAGATTGGAGTTAATTTGCCAGGCTTCCAATAATGTCTCAATGGGATTACAAATATAACATTTTGGATTGTGAGGAAGACTGGGAAAAGGATTACAATACTTGGATTACAATATACAATATTTGGGATTACAATACCTGGGGAATTGGTTAAAGGATTTTCTACAGATATCAAAATCTGGATTGGTGATGTGGCTCCATGGTAGTGTGCTTACCTAGCATGTGAAAGCCCTGGATTTGATCCCGAGCATCACAAAATAATAATCAGAAAAAAGATGTTAAAATCTGTAATGTTCAAGTCCCTTATATAATGTATACTTACATATAATCTTTCACAATCCTCTCGTATGCTCTGAATTATCTCTAGTGTATTCATAATATATAATATAATGTAAAAGTTACATAAATACTGTAACTATTATAGTGTATCTCTTAGGGAATAATGACAAGAAAAAAAACCTGTACATATTCAATACAATTGCCATTTTTCTTCAAATAGTTTTAATCTGAGGTTGGTTGCATCCATGGGTGCAGAACCTACAGATAAGGAGGGCCAACTGTACTCTCTGCATGCTGAAATATGTCTAAGTTGCAGCATTTTTGGTGATGGAACTGGTCAACCATGTAAAAGATCTCAGGTTGAAGAGGCTGGAGTGCTCCCTTGCCAATTATTTTGCCTGTCTCCCAAGCATGGATACAGCTATGGTATTATGTTTGTGCCAAAGTCAGTTGTCCCCACATCTTTAGATGCCAGTGTGAACCCAAAGTTAGGTTCAGGGTGGATATCCCAAGACACCTAGCTGATGACTTGGGCTGCAGGTTTGAGTTGACAAGGCTCAGTGGGAAGAGCACAATCTTTGGAGCCAGATACACTAGTGGTTGGTGTGAAGCCCAGCTTTACATCTCCTAGGCTAACTTGAGGCGATGGGTACCTGACAGCTCACCAAGAACTCTGTAGCTTAAAACAAACTTTTAGTAATACATAATTTGTTTAGGCTGATCCTGAATGTGAGGATTTGGTGGGTCATGGCAGGTCTTAGTGGTAGAAATATATTTTTGACTGGCAGTTCTAGGCTGTTTCCTAAGTCATAAAGAAACTCTAAGAACAGGGTAATAACTTTGCTTTATAAAGGAAATCATCACTAGTTCATACTGGTCAACTCTATACTGGTAGCATTTAGAAATAATTCATTCTTAGCTAGGTTTTTCTCAAAATACTGTTGCAGAATAGTTTTGATTTTTTTCCTGCTTGCATAGTCCATTTCATTCCATTTCAGCAATTCTAAGTCAGAATAGTAGCTAAGAAACCATATATGGAATGCCTTCACTATTAATTCCAGCATTGTATAACACATTTATTAGGGAAATATTTAATGTTTATTTATAAAATCACATTTCTCTGTCCAGTAATTCAATGAAATATATGAATATGTGTATCTTTTTTTAAGCAAAAGAATTCTGTCCTGTATTTCTCTTTCTCTTCTATATTACTCAAATTTAAACAGCGTATATAACAAATGCTGGAGCGGCTGTGGGAACTCTTCTCCACTGTTGGTAGGAGTGTAGGCTGGTGCATCCACTGTGGAAATCAGTGTGGAGATTTCTCAAAAAGGTAGGATTAGAGGTTCCATTTGACCCGCTATCCCGCTTTTGGGCATTTTCCCAGAAGAATTGAAAACATCATACTGTTGCAGGCAGCTGAGTTAGTTAGAATTACTATAGGCAGTGAGACAAGGCTAGGTCCTCCAAGGAGCCAGTGCAGAAGCCCAGATATCTTGCAACTGTTAGGCAGGCTATTGTGCTGCTGAACTAAATCCTTTTGTCCTGATAACCTTCAACTGTGCAGATGACAAATATCTCCCACTGTGGACCAGGCCTCAAGACAAAAGATCAAACAAATGCATCTGTATCCTAAGAACTGATATTCTAAGTAGGTCTCTATCACCCTGAGAAAACCAGAAGTCACCATCCCAAGGCCCTACAGGAAGAAACACTGCTCTAGAATGCTCATTTTTACGTGACTTGTTTCCCCATTTGTTCCTGATTTAATCAATTTTACCTGGATAAGTCATCTTATCGATTAACCACAGTTCTGCCCCACCTTATGGCCACCTTGTGAGTTCCCTTTTTTCCCACTTGAACTCATCTCACCCCTTGATTTTGCTCTATAAAAGTCCCTAGCAAAGACAGAGTCTCTGGCAACCCACTCAGGATCCCTTCTGTCCCTCAGACAGAAACTTTCTTTCTTTCAATAAGAATATTCTGCTCTTAACCTCTGTTGATCCTAAAATTCATTCTTCAATTTTAGAGAAATTTTAGAGAATTTGTACCAGCCATATAGTAGGTTGGGAGTTTCATTCCCCTATATCATTATGACAGTGATATATGTGCACCCATGTTTATAGCAGCACAATTTATAATAGCCAGATCTTGGAAACAAGCCAAGCACCATCAATTGAGGAATGGATAAAAAAGATATGATATTTGTATGCAATGGAGTACTAGTCAGCTATAAAGAAATAAATGGACCCAACTTGAGACCATACTCACAAGTGAGATAAATCAAACTCACATGTGTAAATACTGTGTAAATACATATGTAAATACTGTGTACCCTAGTTTAAGAAACTGAAAGAGCAAATATAATCCAAAATCTACAATAAATATTGTGTAGGAGTAAGAAACTACTCAAAGAGGAAAAGTAACTGGAGAAAGGAGGAAACAAAAGGAAAAAGACATAAATCTGTATATATATATATATATATATATATATACCTAAGATAGCTAGAAGACTATTAGTTCTTGGAAAAGAGCAGTTAATACTCATATGATTGAATCAAATAATTTTTTTTTTTTACCTTTTTCCTTTTTATCGGTACCGGGGATCGAACTCACGACTGCCTGCTTGCAAGGCAGGCGCTTATGCCACTGAACTAAATCCCTGGCCCCTGATTGGATCAATTTTACATGTCTATATCTGGTAATCTAAGCAATCCTTTCGAAGGTAACTATGCAATATCGCAGCCATTGTTAAATTCCTGTTACTCTGTTTTGAAAACCTATACTGTTACTGTTTTGGGTTTGCTGCTGTTGTTTGCTGCCTCTTTTGCATTGTTTTTCTTTTCTGTGTCTTTTTTGCTTTTAAAAATTACAAAAAAATATGCAAAAGTGTTTTATGTAAAAATGCTTTTAAATTTATCAGCTAAGACAACTGAACTAAGTAACAATACGTAAAGTTTTCATAATTCCAAGATTTAGGCTTAATAGCTACATGTGTAATCACTTTGTATCTTTAACCATTAAGTCAAAAAATGACAACTCTACCCTTATTTGATAATCTGTAATAAATGGAAGAATATATAGAAAAAGTAAAACTGACCCCCTCATACTCTCCCTAATTCTACTCTCCTCTTCAAAAGCCTGCACTCAGTTTGATGCCTCTCCCTCCAGATCACTTTCTATGGACATCCACACTCATGTGGCCCCGTAGAAGCTTCTATTTTTATTTATTACACGAGTGGCATTGTATAGACTGTATTCCAATGGCTTTTTGTTTTTATTTATGATATGTCTTTGAGAGCTTTGCACACTGATTGTTACTTTTTGGTTGCTTTTTTAATGGAACTCAAGGAGCTCCTGCTGTGAGTTTAAAGTAGTTGATCTGGGCAATTAGAGTCCCATCTACTGAGCTCAGGGATGATACCTTTGGACAACTCCTGTGCCTCAGAGATACCCTGAGCTTCACTACCAAAGCACTTTGTGTTAGGATACAGACATCAGAGCTTTATGTGGGGAGGGTTGCCTCACAGAAAATGTCCAGCTCTAGGAAGACCCAGTGTAGTTAAGGCTCTAGCCAGTATTTACAAATCAAATCAGGCTTAGCTGATGAGAGCTGGCTTTTCTCTTTTTTCATTGACACAGGGTGTTAAGTAAACTCATGCTCTCTGAGGTTTATTGAGAAGCCAAACCTTCTCCCTTCTATTTCCATATGAACTCAGAAATAACCCAGAACCTAAGATCTTTTAAGGAACACAACTTTGATTCTTCTAAAAATGTTAGCTTCCTTAATTGACTTCTTTTCTATGTTTATTCTTCTGGACATATCTATCAACACATTTGTTTGATTAGTTCTTGCAAGTAGGATACAAAAAAGAAAAGACTGGGCATGCTTAACTTTGCATCCCCCTGAGTTCAACTTGGTAAAAACTAAGTGTTAGTAGTAACACAGGTTGTGAATGGATTGAGGGACGAGGCCGGTGTTTTGCACTGAACTGTGGGCTAAATTCTGGCTTGACCAAACACTAAGCTAATGGGCATGATATCAGGGTTGTGCTTTTGATTTGAGCTGTCTTGAAAGACTTTTATTTATACTTTTTTTAGAGCATTGTTAAATACTATTAATTTTATTTAATAACTGATAAATCTGTGGAAGGGAGGAAGAGGAGAGGACTGGCGGCGGTGGAAAGATAAGAAGTATAAAATATAAGTAACCTTTATTTTGGGAATGCGGGGAGAGACACCCCCAACCCCCTGGGGCGTGGCATCTCCACCCCGGGGCTGGCGATCTCTCCTGTGGACACGTGGCGTGGGGGAATATAAGTAGCCTAAGCTTAGGGCAGTGCCCTAAAGCCATTAGAAATGCACAGGTATTTCATTGGCACACGTTTGGTGCCAGGGGCAGGTTTTGAAGGGTGGGGGGTATAGGGTTACAGGTAAATCTCTAGGAGCGGGGGAGGCAGGAGCTCCCTAATTCCAGCTGAGGCTTTTCTGGCTACAGTGTCCAGTCTGGGCCAGCAACCCTTTCATATCCCGTCTTATGATTATTATGAAAAGGGGCAAAGATTTCTCTCTTTAACTGCTTCCTGAGGGCGCTGTACTGGGGTCTAGGGGAGTTGACGGGATGACAGTTGATGTCTAGGTAGAAGCTGGTGCCAGGAGTTTTAGCTAGGACAACTTCACTGGTGAATGCACGTATGTTAGACTGAAAAAACAAAGAGACAAGATGTTGTGAGGAGACATGGCACTGTCATATTTATGGACCCAAGTGAGGTAGAGGGAAAGGTGTCTTTGATTTAGACCTGTTACTCTATCAGGGTGACGTTGAGGTAGGAACATTTTTATGGCAAGGCAGAATTCTGAAAAATTAAACGTGGGATTAGGAGGAGTGAAGTTATGAGAGGTGCTTATTGGTTGCTGGCCCAGACCGGACACTGTAGCCAGAAAAGCCTCAGCCGGAATTAGGGAGCTCCTGCCTCCCCCGCCCCTAGAGATTTACCTGTAACCCTATACCTTCACCCTTAGAAACCTGCCCCTGGTGCCAAACGTGTGCCAATGAAATACCTGTGCATCTCCAATGGCCTTAGGGCACTGCCCTAAGCTTAGGCTACTTATATTCCCCCACGCCACGTGTCTGGGAGAGATTGCCAGCCCCGGGGTGGAGATGCCATGCCCCAGGGGGTTGGGGGTGTCTCTCCCCGCATTCCCAAAATAAAGTTTACTTATGTTTTATACTTATCTTTCCACCGCCGCCAGTCCTCTCCTCTTCCTCCCTTCCACAGATCTATCAATAACTGCCTAAAATGTTTTTCACTATTGCTTTATTTGCTTAAAAGGGAAAAAGCCAGTGGCAAGTCATACTGTGATGTTTGAAAAAGTAAAACACAGAGGTAGATGGCCGGGAAAGATGAGAGAGGAAGAACCTGCATCTCAAACGACCTCACCTAGTGCTGATTTGTGCAGATTTGAAAAGCACAGAGTGGGAGCAATCATTGATTTCAAGACTGAGACCTACTAAGAAGCATAGAGTTTCAGTCCTTATCCACGGAGGGACTTTTGTTCTGAAAGGTGCCTGAGGGACCTGATTGGAAGCGTTCTTCCTGTTCCAGGAGAACATGGAGAGAAGAGCAGGCCGTAGGTGTGGGAAGTCTGCTGGTTGGTAATAATGCGAATTGGGAGAGAGCCCAAACAGGAAGTACTTCCAACTCTTAAACGAGAGGATTAGTCCTCAAGTTGCCCAGAATGAGAATTCATACAATGAGGGCCCAACTGAATTGTCCTTATTTAAAACAGATGCACAAGTACACTCTTTCTAACTTTTTTCTGTTTTGTAGGTTTAGCAGATAAATTCTTAAACAGTATGTGCACTTACCTGTGTACATTCACACACCAGTGCTCCAAGTGAGACCACATTCAATCACACCTCTCAGTTCCGCAACATGCTTGACAAGTATTCCAAAGTTTCCTTCTCTTGCTCTAATTTTGTTTTTTAAAAATATAAATAAAAATCTTTTCAGAGCACAATTTTTGTTTTTTTTGAGACAGAGTCTCTCTTATGTAGCCCAAATTGTCCTCGAACTCATGGCCTCACCCTCCCAAGTGTTGGGATTACTCTTGTAATCCACAAGTGAGTCCCAAACTTGAGTTTAAAAAATGAGGCAAAAACATATTTTAAAAAGCAGCGCTGATTTATTTTATCCTGGGCCCAGCGACACAGTGCAGTTGGAGATTGCAAAAGCTGTGTGTGTGTGTGTGTCCCCCCTCCCCCGCCCCCATATTCGCAGCCTTTATATATATATCACTGTTTACAGAGTAAGGGGTTTGGGCGTGGATCAGGAGATAGGCTAATGGGGAAGATCCTTGTTTTCCTCAGCAGAGAACAGAGGAGTCTAGCAGCAATTAACAACCTTTTGTTACCTTATTTTAGCACCACATCTGTTATTTATAGAGGGCAGCAATGGTTAACATATCAATTAGGTTAGGACCCCATGGATTTACAGTTCTTCACAGAGGAGAGCATTGATTAACATATCAATTAGGTCACCCAGAGGAAAAGAAACATGCATATAGAACAGTAGGCCACATTACAGGTATTTTGGTATAATACAAATATAATGAAGCTTTTTGCTAGTGTACAACAATTACAGGCATTCACCACCACACCTGGGGATTTTCTTTTTTTAAATGATGTTGGTTGATAGTCTTTCTCTGCCTACCTCCTAGATTATACATTTCTTGAGAGTAGATAATCTCTCTGTGTTTTATTCACTGATACACGTCTTCATCAGAACAGAACTTAAAAGAGCAGATGTTCAATAAATGTTTGTTGAATACATGAATGAATAAAATGCAATCCTGGTTTTATGTTTTTTGCACTAAACAACCGATAATAGAGATTTTATTTTTTTAATTCCAGGGGCTGTCTTTGGGTAGCAGTTCAGCTCAGTGCCTTATCCCACTTACACAATCTACAACAATGCCCCCCACCTTGTTGGCACCAGAGACTGGTTTTAAGGAAGACAATTTTTCCATGGATAGGGATGGGGCAGAGGGAGGTATGGTTTCAGAATGATTCAAATACATTTGTTATGCACTTCTGTTATTACAGCATTATAATATGTAAGGAAATAATTATACACCTCACCACAATGCAGAAGCCCTGAGCTTTCTTTCCTGTAATTAAACAGTCTCATCTGGGGGGTGTGGGGGTCAGTGACATCTGGAACGTTTTGCCTATGTGTAGTCCACTGTATAATCCTGTTTCTTTCTGAAAGGGTTTTGGCTCAGGCCAGATACTGTAGCCGGTAAAGCCAAGGAGCTCCTATTCCCCCCCCCCCCTTAGTAATTACCTCTGGCGCCAAACTAAGACCAATGGGCTACCTGTGCATCCCTAATGCCCCCTTAGGTTCCACCCCAGGCCGAGGCTATATGTGCCTCACTCCACGTGTTCCACGGAGAGATCGCCGACCGTAGGGTGGAGATGCCACGCCCCAGGGGGTCGGGGGTGTCTCTCCCGGCATTCCCAAAATAAAGGTTATTTATATTTTATACTTCTTATCTTTTTAGCTGCTGCAGGTCCTCTTCCTCCTCCTCCTCCCCCCACAGTTCTATCAGTTCTTCTAGTAGACATAGCTTAATTGTCATCACTTACTGATAACATTTTGATATGAGGGTGCAAGTGATTGACTTTTCTGCTCTCTGTGCATTCAGACCTCTCTGCTAATGTTAATCTGTATTTGTAGCCACTCCTCAGTGCTGGCCTCCTCACTGAGCTCCACCTCAGGTCATCCAGCATTAGATTCTCATAAGAGCTGCAAAACCTAGATTCCTCACATACAGTTCACTGTGAGAATCTAATGCTGCTTCTGGTCTGACAGGAGGTGGAGCACGCACTGCTGAAGGGGGAGAGCTGTAAACACAGGTGAAGCTGTGCTTACTCAACCTTCCCTCACTTCCTGGTGTGAAGCTTGGTTCCTACCAGGCCACGGATCCCTAATCTACCCAGTTGTCCAAAGTGTGGGGCTGTGGTCAGCTGGTCGCACTTAGTTTTCAAGTGGGCATCTTACCAGACTGGAACATGACTTGTGATCACTGCTGGAGGTTGTACTAAAAGAGAGTGGAATTCAGTACACTGGAGGGTCTTGACAGCAAGGGCACAATAGCTGAACTCAGTGAATTTGTCTCTTGACTAATTTTGTAGAATAGGGAGCAACCCATTTTTTCATGTTTCATTATGAAGCACAGGCTTTAACTGTTTTCTCCAACCATAAATCCAGTTAATGGGCCAGAAAAGAAAAATATGTTTCTTAGGCCAACTAGAAATTCTTATCACTCTCATGAGCCTGGTCTTTCCCATTAAAAAGCTGAAAAGGATGCCAAATTATAAGCTTAGTGATGCTGGAATCAGAACGAAGAAACATATTTTTAGGACTCAGATGCTGAATAGTTCAGTGTCTTATAGATGTGCCGTCTGGGTTTCTGTGCCTTCGTTGCATGGAGGAGGCTGTTCTTGGGCGGCTACTTTCATTCAAGACACCCTGTGTCTTTTGGGTTGGGGTCAAGAGCCAAATCTAGTTTCAGAATCCCCCTCTTTTCTGTAAGTTTGTGCATGATAAACCCCATGCAATATGTTAATATCTCAGTCAAATTTCACTCTGGTCTGGGAATCAATTTGTTTTTATTAGATTAGGTATATATGTATTCAGCAGTTATTCATTGTGTGCTCACTTCAGATTTCTTGAATGTCATTTCTGTGACATGCTGAGTGATGTGCCTTCATAGGGCACCGTTTCTCCTTTTTACAAATGGTTGGTTTACCACTCTGTTTCCTCCCTCTGCCATCTTTGACTATCAAGCAATTTCCTTGTCTTGATAGACTTATTTTCCTATGAAGCTTCTCCACCCAAACAGACTCAACTCTGGAGATTTATTTTTCCTACACATTGGTAAGTTGCCTTTTGAGTATGAATTTCACCAGTTTTACTTATTCTTAGAGCTTGACCATTGCTAGATAATGAGAAGTGGAAAATTCACCTTATGATTGAGAGAGATGCAGCCTAAGACAGGTTTACGTAGCATCTGTGAAGGCTCCTTATCTGATTTCCAGCACCATGGCTTCTCTGTGTAAGGTTTCTGACTTTTAGAACTTCTTGGCTCTTTGGGCTATCCTTTCACCTTGTAGCTTTCACTGTGCTTCCTTGTTTTGGGACCCAACACACGATATATCTATGTGTTGGCTCTTCTTTGAGAGATGAGAAGATGAACTCACAAGAGGCCAGATTGACAGCCTACAAAAGCCTGTCTTTCCAAAAAGTCAGTGTTCTTCTACCAGCTCTTTTTTTCTTTTTTCTTTTCTTTTCTTTCTTTCTTTTTTCTATTCTTTTCTTTTTGTTGGTACCAAGGATCAAACTCACAGTCTTGCACATGCCAGGCAGGCGCTTGTGCCACTGAGCTAAATCCCTGGCCCCTGTTCTACCAGCTCTTAAGAAAGAAGTCTTTAAGATCTCAGGCAGAAAACCTTGAAGCCTTATGATTTGATTCCCTGAAGCAGAGGGCCCCATCCCAGGGCTAGAGGTTAAAGTAGGAGAGCCATGTTTACTGCATTTTAGTGGACAAGGAGCCACCAAAAAATATTTAGATCAGAGCTTTGATGATATAGAATCATTCATATATTCAACACATTGTTCAAAGTAGACCTAATTACATTAGCTATGCCTTGCAAACTGTATTCAAACCAGGAAAAAAATTTTTAGAAAAATTTTCATTGTCTTAAAAAAGTTTTTTTTTATATACTACAGTTTATTATATCAGTGCTATACAACAGAAAAGTAACATGAATCACATACCTGACTTTAAATTTTTTAGTAGTTACATTTTAAAAATTAGAAAGAAATAGGTGAAATTAATTTTGAGTATATGTTTCATTTAACCCAATATTTACAAATACCATCTTTTCAATATGGACCCAGTATAAATTTTTACTATGATATTTCACATTTGGATTTTTATTTTTTGGCACAAAGTCTTTAAAACTCAGTGTATAGTTTATACTTGTAGACCACTTCAATTTGAACTGGCTGCATTTCAAGTTCTCCATAGCCACATGTGACTGGTGGCTGCTACACAAAACAGTGCAGTCATAAGACTTTTCCATCTCATAAACTTTCTGGTTATTTGAAATTCTGTAGTTTATAATCTGGAGTCAGGGAACTCATGACTCATGAGTTCATGGCTATCTAGTTGTCCTTTTTATTAATATTTACATAGTTCCTTCATTCAGGAATAATCCCTTGCATTAGTGTTTTAGACAATAGGATTTGTAGTAATTCCTCCATCCAGACTGGATATACAACTAAGTAAGCATCTGCTCTCACCCACACCTTCTGAGTGTAGAAACAATCATCAGTGGCTACGTGGCTCTCATGTTTTTGCCTTATCCTTGTCCAGTTTCTGAGAAGACTGGGGATGGCTGGGGAAGATTTAAACATTTAAGATGACTCCTGAGTATCTTCCTGTGATACCTCTGGGAGGCTGTGAAATATCTGCCTTGATGAATCAACACTTTCCCTAGGACTTACATTACATAGTTGTGAAATTGCTGGTCAGGGTTAGAATAAAGTCAAACCTAAACTGAATGTAAGGAGGGAAATCATAAAGACCAGAGCAGAAATTATTGAAATTAAGTCTAAAAAAGAAATACAAGAACTTAGCAAACAGTAGAAAAACACAGTGAGCCCAAATAAATAATCTAATGATGCAGTTCAAGGTCCTAGAAAAACATGAATAATCTACTCCAGAACTAGTAGAAGAAAAGAAATTACAAAGATCAGAGTAGAAGTCAATTAAATGGAGGCTGAAAAAAGTACAAAGGATCAATAAATCCTAGAGCTAATTCTTTAAAAAAACTGAACAAAATAGATAAACCCTTACCAATATTACCAAAAAATAAAAAAGGAAAGAAAAGATACACGTCAATGCATTAGAAATTAAAAAGGTGAAATCATAAGGGGCACTGCCCAAATCAAGAAGATTATTAAAAACTACTTTGCAAACCCTATTCACTGATAAATTGGAGAATTCAGAAGAAATGGAGAGATTCTTAGATACATATGAATTACCAAAACTAAACCAAGAAGCCTTAAAAATCATGAGTAATCCAATAACAATGAAATTGAGCCAATAATAAAAAATTTATCAACTAAGAAAATCCCAGGACCTAGTGGCTTAACTACTGAGTTCTATAATACCTTGATGAAAATCTAACACTAATACTCCTTGAAATCTTTAATGAAACTGAAAGAGTACTCCTAAAGTCATTCTTGGAAGCTACCATCACCCTTGTTCCCAAACCAGACAAGACTACAACCAAAAAAGAGAACTACAGGCCAATTTCTCTAATGAACATAGACACAAAAATCCCCAACAAGAGGATTTGACAAACAGGATGCAACAAATCATAAAACAGATCCTATAGCATGATTAAGTAGGCTTTATCCCAGGGATGCAGGACAGCTCAACATACACAAACTGAAAAATGTAATTCATCCCACAGAAAGAAGCAAGGACAAAAATCACTTGATCATCTCAATAAATATAGAAAAAGTATTTCCAAAAAAAATCTAACATTCATTCATGGTAAAAGTAAGCAAGCAACCAAACAAACAAACAAACAAAAATCCCTGAAGAAAACAGGTATAGAAGGACCTTACCTTATAAAGTGAGATCTGATAAAAGCAGTTTCTGACAAACTCACTGCCCACATTATATTAAATGAGGAAAAACAGAAATCTTTCCCTTTAAAATCAGAAACAAGACAAGGATGTCCGCTATCACCACTCTTATTCATCAAAGTACTTGAAACATCAATCATATATATATATGAAAGAATGTCAAAGTATTATTATGTACAGATGATGATACAAGACCAAAAAAATTCCACTGAGAGTCTTAGACTTAATAATCAAATTTAGCAATGTAACAAGATAAAAAATCAACACACAAAAGTCAATACCATTTTTATACATGAATAATAAATTCACTGAGAAAGAAATTAAGAAAGCAATACTATCCACAACAACATCAAGATAAATTAAATACTTGGAATGAATCTACTAAGAAAGTTAAAAACCTCTACAATTAAAATTAAATCACTCTGAAAAAGGAAATCAAAGATGACATCAGAAAGCATAAATAAATCCCTTATTTCCTTTGGTTAGAAGAACCAAAATTGTCAAAATGGCTATACCTTCAAAACTACTGATTAGAGGTTTAATGCAATCCTAATCAAAACATCAATAGCATTTCTCATAGATATAGGGAAAAAAATCCTAAAATTCATATGGAAACAGAAGAGACCTAGAATAACAAAAGCAATCCTGGGTAACAAAAGCAAAGCATTATAATCTCAGATTTGAAGTTATATTATAAAACTACAGTGGTAAAAACAGCATAGTACTGGCACAAAAACACACGTATGGATCAATGGAATAGAATAAAGGAAACATCCAGGCACATTTAGCTATCTGAACTTTGACAAAGGGACCAAAAATAAACTTTTGAAGAAAGACAGCTGTCAGGCCCAACCTGAGAGAGACCTTCAAACTGCCCTCTATAAACAATAGGGATTTAGGCTGCCCTAAGCAAACAAAAATTAAGAGCCATAAAGAAATTTAGGACTGTACCTGTTGTCTCTCAGATGCCAGAATCCCCACCAGTGTCCACACATCTACACTGACTATCTTTGAAACACTGACCCCACCCATTCCATCCAGAGTCCTCAAAACGATGTATACCCTATTCCCAAACCCTATAAAACCTTAACCTTTCCTTCATGCCACCTGCTGACAGCACTCCAATTTCAGCTTGCCTGTATGTAGGTGGAATAAAGTCTAGTCTTTCCTATAGTGTTGATCTCTGGGTGTTTTCTCATGCACCTTGAACATTTGGGGCCATGTCTCAGATAGGATAGGAAGTTCCTCTTGAGAGGCTACTATGCCCTACCTTGAGCCTTTTTCCACTGAGGCCACCCAGTGACACTGGTTCCAATCTTTGCTCCAGCGCTCCAGGGAGCTCCCCAGCTCCACTTGTGACTACTTCAGATCTGGTAAGCTCTCTCCCTGTTCTGGGTCCCTAAACTCTCTGCACCTTTAAACTCCTCCTCCACTGCTGTTGCCGCTGTCACAGCTTTGGCTCCTAACTCTTTGTACCTGACCTTTTCCCTCTGCTGCCAGCCGCTCCCTAGTTCCACTCTCTCCCCTCACTCTTTTGAGAGAGAAAGGCTCACTTCTCTTGGCCTTTAAAGCCTAGTGCCAGCATGGATGCTTTCAAGGCGGACTAGTTCCCTTGGTGATTGATCAACCATGGTGACGACTGCCTTGCCTTCCACCCATATTCTCTTATGGCCTTGGGTACAACTGAAGATGTTCAGTCCAGATTCTGGTACTGCTCATATTTTGCCATGTCAGGTGTGACAGTTACCTCTGTTTGCGTCTGATGGGGAAAATTCCTCCTTCTGTTCCCCCTTGCACCCTTTGGTCTATCTCTTAAAAAATCTGAAATGTCTCTGCTTCCAACATGATCCAAGGCCCAGGCATCTAATATCTTCCTATAGCACTACATGGCCATGTCTCAAACTGGGAATTGGTTTAAGGTAGTCAGAGCACGAGGCCTTTGACCCCTGCATTCCGCAGCACTTAGACAATTACAGCAGGAGTCTGAAAAAGTAGGCAGAAATCCCTTGTATACAGGCATTCTTATCCCTCCATAATAGTCTCACTTTGTGCAGCTGACATTATCCCTTTCAAATGTCTTTCTCTCGCTTCTATACCCACTTCATGAGGCACAGACTCCTCTCTGACAAGAGACCCAACTGATTTTGCTCTCCCCTAACAGCATCCAGGACCTCCGGCTTCTGACCCTCCTGCTGCTGCAGCTCTGCAACCTCCTCAGGACCACCTGCCACTTCTTCTCTACTTCCAGAGCTCTCCAAGGCTGCTACAGCTGCTCCCTCCCCTCCTATAGAGCTTTCTGCCAGCCAGGTGTCTGTTTCTTCTATTTAGCCAACATTTCCCCTTAAATTTAACCCTCCTCTATATGTTACACCCAGCCCTACTCCACCTTATACCCAAACTGGATTTCAGTTTGGCCCCAAAACTCCAGGCGGTGGCAGGGCAGAGGAAATTGTTGGAGCTCATTTTTCCTTCTCTCTGACAGATCTTTCCCAAATTAACCAGCATCTTGGCTCTTTCTCCTCAGATCCTACCAAGTATATCCAAGAGTTTCGACACGTAACTCCGTCATAAGGACAGACTGAAATGTACTCATGGGCTCTGCTCTTTCTTCAGAAGAACAGGAATGAGTGATCTCCCTGGATAAGGCTTATAAGTATGAGCACACTCAAACTGATCTTCCCGTAGGTACAATAATTGTCCCCCCAGAAGGTCCTGACTGGAATTATCAGACAGAATCTGAGGACATGGAGAGCCAAGATTATTTGGTATCTTACTTAAGTAAGACTTCACAGGGCAGCTCAGAAGGCAGCCTATTTTGATAAGCTAAAGGAAAACACTCAAGGCAGGGATGAGTGTACGGCTTGCTTGGCTTTGCCCTAAGTGATACACAGTGTTAGACCAGAAAGGCCAGAGGGACAATTTATCCTAAAGATGTTTTTATTACTCAATCAGCACCAGACATTCATAAAAAATTACAGAAATTGGACACTGGCCTTCAGACCACACAATAGGAGTTTATCAATTTGGCTTTCAGAGTTTTTAATAATGAGAGTGCAAGAAAATAGCACATTTCCGAGCTGCAGATATTGGCCTCTGCTGGAAGAAAATCTTAGGCTGGAACAAATCCCCAGCCCATGGCTAAAGTGTGTCTAAGGCCTGTCCTTCTCTCCAGGGCCATGTTTCAAATGTCACCAGAATGGTCACAAGGCTAGCAAATACCCCCAGCCTGAGATTCCCGCTAAGCCGTGTATTCCTGTGGGAGACCCTCCTGGAAGTTCGATTGCCCAACTCTGGCAGCCGCCCCTGCTGGCTCTGGACCCTGGTGCTAGGACCTCACTCCAACTGGCTCCTTCCCAGACCTTCTTGGTTTGGCCACTGAGGACTGACTAGGCTGGAAACCTGCAGAGGCCGCCTGGAACATTTCAGACCAAACTCTGGGTGACTCTTAGAGTAGAGGGTAAGTTATTTGCCTTCTTTCCAAGGACCAACTTCTTGGTCCCCGTTGCTGTAGTGGGTATTGACAGTAAAATCTCCAGACCCTTAAAAACTCCCCAAGTCTGGTGCCAATTAGATCAACACCTTTTCCTACACTCACTTTTAGTCATCTTTACATAATCCACTCCTCTTTTAAGGCAAGATACCTTAAAACTGTAGCCACAGTAAGGTCCCTCTCCTCCTCTTACCCACAGTGCTCACACAACTTCTCTGAGCTTCCCAATTCTTGTTACAAAAAAACCTTATTTTTAACTCATTCCTTGCTGAACTTCTCCAATCCCTAAGCTAAGCCCATACACAGCCCCATAACCACTGATACTCTGACCTTCCAAGTCCATTTGCATTCAGCATAATTTGTCCTCTGGCACTTTGCTAGGATATCTACTTCCCTATCAATGTAACTGTGCACTACTGTTACTGGCTTCGAGTTACTGGCTTACTCAGGATGTTCCATTCACAATTTGTCTGTTTTTGTGGGCCTTCCAAAGTTGTGATTATGTCATTGCTCAATAGACAGTCAGTTCTACAATGAATGTCCTGTCCTGTGCATGCTCTTTTCCTTGTGTATCCCATCAATCTCTCACTTGCTTAGACTTACTCCTCTTGCCTACCTTTGATCATTCCTCACTCTGGTCTAGTAGATACCAAAAGATATTTCCTACAGTGGGAAAACAGGAATAATAGGAACCAGGCAACCCCACATCAGGGACCCCTCCAGCCCCTAGCAGGTGTTGCCCTTGGCTGTCTGGGAAAGAGAATAGGAAAATAACATACCTGTTTACATTCCCATCCAATTTTATTTACTCAACCAAGGTTTTTTCTTCCTCTGTGGGATCTCTACCTACTTATGCCTCCCCACTACTGTACCGGCACCTGCACACCCACATACCTCGCCCTAAAAACAGACATTGCCCAGGTAAAGCAGAGTCTGCTTGCTGCCATTGAAACCAAGGCCCGACAACGTAAAGTCATACATTTAATACCCTGCCTATTGGTTCAGATATCACCACTGCCACAGGGATGGGCATAGTAGGTTTGACTGCCTCTGTGGCCTCCTACCATTCACTTTCCCAAGATCTTTCTGAAAGCCTCAAATAAATAGCTGACTCCATTCTTACCTTACAAGACCAGATAGACTGCCTGGCAGCAATGATCCTTCAAAATCTTGGATTTTGATTTCCTCACTGTGGAGAAAGGTGGACTATGTGTCTTCCTTGGAGAAAAATGTTGCTTTTATACTAACTAATTGTACATAGTACAGGACACAGTCAGGAAACTGACAGAAAAGGCATCAGAAATCAGGCAGTGCCTGTCTGGCTAATGTTTGGGGCTGGGCTCATGGCTTCTTCCACTAGCTGTACCTCGTTTCTGTATTATCTCCCTCCTTTTCTTTGGGACATGGCTCCTCAAACTTTTCTGTGTTTTTACAGGATGATGCATAAGTGATTACCAAGAGACAAATGCCGGCTCTGACTTCTCCTTAATACAGCCATGTTTTCCCAAGCTTTTCTCCCAGTCAGACTCCCACACTGCCCCATTTATCAGGCGCTAAGCAGCCCTGAGAAACTTTGCCTTCTCTTTCACCCCTCTCTGTGTTTAACAATAAAAAGACAGGAATGTTAGGTTTGACCTGACAGGGACCTTGGTGCTGCCCTCTACAAACAACGGGAATCCAGGTTACCCTCAGCAAACAAGAATTAAGGGCCATAAAGAAATTTAGGACTGGACCTGCAATTTCCCAGATGCCAGAATTCTTATCAGTGTCCACACACCTGGGGTGACTGTCCTTGGAACTTTGACCCCATCCATTCCATCCAGATTCCTTGAGACTTTATAAACCCTATTCCCAAACCATATAAAACCCTGACCCTTCTTCCATGCCACTTGCTGATAGCACTCCAGTTTCAACCTGGCTGTATATAGGTGGAATAAAATCTAGTCTTTTCCATAGTTTCGGTCTCTGGGTGTTTCCTCACATGCTTTTAACTGTAGCCTCTTTAATAAATGATGCTGGGAAAATTGGATATACACATGCAGAAGACTGAGTCTACTTCCATGTCTTTCATCATGTACTAAGCTAGCAACAATATGGATCAATCTAAACAATCTGCTGGAAGATAAAGTAAGTAAAACTCTTGAAGACATAGGTATAGGCAACTTTCTGAATAGAACTATAGCAGCACAGGAAATAATAATACCAAGAATCAAAAAATGGGATCATATCAAATTAGTAACTTGCACAACAAAGGAAATAGTCAACAGAGTAAAGAGATGAATTACATAGTATAATAAAATTTTGCCAACTATTTTCCAGAGGACTAACATAGATAATTCAAAAAATTAGACCTCCAAAATAAAAGACACAATTAAAACAATGGACAGCCAAAATGAATAGGCATGTCTCAGAAGAAGAAACACAGATGGCCAATAAATACATGAAAAAATGTTGAACATCACTGGCCATTGGAGAATGCAAATGAAAACAACATTGAGATAGTATCTTACTTCGGGAAGAATGGCTATCATGAAAAAACCAAAGAAGAAATGCTGGTGTGGCTGTAGGGAGCAAAAAACCCTTTTACATTGTTAGTGGGAATGTAATCTAGTAAAACCACTATGGAAAGCAGTAAGGAGATTTCTCAAAACATTAAAAATTGAAATTCCATCTGATCTTTATCTTACATACTTTCTTATCACTGAGATACCAGGTTTATTTTGGCTCACAGTTTATAGACATTTCAGTCCATAGTTGGCTGACTCCAAGGCAAGACAGCATTGCAGAGGGGTAGTCAGAGGAGAAAAACCTCATGGCATGGCAAAGAGGAAGAGAGCTCAAATGAGGAAGAAGGTAGATAGATCCTCCCAGGCCACGCCCCCAGTGACTCACCTCCTCCAATCAGGCTTCATCTCTCAAATCACATTGAGCTATAACTCATCAGTAGACAAATCCACCTATGAATATCACGTCCCCATGATCCAATCATCTTCCAAAGCTCTATGAGCATATTTGGCGGGACATTTAGGTATAAATCATAACATTCCATCTCTGGTCCCCAAAAGATTCATGTGTGTTCTTTTAAAAATTCATTTCATCTATGTATAAGAGTTGCCAAATTGCTATAGCTTCAGCATTGCTGAAAAGTCCAAATTCAAAATCTCCTCTAAGGTTTTAGGCAAACTCTCAGCTTTGAGCCCTATAAAAAATGAAAAAAAAAATTCAATACTGTTGACATAGAAAGCCATGGTATACACAGTGTCATTCCAAATAGGAGATACGGAGGATAGAAAAAAAATGATACCAAAGC
Organism: Cavia porcellus; assembly: GCF_034190915.1. Classification (NCBI taxonomy): domain Eukaryota; kingdom Metazoa; phylum Chordata; class Mammalia; order Rodentia; family Caviidae; genus Cavia; species Cavia porcellus. Next base: position 116,140,515 of record NW_026947484.1, read on the forward strand.
AGGACTGAAATTCATCAGAGCAAACATTAAATTCTGCGGTTTGATGCCCAGCACCTTGGGCAAATTGTGGTGAGATAGGAACTCCAGAGGGATTGGATGAATTCATCCGTACTTTCTGGCCAGTGATTATAGCTCATAGCTTCTCCTTTTGGCCAGCTTTGCTCACTCCTTGTACTTTCCTCAAATGTTCAATGTTCCTGGCTTTTCCAACATCCTGGGTTCTCCACTGCACTTTCAGCTCAGTCTCCCAGCTTCACACCCTTCTCACTCAGGAGCGTACCACCTGGCTTCCCAGGCCTTCTGAAATCTGGATAGAAGTATTTCTGACCTCACAATTTGGCATGCACATAAAACCAGCGCCACACGGAGCAGTAGCTGGGCTCTTTTGCATATTACCAGTAGTTGCAGAGGCCTCTGAGTCCCTATACAACTGATCAAGGTGGATGAATTCTGGAGAATTGATTTCCATTCCCTAGGCTGCACCCCTTCTGGAGTATGGTGCCCTGAGACTTTCACCTTTGCAGTTCTGAGCTTGCCGGCTCCTTGCATTCCCCCAAGGTATTTTTTCTATTGTCCTATTCCAAAGCACTTAATGCTAAGCTTTAATGCTATTTAATGCTAAGCATTTTTTTTTTTTTTAAACAAAGATCAGGTAGTGTCACAGCAATTTTGCTACCACTTCTCTGGTAGCAAAATCTATCTTAGTTACTTTCTAATCACTTAGACATAATACCTGACACCCACAATTTAAAGGAGGAAAGGTTTATCTTGGCTCACAGTCTGTTGAGTTTTCAGTCCATATGGTGGGCTAGCCCCACAGCAGGGCAGCATGGCAGAGGAACATGACAGTAGAGAAACACCATGGCATGGTGAAAAGGAAGTAGGGACCTCAGGGCACGGGGTGATATACACTTCTAATCCATAACCCCAGTGACCCACCTCCTCCATCCAGGCTTCACTTCTCAAATCACATTGAGCTATAAATACTTCCATGATGCAATCACTTCTGTAAAACCCCATGTAGGAGCATATGAGGCTTTGGGAGGGCATCTAGATGAACCATAATAATCTATTTCCTTTCTTGGTGTCTCCCTGAAAGGGTTAAAATCATCATATTACTGGGATATATGCCTATACATATTTATAGCAATGTAATTTATATTAGCTAATCTTAGAAAAAGCCTATAGGCCCAACAACAAATGAATGAAGAAAATGTGATATTTGTATAAAACAGAGTACTACTAAACTATGAAAAAGATAAACTTGAGGCGTTCATAGGTATATAGATACACCTTGAAGCTATAAAATTAAGTGAAATAAATTGGACATACAAGCTTAAATATTTCATGGTTTCTCTTATATGAGAGCCTCCCAAATATAAATGAAGAGGAAAATAAAATATAGATAATAGGAAGTAGGAAGATCTTTTTCAAATGAGAGGGGAAATAAGAGATGGATAAGGGAGGGAAAGAGGTTGGAAAAAAGGAAAAATATGAAAATAGAGCTTTTGCAAATGAAGAGGGGATTCCAGAGTAGGAAAGGAGGTAAAGAGGAGGGGATAAAGAAGGAGTTAAGATATATGTACTATACTAACTCCACCTGACAAATGTAAGTATTGTGTTCTGCAAACCTGTAGTAATAAAAAAAAGAATCATTGAATCAAAGAGTGAAAAACTTTTAGCCAAACTTACCTAAAGAAAGAAAGGCTCATATTAATGCAATTAGAAATGAAAAAGGCAAAATTACTATAGACACTGTTGAAATTCAGAAGACAGTAACTACTACGAAAAATTGTATTCCAGCAAACTGAAGAAATGAACAAATTCCTGGGCAAATGCAAATCACTAAAACTAAATCAAGAAGCATTAAAAATTCTGAACCATCCAATAACAAGTAAAAAATTCAAGGTATAATAAAAAAAATAACCTACCAAATAAGAAAAGCTCAGCAGGTGATGGTTTCACAGATCCATTCTGCAAAATCTGTAAATACATTACAATTCAGATATTCCTCCAACTCTTCAATGAAACTGAATGAGAACGAATCCTTCTAAACTCATTTCTGAAAGACAGCATCATGCTGATCCCAAAACCAGACAAAGAAAACTGAATGCCAATTTCCTCAAAGAATGTAGATGGAAAATTCTTAATAAGATATTGGCAAGTAAAATGCAGCAAGTTATCAAAAGGATCAAACATCATTACCAAGTTGGCTTCATTCTAGGAGTGCAAGGACAGTTCAACATACAGCAAGACAATCAGTGTAATTAATACACATCGTAAACAGAAGCAAGGAGAAAATGACGTGATCATGCCAGTAGATGCAGAAAAAAGATTAGATAAATTCTGACACTCATTTATGATTAAAGAAAAGTAAAATAGGTATAGAAGGCCCTTTCTTGAATCTGATAAATGCTATCTATGGCATCTCCATGGCCAACATTATATTAAGTGGGGAAAAATGAAAGCCTTCTCTTTAAAATCAGAAACAAGCCAAGGATATTCATTACCACCACTTCTGTTCAACATAGTGCTTTAAACATTACCTAGAACAGTCAGGCAAGTGAAAGTAATAAAAAGAATGTGTATAGGAAAGGAAGAAGTCAAATTGTTCTTATCTGCAGATGACAGGATCCTCTATATAGACTACCCAAGAAATTCCACCAAAAGTCTCCTACAATAACCAAATTTAGAAATGTATCAGAATACAAAATTAGCACAAAAAATCAATAACATTCCTGTACATCAATAATGAATTCACTGAGAAAGAAATTAGGAAAGTAACACTAATAACATGAAGAAAAATTAAATATCTAGGAATTAACCTAACTCCCCAAAAGTGGAAGATCTCTACTTGAAAACTACCAGTACTCTGAAAAAGGAGATCAAAGAGAACATCAGAAAATGGAAAGATATTTCCTGTTCCTGTATAGGCAAAACTAATAGTGTCAAATGTGCACTTTCTTCAAAGCTGATATATAGATTTAATATAATCCTAATAAAAATATCAATATGTATCCCTCACAGAACTAGAGGAAAAAAAAAATCTTAAAATTCAGAAAACAATCCTAAATTCATATGGAACCAGCAGAGACTCCGAATAGCAAAAGCAATCCTGGGCAGCAAGAACAAAGCAGGAGGCTTACAACACTCACCTTCAAGTTACATTACAAGCTACAGTGATAAAAACAGCAAGGTTTTGGCACAAAAACAGACATGTAGATCACTGGAACCCACTAGAGTGTATGAAGACAACTACAAGCACAATTGCTATTTGAGCTTTGACCAATGGGAAGAAAACATAACATTCTTTGGAGGAAAGATAACCTCTTTAGCACATGGTACTGAGAAAACCGGCAATCCATATGCAAAGCTGGACCTATATCTTTCACCATGTACTAAACTGAAATTAAAGTAGATCAAAGGCTAAATATTAAAACAGAAGCCCTAAACCTACTGGAATATACAATAGATAAAACTCTTGAAGTCATTGTTGTAGGCAAGGACTTTTTGAATAGAACACCAGTTTCACAATAAATAACATCAAGAGTCAACAAATGAGATTATTATATCAAATAAAAAAGTAAGCAACCAACAAGAGACAACGTACAGTATGGGAAAATTTTTTTTTGCTAGCTATTCCTCAGACAGAGGACAAATATCAATAATATGAAGGACTCAAAAAAATCAGACTCCCCAAAATAAAAGATCAAATTAAAAAAAATGGGAAACCAAAATAAACAGACACTTCTTAGAAGTATAAGTGGCCAAAAAATACATGAAAAAAAAGTTCAACATCTCTGACCACTAGAGGAATGCAAATCCAAGCTATACTAAGATCCTATCTTACTCCAGAAAGAACGGCAATCACCAAGAAATCAAACAATAACAAATGCTGGTGGGGCTGAGTGAAAAAGGAGTCCTTTAACATTGCTGGTGGAAACATGAACTAATACATCCCTTATTGAAATCACTATGGAAAATATTTTTAAAAATTAAGAATAGTAATTCTATTTGATCCAGGTATTTCCCTTCTAAGTATCTTCTTAAAAGAGCTAAAAACATCATATTTTTTAGCAGCAGAATTCATAATAGCTATTCTTAGGAAGCAGACTATGTATCCATGAATGGATGAAGGGACAAAGAAAATGTATTTTTACAAAGTGGAATAATATTCAACTTTAAAGAAGGATAAATTTGAGACATTTGTAGGAAAATGGATACGCTTAAGCGTGTTAAGTGAAATAAATCAGAACACAAACTTATCATTTGAGTAATTTAATTTACAAATAAAACAAAATAGAAGCTTGATTTAAAAAGAAGCAAGGACATAGATCTTTTGCAAATGAGAAGGGGATCAGAAAACTGAGGGGGATGGTAAAAAATGTAAAGCGAGTCATGTGCGTGTACAAACTACCCGTAATGAATAAAAAATACAGCCAAGCATGAGCTAAAATAATAATAAGAAGATGACAGTGATGATGGAAATGGAGAAAGGGGGTGTAGAGACAGATGGAGGGAGATGGGTGGGGAGGGGAAGGGGAACAAAATCAGTCAAGATATGTTAACCACAGGCGCCCCACTCCAATGAGATGAATGTCCACATCATGCACTCTAAAAATATACTAATAAAAATCATATAAAGAATAATGAAATTAAGAATTAAATTTTAAGGGGCTGGGGATTTAGCTCAGCAGCATAAGTGCCTGCCTTGTAAGTGCACAGTTGTGAGTTTGATCCCCAGTACCCCCGCAAAAATTAAATTTTAAAATTTTGGAAGAAAAATTTTCTAACTATTTATTTGATGAGACATCCTTCTGCTTTTTGCTTTAGTTCTTTAGACAGAATGTTCTTTGATTCTTTGAAAATATTTGGAATAGCTAATTTAAACCTTTGTTTATTAAGCCCAATATCTGTCTTTCCAGAAACACTTTCCAGTGACTGCTTTTCTTCCAGTTACAGGAATATGCATTTTTGTTTATTTGCATGCTTCTTAAATTCATGGACTTTTAAAAACTCAATAGTAAAAAATACAATGTTGCAACTTTGAAAATCAGATTCTCTTTCATCCTCTGGAATTGTTACTGCTTCTGGTTCATTTCTGAAATAATTCTGTTAAGTCTATACTCTTTACCAGTGTCGTTATTGAAGTCTGCTCCCTTAGTTTAGTGGTTTGTTAAGCATTAGGCAGAAATATCCTCAGATGCCGGACCAGTAAGCCTCACGGTTCTGGCAAGGGGATCTGTGTATTTGGGGCACACCTTTAACATCCACCAAGGCAGTTTCCAACTCTGCCTTAATCTTCAACTTTCTGTTGCACAGAACCTCAACACCAGAGGAGAGAGTCTGAGGCATTTTTAGGTCTTTCCTGAGCATGTACACAAGCCTGAACATGCATGTAGGTTTCTAGAATGCCAGGAACTTACTAAAACTTCTTAAGGCTCCTTATAGGCATTTCATTTCTCAGTTTTCTTAGTCTATATAGTACCTGAGGCAACTATAATCAGCCCGTGTCCTTGGACAAGGTTCTTGCATTGAGCCCAAATAAACACAGCTTTCTGTGGAATTTTCTAGGAGCCACCAAAGGGTCAAATAATAGTTGTTTTCTGGAAATGCGGCTTCGATGGAGCTCCGACCCCGTTTGCTTGCTGTAATAGCTTTGAGGATGCTGGTTTTCTACTGTACTCTCAGGCAGTTAGTTTCTAAGAATATTGTTGAATTGATGAAAACAAAATGGAGACAGAACAAGTTAAAATTTCATAAATCATGTCTCTCTTACTAAGAGTCAGTCTTTTTAAAAATAAACTTCTTTGGATTGCTGCAATAAACAATTTTCAGAGCTCTGAAGAAGTTGATTCTAACAGCCATTTCTTTTACAGAGAAGACTCTGCTCTTTTCCTGATGATTCTCCAGTCTTTCAAAGCCATTTATCCTGTTGTTGACATACACTATTATTTTCTAAACATTGAAAAACTAATCTCAAGTAGTTCATATTTATTCTGTTTTTAAGAAGTGAGTTTTCTCAGATACTTGTTAGTTCTAATGAAACTACCAGTGGTACAGTCATTTGAAGGAGTACAAATAGATAAACCACAGAAAAAGATAAACTGCGGCCATCTGCATTTTCATAATTATTTAGTCTTTGTGCTTGTTTGCCTCAGCACAGGCCTGACTAGCCTGAACATTCCTGGCTGAATTCTGTCTGAGTGTGTCAGTTCCCCCGTTCTCCCTGGGGCCAGGCGAGCAGGAAGAAGAACAATTCTGAAGCAGTCTTCAGCAGCCCCCTTAGTGTTGCTCGTCAATACTGTATGAGTCAGCTGGAGAGGCCATAGCAAAATGCACAGGCTAAGCTAGGCAGCTCACAAAGCAAAAACTAATTTTCTGGAGTCTGGAAGTCTGAGTGCAAGGTACTGGGAGGTTTGGTTTTCCCTGAGACCTCTCTCTTGGGTGTACACATGACTGCCTCCTTTCTGGGTCCTCACAAAGCCTTCCTTCCGTGTTCCTGGCAACTCTTCACCTTGCAAGTACACCTTTCCTGTTGAATTAGGGACCCTCACCTATGAGCTTATGCAACCTTAATCATTGCTTTTAAGGCCCTATTTCCAAATCCAAGTCATATGGAGAGTCAGGGCTTCAACACAATTTCTGGGGGACACAATTCAGTTACATCACAATATCTAACACACCGTAAACTCCACACAAACCATTCCATGACTTATATGAATTCTTTTTCTTGATTCTTGACCTTTACATATCTTCACCATCTGTACCTCTCTCTAAGCCTCTCCCAAACTATACACAAAAGCTTCTGGTACATTGAGAAGGTAGCATTGCAGGAGTCCCCACACTAGGAATCTTGACATCAGAATTGAAATGCCCCCTCTGGTACCAAACAATTGTCTGGCCTTGGGCAAGTGAGTTAACTCTGCTTTTCTCCAACATTTGAATTCTTTGAAATGGTGGTCCAATTCTCTTTCATTTCCCCCGACCATGGGGTTTGCCACCAATTCCTACTACTAAAATATCCTTGCTTCATCTGCTATGTCGCAAGCCTGAGCATCAGCTAACAAAATGTATCATGATAAATGGACTGACAAACAGTTCTGAGTAGTTTCCACCTCTGGCCAGATGTTTTCTAAAAATACTGTCCCTGCTGTTGTTGCTCAGCATTAGTGTTGATGTGTAGGGTAGTCTAGGGAGGAAGGTATCATGCAGTGAAAGAGTAGGCTGATGGGGGAGGTAATCAGTAACAGAGAAAAAGCTGGGAGTCCCTTCATGTGTATGGTATTTACTTAACCAGCAGAGCTCACGTCAGGGTTTCTTTGACATTAGGATGTGGATTTGGCATAGATTATAGAGTCGTAGCTAAAGAAAGACATCCTGAACTCAAGTCTCGGATTCATTGTTTGCGTGTGATTACAGTCAACCCACGTAGCTCCAGAGTCTCAGTTGTTCTATTTTTAAGGACATTTTAAGGGATGGATGCTCCATTTAGCCAGTTCTAACACTTTGGCTCTTGTCTTCTAGAATTCTGTTTCTCTGGAAGTGGGTATTGAGTCCCGCGCAAAGAAAAACATATAGTTTTTATGCTGGATGTTCAGCACAAGTCTTCTCTCTAGGAACATGGGAGGAAAGAGTACATATATGTGGTGAATGTTTGGTGGGAAAACTTAGCTCTGGATAATCAGAAAACTTGGAAATGAGTCTTTAAAGAAGCAAGTATTTGCATTCTTTTTTTAAAAAATCATCTTTATGTTTTGTTGAAACAAGGTCTCACTAGGCAGTTCAAGCTGACCTTGAACCCACTGTGTAGCCCAGCATGGCCTCCGACTCACACCAATCCTCCTGCTTCAGCTTTCCAAGTGCTGGGATTATATACATGCACCAGCATGCCAGACAAGTGTTTACATTCTTGTACTATCTTTTGGTGGTGTTATTTTGTAATACCTCACATAAAATAGGAAATAACTTGCTGCAGCAGTGTAGAAAAAGAAGAGTCTATTGTGAATTATTAACCCTGAGAGTTTAATCAGGTGTTCATAGTAAATGCAGACTCAGGACACAGCTGTCATCTGTCTAGTGTGACAGATGATATAGTCATGTGCTTATGCAATTTGATGCAGGACCCCCATTCTGTTAACTTCTCTATTTCTAGAATTTAGTAGTACAGAATAAACACTCAATGAACATAACAGTCCTGGTTCTTTGAAAGAAATCACCTGCTTAAAAAGAAATCTGAAAACAAATTTTAATACTGACCTTGTTCCCCATTGTTATGGTTTGATAACTAGTGGTCAACTTAACGCCAGCTGGATTACATCAGCATGTATTGAGAGAAGATGCTCCACCTGAGGAGGGTTGCCAGGATAAATAGGTGGAGAAGAAGAGAGGTTTTGAGAGGGATTGAGGCATTATGGAGGCATTGTTGATTCTCCTACGAGTTGCTGTCTGAGCTGTTGGTTCTCCTGGAGAAGCTTTGGTCTTTACATCGAGCATTGCTTCCTGGCTCCGGAGGGGAAGACATGTGCTGCCTGGTCTCCAGGGTGAACTCCTCACGCTGCTTCCTGGCACGTTCCCGACTGTGCTTGTCGTCGGAGGAGCTCGGGGCCTCCGTGTCGCTGAGGACAGCTGTGGTTCCTTTCAGGGCAGCCCTGCTCTTTGTTGTGAGTGTGACTTCTCAGCTCCAGTGTAGAACCCTCATTCCACTAGCACAGCTCCTTCATCCTGCTGGCATAGACTTTCTGGCTACCACAGCTGACCCTTGGATCTTCCCGGCATGAATCCGTAAAAGAGACTGGCGTGAGCCCTTGTGGGCCCTGGACTTCCAGTTGGACTCTTAGAGACATTGTCCTGAGCTCTGGGTTTTTATCTGGACTCATGTGGGACATTGCCGTGGGGTTTAGGCTCTTGACTTAAATAATCTATGTCGTTGGTGTTGCGGATAGATTTCCTGCATTTTCCTGTGTTAACATTCAGTGACCATTATAAAAATATTATAAACTCCATGTCCTGACCTGAATTGTTCTCCGTGTACAACCCCTGACTGCAACACCCATGTTGTTTGAGAGTTAGATTTCACTATGCTCAGCAAATTCAGTGGAAGTCACCCATGCTTTTGGAGTTAGAATTTCAGCCTTTGGTTCCCTAGGACCTGGTGGTGCATCTATGTTCAGGGTATCTTTGCCTTGGTGTCAGGTTTTCTAGGCAGCTTGTATGTATAGGGAGGTGGTAAAACCACAATAGTTAGGCTTGGGCTTTAGGCCAGAGCTGGATATAAATTCTGGCCGTGATGCTCACAGCTGTCATTTTGGCAATGTGTTAAATTTTCTAAGTCCAATTTCCAAACTGTAAACTGATACTATTAGCTTCCTGATAGAGCCATTATAAAGAGTACTTTTTCAAATACATTATGCAGTGTCTATCACAAAAGTTTAAAGCACAAGTTAGCTTGAACTGAGTCATGAGTTTAAAAGAGAACTTTGGATTTCTCTTGTTTTTCTGAGATTTACGCAGTATAAATATGATTATATTTTACTGTACTTTTAGCCTCTACATTAACCTCATAAAGAGACTATATGCTTCTAAATTAAAGCATGGATACTTGCTTAACCCAAGGGGTCATTAATTGAACTTCTAGATATGTGTTTAGAAAAGTTACATAAACCACTACTATATCATATCATTAGAGTGATTATAAATTTTGGCAAAAAACACACAAGAAATATTCAGTAATAGTTGGGCATAGGTGGTCTTTGGGAACCTGGGTGGCAGAGAATCTTAAGTTTGAGCTCAACCGGGGCAACTTAGCAAGGCCCTGTCTTAAAATTTAAAAAATTTAAAGGGGCTAGGGATAGAGTGAAGTCACTGGGCTCAATACCCAGTGCCCTAAATAAATAAATAAATAAATGCAAGACAGCAAGAAAGGAAGACAATCAGAGAAGTAGGAAAAATAAAAACATAATTAAAAGAGAATTCAAAAAATAATTATAGTCATTTCAGACATTTGTGTACCATATTCTTTATAAAACAATGTTTAATATTTTTGAGAATATATATATATTTCTTCAAACTCTGGCAAAGAAACGGAACATAAACAGCCCTCAATATTAATGTAAGTATTTTTAGTGTGTTCTCAAAGCAATGACTCTAAATACTACCCTTCTATTTTCCCAGCTTCCCTTCTTCATATGAAGACTCTTGTTTACTTTAGCTCCCAAAGGTATTTTAGATTTATTTATTGGCCATCAGAAAATATATCATTTTGGAGTTTCCCTCCAAAATACTTAAAAATGTTTAAAACTTTGTACCAAGATAAACAGTGACTGCTGGAAGTAATCTAGTTTTTTTTTTATCATGTTATTGAGAATTTAGTAAGTAATATTTTACAATCTCAAAAAAGATCTTAAACAGGTAACTACAGCATTCGTGGAGAAGGAAGGTAAAGAGAAGCTATTTGATAGAGAAAAATCTTGGCCATAGTTGTGCCTAAAATAGGAAAATTGAGTAAGCTTCATTAGAACAAATATACCATCCCAATAACTCACTTTTTATTGAGAATTTTGAAATCTGGTTGTGTGTCCATGTTTACTGAGTAGCTAAAGATGGAAGTCATAGTAATCTGGGGCTAGATGAGGTGTTCTACTTGCTTGGAAATATTTACAGAGGACTTCTGAGTGATCAGTGAGCTTGTCTGAAGTGTGCAGACACATGCCATTTTTTGTTGATTCCCTGAAGATCATTTGCAGCTCTGAGGTCCCTGCTCATTATCCTGAATGCTAGATCTTGTCCTCCTAGGATCAGTTATGCTTTCCCAACCCTAACTCACAATCCCTCCACCCAGGTGGGCTGGGGTGGGGAAAACAGCACAGAGCTAGAGATCTGCACAAATGAAATGACTTATTTTCTTGCTTTGTGTCAGCATGAAAATCTCCTGAGCATCTATTTCAAGTATGTGATTATTCTCTAAAAACTTTGAAACCCAAACATAAAACTTTGGTCACCAACATATAAACCAAATACTTGTAATAGAATGAGTAACTGGGGCACATTCACTACATTGGACTGCATTCTAGCAATTAGAGGTAGCAGCCTACTGCTCATAAAGCAAGTGATTCTCATAAACACAAGGGTGGTGAAAGAATCCAGACACAGATGTTATACACCGTATGATTCCTATTAGTTAAAAGCCAAGATGAGGAACATGAATCAGGATGGGATTATCTGGTGGAGACAGATATACACTAATGATATACATCTTTTTTGGTATATTTCATTTCATTAAAAAGCTTTTACAGTAGTGATAACCTGGAAAGCAAGTGATTCTCAAGTTTCTTAGCTAAAATCTCATCTTGTAGACTGACATCCTTCGCTTGTGTTTCGCTCTTTCTGCGTCTTACATTTTATGTTGAGAGAAAACCCTTTTAAGACTTCTCAAAAATTTCCACGATGGAATCCTTGGAAAACACAACTCAGTGTTTGTGATTTTTGAGGCCTAATTATTTACAGATTTTTGTCTCACAGATTTCCGACACAGACAGAATGATGTTATGAAATTTTCAAGGTGTGTTTGCTGGTGTCATCTGAACCACCAGCTAACTATTTCTTTTATTCACAAAGGTCTCGCATGTCCTTTTATGGTAAGATTTCAGTGATGATTATCTGCTGGCTAGGGCTTTGTGTACTTTATTTGTGCTGTGTGATTTTTTACAGAGCTGCCTGATGGTAGAGGCCACTGAAATAGCTCAGATGCAAGAGGGCAGTGAAACAAAAAGTACAAGACTTTGTAAACTCCGAGACACTAACTGTTCTAATTGTTTTTATTTTAATATTACTAGGTTAATATGAGTTATCTTGGAGCTTATTAACAAGCAAGCAAGAAAAAAAATTCTGTATTGTATTCATTTTGATATTTTTTCAATGGAAAAAAACCTTTTTTGCCTATATTCTCTTTTCTATTAGTGTATGTTTTCAGGACATAATGGCTACATTCATTACAGGGAGCTGGTACATGTGCACAATACAACTGGCTTTAAAATATTGTTTTACAGTAGAAATGTGCGAATCTGGGCATATCTTGAGCTCATCTGAGGGATTGAAATTGAGCTTTTTAAAAATGTCAAAATATAGTTAATATATGTTTTTCTTAATTAATAATTATGTTTAAAGAAAAAATTGATTCCACATATTTTTATTTATTAATATTGAAAGTTACTAGGACTTAATTTGAGATGCTGCTATACTTCCAAGAAACCTAAAAACGCTTTAAACAATGCCCTTTCAAAATTCTTTCAAACAAAAGCCAACATTTTACTATGCAGAACTAGTTTAATGCCACATACTTAAACAGGTGACCCTGGTATAAATTCTTTGTGTAGCAGGTTTCATATTCTAAAGCACTCGGGGTAAGAAGCTGCTTTATGCTTCTCTCTCTCTCTGTCTCTCTCTCTCTCTCTCTCTCTCTCTCTCTCTCTCTCTCTCTCTCTCCAGTGTCATTTAATGATGAGTTAGCAGCCAAATAAAGTACCACTTTCTTCTACATTTTAAAAAGACTATTTTTCGTTTTATCTTTAACTTGAATTCATATAATGTGCTACTAGGCACCCTACAAATGGAGATAAAAACATACAGCTGTGCAGCCCTGGATCTTAAGGCTTCCACATTAGAATTGCTGCCGTCCTAGAATTGCTGGATGAATCTTCTATTTTCTCTTTGCTTGAATTTTCGTATTTCAAATAGGGTTAGTGACTACTGCCCTGACTAAATCCCAGGCTTATGGTTTTACTTGTGTTAATGCAGTTATGAATGGTATTTTTTAAAACCTGGGTTCAAAAGTTGTCACTGGTTATTTAAAATATTAAAAACAATAATAAAAAGCACAACAAAATACTTAAACATGCTAAAGTATGAGTAAATGACAGGCTATTAGTTTTAGAAGAGTTGGTATTTCAAGGCAATGGAGCTTCTGGTTATCCAGCTTCTCCTACAAAGAAACCTTTTCTGCTCACAAGCTGGCTTTAGTCTGATGCCACTGCTTTCATCAGTCAGGATGGTCACGGTGGCCTTAGGGACTCTCAGGCTCCCCACAGTGATGGTCTATGATGATTTACTGATCTCTCCATCATTCTCTTAAGGAGTGCAAAGATCCTTTTTCCTGCATTAAGCTGAAGTTTGTTACAGATCAGCTGTTAAAAGGAGTTTGATAAAGTGCCAAATGTGACTTTTCTAAAGAACTTTTCTAAAATCAAAAGCAGATGAACTCATCAAATGAAGGCACAGGTCATGTGTACTCAGGAGGAGAAGAGAGGGGAAGAGGACCTCAAGGCCACATCTCAGCTGGCTGACAGCTCCATGGCGTAGCAGGGAGATGAGGGACAGGGAGCGGCTCTTCTCTACTCAGAGCCCCGGCTTTGAAAAGGCAATGGCCCCTCTCCCTTAACCCTGGCTGGAAGGTCATCTTTTTCATCTCAGTAGCCTTGTATTTTACACAGAAATGGAATCCCACATCCCCCATAGGGCTGGGACTTCGGGTTCAAATGCTGAGACCGGCTGCTAAGCCTATTTATCTCTGTGTGACCTCCCAAGTTAGCACCTTGCTTAGATTTAGTCTTTCACAAAAACCTACAATTTGCTGAACACCAAAAATGCATCTCAGTTCATCTATATCTGTTTTTCTGGGCATGAAGGAGATTTTATCCAAAATGAAATGATGTTGTAGTGTCCTCTCCTGTCCAATTCAGATTAACGAAACCCGAGACTGTCTTAGCCAGAGCCAAGGCCTCACCTACATTGAACATCCTACCTTCAAACGTTTCTGCTAAAGGGTCCACTCCTTGCCATATTCAGTATATAGAAGGTAAATCTGGGACTATGCTGGGTCCAAGTTTATGATGTTCAGTTACCGTGAAGTAAAACCCTAGCAGGCACCAGCCAATAAACAAAAATGAGAAAGAACGGAAGGAAGTAACACAGGACAAGGCAGAAACACAGGGAAAAGGATAGCGGAGAGCGTTGCTGGATATTCTGTTTCTTTTCCTGGAGTTTTGTGTGTTCCTTATAAGGAATCACCATTCTTTTGAGTTAATGTGTTTAAATATCTATTTGTTGCTCTGAAAGGAGCAAAAACAGAAGGTGTGCGTCCCTTGTCCTTCCAGTGAAGATTATTATTATTATAGATTTTCTATGCTGATGGAGCTGGATAACCCATTGGTAATATTACAAAAATCATATTCCAGGTTCAGGCCTGAAATAATTACACCACCCACTAGGCCGTTCTTCTGCTCCACAGAAAATGGAGGAGTCAGTTTGTTTCTCCTGGATTGAAAGTATTAGGGTTCTTTGTCCGGATTCCTAGTTTTGGTTCACAGTTTGAAAAATGGCTGACAGCGATGGAACTTGTTGGTTCCTAGAACTTTTTCTCCCTGAGGTTTGTGCAAGTGGGGTGAAGGGGTTCCTCAAAAAGACATGTTTTATTTCTGGCTGTTAGAAGGAGGAAATGAGCAAAGAGCTACAGGTAGGTTATTCTTTGATTTTTCATAGCTGGATGTTGAGCATTAGAGAAAAAGTAGAAGAGAAAGAAGAAAAGGAGGATAATGTGGGGGTGAGGGAGGGGAGGAGGGGACAGCCAGCAGCCTTGAACATCAGATTCTGTTCAGTTTGACTGATAAAACTGGTATCAGCCACCAACAGCTGTTAATCTGTGCCAATGCAGGAAGTGCCAGAAATCCCTGTGCCCACCTTTGCTGGAGGGCAGCTCTGACAGGCCAAAACCACTACCAGTGACTTCTCCCATCTTCAGCATGGGATCCTACTCCACAACTGAATGTTTTGTAGTTTGTTAGTTTGTCAGCTTGTTTCTTTTCACTTAGAAATTCACGGACAGTTGATTTCTTCCATTAAGCTTAAAAAGAATTCTCTAATTAGAAACCTGCTGTTGTGAGATGAATTTAAAATAAGCAGGCTGATTGAACTAGCTCTGTTTTTGAATATGTCCCACATTGAAAAGCATTTGAAGCTGCTTACTGAAGAAACTGTGTTTTCTTAAAACCTCACGCTTATTTCTTTCAGTCTTTTTATGGAAAATCTTACTGTTAAATCCTCACTGCTTAAGTGCTTTTAACCTGAAAAGCAATCAGAATCCAGAGTGTAGGCTAAATGAATAAAAGCTAAGTCCCTTCCAGAGAGCAGTGTGGACCATGGAGTTTTGGGAAGCTAGTTCATTTGGAACAGTCCAGAAATTCTTAACTCACAGGTCACTAGATGCCTTCATAGTTTGAGGTTCTGTGATGCATCTCTCCTACCCCCCACTCTGGGAGACTCAGGAGCCTAATTCTTGTCATGGTGGCAGCACAGTGCAATGACTTATAAAGACTGCAAAAGAGAGAGAGGCATCACATGCTCTTTTTGGCTGTCTGTGCCAATCATAAAACAGAAGTCTGTTTGTGCAGCTCCTCTTTGGTTATCCTGCCTCTGGTCTGGAACAATCTACTCCAAAGAAAAGAGGGCAAATTGTAGCTCCCCCACACACCCCATCCATGTCCCTTCTTTTGGCTCTTCTTTTAATTCTAGTGATAATTTCTATCAGAGGAATGTCCTCAATTTGCCTTAGAATAAACCTCCTTCAGGGAAAAGAATCCGAATAATCCTCAAACACATGGGAAGGCAGAGCCTTGGGTCTTGTTCCCTCAGATCCCTTAATACTGTCACTAGGCAACCAGCCCTAATCCCACCCAGTCCAGGTCTTATTTTCCGGTCTCAGCTCATTTTCAGCTCATAGCTTTATCTAAACAGACTGAATATACAACAGTGTCCAAGCTTACTTTAGCGGTAAAAATGTATTTAAGACAGAGCGGCAGAGAACATCAATGGACTTCCGATAGCTTCAGTGAGTTGTCCAAGGTGGCAAATAGGAACCAGGGACCCACTATTCACAAGTCAGTTTCATGCATGCTATCATTATTTCAGTCTCACAATAATGTTGGGAAGTTGATGTTAGCTCTGTTTCACAGATGACAGAAACAAGGCTCAGGAAAGAGGTGCCTGGGCCGAGGCCTTGTAGAAACTGAACAGCTGAGTCACAGTGTCCTGAGTCTGTGTAGTATAAAGCATTCAGCCTTTCTCCCACATCCATCGCAGGGTCAGTCCTCTACGCTGGGAAAGCAGTGGGGTAGCCAGCCACACAGGTGATGGTATTTATTAATAACTAAATATTTGCCGACTTAAAAATCTTACGGAGTTGCTCACAAGCTAAGCAAGACTTGAATAGTTTGCAATTGTTTATCTACATAGCTACGTTCACTTCGTGTTTATGGAAGGAGGAAGAGGGAACGAAGTCAGGTCTTCCTGAGGGTAAGGAAAGAATCACATTCTTTCGGTTCCCCTCAGCATGCTCTCCCTGGTCCCCCAAGCAATCATAGTCCATAGGCTCTGTAGTTGGAATTTACACCCGTTTTAGCTGTCTGGAAAACTCCTAATCTTTTAAGACTCTTTTCAGTAAAGCCTGGATGATCTTCCCAGCAGTTCACTGCCACCTCCCTCTCTGCTCCCAAACACTTGGTATGGACTTGTCGCACCAGTTGTGATTGCTGTGGATAAAGTTAGCTGTCAGTTCCACAGGGATTATGCGAGCTGTTGGCTCCTGCCCAATGACTGATTAGTGTCCACTGTAGAGGCTGTCTTGGCCTAACTTGGAACAAGACCAAAAGGTCAGAGTTCCTGTAGGGTTGCTGAAGCCATATCACAGCTTGACATCTCTGCCCATCCTGAGTCCTTCTCCTTTCCACAGATGTTGACCCCATGGGCAGCCTCGTCATTCAACACTATCTTAAGAGTCTGTTTCCTAGGGAGCTCAAAGTGCCACACTCTCCTTTAGATGCTTCTTATTTCTTGACTGTCTTACTCATTCAACTATGAGCTGCTGAAGTCAAAGCTGTATTTTACTTACTGTAAAATTTACAGTGCCTGACATAGATCTGGCACATGACTTCCTCGACTTACAGTGCTTAGCCCAGTGGTGCTCAGTAGACATCTATTAAATAAATGGGCATAGTAACTTAACCTTGTTAGAAGAAGAGTTGAGTGACTGGATGTCTGTGAATATGATACCTCAGTTTGTATCTTGTGTTTGATTATAACACTGCCTTCCCAGAAGAATATGCTTTGCTTTTTTTTTTTTGCTAGAATATGCATTTCTAACATCTCCCTATTACTGCCAATGGTGGGCTGGAAGGATAGTTCCTTGATACTTGTTTTCTTGATGACAGAATTCAGCCAAGATACAGAACAACATCATGAAAGTAAAGCAGAATTTATATCAAGGAAAAAGTGCAGGGTGAAAGTTAAACACTAAGGAGAAGGATGGGCGACAGCCAAGGCGGGAGTTGCACAGAGTGGCAATTTTTATACACAGGACATTGACTCCCAGGGTGTAGGGAACTATACCCACTGTCATTGTTCTGTATCCACAGTGATCACACTTACGGATATTTCACTTTAGAAGTTACCTTGAAATGTCTCTTTTACAGTTACAAAATGTAATTTTTGTTCTCTCCAGATGGTCCATGTTTTCTCTGAAGTAGGGTATTGTCCCAGGGGATGCAATCATATCAGAGATTTCAAAAGGAACTTCAGGAAAAAAATTTTAATCAAAGTCAAGTCTTAATTTGATCTGGAGCTCATGGGTAGACCTTGATATGTTGCCTTTGCTTTTGGTTTTATAGTAGTGGGCCACTGGCTCTGCCAACTAGGAGTGCTGCATGTCTGCTGCCTGTTTTTTTGTTTTTTTTTTGTTTTTTTTTTTTTTATCAGTGTGGGTTGTAGTGCATAATGATCACATTTCTTGTGGGGAGTTAATACAGGTATATAAACACATTTTAATTCCTTTTTAATCCTTATATTTATTACCCTCCATCTCTTGGTACTTTTCTAATTTGCAAAAGATCTGTCTCCCATTTTACCATTTTCCGTTATTAGTTTTATTAAGCTTTGGGTTTCTTATAAAGGAGAAACCATGCAATATGTAAGTTTGTGTGCCTGATTTATTTCACTTAACATTACGGTCTCAAGGTGTATCCATTTTCCTATAAATGGTTCGTCTATCCTTTTTTATGCAGAATAAAACCCCATTGTGTATAAACATCACATTTTTTTTATCCATTCATGTGTTGATAGACATACAGGTCACTTTCAAGATTTAGCTATTACAAATTTTTCTGCTATAAACATGGGTATGCAAGTATCATTGTAATATGAAAACTTTAACTCATAAGATACCTAGAAGAGTAATAGCTGGGTCGAATGGAATTTCTACAGTTTTTTTGGAATCTCCATACTGATTTCCATGATAGTGGCACTAGTTTACATTCTTACCAACAATGTAGAAATTCTTCTTTTTCCCAGAAGCCCCTCCAGCATTTGTTATTATTTGATTTCTTGATGATAGTATTTTTCCTGGGGTGAGATGGAATCTCAGTACTATTTTAATTTGCATTTTTCTGGTGACCAGAGAAGTTAAACAACACTTCATGTATTTATGGGCCATTTGTATTTCTTCTGAGAGGTACCTGCTCATTTCAGTTGCCTATTTTTGATTGTATCTTTTATTTTGGAGCCTAGTTATTTTTTAGTTTGTTTTATATTCTAGATATTATCTTCTAGCAGATTGCTTCAGTTTTAACATTTAGATCTTTGATCCATTTTGATTTTAGAGTAGCACATGGTGAGAAATACAGTTCTAGAGCCAATCTTCTGCATGTGGATAGTCAGTTTTCCCAGCACCATTCATTAAAGGGGTCATCTTTCCTCCAGCATAGGATTCTGGCCCCTTTGTCAAAGATCAGGTAGTTGAATATGCCTAGAGATGTTTCTTTAATCTCTGTTTTGTTAAACTCATCTATGTCTCTTTTTTTTTTTTTTGCCAATACCATGCTGTTTTTAATTACTGTAACTTCATAGTATAACTTGAAGTCTGAGACTGTGATGCCTCCAGCTTTGCTTTTGTTGCCTAGGATTATTTTTGCTACTCTAAGTCTCTCTGGTTCCATTTGAATTGTAGGATTGTTTTCTCCGGTTCTATGAGCAATGCTACTAATATTTTGGTGGGGATTGTGTTAAATCTGTATATCAGTTTTAGAAGTATGGCCATTTTTAATGTTGGTTCCGCCTATCTAGGAATGGGAGATCTTTGAATTTTCTGATGTCTTTTTTTAAAAAAACCTCCTTTTTCAGTCAGAGTACTGCAATTTCATTGTAGAGCTCTTTCATTTCCTGGCTTAGGTTAATTCCTATGTGTTTAATCTTCCTTGATGCTATTGTGAGTGGTATTGTTTGCCTAATTTCTTTTCTGTGAGTTTATTTTGGTGTACAAGAATGTTATTGATTTTGTGTGGTTGACTTTGTAACCTGTTGTACTATTGAATTTGGTTGTTAATTTGAGAAGTCTTTTGGTGGAATTTTCTGGGTCTATTATGTAGAAGATCATGTGATCTGTAGATAATGATAAGTTGAATTCTTTCTTTCTTGTATGTATCCTTTTATTTTTTCCTCTTGCGTGATTGCTCTGGATAATGTTTCAAGAACTGTATCAGGCAGAAGTGAAGATAGTGGATATACTGGTTCCTGATTTATAGAGAAAACTTTCAGCTTTTCCTCATTTAATATGAACTTGCCAGTAGGGGTATCATGAGTGGCTTTTTATCAGTTTGGGATAAGGTTCTTCTGCACCTATTTTTTTCAGGCTTTTTTTTAAAAATCATGAATGGATGCTGGACTTTGGCAAAAGCTTTTTATGTTTCAATTGAGGTGATCATGTGACTTTTGTCCTTACTTCTGTCTATGTGATTTATTACGTTTATTGATTTATGTATGTTGAACCATCCCTGTATTCCTGGGATGGAACCACTTGGTTACCATGTACGGGTTATTTTTTTTTTTTTGGATGATTTGTTATATTTATAATGCTTGCTTCCATGGTTGGAAGTACTTCTTTCTTTTCAATTTAATTGATGAGTTTGAGAAATATTGGGATTAGATTTTCTTTAAAGTTTTTATAGAATTTGGCAGTGAATCTGGGCTTTTCTTAGTGGGTAGTTTTCTAAAATTACTTTTTCTATTTCATTGCTTGTTATTGGAATGGTTAGGATTTTAGATCTTGGTTCATTTTGGTAATTCATGTGTATCTAGGAATCTACCCCTTTGATATTAATTCTTTAAGTTTTTAGAGTACAGGGTCTGAAAGTAGTTACTAAAACTCTTCTGGATTTCTGCAGCATTCAGGGTGACTTAACCTTTTAAATTTCTAATTGCTTTGATTTGGGTCTATTCTGTTTTAGTAAGTGTGCCTATGGCTTTTTGTATTTTGTTTACTTTTTCAAAGAACCAGTACTTCAGTGCATTGATTGTTTTGTATTTTTTAATATCAATTTCATAACTTTCTGCTTTGATCTTTGCAGTTTCCTTTCTTGTATATGATTAGAATTCAAATTGTTCTTGTTTTTCTGGAAATGCAAGATGAATCATTAGGTTATGCTTACTCTATTTTTCTGATATAGACAGTCACAGCTAGGAATTCCTTTCCTAAGACTACTTTCGCTGTGTCCCATAGGTTCTGCTAAGTTGTCCTGGAATTATCATTTGATTCTAGGAACTACCTGATTTCTTTCTTGATTTCTTCTGTACCCTGTGACTATTCAAGAAGGTATTGCTTAATTTTCATATGTTTGCATAATTTTGTGGTTGCTTTTGCCGTTGACTGCTAGTTCATTGCACTATGACCTGATAATATACATAGAATAATTTTGATTCTTTTACATTTACTTAGGTGTGCTTTATAAGCTACTATCTGGCCTATTTGGGAGAAAGTTCCACGTTCTGGCGAGAAGAATGTGTGTTCTGTTGTTGGGTGGAACACTCTGTAGGTATCTATCAAGTCTATTTGTTTAATGATTGGTTGCAATTCTGGTATTTCTTTCTTTTTTTTTTTTTTCTGCAAGGAAATTTTCTTTTTTTTTTTAAATTTTATTTAAGGAGAAAAGAAAAAAAAAGCAGGGAAAGGGTACAAGTTATACAGATTTACAGAAAAAAAAATGAACAGTAGGAAATCACTAGTTAATGGATTACATATTGTCATCTTAGAAATAATTGTTCAAGTCACAAAATTAAAGCTTGTAAAGTGGACATTCCATCAATGATACTGCAAACAGTTCTGTTCATTGATCCAATAAAACTCTGTGATATCATTTTCTATCTTATACACTTAAATATACATGCAGTTATATAGTTTAGAGTACTTTCTTTTCCTCTCTTTTGTACCATGACTATTACACATTTTGGGTTTCATTGCTCCCACGGTTCTTATTACTTTTTTGGAAGAGAGTAAAACCAAATGTGACATAACAGAACAGAATCGGTCAAGTCAAAAGGGTGGACATAATAGATAATGTAAAAACATAATACAGGTGATCAACAATGGTTACCATAATGTCTCCCGCTATCTCTAATAGAATTGCCTATATCATTAGTTATAATACAATTGAACAAAACAGTAAAGAATAAAACCGACAAAACCAAAACATTGGAGACATTGTAGGTCTTCAAAAGTAGCTAAAAGTCAACAAGAATGGGCGTCATAATGAATCTCATTATCTTCACAGCTGATGCCTAAACTTTCGAACCTGATACTATCCAGCAAAACAGAATAGGGGAACATCAGTTAAAAACCAGATGGTGAGAGTAATACAGGGCTTTAAATCAAGGTAATGAAAATTCAAAATGGGTTACTATAATATATCCTGCTATTTTTTTCCTTTAATTAAAAGGATAAAGATAAAAAAGTAAATAATGGAGTGGAGATTGAGATAAAAGAGGGCATAACAACGAAACAGCGCAGATCAAAACATAACCATTTAAGCAGAATAGTGTTTCACCACCAGATAATCCTAACCTAAAAGTAGTTACCATATTGTTTCTTTCTTTGAAATCCTTGAGTACAACTTCGTATACTGTAGCATTAAGTATATCAAAACAATGTAAAACCATTCAAGAGAATGACAGCATTACAGAGTATTTAGAATCGACTAACAGAAAATGAACAATGGTTTCTGTATAATCTCCTTGTCTTTAAAAGGTTTTTGCTTATACTATCGTACATAATAAAATCCAATAAGATACAGCCTATTTAGACCATTGGAGACAGAAGGACAAAAGCTAGATGAGACTTCAAAACAAGATGATACTAAATCAGTACTACCTATTAAGATGTCATTTTCTCCAAAATAGCTGTTCCTATCATCCAATCTTCTCTGCCTCATATCTGTTAAGCTCTTTTTCTGTCAGTAGCTGTCAGTTTGTCTTCTTCATTTTGTTCTCTGCTCCATTTGTTGTGGCCTCCCCGCCACTATTTCTGGGTTCTTTGTATTTTTCTTTTTTTAGAATATCCTGCAATACTCTCTGTAGAGTTGAATTGGTGGTTGCAAATTCCCCCAGTTCCTCTTTATCCTCGAAGTACCTTGTTTTTCCATCAATTTCCAGGGACAGTTGTGCAGGATATCTCAATCTTGGCTGGAGATTATTATCTTTCAATGCTTGAATTATTTCCCCCCACGCTCTTCGTGATTTGATGGTTTGTGCAGAGAAATCTGCTGTAATTCTGATGGGTGTTCCTTTGTAAGTGGTCTGTTTCTTGTCTCTTACAGCTTTTAATATTCTGTTCTTGTATTGAATTTCTGGAATTTTTATTATTATATGCCTGGGTGTTGCTCTGTTTGGGTTGTAGGTAGCTGGGGTCCTGTATGCCTCATACATCTGAGTATCTTTACCTTTTGCTAAATTAGGAAAATTCTCCTGGATTATTTCTGTGAGTAGCTTTTGTAGTTCACTTGTTTGCATCCCTACTTCTTCTTTTATGTTCTTAATCCTTAAGTTATGGATCCTCTTATCATCTTCTTGTCTTTGTATTATTGCTGTTTGTTTCTTTGTTATTTTTAAGAAGTTTTTCATTTCATTCTCCCATATTACAAGTCTGCCCTCCAGTTCAGATAGTCTGTCCTTAGTTTCTTTCAAGCTGTTATGCCAGTCTTCGATAGACTTCTTAGTATCTTGGTAGTCCCTTTGAACCTGCTTCACGTATTCTATGCTTTCTCTGTTTTCTCCATCAAACAATTCTCCCCTTTTTTTCTGTTCTTCCATTCCATCACCTGTTTTTTCTTGGGTGGTGCTTAGCATTTCTCTAACTATTCTGCATACTTCTAGCTTCAGGTCGTTGATAACTTCATTCCTGAATTGGTCTATGAGGCTCTCTATATGGTGCCTTATGTGTATTGGTGCGGTGTCTGCTATTGCCTGTTTCTCAGAATTGGGGGCCGAGGAGACTTTCTTGTTGCTGCCTCTTCCCATGCTGCCTCTTCTTCTCTGTTCCTTATATATGCAAGCTTATATAAGAGGCCCAGCTTCTCTCCCAGTCAGCCACAGCCTGATCGAATTGCGCCAGTTAGGTGTTCCCGCTCACCGCTGCGCACCAGGGAGTTACGGACCAGGCAGCCTACGCGTCTCCCCTCCCGGCCACCGTCAGGCTCTGGGATCTGGGTTGGGACAGTCTACCAGGTCCGCCGGCAGCGTCACGCAGGCCAGGCACTTTTCACCAATCCTGCCCGAGAGGGGGATGTGTGGCTGGAGTCGCCACCGCGCCCTGCTCCCGCAGGACTGCTCGGGCCCAGAAAGTCCTCTGCTGGAGTCAAACTGTGGTAGAGTGTCAGTTTCTCTCACTCACCTCACCATAAGTCAGTGCACGCCTCCCTGCCGTTCGCAGATTGCCGTTCTCAGAGCTTCTGCACGTCTCTCCCCTTGCCGAGCTGCTGTAGAGGCAGCCAGCCGCTGCGCGGCGGGAAACCCAAATCGCGGCTTACAATGCGCGGTTCCAGCCTCCACACCGAGTCTTTTCTGTTCCTGTTTTAGCACCAGGACTGCATTCCAAGTTGGCTTCTCTCAGCCCAGTTTGTTCCTGAGTCAGCAGAGCATATCTCCACCTGCTTATGTCTCCTTAGTCCGCACCATTCCTGGCTTCTGAGCCGAGTCTTTCAGAGAGCCGCCGGTAGTTGCTGTTATCTGTCCGCCATGTTCTCCCGGACTTTTTTTTTTGTGTGTGTGTGTAGATCATCTATTTGTGATAGTGGAGTATTGAGGTCCCCTATTACAGTTGTGTTTATGTTTATATGATTTTGTATGTCTAGTAGTGTTGATGATGTTGAGCATGTTGGTGTTTGACACATACATTTGTAATTTTTATCTCTTCCTGTTGAATTATTCTTTCACCAATCTGTAGTGACTTTTGACTCTCCTGATCAGTTTTGGTTTGAAATTCACTTTGAAATTAGAATGGTTGATGGTGGCTCACACCTATAATCCCAACAGTCAGAAGACTGTGAGGCAGGAGGATTGCCACAAGTTGAAGGCCAGCCTTAGTCCATAGAGAGACTATGTCTTGCAAAGCAAAGCAGAGCAAAGCAACACAAAACAAAACAATAAGACAAGACAAAACATAGAATAGTTTCTCCTTATTTTTTCATGTTTCTGTTGCACAGAATATTGTTTTCCATCTTTTGACTTTTAATCCATGAATTTCTATTTGAATTATGTGTGTTTCCTGCAGAGTAAACAATTTTTATTTTTGAGCTATCCTGCCAATCTTTGTGTTTTGATTGAGAAATTGAGACTGTTTGTAACGAGAGTCATTACCAAAAGATATTGACTCATTTCTGTCATTGCATTATTTCCCTGTTGTTCATTTCCTTATTTCCACCTTCTGCTTAACTGCTCATGCTACCTGATGTATTCATTTTATCCAATTTTTTGAAATGGTTGCTTCATTGTGTCTCTCTGGGATATCCTTGATAATGTTTTGTAGTGCTGGTTTGTGGTCAGAAATTCTGAAGATGCTCTGCCATGGAATATCTTATTTTGCAATCAATATTAAAAGATAGTTTTACAAGATTTATGTTTGTGTTGGGTTTCTTTTGGGGAATGGGGATTGAAACACTTCACTTGAAGTTTTCCTGGTCTTCAAGGTTTATGTTGAGGAGTCTGCTCTATAAACGATTTTTTGCTTTATTCTAACAGCTTTTAAGATTCTATCTTTGGGGGCTGGAGATTTAGCTCAGTGGCCTAAGCACCTGCCTTGCAAGCAGGCAGTCGTAAGTTCAATCCCCGGTACCGATAAAAAGGAAAAAGACAAAAAAAAAAAAAAAATTCTATCTTTATGTTCTGAGATTTTGACTACAGTGTGTAATGGAGAGGTTTTCTTTTGTTTGTAGATAATTGGGGTTCTATATGCATCACTAATCTGTGTGTTTGGAAAGCTGGAAAGTTTTCTGCTATTATTTCTATAACCCTGTTTGTTTTTATGCTGTGTGTGTTGTCTTCTGATTTTTCTCTCATTCTGATTAATCCTATATTAGTCTCCTTTGCATCATCAGCTATTGCATCAATTTTTCATGTTGTCCTATTTTTAAGTATCTATGAGTAATTGGTTTATGACAGTAGACCTGCGTTCTAGTTCTTATGCTCTGCTCTTGTATTGATCACTTCTGCTGCCTCTGCTTTCAATATAGATTTTAATCTCTTGAGTTTTTATTTGGAATTTCTTCATAGACTCTAATATTTTGCTAATCTTTGCATTCACATTTTATATCATTTTGTTTGTTTCAACTGGCTTTTTATTATTGTCAGCTGTATGTTCCCTGATTATTTCATTCATTACATCCATTATCTATTTAATTATATTTTCTGTGAGTTTCCAAGCACTTTATTTATTTTTTAATCTCCTCTGTCTTACTTTCATACAATTTGATTGTGGCTTTTTTTCCCCCCTCTTGATGCCTTCTGGATTGGGGTTGGAAGAGTTGGGAGTTTTGAAAAGCATTTTGTTTTCTCATCTTCTAATGTTTCTGTTGTTTGTTTTGTTTTGTGCTGATATTTTCAGGCACTTATAGTGGAAAGACTTTGTTGCTAGTATGGATATCTCTTTAATTAGTGTTTTCTTTTCAGTGTTGTTCTCTGAGCTGGGCTAAATATAGTCATTTGCCTCTGTCCCAAGATCTGAACACCCATCTTAATTTGGGAGGGAACAATGCAGTGTAAATAGCCAGATATTTAGTTTTCTGGGAATGGACCATGGTATTTTAGGACACAAAGGTAATCCAGATATTGGTATAGAGAGGAAAACTATTAATAGCAACAACTGTGCATCCCTGGCAAAAGCAAATAAATCAATGATGGTAATATCACCCAAGCCAATTTGGATATTGACAAACTACAAGAAACAACAATGTACTATCCTTAATCATAGAGAGGATATCTATATAGTATAAACACTAAGATAAACCAAGTATTGGCATATAGCAAATATTTACTATATGTGACAACTATACCTCTACTAAAAATAGAAAGGAATTTAAGAGTAATAGCACATAGTTAACTGTCTAAATATAAATAAAGCTTAATGATTATACTAGTAAAGACACAGGGGGTTGGGAACAGGAGAATGAGAGAAGAAAAATTTTTATTTAAAAAAAAATAAAAACAAAATAGAAAAAGCAAATCAGAACAAAACAATGCAAACAACACAGGATTTCAAAACAAGACAAGAAATCAGCAGTGGCTACCATAATGTCTTGTTTTTTTCAAAGTAGCTGGTCATATCATCACATATAATAAAATCAATTCTTGTAAGCTCTTTAGGAAAAGTTCTAGGCGTATATAAGCCTATATATGAACATCTATCCTTTCTGTATTAGAGGGAAAAACAAAACAAAAAAAAAAACAAGAAACAAAAGAGACAAATAAATAACAACCATGAACAGCCCCAAACAATAACAATATAGGCTTTCAAAACAAGGTGGTAGGAACATAACTAAGGTTGTTATTTTGCATTATTATCTTCAAAAGAGTTACTCAGATTACCAGATGTAAACATGCAAAATTGAGTTAACTGTTTTGTTCCAAGAACTAATAGAATTAGTAGTACAATCATCTTAGCTATCTTAAGTGTATACATACAAATTTATATCTTTTTCATTTCCCTTCCTTCTTTTCTCCTTTTCCCTGAGTTATTTTTTTCCTTTGAGCAGTTTCTTGCCCTTTCACAATATTTTGTATTTTTATTTACTCTTTCAGTTTCTTAGACTAGGGAGACAACATGGTATTTATACATGTAAGTTTGACTTACGTCTCTTGTGATTATGGTCTCAAATTGCATCCATTTACCTATAAAAGCCTCAATGTGATCCTTCTTTATAGCTGAGTAGTACTCCATGGCACAAATATACCACTCCATTCCTCAGTTGATGAGCATTTAGGTTGTTTCCAAGATCTAGCTATTACAAACTGAGCTGCTATAAACATGGGTGCACATATATCACTGTGATATGATATTTTCAGTTCTTCTGGGAATATGCCCAGTAGAATAGTTGGGTCAAATGGGACTTCCAATCCTAACTTTTTGAGGAACCTCACACTGATTTCCACAATGGTTGCACCAATCTACACTCCCACCTGCAGTGCAGAAGTATTTCTTTTTCCCCACAGCATCTCCAGCATTTGTTCTTGGTGATTTTCTTGATCCTGGCCATTCTTTCTGGAGTGAGATGGAATCTCAGTGTTGTTTTAATTTGCATTTCTCTAATGTCCAATGATGTTGAAATTTTTTTGATGTATTTATTTGCCATTTGTGTTTCTTCTCAACAGCTGATAAGTGTGTATTCATCTCAGGTGTCCATTTTTAGATTGGGTCTTAGAATTTTGGAGGTTTGAATTTTTAAAAATTCTTTATATGTTCTAGATATAAGTCCTTTGTTGAGAGACAGTTGACTGAGATTATTTCCCAATTCACGGATTTTCTTTTTACTCTGTTGGAGATTTCTTTTGACATGCAAAAACTTTTTAATAAGATAAGATTCCACTTTTTTTATTCTGGGAAGTAATTTCCTGTGCAGTTTAATTTTTGTTCATAAATTCTCTGCCAACCCCTTTGTCTTCAAGATTTCTACCTACTTTATTTTTCAGTAGATTTAGTGATTCTGTTTTAATATTTAGATCTTTGACCCATTTTGACTTTAGTTTAGTGTATGGTGATAGGCATGGGTCTAGTTTTAGTGTCTGGCATGTGGAAAGCCAGCCTTTCCAGCACCATTTATTAAAGAAGCTATCTTTCTTCCAGTGAATGTGTTTGGGCCATTTGTCAAAGATAAGTGGCTGAGTGTGTAATTGTAGTTCTATCTTCTAATCTATTCCATTGATCTTCAGTACCATGCTGATTTTATTATAGTAGCTTTTTAGTACAAAAAGAAGAAAAATTTGAAAAATTACATAATGAGAGGAGGAGCTGGGCAGACCTGGGGTGCCCTCACCGGCTCTCTGCGTGTCTGGAGGACTCTGGATATCTCCGCCCAGACTGCTGGAGTTCCCCCAGGCTTCCAGGTGCAGTGAAGGGGAGAGGTGGGTTTGAGGCTTCCACATCAGCCTCCCCATTCCGGCTTCACTTGGAGACCTGCTGAGCTCCCGACAGATGGGCGGGCCCACACTATCAGCTAGCCCAGCCTATTTAGCTGCCACGCCTGGCCATAGGTCTGCAGAGGAGGAGCTGGGCAGATCTGGGGTGCCCTCACCGGCCTCACTGCGTGTCTGGAGGACTCTGGATATCTCCGCCCAGACTGCTGGAGTTCCCCCAGGCTTCCAGGTGCAGTGAAGGGGAGAGGTGGGTTTGAGGCTTCCACATCAGCCTCCCCATTCCGGTTACACTTGGAGAATTGCTGAGCTACCGACGGGTGGGCGGGCCCAAACTATCAGCCTAGCCCAGCCTGTTTAGCTGCCGCGCCTGGCCATTGGTCTGCAGAGGAGGAGCTGGGCAGATTTGGGGTGCCTGCATCGGCCTCTCCATGTGTCTGGAGGACTGTGGATATCTCTGCAACCAGGGAGGGTCCACAGGTTCCTGAAGCACTGCAGCCTGTGGTGAGTACCCTAACCCGGCTGCGATTGAAGAACTGTGGAGCTTCCAAGGGGCAGGTGGGCGCACAGTGTCCCTGAGGCCCAGCTTGTCTGGAACTGCGGAGTTCTGAGCAGGCAGAGGAGGGCCACTGGTTCTGTAGGCCCAATGGCTTGGGGTAGCACGGTGCCAGAGTCTCAGTAGCTCCAAACATAGAAGGGGATTTTCAACAGATCCTGAGGAAGCTTTCTAATAACACTTGAAACACAGAAATATAGGAAAATGACAAAACGAAAGACCAAATTACAACCTCAAACCTCCAGCCCATCTCAAGAAATCCTAGGAGCAATGTATATAGAAGAAAATATATCCCATCCACCTCATATATCGGACACAATAGCCACTGAAATTGACAAGCAACTCCAGGAAGCTTTAAAGAAATTCAAACTAGAAATAATCTCCCAGATAAAAGAAGAAATGATAAAAGAAATAAAAGAGATTCTAAATATATCTAAAGAAAACACAGATAAAAAATTGGAGGAACTAAACAAAAAGATAGAATCCCTAGACGAGCAATATAAGAAACAAACAATACATAATGCAGATGCACAGAGATATACAGGAAATAAAAAACTCCACTGAAAGTTGTAAAAACTGCCTTAATGAAAGTGAAGATAGAATTTCAGACCTTGAAGACAGAATTGCAGCTAGTGAACAGGAAAGGAAAGATCTTTTGAAAATAACAAGGAATCAGGAAACAACAATTCAACAACTGCAAGATGATGCAAAGAAGAATAACATAAGAATGATAGGGATTAATGAAAGAGAGGGAGACAAAATGAAGGATGTCAGGAGGATATTTAGAGAAGTAATAGCTGAAAATTTCCCAAGCATGAGATCAGAAACTGACATCAGGATCAGTGAAGCATATAGAACTCCAAACAGTCATAACCAAAATAAAACTACACCCAGACATATAATAATCACCATCCCAGAAATCCAACACAAGATAGATTATTAAAAGCTGTCAGAGAGAAAAGACAGATCACTTATAAAGGAAAACCTATCAGAATCACAGCAGACTTCTCAGCACAAACGATAAAGTCAAGAAGAGCATGGAGTGAAGTATTCCAGATCCTAAAGCAAAATGATTTCCAACCAAGACTGATATATCCTGCAAAACTATCATTCAAAATAGATGGTGCAATACGATACTTCCATGACAAAGAACAGCTGAAGAACTTCATGAACACCAAACCAACCCTGCAAAAAATATTGAAAGACAGTTTAGATACACAAAGGAAAAAACCACTAAGCAAAGCAAATAATTAAACAGAACAGAAAGATAAAGATGCAACGGCAGAGAGATAACATTCCTACAATTAACCAGCATTTAACAGTAATAACCATTAATGTAAATGGTCTCAATGCACCAATCAAAAGAAACAGACTAGCAGAATGGATCAAGAAACAAAATCCAACCATATGCTGTTTACAGGAAACCCATCTAACCCAGAAGGATACTCACAGACTCAAAGTCAAAGGATGGAAAACAATTCTTCATGCAGCAGGAATCCAAAAAAAGGCAGGAGTAGCCATTCTGTTTGCAGACAACGTGAACTTTAAACCAACAATGACCATAAAGGACAAAGAAGGTCACTACATACTCGTAAGGGGAAAACTCCAAGAGGAAGAGATAACTATCTTAAATATATACGCACCAAACTCCAGAGCACCCAGTTACATAAAACAATTATTAACAGAAATGAAAACTCAAATTATCAGTAACACAATTGTAACAGGAGACCTTAATACACCACTGACACCAAGGGACAGATCAACCAGACAGAAAATGAGCAAAGAAATAACAGAACTGAATCACACCTGTGAACAAATGGGTTTGATAGACATATACAGAATGTTCCACCCAACAACATCAGAATACACATTCTTCTCAGCAGTACATGGATCATTTTCTAAAATAGACCATATATTAGCTCACAGAACATATTTAAGCAAATGCAAAAGAGTTGAAATCATCCCTTGCATATTATCGGATCATAGCGCTCTGAAATTAGAAATTAATGACAAAAGATACTGCAAAAATTCCGCAAACACATGGAAACTAAATAGCACACTCTTGAGTAATCAGTGGGTCACAGAAGAAATTAAAGAAGAAATTAAACAATACCTAAAAGAAAATGAAAATGCAGATACAACTTACCGGAATCTGTGGGATGCAATGAAAGCCGTTCTGAGAGGAAAATTTATTGCACTGAGTTCCCACATCAGGAAAACAGAACTAATACAAATAAATAACTTGATGCTACACCTCAAACAGCTAGAAAAAGAAGATCAAGTCAAGCCCAAAGCCAAAAGAAGAGAGGAAATTATAAAAATCAGAGCAGAAATCAATGCAATAGAGACTAAGAAAACAATCCAAAGAATCAACGAATCAAAGAGTTGGTTCTTTGAAAGAATAAATAAAATTGATAAGCCCCTAGCCAACCTTATTTAAAAAAGGGAAGAAAAAGCTCAAATTCATGCAATAAGAAATGAAAAAGGAGAAATCACTACAGACCCAATAGAAATACAGAGGATCATCAACACCTATTTCGAAAACCTCTACTCTCAAAAGTGTGATAACACAGAAGAAATAGACAGATTCTTAGAAGCATATGAAGTACCAAAGCTAGATCAAGAGGATATAAAACTGTTGAATAACCCAATCTCTGCTAATGAACTTGAAAATGTAATTAAGGCCTTACCCACCAAGAAGAGCCCAGGCCCAGATGGATTCACTGCAGAATTCTACAAGAAATATAAAGAAGACCTAATGCCGACACTCCTCAAACTATTCAATGAAATTGAAAGGGAAGCAATCCTTCCTAAGTCATTCCTGGAAGCAAATATTACTCTAGTACCAAAACCTGAGAAAGACCCAACTATAAAAGAGAACTATAGACCGATCTCCCTAATGAACACAGATGCAAAAATCCTCAATAAAATATTGGCAAATAGGATCCAGCAAATCATCAAGAAGATTATACACCATGACCAAGTGGGATTCATCCCAGGAATGCAAGGATGGTTCAACATACGCAAATCAATAAATGTAATCCACCATATCAATAAAGCCAAAAATAAGAATCACATGATCATTTCTATAGATGCAGAAAAAGCCTTCGATAAGGTCCAACACCTATTCATGATAAGAACTTTACAGAAAATTGGAATAAATGGTCTTTACCTCAATATAATAAAGGCCATTTATGACAAACCAACAGCCAGCATCATATTAAATGGCCAAAAATTGAAAGCCTTTACTTTAAAATCGGGCACAAGACAAGGATGTCCTTTATCACCACTCCTATTTAATATAGTACTGGAAGTACTAGCCAGAGCAATTAGGCAAGAAAGAGAAATAAAAGGGGTAAAGATAGGAAAAGAAGAAGTTAAATTATCATTGTTTGCAGATGACATGATACTCTACATAGAAGACCCCCTAAACTCCATTGAAATACTCTTAGATACAATAAATAAATTCAGTAATGTGGCTGGATACAAAATCAATACTCAGAAATCAATAGCATTCCTATACACGAACAACAAAATTACAGAGAGGGAAATAAGAGAAACTGGACTATTCACATTAGCAAGCAAAAAAATGAAATATTTAGGAATTACTCTTACGAAAGAAGTGAAAGACTTATACAGTGAAAATTATAATACACTGAAAAAGGAAATTGAAGATGATCTCAGAAAATGGAAAGACATCCCTTGCTCATGGATAGGAAGAACAAACATTGTGAAAATGGCCATTCTCCCAAAAGTGTTATACAGATTCAATGCAATCCCAATAGAAATACCATCAACATACCTTATAGATCTAGAGAAATCACTCCTAAATTTCATCTGGAACCAGAAGAGACCTAGAATCGCAAAGGCAATTCTAAGCAGCAAAGACAAAGCAGGAGGCATCACAATCCCTGACTTGAAGTTATACTACAAAGCAACAGTAGTAAAATCAACATGGTATTGGAATCAAAACAGAGCCGAAGATCAGTGGAATAGATTAGAAGATACAACCACAACTACGAACACACTCAACCACCTTATCTTTGATAAAGGAGCCAAGCAGGTTCACTGGAAGAACGACAGTCTCTTTAATAAATGGTGCTGGAAAAACTGGCTCTCCATTTGCCGAAAACTAAAGCTAGACCCATGTCTATCACCATGTACTAAATTAAAATCTAAATGGGTCAAATATCTGAATATTAAAACAGAAACACTAAATCTATTGGAAGACAAATTAGGTAGAAACCTTGGAGACATAGGAGTAGGTAAAGAATTCATGAACAGGACTCAAACCGCACGGGAAATTCTTCCCAGAATCAATAACTGGGACCACTTCTTATTAAAAAGTTTCTGCATGTCAAAAGAAATCTCCAGCATAGTGAAAAGAAAACCCACAAACTGGGAAAAGATTTTAGTGAACTCTCTCTCAGACAAGGGCCTCTTGTCTAAAACATATAAAGAATTAAAGAAACTCAGACCTCCAAAATTCAAAGATCCAATCCAAAAATGGGCATCTGAGATGAATATGCAATTCTCAGATGAAGAAATGCAAATGGCAAATAAATACATGAAAAAATGCTCATCATCATTGGTCATTAGAGAAATGCAAATTAAAACCACACTGAGATACCATCTCACTCCTGAAAGAATGGCCAGGATCAAGAAAACCGACAACAAATGCTGGAGAGGCTGTGGGGAAAAAGGAACTCTCCTGCACTGCTGGTGGGAGTGTAGACTAGTACAGCCTTTGTGGAGATCTGTCTGGAGATTTTTCAAAAAGTTGGGACTGGAAATCCCATTTATTCCAGCTATTC
Source organism: Cavia porcellus (assembly GCF_034190915.1). Taxonomy (NCBI): domain Eukaryota; kingdom Metazoa; phylum Chordata; class Mammalia; order Rodentia; family Caviidae; genus Cavia; species Cavia porcellus. Next base: position 116,174,373 of record NW_026947484.1, read on the forward strand.
CACTTCTAGGCATATTCCCAGAAGAACTGAAAGCATCATACCACAGTGATATATGTGCACCTATGTTTATAGCAGCACAATTTGTAATCGCCAGATCTTGGAAACAACCCAAGTGTCCATCAACTGAGGAATGGATAAAAAAGTTGTGGTATTTCTATACAATGGAGTATTATTCAGCTATAAAGAAGGATCACATTGAGATATTTATCAATAAATGGGCGCAGCTTGAGACCATACTCATAAGTGAAATAAATCAATCTTGCATGTGTGAATACCGAATAGTTTCCCTAATGTAAGTAATGATTCAAATATATAAAAATATGTGGTAATCATGATTCCCCATTAGGTGGCCTTGGAGCCTTATAAAGTTTTCACTCATTAATTAGAAAGGCTTTATTCTGGGCTTCTTGATATGAAAATATTTGAAGCTAGAGTATATGAAGTTTTATCCAAATATTTCAAGGAAAAAGACACTATGGTAACTACTATTAAGTCAGGTTATATGGTGGTGAAGTACTAGGTTGTTGAAACAGTCATGCTGTGACCTCTATTGTTATATTGTTATGTCCTGTTTTATCTAAATCTCCCCCTTATTGTTTTAAAAAAATTATTTAGTCATTTCTTATGTTTGTCTAATTTTAATTAAAGAAAAAATTTTAAAAATTAGGATATATAAATAGTAACTCTTTTTGATTTCCTATTAACTAGTTTTGAAGTCCTGTAGTACTCCCACGATCTTGTTTTGACTGATTAGACTCTGTTCCATTCTATATGATAGTATCAAGTTTGAAGACATAGGCAACTACTTTGAAGACAATAAGATTCACTAAGATACCCATTCTGGTTTGACTATTGTCTTCTTTGGAAGTCCTGTAATGTTTACAATGCCTAAGTTTTATTGGTCTTGTTCTCTACTGTTTTGTCCAACTTTATAATATCTAATGAGATAGACAATTCTTTTTAAGGAAACAAGGGACAACGTTGATAACCATTGTTGATAACCTTGTACTCTGTTCTACACCATGTGCTATGTCTATCCTTGGTATTGACTGACAGGTTTGTTTTGCCATATTTGACTGTATTCTTCCCCCCCCCCCAAAAAAAGTAATAAGCACTAAGGAGTAATAAAATCCAAAATGTGTAAATTTTGTTGTAAAAAAGAGAGGGAAAAAAAATATAAAAAGAGCTCTAACGGATATAACAGCAAGTGTGTTTAGGGGTGTTAAATAGCTGACTATATCAATGTTTTTGGATCATTGAACACAGCTGTTTGCAGTCTCCCTGTTTGAATGTCCACCTTGTATTCTTTGATACTGTGATTTGAGGAACTATTTTCAAGATGATAATATGTAATCTACTAACAGGTGATTTCTTACTGTTATGTTTTTTTTTTGTTTGTTTTGGTTTTTTTTTGTTTTGTTTTGTTTTTTTGTAGTCCTGCAATACGTGTACCCTTACACCGCTTTGGTTTGTTTTTTGTTTTTCTCTTTTTCCTCTTAAATAAAAAAAAAAAAGAAAAATTACATAATGGGAAATGAGAGACATGAGAGAAAGATGAGACAAGGGGTCCTATTAGAGAGGAAGAAGAAATTTATAGAATTAGATAAAGGTAATACAAAAAACAAACGGAAAGTAAAAGAAAAATACAGTGAATATAAAAAGAAATATTAATGTGGAAAAAATAAAAAGAAAAATGAGAGAAAGAAAAGAGAAAAACAAGGAAAGAAAATCCCTCAAATCTAAATAAATCAGTGCAGAAGAAAGGATGGGGGGGTGGGGGTGGAGCAAGTAAGAAAAAATGAATTCAATAACAGAAAAAAACTTTCTCTGTACTTATGAATAAGCAGTTTTTTTCTATGATCTGAAATACTGGCCTCCAGTAAGTTAAGGTTTTCTCCACCTAGCTTTATGAACTGTGCGCTTTTTGAGCCCCGCTCCCCTTTCCAGAGGCCATTTGATTTTCCCCAGGCTGTGGCACCTGTTCAAATCAACACATGTCCTTGTTCATATTGGTAGATGTAAAAGGCAATCAAACCTCAGAGCTGTCTGTGGTAGATGCAGGCAGGAAGGCAAGAGTTCAAGTATGTAACCCTGGCACTTTTAGACCCAGCTGTTTCTGTGCACATGCAAGCCTGGTCTGGCTTCTAACCATGGAATGTGGGACCTGTGTCTTTTGTGGCCTGAATTTAAACTTCTCAGAGTTGTCTGTGCAGCTCACTCCCTGTCCATTACTGTTTCCTGTGGCTGTCACTCACACAGTAACTATGTTAGGGTTCCTAGAATCCTTGAAATGACTTTTGTCTGATCTCAGATTTAAATAATTAACCATCTCACAAAATGGTGCCTGTTGTGGTTTAAATGTCCCCCTCAAAGTTTCATGCACTCATGGTGACCTTTGTGATTGGTTTTTTGTCTAGTGCTGGGATTGGTGGTGTGGATGCTGCACCTGCCCAAGGTCAGGTAGCCAGCATACAATATAGGGGAGGGGAGGAGGCATGCTTTTTCCATTTTTTCACTTTTTGCTCTTGTTGCTTGTGACTGCCATGAACCACTGCCTCTTAGCCATACCACCCTGCCTTGGAGCCAGCTGATTATAGACTGAAACCTCCACAAACAGTAAGCTAAATACAACTTTCCTTCCTTCATTTTGAATGTCAGTTATTTTGTCTCAACAAGAGTAAAAGTAACCAAGATACTGCTTCAGTAAGCATTTTACGGCAATCTTGAGGTCAGAGTTTATAGTGTGGCAAAGTGGCTGGACAAGTTAGCATGACTTGTAAATCATGGGTATTCAGGACATGTGGGTAGAACAGCATCTAAGCCTGGCACCTTATATCAATCAGAAAATGCTATTTTAATTCTTCTGGCACAGGTTCAAGCAAATATTTAATAGTAATGATCTAAATCTGACATCAGAATTGGGAATTTAAAAGATAGTGGCTGATTGGAGTATTTTGACATTCAATCTGAGATGATGCTAAAGAAATAATAAGAGACAAAGAGTAGAACGGCCTTTAATCTGGGCACAGGAGAGCTACAAAGGAGTGTAGGAGCTCTCAATGAGAACAAAGGAAGGAAACTACTTTTATCAGGTCTGGCTGGGGCTAGATTTTGGGAGATGGGTAAAATGACATATTAACAGCTGATTTGAAGGAGCATCTGCCTGTGCAAAACAGGAAAGAGAAAGATTTACTGGGGGCTGAGAGTAAGGCTTGGGTGGCCGTGGAGTCTTGGAATCAGAGAGTGCTCGGCACATGCACAAAAAAGGAACAGGAGGTTTATCTTTAGAATGAGAAAGAGACAGTAGAAGTTACTCTTGGAGAGATAAGTTGCTTCTCTGGGTCTGGTATCAAGTTGGACTGATGTCATGTTATAGATAGCTAAGCCCCAGGCTAGCAGAATCTATCAGTGGCCATTAACTTTGTGGCTGCTGCAAGCCTTTTTCACTAGCCCGCTCTGCACTCTGTAAATGTACTTCTTTTCCTACCTTTAACTGGTCTATAGAGCTCATTTGCAGAGCATCTCCTTTCCCTATCTTCAATGCCTTTAATAAATGTAAAACATTACTACCTTGTGTCTTGTCAAATTCTTTGTTCAGGGAAAGAGCCTGAAAAGGATCCTGGAAAGAGCACAGCACCCGAGAACCCCAATAACAGTTTTGGCAAACCAGTCAGGAGGTAAGAAAAATTAGTGGAATCAGAGACCTTTTCTGTCCTTCCAGTGGCTACAAGAGAGAGCAGCAAGAGAGTGAACCAGCACAGTGCAGAGAGCCTGGGCCAGCAGAGCCAGAGCATGACTCAAGAAGCTCTGCTGTGGCGTACAGTCAATTGTAGTCCCACAAAGCTGTGTATTCGGATGTCTGTTCCCCATGCTGTGGAATGAGCCGTTGGGACACTGGCCAGGGCATGCCCCCAACCTTCCCTGAGCTGTAGCATGGACCCTGGCTCAGGCACAGGAGCAAGTCCTGCGGGTGAAAGGGGGGTACACTGGAACAGGCCAGCTCCACAGCTGCCACCACTTCCTGTCGTGCTGCTTCTCATACTGCTCTCCCTTGGCCTCTTCACCCTGCTGCATTCCTTCCTCTGCCTGGACAGGTTTTTGTGGAGAGGTTCCTCTTGGATGTATCTGTGTGGAGGCCCAGTGTGTGCATGGGGACGCTGCAGCTAGGGATGCACACCCCAGTGGTGATCTGCCAGATATGGTGGTGTTCTCTGTGGTTGCACGAATGGTGGCTGCCAGAGAACCTGTTTAGCTTTCTCAGTTTTGGGGAAAAATAGATATTAGGAATTTGGTCTCCTGCTTCAGTAGACACCTATTCTAGCCTATTTTTTCTTGTGCTCTTTTGCACTTGCCCCCTACATGGTCTTTATCTCTGGGTATCCTACAGTCACTTTTTCAAAGAGCCATCCTAGTCTACATGGTTCCACCATGTTTGTTCATTCAGGAAACATATGGGAATCCTTCTCTTCTCCTCTCCTCTCCTCTCCTCTCCTCTCCTCTCCTCTCCTCTCCTCTCCTCTCCTCTCCTCTCCTCTCCTCTTCCCTTCCATTCCCTTCCCTTCCCTCCTTCCCTTCTTTTTCCTTCCTTCCCCTCCCCTTCCTTCCCCTCCCCTCTCGTTCCCTCTCCTCTCTTCTTCTTTTCTCTTTTTTTCTGCATTGGTTTAGATCCACTTCTTATTTTTCTTCCAACAGAAATTCAAGTTATTTGAAAATGTGTGACTGAGGGCCTGAATAGAACAAAGGGACAACTGATAAAAAGTCATGTCAATGTGCTGTAAGTATGCAAAAGTAGAGCTAACCTTGTGCTTAGAACTTTAAAAGAAGTTTCTGTCTCTGCTGTTTTAAACAAAGTACCAAAGTTTTAATATTGGGATACATGTCAGAGGTAGTGTTTCTCAGGTAGCTAAATGCAGTCTCCAGGTGGCCCAACCCTGACCTTCTCTCAAGTAACTGATTGGAGCCCCTGGAGGACTCCACCCTTTTTCTAAGAAGTCATAGTGGGCCACAGCATATGGAATATTTTAAGGGGGAAAAAAAGATAAAATGAGACCAGTGCTGCTTCACCAAGACATTTGGTAGGTAGTACGATTGAATGTCATGACGGATGCTTCTGGGAGCTCAGTGGGAAACATCCTGAAGATCCCAGCCACCTTGCCATTGGAAACAATTTAACCCTAAAAGAATTTTAGTGGGTTGCAGATTGTGGGCAAGTCTAGACAAAGGCACCAGTGCTTTGCTAGAGATATCTGATAGTACAAGGCTCGTAAAGTCTGCTTCTTGGATTCAATGAGTCTCTTTCTTCAGGGGATGCCTTCTGGAGGGTCTCAGATCTAGACTTCTCTCTCTTTCCACAGGCACCATACAAAACTTTTTGTGTTCAGTATGAAGAGGATGCAAGAAATGGATACAGGATGTCAGTATAAATTATAATACTATTCTTCAATTAGATCTTTTTTTGTAAAAGGCAAGGAAAGTGATATAAATCTTTTATGTTAAAATGTTTGTGGCCCTTTAGCTCTGGAAAGGTCCAAGGACTATGGAATTTAAAGAGGCCACCAAGGAAGAAGAACTTAATACTGAGAATAACCTATCCTCAGATACCCACCTGTCTCTCAGGTGGATATGGATCTCCACCACTTGTTTACTATAAACAGCCATAGGGGTGGTCTCCTTGACCTCCTCCATATAATCCTCAAGTTTATAAATAGTCAGGAACTCTACCTGAATAGTGCCCTAGAGAGACCTAGTATTTTTCAGAAGATCCTGGTAGGTTTGCAGATGGGTCTCCAGGCCCCATGACCCAATGGCTGGACATAGCCTTTTTTTGTGTTCAGCAATCAGGATCTAGATGAAGATAAATGAAGGACTGGGGGGGGGGGGACCAAAATTGGCAATGTTTGAAGCATATCCAAGTCATCCAGGGAAAAACCCAGAGATGACTGAAGCCTGCTTTAAATACAAGAAAAGTGGACATTGGGCTCACAACTGTACCAAGCCACCATCTGAGCTTGTGTCAGGTGGCCAATGTGCTGAGTCATAGCACTGGAGGACTGACTATCCCCACTACTCTAGTAGTAGCTTAGAGAGGCTAGGCTATCCAAAACTCTCATCTCCTGCTCTGATGAGAACTAAAGATGCCCCGGGCAATCTTCAATGCTCTGACCTCAGACATCTGCATGTTGGAGCCAGGGGGTGAAATCCCCAAGGAAAAGAATGCACGTGAGGCCAACATCAGCAAAACAGTAAAAAAAGTCTTATTATTTAACCCTTATATATGTTGTTATCACATATTTACATTCTTTTACACTGACTTAAGCACGTAGTGCATTAGTAGTTGCTTGTGCTAAATCATGGTTACATAGGTGTATCCCATTGTGCATCTGTGCTAGACAGCAAAGTCATATCCTCACGTATCCCCAGATGCCCTGAGCGTTGGAGCAATCCCCATAGATCCCATCTCACCTTTCAAAGGTCAGGGAAATGTCACTTCTTGTGAATGGCCCATAAAGCTGAACCCTGCACACAAAGACTACAACAGCAATACAAGAAACAGCATATTATCACTAACTCCATCGCCACCACAGTGCAGTTTATAGACATTCAGCACTATAAGGCTTTTTTTCCTATGTCCAGGGATCAGGGATACAAATGCAACATTCTATACACAAGAGGACACATGTACCTCCTCACACTACAGTTAGTAAATCAAGAGTCATACAGTTTTGCAAAACCATATTTCTCATTTGAGAAGTTTCATCTGTGAGCAATATCAAAGCCTGGCTTGTGACAGGTTCACTTCTGTTTTCTTTGGAGAGCTCTAGTCTTCACCTTCACCTTAAACATCACCGCCTGTCTTCCAGTGCAGAATCTTCAATCTCCAACACAGACTGTTCAGCTTTCCATGGCAGACCTATGGCCCGTGATACGGACTCATCTGGGATACTACACTTAGGTTCAGGCTTCCAACTGGATTCTTCAGAATCTCCAGCAGATCTTTTGAGATCTTCTATACCTGACTTTGTTGGGAGTCCATATTTGTACATCTTGCATTAAACATGTTTCTCTAGTAAGCACTGATTGATACAGTGGTTAATCTTGGTAGGATTGTAAATCTCAGGCTCTTTTTAGTCTTTCTAATATCCTTCTTTGCCATACTTTTTCCTCTACAGGAAGTGTGGAAATTGTTAGATTCTCCATAGTCCATCTTTTTAGGTAGACTAGGAAGTATTCTGACCTGCTCTTTCTTATATTTAAGCTCTGCACTCCCAACCTAAAAGTAAAGTTTATCCTCTCAAGACTTCAGAGAATGACCTAGACTGTATCTAGTTACTCTGTCAAATTCACCAAGCTTTTTTCCATTGAATAGGGAGCTCAACAGCTCTTCATAAATAGGTATTGAATCCTTTCTTATGATCCTCAGGTGTTTTTTTTTTTTTTTCAACACAGCCAGTGAGCCACAACATCCCAAGGCAGTTAGGACATAATGGCCAGTAAGTTGGACCTATAGCTCCTTTCAGTGAGAAGTAGCTGTATGAAGATGGAAACTAACAAACCCTCAGCAACCTATTCAATCCCTGGTACTAAAAAAAACAAAAGGCTCTGCTCCACTCTTAAATTCTCTAAATGGTGAGGAGATTCAAGGGTTATGGAACAGGTTCTTTGAACCTTTCTTTGAAAAATACGTGGAAATTTTACACTGTCCTTGGGTTGCAAGCACACTGACTCTGAGAGATTGATTAGTCAAAAACCTCAATTTAATATTGCTGTACAGTGTTTATAGATATTGTTTATGGGTTCAGATGTTAATGTTTACATCCTATTTAAGACAATACCTACACAGCACACTGATGTGTTTTACCTGGTTGAGTAAATATCAAGGAGGGCAGTGTCCTGCATTCAGCTGTGAGTGGAAAACACCATTTTTGTCATGCTGCTTACAAAATTCAAGAAGTTGAAGAGAGGAAATTAATGACCATACCTTTACCTTCTGTGAGCTGGAAGAAGGTTTTGATGTTGGTTTGGGGAACTGGCAGAGGTGGAAGTGGGGTGAACAGCAGAGATATCTTTCTGTTTTTACAGGTTGTGGCTCTTGCAATAGCAGCAGTGTGATTAGAGAATGGGTTCCAGAAGTAGCCAGATCTGGATTTGAATCCTGGCATTGCTGCTGGTGAGTAGTGTAACTGCCAGAAAGTTTTTCACTTCCTGGAACAACAGGTGATTCTTCAGTAAAATGAGGATGTTGCTTACCTCATACTGTCGTGTAACAAATGAAGTCTTCGATGTGAAATGACCAGGCAGTGACTGGCATGTGGCAAGCCATCCATAAGTGACAGTTGCTAAGATTTCAGCCCCACCAGCTGCTGTGTCATAATCAGGAGAATTGGAAGAGTCAGGAGCTTCCTCTTCTCAAGCCCAGGGCATTTGGAAAGCCAGTCTCTTCCCCTAGGTAGAATGATGGAGACCCTGACTGGGCAAACCTGGCTGGCAGGCAGTCATTCCCTTCATCCTCTGTCATTTCCCGCTGTGAGCTACTGTTATCTAAGAAATTTATCAGAATTTTCCCTGTTATCTCAATAATATTTAATCCTCTAAAGACCTTTCAGAACTGGGACTGTACCTTAATTTACTCCAGAAAAATATGCCTTGTTTCTTTGGCATAGAAGATTAAAAATTAAAATGATAGTTTGTACACATTAAACATCACTGTCACATCAATATTTCATTTGTTATCAGTGATTTGAGAATTTTAGAGGCTCATTGGTTAAAAGAGCCTCATTTTCATTGAATGAAATAATACAGATTTGAGGGAAGCTTAACCATAAATCTCATTAAAGTAGCAACTTGAAGCACTGTGCTAGAATTTAGGTTTGAAAGATTAGTCTATGATACAATAACATCCCATTTGTCTGGACCTATCGGAGGATGAGACATCTCAGAAGAATAAAATATTGCAGTATTTAAATGATATTCTGTGAGAGACTCAACATTTATGCAAAACATTTTTAATGGGAAATTTGCCTTAAATTTTTGTGTACCAACTGCTCCAGGAAATAAGAGTGTAGTTAGGATCAAATCTCATTTGCTTTGCTGACTTACAGTCGTTCCATGGAAACCACTTCAGGTCATTCTTAATTTTGAAGGACCCACTTGGTGTGGCCCTGTCATTCTCCTGTTGGCTAATAGTGACCTCAGTATGGTCTCCCAGACAAAAGCTGCAGCATGTCTGGTAAATTGTATCCTGTGACCGGGCATAGTGACACATACCTGTAATCATAGCTACTGAGAAGCTGAGACAGCAGGATCATAAGTTTGCGAACAACATGGGTGATTAGCAAGACCCTGTCTCAAAATAAAAAATAAAAATGGCTGGAGATGTAGCTTAGTTGTAGAGCACTTACTTAGCATGTGTGTGGCCTTGGTTCCGTCTTCAGTATAGATAGATAGATAGACGATAGATTAGATAGATAGATAGATGATAGATAGATAGATAGATCAAACAAACAATGCAATGTGGTACCCCTTACTTGGTGTTGACATTAGATATTTCAGTCTTTAAAGAGAGTAGCTTTGCTTAAGCTTGTTTTGATTAGTCTTGCTTACTTGTAATTTGAAGACAAAAGATCAGGATTTAAGTTCCATTTCTTCCTCTTCCATAGCCTTGAACAAATTGCCAACTCCTCTCTGCTTTGGTTTTCCCACTAACAAAATTGTAATCATACTCTGCTTGGGAGCAAAGATTAAACTATCTCATCTATCACAATGTTATGCAAATGTTAGCTCCTTGCACTAAAGAACACTTGTCATGCTCAGCTTTCACCCAAAGCGTATATGTGATCAAGGTAAGTTTGTTTCAAGCACTTGGAAATCTTGATAACGTGGAGAGGGGTGGTTTACATGAAGGATACCACTGGTGGATGAATTAAGAAGGTCCCCAGGGGAAGAGGTCTTCCTGTAATGAAGCATTGTGTTCAGGACACTGTGGAGCATGAGAATTGGGGTTCAGCAATATGTGCAAATTCCCTTTCCTTTCAGGTAGAATGAGCACCCTGAATATCTCGTAAGTTGCATTTGCTTGGGTGTAGAAATTGCCATTGTGGTATCAGTGGTCAAAAAGTTGAAGCATTCTGGGTTTTGGATTTTCAGATTAGTAATGTTTGACCTGTGATACAGTGACCTAGGGTCCTAACTGAATGTATGGCTTCCTATGTTGCACAGTGGGGACTGAAGGGACCCTTCATGCTCACCCCTGACCCATGGTTTTAATAGTGAGTTGTTGGACTGGAGGGAACTTGTTACATAAACCAGGACCATTTACAGCCTAGACTTAATAAAACTGTTTTGTGGTGCAGAAGCTTGCAATGGGAGCCACATCCTTATTGCACAAATTCAAGCTTAAACATAAACCAACCAAAAAGCCTGTGCCTTGCTGGGCAGTGAGGCAGGGAAATGCCTGGCCCACTGAGGAGACCTCTCTTGTATTAAGGAAGGAGGATTCTTTCTGGAATATTTTTAGACCCTTCAGGATTTCAGATTAGAATAGGATGAAGATTTTGAGTCTCTAACACGATTAAAATGATCAAGGGATTAAAATGCTGCTTTAATGTTATTATAAAATGGGAATTTAGTTTTGACACATCTTTAGGAAAACACAGATTTATTCCTCATAAAAATGGACATTGAAATTTATACAGGAAACTCACATGTGTTCAGTGAATTCAATCACTGAGATTTTAAAAGCTGAATTGAGGAAACAGTACAAATAAACCTTTTATCTTGGTGATATAATGAAAATAAGCACAAATTAAATACTCTGTAGTATTAACACAGTTGACTCATAAAAAACAAACAAATTCTTAAGAGTTTGGACTCCATAAAGATAGGCAATTCAGAGTCCATGTTTTTAATAATTGTCTCTTTCCTGTTTTGGATAAAGAGTCTGTTAAGGAATTGATACAATATGTTTTTACCACTATCCTTTATTACATACTGCACAGGACATAAGAATAAAATGAGATAATAGATCTTATATCAAAAAAATGCCCCCTGCCCTGCCCCGCCAGTGTGTTCCAGTTCTTTAGTTGCCCAGGTAATAGTTCCTGTTCTAGTTCTGGTTGCTTCTGTCTGTTAGAAATGGCTGGTCACTGTGTTGCACATGGAATGAACTGATCCCCAATAGAAAAGCTGTGCTTCTTGCTTGCTTATCCCATTTAAGCTCTAGAGAACCAGAGATCAGGGCTTCCAACTCCAAATCCTGGCTGTCATTTTGGTGTTTCTTCTTGTCATTGCAGTGTCACTATGCTTGAAACTCAAAATTACCAAATAAATATCACTAAATCAAAATCTTCCTTCCATCCTACCCTGTTGTGTTGGTTCTTCCTGAGGATTGACTGTGGCCCGGGCTGGCACTGAAACACTGCCTACCAGGCACTGGGCTCACTATTTACCCTGCCAGTCTTTTTTGAGCTTCTGCTATACACCAGGCTGTCTTCCAGATCTGGAGACTCAGTGTTGAGGAATTAGTCCTTGTTTATATTCAAGGGTCAAAAATCCGAAGCACTAACAAACAGAAGCTACCATTTTGAGTACTAGTAAGTATCATGGGGGTAGACAAAGAGAACAATGGAATAGAGAATGGCAAATGGGAGTCGGGAGCTATTTCAAAGTGGAAGGTCTGGGAAACCTCCCTGGAAAAGGTAGCATTTTAACAGAGTCCAGAATGAAGTGGGGACCAGATGCCTGGGGGGATCTGGACAAAGTGTGAGGTTGGCTTAGGGAAAGCAGCTTAGTACAGAGACTCTGAGGTTGAAAAGAAGCTTCCTGTGACTGTAGGAAATCAAGAAGGCTGAGTGGCTGGAGCAGAGTAAGCTAGAGAGAGAGAGTTATCAGAGATGAGCATGGGGGTGCAGGGAGGAGCCAGATCACATGGCATGAGGCGCTGTTAGGGAGTCTGTTTAGACCGGCATTAATGGGAAGCTATTGGAGCTTTGAGCTATATACTGTTTATGTGTTTTAAAAGAACCACTCTGGCTACTTATAGAAGGCCAAGAGCAGTAGCAGAACTGATATAGGAATAACTGTGGTGGAGGCTCTGGAAGAAGACTGCTAGGTTTGAAGCACAGCTCCATCACTGATGAGCAATGGGCAAGTTAAACTAGTGTCTGATCTGTAAGCTGCAGATGTAATAGTAAGAGGTTCCCATGTTGCACAACTCTGGGTGGTCTCACCCCTGGAGTTCAAGAGTCCAGCATGTATGGAGCCCCGAACTCTGGAGACCTGAAACGTCTCCTCCTTCACTGGATTACCATGAAGAGTGAATCACAATGCAGGTTAAGTGCTTAGACTAATGCTTAGCACTCTGAAAGAGCTCATTCTTATTAATGATTGTTCGTGGTTGAGTGGTGGTAGCTTGGTTTGAAGTGATTATAGTGGGGGTGGTGAAAAGTGCTAAGGTTTGAAATAAACCTTGAAGAAAGAGCCTGCACTGTCTCCCAACGACACAACCACTGTTGATGATGGAGCTCAGAAGCACATCTTTTCCTTTATTTTTTGATGACTTTCTCAGTCTGATTCTATTTTGGAGCTAAATTTCTCAGCATCTCCCTTACCATATGTCTCCCATCTAAAATGATGAGTGTATGTGATATATACGTCATGAGATGATTGTGGTAATTAAACAAGATGCCGTACAGTAACTCCCTAATTTAGTGCTCAGTGTGTTTCCTGTTTTAATAAATATCATCATCATCATTGTCATCATCATCTGAGCAGCTCAATGTCCTAGCGTAATAGCAAATACCCACAAGTCTAGAGAGAGTTTGGCTATTTCTCATCTTATGAGGATAGGTAAAGAGAACAGAGGTGTTGGTGACTGTTGTCCGAAGCCATCATACCCATGAAGAGGTTTGTCCCTGTGGCCTCAGTCATGCACTAAGGCCCACCAAAGCGTGGATAGGAACTAGTCCAACCAGGAAAAGAAGAACTGTAAGTAAAGGTATGTGATTCATCTTTATTCCACAGATTTTTCTACATATATAAACCAAACCAACCATTTAAGATTATGAAATTTGATTATGTTTACCCATTTGGCACCAGTAAACCTAAAACAAGGGCACTGGAGGCGGCAAGGGAACCCTGGTTAGGCCAGGAACTGCAACTCCCTGACTCCTCCTACACCCCTCTCAGCCCTCACATGGTACAAGTGGGCAGCTTCTCAGTACCTCCAAGGCGGTAGGACCCATCACTTTGCTGTGGGTTACTCATGTACCCTAAGATAACTTCTCCATTTGATTTGATTATAAGACAATAATTCCTTCTTCAAAAGGTGTAAAGGTGAGACTGTAGGTAGTAATTCCACATTTAAAAAAGTAAGTCTGCCATTATCTTAATCTTAAGCCTGATAACGATCCTTGCTGTGAGCCAGTCATAGAAATGACTCAGGCTTTCTCTCCTCTGTTAATAAGATTGTACTATCTTTGGTTGGTCCTGAGTCAGTCTGGTTCAAGCCTGTGGGGATCATAGAAGCTGTACTGGAATGTGTCACTGTGTAATTGTTTACTAGACTTACCCAGATACTGTGCAAACAGGAGCTGTACCAGCCCACCGTTTTCCTTCCAAGCCTGCCACAGCCCATGCCCAGTTCACACAATGGCACCTGTTACCCACCTTCTGCAGCTCACAAAAAGCTGAGGCCACAGTGCTTCTAAAAGATGATTTGTGCACGGGGCTCCAAATGAGTTTTCTTTGTACTTCTTAACTTGGCAGTACTTTCCTCTTTGAGGTTTCAGTGTAAGACCCGTTCAGATCCAGCTGTCCACTGAAACTTACATATCAAGAGTCCCATGAGATTGTGTATATTCAGTTGGAATTAACATCTAGGTCTTTCCTGATGATCCAGGCAGTTTACATAAACACATTCATAAAGCTTTGCATTGGCTGGGAATTGAACCCAGGTCTCCTGCGTGGGAGGTGAGAATTCTACCATTGAACCACCAATGCTCACTGATCCACGCAGTTTAGAAGGCAGCCAGAGCCACTTATTTTCTTGTCAGATACTCTCAATCACCTCCATCCCAGTGTTAAACTTTAAGGACAGCGAGACAAAAATCTCTGTACTTTGTGCCCAGGACCTTGAGGTCTAGTGTGGGGGACTGTTAAGAACATGATAATTATAGGGTGATGTGTGATTAGCATTGTGAAACATCTTTGGGTGCTCCAGAGCCTTTATGGGAGTATCTGATCACAAAAGGGGTCAAGAATAATTTCCTACAAAAGGCAGGTATAAGCTGCAGGAAAAATTGAACTAGAGAAGGGCCAGAGAGGAAGCAGGGAGAAAGGGAACAGCCTGTGAGAAGTAACCAGCTGTGACTACTAACATCTGCTTTCTTCTTCCTGGGCATACAGCTGGATTATATACCTCAGTTTCCTTGGAGTCGAGTGTGACTTGGAAACTGAGTTCTGGCCAGAGGAAGATGTGAAGAGTGATAGGTGGGCCTGGCCAAGAAGAACCACCCATGGGTTCCCTTCCATGCAGACCCACTTAGGCTCACTGGGAGCAAGTGAAAATCAGTCACAAAGGTCTCCATGTGCCGTCTGAAGGAACTTCAAATTACAATGCAGGTGATAGGTAACTGAACACGGGAAGTGACCATGTTTACTTACCGGAATACTCAGAAGTGGCAGAAAATTATTGACAAAGTAGAACTTGACCTGAATTTAAGGAACCTTCCAGCTTTGTTTTCTTCCACCCTTCTGTGTTTCAAGGCTAGACCTCAAAGGACCACCCTATTGTTACAGGCAACTGAGTCAGACAGAAATATTTTAGGCAGTCAGACAGGGCTAGGTCCTCTAAGGAGCCAGCTCAGAAAACCAGCTACCTTGCAACTGTGGGGGAGACAGACACCTCCTGCTGTAGGCCAGGCCTCAAGACAAAAAATCAGACAAATGCATCCACATCCTAAGGATTGTCACTCTAAATAGGTCTCTATCACTCTGAGAAATCCAAGTCACCATCCCAACCCTCTACCAGAAGAGTCCCTGTTCTTTAAGCATGCCTGCTTGCTATGTGACTTGCTTCCCCATTTGTCCCCGATGTAATCAATTTTACCTGAGCAAGTAGGTTAACAATAGTTCTGTCCCACCTTATGCCCACCCTGTGAGTTCCCATATTTTCCCCACCTTGGACCTGTCTCACCTTGTGGTTTTGCTCTATAAAAGTCCATAAAAGCATAGTCTTTAGCAAACCACTCAGGACCCCTTTTGCTCTCTCCCAGACAGAAGCTTTCTTTCTTCAATAAATATATTCTACTCTTAACCTCTGTTGTTCCTAAAATTCACTCTTCAATTTTGGAGAACACAAGCTCATACTGAGACATCTGGTAGGTTGGTAGTTTCATTCCCTTGTATCACTGACTGTCTTTGAATATTTGGGCAAGGCCCATCTTCATCCTTCCTGAGACTCAGACTGAAGCAGGGATTCCTTTTTTGGCTGCCTGTATAACACACCCAGGTCCCTTCTTTCCTTTGAGACACTGCTACTCAGTGAACACTCTGTCTACGACAACAGCCAGCATAAAAACATCTCTTTAATTTTTGGTGCTTCGTGTCTTTTACATTAGCACTAAAATCAGAATCCTTCTAAGCAAAGCTCTGCTTCTACTTGAGAGTGAACTTCATCTGACTTTATTTTTGTTCAGTACATTTTATTGTTGTATATTATTTTGTTTATCGTAGTATTTCATTATAAAACTTGAAGAAAAAGCTTGTCTTCTTTAGCATTGCCAGGCCTAGCATAGGACATGCTAGCATGGCAGTCAGAGCACTCTAGCCTCCTCCTGCAGCCCTTCTTTCTTCTCTGTCTCTCCTTGTTTCTCTGCTTCTTTCTTTATGTATCTTTGTCTTCTCTGCTCCGGTTTCTCTCTGCCTGTCTCTCTTCTTTTCTCTGTTTCTCTCTGTCTGTCTCTGTGTGTATCTGTCTTCCTCTCCTTCTCCTTGTTTTCAGTATTGAGGTTTGAACCTAGGGCTTCCATACTGTTTTATTTCCAGCCCTTTTTTATTTTTTGAGATGGGGTCTCACTAAATTACCAAGTTGCCCAAGCTGGGCTTGAACTCACAATCCTCCTGTCTCAGCCTCTCAGAGTCCTGGGGTTACAGGCTTGTGTCACAATGCCAGACTCTGAAACTCTTTTTTAACGTCTCCCTTCTTATTTTCCTTTCTCTCTTCCTTGGGCCTGGCAGTTCCCTCTTATCCCTCTGGCCAGGTTGTTTATTTGGAAAGGTGTAGACCTAGCTAAGAGGGCTCCAGTCTTGGGACAAGGAGGGACCCAACCAGGTCAGTATTTAAATTCCCTGAGTCAAGAAAACATTAGGAACTTTGCATACATGTTGGCCGTAGGGTTCTTGAAAATTGAAGATTCGCCCTGAATTGGCCAAGTCAGTGGTTCAGCAATAATCAACAAGTAGCTCAGGGTGGATTGTTGAGTGTTGGAGAAGAACAAAGAACTCAAGTGAGGCCCCCCTCCTTCCACTAGCGTACAGGCTGGTCAACCCAGGTATCCCCATAAGTGTGCAAGTTTATAAACCTGCAGTGTGACTACTGCGTGTCCTCTGCAGGTTCAGAAAGCTGCACAGTAGAGTGTGAGGTTTGGAGTTGCAGTGAAGCGTAGGAGCCAGCTAAAGCAGAGGGCAGAGAAAAGAAATGGTCATTTTCTGCTGGTTGTGGAAACTCCAGCAAAGGGTGATCCATCCTGTGTAAAGCCCATCAGCAGTGATGCGAAGCTGAAGGGAATTGTTTTTGTGATTGTTTTTATAAACTGCTGGGTCTGATCTTTCTGAGGAATGCTGGAGAATCATGTGGTCTGCTAAATACAGTACAGCCTCACGGTTCTGTAACTTGGGGTGGAGCAGGTGGAGGAGGGAAAGACTGCGTTCCCAAGACTTGGCATTTATAACTGTGGCTTAGAGAGAAAAGTGGCAGCAATGTGAAGAGGGAGTAAATGTTTCACCTAGAGAATGACAAAGCCATCGAAAGCCATCGGCTGACAGAGTTGTGTGGGTGTTTGCTGGGCACCTCCCAATTCCTTCAGGAAGAAAGCTGTAAGCGGTTTCGATGTCACCAGCCTCCTGCCCCCAAGAAATTTAGCACAAGACACCCAAGGAACTCATTCCCATGAAGGCTCCTTCGTTTAATCACTCCTTCCTTATTGGTGACAGTCTTCCTGCTCACATTTCACTCTTGCTGCTGACTCACAAATTGCTTTAAAGCTGCAGGTTTTCCACCTTGAGAAGATAATTTATAGCACTGTGACTGTTGGCTTGCTCTGACTGGTCACTATTTGAGTTGGTGTGTCCAAGAGAGTGTTGATGATGACACTTGAACACAAAGTTTGTGGTCCGGGTTAATAAGTGTTTTAGGGCAAAGGCCCTAGTTTCATTCCCAGATCTTTCTCCCCAACCAGTTAGGATATTTAGAAAATATCTAACTGGCAACACAGAAAACAATAACTTGATTGACTTCTTTCTCTTTATTAAAAAAATAGTATTCTCTAGCTTCTACATTTCATTATTAAGATGCCTTAAATTATTGGGTTTTTACAAGAATAAAGAAAAACAATGACTCCTAGAGGAAAGAGAATGAGAAGAGGCTACTATTCCTAACATTTAGGGACCATCTGCCTACACTGTGCCAGGCACCATGGGTGCTGTAACAAGACATCTTAACCCTTGCAGGAATGGGATTTCAATAATGTGAGTTAACCTTTTTCCAATTCATTAAGCTTAATAATGAATGAATTTAGTTTGAATGAATTTCTGCCTCTTTATTATATGTATATCATCCAAATATTTGCTCCTCACCATCAAAGGGAATTTGGTCACAATCTCTGGGGGAAGTGGGCCTCAGAAAGACTAAGTGCCATGAACCTATTCACATACCCAGTAAAAGTTGTGGCCAGCACCAGAATCTGACTCCTATGACTTCAAACCCGAAGTTCTGCTAGCACACCAGACTTGCCCCGAGCTGAGGCTATTGCTTTTGGTTGCAGTGTTGGTACGGTCTAAGTTTTTAAAGTGGAAATATAGAATGATGTGCTTAACAATAAAATACTATTTAGACACCATTGCTTTATGGTCTACAAACTTCTTGAATCCATATCATTACCTGTAGGACAGGTTTTATTATTAGTGATTAGGGGCAACGTTTGCCATCCCAGCACCCTCTTCTTTTTCTCCTGGCACTAGCACCTTGGCTGTCCATAGGGAGCATTCTTCCCATTTTTTGTCTATGTGGTTTGCCTGGGACTGACCCTGTTGACTGACTAGAGGGGTCAAAACCCAAATGTAGCCAGTGAGAGCACGTGACCAGTGATCCACCTGGGGTGAGACCTGGCTGGCTAAGGTGGCTAATCATGGCAAAAGAGCATGACTCCTCAATGTTTGCAGCAGCAACAGGAAAACAGACCTTGCTTCTGTTGGTGTTGCACAGCTCGTAGGAAGTGCTGGTGGGTATCTTTGCTCAGTTTGAGGAGAACGGGTCTGACAAGGGAGCTAATCCAGAGGAAAACAAGCTGAGGAAGAGGGAGGAGACAGGTCCTTCAAGACATTTTCTGGGCATCCAAATCCAGCAGTGTCGAAGTCCAGGCTCTCCTTTTCAATTCATTAAGCTTAATAATTAATGAATTTAGTTTGAATGAATTTCTGCCTCTTTATTATATGTATATCATCCAAATCCTTGCTCCTTTTACCATCAAAGGGAATTTGGTCACAATCTCTGTTTCATCATTGTCAATCTTACCAGGCGTTTATATGCTAATTGTGGACTCTGGAGACATAAGAAGCATCAGATCTAGTGATACTTCCGATTTTGTTGTGGGGTAGTTGAGGGGGATGCTAATAACGACAATACAAAGCATTATGGACTACAGTTGTCTAAAATGTGTTCTCCTACTCATCCTTTCTTCTTCCCAGTTTCTTTCAATAGAAAGGGAATCAGAAGAATTGATGGAACAGGAAAAAAAGGGAGGAGTGATGTTTGGGGACGTTTGTGGAGAGGAGATGGGCCTCCATGTAAAATGCATGTTAGGCAATGTTAAGTGTGACACTAGGTATATGGTGAGAGGTCAGAAATGAAATTGCAGTTTTAGTGACATATGTAGAGGGGAAAAGTCAAGATCCCAGAGGAAAGGAATGCAGAGGGCTGGAACTAATCCATAAAACTCATGACATTTGGGAGACAAAGGAGTTAGCGGGGAGTTTTTCACAGCCCTTAACCTATCTATGGGGGTGTTGCTCCAGGGAAAACTCACAGCACAAGAATTTACTCTAGCACAGAGTGGAGTGTCTTCAGGCACACGCACCTGCACACACACACATGTTGAGAAAATGCAGACTCTTGTTAAAGCCATAAAATCCAATATTGTTCAATAACTCATTTGTTTTGCAGTTAAGAAAGTGAGCATGTAAAGCAAATGGCCTTCAACAAGTTTTACCATAGTAGAGAATTTTTTATTTTAAAAACAATTTTAGAATATCCGAGCATGAAATATTTTCATGTGTAATTTGTACAGAATAAATTTGGAACCAAAACAATACAAAGTGTCTACCCAAAGGATAAGATTAAAATATTACTTTAGAGCAGAGCCTTGCTAATCTTTTTGCATGTCTGGGTCTTTTGATTATTTTGAGAAGTCTGCAGTCTTGAAGATACAGTATATGAGAGGACTACACTAATATGGAACAGCTGCTGAAAACTTGTGTATACAGATTTTGTTTTTCCTGGCATCATGGTGTAAGCCCTTTTTGTCTAGCATGAGAGACTACATTTCTAAGTTAAATATCAACATCCTGGATCATTGTAACAAGCTGAGTTGTGCTATGGAGTCCACTTGAAACTCAAAGTATTGCAATACTTTCACTGGGCAGTACCTGTCTTCTATGTCACAAGCTCTCAGCACATGTTAATTGAGGATACTGCTGCTGGTGTTATCAGTCCTTTTCAACAAAGCACTGACGACAAACCTCTGGTCCTGGTCCATCATCAGGCACCACTTTAAAGGGAGAGACATTGGGTGGTGTTGAAATTTGAGATGAAATGTTATTCACCGTGCGGAAATGTCTCATCACTGCAGGATGTTTAATGTCCCTGCTCCTGCTGCTAAAGCTTTGCAGCACTCTTCAGACCATTGTAACAACCACCGCACCCCCAATTTGGCCACTCAGTCATTCAACACCTCCTTCTCATAGTCAATACTCAGTAGAGAATTTGCCCTTTATAGTCTAAAGATGAAAACATTCTATACCCAAAGAGATTTCCTAATATAACCTTAATCCACTGTCTTTTTCTGCATTGGGTAGTCTACTGTCTTTCTCTTTGGTTGTTAGGAACAAATAACATAGTTTAGAGTACCATCCACCTCAGACTTACCTGCCAAGTTACCTGCAAGTGCTATTGGCCTTATACGTTAGAATTAAGGTTTTGGAATTACTCACTGGGAAGAAAAGAATTCAGAAATTCAGAAACAGAAAGTGGTGTGTGACCAAAGACATAGCGGGAGCTCTTAGGGCAACAAGAAGCTTCTAAAACCTTTCCTCTAATGCAGGCGTCAGTGCAGAGGTGACCGTTCTGCTCATGCATCCACTCTTGTACTTTCTCCTGCCTTTGAGAGCTTGCAAAGCCATCTCTCTAGGTCCCTCTCAGAGACGCACACTCTTACATTCCTCCACCCTAAACCTGCTGCCCCACGTTTTTTTACTTCCTGATGTCTGGGACTGTAACACATATACTAACTGTGCTCTAGCATTTTTGAAGGGCAACATTTTAAGGATTTTTAGAGGGTTTACAGAACTTGATTTCAGTCGGGAAACACTTGAAAATTCCATGTCCATTTCTGCCCCCTCCCTGTAGCATTAAGTAGCTATATCCTAGAGTATCTGCTCAGTTACGCTGTCTCTTCTCTTGTTTCCTAAAAGGACAAAACCATCCAGCTAATGACTGTCATTCTGTTTTCAAGTATACTTGGATAGGAAGCCAATGTAAACAGTTGTCAGTTGAGACTTGTTTCTCTGGAAACATTTTATGTACAATGCAAGCATACAATGACTAACTATTCAGTCCTCAGCAATATAGATTTTTGAATAACAAAAAGAAATATGAAAGAGTCATGAAGGTCCCTAGAAAGTTAGAGAAAGTAGCGTAATAGTAAAGAAAAAAAAAGTCATCATAATTCAGGCTCTAGTTCTAGCTCTACCCTACTGGCTGTGTGAATTTGGAGAAACATCTTTCACTCTCAATCTCTCTCTCTCTCTCTCTGTCTCTCTCTCTCTCTCTCTCTCTCTCTCTCTCTCTCTCTGTCTCTCTCTCTCTTTTGTTTGTTTGTTTGTTGGTTTGTTTTGTACCAGGGATTGAAGTGTTGACCTCATACTTTCCAGGCAGGCGCTTTTATGTCATGAGAAAGTAATCTCTTATCATTTTGATGTAAGGTAAAAATGGGACTAATTACATTTGTGGGGGAGTTGTTGAGAAGATTATGTGAAATTAAGTAAGTGAAGAATTTCACTAATTCCCGGCATGTAATAAGTACTCAATGCATTATACTTGTTATGATATAATTATTATGTGCCTATAGAAAGCAGAACAAACACTTCAGAAAATGAAGTTTTGTTGGAGGGAAGAGAACTGAGTACAGTGAAAAAAATTTTTTCTACAGTTACAAATTTATTATCATCCCAAATAATGTTATGGTTTCAGAGAAAAAGAGGAGCATAGGGAAAAAAGGGCATGTCATACATTGTGACATCTATGGCGTTAAAAAATGGGTGTGTTTTAGAAGTAGGGATTTGAAAACATGTGAATTAAGACACAAGAATTTATAGCAAGTCACCTTGCCCACCAAGAAGGTATGTTAATCTCGATTCTTTGAAGAACAAAGAGATTCCTTAAATTCCTCTGGAAGCAATAAAGTGACCCAAACCTGCCTCAGCTCCATTTAAGTACGCAGTCTCTAGAGACCCTAGACTGAACTGAGAAGAACCAAATGCCCCTTATTCTGCCTGCTGTCTCCTAGGTCAGCACAAAGAAATCAAGATTTGCCTCTTCAAAGAGCAGGCGAGAAGCAGCTCCTGAGGTTGTGTGGTTTGCAGTTAATGACTAAAGAACTAGGTGTAGACACTGCAGTGAATTTTAACTTGAAGAAAAAAAAATATTACAGCAGACTAAATTGGGCTCATGCATAAATATCACATCATTTCTTTGACATGAGATTCCAAATGTATGTAATTCCAAATGTTCCAAAAGCATGTAAAAGGTTTTTTGAAACAGGAAGAAACTGTTGTTCAAAAGAAAGGGAAACTGGAGTGGGGGAAGTGTCCATACTCTTAAATTAAATGAATTGGACACGCATGTTTAAATATCACGTTGTTTCTCTAGTAGGAGAAACTGAAAGGGTAAATAAGGACCAAAATGTATAGCAGCAGATACTGGGAAACAGGAAGAAAGAATTCAAAAGGGAACGGGGACAAGGGATGGGAGAGGGGGAGAGGAAGGAGGGGAAAAGAAAAAAAAGAATAGAAGGAAGAAAATGGAAACAAAGCTTTTATAAAAAAGGAGGGGAAAAGGGATTGAAGGGAGGAGAGGGGCTTGGGGAAAGAAGAATCCAAAAATATGTGCAAGTATAAACTTACCCTAATGAATGTGATCATTATGATATCTAAAATGCTTCAAAAATTAATAATAATAATAGTACTAAGACACTCCCCAAGGTTTGTATTTTTGTCTGGGAAAAGTGAATTCAGGATTCTGGAGAATTAATGATGGACAGAGAAGCAGCTTCTTAGGGACCCAGGAGGATGCTGGGCACACCCTAGCAGGTGATGGCTTCTAAGCCCCATTCCTCTTTCAGGATCCCTTTCAGGTCTCCTCTCTTCCATGAAGCTTGTAAACACTGGCCAAATCTGAGAATAATGGTAACTGTACAATAACAATTAGCAATAACATTACTAATGTTAGCAATTAAATTGTAACAGTCAGTAGTACATATATTTCTTTCATCCACCTACCTGTTTGATAACTGTTTGGACCTAGGACCTATCACTTGGATGTACTATCTTTTCTGTTGTTTTGTGCAGTTTCATACATCTTGTTTATATAGCCTCAATGTCCTTTTTTAACACAGTACACCTTGTTTAATCAGTGCAGTACTGTCATTTTTGCTGATTGTACTGTATAGTACATACTAAACAGTAAGAACCCAGCTTACAAATGAAGTCCATTCAAAGAGAACATTTGTAACTTAGATTTGTTCATAAGGTCAACAAAGTGAATCTTATGTACCTTTGACACAAACATACAATGTAAAGTATAAAGAAACTAAACACACCCAAAATACTGTAAATAAACTACTTTTACTTTTACAGTTACCTTAAAATAATGGTACAGGGTAAGGGTTAGTGTGAGCTGTTTCCACAATCTGTTTACATTTATGAATATTTGTAATACAAAGTACAATCAAAGTAAGTACTCATAAGGAGGGACTTCCTGTAGTTTTATGTTCTGTTATACATTATAGTACTGCATGTAAGAGTTATGCAAATAAAAGCAAAGTCATCAAGTTGGTGTTTCCTTTGACCATTTCTTTGTTCTGATATTATAACGTTCGTATTTCATTCCTCATTTAGTGACCGATTCATTTAATGACCTAATTGCAGGAAATTAACTTGATCATTAAATAGGAATGTCTGTAATTACCATTCACTTAATGCCTGTTAGGTGTTAGACAATGTGATAGAAGCTTAACACAAAATACCTGTTTTTAAACAACAATCCAATCTTGGGGAAAATGTCTAACAAGCTTAACTGTCTAACTTAAATGTCTAACAAGCATATCATCTTTAGTTCCTAAAACAAGCAAGACAGGTTTTATAATCTCTGTTTTCTGGGTGAGAGAATAGGATTAGAGATGTCGAAGTAGATCTTCGACATACAGTCCATGGCAGACAGAGCTGGCATTTGGACCCTGAGCTTGAAGACAAACAAGGGTCTTGATGTGCATATCTTTTGTGCTGTTTGAAACATAGTCCCTCAGTTCTTTGCTCTGCAGAAGGCCTTTGGCAAACACTAATATAATATCAATGAATATTTGCCATCTATACCTTTGGGTGGTACAATAATTGCCTGTGTGTATACATTGTGAAGGTGGCATAGAAGGAAACAGGACATGGTCTCTGGCAGAACTCTGGGTACCAGCACCCCCTTGTCACATGCCACCAGCAGCCATGCAACCTGCCTCTTACATATTCCATAGGGAAGATGCCTCTTCCATATTCCAGAGGGAAGATGCCAGGATTTGAGCTGGAACTTACACATTGCACCAAGCTCCTACATTTAATAGATACTACCTATGATGGCTGAATCTAAAATGTTCCCCCCAAGCTCTTGGTCCCTAATGTAGTAACATTCAAAGGTAAGGCTTTTGGGAAGTGATTGGATGATGAGGGGCTCTAATCTCATCAATAGACTAATCCATTCACAGATTCATGATTTGTTGGCATTCTTAAGAGGTGATGGAAACTTTAAGAAGTGGGGCCTAGGTGTAAGACGGTCATTGGGGGCATGCCCCAGAAGATATTTCTTATCCCCAGCCCCTCTGCCCTCCCCTCTCCCCATGCTGGCCACCGTGAAGCTAGCAGCCCCCTTGACTTCATGCTTCTATCATCATGATCCTCTGCCTCACCTTAAGACCAAAGCAAGAATTCAGCCAACCATGGACTGAAATCCCTAAAACTGTGAACCAAAAGAAATCTTTCCTTCTTAAAGTTGATTTGTGTCACAGCAATGGAAAGCTAATACTAAAGACAGAACTGGGACATGCATGTGTTCACTTTCCCTAAACCCTATCCAATGCTTTTCTATCATACAACAGGATAGGACATAAGGAAATTTGGCTCAGAAGGGGCTTCCTCTACTTAACTGTCCACAGGCTGAGGCAGCGTGAAACAGGTCACATGCTTACCTTGCATGGTCTGCCCAGGCGTCACTTAGCAGCAGTACCAGGTGCACATGCAGGCCAGCTGAGGACCACTTGGTCTGCCAGTGACAGGTCTGCTCGGTGAATGATAATATGGACCAAGGGAGAAAGTTTATTTCCTGCAAATTTCCTTCTGCCTGCTTCCTTAAAGACTCATTGTTATGCTCATCCAAAGGACAGATTTCTCTAGATTGTTTTTGTTTTGTTTCAGGTTTCAGTTATCCACGTCTAAACATTTTCAGAGTGAACTACAGGTGTACTAAGCTTGATTATTTAAAAATATGAACACATGCAGTTGAACATTTATAAAGTAACTTCTTTAAAATCTGAGCCAAGTTTCACAAACTCGATGCTTTTTCTTTCCTGAAGGAAATCATCCCACACAATAAAATTATTTTCCTCTTATGTGGTAACTTCCTTCAAAGTACATCAGCAAACAACTAAGCAAATATTATATGAAAGATCTTGTAGGGGATAATGCAGAACTAGAAAATTAGAGTAGTTTATTTTCAAAGGACTTACAATGTAGCTGCAGAAAGTATTGATGATAGCTGGCAGCTATTGAAAACTTCAGACCTTGCACCAAGCACTTCCCACAGGAAGTTTCATTTACTCCTTTTAACATGTTTAGAAAAGAAGAACTGGAGGCTGAAAATGGACTTGGGGAAGTTTTATGTCTCTGGCGAGGAGTAGAGATGGTAGTATACAAGCTATGCAACTCCTAATCACAGCCTGCATGTGCCGCACGCAAGAGCCACTGCTGTGTGTGAACCACTTCTCAGGCAAGGGTGCAGAATCCTGGGGGATTCCCAGTATATCACATCTTTTGAATTCCTACCTGCCCCAGCAGTGCTCATGGCCAAGGCTGATCTCATGTTTGTTGATTATTGCTCAAGAGAGAAGCAACACGTTGTCTTGTGTTACTCTGAGAGTTGATAACATCCTTATAAGGAATAAATAGTCTCAACAGATAGAATGAAATCAAGCCCATGACCACATTTTAGGACAGCCCTACACACTGGTGGGCAAAGATCTGATCATCCATATCTGCTGAACAGGCAAAAAATGGTTATATCTCATTTTCTGGAGGAACCTTAACCCTTGTCCTGGGGAGTCAAGTGCAGGGATCAGGAGTCCACACATGCAGATCCTTGCTTAAGAGCTCTGGGGTAGTTCCTACTGAAGCCAGGGAAGCTTGCAGCTGGGCCTGTCCTCTAATGCTGAAAGGGAGCTCTGAGTTGTGATCAGGCTATGATCCTGGCACCAGATCAAATGTATGCATGTATGTGTGTGTGTGTGTCTAGTCTTTAATTCATTCCTTTATTTAATTAAAAATGTTAAATACATACATCCTGCTTTACTTTTCCAGGAAGCATCTGGACTCTGCCTGCTGATATCTACACATAAAGTGAAGGCTGCTGAGGGTTGAAAATGGGAGAGACAAGAATCAAAGCAAAGGAGCCAAGTCTAGTGAAATCTGGGTCCCTCTGAGAATTTGTCATCAAACATATTTCGAATCCATCAAAGATATTTTTAAATTAAATGAGTTTAGCTTTCTGGGCAGAGAGGTCTGGAAAAAAGTGCCTGTGTCCCCCCCACACCCTGTCCCCACACCTCTCCTTTCACCTTAGAGCTTCCTTTTCCAAGAATAAAAGGGCACCACCTGTGTGAGCTGGCCGGCTGCTCTGCAGCCAGAGTCTGGGGAATAGCTTAGTCCCAGGCAATACATGCCCGGGTCTGCTCTCCCTTTGGGGCCCAGCATACTACTGGAGAGGAGAGGTGAGCTTGCCTAGTGTGACTCATGCTAAGGAAGTAGAAAGCCCAGACACATTGGGTTCATCAATTTCTCCCTGGTTGTAGACTGTGCTTACTAACCCAGGCAGTATTTGCAGACACTGAGACTCCACACAGTAACTGGCAGGCCCCAGAAGACAGCCCCAGCATAGATTTGTAGATGACAAATATAGCCTGATGATCAGTGCTATCAGATTTTTCTCTTCCTTTTCATGTTATTCTTTAATTACACAACTTTTCAGAAGAGTGAGATAAGATTGATTCCTCCAACTTATTCCCTTGTTCAGATTCAATCAATATGCTTTAGCATCCTTATGGTTCCTGGCCATATACAATGCATAAGTGCCATAGTCAAATGTTATTATATCCTTGGAACAAGGTCTAGGGTGAGCTTGTAGACAAGAGCAGTTAGAGGAGCACTAAATCTCCTGCCCACAGTGTGGGCACAGAACAGTATTCAGTTCAGAACTTGATCATCTGCCCCGGAGAGCAGACCAGATTCCAAACTTCTCTCACCTTATCCCTGCCTCATGTTCTTAAGCCAGGAGCCCAAGGTTGGCTCATGAGCTCTGAATTTAAAGTTGATCTCTAAGTGACAAAGAAAAATATGATGTACCAATGCTCAAACTATAGATTAGCTATTTGGAGATTCAATTGGACAGAAAATGTCTTTGATAAAAAAAAAATCCAAGATCCAGGGATCTTTCAGCTGAGTTCCCTGGGGTGAGCTCAACTTGGCTAAAGCATGTATTCAGAATCTACTAAATGCTACACCTGAGCCAGTTGGTGTAGAAACAGGGGTGAAAGAGTCAGTGTGCATCGCTAGCCTCTGTAATGGAACGCTCCATTGTACAGACATGTATTTACCCAAGGACAGGGATAAGAGTTCATTGCTTCCATAGATTGTTTGCTAGTGTCCAGTTTTCTCTTGGATTCAGGCTTGATGGGCTCCACTTTTTCTTGAACATTTCCTCTTTCTTTATGACTTTTCCTCTAACTGTGGGCTTTAAGTGGGCTGATGAGGGAAGGAAGCAAGTACAAAGTGTTAAACACGCAGGTTTCTTTGTGCACAACTCGCATACCACTGGGAACCCCAGGAAGACGGGGTACAACTTATCCAACATCGTCATCTGACAGTGGGTGAAGCTGGGAGGTGTGGTTATCAGTTCTCTTTGTTCTGGCACTGGCACAGGGAGCATGAAGACGGTGGAAGGAGGCCCAATCTCCCTAACAGGGAAAACAGCAGGGCATGGAGCAATGGAAGCACTGATACCTAAGTGGGGAAGAGGAATGTGGACCCAGGGATGTCAGCCTATCGGTCTCCTTTGAGAATAAGGAGTACAGGCAGTGTGGGCAGAGGTGTTCCTTCCTACGGCTCTTTTTTGCAAGAAGTTTCTATATGAAATAGGGGAACAGGTTTGAACTAGCTCTATACACCTGTGATGAGGTTTCCTTTGTCCTTAGATGAGAATGTTACCTATGTGACTCTTACAACAGTGTGCACAGAGGTGTAGTGGGTAGCGGGGAGAGCCACTGGGTAGGGAAACTTCTTGGATCCTGCTGTTTATCCCCATATAAGTGTTCCATGGTACCAAGGACAGATCTTGGGCTTTGTGGAGCCTGTTGCACACTCTGAGTGTCATGTAGGGTGTCAGGGCCTGTGTCTGTGTGGCAGGTGGAGATCTCTATGACCTGGAAATGGTTGGTGGGAGTCCCACTGGCTGAACCAGCATTCCAGGAACAGCACCACTGTCCTGGGTGTCTCACAGATTCACCAGGGCCAGCCAGCTCCAAGTCTGGATTTCACATCAGAGGCTAGGAGTGGCCCCGTTCACCTTGGATGTTACTCTGCTTGGTGTCAGGTGTCAAAGACTTTGTTGTACTTATGAGTTGTTCATGAGCAGCAGAAGAATCCACCCCAGTCCTGGCTGGGGAGGTTGGGCAGAGGAGGCTGCCTGGGCCCTCTGCTGTGTTTGTCTGAATAGTTGGTGCTTGGTCAGCCGCCCTCCTGTTTGTGGAGCACCGCCACAGCCGGGCGGAGAGACTGGAAGGGAACCTGGCCTTGAGCTGGCACTGTGGTGCCTCACACCCAGGTGACTACAGTGAGAAAGGGGGCATTGTGGTGCCTCACACCCAGGTGACTGCAGTGAGAAAGGGGGCATTCAGGTTCAGCCCTCATCCCACAAAGAAGGTTGAAGTGTCCCCAGTGTCCCCAGATACACCTGGACTTAGGTGAGAGCAGCTGCAGGAAGGAGAGGTCAGTTCCTGCTTGACACAGTGCTAATTCTGCAGCTCCTGGATGAGGCAGAAGAACCTCATCAGCAGAGATTACCAGTAGTTCTTCCCAGCCTGGCTATGGGATTCTTTCTGTTTTTCTTCTTTAGGGAAAACAGCCCCTGGGGTTGAAAAAGGAGTGGGGGATAGCCAGAAAAGAAAACAAAAACAAAACAAAACAAAAAGGTCATTTCCCAAAGATCTTGCTTAAGAAGAAAAGAAATCAAAGCTAAGCCTTAAGCTCAGTCTCAGATCATGGGGACAGCATGACCTCAGCAGTCGCTGCAGCTTTGTTCTCTGTTGTTGGGGGTCTTTTTCAAAGACTGGTTGGGCCATCTGACGGTGTCTTGGGCTTAAGGGATGCAGGGCCCTCCTGGGAGGGAGCTCATTCAGATGAGAGAGCGAGGCATGGAGGGCCCAGCTAGTGATAAGTAAGGGTGCTGTAGGCGAGTACACACCAGTGATACCAGTGTGGTCACATCTGTCCTCAGGCTGGTTACACAGCTTGTCACCAGAAAGAAAGGCTGTCAATAAAAAAACAAAAACAAACAAACGAAAAACAGATTTCTTAAAAGTCCAGTTATATTTCAGATCTCACTAACTGAATGAATTGGGAAAGTTAGATGTTCCTGGGGATTGTTATGAGGTCCTAGGAGCTAAGGTTTGGTACAAGCACTGTTCACTTTGGCCCTGGGGACTACTCACGAGGCAGGGAGCAGCCCTCCCCAGGCTGTTCCACAAGCCACTCCTGCGACGCCCAGCACGTGACACAGGCAGGGTTCCCCTGGAGACACAGGAACACCTAGCACTGGGGGTGCGTCCTGAGAGACAGCCTGGAGTGAGCTGGTCAGAGTACATGGTCCAAGGGATTGGGTCCTCCTCCACCCACCAACCAGAGTCCCTTTCCTAGCAGCCCAGCCGGAAGCACAGAGGAAGGGAAGGACTGTTTCCTGGAAGGTACTTGAAGCTCAATGATTCTTCCCACCTCACCTGCTGTTTATTCTATTTATTGTCTGATTCTGCTTGTGTTGTGTTAACAGAACACCACAGACAAGGTGACTTATAAATAACAGAAATTTATTTTTCACTGTTCTAACAGCCAAGAAAGCCAAGATTAGGTCACCAGCAGATTCAGTGTCCAGTGCAGGGCCACTTGCTGGCTCTTCACAGGATGAAGAGACAAATAGTTTTCCTAGGGGCTGGGGATTTAGCTCAGGGCCGTAAGTGTCTGCTTGGCAAATGCAAGGTCCTAGGTTCAATCCCTGCCACCAAAACAAAACAAAAAACCAAATAGTTTTCCTTAGGCCTGTTTTATAAGGGCACTGATCTCACTAAGGAAGGCTTTGCTCTTGTATCCTAATCACTTCCCCTTTCAAAGTGACTTTCAGAGATGGTGTTAGCTAACCCCACAAGCTAATACCATCTTTGAAAATCACTTTGGTGTTCCCACAAGCTGGCACCATCCTTTTGATCATTCCGATTTCAGTATGTGAACCTTAGCAGGACACAAACTTTAAGGTCATTGCATTTAGTAAATGCCTCAGCTCTGTTCCATTTCTATGTCTTCTAGACTGGGTTTTCTTCCATCTTTATAAATCTTTTTTTCTTTTTGAGACAGGTGTCACTATACAGTTTAGATTGCCTGAACTCACTTTGTAGCCCAGGCTGGCCTTGAACTTGCAGCAATCCTCCGGCCTCAGTCTCATGAGTGCTGGGATTATAGGCATGCACCACCATACCTGGCACTATAAATATTTTTTAATAAAAAAATTTAGTGCGTGTTTATCATACATAATAAATACATTCAGTGTAGAAAGTTGGTAGACATACACAGCACATCCTATTCCTTTTTACTTATCTCCCTTCTCTATCCCTCGATTCCCTTATCTCTGAAAAGATCTACCTTCCCTTTTATTATCATCTCTTTTATTTTGTTCTTTAGATTATTCACACTTTGAATTTCTCATACAAGGGAAACATGCAGCATTTAGCCCTCTGTCGATGTCGCTCCCGGCCGGCAGGAAGGACACACGACAAAGTCTGGCAGTGGACAACCTTTTCTTTTATTTTTCTTCTCCGTACAGCCTGCCCTGGGATCGCTCCCAGCCGAAGCCTCCTTTGGTCCGCTCCCCGCGGCTCCTTCTGGGCTTCTACTTCCGGGCTTCTTCTTCCCCCCCAGGGGTGGCACCAGTATATATACGGATACAGTGTCCAATCATGTTAAAGTGAGCAAGGCAAGCTGATTGGCTAACATCATCAGTTGCCAGGCAGACTATATTGTTGAGCGGGTTGCTTACGCGGTAAGCAGGAAACTAACGTGCTCGATGGGAGGGGTAATCTACCTCAGGCTTTACTCTTTACTACAGGCCTCATGTCCGCCAAGTGAGGCGACCGGGCTCGGGGCTGCGGCTCCCAACATCTCCCCCTTTTTTATTTTTTATGAATGTGCGCATCGTAGCCCTTTCTGGACTGGGTGCAGAGGCTTATGCCCTATGCGTAGGCCCACCGTAGGTCCTTGGCTTAGACCCTGGTCGGCCGTCCCATGGTCTGCCAAGGCCCTGAGGCCCTCGTCCTTTTTCTAGGGCCAGGCACAAACTGGACGGAACCTGGATGCACACAAGCTTGCACTCATTTCCTCTCCGTAAAGAAATCCCCTCGGAGAGAAATTTAGACCTGGGCAGCATCTAACAGTCCAGCGGCTTACGTGCAGGATGGGGTAGGGCCTGGCTTAGGTTGAGTCGCACCGGGGGAGTACGCTCTTACCCGTCATTGACTCTCCTACCCAGCTATGTCATAATTTTTTAGAGGAGGAGTGTGGGAAGCTCACCGTCCCTAGACTCGGTCGTAGGCTAGGCGAGCGAGCCATGCATATGCCTGAGGATCTTCTTGTCCATTTCGGGCTACCGCTATTTCTATTCATCTTGTTGGTTGGTCTGTGATGGATCTCCGGTAGGGCAGGTCTGATCTTCAGTCGAGGGCTTTGTCGCCCGTGTCAGTCTCTCCGGTACCCACAGTGGTTCTCGTCCCGATTCCTGTGGGAAAACACAAACCGCGCCTCGGTTCCAGCTGACCACTGGATCCGGGCCCATCCATTGTCCTGTCAGGACATCTTTCCACTTCACCCACCCTTTATGGTTGGGGGAAGGGTTGCAGTGCTCCACGGCTGGGGAGCAATTATCATTATTTAAATTTAAAAAATTGTGTGTGAATAGTGCCATGGATAATCGTGCCTTTGGGGCCAGGCCTTGGCCTACTCCCCCTTTTTGTTTTTGTAAAATTTCTTTGAGGCTTCTATGAGCCCTCTCAATGATTCCTTGACCTTGGGGATTGTATGGGATACCATGTTTTAATTGAACCTCCATCATTTTGCAGAACTCATTGAAGGCTTTGCCTATATAAGCTGGTCCATTATCAGTTTTTAATATTTTTGGTTTGCCCCATGCGGCCCAAGCCGCCAGGCAATGATTGATCACATTAGACACTTTTTCACCTGTTTCTGCTGTTGCAAATATGACGTGAGAACAGGTGTCTGTGGAAACATGAACATATTTAAGAGTCCCAAACTCCTGTATATGTGTGATGTCCATCTGCCAAACATCACCAGGGATCAAACCTCGAGGGTTTACTCCCATCGGTATGGCAGGTTTGTATGTGGCACAGGAGTCACATAGTCGCACGATATCTCGTGCATCTGCTCTGGAAACATGGAAATGGTTTGCTAGTGTCCTGGCATTGACATGAAACTTATCATGGAAGGCACGGGCTCGCTCGATTGGTGTTAGTAAGGTAAAAATCCATAACGGGCGAGTGGCAGTATCAGCAGCCGCATTCCCCTGTGCCATAGGCCCTGGCAGGGATGTATGTGCTCTTATGTGGGTGGTGAAGACCTTATGGTGTCTGTTCTGAAGCAATGTCTGGATAGACAGGAACAGCCCAGCCACTGTGGAAGTGGATCTAATTAAACCGGCAGTCTCAAGCACTTGCATAGCATTGACCACATACCTAGAATCGGAGACAATATTAATGGCTTCTGAGAACCGTTCAAGAATCATTTTAACGATCTGCAGTTCCACCACCTGAGGCTGATCAGGTTCAAATTGTATGGTAACCGGGGGCTTGCCTAGGATCACATAGGCGCCTATCCCCGTCTTGGAGCCATCTGTGTATATTGTAGTTGCTGGGACTAATGGCTCAGAGGCAGTAACCTTTGGAAAAATTATAGGGTGCTGAGTGACAAATGACAAGATAGGGTCT
The DNA here is from genome assembly GCF_034190915.1 of Cavia porcellus. Taxonomy (NCBI): domain Eukaryota; kingdom Metazoa; phylum Chordata; class Mammalia; order Rodentia; family Caviidae; genus Cavia; species Cavia porcellus. The sequence continues at coordinate 116,207,708 of NW_026947484.1, forward strand.
TTAGGGTATTGATTGTTTATATCCCCATGGAAAACACATCTCAAAATGGCCCATGTATCTATGCAGGCAGCCAGGGTCTTGATCTGGCTGGCGGTATAGGGTACTCGGATGGCTTGTGGTCCTGAGCCAAAATGTTGGACAGCTCTATCATGCGCTTCAAGGGCCAATGAAGCGACTGCCTCCGGGTAATGCTCTATGACTTTTGCAGGTGAGACCTTAGGGTGTATCCACAGTAATGGTCCTTTCTGCCAAATCACCGCTGTGGGCTGTAGACTAGTCTGTAGCAAACAGACATCAAAGGGTCGCCCTGGTTCAATTCTGTGTAAGGTAGCCCCACCTAAGGCTTTTTCCACTCTCTGTAAGGCAGCTCTTGCCTCAGGAGTGAGCCTCCTGTGGGAGGCTATATCTGGGTCTCCCTTCAGAAGGTCGAACAGGGGTTTGAGATCTGAATTTGGTATATGTAAATATGGCCTAATCCAATTAATGTCTCCCAATAGTTTTTGCATGTCATTTAGGGTCCTAACGCCATCCGTCCTAATGGTGACCTTCTGTGGAGAGACTAGCATAGGGGAGATTTTTGCGCCTAAGTAGGTCACCATTTCTCCTCCCTGAATCTTGTCGGGGGCAACATGCAGATTAGCTTGTCTCAGGGCCTCGACCAACTGGCCGAGCATATTATTTAGCATGTCTGGGTCCCTGCCGCTGAGCAAAAGGTCGTCCATGTAATGCACACATCTTATCTTGGGAAAGGATTTCCGTAGGGGACCAGTAGGGAATCAAGGTAAATCTGACACATAGTGGGACTGTTGGCCATACCTTGGGGCAGCGTTATCCACTCGTATCTGAGATCAGGGCTTTCTTGGTTAATGGTGGGTAAAGTAAAGGCGAACCTATGAGTGTCCTCTGGATGCAGGGGGATTGAGAAGAAACAGTCTCTAAGATCTATAACATAAACTGGCCAGGACTGAGGGATGGCTGAGAGAGCTGGCAGCCCCCTCTGGACCGCCCCCAGGGACTGCATCTGCGCGTTGACCGCCCTTAGATCATGGAGCAGCCTCCACTTGCCAGACTTTTTCTTAATTATAAAAATGGGGGTGTTCCATGGGGAGGTTGACGGCTTAATGTGTCCTAATCTAAGTTGTGTACTGACTATTTCTGACAAGGCTAATAGCTTCTCCTTAGGCAGGGGCCACTGAGGTACCCAGACCGGATCATTTGACCTCCAGGTGATTTTGATCGAAGTGGGTAGGAGAGCTTCTTCAGCGGCCCCTAAGAAAAACCCAGCCCTTGCCTACCTTTTTTGTTCTCTACTGGTATTGGGGATGTCCGACCCTGTAGGGCATTGCCCAAGCCTTTGCCGGGGGTATATCCCTGGTTCCTGAGTATATCCTTAGCCTGGGGGGAGCAGTTTGACGTAAGCGTGACATCCATCTGAGTGAGGATGTCCCTTCCCCATAGAGACACTGGCAACTGCAACACAAATGGTTGGAAATGGCCCTGATGACCCTCCTCATCGCACCAGAGCAGGGTTGAAGCACTAACCTGAGGAGCTGACACCATCCCCAGGCCCTGCAGCGTGTTATCTGCAGTGTTGGTGGGCCAGTTGCAGGGCCAATCCTTTCTAGAGATAATGGAACGGTCAGCTCCTGTGTCTAGGAGCCCTGTTATACTCTTGCCGTTGACCTTAAGTGAGAGCATGGGCCTTTTATCAAGTATTATATGGAGTCCCTCGAAGACTTCCCCTGAGGAACCGAAACCTTGACTTTCTCTAATTTTCTGCTTTGAGGGAAATCTCCTGTGGAGACTGGGGAGCAGCAAGAGCTGCGCTATCTTGTCTCCTTTATTGATTACCATAGTACCCACAAGAGATTGAACCATAATTTTAATATGTCCTGTGTAGTCTGAGTCTATGACCCCCGGGACTACTGTGAGACCCCGAAGGGCCGTGGAGGATCTCCCGATCACCAGACCCACGGAATTTTCGGGTAACGGTCCCTTAAAGGTGGTTTCAACCACTTGAACACCCATATCAGGCACTAATATAAGTCTGGAGGTGACACTGAGGTCCACACCTGCTGACCCAGGGGTGGCCCTTGTTGAAGGCTGCCATCCTGAGCTGTCCTGTCTCTGGGGCGGGGGCCCGCCTGTGAAGGGGGCCCCCTCTGGCCGTTTTTTGGCCCTCTAACATCTCGTCCACAAATACGGTTGCCCTGAGCATCAAAGACCGACCTACACTCCTCAGCTTTGTGTGATCCCCTCTTGCATCGCCCACAAACATATGGTTCTTCATTCCTAGGGCGAGGCCTAGCATCTGCATTGTTTGGGCAATGACGTTTAATGTGTCCTGGCTCCCCGCAGGCAAAACACCCTTTAGCCTTACATTCCCCTTCTAACCCGCGAGGTCCCCTCTGCTGTACAGCCGCGGCCAGGAGAGCAGACACTCCCGAGTTGGAGAGCGGCCCCCCTATCTCTCTGCATATCCTAATCCAGGCGTTGAGGTCCTTGTTCTTATGAGGAGCTATCGCTGCCTTGCACTCCTTTGTACATTGCTCGAAAATCAGCTGCCTTACCAGCGGTCGAGCCACTCCCGGATCAGAAAATATCTTATCGGCAGCATCTTGCATTCGGGCCACAAAGTCAACAAATGGCTCTGTGGTACCCTGAATTATTTTTGAAAGACACAAGGAGGCTGTTCCGGCACCACTTACCTGCTTCCAGGCGCGGAGCCCTATGGCATTGATTTGTTCATAGACAGCGCCGGGGAACTGAGTCTGATCATCAGCGTGCCGACCTTCTCCCATAAGCATTTCCTTGTTCCACCCCCGGTTTCCCCGATTGGCGTTTCTCTCAGCCTGCTCTGCAGAGAACTCTGCGTACCAGGCTCGCCAATCCAGGTAACTACCCGAGGGCAGACACGCCTTTGCCAGCTGAATCCAGTCCGCGGGGGTGAGGGGCCCAGAAGACAGGTTCTCCAGCATGGCAATGGTGTAAGGCGCAGTCGGCCCAAAGGTTGTAACTGCATTTTTAAGTTCTCTAATCTGCTTTATCTCAAAAGGCTCCCATGCATTACGTCCCTGGCCCATAGCTACTTGTACAGGAAATATCCCGTAGGGGCCACTATCTATCCCAGGTGGTGGATGTACCTCATGAGACAAACGTCCCCCCTGCCAAAGCCGCCTGTAAAAATACCAACCCGCCGGCGGCGGAGCATAAGACGGCGGCCGTGATTGGGCGGAAAATGGGGGCCCGTGCATCACTTCCTGTTCTGGCGAAGGGGAAGGGAGCTCCTGGGCGGCCGCCTCGTGGCGAGGGATCGCTTCCGGGAACAGCCCCCAAGGTGGGGCGGAAGGCTTCGCCTCCTTCTCGCGCCGGGGAGCGCTCAGGAGCTCCCTACTCCTCCGCAGACCAAGTTGAGCGGAGCGCAATTCACAGCGCAACGCTGGGAAAGAACCCTGCGACTCCTTATCGAGCGACTAAGGCTCCTGACAGCTGGTCTCTTTGGCCTCCTTGCCATTCAACTTTCCCTCGTCCTCGGAGTCAGACGACTCCGAGGCTAGAGCCCCGTCCTTCTCCCTAGCATCTTTGTTCCCCTTGACGGGCCCCTCTCGGGAGCTCCCTGACTGGGCCTGCTCAAATACCCTGCGTACTTTTGTAAGCTCTTGAGAGCTTTCTCCACAACCACCCTCGCTCTTAATGTTACTACCTAGCATGTTTCCCATTTTTTAATATGTTACTCACCGCGTGAGGCCCAAGGAATCCGCCACTTACGCGTGAGCCTGAGGGGAGTCTAAAAGCCCTGTAGGTGCGCGCCACCCAGAGCCCAGGCTTATCCCCAACTCACCTGTCTCGCAGCTCTGTACTGGAGCGTTGTCCGCTGTCACGTCTCGGGGGTGATCAGTCCCCGTGCGGGCCTCCAAATGTCGATGTCGCTCCCGGCCGGCAGGAAGGACACACGACAAAGTCTGGCAGTGGACAACCTTTTCTTTTATTTTTCTTCTCCGTACAGCCTGCCCTGGGATCGCTCCCAGCCGAAGCCTCCTTTGGTCCACTCCCCGCGGCTCCTTCTGGGCTTCTACTTCCGGGCTTCTTCTTCCCCCCCAGGGGTGGCACCAGTATATATACGGATACAGTGTCCAATCATGTTAAAGTGAGCAAGGCAAGCTGATTGGCTAACATCATCAGTTGCCAGGCAGACTATATTGTTGAGCGGGTTGCTTACGCGGTAAGCAGGAAACTAACGTGCTCGATGGGAGGGGTAATCTACCTCAGGCTTTACTCTTTACTACAGGCCTCACGTCCGCCAAGTGAGGCGACCGGGCTCGGGGCTGCGGCTCCCAACAGCCCTCTGTGTCTGATTTATTTCACTTAGCATTATGGTCTCACAAATGACCCCTACTTGTCCTTCTTTGTGGCCAACGAGTTTTCCATTGTGCATGCAGAGCATGTTTATAAATCTGTTCATCTATGGTTGGACATAGGTGAGTCGTGCTCCTATATATATGGGCATTCATGCATCACTGATATACGATGTTTTTAACTCTTTGGGGAAGACACCCAGAAGAGATATAGATGAGTCAAATGGAATTTCTAGCTTTTGTGTTTTGAGGAACTGCCATACTGACCTCCATCTTGTACTAGTTTACATTTCCGCCAACAATGTCGGCGGTTCCTTCCCCCACAACCTTGCAGCACTTTTTCTTTCCTTGATGACAGCTATTCTTTCTGGAGTAAGATGGAATCTCAGTATTGCTTTAACTTGCATTTACTTAATGGCCAAGACTGCTGAATATTTTTTTCATGTATCTGTTGGCCCTTCGTACTTCTTTTGAGAAATGCTTATTCATTTCATTGCCTGTTTTTGACTGAGTCTTTTATTTTGGGTGTCTAATTGGTTTGAGTCCTTCATATATTCTAGATATTAGTCGTCTGCTTGAGGAGAGGCTGGAAATCCTTTTCTCTCATTATATAGGCTGTCTCTTCACTCCGTTAGTTGGTTCTTTTGCTTGTGTAGAGGATTTTAGTTTGATATAATCCAGTTTATTAATTCCTCATGTTGTCTCTCATACGACTGGAGTTCTATTTAGAAAGTCTTTGCCTATGCCTATGTTTTTATGAGTTTTACCTATTTTTATCTAACAGTGGATTTGGTGTTTCAGTGTAGATTTTGATCCATTTTATTTTAGTGCAGGATGGGAGATATTAGTCAAGATTCATTTTCCTGTATGTGGATAACCAGTTTTCCTAGCACCATTTATGCAAGAGACTGGCTTTTCTCCAGTATAGTGTTTGGCTTTTGTCAAAGACCAGATGGCTGAATGTGTCTGGCTTTGTTTTCACGTCCTCAGGCCCATTCCACTGATCTGCTTGTCTATTTTTGTGCTAGTGCCATGCTGTTTTTATCACCATTGCATTGTAATATAATTTGAAATGTGGGATTGTAATGCTTCCTATTTTACTCTTGTTGCCCAGGATGCTTTTTCTATTCTGGATTTCTCCTGGTTCTATATAAATTTTAGGATTTTTTCCTAGTTCTGTGACAAATGATATTGGTATATTGCCTATTTTTGTATTAAATCTCTGTATTATGTTTTATAATAAGGCCATTTTGACAACTTTGGTTTTGCCTATCCAGGAACAGGGGATATATTTCTATGTTCTTATATCCTCTTTGATCTCTTTTTTAGGATATTGTGTTTTTAATTATAGAAGTCTTTACTTCCTTGGTGATCTTAATTCCTAAGTATTTAATTTTTGAATCTATTGTGAATGGGATTGCTTTTCTAATTTCTTTCTTGGTAGCCTCATTATTGGTGTACAAGAATTTATTATGTATTTTTATGTGTTTATTTTGTATCCTGCTGTTTTATTGAACTAGTTTAGCAGTTCTAGGAGGTTTTTGGTGGAGTTTTCTAGATGCTCTGTATAAAAGATTATGTCAACTGCAAATAGTGATAGTTTATCTTCTTCCTACCCATACGCGGTCCTTTTATTTCTTTCCCAGTTCTAATTGCTTTGATTAAAGTTTTAAACACTATGTCAAAGAGGAGCATGAGAATGGACAGCCTTGCCCTGGTCCTGATTTTAGAGGAAATGCTTTTAGTTTTTCATCTACCATCTTTATAACCTAAACCAATGCACCTTTCTCACAGGGAACTTAATTTCAAATCCTCTGTCTTACTAGTTAGGGAGGTTGCTAAAACTAGCAAGAAAGCTTTAGGAACATTATCATGAAAAGGTAAATTTTTGAAAAGCAGGTGGGGTGGAAGGTTGAAAGGGAATGGGAACCCACATTGCATTTGATGAGTGTTTAGAATCCCTCATTTTAAAGAGAGGCCAGAGCACGGCCTAATAGAAAGCTTCAAAACTGGTACTTCTGGCTTCCTTGACCTTCAGGCAGCTCTTCTCCATAACGCTGAGAACTAGAGAAGATCAGACAGAGAGGACAAGATCTAGCCAGTGTGTCTTTCCTAGGAAGAGGTACTTTCCCTACACAGCTGGGTGAGAGCCACTGCTGCTCTCGGCCTCCTCGTGAGACTGAGAGAATTCTTGGGGGACCTGCTTTTGTGTGCTAAGAATTTGGAGACATCTGTGAGCTTTGGAACAAAAACTTGAAGATTTCTGAAGGCGGAAGGTTTACTGGAGTGACTGACCAGAGGAACACAGGACCTGCATGTCAGTTGCCTTTGGCCATAGGCTAATCGGTCCAGTGAGGTAATAAATACTCCATCCAACAGGAAGCTAGGACACAGACTAATGCTGACCTGAAGAGGACCTCAGGACAGGATCATGGCTTGATATGCTTAAGACATCACTGTGGGATGGGTGAAGATGGTGACTGGAGAAAAATAAAACCTTGTCATACTCATGTTTCACCTAGTCAGGAATCCTCAAGTCATTTTTGCAGCTATGATCTCTAGAAACTTCTAAAATGTGTTTTCTTCTTCCACATAAAATCTAAAGAAACCTAGAAAATAGAACAAGAGTGACTGTCTTGTTTGGGGAAAAATCTGTAACCTCTGAAACATTCTTCAATGCCCAGGTATCTGTTTTTTAAGGATTTTTGTTTTATGATATATCTGTTTCCCAGTAGTGCTGTAACAAATTATAACAAACTTAAGCAACACAAATCTTGTAGCAATCCAGCACGGCTGCACTCTTTTCTGGAAGTTTAAGAGGCAGAGGATGAGAATCTGCCTCCTTGGCTTTTCCAGATTCTCAAGGCTTCCAGGGTTCCCTGGCCTGTGTTCCTCTCTTCCATCCTCAAAACCAGCAAGGACAGGTTAAATCCTTCTCATCATACCCTGTGACTTCCTGTTCTGCCTTCTTCTCCCACTTTGTGATTACCGGGGGCCCACCTGGATAATCCAGGATAATCTCTTGAATTTTTTTATTTTTGAATTTTTGGCAGTCCTGGAGATGGGAACCAGGGCCTCTCACATACCGGAGAAGTGTTTCACCACTGAACTACACCCTCACCCTCTCCCAGCCTGACTGGTTAGAGACCTTGATTTTGTTGATAATCTTAACCCCCCCTTTCCATGCAACCTGATTTATTCACAGTCTCTGGGGTGAGGACATGGACAACAGTGGGGAACCATTATTCTTCTACCACATGCGACTTGTATGTTATTGAATTCAGTTTAACTAAGTGTATATAATCTTCACAATACCCAGGGCAGATTCAATCACATTCCATCACCTTGCCTTGCAGGAGTGCAGGGATCCAGGTTCACTGTGAACAGGGAAAAGCACTAATAGGAAACTAATTCCTTTGGTTCTGTCTAGAGAGCCAAAGAGAAGTCACTCAATCACCGTGCACTCACCTGTGGAAGAGAGGAGACCCACCCACCCTCAGAAGCTGCACCCTCACCACCCATGTGCTCTGCCCTCACCAGGACTCCTCCTTTACACTGCCAAGCCTCTTCCACTACAGATACCTGGGTGCCAAAATTCCAGGTGGCTATAACTAGTTTTAAGGCTTGCTGATTTAGGGAACCAGAAAGGTGGTGAAGTCTCTGTTCTGAGTGAGGGGGCTCATCCTTCTCGGGGGTGGCATCTTCTGCTGAAAAGAGTGCAAGAGTCCTGCACTCTGTATTGGAAAGAGTGGGAGCGAAGCCCTTCCTGCCTTCATGGAGGCCAGGGGTGGAAGGCTCAGGGGCCCAGGGTCCAGCACGCTTCTTCGTGCTCCTGGGAACACGAAGGTTTTCTTACACCTTCCTGCAACTTGCCAGATTGGTATCTAGACCTCAGCTCCTGGGTCAGGGTGCACTAACAGTTGTCTGGCCACCAGGTGAAGAAATGGAATTCTGTGGGCCCTACACTGAGCCAGGTTTGCTGGACTTTATGAGCTTCCTGGAGTGTTGAGGTGGGGTAAGGCTGTGAAGAGCAAGGCCCCTGTAGAGCTGAGAGTTCTCAGCATCAGTAGGGGGTGCTAGCAGGAAAAGCTGCCCTGGGGCAAGGCTGGGGGCGGGGTAGTGTTTGGTCCAGAATAGCCCATGCCCGCAGAAAGCTCCCCATCCAGTGCTCTCCCCCAGCCCACTGTTGGGCCACATATGGGACAGCAAACCCATCAGACCATCCTCAGTGATTGCCTCAGTGATCGCCGAGTGCTCCTCAGAGAAGCTGTTTTCTGTTCTCTCATCCTGTCTCTTTTGTCACACAGTAAGGTTCAACAACCCTTGGAAAGCATGTGATGACCTGGTCAAGCAGAACCTCTTACCCTAGGGAAGCTGAGGACTTGTTTACCCCAAAGAGAAAGCAGAGCCATTATCTCCTAGAAACATGACATCTCTGGGACCATGACATTGTCCCTCACCCAAGAACATTCCTTCACTGAAGATGAGATCAGTTTCTCCAAGAATGGATCAAAGGCCTCCTTCTATAGCACAAAACCCACAAGTCCACTTTCTGAACATATTTTCTATGTGAGCATGATTACTTTCACAATGGAAGGAACAACCACTTGCATTTTTTCAGGTCGCTTTTCTTTAGTACATGTTTGTAGCACACGATACTCACGTTCCCTGTGGAGAGTTGGTGGATGCACACAGCACATCTTAATTTCTTTTTCCATCCTATTCCCTTCCCTCTTTTTCCCCTCCATTTATCTCTTGCTTATCTTCCCCTTTGAGAAAGATCTAGCTCCCTACTTGCTGTAATTATCTTGTACTTTGCTCTTTGTTTATAATTTGGATTTCTCATTTAATATTATGGTGTCAAGGTGCATCTACTTTCCTACAAATGACTCAGGTTTAGCCTTCTTTATGACATAGTCATACTCCATTGTGTGTAAATGCCACATTTTCTTTGTTCATTTCACTGTTGATAGACATAAGGACTGCTTCTAAGATTTAGCTACTATCAATTGTACTGCTATAAAATGGGTATGTATGTATCACTGTAATATGATACCTTTTACTATTTCTGGAAGATCCCTAGAGGGGGAATGACTGAGGCAAATAGAGTTTCTAGTTTCAGTTTTTGGAGGAATCTTCATACAGATTTCCATAGTAGTTACACTAGTTTAAAGCCTAAGTGTTTCTTTTCTCCTGCAGCTTTGCTAGCATTTGTTATTACTTGATTTCTTTTGGGGCTAAGATGGAATCTCAGTGGTTTTTTAAAATTTAGATTTCTGTAATGGCCAGCATTATATATATATATATACACACACACATACATTTCTATTATTTTTGTGAAGTGGTCTGCTAATTTCTCTAGCCCATTTTTTATTGGATTTTTATTTTTAATTGGTGAAAAGCACGACCATGTACATTACAACCAAAGGAGGCATATTTCCAATTAAAATGAGCAGTTTCTAGTGTTCAAACATTTGGTGGAACTGTAGGCTAACACAGCAATTTTGCCACAGTTATCTTAAGGGTAAATGTACAGGAAAGATTTCTACTCCAGAAAAGAGCCCAGAACAAGATTGGTTATCATCCCCAGTTCCTTCTCTTTGCTGATCTGACTTTGAGCCTCTGATTCCTCTTCTGCCACATGGAAGAACTGCACAGCCTCCCTCCCCGCCTGCCTGCTGGTGCCGTTAGAAGGTGATGAGAGGAAGCTGGTGTGAGAGCATCTGAGGCACCACTTGACATCAGGTGGCCCTGGGCTGGGGGGAGACTGGTGGGGAATCCCTGTGGTTCTATCAGACACTGTGTGCACCTGCTGAAAGCTGCAGCTGCCCCCAAGCACAGCAGGAGGCCAGCCTGGCCATGACTTCCTTTCTGAGAGGGTCCTGTCCAATGGGATAGTGTGACAGAGCTAAGATCCACTTCCAGTGCACATTTCCGGCACAAAGTCACTGTGGTAATCTCACCCCAGGAACCTTCATCCCTCAACTGGTGCCTTCAGCCCAAGCTCAGGCTCCAGGATGACGAGGTCTGCTGATAGCATCGTCATCCTCCGACCATGCCAGGCTGAGACTTCATGCTGTATCCCTGCCCTTTCTCAGTGAGGGAGAGCGTGCTGGATTCCTGGCTCAGTGAGCTTGGCAGCAAGCTGTTTCTAGTCTGTGGGCAGTTGACTCTAGAGAGCCACTTCTGCTAAGCCTTGCTTTAGAGGTGATGTCACGGTTTTACGCGAAGGTGAGGAGGGGGAGCATTTTCACTATCACAGCTTCCTGCAACATTTAACAGAAACCACTCGGCTTGCCCAGGAACTTCCTCTCAAAGCCATTCACAGGAACACGTGAGCAGGCAACTTCTCACTAATGACAGCTGCTGACCGCTTCCTTCCCAACACTTTGAAACCCTCAACTCAAAACCACCGCCTTCTCAAGTTCCTTCATCTATAATTATCGCGCTGTGATCCTTAGTCAACCAAGCTCCCGCGTAGATAGACCCACTTTACACCCAACCCCAACCCCAAAGCCTCTTACTTTGTTACCATGACTTCCCAGGAAGCGGCTCCCTTGCTATGGTGAACAAACAGACAGCCCTGCTCTGCCCTTTCCACAGGTATTTCTGAACAGTGAGCATTTGACAAAAGATAAGCTGAAGAAGAACATCTATTTGGGGGTCCACTAAAAGGCTGGTTATTGCCTTGCCAGAAAGTTATTTTTATTTTTATCTTTGGTTTTGGTTTTCTCTTCACCTTCACCTGATTTGTAGCATTTGGATGCATTGTGTATATTCCTATACTTCATCTTCAATCTTGTGTGGGAGCAGGAAGGGTATTTTCTGCCATCAGTGCCCCCCCCACCACCACCATACCCCGGGACCATGAATCCTGTCCATCACTAGCTCCTGGACTCTGCCTCTGCTTGCTGAGAACTGGGAGGGCAGCACAGTCAGTGCTTTGTAATTAACACATTCCCAGCTCCAGTACTTAATCAGGGACTGAGGAATCAGTATGTAAATCACTCATCAGTAGGTGTTTCCTCACAAGGTAAGCACAGTGGCTCACCATGGTGGCTGATCTCATGGATACCACCTACTGTGTCCTCTTCCTTGCGTGAGTCTCTTCCCTACTCCCTGATAAGTGCTATCTATGCTTCCCAAATAAAATGTTTGATTTGAATCTTTGTCTCAAAGAATCCAAAGTAAAAGAGATGTAAATAAGCAGAGATATACAGAAAGCAATAAAATGCCTTACTGTTATTACAAATATCCAAATAAATGATTGTACTAACAAAGAGATCACCGTGAGTATATTCTTAATGCATCACACAGAGCAGAACACATAGCAGGTGTTCAATAAATGCTTGGAGAAGAGGAACAAAACCTAGACAGGAGCAGGCTGGATGATCCCCAGTGGGTATATCATAGAGGAAAGTTGAAAAACCATTTAAGCATCAACTGGATTTCGGGTTCCCTGAGTGTGACTTGCTACACTGGGAATGGGAACTAGCTTGGGTTACCTTTCTTTTTTATTGTAGCTATCCTAGTGGGTAGGAGGTGATATTTCAGTGTGGTTTTGACTAACATTTTCCTAATGACCAGTGATGTTGAGCATCTTTTCATGTACTTGTTGAACATTTGTATATCTTCTTTCAAAAAATATCTCTCCAAATCCTTTGCTCATTTCTTAATTGGGCTATTTGCCTTTTTAATTGTTGAGTTTTAAGAGTTCTGCGTTGAGATTTTAGCAGAAAATGTCTCCTCCCATTTGATATTTTCGCTTTCTTTTTTTTTTTTTTTTTTTTTTTTTTTTTTTTTTTTTTTTGGTCTTTTTCGTTTTTATCGGTACCGGGGATCGAACTCACGACTGCCTGCTTGCAAGAAGGCAGGCGCTTATGCCGCTGAGCTAAATCCCCAGCCCCGATATTTTCGCTTTCTTCATAGTGTTCTGTGAAATGCATAATTTTCAGTTTTGATGAAATCCAGTTTATCTATTTTGTACCCTTGATTGCTCGTGTTTTTGGTGTCATCTCTAAGAAACCATTGCCAAATCTAGCGTCATGAAGAGAAGCTGGGTCGAGATCGGGCATGGTAAATCCCCAAGAGAAGTGGCCCTTTACTATGGCTTCTCTATGGCATTGCTGGTTACTCTCCATTTTTTACCCCAATTGCCTGAGACTCCCTCAGAGACCACTGCCACATAAACCCAGCTCCAGTCATGTGCGATGGAACTGTAAGATATAATTTATTTACCATCTTGACCAGATAGTTTCATAAGGTCTTTGAACTCTGGACTTACATGATTCCAAATCACTTTCTATAACCTTTTTTCCATTACTGTTATTATAAGACAGAACACTGATGATTCCATAAAGTAAAAAAATAGTCATGGTGGCTGCATGTGAGCGTGAGCTTTGTGAATGCTACACACAGCTGCTGAAAGGAGAGACCTTACGCTGAGCTTGCTCAGGGACAGTCAAAGTAGAAGTTAAATATCAGGAGGGACTTGGAGAAGAATTTTAAAGATTCTCCCTTTTAACATAAAATTTTAACTTGTTTTTCTGTGTCCAGGTTCTTTCTACTGCACTGAAGAATCATTAGGGCAGGGTTGCTAGGAAATTAACAGCTGTTTGTCTGGGTAACTTTGGACAGGAATGCATCATTTGTACAACACAAACATGGAAAGGCTTGAAACATGAAACTGGTCCCTTTCCAGTTCTATTCAAGGAAACACAATGCAGAATTTTTCATATGCAGCTGAGGGGGAGAGCCTTTTTCAAGGTGATCTAATTTCCAGGGGCAGGTGACCTGTTGCTGGGTTTCACTCCATTGCCCAACTTGTAATTGCTTTCCCTCACAGCTGTGGTCTGGCTTCTGACCCTAAAACTGGCTGCTGGATGCCTGGGACCAGAGGAGGAAGATGACAGCTCTTCAGAGTGGAGCCTGGAAATTAGCTCATCCTCCCCAAATTCAGTCTTTGTGAGTTGGAGCTCTTGGGGAGATCCTGACCCATCTCCTAATCGTCATGCCCACCCTGTCCCCTCCTCCTCCTCCTCTGCGTTGCCCTTCACGGCCTCATCTCCCAGCACCTACACTGTGAGTAATGATTCTGTGTTCCGGCTCTTACTTCTCTATCATGGAAGTTCCATGAGGGAATGGATTTCTGTCTGGTTTCTCTTCTTTTCTTTTCTTTTTAATTTTATTTTGAAAGTAGTAAAATACAATAGAACAAAACAGAATAAAGCAAACTAAGATGGTACAGTGAAATTGGTACAGAACTTCACAGCAGGTTACCGGGATAACAGTAATAGGTATCACAGTATATTTCGTTATCTTTACAATAGTTGTTCTTTCAATCACGTATATCAAAATAAAATGAAATACAGAACATTATAGAACTTATCAAAATAGAATATTGAATAGAGCAGTACCATTAATAAGAATAGAGCAAAACAGTAATAAAAATAGTTGCCTTCAAAGAGATGGTAGAAGGAAGTCCCCCTTATTTGCTATGATCATCCTCCCAGGAGATGCTCAGATTTCTGGTTCCCATTTGCTAACGGGGGTGGGGGGGTGAGGGGGGTGAGGTGGGGCTACAGGAGAAGGAGGGTAGGGGAAGTGGGATGTTTGACTCTAGGCCATGCACCCGTAGGCTCATTATGGCTTAGCAGAGAGGCAGGCTGATTGCTTGGTTTCCCAGAGTCCTGAGTTCCAACATGGTACGGATCTCAGGAGACCCTGGTGGTTCTCTCCCTGGAAGGGCCACACTGCAGCCGATTTACCAGAGAGGGGAGCTGCTTGCTTGATTTCTGTCTGTTTTCTTCACAGCTTTTTTTTTTTTTTGGTACCAACAACGAACACTGAAAGTTAACAGGTACCCAATAAGTATTTGTTAAATGACCAGACCCACTAATCTACTCAATATTTTGTCTACATAAGGAGAATTTTACTGAGTATCTTCTGAAGGCTTGAAAGTATTCCTCAAGTTTGTGATTAAGGTGGGGTTGAAGTTGAAAGGAAAGACAATTTCCTCGAAGATTAGAGGAAAGGGCAAAAAAATAATTCTTTCCTTTGTATATCACTTCATGGTTTGTTGACTGCTTTCACTCTGTGTGTGTGTGTGTGTGTGTGTGTGTGTGCGTCTGTGTGTGCATGCTTTAAATCAGCTTTATGAAATAAATATCCTTGTCTTGTTTCAGAGGAAGAAATGAGGCTCAGTGAAAGGGGCTTACCTAAACCCACATAACCCCTAAATGGTAAAGCCCAGATCTTTACCGAATATAAAAATGCCATCTTCAGAACCTGGTCACTGGCCACCCCCCTCCCAACCCATCCCTCATCCTGCCCCATCTCTCTGTAGCTGCCTTGCAGAAAGGCAGCTCTGTTTTAGCAAGCATGTCCCTTGAGGACTAGAATATCCTGTGAGTGACATGAAGATTTGATTTTATTTTTTGTCTTTGTGATCTCTGCTGATATAAGCCATAAAAAGCAGACTAACTTCATCAAGAGCCTTGCCCACAGGGTGGAGAACATGCAAGGAGAAGACAGTCAAGTCTGGCATCAGATTTCCCAAACCACTAAGGTTCTGGCACCTCCCAGAATACCCTCATCCTGAGTTAGTGATCTCATTTCCAGGAAATTCCCTCTTTGCACTGGAAGTATAAATCAAATTAGTTTCAAGCTCAGGATTACAGATTATTTGTGATATCCACCCTTTTCCCAGGACACAGGATTTTAGCTCCATTCCCCACAAACCAGCAACTGGGAACCCTCTGAAATCCTTGTGTTTGAGCACAAATCCCCTCCTTAGTTTCCCAGCAGTCAGGACACTTCCTGAATGGTAGCTGTCCTGGCATCTCTGGAGGAGGATTAGCCTAGTTCTGAGAAAGTGCCTGCTTATCTTTGTTTATCAAGGATTGCTGGATGTCGAGGCCGTGGTGCTGGTCTGCATGGAACAGCAGCATGAGTAGTGGAGTGGATTTCACTACAAATAAACCTTTCAAGTGAGTATTTAAATAATAAAACTTAAATACTAAAATGAAGTTTCTACCATCTCTTATTCATATTATTGTATTTCTTTTCTACTTCTCATAAAATGTGAAAATAATCATGAAACTGTTTTGATTAATTTTTTTTGCTAGACACTCAGGCAGAAAAAACATTTGTGCTTTCAAAAGGCCTAGGTATTTCCTCTGACCCTTATAAAACATGCTTCCCTTTAAGCTTGATGGGAAGAGATCCACAACACAGTCCAAATATAATCATCTCACTTCATCCCAGCCTGGGACCCAAATCCCCGAAGATAGGGAGGGTGGGAAAGGGACAGTAGGATGCACAGTTCTATGTCATAGTTTCCTTAGATTTAAAAAAAGCATGGGACCAGTGACAAAAGAGGATCGGCCGTGTGGTTTCAATGTGAAACTCAGAATTCTAAACCTTTACATTTACTACGCTCTTAGAGATCCTGTAAATTCTTATTGCATGACAGTGGTTTAGGGTAAAGTAGAGGGTAGCTAGAAAAAGTAGGAGACAGTGCCTTTATCCTTAAATCATAATGCCGGTCCCGGTGTACAGTGTACAAAAACGAGACCACCCGAAAGTAACAGGCAAATGTCCCTGTGTAAAATGCGATGGCACAGAGCAGAGGTGACGTGAGTGTGAGAGGGAAATGAGGCACATGGTCAGGCTTCCCCTCCACTGTTTCTCTGTTCATCTAGGAAATTGTATCTACCGGCAGGAAGAAAACCTTCTTTTTTTTTTTTAATTTTCTAAAATATTGTCATAGTTTTTCAGCAGGACCAGAATATCATGCATGAGTGACAGGAGAGGGATGGAGATGCCCTGGACTATAAATAAATGGAAGGAAATTCCATATATAGGTGATCAAGGAAACAACAGAAGATACTAATTATCAGGACTAAAAGAGATGAACAATCAACAGCATACTTGGTAAACAGAATATCCCAGTCGCCAAGAACATGAAAATGCACTCAGTTTCCCCAGTCAGTGAGGTCTGGCGATGACTTAAGTGTTTGTGTCTCCTTAAGTGGGAGGGGTTTATTTCATTTAACAGAGTCCTCATGATTGGCATTGGTGCCCTTGTAAGAGATGAGAGCACTCTTGCCCCTCCTATGTCAGGACACAGCAAGAAGGTATATGTGTGTGTGTGTGTGTGTGTGTGTGTGTGTGTGCGTGTGACACAGGGAAGGGACCCTTGCCAGACACTGGCTGTGCTTTAATCTTGGACTACCAGCCTCCAGGACTCTGAGGAGTAGACTTCTGTTGCTTATAAACTTCCCAGCTTATAGAATTTCTTTTTTTTTTTTTTTTTTTTGTCTTTTTCGTTTTTATCGGTACCAGCTTATAGAATTTCTTGTGGTAGCCCAAAGGATCAAGACAAAACTGCAAGTGAAAAGTCCTAATGTTTTACTAGCCTACTTGAATAGTGAAAAGGAAAAAAAAAATACCAAAAAAGACAGGGCTGGGGTGGATTTTGTTTTTGCAATTTAGCTAAATATTTGTACATTAGCTACATGTTGGCTTTTGTGAATTTATTGATTAGATACCTTTTTCAGAGTGTTTGCTTAGTTTTCTCCTTTTTTACTCTTTTCCATTAGTTATACTATTAAATAGATTTCACTGTGACAGATGCGTGTATGCATGTCACATACTTTGACTGTGTCCATTTGCCGCCCTAGCGCTGCCCTCACCTCACCCTCCCTCCTAGTCTCACTTTGGGGGGAAGATTTTAATGCATAGAATATATTTTGCTCATGTCCACCTGCCTTATTACCTACCTTTACCCCCTTCCCATTCCTTTCATCCCCTTCCTCTTGTCTAATAATAATCTCTCTTTTATTTTCTTGTCACCTTTTTTATATTTCACATATTAGAGAAAATGTTGTATTTGTCTGTCTGAATCTGATTTATTTTTCTCTAGGTGATGGTCTCCAGATCCATCCATTGTCCTGGAAATGATAGAATTTTGTTCTTTCTTATGGCCAAACAATGCCCCATTGTGCATATATAACGCATTTTTATTATCCTTTCATCTGTTGCCGGCCACCTCTGCTGGCTCCCTCTTTGCTATTATGAATTGTGCCACAGTAAACATAGTTATGTAGTACACTGACTTTAACTGCTTCAGGTATATACCAAGGAGCAAAATAGCTGGCTCCAACAGTAACTCTAGTTTAGTTTTTTGGGGACCCTCCATACTGATTTTCATAGTGGTTGTACCAGTTAATACTATAACAGCAGTGCAGAAGAGTTCCTTCTCCCTGCACCACCACAACATCCCCACAGTAATTTTTGTATTTTGTATTCTTGATGACAGCCATTCTGACTGGAGTGAGAGAATCTTAGAGTAGTTTTGCTTTGCATTTCCCTGATGGCAAAACATGTTGAGTATTTCTATTTGGACATTTTATTTTGTTTTGCTTTGCCTTTTTTTTTTTTTTGAGACAGAGTCTCACTAGGTAGTCCAGGCTGGTCTTGAACTCACTACGTAGTCTAGGCTTTGAACTCACAGCAATCCTCCTGCCCCAGCCTCCTTAGTGCTAAAAATACAGGCAAATAAGTCTACGCCTAGCTATGGACTTCTAAGAAATGTCTGTTTAATTCACTTGCACATTTATATATTGAGCTATTTGATATTATTTTGGTGTTAATTTTTTTGAGTACTTTGTTCCATATGTTAATCCTCTGTCAAAAGAGTAGCTGATAAATGTTATTCCTCATTCTGTAGATTGTCTCTTCATTTTGCTAGTTGTTTTCTTTGCTGTGGAGAATATTTTTAAATATATCCTCCAAGAAACGTATACCACATCAGGAAAAGAGTTCTCAAAAAACATATACCATTTTAGGAAAAGCAAAACTTACATAAATATTTTGATACTAAATGTATTGAGACATCATGAGATTAATGCAAAAGTTACCTTTGACCTGTACTATTACAAGAGGTGCTCGAAGTGGTGCCGTTAGCTTCCCACTTTCATTAGCACGGTGAGCTGCTGCCTGGTAACCTGGTCACTGAGATTGCTGCACATGCTTTTCAGTTTCTTCTCTAAGGGCTGGAGGTATCGTGGGTTTTCTGCCACAAACAACAACCTTTAGGGTCCGCCACACGTAAAAGTATTAAAACATTTATGCAAGCTTTTCTTTCCCTGAAGGGTGTGTATACATTTTTGGAAGACTCTGTTAAATGGGCATGAATATATATGACTCCTGTAAGCAGTGAGAATGAATAAATTCCAATGACATGAAATACCACAATGAAGCAAAACCATAATGGTTAGTGAAAGAAACCAGGAACAAAGGAGTACATGCTACATGATTTCAATTCCATGAAGTTCAAAAATGAGGACACAAAATTAGAAGGCAAGACGGTAGTTTAGTCAGGGGCAGTGGCTGGGTGAATGGAAGGGGACACGAGAGGACCCTGTCAGTGTCTGGCTCATGACCTGGCACTGGCTATTCAGTGTGATCCTTTTGTGTGTATGTTTCTATAGCTTAATTTTTAGAAAACCAGTGGTACGTATAAAAGAGTAACTTTGGACTCCTTAACTTACATCACATACAAAAGTAACTCAAAATTGACCAAGGATGTAAATATATGAGCTAAAAAAATCTTAAAAGAAACTATGGGCATAAATCTTCATCACCTTGGATTTGACGGTGATTTCTTAAATATGCCAAAAACCACAATTAATCAAAGAGAACAAATAGGTAAACTGACATTCACTAAAACTGAAAACTTTCATACTTCAAAAGACAACCTACAGAATGGGAGAAAATATTTGCAAATCATATATCTGATAAGGATCCAGCATTCAGAATAAATAAAAAAACTCATACAACTTAGAAATAAAAAGAGCCCAATTTAAAAATGAGCAGAGTTGAATAGACATTTCTCCAAAGAAAAGAGACAAATGGTTAATAAACACATAAAAAATGCTCAGTATGACTCATCATTAGGGAAATAGAAAGAAATCACTCTAAAGTACCACTTCACAAACAATAGAATGTCTAAGACAATGCAAACAATAGGTTAGTACAGGTGAAGATGTAGAGAGATTGTAATTCTCATACATTGTTGGTAGGAAGGTAAAATAGTATGGATTCTCTGAAAGATGGATTTTCAGTTCTTTGGAAAGTTTGACTTATGTTCTCTAGCAATTCTACTTCATACATGTATAATCAAGAGAAATGAGATAGACTTAAATAAATATGAATACATTTCATTGCAACGTTATCTGCAGTAGGGATGAAATGTCAATTGATGAATGAACAAACAAAATGTGACATAGCTACTCAATGGACACTATCCACTCATGAAAGGGATGAAGTATTAATGCATACCATAGTGCGAATGAACCTTGAAAAACATGTAAAACGAAAGAATCAAGTGAGAAAGGCCATGTATTATGTGATTTCATCACATGAAATATCCAAGGAACCAGAGATGTAGCTCAGTGGCACAGCACACCTGCCTGGCAAGTGTGAGGTCCTGAGTTCAATTCCTGATACAAAAAAAGAAATAAAAAAATAAATGAAAAAAGGAAAGAAACTGAAATATCCAGAAGAGACAAATCCAAAGAAACAGGAAGTAGACTGGTGGTTCCAGGCGCTGGGAGGGGGACAGAATAGGGACAAATGTAAATGAACACTTTTTTGCTGAGAGAGGGTGATGAAAATATTCTGTAATTAGGAATTCTGGGGATATGTTGCAAACTACTGAACTGCATGCTTCAAAAGATCGAAGTTTATGACATGCAAATTATATCTCAATAAAATAATTTAGTAGAAAGAAACATATAAAAATAAAATGACTATGTGGGGAAATCAGGTTAAATAATTCTCTTTAGAAACCACCTTTGTGTCCACTGCAGGAGCCCCCTGCCCACTCTAACCCTATCACACTGGAGAAGATGAACTAGTACACCAGAGCCACGTGCCCGATGCTCCACCCCCATTTCTCTCCCTGTAATTTTTCCCCACCTTTCTGAGATCCTGGCGGGGCATTTTTGCATGCAGGCCTGGGTTTCTGGGAGCATCACCTTAGCCTAGTAGCATCCAAACTTCTTTCAGTTACTTTCAAACATTCTTTCCAGAGCCACTGAAGCAGAAATTCTGGACCTTACTCTAAATTTGGCATTTTTAAGTCACTCAGCAATAAAAGTAATACTACTGCCAGTGAGAACAGTAACTTTTACCCACGGAATACTTTTCACAAGGCAGTGTTCCGAATGCTTTATATGAACAAACTCACTGAATCCTCAGTATAATCTATGGCTCAGCACTATGGTTATTCCCATCTTGCAGATGAGTAAACTATGGTGTTAGGAGCATAAGAAACTTTCCCAAAGGCGTAAGACTAGTATACACTGGGAGCAAATGTAGGCAGTCAAACTTCAGACTGCAAGCTCCAAAGCACAGCGCAATACCGCTTATTCTCTCCAGGGATTCTTACACTTCAGTTTGAGGTTCACTGTTATGATGATTACCTAATCCATCACTTATATCTGCAAAAATAAAACCTACAGTTACTTTCAGCACGGGAACATATAAAAGTAACTTATCTTAAAGGGAGGGTATCAAGTCAGTTATAAAACTGCACAGTTGGAAACTGGGACGTTAAAAGTATACACCCTTGGGAAAGGGGCTGTACCTGATCCCTCCCATCCCTGCCCTTACAGTCACTTAGGTCTAGTGTTGCAGATCACCTGGAGGAGAGGCTGGCCCACTGCAGAGGAAACCTGGCCTGAATTCCATGCTAAGGCCTGGGTCAACCTTTCCCTGTGGTGTTTCTGCTCCCATCTCCCCCACCCAGAGCAAGGTGTCATTTTTGTTACAAAACTTCATCAGGCGTATTTGGAAGTCCCAGTCACCTTCTGGTTGCTTACTGATGACCAGGACCTCTTTCAGGCTGAGGTCAGGCCCAATAGCTTCTGTCTAGCGAGAGTCATCGTAGCTCCAAGGGCCACAGTTGGTGCCACAGCACACGCACCTTCCAGTGTGGGGCTCTCTGAGCACAGGTAACACACTGCCAAGAACCTGATGTGGGATGGGAAGTGTGCCACCTGGGGAAGAGGAGACATGAGGTAAGTAAGCCTGTCACTGGAGGCAGGCACATTAGGCAAGTCCTGAAAGTCTGAAGGCTCAGAGGCTCTAGCTGGAGAATAAACATAATTGTTCCTGTCTCGGCAGGTGGCTAAGATGACTGGTTAAGACGTCACCAGTGAAACAGCTTCATAAGGTGCTAGAGCCCTTCTGAACTGTCCCTCCAACTGTGTGTCTGGTCTTCCCTATCCATAAAGGGCTGGCACTGCTCACTCATTCAACAACAGTAACGGAGTTAATGTGTGATTTATTTTGTAGATAATATGCAGCATTTCCAACAAGCTAACAGTGACCCCAAACTTAGCATTGTTGGAGCAAAACTCTTTCTCCCTGAAACTTGCCCCTCATCTAGTTTACTCCGTCTCCTGAACAGCATTAATACCCATCCAGGTGCTTAAACCCAAATCCAGGAGTCACTGTTAACTTCTCTCTTCCTTCTTTCAGTCCACCAGCCAGGCCTTCAAAATACACCCAGACTCTCTCCCATTGCATAACTCCTGGTCCCATCCATCTCTGTCACCTGGCTCCTCATCACTGTCACTGCAGCCTCCTCTAGGAGGCTCTCCCCTTGCTCCTTTTTAGATCCCCAGGACAAACCATATCACATCACCCTGCTGCCGGGAAATCGGGCTTCCCAGGACTCTGACTGGAGCTATGCAGCTTGACACAACCCTGCCCCTTCCTCTCTTCCTCTCTTCATGTTTCAGCCATGTCAGCCAGCCCAATCTGTCTCATTCAACATGCAAAGCCCGTTTTCATCTCCAGCCTTTGGGCAGCTGTTCCTTGGCCTGGGTGCTCTTCTCCGGTAACATCATACAGCTCCTCTCATCACTTTAGCTTCTGTTCAGGTGACACAGCTGCAGGGAGACCACCATCCGCTCTCTCAAGTTACTCTCCACACCTTCGTCTGCTCTGATTTCTATATCAGATCTGCTAAAATCTGATGTTACCTTAATTATGTGTTTACTTGCCAAGCATTTGTAATCTTTTTCACTCTAAGTTTCACAAGATGGGCACTTGGTCTGGCTATATGCAGCTCCCCGTACTTTGGCACATTATTGGCTCTTCGACATTTCCTAAAGGGATGAACTGATATGACTATTACTGCATTGTTTTCATTCTATTGGACTGAAAAGAATTTAAGGAAGTTTATACAGCTGAACAGAAGATTTGCGAAAGACCAGCTAAGGAAACTAAGTTAAAACATAAATAAATAAACCCAGCTTTGTAGTGCCCCAGGGCTCAGTCATGGGAATGCCTCTCCTCGACTTCCACAAGGTGGTGGCCATCGCCCGCCCACAGCACCTGTCCCTCCACACCGTCGATGTATTGTGCTCCACCTGGGACTCCCACTCAGAACTCAGGTTGACTCCTCACTCTTTGGGAACTAGCAGGTCCTTTACACTTAGCATATCCAAATCTGTACCGCTTTCTCCTTCACAGGAGAGCACATAGTTGAAGACATTCTCTCTCCCCACTACCGGCACTTTCTCTCAATAAATCCTATAATCCAGAATGTGATCCCTTCTCTCCTGCCCCTCCTAAACTGGCCTTGGGGTTCCTGAGGTTGTCCCCTGTTGATCTCCTGGTTTCTGCCTTTGTCTCTTATGTCTGCTCTCGAGTGATCCCTGTAAATAATGTCAGTTTCTCCTCAAAACCCTCTACTGGCTTCTCATCTCATTCAACATTAAGGTCCAAGTCCAGTAGAGGTCTCCATGGCCCAGCAAGGGCTTGCTTCAGGTTGTGTCTGACTCCACTTCTAACATACTTGCTCCACTCCGGCCAACTAGATCCCTGCTGTCTCTTCATGTATGGGACACACTCCTGCTTGGGAATGTGTCTTCGTTGTCTCTAGGCCTTTGATCCACAGGGACCCACACACTGTACTTGTCATCTTTGAGGAAGCATTGCTCCAAGGTACCTTCTTGCTGAGTCCTTCATAAACCTCCCCCTCTTTAAAATTTACCTCTTTGAACCCTATTCCCCTTCTGCCATTTATTTTCTACTTTATCACCATATTATATGTAAACTGATCATTTGTTTGTACATATTCTCCCACTGGGCTGTGAACTTCTCATGGGGAGGAACTTCTATCTCTTGCAGTCAAGGAAGAATCTATAAGTGTTTGGCAGATGTCAGGCTTTCAGAAACTCCGTGTTACATTAATCAAAGCAGATGGAGCTAGGAACGAGGTGAAGACTCCAAGTGCCTGCGGCATGATTTCTATACCAGTGGATTATGAGCCACTAATTTGCACTCTGGCTTTCTGACAGTTACTATGTGTGGGTATGAAACCAGCTTTCATTACATGAGTGCTGATACCTGTCCATCAAATCAAATGAAGCTGCTTATTCAGGGAAATCATAGTCTTCCTAACAATCAGAACAGAGAGGAGTTTCTGCCATGAGCCCTTCCACAGAGAGCAATATTGGACCCAGATCCTTGGTCAAGGCATATGAAAACTGTAGCCTAAAGGAAAAGTGTTTCTTATTACACTCTCCAATGTGGTTCATGCCTTATGCAAAAGCATACTTATGTAAAAGCAGTTGAATGTGGCCAGAAAACTGGATCAGACATGAAAGTTCTCTTTTGTGGTGCCTTACAAAATGTGATCTAAAAATATAGTGAAAGCTGTTGCTGAGTGCTAACTAATGGAAAGGCAGGCTTGTGAAAACATTAGTTTGTCCTCACCCACTTTATTCAATGGGTCTGGCACAGTTCAATTTTTGCTGCACAAAAGCCAAAATAGCCATGACAGTGCAATGAAAGACACTGATGAAAGAGGACTTCCAGAACTGCCTCACAAAGTGGCAACAACAATGGGATAAGTGTGTTTGAATCAAGGGGAAATACTTTAAGGGCAAATAATGACAATATGTTTTTACCATAATAAATTTAAAAAATTAACATTCACCGTACTTTTGGATCACTCTTTGTACATTTAGACAGGCAGTCTCTGAGAAGGACTTTCCTGAAGTATTGTGGAGGTTGTATCAGCACAGCTTTGAAGGTGCCCAAGTGATCCATGTCAATGACACTCCTTAGACTAATGTTCTCTGCAACTGTGTGAGCATCCCTGCTGATAAGGCCGGATAAGTGTACACATAGGGATTAACCAGTTACCAAAGTGAAAGAAAACTTGTCATATGTTTATAAAATTTCAGTGCCACAAAATTATAAATAATGTAGGCTACAAAAGGGATAGGCCAAAATGTTTGCTGTAGTCTGAAACTTAAAGGTCCTCCCCAAGAGCCTATGTACTAAAGACTTGGTCTCTATACCATGGTGCTATCGGGAGGTGGTAGAAGCCTTAAGACACAGGGCCTATTGGGGGAAGGTTAAGGCACTGGGGCATGACATTTAAGGAAATTCTGGGACCCTAGCTCTTTTTTCTTTCTCTCTTTTTCATCCCAGCTGCCATGAGCTAAGCATTTTCTTCCACCATGCTCTCTTGCTGTGATACTCTATCTTACCACAGGCCCCAAAGCAGGATCAACCAGCTGTGGACTGAGACCTCTCAAACTGTGAACCAAAATAAGCCTTTCCTCTTTTTAGATGGATCATCTCTCAGATATTTTGATATAGCAATGTAAAGCTGCCTAACACAATGCTCTGCAGGAAGAATTTGGAGTTTGGTCTATCACAAAATGACTATAAGAATGTTAGCCTGGAATTTGCAAAAGAAGTTGAAGAAAAATATGGCTTCCTTGATGTCAGCTGCAAAATATTTCAGCAGAGCTCCCATTGATCAGCTCACTTGAGCAGTGTGATTTTCCCTGGAAGGTACTAATTGTGAAATAAACACTGAAATAGATGACAGAATTTCATTGCTATTTGGGATTGCTGGACATAAAATCAGAGACAGTTCCCAAAACCCATTACAATAAATTTTCCACTAAGAAATTTGATTTTATAATACTTACTAATAATATTAACCCCCCTGAGAATCCCAATCTGTTATTCTTCCCATGGGCTCCTAACTTGTACATGACAGGAAAATCAGTATTTCCCTGTGTCCATGTATTAAGAAGTGCATGTCTTGAATTTCTGTGGTGAGTCAAAGATTTTCATGAGAGTTGGTTTTTACACACAGACACATACACACACACACTGATATATGCATCTTTTCCCTTTCATTTATTGGAAGAAATTAAGAAATTGTATGATAATTCAGCTGAACAGTATGCAAGATGGTAATGACTAAGGCAATACCTCAGATTTTTTGCTCAGTTTTCACAGCTGACTGGGCCCCCAGGAATGCACTCACTCAGGTTCAAACTTGCCTTGTATCAAGCACCATGTAAGTACATTTCTGACAGTGGGTTGGAGTGAGGGGTTAGAGACAAAGACCAATGAGGCATGACCTTTGATCTTGAGGAACCTCAGCCCAGTAGAGGAGTCATAATTTTCTTGCCTGAAGTGTGCCAACAGGGCAGGATAGTGCATGGTGAATGTCCCCTGAGAGGTCAATTATTTGTGACCCCTGTGGGTGAAAAGCACCTGGGCTTCCAGGGCAGGCATGTCCTAAGCTGGTCTTGATGAAGGTTAGAGTGTAGAAACCTAGGTCTCATCGCAGAGAGACGCTTACCAATGTCCTTCCTTTGTTACCTGAATACCATTGGAGCCGTGTATTCCTGAATCTCTTTGCTTCAGCAGCTGAGCCTGTGGCCCAACTGCTTGTTCTCAGCTGTTCATAGGCTTTCCTCTCTCTAGCACATGCACTCCTGTCTGACTCAGGCAGTAAGAAGGAAGAAGGGCAGCCAACTGATGATGAGCCAGCCACTGTTCTCTTTGCTACATTTGTGCCCGCTCTGATCTCCCACTGACTGCCAGACAGGAGCTATTGCTCACCTCTAAAGAAAAAGATAAGAGACTAAAAGATTTTCCAACGTCAAACATGACTGATAAGCAATAAAGACTAACAACCTAGATAATTCTGACACTTCCTGTTACTCATGCATAATAGGTCTTAGACAAGGAGATCCGCAAAGGACTAGATCATGTACCCCTGTGGATCTCTTTTCATTCCTGTATGGTAAGAGAAAGGGTCTTCAGTGTCCTACTAAATCTAAGTGGGGTGGGGTATCGGGGGAAGCAGCGGTCTCTGGTAGGTGGATAGAAATATGAAAAATTTCCAGTTTGACTACCTTATTTTACAGATGACGGAACTAAGGCCTGGCGCGGTAAAGTGATTTGTATTATTAAATGATGCCTTCACAGTTCACAATGCTATTCACAGCATCAGGTGAGCCTTATATCCATAACCTGCATGGTTAAAAGGCAAAGTGGGGAATGCGTTTTCTTGCAGAACTTCTCCATGTCTATCTGGGCTGAAAAATCAGGTCACTATTGAAGAGGATCTGTTTTGATGGAAGAAGTCAAGAACAGAAATATGTCACAGTTGCTGCAAGCTGAGCTGACCCAGTTCTAAATAGAACAGCCTTGCCTTATCCCTGGATTCACCTTTCTGGTCTTCTGTTTTTCTCGAGGTCACTACTTCGCTGCCCTTCACATTCCTTTATCTCTCCACTCTGCCTTTAGGAAAAGATTAAACAGTAATAGCTTGACAGATAGAAATTTAAGTCATAACATGTCTTGTGTGCATGTTCATTTAGCCTTTGTTTCTGGCCAGAAATGAGACATTTTATCCTTATCAAAGAGGCTTTAGGCACTGCCAGCAATTAGACAAGATTGGAGAGGAGGGGTGATGTTGAGGGATGCAGGAGGACATGCCACTGGGGAAACGTGATACACATGGTAGGGAGAGAATCTCACCAAGCACCCCTGCGCCCTGAGGATTATATCCAAGCTTGTCTGCAAGTCAGTGCTCAATGCTGCCTTTTAGAAAAGGTGTTTTGGTGATGAAATAAGAGCTTTTGTATCTGTTAGGGGGAGCTCATTGTGGTCCTGCAAAACTCCTGACTTGAGCAGGCTGAGTCAGGGATGGGTCAGTGTGTTAGATAAACTCAGTGAGATACAGGTTTCTCAAGACTTTGTAAACTGATCCCTTATGGGAATATTTACTTTCTCCTAAAATGGATCAGGAATTTAATTCTAACCCAGCAATTTTCCACCCACACAGATAAGTCACCTTATTTTAGTACAAGCAACTTCTAATAAAAGATTTTCTGCTCCGAGGCTCACTTCTCATTGGAACAAGATGAGACTCTTGAGGCTCCTTTAAAGGTCCTTATCTGGGGTGTGGTAATCCTATATATTACTGTTAAAAAGCACCTTATGCCCATCAAAGCCTTGAGCCTATGTGCTCTCAGTAGCTATTCCTACTGTATCTAGAGTAAAGACCATGGGCCAAGCTCTACACTTGCAAGGGAGCATGGAGCAGGGTGTACCTGAGCCACCCTGAGGGTGTCTACAAACCCCTCTTGGATCACACAAGTGTAACCCTGGATTCTAGCTCAGGATGCTTGGACAGGATCTCTAATCAGGTACTTAACCTTGCAATCTTCTAGAGCCAAAAACTAGGGTATAGCCACATGTAGTGGGGTATAGCACTCTGGAAGACTGAGAAGAGAGGGTCACAAGTTCAAGCCCACCCTGGGCAACTTGACCACTTAGTAAGAGCCAGTCCCAAAAAACAAAGGAGCTGGGATGTTGCTCAGCGTGAATACTTTGGGTTCAATCTGCAGAGACACTAACAGCTACATCCCGTGCTGTGAGGACTACCCAGCGTTCCATGTAAAGCCCCCCTGTACACAGTAATCCTTCCACTGTGTGCTAGTAATTATATAAGGAGCTTTCCCAAGTATGTTTTTTTCTTTTTTTGTGACATTATTTCCTGATCATATAGAAAACCATAGCTGTAGATATTTTGGAAAACTACAACGAAACACTGCCTTTGTTTTCAACAAGCAGAAGGAATTACGTTTAACATTTTGGTATGCTTTCTTTAATATCATACACAATATATATATACACACAGACGTACATGTAACTCTGTCATTGGAAATGTTTATTGGTTTTTTTCTGCTTTCACCTAACATGTTATTTGAAGTTTGTTTTACATATTTAAAAACTCTTAAAAATACCATTTTCAGTAGCCTTAAAATGATAATAGTGTTTTCTGTCTCAATAATATAACTCTCTGTGTTTTGCTTTCATATTTATTTCCAGTTTTTAGATGAATTTGCTAATCAGAGCACTTGAACTATTTTTTAAAGAATATTTAGCGAATTTTCTCAAGAAAGGTTAAATTTTACTGAAGTAAAAAAATTTATATATAATAAAAAGTGAATATAAATTGCCCAATTCCATAGACATTTCCATTTAAGTGTTAATTCAAATTCATATTTATCTTTTTCTCCTATACAGGGATAATACACACATGACACAATAATTCTTGCCAAAAAGAGGTTAAAGTTTGCTTAAGTTTTAAAAATGGCATGAAATAATTTGAAAAATTAATATTACATGAGCAAAACCTCTGTAATAACTCCAAGACTTTATCATGTCAGAAGCATGGTTACTTTTAAAGTTTTAAAAAATAGATATTGCTATCACAACCCAATGTCATTAATAATTAAGGCATTGCATTGGTTACTTGCTATGATTTTTTAGACATCCAGAGTCTTTTCAACATAAGAAAATAGCTAGACATCTTGAATGTTTTCCCTTTTTATTTTTTTGATATGTAATCTTGCTATGTTTGTCTGGAGAGTTTTCTTATAAATCGCAATTTAAAAAAATGTAACAATGATTGATTTTAGTCCCTAGCAACAAGTCGTGTCTTATTTTCTCACATAACAACATATAACAATAAGATACCTGATAATTCTTAAGCAATGTTGCTTATTTGATGTTCAGAAAGTTGTACCACAGGGGAGAAAAGTAAAGATTTGGGAATGTTTTAGTTCATTTTTGTGTTAATATGGTGTACCTGACATTAGAAACTTTTATAAAGGAAAGAAGAGTATGGCATTTAGCTCAGTTTGGGAGGTTAGAAGCTCAGCATTGAGCAGAGCTCCTGTGGGGCCTCTGGTCTGAATCTTCTGACTGATGACATGGTAGACAGCCACGCATATTGGGAACATGTGTGAGTGCAGGAAGTGAGACAAGGATAGAGATCCGGGCGAGAGCAGGCTCCTTCTTCATAGCATTCTACCTTTGTGGGGAGCAAGTCACTCCTTGAAGTCTGATCTACCAGGTTCTAATTCTTAAGGTCCTGTCACCTTTCAATATCATTATATTACAGACCGGCCATAAACATTTGGGACACAAATCATATCCAAGCCAGATTCAGGCTAAAGACATGATTCTTCTGGCTGATTGCCCCCCCCTCCCCCCGGGGAACATGGGAGGCTCCTGAGTGTCTTCTGAGAGTCCCTAAGATCAGACAAAGAACCCAGCTCTGTTGCAAGCTCCATAAACATCCTCCTAGTTGGAGATGTGAAGCTTGGCATATCTAGCCGGTTTAATCACTGCCCCACCCCTTGGCAAAAAAGCTGATTTCAGCCACTTAAAGAGAGAAATAGCAGTGACCTCGCTGCAGACCTAGTGATAACTCACTCCTTATAAGGAGTAGATGAGCAAACAGTCATGGCTCAGGAATGTGTGCCCCTGTGCGTGTTCCTCCTAACTTAACCTGGCAACTGAGCTCTGCACATGAGCACAGCGTTTGCTGTGTTCTTCAGGCACAGAATGGGTTGGCTCCTTTCTGTTGAGCATTAATTGCTAGAGGTAATCACAAATATAAACACTGAAATTAGATTGAATGAGCTTAATGGTCTAAGAAAGGTGTTACTCCCCATTATTTGAGAAACAAAGGCCCTGTGAACTGGAATGTTCTGGTTCACAATGAATTACAATTTAACTCCATGTAGAAAAGGGTCCAAATGCACAAGAATCAAAGTCAGAGTGCCTCCATTATGAATTTAGCTAGTAAAACCATTGTGAATTCCAAATACTGTTTATTCATAGTGTTTCTTCAGGTCAATCATCCACTTGTGATCTGTTCACATCTACATTAACACAATCTTTATGTCTCTATAATAAGACAGGGTACTGAAGATCAATAAGTTATGTCATTTGCCTGAATTAGCAAGTGGAAAAATACAGATTTGAACCAAGATTTCTGTCTTTAAAAGCCAACAGAGATCTTTCAACTTGAGCTACAGATCTCTTAAGTTTAGTGTCAGGGATCCTTCTGGGCTGTGCAGTGTGGAGAATGAATTTGACCTTTCTGATCTTATCCGTCATGAGAATTTCCCAGACCTTCAAGGACTGAGTGAGTGGTGTGTTTCTTTCTAAACTGGTTTTCCTTCAAGTTATGTATCTCTCAGAAAAATAGGACCAGAAAGCTGAACTCCGGGGTCCTTTCTTGATTCCATGCCAGACAGCAGCACTTTCTGAGGTCTTCTGGTAAAATTCCCGATGGATGACCCTCCCTCCTAAGCTGACCCACCAGCCCGTCCTCTGACTGCCATCACAAGCCACTCAGCTGCACCACCTGGCTCTCAGAGCCAGTCAGCTGGTTCAACCCCCACCCCATAGTCAGTGTGTAGCTGCCACAACTTTCTGCCTTGCTATGACCTTACTCATCATTTATCACATATTTCTTATGTATGCAACACAGCCCTAAACTCAAGGGAGGCTAAGACAGAGATGGCCTTTGGCCCCTGGAGTTAACATTCAGGGATATGGTACAAACACCCACTGGTGGCTTAATTCTTTATTATGATTGTATAAGCCCTTCAGAATTTGCTGTGTTGGTCAGAGTGTAGACAGCCAGGGACAGGGGATAGGGGATAGGGGGACTGAGCAGGGCTAAGGGATGAAGAAACACCTCTCCCAGGAGGAAGACAAGATGGTAGACATGTCCAGAAAGAAGGGTCAGTGGTACAGAGCAAGGCCAGAGAGGTTGATCAGGTGCCATTTCAAGCATCTTATGTAGTTCTGTACTTTATCTTTGGAAGGATGAGACTGCATAAAAGGGTTGAGGTGATGAGTGATTTATATGTATAAATCAGGGAAGAAAGGCTTGTCCATATGCTAACAATTCTAAAAGTTGCTGAAAATCAACAACTGTCTTTTTTTAATCTGGTGTTTTGGTGCTTTAGGCTTTTGGTAACTTGAAGGTTGACTCTTAAATAGGTTGCACTAAATGTTTGTTCTTAACAATGAGGCTTTAAGTCTGAATCTGGAATTGTCTTCTGGTGTAGACACATCCCTGTAAGTTGGGCCACGCAGGCCCACTTAGAGAGGTAGACTTCGAAGGTTGTTTAGGTCAGCTGAAGGCACAAGAGCAATGCAAAGGATGATGTAACCTGAAGGACTGATTCCTTCTGTCAGGTAGGCCTAGGGGGCTGCTGTGCTGGTCCTGGAAAAGCATCAGAAGACCCCAGACATCATTTTCAGAATCTGCCAGACAGGTCACTACTGAAAGTTGAGTTCTTTGGTCTTTGAGCTTTTTTCTCTGTGCATAATAAGGAGTGCATTGGGTAAGCCACTAAAGTCCCTTCTGACCCTCCATTCCAGGAGGAATTAGCATGAGCAGCTCTGAGCTCGCAGGGCTTAGCAAGTGGTGGAAGAGAAGAGGATATCCACGAAGATTTTCTGATGGGGTAAACGGTGAGAAGGCAGAAGACAAACCTACAACTCTGACATGATTCCAACTCTGACAAGATGGCCCTGTCTTGGAAAGCTGATCTTGCCCAGAGAAAACGATTTCAACACACATGTGCGCACATACTTTATACATTTCTTAATTAAAGGAATGCTACCATGTCTTTAAAGGGTTATTCTTTTTGTTATTTTAAAGAGAAAAATACGTAACAGAAAAATCAAGAAGCAAACAAAAAATAACAACAATAAAAGCAAAATGACAACAACAACAAAGAATAATAATAGCTATAAAGGTTTTCAAAACAAGATGATAGGAATTTAACAGTGGTTGTTATACTGCATAGCGTTATCCTCAAAATAGTTGCTTAGTTACCAGATACAAAAATAAAACAAACAGTAAAATGGAACAAAACATTGGATTTCAAAAACAAGAAGGGAGTAAGTCCCCCATAGTTGCTATGATGCGTGTTGTTATCCTCCAAATAGATGCTCACACTACTAGCTTTAAGTCTGCAAAGTCAATCAAACAATACAAGTATTAAGTTATTTTTTTTAACTTTAGTTGCTATCATCTTAGCCTGATTTCCTCCAAATCAGCCCATTGCTTGGGAGGAGGGGGTGCTTTTCTTCTTGTCTCCCAGCCTGTACACTGACTGGCTCGTGGGAAGGCATGGTATGGCTTCTTGATTCTCTTCTCTCTCATTCTGTATGGCTGCCTCTGGCTCGTGGGAAGATGTGGTTTGGGGTTATTCTTAAATATTATATTTAGACACCAAGTTCTTTTAACTTATAGGATTGTATCTCCAAAATCTAAATAAACTGATTTTTAAAAAATTTCTTCTATGACTAAATTTAATGCCAATAATAGACGTCAACTTGTGGCATTAGCAACATTGTTGCAACCCCTGTTCTATGAACCCCTTCCCTATATGTCTTGCATTACCACATATCCACAGGATTTTCCACTGAGCTCGTTTCCAGTAAAGATCATCGCGCACTACCAAGTGCTGAGAGTTGAGAGGAAAAAACAGATAATGTTAGCAATGTTTTAAAAGTGGAATTTCTAAACCAAGTGAACTAATGTTGCAAGTTTTGCTCTTCAGCTTTTATGAGAGCCAAACAAAAGACCAAACAAGTGTGACGCTTAGTTGTGGACCGTGGCCAGATCCAGAAAGAGCACATCTTTAGACAGCTTCTGGCTCTGCGATGCAGAAGCCAAGAGTCTATACAGCTTCTATCTGTGCTGGGACATTTGCCAGTGGGGAAGGGGAAAGTCTTCCTTGCACTTGTGCTTGGTTTTCTGGACAGGAACTCAGGAAAGTATCTGGAACCAGTTCTGGTCATATTAGCTGTGTGCTTTGGCTAAGCCTCCTAAGCGACTAGAGAATCTATTTCTTTATCTCTAAAATAGTTGTAAACTTCAGCTCCCTTTGACTGAGAACAGACTGCAGGCTAGACCGAGCTACATGTGAGTTAAAATGCAAGGGTAAATGAAATAGACAGATTCCTATATATAATAATGTATTTAATTGCTTATTACATAAACTCACGAATACAGTACATTTTGCTTTTTCTCTAACTCTCTGTTTTTGTTCTGATCTGTTTTATTTTTGCAGTGTGTGCATGTGCTACTGGATATTGAACCCAGGACTTCACACGTGTTAGGCAAGCAGCTCCATTGTTGAGCTCTGAAACCAGCCTGTAAGATAATACTTTTACTCAAACTATTTCATTACACCCTTGACATCAGTCTTGATTTTCACTGGAATTATTATTCAAGGCCGTTTGCCAGAGCACAGCATCTTTGTATCTGTGTAGTTTAGTTAAGATTTGACACTTTTGAGTCTAAGTATTATGTTGTCATTAGAAATTTACCTCAAGCCATGGTGACCATTTCCTATTTGTAATCTTATAGGCTATCCATACACTTTAAAGTATAGTATGAAGTAATGTTGATTTTTAGCATGACTTCTGTATGGTTTAAACAAACCATATACAACACCACAGTTGAGGGGTCAGATTCCCAGAAATAATTGCCAAATATGTCACATTTCTTTGCCTCCTTCTCTCTAGCATTGCCAGGATCCTTCCACACAATCCCATTTTGATGCTGGCTTCACTGGATCAAGGCTAATATGTATGCACATCAAAGAAAGGGTTGTTCAGAATGAAATGTTTGAAGGAGAGCCCTGAAGAGAATTCTATAAAAGCTCTACTCCAAGGGATAATTTTGTTACATGATGTTTATATAAAGACTAGAGGGCATTAAAAGCTTACGATAGGTGTCTAGAGACAAAAGAGAGAATAGTCTAGTTTCATGATTAGTCATTGGGTTGCTAATTTTTCTTCACCTTCTTACTTAGAAAATTCAACTAATCATAATGGCTGGGAGGAGGAAATATAGCTATAAATTCTAGCACCAGCACAGTACCTGGCTCATAGTCGGGTGAAAGGAGATTGTTCCTGCAGCTCTGCTCTCACACTGGACTCAGTGAGGCTGGTTAAAGGAGAAGCAGCAAGAGCAGGACAAGGCATTCACAAAATCCCTTGGCTCTTTGTTCAGCCAAGACAGATCAGAGATTCTCCATTAGTGCCTTATGAAGAACCAAGACAAGACTAAGAACTTAATGTGCAAGGCTGTAGCTGCAGAGGCCCTCCCAGGATCACCAGTGCTCCCTCTGCACTCTGCAGACCTGTGGTCCCTTTCCTCTACTACTCTCAGCTTTGTTCCCCTTATATACAGCCACTATAGAAAGGGGAGTGGGAAGGCAGCTATTGGGACGATAATAGAAAGCCACTGGGATATGGAAGAGGAAAAACTGAGTTCAAATCAACCTTTACCCTCACTGGCTTTCAGACTTTGAATATGGCCCTTTCCCTGCTCACACTTTGGTTTCTTGATCTATATATAATTATAAATCTCTTAAAGAAACATTAACAATTTTCTGGGAAAATAAAAGGAGATCATGCATCCAGGATAGTCAGCACCATATCTCTTTGGGTGCTTCAGCAACTGTGTGTCCCTTGGGTTCACTTGTGTATTTCCTGGAGTTGGCAGTGAATCCACAGGGAGTCATGGTCCATTTCCCTTTTCCTAGGGTATTGTCTTTCCAGACAATAGACATGACAATTACTCTTAATCATCCTGTATCCCTTTTTCATTTAGGGTAAAGTCTTCTTTGGTTTTTATTTTGAGAAATACCTTTGTCAAGGTTGACTTCCAGGTCTAGAGTTGGCTGTTTTGATTAGCAACTGATCTGCAAAGACCACCAAGGTCTAAAGCCATTTCTTGCTGTTTGGAGAAGACAAATGCCTAGTTCCTCCCACCCACATAGGAAGCAATTGCCCAGACAGGGGAAGGAAGGGGACCTTGACCTTTCACCTCTGGTGAGCCACTTGGTTGAGGGACCAGTACTTTGGTATGAACAAGATCTATTCAGAAGCTAAAGGCATTTACTGTTCCCCAATATAAGCTCCTCTGTAGCTCCCTTATCACTTTAGAAAGTCTCTCAGGCATTTTTATAGCAGGATTTTATAGCAGGACAGCTTTTCTAGTGAAGTCAAAGGGAAAAAAACGAGTCCACAGTTAGATTATCAGCTCAAACTTGTGACCTTCCTGTCTCCCACATGTGGATTGTCAAAGACAGCATATACAAAGTGAGGAGCTGAGTGCAAAAAGAATAAAGTCAGTGGTAGCAGGAACTCAGGAGCTGAAGTTGATCACGAACAAGCCTCATTAGAATTGATAGTTATCTTCTTGCTTTTCCTCAGGCTTTAAAATTGCTATTTGAGTGCCAGGGATTTAGCTCACCAGCATAAGTGCCTGCCTTGTAAGCACATGGTCGTAAGTTCCATTCCTGGTACAGAAAAAAAAAAAAAAATTCTTAAAAAAAAAAAAAAAAAGAAAAAAAATTGGTATTTGAGTCCATCATGATGCAAATTTTTTTTTTTTTTAATTTTTTTTTTTTTTAAATTTTATTTAAGGAGAAAAGAAAAAAAAAGCAGAGAAAGGGTACAAGTTATACAGATTTGCAGAAAAAAAATGAACAGTAGGAAATTACTAGTTAATGGATTACATATTGTCATCTTAGAAATAATTGTTCAAGTCACAAAATTAAAGCTTGTAAAGTGGACATTCCATCAATGATACTGCAAACAGTTCTGTTCAATGATCCAATAAAACTCTGTGATATCATATTCTATCTTATACACTTAAATATACATGCAGTTATATAGTTTAGAGCACTTTCTTTTCCTCTCTTTTGTACAATGACTATTACACATTTTGGGTTTCATTGCTCTCACGGTTCTTATTACTTTTTTGGAAAAGAGTAAAACCAAATGTGACATAACAGAACAGAATCGGTCAAGTCAAAAGAGTGGACATAATAGATAATGTGAAAACATAATACAAGGTGATCAACAATGGTTACCATAATGCCTCCCGCTATCTCTAATAGAATTGCCTATATCATTAGTTATAATACAATTGAACAAAACAGTAAAGAACAAAACCGACAAAACCAAACCATTGGAGACATTGTAGGTCTTCAAAAGTAGATAAAAGTCAACGAGAATGGGCGTTATAATGAATGTCATTATCTTCACAGCTGATGGCTAAATTTTCGAACCTAATACTATCCAGCAAAACAGAATAGGGGAACATCAGTTAAAAACCAGATGGTGAGAGTAATACAGGGCTTTAAATCGAGGTAATGGAAAGTCAAAGTGGGTTACTATAATATATCCTGTTATTTTTTTTCCTTTAATTAAAAGGATAAAAATTTAAAAGTATTAAAAAAGTAAATAATGGAGTGGAGATTGAGATAAAAGAGGGCATAACAACAAAACAGCACAGATCAAAACATAACCATTTAAGCAGAATAGTGTTTCACCACCAGATAATCCTAACCTAAAAGTAGTTACCATCTTGTCGCTTTCCTTGAAATCCTTGAGTACAACTTCGTATACTGTAGCATTAAGTATATCAAAACAATGTAAAACCATTTAAGAGAATGACAGCATTACAGAGTATTTAGAATCGACTAACAGAAAATGAATAATGGTTTCTGTATAATCTCCTTGTCTTTAAAAGGTTTTTGCTTATACTATCGTACATAATAAAATCCAGTAAGATACAACCTATTTAGACCATTGGAGACAGAAGGACAAAAGCTAGATGAGACTTCAAAACTAGATGATCTAAATCAGTATTACCTATTAAGATGTCATTTTCTCCAAAATAGCTGTTCCTATCATCCAATCTTCTCTGCCTCATTTCTGTTGAGCTCTTATTCTGTCAGTAGCTGTCAGTTTGTCTTCACTTTGTTCTCTGCTCCATTAGTTGTGGCCTCCACTATTTCTGGATTCTTTGTATTTTTCTTTTTTTAAAATATCCTGCAATACTCTCTGTAGAGTTGAACTGGTGGTTGCAAATTCCCCCAGTTCCTCTTTATCCTGGAAGCACCTTGTTTTTCCATCAATTTCCAGGGACAGTTGTGCAGGATATCTCAATCTTGGCTGGAGATTATTATCTTTCAAAGCTTGAATTATTTCCCCCCACGCTCTTCGTGATTTGATGGTTTGTGCAGAGAAATCTGCTGTAATTCTGATGGGTGTTCCCTTGTAAGTGATCTGTTTCTTGTCTCTGACAGCTTTTAATATTCTGTTCTTGTATTGAATTTCTGGAATTTTTATTATGATATGCCTGGGTGTTGCTCTGTTAGGGTTGTAGGTAGCTGGGGTCCTGTATGCCTCATACATCTGAGTATCTTTACCTTTTGCTAAATTAGGAAAATTCTCCTGGATTATTTCTGTGAGTAGCTTTTGTAGTTCATTTGTTTGTGTCCCTACTTCTTCTTTTATGTTCTTAATCCTTAAGTTATGGATCCTCTTATCATCTTCTTGTCTTTGTATTATTGCTGTTTGTTTCTTTGTTATTTTTAAGAAGTTTTTCATTTCATTCTCCCATATTACAATTCTGCCCTCCAGTTCAGATAGTCTGTCATTAGTTTCTTTCAAGCTGTTATGCCAGTCTTCGATAGACTTCTTAGTTTCTTGGTAGTCCCTTTGAACCTGCTTCACGTATTCTATGCTTTCCCTGTTTTCTCCATCAAACAATTCTCCCCTCTTTTTCTGTTCTTCCATTCCACCATCTGTTTTTTCTTGGGTGGGGCTTAGCATTTCTCTAACTATTTTGCATACTTCTAGCTTCAGGTCGTTGATAACTTCATTCCTGAATTGGTCTATGAGGCTCTCTATATGGCGCCTTATGTGTAATGGTGCGGTGTCTGCTATTGCCTGTTTCTCAGAATTGGGGGCCGAGGAGCCTTTCTTGTTGCTGCCTCTTCCCATATTCTCTGTTCCTTATATATGCAAGCTTATATGAGAGGCCCAGCTTCTCTCCCTGTCAGCCACAGCCTGATCGAATTGCCCCGGTTAGGTGTTCCCACTCACCGCTGTGCACCAGGCAGCCTACGCGGGGGCCTGCCCCTCCCGGCCTCCGTCAGGCTCTGGGATCTGGTTTGGGCCAGCCTACTGGGTCTGCCGGCAGCGTCACGCAGGCCAGGCACTTTTCACCAATCCCGCCCGAGAGGGGAATGTGTGGCTGGAGTCTCCACTGCGCCCTGCTCCCGCAGGACTGCTCGGGCCCAGAAAGTCCGCTGGAGTCAAACTGTGGTGGAGTGTCAGTTTCTCTCACTCACCTTGCCACCATCATGATGCAAATTAAAGGAAAATGTGGGATTCTTTGAGGCTCATGCACATGACCTATCCTGTACAAGCCACTTTTTCCCAGCACCTCTGGGGACTGATCGCACTGTAGGAATGTCTGTCCCTCATTAGTGAGGTTCTCTTAATGTGTAAAGATGGAAGTAACCACCACCTTCGCTCATGGCCTATCCCTGTCACCAGGCAACCAGGTCCTGACACCGTGAGAAACTAGCCCTTGCTCTCCTTAGTTCTTTGTGGTTTCTATGGAGAATTCAGTCAAGAAACTCAGGCGGTTGTGCAGAAGTATATGCAGAATTTATTGTCGAGTAGATAGACAGACAGGTAGGCCTTCTACTCAAAATGCCCTAACGGCGTCTATATAGAGTCAAGTTTGTGTTCTGTTATGGTTTAGATCTAAAATAGTCTTCAAAGCCTCGCACATTTGGAAAGTGATTGGATCATGAGGCTGGTGCGGCTCGCTGACTTGTTAGATGGTATCTTGGTTACTTTTCTCTCATTGTTGAGAAAAAAATATCTGATGCCCAAAGTGAAGCAAGGAAAGGTTTCTTTAGTTTACATTTTTATGGAGGTTTTAGTCCATACTCAACTGGCTCCAAGGCAGAGTGGCAGGGCTGAGGGGCAGCTGTTCATGGCAGCCACAAGCAACAAGAGCAAAAGGGCAAAAGAGAAAAAGACATGCCACCTTCCCTTCCTTATATTGTGTGCTGGCTCTGCCCCTGGGTGGGTGTAGCACTCACATCACCAGTCCCAGTGCTAGACAATGAGCCAATCACAGATGCTAGATTCAGCCACCCCCATGACTGCATGAGGCTTAGGCAGCCACCTATACACAAACTATAAAAAATGGGGTGTGGCAGAAGAGGTGGGGCAGTGGAAAGGTGGAAAGGTGTCTTTCTCCTTTTGCTCCTGTGCTCCTTTTGCTCCTCCTCCTTTTGCTCTCAATTTCCTTGCTTCCGTCCTGTAATCAGCTTCTCTGTCCTGTTCCCCCAACAATGCCTTTTCTTTCCAAAAGTTGGCTGATTACGGATTGACATGTGAGGCAAAATAAACCCCTCTTCCTTTAGGCTGTGGGTGTTGGGTATTTTGTC
Source organism: Cavia porcellus (assembly GCF_034190915.1). NCBI lineage: Eukaryota > Metazoa > Chordata > Mammalia > Rodentia > Caviidae > Cavia > Cavia porcellus. The sequence continues at coordinate 116,247,567 of NW_026947484.1, forward strand.
CCAGCAACCAAGAAAGTTACTAAGACAAATATCTTTGTATGCACATGAGAGTTATTCCTGAGAGTCAGGGAACTGTGGTAATTTCAATGTGCACTGACAATTTTCTTACAGGTTATTTTGGAGTGATCAGAAGTCTTCCTTGTTCTTTTTAGATTTTCCATGTTCCTTAAGGGACTTAATCATGTAGGAAACTTTAGTAAAATTTTCAGAAAAAGCAGTTCTAATCTAAATCAGATCTCAGCCCAAGGCAAGAAAAGTCTTTAAAGAATGCTCCCCATCCTGGTATCACAGGGCAATAAGCTACAGCAACCAGGAACGCAATGTGCCTTGTTTTGGAAATAGAGGACCAGGTGGCCAGGTATGGGATGAATGTGTAACCTTAAAATGTCATGGTGTTCTGCAGGATCACTTTGGGGTGGAGACCTAATAAGTGATTATAAATGTGTTACACACTGAGGTCTTTGTTTCTTCATTTAACTGTAACCGGCCCAGCATGCTATTGGACTTCCTCTTTGTCCCTCCATCCCTTGAGTTTCTAAGCACCTACCTAACCAAGCTCAGTGTTTCAGGACCAGAAGGAGGACTCATGCAATTCCTCTTTTCTTCATTCTGGGCTTCCAGCTTCTTCAGGGTTTGTGTTGCCATCTGAAAGGCAGGTGTCTCACCCAAGGTGATAAGTATCAGTGCTATCTGCACAGGTGTCATGTCATCTTCTACCTTCTGGGTAAACAGAAAGGAATTCCAGAGACATTCGCTTGCAGGTTCCCTAAGGTGGCCCCATGGCTTTTGCTGTCCTGCTCTGATAACCCGCTCATTGCAGCTGTCCTGTTAATGCTTTCCAATCCTTGTGCCTGGGTTGGAAGGCTCCTCTTCCCTCAGCCTTCATTCTGCCTTCCACATTCCAAGGGCCAAATGGTCAAAAGAAAGCTGTGGATTTCATAAGGGTGTTCACCACTCTTTCCTTCCAGGGACAATGTCATCTGATCTTCTATATCACTCAGATGTCTGACTCTGACTGGGGTCTCTCTTTCCTCCAGACATTCCAGTGGGTTGGCAGAAATCACCATGTTGACTGAAGGAACCCTTTTGCCTTCAGCTTTCCTGCAAGGCCGACTTCATTTATCTGTTGCTTTATCAGGGGAATATTTTAATAGATAAGAGCCACTCTGATTGCCTCATCCCTCAAAGCCCCAGCAGGCTTTCCTGGATGACACTGCAGCCCTTGTCAAGAGCCTGCAGGATTTATGCCTGCTAGATCTTCTGACATTCCTCCCTCATCCACTGACTTTTCTCATTTTTTGGTCACAATATTGATTTGAGCCACTGATGGATCTCTGGCAACATGAAGACAAACAGATCTAGAAATCCTAGGTTTTAGCTTCCCCTTGGTACCCAGTAGTTATGGATTAAAAACTAGTGGACAATTTAACACCAGATGAATTAAATCAATATGGTGCTCAATGTAGATGGCCCACCTGAGGAAAGTTCCCAGCATAAATAGAGACATTGAGAAGAAGAGTGGGGCATTGTGGCTTCTTCTAAATATTGCTGTTTCGAGCCACTGGTTCTCCTGGAGGAGCTCATCATGACTAGATTGCCCAGTATGAGTTCGACCATTATCATCAGAGGAGCTCGGTACTTGTGTCACTGAAGATGGCTGTAGTACTTTTCAGGGAAGTCCTGCTCCTTATTTTGAGTGTGACTTCTTGGCTCCTGTGTAGAACACTCAACCTACCAGCACAGCTCCTTCAACCCACTGTCATGGACATTCTAGCTTCCACTGCTGACCTTTGGGCCTTCCCAGAGCAAATCCATAAAACAGACTAGCATGAGTCCTTCTCGTGGGCTCTAGACCTCTAGTTGGACTCATGGGCGGCATTGTCATAGGCTCTAGGTTTTCATCTGGACTCATGCAGGACATTGATGTGGAATCCAGGTCTTTTGCTGAATATTCTGAGTCTTTAGTGTTGTGAACAGATTTCCTGGACTTTCTTGTGTCTAACTCTGGGTGACCATCATAAATAATATTATAAATTCTGGGTCCTGATTGTAATTATTTTCCTCACAACACCTGACTACAACACTAGTGGCTAGCATTTGCAAAGTATCTTGAAAGCTGACTATGCCATCTGACACATCTTTCTGCCCCTTAGGAAACTGTCTTGCCTCCTGTGCAGAATTTTTTTTTTTGTTCTCCAAATGTCCTACTTTTAATGATACTAAAAATCTCGAGCGAATTATATGTTCCAGACACTGTTTTCATTTAATTCTTATAACAAGCCTATAAGTTAGGAAGTATTTTTACTATTCCTTCATTTCATTGAAGAGGGAACTGACTCATGAGAGATTGGGCAAGTTTTCTGCACAGTTTCAAAATGACTGAAACGGGTTACAACACAGCCTAGGCTTTTTAACTCTGTGCTACACTCCATCAGACTGAGCCTAATTATGCCTATCTGCCATTTCCTTTTCCAAAAGCTTCCTGCCTACCCAGTAAATGCTTGAGTTGTATACCTGAGAAGCTGTTCTTAACTTGGTGCATGCGATAGGAGTCCAGTGGTATTTGGGAGATGGATACGTAAGTAGAGACTAGGTGTGTGTGTGTGTGTGTGTGTGTGTGTGTGTGTGTATAGATAATGGGCAGATGGATAGACATATGGCTGGAGAGATGTGTAGGTGGGTAGATGATTGTGGATACATAGATGCATAGTCACATGATTGAGTCTTTTGTGCAAAATAAAAAGTGGAGCACAAGAAGCTCAAGTAACCCAGAGCTATGCACTCTTTGACCTTTTTCTCCACGCTCTGTGGGATGTTTCATACCCAAGAGGAGGCTTCATACTAGTACCTAACCCATAGAACAACAAGAGCAGCTGTGTTCTCTCTAACAATTATTTATGCCTGGGTTTGTTTTTTCAGCTGTTTCACACTAACTTTGGAATCCAAAATAGTTCTGCACAAGGAGCATTAGCTTTCAGCAAGGCTGTTGTCTGATTCTGGCAGGGTCCTACAGCCCAAACCTGACTCAACTGCTCAGCCTGTGGGGTGCGTTGTTTATGTCTGGAGGTTGGAGACAACACTGCTGTGCAAAGACAAGAAAATCTGCATCACTCAACACACTAGTTACATGGCAGAGACTAAGACTGTCCATAGCCTGGTCTTCTAACCCTGAATAAACAAAGGGAAAGGGTGAGCTTGCAGGACAAAGATAAATTTACTTGTCAGGTCCTCTTCTCCCTTTATTTCCAAGTCTCTGCCAACTATAATTCCAGCTTCCATACAACTTCCAAAGCTCTTTCTTTTTTCTCTGATTCTAGATGATAAACTCACTTTTGTAGATTGTGAATAATTCAATGTTTTCCTTTTCCTTTAGAAGAAGTTCCTCAGTAAAAACAATATCAAAATCAGAGGCGGAGTCATTTGTTAAAGGTGAAATTCCATCTAAGCTGTTCATTTTATGACATTTATACATAGTCTTTTATTTCTACTATTCTTAAATAGAATAGATCAAAAAACATCTCAAAGCCAATCCTTTTCTTATTGACTCTGTGTCTCCAGAGAGGACCTTCCTGTCTTCTTCAGTCTGTAGGTTTGGGGTTAAAATAGGTTTACAGCTCTTACCCTCACTCCATGTCTCCTTCAAGATCCATAGCTTACCAGAAATCCTGGGTTTACCATTTACATGGCCTTATCAGCCTCTTTAGAGAGATCAAGTGGCCCTGGCTATGAGGACATGAACGGGCTTGTGGCTGGCCCCAGTTCTCATCTGTAAGCGCTCATAGTATAGGAAGGTAGAGTTACTTGCATTGGAAAGTCTTGAAGATGTTGACTAGTGTGTGTGTGTTAACATGAGCACAAAAGAGAAAAGTTATATTTGCTTTCCTTTGGTCTCATTCTAAACTTTTTGATAAAATGTACATGCAAAGCTCTAAGCTATTTCATCCTTTTATGAGTTGCAATTAAAAGTAAACTCTGGCCACTGCAGCCCTTCCAGGGGGAGAACTAGCAGTGTCTCCTGAGATCCAAGCCATGTTGGAACTTAGGACTCTGGGAAGCCAAGCCAGCACCTCTCTCTGGTAAGAGGAGGCCAGATGGCAGACTGCAGCCCTTCCAGGGGGAGAACTAGCAGTGTCTCCTGAGATCCATGCCATGTTGGAACTGAGGATGCTGTGAAAACAAATAACCATTCTGCCTCCCTGCTTAGCAATAGTGAACCTACTGCTACATGGCCTAGAGTCAAATATCCCACTTCCCCCATCCTCCTTACCCCCCCCCCTCCGCCCATTAGCAAATGGGAACCAGAAATCTGAGCATCTCCTGGGAGGTTGATCATAGCAAATAAGGGGGACTTTCTTCTACCATTTCTTTGAAGGCAAATATTTTTATTACTGTTTTGCTCTTTTCTGATTAATGGTACTGCTCTATTCAATATTCTGTTTTGATAAGTTCTATAGTGTTCTATATTTCATCTCATTTTGATATACGGGATTGAAAGAACAACTATTATAAAGATAACAAAATATACTGTGATACCTATTACTGTTATCCCGGTAACCTGCTGTGAAGTTCTGTACAATTTCACTGTATGATCTTAATTGGCTTTATTATGACTTGTTCTGTTGTATACTTTCAAAATAAAAATTTTTTAAAAAAGTAAACTCTGTGAACTTTCCACATGGGAAATTATATATATACATGAGCAAGTGTGTGCACGCACACACACACACATCAAATTATTCTTTGTGTCTAAATTACTTCAGTCATTGAAGTAGGAAATTCGCCCAGCGAATCTGCCTATTTTATGTCAAAAAGGATTATCTTTATGCTCTGTGAACTATGAACGAACCCATGACAGGTATGTCCCAGTCCCTGGCAGCCATTCCTGTATGGCTCAAGTTCCGTCTTTATCAGATGTTACATGGAGGGGAGCTGTGCTTCTGGCAGGGAGCAACTGGTCAGTGCAGTGTTTTTGTGAAGAAGGGAGGAAGGCGCCTGCTCCTCCAAAGGGACACTGTGTTTTGCGGGCACATAGTGGCTTAGCGAGCAGCATGTATGTAGGTTTAGCCCCTGTTTGTCCCTGGGTGGGTGGGTATGAGGCAGCCCTGACCTTAGGACCACAGAACTGCACCATAAGGATCTCTTCTTGTTCTGAGAGGAGAAACAGTGTCTTAGCATTTAAGATGCTGCAGCAGCCTTGTGTACCATCATTCTGAAAACAGCAGTCATATCAACAATGGAGCAATGAGATTGACCAGCGTTAGCAGGCCGACCAGTGTCCACTCCAACCCTATTTTACAGTGTTCATCAATGCCCACTCATTAAAAGTCATTGACTCTCAACCTATGCAAACTGTAAATTTCTCTGAAATCCTCCAGTAAAGATCATTCTTAGACATGCAAAACATAACTGATAGAAAATTCCTTGAGAGGCCATCTGGGCCACTTTCCAGGCTTGGGCAAAACCACCACTGATCTACCTTAGAAATCTCCCAGGCAGCTGGATAGAGCTTTCCCCTGGAAAAGATGTTGGCTGAACTCTTGTTATGGATTAGATCTGGAATGTTCCCCCCACCCCAAAGTTTCATGTGTTCAGAGGTTGGACTTTTGGAAGGCTATTGGATCATGGGGGCACTACCTTCACTGAAGGATTCATCTAATCATGAGGTCAGTAGTGGAGTGCGCTGCTAGGAGGTGGGGGCTGGTTAGAGGCGGGTCATCAGGGGTATGACCTAGCAGAGTGTATCTCCCTCCTCAGCTCTCCCCCTTGTTCTCTACCTCCTGGCCACCAAGCTGTGAGCAACTTTCCTCTGTGGCAGGACCATGTTATTTCTACATTTGAGCCTGTCAGTTATGGGCTGGAAATGTAAGCCAAAATAAACTTCTCCTCCTTCAAGTTGTGGGTGTTGGGTGTTTTGTCCTAATGATGAGAGATGACTAAGACAATTCTTAAGCTTCTGAATATTTGCACTTCTATATTTTAATTATACAGTGCAATGTCAAACATCAGCATCCCACCCCTGTCTTTATTTCCCCTGCCCCACATCTTCTTTTAGTTGATTCCCGGAAAACCACTCTCAAAAGGAGGTAAATGGACAGGAAGGTTTTTAAGGCAAACACTTAGAAACAACACCTGTGAGAGAGTAAAAGAAGCAGGGCTAGGCAGAGGGAGAGGGAGCACTGAAGTGTAGCTTTGCAGGTACCACCTCAGCCTCCGTTAGCGAACCCTGCAGAAAGTACATCTCTCCCCCGGCATCAAGGGATCAGAATCAGGGGAGGACTGGGGCAGGGGGTCCTGTGCCCATCCCTTGGCCCAATCACTGGCCAAATGATGAGTGATTATGATCAGCCAGACCTATAATAATCACATGAATCTCCAATGCAGGACAAAGAAAAAGTTTGCTAGATAGACAAAAGCAATAGCTGCCACACATCTCTAAAGCTACTTCTCAGTGTTCTGGTAAAGATTAAAGAAAATACACATGAATGTTTAACAGGAGACACTTATAAGTGGTCATCATTGTTTCCTTCATTGGTGACAGAAGGATGAATACAAACTACTTTCCTTCTCAACTCTTGGGGCTAACAGTGACAAAATCAACATTGGTTCAAACCTCAGCCCCAAACTTGAACTATGCCTGAATCTTTCTGAAGAAGGAAGAACGCTCAGCAATCATTTTCCTCTAGCGTGTCTAATCTTCATGCATCCTTGCACTTCTTGAGCCATTGGGCCTGGATCCCCAGAGGCATCATGAGGAGCTTATCTCCCTGACAGTTTTGATGATCTAAAATATTTCCAAGAAAGTCAGTGCCCAGCATTTTCCTGACCTCTTCATAGAGTCAATGCAATTGGATGAAGTGGAAAACATTCCTGTGCCTGAACTGAGAATCAGCTTCCTGCAATGTCTAGTAGCTCATGACCTTCCCTCTTCAAGACTGAGACGCTCTCCAGGACCACCTGAAGAATTAAAGACAGAGCTCAAGTCCTGCCTTCTCTGCTCCAGCACCATGCTGTGGCCCGCTGGGTAGCCCAGTGATCCCCAAACTCCAGAGGCACTGCCATTTGTGTTTAAAACATGATGTCTCTCCCTTTGGTGAGAACACATTCACCCAATCCCCACTCCCATAACTTGCCTTTCAAAATCTCACCCCTTTGTCAAGGCTCATCTCCATGCAGGGGGTATTTTTCTTTTCCCACCCACTTTAGAGGATTTTTCTTTTCTTCAGAGCACATCTTCTCCCTTCTTTTATCCCAACGTTTACCTTTAATAAATGCAAAATCTCTGCATTCTTCACTTGTTTTGTTCAATATTTTTTTGAACAAGACAAAAGCCTGGAAGGGCTCCCTGGGCTCCCTAGTATCTGGTAACATTATTGTCACCCAGAATACAGGGTGTTCCTCTGAGTGTCAGAGAACTTGGGCCACAAGTTTGGAATTAATGTACAACAGCATACCTATGTTTGCTGAATGTGGTCACTGTAGTGGTCAAGTTGCTGAGAAGCCAAGCCACATCCTCTTATCTAGACTTCAGCCTCCTCAGCTATGAAATGGGACCCTTGGCGTAGAGCTCACAAGGGCCCTTCCAACCCTGATACGTCATGACTCATAATCACTCCCTGTCTTGCTCCCACAGGAGTACATTGTGTTCTGCAAGGATGTAGCTGGCAAGCCACCTGCCAGAATAAAAAACAAATCGCCACTCCCAGCCTCGCCCCATGGAAACTAGCTGAGTTTTGAAAAAGAGACAGCAATAGAATTCAAAGAGCCTGAATTTTAGTTGCTCACCCTAATTCTCAGCGTAAGTTCATCATGGGAGTTGCTGAGCAAATTTAGTCTGTGGAAAGGAAGGACAGTGAGTAGCCAGTGCTACACGGCTGAAAATCCCACTCTCTTTACCTCATCCACCAGCTTCCCTTTCCTCTGCCTTGCTGCCTTCCAGGTGCTGGCCGCAGTCTGGGTGTCTGAGTGAACCACTGTCAGCAGCACCATGATGAGTCTATTCCAGATGGGGCAACCCTGGGGCCAGGGACCCGTCACTTAAAGAACTTGATGGAAGTCAAGCACTACATCATGTCAAGTGGAGAACAGCTTTTAAACTGATGTCTGAGACTACTATATTCATCACGATTCCCAGGTTATTTTGTTCTGCTGCTTTACTACAGACTGAGGATTTGTATACATTATTTCTAGAGCCTAGGAAGTCTAAAATCAAGTGCCAGGAGATTTGAAAGCTGATTGACTTGTTTTCTGCTTCCAAGATTGTGGCCTCATTGCTGTGTCCTCTCATGGCACAAGGTTAAAAAAGAGAGACTCTTTTCCTCAAGCCCACTTCCAGAGGCACACCCCTGCTCCATGTGGACATCACCCCCCAAGGTTGCCACTCCTTAATCAGTACATTGACAATGAAGTCCGAGCACATTAATTTGAAAGGGACATATATGTTCAAACCATAGCTTGCACTGTGTCCCTGTAAACTGTACATATTGATGCCTCTCAGCTGCAAGCCTATGCTGTATATACTTTTGCTCCCACTAGCTAAGCAATAATTTACCAAGAATGACCAGGCTTGTCCTCTAGGCTGTCTATGACAATTTAGATGCCCCCACTCATTGTAACAATGTAATTTATTTTAATTTTATATAAATTAACTAAATGCAAGTGCAAAAAAGTGTTGTCAGTCATATTGAAAAATAAAGGGTAAATCAAGGTAAATTCTTAAATATGCTCAGAATTTTGGGACTATTGGTGAAAATTAGTGGAAAGTATATAAAAATACAAAGATTTTGCATTTAGGTTGTCCTGAAATATCTATATATCTTTTTGTTTCCCTTTGAAGAACCTAAATCTAAAAATAGTAGATGTGACATTATGTCTGTAGCTTGTATTAAACCACAGCAACAACCCAAATGGCAGTCAGGAGGACTCATACACAAAAAGGCCTTAATCCAACATCAAAATATTAACTAGCATTGGGGGTTTTAAGTTAAAATTATGTTCCATAGCCATTTTATACTTTAGAATCCAAATATTCTTTAGTTTTTCAGTTTACATTCAGATTTTAAGGTTGTAGCCATAATTTTATTATTATTGTTAAAAATGCTAAGTGTGTATGAAAATAGAGAAAAACATAGAGTAAACCTCCATTTCCTGTTGTCCAGATTTTGCCAACATGCTTCATCTATTTTGTTTTCTCTGCTGATGTATTTTAAAGTAAATTTCAGACATTTTGTCATTTTATCTGATTGGTCTGAGCCTTGCTTACTCCCAGCCTCCTGAATTCCTGAAGTGGCCATTCCCAGCTATGAGCCCCAAAACAAAACCCCCACTTCCTGTTACCACCTCACCTGCCCTATCAGGACACAGTGCACCCATCCACCTGTCCTGCTGGGTCATGGTGTAAGTAGCTGGCACAAGAGACCTTAGCCACTGCCACTCAGTCTTGCTTCACTGCTCTGTCACTCTCCCACCCCACCCTGCCCAAACCTGTTAGTAAAAACCTGACTCGATAAACCTGAGTCAGACTCTCCTTTGTGTTACTCAGGAGGTCTTGCTCAGGACCCCCAGAGTCAGGATGCCTGTGTTCTTTTACTGGGTCATGACCACTTAGCTAGCATTACTCATCTTTCTTAAGTAAATACTTAGCAAGTTTAGTGTATAAGAAAAGTGTATTAGAAAAGTGGGTTTCTTATTTAGTAGATAAGAGAAGTAAATGTTTTCTTATATAACTACAATACCATCATGATGCCTAATATTTTAGCAACAATTCCTTAGTGTCATCCAATATTTAATACATTAAGTGTTTACTCAGATTACTCCCAATATGTCTTTTTTAACATTGATTTGTTCAAATCATGATATAAAGTTCACACATTATATTTAGTTGTGATGTTTCTTGTGCCTTTTTAAATTTAACATAGGCAACTCACTAGCATACTGCAGTGGGAAGAGTCATCTAGCCAGCATTCTTCAGAAGAATTGTAACCAACAAAGAAAGAAACTGGGGCCTCCTGGAAGAAACAAAAAAGATGGGAAGAGGAAGCAACAACAAAAAGTTCCCAGGTCCCAACCCTGACAATATTGACCCAGGACAGGTAAATACAAAGGAGAATGAGAACAGCAAACATGCAATATCAGACACAGCACCAGTGGACATAAAGAGATATCTTTGGGACCTCATAGACAAGTTCAAAAGGGAAATATTTAGTCAAGTAAAGCAAGATATAAAATTAATAAAAGAGATACTAAGCACTCCTCAAGCAGACACAGACGGAATAAGAGAGAAACTCAAACAAAGGAGAGAACCATTTGATGAAGACTATAAACGAAATATAGAATACATGAAGCAGATTCAAAGAGATTACCAGGATATTAAAACCTCTATGGAAAGATGGCAAATCTGCTTGAAAGAAACTAAGGATAGATGATCCAAACTGGAGGACAGTTTTGCAGTGTGGGATTATGAAAGGAAAAACTTTTTAAAAATAACAAGGAAACAAGCAGTAACAATATAAAGGCTAGAAGACGACAAGAGAGTCTATAACTTGAGAACAAAGAATGTGAATGAAGAAACAGGGGTACAAACAAAGGAACTACAAAGGCTATTCACAGAAATAATTAAGGAAAACTTCCCAAACATAGGAAAAGGAAATGATATTCACATGTATGAGGCATACAGAACTCCAGTCACCTACAACCAAAACAGAGCTACACCCAGGCATATAATAATCAAGATCCCAGAAATTCAATATAAGAACAGAATATTAAAAGCTGTTAGAGACAAAAATAGATAACATATAAAGGAAGGCCCATCAGAATAACAGCAGACTTCTTGACACAAACCATCAAGTCAAGAAGAGCCTGGAGCAAAATACTCCAAGTCCTAAAAGAAAATAACCTCCATTCCAGATTGATATACCCTGCTAAACTGTCTCTAGAAATTAATGGAGAAACAATATGCTTCCAAGACAAAGAGGAACTTGGGAAATTCGCGACCACCAATCCAACTCTACAGAGAATACTGCAGGGCATTCTAGAGAGAGAGAAAAGTACTAGGATTCCAGGAACAGTAGCAGGGAAGCCTCAATGAATGGAGCAGAAAACAGAATGAAAGAGATAAGCAGACAACTGATGGCAAAAAAAGAGCATAACAGAAATGAGGCAGAGAAGGTTGGTTATAATCTCTAATATAGATGGCCTTGATACACTAAATTAAAGAAAAAGAACCACACGTGGAGTAGATCAGGAGGCAGGGTCCATCAAGATGCTATTTATAGGAAATATAATTAACATGAAAAAGAGTACATGGACTGAAAATCAAATATGAGAAAACAATGCTCTATGTGACAGAGAACCAGAGAGTAATAGGGGCAACTAGACCAGTATGTGTGGATAGGTTGGAAAGACAGGCTTTAATTAGGTAAAGGAATACAATTAGAGATCAAGTCCAGGAGAGAGAAGGTTCGGAACCACTTAGGTAAGTAGCAGGTTGTCCCACCACCACCGCCAATTTAAAACCAAGGGTCTTGGTCAGACTCAAAAATGCACAGTGTACCTTGGGGAAGTAAAAGAGGAGGGAGAGTCTTTAAAAAGATGGCAGAAGACATTGTTAATAGTATCAGGATTTAAAACCCACATTACTCACACCACTCTGCCTGGGTAGATTTTATTCTTTTTTTGATAGATTTTATTCTGTCCCAGTTTGTCTACTTGCATTAGATTTGAGGACACAGACAGCTATCTCAAAAACATTAGGATATAGCACATTACTCATCTTTAATTTCCTATTATTTTAATCTGGATCCCTATATGACTTATATTGTTTTATCATGACTGATCTTAGTTAAATCTGGTTTGTTTGATTGCTATTTGGTATCAACAGATTTTATTCAAAACTGATATGACTGATAGTATCAAGTCTGAGAGTATAGGCAGCTACATTAAAGATGACAAGACTCTATGATATACATTCTGGTTTGATAACTGCCTGCTTTTGAAGTTTTATACTATATACAATGTTGTGTTTTTATTAATACTATTATGTACTGATATATTCAGTTATACTATGTCTGATGATATAGCCAATTCTATTGAACATAACAAGAGACAACACAGGAACTATGGTAGAACTCCTTGTACAACAGTCTTATATGTCTTTTTCATTTCATGTGTTTATAGGAATATGTTTTGTTTTGTCTTGCTTTGTTTTGTTTCTCCCTCTAATATAGAAAGGATAGAAATACATGTTAAGACTCATGGATGTGTAAAATCTATAAACTGTTTATGAGAATTGACCTTATGACACATGATGAAATGAACAGATACTTTGAAGAAAAAGAGACAGACTAACGTACCCAGTGCTGATCCTGGAGTGTCATAATGTGAAATCCAGCAAGAGTATTATTCTTTATTCAGAGTGATATTAGACTGGTTGGGTTTGTTCAATCTCAACATAATTGAAGATATGGATAACTGCATGTATGTTTAAGTGTATAGAATTGATAACCATATTTCTAAGTTTTTGTTGGATAGTTGAACACAACTAGTTGCTGTTATACTAAGATGCTAAAAAATAAAATAATTGATTAAAAGATAATTAACAAAAATAGTTACTTAAAAAGATAGTTATTAGTAATATTGTCATTCTGTACTGAGCTCATTACCCTAGTAACCAAGCACCAACCACATAGTTATAAATTAACTGACTGCGTCATTCTGCTGTTCTGTAATGCATCATCCCCCCTACCTTAGTGACCTGTGTGCTATGTCAACTTTTGTTCCCCTTGTAAGAGACAAATGATGCTGTGTCAACCATTGTTCCCTTTATGAGAGACAAATGTTCTTGAAATTGGCAGACCAAGGGCAATCAATTGGCTAACCACCCACTGTAAAATGCCTCTGACCTCAAGCAAAGGGGAACAAAGGCCCACCTTATTTCTGTTTCTCATCACTATGTACTTAATGATCAATGAGCTAATCATAAATGAACTATAAAAATCAGTCAAAACTCTAACTCAGTTGCACAGTTTTGCAAATTCCATCTTCACTGTGTCACTGGGCCAGCTAAAATAAAAGCGCTTCTTTTAAAAAAGACGTCTTGCCCCATTTGTCATCTTGGGGTCTTGCCCCGTTTTTCATCATGGGGCCCTGTTTTTTTGAGTAGAGTACAACATTTGGGGGCTCATCCGGGATTACATGGGGACCCCTCCCCACATTTTTTCACCGATCGATTGGCTTGAAACATCTGTAAGTATTTGGAACTTTTGTTCTTTGTAATTTGAGTGCGCACCTTTGAAGTTGCAGAGGAGCTTGGTTGGCTCCTTCTGCACTGGAGCGGGACACCCTTTGGGACAGGGCTTCTAGCCCATTTGTGATTTGGGATTTTTTATCCATTTGGTTTTGTGCTTGGTATATTTTTACAGTGAAGCCATTTGTTCATTTGAATCTGTTACCTCAGTACTAACATTTAGATTTCTTTTTTCTCTTAAACTACTGTTGCAGGTTCCATGCGGCTTATTGGACTTAAGGGTCATAATAAAAATTTATTTCCCTTTAGGTCGCCAAACCATGGACAGAAAATCCTTTGTTTGTGTCTTTAATGTTGGTCTTGTCTTTTGTGGCGCCTTGTTTAATGTTTTAGTCCTTAACTGATTATGTACAACCTTGGCATGCCTTTAAAAGTGTTTTTCTGGTGAAAATGTAAATATATAACTATATATATATATATATATATATATATATATATATATGTTTATGGTTTTTAAAATCATATTGGCTTTACCAAATAAAGCCAGGTCATACTGTTATTAAGCCAGTTTAAAAAGTTACAGTTTTTAAAGTGTAACATTTTAAGGTGGTAAAAAGACATAAAATGATTTAATATATTTTAGACTACTAAGAAAGTCACTTCAAGGATTTTGTTAAAAGTTTTAATGTTGTCTAAAAAGCTAGAAAAAAGGTAATTGACTGGTAATAAACAGAAACAGAAAAACAGAAAAACAAATGTGTTCAGAATTTGACAGTATTGGATCAGTAAACCTTTACTGCAAAATGTTTCCATTAAAATGAGATTGTATTCTAAAAAAGGGAGGACAAACTGGAGCCCTTTGTCATCCCAAGTTTATATAATGATAAAAAGTCAGTGTTGACCATATATAAAATATATTTGCCTATGAAAATAAAAATTAAAAAGGACTATAATTCTCAGTCCCATCCGGACTAAAAGCCATCAGCGTTCAGAATTGCTGGACTCCTCTTCCTCACCCCCTTTTTCTAAGGACCTTTGGGGCCTTATTTCTCTTTTGAAATTCGTCTTCTCCATTCATCAATGACTGCCAGCAGATTTTGCAGGTTTTGTTTACAGTAAAAAAAAAAATCATGTTTTGGGATAAAAAGCAAGTGTACATTCCAAACAGTTGTGTTTTCCCTTTGTCCCACCCCAATCGGACAACCGGAGGTAAGAAGGCTCTCGTTCAGTATCGCCAGTTGTTCTCAGAAGCCTTTAAGGGCTGCCAGAAAACCCACCAATTTGTCCAAGGTAGCAGAGGTGAGACAATTAGATGATGAGTCTCCCTCGGGGTTTCTAGAGAGATTGCTAGAGGCCTATTACATTTGTACACCTGTAGATCTGGTAACACCTAAAAAGGCAAGGGCCATTAATAATACATTTGTAATTGTCAGCGCCTGATATTAAGCAAAAATTGCAAAGGCTTGAGAGATTTTTTTTAAAAATCCCCCTCAGTTAGTTATTAGAGTTTGCTTAAAACTGACTCTTTCCTCCCAGCTGGTGCAAGCCATTCAACAGATTCCAGTTCCTGTGACTAAAAAGCAAATATAAAATTTTCTAGGATCCATAAGATATTGCCTGCTTTAGATTACAGACTCATGAGACCAGGCTTTTCAGCAATTGAAATCAGCCTTAACAAAAGCTCCAGTTTTGGCTCTGTCAAAGTTGCAAAAACCTCTTTCCCTCTTTGTTGATAAAAAGCGAGGGATAGCAAAAGGAGTACTAACCCAGAGGTTAGCAAAGCCTGTTGCCTATCTTTCCAAAAGACTTGAAAATGTGGCAGCTGGATGGCCACCTTGCCTGTGGGTGATCGCCTCAGTGGTCCTCTTAGTGAAAGAGGCCCAAAAGGTGACATTTGGACAAAAACTTTTAATTATCTCCTCTCATTCACTGGAGACTCTCATTAAAGCTTCACCGGATGGATGGCTGCCTATCAGACATTACTTCTAGATCTGACTACCATCAGTTTCAAGGGGACAGTGTCTTTAAGCCCAAATACTCAGCTGCCTGATGATGACCTCTCCTTGCCCCACTGATCATTTCATGGGGCTTCGACCAGACTTGACAGATGAGCCACTGTCTGGAGTTCCATCATATTTCTCTGATAGAAATAGTCACATCAATCAAGGTAAGCAGGTCATGGGAGCCGCTGTCACAGACTCTCAGATTCTAGGGAAACAAACCTTGGAGCCAAAAACATCAGCCCAATGGGCTGAACTCATTGCCCTCACTGAGGCCCTCAAGTTGTCAGACTGATAGCAGATATGCATTTGCTACTTCCCATGTTCATGGGGCCATTTATCAGGAATGAGGTTCATTGACTTAAGGGGGCCAAAAGATAAAAATGCTCCCCAAGTTTTGGATTTGTTAGCTGCCATTTGGATGCCAAGGAAGCTACCCCAAAGCAGCCACAAAATCAGTGGGGATTGAGACAATCCCGGCATTGCTACTGATTCCACCCACTCTGTCAGAGCCCTTTTGCACTCAAAAAGACTTACATTTGACAGCTCAACTCCAAGCAAAGTCTGATATCCCTGGGGGCTGGTACCAACTGCCTGATAATTGAATCCTCCTCTGAGAGGCCTTGAGATAAAAACTCATCAACAAGCTCATCAGTCCACTCACATGGGAGGATCAAAACTCGCTGCTCTTTTTGAGATCATTTCTTTATCCTTCAGTTATCAAAACTTACTCAGTCTGTGAGCCTTAGAAGACCTCAGTGCCAGTTTGTAAATCCTAAGCAACCACAACAAATAGAAACCACTTGGTATCGTGGGACTATGCCTAAAAACATTAAAAAATAGAGTTCAAAAAAATAAAAAAGCCTAGACTTTAAGGGAATGAGAACTGGTAGATAGCTTTTCCTACTAAGTCTTGAGTCAGCCCTGATAGCAGTTTTCCCAATTTGGCCTCCCTTTATCCATGGGGTCTGACAATGGCCCGGCTTTTATAGCCCAGATAGCTCAAAAACTAACCCAAGCTTTGCAGATTGATTAAAAACTCCATTGTGCTTACTGGCTTTAAAGTTCAGGACAAATAAAAAGACTTTTAAAATGGTAATAACTAAGATGGTATTAAAAACTGGTGGGAACTGGGTGAGTCTCCTTCCTTTTGTCCTCTTGCGTGCACAATGTACCCCCTATGTTACAGTTGTTTCCCCTTTAAAGTTCTATGTGGGAGACCTCCTCCTCTTATTCCTAAGATTTCTGAGAAAAAAAAATTAGCTGATCTGGCTAATCAAGATCTTGTTAAGTTCCTTCAGGCCCTTCAGCTAGCTCTGACTTCCTTCCACCAGTTATTCCGAGAACAACAACCTCTGCCTGCAGCCCATCCTGAGGATAAACGTCCTGCAGTAAAACCTAGGACACTACTCATCAAGAGACATCACCATGAGTCTCTCAAACCATGGTGAGAAGACCCTTACACCGTGGTCCTCAGCCCTCTGACTGCTGTCAAAGTCACGAAAAAGCCTACCTCAATTCATCATTGCCACCTCAAGCCAGTTCTGGCCTCTGACAGCAATCAACCTATAGATAAGTGGACTGTTTAAGTGGACTGTTGTTCCCTCCAAGAATTCTTTAAAGCTTAAGATTGCCAAATGTATCTGATAATCTTGTTCTTAAGTGTTATTCCTTGTGGAGACCCCAAGGAGATACCTTGTAACCCACTGTTTAAAACTTAAAATTACTGACTATTTCACCGGTAAATTATTGGTAGCCAATGCTACTGTCTATGAGATAATTAAGATAAATTTATGTTCCCTATTAGATAACATCCCAGCAAAAATTAGACAAAAAAAAAATGTTGTTGGGTTTGCATGTCATGCTGCCTGATTGGTTGCTAATAGAGACTTACAGGGACCTATGTATTCAAAAAAAATTACAGTCCACTGGCTGGTATCTTTGCCCCCAAAACCAACAACCAGCCTGTGATCATAGGTGTTCACAGTCCGTGGAGGCAAAATATTTTTGTAGGGGTTGTAAATTTGTATCTCCTTGACAGAAAAATAAAGGGGGGTCATTACCTTTTTCCTCACTCTGGAGACCCAATCTTCTGTTCTCCTCCACTAGACTTCCTGCTCCTGAGACCTTTTTGCCCTCTGCAATTTCTGTGACATCTCTAGCCCCTTCTTGCCTCTGGACATTGCTTACGGCAAATCAACTTTTAAATTCCTGTACAGATGACACCTTTTGTTGGTGAGATGCTAAGCCCCTGCTCACAATGGACAATGTACAGGGTGCTCCAGAAACCTGTGTTTATTCTGCCTCCTGCTCCTTGCACACTTCCCCTTATGCTGTACTCTGTAATCCTACCTCTTCAGCTTTGATTTATACTTTTTCCTATCCTGCTAATCAACACTTTGTTGCTCCCAATAGAGCCTGGTTTGCCTGTACTTCTAATATAACTCCTTGTTCCATATATCACCTGTTCACCCAGTGCCCTGAACTTTACATATTAGTCCATATCTTTCCCCAAGTGTATTGGTACTCTAGAGATAATGGTAAGAGCCACTTGTTCCCTAGCTTTGACTTAAAGAGTCCAGTAAAAACAAAACAAAAAAAAATCCTATATTATTACCTATATTACTAAAAATTGAGATAACAAGGTCAGTAGGTTTAAGAGTGTCCAGCCTAATAGTCAAAAGACCAAAATTATAGACACTTACGTGCACTCATTGACCAAGATTTAGCAGCCCTTAGTGACTCTGTCTCCAAATTAGACAATTCTTTAAGTTCACTGACTGAGATGGTTTTACAAAACCGGCGGGGTCTAGATCTCCTGTTCCTAAAGGAAAGAGGCTTTTGTCTGGCATTAAGAAAAAATTGTTGTTTGTATGCCAATCATTCTGGGGTTATCAGACAAAGTATGGCCAGCCTTAAAAGGCAGCTACAGGATCAAGAACAAGCCAGACAAGCTGAACAGAATTGGTTTGAGTGATGGTTTTCTCTATCTCCCTGGTTGACAACATTAATCATAGCAGCCTCCAGACCTCTGTTAATCTTACTTGTTTAACAATTGGACCTTGCATTATAAACAGATTAATAAATTATGTCAAAGACCAGGTTCAAACAATAAAACTCATGGTTTTAAGGACACAAGTTTATAAACAAATACCACTGCTTGAAAATTCCATGAGCCAATGATTTGGATCACTGACAAAAATCAGTGGGGAATGTTATACTAAGATGCTAAAAATTTAAATAATTGATTAAAAGATAATTAACAAAAATAGTTACTTAAAAAGATAGTTATTAGTAATATTGTCATTCTGTACTGAGCTCATTACCCTAGTAACCAAGCACCAACCACATAGTTATAAATTAACTGACCGCGTCATTCTGCTGTTCTGTAATGCGTCATCCCCCCTACCTTAGTGACCTGTGTGCTATGTCAACTTTTGTTCCCCTTGTAAGAGACAAATGATGCTGTGTCAACCATTGTTCCCTTTATGAGAGACAAATGTTCTTGAAATTGGCAGACCAAGGGCAATCAATTGGCTAACCACCCACTGTAAAATGCCTCTGACCTCAAGCAAAGGGAAACAAAGGCCCACCTTATTTCTGTTTCTCATCACTATGTACTTAATGATCAATGAGCTAATCACAAATGAACTATAAAAATCAGTCAAAACTCTAACTCAGTTGCACAGTTTTGCAAATTCCATCTGCACTGTGTCGCTGGGCCAGCTAAAATAAAAGCGCTTCTTTTAAAAAAGACGTCTTGCCCCGTTTGTCATCTTAGGGTCTTGCCCCGTTTTTCATCATGGGGCCCTCTCTTTTTGAGTAGAGTACAACAGTTGCAAACTCACTGTTTGAATCCCCACTTTATATGCTCCACTTTAGTATCTTGAATAACTACGTAATCATCAGCTAGTGATTTCTTACTGTTTATTTTTTCTTCGAAAGTATGTATTATTTCTACCCATTTTCTGTTTTCTTTAATCTTTCCTTAAATAAAAGTTTAAAAAAAGACACTACACTACCCAGTGCTGATCCTGGAGCATCATGATGTGAAATTAAGCAATACTATTATTCTTTGTTCAGAATGATTTTAACCTGCTTTAGTTTGTTTAATCCCAACATAAATGAAGATATGGATAACTGCATGTATGCTTAAGTGTACAGGACTGACAACAATATTACTAAGTTTTTGTTGGATAGTTGAACAGAACTGGTTGCAGTCTCACTGTTTGAATTCCCACTTTATATATTCCACTTTTGTATCTTTAACAACTGTTTGTAAAAGGACAGCATGTAAACATTAACTAGTGATTTCTTAGTTTATTTTTTCTCTGAATGTATGTATTATTTCTTCCCATTTTCTGCTTTGTTTAGTCTTTCTTTAAATAAAATTTTTTAAAAATACTAAAAAAATAAATTTAAAATAATACTCTTTCGTTGCTTTCTTTATTCTATTACTCTACTGAAGAATCCTGCTTTTATTGTAAAAATTTCAAACTACTCATCAAATTGTAAAGAATAACAATTGACAAGGGTTTAGTGCTGGAGAATCACAAAAAATATGAGAACAGAACCAAACTTTCTAGAGTTTTCAGAGAGCTGATGCCATCATGGCTCAGAAAAATTCTACCTGTTGAGTATTGATAACTTGAGCAAAGAACTAGAGCCTGGGCTAAAAGATGACAGGTTTAAAGTTATGAAAAACAAGCCATCAAAGACTTCAGAAAACTACAGGGAGATATACTTTACACCACTAGGTTGGCTATAATCAGAGAAAGGCAGACCATGACCAAGTGTTGTTGAGGAAGTTAAGGCACTGAACTGTCATATCTTGCTAGTGGAAATGCATTTTGGAAAACAGGAAGTCCTTGAAAATTTAAACAGAGTGATCATATGACTCAGCAGTTCCATTTTTAAGCATATACCCAAGAGAAATGAAAAATATGTCTATATCAAAAGTACATGAAAGTTCATAGCAGCTAAAATAGTTCACAAGAGCTAAAAAGTGAAAATAACCCAACTGTCCATGATGAATAAATTAGTGTGGTATACACATACAATGGAAGAGTTATTTGGCCATAAAAAAGAATGAAGGACAGATATATTCTGTAACATGTATGAAACTTGCAAATATTAAGTGGAAGACGCCAGTCAAGGAACACATATTATTGATTCCTTTCACATGAAATGCTCATTATTAATACTTATAGATACAAAAAGTCGATTAGTGAGCATAAGACCAGAGAAATAAAAGGGAATTTAGAGGAAGATGACTAAGAGGTGTGAGGTTGCTTTTTAGGGTGTGAAAACATTAAGAATTAGTAGTGATAGTTGCACAACTCTACGAATATATCAAAAGCTATTCAATGTATACTTAAACAGGTGAATTGCATGGGAAAGGCTAACTGGAAATTGCACGCACACACACACACACACACAGAGTTCTAGGGTTTGTTTTGAACCTACCATCTATCTGCATGTAAATTGGCCCAGCCAGGAGGTGTCCACTTCCACTGAGAACAAGAGGCACCCTGCCTTATTGCTGTATTGGACAGCCTGGCTCAGTGTCAGTGTGGCCATCAAGGAGGGCAGTCTCCTGTCTCAGAGCCCTGTGATCTTCTGGACTGAGTGACCCCTGGGTTACATGACCTCCTCATCCTGATTTCGGCAACACTAGAAGAGGAAACCCAAGGGGAACACAAAGTGAACTCAGTTTCATTTTTACCCAAGCACAATCTCCGTTCCCCGGAACCTGGTCTCTGCGGTGGGTGGCTCCCAAGTTATGACCTAGATGACCCCTTCAGCCTGATTCTAGTACTAACACGAGAGGATACCCAAGGGGAACATGAAATAAATTCATTTTCATTTTTGCCCATGAGTGACTTGATTCCTCAAGGTCTGCACTCATCCTCAATTTCCCGTCTGCCTTCATGGAGGCCAGTGAGACACTTCCTTGGCAGGGGAAGTGGGAAAAGGGGTCAGAGGCTGTCTTACTGTAGCACTAGCACAGCTTTCCTGCCCCTTGAGAGTGGGAAATACCCAGCCAGAAAGCCAAAAGCAGCTGTCCCAGGGCATCAGGTGAGACAAAATTCCATTTCCATGCAGTTTGGAGATGGGGAACTTGAAGCTGCAGCCAAGGAGCAGTGGGATATCAGTGCAAAGCTTTCCTTGCCTCTTTTAAGAGCCTTCTTCAAGCTGTTTGAACTGCTGCTTTTATCATAAATGGGCATCTGCTGGCCCACACATTTCCAATATCTCTCTGGTCAGTGGGATCCTGTGTTCTTGGCAAAGGGACAGGCCTCGGAGAAGCATGTGGCTTTGCTGAAATTGCAGAGCTTGAAGGCTCCGCCGTCCAAACAGAAAATTCCATTTGTGGAAGGGCACAGGTGGATGGGCCAAGTTTCCACGAGGATTTGTAAATGTGCCTGGCCTCTGCCCACCCCAACCTTTTGCTCCTACTGTTTCTAATTCCTCACCTCACCCAGAAGAAAAGTGGCCACAGGCCCCAGCTCTTCCCAACGACTCCAAGGAACAGTTAAATAAACAGAGAAGATAAACCTCAAGTATCATTTACAAAGTACATGTCTCTAGGAGAAGACTCTAGAGAAAATACAGAATGGTTTTCTGGAGAACTCACTTTAAATGCTAAAGTGCTCTTTCTATTACCACAGGTTTCTGCTGCCACAAGAACTACCATCGCCCCCTGGGATCCCTGAGCTGGTTTCTATCAATCTCTCCTCCAGCGACTCTCCTCTATTGCTTCCATCTTGCCTTTCTTCCCCCACTGGGTATCCAGACCCCCTGTCAGGAAGGCAGACGTCCCCATCCTTGCATGTGGTGTGGTTAAGCCTCTGGACCACTGTGCTTCCTACTTATGTCAGACACGTCCTGGAGGTAACAACAGACTGACCTTGTGGGTTTTTAGTGAAGCCTGAATGAAAAAATATACAAACCCAGCACCAGTAGGTACATCTATTTTTTTCCTCTTTTCTTCTTTTTTCCCCCCTCTCATCCTCTTCTTTCTTCCCATAGCTTTTATTTCCTCTTAAGTTGAACTTTTCCAAGCTCAATGTCGATGTCGCTCCCGGCCGGCAGGAAGGACACACGACAAAGTCTGGCAGTGGACAACCTTTTCTTTTATTTTCTCTCCATACAGCCTGCCCTGGGATCGCTCCCAGCCGAAGCCTCCTCTGGTCCGCTCCCCGCGGCTCCTTCCGTGCTTCGCTCCGAAGCCTCTACCGGTCCGCTCTCCGCGGCTCCTTCCGGGCTTCTACTTCCCCCCAGGGGTGGCACCAGTATATATACGGATACAGTGTCCAATCATATTAAAGTAAGCAAGGCAAGCTGATTGGCTAACATATTATTGAGCGGGTTGTTTACGCGGTAAGCAGGAAACTAACGTGCTCGATGGGAGGGGTAATCTAACTCAGGCTTTACTCTTTACCACAGGCCGCATGATCGCTATATGCGGCGGCTCGGCAATGTGGTGGCTCCCAACATCTCCCCCTTTTTTATTTTAAATAAGTCTACGCATCGCAGCCCGTCCTGAATTGAGTGTAGAGGCCTATGCCCTGATAGGAGGCCCACCAAGGGCTCTCGGCGTCGGCCCGGGTCGGCCGTCCCCGAGTCTGCCGAGGCCCCGAGGCCCTCGTCCTTTTTCCAGGGCCAGGAAGGAACCGGACGGAACCTGGATGCACACAGGCATACACTCATGTCGCTCCGCATGATCCCCCCGGGGCGACATTTGGTTCGGGCGGAACCTAGTAATTCAGCGGCTTTCGTGCGGTATGGGGTAGGGCCTGTCTTAGGTTGAGTCATGCTGGGGAGGCATGCTCTTACCCGTCATTGACTCATCTACCCTGCTATATCATAATTTTTTAGAGGAGGAGTGTGGGAAGCTCACCGTCCCTAGACTCGGTCGTAGGCTAGGCGAGCGAGCCATGCATATGCCTGAGGATCTTCTTGTCCATTTCGGGCTACCGCTATTTCTATTCATCTTGTTGGTTGGTCTGTGATGGATCTCCGGTAGGGCAGGTCTGATCTTCAGTCGAGGGCTTTGTCGCCCGTGTCAGTCTCTCCGGTACCCACAGTGGTTCTCGTCCCGATTCCTGTAGAAAAACACAAACCGCGCCTCGGTTCCAGCTGATTACCGGATCCGGGCCCATCCATTGTCATGCCATAGATAACCGCACCTTTGGAGGCAGGCCTTGGCTTACTCCCCCTTTTTGTTTTTTATTTTTTATTTTTTATTTTTATCTTTTTCGGGTTTTTTTTTGTTTGTTTTTTTTTTTTTTTTTTTTTTTTTTTTTTTTTTTTGGTACCAGGGATCGAACTGGCGATTGCCTGCTTACAAGGCAGGCGCTTATGCCGCTAAGCTAAATCCCCAGCTCCCATTTCCTCGACCGGCGTTTTTCTCAGCCTGTTCGGCAGAGAACTCTGTGTACCAGGCTCGCCAATCCAGGTAACTACATGAGGGCAGACACGCCTTTGTCAGCTGAATCCAGTCCGCGGGGGTGAGGGGCCCAGAAGACAGGTTCTCCAGCATGGCAATGGTGTAAGGCGCAGTCGGCCCAAAGGTTGTAACTGCATTTTTAAGTTTTCTAATCTGCTTTATCTCAAAAGGCTCCCATGCATTACGTCCCTGGCCCATAGCTACTTGTACAGGAAATATCCCGTAGGGGCCACTATCTATCCCAGGTGGTGGATGTACCTCATGAGACAAACGTCCCCCCTGCCAAAGCCGCCTGTAAAAATACCGACCCGCCGGCGGCGGAGCATAAGACGGCGGCCATGATTGGGCGGAAAATGGGGGCCCGTGCATCACTTCCTGTTTTGGCGAAAGGGGAGGGAGCTCCCACGCGGCCGCCTCGTGGCGAGGGATCGCTTCCGGGAACAGCCCCCAAGGTGGGGCGGAAGGCTTCGCCTCCCTCTCGCGCCAGGGGGCGCTCAGGAGCTCTCTACTCCTCCGCAGACCAAGTTGAGCGGAGCGCAATTCGCGGCGCAACGCTGGGAAAGAACCCTGCGACTCCTTATCGAGCGGCCTATCCTCTTGGCATCTAGGCTCCTTGGTCTCATCGTTGTCTAAGCCTTCCTCGTTCTCGGAGTCAGACGACTCCGAGGCTTGAGCCCCGTCTTCCTCCTTTATATCTTTGTCTCCTTTGACGGACCCCTCCCGGGAGCTCCCTGACTGGGCCTGTTCGAATGCCCTACGCACTTTAATGAGCTCTTGAGAACCTTCCCTGCAACCACCCTCGCTCTTCAAGCATGCATATATCATTTCCCACAGTGGCCGAGCGAAGACCGAAGCCCCGCCCTCCCTTTCCGCTAGAGAAAGATCCCTGCCCAACTTCTCCCACGAGGGCAGGTTTAAGTGCCCTGTGGGCAAGAACCAGGGAGCGAAACTATCAATCTCCTCAAAAAAGCTCTCCAGCGTTTTGCGTCCCACCTTGAGGTCTCTGGACTTTAAGAGCTTCCGGAGGACCTGTACCAAGGGCTGGGTGTCGTTACTCGGTACGTTACCCATATTTAATATGTTACTCACCGCGTGAGGCCCAAAAATCCGCCACTTACGCGTGAGCCTGAGGGGAGTCTAAAAACCCTGTAGGTGCACGCCACCCAGGGCCCAGGTTTATCCCCTACTCACCTGTCTCGCAGTGCTGTATCAAGGAACGTTGTCCACTACCACGTCTCGGGGGTGATCAGTTGTTCCCCGTACGGGCCACCAAATGTCGATGTCGCTCCCGGCCGGCAGGAAGGACACACGACAAAGTCTGGCAGTGGACAACCTTTTCTTTTATTTTCTCTCCGTACAGCCTGCCCTGGGATCGCTCCCAGCCGAAGCCTCCTCTGGTCCGCTCCCCGCGGCTCCTTCCGTGCTTCGCTCCGAAGCCTCTACCGGTCCGCTCTCCGCGGCTCCTTCCGGGCTTCTACTTCCCCCCAGGGGTGGCACCAGTATATATACGGATACAGTGTCCAATCATATTAAAGTAAGCAAGGCAAGCTGATTGGCTAACATATTATTGAGCGGGTTGTTTACGCGGTAAGCAGGAAACTAACGTGCTCGATGGGAGGGGTAATCTAACTCAGGCTTTACTCTTTACCACAGGCCGCATGATCGCTATATGCGGTGGCTCGGCAATGTGGTGGCTCCCAACAGCTCAAGACTCCATTTCAACTTCAGTCATAATCTGGGTGTGCTCCATGTCCACTTGATTTGCAGGGCACTGAACAGCACGTTGTTTGTGCACCCAGCAAGGAGCAAAGCACACTCGTCCCCAGCTCTGCAGATCTCTGGGCCTATCCACACTGCACAAGAAAGGGTCCTAGCAAAGTTTAGCACGTTGTCACTGACAGTCTTATTTTGAGACTTGCAGTAACTTCTGCCTGGCTTGACATTCACGGTATTGAACAACGGCTGTGCTGAAACAAGGGGGTGCCTTACGAGAGCTTACCCTTCATCCTGGGGCAGGCTGGTCAGGTGTCTGTGAGGGCTGTACAGTTCAGGTGTACTGTTGGTTAACTTCTTCCAGTCCCCAGGGCAATAACAGCATATGCTTGTCCCATGACTGCTGTATGGACCCATGTAGGTCCCTCTGAAGCCCCCAAGCACACAAGTATGAAAGACTAAGGGAGTGATCTCCTTTAGGAGTCAATTCCCAAACTCTACAAATAAAAATCTAACCCTTCGGGGACCACACATGGTGTTGCAATAGCCAGCATCTCAGGAGAAGTGCAATCCTTCCATCAAAGTACCTAGAAGCTGCCCAGAAAGCTGTGACAGCAAAGGAACACTTAGCAGCTGCACTCTGCCTCGAGGCTGCCACTGTCACCTCACAGTTTCCTTCCCACAAATCAGTCCTAGGCTAGGACTGGCCGGCACTGGCCCCACTCCTGCAGCATGGGACTCTGCATTCAGTGGAGGCCACCCACCTCTGAGCTTCTAGGACAGCTTTCCCCCAGATTGTGCTGCATGGAGCCTTACTTCACGAACTGTGTGGTCTTGAGATTGTGGTTCCACTAAGGGAAGTAGGAATGGGAGAAACCCAGAGAAACTAAAGTTACAAGCTGAGATACTGAGAACTTCTAGGATGACAGGTTTCATTTTACATGGCCTTTTCTCTTTATGGTTCATAAATAGAAACACAAATTAATGATTCTTTTATTCTTTTTCAGACTTTTACATTAAGGACTTCATAATTTCTAACACTTCACAAGAGAGAGGAAAGAACAGCAAGGTGCTTGGAAATCATGAATTTGCAGGAACTCAGCAAGTGCTTCCTAATTAGGGACAGGAAACAACACAAGCTTTACCAACATGTTTATGAGGGAACCTCTGTTCTAGGAATTCGGGTTGAAAAAAAATCCAGTGGCTGTTCTAAAAACGAATGAAAAAGTTCGAAGGAGTAAAATTTCGGTGTGAAGTAGTCAGGTCCTATAACTGTGCTGTGAACCTTCCTAGATTTCCCAGCAAGTCTCCAAAGAGTTCTGACTCACTGGGAAGCTCCCTTACACACCACTTGCTTAAAGTCTCAATTGGGAACAGGTAGACCCATCATCTATAATGAAGCTATGATGTTTCAGGTGAATTTTTGACATCATTGTAAATTGTCCACATGTGAAAGGATATATTTTTCTTTTTAGGTCACAGTCAGTCACAACTTTTATGAAAAATACCTGACTTTTATAAATTAATTTCCTTTCCTTGCTTCATACATTTATTTTCCTATGAAACCTGGATATCTGAAATATGACCAGTAGCATCAACTGAGGCTCATCAGGGAACTAACACCTATGAAGGGACAAATGTGAGGTGCGGTTAAGGGAGGTCATAATGGACAGTTAGGTGTGAAAGGGTTTTGGCCCAGACAGGACACTGTAGCCAGGAAAGCGTCAACCAGAAGCAGGAAGTCCCTATCTCCCCCGCCCCTAGGAATTTACCTGTGATGCCATTTTCCCGCCCCTGGGAATTTACCTATGACACGAAACCTAGGACCAATGGGCTACCCATGCATCCCTAATGCCCGCCTTAGGTTCCACCCCAAACCGAGGCTACTTACATACCCCCACGCCACATGTCTGCCAGAGAGATTGCCGGATGCCAGCGGTGGGGGGTGCTGGCCATCTCTCTCCGTGTTCTCAGAATAAAGGTCGCTTTTTATTTTATATTTCTCATCTTTTGGAAATATTTTTCATCTTTTGGAAATAATCCTATCAAGGTGCCCCTGTTACTGAAGCAGTTACAGAATCTAGAAAGAACATGACTTGAGGAAAGTATTGTTTGACAGAAGCTATGTCTTGGTAAAGGAATGAAGCCACAGTCACCAGTGCCCCACAAGGGAACTGGGAGAATAAAGAACCCTCCTCACTCTGTTCTAGCCCTCTAGGCTCCTGTCTGAGCCACCTATGTT
Organism: Cavia porcellus; assembly: GCF_034190915.1. Classification (NCBI taxonomy): domain Eukaryota; kingdom Metazoa; phylum Chordata; class Mammalia; order Rodentia; family Caviidae; genus Cavia; species Cavia porcellus. The sequence continues at coordinate 116,275,214 of NW_026947484.1, forward strand.
CAAATTCAACCTAAGTTTAGAGGGCAAAGGAGGCTGTCGATACGGATGTCCAGCCTCCAGAGGCACAGAAGATGGTGGAGAGCAAGCATGCAGAGAGAATGTCCAGTGCACCAGCCTTTGATTTGAAAATAAAGTCATACTCCTTTGCTTTAATACCCAAATCACAGCAACTCAGTCTTTTCTCTTCAACCCCTGAAGAAAATATGTGCACCTTATGTTACCTGTCAGTAGTCACACACCCAGTCCTTTGCCTGCCACTTTTGATATGATCAATAGTATGGAATTGATTTGTTACTTTCAAACCTTAGGTCATATGGCCAAGGAGAGGAGAGTCAGAGATTCTAGGAACTTCTTGGTCATCTGACCCATAAAAGCCATAGATGAGGTTGCCATCTAAATTAAATCTATTTGACATTATCTTCCCAGGGTATGAAAATAATATATTTCTGAAGACATTTAGAAAAATGGACTGGTGGAAAACTTTTTTCTCTTCTTTCTCAGTCAGAGGACTAATATCTAGTCTTGTAATTCACAAATGAGCCCCCAAACTCGAGTTCAAAAAATGAGGCAAAAACATATTTTTAAAAGCAGTGCTGATTTATTTTATCCTGGGCCCAGCAACACAGGGCAGTAGTAGACTGATAAAGCTGTGTGTGTCCTTTCTCCACACTTGCCGCCCCTCCAGTACCTATTACAGCTTACAAAGTAAAGGTCATGGGCGTGGATCAGGAAATGAGAAAATCCTTGATCTGCTAAGGAATGAGGAAGACCTTTGTTTCCCTTAGGAGAGGACAGAGAAGTCTCACAGGAATGTACAATTCTTTACAGAGGAGAGCATTGATTAACATATCAATTAGGTCACCCAGAGGGAGAAGGGAGAAGGGGGAAGGGAAACACATATACAGGTATTTTGGTATAATACAAATATAGCGAAGCTCTTTTTTTTAGTGTACAACATTCCCCACTGATCTTAGTTAGTGAGTCAAATCATTGACTCATAGGTATCTGTTTATAACCTTGCGTGCATCTTTAAAATCATAAGCTTTTAAGATCTTTGACATAGTTTATCAACTTTTTTACAATATAAGGCCCAATAGGAGGTTTAACAAGGGTCTTGTACTGTCATTGTTAAAGCTGTTAATCAAAAGGAGAAAGAAAACCAACATTTAAATTTACTCTGTTTCATCATATAAGTAACAATTTTTTTTCTAAAGTCAGACAGAGGCCTCCTTGGGGGTCTCTATAAGGGAGAACACAAGATTATCAGTTACATTTGGCAACCTTAAGCTTTAAAGAGTCCTTAGAGGGAGCGACAGTCTACTTATCCGTAGATTGATTGCCTTCGGAAGCTGCGATCTGCTTGAAGTGGGAATGATGAATCCAGGCAGGCTTTCCAGCTGCTTTGACAGTCCATTGTGGCTCAAGAAATTTATGGTGACACCTCTTGATAAGGACCGGTGCCTAGGCTCCACAGCAGGGTGTTTGTCCTCACAGTGGGCAGCAGGTGGAGGAATGTTGGTTGAAAAGTCTGGGGGGAGGGGAGACACAATAAGATCTTGATTAGCTAAATTTGCTAATTTTTCTTTAGAAACCTTAAGGATAAGAGGAAGAGGTACCCATACAAAGCCTCAAAAGGGGAAATACCTGCAACATAGGGGGTATATCACACACGCAAAAGGGCAAAAGGAAAGAGACTCACCAGTTCTTGCCAGTTTTCAAGGCCATTAGTTTTTATTGTCTTTAAAATCTGACATCTTTTTATTTGTCCTGAACTTTGAGGCCAGGAAGCACAATGGAGTTTCCAATTGATCTTCAAAGCTTGGGTTAGCTTTTTGAGTTACTTGGGCTATAAAAGCCAGGCCATTGTCAGACCCCATGGATAAAGGGAGACCAAATCGTGGGATAACCTTATTTAAGAGCTTTTTGACTACTATCAAAGCAGACTCAGATTTAGTAGGCAGTGCTTTAATCCATCTATCATTATTAATAAATCATCTTATTTCCTTGAAGTCTAGGCTTAATGTTTTCTAGGCATAGTCTCACATAGCAAGTTTTTATTTTTTGCAGTTGTTTTGGGTTCACCAATCGACACTGAGGGCATCTGAGGCTCACAGACTGGGTTATCTTTGATATTAGACCCCAGGGATATCATGGAAGTTGAGCTGCCAGATGTAAGTCTTTTCAAGTGCAAATAGGCTCTGACAAAGTAGGTGGGGTCAGCAGTAATGTTAGGGCTATCTCAATCCCCACTGATTTTGTGGCTCCCTTTTGGGTGGTGGCATCTGCCAAATTATTTTTATATAACAAGGTCATCTCCTGCACAATGGGCTTTACAGCAGATAATAGCCACTCTCCTTAGCATCCAGATAGCAGCCAACAAGTTTAAAATTTGGGGAGCATTTTTAATCTTTTGACTCCAGAAGTCAATAAGCACCATTCTTGATAAATGGCCCCATGATCATGGGCAGCAACAAATGCTTACTTTGACAACTTGAGGCCTCAGTGAGGGCAATGAGTTCAGCTCGCTGGGCCGATGTCACTGGCTCCAAGGTTTGTTCCCATAGAACCTGAGAGTCCGTAATAACAGTAGCTCCCACGACCTGCTTACCTTGATAGATATAACTGCTTCCATTGGAGAAGTAAGATGGAAATCCAGATAGTGGCTTATCCGTTAGATCAGGTTGAAGTCCCATGAGGTGATCAATGATCTCAGTACAATTGTAAGGCAATGAGGGGTCGTTGTCAGGCAGCAAAGTAGCTGAATTTAAAGCTATTGTTTCCTTGAAACTAATAGTAGTCAGATCCAGAGGTATGGCCTGATAGTGCATGACTCAGGAGTTAGACATCCATCGGTCTGTGTCTCCAGTGAATGGGAGGAGACAATTAAGAGTTTTTGTCCAAAAACCAACTTTTGGGCTTCCTTTACCAGGAGAGCCACTGAGGCAATTACTCATAGACAAGTGGCCATCTGGCTGGAACATAATCAAGCCTCTTGGAAAGATAGGCAACAGGCCTCTGCCAGGGTCCCAAACTCTGGATCAGTCCTATGGCTCCTAGAAATTTTCACATTTGCTTTTAGTCACATGGAATCTGTTGGATGGCTTGCATCCACTGGGAGGAAAGAGTCTTATTATTATTTTTTTTTTAATGGAGAGTCCAACAACCAATGTAGTCTTTCTGCCCAGCAGAAAACTCTTAAGCCTGGTCTTTAGGGTCCTCTAGGTTGTCAAATCTCTTTTAAGCAACCTCTAATAACTAACTGAAGAGCATTTCCACAATCTCTCAAACTTTTGCAATTTTTGTCTAATGTTTGGGGCCGACTGAGTTACAAAGAGAATAACTGGTGATACTGGGGAACCTTCTTACCTGTGGTTGTTTAATCGGGGTGGGACAAAAGGAAAACATGGTTCTGGTGTTCCGGATCAGAGAGCAGGCTTCATCTGGATGGCACACCAATTTTTGTCCCAGGGTGCCACGTGGCAGGCCATTGTTTTTTAAAATTACATACTTAACAAAAAAGGGCTTTTTTATAGGTAACAAAATTAATTGTGTTGCATAATCTCCCAGATGTCCACAGCACATGCAAGAACTTGTATTTTATCTCTATAATCACTAATCACATTAGCACAATAGTTATTTCTTTTAAATTTAGATTGGCTTTTTCCAGTACAAGATGAATTGTTTCTTTTTTTTTTTTCTTCTTTCTTTTGCAGCAATCAAAATCTCAACTCTGTCTTTACAATCTATAACATTCCTAGAAATTCCCCTCCCCCAAACTCACAGTATTGCAAATTATCCTGTTGGGCTCTTTGCTCTTGATTTGCAACATAAAGCTGGCTAAGAGCCCCAACAATAACCGTGCCACAGAAAGCATTTTTTTCTTTTACATTTTTACTTTAAGACAAAACCACCTTTTAAAAAAACTTATTACCAGTTAATTATTTTTTCTTGCTTTTTAGATAACATTAAAACCTTTAACAAAATCCTTGAAATGACCTTTTTAGTAGTCTAAAACATTTTTAATCATTTTATGTCTTTTTACCACATTAAAACGCTGCATTTTAAAAAACATTGTAACCTTTTTAACTGGCTCAATTACAGTATGACCTGTTTTTTACTTGGTAAAGTTAATATGATTTTAAAAACCATAAATATACATATATGTGCACATATGTTCACATTTTAACCAGAAAGAAAAATATTTTTTAAAAAAGGCATGCCGAGGTTGCAAGTAATCAATTGAGGACTAAAGCATTAAACAAGGTGCCACAAGACAAGACCAACATTAAAGACACAAAGGTTGTTTTGTGCAGTTTGGTGAGCTAAAAGAAATAATTTTTATTATGAACCTTGAGTCCAATGAGCCAAATGGATCCTGCAAGAGAAATGGGCAATGAGCCCCTAAGTTAGTAACAAATTAAACAAGTTTAAATGGGCCCAAAAAACCCCCAAAGTTAGTAACAGATTCAAACAGGCAGACAATTCCAAAGTACAAAAACATTGAACATATATACACACAGGCAAAAGGCCCCAAAGTTACCAATGGGCCGAAGCTCCAAATGGGCTGAAACTGATAGAACTGTGGAAGGGAGGAAGAGGAGGAGGACCAGCAGCAGCTGAAAAGATAAGAAGTATAAAATATAAGTAACCTTTATTTTGGGAAGGCGGGGAGAGACACCTCCGACCCCCTGGGGCATGGCATCTCCACCCCAGGGCCGGTGATCTCTCCGTGGAACACATGGAGTGAGGCACATAAGTAGCCTCAGCCTGGGGTGGAACCTAAGGGGCATTAGGGATGCACAGGTAGCCCATTGGTCTTTGTTTGGCACCAGAGGTAATTCCTAAGGGTGGGGGGAGATAGGAGCTCCTTGGCTTTACCGGCTACAGTATCCGGCCTGGGCTAGAAACCCTTTCATATACTGTCTTATGATTATTATGAAAAGGGGCAAAGATTTCTCTCTGTAACTACTTCCTGCTGGCTGAGGGTACTGTACTGGGGTCTAAGGGAGTTGACAGGATGACGGTTGATGTCTATGTAGAAGCTGGTGCCAGGAGTTTTAGCTAGGACAATTTCACTGGTGAATGCACATATGTTAGACTGAAAAAAGAAAGAGACAAGATGTTTTGAGGAGACATGGCACTGTCGTATTTAAGGACCCAAGTGAGGTAGAGGGAAAGGTGTCTTTGATTTAGACATGTTATTCTATCAGGATGACGTTGAGGTAGGAACATTTTTATGGCAAGGCAGAATTCTGAAAAATTAAACGTGGGATCAGGAGGAGTGAAGTTATGAGAGGTGCTTATTCCCCCATATGAAAGCATAAAAGTTAAAAGGTAGGTAGGTAAGGCTTGTTTCTGGTATATATGACGTTGGAGTCTGTAGGCAATCCTGTTAGAGAGTCCTGCTATAAAAATGATCATTAATAGAATATAAGAAATTAAGAACCAAAGTGGATAACAAAACATGACAACCTGTGAGTCATAAGGCAGAGATGAGTACCAAAAGGATGGTTAGATCTAGGGCCTGAGTGATGTGAAACCAGGATGGCAGTCTAGCAACTTTGATTGCTGTTGAGATTACCAAGAATATCAGGTATGGGTTGCTGTGACCTGGATGTAGTCCTCGGAATGGTTTTATTGTAAAAGAACTTTAGCAAGTATATCAGCAGTTTCCCTGGTTGTGAAGCAGGCTTTTATGTATCCTGAAAAAGTATAAACAAAGTGAGAACACAAAATGTATCTGTCAGCCTGTATAAAAGGGAATAAAAGCACTTTAAGATTTAGGACTGGGACCTGCACAAAAATAGGCCCTGTTTGTAACTGGCATAAGTTGACCTTTAATACTCCGTGAGACATTGAGGATTTATTAGCCTAGAAACTCAGTAAGAACTCTGTATATGTGGCCTCTTATGTCCACGAATATAGAGAATGTCTCACCTTGAGTTTTAATGTGACTTGGACTCTGAGACAGACACCCACAAAGGCGGTTGGCCCCTGTCAGTCTCTGGCAGCAATTTTTGTCAGTGATGAATCTGGCAGTGACCTGTGAGGGCTAGAAGTTAGGATGGCCCAGCCACTCTCTGGTGGTCAGGATAGCCCAACAGCCCTGGAGTAAGGTCTCAAAGAATGCCAGGATGGGGCATTTTGTCTGATGTCTTCTGCTGCATTTGAGCGTGGCCCATGGTGGGGGGGGGGTAGGTAGCTTTACCTTGTGTAGATTTGTCTGTCTCAGAAGTATGTTATTTAAAATATGAAAAACCATATTAAGGTCTCTGTGGAGCTTGAAGGTCAAGTTTTGCCTTGTTGTTTGACATCTGGACTACAGTAAAAGTTATCTGTAGAATTAAGTAAGTATGTAGGAGCTTAATATTGGCATTTAAGATTATAAGGCAGGCTTTATCTGGATGTTATATCACTTTTTATAGGGTGTCACGTGGAATTAACAAAAAAGGCTTTAATGGAAACATTTTGCAGTAATCATTTTGCATTTATCAATCTTATGAATAAATTTATATAATCTAGTTGTTAAACAGGAGATTGGCAATAACACAGTACAGTAGTAGCAATGAATTTAACAGAGAACATTACTGGTGGTGGACAACATTAGAATTTTTTAACAAAACTTTGTCTTGGAACAGAGCTAGTGGTTTTTAGCAAAAAGGAATTGATAAATATCTCTTAATTTTAGTGGTCAAAACAGGATTAGTGTAGACTTTGATTAATAAGCAAGGCTGGTAAAATTATCAGGTGGCCAGTAATATTGAATAAATGGTAGAAAAATTGTAAGAAAAAATAGCCTCTCTTGAATGGAACTGAATTGTAAAAAAAAAAAAAAAATGTTTGAGTGGAGCCGCAAGACTTTGGAAACGTGCAGTGTTTAAGGCAGTTTGAAACTCTGAGATAGACAGATCACGCCTGTAGGGAGAGAGCAGAGTTATGATTGGGGTGGGGTGAGCGCCACCACACAGTGCACAGGGGCAGGCTGACATGGAACACACAGAGTGGGTGGGGCGAATGCTGGGACATAGTGCACAGGGCCGGGCAGAGATCCCACCTAGAAGCTGCTATGATGGCGCTAAGATGGTGCAGGGAAATAATGTATTTCAGCTGCGACCGCGCATGGGGGGTGGGGCTTAGAGGCCTGCAGTGGTGGAGAGAGCAGGGGGTCACGGCCCGGTGCCACTGAGGGCGCCGGTAGTGCGGAGGGGCGGTGGCAGCAGCGCGTGCCCAGCGCTGCGGAGGGACGCCGGCAGCGTGTGCCCAGCGCGAAGGGCTGCAGGGGCAGGGGCAGGAGCTGCAGTGGTGGTGGGGCTGGGAGGCACATAATCTGTGGCCAAGTGGGCTCTGCTCCCAGAGGTACACAACCGGCAGCCGGCGAACGGCAACCTGTAGGAGCCGGGCACGTTCGCGAGGGACGCATGGCCCAGGACACGGAGCCAAAAGCTGAACCCGTGGTGTGGACAGTCTCGCGCGTATCTCTCAGTGGCAGAATGGGCCAGCACTGGCACAAATGAGCCAGCGTGGCATGGAACGGGTTGGATGTGGAGCTGAAACTGTGGGGCCCACAGAATTGGAGCGCGATGTGAGAGCGAAAAGAAAAAAAAAGCTGTTTAAAATCTAAAGCAGTTTTATGTGAATCTCTTATCATCTGGTCTCATTTTAATCTCTGCGGCGGGGAATGGGTTGGCGCACATGGGAAACAAAAGGAAGCTGGCAGCGCGGTGCGGGGGAGAGGCAGAGCGCACTGGGAAACAAAGAGATGCTGGCAGCGTGGTTGGGGTTAGCGGGAGAAAAGGAGGCACTGAGAAAGACTCTTAAAGACTGCAAGGGAAGAGCTGTTGTCTCTTTAAGTGTGGGGAGGGGGAGGGATCCTGGAGGAGACAAAGGGACAGGGAAGCTGGCAGGAAAGGGGCACATTCCCAAAGCAAAGATAAGAGAGTTTTGCAAGCTTGTCCGCAGTGTGATAAGCCATAAATAGTTATGGTTTCTGGGGGGGGGGGACAGGAAGGAGTCCCTGAGATAAAATCTGGTGTGGGATCTAGCCCATGGGGCTACAATGAGATGAGGCAACAGACCATGGTCTGTCAGGATTTAGAGTCGTCACACTGTACCCCAGACCGACGGATTGGCTATATAAAAAGCTTTAAAGTGAGGGTCTCTAAGTGTGGGCTGTCCAGAGTGGACATCAGCTTGCCTAGAAAGCCCCAAAAGCTCTGGAAAAAATGTGAGGGCCTAGGTTTGGGCTGTCTAAAAGACATGAAAGGGTCACAAACTTACACAAAGAGGGGAGAAAATCCACATGAGCCTGGCTCAGTGGCTGTCTCTGGGGAGTTGCTCACCTGTGGTAAATTGGTGGGTGTTGTTTGAGAAGCAGAAGTGAAGCTTACAATTGGTGAGTGTAGAAGTGAGGAATTAGAGGATGTAGTCCGGTGGGTCTTGAACAGCAGAGGACTCAAAACTGGGAACCAGCCCCAGGAGTCTCTCATCTGCTGTTCCCGGGCACGGCACCATCTGATAGAACTGTGGAGGGGAGGAAGAGGAGGAGGACCGGCAGTGGCTGAAAAGATAAGAAGTATAAAATATAAGTAACCTTTATTTTGGGAATGCAGGGAGAGACACCCCTGACCCCCCGGGGTGTGGCATCTCCACCCCGAGGCTGGCGATCTCTCCGTGGAACACGTGGAGTGAGGCACATAAGTAGCCTTGGCCTGGGGTGGAACCTAAGGGAGCATTAGGGATGCACAAGTAGCCCATTGGTCTTTGTTTGGCACCAGAGGTAATTCCTAAGTGTGGGGGGAGATAGGAGCTCCTTGGCTTTACTGGCCACAGTATCTGGCCTGGGCTAGCAACCCTTTCAGAAACCACACACACAGGCTGAAGCCCAAAATGAGCCAAAGCCACACACATGGGCTGAGGCCCTAAATGGGCCGAAACCCCAAATGGGCCGAAGACCCACACACGGGCCGAAGCCCCAAATGGGCTGAAGCCACACACATTACAAACAAGTGATAGCCCCCAGATTCCAGTGCACAAGGAGCCCTAGCTGGTCTGCAGTCATTGCACGCATTCAATTACAAAAGGGCAAAAACCCCCACATGGGCTGAAGCCCAAACAAAGTTACGAATAGCCCCAAAAGCCCTAAAATATAAAAGGGGAAAAAGGCCCCCAGAAGTTGTCTCATTTTATCTGCAGTTATAAATGTATGCACTCAGATTATAAACAGGCAAAAAAAGCCAAATATTTACAGATGTTTAGCTGATCAATGGTGAAAAACTAATGGGGGGGGTCCCCCATTAATCCTGGATGAGCCCCCAAATCTTGTAATCCACAAATGAGCCCCCAAGCTCGAGTTCAAAAAATGAGGCAAAAACATATTTTAAAAAGCAGTGCTGACTTATTTTATCCTGGGCCCAGCAACACAGGGCAGTAGTAGATTGCAAAAGCTGTGTGTGTCCTTTCTTCACACTTGCCGCCCCTCCAGTACCTATCACAGCTCGCAAAGTAAAGGTCATGGGCGTGGATCAGGAAATGAGAAAATCCTTGATCTGCTAAGGAATGAGGAAGACCTTTGTTTCCCTTAGGAGAGGACAGAGAAGTCTCACAGGAATGTACAAATCTTTACAGAGGAGAGCATTGATTAACATATCAATTAGGTCACCCAGAGGGAGAAGGGAGAAGGGGGAAGGAAAATATATATACAGGTATTTTGGTATAATACAAATATAATGAAGCTCTTTTTTTTTAGTGTACAATATCTAGAATATTCAAAGAATAGAAAAATTGAACCACCTAAAATTAAAGATCCAGTCAAGAAATGGCTAAGAGAATTTGACACTGAATGCACCTGAGACCATACTTTAAGTAAAAATAAATTGGGCACACATGTTTAAATATCACATTGTTTCTCTGGTGTGGGCAACCAAAAATGTAAGGACCAAAATGTATAATAGGGCTACCTGCCTTCTTTCCTTCCTTCTTTCCTTCCTTCCTTCCTTCCTTCCTTCCTTCCTTCCTTCCTTTCTTCTTTCTTTCCTTCTTCCTTCCTCCCTTCCTTCCTTCCTTCCTTCCTTCCTTCCTTCCATCTTCCTTTTCTTGCAGTGCTGGCAATTGAATGCAAGGAGCCCTGAGTCAGACTTCTTTATTTTAGTACAGGGCCAAGTTGCCCACGCTGGCCTTGAACTTGCTATCTTGTGGTCGCAGCCTCCTGAATGGCTGAGATTACAGCATATGCCACCATACCTCGGCTAACAAGGAAAAATTCTTATTGTATAGAACAAAAGCCCTGCAATACTTTGATACCCTTCTCTCCACTTTTCTACTTTACCATCCTGAGAGCAAATCTGTCAACTTGTCCTCAAGTTATTGAACTCATGGTTAGAAAGTGGCAGCCTGCGTGGTAACACACAGCTATATAACAGTCTCAAACAAAGAAAAATGCCTTTGTGTCTCCTTCAAAGAGGGAGCCAATCCTTAGATCCCTAAAGATGATTCCATTGTGTTCCTATTGGAAGAATTTCGCCATATGTTTGGGCTTAACCTGTTACTAGCAAAAGGAGCAAGGTCACCTGGATTGGCTGGAATTCATCAGAACAGACTCTCTGGAGGCTGTGGTTTAGGCACAGGAACTGCTACTGAGCAGGGAAGGCTGAAGAAATTGAGATTCATTTAAGCAGAGTAGGGGTACCCTGCCTGGTGAGGACGCAACCTGACTGCTCCCTGCAGAGACCCAGCTATGTGTCTGAGAGAGGCGTAAAGAGGTGGTGGGATGACAGGAGATAGGCAAGGCTGTGAATTCAGGGCAGATTTTTTTCTCATACATGTGAGAGGACCTCTGTTCCGAGAGACTGAATTAAAAAGTAAAAATTCGGTAGATGTTCTTCAAGGGAACAGATCTAAGAAAAGGCGATCCGCCCCCAAATAAATAGAAAAAATAGAATTTCAGAGTCAAGTACTCTGGTTCTCTAACCATGCTGTAATCCTTTTTTAAGTTTCCCGGCAAGTCTTCTAAGTATTCTGACTCATCAGACAATTATGTATCAGACTAATTGTCTTCAATTCTCAGTTGGGAACAGGTGGTTCTGGCACCTATGGGGAGACTAAGTGCTTTAAGGTGAATTTTTCACGTCATTATAAATTGTCTGCACTTAAAAGGACATTTTTTTTTCTAGGTCACAGTAATCTTGTTGCTATTCCTGGGTGAAGAATTGCTACTTAGCCAAGCACACCCCAGCCTTTCCTATGACGCAACTATCAGAGAACAAGTTGACAGACACCTGGCTCCCCACCCCAGTGTATATACCTTGATGGTGTCTCTAGACTACTTTTAGCCATTCTTGTCTTTTCTGTCAACTGAGGTAGAGCTGTAAGTGCATTGTGATGGTTAATGTTGATAGTTAGCTTCATTGACTTGAGAGACATCTAGGATATTAGTAAAGCACACTTCTTGGTCATGGGAATGGGACCTTAAGGACTATATCTGGTCCTGAAGCCTTCCCTTTCTATATTCTTTTCCTGTTCTCTGCTCCCTTGATACCATGCGTTGAGCAGTTTTCCTCCACCATGCCCACCACCATAATGTTTCTGCCTTAGATCCAGCTTACTATAGACTGAAACCTCTGAAACTGAGGGCCAAAAAATAAAATTCTGTCTTTGAATTTCTCTTCCTGGGTATCAGTCACCTGACTAATATGACCATGTTGAGATTTTTAAGGGTAGATTTTTATAATGTTTGGTTATAGGTTAATAATTTTCCAGAAATACAGGATACTGAGACAAGTGATCCTGCCAGCCGAACTGCAACTGGTAGTTCTGTCATGGTCAAAGGCTATTGGCCGAGCTCAAGAGGACAAAAATGGGGCTCCTAGAGATAGACATAAAATATCACTGATGAAACTGTATCCAATGTCCCCGACAGGAGACTAACTGAAAGCCCATGTTCATCATTTATTAGAAGAATGGTCTCATCCCTTGGTCACACATAGCCCATGCTGCAGTAACGAGCACATGGCCTTCCCAGCGGTAGCACATGACCTGTGGAGTGAAAGTCCTGCTTGTGCCAGGCCACCCTTCCAGGTCTTTATAAGTCACGCCCTGTTACAAAAGTCTCTTTCCCACTCTCCCAATCTCTCCAGGTATTTCCTCTTCCTAAAAATCTTGCAGCATACACAAGCTACATACCTTAATTTCTTATAATGACTTGTCTTAACTAGGGAAACAGTACCATATAAAAGTGAAGACAAAATCTCAGCTTTCAAATTGTAGCAAGGGACATTAGGCAATTTATTCAAAGTCTTCTGAAAATGGTATAATGAAATTTTTATCATCGTGCTGTGAATGTTGTACCTAAGCATTTAAAATCAGCAAGTGCTCAATGAATGGTAGCTATATTTTTACAACTTTAATGTACTTTAAACCATGAATTCTGCTTCTCTGAAAACAATTATGGATTTATACATAAAATTTGTTCAGCTTTTTAAAAATATTGAAAATGATATATCTAAGTATCCAAGAATAGAAAATTGTTTAAATAAACTTTAGTATGCTAATAATAAATACTATTCTGTAGTCAAATATCATTATCTATATAGTACATAGAATAATGTTCATCAACTATGACTAAACAAGAAAAGCAAAAATATAGAATAGGTAAAGCGCATACTATGTTCTTTGATTTGGCTTCAAAATTCAGATATTGCCAAGGCATTAAAAAGTAGGACTTGAGGAGGTAATTAAGTCATGAAGGATACTACCTTGTGAATGAGATTAAGGTCTCCTCAAAAAAAGACTTAATGCAGTATGAGTTTCACCTGCCCAGCTGCCTCCCACAGTGGGAGACACAGCATGCCTCCCAAGCGCCATCTTGGAAATGGACAGCAGCCCTCAGAAGACATCCAGCCTTCAGTGTCATGATCATACACTTCACAGAAATGAAAGAAATGAAGTTCTGCTCTTTATGAATTAGTCATTAATCTTCTGATACAGAAACATGAAGAGACTAAGGTATGCAATTTCTAAAAAGAAATAATGTGTGCAAGGGGGAGGATATATTTTCAGATCTTAACAGTGGTTAAGATTTCAGAATACATTTCTTTTCTATGCTTTTCATTATAATAGTTTTTATAATATAAAATATTATACAGCTTTTAGATATATATAGTTTTTATAATATAAAATTTCAGTATATAACTGTCTTGTATCACTTATATCTTGTACTTGGCTGACTGATTTGAACCTGAATCCCTCGTTCAGCAACTAAAGCAAGGCTCTTTGGAGAGTAAGAATCTGGCCAAGAGTTGTTCACACACATGCCGGTGTGGTGACCCATGAAATGTGAACTTCCAAAGTGGGCAGGGTGGAAAACATGAGGCTAAGAAGCTCCCTTTGGGATCTGGACAAAGAGAGAGGAACCGAGCAGGCAGCCTAGCAAGTGAAAAGAAAACACTAGGGTTTCTCAGAAAGATCAGAGGTACTATGGGAGGAAAAGGAAAGGAAGGATAGGAAAGAAAAGAAAAGGAAAGGAAAGGGAAGGGAAGGGAAGGGAAAGGAAGGGAAGGGAAGGGAAGCAGAGGGGAAGGGAGGGGAGGGGAGGGGAGGGGAAGGAAGGGGAGGGGAGGGAAGAGAGGGAGGGAGGAGAGGGGACGAAAGGAAAGGAGGAAGCTCCCAAGTGCTTGTACCCCAAGGCTTGCTGGCTTCTGATTCTAGTCTACAGGTACCCTTAAAAATTAACCTTTCTGAGGAAGTTTTGAATGAGTCTCTGTCTCCCAATGAAACACTAAACAGCCAGTTCTCCTAGCATCCTCTTGCCAAGGTTACTGCAACTTTGTATAGGGCGGGCAGCATGTCTTCTACATCAAACACACGTAGATCAAGGGTGGGGAGATTTTTACTGTCCTTCATTTTTCATTCATTCATTTCTTCATTAAGCAACTGATGAAAGTGTGTTTAGAATGTACCAAGTGCACTTCTAAGCCCTGGGGGCACAACAAGGAGTGGAAACAGATCAAGAAATCCCTGAGCCAAGGAAGCACAGCAAAATAAAACAAAGTGTGCATGTTAGAGCAAGTATAGTATAAATACAAAGGAAGTACAAAGGGTGAAGGGAGGTGGGCAGAAGTTCCACTTGAAAATCGAACAGTCCAAGTAGCCTCCTTAAGAAGGAAACATTTGAGTGGAGCTCTAGAGAGATGCAGGAGCATCCCCCCCTTTAGAGAAGAGCATTCCAGGGAGATAACAAGAAGTACAAATGACCTTCAGTAAAGGGAGCCTACTGTGAGGGAAAGCGATGACAGCCCTGAGGCTGGAGCACAGTAGGCAAGGGGAGGGGGAGGCAGTGGAATGAGCCCCCATCTTAGACCTGTTAGAATTGTGTGGAACCTGATGAGACTGGGGGTCAAGGGAGGCACAAGAAAGGTCAGTGCTTTTCTTCTGGGAGGTAACACGTCAAGGCAAAACCTTTAGTTCCAACCTAAGACTGCAAAGTGAAGGCTGAGCCTTTGTTTTAAGTTCTATCTTTGGGCAAAAGAGGAGGCCAGAGAGGGAAGGGAAGAGCCAGACTGAGAGTGATCAGCTCACAAGAGTCATAGACCTTCCCGCACAGTGTGACTCATGCTGGGTAGAGACAATAGAGTATTTTCAAAGGTCTCTGCCTGGAAGAATCTTCTTTCACTCCCACTGTCCTCTTTTCTGACTATTCAATACCAATGGTCTCAAACAGTTTTAAAAGCCACATTATCACTTTTAGATATCCTTATCAGGTCTTTGGCAATTTTAGATGCAATAGCAAAATCTCCTTTTAAAACATGCCGTGCATTTTCTTAGAAGATGAGAAACAGTTTTTCTATAGACTTTGGAGGGAGCAAAGAAAGACTGAGGAAGGCTCAAGTCCAGTGCTTATTGTAAATCCACTCTTGGAAGGAAAGTTAGGAAGAACCTCAGCAGAGAGGTTCCATCCTCTTATGATTAAGGATTAAGGAGCCTTTCTGTGACCTGAATCACTACTGACAAACAGCATCAAACAGTGTTTTATGACGTCCAAGACTGATGCTTCCAAATGTAGCTGATACGTTTGCAGAAAGAGATGTAGCCCTTTGATAAGTATCTCCCCCAGACTGAACACTTTCTGTGAAATCAATAATTAGCCCTTGTTTCCCATCTCTACCCCTTACCACCTCACCAAATCAAAGGAGATCAGATAATTTTGTAACATACATTTTCCCTCTTTTTATTTATTTATTTTATTTGCTGTTACCAAAGACTTTTTAGCACAAACCCATAACAGTGAGAAAATTATTCCCAAAGCATGACCAGAATGGGACTGTTGATTTTTTTTTTTTTAAACCGGGGATGGAACTCACAACTTTGCACTTGCCGGGCAAGCACTTGTGCCACTGAGCTAAACTCTTGGCAGGACTGTTAATTTTTGAGTCAATCAGAACCAGAACTGGTATCAGCCAATGTGTGTGGTTTAATTGCTCAAGACCATTTTTAAGAAGATGCACTAGACACTAACAGATGTTGCTGGATTACCGGAACTTTTCAGGTCCAGTCACTTTGGCTTATCTCATGGAACAATCAGACAGAATGTCTGACTGTCCAAACTCTAACCACATATTTTTCTCTTTGCTTGTGCTCATTAGTTTCTCCTAAAGTCTGTTTGTTTTAAAGTAAAATAATCTGCCTTTGAGATCTAAATTTATCACTTATTAGTTTAATGGCCTTTAACAAGGGGCTTGATATTATTCAAAAATATTTACAGAATTCCTACTGTGTTGCGGGTAATGTAACACTGAGGAACACACAGCTCTTTGAGCTTTAGTTTCCTCATATATAAATGGCATTAATGTTCCTTCTCTTGGAAGGAAAGAGATAAGATTACTGAAAGAATTAAGTGAGGCCTTTGTTGCATACTGAGTGCATGTAGGTACACAGTAAATAATAGCCATTATTGGAATTTTAATAAAGTATCCACATTTTAAATAGAAGTGGGAAACTTCTATTTAAAATAGAAGTTTTCAAAATAGAATTTAATATAGAATTCTACACTTTCTCACCCTATCACCCTTGACCTGGCAGGTAAAAAAAATCTCATTTTTTTGAGAAAATAATTTAAAAGCAGCCCAAGAATTTTATCTCTCTATTCTTATGGTTAATTTTATGTGTCAATTTGAATGAGTCACAGGTTAAATATTACTCTAAATATTTCTATAAAGGTGATTTGAATAAGGTTACCATTTATAGTGGTAGATTAAGTGAAGCAGATTACCTTCCTTAATTGGGTAAGCCTCATCCAATCAGTTGAAGACTTAAATAGAACAACAACAAAAAAATGTCTTTCCTTTGAGTAAGAAAGAGTTATCCTCACCTTGCTGCCTTTGATCTGAGATACTGGTTTTTTTTCTTTCTTGCAGACTCAAATCAAAACATCAGTTCTTCCTGGGTTGCAAGCTTAACAGTCTTCACATGCAAGCTATACCATAAGCTCCCCTAGTTCTCCAGCTTTCAAATTTAGACTGGAATAAAACTATATCCTCTCCTGTGTCTCCAGCTCATCGATTCACCTTACAGACTGAATTTCAAACTTCTTCACAATCATATGAACCAATTCCACCTGTTTTTACTGGATAATCCTGAAATATATCCAACTTCAGTTTATTCTTCGTTATTCCCTATAATCTCTGTACTATCGATGGATCAAACCCATAAGACTCTACGGTCTGCCATGCTCTCACATGACTTTCTACCTTTGCACAAACTTAATCTCTACTACAAAAGATCTCCTCTACTCTAGTCTTCAGGGCCAACCTGTGCGCAACTCAGTTTTATTCTAACTCAATACAGAATTATATTCTTTAGAGTTGGGACCTTCTCCCTTGTCAGCCAATGTGTACTTCATTCCAGCACCTACAGACTGCCATGTATCCTGGCTGTACCTTTATTTGACTTTAATAGTAGAATGTGGGGCCCTCAGTGGTAGAGTGTTGTCCTACCATTCACCATATTTAGCATAATATATTACATAGCAGGGAGACAATTAATGCTTTTCTAAATGAATAAAATAATAAATGATTGAGCAAATGAATAAAACAAGTCTTCAAATAAAATATGACACAGAGATTAAGAGAAAATTAATTCTAGGATTATTGAGGCAAAGGAGTGAATTTGTGGAGTCACCAGACAATGGCTTCAACAATACACAGTTTAGAATACAAGTAGGGAACAGGGCTATCTCTTTCAGAATCCAAAGTTGCAATTTGAGTTAATTCCCATCCTATTATGAGGTAGCTATAGCTATGGTGGACTAGAGGCAAGACCAGGCAGTGATGCTAATGATATGAGGTAATCAAATCTCTCATATGTCAGCATTATGAAATCTAAATATTGATGTTAGTAGATTGAGGTTGAGCATCATCACAGGATCTGAAGTTCAGAGGCTCCTAGCCTCAGAAGCATCACAAATGGTATCACAAGTGGCAGTAAATGGAACATTTCCTGCTGTTCCTGGGACACTTGGGGAATGAGAAACCAAGAGAAGAGATGTCGGAAAGCACAAGGTGAGTCAGAGAAAGGGAATTCCGGAGCTGGAGAGGAAGATCTAGGAGTGCTGAGACCCGAGACATCTGAGGTCCACATGGCTTAGCCTCTTATCTGGTGACACAGGCTTTCTGGGACAGTGGAGGGGGTGGTTTCCAAAAGCCAAGATAAGGGTGAGCAGTGAGAGCAGGTTATGGGCTATAGATACCAGTGAATGGAAAGCTAAACTGGGTTGGACTCCAGATAGAGCGTAAAGGGATGAGTCTTGTACCTAATGGAACTAAAAAATTTGCCTCCTTTAGATTGAAAAGTCTCATATTGTCAGCATCTGCCTACGTGATGCTGCTGGCTGAGACCCAGTAGGCTAGCACAGCCCAGGTCCCAGCGCCTGAAGGTAGACTGACCTGGAGGGGCAGGTCCCACAAAGGCTGCCTGGTCTGCAACTTCCTGGTGCACTGCGGTGGGCAGGAACACCTAGCCGGCACAATTCAATCAGACTGTGGCTGACAGGGAAGGAAGCTGGGCCTCCTATATACACTTGCATATATAAAGAACAAAGAATATGGGAAGAGGCAGCAAGAAGAAAGGCTCCTCGGCCCCCAACCCTGAGAAAGAGGCACTAGCAGACACAGTACCAATAGATATAAAGCGCTATCTCCAGAGCCTCATACACAAGTTCAGGAATGAAATTATTAATGACCTGAAGCGAGACATAAGCAGAATAGTTAGAGAAATGCTAGGCACCACCCAAGAAAAAACAGATGGTGGAATGGAAGAACAGAAAAAGAGGGGAGAATTGTTTAATGGAGAAAATAGAGAAAGCATAGAATACGTGAAGCAGGTTCAAAGAGATTACCAGGAAACTAGAAACTCTATCGAAAACTGGCATAACAGATTGAAAGAAACTAAGGACAGATTATCTAAACTGGAGGGCAGATTTGTAATATGGGAGCATGAAATGAAAAACTTCTTAAAAATAACAAAGAAACAAACAGCAATAATACAAAGACTAGAAGATGATAAGAGGGTCTATAACTTAAGAATTAACATAAAAGAAGAAGTAGGGACACAAACAAATGAACTACAAAAGCTACTCACAGAAGTCATCCAGGAGAATTTTCCTAATTTAGCAAAAGGTAAAGATACTCAGTTGTATGAAGCATACAGGACCCCAGCCACCTACAACCCAAACAGAGCAACACCCAGGCATATAATAATTAAAATTCCAGAAATCCAATACAAGAACAGAATATTAAAAGCCATCAGAGACAAGAAATAGATCACTTACAAGGGAACATCCATCAGAATTACAGCAGACTTCTAGGTACAAACCAACAAATCACGAAAAACGTGGGGGGAAATAATTCAAGCTTTGAAAGATAATAATCTCCAGCCAAGATTGATATATCCTGCACAACTATCCCTGGAAATTGATGGAAAAACAAGGTGCTTCCAGGATAAAGAGGAACTAGGGGAATATGCAACCACCAATTCAACTCTACAGAAAATACTGCAGGATATTCTAAAAAAGAAAAATATGAAGAATCCAGAAATAGCGGCAGAGAGGCCACAATGAATGGAGCAGGAACCAAAATGAAGAAGACAAACTGACAACTAATGACAGAAAAAGAGCTCAACAGAAATGAGGCAGAGAAGATTGGATAATAGGAACACCTATTTTGGAGACAATGACATCTTAATAGGTAATACTGATTTAGTATCATCTTGTTTTGAAGTCTCATCAAGCTTTTGTTCTTCTGTCTCCATTGCTCTAAACAGGTTGTATCTTATTGGATTTTATTATATATGATAGTATAAGCAAAAACTTTTATAGACAAGGAGATTATACAGAAACCATTGTTCATTTTCTGTTACTTGATTCTAAATACCCTGTAATAGTGTCATTCTCTTAAATGGTTTTACATTGTTTTTATATATTTGATGCTACAGTATATGAAGTTATACTCAAAGATTTCAAGGAAAGAGACAATATGGTAACTACTTTTATGTCGGGATTATCTTGTGGTGAAACACTATTTTGCTTAAATGGTTATGTTTTGATCTGCACTGTTTTGCTGTAATGCCCTCTTTTATCTCAATCTCCATTTTATTATTTACTTTTTTATTTTTATCCTTTTAATTAAGGGAAAAATAAATTTTAAAATAGCAGGATATATTATAGTAACTCACTTTGACTTTCCATTATCTTGATTTAAAGCCCTGTATTGCTCTCACCATCTTGTTTTGACTGATGTTCCCCTATTCTGTTTTGCTGGATAGTATCAGGTTCGAAAGTTTAGGCAACAGCTGTGAAGATAATGAGATTCACTATGATGCCCATTCTCATTGACTTTTATCTACTTTTGAAGACCTACAATGTCTCCAATGTTTTGGTTTTGTTGGTTTTGTTCTTTACTGTTTTGTTCAATTTTATTATAACTGATGATATAGGCAATTCTATTAGAGATAGCGGGAGGCATTATGGTAACCATTGTTGATCACCTTGTATTATGCTTTTACATTATCTATTACGTCCACCCTTTTGATTTGACTGACTGTTCTGTTATGTCACATTTGGTTCTACTCTCTTCCAAAAAAGTAATAAGAACTGTGGGAGCAACAAAACCCAAAATGTGTAATTGTCATTGTACAAAAGAGAGGAAAAGAAAGTGCTCTAAATGATATAACTGCATGTATATTTAAGTGTATAAGATAGATAATGATATTACTGAGTTTTGTTGGATCATTGAACAGAACTGTTTGCAGTCTCACTGTTGGAATGTCCACTTTATAGGCTTTAATTTTGTAACTTGAACAATTATTTCTAAGATGACAATATGTGATCCATTAACTAGTGATTTCCTACTGTTTATTTTTTTCTGTAAATCTGTATAACTTGTACCCTTTCTCTGCTTTTTTTTTCTTTTTCTCCTTAAATAAAATTTAAAAAAAAAAACCTTTAAAAAAATTCTCTTAGCTGCTACCATCAATGGAGCTACTTTTGGAGCTATTAAAACCATGTCATTATTTCACTGCCAGCAATTAAGGTGCATATGGTACGGGATAGACTTTAGAAACTATTGAATAACACAATTACCAAATTTGGCTTCAAAGTTCCCTTTAATTTACCATTCTCAATATAGTTTAAGTTTTAAAAATGTAGGTGTATCTTTGCTTTACAGAAACAAATGAAGATATTAACTATTTTAGCACATGTCAGGGAGAATGTATTCTCATTGTCTTCACTTCCTTAAACAAATATGCCAATTCAGCGTTGCATACGGTCAAATATTTCTGCATATTCCAACCATGAACCGTCTGGTACTTTATCAGAAAAGTAATATCACAATTTAAAACACAGATACACATGCAGGCAGACGCACACACTGCAACTAGTTTAACAAGAGATTTAAATATATTGAATCCCTCTATTCCTGCAGCATATGCTATGCCCACAGGAAATTCTTGAGATCCCCACAGTCAGCCTTCCTTTGATATTATCTGGGGAGTACATTACCTATCCTACAGTTCTACACATCTTGCTGTCTAAAGGGCATTTAAGAAAACTGAAGGCATTTATTTTCCTCGTCATTTGCAGCCAGGTCTCTGGTGGCATCAGAGACACAGTTCTTCTTGCATGTCCCAGATGTCAATCAATCCAAATACAGAAATTGCAAAAGTTAAACAGATGTTAGAATTTGCAATTAGGAGGCATGGTTTCAGATAAATTCTTTTAATTTTGCACTACTTATTTTTCTATGCCTAGTCTTCTAAAGTAGACACAGATTTGCTCACAATAAAGCTAGCTTTTTAAGGGCACACAAGATTTAGGCACAAACAATAAAATGAAATCCAACAATCAGAGTGATAAAGAGTAAACAATACCAGCTAGGTGTTTTTGACAGAAATCTCACTGTCCAAGGTAATTACCTGGAGTCTTCAGCCATAAAGCAAGAACTGCTTAGTGTATCAACTTTCAATGGAGTTTCTAACTATATCTTGGTTTGTATTTATTACTTAAGCACAATTTGTATAATTGGTCTTTATAGATAATCTGCACCCATCTAGGTTAAATGTACTTTCTACAATCGTATTTTAAGGCCACAATATTTCTTTGGACAAACCCCTGAATGTAGGGATTTTATTATCAATATTATTCACTCTTTGAGATATAAAGGGTTTTAACTGAATTAACATTGCACATTTTTAAATGTTACATACATTGTAACTAGCATATTAAAGTTATGCAATTTATATCTAGTAGCCAAAAAAAATTTATTACCAAATTCTTATAGTAGATATTGATCTGCCATTCTTATTAATTGACCCCATATGTGTAACTATAGATTTAGTCTCTACTCTTTCATTTTAGCAATCAGGAACACAGCATTTACAGAAGAAGTAAGTGCTGCAGCCATCCGAGGATCAGGATAGCTCAAGTCAGCTATCATGAGCTCAAATATAAATTCCCACCACGTGAACAAGATTGGGCCCAATTCATCAAAAAGAGCTGGTGGAGGGTGTCAGACACTCCAAAGAAGATCCCCATTCCAATGTCTGGTAAATGAGACAGCAGCAGACAGAAGCAAAACTTTTAGAAATTCTGCAGAGAAAACGCATCCTTTCTTCATAATGTTCCTGTTTCTCACGCTGAGTAGTCACGCACTTGGGGAATTTAAATAGGAACTGCTTGGGGGGTATATTTTCTGGCCAGCTTGACCAGTCCCATATCCAATCTGAGTTTTTCTTCAAGATATTTTCCACTTCTTTTCTTCTTTCAATGTAACCTAAGAGCTGCCTTTTTTCAGACTAAGAGCTGCCTTTTTTCTCCAATCTTATATGTATCTGTTTCAGAAGCTCTGTTAGTATCTGTCAGTGAGGTCAATTGTCACAGTAGGAACTCTTAGAGTCACTCCATCAAGACTCAGGCTGAGCTCCCAGAAGTACTTTTTCCGTGTCACCCTTACAAATGGAAACCAAGGCTGGAATGCCACTCCCATGCCCACTGCTGTACAGCTGAAATGCAGTCACCACACAGGCTTTCCTCCTGCAGCTTGGGGACCCTGCCCTGTGACATGCAATAGGGGCTACTCAGCAGCTGCTGCTGAGCCTTGTGGACAGTTGCACAACTTTAGCCGTGCCTAGGGCCTGCTGCTCTGCGCTGACCACAGGCCATGTAGCACCAGTATCGGATAAGTTTGAATCAGTGTTCTGAAAAAGGAAGAAGTGGAGGCTTATATGGGCTACTGGATGTTGAAAAGGAACTGAGCCTAAGAGACTGACACAAGATAAAAAATAGATGAACAGAATGGAAATGTTCACGAGCAAGAATCTCATGACTTGTTGATATATCCCTTAGTCTCTGGGCACAATGTAACTGTTCCGTTGTGCAGGTGATCTCAGATGTCTTTCCTAAAGTTTAGGGAAAACCAAAGTTACCATTCCAGGTAGCAGGAATATACCTAAGGTTGGAATATACCTAAATCCTACTTCTGCAGTATCCTAGTGACTTGCTTTTGGGATGCTATATCTGTGTCATTTTGTTATAATTTTCCTTTTCACATATATTTGTTAACACTGGGGAAGAGGGCATGAACCATTGCTTTGTTTTCCTTTTCTGCAACTACACCTAAATACAGAGCCTACAGGACACCATAGGAGCTGTCTTTTCAGCTCAGAGGTAAAAGAAGCAGTGATATTTCATACCTTTGGATGCAGGATGAGGGGAGACTGAACCCAACTTTCAGGCCCCTCTCCACTGTTTGCTCAGACCCAGGGGTCAGTCTCTGTCCTGGCGTGAGAAAGGAGGTCCATATTGGCTAGTGAAGGTACCAGCAGGCAGACCACAGCAGGCCTAAGAGACAGAGGAGTCCAAATAGGATGCGGTGGAAGTTACAGTTCAATGAGGACACAAAGAGCTCAGTGTGTAATACATTTATAATCGTTTGTTACATTTCAGAGCAGGACATTTTAAGGTTACGCATTGTACACATTCACCTCCCTATCTGACCACTTGGCCCTCTATTTCCAAAACAAGGCACACAGCATTCCTGATTGCCACAGCGAATGATCCAGTGATCCGGAAAGAGGAACATTCTTTAAAGAGCCTTCTGCCTTGGGCTGAAACCTGATTTAGATTAGAACTCAACTGTGATAAATTTCTTTTGTAAGTTTCTCATATGACTAAGGCCTCAGAGGGAACTCTGAGCACCTGAAAAGAACAAGGAAGATATTTTTGAGATACTGACATTCCAAAGTAACCTCTAAGAAAAATTCATACATTATGAAAATAAAAGAAGAATTACCAGTTTCCCGAACCCCAGGGTAATTCTTACATATATAAGAAGTCTCAAACTTGCACTCAGTTCAGATGCCCTCCTGGCACTGCCTGCCTTCTCACATGAAGACATAAACTTCTCTATGTTTGTTTTACATTAAACTCTACGTATATTTCTACATGCACCTGTGTGTCTTGACTGAAATCTTTCATCAATAGTACAAGGAACCAAAGACCAAGGAGCGAGGAGCTGGTTCTACATGATATTAAGATGTGGCTTCCTCGTGATAGTGGGAAAGGAGTTACTTGTTTCCTTGAGTACATTTGAGAAGGTCACCCCGGAGCCCAGGGGGTTCTCATCTAAGGTAACACACAGTCCTCACAGTCACCTTTCAATGACCCTTGTTCATGGAGGAGACGTGATGAGAAAATTTTCCAAACCCTTCCTAGTTTGGTTTTGAAATGTGTCTTATTCTCTCCAGATGTTTTCCCTGATAATAGTTCCCTGATAATGCTGTACTTTAAGCATAGCTCTGTGTTCCCTGTGCTCACAGTGAACAAGGGGGGAAGTAATCTGTAAATGAAAACAAAGACCTAGTAGCTTGAGATTTATCTTTAGAAAGTGCTGGATGGCCTCACAGTTAATAGTACCATCATGGTGGCATTTAAAAAGAAGAAATAAAATTGTTATTTGTCTGTAACACAATACTATGGGAGAAAATCTGAAGGAATCTAAAAGATGAAAAACAAGCAAATAATACTCTTTTAAAACTAATAGTTTATTTAACAAGGTTGCTGAATGAAAAATCAGTATACAAAAATCTGTTGTATTTCTGTATACTGTCAATGACCACATGGACACTTAAACTAAAAACACACAACTATTTACAGTTCTCTCCCAGTAAAATTTATAGGTATAATTCTAGCAAAACATTTACATGGCTGCTGAACACTATAAAATGTGATGATGAGAGAAATTAAAGAAATTGTAAACAAATAGAAAAATATACTTTCTTCATGGATAAAGACATTCAACATAGTAGTGTTGCCCATTCTCCCAAAATTGTTCTATCAGCTAAACATAGTTCCTACCAGAGTCCCAGCAAGATATTCTGCAGACTTAAACAAGATTAATGTTAAATTTATGTAATTTATTAATTAGAATAGTTAAAAAAATTTTTAAAATAAATATAGAGGACTGAGGATTTAGCTCAGTGGCACAATCATTTGCCTGGCAAGCGTGAGGTTGTGAGTTCGCTCCCCAGTACCACACACACAAAAAAAAGAATAGGGTGATATCGCTTACTCCATCCAATTAAGATTTGCTATATAGCTTCAGTAATCAAGATAATGTGCATAGCGGGCTAATGGAAAAGAAGAAAGAAGCTAGCAATAAACCCCCACATATACAATCAATTGATTTTTGACACAAGAAGTTCAGTGAAAAGACAACTGTCTAGAACAAAGTAATTTTGATGGTTACCTCACAAAATTAGCAAAATTAACCCAAAATAGAGCACAGACTTAAATACAAAAAGTAAAATTATAAAAGTTTTAGAAGAAAATCTTTAGGACCTAAGGCAGGGTAAAAAGGTCTAAAACATGACATTAAAAATGTAATCTATAAAAAAAATTGGTAATTGTACTGCATCAAAATTAAAATATTTTTTTCTGTGAAAGACACCATAAAAGATGAGAGAGCATGCTACAGATTAGAAGAAAAGGGCTGGGATATACCTCAGAGGTACAAGTGCCCACCTGGCAAGCTTGAGGTCATAAATTCAATCCCCAGTACAAAAAAAAGAAAGAAAAGAAAAAGATATAGTCTCCCTAGTGTAAGAAATGGTAAGAGTACATACGAGTTTATAGTAGTCATGATTCCCCATTACATTGCTATGAAGCCTTATAACGTTTGCATTCATTAGTTGGAATGGTTTTTTCCTAGTTTGTTTGATTTTATTATCTGTAATAGTATAAACAGCTATTTTAAAGAAAACAAGACATTAGAATAGCCAGTGCTGATTTAGTATCATCTTACTCTGAAGTCCTACTATGCCTTTGTTTTTCTGTTTCCTTTGGTTCTATCCTATTATATCTTATTGGATATTATTATGTATGGTAGTATAAACAAATTTTCTATGGAAAATGACATAATATAGTAGCCATTGTTCATTCTCTGGTATTTGGTTCTGAAAGCCCTGTAATGCTTTCATTCTCTTGAATAGTTTTATACTGTTTTGTTATGTTTGAACTATTGTGTATGAAGCTATGCTCATCTACTTCAAAGAAAGAGACATTATGGTAGTTACTGTTAATTAAAGGTTGTCTTGTGGTAAAATCCTGTGTTACTTGCATTGTTCTGATCTGATCTGCTTTGTTATGTTCTCTTTTGTCTTAATCTCTTTAAAATAAAATTAAAAATTTTTTTAAAAAGAAAAAAAGTTCTGTATTTTGTGGTTTTCCAGATTAGTAGAAAATACTTGCAAATCCTCTATGTGACAAAGGACTTGTATTCAGAATATATAAAGATCTCTCAAAACTCAACAATACTCAGGCGTTTCAGACTGGGGGTAAGGTGGCATGTGTGACTACAAAGGTATATCACCAGGGCTATTTTTGAAGTGATAGAACAATTTTATGTCTTGTTTGCAGTGGTTACTATGTGAATTTACATGTGATAAGACTGCAAAGAGTCTTATCAAAACTAGTGAAACCTGAATAAGCTCTGTGTATTGTACTAATGTCAACTTCCTGGTGGTCATATTGTTCTACAATTATGCAAATGTTAGCATTGAAGAAAACAAGATGAAGGAGTACTTAGGCTATTGCTATATTTTTTGCAATTCCCTTTGAGTCCATAATTATTACAAAACAAAAAAGGCTTAAAAATTGCTACCTGAATGGCCATCACAGTTCATAATCCCTCCCCTCTCCCACCATGATAACAGAGACTTGACTGTGTTTTCCCTCTCTAGGCTGCAGGTCTTTACAGGTAGGGAAAAGCTTATGTTTCTCTGTGAACTCCATATTCAGACTACTCTAAAGTGTTCAGTATGTTTCCTTTATAATGTTTATTTTTTAGTGTTTCAGGGCATAATAATTACATTCAGATTGAATATTTGACTCAAACATGTATCGCATCTTAATCCTTTTGCTGCATTTCTCCCACTCTCCTCTGTCCCCTTTGTCTGATCCCTTTTCCATCTCCAAAAACTCTAGTTCCCTATTTCTCCCAACTGTCCTTTATTTGCTCTTTAATTGATTAATATTTGGGCTTTATCATATAAGAGAAATGATGTGATACTTAAACACCTTCAGTGCCTGAATCATTTTACTTAGCATTATGATCTCAAGAGCCATTGATTTTCTTACAAATGATTCAAATTTATCCTTCTTTATGGTGGAGGAAACATTCTTTTTCCATTCCTCTGTTGATGGACATATACTTAAATAATTTAGCCATTGTGAGTTGTGCTGCTATAAACATGGGCATGTATGTATCACTGTAATATGATGACTTGAACTCTTTTGGGAAGATATCCAAGAGACGTATAGTTGATCAAATGGAATTTCTAATTGTAGTTTCTTTTGAGGAATCTCCATACTGATTTCTACAGTGGTTGTACTGGTTTACATTCCCATTAACAGTGTAGAAATGTTCATCTTTCCCCACTGCTTTGTTACATTTCTATGTGAATCCTTGATGATAGCCATTCTTACTAGGGTAAGATAGATTCTCAGTATTGTTTTGATTTGTATTTCTCTGGCGGCCAAAGATGCTGAACAATTTTTATGCACTTATGGACCATATATATTTCTGAAAAGTGTGTATACATTTCAGTTGACACATCATTTTTTGATTGTGTCTTTTGAGATCTAATTTTTTGAGTTCTTTGTATATTGTAAATATTAATCCTATGTTGGGGGAATAACTGGCAATTTTTTTTTCCATTTTGAGGATTGTCTCTTCACTCTATTGTTTCCTTTGCTGTACAGAAGCTTTCTAAATTATGGCTGTCCTTGATCTTCTTTGATTGGAACCTTTGCTCTGATGCTGTTATCTAAACTGCCTGACATTTCCACTGGCCAGCCCCCAATCAGCCACATGTTTTCCAGACCTTATAGATCCTGCAGGCAATAGAAGCTGACCCAAGGGGATAATCGTATATTCTTCACCTTCCAGGATAATGTAAGGTCCTAGATGGGTCTCCTGTCATTTATATTACTGAATCCTATCTCCAAGAATGGTGCCAGACACATGGAAGAGGCTCTGAAAATAACAGAAAACTGACTTACTATGAGAGAAGAAGAGAGAGAGAGAGAGAGAGAGAGAGAGAGAGAGAGAGAGAGAGAGAACAATCTTGCACAAAACCTAAGTCACAGTCACCTCAGTAAGAAGGAAGAAACAATCATCATTGTGCATGTATTACACAAGGTCCACCTTAAAAAAACCTTGCTGGGATGCCCTGGTTATATTAATTTCGTCTTCTTCAGAATTCCCACAAACCTGAAGGCTGGCTACTGTGCAGTGCATTTAGTTCAATTCCACTCAGAAGCACTTTTGTGCCCTAGCACTGTGCCAGCAAGGGGTGTCAGAGATGGGCAATCTGCTTCCTGCCGCTAACAGAAACTACTATCACCATCACAGGGGGTGTGCCCAGGACATAAGATCATTCCTGTGGTGAACCCAGACAGACACTGGGGCAGGCTTTCTAAGTCATTAGGCAAGTGGCAAGATGGACAGGCAGATGCACAAACATGCAGATGACCACCACTGAACAAGTATTCTATGCCAGACACCATGGCAAATGCTACTTACATCATCTCATTGAGCTTTCTACAGTCTGTAAGGTAGGTTTTGAATCTGGAAGGATTATCTACGTAAGAGGAAGAGAAAATTTCCCCCAGGGTAAGTGAACATCATGACTAGATGCAGTGCACAATGAAGCTTGCACACCCAGGAGGTCTGAGGGCCTATAGGCATGACTCATTTGTATTCCTGGACTGGAAACTTAACCAAAGTTAAGGAAGGTGCTGAAATTCGTTCACCAAAGTCAGATGCTGGAAGGCTTTATTCGCCATGCTAATGAATGACAACGACCTTCATAAGTGGCTGTATGGAGGCCTAGCTAGGGGCTGGGTTACTGTTGCTACAAACGGGTGGTTCAAATATCATTTGAAGGGTTTTTAGAAAAACATTGCAAAGGTGCCCTACTTACACTGCCTGCTTATTCACATGGAAATGCATGCCTTGCTCTTCTTTAGCCAGACAGTTCTCTAACCACTAGCATCCGGTACCCGGCATCCGCTGGGCCTGGCCAATTGGCTGGTGGCCTACATCCCAGATCTCTTAAACAGTGGAGCTGAGTGTAAAATTCCAGGCTCATTTCCCCTTGGGAGAAATAACTGAGCCACAGGTCCTCTGCTGGCCCCAGAGTTGCCCAGTAGGATTAGTTCTGTTTGCCCACAGTGGCCATTTACTTGATCATCTTTCTTTCCTTGGCTTTTATCCCTCCCCAGCCATTTGTTCTCATGCACAGGTGTTTCCTAGGACAACTCTCAGATGAACTTATGGCTAACTTGGTTTCTGGAGCAACTCAAACTAAAACACACACACACACACACACACACACACACACACACACCAGAGGCGCTGAGTGAAAGATTAATGATAATTGTACAACAACTGCATGTGATTTGTATGAAATTTTAGCATAGTTCCAGAAGGTTGGTATTTCGTATACTCAGAATTAATCTTTTCAACTACTTTGTCCATAACTTTGTGTCTTTAATAGGGATGTTACTGATTTAAAAGATAGTAGCTCTGTAGAGGTAATTTCTCAAAATTCAAGTCCATGTGAATTAACTCAATCTGTCTGTACATTACTATGCTCTCTCCACTGCCTAGTGCTTAGTTGTGCATCATGATAATGTTGCATGGGTACTCATCCTAAATTTGGGCCACTTTTGATTTAATATTTACATTTAACAAAAAGCATTTAGGTATTGTCAATGATTCAGTAGAAGAATCAAAATTTCTTCCTATTCTACACTCAAATATTTGGATCTATTTAATTTAGAGGATCCTGAGATTTCAGCTTTTATTTTAAAAATAAAAATTACAGCAAATCTATTGTTACTGTAAATTTTAATTGACCCACAATAATTGGAGATTATGCACACACACACACACACACACGTGTGTGTGTGTGTGTGTGTGTGTGTGTGTGTGTGTGTGTGTGTGTGTATTACATTGTGATATTTCAATATATCTATGCAACATATAATGACCAGACCAGGGCAACTGGCAGATACATCACTTCAAAAATAAATCATTTCTTTAGGTTAGAAACATTCAATCTTCTCTACTAGCTATTTTGTAATACATAATAAATTGTTTCAACTATGGTTATGCTACTATGCAATGGAACAGCAATCTGAAAGGATTTTGCCCCAGATGGGACACTGTAGCCGGAGGGAGGCTGGGGGGGGGGAGGCGGAACCAAAGGGTTTTATCTTGAGGTCACCTTTCCCACCCCTAGGCAATTTACCTGTGATGCGAAATGAGTACCAATGGGCTACCTGTGCATCACCAATGCCCCTTAGGCACCACCCCAAACCTAAGTTACATGTATGCCCCCACACCACGTGTCTGGCAGAGAGAATGCCAGACCTGGAGGGTCATGGAGTCTCTCTCCACATTCATAAAATAAAGGCTGCTTTTATTTCATACTCCTTATCTTTTTAGCAGTGCCAAAAATTCTATCAGATGGTTCCCTTCCGCGCCAAAAATTCTATCACAATCCTCAACCTTTTTGATGCCAGAAATGTTCTTGTGAAGGTAGTTTTTTCTACAGATACTGTGTGCTGGGGGGAGGTGGTTTCAGGATGATTCAATGCATTACATTTATTGTGTACTTTATTTCTACTATTATGACATAGTAATATATAATGAATTCATTACACAGCTCACAATAATGCAGAATCAGTAGGAGCGTGGAGCTTTTTTTCTTGCAAATAGATGATCCCATCTAAAGATGACAGGAGAGTGACGCCAAAAGTGTGTAGCTTATGTTCAGTCTACTCCTTAAATCTCATTTTGGTTGCTTTCACTGAAGAAAGCCCTGCTTCACAAAGATAGGATGTTAGAAATAAAAACAAGTTTTTCATACTTTTGTAGAAATCTCAGACTATTCTGCCTTGACTTTAATCTGGAAAATATGGAGACCTGAAGTTGTCTCACATATACTCATTTTTTATTTTTTTAATTAGTATGTGTTAACAGTATTTAATGCTTACATTCCTCTCGGGAAGTTGGCACGCGTACATGATATATTTTAATTTTTTTTCACTCTCTTCCCTTTCAAAAGCTACTATTTTTTGCAATCACAAATAGCTTATCCTCCTCTGGCATAGACAAAGGCCATTCACCTGGCTTGTTTACAAGTGGGTGTGAACCCATTCCTTCTCAGTTCAGGGATCTTTGTGGTTGTGAAGTAATGCTCAAACTCTTTTGAAAGCTGATGCGGGTGAAAATTCACCAGCTAGGAGAAAGAAGCCTCTGGCCTAATCTCTTTCAAAATTTTTACTCATGCTTAAACCATGTCAAAAATCCCAGCAATTGTTCATTGTCCCATAGCTTCAGTTTAGCTTTGAATGGAGCCACTTTATCTGCTGACCTGAACACAGTTGTCACCTTCTCTGAGATGACAGATTAAGTTCAACAAGCAGGAAGTCTACATCACATAAGTAAGCAAGTTTTGCAGCTCATTCTGGGTTAGTAGTGACTATTTTTCAAAAGAAATCACTGCAGAAACTTTTTTAACTCAAAAACTCTGATCAGTGATCTTCTTTTAGAAATCCTTCTCATTTGTGTGAATAAGAGGAGACGTGTGCTTGGTGTAAATTTCTCACAGAGCTGCTCAAACAGATATGAGTTAAAGGCACATACTTTAATGTGGTCGATAATTTTAATCACATCTTGAAAAATATTTAATTCAGGTGAAGTTTTTGGCTAGTCAGCATTTCTTTATGGATGAATCAGTGCATAGACTCCCCCACAGAAGTGGCCTCTTTGACTTGAGTAGAGAAAATAGAAATACATCTAGTCTTGCAAGTTGCTCTATCCACATCTATTCCAACACAAAATGACCAGTTCATTTGTCCTGATGTGTAACATTGATATGTAACCATTGTAACCATTTTGTTGGTTGGCAACAAAAGTTCACAAAATCTATTCTCATGCACATTCTCCTGAAAACTATATCATACAAAAATAAATATTGTTACCTTGTTGTTAACATCAGTAGTCTTTTCCACCTGGACTGTGTACCACAGTAACACATTAATATTCTCTAATGTTTATGCTTAAAGCCAACTGAAAGGTAAGGAAGTGGCCTAGCCTTCTCTGTACATATCAGTCTGAAGACACAGAGATAACTGCTCTTTTTTCAGGGAGAGTTATCCAGGCTGTACTCTACCCAGCAACTCATTTGCCACTATAAAGCCTGTCATCAGATACAGCTTAATTGTCACTTGCTACTCACTGATAGCATTAAATGAAAACCCCACTTAAACAAATTCATGAGTGTGCAAGCATTGATTTATTGTGATCTCTGCAGTCAGTCCTTTCTGACAATGTTAATCTGTATTTGTAGCCACTCTCCAGTGCTAGTGTCAGCTCTATCCGATCAGCACGCATTAGATTCTCATGAGGAACATACAACTAGGGTCCTTGCTTGTGCATTTCACAGCAGGGTGCATGTTCCTAGGAGAAGCTATGCAGCCACCAATCTGACAAGAGGCAGAGCCCAGCAGTAATGTAAGTGACACTGCTGTGTAGTGCACCCTGGTTCCCAAAATGCCACAGATGGGTGTGGTGTTTGGGGACCCTACTTTAGAATATCTCCTATCACAACTTATTGTTGTGAATCAAATTTTCTTGGCATGGGGCAATAGAAGCAAATGCAGAAATAAATCATATTTCAACATTAATACAAACCTCAGTTGCACCACGACTGTGAATACCAAGTGTTTGTGCTGTCAAAGTAGCCGCTTTGCTCAGACTAGTTGACTTTCTTACAAATGTTATAAATGTGTGCTCAAAACATACATCTATCAGTGGGACAGCGTTTCATTTGCTGTTGAAGGTAATCTTTATTTGAAGATGAGTTATATTTTCAAAGATTTCAGACTTCTGATGAGAATAATGATCACTGTGGATTCCTACATAGGTGTAAGCAAGGGGTGCACTTCTGAGGCCGGTCTCCCCGGCTACTGTGCAGACAGAGAGCTCAGAGAATGGGCCTACTGTCCGGTGACCAGAAGCCAGGCTAGAGATACAGAGTTGACATTGCATGCTTAGCAGGAGGTGGTTGATATTTTGGGTACAGAGGTGAAAGTTCAGGAGAAAAAAAGTTCACCAAGATTAGAACCTAAGAAGCACCCTTCCTCACACCATATCATCCACTCTTCACGCATTAATTTTTTCCCTAGAGCTCACCCCTTAAAGTATGGGAATTTGCAGTCAAGTTTCTTAAGTGCCCTACAAGATCTAAAATAAAACTTTCCACTGCTCTGTAAATAGTTCTGAGATGATTTGGTTATGACAGAGAACAGGGATTTTGTATTGCAATGAGAATCCCATTTAAACAAATTTATCAAAATCTCTATGTCATTCCCAAACTTGTTTAAATGTCTCTAACTATACAGAATTAGCCATTTGCACTTTTATTATTACCATCAACATTTGTTTGGAAAAGATATAAGCACACTGGCTACTTTTTTTTTTTTTTTTTTTTTCGTACCAGGGATCAAACTTACAACTACCTGCTTCCAAGGCAGGCGCTTATGCCGCTGAACTCAATCCCCAGCCCCTCACACTGGCTACTTTAAAATGGTATGTTTTCTTGCAAGGGAAGGATGGAAGAAGGAAAGGAGGAGAGGAGAAAGGGAAAGGCAGTAAAGGGTAGGGGAAGAGGGGGAGAGGGGAGGGGGACGAAAGGCGGAATGAAGGGAAGGAGAGCACAAGGGGCAGTTTGTGTTAACCAGGCCCCCAGGTAGCACATCACCGAGGGCCAGACGGGTGCTCCTTTCTGTCTTAGCTTGTCTCCCCATGCTCGTGGCTAATGTGGCCTCTGATTAACTCCTCACATTCCCTCTTCTCACTTGCTCCCCAGCTTTGCCTCCCAACCCCTTCCAAGTTTCTGAAGCTGAGCGTTGCAGGAGTTTCACTGTTCATAGTTCTGGGGCCCCCAATTTCCTTACAGTTCCCTGAAGGGTCGTAGTGAGTGGTCCTGGGGAGGCCTCTGTGTGCTTTCATGGTGCGTACATGCCTTGCCCTCCTTTTTTCTTTCCTGGATGGAAATAGAGCTCCCAAGTTTAAAAGGAAAATAAATGTCCTTTCAGAAAAGTGATTCCCATTCTTGTTCTGCTAGGAGGACCCCCTGCACGTCCCCACATTGGCTGGATCCTGACTAGTGTGGATCTGGGCTGAGATGAGACATGCCACGGTCCCTGGCTGGCTGCTCTCCCTGTCTTCATTTCTCTTCAGATTGAAGAACAATGTCACAGGAAGTCTGGATGAAGCCACAGAAAGGCAGTGCCACAGGGAGGGGGAGGAGGGAGGAAGCATGCTCCCTTGGGGTGCCCCCACCCGCCAGGTAATCAGGTAACTGCAAGACCAGCCTTTGGGGCCACCTCTCCACCAGAGGCAAGTAGGGAGTATTAGCTTTAGGAACCCACACTTGGCATTCCTAACATTCCATGCCTAACTTCATGTTCTTTTTATTAAAGAAGATATTCCCAAATTCTGTAGCCTTCAGGGCCCTCACAGCCAGGCCTTGTCACTGGCCAATTTTGAGCCATTTTTCTCTTGCAGCCATCTTGCAGGATGACTCTGCACACCTGGTCCAGCCTGCTCATTTCCTCCGCTTCGCTTGCCCTGACTCACTGGGCTCCAATGTCTTACAGGGCAATGTCCAGGGACAGAGCCTCTGCTTACATGCTTGCTGCTCGCTCTGCCTAGGATGTGCTCACCCCTTTACTCAAGTGCTGCTTTCTCACTGCGACCTGGATACCTTCCCCTGTTAAGGTGGAACTCATGCTCCGTCCTCCTCTACTCACTTCTGCCTCCCTACCCCGTGGCTTCCCGTCACTCTCACCTGTTGACACACCTCATAATCTAGCTGCATACTGTTTTCTATCCTCAGAGTAAGTTCCACAGAGGAAGAGAAATTCACAACACGTCCTGCTCACCAGTGCATCCCTAGCACTTAGTCCCCAGGGTCACTTGGTTGTTATCTGACTGATACATGCATGAAGCTGCAGGGCCTGAAGAGGGGCCCTGCCTGCTGCAGCTGAGTACAGCACTGCAGGCTGAGGACAGTGCTGCTGGTCAGTGGGCATCCAAATGGGAGAAGGACGTTTTGGATTTCAGGGGGGATGTGGCTTCACAGGCGGGGCCCGGACCCTGGACATAGGCCAAGGCCATGGACTGGGTATATCCTGTCCCTGAATACCTCTGCCTGCACCATGAGGCTGTTGGACAGCACTCTACTTGAGAACTGACCAGAATTGCTGAGGCTGGGGAGGGAGAGGCAGCCCAGACCCTGTGTCTCTTGCTAGTGCTAGGGACCATGGGACTTATCGTGTGTGGTGTCCAGTATAGAAAAGTGGACTAATACAAGACTAATATAGCAAAGTGATGAGTTCTAAACATGTGGAACAGAGATGCTTACTCAGAGCCAGAGCTAATTTCCTGCCTCTGCACTGGCTGCAGGCTTGGAAGCCCACATCTGGCAGACACTTGTGGCCTTGGATGCAGTGGCAGGGATCCAGGTTATGATGCCTTGTGTCATTTTAACCCCCTCAGAGACACATCACTGACTGGTATTTTATCCTGGCGCCAGGAAGAGGGTGCGTGTCTGTGAGGTGCAGGGTGTGGGTGACAAGATGTTCACGGAGTTGTCCAGTCCAGTCAGCCAACCAATCCCCCATCCCACAGACGATGCTGATGACATCAGGATAATCATGGGCTTTATAAAGTAGTTGACAGTTGCCAAAACTCTGTGCCATCCCCTATTTCATTGTATGGTTATCCAAAGCTGTAAGAAAGGCAGGAATTATCATCATTTCCCCACCAGAAGAATAGGCCCAAAGATTAGGTGAGGCACAGGGCGACAGAGCTGGTCCTCACTGAAGCCAGACTTTTGCATTAACCACTATATTTTGTCCTGTGTGGTCAGTGAAACAGGCCCTTAACATCCCGCGCTTGACACTCACAGTTGCAACTATTCCCTGGAAATCTCAAGGGCCCGAGGGTAGCAATTTATCCCTTGGCTATGGCTAAATTTGGATCCTCCTACAGGGAGGCTGGCTTGAGGGAGGGAGTCACCCCGCTGGCAGGAGAGCCTTGCTGGCCTTCCCGTGCCCACAGCACATTTGGCCTGCCATTCTGCAATCATTATCCACCTCCTCAACTCTCCTACAGTGATTTAGTACGAAACAATGTTTCCTTTTTGAAAAGTGAAACCATCAGATGAAAGTCAGCAAAACTCAAAGAGGCAATGAATTTCATGAGTATGAATTTCATGATCAGGAGTGTGGCAGTCCATGGGCATAATATTCACAGCTGCACTGTGTTGTGTACCTGCAAGGTTTCAGGTGCTCTGGTAAGTACTTTTCCACATAGTATCTCATTTATTCACTTCCACTAAACACTTAGGAAAACTGAGGCCTAGAGAGGTTAATTAATTGCTGGTAGCCTGATGAGAAGTAAATGGAAGAGTTCAGACTCAAACTGTTTAGGTGTGGAGAAAGCCCATGCTCTGAAACTACACTGTACCGCTCTCCTTGGCAATGCCATCTAGCAGGCTGTGTGCTCTCCTGCAGCATTTCTGAACTCGTAGACCCTGAGACATATTCTATCTCTTCTCATAATTCATTCTGGCTCTCTCTCTTCCTCCTTCACACCCTTCCCTAATTCTCGCAGAATCTTCTCCTAATTTCTCTTTCTTGGACTGACCTGGAAACTCAAAATTTTTCCTCACTTGATCACACATAACAAGCAATTCACTCAAGAAATACTCTGGATAACCACTTCATGCCAGACTCTGTTAAACACTGGGAGAATGGCAGTGAACAGAACAGACATGAGCCCTGACTTCTGGGAAGTTCCTGCTAGTGGGAGGCAAATTAGGAAACAAACATAATAGGTAACATCAAGCAGGATAAGGCTGCAAAGGAAATAATAAAGGAGGCAGGAGGAGGGATGAGCTGAACTTAAGGCATGGAGAATCTACTTGAAGAAAGGCACTGGGGCGGAGACCAAAGTCAAGGGAGGGCAGAGTATGTCACTGTCAGGAAATAAGGTCCCAGTGACAGAAACAAGCTTGGCAGATAGTGTAGCCAGATTTAGCAAAAAGAAGGGCAAGCAGGAGAAAGGGGAAGAGGAGAAAGGGAAAAATGAAAACATAGACACAGAGTCAAATTTAGGTTTCAGATAAACAGTGAACATTTTAGTATATGTCCCATGCAAAATTTGAGACATAGTTGACTTAGTCTGCTGTTCTGTTCTAATACCACAGACTGTGTGATTTGTGAGGAACAGAACTTCATTTCTCAGTTAGAAGGTTCGAAGTCCAGACAGAGGTACTGAAGCCTCAACATCTGGTGAGGACCTAAACTTTCTGCTTCCAAGATGGCAGCTCACTGCATGCTCCAGAGGGAACAAACACTGCCCTGGCACAGAGGAAGAGGGGAAGAGGGGAAATCTACTCACTGAAGGGCTCCTCCAGCAGCCCTAACACCATCCATGAGTGCTCCACCTTGCTCCTTCATCGAGGCCTCACCTCACAATATTATTGCATTGGAGATTACATTCCAACATAAAGTGTGGAAATGACGTGCATTCAAACAACTGTTCTGATACTAGAAAAAAGCTATTTATTGTTTATCTGGAATTCAAATTTAACTTAGTATCTGGTGTTTTACCCCAACTTTGTGTGTGTGTGAGGAGCAGCAGGGGCACCAGTGTGGCCAGGACAGAGAGAGCAAGAAGGGAAATGAGGCTGGAAGAACATGGAGGAGAGGAGGAGGCTGACGTTTGAAACCCAGAGAAGCCAGGTGGTTGTGCTTCCAATTCTCACGCAGTTTTCCCCCGACTGTGCAGTACGGAGCACTGTGCTGGGAACTGTGAAAGCAGAGGCAGAAGCCATCTCAGAGGAGCCAGTCTAGCTCATGGAGTCCTGAGTGACTACAGTACTCGTTCTCCAAAGCAAACCTCAGACACCAACCTAATCTGGCCCTTCGGCCAGGACAGCTCCTGGGTCCTGAGCAGAACAACTGGAGGAGAAAGTGCAGCGCATGGTCTGCTGCGCACGGTCTGGGTAAGCCAAGGACAGTGTTCTAGTTCCAGCTGTGGCTAGTGATAGATTCGATTCCGGGTCAGGGAACCATATGATAGAATTGTGGTGCGGCTGAAAAGATAAGAAGTATGAAATATAAATGACCTTTATTTTAAGAATGCAGGGAGAGACCCCCGATCCACTGGGGTCTGGCATTGTCTCTGGGGGCTGGCATTCTCTCCGTTGGACACGTGGAGTGGGGGCATACATGTAGCTTAGGTTTGGGGTGGTGCCTGAGGGGCATTAGTGATGCGCAGGTAGCCCATTGGTATTCATTTTGTGCCACAGGTAAGTCCCTAGGGGCGGGGAAGATAGAGCCCCTTGGTTCAGCCTCCAAGGTTTTTCACCAGCTACAGTGTCCCAAATGGGGCAAAATCCTTTCAGGTAGAAGAGGCAGTTTGAGAGTCAAGTGGCTGACGCTGGCCAGAACAATTCATTTGGGTATCTGAAGCAGAAGGAAACTTTTGGAACTGAGCCAAACTCTATTACTTTGAAACAGGAAATAACCCTTGAGGTTAACATGTAAATAATCCAAAAGCCCCGTAACCTAACTGGCTTTGAGTTATGAGGAAAAGCAGGATTAACTGGAGTAGAAATTTCAGGGGACTTTCACTTCGATCCCAATGCTTTCTTCTCAGTCAGTGTTTAGTCCCTGAGGATTAAATGAGGTAATGTATATAAATCACCGTGCTCACTACATGGATAAATCTGACATTAATCATGAGTATTTCCTTACTGTACTTTCTAGCCCCAAGTCCTGGAGGCTGAAGGGACCTTGAGAATCCCTCTCCCCTCACCAGACACAAGCTGTGGTTTTCTTCATAAGAGAGGCTGTGTTGTTCTTTCTGCAGCCAGATCTCCAGGCCAGCTGCAGGCTGAGAAATCAAGTCCTACTGTGCTGTGGACACCAAACAGAGCCCGAAACAGCTAACCCAGCTCCAGGCAGCTTGGAGTGTTCTGCAGGGACCGAGAGCTCCTTGCAGGGCCCTGGGAATGGCCTGAAAGCTGAGCTTGTCCCAGGCTTTCTTAGGGTCTGGGTCACCACAGTCAAATCCCTTCATCTGCCCCAGGTAAAATCTCCAGTAAGTTATAGAAAATTAAGAGCAAGTCGTTCCCCACCCCTCCCAGGCCAGGGACATTGCTTCATCAGTACTGAAACGCAGGCCAGGGCAGGAGCCCCGCCAGACACAAAAGCTGCCTTATAAGGACATTGGGCAGGCCTACCACGTGTGTCATCACGGAGCCTGTCAGCTCTGGCCCAGTGAGTCAAGGCTTTGGGTGGACAAATCAGCCTTGGAAAGCCACGTGGGCAGCAAGTGAGAGTTTTCTCACTTCTCTCTTCCTCTTACACATTCCCACATTAGTACCCAATTTGCCTTTGCAATTAGGAAATAGAAGAGGGTGTTTAAATGAGAAAAAAAAGTACTCATAAGCTCAGTGTGAAGGAGAGTCTGCTTTTGGGGTATGGTAGAGGTGTCGGTGAACAAAGCATAAGTCTGTGGAGAGAGCCCCTTGACAATTAGCACACAGTGACGCCTCTATGGCCACAGAGAGCTGGCCTCCACCCCCGGAGGTCCAGGCACCTTCTGTGGAGTGAAGACAAGAATAGCAAAAGCAGGGTCAGGGTGGGCCCAGAGCACTGGTGAAAAGTAGCCTCTAGAGAAGGGTGAAGGAAGAAGAGCAGTGAGAGGCTCTGAGCAGACCTGCTGCAGAATCATGGTTAGGAGGCTGAGCTAGCAGTCCTGCAGACTTAGACCTGAATTCTAATTCCTCACTTAATCTGGGGACATGGAGGAAGTCAATTCATCTTTGTGGAGTCTGGGGGCCCCATATGTGAAGTAGTGATTGTTTAACAAGCACCTAGATAGCACTGTAACACCAATGTATCAAATGTTCATAGCCAACCTGTGAAATAGATTGTATTATCACTCCATTTACAAGTGAGGAGTGGAATTTGCCCAAGTTGATAATTGGCAGAACTGCAATGTGGCCCCCCACCCCCATCCCGGCTATCAGACTCCAGAGCCTGGCCTCTTAGGTCTAAGAAATCCTACCAAAAGGATGATTGCACAGGGTCCACCCAATGGCCTTGTAGAGGGTTAGGTGGGGCAGGGCATGTTACAGCTCTGCGACAGTGCCTGACACTGGTAAAGCACCAGGGAACACTGCCTACTATGCTCTGCACAGGCCCTGAGAAGAAGGTCCTTGCGGAATCGGTCAGTGAGCATGGACTCTTGGAAGAAACTGGCTCCAGGAATGGGAAAGGCTGGCTGGAGGATGGAAGCCAAACAACAGAGCCACTGAAGTGAAGTTTACAACGCTGACACTTGTAAGTTTGTCTTCATTGAAACAAGGGAGCTGGGCTTCCTGTTGACAAACTGTCAGCTCCTGGCAAGAGTTCCCAAAGGATGAAAGCCCCAGCTACATCTTGGCTCTGCACTGTGGGTGGCATGACCAGTTTCCAAGGCGGTGGCCTTCCCAACACAGATGTGGGTAAAATTAGAAGCCAAAGCACCAAAAGCACAGTGGAGCAACAGCACATGTTGGTCCTAGGGCCTCTGGGGAGCAAGAATTCTACCCAGCCTGACCGTCCTTTGCACCACTCAGATCTGTTCACATTGTCCTGTTATGTTCACTGCATCCTTGCCACTGTGTTTTCAGTGCTTATAGTTTCTTGTGGAGAAACTAACAGCAAAGTTAATGAGACAAGACACAGCTTTGTCTCAACCCGTCCGCTGCAGTTGGTACCCAGGCTGTGACTGATAGCCATCCCATTGGTCCTTTCCTACACTTTCTGGGTGTCATTCACTCTCAGCACTAATGCTAGTCTAGACAGGTTGCTTGCTGAGGTGACACAGACTTTATCTCTGAAGAGTTCATCTCCTAGTTACCAGAATGTTCTTACACTGATAAATTGTCAGATTCAATCAATACAAAGTCATCAGTACTCAAAGGGCTGAGTATTTCCATTCTCCAAGAGAAAAGTTGGAAATCTCAGGAGCCAAAGACAAATGACCATACCATCAATATCAAGAAAAACTGAATTTTCATTAGTTAACTTGTTCTGTCAAGAAGAAAATAAATCATTGATCAGTAAAAATCAAGAGCTCTCTAAGAATAAATCAGAACAAGTGTACATTGACAAAAGCAAAAGGGAAATTGAAAATCAGTT
The DNA here is from genome assembly GCF_034190915.1 of Cavia porcellus. Lineage (NCBI taxonomy): Eukaryota > Metazoa > Chordata > Mammalia > Rodentia > Caviidae > Cavia > Cavia porcellus. The sequence goes on from NW_026947484.1 coordinate 116,316,597, forward strand.
TATTTTGTCTTGGTAGCAAATGCAAAAGGATAGTTGCAAGAATTGTAGATGATGAAGATAATATGAATGAATAACATGTCTCTAATTGATAGGTTTTATTTATCTACACATCTTTCTTTCTCCATGAAGAGTTGAAATTTGAGGGCAATTTCTTTCCCAATGTTGGTATAGAAATAGATCATAAAAATTTTATTTTGTGATTTCTTGGAAACTAGTGAAAAGTTGAAATCAAAAGAGCAGCACAAATTCCATCTGATATGAGGCTGTGCCATCCAGGGGAGCTAAACTGTCGATCTGAAATCCCTCATAACAAGAAATCTTTTCACATGGCAGCATGTTCCCCACATGCTAGTAGACAAAAATCTCTTAAATTGCTGCTTTAGTAAGCAAGAAGAAAAACTTTTTTCCAAAATTAGCTAATTTATTGCTTTCGCTATTGTGTAATACCTATGCACTTAAAAATCTTCAAAATATGAAATAAAATACTGAAATCAATTATATAAAATATAGAAACTAATTAATAAGTTAATTTTTATCCAGTGATAATTATTGTTAATGGTTTGATATACATTTTTTTCACTTTTTTCTTGAATCAGAGCATGAAAGTAAGGATGGATGGGTAGGTATACAAAATGCTTTGCAGTCTATCTTGTCCATTTAATATGTGATAAACATATTTCCTTGTAAAAATGTAGATCTCTAGAGATTTGTTTGTATGGATGTACCATGACTTAACCAAACTAATGATGATGGTTTTACTTGTTTGTGCTTTGACTATTTAGTATTTACTATTAACTATTTACAATTAACAATGTTACAACTAATACTCTTCCACATAAATTTGATAATCTTATCTGAATATTCCTATAGGATGAATTGTTGGGCCAAACTAAATTCTTAATTACTGTTGCTTGATTTTTAGCCAAAAATGTTTTACATATTGACATTCTCCCTAGTAGTATATCTGAGGACCTGTTGCTCACATCCTGAAAGCTGTGGCTTTAATTATTATGTGGGAAATCTAGTGCCTGTCACATGTTTAATGGTCATTTGTATTGTTTCTTTTAGAAATTGTCTATCAGTGGCTTTGGTCAATTGTTTTCTTAAAGAATTTATCATTTTTAATAATTAGTTTGTGAGAGCAAGTTACTTAAAGATTTGCACTTTCCAGGCAGGAACTTATGCCACTGAGCTAAACCCCCAGCATATTTCCTAAAAATCTTAATCCTTTGTATGGAGGAATATTTTTAGATTAAGAATTTTAATGAAAGAGACATTCTTGGCTAATAGTGGAAAATGCCACAGTATTGTGATACAATGATTCCATATTCATATACTGAGAATCCGCTCAGCCCTACACAAAGCAGATATGTGCTACCTGGAAGATAAAGGCAGACATATTTTCCCTGAACCCAAATTGCTGAGTTTATGAAGGAAGAGATTAAATAAATAAATGTCACATAGTGGAAAATATCATGACTATTACAGGCAAAGCTCAGTGAGGGACCAATCGGGGAGTGGTGACTGCTGGCAGGGAGTACAGGAAAGATATCATCTTTCTTGCTGTGGTCATTTTAGGTCATTTGTACTTTTCTCATCGATTTTGAGCAGGAAACTGTGATTCATCAGCATTAAAAACATCATTTTGAGTTCTGTCGGGCTACTTTGAATTCAGAAATATGGTAGAGTGCAGTGGTGTAAGGGATACTATTTTCATTTAACAATACGATCTTTTTGCCCTTTGATCTTGAATTCAATGGGGAAACTCTCATGAGATTTGATTCTGGAGACTGCTGAAGTGATCAGCAGAGCCCTAAGAATGAAGAATTTAGGCTAAATTTCCAAAACAAGTGGCAGCCTTTGAGGAGGTTTCAGTAAGGGAGTTATACCTGTGTGCCCTGTGGAAGCTCTCCAGCTGCAGTGCGAATAGGCTGCAGTACAGGGAGATGGGGCACCCATGTAAGGGCTTCTATAGGAAGGAGGTGTTATACCCAGAGCCAACATATGCACATGCATTGGAAAGATAGATGTTCCAGAGGAGAAGCAGCTGACTGTTTGAACAAGGGAGATAATGGATTTAATGTTGGCCATTCGCTGAGTTAGGAGGAGTAGGAGGAAAAGCAGGATTGGGGGAATTTGCTTAAGAAGTGTGGACCTGACAGGCTGTGAGCAAAGCAGCCCAGAAGGCATCTGCATACATAGGTCCAGAGCTTATGAGTCAGATGGCCCTGAGAAGGTGAGAGACATCAACCAGTTGCTGATCACAGAGACCTTAGAAATGGAAGTTATTGCTCCTTATAGTATTTAATGAGCAACAGAGCTGGCACAGAATCCTTAAGAAAGCCAGCAGAAAAAGAAGAGGATGGAGACCAAGGATTCTGGGATGCAACATTCTCTCCACAGGCTCTGAGAGCCTCAGCAGTGAATCAAAACCAACCCTAAACTCACTCTACAACTCAGTGAACCCAAGCTCAGCACTTTAAAACGTTCTATAGTTTGTAGTGCTGGTTTACACATGCTACCGAAGGAAATCTAACAATTCAGTTTCCTGCTGTCATGACTGTAAACCCAGGCAAACTGTGTAGACACTGCTCACAAACAGTTCTTTATATTTAAATAAATTGTTTTTGTGTATTCAGCATCTCCACCCCCGTGTTTCCTCAGTGATGTTTACACAATCCCAACTAGACTTCGGTTCCCTCATCTCTGCCTCCCCAACTTACAACTTCTTCCCATAAATAGCCCTGTGGAAAGAATATTACAACATAAGGAAGTATATTATGTAGAGGAAAAAACAAGTGTTCATGCTTTCGTTGAAATATGGCACCTCTGCAAGCTGCCCAGGGCTCTTGGGGTAGGCGTGTACGGATGGGGCTGTTCTAAGAGTCAGATGGTGATGATGTGTCCTCCAGAGTAGCACGTCTGACCCTTGTCTAACACAGCAGTCACATTCAGTAAATATAAGGAAGATTTTCTCTCCCTTTTACATGATCCATTTTCTACTAAGCAAGATTCACTTAGCTACCTTTTCAGGATCCTTATACTCTGGTGTGAATAACACTTTGAGAAATTAATTATTTACTTTCTTGTGCCACCAATGATGTCTCCAACTGGACTATAAACTCTGTACAGAGCCAGAGGCCCTGATAACACTCTTGAATTTCTTACATGTCCAGGCTGAGTTGCATCCCTGGGATGCAGTGACATGGGTGAGTGATCCGGCCCGTGGATCAATCCGTGGGGTGTACCTGGAGGGGGAACAGGGATTAAATAAAAACATGGGGGAGACAGAGAGAGAGACTGAGGCAAGTTGAGAGAGTCCAATCAAGCCCTGTTTATTCCAGAAGTGATTACATCTTTTATAGGCCAAGGGTGGGCTGGTGGGACAGGAAGAGGCTATGGGGATGAATACAACAGGGTCATCATCACATCCAGGTATGTGATGTAAGCAGGAGAGGATTATGGTTAATGTAGGCAGATACATTGTGCCCACAGGAGAGAGAGAGAGGTAGGGAGGCAGCAATGCGGCTGTCGTGGGGCTCCCTACATCTCCTCCCTTTCTATATTATTTAATCAGGAGTATGGCAGGCCCTGTGATGACAGCGTCTGTCTTAGGTCAAGGACCTCATTACATGAACCCAACCAGGCCTTACCTGTCATGGGCTTGCGGGACAGCAGTTGGTCCTGTGCCTGTCTTAGGTGGCCAATGGAGTTAACATGCATGTCCTAGTTGCCCGTCTCTGATTGCCTGTCCATTGCCCCAGGGCAGTTAGGCTGCATCGTCATATGGGCCACTCATGGGAATTCCTTCCCGGTAGGTTTATTGATCTGCCATCTCCAGCTGATGATAGTGTACCTGAATGGGCTTTGCCATAAACACGTCTATCCGGTTATTAATGAGCATCATAATCCTGTGAAAAATACAAGGACTCACAGAAAGGAGAAGCAATAGGGCAGCTAGGGGACCCAAAAGGGGTGCTAGGTAAGGGAAAAGCTCCCCCCCACACACACACACATCCCAAGAGAAGGGGTTGGCAGCTATTTGTTGTTGTCGCTGTTGAAGTTGTTCTTCTACTTCTTGGAGCTTGCCTCACACAACACCGGACTGATTGACATAGAAGCAACATTTTTCTGCAGTCTATTTGGCTGGTTTGTGTTCCTCCAGACTGAGAAGAGCCTTCTCTGCAGTCACAGGGGGTTGTGTGCATGACTGTTAGCAGTTGTAGTCTGTTTGGCAGGGGTCTAAATCCACCATGGGTGTGGTATGGCTCAAGGAGAAGGCTGAGTAGGTAGCATAGGGCTCCGGGGAGTTGTGTCACCTGTAAGAAAACACAGGGGTTTGTGCCTCAGGAAACGACATTATTCCTGGGCATTGCATGGGGTCTTTGAAGAACTGTCTACTTGTTTTACGAGGTGCTCAGGTAGCCATCTAACCTCTCTGTCTTGTTGAGAGTAAACACATACTGAGCCTTGTCCCCATATGAGAATGGGGGACAGGAATTAGTCAGGGGATCTCTCCATAGTACAGAAGCAAATTGCTTTTCAGTATGCCAAAAATGCGTGGCTGCTGACTGTCCAGCAACATCCAAATTCTAAAAAATTAAGGATGAATAAGGCATGAGATAGAACATTTTTAGATGTCCTCCTTGTGGAGTACCATTTCCCCTTTTTTATTTTATCAACAGTGAGTTTTAGGGAAAGATGTGCCCTTTTAACTATGCCTTGACCTTGAGGGTTATAAGGTATGCCTTTTATATGATCAATATTAAGATGTTGACAGAAACGAGCAAAGGCAGAACTAGCATAGCCTAGGGAGAGGTATAAATGAAACCACTAAAGATATTTATAGTTAAATGAACATATTTAAGATTGCCAAACTCAGGAATGTGGGTGACATCCATTTGCCATAATGCATTGAGGATAAGTCCTCTAGGACCAACCCCAAAGTGTGGAACTGGGAGGTGCATGGCATAAGAAAGGCAATTCTTCACTATCTGTCTGGCTTGTTTCCTAGTAATCTTAATACAGAATTACAGAAAAACAAATGGTAAGAAATCAACAGTTAACAAGTTACACATTGTCATCTCAGAAATAGTCATCCAGGCCACAAAATCAAAGCATGTAAAGTGACATCCAAACAGTGACACTGCCAACAGCTCCGCCCAATGATCCAACAAAAACCCAGTAACATGTTTATTAGTCCCACACACTTGCCTTCCATCTCAAAGAGGGCAAGACCAAACATATCAAAACAGAACAAAACAGTTTTTAAAAAAAAAAAAAAAGATTTAAAGAAATACAGATTTCAAAGCAAGTCTACTGGAGATCTTTACTGTTTACTTAATTGTCTCTAGTTTCCTCCAAACAGTTGTCCCCATCTTTATATATGCTGAAATTAAACTCAAGAGACCAGACCAATATCACTCTGATCAGTTAAATGAGTCAAAGTAATTGACATTGGAATCTCTATCTCTGGAGTCTTTTTGTAAAATGATCAGTCTCTCTACAGGTAAAACAGTTTTGTTTATGCTTTTGAGACAAGAATTGTCCAACTGCAAACCCCTGCAAGGCAGCAGTCATAGCAAGACCTTGCTTACAAGCAGTTTTAATATCAATGGTACCAGGAATGGAACTCAGCCTTTTATTTGTCAGGCAGGCACCTGTGCCACTGATTTAAATCTCCAGCCCCTGTTTAATGCTCTTGAGAGAGGAACTCATATTATCTTTTGCAGGCAGCGTTCTCCATGCTTGAGTAGCTGTTGTTTGAATTTGAGCAAAAAGTGTTGGATTAAACTCTTTTTGAGCCTTTCTGCATGCATAGGCATCTTCCATTATTAACATATTAAGGTCCCACTCATTGCCGGCTTGTGTATTGTGCCTGGCGGTCTCTTTGCAATTTTTTGTATATTCTGATTTTTACAAAAGATTATCCCCACCCGATAAAGTCACTCAGGCCAATCTTTGTCAATCTGTAGGTGTGAGCCAGCCGTCAGCCAGAGAATTTAAAAGAGCAAGAATGAAAACAGCTGTAAGGCTATATTGGGCAACCACTATCTTTAATTGTTTTAAAGCTTCCACTGTGGATGGCGTATGAGTCCTAATGACTTGTGGAGCTAGCAATGTGGCACCCGCACCATCTTGCAGCTGTGCGGTGCCATCTTGGGGAGGTACATTTGTTTCCATCACCGGAAATGCAATTTTGGGGAAGGACCCATGCTGATGTGGTGGAAGTGAGGCAAGTGCCAATTTAAGAGTGCCACAAGGCTTGCCAGAGGCAGGCACCATCTTAGGGGCACTATAAGGCTGTGTAGCTCGGAGGGCCTTGTGTGATCGTCTCCTCAATCTGAGGATCTGCATGCCACTGGGCAAGCAGCTCAGAGATTAAATTCCAATATGCAAAGGTGGTCACCAGAACCTTTACCGGACTGAAAACCCTATAATAATCTTTTAAAGCATCTCTTAATCTTTTCCACCTCTTGGTTTCTATAGAACCCTCTAGGGGGAACCAAGAGCAAACCTTGAATAAATTGAAAAACTGCAATAATTCTTTTGTTCTCACCCTTACCCCTCTTGTCTTTCATGCCTTTATAAGGCCTCCCATGAACACTTCGTGTTCGCTCAATGCTTGACCTATGTCCGGGAAAGGGAATGGGGTCACCGTGACTCGGGTGGGACGTCAGGTAATCATCCTCACAGGCCTCAATCCTTGATTTTAATGTTCTTTTGCTTTTAGCTTTGATCCTTGATTTAGTTTGTTTTTCCTTTCGCTGCAGTCTTTGGTTCAATTTGCTTTCACTTTTAGCCGGCTTTCTCGAACAGCTCCCTCGTTGACTCCCCTGTGCCAGGAGGCCCCACGTTGGGCGCCACTTGATCCAGCCACGGATCAATCCATGGGGTGTACCTGGAGGGGGAACGGGGATTAAATAAAACCATGGGGGAGACAGAGAGAGAGAGACTGAGGCAAGTTGAGAGAGTCCAATCAAGCCCTGTTTATTCTGGAAGTGATTACATCTTTTATAGGCCAAGGACGGGCGGGTGGGACAGGAAGAGGGTACGGGGATGAATACAACAGGGTCATCATCACATCTGGGTATATGACGTAAGCAGGAGAGTGTTATGGTTAATGTAGGCAGACGCATTGTGCCCATAGGAGAGAGAGAGGCAGGGAGGCAGCAATGGGGCTGTCACGTGGCTCCCTACAGGTGAGGGAATGTAGAGCAGAGGGACCACCTAGTTCAACCCTTTGCAAAAGAGAAACAAGCCTTTGGAGGCCCAGCAATGTGCTCTATCACACAGCCCACTGATGACAGAGCCAGCACTGTTACACAAGGCCCCTGAGGCCTCCTCCAATTCCCAGCTAGGAGAGCTTGAGCATGTCACAGTGTTTCCACTTTCTCTTGTACGAATCGGTGGTGGTGAGTGAAACAGCTCAACACAGCAACCCAATGGGCAGATCCATGGAAAGCTCATAGCACAATACCCAGAGTAAAAGTGTTTATGAATGTCAGCAAAAGGAAAACATATAACACTCAAAAGAAAAGCATCACTTCACTGAAGCATTTACCATTTCAAGCAGTTAGTATTCATTAGTTAAATAACTTGACATTTTCCATTTAGTCCTACCCAAAATGCAATTAGGAGTTGGGGGCTTTTTGTTCCCTAGGGGTAAGACTGATCCTCCCCAAAAGATGGACCCCACATAAATTTTAACATTGTCTATACTAAAGCAAAATTTATTGCCAGTGCAGTGGTAGCAGGCCAGGCCCAGCAGCTCAGATGGAAATTCCTTGCTGAAATGAAGTTACACAACCATAAAGCTAAATAGAGAAGTGGTCCACACAGGACTGGGAACAAAGCAGAGTGAGTGAGGGCCACAAGGACAAAACCTTTTCTATTCATAAAGTCACATCCAGACCTCTTTAACGTTTATCAATATTGTAAACACACTCTGGTTGGTGCTGTATCCTGGGTCCAACTCTTCCTAACCTAGTGATCCTGGGCACTATGGAACTGTTTTCACTTAGTTTTACAGCCCACTCTCCATCTGCAAAGTAGGGATTCTTGTGACTTGTTGAATGAATCAAAAGAAGTAATTCCTGTAAAACATTTAGAGCATAGCTTAATACATACTAAGTGTTATGTATATGTTTATTACTATTTTTTTTTAGTTAGTCCATCTTATACTTTGACTACTGGGGTAGAGTTTTTATTTCAGAACAAAAGCTTTATAGCCTATTTCCATTTGGCTTGATTTAGCATGAGTTCAATTAAAAACTGAAACAGAATTGACTTTAGTCTTTCATTTGTGCATAGAAAAAGAACTGGAAGTACTTCTGCATTTAATCAGTGGAGGTAACAGGGTAAACCTATGAACAAATTATGTTCCTTCTCATGTTCCATATTTTCTGTCAATTATTTTTATAATTAAAACTAATTACCGGGGATTTAGCTCAAGCGGCATAAGCACCTGCCTGGCAAGCACAAGGCTGTGAATTTGATCCCTAGTATCAAAACAAAACAAAAGTCCTCAACCATTCCAGTTAAGTGTGATACTGGGAGCTATCCAAAAGAAATACGTTCATCTATTGCTTTCCTTAGGCAGGTGCCATACAAAGGAAGGGGCTCCAGCTTCTTTCAGGGAAAGCTCCAGGCCATTGGTTTGGTTTGGAGCAGCTTCCTGCCTGGTCCAGGGTAGTGATTCTGTGCACCTGGGCAGCACCGCTCCTGATATCTGCGGGCTTCTTCCTCCTGCCCAAGGCCTCTCTCAGGGGAGAGGAAGAGACAGATGCCTCTTGCTGCAGACCTCTTGCTCCCAGGCTGCATGCTTAGTTGCATCCTTCTACGGGAGCCTCTACCTTCTGTTGGTACCCACTGTGTCTCCTTGCTTGTGGCCCTATCCACAAGGACAACCAGCTCCTACCTCCAGGACTCTGTAGCTAGTGAATCCTTCTTTCCCTTCCATCTTCATTGCTGCTTCCAACATGCCATGCATTGTTTGCCAATCTGTTTGTTTTATAGTACAATCCCATTAATAGTAAAGGAGGCTGCGTGGGGGTGGTTTATTAGAAAGAACAACAGTCATATAGTGCCGCTGTTCTGAGCACTCTGTCCATGTATGTTCACCATATTAAAACACCGTATTGGCTTGCATTCTGTCATTATCCTTCTGTCACAGATGAAGAGTCCAAACACAGAGAGATGAGCTGCTTTGCCCTAAAATACACATAAAGGAATCAGTGCCTTCTAGGTCTAGAATCCACATACATCATTGCCATGTTGAGTTATGCCGTAAGAAAAGAAAAGAGAAGAGTGGAACTGATTATCCCCAAAAATCACAGTAGTAGGTACCTTCAGGGGAGGGAAGGGGTTGAATCAGAAAGGAATGCTGGGGAGATTCCAGGATACAGGCAATGGTACTGTCATGCCAGGTGGTGTTTACATAGGAGTTCACATTATGATTATTTGTGTAACTTCAAGTATCTCTTATGCAACATAAAATATTGATGGGCCAGGGTGTGAGTACTTAGCAGTATGTAGTTGTAGTTTGCATTTTACTTTGGTGCTAAGTAAGCAGCTATACTACAGGGCTTGGTGTCTCAATTTCTCCTTGACTTTTCTGTTTCATACAGTTCTAGAGTCCCTTGCTGAATGTCAGAACACTGACACCACCAGGTCTTCTAAAGGGGAGCAGTTTATGGACACCAAAGCAGTTAGAGCAGCTGATAGCATTGAAATACCTACTGTCTGGGGCTCCTTATTCTGAAGTCTGGAGCTCAGGGTAAGCTAGGGTACTTTTTCCATACTTTCCATAATATCATGTAGCTGGGGCCCATGGGAAGTCTTATAGCAAAACCTATCAGAGAGATCAGGGCAAGGCCCAGCCCTGGACTCAGGGCCAGATGATGCAGGGGCTGGAGCCATCCTGGGCCGAGAGGAACAGACAAGGCCTTCCCATTTCTTTTCTGACCTGCAGACAGACAAGAGCTCCCAGAGCCATGTCCTGCATCTTCACTGTACCAGAGACTCGTGCAGGGACAGGGGCCTGCGGCCTTGCCCTCCAGCAAAGCCTGCACACTTTCCTCTCTGGAAGGAGTAAAGAGCATTGGCCACTGCTGCCTAGGACAAGGGGCTGCTCTTTCACAGGTGAGGTACAGTGATGAGGTACAGACAAAGGCTGGCTGTCGTCCAGTCTGAGGAAGGTAGGAGCTTGCTTGCCACATTACTGTGTTCTCCTGGCTCCTTGCAGGCGGCCCTCACTGCATTCCTGAAGCAGTGACTCGTGGTTTTAGGGAAGTCATTCCATATCTGTTTTTCTTCAGGACTGCGGCCCAGCAGGACTGATTCTTAGGCTAATGCCAATGCTAGAATTCTCCTTTGACTCTTGTTCAGCTTTTCAAGTCCAGTGTATTTTCCTTCCTGAGCCCCTCACGGTCTTCTGCTAACTCAGCAGCGCAGGAACAGTGCCCCCACCCAACTCCCCTATCAGCTCTCCCCATTGCCTGATCCTCCTCCTTCTTCCACTAATACTGGGTTAAACGTTAACATTTGCTGAGGCCTTCCAAGATTGCAGACACAGCATCTAGGTCATACACAGACAACATCTCAATCCCAGTTAAGACACCTCTAAGAACAAGATGGGGTTCCACAGTTTGATGAGTACTCATAGCCATCTTCTGTGGAAAGGACTATTAATCTCTCTAATCCACAGATGAGGTAATGAAGGCTTAGAGATGGTAAATAACCAGCCCAAGGCTGCAATGACTAGTGATAGAGCTGGAATTCCAAAGGCAAATCTGTTCCTAGAGCATATGAACTTATTGCAGAGAGGTTTCAGTTTATTTATTCATTTAACAAATGTTAACCCAGAGAGTACAACAGACACAAACTCTGCTTCACAGAGTTTACATTCTACACATTGGGTAGAGGGAGACAAACATTCCACACAATGAGTAACATTTATGATATGATCAACAGCACTAAGCGCTAGTGACAAGATAAAGAAGGGAAGAGAAGAGCAGGGTTGTCATTTTAGATTGGGTGAAGAGAATAGCTTCCTGGAAAAGGGAATGATTAAGGACCTGAAGGAAGCGAGGAAGATAATGCCCAAGAAATTCAAAGAAATCCTTCAAGATAGAGTAGCAGGCTCAGAGGCTCCAAGGCATTAGGGTTCTGGGAAGCTCTGAAAACGAGGGACAGACAGAGTAGTGGGGCTCAGGCAGCAGAGGCCCGCTCAGGTACAGCTCAGGCACTGCTCTGCATGCACTGGAATTCCCTGGGAGACTGCCTTGGGAGGCCCGATGGGTTCTTATTTGGCTTTTTCCAAGATTATTCTGGCTGCTGAATTGAGACTTGGCAACAGCAGAGTATATGCATCAGCCAAGACCAGCTGGTAGCTGGTGACAATAATTCAGATAAGAGATTAGGGTGGTTTAAATCATAGTGGGAGCAGTGGAAAAGAGGGAAAATTCTTTTAAAAGATGAAACCAACAAGATTGCAGATGCTTGTTCCCACAGAGGAAACTGAACTCATTACCTTCCCCTAAGAGGTATTACCTTCCTGTATTTCTGTTTCTGTTAACCACAGTCCCAGCCACGCAAGCCAGACACCTTGATCCTTACCTTTGTTTACCCCCACATACAATGGACCACACTACCCCATCCATTTTCCTCTCTACTTCCTCCCCATTTCCACTGCCTTCATTTTGTCCTGTGTCCTTCTGGCCCTAACTCACCGAACTCCACACTGCACCAAGCTGATCTTTATGGACAGCAGACCACATACATCTAATACTCTTTGAGGGCTCTCTGTTTCCTATTAAATAAAATCCAAGTTCTCTGACCAGAACTGTTCTAAGGAAACATAATGCATATATCATTTTAAATTTTCTAATAGTCACATGTATAAAGCAAAAATAAACACATGAAATTACCCAATACCCAATACCCAAAACCTTTTCAAGTACTTAGTGGAAAGACATGGCTTCCAAATTGGATAGCACAGTTCTAGCCCTTTCCCTGGTTTGTCTCTCTCCTATCCAGCCTCATGCTCGCCCTGTTCTCCTGTCTTCACCATTGCCCCTTGTGCTCTATCAGATCTTATCCACTGGTAGCACCCAACACACCAGACCCATTCATGACCTCCTGCCCTTGTGTACAATTTCACTGGTGTCCTGAGGCTCATAACGGTTTGTAAGAGCCAGCTGTGCACATCTGTTCCCAACTCTCCTGTTAGTACTGCCATATTGGAAGCTTGAAATCAGTCATGGTGCAAGTGTGAACACTCCAGAACATGTCAAACACTAAAAGGTGAAGCTTTTGTGTGTGGGGGGGGCAGATATTAAACACTCACCAGCACATCAGTGCACATAATGATGCCTCCTCTATAATGCTCTTCTTCCACACTTAGTTCATAGCTGTCATCACCAGCTAGATGTATATGTTTACATTCTGCTATGATTTGAATGTGCTCCCCAAAGTTCATGCATCAGAAAGTTAATTCCCAGTGCAAGTGTTGAAAGTCAGAACTTCCAAGAGGAGATAAAGTCACAGGTCTGTGCTCTCATGAACGAATGTGTCAATAGGGAAAGGGTGCGTTGGTTACTGCAAGGGTGAGTTCCTGATAAAAAGATGAATTCAGCCCTCTTCCTGCTGTCTTGCACATGTGCTCACTTAACCTTTTGCCTCCTGCCACTGTAAAAGATTCTGTGAGGCCCTCCCAAGATGCAGGCACTGTGACCTTGGAGGTCCCAGCCAGACTCTGTTCTGTGACATTCTGTTATGGAAGCACAAAACAGAGAAAACCCACCCTACTATACTCAGATTCAAAAAGCGGAGACTAGCTTTCTCTGTCCAGTGTGTGACATGGGGTAAGTCCTTCCTCCTCTGTGCTTTCTTTTTTCTCCCTTATAGGAAACAACTTGAGTGACTCCCCTTGAAGGCAGAACAATTGCTGCAACTTTGATTATATGGTGATTGATTTCTTTATAGTGATATGTACAGAGCTGGCTATGCTATTTCCTTCTCTCTTCTATCAGCTGTAAGCATTGCCGATAAGGCCAGCTAAGGTATGGTATGTAATCTCTAAAGCCATCAGACAGTCTCCTGTTTCCTTGCATAGTGCTCTCTTTAAAATATATAACCACAGGGGGATGGTAGAGCCAACAGCTTCAGGAATGTCAACTGGGTATGAGCCTCAAGGTAAAGAGACTATGACTCCCCAGGGCATAAAAGTTTACATATCAGAAACTGAAGCACCAGCCTCCTAAGACAATTCAGTTGCTACCTTAATTGGATTATGTAAATTGATTCTTCTGCTATCCTTATCTCTGCATTTTGCAGAGATGCTTTTCTCTCTACCTGGGTAACCAGCTCAAGTTACTCAAGTAGTTACGCCATCCTCAATGTCACTCATCCCTGAGCCATGCTCCTTCTTCACAAGATAATAGATTCTGGGAGAGGCTAGGATCAGGGTCTTTGCCCACACATCCTCACAGGGATTGGATTTAGGACCCGTTGGCTGCCCTTAACTTGGAATATGTCTTGGAGTCTTTACTCTAGCCATGGGTTGCATTGGAGGTAATAGATTGGAATTAACTTTCTGGGATTCCAATAACATCTCAATGGGATTGTAAATATAACTTTTTGGATTGTGAGGAAAACTAGAAAAGAGATTATAATGCTTGGATGACTGTACACAATATTTGAGAATACAATACTGCCAAATGTCTTATTATTGTTATTGTGCATAAGAAGCCATAAGGAATAGATGTTTCAAATATAGGTTTAAAAGTAAATTTATCTGGGTATGATTTCTCTTTCCCTAATTACTAGTGTTATGACCTCAGGCAACATGCTTATCTACAATGAACATCAGTTTCCAAACCTGAAGTTTCTCAAAAACTCACCACAGGGATGTTATAATAAGTAAATCTTATAAATGGTTTAGTTGAGTACCTGGGCCTCAAAAACATGTGTTATAATTAATTGTTTAAGCATAACAAAGTAGTTGTTCAAATATTATTCAAACAAATGTTGAATGAAATTTCAGAAATTCCTCAAGATCAGTTCAGACAGAGTATGAGTCAGAATTCCAGCTGGAGACACATGGTGCATACATTCAGAGTGGTGACTAAGCAGAGTCAATAAAAAGCTATTTGCAGTGGTCAGGGCAGGGTTCAGGGAACTTGGGAGTTGGCAACAGGGGGCCTGAAGCTGCAAGGGAGGGAGCGCATGCCCAGACTCAGTGAGAGGAGCAATCATAGGCAAGGTCAGTCAATAAACCCTCCAGCCAGCAGCTCAAAGCATGGGCAGGGGGCTAGAGTGCTATCCCCCTCCACTTTTCTCTAGCACCTTGGCATATCTTCTGCTAGTGCTACTCACGAGCCCAACTCAACTGTGAGCCCAGGGGCAAGGGCCCCTGTGCAGTCCTGCAGGTCAGCTCTGTGGGATCCGGAGTGTGAAGGCAGAGATTGACCTAAAAACCCAAAAGGAGACCTGCAAGTACAGGGAGTCACCAAGTGCCACAGAGCTCCCCCACCCACACGTGTCCAGTCCTGCTTAAATACCAATCGATACTAGACAGGGTTTCTTTGGCATGATCATTAAGGGACAGAATCAGATAACTCTTGCACTTTGGTTACTTTATCTACAAAGTTGTTCCCTCAAATATAATTAAGCTGATTTTATTCGGTAATTCTCTACTTTGTTGGCAAGAATGTAAGCATTCTAATGTATAGGAAGTCCTGTCTTGTGTCTAACTTAAATGATTCCCACTAAGCCAAAATAAACAACTCTACCTTAAACAGTTTTCCACAGGGCAGGAAAGAATATATACATATTTACATACAATACATATATGTATATACATATTTACAAGTATGTATGTATTTATATATAACACATGTATATACATGTATATATTTAAATCACAAGTACAGAAATTGTACCTTTATGATTGACCATAACACTTCTATAGTTCTCTTTCCCTATTTCCAAATCTCTATTCACTCCTTAGAAGTGGCTTCTCAAATATCCTGCGAATGTCAGAAGAGCTGCTTCTTTATTTCATGTGTAAGCCTGGAAAAAGATTTATAGTGTTCTTGGAAAGGCATAGAAAGAGACTGTAATCATTTCCTGGCTTTGTTCTGGAGTCTTTCCAGCTTCTCCACAAATCCCTCACGCGGGAGAAGATAGCTATGGGCAGGAAATTAACTTTACTTTCTGTTCTACCCTAAACTGTGGTGTTCTCAGTCTTCCATTATCCCTGCTAACAATCTGGAAAAGTGCTGGCCAAAGCCTATTCCATAGCAAAGAGGTAGGGAGAGGTGGGGGAAAGGTGGCAGGCAGCCAAGGCTCCAGATTCATCTCATATTTCGATTTCTCCAGTAACGTGAGCCCCATTAGGGTAGGGATCACATTTATCCACTCACTCTGTGTTCACAGCCTTACAGGCAACTGACTGAGACAGAAATATTACAGGCAGTCAGACAGGGCTAGGCCCTCAAAGGAACCAGTGCAGAAGGCTAGATTCTTGCAACTGTGGGGGAGACAGACACCTCCTGCTATGGGCCAGGCCTAACACAAAAGATCAAACAAATACCCCCACATCCTAAGAAGTGGTATTCTAAATAGATCTCTGTCACCCTGAGGAAGCCAGAAGTCATCATCTTAACCTGCTAAGGGAAGAGTCAATGCTCTTTAAGCATGCCCGCTTGCTATGTGGCTCACTTCCCCATTTGTCCCTGATTTAATCAACTTTACCAGAACAATTAATCTTACTGGTTGGCAATAGTTCTGTCCCACCTAATGCCCACCTTGCAAGTTCTCATGTTTTCCCTGCCTTGGACCTGCCCTACTTTGTGGTTTTACTCTGTAACAGTCCCTTGAAAAGACAGAGAGTCTTTGGCAACCCATTTGAGACCCTTTCTGTTTCTCAGACAGAAGATTTTATGCTCTCAATAAATTTATCCTGCTCTTAACCTCCACTGTTCCTAAAAGTTATTGTTCAGTTTTATAGAAGACAAACTCTTACCAGACATCTAGTAGTTTGGGAGTTTCGTTCCCCTATACCAACAGCACTTAGTGTGGTGTAGCACATGACAAGTATTCGATACTTCTATGGAATGAATAAATGTATGAAGGTACACAATATGTTAAACACTTAACATACTGGCAATCATGTTTTTCAGGTGAGAAAACTGAGAACTCATTATTATTTAAGAGGTCAATAATGTACAAAGCTTCAAGCCCAGATCTTTGGACTTTGGGGGCCTCTGTTCATCTGATTGCTTTCCACCCAAAATGATGCCTCCCTTCATCAAACCACCTTGCTTTACCATTGCTATACCTTCATCCAAGTGCAGCTCTTTGGCGATACGCCTGAATCCACAGGTGTTGCCATGATCAAGAGTCCTCTCTACAGTTATTTAACTGTTTTGCTATCTCTTTGACATTGGCCTTGCCCCAGGGATCTTTCACTCCTGATTTAAAGATCTGTAGCCACTTTGAGACATTCCAAGTATATTTTAGAGGCTTCTCTGTGAGTAAACTCTCATTGGAAGATAGGAAGCATGACTGGCTCAAAGCCACCATCTGCCAGTACTAGCCTCCATGACTCTGGGACTTGTAGTTTCTGAGGTGTCCAGGGTCTGGCTGGGTACCTGTCCACCCAGCATGCTAGCATCAAGCTATGAATCAATTCCACATTATGTTTCCTTCTCTGCTGCCCACCCCCATGAACTCCTGGATACTTACCATGTAAGAGCCCCCAAAGAATGCATGAAGACAGTGCTTTGCTTGAGTGTTCTTCCACCAGTGCCCTCAAATCCTGACCTCCATTGCCCGTGCTTTTTGCCCAGGACTAGAACCGACTAGGTCTGAAACCTCTACAGCCTCTACTTGCCCTGACTTCATTCTGTCTGGCAAAGACCACAGTGGAGCTAGCAAAGCCCTGGGAGAAAGGCATAACTTTTTTCTTTTCGCAGGTCCTTCTCATCCATTTATAGGTAAAATGTTGACAAAACCTGGACTCCTGTGCATTGGTCTTGGGACACTGTCACATTTTAAAAGCACAGGACAATAGCCAGAACATAATTTAAAAGGACTTCTATTTTTTTATTCATTCCTCATGCAAGTCATTAAAGTGGGGAAACATAGACAGAAACTCTTAAATATTTACTAAATACTAAAAATAGAAAATTTCCATTTTCTTTTCTGCTTCTTTTTTCATAGTTGCTCCAATGAGGCTCTCCTCAAATCCCTGAAGAAAATTCTTCTACTTTTTGACTCTATGATTGTCCTTATCCTGCAACACCATTATTCCCCTTCCTATGATTTTACTTAATAGCTTGACTTAGCTCTTCTCTCCCAGCAGTAAGGGATCTTTCTTCTCTGGAGTGGAGAGAGCTCTGTAATTAAAGATTCTCTTTAAAGAGCTGAAAGAGAGGAAGAAGTGAATGCTTACATGAGTTAAATAACCCTCCACCGCTGAGACATGTTTCAGAATAAGCAAAGCCTCGGTATTTTCTTATTAGTCACCACTAGCAACACATTTTCAAATGATCTTTGTGATGTTTAAAGTCCCACAACAATTATCACCCAGCTTGGCAACTACCTGCTAACTGGTGGCAAAGCAGCAACTCTGTATATAGTGTCAGCTCAGAAACAGGGCTGTGATGAGTTGAAGCCTGCAGACTGACTGAGCAGGGAAGCCTGCAATTACCACATGGCTCTGCCCGGGTGTATTCTTTCTTTCATTCCTCAACTGGTAGGAATTGTGTGAATCCTTTATTTATTCCAGTTCTTTGCTAGATACTGAAGAGACTAAGATGAGTGAGCATCAGCCTCAGCTTCAACTTGGAGTTCCCTCCAGTTAGAGAGACAATCTTGTGATCACATCAACCATAACACAGTTTGCTGCATTATAGTGGACATAGCAAATACAGGAATGATTATGGGAACCATGAGATAGGAGAACAAAGTGTGATAAGATTTAGGGGTGGGTCAGTTAAAGGAAGCCTCCCAGAGGTATTATTCTCTCTGGCTCAAAAAAAGGAGTAGGAGCTTTGGTTTTTTCCACTTAGTAACATATTTTTATAGATCAGTTTATGTAGAACTGTTTTGTTATTTTAACAGGAATGAGGAGCCAGTGAAGTACTCTTAGTTTAGGGATTGAGAGAAGACACCAAGAAGAATCCACTCAGAGAGGACAAAAATAAGGACTCTATTGCAAAAGCTGCAAGGATATTTCAAATAGATGTCCAGGAGAAAGTCAGTGGCATTGTGACGGGTGATGGACGAGCTATGAAAATGGCTTGCAGACAACTCCCGAGATCCGGCCAGGGTGGGACTCAGGCAGCTTATTCACCCGCCCTCTTGGTAAGTGCCTGCAGCGTGGGCCTACTGCCATGCAGGCTAAAAATCAAGCACCCTTTCCCTGCTTCCCCCCCCCCCATAGCTACTGGGGATAGATGTCTCAGCATTTCTTGGGAGGATGATCATATGCAGTATAGCAAATATGGGGGAATTTCCTTTTATCTTCTGTTTGAAAGCATAGGTTGTTTTCACTGTTTTGTTATGTTTCTTTTGCTCTATTCAGTATTCTCAATTGGTTTTATAGTGTTCTATTTTTGGTTTGATTTTGCTATACCTAATTGACTGGACAACTATTGTGAAAAAAAGGTTATATACCATAGTACATATTACTACTATCCCAGTATCCTACTGTGAAATCCTGTACCAATTTCACTGCATTGTCTCGATTGGCTTTGTTCTTTCTTGTGCTGTTGCATTTTTACTACTTTCAAAATAAAATTTTTAAAAAATGGCTTGCCAAAGTTTTGTCTCGTACTATACATAGAAACTATCAGAAGTAACTTCAGAAGAAGAATTCTGAAGAGAAGATTCAAAGGCAAAAACTATCACCAAGGCTAAAGCTGACCTGGAACCCAAACTTAGCTCTCAGGACTCAAAGCACTGTCTACTCTTACTCAGGTCTGAGTCTCTCATTCCAGCTCTCACTGAGACATTGACGTCATTGTCCTCTGTGTGTCTACTTCCGCTGCGCCTCTCCAGCCGTGATGGGAAACCCTGCAGACCAAGCTCTAACTTCGATCATTTCAAACTAGACTAACTAAAATTAGAATCTATGGGAATGCCTGGATATCGTGTGAGGATCTGTGCATGTTTTCAGAATTTCCTCAGGCAACTCAACAAACACCGAGGGTGAAGAGCCCCTAGTTTGGTGTATTTAATGTCTCTGGCACATCTTTTCCAAAGTCCCAGGAGAGAGGATGTGATTAGTCCAGCTTAGGTCAGGTGATCTTGCCCAAATAAACAACTGTAGCCTGCTGAGGCAGGCTCTGGGCAGGATAAACAAAGCAGTAGCTCCTAACAAAGTAGAAGGAGACAGAGGCACGAGTAGTTCTCATCTCAAGTTTCTAGTCCCACGCTACACAGATAAGTGAGATTTCATGCTTACCCTTCTTGCTGCTTGCCCTGGGGACAAAGCCCTGACCAGAGTGCAAAATAAGTACTTTATTTTACTGTCACAGGTCCCATTCCTCCAATCCCTGCCTGAAAGGACAAAAGGAGCGACTTGGTCCCGTGGCTTCAGTCACTAGGCTCACTGCTGCCTGACCGCCTTTCTCCACCAGCAGCCAGCGATGCCCGATGCCCCTCTGTCTCAAGGCCATCTAAGCAAGTCCAGATGGCAGAAACTGAATCTCCAGGAAAGTGGGAGTAAGCAGCTGGTAAATATTTCACTGCAATCACTTCTTGTTTGTCATCAGAATGAGTAACTGTGAGTGGATTGTGGCTTCAAATTTCCATCCAGATTTGGGGGAGGAAAGGAGAAGGAAACGAGCAGAACGTGTCCTGGAAAGCTGGCCCTTTGTTGTGTCCTCCGTCCTATTTACCTCCTCTGTTGTTAGGCAGCTCCTCCCACTCACCTCACAGCATCTCCCTAAATGGAGAATTTTTCACTCCATTTTCATCTTGAGGAAAAGGGACGTTGGTTTAAATTTAGGGAACTTTGCCTAACCACGAGATTTGTCTCCCACTCCTCCAACTCAAAGTCAGAGGACCACAGGGGCAAGGATCTCGATATAACTATCCAACCTCCAGAACATCCTAGGGAGGGGTAGAAACCAGAGGCCACTTTGTCATATTCTGCCAAATCTTATCTTCCCTTTTAGTGTCCTGGTCGAGATCACAGATCCAACAATGTTTCTGTACTTCGCCTACTCAGTAATTTATGGATGTGTTTTCAACCGAATAGTCTTGTTTTTATTTCATTAGAAAAGCTGAGGAAGTTTAAATAGTTAGGCCAACACAGAAGACCTAGAATTCTAGATCTGCCAGTTACTGGTTTTGTAACCTCAGGCAGATGTCTTGGGTTTCCTCCCCCAGTTTTCTTCTCATTCTTCCATGGCCATATCTATGCCTACTCCATCAATATGCCCAGCACATACCATGCCCACCAAGAGATCTTGAACTTCTTAAGACTAAACTTATATACACGTGGTTCAAGCTCAGAGCTTGGTCACAGCAGATATTTTAAAAATATTAAATGTTAATATCTCCTAGGCTATGAAATCGGGACAATTGTGCCAAGTAGTAAATATCAAATAAATCACATGATTTGTAAACTATAAAACATAGTAACTAATACATATGTTTAAAAGTTGTGTCACTGGTCTTTCAAGAGATACAAATTCAAACAACACTGAGATTCCATCTCACTCTAGAAGTAAATCAATAACAAATGCTGGCAGGGAAAAGGAGTCCTTCTCCATATTGGTGGGATTATAGACTGCTGCAACCACTGTGGAAATCAGCATGAAGAATCTTCAAGAAAGTAAAGCTGGAGATTCCATTTGCTCCAGATATTCCCTTTCTGGATGTCTTCCTAAAAGAATTAAAAGCATCATACCACAGCAGCATATGCATACTTATGTTTATAGTGGCACAGTTTGTGATATTCAAATCTTGGAAATAGCTCAAATGCTGATTAATTGGTGAATGGATAAAGAGGCTTTGGTTTTTTGTGCGAAGGATTACTACTCTGTTATAAAAAAGGATAAGCTTGAGACATTTCTGGGTAACTGAATGCACCTTGACAGCATACTCTTAAATGAAATAAACTGGACACACGTGTAAATACCACATTGTTTCTCTGGTGTTAGAAACCAAAAGTGTAAGTAAAGACCAAAATGTATAACAGGTATTGTAAAATAGCAAAGAAATGTTTAAATGGTGAGGGGAATGAGAGAGGGAAGAGGAGGAAAGGAAGAAAGGGAAAAGGAAAAAAATGAGAAGAGAAGGAAAATGGAAACAAAGCTTTTGTAAATGGGAGGGGAGGAGGGGCTAAAGGAAGGGTAGGGGAGTGGAAAAAAGAATCAAGTTATACCATGTACAGGTACAAATTCTCTATGATGAATGTGATCATTATTTATACTTAAAATATATCAATCAAATCTTATGGAAGAAAAAAATTGTAATAATGTCATTGTACAAAACCTGTATGGCTTTTTAGAAATTATGTGGCCCTATTAAAATATTCATCATATTTGAAAAGCTCAGGGTAAGAGGATTTTATGATGAGAAACTGGGATTTACCATTTGAAATCAGTAGCTTATTAATCCTGTGATCTTCTCTTTCTAACATATGGCTCTGTTCTCATCAGTGGTGTTTTTTTCATGCAAATAGTTATTCAATGGTTGATATATTTGATGTGAATGCTGATAGCACTAAATCAGGATTTCTCAACATCCCCACTACTGTTTTTCTGGGCCACATAGTTCTTTCTTGTGGGGTGGAGGCAGCTGGCCTGTACATTGTAGGATGATTAACAGTATTTCTTGGCCTCCACCCACTGGGTGCCAGTGGTGCTTGCCCCTAGGTGTAACAGCCAACAGGGTCTCCAGATGTTTCCTCCCCCACCCAGGGGTCACCCCACCTTCCCTATTTAGCACTGAAGTTTGGACTTCTACCTTTTTCTATCTTTACTATTAGCATTTTCACTATTTCAAATGTCTGATCTCAGGATTCTTTAAGTGCTGCAAAATAAGATTGCTCTCAGTCTTAGGCAAAACATTTTTTGATAATTTAGATTTGAAGATGTGGATGTTCATCAACATATCTGATTATATACTAAAGATAATTTACCTGGCCAGAATTTCCCCTTCTTCTTTCTTCTCTGTATTCAGAGTTGGTACAGCCTTAAAGTTCATGCTTTAGGCCAAGAATCTGAAGATCAATTCTAGAGTTCTATTCACAATTTCTTTCAAGAAGCAAATAAGCTTCTTACCTGTAAGGCCCATGATGGCCTGATTTCTCAGAGTCCCCAAGGAGATACATAACTAAGGCCTACTGTAAGCCTCACGATACGGGGGGGTGGTGGTGGGGGGAACCTTGGTCTCGGCCACATACATTTGGGTGTGGTCAGAGCCTAATATCACAAACAAATCTCTCTTAAGTAAGTTACACCTTTCTTCTTTTTATTCACAGCTTTTGTCCTCACCTTCTTCCCTTTCCTCATCTTTGCTGTCTTCATGGATTTACCTTACTTCATAGGCAATGACTGAATTTTCTTGATGGCTAGAGCCTGTATCACAGTCCTCTTGTTACATACAAATGCCTATTTTCCTCTTGATCTCCTATCTGTCCTGCTTCGAAAAGCACTGAAACCCAAGCTTTTTTTTTTTTTTTCTCCAAGGTGTTATTAATCACCTGAATTTGTTTGCCAATGAATTTGGTAAATGCAAATTTATCAAGAACAAATGCTACTCATACTGGTACACACTTAACAAATTGTTATCTCGTTAACTAAAGATGGCCCCGTGCTGCTCCTGTTCTTCCATTAATGAGCCACACTCTTTGGGACACATTGTTGTGGACAAGAAAAAAATGGGGCTGTCTGTCATATGATTACACAAATTGAATGGCCAGTGTCTGGAAGTTGCTTTTGGAATCAAGAGATTCCAAAGCTCCAAGCTGCTATCTTTACTAAGTAGTACAATTAGCTACTTCCTACTTTCTTAAGTACTGCCTTTTTTTTGTCTTTTTCCTTTTTACCGGTACCAAGGATCGAACTCACGACTGCCTGCTTGCAAGGCAGGCGCTTATGCCGCTGAGCTAAATCCCCAGCCCCTTAAGTACTGCTTTTCTTTTGCCATTTTTGAGGTAAGGTTTTAAATAATATCTAGAACAGGAATCACATTTTTTTTACTAGTGCAATAGCTAATCAATTTAAAATTTTTCTTGCATCGCATTTAATTTTGCTGCAACATAAAACACAAAAATTGCAATGGAGTAATGTTTTGACATATGGATTTTCAAAGTCCTTTCTTATGGAAAGTGTGTGTGTTTTCCTAGAATGCGAACACAGAGCCTTCTTACTGAGCTACATCTGTAGCCCTTTTTATTTTTTATTCTGAGACAAGGCCTAAGTTGCTAAGTTTCCCTGGATGGACTCAAACTTGCCTCAGCCTCCCACAGTGTCAGAATTACGGACGTGTTCCACCACTCTCAACCTCTTCTACTTTTTGGAAATACATTGTACACTATTGCGATCCGTAGTTTCCTACTATAAAATAATAGCACACCAGAATTTCTTGCTCTTAACTGTAATTTAACACCCATTGATTAACCTTTTCCTTTCCCTCCCTTTTTCTCTCAACCTACAGAATGGAAGAACTTATTTACAAATTGTATAAGGAACTGCAAAAACTTGTTACAAAAAAATCAGAAAAAAATAAGCAATAGACATTTCTCAACAGAAGATATACAAATGGCCTAGGAATTTATGCAAGAGTGCTAAACATCAGTAATCATTAGGGAATTGTGAATAGAAATGACACTGTGATATCATTGCACCCCTCAGAAGGATAATCTAGCTACTAATCCCACTACTAATTATATAAGCAAAAGAAATGAAATCAGTATTTTGAAGAGACATCTGCACTCCCATGTATTTGCAGTACTAGTCACAGTAGTTACAAATGAAAACAACCTAGTTGATGAATGGATAAAGAAAAATTTGGTAATTACAAGGCTGCCCAGCCATAGAAAGAATGAAATCCTGTCATTTACAACAACATGGATGGAACTGGAGGTCATAATGCTAAGCAAAATAAGTCAGGCACAGAAAGTCAAATACCATATGATCTCACTCATACATAGGACCTAAAATGAAATGGTCTCATAAAAGTTGAAAATTTCCTTTTCTCTGTAGAAGCTTCTTGACTTAATCTCATTTGCTTTGTTTATTTTTGCTTATCTGTCCTATGCATTGGGAAGCTTCCTCAATTTTTTTTTTCTCATTCAAATATTCTGAAGCATTTATTCTATGTTTCCTTCTGGTAGTTTCATGGTTTCACATCTTACATTTAAGTCTTTGATCTACTTTGACTAGGTACACTTTTTGAGTCAGAGTCTTACTATGCTGCTCAGGTTTCTCCCTGATCCTGCTGCCTCCTCGTCTCCAGTAACTGAGATAACAAGTTTGGCCAGCTACTTGTTAAATTAGTATTCTGAGAATAGATTAACATCTGAGAAGACAGAGTAGTAGTTATATGGAAGTCATCTGAGAATAAAACTTGAATAGGTTGTTTAATGTGTCCAATGTGAGTATCTCCCCACATTGACTAATACCACTGGCACTTAGAGCTCCAGTTTATTCCTTGATATACATAATCTCACTTGATGTTATCTCCATCTTAAAGATACTGAGTGAACATGACCCAAGGCACTGAGTTGGTACACTGGGTTTCAGTGCAAAGCCCAACGAAGTGAGATGCTTAGTTCTAGCATCTAAAACATGAATTTTTGTGAACTTCTGAAACAGAGGAAAGAGCTTCTCATTTGGTTTAGTTACTTGTCTCATTGCTGAGACCAAATACCTGATGCTCAAAAGTAAAGGATGGGTTTATTTGGCTCACAGTCTGTAAAGATTTCAGTCCATAATTGGCTGGCTCCAAGGCAGGGTGGCACATGACAGAGGGGTAACAGTTCATGGCGACAGAAGATAGCAAAAGCAACAAGATGGGGTTGGGGGGGGAGTATAAAAAGATAATCTCTTTCTGCCTTTTATTGTATGCAAGCTACCTGCCCTAGGGTGTATGTAGCACTCACAGTCCTAATCCCAGTACCCTTAATCACAGAATTGCACTATGAACAAATGACACACTTTAGATTCAACTACCTCTAAAAAGCCCCCTCTAAAACCGCATTAGGCTTTGGGGGAGGACACTACACATGAACCATAGCAACATCTAATCCTCACAACTATTGCACTGAGGAAAGAAGTCCTAAAAATACATGTCATGGAGAAGTATGAAACATACAGGATTCAGAATTATAGATCTTAATCTCTAATTAACTATTTCCTGGCTGAATGATCGGGGGCAACTGACTTAGCATTGAGCATTGTTGTTTTCATCTAAAATGGAGATTATTTGACTGTGGTGAGTAATTATGTGTGAATTATTCTGTTCTCCCCAAAATGTAATTTAGCCGTAGACATTTCCTAGGAATTTCATCACCAAACTTTGGGAAGAACCTGGCTTCCCTATTCATCAGGTTGGGCAGACCATCACTGTCCAAATGCGATGTTCTTGTTCCCATAACAGCAGCATGACACAAAGAGGGTCAGGCTAAGGGAGCCACCGCTCCCATAGGCTGACCACATTTGGAACACAGACAAAACCTCTTCTAAGTAACCACAAGGAGAGAAAAACAGACTCCAGGCATGTCTCCAAGACATATCCATGTCTCTGGGGCTATGCTGGGCTATGCTCAGGAACTTTGGAATTTTTCTTCCTTTCTTGGATTCCTCTTTAATTTTACTGGTGTGAACATAACAATCAATCCTCAAAATAGATGTATAAGCGTTTTAGCTTTTTTTGTATGTAGGTTAATTCTAAAAATCAAAAATTAATAATCAGTTTTGTAATACTATAATTGCAGACATATAATTTTTGGAGAATTAAATAGTAAGGCTGAAAAATTCTCTATTTGCCTTGACCCTTAAGGGATAATTTGAGATGATGATTCTAGATGGGAAATCACATTCTCTTTGATACTGCAGAGACATTGATTCTCCACCAAGTTATTTTGTGGCATCCAAATTCCTGACATAAAGGCCAAGTTAGCTCTTATATTTATTTGATATTCTACTTTTATACCTTAATCCTTGGAAGCATTGAGAATAATCTCCTTATATTTCATGTTCTAAATGTTGCTGTGCTGCATGCGGGTCTTTTTATATTAGTTTTACTCAATCTTCTATGAATCTGTCTAATCTGAAACTGCTGTGTTTTCTTTGATATTTTTCCCCTTATTTTCTCTGTTCTTTCTGTAATTCTTGCGGGATAGATATTGACTTACTGAATTGATCCTATGTGTTTTCAACTTTCCATTTCTCTTCATCTTTTCTTATCTCTACATTCTGAAATACAAGGAATGGCTGAAACACATGGTATGGTAAATGTTTAAATTTTTTTTTAAAAAACACTTACTACAATAGAATACACATTGCCAAAAACAATGGAGTAAGAGTTCTCAAAGGGAGAAGCATTAAGTATTTGAGAGTATTAATGGCAATGTGTTTTTACTGTAATAAACCTTTTTGTTTAAACATACACTGTTTAAGTTTTTATCACTGTTCACTTATCAGTAGTTTTTGGTAATTTCTGTCAGATAACATTTCAGTGGGTTCTCTTCACCTTCTTCACCAGATTTGGTACTCTGGGGCTTGTAGCTTTTCCTCAGTGTTAAAATGACTGTGAAAGGTAAACATTTGAATCAGTTCAGGACATCAAGGCAGCCATAACAGCAAGGCTAAAGACCCTCATGAAAGAGGACTTCCAGAACTGCTTCAGAAAGCAGGCAAGACTGATGGCATAAATGTGTTCAAAGTAAGTTTTATTATGAGGGGGATTAATGTCTTTTACTGTAATAAATTCTTAAAAATTTAAACGACAGCATTTTTCAGCCATATATCTTATTTCTTCAAACTATCTTCTTCCACTGATATGTAATTCTCAAGAATTATGGCCGCCCTTACTGATTCACACTTATGAGTACATGTCTGTTGGTAGAGCATAAGAATTCATAGGAATTCACACGGCAGACTGCAGATTATAAAGATGAAAAGCATGTGGAGGGTGGTTTCCTGTTGTTCTGCATGCCCCCTCTCAGGTTCAAGATAAAGAACACTTCACTCTGGAGGGCCAACCCTCTGAAAAGGAACCATGGACTTCTCCAAATAGACTGGTAAATCCTCTTGAATTACAGACCCATGCCTGTACATAACCTATATATAGCCAGCTGCTCAGTACCTAAGCTGGAGAAATGGTGAAAATGGCCTACAAATACCCCTTCAAATAGTCTTTCTGATTGTCACCCCACTTCTACTTTCTCTTTATGTAAACTTGGAGACTGGCTCCTATATAAGGGTTCTCCATAGAAACAGAATACATAGTAGAGATTTAGTAGAGGCAGTTGGTTCACACAATTGTGGAGGCTGAAAAGTCCCATGATCTACTCTCTGGGAGGTGAAGGTCTGGGAAAATTAATGATGTTGTTCCAATCCAAGGGCAGAAGAAAACCAACGCCTTAGCTGGGGCAGATAGATTGGAAAACAAAGGTAAGTTCCTACCTCTTCCAACTTTTATTTTGTCCTCATTTAACCTTAACTACCTCCTTGAAGGCCCTCTCTACAAACACAGTTATGTTGTGGATAGGGAGTTAGGGCTTCAACATATGACATGCTTCAGTTCATAACAGTATTGGGTAAGCACCCATGGTTATTTAATTAATTAATGCTCTGATTACTTTCTAGGACATCAGGTAATGATGTATTAGAAAGCCAGCCTTTGAATTTTATAGCCACTTTGTAATGAGAATGAAACTACATTTCTTGACCACATTCTTCTTATTCTTCCTCAAGATGAATATCATTGATAGTTTGATTATATTACTAAGGTTATCAAGTTTGCAGGTTTTACAGTGTTCCTTTGAGGTGTTATGGACTTGGTTCATTTATCACTCAACAAACATCCACATGTCCATCATCTTTAGCCACTCTCTGCCCCCACAGTGGGATCTGATTTACCTATTTTTTTCCTCTGTCTCTGTCTGCTGTAGTTTAAATGTTTGTATGCCCTTCATTCATATTTTGAAATCTAATCCCCAGTGTGGTGGTGTTAGGAGCTGAGCCTTTGAGAAATAATAGGTCATAAGAGTGGGGCTCTCAAGAATGGATTAGTGCCTTTATAAAAAAGACAGCTGTCTTCCCCTTCCAACATGAGTGGGCACAGCCCTGAAGGGCTTCTCAAGGTTTTGATTCCCTTTCATGAATGGACCCAGGTCCTATACAGTACTCTGACTTCCTAGGATATCATGGCTCTTTATTGTCTCACTATCAAAGGATTCCAAAAGGCTCACAACCTTTCTAAATCCTTTGGCTTTCAAAACCATCCCCAACACATCTACAGTTTGCAAAGTGTTTCCACATGTCATTGTTTAATTTTCACCAATATTTTTTGAGACATTGGGGACTTGGTCATCCACTCAGCAAGTACCAATGGACAGCTAGATACCGTGATGGGCACAAAGGAGATAAGCACAGGCTGCCCACCCTTGAGTTCACAGACCACTGGGGACAGAGATTGAATAGAGGCCATTGCTACTTGGTGTGGAGGCACAGTGGGAGGAAAGAAGACAAGGGTATAGAAGAGCCCCATTCCAGCTAAGGAGGACCAGGAGGTCTCGTTTTTTTTTTTTTTTTTAATTTTATTTAAGGGGGAAAAAAAGCAGAGAAAGGGTACAAGTTATACAGATTTACAGAAAAAAATAAACAGTAGGAAATCACTACTTAATGGATTACATATTGTCATCTTAGAAGTAATTGTTCAAGTCACAAAATTAAAGCTTGTAAAGTGGACATTCCAACAATGATGCTGCAAACAGTTCTGTTCAATGATCCAATAAAACTCAGTGATATCATTTTCTATCTTATACACTTAAATATACATGCAGTTATATAGTTTAGAGCACTTTCTTTTCCTCTCTTTTGTACAATGACAATTACACATTTTGGGTTTTGTTACTCCCACAGTTCTTATTACTTTTTTGGAAGGGAGTAGAACCAAATGTGACATAACAGAACAGAGTCAATCAAATCAAAAAGGTGGACATAATAGATAATGTAAAAGCATAATACAAGGTGATCAATAATGGTTACCATAATGCCTCCTGCTATCTCTAATAGAATTGCCTATATCATCAGTTATAATAAAATTGAATAAAACAGTAAAGAACAAAACCAACAAAACCAAAACATTGGAGACATTGTAGGTCTTCAAAAGTAGATGAAAGTCATCGAGAATGGGCGTCATAATGAATCTCACTATCTTCACAGCTGATGCCTAAACTTTAGAACCTGGTACTATCAAGCAAAAGAGAATAGGGGGACATCAGTCAAAAACAACATGGTGAGAGTAATACAGGGCTTTAAATCGAGGTAATGGAAAGTCAAAGTGGGTTACTATACTATATCCTGCTATTTTTTTTCCTTTAATTAAAAGGATAAAGATACAAAAGTAAATAATGGAGTGGAGATTGAGATAAAAGAGGGCATAACAACGAAACAGCGCAGATCAAAACATAACCATTTAAGCAGAATAGTGTTTCACCACCAGATAATCCTGACATAAAAGTAGTTACCATATTGTCTCTTTCCTTGAAATCCTTGAGTACAACTTCGTATACTGTAGCATTAAGTATATCAAAACAATGTAAAACCATTTAAGAGAATGACAGCATTACAGAGTATTTAGAATCGACTAACAGAAAATGAACAATGGTTTCTGTATAATCTCCTTGTCTTTAAAAGTTTTTGCTTATACTATCGAATATAATAAAATCCAGTAAGATACAACCTATTTAGACCATTGGAGACAGAAGGACAAAAGCTAGATGAGACTTCAAAACAAGATGATACTAAATCAGTATTACCTATTAAGATGTCATTTTCTCCAAAATAGCTGTTCCTATCATCCAATCTTCTCTGCCTCATTTCTGTTGAGCTCTTTTTCTGTCAGTAGCTGTCAGTTTGTCTTCTTCATTTTGTTCTCTGCTCCATTCATTGTGGCCTCCCCACCACTATTTCTGGATTCTTTGTATTTTTCTTTTTTTAGAATATCCTGCAATACTCTCTGTAGAGTTGAATTGGTGGTTGCAAATTCCCCCAGTTCCTCTTTATCCTGGAAGCACATTGTTTTTCCATCAATTTCCAGGGACAGTTGTGCAGGATATCTCAATCTTGGCTGGAGATTATTATCTTTCAAAGCTTGAATTATTTCCCCCCACGTTCTTCGTGATATGATGGTTTGTGCAGAGAGATCTGCTGTAATTCTGATGGGTGTTCCCTTGTAAGTGGTCTGTTTCTTGTCTCTTACAGCTTTTAATATTCTTTTCTTGTATTGAATTTCTGGAATTTTTATTATTATATGCCTGGGTGTTGCTCTGTTTGGGTTGTAGGTGGCTGGGGTCCTGTATGCCTCATACATCTGAGTATCTTTACCTTTTGCTAAATTAGGAAAATTCTCCTGAATTATTTCTGTGAGTAGCTTTTGTAGTTCACTTGTTTGTGTCCCTACTTCTTCTTTTATGTTCTTAATCCTTAAGTTATGGATCCTTTTATCATCTTCTTGTCTTTGTATTATTGCTGTTTGTTTCTTTGTTATTTTTAAGAAGTTTTTCATTGCATTCTCCCATATTACAAGTCTGCCCTCCAGTTCAGATAGTCTGTCCTTAGTTTCTTTCAAGCTGTTATGCCAGTCTTCGATAGACTTCTTAGTATCTTGGTAGTCCCTTTGAACCTGCTTCACATATTCTATGCTTTCTCTGTTTTCTCCATCAAACAATTCTCCCCTATTTTTCTGTTCTTCCATTCCACCATCTGTTTTTTCTTGGGTGGTGCTTAGCATTTCTCTAACTATTCTGCATACTTCTAGCTTCAGGTCATTGATAACTTCATTCCTGAATTGGTCTATGAGGCTCTCTATATGGTGCTTTATGTCTATTGGTGCGGTATCTGCTATTGCCTGTTTCTCAGAATTGGGGGCCGAGGAGCCTTTCTTGTTGCTGCCTCTTCCCATATTCTCTGCTCCTTATATATGCAAGCTTATATAAGAGGCCCAGCTTATCTCCCAGTCAGCCACAGCCTGACCGAATTGCGCCAGTTATGTGTTCCCGCTCACCGCTGCGCACCAGGGAGTTACGGACCAGGCAGCCTACGCATCTCCCCTCCCGGCCACCGTCAGGCTCTGGGATCTGGGTTGGGATAGCCTACCGGGTCCGCCGGCAGCGTCACGCAGGCCAGGCACTTTTCACCAATCCCGCCCGAGAGGGGGATGTGTGGCTGGAGTCCCCACCGCACCCTGCTCCCGCAGGACTGCTCGGGCCCAGAAAGTCCTCTGCTGGAGTCAAACTGTGGTAGAGTGTCAGTTTCTCTCACTCACCTCACCACAAGTCAGTGCACACCTCCCTGCCATTCGCAGATTGCCGTTCTCAGAGCTTCTGCGCGTCTCTCTCCTTGCCGAGCCGCTGTAGAGGCAGCCAGCCACCGAGTATCGGGAAACCCAAATCACGGCTTCCAATGGCGCAGGGTCCAGCTTCTACACTGAGGCTTTTCTGTTCCTGTTTTAGCACCAGGACTGCATTCCAAGTTGGTTTCTCTCAGCTCAGATCGTTCCTGAGTCAGCAGAGCATATCTCCACCTGCTTATTTCTCTTTAGTCTGCACCATTCCTGGCTTCTGAGCCGAGTCTTTCAGAGAGCCTCCAGTAGTTGCTGTTATCTGTCCACCATGTTCTCCCGGCAATTCTCCCCTCTTTTTCTGTACTTCCATTCCACCATCCGTTTTTTCTTGGGTGGTGCTTAGCATTTCTCTAACTATTCTGCTTACTTCTAGCTTCAGGTCATTAATAACTTCATTCCTGAACTGATCTATGAGGCTCTCTAGATGGCACTTTATGTCTATTGGTGCGATGTCCGCTATTGCCTGTTTCTCAGGATTGGGGGCCGAGGAGCCTTTCTTGTTGCTCCCTCTTCCCATATTCTTTGTTCCTTATATATGAAGCTATAGGAGGGCCAGCTTCCCTCCCTGTCAGCCACAGCCTGATCAAATTGAGCTGGTTAGGTGTTCCCGCCCACCGCAGCACACCAGGAAATTCCAGACCAGGCAGCCTACGCGGGGCCTGCCCCTCCAGGCCACCCTCAGGCTCTGGGATCTGGGTTGTGCCAGCCTACTGGGTCTCCGCCAGCAGCGTCACGTAGGCTAGGCACTTCTCACCAATCCCGCTTGAGAGGGGGATATGTGGCTGGAGTCACTGCAGTGTCCCACTCCCGCAAGTCTGCCCAGTCCCAGAATGTCCTCCGATGGAGTCAAACTGTGGTAGAGTGTCAGTTTCTCTCACTCACCTCACCACAAGTCAGTGCACGGCTCCCCGCCCGTCCTGTTTTCAACTCTGTTCGCCGATTCCCGTTCTCAGAGCTTCCGCGCATCTCTCTCCTTGCCGAGCAGATGTAGATGCAGCCGCTGCATGGCGGGAAACCCAAATTGCAGCTTCCAATGGCGCGGGTTCCAGCCTCCACACTGAGGCCCTTCTGTTCCTGTTCTAGCACCAGGACTGCATTCCAAGTTGGTTTCTCTCAGCCCAGTTCGTTCCTGGGTCAGCAGAGCATATCTCCACCTGCTTATGTCTCCTTACTCCTCACCATTCCTGAATTCTGAGCCAAGTCTTTCAGAGAGCCTCCGTAGCTGCTGTTATCTGTCCGCCATGTTCTCCCGGAAGTCCAGGAGGTCTCTTGAGGTGTGGTTGGAGGTAGAATGGGAAGCTCAGGAAGGAGATGGGCAGAAAAGGAGTGAGGAGAGACCCAGGGAACCAGATTCAGGTGAGTCTATGTCAAGACATGTTACAGACTTTGGATTTCAAGCCCAAGGGAAATGAATAGGTAATCACAGGCTTGCAATTTAGAAAGAGTAAACAGACAATGGGGACACTAGACTGAGAGGGAGATACTGAAGTGGTAGAAGAAGCAGAAGGTGGGATTCCAATCTGAGGCAGTGGCAGTGGGGAGAAGCAGGAGGGATAGGTTCAAGGGATATTTAAGGGGGCTATATGAATGGGAGAAGGCAGGAGGAGCTAAGGAAGATATCCGCACTTCTGTGTAGGTCCAGGAATGGGTGGTGGTGCCATTCACTTCAATGGGGCTAGATAAGAAGAAGGATGAACAAGATGATTGATTGAGCATGTTGGATTTAGGCACCTGAGAATCTGAAACAGAAATGTTCAGAGAAATTTTGGTTCAGGACTCAGGAACTCAGTGGAGAAATCTGGCTTGTAAATGTGGATTTGGAACACACTGCCATATTGGCAATAGTTGATATCGCAGAAGTATTAGAGGTCATTCAGTGGGAGGTGCAGAGGTCTGAGGTCAGAGCGGTGACCTAGGATTTCACAACTGGAACATAGTAGATCTGAACTGAAGCCAGGTCTTCTGGCTCTTTATCTGTAGGATGCTACTCTTGTACTACTACTCATCCCATGTTGCTGTCAAGAGGCTGAAAGTAGTTCAAATATCAACCACAGAAATATCTTTGCATGGAATAAGGCAGAAACAATGTTTGCCAGCACATTCGCCTCTTGTTTTATCCTTATAGCTGCCTCTCCAGGGCCTCTGGCTGCCTGCCTCCTTCCCTAGACTGTCCATACCAGGGTCTTCCCCTTCCATCCGCACACTGGAGTTTGCCCATGTCAGTTCCATCTTACTTCTACTCTAAAATCAAAGTTGTCTGATAGGCCATGTGAGAAAGCAATTCCTGATAAGATGAATAATAAAAGGCTAATGAGAAATCCATCCCATAGTACTCTGTCCTACTATCTAGAGTTCCTGGAGATGTGTAAGTAGCATTGTTAAAAGCAAAAATTTCAAGCAGCTTCACAGACCATTTATGAAAGATATCACATAAGCAGGGGAAGAACCAAGAGTAAAAGTCGGGGGCCAGATCACCAGGGATATGTTTCATCATCACAGGAAGGTGTTTGGATTTGAGTTCATTCCACATGGTGAGGCAGGAGCTACTGGACCACAAGCCCTTCCTTGTCATGACAGTTGACATTCAATTTCGACACCTGGCAGAACAGTAAGTGAGTACTTGAGACTACACACACACACACACACACACACACACACACATACGCCATAGGTATCCCTTGCCTCCTGGTCTGTGATATAATAGGATCAGAGACAGGGTGGTCCTCAAATCAAAACTACAAGTCCCAAATCTTTCTTCTCAAGTGCTATGAGTGATGTTGTAGGCAGAACCAGTGTCAACCACTCTAAAAACTCACTCACAAATACTGTTTTACTAACTGATGAGTTGGAAGAAATTCCTTTGGTAAGAAGGGAGCCAAATACAGTTTGCTATATCCAAGTTAATAAAAATGGGGGGGGGTCATTTAAAGGAAGTACAAACTTATAATACTGAAGGAACACTAATAAAACAGTGTGTCTTGTTGTTGATTTTAGCTTTGTCAAACACAACCCACAGTGACTTCAGGCTCATGGAAAGAAGTCTCTAGAGATGGAGTTTAAGGAGGAGTAGTGGTATCCAGCGTACAAGGCCCAGGGAACAGTTTCTCTTAGCCTTAAGAGTCTGCAACAGGCCCTGGGGATGCTTCTTGGTTAGCAATCAAAGTGCCCTGTCCTTCCGCTGTTACTGAGGGACCACAGGTGGTGGCCTGAGACCAGCCTGTCTCCCAGCTACAGACAGGAAATGCCAGAGCATTGGGAATCCAGGGTAATGGAGTTCATAAAGTCACACAGTCTCTGGCTGGAATGGAAGTGTCCAGTCTCACTCTTCCCAGTTGGTGTCCGAATTCTTCCAACAGCAATTTCTCCAAGGCCTTAAGCCATAGATCAAATAGCTCTTATGGCCGGAAACTCTTATCCTCCAAGGAAGCTCATTTTGCCTTTGGACAGTTCTAACTGAGAAGAGATCTTACCAAATTCAAATGCCTTTCTTACTTCCACTGCCCAGTGGGAAACAATCTTTCGTAGCCATATGGAATTTGTTTCTACTGTTTTTACAAGTTTATCTGAACACCTGGTTCTGATTGGATGCTAGTCAGACCAGCCACCCTGTGCCTCCAAACAGCAGTGACAGGGGCTGCAGCAGGTCACAAAGAAGGGAAGGGTCTGCCTTGTTCACGGCTCAATCCTCAGGAGCTGTCCTATGACTGACATTAGAGAAACACAATAAATGTCTTCTAAGAAATGAATGAATGAATGAATGAATGAATGAACCTAGGAGTTTGACATTTATTTTATCAGGAAACATAAATGCCATGTCATAGGGACTGCTAAAAGATTTATGAAATTTAACTGTGGGCTTAAAGGACATGCAGGACTCTTTTTTAGAAGGGTCAATCTAAACACCCTTTTAACCTGGAGCATTCAGGTTTGGTAGGTACCAAATTTTGTGCTGGGCTTTACAATGGGTCTCTGCTTGAAGAGATGTGTGAGTTCCTTCATCATATTGAAAATTCTTCCTGTATTTTCTCCTTAGAAAGTTGTTTTAGTTTTTTGTATAACTCCCAAAGTGCTAAGATAAAATAATATGAAGCAGACATTGAGGAATAAACATGTTCGGTGCCTGGGCTACATGAGACATTCCAAAATATTTGCTGAATGAATGAATGAATGGCAGAGAGTTGTTAAGTGACTTTATTAACATCAGATATTAGAACATAGCATAAAGGGGTTGATTTTCAGTAGAATGAAGGAATCACAAATGTTTCTATCTAATAACTTACCTTCAAAATATATTACAGTGAAACAAATATCTGTATTATTGAAAGAAGTTATATATAATTCACAATTACAATATTTCAATATTTGCCACAATAGTGGATAAAAGCAGAAAGAAAACCAGTGAAGATATTAATGACCTAAGTGACACTATAATCCAATTTGACCTAATTGACATTTATAGACTGATTCGCCAAAAAAAAAGAAAGAAAAGAAAAGGCAACAAAAGAAGAATACACATTCTTTTCAAATGCATAAAGAACATTTTGAAAATAGAGCATATTCTGGGACATAAAACAAGTTTCAATATACTTAAAAGGATTAAAGTTACACAAAGTATATTCTCTAACCAAAATAGAATTAAGTAGAAAATCAGTAATAGAAAAAAATCAAGAAAATCCCAAATACTTAGAAGCTATATTTCATGCTTATAAATAACTCATCAGTCAAAAACCAAAATCACAAAAGAAATTAGAATGTATTTAAAATAAAGAAAACTTTAAATATCACATATGTACATAAATGTACCTGACAGCAGTTCCATAATATCACCTACTGACCTAACAGCCACCTCAGAGTGTGAAGTGCATTGTGTGATACAGAACAACGAAATCTCCTGAGGGTGCCTTTCTGAGAACTTGTGCCCGTTATTATGTGGCAGATGGTTCTGTATCCTTTTTTCCATCAAAACCTGTTTTGAAGTGATTTGTTTCCATGCTCTTCAAAAGAGGTTTCATTTTGTTACAAAACCAGGAGCTAGTTCATACCTGGTATTTTTAGTAGTTTTATTTTAGATTCCCAAATACATTTAGTATAGCCAATTTCCAAGGGCAACTCCAATTGCTTTAGTTTAAAGTACCAATGGCATTGTCTTTCCTAGTCAAAGAGGAAACCACTAAGTAATGACAGCTGAGCTGGGCTTCCAACAAGGAAGAGAAAAAGAGGCATCTCCTTCTATCTCAAGACAGTGACACAAAGATTTAAGCATGAAAACAAAACTAACCCTGCAGGTGAAATATCTCCTCATTTGGAAATTCTTTCTTATATCTCATCAACATTCCTCAAATTTTCCACCTTTTTCTCAGCTCAGTTTCTAATTATTGGCTTTCAGATACATACACACTGTCATTAAGGTGTCCTTCGGCCTGTTTTCCTAGGCTAGTTGACTCATTTTCTCACCCTGTATCTTAGTTTCCACTCTGATTATGACCGTTTTTTCTTCCCTTTCCACTGCTGAATTGCCACATTAAAATGGTTGTAGATGATCTTCTCTTTTCACTTCCAAAATGTTTCTTCTCTTCCT
Organism: Cavia porcellus; assembly: GCF_034190915.1. NCBI lineage: Eukaryota > Metazoa > Chordata > Mammalia > Rodentia > Caviidae > Cavia > Cavia porcellus. The sequence continues at coordinate 116,353,780 of NW_026947484.1, forward strand.
CTTTCCCTTCTCTCTGCCCTTACCGACTTTTACCTGTATTTCATAACTAACATTTCTGTCTCCTGTACCCCACATGTAACTGCTGACTCCCTCCTCACCCAGGCTTTTCCTAAGGGCTAACCCCAGTCATTCTATTCTCTGGCTTGAAGCCTTCCGTTTTGCATGAAATAGTCTCAATCCAAAGTCTTGCAGCCTTCCATGCCCACCGCTAACTGATTTCATTGATGCCCCACTAAAACTATTTCTGTTTCCTGCAGTCCAGTTAAACTCACTCAGTGTCAGATTTAATGCCATAAACCTGTACATGCTTTCCTGCTTTCACTTGTCCTCTGCCCGAAGTTGCTGAACAGTCCTCCCTTTCCTAGCCTGTCAAAATCCTACCTATTCTCTTTTTTCTCTAAGACCTAGTTTCATGGAATTTGCCTTGTGATTCTCTCCAGTCAGAAGGGATTACTCCGGGGTCTCTAGCACATGCTACCTACTTCGTTATATTTTATGGAACTTTTTACGGTCCAATGTGAAGTCTATAAATACGGACCCGCCCTCCATATTTGAAAGCAAGTTGCTTGTGAAAAAAGCCAGGGCTAGCACCTCGCAGTAAGCCTCAGGTCTCTAACCTAATGCAGAGCATGCCTTTTGTCATGGGCCCAGGACAGTTTCCTCAGGTCAGGTGACTGTCTCAGGAGATTGTTGATGTTGAATGACTCAGCAGAAAATTGCAGACCAAATGACAGGAAATTAGATCTTCAAGAGCAGACGCCATTGACACTGATGGAAAACACATGTGCCTGGAGCCCCAGCGCTGGAGCTGGGAGGTTTTCTAAGCACACAGCAAGGGTCTGCAGCCTGTCACAGTGCCCAGGAAGGGCTGTGACCCACAGGCTCCCTGGCATCTGTCCTCCGGAAAGGCAAGTCCCGCAGAGACTTGTGCATATACCCAGAATGGCACCTCCCTCATCCAAGAATTCTATGAGCCAGGATTTCCCAGATACTCAAAACTTGCCCTTTAGGCACCTAAATTTTTAAAAGTCAAATCTTATTTTGGAGTAACAGTTTCCAAAAGGAATAACACAGTTGCACAATTCTAGTTAAGCTGTCGGCTCTCCAACCTCTTCTTGATAGAGCGGGGATAATAGCATACATATTACTTGCTCTTTTCCTGCAGAATTGCCCGCCCCACTACTGAAGCCATTCTATTTCAATACTAATTACAAGAATAATAGTTAATTCTTAGGAGCACTTCCTATATGCCCAGTATACCCAGAAGCATTCCTATACATTACTTATTTTTGTTTCACAATAGTCCATAACAGAGAGGTATTATTTCCCCAGTTTCCACATGAAAAAATCTGAGGATGAGGAGATTAAGTAACCTGCCCGAGGGAGGGTGCGCAAGTTAAATAATGGAGAGACTAAGCCTTAAACTGGGTCCTTGGGCTCCAGGGCACACATTACCAGCCCTACACTCTGCTCTCTTGATGAGTACAAGTTCACCGAGGCACAGTGACAGCCGGTTCTAGGACTTTGCTGGTTTTAACACTGAGACCCCTCAGTGCAGAGAGACAGGGGCAGTTGGTCACCCAGCTTGAAGGCAAGAGGACACTTTGCTAGAACGCTTTTGTGGCCCTGTGCTCCTCTGCCATTGTCTGGCTCTGGCTCTGAAGGCTGAGGAAAGAACATCATTCGCCAAACAGCTCAAACCACCAAGTCCAGACCTTGCTCTGCAACACTCACAGGCTCACCAGGGCTCCGTATACACTTAATAACGCAGCTTCCCTTTCAGCCATTTTGTTCAACTTTGGTGGGAGCCAGAAACTTCTGTAAATAATCAAGTTCTTTGTATTCCAAACAAGAGAATGGCTATATGGATTTCTTATGGACAATTTTCTAAATTATGTACAGATTTCTAAACTATCTATAGATTATAAGGCATGTCAAAGAGCTTATCTTTCCAGTCATAAAAGAAACCCTTCATTCCCAAGGACTATGGTAGCATATATTATTTGGTTTTACATGTCAGCTAGCCAGCATGAAACTCTACTCTGGTGTGGGCACAGGTTTTTGGCTGCAGCTGGACACCAATACTTGCATGAAGGTATTGCAGAAAGATATGCTTTGAAGAGAGGACAGGGGTGATTTTTGTAGAAAAGAACTACTTACTTTCATAGAATCAGTTGTAAGTAGAAACCTGAATTAGCTGCCATCACATGTTTATTCAAGTAGGGTTTTAGTGCTTCTATAAAACTAGTATCCTAGGCAATGACCAGGTACTCCTACCACTCCTTACTTAATTTGCCTGGACTTCTGATCTGACAAAAGGTTTTGGGCATTGTGATTTGCCTTTTGCTCAAAGACCTTTTCTACAAATGAGAGTTGCTTGGGGAAACGAAGGTTAATGGCAGTCTGCCCTACTCCAAAGTGCTGCTGGATTTAGAGGCTGTTGCTTCCAAAACATTAAGTGTCCCTTTGAGAGTTCAAGGTTAACGTCCAAGCAAAACAAACTGAGTACCTTTCTGCCTTGCATCTTGCCTCTGCACAAGCCTGGACATTTCCTTGGCAGGAAAACTCAATATTTTAAGGAAAGAAAAGAAACAGAGGAAAGCAATCAGCCTAATGGTGAGGTCAGTGCAGCCTTCTCTCCTAGACACCCTCCGTTTATCTTGGACTCCCCATGCAGCAGCCAAGAGGGTTGGATGGAGAGCCATTTCCCCAGGGATGCTTGGGAGCCTGCCTATCCCACCAGCTCCCCTCAAGGATTACCGTTCCAAGCGAGACAGTGGGTGTTGGAATTACTCTTCAGTGATCTAAATGACTCCTTTAGGAATTAGACACCAAAATATGCAAGTAAATGTGACTAATTTGATTTCCCTAACTAAACAAACAAATAATGGAGAATTATGAAGGTATTTTTAAAGGGCACAGGGCGGGGGGGGGACTTACATTTCTGTTCATTTATTTTTTGTGTGCTTCTCAAACTATTTAGAAGATTGCTTCTTAAAATGAGGCAGTCAGGATATTTTCCTCCACAAACCAAACCATGTATGTTGTCTTTCACGAGTCCAAAGCATCTTCATGAGTGTTGGCCTTGTGGCCTAAGTGCCTCCAGGCTACTTTGGCTTTCTCTCATAGGATGCTCACTGTTGGAAATCAGCCACCAGGTTGCAAGACAGCCCAGGACCTGTGGAGAAGCCAACCTGGTTAGAAAGGCTTCTTAACAGCAGGCAGAACCAAATTGCTAGTCAGGCTAGCTCCAAAGTGGGTCTTTCTGCCTCATTCAAAGTCTTCATATAGACACAGCTCCAGCCAGCACACAGTTGTAACCTCATGAGAGAATCTCCAATTAGGACTGCTCTCAAATTCCTGCTCATGGGGAAGTTAATAAATGACTGCTGTTGTTTTAAACCACTAAGTTTTATACTAACTTATTAGGAGGCACTGGGTAAACAAATTCACATAGCATGTTGCCCTTGAGTTTGGCTGCTATAGCTTCTGATACACAGCATTTTAGGTAAACAAGTATTTGCAAAATTCCATTACTCTTATAATAGGTACCACTCTACTACAGTTTCTCAAATCCAAATCTGGATATGGGAGTACATTAATAAAAGTATAGAGTAGGTCAGTTTTTTAATGCTGTTTTCAAACGAAATCAAGAGTTACTCCAGAATATTTTAATCTACATATCTTCACCACCAGTAATCTTATTAAGAAAACCCCATTTGTAGCAACCCTTAAGGTAATTTAAAAGCCTCTGATTTCATTAGTGGAAACCTATTTCTAGCATTAAGTATGCCAACCAGCAAAGCCTGTGCTCTTGATCATAGATAAAGATTATGGAAGCTCTTTTTGAAGCTGCTTCTGGAGTATCAGCTACCTAATTAGAACACTAGCCCCCCACCCAAGGGTGTGAGTTTCCACTGAATGACTTACCTAGGGTATCTGTCACTTGGAACACATACATGTGATAGCAGTACTTTGATGAGGTGTTTTAAAGTAAATTACAGGGATTATAACACTTCACCTGGTTCTTTTATCTCAAACTTACTCCTCCTTCTCCTTCCCAGGACCCACAGTGAAGTCTCACTTAATTTTCACTCACCCCACTACTCAAACACAGGGATGGATTTCATTTCTGGTACTCCCTGCCAAATGAGCTGTAGAATCCCTGTGTGGTGCTAAGGTTGGCTGGATTGTGGGTCTGTTTCCAAAAGGAGCAGTTCAGTCTAAACCTATAATCAAAGAAAAATGCACTGCATTTATTTAACTGCTTCATAACTTGCTATCAGAGTCAGTAATTCTCATTACAGTTGAGGATAGGATTTGGTCTACCAGATTAGGACCAAGACCATGTTATTCCTAAATGTCTGCTGTCTGGCTTTCACAAGGGAGAGAGTAAAAAGATGCAAAACATAAAATTCTCAGGAAGTGCCCTATGCTCTCCTCAGTGTCCATCTGGAGATAGACAGGAAATGTACTATTCTCCAAGGGGCACCTGTCAGCCAAGGTTTATCTCCCATATGAATACATGAGCATCTACTAAAGGAAATAGAGGTAACAAAGCTGAGCCAAGGACCATGGGGGAGTGACTCAGGAAAAGTCCGTGTTCCAGCCTCATTGCTACTGACTCAGTGGTTGTGGAATTTCTCTGACCCTTGTGCTTCCTCGTCCATGAAACAGTGTCATGAAGATCCCAACTAGCTGACAGCATGGTCCTGGCTGCTTGGAGCTGTTCTTTCTAAATAAACCTTGCATTGCTGCTTTTTTGTTCCTCCCATATTTCTCTCCTCTTTTCCTTTCATCCCTTAATCTTTCCCTCTTCCTCCTTTCATTCTTTCTTTCCACACAAGAATATCTGCTGTGACCTCACTACCTAGTAAAGAACATATAAAAAATAATTACCACAACTACTACTTCTTCCATGGAATAAACACTAGAGTATGAATTGCCAGTGTTGGCTGAGCTTTGCTTTGTGCAGGTACCATGCTACCTGCTGTGTATACATCAGCTGATTTCATTTCATTGAGCAGCATCCCTGTGTGGGAGGAAATACTAGTATCCCAGGCTGAAGTTCAAAGAAACCAATGGATGCACCTCAAATTCCACAGCTCTTACCTGATAAAGCTCTTGAAGTCACTCTTGAAGAATGGGACTTCACCTGGTTGAGAACAATTGAATTGCATAATAAGATTAACTCAGAACTTCAAAATGATTTCAAAAAGGAAAAAAATCATGTCACTACCATGTAATAACATCACAATAAAGGAAATTACCCAAGGCTTCATCAAGCTATGTGCTAACAGAAGATGCACTGCTTTCTTTTTTTCCACGTACACACACGTACTCACACATGTGCGCACGCGCACACACACACACACACACACACACAGAAAATCCCCACTTCAGGCTTTCGAGTCTTGCTTCATTTCCTCCCTTATGTAAGTGATGCCATCTATATTTTTTGATGGAGTACGGAAGTTCTCTTAGCTTCCTACTTCCCCAGTTTTCTGGTTTACACATTTGTAAATCACGTGGTTATTTTATGGGCACATGCTTAAGTGTATTTTACTTAAGAAGTGTTCTAGAAGAGATTGAGAAAAACTTCACTTTCTAGGAACAGTGATAGCTACCTCAAGGTCTTAGGCAATTGATTGTTCATTTAAATTCTAGCTTTGACTTACAACTGGTCACATATTTTGGAGTAAGGTAGTGTAAGAAAGGTGATGCTTTGATGTTTTTCTGCTCATCCCCTCTTTTTCTCTCTCTCCTCACCCCAATACTGGGGATTGAACCCAGGGCCTTTGCACTGAGTTACATCTTTAGGGTTTTTATTTGGAGACAAGAACTCGATAAGTTGCTAAGTTTCCCAGACTAAGCTCAAATATATAATCCCCTTGCCTGATATTTCCAGAGTGTCAGGATTGTGCATGTGCATCACTATACCCAGCTCTGTCCTCCCCATTTTTCTTGGTGAAATCACTTCTCCATCAGCCTCAGTCCAAGGACTCAAAGTCTAACCCTCAAGGTCACAGTCAAGGTCCATGCTGCACGGCTGAGCATTATCCTTCTTACTTTCACTAACCTTCTTGGGAAAGAAGTGAATTATCTCTCATTTTGGGCTACCAAGCTGGTGGATGGCTGGCATGGTGACTTGGTTTAGAGGTGCTCATCTTCGTCATCACTTGGGAAAGCATACCTGAAAACAAGAGTCAGTATTTCCGCTCAGGCTGGTTAGGCTGGCTACATCCTTCATTGTTTTCTCTTGCCAAAACATGAGGTGACTGTAGTCACTGCAATGGGACACTGCCAGGGAAGCCTCTGCTAGGGAACACAGTGACTATTGACAGTGCCTTTATTCAAGAGATCACTGCTGTCCCTTACCCAGGGTGCTCTACATCCTGACTGGGATCTCAAAGCCCCTCTAACTACTTAAAAATTGCTTTGCTGTCTTGCTGTTGGATTTTTGCTTTAGCGCCCTGCCAAGACCTGTCAGCCTCATAGCAGAGATGTCTTTTCCTGTCCCAACAAGCAGATCTGTCTAGTTAGTCTAGAAGTCTCTTGGCGTTAATGGCAACACTTCTATCACCAGATGATACTGTCCTAGGGCCAGGTGCCCTAGATATTCCACTTTTCCCTGAAACCTCAGTCCATGCAGAACATGAAGTGCTAGGCTTTTGCCTGCATAACTGTGGCCTTACCACCACTGCTCTGTTTGAGAACAAGGGCTGCCCCATCGCTGTCACTGTGTGTGATGGCCCAGCCATCTTTCAGAGCTGACAACATTGTGATCTTTTAGGGTGACACTTTTATTTGCTCTAGTTTATCTGTAGTTCACTAAAAATCATGACTGCTAGATGTTTCTGGGCCATATTCATTTTTGGTCAAATCATTTGAGATGGTAACATGCAAGGATCCCTCTCTGGTCTATTTAATATCCTCCAGACTCCCTAGGTCACCAAAAGAATTATCCTGATCCTACACATTTTTTCCTAGGAACCTGCCAGTGCAAAGAATAAAAGTCACTCAGGTCTCCTACCAATGTTTTATTTGTGGGCAAATTTCAAAATAGCCACAATTGCATCAGAATTTCTAACAGGTCTGAGCTAAGATAATGTTATATTGCCCAAGGTTACCTCTAAACCAGTCTTTGGACTAAGAATGCATCTTCCCATGAGAATAGTGTCATAGACTGTAACAAAATTCTCAAGCCAAGCCACAAGTGCCTGCAATAAATTACACATGACCCAGACATGTGTAAAGGAGAAAAAAAATTCCTTCATCATAACTTGAATTCCCATGTGTTGTAGTCAGGGTTGTGAGGAGAACAATTAGAATCAGGACACAGAATTTATATTATTTATGAAGGTCACCCAGAGTTTAACACAAGAAAGTGCAGGAAATCTATCCACAACACTAAAGACCCAGAATATTCAGCCAAGGACCTGGATCCCACAGCAACGCCCCTTAGGAATCCAGATGAAAACCTAGAGCACAAGACAACGCCTCCCATGAATCCAGCTGGAGGTCTAGAGCCCACAAGAAGGACTCACAGTCTGTTTTATGGATCTGTGCTGGGAAGGTCCAAAGGTCAGCAGCGGTGGAAGCTAGAAAGTCTATGCCAGCGGGAGTGAAGGAGCTGTGCTGGTAGGTTGAGAGTTCTACACAGGAGTCAAAAAGTCACACTCAATATAAGAACCAGGGCTGCCCTGAAAAGCTCCACAGCCATCCTCAGCAACATGGAGGTCCCGAGCTCCTCCAAAGATAAGAACAGTTGTTCAAGTACATGCCAGAAAGTCAGCGTGGCAAGTTTTTCCTGGAGATTAAATGGCACACATCTCTTCTGGAGCCAGAAAGTGATGCTCCATGTAAGGACCAGAGCTCTCCCAAAGTGAACCACAGCCACTCTCACCAATAAGAGCCTGAGCACCTCTGATGACAATGATTGAACTCACACTGGGAAAGCTAGTCATGATGAGCTCCTCCAGGAGAACCAATGGCTCAAAATAGCAACACTTAGAGAAACCCACAATGCCTCGTTCTTCCTCTCCACATCTCTATATATGCTGGCAACTTTCTTTAGGTGGAACATCTACACTCAGCACCATGCTGACCTTAATTCAGCTGGCATGAAGTTGACCACCAGTTTTTAATCCATAGCACCATGGAAAATGACTTCCTGAAACCAGCAGCTTTCTATCTTCCCTGGAGCAAGTACAACTGTGTTCCAAACTCAGGCACCAAAAACACGAGAGCAAACACTAACCCAGGTCCAGACTGGCACCAGAGTCCAGTCCTTCCCAACCACCATGACCCCTGCTGTCAAACATCCGAGGGAGCAGTGGAGGGGCTTGGCCTCCTCTCCTCCTTCTCCTCACTTCTATGGGGATAAGATACAGAACTGGAGTCAGAGAGAGCAGAGAGGAACAAGCACCTCCCCACTCCACTGTAGAGTCTGAACACAGAGAAACATGGTCCAGAATCTGCTAAGAGATAGCAGCTCAATTTCATTCTTCATCTCAAGGAACCCAATTTTTGTCTTCAGAAATGAGATGTCACCTTTTCTGGGCAAGAGGGCTTGCAGTTAGCTAACCTGACTCCTGGCTCTGGTGCTTTCTGCCTATGTCACTTGGGATAAGTAAATGAGCCCAGGTCATCTCATTCATAAAGTTTATAATAATACAGATTCTACCATGTGGAGCTGAGGATTAAAGTTAGAATTTGGATGACAAAACAAGCATTATACTATCTATGGGAAATAGGAAACACGTCACATGGTAGCTAGTTTCCTAAACAATGTTACTTGGGTTTTGCATACATGAATTACAAAGCAGTATTTTCTCCCCCAGGTTGAAAAAATGCTTTTACTTTTAAACTCAACAGATCCAGAGACTCAGCAGTTCACTGTCATTGCTTGGCACACAGTATGATGGTGTGTGGGTGGATTTTAACCTCTGCATGAAGTGTTGTGCTAGACCGTGGAAACAAGCTTAACTTTCGCTATTCAAGAGTAATTTCATGGCCGCAGTCCTTGAAAACTAAGGGAGAGAGGCATGGAGAGCGCCTTGCAGAGTATCCCCACATATTTCTAGGGCATTTCCTGCAAGCCATATTGCAACTTCAAACAAATAAAAAGTTGGGCAATAATTTTCTTAAATGCCATCTACATAAGAAACATGGTGCTGTGGTTATAAAAGCATGATGGACTGGGGGAAAGAATGCAATAATTTTCCTGTAGCTAGATGTGAAGGAGGAGGCAGCACAAGATGGTAGACTGAACAGTAACTGGGCATCTCTAGAGCTGGTTTCCTTGGTATATTCCCTCCCCTTAACAACTGTGTGATCTCAGACATGATGGTCAACATCTATCTGCTCAAATCTATACGTTGAGGGATGGTATAAGTTAAGTCAAAGGTCCATTTCAGTCTGTGGTTCCAATTAATGAAGTGAAAAAAAATGAGATAAACAGTAGAGCAATTCTCACTATACCTTAAATCCCAGGCTCCTAGGCTAGAAATGAATGAATGAATCATTGGGTGAGAGGCGTAAGTACCCATTAGCTTTGTCTAAATGCTTTAAATCCTGAACTACCTACTTTCCTCAGTTGACAGGAAGGAACTAGTAATGAAGACATTGGTTGACTAAGGAATGGATCTGAGCTGTGGTGAGGGTTGAATACTCAGAAACATGAATCTATCGGGAGCCTGAATAAGCAAATGGACCACAGATTAGCTCATTGTGCAGAGGCTAAAGAACCCTGAATTAGCCCGAGTCAGAAAGAAGCTCTACCTCCTAGAAGGGCCCCAAATGATCTCATAGAAATCCAAATCTTACTGTTTTTCACCTGTGAGTGAAATTCTGCCTACATATCACTTTGCAAGAATCCACATCACCATAACCAGACAGACTTGACAGCAACAAGGTCACCTCCTGGGGCTAATACTGAGGTGCACTCCTCCCAGACCCACTGCCCAGTGTTCCGCCCTAAAAACAAAACATCCCAAAATGGCGCAGGCCTCATTCCTCCACAGCCAGCTGGGAAGCAAGCATGCTGTCCACCAGGCTTTTCCACTGAGGAAACCAAGCACCCTGTGCTTTTCAAGCCCTTCGAATGCGGAGATGCGGACAGCACCCTTTGTTCAGCCCAGATCACGTCATACTACTCCTGTCCCCTCCTCTGTCGACAGGGTCTTGGCAAGAGGCCTTTCTATTTCCAAAACATGGAAAGACCCTAAAGTGAATCATGAATCATAAGCCACAGGGCTCTCTTGAGACTTTTTTGCAGGAAGTAGCACAAAATGGAATGCTGCCTCCCCCAACCCGCCCTGCTGCCGTCAAGGGCCAGGAGTGTGGTTTCTCAGAAACAGCCTGGGTGACAGCTCTTACACACATCCCAAGGTTAAAAAGCTCCCAAGAGGTGAAGAGAGCCAGTGCCCACCTGGTACACATGTCTTCATCTAGTGCTGCCTTAATTAGGAACAAATGCTAGCTATTCACCCAGCACACACCCTGAGAAAACATGCAAGCATGGAATCCGGACTCACTGGGAGTTCTCACGCCTTGGTGTCTTCACTATCCTGTTCCCTTCACCTAGAAAAGCTGCTTTGGCTGGTTGATTTGGAACATTCTTGGAGAGTCGTAGAGTGCCTGGCCCACTTCCCAGGGCTTGCACATGTCATATCCTTGTTATATGATCCAACTGGTGCCGATACTCAGAGCAGTGGCAAGCACCTGACTCGGCGTGTAACAAAGAAAGAGCTTCATAAAAGACTGTAAATCAATTATTAATGCCAAGTTAGTAATTGTATTGGATGTCATAAAGATAACATCTTCCTTCTTACTTATTCATGTGTTGCAAAAGATCCTGAACTGGCCATGGCATATGGGAGCAACTTGAAGATTGTTCCCACATTCAAAGACACTTGGAACATCCAGAAAGTTCAACATGTCCCAAGCACCCAACTTTCAGAGAGACAAGAGATCCTTAAGAAAGAATATTTTATTATTCACATTTGACCAGTTAAGCTGCTGAGCCAGAAAAACCTCATGACTTAGCATCACTAGTGTTTAAAAGTGCCACAATAAGGTCAGGTGTTACTCAGAACTTCATACTTACTTGGTTGGCAGGTGGACACAGGGTTCAGGGCATTTTTAGGACCTACGAGAAGGCAAACAAAATGGACTTGGTTCCTGTGGTCATTCTTGTGGGAGGAACTAATAGAAGATGAATAAATATATAACAATGGGCTGTAATTAATACTCTAAAAGAAAAGTAAGCAACACCATAAGAGATTACCTAAGTAGGGAGGGCATGATTGGCTGCATTTATTTTTTATTTAAAGAAAAAAAAAGACAAAACTGAAAAAAGAGTAGAAGTAATACAGAATTTCAAAGAAAAATATTAACATTGAGAAGTTACTCGTTGATAAGTTACATGTTGTCCTCTTAGAAATAGTTGTTCAAGTTACAAGATCACAGCATAAGAAGTAGACACTCAAACATTGACAGTGCAAACCATTCTGTTCAATGATCTAATGGAAACTTAGTAATATGATCATCTATCCTACACACTTGAATGTCCGTATAGTTATGTTCTTTAGAGCACTTTCCTTCCGTTTCATTTTGACAATATCTATTATATATTTTGGATCTTATTACTCTTTCAGTTTTTATAATTCTTTATACTACAGAGACAATGTGATAGTTACAAATATGAGACTTATTTATTTCACTTATAGTCTCAAGTTGTCGCCATTTACCTGAATAAGGCCTTTACAAGGCCTCAAGATCCATCCTTTATATAGCTGAGTAATATTCCATTGTATAAAAGTACCACGTCTTTTCATCCACTCTGCAGTTGATGGGCATTTTAGTTGTTTCCAAGATCTGGCTATTACAAATTGTGCTGCTGTTAACATGGGTGCACATATATCACTGTGGCATGATCAGATTTTGGGGGGGAAAATATCCACGAGGGGAATAGCTGGGTTGAATGGAACCTCTACTCCTAGCTTGTTGAGGAATCTCCATATTGATTTCCATAGTGGCTGCACCAGTCTACACTCTCAACAGCAATGGCGAAGCGTTCCCCCGCCCTGCACCCCGCTCCACAATCCCTCAACCCCTGTTGCCCCACCAACTTTTAGTATCTGTTGATTTCTTGATGGCAGCATTCTTTTGGAGTGAGATGAAATCTCAGTGCTGTTTTAATTTGCATTTCTTGAATGACCAGTGATGGTGAACATTTCTTCATGTTTTTATTTGCCATTTGTATATCTTCATCTGTGAAATGTATGTTCATCTCAGATGCCCATTTTTGAAAAGGGTCTTTGAATTTGGGGGCTTGGTGTTTTTCTTTCTTTCTTTTTTTAAATTTTATTTAAAAGGAAAAAGAGAAAAAACAAAACAAAACAAAGCGGTGTAAGGGTACAAGTAATACCGAACTACAAAAAAAAAAAAAAACAGTAAGAAATCACCAGTTAATAGATTACACATTATCGTCTTAGAGATAGTTGCTCAAGTCACAGTATCAAAGCATACAAAGTGAACATTCAAACAGAGAGACTGCAAACAGTTGTGTTCAATGATCCAACCAAAAACATTAATGTGGTCAGCTATTTAACACCCCTAAACACACTTGCAGTTGTATCCTTTAGGGCACTTTTTTTCCCTCTCTTTTTTACAACAAAATTTACACATTTTGGGTTTTATTACTCCTTAGTTCTTATTACTTTTTTTTTGGAAGAGAATAAAGTCAAATATGGCAAAACAAAGCTGTCAGTCAAAACCAAGGATAGACATAGTACATGATGTAAGAACAGAGTACAAGGTTATCAACAATAGTTACCATAATGTCTCTTGTTTCCTTAAAAAGAGTTGTCTATCTCATTAGTTATTATAAAGTTGAACAAAACAGTAGAGAACAAGACCAATAAAACTTAAACATTGTAAACATTACAGGACTTCCAAAGGAGATAATAGTCAAACCAGAATGGGCATTTTAGTGAATCTTATTGCCTTCAAAGTAGTTGCCTATACCCCCAAACTTGATACTATCATACAGAATGGAACAGAATCTAATCAGTCAAAACAAGATATTGGGAGTATTACAGGACTTCAAAACAAGTTAATAGGAAATCAAAAAAAGTTACTATAATATATCCTGCTAATTTTTTAAATTTTCCCCTTAATTAAAAAAAACCATAAAAAATAACTAAACAGTTTTTTTTTAATGAATAAGGGAGAGATTGAGATAAAAGAGGACATAACAATATAGCAATACAGGTCAAAGCATGACTATTTCAGCAACCTAGTGCTTCACCAGCTTGATGTTTTTCAATTCTTTATATACTCTGGATATAAGTCCTTTATCTGAGGGATTGTCAGCTAAAATTTTTTCCCATTCTGTGGATTTTCTTTTCACTTTCTTGGTGATTTCTTTGAAGTGCAAAAACTTTTTAATAAGATGAGATCCCAGTTGCTGATTCTTTGAAGTATTTCTCGTGCAGTTTGATTTGTTCATGAATTCTCTGCCTACCCCTATGTCTCCAAGTTTTCTACCTATCTTGTCTTCCAATTGATTTAGTGTTTCTGTTTTAATATTTAGATCTTTGATCCATTTTAGTTTTAGTTTAGTACATGGTGATAGGCATGGGTTAGGGTTAGTCTTTCGCATGTGGAAAGCAAATTTTCCAACACCATTTATTAAAGAGACTATCCTTTTTCCAGTGTATATGTTTAGTCCCTTGGTCAAATTAAGGTAGCTGAGTGTCTTTGAGGATCTGTTCCATTGATTTTCAGATCTATTTCTTTGCTAGTACTGTGCTGATTTTATCACTGTGGCTTTGTGGTATTATTTCAAGTCAGGAATTGAGATGCTTCCTGTTTGCCTTTTTTGGCTACATTTATTAACAACCACTGCGTACTAGGCCAGTTCTATGTTCAGACTTAATTCATTCCCTCTAGCCTGCAGAACAGCCAACGATGGAGTGCCCACCCTGAAGAAGCCCTAAGGCTTTTGTGAAGGCCCTGCTTTCCTATTTGTGAAAAGAGGTGCCAACACCTTGCCTACTTGCTTCCCATTTTTGGGGGGTGGGGGAAGCAACTGCAACATTCAAGCATTTTGTCTCTTTAAACTACTGGGTGAAATTACCCTTGAATAATGGCTTTCACAGAAATGAGCAGATATTTTCCACAAATTCAGATTTATATTCAACAAACAACTCACTTCTCCCAGCTGTCTCAACTCTCAGTTTTTATATCATGATTTTTCTCCACTCTTTGAAAAATGAAGCTCTGCTAAAAAGGTAAACCCCGTGGACTGAGACACTCACCCTCCCTGGAGCACAACAGGGAAAGGCCACCCTGCCTCCCTCCTGCACCTTCCCTGAGGTGGGAAGCAGAGCTTCCTTCTCGAAGACTAGCAGAGAGACACTTGTTTGTGTATTTTTCTTGCATCCCAGTCTATTTCAACAGGTATACGAATTACTGCAGGAATGAAAGGGACACCCGAAATCCTCCAGATGCAGCCCTGGTTTGGATCCAACTGACTTAGGTGAGTCAGGTAAAGAAAAAGGAATTTTCTTGTCCCTAGCCCATGTGACAAATTTGTGACATAGAATGAGGTCCTGCTGAACAGAAGCTCATGGCACTGAGTCACTGGGCACCCGGAGGGCTGGTCTCCCGGAGCTTTGTGCCAGTAAAGAGTTTGGTTCTTCTCATTTCTCCCCCCGGGCCTGACTTTTCTCCAGCACAGCCTCCTTGCTGCCTGGGACTGCCAAAGTCTCAGCACTGGCCTCCTGTTCCCACAGAGGAGGAGAAAAGAGTTCTAGTTAGTATCCTTGTGGGGCAAAGTACCAGAAGCCAGAGGGCTTTCTGTAGACATGAAGCTATGCAGGACAGACCTATGCAGGGCAGCAGGTACGTGCTCAGCTGGCAAAGGGGAGAGCATGTGGCCATGTGGCTCACGGGCCCTTTCCTACGCAAGCCCCATTCTAACTTCATCACCTCCCAGGCAGGTAGGGAGCTGAGTTGCACATCAACACATAGCTAAGAGATGACAATTCTACCAGTTGAGCAAGTTTCTGTTACACTGCTGCCTCCCTGTGACACAGGACTCCTACCATAGAGCAGGGAGAAAATGATAACCTGGAGGAACCCTTTCCATAACCATATGACCTGCTTCCATCTCCTCCTCTCTGAATCCAGAGAAACTAATTCATTCTAAGCTGTTAATGATTCACAAGCCACCCCAGCATATCTGTGATTGGAATAACTGGGCAAGAGGGCCTTGTGGAGGTCTTCTGTCCTTTCTCACAAGATAACAAATTTCCACCCAGAGCAGGGCCATATCCGCTTTCCTTTGCATCTATACTGCAAGGCATGATGCCTAGCACATAGCAGATCTTCCAAACCCCAGTTGACAATGGATGGATGAATAATTAGATGGATTACCCCCAATAATAATAATTAGATGGCTACCCCCAAACTGCCCAGTAAAGAAATCATTCACTTATTAAAGTTACATTCGCTAAGAATCAAGCTTGCAGTAAAGAAGATAAGCACTAAAAATAGCCCTGTGAATTAGGCAGAGAGTCTAACAGTGGAGTTGATCATTAAATAGTGGCCAAATAACTAGTTATACTTAAGGTTAGGAATGGTACTAAGGTTACTTCCATAACTGTAGGTTCTGACCAGTTAGATATCTAGCTATTAATCTGTAACCTAATTTTGTAACCTGGCCATTATACTAAACAAATTCTAATTTTTAAAATTCGCTTTGGTGTTGATTAAACACAACCTATGTTATAATTTTTCAGTTCAAAGTTGTACTTAACATGCACAAAGGAAAATCAAGGCACATGAATCAAAGTTCTAAAGAATAAGGTTTTAGATACAACAAAGACATTTCTACCAGTCTGAAGATTATTATTTTAAAATTGAAAGAAGCTTCTACAATAGTATCACAAGTATATAAAAAGTACCTAAAAATACTAACAAGCAATCATAAAAATATAAATAGTAATTTATTACTATTTCCATTTTAGTATTACTATTTCAGTTTGTTATAGTATATAAATTACTATATGTTTTATAGTAATTTCCCTTCCCACTATATACTTCTTGGATCAAGGAATAGATAAAGAATTTTTCTAAGTTTCATGTCAATAAGACCAACAGATGGAAATTATTATAAAGTGTTGAACTCAAATTTCCCAATAATCAAAATCGAGACCTTTGGGCTTTCTCAAAAAATGTTTATTAATAGCTTGTGGAACTTGCAAACTTCTCAAGAAATATCATTTGTTATCAGCAAATATTTGGATCCAATAAAAGCATTTGTTTTTCATTTGTAACTGACATCCTAAGTCCTTCTGTGATCCCTTTAGTCATTATGACTAATAAGTCAGAAAAGATAAGCTAAAATGTATTCAATTTTGCATCCAAACAAAATTTCCATCAAAACTAGTGGTCACTTAGTTGGATACCCCTCCCAAACCAGGAATGTCTTCCACACCCTTGGTCAATAGTCTTCTGGTGTCTACTTAAATACCTGGTGTGCTAAGAAACTAACTGTTTTCAAAAGATGTTTATCTTTAAATTGTATCCACCATAGGTGAAGGGATTTTTGTTTGTTTGTTTATACATGCAGTATTGATATCCAGCACAGAACAAGCACACAAAAAATATTCAGTAAAGTCTCATTGCCTGGACATGTGAAGGTTTGAATTCATGCATTCACTTAGCATGGTTATTGAACACCTGCTATGCAATATTATTTGGAGCAATGGGAAACACAAGAAGATTCCTGACCCAAGTGTTTACACTCTGTGCAAAACAGACTGCCTGTTTGTATTTTCCTTTCTGATCTATCTTTTAGACATCATAAGTGGGCAGGCAGATGGAGTGCAGCCAGCATTTGAGCAGGAGGTTGAGGAATACGTAAAGATTTTGTGTCTATTCCTAGCAGGGACTGGGGAATCCCAGGGGAAGACTTGGCTTCCTGTCAGGCTGGGCTGGTGAGTATTCTAAGTCATACTGTTTAAACGTTAAAGAAATGAAAATGTTTTGTGCCTATGCTTGTGAAGCAGGATATCCAACATAGAGTAAAAGGAGACGGACAGCAATGTGAACACTTACACTTTTCTATGTATCCATACATTTATGTGTGTATACATGTGCACATTTACACACATACTTACATAGATCTATTCATTCCCATTCATACCATATAATAAAAAGATAATCATCTAATTTTTAAAATGATTATCTGTAGATAATGGAATTATGGATTTTTGTTCATCTATATTACACATAATATATTTTATAAGCATTGGATTCAAATTCACCATGTTACTGGAGTTCTGGCTGAAGATTTGCTCTTTGGTTAGAATCAAACAATATGTCTTCAAAGCTCACATGTTTACGGGTGGGAATGACTTCATCAGCAGATTAACCTGTTCATGAGTTCTTAGCTGAATGTGTTTCAGGAGGCGGAGCTGGTGGATCATGGGGTTGTAAGTCAGTAAGGTGCATTCTTGACCCCATTTCCTTCTTTCTGGAGGTTTTATCTTCCTCCCTGCTTCCTGGACCCTAGGAAGTGAACAACTTCCTCTTCCACACACTTCTTGATGTTTCTGCCTTGTAGCCAGCTAACCATAGACTGAAACCATGAATCAAAATAAACCTTCCCTCCTTTAAATTGGATTTCTGAGCTATTCTAGTCACAAGATGAAATGCTGACTAACACAGCTTGGCTCCGGGGCTTCCAACAGTCCAGGCCCATGACTTCTCCCAACAGACCAGAGGACGATGTTAGAAACAGCAAAGAAATTTATTCTCACTGTGACTACCCCAGGGAGGACAGAGTGGTCGGTCCAGTGGTCTAAGATCTGACTTTGAGGTGTTAGCAATTGTTTTGGGGTTACACAGAAGAGGAATGAAGGCAAGAGACAAGAGAATTCACATAGCTATTGATTTTGGTTGGGCTGTAGTCTGGCTGGTCATTATCCTGGGATGAACTGTGTGGAATCTTCCTGGTGCCAAGAAAATTGCCACTGCTCAGTTTCAGTTTCCGACACAAGACACTTGTCTACCATACCTGTGATCATGGAATTGAAAATAAACTGAATGAAAGAATAACTCACAAAAGAATAGGTCAGAGAAAAGCAAAATAGAGTTAGGTCAAGCATTGTGTCCTTTGTCAGCAAGGACTTAGTTCTGTCCTAGATAAGTTCTGTGACTCTGGAAAGTCACAGAAAGGATTAGAAACACTAGCTATAAAAAGCTTTGATAAGTTTGTTAGGTCTCATGGAGATGCAAGGCATTTATAATGTAACGTAATTTATTTCAACAAGTAAATATTAATTTCTCTGTGCTCTGTCAAGGGTCGGAGGAAGTGGTCTAGGAAAAATGAGATAAATTTCATTAGTGGCATCGACTTGCTTTTCTCCTTTTAGGTGTACCCTTTTGTGATTTGTCTCTGTACTTCAGTGACATCAAGAGGGTATAAATTAGGGCCTATACATCTACCACATAGTCCCTACGCGCAGCCCTTCTGAGCTCTACACTGAGAAACACACAAGGAGGCCAGGGAAAGATCACATATGAGTTGTTAATGTACCAAAAACAGCCAGTTTGCCCATCTGCTGTCACCAGTTATAGGGTTTAATGATAAACCATGAGTTGTCACTGTATGATGCTGACTTGACATTAAGACGCGTATATTTCTGAGCAGATGAGGAGCCTCTTCCCGTCAGCAGAGCCTTTTGATCTCTCTGACCTCCCCAGAGGAAAAGCGAGACGCCATATGTAAATAAGGAAGCTGGGTCAGAGGCGGTCATGTGTTGCAGGGCCTAAAGAATGAAACACCCTACACCAGAGGGCACACTCAGATGGAAGGGCATCTCCTGAAAGCGCAAGCAATCAGCCAAAACAAATCTGTATTTATCTTTGAGGAGTATTTATACCGATTTCTATGGAAAAAAAAAATTCCACTTGACTAAGCTATTCCTCTTCGAGGTATCTTCCCAAAAGAATTAAAATCATCGTATTACATCACACTCATTATTATAGCAGTACAATTTACAATAACTAAATCTTGGAAATGGCCTCTACATGAATAGGTGAGTGAATAAAGAAAATGAGGTATTTATACAGAATGGAATAATACTTTGCCATAAAGATGATAAATTTGAGGAAATCCTAGATAAATGGATACACCTTGATAGATAATCATAATGTTAAGTGTGATAAGCAGGTACACAAGCTTAAATATTGCATGATTTGTCTTACATGAGAAGCCCAAAGTATAAATAAAGAGCAAAATAAGAAACCTATAATAGGAAGAAGGGAGATCTTTTTCAGATAGGAAAGGGAAAGGGGAGAGAAAAAAAAAGAAAAAAAATGGAAATAGAGTTTTTGGGAAGGAGACTAAGAGTAGAAAGGAGCAGTAAGGGATGGGGGGCATGAAAAAAGAATGAAGATGTGTAGTACACATATGAATTCCCCACAGTCAATGTAATCATTGTGTATTGAAAACATGCACTAATAAAAAATTCTTTTAAACAAATCTGTAAAAGCAGAATAGATTAATCAGTTAAAACACTGACCTTTGGCTACACATACATGGATTCAAATCTTAGCTGCATTCTTACTAGCTATGGGGCATTAAACAAGTTACAGACCCTCCCTACATCTCTCAGCTTGTTCAAAACACCAATGGTTACCTTTAGACTTGGGGTAGAGGTGGATATATAATGTATGTGGAGCTCCTTGCACCTGCTAAGCATACAATAAATAATAAAATATTATCATAATCATAATTGTCATTAATACATGACATCCTAGATCTCAAGGTTAAAGAGACGGGTGTGGTGGTGCACGTCTGTAATCCCAGTATTTGGAAGGCTGAAGGAGGAGGATTATTGCGAGTTCCAGTTCGAGACCAACCTGGGTTACAAAGTGAGCTCAAGGCCAGCCAAACTGCACAGTGAGACGCTGTCTCACAAAAAGACACACACAAAAAAAGTTCTTGCATTCATACAGGTAAACAGCCTTAGTTACTTTTTACTCGTTGCTGAGACAAAATACCTGAAGCACAAGTTGGGAAAGGAAAGGTTTATTTCTTACAGTTTTGGGGGGTTTCAGGCTACACTCAGTTGGCTCCAAGGCAGGCGGGCATGGCTGGGCTGCAGCTCATGGCGGCTGCCAACAGCAAGCAGGAACCAGCAAAGAGCAAGACACATCTTCTTCCTGCCATTATGTCACATCCTGGCTCCATCCCTATGTGAGTGGAGCACTGACACCATCAATCCAAGCACTAGACAATGAACCAATAACAAATGCACAATTCAAACTCGTGAGGCCTGGGGGCTACAGACATAAACCATGACACAACCCATTATAACACAATGTGGTAAGTATTATAGCGGAGCTAGGGACATAGGGCTATGGGAATACAAGGTTAGGGAAGGGAAGCAGTCACTTCCCACAGGAAATGGAAGTTCCCTTCAGCATCAGAAAGTAAGTAGAGATTTCATCAGGTGAACGGAAGAGAATGGGGTAAGGCATTCCAGGCAGAAGAACAGTCCAAAGCAATGGTCCGGAGAATAAGTGAGCAAGGTGCTATTAGACAGCCGCCTGGAGTACCTCCTAAGCCTTCCTTCCTCCAGCACATTGTAGAGAATCAGTTCCACTGATCAGTGATCACAGCCTGGCTGGGTTACCAGGAGACTCTACCGGAGACCGCACTCAGGACCCTGAGGAGTCTGTTGCTGTCACCCTGATGCAGGGAGGGGATTGGGTGTGCTCCTGACCCCTGGTCCCCAGTGGAAGGCACGGAGTTCTAAGGTCTGAGCTGAAGGAGATCAGGGGAATGAGCGCTTCTCCAGAACTGTGGCCAGCCTTCCCAAGTACCCTGGGGAATCGGAGCCGCCTGCCAGCAGCTTGGCTGGAGCTGAAGAGCAGCCAGTGCACCACCCAGGCAGCCTTCAACAACAATTACCGTTTACTTTGGATGCCGGCCGTCCCAGAGTTCACACATGACATTTATCACCAGAAGTGAAATCACACAGACTTCAACACTAACTGTCCAAACACAAGCCCTTGCCTTTGTGGCTAGAGCTTTGTGGCTAATGGGGAGGATGTGAAAGAGGAACCATCTGTTACTGGGGAAACTCTAGATACACTATACAACTGGAAAAAGTGAATTCTCTAGAAATGTAAAGAAGTATTTTCTCGTACAGTAACGTGGATATCTCAGCTCCACAACAGGGTAATCTGGTGAAATTTTAAACTCTACTAATGCTCTTTGGATCATCTCTGATCTGTTATATCAACCAGGAATGTTGGCAAAGTGAACAAATGTCAACCCTAGAACAATAGACTTCCGAGGACAAGCAGGAAAAGTGTTTTCAAGGAGCAGTGAGGCAGGAAATCTTTTCCAGGAAACTGAAAGCGAAGTGACAAAGCTTTAGATAAAAAAGCTTAGTGTGCTAGACTCACCAAAATTCCCTGGAGCTACAATTTGTCCCCCAGGAGAATATAGACAATTACCACGCAGGGTCAACAGGTAGGTAGGTAGGCCAACTTTGGAAAGTATTTTCAGTTTCTCACATGAATAAACAGTTCTATACCAGGTACCTACCCAGGAGAAATTAAAACATACATCCTCATAAAAAGTATGCAAATGTTCATAGCAGCATTATTTATAATAACCCAAAGCTAGAAGCTAAATGTCCATCCACTAGTTAATGAATAAACCTAACAGAGCCTATCCTTCCAGTAAAATACCACTCAGCAACAGAAAGGAACAAATTACAAAACATACGGCTTTCATAAACCCAAAATATTATGTGAGTAAAAGATGCCAGACATAGAAAATTACACATTGCTAGATTCCACTTGCATAAAATTTCTAGAAAACTATGGAGACGGGAAATAGGAGCAGAGGGCAGGAGCTAGGAACTTTTTGGAAGGTAATGGAAGCATTCCAACTTTGGAATTGTAGCAATGATGACAAATATAAATATACTGTTAAAAATCATCAAAGAAGTTACAGTGAATGAGCATATTATTATATTAAGTTATAACTCACAAAGTTGTATTTGAAAAATGGAGCAAACTGTTGCATACCGGAGTTTATAAATTTATAGCTACTTATCAGCTTTAATTTTTCCCAGGTATAAGCAATAATTCTCATAAAAAATAACTCTTATTTTTCTATGAGAATTTGTTTGAACAAAAGCAGATCTTTTGAAAGCATGGAAACTTCTATTGCATGTCTTGAATCCCTTCTCCTTCAAAACATTTGTTGTTGTATGATTATTCTACTTGGGAAGGGATCAGTCATTGCATCAGAAGATAATATATTTTAACCGCAGTGGCCTGAGTACCGGTCCAACCCCATGGCACCATCTTTCTTCCAAATCAATAGCATTATTACATGAATCCAAAATGACTGAACTTCTAAGACTGAATTAGCAGTCACAGATTTCTAACACTTTTTTTTTTTTCATCAGTACCGGGGATCAAACTCACAACCAAGTGCTTACAAAGCAGGCACTTACGCCACTGAGCTAAATCCCCAGCCCTAGATTTTTAACACTTAACTAAAGCTACTCCTCTTAACATGGAGACAAATGAAGCTCATTGTAGAGCCATTTCCCAGAACTCATCTATAATCCTTTCAGATTCAGAGCCATCCAGGATCTGAGTTGTAGAAACATGGACATCCCAGGTAAACAACTGGTCCATTTGGTGACTGTAAATATTTCTTCCTTCATATTTAGAACATTCTATGAATGGTTTAGAAGGGTTTTTTTTAAATTTTCACAAGACATGTGACTCAATTCAAAGCATTTTTATTTCTTTCTAAACTTATAAATTTCAGCTTGTTAGAATTTTGATGAAATTATCACTCCTACCAACACAAGATGAAATCCTGAACCAAAATTGTACATTGTTTATACAAATATATTTAAAGAAAAACACATACTCAATTCTGAACTGCATAAGCTGCTCAGATTTGGTGTCAGCAAAGTTATGACTCTGTCTGTAAGTGGTGGATGGTAGCTGATATTTAACTTTTTGTCAAGATACTGGTTACTTCTCCAATGGAAATAACAGTAATTCTGCTTAATATCTTGCTTTTCTTTCTTCTTTCTTAAAATTTGTTTTAGAGATCAACCCATTCTCCCTCAGAGAGGAAAATATCTGACACTAAGTTTTGTTCTGAAAATTATTTTTGGTCAAAATTTCTCTGGGTGGCTGGAAAGTCATCTCCTACAGGAACCTTACCAGATGCAGAAGAGGAAATAGTCACAGAGTGATAGAATCTCGCATGAGGGGGCGATTCACCTGCCTCAGCAATCATCCCTAAAATGTGTCTGCCATTCATCTATATAATTCTAGGAAGCCATGACTCTCCAGGTCTAGAACTCTACATTTTAGTCACTTTTGCTATTTTTGTTAGCCACTTGAATACTTCAAAAGAGAGTAGGGGATCGACTGTGGCTATATTTAAGTGAGATAACTAAACTTCTGAATCTAAAGAACACTATACTAAAACTAAAAGCAAATAATTATGAATTTAAACGTCATAATGAAAATGGTCCATTCTCTCTTCCTGGTATCATCTCATTCACCAATCCTCTCATTTCATAGATTTCAAATATAAGTCACTGAGCCTACTTCCTGCTTCGAGGGCAACAGATGAGTATGCCATATTGTGCTTTTGGTTTATGGTTTTCTATTTTTATTGTGGTTATTCTTTTATACTCTTTTTCTTCTTTTACTCTTAAAATTCTTAAATGGTAAGTTGTCCACTTAAATGATATTCTTAAAAATCTGCTGTAAAACTCTATCTCCTCCTTCTCTTTCAACAAATGCTAATTTTTCTTCTGTCTTGTAGCAAATAGTATATAATACCCAATGCTCCACAATTTATTTTTTATTTTTATTAGCACACGCTTGCAGTATATAATGACTGCATTAATCATAGGGAGCACATGTCCATAGCACATCTTAATTATTTTTATTTCCCTTTATCCTCCCAACTCTCCCCATCTCTCCATATTTTGGTTCCTTTGCATTTGTCCAACTTGGTGTATTAAAATTGTAAGTCATTGGACAGGAAGTAAAAGGAATTGTTAAAGCCCTCTACATATGTCTAGGGTTTTTTTTTTTAATTAATGGAGGTTTCATGAATCAAAACACAAAAGTTGCATAAAAAGAATCAGTTCACAAGCCTTCTAAAGAAGGGCTCAGAGATCATTGTAAGAATCATATTGCCAAACAATCATTACTCATATCACTTCATTATTTCTAAAAATAGCTTGTTCCATGGAAAAGCATATGATGTTGCTCTATAAAAGAAGCTATTCTTAGCCTCCACTCTAAATGGTAGCAACCCAAAAGTTTACCAAAAAAAAAAAAGGAACACAGACATCCGGAAGTTTGGAAATTTGCTGAGTTATTTTCCTCCAGTTTAAATTTCTGAAATACCTTTTCCTGTTACATAAAATCATATTCTCTGGCCAGTGGTGTACAATAATGGATGTTCCTAGCTTGCAGAATCAGTTACATTAAATTCAAGCTTCAAAAACAAAAGAAAAAATACAAGAGAGCATATCATTCAATGAATCAACAGTCTAGTCTATAACCTGTCACCTTTCACCATCATTTCTATCCTAGAATCTGCATTGAAAGGTAGTGCAATTGTTGCAAAAGAGCTAGACCTGCAATTAGAAAGATCTAATTGCAAAGGTCTGGGTGGGGACAGTAACCCCACTAACTGTACAGCCTCGAGCAAGGCACTGCCAGCAGCCGCTTGGGCTCCTCCTCCGCTCAGTGGGGTAAGGTGTCTCCCAGCTCAGATCCCAGGAGGACATGAAATGCAACTCAGGTGTTTACCCACTGCCTGCCTCCCACAGATACAATGGAGATTCAAGGGGAGGATCAAGGGTCTTTGCTTC
Organism: Cavia porcellus; assembly: GCF_034190915.1. Lineage (NCBI taxonomy): Eukaryota > Metazoa > Chordata > Mammalia > Rodentia > Caviidae > Cavia > Cavia porcellus. Next base: position 116,378,748 of record NW_026947484.1, read on the forward strand.
TAAATTTACCCGAATTCAAGGAAGGAACTAGAGGGAATAGTGTAAAGAAAAAGAAAAGAAAACAGGGAAACAAGAGAAAGACCCCTTTTCTGAGTATTGCAGCATTAGAAATTACATCTTTCTGTGTTGAAGATTCTAAAATCACATCCATTAATTTTCCAGCAGGATATCTGTAAGGTATCTGTTTGTGAGCTCCAATTTTTCATAGTATAAACTGAAATGCTAAAAAACATTGAAAACTTTAAAGGCAAAGCCAGAAAGAAAAAACATACTTCCTGTGATCGTTATGCTGCTTGGTTCATTAATAACAAAGTTAGTGTCACTGCCATTTAAAAAACATGTCTTATACATAAATGTAGGAAAAATATAAAATATTAATAATATTACTGTAATCAGGTAAAAATTGCATGCCATGAGAACTAGGAAGAAATGTGGACAAATAAAAACACATTTTTTCAGTGCTTCACACTGAGCTACATCTCCAGGCCTTTTTTTTTTTTTTTTAAATCAGTTTTGCTTTTGTTTTTGTTTTCATGCAAGGTCTCACTAGGTTGTTCACATGGGACTCAAACTTGCAAGCCTCCTTCCTCAGTCTCCCAAGGTGCTGGAATTACAGGTGTGTGCCATTGCAACTGGCAATAAAATTTAATTGGGGATAAAATTTTATATAATATTTGTGTTGGACTTCAATTACTTAAAAATTTTAGAGTTAAAAAGGCTACTACTTACACAAAGACTAGAGGCCTTTTTAACTTGCCTTTTCTAAATGTTAAAATCTGCAATCAGTAGATGACAGGTGAAGTCTTGATGACACCTATCTACTTCAGTCTTTCCTCCTGCCCAGTCCTGTAATGCATAAATGATCTTGAGACAATTTCCTAGTCACTGGGACACATTCTCAGCATATATACTTACCACAGATTACAAGAAGCCAATTTTAAAAAGTCATAAAACCGTTGAGTACGAATTGCCAAGAACATGACTTTTAAACTTTAAAGACCAATTCGTGGGACTTCAGCAGTCTAAACTCTGAATGCTTGACTTCTCTTACAAGCCTGGCAGTCCTGAGTTCCTAGCGAGTTCAGAATTGGGATGGGGGGCGGTTCTACAACCAGCTTCTTCGGAGATGCAACTTATCAAACTAAAACCCCAAACAATGACAGAAAGGAAATGACCCCTTTCTCCTTCAACTCACTGCCGTGGACAGCAGGGTGGGCTATGCCTGACACAAAGGAGGAAAGGAGGGAGGGAGGAAAGGAGAAAGAGGAAACAATGAAAGCAGTGAAGGTGAAGGGAAGGCAAGAAGGCCCTTCGGGCCATTCTTGAGACCCAGAGCTCTTTGGTCAGATGAGGTAGCTGACAAAATAAAGGAATCTGCACCCTGAGCAGTGTTGCATGCTCACAACTGACACATTCCTCTCTTCCCCTTGAGCAAAACAGCAACATCCCTATTTCTGGACAACATCTACAATCTCATACTCCCTGGGACTGTCACAGAAATTTCCAACATTGCGTTCCTATTCCTGGAAGGAACCCTCTGCAGGTGGTCAATAGGGTGAGCTGTTTATTAGACTATGGGATGAGGGTTAGCACAGTCAGATAAAGACTTGGCTTTTAGCCAGTTTTATGTGATAAAATAATGATTTCCAAAACCAGGATGACTCATAGTGTCTTTAGGAATCAAAAACTGAAATACACATTCACATATAGCGTGCAAACGCCTCCTAACGTCATGTTTTTCTAACCGTCTTGAGCTGCTGCCCCACTTCCTGGCATCGTGAACAGGATGTGACCCAACAGGATGCGTTGCTCTCCTTGTTTTCCACGTCCTGGCTCTGAAAAATAAAAATCTGAGTTTGGTGACTTGATCATTGTTCCTTGGTGAACATACACACAAGGAAAATCTATTGTCCAATAAGCTGAGCTGCAAAGCTCCCAGACGGTTGGACTTCCAGTTCTTTCTCTGAGTGACTGACAGTCCCCTGTCCATCAATAAATGACACTGGAGGGGGGACAGATGAGAACTGAATGACTGATGCATTGTCTAACTAGACCCACAAGCATTCGCCCATGTCTCTGCCAGGGTCATGCTGCACCTCATGTTAGGGTTTCTCATCATACATCACCGGCGGCTCCTTCTAATGGGCTGTTGTTCATTAATTATGTGCTCCTAGCCCTGCCCTGTGCTGGCACTTCCCATAAGATATAATGCAGGTGCTATAGATGATTTTACAGAGGGTTTTGATGAAGGCCTGAAAGGTTGGGTAACTCACTCAAGGTCAAAGCCTTTCATACTCCAGCACACTTTGAAGGCAGCACCAGCAACAGAGAAACCTGGAGCCTTGGGGATTCCTAGGTATGGCCAATAGCAAATTAGAGACAAATGCATCGTAAGGCAGAAATGGTCCACCCAGTTTGTCTTAGCCAAGTGTCATGCATCAATATATCAAGACCTTCTAGAACTCATTAACATCTGTCACCTCTGCTGGACCGTGGGATGACACCTGCTACATATTTGTACCTCTGCTATCTTTACTTCTCCAGGACAGAAATGTGACAGAGGCTATGATCTCAGTCTTCTGTGACTGTCCCTCCTGTCCCTGCACAACACAGAAGAGGGAAGGAGGAGTAGCCTGTTCTCAGCTAGCCTCCTTGAACTTTCAGAACTGAACGCTCAGTGGCTAGCACTCAGCACACAAATCACTGCCCCAGCTCCATCCACCTTCCACCAGGCTCTCCCAGACTGGTTTGAGTGGACCAGTGATGTGCTTCTCTGAGGAAACAGCCACAGTGATGCAAAGACCTCTATCTTACTGCAAATCAGATTGTCCACTGCACCACAAAGCTTTGGGAGGAGCAGGAAGGAGCTAAGATCTTTGTTGGGCAAATATGGTAAACTCGGGGTTCCAGAGGACCACTTGGAAGGGATGTCCAGTGGGCTGCTAGAACTAACAGACCTCTGAAATACTGAGCAGCTCACAATGTAATTTTTATCCACGAGAGTCTCAACTACTTCCCATCCAATGAATTTGCCATATTTCATCACTAAAAAAGACACAAATAAACACTGGATTTTAGGAACTGCGACTTAGGCAGCCAACAGTTTACAAGCCCCTTGTCTAATCTTATGCTTAATCCTGATATAACCTTCAGGTGATTATGATATTTTTACATATGTGGTATCTAAAGGGCAAACATAGTCTATTCAAATCTAGCTAAAAGAGTTTCCAGAATTTTTATTGCATGTGTATAAATAATAAAAGTGATCATACATGAGCCATATTGTGAGGACAGCAGAAACTAGGTTTTAAATGGTCTTTTTTTTTCTAAATCGTTTAATTATGAAATGACTATGTTCTTCCTGGTGTATTACAATCAGTTATTTGCATATATAAATTAGGTGTCTATGACACAGTGAGCTTCTGGCTTCTATTCTAACCCTACAGATCAGTCATTGTGCCATGTACATAGTAAACTCACAAAAAATATCAGAGGCTTAAATATAAAGAGCAACCCTCAGAAGCAACATGTGCTTAACAATCAGAACTCTTACAGTACAATAGAACATTTTGGAACATTCACTATATTTATTGACTTAAATACTTTTCAAATAGATTTTGAAATAAATGTCACATCCAAAGGGACATCATACCAAGTTTTTAAAGTAAGAATCTACAGTTTGGTGTGGTGGCGCATGCCTGTTATCCTAGCACTCAAGAAACTGAGGCAGGAGGATTGGCATGAGTTTGAGGCCAACCTGGGCTACATCAGGAGTTGTAGCTCAGCCCCTCAACTGCATAGCAAGACCCTGTCTAAAAAAACAAAACTAAGTATGTCATGAACAACACTGTCACAAATCTCCAGTTTACTAAGATTACCTGCAGCAGCTGTTCCCAGCCTTGTTAATGAATTTTGATGCTTAGGCCTGATCGTTAGAGATTATTTGGTCCAGCGAGTAATTTATGATTCTTTAAAAACCAACAAACAAAGGAAAAAAACCTTGATGTATGTTGAATTTTAAAAAATCATGGACTTCAGTTTATTCTTTCCCAAAACATTTTTTTCCAAAACATTCAGCCTCTCTAGAAATTAAATAAGAATGAAATAATAATTTGTCATTATCTCAAATTATCAGGCAAATTTTTAAGCAAATACTATCCAAGCATTTTCTGAATCATGAAATTGGCTTAGTGGACTAGATCTAGTATTTTAAAATGTTTTTGAAAAGGAAAACAAGAGAGATCAGCAAAAGTTCACGGCGTCTGGTTGGGAGAATATAAACTTTCTGTGAACTCTGTGTGTGCATTTGTGTGCGTATTGAGCACTGCTGCATAGAATGAATTTCTTCCAGCTATCAGGGAAGGTTGGGCAAACACCAAAATATAGAGAAAATCACTCCGCAACTGGGGAAAAAATAATCAGGCACAGCTTTTCTTGAGACTTGTTGATAACAGACTTGAAAATGTTCACTTTCACCTGGGCACTTCTCCTCTGAGAATTTAGTCTAACAAAATAACTTCTCAAGTTCACATTTTCATGTAAAGATGTGCAATACTGAATACTGTTTACAATACTGAAAACTTAAAAAAAAAATCTAACCACAGATTATGGTTAAATGCATTACCCATATAACAAAATACAATGCAAACACTAAAATATGAAGTAGGTTGATATTTATTGAATTGTAATGATTTTCAGACATGTTGTGGGGAACGCAGGTTACAAACATTAGGTGCAGTATAATTTCACTACAATATTTATTTATAAATATATTGATGTCAGGTAGAGGAGAGCTTAAGCCTTACTCTCTGGGCTCATACATCCTGGCTTTTCCAAGTTGCGTGGGTTTTTTCAAGAAATTTAACTTCACCAGATATTTACCGCATTTACCTCAGAAGATCATTCTGAGAAAAAAGTGGATTAACACATGTAAAATCTTCCAAGCACTTCATAAGCACTCGAGGAATGGCAGCTCTATCTATCTCAGAGACAGAAAGAGAGATTTTATATCATAAATCTTAAGTTTGACCACTCTCTACATTTTAGGATTAGTAGAGAATTTTCTTTCTTTCTTTACACATCATAATCAGAAAAAAAACAAAGTACCATAAAAACTAAAAGTATATAATCTTACCTTAGGGATCTAAAACAGCTTTAATTTGATAACTGTAGGTTAAAAATAAATAACACTAAAACACAAATACCCACAAAATCTATTTTGCTTGGAGCTTTTTTTCTTTTAAGAGACAAAACTTATGGGAGTTTTGCCGGGTCAGGCAGCAAACGCTGCTCTGGAATTCGATTGCCTGGATGGTGGAATTTCTGTAACTTCTGTGACTGGTATGGAGACTGCTTCCCGTCTCCCATCTGTCTCTCACAGGTGCTCTGCTTTCTCTCACTCTCTCACTCTGCTCCACTCCATCAACTGAAAGCTGTACTAAACGGTGGTGCTAAGCGGTCCCTGGTGCTAAACCTCCCTGTCCCGACTGCATTCCTCGTGAAAGGACCATGACGTTCTGCCCAAAGAAAACAGTTTGACTGAGCTGGCCTTTGTTGCATGGGAGTGTTTATGTGTTACAGACAAGAGCCGTGAGTGGCACTGTGTGTGGGCGAGGAGACTCATTATTAAAGAAAATGGGGAGTTTGAGAAAAACATGGAGAAAAGACAACTTAAAAACCATTGTTTCTGTACCCAGTCTATTTTTAGCGTAATTTCCCTTTCAGTCCTTTCCTTTGCAGTTGTCTTAGGTTATTGTAATCATTTAGACACAAGTAAGCAGATTGCTTTTTCACTTGGCATTATATCGAATGCATATATCATGCTATCATATAATTTCCAAAAACATTTTAATGGCTGCATAAAATTTTCTTGACTGAATAATTTAACCATTTCTCTTTAAAAGAACATTTAGGCCTCTTTATTTCTGTTTGGAATCACTTAACATACAGCCCCACTAAATCTTTCTAACCTTGGTAATTTGACAGGTACCCTCCTCCTCCCTAGGAGAGAGACAGTTTTGTTTGCTGAATGAATATCCTCAAAGTTATTTGAAAATATAATATAGTACTGAGTTTCTGAAGATTTTTACCAGATTCTCAAATTGTAAGCTTTTTATTAAGAATCTGAATCACGAATGAATAAATAAATATACGAACATTTAGATTATTTTCAACTATTAGCTATCAATTACAAAGTGAATAAAACTAAAAATTTTTGCACATAAGCCTTTATGTATGTAAAATTATTTCAGCTTTGTCATGTGTAGATTCAAAGCAATGCAATTACTATGTCAAAGGTCATAAGACTTTTAAGGCTAAGATAGTATTGCCAATCAGCCTAGGATGATTTTGCTCAACACAGATGGAAATCATTGAATCAGCAAAGTGCAGCTCTGATGTTACCAGATGACACAGGATAATGCTTGATGCCAACAGCTGACACAGCCAGCTGCTGTCACTGACAATGCCCATCTCCACCATCAGGCATCAGCTTGTGCCAAACACTGTAGCTCAGCTCTGTCCAGGGCTGGTCCTTTCCGCTGAGCTTTGTTGCTTGCTGATCTCTGAAGTTCTTCAATGCTAGCAGTCCCTAGTGTTTATTGCTTTTGTGAATCAACTGCTCAGTCTACACTTCTCAGGATAGAATCTTAAGTAGTCTTACAGGACTTCTGGAGCCTATACTGCCTGAGAGATAAACCAGGAGCAGGTTTACAGGACTACCAAAGTGAGTCTTTGATAGGACCTGGGGTGGAATGGGGGATGGGGATAGAGGCTGTCCTATGCTCCAGGGAGCCCTCCTAGGAGTTTGAGAAGTGGCTGGAGAGTGCTCTGTATGTAGCAGTTGCAGGCCCCTGTGATTGGTGTAGTGCTCGGGGAATCTTGTGGAAGGCCAACTGTGACGATTGTGGATGATAACAGCGGGTCCAGATGCCCTGCTCTCTGACCTTAGCTATGCGAGGGTGCCCTCTCCCTTCTTCAGACAGGCAGCAGTTGTCTGAAGGGCTGGGAACCGGCAAGGGGCACCATTCTGATTAAGCTGCACCCACGTTGGAGTGGAATGGAGCGTGGCTGCCAGAAAACCAGGCAGGACAGCCCTGGATAGCCAGAGAGGACACCAAAGAAAGTTGTCCCAGTCCCTTTGGGGGAAGGAGCAGGAGAAAGAAAAGGAAAGCAATAGGAAGGGGCATGACAGCTGCTGGCCACTTAGCCCCTAGCCTTGGGAAAAATAAAAACGGAAAGTCAGGCACCCCTCCCCTTGCTGTGGACATATACAACTGACTCCATTCGCTAATTACTTGTTTCCCCTGGAGCTGGCCTCTAAACTGATGTGAGAAAGCAATACAGATGGACTGACCTGCAACCTTGTTCCAATAAAAGGATTTGAAGCAGTTTGAAAAGCAAGCAGTTAAACAATTTTTAAGTAAAAATTAGAGAAAAGATAAAAGAAAAGTAACAACTAGCGTTCATTGAATATTTATTGCATATCAGCACGAAGTCTGTCATCTTGTCTAATTCCTGCAGCAAAGAGGTAAACATTAACAATATCCGTTTTAAAGATAAGAAAACTGAATCATGAAAAATTAGTAATGCATTGAATTTCACACAACTGGGAAAAGACAGAGCAACTATTCAAACTGCAGAACGTGAGCTTTTAACCATGATGCCGTACTTCATTTGGAGGAGTACTGGGTACATTTTCTAGGGCTGAGTTCCTCCCTAGTAGCCAGTGCAGAAAGAGACAGAAAAATCTGAAGATTTGTATTGTTCGTAAAATAAACACAAACCAGATCTTCTCAATGTAAACACGCCTGTTTAACCACACTACAACTTTTAGAGCTTTTTATGTTTTTAATGTGTATGCTTAAAATGTTCATGTCAGCTAATTAGGTGTATTCTTTTATTTTCAATTTAATAGCTAGAGTTGGATATTTTTCCGTGTGCTGTTTCCTGTCGTTTTTATGTACTTCTCTGTGAATTTCAAGTTCTTTTCCTTGCTTATTTTCCCCTTGTTTTTCCCTACCATTTTAGTGATCATACAGTAGGATAAAGATGCTGGTCAAAGTTTTACTGGGTAGTGAACATCTACAATCTCTGGGAGACTGAGGCAGGAGGGTCACAAATTCTACCCCAGTCTGGGCAACACAGTGACAAAATGAGTCCTGTCTCAAAATTTTAAAAAATAATAATAATGTTTTCAAAGTTTTCAAAAGGCTGGGGCTTTTCAAAGAAAACAAGAGACATTATGGTAGCCACTGTTGATCTCCTCTTGTCTTGCTTTAAAATCCTGTGGCACTTGCATTGTTTTCTTCTCATCTACTTTGTTCTGTTTTGTTTTACCCTCTCTAAAATAAAATAATAAAAAATAAAAGGCTGGTGATATAGTCCAGTGCAAAAGTCCTGGACTGGGTTCGATCCCCAATACCATAAATAAAAAGGTTTTTAGAAAATATTTGCAATAAAAACCACAACCTCTTATTTGATTTTGATTTCTAATAACTTTATATGACTTTATGTTCTGTAGTCAAGTATTTTCCAATATGATTCTTCCTATCACTTGGAAACTCAGTCTTTCCTCTTCTAGAAACTACTCCCACTCATCAGGAATGCATTGGGAGCTGTAGAATAAGCTTAGAATACAGTGATTTGTTTATAGCTACTGTTTGTGATTTATTCAATTTACAGTCCATTGTGATTTTAATTTATGTCCAAGCTTGTTCCACCAAGAATTACCTTTATTACTCACGTTTTCTTTCTCTTCATAATATATACTGAAGCCATACACTTAACAAACTGTATCTTCAGGCCAATGACTCTGCCTCAGATCTGTGGATCTGGTTTCTCCTTTTCTTGCCTCTGGTTTAGTTTCACTTTGTAACTTCCTGTTTCCTTACCACAGCATGAATATCCAAACAAGACTGTCAGAGTTTTGTTTAGAGTGAATAGGAAATCCTGGGTGAGCTTTCCTTTGTGTAATAACCAGCAAAAGCATTTCCGGTGCTATACCTAGAAGGGTAGGGTTCCCTAAGCCCAGGGCTGTCTTCTGTCATCCCTTTAGAGTGGTCTCTAATTTTCTCAATACCATTGTCCGCCCACACACACACACAAAATATGTTTAAATTACTTAATGCTAGGACCCGGAACAAGAAAGCTGGGAAGACAGAGCCCGAGCCTCGGGGGACTCCTGGTAGCGGGCACGCGTGGGAGGACCACAGAGACTGGGAAGCAGGCTTGTCTCATTCTTATCCTCGTCCTCCAGTTTCTGCTGCTGCGTTCTCTGTGGCCACCTGGTCTTCCCAGAGTTGTGAATTTTGTAGTGGGAAGTGAAGTGTTTAAACTACCCCAATGGATGCAGACAGCCACGCTGCATTGGACATTTTAATTACAAATACACCCTGTGTTACATTCAGAACAACACGCCATTTGAACCTGCGGAAGACTGCTTTGAAGGGAGCAAATGTCATTTCTAAGTGTTACGTTGGAAAAGCATTAGTGAAGCTTAGAAAACCTAGATATACAGGTACAATCTGGTCCTTAGGAAAAATTATTTGCACTGGAGCAACGAGTGAAGAAGAAGCTAAATTTGGTGCCAGACCTTTAACCCATAGTCTGCAGAAACTAGGTTTCCAGATAATATTTACAGATTTTAAGGTTGTTAACGTTTTGGTAGTTTGCATTATGCCCTTTGAAATTTGTTTGCCAGAATTCACAAAGAACATGCCAGCTATGAACCTGAACTTCATCCTGCTGTGTGCTATCTGATAAAATCCCTAAAAGACACATTACAGATCTTTCCAAGAGGAAGTATCACAGTAATGGAGCCCAGTGTAAAGGCTGTGGCCACTGCTGTGACTGAAAGCAGGAAAGAAATGTTATAACTCTTCACTTAAATTGGTTAGGATCTCTGAGTACCTTCTAAACTTGGTGCTCATTGGACTCAAAAGGAAAACAGGACCAACAGTCATTGAGGGGATAGACCCTTTTATTCATTGATGGCTACAGTGTAAGCGCCCGTCCCTTTGGATTTTATTTTAAGATTTATTTCAGGATTTATTGCATGACATGAAATTGCTGCTTTTACAAGAGGACAATCTGTTAATTTTTGCAGTAATTCTCATGTCCCCAATAGAGCTGTCACAACGTGCACTGTCTTAAATTGATTTACTGTTGTCGTTATTTTTCCAATTTGAGCTAATGTGTTCCATTTGTACCTAGTCTTTTACATTATTTATGCTTAATATAAGCACCAAAGAACTTGTTATCTTTTCAATAGAATATGTACAAATAAAATATGGAAAATAAAATAAATTAAATTAATACTAGCTAGAAGTCATCGAACCTATTTAGGGCTAAGTTCTAAGCCTAACATAACCATGTTCTGAATTAGCCGTTTCAGGGATGGGGACACTGAGGCTGATGGGGAAGATGCTAATTTGCCCAAGATCATCACACAGCTGGTAAGTATTTCAGCCTGGCTTCAGACTGCTGAGTTACAGTCAAGAAATGAGCAAAAGAAATGTACAGACTCATCACAGAAGAAATACAAATGGTGAACAAATATATGAAAAATTACTCAGCATCTTTGGTCATTACAGAAATTCAAGTTAAAACAACACTAAGAGTCCATCTTACTCAGGAAAGAATGGCAGTGGTGAGAAAATCAAAGAATAACAAATGCTGGCTTCCCTAGAGTGAAAATGGCATCCTCCTGCATCATTGGTGGCAATGCAAACTAATATAACCATTATGGAAATCAGTATGGCAATTTCTCAAAGAACTGAAATTAGGAATTTCACGTGACCCAGCTATCCCCCTGCTGACACCTTCCCCAAAGAGCTTCAGTCACCATACTACAGTGATACATTCACAGCAATGTTTATAGCAGCACAACTTATAATAACTAAGTCCTGGAAGCAACCTATATACCCATCCACAGATGACTGGATAATGAAAATATAGTATCTATATATAATGCAATACTACTCAGCTGTAATGACAGATTGGAGATTTTTTAGGAAAATGGATGCACCTGGGAAATACAATGTTGAGTGAAATAAACCAGACACAAAAGGTTAAATACAGTATGGCAGTTCTCATTTGAGTCAGACAAATTACAAACAAAATGATAAGGGATGATTAGAAAAGGGGAAAAAAAACAGAATTCTTGCAATAGGGAAGTGCTCCAAGGGAACAAGGATAAGGGGTGAGCAGGAAACGGACGGAGAAACAAGTAGAGTAAAGATGCATGTGCATAAGCTATCACCCCAATTAATGTAAACACTATATGCTATTACAGGGGTCAAGACAAAAACGATGAAAAAGGAGACAGAGGAGCAGGGGAGGGCTATCGGAGACCCCAATCTCCCAAACAAGTGTAAATAACTGAGACAAGTGGTATGGTTTTAGAGCTCTAGGAGGACCAAGCCCTGTAGCAGACTTTGAGACTCTGGGGCCTGAGACAGGGAGCTTCTCTGGGTGGCCCATATTTATCAGGGATTCACAAACCAGCATATGCGCTACTGAGGAAAGGGTGGATCTGTGCAGGAACTGGAGAGTCACCTCCAGGACTTCTCCAAGAAGTATTCTATGCTAATTTAAAAGAACTGTTTCATCTCCACAATAAAGTTTGTGGTAGGAAATAGCAGAAGTGAGATGCCTCTGGCTACAGTCTCTATCTTGTTAATTAGGGTTGGAGTGAGGTGTCCTCAGCTGTGGCCTTATGCTGCCCTTTGGGGCATCTCTTTGTTCTCTGGTAGCCTATGCCCTGGCCATGCCGCAGCCTTGTACACATGGTGTGTTCAATTTCCAGCTTTAACGGCTCCCAACAGAGGGGCAGGAGGTTTAAAAAAAAAGAAACAAGCTAGAATATGTACATGTTACCACTCCCCAAGATGACTGTAAACTGCACAAATTGCAAACATGTACTAATAAAATTAAAAAATTAAAGTAAAACTCCTGAATCAGCCTGACCACAAACTTTCAGTGATTCCCAGATAATTCAGTAATAGTGCCATAAAAGTGTTTGCTAATCATCTGTGTTCAGTCTTTTGAATACCTTATTCAGGAAAGGAATTCAGTTCAGATAGTGCTGAGGTTTGTAACATATTGATTATCCTCCATTTTGAGACAATTTTAAGATTTAATGAGAAGTAATACAACTTTAATAGCTTTGGAGAAGAATAAAACACTGAAGTAAACATGAAAAGAGTAGAAGATGTTTCATAATTGTGGAAAATTTTAAATGTAGTAAGTAACTTACAAAAATAAAAAAAGGGATGTTATCAGTAAATCAATGAAAAAAGTAACAGGGTCACTAGCTTATGGTGCCATCTGCCGTAAGAATGTGGCAACTACAGCAGCCCTCAAAAACCAGTCTTACCAGGTCAAGAAGGAGGCTGGTAACTTGTCCAGTTTTCTGAGACTGGGTACCAGCGTCTTCTATAAAACACATGCAAAGAAGGATGAAATAAGAATAAGGTGAAAACAAGTGGAGAAAAACAAATAAGGTGGAAAAGCAAAATAAGAGCAAACTAGGAAAGGGACATCGCCCTTAGAGTTTGCTTGATCAGAATCAATCTCCACTTATCTGCCAGAGCTCCAATCTATTGTACTCATTCATCTTACCAAAAACTTGCTTTTTCTGTCTTTTCTAATTTTTTCAAAGAACTAGCTTTTCTTTCTACTGATCATCTCTCTTATATTTTTGTTTTCCATTTCAAGTATATCTGCTTATCTGTCATTTGCTTTCCTCTGTTGGCTTTGGATATGCCCTGTCACTTTAAGTTGTAGAAGTTAAAGCTGGAAGAAAACAGAAGAACCTGGCTCTCTTTTCTCATTTTACACAGGGACAAAGGCGACTTGCCATCTGTCTCCCCGCGGGAACCAAGGTCCCCACATTCATGATCGATTGCTGTCCCTGTGCCTCCACCACGTTCCCTTCCTCCTTTCTCTCCTCTTCCCTTTCCTTGTCTGCTTATCCTCACTTGGAACAGAGAAAAGACAAAACTACTGGATTAATAAAAACCACGATAAATATGGACACTTCCTCGTTCAAAGATCTGCATGTAAGGATTGTAAAATCAGAGGACATTTGTAGTAACAGAGGTTTCCCTGTTTTTATACATTTACTCTAAATAGGCAGGATGCCTGTTAAATGAGAAGGGAGACAAAGTCACAGACAATCAAATAAAAGAAACAGAAATAAAAGTTAATCTTTGTCCTAGAAGCTTATACTTAATATCCATCAAAAATTCCGAGCCTTAACAGAGTGTAGTGATGCACACTTATAATCCCAGCTGCTTGGGTGGTTGAGGTAGGAGAATCATGAGTTCAAGATCATCGTGGGCCACTGAACAAGAGTCTGCCTAAAAATTAAATAATCATAATAAAAGGACTAGGAATGAGATTGAGATTTCTATGATATATTTGGTAAGAAAAATTGAGATTTCTATGATATATTTGGTAAGAAGCAAAAATACTTAATTTTTTAGTAATCCATGTCAAATGCAAATGTAGTCTTACATTTTAGAAAAAAACAAATGAACACTGCCAGTAAGAAAATGTACTGAGGGCCCAGGATTTAGCTCAGTGGCATGAGTGCCTGCCTGGAAAGTGCGAGATCATGAGTTCAATCCCCAGTACCAAAAAAAAAAAAAAAAGAAAAGAAAATGTTTTAATGTATTGAGCGATGGAGTAAAAACACAGGTGTGAGAAGGTTAAAAAGAAGCTCAAGTTTGACTTGTGGCCCTAAACCTGCTTTACGCCACCTTTTGGTCTTCAGAAATCCTGGTGGCCTTGAGGTCTAGGTCTCTTCCTCTCTATCAAGCCCTGAGATAAGAAAAGAATTCGGCATTAGTCACTCACTCATAGTATGGATTTATTACTCAAGATCCCTCTCCCAGTACCACTTGTGTTTTAAGTTTCCTTTCAATGTGGGTTAAAAGCTTTGAGGTTTTTTGTTTTTAATCTATTTAAGATATTTTAGGTAGTATTCATTGGGTAGGGTGGGCAGGGGGAAAGAGGAATTTCCAAGAATCTTGGAAATTATTCTACCTACTCTAAGACCGCAAATATTTCATAACAAATTAATCTGACCATATTCTCCTAAGAGTACTTTCACAAATGACCTTTACTAGTACTAAGGGTTGTTACATACATATGTATACATACACATATATACATCCACTTGCACACACACCCACAGGGGTTCATATTATGATTAGATCTCCAACATATTGATATTAATGTATTGATTCAGGGAATATAGCACAGTATTTTCAAAAATACGTCTAAGAGCAGGACATTTCCATCTGTAGATCTCATTCTCCTCAGGACATACAGAAGGGATTAGGTCTCCAGGAATATACAGAATCATCCTAAAGGCGTCCCCTGCTCTGATTTTAGAGCTCTATTTAATGCAAGACACAGAAAGAAGAGACTGGCTTGTGAAGATTGGTATGGGCATTAAAAACTTCTGCAAATGGTGTCATAAAGACAAGTACAAAAACCTAGTAAAAGAAGTAGGCAATTGCTTGAGGCTGTTCACAGAAGGACTCTGTCCTGCACGAATGCAGAAATCCAAGAGATGAGAGATGTGATGACACAAACGCTGCGGCACTAATATCTCACTACCTAGAAATGGTGGGAAAAAGGAAGCCAACAAACTGGAGCAACCATCCACTCCTCGCAGCCCAAGCAACTGATCTTCTATGGGACTTGAGGACTCCACCTTCTTACTGTTCTGCACTTTTGTGTACTACACTCAGCAAGTGATGCTTACCTTGTGTGGGTCCATCTAAAAAAATACCAACGTCAGATTTGAAACCAAACATGAAAAATAAATGTTGACTAAAAACATTTCCAGAGGACCCCACCATTCACTGCCATTTCTTATAGCATCACCCAAAAAGCAAATGAGATTATTAGTCAAGGAGTAAAATGATATGAGATATGTGTGTTTTAAGGAAGAGCAAATGATAAAATTCAGAGCAGTGGTTCTTCTGGGGTTGAAGGTTTGGTCAGGTTTGTGTCTAAGGAGGAACATAACATTCTACAGTCTAGTTCTTAAATTGAGTGGAAGGTTCAGAAGTGTTCATGCTATCATGCCTTATACATGTTGCATATATTACATATGTGTTACCCACAACTCATCATGAAATAGTTGATATATCAAAAGCATATTAACATGGATAATCTAATTCAAAACATCTAGTCATTTACCATTTTTTAAAAATTTCAAACAAACTGAATGTCCCTCAGGGTTAGAGGTGAGATGTGTTCTAAGGAGCACATATAGGACGGGAGTGACCAAGTCTTCCCCTGCCTCATTCTCCATAACAGTTTTCTTGTTTGGTTTTTGCTGCTCCCACCAAGCTCAGCCCTGAAGTTGTCACTCCTGCTCCTGGTTCTTCTGGTCCCCTAGAGGATCATATTCTGTCTCCTAATCCTCTGACATAGGCAAGTTAGCATTGTCCAAAAGTGGGGGCAAATGGGAAAGAGAGTTGCAGAAAAGCAGGCAGCTCCTTGGGTGACACGCTTGGGCCCAGATGGCCGCACTGCTCTGCCCCAGACATCCTACACCTCACACACCTCACCTTCCCACCTTCCCTCCCACGGGTCCCTGCCCTAACAATACTGCAACACCTGGTGCTCTCCTGGCAGTTTCATGCCTCCAAGCCTTGATCTACATTGTTCTTCTCCCCGGGGTGCGCCCCTTACCTTTTTCTACTTCTCTATTTCTTAGTCATCCTTCACCACCCAACTCAGACCACCTCTCCCAGGGAGGGTTCCAGGGACCACAGGAGGGGGCAAAGAACGCTCATCAGTCTGTTAGCATCAACGTCAAGGTGACAACGGTCTCCTTGCAGGGGATAAATATTCCTTCCAGGAGTCTGCACCTCTCACGTTGGTCCAAGTCTTGGCATGCAGTAGCACTCAATTCATCCTTACTTACTGGACACAACCTGAAATGTATGGGTTCCAGAGGTTCTAGAGACTTGGTTTCTGTCTGATCCAAACATTTCAAGGGAGAAAATGAACATGCGAACTTCCTCATCCTGGACTTACCACAGTCCAGCTCTGGGAGCTGGGATCTATCTGCACACACACTTTGGCTTCCTCCCCTCACCTCTTTCAGTCTCATAGCCAAGTGGCTTTGGGTGACCTTCACCTATTTTATAAATCTTTAGCCATTTCTGGAATGGCTACAAATACCAGACTACCAGATTATTTGAATGACTACAAATACCAGAGGTCAACTTGAGACCCCCTGCATCCTCCATCAGATGTTTGGCTTTCAGTCTGAAGGGTATGACTTCATGCCTGATAGACAAGGCAAAACATGAAGGATGTGAAACTTCAGGCCTGAGTAGATCATCCTAGTCCCCTCTTCCCACCCCTTTCCAGTCAAAGAAACAGACGTAACACAAGATATACAAATGTATAAGAAATTACAAGATAGGCTTACAATGGTCAGCCACAGAGTCAGATAAGGGAGCGTGTAGAAGTTGTCTGCACGCTGGAGGTTGAAGGGTCCTGCCCAAGGGCTGGAGCTTACTGCAGTGTCCTGTCAAGTCCATATCAAGACGCCAATGGGTCTATAACAGAACACTGAAGAATCTACAGTGGAAGGCTGAAGAGTCTATGACAAAAGCTGAAGAGTCCCAGAAGCAGAACAGTCTGTGCCAGAAGCAGGAGACGATGCTCAAGCTGAAGGGGAAGACTGGACCTCCTCTGAAGAGCCAGAAAGCAGACCCCTCTCAGTTGCCTTTTATTGTTTGCGAGCACTCTCACCGTCTGGGTACCCTCCTCTTGCACAGGCTGAGGGGACCCTGGCCCCCTGCTGAATCACTTAAACTTCTGACCTTCTCAAACTCACACAATGAACAGGAGTATCCTAGAAGGTAACTGCTTGTCCTCCACACCTCAGGAGGTAGAGCTCCTGAGTCAGTTAGGCTTCTGACTACTCTAGTTGATACAATGTATAAACCATAATGTCCCCATATCCTCTGATAACTGCCTCTCTAAAGGAGAGCTCTTCCTTATTCCTGTAAGATAAGTTGCTTTATCAGAGTCTGTAATCACAGGATTTTCCCCAGAGTATCGGGGCAAAGCATACTTGGAACTGGGTGACTGTGGCTGGTAAATGGAGAAAGGAGACTTGAAGAAAGAGAAATGGGAGTCAGAAATCTTATGAAGATGAAAACATTCTAAGTATTTCAAGCATGGGATATTTGCAAGGTTTTCAGTTTTGATATATAACAGATTTGTCCACACAGGAGTCCAGATTCAATAGTTCGTTAGTGCTGATCCCAAAGAATAGTATCAGCAGTCTGTGCAGAGTGAGGCCTGGTTGAAGCCTGAGTCTGTACCTGGGGGACCTGACCTGAAGCAGTAGAAGCCAGACACTTCAAATTCGGTCACTGAGTGATCCTAATTTCATCTTTCTGGGGTCAGAGTAGGACAGCAGCACAATTTCAGCATCTGCAAGGAACACGTTGACATGAAGGCCTCAAGTTTATCATGGATAAACATGAGGATTGGGAGAAATGGGCCAAAGGAGGAGTCTCAGGGAGGGACTGAAGAGATACTTAGAAAGAAAATGTCATGGCCAAGGTGCTACCAATGTACAAGGGTACCTGATTGGGGCCAGAATGGGGAGACTGTGGAATAGAGAAATTGTGGGAGCTTTGTAACTCCACTGGGCCCACATGTCTAGAGACATAGTGATCCTAAGGCCCAGTAATGGGTGCTCCCTTGGTGAGAAATGGAGGGCCTCAGGCCTCAGGGTTCAATTGGGGCTTTGGGGTGGGAGTAAAGTAGAATAAATAAGGCACAAAGGAGACCACGCAGATTTGTTCAAGAGCACATTTATGCATACAGCAGCATGATAAAGCATATGATCACCTCCTAAGTAGAGGCAAGGAGGGGGCATGCACTCTTTTTCCATGTGTGCTCATTGCATATATGAGCATGCATATCTATATGTACAGACTTTCAAACATGCAAAAGTACAGAAAACAATGTATGAGCCCCATGCATATTTCCCCCAGCTTTAAAGGTCCCCATAATGCCACTCATTTCCCTTTGACCGGGACTGCTTTTTAAAGGCAAATCAAAGAAAATGTCATTTTGCAAAAGTTTTAATGGCAAATCTAAAATATAAGGATGTATCATGATCACAACTGAGCCAATGGTCTCTCTCTGTCTTTCCTTCTCTCCACCCCTGCCCCTCACCCCACTGGGCAGAATTGTTGGTTTCCTGTTTTAAACTTAACACCTTTGCCATCATCAGATCCCAAAATGCCTTAATATAGAATACTTAATATCAGCAAACATCCAGTTGGAGTTCCCATTTCTAAGACTGTTCTCTAAAGAATCTTTTTTTCTTTTATTTTTTCAGTTGATTTAATCTGGATCTAAGGAGTGTCCATGTATCATAATTACTAAAATATCTTTCATGTCTCTTAATCTGTATGTCCCCCTCACATTATTTGTCTTGTAATTTTGGTGGTGGTGGTGGTAAACACTAGCCAAACAAAATTTTCCCAGGCTAGAGTTTGCTGGAAGCAACCCTGTATTTCCCATAGTCTGACACGACTACTTTCCTAGAGATCTGATGTTGCTTGTCCCTCCTTTGTGATGTTTGAAAAACTGTGACACCTTCATTCTACCATTGCTTCTGCACCTATAAGCCAAAGCACATAAAGAAAAACCTTCCTCATCAATGATAGT
Organism: Cavia porcellus; assembly: GCF_034190915.1. Taxonomy (NCBI): domain Eukaryota; kingdom Metazoa; phylum Chordata; class Mammalia; order Rodentia; family Caviidae; genus Cavia; species Cavia porcellus. The sequence goes on from NW_026947484.1 coordinate 116,397,477, forward strand.
AAAATCTCGAATTGGTGGTAACTTTTCTGTGAGTGTTCTGCAAGATGAGCAAACATTTCTAATAAATTTTAACTGATAAAACTAGAGACATCTTACCGTACAAGTAGTATATGACACCAGAAGTCACAGGTCACATGATCACAACAGAACCAATGATCTCTGTCTGTCTGTCTGTCTGTCTGTCTGTCTCTCTCTCTGTTTCTCTCTCTCTTTCTCTGACCAGTTGTGCTTCCCAACAGCAAACGGTTATTGAGAAGGTCGCTCATCTGCAGAGGAGGAAAAGGCAGAGGAGTAAATTCAAATGATTTGTAAAATGTGGGACAGTGGAAAATTTTGCAGAAAAGCACCACCCTAATAAGGGTGTAGCAGTGCAAGCCATGAATCTGTTTAACAATTCAATGTCACGTTTCTGTGAAATTCTCAAAAGGAGGCAAAAGCAAGTGCATTCGATAGAGTCCTTGTTAAAATGGCACAAAAAGAAAATGATTCCATTGAGTCAGCCAATAGATGGCAATGATTACATTAGTGACAGTGAAAGTCATCCTATACAGTAACCCTTCTCTCTCATCTCCCTTATACCAGCCACATTATTTTTCTTCACATCTTGTATTTCCTTTATTATTTTGTGTTGTATTAGAGGATTACAATTATTTTTATATGAGTGTGTTTGGATTATGAATCATCGAGTTTCCATTATTTCTCATGGGGAAATTCACTTTGATATGCAAGTACTTTGGATTATAAGCATATTTCCAGAATGAATTATGCTCCCAAACCAAGGTTTTATTGTGTTTGATTACCCTGAGGTATCATTATTTGTAGAAGAGATGCAGGGTATGTGTTTGTTTCTTTAACAGTTTTTAAAATTGGCCCCTAAGATTTTCTAGGGACAATCAATGGGGATTTATTTTTATTTAGCACTGTGAACTTTTGAGTACAACTGTTTAAAATGTATTTCACAGGTGAGATTCACGAGGTCTTCAGGGTTTGGTGTAAGATGAGTTTCTCCATGCAGATGAGCTGATTCAGTGAGGCCAATTTGTTATATGAGAGGGGAGGACGGGTGGCCACTGGAAGGGGAGGGTTGGAAGTCAACCCTGAAGAGTGGAATCATATGTGAGGCTGTGTGCTGGGCTATGGTGTGAGGCAAGGGCAGGCTCATTATCTCATGAGAGCTAGCTAAGCAGTCAATCCATTGCACCAAGAGATTGATAGGAAATGCCTAAAACAAGAAAGGTACTTGAAATTTCATCCTAATTCACTGTGAAATAACCTTTTTTCTTTCTTGAATAATCCTTATTTGGATTTGAAATCAGGTTTGCTGCTAGCTTCAAACAATGACTTTCACAGTCTTCTCTTCTTCTGAACTCATGTCATGCAAAAACATATAAATTATAGGAATTATTTGTTCCTCAAAATCAAGCTCATTAAAAGTCTGTAGACCTGAGTTGGGGTGCTGAGAGAAGAGGAGGTATCTAACACTCATTTTGACTCACTTACCATGTACTCTTAAATTCTCTATTTCTTCTTATACAAATTCTTGCATTTTATATTTTTAAGAACTCACCCACTTTATCTAGTTTAACATACGCTAGGGTTCATAACAATTAAGAACTGTTTTAATATCTTTTGTTATTTCCTCCACCATCCTTAGTCATCCTTTGCTATTTGTGTATTCTCTTTTATGGATATTTTATGAAAAAATAAAATGAAACTTCATAACCAAAATAATGAGAATAACAATAGTTATTATACTGCCTGTCATTATGTTTTTTTCTTGTTTGGTCTTGCCAAAATTTGTTTTTATTAATCTTTTCCATAAAACTACCTTCTGTTTTATTCATCTCTTCTATTTTTCTCTATTTCATTGATCTCCCCCTACATCTTTCTTCCTTTTTAACTGGACACACACTGTTACTTCTTCAGCTAAACATTTAGCTTCTTCATTTTTAAATATTTATTTTTAAATATTCCAGATAGAGGTATATAACTATAAATTTCCATCTCACTGGTATTTAAACTACATCCAACAAACTTTGACATGTATAATTTTCCTTAACATTCAATTCTACATATTTTTCAATTTCCTTTTGTAACTCAAATCAAGTGTTGTTTAGTAAGACGTGATTTTGTTTCTAGGCCTGCAAAGTTTGAAGATGGTGGAGTTTACTTGTTTGTCATTATTATTTACTGTATAAAATAAATTACTACAAATGTAATGACTCAAAACATCACATATTTATTATCTTACAGCTTCTGTTGATCAAGTCATATGCACAACCCTACTTCTCTGTCTTATATAATGGAACATAAGCACGGGAATGGCATCTTATTACCTTTGTCACATTCCATTGGTATATTAGTCAGGATTCCTCAGAGAAACAGAGCAATAAGGGACATGTATACATATAAAAAGATTTATTACAAGGAATTGGCTCATGTGATTATGGTAAGTTCAAAATCTGCACAACCAATGCCCCAGCTTGAGATCAAAGGCCAGAAACTGCTATAGAAGCAGAAAGAGCCACTGTTCACTTAAAGTCTAAAGGCCAACAGAATGCTGTAGAACTGAGAAAAGGCAGTGTCCCTGTTTGAAAGCATGAGCCAGAAGAATTCTCTCTTCCCTAGGGGAGGATCAGCCTTTGAGTCTATTAGGTCTTCAACTGATTAAATGAAACCTCCCCATACTAAGGATGGAATCAGTTTAAGTGTTCATCTCATCAAGAAACACTTCTGCAGAAAGACCTAGGGTAATGTTTACCAAGTATATGGACAACTCATGACTTAGTCAGATTGGGACATAAAGTTAACTATCACAGTTTATAGACACAAGGCACAGTTTCCACTCATATCCAGAGAATGGATAAGGTTATGTAAGTGTGTAACACCAGGGTGTGAGTCTTACAGGTCTTAATGGCTGTTACTATACCTATTTATATTTGTTACTTTTTTTTTGTTTGTTGGTTTTGTTTTTTGAGACAGGTCCTTGCTATGTAGTTCAGGCTAGCCTTGAAATCCTCCTGCATCTGTCTCCCAAGTGCTGAAACTACAGGCACACACCACTGTGCCAGGTTTGTACCACCACACCTGGCTTCATTATTTCTAATTTTCTTGTAGTGTGGGAATTATATGGCTTTCCTTTCAGGACTAACACACAGGTTGTTTTGTTTTTATGTTTCACATGTACCTGAAAATGGAAAATATGTGTAATCTCTAATGGAAATATATGGGGGCTATAAATATCTCATAGTTCAAGCTTATAAATTATACTGTCTAGAACCTTCTATATCTGGTATGTATGTGTGTGTGTGTGTGTGTGTGTGTGTACACGTGGATGTTGGTGTTTATTGTCTATTTGTCTACTTAATCTTTTGGCTTATGAGAAAAGCATATTGAGCTGTATTGTTAAGCAGATACATACTTTATTACTTCCCTAATAATCTTTTTGTCTTAATATCTATTTTGTCAGAAATTTTATTTGTTTTTTATTGTTGTTGTTGTTTCATTTTGGCAGCACTGAGGATTGAACCCAGTGATAGGATTGTCTTCAAAGGATGAAAGATGCTTCCAAAAGTTGAGGAGTATAAGACAAAAGAGGCCTTTATTCCAGGAACATGGGGAGAGGAGACTGGCGCACTGGCCGCTGGAATCTGGCAATCTCTCTCTCGGACACGTGGCATGGGGGAATATAAATAGCCTAAGCTTAGGGCAGTGCCCTAAGGCCATTAGAGATGCACCGGTATTTCATTGGCACACGTTTAGCGCCAGAAAGCAGGTTCCTAGGGAGGGGGTATAGGGTTACAGTTAGATCTATAGGGAGCGGGGGAATCAAGAGGCCCCTAACTTAGCTGCAGCCTTTCCTGGTTACAGTGTCCGGTCTGGGCCAGCAACTCTTTCATATCCCGTCTTATGATTATTAGGAAAAGGGGCGAAGATTTCTCTCTGTAACTACTTCCTGCTGGTAGGGGGCACAGTATTGGAGCCTAGGGGAGTCAACGGGATGAAGGTTGATGCCCAGGTAGACACTGATGCCAGGTATTTTAGCCAGGACAACTTCACTGGTGAATGTACATATGTCAGACTGGAAAAACAAAGAGACATAATGTTATTAGGAGACATGGCACTATTATATTTAAGGACCCAGGTGAGGTAGATAGGAAGGTGACTTTGATTTTGAGATGGTATTTTATCAGGGTGATATTGAGGTAGGAGCATCATCATGGTGAGGTAGAATTCTGAAAAATAAGTGTGAGGTTATTGAAATTATGAGAGGTGATTACTCCCCCATCTGAAAGCATAAAAGTTAGGAGGGTAGGTGTGTAAAACTTGTCTCTGGCCTAGGAGTTGAGCCGGATAAAATAGGGGGAGTATAGGAGACGGTGGCTGTACCAATATAGGGAAGGTGAGAGCTTAGGCTTTCAGGGATGTCACGTTTAACCAGACAGCTGAGGGTGGAAAGAACCACGACATTTATCACATAGAACATTATAAAGATGATCTTACGCATGATGTGGGAGTCTCTAGGAAAGACTGTCAAGAGTCCTGCTGCAAAAATGATCATTAATAGAGTGTAAGAAATTAGGAACCAAATCGGATAACAAAACATGACTTAGCCTGTTAACTGCGGCTGTGAGGCCTTTGTGAAACGGAGACGGGTGGGTGACAGAAGATGAGATGACCACTCAGAATGATCAGATTTGGTGCTGGGAGGGCACCTTTTAGCCTGAGTGATGTGAAACCAGGATGGGAGTCCAGCAACTTTGACCGCTGTAGGGGTAGCCAAGTAGACCAGGTAAGGGCCACTCCACCTTGGTTGTAGTCCTGTGGATTTAGAACATTTGAGATAAATTAGATCTCCTGGGGATATGGGAGGATCTGGTTTGGCCTCTCCAGAGGGCTGTGGAAGGCAGAGATCAGCATGTTGTCGCAACAGGTGTCGGAGGAAGGAGAGGACTGGGACATAGTCAGCCAAGGGAGGGAGATTTTGGGGAGCAGGAAGATTGTGGATTAAGAATGGCCTGCCATACATAAGTTCAAAAGGACTTAAGAAAGTAGGAGCCTGGGGAAGTGCCCTGAGCTTGGCTAAGGCTAAGGGCAAAAGTTGAGGCCAAGGTTGGTGTAGTTCTAAAGTGAGTTTTGTAAGGTGTGTCTTTATGAGGCCATTTGCCTTTTCTGCTTTTCCTGAAGACTGTGGATGGTATGGGATGTGTAGGTGCCAGGTGATGTGTAAGCTCGAGGATACTCGTTGAGTGATCTGAGAAATGAAGGCGGGACCATTATCTGACTGAATACTCTGATCCCTCGGAATCAAACCTCGGAAACCAAACCTCGGAATGATTTCTTGTAATATGACTTTGGTAACTACATCAGCAGTTTCCCTGGTTGTGGGAAAGGCTTCTATCCATCCTGAAAAGGTGCAAACAAAAGTGAGAAGATATTTGAGAGTCTTGTGGTGGGGCATGTGTGTAAAATCTATCTGCCAGTCCTGACCAGGGGTGTGTCCCCGAAATTGATGGGTAGGAAAGGAAGGGGGTGCCATGTGTCCCTGAGGAGAGGATCTGGCACAGAGATCACAGGTGTGAGTCGTTTTAAGAATGATGGCTTTTAGAGAAGGGTGTGTGACTATTGGGGCCAAAAGTTTGTATAGGGCCTGAGATCCTATATGAAAACAGTTGTGTAAGTCAGTGATGATGTCTAAGGCCTGTTGATGTGGGAGAACAAGTTTAGATCCCTGAAAAATCCATCCCTGAGTGTTTGTGTGTAACCTGGTTTATGAAGTAGTTGTAACTGCTCTGGTGAATAATTGGGCTGAGGTAGACTGCTTGGGACTAATGGGAGAAGATGAGAAGGGCAGGGCCCTTGTGCAGCTAACTTCGCTTGTGAATCTGCAAAGGCATTGCCTTGAGCAATAGGATCTGTAGAGCTTTGGTGTCCTCTGCAATGGATGACTGCTGCCTGCTTTGGAAGTTGGGCTGCCTCCAGAAGCTTAAGGATAAGGGGGGTATTAATAATGGGGGTTCCTTGAGTGGAAATAAAACCCCGTTCTTGCCAGATAGAGGCATGAGAGTGTAAGATACTAAATGTATACTTTGAGTCAGTGTATATATTTATAATCTTGTCTTTTGCTAGTGTAAGAGCCCTTGTAAGGGCAATAAGCTCTGCCCTCTGGGAAGAGGTCCCAGGTGGCAGTGAATTTGCCTCTATAACTTTTGACTGGTTAACTATTGCGTATCCTGCCTTCTTTTGGTTGTCTGTGTTTGTTGAACTGCCATCTATGAACCATGTGTCAAAGGCCAAGGAGAGAGGTGTGCTACTGATGTGAGGGAAAGAAGTGGGAGTCATCTGTAAAAACTCTATACAGTCATGGTGAGGAGGGCCTTCTGAGGTGGGAAGTAAGGTCGCTATATTAAGAGGACCACTAGTTGCAATAGAGATGCAAGGGTCTTGAGAGAGAGCTAAGTGTACCTGTTGAAGGCGAGAAGGGGTCATTAGGGCAGGGAGCACCTTATGTGAGATAAGGTCACGTAGGTGATGAGGTGAGTGTACTGTAATAGATTGCCCTAATGTAAACTTTTTAGCTTCCTGTGTCAGGAGGGCTGCAGCTGCAAGAGCTCAGAGACAAGGAGCCCATCCTTTTACTGTGTGATCTAACTGTTTAGATAAGTAAGCTATTGCTTGAAAAGAAAGTCCCTTTTTGTGTCCTAGTACACCTATAGCGTTGTGGCCTGACAAGTAGTGTATAGGATGAAGGGCTGGGTGGGATCAGGAAGGGTAAGGGCTGGAGCCTTTAGGAGAGCCTCTTTTAGTTTTTGAAAGGAGGCATGTATGGGCCTAGTAGGGTCCAGGGGTTCTGATAAGGAACCCTTAGCAGCCTTGTAGAGGGGTTGAGCTAGGGCTGCAAAGTTAGGAATCCAGAGACGAAAGAAATTAGCTAAACCCAGGAAAGATGTAACCTGCCGTTTAGTTGTGGGCACCTGGAGATCACGAAGAATTGCCTTATGATCTGAGGTGATGGAGCGAGTGGTGGGGGTGAGAGCAAGACCTAGGTATTTGACTTTTGGGGAGGCTGTCTGGGCTTTGGCAGGAGACACCCTGTATCCACGGCTAGCAAGGAAATTAAGAAGACTGGCTGAGTGACGTATGGCCAACATATGGGATGGAGAGCCTAATAGGAGGTCGTCTATGTATTGGAGCAGAACACTAGGTTTGAGATTGAGTTCTGTGAGGTCAGTAGCAAGAGCCTGACTAAAGAAGTGGGGACTATCCCTGAACCCCTGGGGGAGTACTGTCCAAGTAAGTTGTTGAGACCTGAGAGTGTCTGGGTCAGTCCATGTAAACGCAAAGAGGTTCTGGCAATCAGGGTGTAGGGGGATAGTGAAGAAGGCATCTTTAAGATCTATAACTGTAAAGTGAGTAGTGGAGGGAGGGATATGAGAGAGCATGGTATAAGGATTTGGCACCACTGGGTAAGTTGGGGTAACGGCACTATTGATCACCCTAAGGTCCTGTACCAGGCGATAAGACCCATCAGCCTTGAGCACCGGGAGAATGGGAGTATTGTGGGGTGAATGGGCAGGTTTAAGAAATCCATTGTCTAAAAGCCACTTAATGATGGGTTTAAGCCCCCTTAAATGTTGGGGGGATATGGGATATTGGGGGACACAGGGAAAAATTGAGGGATCCTTGAGACGGATTAAAACAGGCGTGGCATGTGTAGCCAGAGTGGGATTGGATGTGTCCCAGACCGTGGGGTCAACCAAAGAAGGAGGAAGAGGGGGGAATGGCTTTGTGATGCATTGTGAGGCAGTTTGGAGGATTAGAGCTGTGGGGAGAGAGAAAGTGAAGGAAAAATTAAGCTTCTGAAGGAGGTCTCTACCTAAAAGGGCCGTGGGACATGTTGGGATTACTAGGAAGCTATGGGTAAAGAAAAGGGTCTGGAATCTGCATGGGATAGGCCCAGTCTGTAAAGGTTGATTTGGCTGGCTGTCAACACCCACAACAGAAATCTGAGACTTAGTACAATGTCCTGAAAATTCAGGAAGCACACTATAGGTGGCCCCCATGTCTACAAGCAGAGATATTATTTTGCCTGAGACCTCTAATGAGACTCGGGGCTCCATCAAGGTGACTGGAGTGGGGGCTGTGAGCCCTGAGCCCCATCATTCTTCTGTAGCAAGTCCGAGCAGGTCAGTCAGTGACGAATCTGGCATTGATGAAGCCTCCTGTGAGAGCAAGGGATTAGAGGATGGCCTAGTCGCTCACTGGCGCCTAGGACAATCGCTCCTCCAATGCCCTTCATCTTTGAAGATTGGGCAGGGCCCAGGAGGAGTGCCAGGGTTGGGGCAGTCTCGTGCCCAGTGTCCTTGCTTGTTGCATTTGAAGCATGGTCTGGGCGGGACTTGGGCAGCCACACCTTGTTGTAGATTGCTTGTTTTGGGAGCCCCGAGTGCCACTGCTAAGAGGTCAGACTGATATTTAGCAAGCCTTAATTTTTGAGCTTGCTTCTCCTCTTTTTGAAGCTTGTCTCTGTTGTTGAAGACACGGAAGGCTAATTTAAGTAGATCTCCTTGTGGAGTCTGAGGGCCTTGTTCAACCTTTTGTAGTTTTGCACGAATATCAGGAGCAGACTGTGAAATAAAATAGGAATTAACTACAATCATCCCTTCATGAGAGTCTGGGTCTACATTGGTATATTTAACTAAGGTTTCCCGAAGCCAATTCAGAAACACAGCTGGGTTTTCATTAGCCTCTTGGACCTGTTCTAAAAGCTTGTTATAATTAGTATGTTTGTGAGCAATCTTATTAAGGCCCACAATCAGACACTCTATCATCTGATGTAATTTTCTTGAACCTTGACCATTTTGATAGTTCCAGTTAGGGTCTTGTTCAGGCACAGCGACAGGGCCAGGGTCATTATCAATCGTATTTGTCCTGTGTCTTCGGTCAGCCTCCTCGCGAGCTGCTTGCCACAGCTGATTCCGCTCTTGTGAGCTAAGGGTGGTATTTAAAATCACATAAACATCTTTAAAATGTAAATCATAGCAATTGGTAATAAATTCAAATTGTCTGATATAATTTTGTGGGTCGACAGAAAAGCTGCCCAATATGGGTAATCTGAGACAAATCAGAAAGAGAAAATGGCACATGAATATTTACGAGGCCTTCGGGGCCAGCTTGCTCCCGAAGTGGCAGAGAGCCTGAGGAGAGGGACGCAGAGGAGAGTGCCACTGGGCAGCTATCCGCCCAGTAGACGCGTGTGAGTAGTTATCTGAAGAGCGGCTACAGAGCAGCTGCTGTTTACCCTGTGAGGAGGAAGTATGAGCGTGACAGGGCGGCTGTTGATGTTTACAAGGGGAGCCACTAGAGGGCGCCCGTTGATGGTGAGACCAGGAAGAACATGGTTGCCCCCTGTCGCCATGGTAACCAAAGGAACATGGCAGCATGCCATGTGACCCCTCTGAGCATGGCAGTGGCCCATTGCCATAACAACGATCTGAACCCTGTGGCGCTCCGTCACCACGCGCCCTGTCTGAACTTCTGGAACATGGTGGCGCCCCATCACTATGGCAATCGATTGAACCCAGTGGCGCTCCGTCGCCATGCGGCTTGCCTGAACTTCCGGAAAATGGCGGCACCCTGTCACTATCGCAACTAAGCAAACCGGGCGGCGCTCCATGCCCACATGACCCGCCTGAACTTCCGGGACATGGCGGCGCCCTGTTACCGGTATAGCTGCCAGAGCACGGCGGACATGGCGGCTGTCCGCGCAAGCTAGAAAAATCACGCTGTGTGCCGGCGGGGCACAATGAACGTGACCTAGTGTGGTACCCGGGTGGTGAGAAGGTATCAGAAGGCGGAGCAGAGCCACCAGGAGGAGCCTGCATCACGGAAGGTGGAGGGGGAGACGATCGCACAGCGGAAGGTAACTGTGACACATGGTGACCCGCACAACTGAGGGAACCGGGCACAGGGGGATGGCCGGCAAGGGGTAATGGGATAGAACGAGCTGTGTAAGCGGGTGGCAAAGACCTAAAGACCAGTGATACATCTTCAAGCAAATCTTGAGGGCAGGTTGGAAAAGTTTGAGCCGCGGTAGAGGTGGCCAAAAGGATCTCAGCGGGAGCACAAGATTTAATGAGGGATTGGCGCGTCCTCAGAACCAAAAATGCCTCTATGTATTGGAGTTCCATGACTCTATCGCTGGCCTTACAGAAATCATAGAGCATTTGTAGAATTAAAACATTGAATGTCCCTTCTGGAGGCCAGCATTTGCCAAGGAGCGGGTAGGTAGGCCAAACTTCCTGGCAGTAAAAAGTTAATAATTTAGTTTTTATGGTATTTTTAATTTTTAAAGTACGTAATTTGGAGATTAAACATTGTAGAGGCGTTTTTTGAGATGTAGGAAGTAAATTACCCATCGGTGAATAAGGCAGGCAAAAATCTGGTGGCACAAAGGAAAAGCTATCAGCAACCCGTAGCGCCACGCAGCGAGGCTAACGCAAACAGGGGAGAGACCAGTCCACTGGGTCCGGGCCCAGTGATAAGAGTCTTTTGGAGTGTGCTCACTTTAAATCAATTGGGGCGGTGGTGAGTGGAGGCAGCTGGCAGGAGATGGAACGTGTCCTGGCAGGAGGAGCGCAGAGTTAAGCCGTGATGGTTTCGGTTCGTGAATCGGCAGGGGGACCCATTGGGCGCGTGTCCCGAGTCAATCACCTGCCGATCGAGTCACAGGGCACCAAATGATAGGATTGTCTTCAAAGGATGAAAGATGCTTCCAAAAGTTGAGGAGTATAAGACAAAAGAGGCCTTTATTCCGGGAACACGGGGAGAGGAGACTGGCGCACTGGCCGCTGGAATCAGGCAATCTCTCTCTCGGACACGTGGCATGGGGGAATATAAATAGCCTAAGCTTAGGGCAGTGCCCTAAGGCCATTAGAGATGCACCGGTATTCATTGGCACATGTTTAGCGCCAGAAAGCAGGTTCCTAGGGAGGGGGTATAGGGTTACAGTTAGATCTATAGGGGGTGGGGGAGTCAGGAGGCCCCTAACTTAGCTGCAGCCTTTCCTGGTTACAGTGTCCGGTCTGGGCCAGCAACTCTTTCACCCAGGTTCATACTGTGCTACATCTCCAATACTTTTCTAATTTTTATTTTAAGGTACTAAGTTTCCCAGGCGCGATTCAAACTTGTGGTCTTCCTACCTTGGTCTTCAGAGTATATGTTTACTGGCATGTGTCACCAGTTTATTTGATCAGACTTTAATATTAATATTTAACTGGATGTTAATCACAAGGATGGTAAACTTGTTGAAACATCTGGGACACTACAAAGGCAGTTCTAGGAAGAAAATTCATCACAATAATGGTCATGTTAGGAAAATAGAGTGAGCTCAAATAGATAACCTTTTGAGAAATCATAAGGTATCTGAGAAACAACAACAAACCAGCCCCAAAATGAAATTAAGGAGGGAAATTATAAAGATAAGAGGGCAAATCAATAAAATTGAGGCTAAAAAAGCAATAGTTAAAAAAAAATCGATGAATCAAAAAGCTGGTTCTTAGAAAGAATAAAGAAAATACATAAGCCCCTACACAGTCTCACAAGAAAAAGAGAAAAGACTAACATCACTGCAATTAGAAATGAAAAAAGTGAAACTGCAACATATACTGTGGAAATCCAGAAGACAGTTAAAAACTTTGAAAAATTATATTCCAAAAAAATTAGCAAATTTTTAAGTAGACAGATTCCCAGACACACATGAACTACTAAATCTAACTCAAGAAGACACAAATATGTTTAAAAGCTTAATAACAGTAGAGAAATTAATGCAGTAATAAAGAATCTACCAGTTAAAAAAGCACAGGACCTCATGGATTCACTGTTGAATTCTACAAACCATTAAGGTTGTTAAAGTCTCAAGCTCTTCAAAGAAACTGAAAAGGATGGAGTGCCCCCAAACTCACTTATGGAAGCCAGTGTCACCTTGCTCCCCAAACCAGATAAAGAGCCAACTAAAAAAGCAAACTGTAGGCCAATCTTCTTAATGGGCACAGATGCAAAAATCTTCAACAAGATATTAGAAAATGGAATGCAGTACACTATCAAAAAAGATTACACACCATGATCAAGTAGATTTCATCCCACAGATGCAAGGATGGTTCAACATATGCAAGTCAATAAATATAATACATCACATATGTCGATGTCCGCTCCCGGCCGGCAGGAAGGACACACGACAAAGTCTGGTAGTGGACAACCTTTTCTTTTTATTTTCCTTCTCCGTACAGCCTGCCCTGGGTTCTCCCAGCTGAAGCCTCCTCTGGTCCGCTCCCCGCGGCTCCTTTTGTGCTTCAGTCTGCCCCAAAGCCTCTACCAGTCCGCTCTCCGCGGCTCCTTTTGGGCTTTTACTTCTGGGCTTCTACCTGGCTTCTCCTTCCGCCCAGGGGTGGCACCGGTATATATACGGGTACAGTGTCCAATCATGTTAAAGTAAGCAAGGCAAGCTGATTGGCTAACATCATCAGTTGCCAGGCAGACTATATTGTTGAGCGGGTTGTTTACGCGGTAAGCAGGAAACTAACATATTCGATGGGAGGGGTAATCTACCTCAGGCCTCACTCTTTACTACAGGCCTCACGTCCGCCAAGTGAGGCGACCGGGCTCGGGGCTGCGGCTCCCAACACACATAGACAGAAGCAAGGTCAAAAGCCATATAATCACATCAGTAGATGGAAAACCAGTAGCCAACACCATACTAAGTGGGAAAAATTAAAAACATTCCCCCTAAAGTCAGGGACAAGAAAAAGATATCCACTATCACCTCTTCTACTCAACATAGTACTTGAAATATTAACCAGAGCAATTATGCAGGAAAAAGAAATAAAAGGAAAAGAAGAACTCAAATTATCATTATTTGCAAATGGCATGACACTTTACATAGAAGTCACAAAGAACTCCACCAAAACACTCTTAGAAGTAATAATAAACTTCAGATGAGGGGCGGAGCAAAGATGGCAGAAAGATAATAGCCGGCTACAGAGGTTCCCTGAGATAGTCAATTTAGAATTCAATATAATACAGCATGGGGAGCCCCAAACAGAGGGCGATGAATTCTCTCATCCCAAGAAGAAACTAAGGTGAGAAAAATAAATCAAACAATCCCAGCTGGCCATGCCCCTGTGCAGCCCGAGTGCCTCTGGGCCACTGGCGAGATGGGCCATCCCCATGCTGCCACGCTCCAGCGCCGCCTCCGACTCTGTCACCACAGGCCCGCCAGAGGCTGGGGGAATGGAGTGACTCAGCGCCCACCGGCTGCCCCCATCACCACCACCTCTGCCACCTCCGATGCCTCCCTCGATCCAGGCCACCTCTCATAGGGTGTGAGGAGGAGGGCACATTGGGGTGTCACAGACGCAGGACCAGACCTGCTAGGATGCATCGCTGCCTTTGCCCTCACTGCTCACACGAAGACCTGAGCCTGGCGCTGGCACGGAGCAGGACCCCCACCACTGGAGCGCCCCCAGGTCCCCAGGTGGGCAAGTGTGTCTTTGCCACCACCAGGCCTGTGCAGTCGGAGCCTCACAGGGCCGCCACCATGAATGGAGGCCAGAGAATCTGCTTCTGAAAACACCTCTTCAGACAATAATCAAAAATACAGAACCAGAACTTTCCAATTTCCTGCCATGCTCAACCAGCTTCAGGGTATTGGGCCTGCCTGCCTGTGCCTTGAACTGTGGACTGGGCAGCCTGGAGTGAATGTCCCTGCATCATCCTGAGCCCCTGGGAGGGAGTTTAAGATACTTCAGACAACAGCAAATTGGAGAGGGCAGCAAAACCCCAGTCAGCACACTTTGGAAAGACCCTAAAGCAATATGGAGAGGGCCAGAGACCGCCCCCCCGACACACCTGTCTGAAAACAAAACAGAAACATGACAAGAGACAGAAATTTAAAAAAAAAAAAAAAAAAAAAAAAAAAAAAAAAAACCTCCAGCTGCTGACCCTGGAAAAATAAGCCCAGGAGAGGTAAATACAGAAGAGAACTAGAGCAATAATCATGCAATATTAGATACAGCATCAGTGGACATAAAGAAATACGTTCATGAACTCATAGACGAATTTAAAATTGTACTTCTGATCCAAGTGAGGCAAGATATAAAAAGATTAATTAAAGAAATGATAAGCCCCTCCTAAGAAAACACATATAGAAGAATGGAGGAACTCAGAAAATGAAGAGAAACCTTTGATGAAGAATATAAACAGAATCTAGAACACATAAAACAGATCCAAAGAGATTACCAGGAAACTAAGAACATCATTGAAAGCTGGCAAAATGCCTTGACAGAAACTAAAGTTAGCCTTTTGAAACTTGAAGAAAGATTTATGGTGTGTGATCATGAAAGAAAAGATCTCTTAAAAATAACGAGGAACCAGGAAGAAATAATTCAAAGGCTAGAAGACAAGAGGATTTATAACTTAAGAATAAAAAATGTGAGCGAAGAAGCAGAAGTAACTACAAAAGAATTACAAAGATTATTCACAGATATAATTAAAGAAAACTTCCCAAGCATAGAAAAAAGAAATGATATCCAGATAAATGAGGCATACAGAACTCCAGCCACCTACAACCAAAACAGATCTACACCCAAACATATAATAATCAAGATTCCAGAAACCCACCACAAGAACAGAATATTAAAAGCAGCCAGAGAAAAGAAGCAGATTACCTACAATGGAAAAATTATCAAAATAATGACAGACTTACCAACACAAACTCTGAAATCGAGAAGAGCCTGGGGGGAAATAGTCCAAGCCCTGAAAGAAAATAACCTCCAGCAAGACTGATGTACCCAGAAAAACTCTCTCTCAAAATTAATGGAGAAACAAGATATTTCCAAGACAAGGAGGAACTGTGGGAGTTCATGGCCACCAACCCAACCCTACAAAAAATACTGAAGGACATTCCTGAAAGAGAGGGGGGGAAATACCAGGATTCTAGCAACAGTGACAGAGAGGCCTCAATGAACAGGGCAGACAGGGGAATGAATGAGTAAAGTGGACAAATAGTAGCTGAAGAATAAAATTGCAGAAATGAGGCAGAGACAGTAAGCTATAATCTTTAATATAGATAGCCCTGATATACTAACAAAAAAACAAACTGGCAGAGTAGATAGGAGGCAGGAGCCATTGAGATGCTCTAAACAGGAAATACACTCAACCTGAAACAGAGTTAATAATTGAGAGTCAACGATGAGAAAACAATGCCATATGTGACAGGAAACCAGAGAGAAATAGGGACAACTCGTCCAGTAGCCACAAATAGATTGGAAAGCTATGTCACTTTTGGGCAGTGTAGAACTACACAGCTGGAAGGAAGGAAAACCCTGTGACTTTAGTAATTAAAGGGGTACAGCTCAAGATCAAGCTCAGGGATAAAAAGGTTTAGCAACACTCAGATAGATAACAAGTTAGCTCCCTAATCTAAAAACTAAAAGAACTAGGGGGACCCAAAATATACAAAGCACCCTGAGAAAGGGAAAAGGGAGAAACTGTCTAAAAAAGGAAGGCAGAGGAAATTGTTAATAGTGCATCGGGATTTAAAAGTCACAGTACTCTTATTGCTCTGTTTAGTTTGATTATATTTTGTTCCAGTCTGTCTACTCATATGAGATTTGAGGGAACGACAGCTAACTCAAAAATAGCAGGTTATACCACAGTAACTATCCTTAATTTCCTATTTACTTACACTGAAACCCTGTATTACTTACATTGTCTTACAATGACTGATCTTATTTGAAGATGGTTTATTAGACCACTGTCTAGCCTCAACTGATTTTATTCGAATTTGGTATGCTGGATAGTATCAAGTCTAAGAGTAGAGGCAACTACTCTGAAGATGACAAGATGTAAAAGATACCCATTCTGGTTTTGATTATTAACTGCTTTCAAGTCCTACAATGTCTTCAAAGTTGTGCTTTTCTCAAAATAGCTATATAATGTTATGTTCAATTATATTATGCCTGATGATGTAGACAATTTTATTGAAAATAATAAGAGAAAAAAAAAGAAAATAATAAGAGAAAGTATAGTAACTACTGTAGATCACCTACTATTGTGGTCCTATATTTCTTTTTAATTTCATGTTTTTCTAGGAATTTATTTTGTTGTCTAGTTTTGATCTGTTTTTCCCTATAATACAGAAAGGATAGGTATACATGTATAGATTCACACATGGGAAGAATTGCTAAACTATTTACAGGAGCAGATTATATTTTACACAATGTAATGAACAGATACTCTGAAGAAGAAGAGACACTAAGAAACCCAATGCTAATTCTCTAGCATTATGATATAAAATTTAGTAATACTATTATTCATTGTTCAGAGTGATATTAGTCTAGTCTCTTATGTTCAACTTCAGCATACATAAAGATAAAGACAGCTACTATGAAGAGACTGAGAAACATTATGGTAGTCATTATTGACTTCCCCAAAATCATGTCTTGAAGACCTAAAAAGCCTGCATCATCTTGTAATGATTTGATTAGTTCTATAATGTTCAGTATATATTCAATGTGTGTGAAGAGGGGGACAACTATTTGGAAGAAAACTAGAGAAAATAAGATAGACAGTGAAGATCTCCAGTGGATTTGCTTTGAAATCTGTGTTTCTTTAAATTGTTTCCTTATAAACTGTTTTGTTATGTTTAATCTTACCTTCTTTAAGATAAAAAAACAAGTGTATAGGACTGATAACCATATTACTAAGTTCTTGTTGGATCGTTGAGCAGAACTGTTTGCAGTGTCATTATTTGAATATCACTTTGTATGCTTTAATTTTGTAAATCAAGCAACTATTTTTAAGATGACGATATATAACTTACCAACCAGTGATTTGTTTATTTTTCTGAAATTCTGTTCTGTTTCTACCCTTTTTTCTGTTTTTTTTTCTTTCTCTTTAAATAAAAAATAATAATAATAATAATAAACTTCAGGTGAATTGAAAAGAAAAATTTATGCTAATATTGTTTGAACAAGATTTCCTACCTATAACTTGTACTCTGAATATGACAAAGATAACAATAAGCAAAGCATTAATTATTGTTACTCTCCTACTAGCCTGTTTTTGAAACCCTTTTTATATTTTCTCTTTAAAATAAATAATAATAATAAACTTCAGTAATGTAGCAAGATACAAGATCAACACACAAAAATTTATTATCATTTGTGTATACTGACAATGAATACAATGAGAAGAAAATTATGAAAACAATACCATTCAGGGTTGCTTCCATAAAAATGAAATATCTAGGAATTACACTAATCCAGAAAGTGAAAGACCTCTGCAAAGAAAGCTATAGAACTCTGAAAAAGGAGATTGAAGAGGACATCAGAAAATGGAAAGATGTCCCCTGCTTCTAAATAGGCAGAATCAATACTGTTAAAATGATCATTCTCCCAAAACTGTTACACAGATCTAATGCAGTCTTAAAGTGCCAACAGCATAGTTTACAGATATTGAAAACACAATCTTAAAATTTATATGGAACCATAAGGGACCCAGAAAACAAAAGCAATTTTGGGCAACAAAACCAAAGCAAGAGGCATAGCAATACCTTACTTTAAGGTACACTAAAAAGCAATAGTGATAAAAATAGCATAGAGGGTTGGGAGAGCTCAGTGGCACACCTGTCTGGCAAATGTGTAGTCCTGAGTTTAACTCCCAGTATCCCCACCCCACTCTGCAGACAAAATCCCCAGCATGGTACTGACACAGAAACAGACACATGGGATCAGTGGAACAAAACTGAGGATATAGAAGCTTCCCCTGACACATTCAGCTATTTGCTCTTCAATAAAGGGGGCAAAAGCATAAGTTGGAAGAAAGCCTATTCAACAGGTGGTGCTAAGAAAACTGGTCATCTGTGTGCAGAAGATTGAAACCAGACCCTTGTGACTCACCATATACTAAATTAAAATAAAAATGGATCAAAGTCCTAAACATTAAGTTTACTGGCAGATAAAATAGGTAAAATACATGAAAGCATAGATGTAGGAAAGGATTTCCTAAATAGAATTTCAGTTGCCTAAAAAACAACAGCAAGAATTAACAAATGAGATTATATCACAGTAAAAAGCTTCTATACAGCAAAAAGAATCAATCATAAAGTGAAGACACAGCCTACAGACTGGGAAAAATATTTATCAGCTACTCCTCAGACAGAACTCTAAAATCTAGAAGGTCCAAAGAATCCAAAAAAGTTAAACATCTAAAAGTAAAGATTCAGTTAAGAAATGGGCAAGAGAAATGAACAAATACTTCACAGAGGAAGAAATAAAAATGGTCAACAAATATATGAAAAAATGCTCAACATCTCTGGCCACTAGAGAAATGCAAACTAAGACAATGCTAAAATTCCTTCTTACTCTGGAAAGAATGGCAATCATTAAGAAAGCAATCAATAACACATGCTGACAAGGCTGTGGTGAAAAGAGGACCCTCCTGCATTGTTGTAGGAAAGTAAATTAGTACAATCATTATGGAAATCAGTATGGAGATTCCTCAAAGAACTGAAATTAGAAATTCCATGTGACCAGAAATTGCCCTGTTAACTGTCTTCTCCAAAAAGTTTAAGTCATCATACTACAACAATACATGCATACAAATGTTTATAGAAACACAACTTTCAATAACTAAATCCTGGAAACAGCCTGTATATCCATCAACAGATGATTGGATGAAGAAAAAATGTGTTATCTATATATATAATGGAATACTACTCTGCTATAAAGAATGACATCTTTTTGGCATTCTTTCTGGCAAGCCAAAAGCCTGCCTCCAGCCTACAGGGAAGCTTTGGTGCTTTGCTCAGAGACTGGTAAGACCCAACTCAGTCTCCCCTATCACAGGAGGATGCACCAGGAGGTCCCTCTGGGCCTATCCAGGCCCTGTACAATGACTCTTGAGCTGACTGCAGCTGCCTATGTTAGACCTGGCAAGCTGAAAGTGTGCACAGTACTCTCCAGCCCACAGGAAAGCTTTGGTACTTCACTCTAAGACTGGAAAGGCCCTGCCTGGTGACCCCAAGTGTCTGAAATCATCAGGTAAGATCTGTGTAAGGACCCCCACTCAACTGGGGAAACTCTCTGCAATAGGGATATTCTCAACACAAGAAACAATTGAGGCCAGAAAAAAAATTGAGACCTTGCATTCAGCTTTCCTAAGGGAATATAGGAAAAAGACAAAACAAAAGAGCAAAATGCAATCTCAAACCTCCAGCCTGTCCCAGGCAAACTTAGGAGACATGAACATAGAACAAAATGTAATCCATACACCTGAAACTCCTGAATGGTAGCAACTGAAGTAAAGAAGCAACTCTGGGAAGCTATAAAAGAACTCAGATCAGAAATAATCTCCCAGGTAAAAGAAGAAATAATAAATGTAATAATGAAAGAAATGCTGAACACATCTAAAGAAGACATAGTTAAAAAATTAGAGGAGCAATGCAAAAAGATAGAAACCTTGAATGAACAATATAAGAAACAAACAATGCATGAGACAGATTCAAAGAGATATAAGTGCTTTGGTTTGTTTAATTTCAATATAAATTAAGATATGGATAACTGCATGTATGTTTAAATGTATAGGATATAAAGCCATATTACTAAGTTTTGTTGGATAGTTGAATAGCACTATTTGCAATCTTGCTATTTGAATTCTCATTTATATGTTTCACTTTTATATCTTGAACAGTTATTTGTAAGAGGACAATATGTAAACATCAACTAGGTATTTATTACTGCTTATTTTTTTCTTTAAAAGTATGTATTATATCCACCCATTTACTGTTTTGTTCAGTCTTTCTTTAAATAAAAAAAGAAGGGGAGTGGAAGAAAAGAAGAAGGAAATGTATATTGAGGAAATTAGATTATATTTCAAATTTCTGCTTGAAATTCTGAATTTATTTATGTTCTTCTGTTTTATTTTTAACTATAATCTGAAAATGGTCTCTAGAAAAGAATTTTTAAACATCAGACCTTTTTGTGGAGCTAAAATGACATGAGGCCAACAGATTACCACTTTAATAGATGACTGAATCTATTGCCTTAGAAAGATTAAATTTGGTTTTGAACATTTAAGAATAAGAGATATACAGGAAATCAAAAATTCCATTGAAAGTTGGCAAAACTGCCTCAATGAAAGTGAAGATAGACTTTCAGACCTCAAAGACAAGACTGCAGCTAGTGAACAGGAAAGGAAAGTTCTTTTAAAAATAACAAGGAATAAGGAAATAATAGCTCAACAGCTGCAAGATGATGCAAAGAAAAACAACATAAGATTGATAGGCATAAATGAAAAAGAAGGTGACAACATAAATGATATCAAGAAGCTATTTACAGAAGTAGTAGCTGAAAATTTCCCAAACATGAAAATGGAAACTGATCAGTGAAGCATATAGAACACCAAATAGGCATAACCAAAATAAAACTACACTCAGACATATAATCAACATCCCAGAAATCCAATATAAAAACATAATATTAAAAGCTGTTAGAAGAGACAGATCACCTATTAAAGGAAAGGCTATCAGAATCACAGCAGACTTCTCAACACACAAAAAAAAATGAAGTCAAGAAGAGCGTGGAGTGAAGTATTTCAGATTCTAAAGGAAAATGACTTCCAACCCAGACTGATGTACCCTGAAAAACTGTCCTTCAAAATTGATGGAGAATTCATCAATGAAAATCAAGCCACATGGGAAATACTTCCCAGAATCAATAACTGGGATCTCATTTTATTAAGAAGTTTTTGCATGTCGAAAGAAATGTCCAACTATCCCTCAGACAAGGGACTTCTGTGTAGAACATATTAAGAATTTTTAAAAAATCAGATCCCTGAAATTCAAAGACCCAATCCAAAAATGGGCATCTTAGATGAATACATACTTCCCAGATAAACAAATACAAATTTCAAATAATGAAAAAACATTCAGCATCATTGGTCATTAGAGAAATGCAAATTAAAACCACACTGAAATTCCATCTCACTCCACAAAGAATGGCCCGGATAAAGAAAACTACCAACAACAAATGCTGGAGAGGCTTCAGGGAAAAAAGGAACTCTTTTGCACTGTTGGTGGGAGTGTAGACTGATGCAACCACTGTGGAGGTCAGTCTGGAGATTCCTCAAAAAGCTGAGATTGGAAGTCCCATTTGACCCACCTATTCCACTTCTGGGCATATTCCCAGAAGAACTGAAAACATCATATCACAGTGATATATGTGCAACCATGTTTATAGCAGCACAATTTGTAATAGCCATATCTTGGAAACAACCTAAATGTCTATCAACTATGAAGAATGTATAAAAAAAATGTGATATTTTTATACAATGGAATACTACTCAGCTATAAAGAATGATCAACTTGAGATATTTATAAGTAAGTGGATGCAACTTGAGACCATACTCATAAAGTGAAATACATCAAATCCATATGAGTAAATACCATTTTGTCTCCCTAGTATAAGAAATGGTAAGAGTACTTAAGATACAAAACCCTCAATAAATACAGTAAAAGGGCAAGAATCTGCTCAAAGGGGAAAAAATAATATCTCAGGGAAAAGGAGGAAAAAGAAAAAGGAAGGGAAAAAATCAATATTTTTATAAACACACTTAGGATAGCTAAGTTGATTATGCTACAAATTCTATAAGTTCATAGAACAAAGCAGTCAATGTTCATAGGATTGGAACAATTTTGCATGCTTGTGTCTGGTGACCTGAGGACTCTTGAAGATCATTATGTAAAATATCAACCTTAGTTCTGTTCCTACCACCATGTTTTGAAAGCCTATATCATCATTGTTTTGGGCTCTTTGCTGTTGTCATTTACTTGTCTTTTTTGTTTCTTATTTTTGTAGTAATCTGTTTTGTTTATTTTTTGCTCTAATGCAGAAAGGATAAGTATATACGTAGAGGCTTATACATGCCTAAAACTTCTGAACTGTTTATGAGAATCAATTATACTATGTGTGATGAAATGAACAGCTGCTTTGAAGAAAAATAGACATTATTGTATACACTGCTGATTCAGTATCATCATCCTGAAATCCAGTAATGCTTCTATTCTTTGTTCAGAGTGGTTTTAGTCTGTTTTGTATTGTTTATTTCAACATGCATGAAGATATGGACAGCTATTTTGAAGAGAACAAGAGACATTACAGCAGCCACTGTTGATTTCCTTATTGTCTGATTTTGAAGGCCTGTAATGCTTTCATTACTCTGTTCCAACTAGCTTTATACTATTTTGTTTTGTATGAATTCATTTTGTGCGAAGATATAGACAACTATTTAGAAGAAAACAAGAGACATTATGGTAGCCACTGTAAATCTTCTGTTGTCTTGCTTTGAAATCTGTGTCACTTACGTTGTTTTGCTTCTGATTTGCTTTGTTCTGTTTTGTTATGTTTCGTTTTACCCTTTTAACATAAAATTTAAAAAAGAATGACATCTTTGTGCTCACCTTATTAGCACATATACTAAAATAAAGAAAATGACAAAAATGACAAAAAAAAGAATGAGAGATTTGAGACATTTGTACAAAATACAATGGTGAGTGAAGAAACCCAAACACACAAGCTTAAATACTGTATGGTAGCTCTCACTTGAGTGAGGCAAGGTACAAATGAAGGTAATAATGAAGGTTGGATAAAAGGGAACAAGGAGATGGATCTCCTGCAGTAGGGAAGTGGTCCAGGGAAAAAGCACGAGGGGTGAGCAAGAGGGGATGGAGAAATAAGTAGAATGAAGATGTGCCATATACAAGAACCTAATAGCCTCAGGTAATGTAAACATTATAACCCATAACATGAACTAAGATTAATAATATCAATGAGAATGAAAAATGGGATGGGGAAAGCAGAGAAGGAAGGGAGGAAGGGGGAGGGGAAGGCGACTGGAATTTTAAAAAGAAAGAGAAACAAGCTCTCATGTGTACATATTGTTGTAGGAAAATTCCCAAGTCAAACCTAAGGAAGACTGCACTGAGGGGATAGGAAGGCAGTGTTCAATCTTTATGCCAGTGGACTGTTGCATCCTCAGACCAGTGGACTATTGTGGAACAGCTCCCAAAGGCAACAGTCTTTTTTTTTCATTTAAAGAGAAAAACAAAACAAAACAAAACAGTAAAAGGCTACAAGTAATACAGAATTTCAAGAGAAAAAATATACAGTAAGAATTCACTAGTTAATAGATTACATATTGTCATCTCAGAGACAGTTGTCCAGGTTACAAAATTAAAGCATACAAAGTGGACATTAATACCAGTGAGATTGCAGACAGTTCTGTACAATGATCCAACACAAACTCAGTAATATGGTTTTCTATCCTACACACTTAAATATACAGTTATATCCTTTAGATACTTTCTTTCCTCTCTTTTTTACGCTAACAATCACACATTTTGGGTTCCATTACTCCCACAGTTCTTATAACTTTTTCTTTGAAGAGGAAAAGAAAAAACAAAATAAAACAGAGCAAAAAAAAAAAAAAAACAAAAAAAACCCCAATGTGACAAAGTAAAACAGTCAGAACTGGAGGATGGACATAGTATATAATGCAAAAAGAGATTACTAGGTGATCAACAATGGTTACCATTATGCCTCTTGTTATCCTAAAAAGAGTTGCTTATATCAGCTGGTATAAAAGAATTGAACAAAACAGTACAGAAGACCAATAAAACCCACATTGGAGACCTTACAGGACTTCCAAAGAAGATAATAGTCAAACCATAATGGGCATCATAGAATATCTGGTTGCCTTCCAAGTGGTTGCCTATACCCTCAAATTTGATACTATTAAACACAACAGAATATAATAAAATCAGTCAGAACAAGATGTGGAGAACAATACAGGGGTTCAAATCAGGTTAATAGGAAAACAAAAAAGTTACTATAATATATCCCGCTATTTTTAATTTAGTTTTCCCTTAATTAAAAGATGCTAAGAAATAAATTAATTTTTAAAAAAGGAAAAAAAAGAGGGGAGATTGAGATAAAGAAGAACATATCAATAGAACAACACAGGTCAGAACCGAACAATTTAAGCATCATTGTGTTTCACCACCAGACAGCCTGACATTAGTAGTAGTTACCATAGTGTCTCTTTCCTTGAAATATTTGAGTCTAACTTCGTATACTATAGCATCAAACTTATCAAAACAGTGTGAAACCATTCAAGACAATGAAAGATTGCAGGGTATTTAGAACCAGCGAACAGAGACCGAACATTGGTTTCTATATTGTCTCCTTGCCTATAAAAAATTTTGCTTATACTATTGCATACATTAAAATATAATAAGATACAACATGTTAAAACCAGTGAAAACACACGAACAACTTGATGGGGCTTCAAAACAGGATGATATTAAATCAGCACTAGCTATTACGCTGTCTTATTTTCTTCAAAATAGCTATTCATAGTATCACAGACAATAAAATAGAACAACCCAGATTAAAACCAATCCAATTAATGAGTGAAAACATTGTATGGCTTCAAAAAGGCAACAGTCTTGAGTTTATAGAGCTTAGTTTATATAGAATTCAGAAGCAGGAGTAGAAAGCAAGTTACAAAATGTTACATAATTGGTTACATGCCTTAAATTATATACTGACAGGCAGGCTAGTCTTGAACAGATTCCTTGAAACAAAGGAATTGTTTATCACAATATAGAAACATTCCAGGAACCAGTGGAGGTGGCCTTCATTTCAGGATCAGGGGAGTGGGGCCCTACAGAGTGAGTATAAAGGTGTCCTTGACTAGCCCAGGGTGCCTTAAGGTATAAACAATTACTCTGACTCAGTACTTATCAGAGGTATGCAGCTATCAAGGTCAATTAGACACTGTTAAGGTCAGTTGAATTCAGGAGCAGAAACTTGGTTAGAGACCTTTAATTTGTCTCATAAAATATCTACACATTTACTGTTTTATAAATGTTTTCTTACATTATAATTGTGCCCCAACAATATAGCTACTCTCCAATATGACTGCAAACTGCGTGAATTGCAAACATGTACTAACAGAAAACAATTTTTAATTACTATTTAACTTTTTTGGTTCATGTTTTCTTGCTGTATCTTTTTTGAGCCTTTCAATTTTAACTTTTCAGTGCCTCATTGTTTAAGTAAGTCTCATGCAGAAAATATATTTTGAGTCTCATTTTTGAGCCTCGTTCGAGGCTCTATTTTTACCTGGCAAGTCTAAGGCACTTAATTTCCTTGTTTTTGCAGCTCTAGTCAGGCGACACGGGGCCAAGTACGGGCTCAGATCCATACTGTCCACTTTCAGTCATGGTTTGCCACTTTCTAGCAAAGTATTTAACCTCAGTGTTCTCATCCTTAAACCAAGGATAAAATAGGAGCCATTCATAGGGTTATTATGAGGACTAAACAAGAAACACTCCAAAAAACATCTAGAGCATATTAAGGACTCTGAAACTAAAAGTTACTGTTAGCATTTTGCTTCTGCTATCAGACTTCATATAGCCCAACATGTTTCCCTTTTCCCCTTCTTTCTTGCCTTTCATTGGGTACAATTTTCTTCTGCTGCTTTAAAAGTTGTATGTTCTACTCTTTTTTAATGATAGCTGAAACTTATAAGCATTTATTCCTTTTTGTTTTCCTTTTTACCATTTTAAACAGAAAGAAGCTAAAATAACAATGAAACGGTTTCAAAACAGGTTAACAGGACAGTTACAATAAATACTACGTTGCATATTGCTATCTTTATACTAGTTATTCAGAGTACAAGATACAGGCATGATGTCTTATGCAAACAATTTTAGCACAAACCTTTCTTTTCAATGAACAAAGAGGAACTAGCTGTATAACTACCTTAACTATATACACATATATTCTTTCTTTGTACACATATATTCTTTCTTTTCCCCTGTTGTCCTTTCCCCTTTCCCCCATCACAGTTTCTTTTCTTTTTTTTTTTTTTTTTTTTTTTTTTTTTTGTCTTTTATCGGTACCGGGCATCGAACTCACGACCGCCTGCTTGCAAGGCAGGTGCTTATGCCGCTAAGCTAAATCCCCAACCCCCTACAGTTTCTTTTCTTTTGATCAACTTCTTCCCACATCTCAATATCCACTGTGCATTTTAAATCTTACTTACTTACTCAGCTTCTCACACTAGTGACCCAATGTGATGTTTACATATATGGGTTTGATTTATTCCATTTATTAGTATGGTCTTGAGTTGCATCCATTTTCCTGTAAAAGTCTCAAGTTCATCATTTTTTATGGCTGAATAGCACTCCATTATATTAAACAATCATCTTTTTTATCCGTTCCTCAGTTGGCGGGCATTTGGGTTGTATCCAAGATTTAGCTATTACAAATTGTGCTGCTATAAACATGGGTACACATATATCACTATGGTATGATATTTTTAATTCTTCTGGGAAGATACCCAGAAGGGGAATAGCTGGGTCAAATGAGACCTCTAGTCTTGGTTTTTTGAGTAATCTCCACACTGATTTCCACAGAGGTTGCACCAATCTACACTCCCACCAACAGTGGAAAAGAGTTCCTTTTTCCCAGCAGCACACCCAGAATTTGTTATGAGTTGATTTTTTGATGCTAGCCGTTCTTCC
This sequence comes from Cavia porcellus, assembly GCF_034190915.1. NCBI lineage: Eukaryota > Metazoa > Chordata > Mammalia > Rodentia > Caviidae > Cavia > Cavia porcellus. The sequence goes on from NW_026947484.1 coordinate 116,424,124, forward strand.
TGTGTGAGATAGAATCTTAGTATTATTTTAATTTACATCTCTTGAATAGCCAATGATGTCGATTTTTTTCATGTATTTATTTGTCATTTGTGTTTCTTCATCTGAGAAGAGTGTATTCATTTCAGATGCCCATTTTTGGATTGGGCCTTTGAATTTGGGGGTCTGATTTTTTAAAATTCTTTATATGTTCTAGATATAAGTCCTTTGTCTGTGGGACAACTGGCTATAACTTTTTTCCACTCTGTGGGTTGTCTTTTCACTCTGTTGGTGATTTCTTACATTGTACAAAAGCTTCTTGATAAGGCGAGATCCTACTTATTGATTTTTGGTAATATTTCCCTTGCAGTCTGGGTTTTGTTCATGAAGCTTCTGCCTACACTTATGTGTTCAAGATTTCTACTATTTTCTCTCTCAGTAAACTTAGTGGTTCTATTTTAATAGTTAGATCTTTGGTCCATTTTGACATTAGCTTAGTGCATGGTGATAGACATGGGTCTAGTTTTAGTCTTTGGTATGTGAAGAACCAGTATATCCAGCACCATCTACTAAAGAAATTGTATTTCTTCCAGTGAACATGTTTGGCACCTTTGTCAAAGATAAGGCAGATGAGTGTGTTTACAGTTACATCTGCAACTGTTATTCTGTTCCACTGATCATCAGGCCTGTCCGCGCCCCCCCCCCCCAGTACCATGTTGATTTTATCACAGTAGCTTTGTAGTATAATTTCAGATCTGGGATTGTGATGTCCCCTGACTTGCCTTTATTGCCCAAGATTGTCTTTGCTATTCAAAATATTTTCTGGTTCCAAGTGAATTTTAGGAATGTTTTCTCTTTGTGTGCAAGGTATGCTCATGGTATTTTGATTGGTCTTACATTAAATCTGCATAGAGGTTTTAGAAGTATAGCCATTTTCATTGTTTGCTTTAAGTCTAAGAGCAAAGGATACATTTCTTTTTTCTGATATTTTCTTCCATTTCCTTAAGGTAATTTTCACTGTACAGATCTTTTACATTCTTTGTTAGATCGATTCCTAAGTATTTCGTTTTTTTAAAGATGCTATTGTGAAGGGTGTGCGTTCCCTAATTTTACTCTCCGTGAGTTTGTTACTTGTGTCCAGCAATACCAATGCTTTTTGAGCTTTGACGTTGTATCCTGCTATGCTACTGAAATTGGATATTTACAAGGTTTTTGGTGGAGTTTTGGAGTCTTTTATGTAGCATATCATGTCAATCTGCAAATAATGATAATTTAATTTCTTTCTTTCCTATTTTTATTCCTTTTATTTTTTTTTCTCTTGTCTAGTTTCCCTGGATAATGTTTGCAGAACTGTATTCAATAGGAATGACAATGGACATCCTTGTTTTGTTCCTGACTTTAGAGTAAAAATTTTCAGTTTTTGATCATTTAACAGGATGTACAGCTGTTTGTTTGTCAGAGATGGCTTTTATCAGATTGAGGAAAAGACCACTTAATCCAGCTTTCTGTAGTATTATGAATGGAAGTTGGACTGTGTCAAATGCTTTTTCTGCATCTATTTAGATGATCATGTGATTTTTATCTTTGGTTCTGTTAATATGGTGGATTAATTTTATTGATGTCCATATGTTGAACCATCCCTGCATCCCTGGGATGAATCCTACTTGGTCATGGTATATAAATCTTCTTGATGATTTGCTGCATTCTGCTCATCAGTATATTATTAAAGATTTTTAAATCTATGTTCCTTAGGGCTATTGGCCTGTAGTTTCCTTTTTTGGGTGGGCTCTTTTCTGATTTTGGAACCAAGTAATATTTGTGTCCAAGTATTGGAATGATTTTGGAAGTACTACTTCTCTCTCAATTTCTTTAAAGAGTTTCAGCATTAGTGGCATTAGTTCTCTAAATTTCTTGTACAGTTCATCAGTGAATTCATCAGGATGTGGGCTTTTCCTTGTTGGTGAATTTTTTATTCCATTTTCAATTTCATTGGCTGATTTCAGGTTATTTAGAATTTTTTGTCCCCTTGATTTAGTCTTGGCAATTTGATTGTATCTAGAAACTTGTCCATTTATTTTCTGTGTTTTCCATCTTATTACAATAGAGGTTCTCAGAGAAGGTGTTGAAGCTCTCCTGAATTTCTGTAGGATCTCCATTTTGATTTCCCCCTTTGCATTCTTAATTGCTTGAATCTGTGTTTTTCTTCTTCTTTGTGTTGAGGCTGGCTAATGGTTTATCAATTTTATTTGTTCCTTCAAAGAGATAACCTTTTGATTCATTGATTCTTTGTATTGTTTTCTTAGTGTCTATTGTATTAATTTCTGCTCTTTTCTTGTAATTTCTTCCCTCACATGAGCGTTAGGCTTGATTTATTCATCTTTTTCTAGAAGTTTGAAGTTCAACATTATGTCAGTTATTTGAACTCATTCTGTTTTCCTGATGCGTGAGTTTATCACTATAAATTTTCCTCAGAAGACTGTTTTCATTGGATCCCATAAATTTTGGCATGTTATATCGGCATTATCATTTAGTTGTAAATACTTTTCAATTTTGTCTTTAATTTCCTCCGTGGTCCTTTGGTTGTTCAAAGGAGTGTTGTCTAATATCCATGTGTTAATGTAGTTTTTGTGATTTCATTTGTCATTGATTTCCAGTTCCATTGCACTATGGTCAGACTGTATGCATGGGATGATTTCAGTTCCTTTGCATTTACTTAAATGTGTTTTGCCAGCTAATGTATAATGTATTTTGGAGAACATCCCATGTGCAGCTGAGAAGAGTGTATATTCTGATGTCTTAAGGTGGAATATTCTGTAGACATCCACCAAGTCCATTTGCTCACAGGCTTGGTTTAATTCTGGTATCTCTTTGTTGATTTTGTCTAGGTGATCTATCTAGAGAGTAGAGTATTAAGGTCCCTCACTACAACTGTATTAGTGCTTATTTGTATTTTTTATGTCTGTTAATATTTGTTTTATGCAGTTGTGTGAATTTGTGTTTGGTGCATAAATATTATGATTGCTATCTCTTCTTCCTGAAGTTTTTCCGTAATTAAGTAATTCCTTAATGTAGTGACCTTCTTCATCTCTGTTGGTCAGTTTTGACTTAAAGGTTGTGTTGTCTGCAAATAGAAAAGCTACCCTTGCTTTTCTCTGGGTTCCTGTAGCATGAAGAATTTTTTTCCATCCTTTGAATTTTAGTCTATGAGCTTCTTTTTGGGTTAAATGTATTTCTTGAATGCAGCAGTTAAATATGGTAGGAACAAAGTTGGGGGCACAGAATGATCACCCAGGTTTTGAGTAATTGTAGGACATAGGAGAGAAGGAGTAAGAGAAGGCCTAGGTGATTTGAAGTGGATCAGAATGATAAGAGACAATGTTTATTCACATGAAAGTATCATAAAGTCAAGTGATGAAAGAATGGAAGAGGATGAGTAGAATAAAACAAAAAGAAAGGTTACAGATCACTTGTTGGATCCTACTGCTCATGGTGCATTGATATATCCATACCTCTAGTTCTGCCTGTCCATCGTGTGCACCTTAGCCAGGGTCCCACTGCATCACTAGCATTTGTACAGGTTTCCAGGCCCTGACTCTCACCACTGGAGACAGGATTCTCTCATCAGATGCACTGTCCCACCTCCTGTGTCAGTAGAGGAAAAGGGGAGCCGAATTCACACTCCTCACACCAGCTGTGCTATCTGAGTGGATGGAGGAAGGGCGGAGCTGAACCCAGACTCCCTCACCAGCCTGTGGTCCAGGGACAATGGACAAAGGGAGGAGGCTGTTTTTGGTTTTTTTGAGAGAGACTCACTATGCAGTGCAGGCTGGCCTTGACTTGCACATGTAGCTCAAGCTGGCCTCAAACTCACCACAATCTTCCTGTCTCAGCACCCCAAATGCTGGGATTACAGGTGTGCGCCACCATACTTGGCAAAATGTACAACTTATATTTTCACCTGATTATTCCTGTTGATTTGTTAACATTATCTATATTATCAGCTTTCTCCTACATCAGCTAGTACTCTCAGTACTATTTAAAGTTCTTTACCTGAATGAGGTAAGGTCTTTAAATCTGAATACAAATCAATACACATTTCCTTCATCAAGGACATCTTGCTATGAAAATAATGTCAGCCTGAAGAATTTGTTTACGACATAAGTGATTTGCATTCTGGTATGAGCTTCTCATCTCAGTGCAAATGATTAACAAAAAATTTGTGGACCACTCTTTAAATAGGACTTTTTTTTAAGGGTCTTGCTATGTTATAGCTCAGGCCTCAAATTCACAGTAGTCCTCCTGCTTCAGCCTCCCAGGTGTTGGGATTACAGGCGTGCACCACCATGCCTGGCTTAGACAGCACTACTGTACCACACTGTTGCGTCACTGTGGCCTCTAATTCCTCTCCAAAGTCTGTACACTTCATAAATTTGATCTTGTCTAGAATTGTAGTTCTTGATTGTTAACAATGTACTTTTCTTGTTTCTAGACTATTTTTTAGAGTTTTAAGAACTCTGACTTTGTACATCTGACTTCTAACAAAATTCTCCCATGTTGTATGACACACTATTTCCATCACACCCAAAGTTCCTTCAGGTTCCCACACCCCCAGCACTTGACCACCACTGATCTGTTGTCTATTCCCAAACTTTTACCCTTTCTAAAATGGCACATAAATGGGCTCATAGATTAATTTATTATGTCTGGCTTCTTTCACTTAATATGCTTTTGAAATCCATCCTAGTTGCTGCCTATGTAAGAAGTTCTCCCCTTCATAACACTGTGTAGCATTTCATCATATGGATGTGTGATCATAGCATGATTAATAGGATATTTAGATATACTGGATATCTGGAGTGTTCCTAGATTTTTGTAGCATAATAAGGTGACTAATTCTTTTTTTCTAAGACACTAATAGTAAATTTAGCCTAAATATTTTGCCAGTTTTCCTGTATTTATTGTATCACCCTGAGTTTTTTTCTAGTTTAATTACTTCCTCTTGAGAATGTCATCCAAGTAGATTTTTCATACTGATGTTCTTATTAAATCCTCACATTCTAGTGAAAATCTAGTTTTCATTAGGAAATTACAAGTTCAAAATTATTGTTCTTAAATATCTATTTTTTTAATTTTTATTTATATTTATTCATTTATTTGTCATTCTCGAGGATGAACCTAGAACTTGGCATGATTTCTAACACCAAGCAAGAAAAAGGGTCTTGTGACATTTCCAAATCAGTCTCTGACTCTATCCTCCTGCCTCAGCCTCCTGAGTAGCTGGGATTACAGGCGTGCAACACTTTGCCCAGTGAAAAATGCCCTTTCAATATAAGATGTATTTCTTCCTTTTAACTGTGGGACTTGACTTTCATTACGTCTTCAGATATCTCCTTTTCTTCACTTTCCTATCACTCCTTCTCTTGGTTCTACTTTTTATGTGTTAGAAAATTAAAAACTGAACTGCCTTCTTGTTACAATTTGTATCAAAAATGTCTCCTCAAATGCTCATTGTGTTGAAGGTTTAATCCCCAATGCAGCAACACTGTGAGGTGAGGCTTTGGGGAGGTGACCTGGTGGTGAGGGCTCTGACTTCACCCCTGGGAAAACCCACTGGTGAGATCATAATTTGATGGCCTTATTGAGAGGTGACAGAAGCAGGAGATGGAGGCTACTTGAGGGTCATGGAATATGAACTTGGGGACTATGTGTGGTCCCTGGCACATTCTCTCTGGTTCTCTCTCTCTCTCTCTCTCTCTCTCTCTCTCTCTCTCTCTCTTTCTCCCTCTCTCTGCTTCTGTCACATTGTTTCTGCTTTTGCAGGGCCTAAAACCAATGGAGCAAGTTGACCATGGACCGAAATCACTGAATCTATAAGCCAAAATCTTTCCACTTAATTTGTCTATCTCAAGATTATTTTGTCACAGCAACGGGACACTGACAATACACTTACCTTATTCTGACTTTTCCCACTGCCTCTGGAGAGGTGTTGCAACTGCTCTTCTAATCACTAATTCACCTTCAACTGCATCAACTCTATTTAGACCATATTATCAATAACTAGTATTGATACATACTCATTCTAATTTTTCTTACTTGCTCTCTATTTGTCTTAATTTCATGATATTTTTCCTGCATCACATTGCTAATATCATACCTCATCTCCTTAAATATATTTATCACATGTATTTAAAACTATAAGCCAGATGCACATGGCACTAATACTAGCTACTTGGGAGGCTGAGGTAAGAGGCCACAACTTTGAGGCCAACCTGAGAAACGTCCTTTTTTAAAGGATGGGGATATAGCTCAATGCAAAGTCTCTGGGGTCCATTCTCCAATCAGTCAGTTAATCAATCAATCAATCAATCAAGTCGCTCCATCTGTCTACTCTAATAATTCAGAGTCACACAGAATGTTATTCAATGGTGATTTTTTTTATATTTGCATTTGTGTCATATCCTGTGTCTTATGAATTCATGTCCTCCTGGAGTTTGCCCTACTCTGTCCCATAAACTTGCATCCAGGAGGGCCTGTTGTGTTTGGAGAGGAAAATCTGTGGTGGTCCCAGAGAACTCAGCACAGAGAACTATCCCTCACCTGACAAGTCTCCCAAGGCTTTACCAGACTCTTGCTGGAGTCCCTGAAATGAAGCAAAAACTTGGAGGCCCTTCGGCTGAAGCAGACTCCAGAGAGGTTATTCGCAGTTGTTTTTGTGAATTCCTCACCCCAGTAGCACGTCGGTGTGGGTCTGGTACTACTGAGAGCCTCTCACTCCCATAGGATCGCCAACCATTTCCTCAGTGAAGTCAGAGAAGGTACCAAGGCAACATGAAAGAGAGGTAAGGGATGCACCTAAAGGCTTTCATCCCACCACCTCTCCCCAAGGGAGCAGATCAAGGCTGTCCTCCGCCTCCCCAGGGTTATTTCTGCTTTTACTCTGTAGGACAGCCTGAAGGAGACAGCTAGTACCCTTGGGCTACAGTATCCGGAGGAGAAAGAAGCTGGATGGGAGACCCTGAAAGGTCTGCTGAAGAGCTAGCATGTGTCTTCCAGGGCTGGGTTCAACTGTGGTCTCTCTAAGTTACTAAGCTGAGTCTCCTTGACAAGCTGAAACACTGCTGCTTTGCGCCTCAGTTCCCCTCACCTGTAGACTAGGGATAACGACAGTTTCTGTGTTGGTGAGGAGAGAAGAATCTCGCAGCTCAGAATCCGGCACACGGTAAGTGCTGCTCATCTGTCAGCTGGGTGTAGCACACCAGGGCAAGTTTCCCACCCCTCAGGATGTGGAGACTTGACTTCCTGCTGGCCCGCCCGCAGGTCACTAGTCCGCAGTGCCTCGGCGCGCACCCCGGGGGCGCTGCAGCGCGCGGGGCTGAGGGCGGCGGGCGGGGTGTGGAATCCGGCCAGACGCGAGCTAACCCCAAAAGAGGTGGGCGGGAGCCGACGCAGAGAGAGCGCGGCTGCGAGGACGCCGGCCGGTGTCCGCGGGGCGGCGCTGCGCCCTGCGCGGGTGCCCGCTCTCCCGCCCGCGCTGCGTTGGGCTCGGTGCGCAGGGCGGCGAGGGGCGCAGGTCCCGGGCCCGCGGCGATGCAGTGCCTGGGCGGCGAGTACGTGGTGAGTGGCCGCAGCCTCGGCCGGGGAGAGCCCGCGGAGGTCGCGCCGGCTGCTGCGGGACGCTTTCGCCCCTCCCCGCGCGCCGCCCCGCCTCGGGGACACCTGGCCGGGAGCACTCAGGGCCGCACTCGGGCGCGGGGGCGGCGAGGGGGCGACGCTGGCCGCGGGTAAGAGGGGGCTGCAGCAGCTGCTCTCCCGGTAAGGAGTTGGCGCCCGAGACTTGACACACAGCTCAGAACAAGTGTTTCTAAAACTCTGTGAAAAAGCTGCGGGCGATGTTTAAATAAATCTAAATAAATACAAGATCGGTTACTTTGAGCAGTCTTGGAGTAGGTTTGGGGTTGGTTGGGACTTGCTGGTTGGTTTCCTTTTCTCAGCTTTCTCTCTCTCTGGAAGGTTTCCGAAGAGACAACTCCCAGGCAAAGAGAGTGGAGACCCCAGCTTTATAGGAAATGCACAGATACGGCATGGTTATTCCTGTTCTTTCTCTTTTGGACTGGTTTGGTAAGTGTGGATGGTTGGCAGGAAAGAGGCCAGTGTGTGTTGTGTGTCCCAAATAAATGTGCCTCAGATGTTAATTGCTTAAAGTTGTGCTGCAGTAGAGACTTCTGTCATAATCCCAGACTGAACGTTAATCCTTGGGGATTCTTGTTGAGCAGTTCCTAACCTCCTAGACCCTCTGGAGAGGCAGGCCCCCATCCGGTGGTTAATTTAATATTGATGTATTGCAAACATCTACTAATGAAAAAGAAGGGAAAGAAATGAGAATCATAGTTTGCAGTAGGACTGTATTTGCAAGGCAGACGTTCTTTTACCACTTGACACACCCTTAAATCAAATATTCCTCAAGATTTTGTTGCCCGTAATAAAGGAAAATCTAGGGAAAGCCTAGAAATGAATTACTAGTACGTTAGCAGAGCTTTACACACATTCTTGTATTGTGTGCAGCAGTTTGATAGGAACTGTCTAGTTAAGTGGGCAATGACAGTTCCCACTCTACCTCCTGCTGTGTGTGATTCCTGGTCATCTCATTAGGCTGTGCCATGGTGGTCCTAGGGGAATCTCAGGGAAGCTGAGTCTTGACGCTTTCATACTTACTTTAGAGTTGTAGAAGCAGCAGACAAAGCCTCACTCAACTTTTTCAAAGGCCGTGTTCATGAAATCATCCATGCCAGATGGAGGCGTGCTGTTTGGTGCCTGGTAAATGATTAATTTCTAAAGCCTGATAATAACTACCAGACAGTAATTACCTTCACTGAACAGAATTCAATTTGAACAGACTAAATACTGTGTTTGTTCTCTTTCCAACTAAGAAAGGCATTTGTTCTTATGTTGACTTTCCAGACTGGTTTCACATAGACAGACTTGGTTATAGGCCCAGTGGAAACCTGGACTTGAAGGGCGCATTCGTTTTTTTGTCACTGTTGCTTATATTGTGGCTCTTGAAACTCTCCTCAAGGAGCTGCAGTGCACCTATGCGCCTTCTGCTTACCTTCCCCACAGACTTACCTTCCCCACAGACGACCCTTTCTTTAGCTGACTTGGCTGCTGTGTAACTGTAGGAAGCAGGCGCCCTGCCTTGTGCCTGGCAACTTTGACCTTGCACTGTTGATGTTATTTAATGATTTTCTCCCAGCCGCTCCATGGTCCAGCCCAGTGCATCACTTCCAGACTCGGCCAGCAGCTGTCTGAAGAATTATGAACCAGCTGAGATATTGCACAGGATTGAAAACTGCTTTAACATTACATTTTATTTGCAAAATAAACCTGAAGGTTTCAGTATGCTCAAGTTCTCTTGACTATGTCCAGTTTTAATGAGAGCTCTTTATTAGCTGTCTGGCTTTTTATATCATCTGCAACATTTTTAGCCACAGATATGTATTTAAAACAGAGCAAGGAGTGTTTTATCCCCCCCCCCACCCCGCCTGACTTTTCCCTTTCTGGATTCTGTAATGGATGTCCTGACTGATCCTGTGCTGGACAGGATTATTATTTGATGGTGTTTTCCTGAGTTCTGCCTATATTTCTTCAGTGGCCTCATTCCCTTTCCTATTCATGGTTCAACACTCAATGTCCCTGATCTCCCCAGACACAGTTGACCTCCTCGGTGGCCATGCTTCCTGTGTTACCTCATTTGTAATTGCACTTTCGTGTTTGAAATTAGAAAAAGGATGGTTTGAAGTGCTAGTAGTGTTATGAAGAGGACTTAGGGAAACTCAAATCCTACTTGCTCCTTCCTTTAAAAACTATTGTCTTCCCCCACAAACTCTCCAAGAGAGAGAGCACATCCTAAATCCTGGTAAATGGACAGTGTCATTTCATTAACAGACCAGGGGTGCTGAGCAAAAGCTAAGACCCTTTCCCTCCCCCTAAGTCAAAACACAATCAGGACTCTGCACTCCAAGTTGGCAGAACAAGAGGTAGGCATGTAAAGGGTGGGTGAGCTTGCTGTGTCAGCCACATGGGCACAAAGTTGTGCCACACTCACAACTTTTAAGTGAAGGATGAGTTATCTTGTCTGCCAGCTCAGGTGACCCGTTCTTTCTAAAATCTGGTCATTTGGATCAGAGGTCCTGAGCAGGAGCCTGGGCAGGGAGCCTTCTTCCCTACAAGGCGTGCAGTTGGTAAGCACTGTTCTCTTCCACACTGAATGTTGTTCATCTTTGTGTCCCCCAGTAGTAGACTTTGACCCACACTGGGCACTTGAAGAATGTTTGTTAGCTTTATTTCCAAGTTAGTAGTGAATGCACAATATCTGCAATGTATTTGTCTTTGGGACAGTATACCTTTGGGAAATATATCCACACTGTAAGTTACTGAATGATATATTGTAGCCTCTGTCCCAGAAGACTTCTTAAGTATGGTGCACAGTAGTCAGTGATACTTTATGTATTGTAGATCAGGAAACTTGCAGCCAGACACATAGTCTTAACAGAGGATTGTCAAATGTATTAATGCAACAGTTGTTTAATTGAAATATCAAATATTCACAATGGGTAAAAAGGATTAATGGTCGCAAAATATTCTTGCTGACAAAATTCCTGAAATTGTTTTTTCTTAGGTTCTTTATTTTTGTGACTTTGAACTAGTTGTGCCAAAATACTATTTTTGTATTTGTGACTTGTGTGGCCTCCACAGAGTTCACTAAAAGTAAAGACAAAAAGAATATTTTCAAAAGCAGAAAGGAACACAAAAAACTTCAGGAAAAAATAATTAGCATAGCCTTGATGCACTTAAATAAACCACAAACCTCAAGAAAAAAAAAAAGTGAGTTGTCCCCGTAAAGTTTAGCCCAAAATAAAAAGTTACAGACTCTTGAAGAAGAAAAATAAGTTGATAGAGAAGTAAGAAAATGGAGGAAATGGAGTGGAATCTGAGTGTTTGTGGATGCTCTTCCAACCTAAGCTGCTAGAACCAGCCTGCACCCAGAATCCTGATCAATCCTGGACAGTTTGTGTCCCGCCAAGGTGAGGGGAAGTACCATGGCGCTGGAGACACTTGTGTTTCACTTGGTTCTGTTTTACGTCAGTGTCCTCAGATGGGGGGGACGGTCTTTTCTGCCCTGTGGTCTCACACACCCTAGGTTTTGCTAGGTGTTCATCATGGGCTACTCGGTGGTGGCAGGAGCTACAGGACGACTCCTCTTTGGCTACGACAGCTATGGCAATGTATGTGGCAAGAAGAACTCCCCGGTGGAAGGGGCCCCCCTGTCGGGACAGGACATGACCCTCAAAAGGTAAGTGTCTGTCTGTCTTCCAGGAAACATGTTTTATTATTCAGCTGGAAAGAAGGCTAAACATGAGACTTCTATAGGTAAATGGATGCAAATCAAGACCACACTCATAAGTGAAATAAATCCGACCCACGTGTGTAAACATCGTTCTTACTGTCTCAACGTGAGAAACTGAACAAGTAAATAAGATCCAAAGTGTACAATAGATACTGTGAATTGGGAAGAAATTGTTCAAAAGAAAAGACAAACTGTGATGGAGGGAAGGGGAAAAGAAGAAAGAGAAAAAGGAAAAATAAATTTATACACCAGATAGTTAAGGTAGTTTTTCAGCTAGGTTCTCTTAGTTCATTGGAAAGAAAAGTTTGTGCTATTGTTTGAGCAAGATATCATGCCTGCATTTTGTAACTACTCTGAAGACAATGATAAACAATGTATTCATTGTTGTAACTCTCCTACTAAACTGTTTTGAAATTCTCCTTTATTTTTGTTCTTTTTTTCTATTAAAAAAAAAAAAAAAAGAACAGAAAAATTGTTTAACGTAAGTCCCCCAGCTATAGAGGGGCTGTATTTCAGAACTTGGTAGAACTTAGTCGTTTGGACCCTTGAAACTGTTTTCCTAAACAAAACTCTAAGCCTGTCTCATAAAAAGAGAGGCCAGATGTGTGGTAATCAGGCCGCCAGTGTAGAACCAACCAATCTTAAGTGCAGATTCAATCTCTGCTACTTTTCATTTCTGTGTCCTTGCACCAAATCCTTAGCCTCTCCAAATCCAGTTTTCACCTTTTTAAACTGGTAAATATACTTATCTTACAAAGTTTGTTAAAGGATCTACAGAGATTCTGTGTGAGCTCAAGCATAATAAATGTTAATCATTAGCATTATTATCCATAATGTGTCAGAATCCCAAAAAACACAAGTGCTATATTATTCCACTTACGTGAAATGTCTAAAGCAGTCAAGATCAAAAATAAAGTAAAATGGTGGCTGTCAAGGAGAAGGGAAAACGAGTTGTTTAATGGGAACAGAAGTTTAGTTTTGCAGGCTGAAAGGAGTTCTCTGCTAGATGGTGGTGACAGCTGCACAGCAGTGTGAACAAACTTAATGCCACTGAACTGCACGTAAGGTGATTAAGATGGCAAATTTTGTGGATATTTTAACACATTTTTAAAAATTTAAAACAAAACCCGTTCCCCTCTCCGTGTGCCCTGCCTTCCCTTCTCCTGTTCCCGGCTGGGAAGAAGGCAGCTCTGGGTGCCCTGTCAAGGCTTGTCCCATAGCGGGCACCTACAGTGCTTTTCTGACATCCCATGATCTCAACCGCTGGGCAAGCGCTGGGCACCGAGAGCTGCCCCACCAGCACGGAAGCACAGAACACATTAATGGCAACGACCAGTTTTGTTCACGTGAGCTGACTTACCCAACTTCTGAATGATTGCAGGGAAGGTTGCCTCAGAGTCCTGGCTCTGAAACTGCCCTTAATCCCCAGCCTTGGACCTTTCTTTTCCTCTTACTTCTTCTTTGTATTCAGCTATTCTCAGAAGTATATTTGAACAGTTTGGGGTACAACTATGCTTTGCAGGGATTCCTTAGAGTCCTTTTTGCCCCAGCAGTGTCCTAAGATTAGCTTCTTTTCTCATCTGTCTCCTTAGACACATGTTCTTTATGAATTCCTGCAACCCAGAAATCAAAGATACGAGGCTCGGTTCCACTGCCCTCTGTGTGTCCAGCTGTCCTGAAGAGCAGCTCAGCACTCTGGAAGAGATCCAGCTCTTTGCAGACACCAATGGTAGGCACCAAGGGACTGACTTTCCCTCACCCCATTATAGAGTAAGTCTGTAGGCACCTTCATGGTTATCTTAGCCTGAGCCTGCTTTTTCTGGAAGGCTGTGAATTATATGCTGCTTTGTAGGTGCTTCCTTTTTTTTTTTTTTTCTGTTTTTTCACACAAGGTTTCACTATGCAGTTCAGACTGGCCTTGTAACCCGGGCTGGCCTCAAACATACAGTGATCCTCCTGCCTCAGCCTTCTAGGTGCTAGGATTACAGGTTTGCACCACAATACCTAGCCACAAGTGCTTTCTCTTGTGTAGAAGACCAAAAACATTTTCTTATGAATTTGCTCAGTTTCGTGTATTTTTTGGAAACTCAGGCTGCTCTGTGTGTGCTCCCTGCCTGCTACAGTGAAATGAGCATTCACAGAGAGCGCGGAGGAGACAGCAGACCTTCAGAGCCCAAAGGTGGAGACTGAACTGTGTTTGTTCTCTGCTGAAATTGTTAGGAGCCAGTGAACACTTTCATTGGGCAACAGGATAGTTGTAAATTGTACCAAAAACATTTGTGTAACTAAAGTAACTTGCTCTGAGCCCACTGTTTAGATCTATGTCATGAGGATTAAACAAAGGAGAGTAAAAGGAATTTGAACCAACCCACTACAAATTTTATGTGCCTGACAAATGGAAGACCAGATTCCTAAAAATTGTTTGCAAAGCTAAGTTTAAGAAATCAAGTTTTGATAATAGATTATCTTCAAGTGACCTTCAAATCATTTTAGTACTAGTCATATAACCAACCTTAGATTTAAATTTGGAGTTTGGAGAGAACTTAATCCCAGTTTATATGCCTGTGTTAACAACTTGTTCTCTGAAGTGGAGTGAGGTCTTCTATCCCCTTCCTGGCTTGGTAAAATCGCTGTGCTTTTCTTGTGATCTCCCCTGGGAAGCTGTGTGCAGTACAGGAAAATAGTACAGTCTGCATGTCTTCTCTTCCAGGGTCTTTCCTGTGTGTGTATAGTTTGAATTCCTTCAACTACACACAGAGTCCAAATGCAGACTCATTGTGTCCCAGGCTACCAGTTCCTCCCAGGTAAAAGCTTCCATTCTTCTTCTTTGTCCATGAATGAAAGTATTGAATACTTGTGAAAAATCTGTTACCCTAGGCATAGTGGAAAGCAAGAGGAGACACTAGTAGAGTACCTGCCTACAGGGAGCTTAAGTCTACCCGAGGCCAGGAACAAATAAGAAAGAACTATTTGCAAAATCCTTAATGAACAGTGAAGTAGTAACTAGGCTAACTAAGGAGAAAACTCAGCAAGCAATAAAGATATATGTAATAATAATGCTAGAGCTAACAAAAAATATTAAGCTTTACCAAGTGAGTGATTTTATAAAATGGTTATAAAATGGTTGGTGTATATTTCTTCTGCAGCTACTTATTTCAAAGTAGAAATCATCTACATTTTCTTTTTCATTGCAACCACACATTATTAGGTTTTATGGTTTTAGATTCTTGCATAAGAACCAGACATGAGAACCCAGGTGTGGTGGCATACGTCTTTAATCCCAGCTGCTTGAGATTGCAAACATCAGGGGGAAGCATGAAGGGACCACAGTGAGGATCACAAATCTGAGACTAGCATGAGCAACTTACCTGCACTCAAAACAGAAAAATAAATAGTCTGCAACTCAGTGGTAGAGTGCCCCAGGTTCAATCTCTAGTAACTACACTGCCAGAAAAAGGGCTGTGAGGGAAGGCCAAAGGGTCCTAGCTTTCTTCTCTGAACACAGAAAGTCCTTATCAAGAACACACTGGCTGAACTCCTGACAGAGTCTTACTCTTGCCTGCCAATTAGCACAGTGTAAGCACCTTATAAATTTTTGTCAAGCTAATGATGAAGCAGTGATAGCCAGGGTGAATGGTTTGTGTGTGTGTATCATTGAGAAGGCTAAGAGGAAAAAACACAGTTCACTGCCATCACCTCAAAGTGGAGGATTTGGGTTGATTTTGCACTGCCATTATTTTGAAAAATGTGAGTATATATGCCATGAGTAAGAATTCCACAATATCCATGAGAAATAATAATTTAAGTAGAACAACGCATTTTGTGCCCAACATCTAGGACTATGTTTATCAAGCAAATCAATTTGGTTAAGACCGAAATAAATTTATTATATCATAACTTCAGTACGTACAAACCTTCATACTTACTTAATATAAAGCAGAAAGAGAAATGGCACAAACAAGACTCCTCTTACTCTGTATGACTCACAATAATAGCTCCTAATGTATTGCTCTTTAAAATATATACATATAATTTATTTTATAATCTTCTGATTGCAAGTTCAGCTAGAAAAACGCTTATCTTCCAGATACTCTAGAAAGACTCAAGTAGGTAGTCACTACATAGGAGACAGAATATACTTAGCCATCTTGGTGACATTTTTTTTAAATTAATACTTATGGGTTATCAAAGGAAATTATTTGCAAATGAAAGTACTTGTTCTATTTTTTTTAAGTCTGGCTATTGTCAGATATCATAGTCATTTCTAAATTAAGCATAATTTAACCCAGGGGAAGAAAAATCTAGAATGTTTGAGCAGGTCGAAGGAAAATTATTTAATACTTGGTGAGAAGGATTCTTTAGGAACATTAATGTGTAACTGTAGCTGCAGTTGAAATTGAAAAAGAAGGCTGCCTTTTAAGTGAAATTGACAAACTCTCCTGTTGCTGTAAATAGGATGACAATTATACTTCCATGGGAACTTTATGTCTTACATAAGGTTGATGATGATCAGAGCAATCATGTTGAGTGGCTGATATGTACTAGATACTTTTCTAAGCTCTTGAAAACCCCTTGTTTTAATTTATGTGAACCTCACAAACCTGCTGTAGGTGTTGCTTTCATCATGGTTTTATAGCTGAGAAGACTGGTACAGGGAAAGTTTAAGTACTACAGTCAGCAAGTAGAAAAGCTGGCATTCAAACCCAATCAGTCACGGCTAGATAGGACTGCTGGCAAGTGGCTTGGTCCAGATCATGCCTGGGAAAGGAATATGTCCGGACCAAGTGTCCTCCAGTCACTGTCTCTGTCACCTCTCAAGCCAGTCCTTTCACCTTTACTTCCAATACTAATATATATGTGTGTGTGTGTGTATATATATATATATATATTTTTTTTTTTGAGACAAAGTTTCACTGTGAAGTTCAGGCTGGCCTTGGACTCACAAAGTAGCCCATGTTGGCCTTGAACTCATGACTATCCTCTTGCTTCAGCCTCCTAAGTGCTGGGATTACAGGCATGCACCACTGCTCTGGGCTGTAATAAGAACACAAAACTATTGGTTGACCTTTCTTGGATGAAGTGAGCAAGACAGAAATAGGCTCGAGGGATCCGTTTCCTTTTTCTACACAAGCAACTGTTTGTTTAAGACAGAAATTATCATACTTATCACAGAAGAGCAGTGCCAAGATTTAAAAACTAGAAAACATGAGAAGTATGGCTGTCAAGCCAAAGAACATTCTCTAAATACCACTTTTTGACCACAATGAATGTTTCTTCTTCCTCTGTTAATCGTAGTAGGTATAGCACACCCTTTTAGAGCAATAGCTGGATATCAAGAGGGTTTTATACTAGGTATGAGCTTTTAAGAGTAGTGAAAAAGCACTGCAGAAGATAACAAGCAAGCATATCTTTTTCCTTTTGGTATTCAGCTTAGTACTGTATTTTGAGCTAAAAGGCTTAAAGGTCCCATCAACCCCCAACAGAATCTGCTTTGGAACCTCCCACATAGGTGCCCGTACTTGGAACCGGAATGTTTGCTCAGAGAAATTCCACATACCTAAATATACAGGTAGCTCTCCAGATTACTTCTTACACAGTTAGAGTGGCTTTGCTAATGGTAAGAAGAAAAGCAGAAATGGGAAAGAAACCTCAGGCTGCACTAAAGTTTATCCATGCCGAGCTAATGACATCCTCAGTGGGTAGCCTGCCAACCCAACAGGGGTGGCCCAAGCTTTACTTATTTTTCTTGGTTGCCTGTGGGGTTAAGACGAGTTCTTTACCAGCACATGGTTATTTAACGTGTAAAAGGCACCATGGTTAACAAAACTCTGTTGACAAAGTTAAGGCCTTATGAATAATTATGTTTTGAAGCAAAATGAAAAAGTGGTATTAAATCTGTAGCTGATTTTAATTTTAAGAAACACTAAATGAAAGTTCAGAAAACATTTGAGAAGAGGTCTAGAGGTAGTATAGAGTGCTTGCCTAGATGTGTGAGACCCTAAGTATGCACCTCAGCACCACAAAAGAAAAAAAAAGATAGAAGTCAGATTTACAGGGGTTAAGAATCTTTTTAGCAGTAGAGAAGAAAAAGAAATTAAAGGTTTGAAACTTGGAAAGCAGCAGGTAAAATTACTTTTCTGCAAATGGAATGATTATAGACCTGGAAAGTATGAGAATTAACCAAAAAGCACCTGTGAACAGTAAGAGAACTCTTAGGTGGCAGGCAGAAGATTAAAGTATGAAATCCATACACTCCTGTACTTTTAAAAATCTTCCTTGTACCTCAGCAAGAAAAAAACACATATAAAACCGACAAAAGTGCCTCGAAACCAATTTAACAAGAAGTACGTAAAAACTGTAGAAAGAAACCCTGAGTTTGTTCTTGAGGTACAAAGAAATTCGAACAAATGGAAAGGCTTACTGTGTTCTTGACAATGTACTTTAACAGTACAAAGATGTTATTTCTCCCATATATATATATGTATAGAGAGAGAAAAAGAGAGAAACTTAGTACTTTATAAAACTGGCATCATTAGGTCAATGACAAAAGAGGGACTGATGAGCAAACAGTATTGTACAATCAGGAAAGCTGGATTTACACCTCATGCCTTATATGGATAAAGTCCAAATGAATTAAAAATTTTCAGGTATAAAATGAAACCAGAGACAGACGTGGTGGTATATGCCTGTAACCCCAGGACTCAGGAGGTGGAGGCAGGTCGATCATCTCAATTTCGAGGCCAACCTGGATATACTGTGTGTTCAAGGCCTGCCTGAACTACAGTGATTCCCTTTATTTAAAAAAAAAAAAAAAGAGAGAGAGAGAGAGAGAAAGAAAAGAAAAATGAAACCAGAAAGTACTGAAACAATCCAGGAGAGAATTCTTTTATAACCTGAGAGTAGAAACGTTTCTAACCATGTGATACCATAAAGCAAAAAAATTTTGGTAAATTTGACTACATTGTAAAACATTTTTCTATAAGAAAAACATTAAGGCACAGTTAATAGGCAAATATTTGCAATTTACATAAGAGATTCATTTCTCTAATTTTTGAAAGATCTTACAAACCAACTTTTGAAAGAGCATTGTCTCAGTATAAAATCGTGTGTGAGTAGGTGCTTCAAAGGAAAAGCACAATATTTCTTAAGCGTAGAAGAGGCTGACTGGCTACCGTGTTCTCTCACTGTAGCCTGCTCTCATCCTGTAAAGTGCACTTATTTTTCTGCTTTTACTTAACCAAAAGTCACTCTGTAGAGCCTGTTTCTTTGCCTACTTTAAATAAATAAAAAGGATTTAAAAAAGGAACAAGAAGGAGGAGGTGAAGAGGAAGAGGTTGCACCTTCCTCTGATTGGATACATCGCATCTGAATCCCTAGTGATTTCATACAGCTGACCATGAGTCTCCAGGGTTTAATGACATTGCTGTACTTGTCCAGGCTGTGCAGAAGTTGCCACTTTCAGGTAGTCCTGTGTCAGTGTCCTAAGGAGGGCAGTTTATCTGTATCCACCAGTTACAAATGTATGGAGCTTTTAATCAAGCAGACCTGCTTATAGCAATGCAGTCTACATCTATTGTTGCACCAGTGTGAAACGGCTTTCTTGCAGGGTTATTCACTATTTGTAATAGCAAAAACTTTAATCTAAAGGCGTCTCAAAAGAGAGCTGCTTATCAGCTCTCAGAGTTCTGGGATTGCTTAAATTATGGTACATAATGTAACATTACTCAGCTTTTTTTTAAAAATAAGAGACTAGAAAACTAGGAATAGCTGAGAAATTTCTCAGTCAGATAAAGCATATCTATGAGAAATCTACAGTTCCTATTATTCGCAGTGAAACACTGAATGCTTTTTACTTAAAATTAGGAACAGGCAAGGATCTCTGTGGTTACCACTTCCATTCAACTTTGAAACAGAGGTCCTGGGAACTGCTGCAAAGGACCAGAAAGGGAAGGAAGAAGTAAAATCATTTTTGTTTACAGAAGAATGACTGACTATGTAGAAATGTCTTGTAGAAAGAAATCTACAATATAACTGCTAAGCAAATTGAGCAAAGAAGCAAGACTCAAGTCAAATTGTATTTCTCTATACTAACAGTAAATAACTATGAAATAATTTTTTAAGCCTGTCTTCTACAGAATTATACAATACTGGGAAATACAGTTATAGACAACATCAAAAACCTCAACTGAAAGCTTTAAGACAGTACTGAGGAAAATTCAGAATATTTAAGTGGAGAATTACACTTAATGTTTTAATATTGTTAGAATGTCACTTCTCCCCTAATTGTTCTGTGCATTCAGCAGATCTCTCCAACATAATTTTGTAGAAAGTAATGTTTATTTCTCCAAAATATAGAAAAGCCAGAATCACAAGGAAAGTCTTGAAGAACAACAAAGTTACAGGACAGATTTGAGGTTGTGTAGTTAGAATGATGAAGACAGGCATGGACACAAGGACAGACAAATACATAAGTGTCACTAAATAGAGTGTGCTGAAATGGAGCTACAGAACATGATCGATTTTTAATGAAATGCCATCCAGGCAGTTTCTTGAGAAAGAGAACTCTTCAAAATGGTGCTGAAACAAGTGGAAAGCCAGAGGAGACAAATTCAGACTTTTTATTTCATGCCACATACAAAAATTAATTTATGATCTTAGACCCCCCCAAAAAAAATAAAAGAGTGAAAACTACAAAAGCTTTTAGGAGAAAACATAAAAGAATATTGTTATTGCCTCAAAAGAGGTAAAGATTTCTTTGAGAGGACATAAAAGCACTATGAATAAAAGAATAAATGATATATTTAATCAAAATTAAAAATTTCCACTCATCGAAGACACGATTGATAAAATGGGGGGCCACAAACTTGGATAAAATATTCACAATGCATGTATATGTCAAATGACAGCAGGATATATAAAGAATTTTTAAGTCAGGATCTGCAATATTTTTCTGTAAAAGGTCAGATGATAAATATTGACACCTTGTTGCAACTACTCAAGTATTGCCGTGTAGAGGAAAAGGACTCATAGAAAACACTTAACAAAAGTGCTTTATGTATGAAAACAAGCAGGGAGCTGAAAGTTGGCTGACTCCTTCCTTAAATCAGTAACAGGGCAAACATCCCAATAAAATCAGATGAAAGACTTGAACAGTTACCACAATGAGGTAACACAGCTGCTAGAAGGGTTAACAATAAGAATTAACCACACCAAGAACTGGTGGAGAGGTAACAGTAGGTATGTATTTCAAGTAGGGGTGTGAATAGGGGGACCAGTTTGGAATCAGCAGTTTCTTTTTTCCCCCTCCTCTCTCTCTCTCTCTCTCTCTCTCTCTCTCTCTCTCTCTCTCTCTCTCTCTCTCTCTGTCTCTTCCCCTCTTTCTCCTCCTGGGAATTAAATCCAAGGAGCATTAAGTTA
This sequence comes from Cavia porcellus, assembly GCF_034190915.1. Classification (NCBI taxonomy): domain Eukaryota; kingdom Metazoa; phylum Chordata; class Mammalia; order Rodentia; family Caviidae; genus Cavia; species Cavia porcellus. The sequence continues at coordinate 116,444,921 of NW_026947484.1, forward strand.
TATCCCCAGCACTTTCTTAAGCTTTATTTTGAGACAAAATCTCAATAAATTGCCCAGGCTGGTTTTGGACTTGTAGTCTCCTGAATAGTTTGGATTACAGGTATATGTCAAGATGCTCAGTGCAGTCATTTCTCATAAAATTAAGCACATACTATCTGACTCAATAATTCCACATTTAGGCATTTACTCAAGAGAAATGAAAAAGTGTATCCATAACTTATATGAATGTTTATAGAAGCTTTATTTCTTACAGTACCAAATTGTAAACAACTCAAATAGTCACCAGAAAAACAAATTGAAGTCTACTCCTACAGTAAAATCATAATGGGCAGTTCAAAGGAATGATACGCTGATGCATGCATAGACTGAGTGAAATAATCTTGAACACGAACAGAGTACATATTCTGTCATACCATTCACATAGGATTGTACCAACATCCTACATAGTTACAAAAATCAGACCAGTAGTTCCTATTAAGAGATAGAGATTGATTGGCAGGGGGCATGAGGAAAGTATCTGCAGTGATAAAAATGTTCGTATTGAAAGGGGTGGTGGTTACTTGGATGTGGGAGGTTTTTTAAAGTTTCTAATTGTATGTTGAAGATCTATGCCTTTGGGCTAGGGCTTAATTTCGTTATAAAGCACCTACTTACTTAGCATGCTCAAAGCCATGAGATCAGTCTCCAGGGCTCGGAGGAAAAAAAAACTCTAAAACTTTCATTGTACTATGTAAATTTTACCTCACTAAAAATAAGAGCAATCCTTTATATTCTGATATGAACAGAGCTATAAAATTGTGTGTGTGTGTGTGTGTGTGTGGCACTGTATTGGCAGTATAAAGTATTACAGAACAGTGTGCAGTGTGCTGCCTTGTATAAAACAAATCATAAGTGATTTATGCATGTGTGTGTCTATATATATACATATATATATATATATATACACTTGCATGACCATTACATCAAACAAACAGAACCTGTAGGATATAGTCATAAAGAAGTTATTTCCCCCCCCCCTCTGATTCTTCAAACGTGTTCAATGGAGCTAGTTGGTTTTTTCTGCTCTTGAATAAAACCAAGTAATTTCCAAAGCTTCTCTGCTTGCTTTTAGTTTCTAAGTATTCAGTTGCTTTTAGTTGTAAAGGACACTTACAACTGGGCAATTAAAATGTGAAAACGTTGCAACTTGATGGGAAATTCAGCGTCTCGCCTTCCCAACCTGGAGCAGAAGCTAGCAGCAAGGCTGAGGCGCTGGCCGGCAGCTGTCGTCAGCGGTTTCTCCCTCTTCTAGTGCTTGTTTTATTCTTCCTCTCCCAGCTTGCACAAATGCATTTCTGACTCCTAGGCCAGAAGAATAAAAGTGAAGAGAAGGAAAGAAGGGACTAAGAATGTCTTCCTGTGACTGACACCGACACCAGGGTCCCCTGAGTGCAGAGATGCTACAGGAAGCCCTGTCTCTCATGGGCACTTTTTAGGTTCTTCAGGGCTCTCAGCAGTGATGTCCTTCACATGCAGTAATCTGTCCCCTTATTCAAGGTTTTACTTTTCCATGTTTCAGTTACTCAAGTACAACCACAATCTCAAAATAGTACATGGAAAATTCCAGAAGCAAAAATTCCTAAATTGCATCCCATTCTGAATAGCATGAAAAACTATTTTATTATTGTTTCTCATTGTGCCTAATTTATAAATTAAATTTTATCAAAGTAATATATGTACAGAAAAAATATGTAGAGTTCAGTACTATAACATTTTAAAAGACAAATATATAAACATTTTGCCATCAATTCTTTATTTTTTAGCAAGTCTTTCCCCTTGTTTAACCGGTGCATACCTCAAACACCTGAGTGCTATTCCCTGTTTGCATCTGTTTTGATAAATGATGTTGACACGCTCCATCAAATTCTAAGTGGAATTATGTCAGGAAGAGACACCATCCTTGGCCTGTGTATCCTTGCATTAGGTAATTTTCAGTTTATTTTAGTAACTACTTGTATATCATAGTTTCTGGCCCTTTGGTATGTATCACTGTGAAAATTGGCTCTTGATTTAAAATATAAAACTTCATATTTATTTCCTTTCCAGATATTTTCAGTGTTTTAGGTACAAATGGAGGAAGGGAAAGTAAGAATGGGAAAAGACCAATGGGCTCTCTGCCAGAAAGCTTCGCTGGGTGTGGTTGCTTTGATAGACTGATCATGTTTGTGTGTGGTCCTCAGCTCTGCACAAGAAACACATAGGTGGTGCAGATTGCCAATTAATGGATTGGCCAGGAAGAGTACAGCCATTGGGGAGACTAGAAACCATGTGTTTGGACCCATGGGCCTTCTACTTGGATCACTCAATCCAAATTAGAGAAGGGGAAGGAGGAGTGTGTATCCATGTTAAACAGACTAAGACTGCAATGCTAACGTTTCCAACTCCTCCAGAAAAACACTTGCTTTGGGTTCTAGGCAGAGGAGAGCATCAAGCATAGCTGTGCCTCCTGCAGGCATTTGTGAAAGCAGCTACCCATTCTTGCCCTTTGATTTCCGTTTCTGTGTTTTGGTTTACTGAGCCAAAACACCCAGTAACATATTTCTGCCAGGTTACAAATTAAATTTCTTAGTGTCATTACTAAAAGGTTACTTAAGTCCTGAATACTTGAGAAAAAAACTAGTCACTATCATGTAGCTTCCAGACTTTTTATTTTGACTGAATGTGATTTCGAATGACCTGAATAAAATAGTTTTGACTCCCAGATTCTACCATAGTAACAGATACCAAAAAATCCGTTTAGTCCTACTGTCAGATATGATGACCTCAAGTCCCCAGGAGGGACCGTAAGTTAGATTCATAATGATATTAACAGTTGCCATTTACTGAGCCATGTGCCAGGCATTGTGTTTCTTCTTAACTCATTAAAATCTCACACACTGCTGCCCCACTCTAAGAAGACACAACTGAGGCTGAGAAGCGGAAGTGAAGTAGCCATAGTTGCATAGCTAGTGGGAAACACAGTAGAGCTGACTTAAACCTAGACAGGTATGATTCCAAGCCGTGCTATTAACCACTACACTGAAATATCTGTATGCAATCCTGACATTTTTAGAGAAAAATAAAATACTATTTATGTATTACTGAAATATTTAGAAAAATATATGTCTGAAAGCCCATATATTAGGAAATGAAAATGCATATACAGCTTGCTTTATGTACTTTGCAAATACAGCTTACTTTATAATTAGAAACTTAAAAGTTTCGTGTTAAATTCATTATTCTTTTAGAGTTAATAAAAATACCTAAGAACATCTACAGTTAGAACTTACATAAGCCCAGTGTGAAAAGACTTAGTATGGTAAAATTTTTTAGTAATTCATTTGAACTTTTAAGGAGAAAAACTTAAATATTTGGTAGTCAAATACCATCTTTTTAATTTATTTTTTAATTCAAGAAAACTTTTCAGGGTGTGGTTTACTGTAGGTGACCAAGTTTATGCTGTAGGGGACACCATGGGGGCAGGGTCTTGTTATTTCTAGTGGGTATTTGGTCTACAGACCAAGATATTTGAAGGTTGAACAGAACCGCAACCCTCACTTTTCTGGGGTGAGGGCATTGGTCACCTCAGTTTACCATCGTCGCCCTCGCCCTTTGCTGCTCTCTGTGCTCATGAGTTTTACTTCATTTTTCAGCGTTGTCTTTGGCCATGATGCTCATGTTCCGATTCATCACCACTCTTCTGGTTCACCTTATCATTTCATTGGTTATTTTGGGATTATTGTGTAAGTATTTCTTTTGAATTGATTTCTTCTTTATTTAATGAAGAGACTTTTCATTAAGTGTAGAGCTCAGGAGTTGGCATTTTGAACTACATGGAATCTTAGAGAGTATCTAGCCCCATTATTTTATATGAGAAAATTCCAGCCCTGGCAGGACAATGGGAATTGCTTATGTCCACAGATAATGGCGAAGATCACACCAAATCTGATGTTGCATCTACTATGCTACACAACCTGCCACCTGAGTAATCCTGGACCGTGCATTAAGAGAGAATTCTGGTGCCCGATGATAGCATTTTGAAGGATTTCTTCTGAACCTGCACTCACTAGTGAGTGTGTGGATGCCGCAGGTGTCATGCAAAGCCTCTGGCCAGTCTGAAGCATAACCTGGAACAGTCACAGCATCCCGGAAGCCCTGCTGTTTCCCTGTCCATTGCTGGATTGTGGGTCTCCCCAAGGCTTATTGGAAAGAGGATTTCAGGGGCAGGAGCATGCCTGAAGCTTGAAGATATTTACCAGTCAACGCAGGATATTTTAATTTTTAATGATTCATATGGCTGCAGCATTTCATTCTTCTGAAGACTCAGCTCTGCTTTCAGCAATGTAGAGCCCTAGAGCACTGTGTTGAGGAATAGGTCCTGGAACTTGTAAAGGATGCTTTCCCCATGTACAATTAGTAGATGACTGGGACTCCTTAGAGACACTATGGAAATAGTATATGGTAGCTTTTTCTACTTGAATACAAAGTGTTTGCCATGTGAGAGTATCCTCAGAATAAGCATCTAGTTTACATGATTCCCACAAGCCATGCGGGACAATAAGCAATTCCCATTGTCCTGCCTGGGCTTTCTGGGTGATCAGTTGCCTGCAGAGTTTGTTAGAACATTTCAGACCTTGTACTCCAATGTCATTTCTCCTGTCATCCTGTTGGGTGCAGTTTCCTTCCTGTTTCCACCCACATCTGACCTGTGGGGTAGACACCTGTGCTGTGAGGTCACCTTCCTGGGTCACTCAAAGACCAGCAGCCATCCTGGGACTGCCAGGTCCTTTGCAGGGTCCTCTTCCAGAGGAAGCTGTTGGCTCTAAAGTCCCTGAGAATTTGGGACCTACAGCCCATGCAGGGCAGCTGAATCTGCAGCAGGGGCTGGAGTTGTGTGAGGTTCTGCATGCCAGAGGGGGATGGCTATCGCGGAATGTATAAGCCCTGCTGGTATTTTGTCTTCTAGTTGTCTGCGGTGTCTTATGGTGGCTGTATTATGACTATACCATTAACCTCAGCATAGAATTGGACACAGAAAAGGAAAATATGAAGTGTGTACTGGGGTTTGCTATCGTATCTTCGATCATCACGGTATGAAACACCTTCCCAGCAGTGAGTTGACTAGCCAGCCAGGGTCTGAAATTCTAATCATTGAGTTCTAGTGAAAAAACAACTAGCATCTGTGTTTTGTTTCATTTTGTTTGTTTCACCTCAGAATATGCCTGCATGATTCAGTGCCTTCCTTGGATTTGAGATAACCTGTAAAAGAATACATCAAAACTTTCCAAAAATAGAGAAAAAGTTTTAATTCTTTCCAAATCATTTCCGTCATCTCCCAGAGACTGATTTGTTATCCTCGCTGTTGTAAAGTGAATGCAGTGAGGTGGGAGGGCACTGGTTTATGACTGGTCCCATTTCCTGTGTGCCAGGAGTGACACCCCTTCCAGCCAATGAATGCTGTGCTCTCCTCAGGGTGCGACAGCCGCCCCTGCCTTAGGGAACACAGAGCCCTTTGTTTCCAACCTGCCGGCCGCTGGGTTGTTTTGGTTTCCAGGGAACCTGCTGCCTCCTCAGTGAACTCTGTAATTGGAAACAGGGAATTTAGAACATTGAGGCTGCAGGTTGCTGGTGGTTGAGGAAGAGTGGTTTATTAACTAAAACTCATTCAGGTCACTCTCTAGGTGGCAGTAAAGAATGCTAGAATCCATTAGACCCTGGGTAGGGTTTGGAGTTGATTTCACATAACTCATGGTCCAATGTTCTACAGAGCAGCCAGGGGTTGCCACAAGCCCACTGCACCCTTCAACAAACACGTATTCTCTTTCCAGCTCAATTCTCTCTTCTAAGGAAACCCTTCAGTCCTTATGCTTTTCTGCTTTCAACACTAAAGTTTCACGTTTGGATTTTTCACATAAAATACGTCAGAGAGTAGGTGGCAATAAGGGCAGGAACCAGGCTCACAGCTGAGCAGGAATTGTTCAGGAAGATGGAAAACAAAGGGCTTCCCTTCGTCTCAGGCCTGGAGCACTGGGGCACAGAGGCAGAGGGCTGAGACACAGAGGGCTCCCCCCTAGTCCTCCATAGACTCCTTTTATCTCCACACAGTGAACTATTCATGGCCATCAGATCATAAGGTTGAGGTAGATTCCCTCCTCTAGGTATGGGCTGAGGGAAGGGGGAGGCTGTGAGAAGACAGAGGGGCTGTTCTGACCTGTGTCCACAAGGACGTCTCTGTGGCTGATAGCAGAGCCAGAATCAAACTACAGCCCACAGGCCACTCATTTGGCACAATTTCCTCACAAGTGTCCATGGCTCAATGAGCCAGATTTGACTCTTAAGCTCATAAAAGCCCAGATCCTTCAGGATTGGTGGTTATGTGCACCTTCTAGTATGCAGTGGTCAGGGCACTAAGCAGTGGAGCTAGCAAGACACAAAACACAGCTCACACACACTGGTGATGCGGTGAAAGGCCGGCAGTATTGCGACGTCATGGTGCGGCACAGAGGGGAAGAGCTCGGCCTTTGCCTCCTCAGGGAAGTTGGGCAGGCTGTGGAGCAGGACGGTGGCCATGCTCCGGGAAGCCACTGACTACTGTGTTTGCGCTCCGCTGGCCAGTCCTGTCTCTGCCCACAGACTCTGGACAAGGATCAGAGAGAAAACCAACTCTTCTCCCCTTAGCCCAGCACCACTCTCAGGCCAACACTGGTCTCCAAAAGCAAAGAACAGTGACCAGCAGTCCCTCTCCCCTTCTCTTCCCACTGTCTCCCCCTGGCTGCTTAGAGGAGATAGAGAAAGAGGAAACTGAGATTAGCAGAAGAACAGGAGAGGCTCGCCCCTTCACCTTATCCCTTCTTGCCCGCCTCAGAGCCTTCTTATGGTACTGCCCATGATACCCAGATGCTTCATCTCATCAAGTGGTCTGGGTCCCAGAGCAACCATTGTCCAGGTCCTCTCAAGTGTGGGTGTGTTCCTTCTCCTGAGTTCCCAGCAGCAGCTGCCTTACAAATAAACTTCAGCACATCCCTCTGGGGTGACAGGGGCCAGTTTCAGTGTAAGGACTTACAGCAGCGAAGAAAATGGGGTGAGAGAGGCATTGAATGCTCATCTCAAGCAGCAGTCTAGAAGGATTGGTGGAAATGCAGCTCCCTGAAGCTCAGAGCCCAGGAAAGCGAGGACAAGTCTCGGCCCCTGTGTGGCAAGTCAGTTTTGCCACCTGGCCAGCCCACCCACACCCCTAGCACGAGACCCCAGTAGGTGATACTGTCTCTGTGCAGATTGAGGGAAGTAACAGATTGGGTAAGTCCATCACTTCTAATGAATGTTTTCCTAGTGTACTATGTTATATGCATGTATGGTAAAATACATACATATTTAAAGATACACATATTGTGCATTTCTTTTAAGATCTAGAAGAAGCTAAATGTATTTGCCTAATGTTTAGCAAGACTCTGTCTCAAAATAAAGAATGGCTGAGGATGTAGTTCAGTGTGAAGATCCTGAGTTCAATCCCCAGTATCTCACACACACACACACACACACACACACACACACACACACACACACGGGAAGATCAGAGAGAGAGAGAGAGAGCATAGAAACCAAGGGAGGAAAACGAGAAGTGAATGATGTGTTTAATAGATTCAAAGGCCATGGTCAAGCAAGATTTGCAGTGCTGTATGGAATTTCACAATCAGGAGCTTACAGGAAGTGATCTCAGAGAGAGCAGTCTTATGAGAGTGTTGAGGTCTGGAGGTTTGCAGGTAGGTAAGAGTAAGTTGAGTATGAAATGTGGGTGGTGAGTGTGACAGGCTGAGGAACTAGAGCATGAAACCAATGAAAGTGGCTGGAAGGATGTGGAGATGAGGGATGGAAAATTCCTTAATATGAGACTGGTAAACTTTGATATGCAGAGGGGAAATCAGTAGAAAAGAAGGCATAGAAGGCTGAGACATCACTGTGCTCTTCCTTCGTAGTTATATTCCCTTGCCCCTTTGCAACCCTTCTCTGAATATCTTGGTTTCTTGGGGTGAGTTGGGAGGCAGATACAGAAGACAGCTCCCTGACTTTGAGGACAGGTGGCTACGCTTATCCTCATTTTACCTTGTGGTTTGACCAGCTGAGAGACAGAGAGAGAGACCTCCTTTAGTTTCACCATTACAGCTCAGGATCTGCAATAATGAGCAGCACATAGCAGGTGCTCAGTCAGTGTATGGGAATCTAACAGTGTAGCTATTACAAAAGTAGTGAGTAGCTATCTATTTGAAATAATTTACTCTTATCCCTTTTTCACCAGGCAAGTCTGATCGTCTTGATTTTTATCCTCAGAAAGAGAATAAAATTGACTGTTGAGCTCTTCCAAGTCACAAATAAAGCATTCAGCAGCTCTCCTTTCCTGCTGTTCCAACCACTGTGGACGTTCGCCATCCTCATTTTCTTCTGGGTGCTCTGGGTGGCTGTACTGCTGAGCCTGGGAACTGCTGGTAAGAGACAGTGAGTATGGGCTCCACTCCCCTGGAGTTACACACAGACGTCACCATTTTGGAACCATTGACCTACTTCTGGGATGCCAAACCTCTCCTGCATCAGGGATACCAGATGACAGCATGGATAGCACTAAGGGGAAAGGCATGTGATTCTTTTCCCTCTTGTGTATGAGCCCTGGGCAAGCCAGGTGTGTGCTTCATAAGGTAGTAAGACAGAAAGCTTTCGGAAAAAATGATAATATGAACCAGGGTAGATAGAATATTATCAGATATTTCCAGGTTTAAGTTTTATCCACGGTACTTTGCTAACCCCTATTAAATCAATAGGTGATAAAGATCCTAGGAAAGACTTAAAAGTTAGGACCAGCTCAAATTTAAGTGCATAAAGAAGTTCACAACACTTTGGGTTTGATAAGACAGTTCTATATTCTATATCCTCCTGTCATATCCAAATGCAAGGGCTGTTCCTCAGAACTTTAGTACAGGTTTGTGGACTATATCAGGTTTGTAGGATTATGTGTGTGTTTGCATGTGTGCATGCATGTTTGTGTGTGTGTGTGTGTGTGTGTGTGTGTAAATGTCCCATAATAGGGCAACTATATTCTAGAGTAGTGTAGTTCAAAGCGCCGTTTGAAGGCAGATAAGGAGCTTATGTCCAGAATGTGTATCTCTCACTGCTTCTCTCACCACGAAATACAAACAGCTGAAAGAGTGATGTTCTCTTTAGTGCAGTTGGTCGGCACTGTGGCACGAGCTCCACATCCCATTGCAGACTAGTAAGGAATAATGTGAGGACAGGTTGCTATTCTGTGGGCCACCACCTTTGAGTGACACCGTGCTAGGTCTTTAACTCCTCTGTTTGATTTGTGACAGCCCAGATTCATACCCAGATGTGATCACAAGACAGTAAGTTGCTTTCTGAGACTGTCGCAAGGCAGTTGAGATCCACAGCAGATGTCACATTAACAAGAAGAATGCAGATCCTCAATGTTTTATCAAGCTCTGTTTGTCCCTTGTGACTCCAGTCAATTGAACCAATGTGTGTGCTCTTGCATAAGAGTATGTGTGAATATGCTCTTGTGTGTAAGAGCAACTGCCATACAGGGGACTCATAGTGAACTTGCTTCCTTCCTCCCCTGTGGAGTTGATTAATCCATCACAATCAAGATGGTCAGTAGCCCCTGAAACTCACAGTCTTTAGAAGCCTGTACTTCTATTTCAAAGATGCCATAAAGGCAACCTCTTCACATAGTCTCTGGCAGCTTTCTGAAAGCCTCCAGTAAACTTTGGGTTATTATCCAGAGAGAAACCATGGTCAGACAGATAGACTAAGATTAATAAATCTGAGATTTGCCCAGAAGATAAAGAAAGCTCAAAGCAACAGATGCTTAAACAAGATGTGAGGTAATATCTGTCACAGATAGATGAAATCTGTGAGTGGACCCATGCCAACATGGTCCTCTGGAAGTCAAGGACCCAGGTACTTTCTGTTCTACAACCTCTAACACTTGCTTCCATTGAAATAGCCATTTGGGCTCCATTATTTCACCATTTAGAAGATAGCAAGGAGGAAGATGAGCGTGGCCACTCCCAGAAGTTACGGGCAGTACTTAACCGTCTATATCCCTGGCCAAATCCTAGGTACCTAGTAATCCCCATCTGCAAGGAGGGCCAGAAAATGTAGTTTCATTTTGTTCATCCGTGCCCATTTGAAAATTTAGAAATTCTATTACTAACTGGAAGGGCAAGCAGAAACACTGAAATGACACCCAAAATTTGGAGTCAGATTTATTTTATGTCAACAGGAACTGCTTAGAACCATTCCCAAAATATCAGGCCCTGATTGCTGTTTGTGCAGAGCTTATGTGTGATACTCAAGCAGGAAGTATAGAGACAGAATGGCTTGTCAGTTGGGGACTGGTTCTTACAATATGCATCACGGTGAGCAGACATTTCTAAGAAACAAAAGTAGCAAGAACTGGAACTGGAAATATTATGTAGTCAACTAAAAAACTGAAGTATGCTGGCTGTGGGGCATCTTCTTCATAACAACAGATGTCAGCAGACATTGTGAGACAGTGAGAAGTGTCCCCCAAGCTAAGGCCAAACAGTCCGCGTGTATCTCACTGGTTTGCAGTGGTCTCTGTCCTGGTCAGGAGAAAGGGCAGATATCTTTGTGCATGAAGGGAAAGAGGCATGAATTGAAAGTGTCTGAGATTCTAAGTTCTGTACTGAGTACTTTCTTTTAATCTCCTTTGTTTAGGTGCTATTCTGAAGTTACAGTGAAGAAAACAGGTTCTGAGTAAGCCATTTGCTGATGGTCAGACATCAAGAAGGTGTCCCATCCCTGCTTTTGTCTTTTTGAGACAGGGTCTCACTGTGTAGCTCAGTCTGGCTTTGAACTCAATGTATGTAGTCTACGCTGGCCTCAAACTCACGATAGTCCTCCTACCTCAGCTTCCAAAATGCTGGGATTTCAGATATGCACCACTACACCTGGCTCTGGGGCCCTCTGACCGCACAGCTCCAGCATAGAACCAGCACTCTTCTCGCTAACTCACTTCTGGGACAAGGCACTGGCCCACCTTGGGAGTGGGTAGCCTGGAGATTACCAGAGGTCTGAAAAATACAGAAAAACAAAACAACAACAACAAAAAGATTAAGTGAGGGTCAAGACAATAGCAGAGGAGGACCTGGTCATAGGAGGACCTAGGAAGAGCCCAGTCCTGAGAGCTGAGAACTAAAGTCACAGAGGAACAGCCCCAAGTCTGTCTTAGTGGTGAGCTTCCTTTGGGGTTGCTATGCACAGCTAGAAAATGTAAATTACACTGCTTCAGGTCTGTCTGTTCAGGGTGAAGCTGGCTGGCAGACACCCGTAATGGAGTATCTGGGGCCTATAACTGCAAGGCCAGAGGTTGACAGCCAGGGTGAGGTGTTGGGCAAGATGGAAGGGGACCGCACAGCAGTTTGTGGCCGTGTGGTACCTGAGTCCTTGCCCTAGCGAATTGCCAGAGACACTGACTTTTGGGCAGCATGGCCCAGGGTCAGTGAGGGAGCTTCCTTTAGCACCTCTCAAGAGCACAGCGCCAGTGGCTGTGAGGTGGGTGAGGGAGCTGTGTCTGTGCCACACCCAGGGTGTCTTGGAATAGCACACACCCATTCATTCTTCAGTTCACAAATATCTGATGAATGCTGTGAAGCAAGGCCAAGGCCCAAGGGAGAGGTGAGGACTCAGGCCCTGGTGGACTCAGGACTCAGAGGAAAGCAGGATGGGCTGAAAAACATGATCACAGGTGAGGCGCATGACCATGATGAAAAGAGAGATACAACAAGGCACTGGCTTATTCTGGGAGTCACGGAGCTTCAGAGAATAGGCTAGACATTGCCAGGAGACCAGAAATACAGAAAGAGGCACCCCAAAAAAGTTTTTATTGAAGGGTTCAAACAATATCAAGAGATGACCCAGTCCTAAGAATTGGGGGCTAAATCAGAAAGGAACAAGCCCCAGTGCCAGCTTAGGGTGAGCTGCAGCACAGTGCCATCTATCTTCCTCCTGCTTGGGTCCAAGTTGGGCCTAGGGCTCACAGGGCATTGGAGATTCTCAGCCACCAGACTGAGAGCAGGAGAGAAGGGAGGCCGAGGGTTGTTCCTCGGGGCTGGAGGTAGCTTATTGCTCTAACCCTCATAGGATCAGAGAATGAGTGTAAGAGTTCTCTGCCACTGGGAGGAGCAAAAAGAGCAAGAGTAAGAGGAATAGGGTCAGTGTGCTGGTCAGCTTTTCTTTACTGTAACAAATACCTGAGATAAATCAGCTTACAAAGAGGAAAGGTTCATTTTGTGTCACAGCTTTAGAGATTTCAGTTTAAGATCAGTTGGCCCCATTGCTTAGGCTTTCTGGTGAGGACCCAGTACATTATGGCCTTATGACAGGAAGCACATTCACCTCATGGCCAGATGCAAAAAAAGAAATAGCCAGGGGCTGGGGATTTAGCTCAGTGGCTTAATCGCCCGCCTGGCAAACCTGAGGTCATGAGTTCCATTTCCGGCACCAAAAAAAGAAAAAAGAAATAGCCAAAGATCAGGGTCCCCTAATCCTTTCAAGAGTCTGCCCCAGTGAACTAAGATTCTTGCTAGGCCTCACCCTCTAAGGTTCAGTAGTCTCCCAATTGTGCTGCTCTGGGGAGCAGGCCTTTACTACATGGGCCTTTGGAGGCTATTGCAGATGCAAAGCAGGCAGCACCCGAGTGGGATCTGTGTCCCCATGTGTGAACTGATCTTTGGCTCTGAAGGAGAGAAGATGTCACACAGAACCAGGCTTCCCTCCCTATCCCCATCACGGAAACCAGATTGGCCCACTTCCTGGGGCCACCTGACTGCCCTGCACGCACTTGTGAGCTGGCCAGGTGCACAGAATCCCCTTTGTCCTAAAAGGCGTTTTCACCAATGCCAAAGTTACCTCGCTGCGGCCTGGGCCAGGCAGCAGCTGCTTCACTTTTTGATCTTGGCACTGTGAGAAAAAGTGAGCTGCTTCCACATTTTATGAAATGTCACCCACTAAATCACCTGGAGGTCACCTTGCCCACCTTGTCTCCTTTAATGTCCTCGGGGACAATGATAATGACAACTCAATTCAGTCTGGCACCCAATTTTGTTTAGAGTATTGCTTGGTAGGTAATAAGCAACGAAGTTTTTTTTTTTTAAATTGGGTCAGATAGTTTTGTTAATTTATGAAATAATTTAGTATCCTAACCTACAAAAGAAAAGGAATGAACTTGGTGAATCATGTCTGCCGAGATGAACTATTCCTTCAGTGACTGTCACTCAGCCTCTTAACTAATAGGTGAATTCTGGCTTGTTCAGGGATCCTTTCAACAGAGCATACCACTACCGTTCCAGCAATAACATTTACTAGTCCTGTGGGGCTTGTGGGCTTCCCATATTGTGATAGTGACTAGTATAAACAATGGGGGGGGAGGAAGCCAAGCTAAAACCTGCAATAACATAGGGTGTCCAGCAGGTGCTGTTGATAGGCTGCAAAGAGCCCAGATGATCTGAGTCCCCCAGGAGTCACTGGGGTGACCTGGAAGCCTCACAGTCTGTAAAATGGAAAAGGCCCATGTAATGGTGGGGGCTCCCACCCAGTTCTTGCTGCACTTAAAGGGGGCAGCCACAGGGATGTATCCAGTAGGCCTGGAGCGGACGGAGGCCGGACTTGCAAGGGAGAAAACGGCTCAGATGCAGATTTCCTGTCTAAGGATCTGGGCTCCAGGCTGGCTGTGGGCTGCCTTGTGCTTTAATCTTCTGTGCTTCCCTCTGGCCGTTGGCGAGATTGAAGAACAATGCAAGACTGCCTCCCTGGGATGTCAGGAGGCTGAGATGGAAGAGCTTTGCCTTGCATCAAGGATTCATATGTGTTCTTCATGTTAGGACTCGGTGTTGATGAAGGAATATCCACTATGCTAGCTTCAGCTCATGGTTTGTTCTCTGCTTGCCTGACATCTTTGAGAACAAAGCATTGATAAAGGGGAATGAAACTCCCCACCTCCTATGTCCAGTACGAGTCCGTGTTCTCTAAAATCAAAAAATGAATTTTAGGAACAACAGAGGTTAAGAATAGAAATACTTATTGAGAGAAAAAAAAACTTTCTGTCTGAGAGAGACAGAAGGGGTCTTCAGTGGGTTGCCAAGGACTCTTGTTTTTTCCAGGGACTTCTTAGAGTAAAATCATGGGGTGACACGGGTTCAAAGTAGGGGAAAATTGGGAACTTACAAGGCAGATGGGCACAAGGTGCAACAGAGCTATGGTTAACCAAAAAGATTAATAGTTCAAGTAAAATTAATTACATTAGGGACAAATGGGGAAGAGAGTCACAGAGAAAGAGAGCATTTTTAGGCAGCAATGACTCCTCTAGGGAGCTGGGATGGTGACTCCTGACTTCCTCAGGATGATAGGGAACTATTTAGAATATCAGTCCTTAGGATATAGACCCATCTGTTTGATCTTTTATCTTGAGATCTGGCCCATAGAAGAAGGTGTCTCTCCCACAGTTGCAAGGTATCTGGCTCCTTTGAGGACCCAGCCCTCGCTCACCGCCTATATTATTTCTAACTAACTCAGCTGCTTGCAGCAGTATGAAAGAAAACCAGCATTTAAAAAAGTAGCAGCGCTCTACAAGATAGGTGAAGTTATTTCACAAAAGTGTGCTGGTAGCCCAGCCCTATCTCCTGGAGGAAGATGGCGTGGGAGAGACTGGCAACAGCCCTGCCTTCAGCAGCGGAGGGTCCCTGGGTGGGCGCAGAGGGACACAGCTCCCTGCACAGCTGCATGCGTGCTCCTGTATGGTCTTCTCTCGAGTCCATGTTCCTTCCCAGAGCTCTCCCTAGCTTTCTACCCCTAACTGCTTCAGAAACTAGTCATCCTTTAAGCCTTATTTCCACTATTTTATTTCTTAGAAGGTCTACAGATTTCTCAGGAATACTTAGATACTTTTTTTTTTTTAACATTCCTCATTCTTTCGACAAATATTCAGTGCCTGCCTTTTAGGTCCTTGGCACTGCCCTTGTGTTGTGTACCTATTGTGTGCTCTGCTACTTGAAGCACAGCAAAAAACAGGATAAAGGCCCTGGTCCCCAGGTACTAACGTCCCAGTTGGTGTTGAGAGAGAAGAGACAGCAAATACACTGTGTTCTGTGTCCCTTGGTGAAAAATGCTGTGAAGAGCAATAAAGTAGGATGTGTTGTCATCCACAAAAGGAAGAACCCCAGAGGGGAGGGACTGTGTCCCTTCCTCTCGGTCTCTGGGCTGTGAGCCATACCTGATGGGGCGTCCGATCTGCTGAGTCAATGAGTGAATTCATGTCAGTGCTGAAGTAAATAAATGCATACAGGGGAAGAACTTGATATCTTGTAGGCTCGCTGTCACTGAAGTTGTCCTCACTTTTCCTCTAATCTGGGATGGGCTCAGTAGGCTGTAGGGTCAGTAGAACCCCCGGCCTAGTTTTGCTGGAAGAGGCTCAAAGAAGGATACAGAATATGCTAGAAAGTAGATCCCTTTCAAATTTGGCCTGCCCCCAGTGGCAAATTATCTAACCAACTGGGCTGTTATCCTTAAGAATCTGCCATTTTCAGTGATCATCATTGTTTTAGGCTCATAAAATACTTTAAACTTCCTAATAAAGGCCAGGCTTCCAGCTAGCTGCTTGGTGAATATCCTCCAGATCATTCAGATGTACTCCAGAGAGAGCTCTACAAAATTGTCTCTTTTATCTTATTGATACAGTGTATCAACTGAGAGAGATTCATCCATCCATTCATTCAACAGATACTTACTGAGCATTTACTGTGTATCAGACTGTTAAAGATGCTGGAGAGGCACAGCTTTAGTGTAAGGGAGATAGGTTTAAACAAGATAATTAAATGAATTTCATAGAACTTTAAAAGTTAATAAGTGATACAGAAAAATAAAGCAGATAAGAGGCATATGAAATGCCCAAGGGGAGAAAGAGTACAATTTTAAATTTGGTGATGGGTATGACTGACTGAGGAGGTGATCCCAGTGCAAAGACTTAAAAGAGGTGAGGGTCAGTGCTATCTGAGGGAAGAGGAAAGTCAGGCAGAGGACCAGTAAGAGCCTGAGGGCCCAGGACTCAGCAAAGAAGTCCGTTGAGACAAAATGGAGTGTTTGAGAGAGAGTCAGAGAAGGCTCAGGTCAGACCTTGGGCACTGGTGGATGTTTATAAGAACTTTGGTTTCTGCTCTGAAATAAGAAGTCTTGGCATAGTTTTAAGCAGAGTAGAAATGTGACTGTGTCAGGTACATTTTAAGAACAGTGAGCCAGCATGGAGGTGATAGTATCTTGGATCTGGGTCATTATGGTTTAGTATGACATATTGGATTTTCTTCCTGCTTTGAAGTGGAGCTAGTAGGATTTACTGAGATAGTAGATGAGGGATGGAAAGAAAGAGGAGTTCTCAGTGAATCGTGGTGGTTTTGGACTAAGCAACTAGAAGATAAAATAGCCTTAAATGGAAATGGGGCAATAGGCTGTGTGGAATATTTTAAAAATAGATCAGAGACTAATTTGGGGTTGTATTGAGATAATTTTTAGACAGTCAGATAGAGATGTGCAGTAAGCAGTTGAATGTGTGCTTCTAAGTTCAAAGGGGAGGTCCCAGATTCACATATTGGAACGTAAAATAGTATTTGAGACAATGACATTAGAATGAATGTAGAAAAGAAGAGAAGAATTTCAGAACTAATTTGAAGCATTTCAATGTTAAGATATCCTGAGAGTCTAGGAATGTAGCTCAGTGGTAGAGCCCTTGCCTAGCATGTACAGGGTTTTGGGTCCCATCAACAGCACTGAAAAAAATCCTAGTAATGAGGAAGGATAGCCAGGAGACTGAAAGGAAGTGACCAGTAGACGGGGGTTAAAATAGCTTAGGTTCTTGGAATTTAGGAGAAGCATTTTAAAGGAATGTGAATGGTCCAGTGTCTCAAGTGTTGCTAGTAACTAAGATAAGAATTAATGATTCACAGCTGAATGTAGCAACAAAGTAATTCCACAAAGAAAGAAAGGGGTCATGATGGGAGTAGATAAGTGGGAACTGGAGGGTAGGAGTTAGAAAAGGCAAATACAGAAAGTCTTCAGGAATTTGTCTGTAAAGAAGAAAGAATTGTAAAGGAAGATGGGAGAGGAAAGAGTTCTGTTTCTTTTTTTAAGGTGGGAATAGTTAAGAACGATTTGGGGGAGGAGTATTTTGATGAAGACGGGAGCGTTGCTAATGAAATGTCTTGAAATGCATGAGAAGTGGTGGGATTTGGTGAGGTGACTGGCGGCAGGCCCAGTGATGTTTCATCATATTAAGGACAGAAGTTCAAATTATGGACACAAGTTAACAGCAGGAAGACATAGAAAGTAGGCACTAGCAGAAGTTTTCAGATTTCATTTTTCTCAGTGAAATAGAAAATAAGGCCATTGACTGAGAATGAGAATGAAAAAGAAATTTGGAGAGCTTGGAGGAGAAAACAGTCTTCCAGAAGGTTAAATAGACAAATGTGATAACGTGAGTTTTTTTAACTACCCTTTTTATCTTTTTATTATTATATATCGAGCATGCAGAATATTGAACATGTGAGTTTTAGATATCAGATTAGTCACTTAGATGGCATCTTTTTATATATATATATATATATATATATATATATATATATATATATATAAAATTTGGCGTCTTTCATTTTTAACCTAATGGCTAATGTCCAGCCTAATGCCAGCATCAGTAAGTACTTAACTTCAGAACTGGGGACATCTATAGCTAACTCTGTGTTGTACTTGCTATCCTAAGCACCTCACCGATTTATCGTACTTTCTCGCTGTGTATAGTGGCTACCTATATGGACATTTAGAGCCACAGAGGGATGAGGTCAGTAAGAGAGGGAGGAGAAAGTATCACTATCCGCAGATAACTGTGTTGAAATAGATTTTTGGAAGGTCTTACAGTTTACTCAAGGTTGGTCAGCCATTGGGGGACAGTGCAGAGTTGTAAGCCTCCCTTAAACACACCCTCTGCCTTCAAACACACAGCCCCCAGACCCCAAACACCGGACGGTTTTGCCTGCACTGGCCTCAGCATCCGGGAGAGGGCAGCCCTGCACACATCAGCGGGCCCGCCCCACCCACAGGCTCTGTGACTCAGCTCTGGCAGTATCCCTCCAGGATCTCGCCCTGAAGCCACAGCCCTGATTCTTCAAGAATGTTTGCTGAAAGCAGTTGTTCTCAAGCAGTGCTTTTCCCCAAAGTGGCGTCTGGCAACATGTGGAAACTTTTTGAGTTGTCATGACTGGTGCATGGAAGCGAGGCATGCCGCTACACATAGATCCCGAAGGCGCAGGACAGCCGCCCACCCCCACCGACAACTGTCTGGTGCAAAATGTTGATTGGTGTATTGAATAATCCTTCCCTAAATGAAAATCCTTCCACAGTGACCCAGAGGAACAAATAGAAGATAGTTTCAACGTGCTAATAATAATAACAACAATAATAATAGCAGTCAGTCAAAAATAACCAACAGGTTCACTTCTTTGGTTCCGAGGGCTGCGTGATCCTGACTTAGCATTTCAGCTGCTCTCTTCCCGACTGTTGCCATCAGTGTGCTGAACTGGGATGTATTTGTGCCACCTGCCATGGAGGTCATCCAAAGGAAGGACTGTCCTCCCTTATCTCTCTGAGGAAATGATCCCTCTTGCTCTGTGGATACATAGTGTATTCCAAACATACACTGAAAGTTTAAGGTTTTTAAAAATTTATTACAATAAAAGACACATTTCCATTAGTCTCCCGTAGGGTACTCCCTCCCCCTTCAAACACACTGATCCCATCATTCTGGAATCCTCTTTTGTGAGTGCTTTTAGCTGCACTGTCATGGCTGCCTCATGGGTCTACATGGGTGCAAAACGTTTACCTTTCCTAGTTATTTTGACTTTGGGCAGGATCCAATGGATAAAGTAGGCGAGAACACATCGCGAGGTTTTTTCAAGCCTGCCTTTCCATTGGATGCAGCACTCACTGTATTTTTAATCATACCTGGTAAAGGCTTGACAGAGGTCTTTCAGAACTCCATCAGAAAGTGGCAAGAAACGTAAGATAAGTGTGTTAAGAAAGAGAGACAGAGACAGAGACAGAGAGAATTTAATAGGGCAATCAATGCCAATGTGTCTTTCGCTGTAATAAATTTTTAAAATTTAAACAATCTGTATACTTTGATCACTACTTATATTCTCCATCTCCAAACTATTTGTGATTTTGAAAATATATCTTTGCAAAGCCATATTTTGTCCAGGGCCTCGTGGCCTGGCAGGAGTAGCAATTTGCCTATTCCCTGGCCCCAAGCATTTCAGATCAACCAGAGAATGGTTCTCAAGTCTACTGACCTAACCTATTTAAACTTGCATTCTAGTTGTGAGGAGCCACCTCCTTGGAATTGGAACTACTTTTCTGAAACAGGCCCACGTGGGGGAAAGATAGACCCTTATCCACATTTTACCTGAAAAAGATTGCCCCCAAGCCACAATGAGCCAGTATTCCATAAAATAATAACTTTTCTTTGTAAATCAGGTTGCTCCCCTCTTAACAGTGTGACTCTGATCCAGCAGAATGTGGTCTGTGGAATCAGTTTTGCCTTGTGGCATGATTATCTTCCCCACTTTCCTTGTTTCCCTCTTTCCTTATCATGAGTGTCTAAAGACATATAAATTATGACCTTAATGTCAATGTATAGCTATAGCAGGAAATAGGCAACCATCTTTTAAATTACGTTAAGTTGTAAGTTTCATCAAAGACCACAGTGCCTACGTTCTTCCTTACAGTAGTTCATTTGAAATACAAAGTGGGAGGATTTCTAGAAACCAAATATGCCTATGAAGTTAGGACTTAGACTTACTAGTGGCTGCAGAACTAATTCAAGATGAGGGGAAAGAAAGCAGGATGTAGACACATGAATGGCAAAACATGGTTAGTGCTTTCTTGAGGGCCTCAGTTTAAAGCAATGCTATGCTCCCACTATTAATAATAATTATAGTAATCATTATCACTGAGGCAGAGATATTTCTTTAGGCTCAGGCCTTATTCCAAGCACTATGCAGGTAATCTCACTCCATTCATTAACTGCCACCAGGAAATAGGAACGCTTCATGAAGATACTCTAAGAAACAGGTAAGGTGTCCCAGGTGCCCAGAAGAGGACAGCCAAGATTTAAACTTGGGAAGGTAGACACTGTAAAGTCACTAGAAGCGTTTGTCTTGAGAAGAAGCAAATCCCTTTGGGAAAAAGGTGGTCCTTGTTTTTTATAAAGTCTTAAGGTTTGCTGGAGAAGGGGTCTTTCACATAGTCCTAATGGTTCTGGGATTTCATCAGCATAGCACATTGGCTCTGCATTGCATGCAGTGATGGTGTAGGAAAACCCTAGGGTTTAGAGTCTGGCATCCCTCCCACTAATCACATGTAATGAGACTTTCCGGAAGCTACCTGACTCTTTTGAACCTTGCTTTTTGTATCTATAAAGTGCCGTGAGTTTTAGAATACATGTCAGATGCTCTGCAAATTGCTTACTAATATAACTGTGATCATCACTGTTGATATTTTAAAGTACATTCTCCATTTTTAATTTTTTTTGTGGAGGTTTTAAATAATGTTGGGTGCTTCTGCCGTTTCACTGGCATTTGTGTTTCATGGATTGCTGAAGACCAAGTATAAAGAAACACAGCCAGCTGAACCACCAGCCCTGTTTAGGAAAACAGCAATGCTAAGCTTATTTGTGTTTTCGAATTTTAGGCAGTGCCCAGGTTATTGAAGGTGGCCAAGTGGAATTTACTCCTCTTTTGGGCATTCGGTACATGTGGTGGTACCATTTAATTGGCCTCATCTGGACTAGCGAATTCATCCTTGCATGTCAGCAAATGACTATAACCGGAGTGGTGGTGAGCTGGTATTTCAACAGGTAAGTGCAGTTAATCTGTGAGCTTCGTGTTGTATATCTCAAAAGATTTTTAGGCATTTTGACCTGATTCTTTAAAATTAGTTGATAAGGGTAAAAGGCTAAACTAAAAATAGGTCTGGATGCTCCTTTAGTGATGAACAGATATGTTATACCTTAAATCTGCCATATTTCCAGATTCCTTTGTGTTAAGCTGAAATTTTTCAAAAGAAGCCAAACAGCAAAGTGATCACTACTGCTCAGAACTAAAAAAAATACCTAAAAGAAAAGGTGGAATTTTCTGTAAATAGCTGTCCTTATCTATTTCAGACTCTAAAAATTACCAGTGTGTTTTAAATATACTTCTGTAATTCTGTAAGCCCTGCTTTCCTTCATCAAGACAATGTTTGCTTCGAAAATAATTTTAAATCCTAAAGAAATTGTGAATAACTATAAGCTATGATTGACGTCCATAGTTAAATAACAGTGAATCTATTGCTTGCTTCTCTGTTTATACCCCATACTTTAGGAAAACAACCTGGGACACACACACACAGACCCCACACTCACCTGAATCCTTTGCCTTGCTTGTGTGCGACCTCCGCAGAACTCTGAGACTGCAGCCACAGGAGCAGGCCCCAGGGACAATGATAGGGTTGGACCCCAAACAGGAAGTTTACTCCCGATAGGGCTGATCCTCTTCTAATTTCTCAGACCAAATGAGTAGATAAGCATGAGTTTTCATGGGGTAAGAAAGTCAACCAGGGATGATTCATGGCACTGAGTAGTTCCCTCTTGACAATAAAGAGCACTGTGGGTTTTTAATAGTGGTGCTGTTTGGGAACCCCATCATTAGGGACTGTGGAAGATCCACAAAGGGGCTGTTACTGTTGGCCTTGAGACTCTTCCAGAGGCAGGAGGTGGGGGCTGTGTGTTGTTTGCTCCTGTATAGGAGAGCAAAGATCATTCTAGCCAGGTTGACAGTTAACATTTGTCTGGCAGTCATGTTGTGTTATCTTAGAAGAACAAAACCAAAGCATTTTCAATGATGGCTCTGATGTGGAGTTCTGTGAAACAAATACAGTTATCTCCTAATCCCTCCCCTCTTCAACTCTATCCCTTCCCAAATCAAATCATGAAGAAATGAAAACAAGAGTAAACACACAAAGGCAGTGAGAAACACAGATGGGAGGGAAGTGGATGAGAAATATCAACCACATGGCGAGAGCTGAAGACAGGACAGCTGACTGGTGACTGGCCGTGCTGGAAGAAGCTGGAAGGGCCTGTCCCTGTGAGTTGGCTGAGTGAGGAAGCCCTAATAAAATGCAGGCTGAATTGAGCCACAAAAATCCAGAGAGACTCAGGAATTCAAGTGGAAAGTATAGTTCCAGAGAGCGGCTGTAAGTCTTCCTAAGGAGCAGTTGGATCCCAGATCCCTGCTCTATACAAACAGCAGATCTTGCTCTCCAGAGATATAAGCCAGAGAGGATTTTGGGGTGTCTGATACAGCTGAGACTGGGGCAAGGCTTTGTACCCAAGTAAGGAGAAAAAGTGAAAGTCTAAATATATAGTGAGGATCCCAGGTTCACCAACTCCCCACATTCCGAATCTCAGCTCCCACGATGCCTCGAGCCAGGTTGATTCCCTGTGAGGAGGTTAGAGGAAACCGTTAACTCAAGTAAAGACCTATACACACTGACATCTGGGCCCTCCACCACCTAATGAAATGAATTCCCTGACTCCTAACCAAACAGTGCAGCATTCAGGCAATAAACTACACCCCTCCACCGAGCACCTGACTTTTTAATTGTTAACCAGTGATGGTCAAAACTTGAAGAAAACCAGTAGTGCAAGATAGATCAAAATGAACAAAACAAACAAAAAGAATTTAGGGAAAACAAATACAATACAGGCTATAAAAGAAAATTATTCCAAAAACGTGTATTATCAGAGAGAACAAAAAATATTGTAACCATAAATTAAGACTCCCTCCTAAAACAATGACTCATGAGAAAACATAAATGACTCCTTAATATTTGAAAACTGCAAAAGTAAAATATTTCTATTGAATTATTAGAATATAAAGTTCAATGTTCTTGGAGAGGTAGAACAAAAAGACATGGAGATGGGGAACAGGAGTGAAAGGACAGAGTGGGAGAGTTATTTAGGAGACTCACATCTGACTGTATGAGTTCCAGAAATAGAGACAAGAAGTTTTTTTAAAGACATCATCAAAGAAAAATTCCCGGGGCTAGGGACATGAAGAAACATAGGGTTCCAGAAGCTCTTCTCAAGGGAGAAAAAAAGATCAAAGTTCACGGACACAGGATCCAGACCCAGAATGGGATGTGACTTTCAGTAGCAGCTCCGAGTCAGGAAAACAGTGGAGCCAGGCCATCAAAATGTGAGTGAGATGATTTCCAACCTGGAATTCTGTACCCGTTCCCACTACCAGTCAACAATAAAGGAGAATAAAATCATACTCAGGCACACAAGTTCCCAAAAGGTTCCCTCTTATCATCCTTTCTAGGAAGAACATTTCCAACTGAAATACATGAGAAAGGCAGGGAGAAAAATAGGAGTTTCAGAAAATGAGCTACAGCACAGAGAAGAAAAAGGCATTCTCAGGAAGGTGAACTATGCAGCAGATGTAAAAAACATCCAGTCCAAGATGGAGCAGGAGGGCATAGCTTCCAGGAAAGCTGTCTCCAAGAAGAGACAGACAGAGACGATAAGATGTGCTTGAATGTATTCAGAAAAGATTTACATGTTGGAGATGCATTTAGTAAAGCCTATGGAAAAGGAAATGTATTTTTAAAAGATGTACCACAGTCGCTAACTCCAGGAGAAACCAAAAGTTGCACAGGAAAAGAAATATAATCGGAATATGCTACTTGATTTGGTTGTGACTGTTGTTCACTGTATGTGTTATTTATGCACTAATAATTTAAATGCTAAATGTTAAAATGTCAGTGTAATTAGACTGGAAAAGAAGGGGAGATAGAAAAATGAGTATATAGAAGTGGAGTGATTTAGACTGAAAAAGAAAAGAAAACCTTAATCTTCCAAAGTAGAAAGTCAGTAGACAGTATCTAGAGCTGAAAATTCAAGAGGAGGTAGGGAGTGGGATTCAGTGGTACAGCAGTTTCCTAGCACGCAGAAGGCCCTGGGTTCAATTCCAGCACTGCAGAAAAAGAAAAAGGAAAAATTAAGAAATAATAAAGAAAGAAAAAGAAAAAAGAAAGAACATATAATTCTTAAGCGTGGAGGTAAGTTCCACAAGAAACAGTCAAACTTTTGTCTCTAAGGAGAAACATTTAAGGATGGGTGAAGAAAACAGCCTTCCTTTTTTTTTTCCATTCAAAACCACAAGTGGAATTTGGCTTTTTGACATACTTTACCTATTATTTTGATTAAAAATAATTTAAAATGAAGTGTGTGATGATTTATTTTTAGCATTACTATTTCCGTTAATAAGGTATTGTTCTTTCTTCTGGACCATCTCTGCCTGATTTTGAAACCTTTCCTTATCTCAGAGCTCTCATTTCTTCAGGACTATCTTCTGGCCTGCACGGAGGGTGAGGATTAAATATAGCCAGAGTGCATTTATCTTTGTCATTCATTTAAACCCTAAGAGGGCTAAAGGGTTCATACAAAGATCAGGCACCAACCTGAGCAATGTACTATTTACAAACATTTGCTTGAAGAAAGGTCAGTGGAGAGCCATAAAGATGCTGTTCAGGGATGCGATAGGAAGGAGCAAGAACTGATCGTTCGGGAAGGGATGCTGGAGGCATGGTTTCATCATCATTTTCAAACAGACAAAAGATGGTTTCCAGCTGTTCTGGATCTGCTGGGGAAGCAGTGAGGAAATGCATTCACAACAGAGCCTAAGGAATTTAAGTAGAGATGGATGAATTTTCTAAAGTCCCTAACTAGTTAACCAGCACAGCTAAATAAATCCTGTTCTTATAATAAAGACAATTTCTATTTTCTGTAGGTCTGGAAAAATGAGCTTTATAGCCTCCTCACAGCCCTCCTAACCCCATCGTGCAGTGGTTTTGCTGAAAGGTCTATCAGGAAGGAGCATGGTCTTTGCAGGGCCTCCGGGGTCTCCTTTACTCCATACTAGCTTTGCACTGGAGGCCAACTGCGCTGCGCAGCCAGGCTTGTCCAAGAACCTCCGCACAAAAGTAATTTTCCAGAACATTTGAGTTTGTACTGAGCTCCACCGGATCTCACTAGAACTACAGCTTACTACTGGGACCTTGAAGTAGCTCACCTGGCTTCCTGCTCTATGTCACCTGGTGGACCTGGAAGTTGCAAAATAGTACTGAGGTACCATGACCCAAAAGTGTTACAGAACTTGGATGAGTGGGACCAATATACCGTTTTCCCAGCAGCTTGGACAGCCAGGAGGAACCTAGCTCTGTTGCACAGGGTCAGGCACTGTTATCATTCAGGCAGTCATGTGTTTGAAAGAAGGAAAACTGGGTGGCATGGGGCACATCCTGGAGTCATCTTGCCCCTAACACTGCTCATGCTTCCCTGCCGCACCCAGAACTGGGATGAATTTGGCCAGTCAGCAGGCACTCGACGTACATTTCTCCCTGAAGACAGCTGAGTAAGCCTGACAGGAGACTCTGTCCTTTTCCTTCCAACTATAAGCTCATCGCTGAATTGCCCAGTGAGCCAACACTGAAATACCAGTTCTCAAAACACAGTCAAGTCCAGAACTAAATTTTGTTAGAGATGTGTGTGCATGTGTGCGTGTATGGTACTGGGTATTAAACACAGGGACTTCATAGGGAGCTACATCCCCAGCTATTTATTATTATGACTATCATTATTATTTTGAGATAGGATCTTGCTAAGTCATTGAGTTGCCAGACTAGACTCAAACTTGCAATCCTCCTGCCTTACCCTTCTAGAGTGCTGAGGTTACACATGTAGCCAAAGTGCCTGATTTAAGTATTATTTTAAGCCTCACTGGGGATGATTCTCTTCCTAAAGACTGGTTTTCCTGGTTTTCCTGGTTTTGAAAGACATAGAGCTGACAGGTTAGCTGCATATACCCCAGGGGAAGGATGACATGATGTTTTTACTTTTGAACTTAGTAGAAGTCTAAAAAGAGCAGGTGGTGGCCTCAAAGACTGCCTTTTTTCTGCAGAGCTGTTTTTAGTTTTGAAGGCAGGTATTGAGTGACTTCTGGCCCTGCAAGCTGGCTTGGGTTGAAAGGGCCTTCTTTTCAAGTTCCCTCTCTCATCATGTGATAACTCAGATGCTGTAACTGCTGTATCTTCTTTAGCCAAGCCCTGTGAAGCCTAGAGTTATAACCAGTAGGTGTGCGGACCAGGAAAACCGAGGCAGTGCAGGAACTTCTTGTGCCTGAGCGGGTACGTCCCACAACAGTGAAACCTCTTCAGAAAGCTGCACCTAATCCCACATTTCAGGACCTAGTGGATCAGACCCCAAGGCTCCCATTCACAGTGGCTATGAATCATTTGTTTCCCTACCAGATGGAAAACAGGTGTTGTCTTCTTTTCCTTGCATCTCCATTTCTTAAGCACTATGGTAAGTTCAAAAGCATATAAATTTCAATGGAAAAGTAAACATTCTCCTTTTTAAAAAAAAAATGAGTAAAGGGGAAAAAATGTGTCAGATTTTCCTGGCCAACAGAACTCTTCTACTTTATCAGATTAAAATGAATTCCCATCAACAATAACTTCTTGGCCTTTGGTATTTTAGGTAGCATCAGGTTGTCCACCTTTGCAGACAGCTGGGTTGCAGTCCTATTCCCGGCGCTACTGTCAGGTTCCCTTTTGCTTCCTGGATGATTTAAGCAGCAGTGAAATGCAGCAGTTGCCAGCTCTTGAGACATTACTGGCTGCAATCCTTTTCCTCCCTCAAAACCAAGGTTGTTGTCAAAATCTTAATTCATAGTGACTTGTTAGCAACCCAGGCAAGTTGCAGAATAATCTATTCTGAAGAAAGCACGCTTCACTTGGAATCCATGAAGTTGCTTCTCGGAAAGGGCCTCATTTTCTATAACTGGCATCTGCAAGAATACAGAAGGGCACCCAAGAGGTCGTGTCGTCCTCCTCCTCCTTTATTTCATCTTTCAGGTTCAAGGTTGAAGAAGGCTGAGCTAATTCTGTTTCTTTTTAACTCTTTTTCTCTGCCTGTGAAACTGACTTGAACACATTCTTGGGATCTGTGTCATGACAAGTTCTGTAAATGATTCACACTGAAGTGACCTTTAAAGAAAGAAGAAATCAGCTGGATTTAGGAGCCCAGAGCTGTGCAGAAGCCAAACACCCCAGGCTCTGTGTTCCTTTCCTTTGAACTTGAACTTACTGTTACCTCCCTGGCCTTGCTGCGGGTCATGTGACTCAGAGATGATTTTAATCACTAGGTTAATGCCAGCAATATTTGCATATGCTCCTGTGTAAACCTGGGAGATTTTGATAGAATTAAACTTCTGAAAAAGAAAACAAGATTAACAGGCAATTTGAAAGGCTAGTGAAAGAAATAGGTCCTACAAGAAGGAAACTTGTTCGTTTGAGCTTGCCAGTATTCAGGGGTTTTTGTTGTTGTTGTTGTTGTTGTTCTATATTGCATGCCACCAAGAGGAATTACATTGTTATAAGATATAATGTAATCTTAGATATAAAGTATATAAGAATTTTGTTAAATACTCATGATGTCATTAGTGCCATTGAGAAATACAGAAGTTTTTGTTCCTTTTTAAGTGCTGGCTTTAATATATTCTTTTTTCTATTTCCAGAAATAAAAATGATCCTTCTGACCATCCAATTCTTTCATCCCTCTCCATTCTTCTCTGTTACCACCAAGGAACAGTGGTGAAAGGGTCATTTTTTATCACTTTGGCGAGGATTCCAAGAGTCATTCTCATGTACATTCACGACACGCTAAAAGACAAGGTAAGACATCAATCTAACCCAGAAAAGTTAAGTCCTAGAAAACTACCTGGGACCCAGGGCAGGAATGTGCCCTGTGTTCCTTAGCTGGTAGGTCACCATTGCAAGTTTTTGTGGGTACTCAGCATGCTTCTTTTTTTTTTTTAAAAAAACAAAGAAAATGCATTGTAAGATAGAAATAGTGCTTGTTTCTCTTTCAATACAAACATGTTCCTTGCCTATTGTTTCTCCAGAGTGTGCCATGGGAAGTCACTGGTGAGTGTGAGGGAGAAAGGGAGAGGGTTGCAATGAGTGTGCGTGTGTGCGTGTGCGTGTGTGCATGTGTGTACACATGCCTGAGAGTGAGAAAGGGGCAAGCTGACCTACATGTCAGCTCAAAAGACAGAAAACTGTAGGGCTTTTGTGCTGGGGGCTTTCTCCTCCCTGGTTTTTATTTCCATGCACATTTGGTTATGAATGCCAGTGGAAACCAGAACACCAGGAAAACAGCTGTTCTCATGGTATTTCTGCCCTGCCAAACAAGGCAAGCTTGGACTTTTCCCAGCTTTTCTGTTCTCACACAATGTTAATCTCTCTTCATCCTCCCTCAGGGTTCGTGACTTGATCAGCGTTTCACACACCTACCTAATGCCAAACTTTTCAGAATAGTTCTGTGTCCCTAGTGAGTTGGGGACGTTTTGCACATGGGTTCCTATTATAACTTAAATTTATTTTTGTTTGCCCTTTGAAACAGAAATCTGAGTTGTTGACATTTTTAAATCTGTAAGCAAGATTTAAGTTTAGTATATCAATTAGGGACAATGGATTGAATTTCACATAAAATTACCTGTCTTCCTTATCTCAAAGTGCTAGCTAAGTGTTGCCCCTAATTGTAGGCTGTCTTCTTGTATTTCTGTTAAAAGTCTTACCTGGCTACATTTTGGTGCCTTAAAGAAGCATTCCCACATTTGGGACAAATCTAGCTATTTCTAGCTCTTGCATTTTGAGACCTATCTATCAATCTTAGGAAACTGAAGAATTTCTTTAAAATATAACAGTTTTTTGTTTATGTCCATATGTTTTATACGTATATACATGAATGTATATTTATATATCCTACTAGCATATACATATATTTTATGTAGATATATTTGTATAAATATATGCATTAGTAACAGGTAATCATAAATACATGAGCAGCTAGGAGCTTGTTGTCCTTCTTGCAGAGAGGCATCTTAAACTGTTCCAGGAAGCAGCTTTCTATAAACCTAGAAGAAAAGTCAGAGGAAGATCTAAGGCATCCCTGACTGAGGTTTAAATGTTACTTATCACTTCCTCGATCCTGTGAAGACCAAGGGGCCAACCTTCATTTTAGTAATATCACTGTCAAAGAAATATGGCCTTTTTTAGGTTTAAAATAAAAGTCTTTCTCAGCAGCCTTACAGTCCATACTGTGTCCACCGTGAAAATGTTTTGCACGGCCACCCTGTGATCTTTCCAATAGGCTCTTTCACAGCTGCTGCCAGGCTGAAAAGTATCCAGATCAAGTTTCCCCCAATTGAATTAACACTGGAACAAGAAAAAGTCCATATAAGGCTGAGTTATTCCTGGGGTCCTCATGGTAGGCTATTTCAGGATTGCTAGCCGAGATTTTTTTTTTATTAACTCTGGACAAGGTCAACCACCCTTCCCCCAGGCATTTCATTGGATTATTCATTCATTCTTAGTGCACATTTTCAAGTTATATTTCAAAAGACTCATTTATCCCTTGAAATTTCACCCAAAAGTGTCACAATAGGATTTATTTCCCTCTAAAGTTAAATTTGAGTACTTGTGCGGGCACAAAAGTAGTTTCTACAAAGCTTTATTTTTTATTTTATTTGTTGTTGTTGGTTTGTCTTTGGAATGTGAATTTTTTATGAACACAAATTTTGGGTTTTAAAAGGCAAACTGTACCATTTGAAGCACTTTAAGGAGAGATGAAAAAGGAAGAGAGATCCTTTTTACTAGAAGGCCTGCTCTTCCTTTGCTATTGAAATGGATTAACCCATTTCCCTTGCTGCTGAAGTTGGCAGCAACCATAGCAGGTAGGCAGTGAGGAGGAACTAAGCTCATCAGGATGATAGTGACTCGCAGTAGGCACAAAACAGAACTTTTCCCACACTCAGTGAGAACTGCTTTGGGTTTCCCCGGGTGGGTAAGTCCATAGTGGAGACAAAGTGGGTATTCACAGACACCATTTGCTTACCTCTGTTCTGTTACTTTTCACGCTGTTCCTGTGGTCTGGACCTGATCTCGGCAGCATAGTGCGTGCTCTAGGGGTGTGTTCAGATGCTGCTGCTGCTGTTTCTCATATCTTGCCAGACTCTTGCATCATCTCAACCAGGTATGTGCCCCACCCTGCACCCCAGAAACATACAGGGGGTGTGAGGGTAGTTTCCAGGTCCTATATCAGAGGTTGGCAGATTTCTTCTGTAAGAGGCCAGATTGTGTAATTATTTTAAGCTTTGGGGCCATGTGTTCTTGGAGAAACCACTCAACTCTGCCTTCACAGCAGAAAAGCAGCCATGGACAAAATGGGAAAGAATACACAGGAATGTGTTCCAATAAAACCTCACTGATGGATGCCAACATTTGAATTTTGTATGATTTTCACATGTCAAGAAATATTCTTCTTATTCTTTCCTACCATTTTAAAATTGTGAAAATCATTCTTAAATCCAGCCAGAGAAAGGTGGGTGGTCTGATAAATCAGGCCCCAGGCTGTAGTTTACAGTTCTTTATGTTGGAAATGAGGCTATTAAAACTATTGCTAAAGTTCTGAGAGAAATGGATTTCTCTTCTCTAAAGTAAAAAAGAGAATCTGTAGAGACCCTAGCATAATGAATATGTATCAGCTAAGAGCTAATTTTCAGTGGCTTGTCTAAGAACTATAATTTTCCCAAGCTAGGAAAAGAATCACCTCCCTAATTTTTATACATTTTACCAGCCTTTACTTTTCAAGCTATAAATATCTCTTTAAAAATCATTAAAATGATATCCTGCAATTGTTTGAACTAGATTTGTCTTTCCTGAATTTTTCAAATTGTTGTAAATTTAAATATATGTTTTATTTTTCTGTAGATCATTTAGGAAGTTTTAATAACCCCTAGTCAAATTTACGTAAAGCATTATTTATGTAAGTCAGCAAGATGTTTTATAATTTAAATGTTCACAGAAACCTCACTTAGAAAAGTACTTCTTTTTATTGCCTATCTTCCTAATAAACGTACCATTAGAAGTTAAGGGACTAATTATACTAGCCACGCTTAGTGTGTGCTACATGGTATTTACAGTACCTCTCATTCAGAGAAAGTGTAGCTGTCTTTTAGTAAAGCTCTATTTCTAAGGCTGTTCTTAAGAATCTTGGGGTACATTTAATAGCATATTTCGTTTTCCTTTGGATGTCCACAAACCAGCACATATAAAATAAAGTAAAATACCCCAGCACCTTTCAGAATGATGGGTCACATAGCAAGTTGAGCCCAGCCCTGGGAATATACTCAGGGAGTAACATGCCGTGCCTGTCCTCTTAGAGCAGCGTGCATGAATCTGGCACCGACTTAACGCATAAAGGTTTTTGAGATGGAGTGTAAAGATATATTAACTGTGATAAGATATACTTGCTTGAAAAGTCAAGGTTAAAAAATATAGACTAAAAAGTCAAAAGCAATGAAACCTTTGATATGAACAGGTTGGCTATGTGGTGCTCCAAGGCTCCGAGCTGCAGTTGCTACCTCTTCTGTTCTGTGAAAGTGAGGTTCTGTCTGCATCCCTCTTTCACCGGTGATGTTCAAACTGCCCTTTGGAAGCCTAAGGGCCCCTTCTTGTATTGTGAGCCTCACCAGGTCAGGAGGAAGGGAAAATGGGTGCGAAGGAGGAAGGGCGAGTTCTGTCTCATCACCCTGCTCTACCTTTGGCTGAGAGCATTCTTGTTTTCATCTGCTTTGGGCTGAGAAGCTCCTGAAGATTCCGTGTGAAGACAGGGTTCTGCTGCTAAGCATATTTGAAAGCCACCATCTTACACTGTTTTCACACTTGTTTTCTCTACCTTATTATCCTCAGGGACATAGTTTTCTGCCTTCTGAAAGTTCCTTTCTTTATATTAACTCAGGACTCTTTTCCTTAAGAGTTCAAAACATTCCAAAGATCACGTTAATATTTATATTAACCATGCTATTATTACCATTATAATAGATCCTTACCACATACCTGAGAATTTGAGTAATTGTCTTTGAAGCACAAAAAAGGCTAAGCCAGTCTCGATCCAACTCCTGTAGTGAGTTGGTTCAAACAGGGCTGGGGCTTTGGGATTCTGATCATGGTGCCTGTGCACTAGGCTGTGACTTATGTCAGTTGTCATGGAGACTTTACACTGGGTGACAGCCGTACCACTGAGCAAAGCCTGTTCATGTGACCACTGCTAAGCCAGCTAAAGTTTAGAAGACTGAGAAAGAGGAGGAAAGAAAATGAAAAAGAAAGAAAGGAAGGCAAAGAAAGGGAGAGAGGGTGAGCTGATATGAATCAAGATGGAGCAGGAAGAGCCACCTGTTGTCTAGATTGACTGCTGAGAAGCAGAATGAAGTGAAAGTCTTTGAATAGAAAGACAATGATTATAAAATGGTAGTCAGCACTTTGGTTGATCTCATCTTGCAGTAGAGAAAGAATAGCCAGCTTAAGTAAGAAAAGGAATTTAGATTTGTCTTTTGAGAAATGGCCTAGTGCTGGAATGAGTTAGTAGGGAAGTTTTGGCATCTGTGTGTCTGGAAATTAGATTTAAAAGGACCAAGGCCTACTTTATTTCCCTTGTTCTCTGGAATGAGGACAAGGAAATGCTACAGGAGAATGAGATCTATTTGTTATCTTTAGAACCTAGATTTGTTCCCTCTTCAACATCAAGGAGCTGACTGTGTCTCATCATTGCTTTTTAAAAGCCTTATCTGTTTTCACAAAGTCCCAGGAGGAAGGCAAGTGGAAATTGCTGCATTTTGTAGGCACCTAGCTGAAGGCTGCATGGTAATTCATTTGCAGAATAGGACATAAATCCCAATCTCATCATTTCTCATTTACCTCTCTCTACATCACAAAGACCACACGTGTATGCAATTAGGATACTGTGTCACCTCATACATTAATTTATGCAACAAATATTTGCTTATTTATTCTATAAGCAACCATTTGAACCTGGGCGCGATGTGGGAGGGGGACGGTGGGGATCCTGAGATAGTGTGGCGCACAAGCCAGGACTTCAAGATGTTGACAAGCTAATTGGGGAAGGAATGCAGTAAGAAAAATATGAGTGAGACATCTGTATAACTGTGTAGAAAAGTACATGTTTAAATGCTGGAATGAAGGCTGAAGAAGTTTAGAAAAGGAAAATCTCAGTAACTAAAGGTGAGCATTTGACACGATAATTGAGGAAAAATTCACACGAGAGGTTGGACCTGAGTCTAAGGCAATCACTACAGCTCACCAGCTAACAAATAACAAGCGCTATAGGGTGTTAGTACTTACCTGAAGTGGCGGCTATAGACTAAGCATTTTTCTTACCTTATATAAACAGTACAGCCAGGTTACACATAAGGGATCTGAGGCTTACAGAAAACCTAGAGTTGGTAGAACGAAGAGTTTGGCTTGCCTGCAGGACCAAGCCCTTAACCACGTTGCAGGTTTTCCACAGTTGGATCTGGGGTAACACCTGGGACTGTTGTCTTCTGCGTCTGTCCAAGCCAGGGCCGCACAAGCTTGGTTGCTGACAGTCAGTCTTGTTCGCAGCCAACTCCTGGAGGACGGAAAAGGTGTAGGGCCGGGAAGAGGCCAGTCTATGAATCATACAATGATAGAACCAGAAAAGCCTTGTCAGGGTGGTCTGGCCCCACCTCCTGTCTCAGACAGAGCTGGTCCCTCCTGGCTTCTGGCTTCTTAGTATCTATACTGGCTCATCTGAGAGACTTTCAGGCAAAGTGTCCATGTGGCCACCCTCTGGTCTCCAGCAGTGCCCTGGGACCTGGCTGAGAAGTCTCACTATGGGACCCAGCAGGTATATATTTTACCAGCCTTTACTTTTCAAGCTATAAATATCCCTTTAAAAATCATTAAAATGATATCCTGCAATTGTTTGAATTAGATTTGTCTTTCCTGAATTTTTCAAATTGTTGTAAATTTAAATATATGTTTTATTTCTCTGTAGGTCATTTAGGAAGCTTTAATAACCCCTAGTCAAATTTACTCAGCAAAGAGGGCGTGCCTCTTACTGTTTCTTACAGCGGCCACACAGTCCCCTAGAGGAAGAGCCTCACCTCCCCGGTGCACACACGCTCTGATGCTGGCTTTAGCTCAGTGTCCCTCTAACTGCAACCCACTGGGGGCCACAGTGCTCTTCCCAATGGCTCCAATTGAAACCAAAAAAAAAGCTTTCTTTTCAATTTTTATTGACAAGTGCCGTGATCTGCGTGGGGAGCAGGGTCATGAGAGAAAACAATAAGAGCTTAAGAAGAAACAAGACACATGAAAGGAAAGCTGGGGCCCGGTGGGACCAGACCTCTGTGAAGGAGAGCAGCAACAGTGTCCCAACCCCAGCATCCAGCATCTTTATTCATACAACGTGGGGAAAAGTGTGTGACAGGGTTAAGAGAACAAGGTCTCGGTGTTTTGCTGAGAACACTGAAAGTGAAACATTCTGAAAACTATCTGTGCTACCAGGAACAGGGAATAACACCAAGGCCACACATCTGTTGATACACAAGACAGCTAGAGATCAACTGATGGCACAGTGTGCCTGTGGCATTCCCTGTCCTTGGGCTTTGCTCTAATCTCAAGGAGTTTGCCAACCTCAGGCTCACCATGGCTCAACCCTCCCCACAGACAAGTAGCAAAATTCCATAAGTTTTTATTTTCACATACAAAAAGGAGCAATTTACCAGTCAGTAAAGTAGATAATGTTTTAAACCTTACCAAGGTTTTTATGAACCCAAATTGATACTTTATTTTGTTTCCAAGGAACTCAGTGCCTTCCTACGAAAGCTCTGAATGTCTTCACTTGACACTGGGGGCTTTGCAAATTAGAGACAGAACACTGTGCTATAAACAGTGTTGTCTTGAGTTGTTTAGTTATAGTTGTTTTGTCTTAATTAACATCATACTTCTGTTATTATTTGCTTCTTGTTTAATTCATTATATTTCTGTCTTTTTAAGTACTGACTTTCTTTCAGTCCTTTCTTCTTCTTGCAGAAGAAGTGGGAGTAGGTACAGAAAGTGAGCTGCAGGCTGATTTCTGTCGTTTCCTGGGAGATGCTCCCAAACAAAGGTGACTCCTTAGTCAGGTATATCTGGTTTGCCTCTACCTCATCCTTTGCATAACTTGGGCGAGTCACTCAACCTTATGGCACTTCTGCAAATTGAGGGGTTTTGCTTGTGTAACCCCAAGCTCTTTGTGTGGCTTTCTGCCGCTCACTGGGATGTCCGCCCCAGACAGAGCTGGGCATGCGGGTGCCATCTTACTTCATCATGTGGGCCTATTGGCCAGGGTGGAGGTTGAATATGAGCCATGTGTTTTTGTGCTGTGTTCCAAAATGACAGGATCCTTTTTTTTCCCCCATGTTCCCCTACCCATGGCAAAGCCTTGCCCTGGCATTGTAAAGATTGTCGATGTTTCATGTTGCCCACCGCCTCAGCCTCCAGTCTTACAGAATGGCCTAGAGTGTGAGTGCACAGAGAGGAGCCATCTCTATCTCACTACCGCAATCCTGTCAGTGCTGCTAGGGAGTGACAAATTGATAACTGGTAATAAGATGTGGGCAAATGCCAGTCACATCAGGTACTCGCAGCATTGGGAGGGTACTGTGATATCCGGTGCCTTTCACATCCATTACACAGGAGGACTGCTGCCTGGCGAATGGTACTACACCTCCTTGAGGAGAGGACAGGGTGCCTCAGATGTGGCCCACTTTCCTGTGGCTACTATGGCTATTATGGTTACCAACCCAGGGCACTGACCAACCCCTCTTGGCATTTTCTTAGAAATGCCGGCAGCTTCCTGTCTTCTGACAGACAGATAGATGTGGTGCTCAGAAAGGCCCCAGTTAGTCCTGTTGAGTGGGGAGAAGAACCCACAGCTTCCTGGGAAGTCCGCATCCTCCCTCCCCTACCCCACGGTCCTCCTCACCACTCCGCACTGCCTGCCAGGACTCTTTCTTCAAGAGAACATAATGTTAGTCTGTCTTCTAAGCCTTTGTGGCCAACTCAACAGTGTACAACCTGAAAGCCTCCCCAGCCCCTGTCCTGGCAGGTTGCGCTGCCTCAATGACTCTTTCTCGCAGTCCATCCATAGCAGCTGCAGTCTGCCCTGTTCATGTCAGCTCTCGGTTCAACCCAAGCCAAGGCAGATCTACAGTGACACTCCTCTTCTCTCACAGCGCAGCATGTGCAATGCAGGGAAAGAAAAAGAAAGTAATGAATTGTACAAAAGTTTCTAACTAGATTTTAAAAAGGCCTTAAGTTCATGAGGAAAGATTGTTACAAGAAAAAAGTTCTTTCAGTTCCTGGTGTGGCCGTAATAAACCCCTCCCCAGAGCACCCTGCCAGCCGTTCTTCCCATGGCAGAGGTGATTTTGAATCCTGCCTTTCTGACGGCTGGTTTAGGGCTATTCTGGGCATTCAGCTGATGGGAGAGCTCTTGAGAGATGCCTCATGTGTGCACGTTTTAGCAGGAAGCTCACAAGTGTATCAATATGATAGTTTGCATTAAGACTCATATATAGACAGTGATAATCCCTGTGCCCAGCTGTTTTGAGGCAAATGCTGCTACCCTGGTTTTAGATACAAAGCCAGGCCCCAGACTGTCTGAGAGAAAGCAAACTGAATCCTCATGTCCCCTAGTGCATAACTTGGAAGCTACTGGCATATGACATGGCTTTGTGTGGCTTTCCCAGGCACAGCATTGCAGAAGCCTGGCTCTCGGAGCTGTAGGGCTGTTGCAAGGGCTGGAGCTCATCAAGACAAGGCCCTAACTGTCTCTTGGCCCTGTGGTTTTAGCACCTTCTAGCTCCTTTGGGGTAGGGCTCAGTGAGCAGCTAGCACCTTAGATTGGACTCTGAAATCCTTCCTGACTCAAACAAAATTCATCTATCTTCTGAGAGAAGCAATTAATGCTTGTTAATGAATGATGGCCTCACTAAAAGAAAGGGAGGGAAAGTTATACAAGGACATTGGGAAATCAGGCAACTCTCCTCGGAGGCAACTGAGTGCTCACCATGAATTTCTTTGACTTCTTCCTAAGTGTGCAGGTCCTGAAGACAAGAATGTCTACCATTTATTGGGCACTTACTTGTGGCAGGTATAGGACTACTTTATGTATCTATATCATCACAAATCATCCTCTATGGAAGGTACTATTATTTCTTTCCATCTTTCCCTCTTCCAAATTTGGAATAATTGAGAGACACAAGAGAGTTAAGTAGATAAAAATAAAAATTATCACTTTGAAGTTAGACATGGTGGCACATGCTGGTACAGCATTCTGGGAGGCTGAAGCAGAGGGATCACAAGACTTAGCCATCCTGGGCAATATAGCAACTTAGCTATGTCTCAAAATAAAAAAAGACTAGGGGTGTAGCTCATTGCAAAGCCCCTAGGTTTGATCCCTTGTACTGTGATTGATCAATCAATCAATCGATCATCTTGAATATCAAATCAGCTGGTTGGAAAAATGCATCTAGTAATAGCTATAATCTACTAGTTTGTTAATATTTTGCCCCTAAATCAGAAAGACCAAGCCTCTCTTTTATAGGCCTTATCAATAAGGTAAAATTGGTGCTGAGAAAGTGCAGACTTCATGACAGGTGGACCCCAAAAGTGAGTAAGAAAGCAACTGACCCCACCTGTGCTTTGCTCCTTCTTCCAAACACCCAGTCCCTTCAGTCTGCCTCCTCCCCTGGGGAACACAGAGAAGATTCCTGACCATGGAGCCTAGAGCTGGGGAAATCAAACCTCCCCTATGGCAGGATTCAAAACAGCCTTTTCCCACAGCCTGAGTACTCAGAACCCCAGAACTCTAGAGATGGTGAGGCACTCTCTCCTCATTACACCAGAATCTGGGGTCCAGAGGCCCTAACTGCCTCCACCAAGGTTATCCTGTGGGCAGGGTGAGTGGGCTGAACTCTTTCTGGTTACCCTCTTTATCCTGTATCTTTTCACCTGCCTTCTGAACTTCACTGAGATGCTGGGACAGACAGGTATGCTGCGTAGCATGGTGCTTCTTGGGCAGAGCTCTGTGTAGTCACCCCTTGGTCAATGTGGAAGACAGGACCAGATTCATAGGAGCAAGAGGATGGGCGCATTTTTATCCTACGAGGGCTGTCGAGGTCTTACGTTTTATTACTGGTACCAAACTCTCTCAGGTTCCTGCTCCAAGCCTCCCATTTCCCTTACATGTTAGCCTTTCTGTTCTTCCAGAAGTCACTCACCCATACCTGTGGGCATTCCCTTTCCCTCAGACCTTCTCCTACTTTGGCTCTTGGTTCATATGTCAACTTTCCTAGCAGTGTGTTAGGGAGGGAAGGAGGCAGACATTGAGGAGGGGGATCTGGATCTGAATCATAGTTACATTTACTGAGGGGCCTGGGGCAGCTTCATTCACCTCTCTTTCCAATGTACGAAGCAAAATTCTTAATACCTATCTCATGGGCAATTGAGACGGTTAAATAAGCTAACACATGTTAACCATTAAAGCATGGTGTATGACTCAATTACACTCCATAAATGTTCATTTCTTTTTTCGGAAGGGGTGGAGAAGAGAGAATCTAGTTACTTTATCCCATTCTTTTACCAAACAATGTGATTTTGTGTGCCAAACAAGCTAGTTGTAAAAGTTCCGGTTTCCCAGGACTGTAAAAAATAATTAAAGATGGATTGTTTGCAAAGCTCTGTTTTGTGCCTGGCATTAGAGACACTTGCTGGTAACATGGATGTTACGGTCATTATTAACTCACCACTAGGTGAATGAGCCTGTGTCCTGTGGCCCCTGGAATAGTGCTGAGTTCCTGAGGCTGCTCACTCAGGTGCTCAGTTAGAGCTATATCGGTATCCACAGGGAACTTCTCTTCTACAAATGCCTTCCCTTCTCCTCTCCACTCCCAGCCAGAATCACTGACACTTGTTGGAGAAGTTGAATTGCTTAGAGCTTCTTTTCTAGTTCTTGCAATTGAGAAAGATGACAAAGTTTCTCCTAACATAAAGGATGGCAAGGGGAAATCCAGCCTTCCAATTCAAATCTAGGACCAGGAGACAGAAAACGACTGTGTCTAGAGATTGAGAAAACAGGCCCACGCAGCACATGGGTTCTCAGTGGGGCCCTCTAACCCTGCCTTCTGTATCTAACCTTCATTCTTTCTCTTCACTCCCATTTTTCAAGAGTTGCTGGCCCTGGTGGTGCATGTCTGTAAGCCTAACACTCAGAAGGGTGAGACAGAAGGATCACTGTGAGTCTGAGGTCATCCTGG
This sequence comes from Cavia porcellus, assembly GCF_034190915.1. Lineage (NCBI taxonomy): Eukaryota > Metazoa > Chordata > Mammalia > Rodentia > Caviidae > Cavia > Cavia porcellus. Next base: position 116,484,352 of record NW_026947484.1, read on the forward strand.
GCTACATAATGAGTTCAAGACCAACCTGAGCTATATAGTGAGAGCTTGTCTCAAATGATAATAATAATAATATTATCTTAGTATCACTGTCTAACAAAGGCATCTGGGACTGTGTCATCTGATCTGAGGAGCCTCCATTTCTATCTGGGAGACCCACTTGCAAGCCTGAGCTCCATGGAAACCACCAAATGATCATGGTTCCTTGTACCTTCCTGTCCTGCCGTGGCCAAGGGAGACAGCCTATGTTTCTCATTTTGATCTATGAAAGCTACCTTTGGAGTCAGAAAAACTCAGTTTCCTCTTAAATGAGGAAGCAGATGACATGTGTAAACACTATGTTGTGACAACAGCATTTGTATCTGGGGATCTGGCAGCCTCTGGCAGTATTCTGTGTTCAGAGGCTCTCAGTGCCCACCTTGGAAAACTTCCCTTCTTCGAGTTAGCATCTGTGGTGGGAGCCATGCTTGCCTGGATTGAGGCTGGGCAGGCCGTTGTCTGTGGTCCCAGCTGGGGTCGGGGAGGACACGCCAAATGGAAGTGAGAACTTTGACAGTCCACCTAAGACCCCACAAGTGCTTAAGAAATGCAAAGATTATAGATTGGTTTCAGCCGTCCCCAAATTCATTTAGAATGGGAAATGAAATTAACTAGCTCCTACCCTAATCTAATTTTCCTCATGATGGAGAGTAGGTTTCTTCATGTCATTTCTTTGCCTGGTTCTTTTCTTCTTTTGGAACAGTTATTGTCAGAGGCTCCCACTGCCCGCCGTGGAAAACCACCCCTACCTTCCGCACCTTCTGCCCACGGATGCTGGGTATGTTCCCCAGCTGCGTTTTCCATTTGTCTTCACCTTACATGTTGAGGCTAGAGAAAGGAAATGATAGATTGTTGATCGGAGATTAAAGAATGCATTTATAGGAAGGAAAGAAAAAAAGACAGAGGAAGGGAGGGAAGGAAAAAAGAAGCAAGGAAGGAAGGCAGGCAGGGATGAAGGGATGTGAGATATGGCAATTAGGGAATCAGAGTCATTCTAATTTAGCATCTCTAGTTTATGTTGTGCTGCAGGCAGAGTCCGATGATACACTAGGCTTCCCCACCTGAGTCTTACCCTTGCATGACTTCCACATGACTGGAGACTCAGATATGGAAGAAGCACTGTATCCTGTCTCTCAACCTCGTTTCTGACTTTGAGATCCAATCCCACAGGCTGGTGGAAAAGTCAATCTGCTGTTTTTCCATGGCATTATATAAGGTTATTCTCAGGCATTAGTAGACATACACTGCCCTTGAGATGTCCTTTTTTTATTTTTTAGTACTGGAGGTCAAACCTCGGGGCAATCTACCACTGAGCTATATCCCAGCCCTTTTTATCTTTTATTTTGAGACAGGTTGTCATGAAGTTACCTAGGCTGGCCTCAAACTTGTGATCTACCTGCCTCAGCCTTCCAAGTAGCTGGATTATATGTGCCACTGTGCCTGGCTCATCTTCTTATCTTCTGGCTCTTCATACACTGCTTGGAGAGTGGGAATCTTTTACAAGGCCAACTGTCCTGGTTGCCTAAAATCTCCACATCCCTGGAGCCCCCTTGCTTCTGGGCAAACCAGGACTCTAGAAGTAGTCATGGAAAAAAGTCTTCACACTTCTTGCTGTGTAAAAGCAAGACAGCCCCGGAGCCCTGGTCAGGAGCTACAGACCTCTGTTCCTCCTCCCCAGCCCAGCAGAGTGTCATTTTCCAACCCAAGGATGGAGGAAGACCTGTCAGCACCTCTGTTGCTCCAAGATATTTGACTCCTAGTGAGAACCCCCACTGTAGGCATCAGCTCAGAGAGCTTAAAGGTAAGAGTCATACACTGAGGGTCTTCTTGCCCGCACTGCCCATCCGGCCCTCTGCCTTCCCCAGCAGAGATGAGTGCAGAGGCTGAGTCCTCCTTGAAATATGGAAGAGGGTAAGGAAGATGTGTGTATAGAAAGAGAAGTCAAGAGAGCAAAGTAAGCCATCACACAAGTATTAGGGATAATTGGACAGTCCTTCTGTTCAGAATCGCATCTCCACACCCACTGAGAAACAAGTTTCCTAAAAAGTAGAAGAAATTATGTAGATAAATTTTTCTGAAATAGGTGGGGCTAGAAATTTCCCAAAAATTTTGACAGTTGGATGCAGGCTTTGACAATTTTTCTAGTGGTTTTATCTTCCCCCTCCTTTGCCTTTTATAGACTGCCTCAGTTGGCAAAGGGCTGCGGTATGGAGAGCATTTGTCAGACTTGATTAATCCAAGGAATGAGACAGCTGAGGCTAAATGACTTCATCAGGATGCATCTTCTGTGGGCGGAGAAGGGCTCTCTGGGTGTTTGCCATGCCCATATCTTGACTCCATCAAAGTAACAACAATGAAACTTGGTAAGGTCCAAAGAGCAAGAGGCTACTGATCTTACATGAAGCCTTGTCCCGAGTTTCCAGCCTGAAGTTTGGCCAAAGCAGATCCTCACACATGTCTGTCGATTGAAGGATGAATACGAGGGTATATATTGCCTCAACGCCAGCCCTGGCTTGATGCTACCTACACAGCTTTTAGCATCTGCTAAGAGTAGCAGGGAAACAGTAAAGAAAAAGGAAATACTAATCAAAAGAGCAGATCTTTCTTGCAGGAGCTGCCCTAATACCACCTAGAACTCACTGCAAGGAAAACTGGCTCTCCGAGCAAAAGTACAGTAGAGAGAGGAGGGCCAAGTGTCAGTCAAAAAGAATACATCTGTCATACTGCAAAGCTACAGAAATTAGACAAGATGGTACTGGCATAAACATAGCTATGTCCCAGATAGATGTATACATATTTGGAACTTAATGGAGATCCCAGAGATAAACCCTCACACATACAGCCCAAAATACCACGTCCTCAGGGACAGTCTCTTCAAAAACGATCTTGGAAAGACGGGGTATCCACATGCAGACAATTATAATGGACTCTTACATCACACACAAAAATTAATGCACAAAGGATTAAAGACCTGAAAGAAAGACCTAAAATACAAAAGTTCCAGAAGAAATCACTGGGGAAGAGAATCAGAGCACTGGGTTTGGCAGTAATTTCTTGGATGTAACACTAGAAGCACAGGTAACAAAATAAAAAATAGACAAATAAGACTACTTCAAACTAAGGATTTATATGTGCCAGAGGCAGCAATCCACAAAGTGATCCACGCAGTGAAAATTCAGAGTGAAAATAATTGTAAATCATATATCTATCTATCTGTCTGTCTATATGGTTTAAATATATATACTTAATATCCAGAATCTTTAAAGAAATTCTAGAACTCAACAATAAAAACAAGTGACCTAATTTTTTTAATCAGTAAAGGACTTGAAAAAATATTTTTACAGAAAAGCTGCACAAACAGCCAATAAACACATGAAAAATTGTCCAACATCACTAATCCTAAGGGGAATGTAAATCAGAACCACAGGATATCACCTCACTCTATCAAGGTGGTCACTATCAAAAAGTCAGGAAATAACAAGTGTTGGTGGAGATGTGAAGCTGGATTACTCAGGATTCTTGGTGGGACTCTAAGTGGTGCAACCATTATGAAACACAGTATGGAGATTCCTCAGAGAATTAAAACTAGAACTATCGTATGAGCCAGAAATTCCACTTCTGGGTATATACAAATAATGGTGAACCTTTTAGAGATCGCATACCCAAACTGCAACCCCAAATTCACTTATTTATCACAAAGTTCCAGTATTGCCCCAGTGTGTGCTGTTATCCAGTGCTTGGCTGCTGGGGCACATGGCTTGCATGATAGAGAGGACTCTGCATGCCTGCTGCAGCACACATGCCATAGGTTCACCACCACTGGAGTATTCCCCTAAGAATTTAAAGCAGGGTCTCAAAGAGATAGTTTCAGAATCATGTTCATCACATTCTTTGTAATAACCAAGTTGAGGAAGCACACCAAGTGTCTATATGTCAGCAGGGGGATGGACAAAGAAAATGTGGTATATGTATACAATGAAATATGATACAGTCTTTAAAAAGATCTTTTTATATGATACAGCAGTGGCGGTGAACCTGTGGCACACATGCTGCAACCAACTGTTTGCTCTCATTGAAACTCTAAAAGGTTTGCCATTGCCGTGCTATAGCATGGATGAACCTGGAGGACATTATCCTAAATTAAATACGCCAGTTGCAAAAGGACAAATACTATATGATTTCACTGATATGAAGTAACTAAAGTAGTCCAAAAAAATCACAAAAACAGAAAATAGAAAGGTAGTTACTATGGCTCAGGGAAATTAGTGTTTCCAGTGTAAAGAGTTTAATTGTTGCAAATGAATTTTTCACATTGTACAACAATGTGAATATACTACTGGCCTCTGCACTTAAAGTTGGTTAAGATAATAAATCATTTTGTTTTGTTTTAGTCTTACTGTGTATTCTAGGCAATCCTCCTGGTCAGGGTGCTGGAACTATAGGTTTGAGCCACTGCACCCAGTCTAACATGATAAATTTAATATATGTTTTACTACAATAAAAGGAAGAAAAGAAAGATATTATTACAGAAAATAGATTTTGAGCAAATCTTTTTTTCTTATGACAGAACAATGATTATTCCCAGCAGCCAGAGTGAGCTTTTGATTTTGCCTGGTTTTCCAGCAGGAGGCCCTTCTCCTGGGTTCTCACAGGTCAGCTCTGCCTTGCCAGCCCAGTGCCTAGCAACAGTGTATCCTAGATACCTAATTAAAATTATTCCCTCAAAGCACGAAATGTATGAAAAACACATGAAAGCCCTCATTTTTATTCTGAGGCTCCCTCCTGCCATTTCCTCAGTTTTGAACTTCCAGTCAGAGCTGTTTGACCATCTCTTGCTTGAAAAACCAGCTTTCCTTCTAAAGTCTGTAGATCCCAGAGTCACTCACTAGCTCTTTCTTATGATATGACAGATATCATAAGAATAAGCATTTTGCACATATCATCTAAGTTTGTCCTCTTAAAGATTCTGTGTCTTAGGTATGAATTTCTCCAGTTGCATAAGTGAGAAAACTGAGGCCCAGAAGCTGCCGTTTTTCTAGGGTGGCAGTGCTGCTACCTAAGCTGTGTGGCTCCAAAAGCCACAGTCCAGCCAGCTTCACTGTGCTGCCTAGAGCTCCTTGTCAAGGTTAATTTGAGGAGGAGGAGACCACTGGTCCTCATTAGCCAGGGATAAACCAATCTATTGAATCTTTCTAATTTGTTAGGCTTTAGCCTGCAGCCAGTAACAGCGCATCCCGTCCTTGGCATTTCCTGTTTCTCTGGTCTGCAGTTTAATTTAACCTTCCCAAAGGCCAGGGCTCCCTGCTGGCCTGCTCCTTTCCTCTGCTGAGCCTGCACAGGCCAGGTGGCAGGCAGGGCTGTGGCCACTCTCTAACAGGGCATGGGCCAAACAGCTGAGACAAGGCTTCCACGAGTCTAGGCTTCCCTGTGTCTAGGTCCTGTCCAGGAGTTCAGAACTGAAGCCACGTTCTGCTGATTTTTCACTGCAGGGGAGCAGAACTTTGTTAAGTCTGCGAGCTGTCTAGTTCAGGAAGATGCAGTTTCTGGTTGGGCTCCTTCTGGTTTTGTAGGAAGATAGGGTTTGTCTGAAACGGTCCTTGCTGTGAACGCTTGATCATGTCTCGTCTTCATTACCTTTGCCTGTCTAGCCTATTCAGAGTGGCATGTCCTTCTCAGTGCGGTGAGAAGGTTTCCCTGGGCCTTTTAAGCCTAACATTCTACTGAGGGAACAAACAAACCAATGAGTGAAATTTGGGTTTGTCATGAAGAAATGTTGTTTGGAAGGCATCCTTAGTTTTGCCCAAGGATCTTAATTTATCTGTCCCACATGCAGTCCTCAGGGAAGAGGGGGCAGCAGGGCGGGCTGCAGGCCCGTGGCGCAGCACAGGTGTCAGAAGTGGTAGGCAAAGGGACTGTGCTGGCCGTGCTCCTTAGGGAACCAAGGCTGCTCAGATGTGAAAGGAGGCTGCTGTTGTCACAGAGTGTTCCAAATGCCGACAAAGAACAATAATGAACCTCACCAAAATCAAGTGACAGGGAAAAGTGTGAGAGGACTCATCTTTCATCACTGATGCCGCCTAAATGTGATGCAGTGTAAGAAAAACAGGCACTCTGACCTCCTTTCCCAATGGTCTAAGAAAGACTGCTTAGAAACTTCAGTCTTGCACGTGAAGGTACAATTTGTTAGGAATTCAATATTCTTTTAGTTTTTCAGTTTCAGTTTCTTTTGTTGAAGTTAACATTCATACTTTTATTTAAAATACTGTGTAAACTATGGCTCCATTTCCCTCACTTATGCCCATCCCTCCAGCCTTTATTCTGTCCAGCCCTGCCTTCACCCGGGTCTCCCTGCAGCAGTAACTCTCAGCTGCGGGAATTCCCCCTCCTCCTTGTGCCACCCGGACCCCTGAGGGGACTGGCAGGATTCCCAGTCACCATCTCATTGCATGTTTGTTTCCAACCTGGTGACCAGTGAACTGCCAGGGCCAGGCCTGAGTGGCCCAGGGCTGTTTTGCGTAGCACTTTCCTTCTGCATATTACTAATAAAAACAGCTCCAGATGAAACTGGTTTGGGATAGTTCTTGCATGTATTTTATTGCAGGGTCAACAGGAGGGCTTCTGGATATATGAGGATGTACAAGAGGTGATCAAAAACTGCAATGCATGTTCATAATTTTTAAAAATTATTACAATAGAAGACACAATGCCATTAACCCCTCTCACTTCAAACACACCCCGTCAGTCTTGCCACTTTCTGAAGCAGTTCTGCGAGTCCTCTTTCCTGAGTGTCTTTAGGAGGTGTGGTCAAAAACAGGGTGAATGCTAGCCAAGGAAAATGCAGGCTTGTTTCTGAAAACATTACAGTGTATGTTCAGCTACCTTAGTCCCTAGGTCTGGCACCGTGTCTGTTCCCCAAAGTCAAAATAACTATGAACGGTGAGAGTTTTAAATCAGTTCAGGATGTGGAGACAGCCATGACAGGACAACCCAAGTCATGAACTAGGACTTCCAGAAATTCTCAGAAAGCGGCAGGACCAATGGGGTGAGCGTGTTTAACACAAGTGGAGTATTCTAAGGAGGACAAATGGTAATGTGTCTTTTACTGTACTAATTTTTTTATTGAAACATGCAGTGTATTTTGGGATCATATCCTGTATCTGAACTTAGGTTTCAGTGTATTTCTTTCTGTTTTGAAGAAAGTGTAAATACTGGTTTGTTATTTTTTCACCATCCAGCTTCTCAAGTTTGTTTTAGAAGTTCTTGCTTTATTTTGAATTAATATCAGAACTCTGTAAGGAAGCCATCCTAGAAATAAAGGTGGCTATTCACTCACTGCGTGGTTTTTGGCAAGTACTTTCCCTCTTCCATGGAGAGAGAAACACTGCTTACCTTTTTGAAGAGTCAACAGAAATTCCAGTTCTGGTTCACCCGTGCAGAGGACCCGCTTCTGCTGGGGGATGGTGTTGGGGGGCTGCTCTCGGAGAGAATGCAGGAGAGACGGCTGCTATGCAGGCTTCGGGTGTGATTTAAGGAACAGAAAAATGTTCTTGCTATGTAAGAGCTGTGATTAACATTCTTGGATAACTCTCAAAGTTAAAGATGTAGTCTGGCATTTCTTTTACCTAAAAGTACTTAACTCATTTTCCTTCAATAATTAAACTTTTCTGCAGAACGGGAATAATAGGACCCATGGTGATTACTTCACTGAGCTGTGGTGAGAAACAGAGGACATGAAATGAGGTGATAACATCAGGGGGCCCGGTCCTCCACCCTGCACTGACCCAAAGGTCTTCAACACAGAGCTTCAGAGCTGATAGATAGCCTTACCAGCCACTAAGTGGGGCACCTGGGAAATGACAGGCTTGGTGGCAGCCGCTAAGCAAGCCTCTAGAGGCAACAGGATTGGAGCCCTGCCTCTTTCCACACGGCTGACCCACCCTTTCTTGGTTGTGTGGAGTGGTCCATGTCATGAGAATATCAATTTATTATTGTGAGCTATTTGGAAGGAAAAATACAAAGTAAATGTTTTACTGCCGATGGGCCTGGAGGCACCAGAGGTCCACCTAGCCTAAGAGTGTGCTGTGCGGCCATGCGTGTGTGACCAGGGGTGTGCACTTGGCCTCTCTGTGCTTTAGTTTCCTCACTGTGTTGTTAAGAGGATTAAATGAGCTAATGCATTTGGGGAGACAGAGCCCAGAGCCTGGCACATAATATGCATGTGGTGAGTGTTTGCCATAACGGTTTATGTATGTTACCTGCCTGCGACCAAAAACATTAAAGCAGCCACAAGTAAGTGAAGAAGGGTCTGTCAGGTCTACGCTGGGTCATTTGGGACACATCAGATGGCATCCCCTGGTGGGAGCTGGGGAGCCAGAGTACTTGGGAAGAATTATACTTCCTTATACTCTCACTTCTTCCCTGGACAAGAGCTCACTGTCTTTGGTCCTGACCCCTGGCTTATGGCTGCTAATAGGATGCTGTCCCTCCATCTTTGGGAGCATGGTCACACTGTATTTGTGATAACTCTGGAGAATCACATGGGCAGCATGGCTGTGCTTGGGGGCTCTTCAAATCTTGGGTGAAAATGAGCCTTGGAACTTGCTATTATCATATATTATGTTGTGATACTATGATATATCTGGTTCCTGGATCCTTGCTCCCGTAGTCTTTGTATCTCCAAAGTGACTAGAGTTGGGCTAAGAGGCAGCCTCAGGAAGCAAAGTCTCTTTCTGTAGTCTTCTGCTTCCTTCCACCTGCTCCTTTCTGTTTCCAGAGCAAAGCATAGAAGCTGATCTTAAATTCTCTGACATGCTTCATCTAATACAGGAAAGAAGACTCCCATTTCCAAAAAGGTCTGGCCCACGGTGAAGGAGGAGGGAGGGAGTTCTGAGCAGGTGGCTGCCAGGTTTCCCCATCTGGCCTGGTAGCATTACATCACCCCTTTTACCTGGGCTTCAATAATGCCTATGTGGTGAGGTCCCCCATAAAAACTTAAAAGGATGGGCCCCGGGATTAAGCTTCAGAGAGCTTCTGAATGCTTCCTGGAAGGTAGGTGTGCCCAGAAATGGGCACGAAGGAAGCTTTGGGGCCTTTTCTCCCACACTTGCCATGTGCATCTCTTTATCTGTATCTTCAATGACGCTTTGTGTGGCAAACCAGGAAACAGCAGTGTTCCTGGGTTCACTGAGCCTCTTGGGCTCCAGTTAACCCAAGGGGGTGGTGGAGAACCCCAGCTGCTAGCCAGCCGGTCAGAAGCACAGGAGGCTCACTCTTAGGGGCCGAGCCCTTAGTTGTCCCCTGCTAGACAAGGTCAGAACAGGCTCAGAGGGCATCTTGCGAGTGGCTGCTGCTGCAGCGTGGCTTGCTTGGTGTCAGAAGTGTGTTGTCACAGTAGGAAAATGTGATTCTGAGTTTGAGTTTGTTTTTGCTACTCAAAGGTGCCAGCATAGTGGCTCAACTGAAGGGCAGCCTGGGAGAGTTTCTGGAAGAACAGGTTGGAAATTCTAAGTCCTCCTGAAACTTCCTGTCACTCCCCTGGCTCCACAGTGTAGCCTTTCAGTCCCACGCACTGAGGTTGGCTTCATGGCTCCCCCAGACCCAGCTCCCACTGCTGTCCTCTGATGTCCCCCACCAGTGCCTGATAGGCTTCACTCCGACAGGTCCACACCTGTCTCACATGCTGCCTCCTGCTGCTGTCTCACTCCTGGCCAGGACAGCCAACAGAGGGGCTGGCTCGAATCCCACATCTGTGATGTCTTCCCTGACCCCAGCCCTAGTCCCTCTCCCCCTTCCCCCCAGTTTTGGGTTCTACTTCTTGTCATGCTCACATTTGCACTTTTAGCTGCTTGAAACAGACCCACATGGGGGTTTTGTGAATGTCAGAGTAAAAGGAGCCTTTAATCTCAATCAAGCAAGAGAATGAGAACTGGGCCGTCACGAGTGCACCACCACTGTTAAGGTGCGTTCTTTCTCCTTCGTGCATTTATAGTTTCAGTGTCAGTACACAGAAATAGCTACCTATTTGGGGATGCTAAAAAACATGCCCACTGAATTTTGTGTGGTCATGAATTAAAGGCCAGATGCTACCACCTTTTTCTTCCTTGCTGAAAAATTAGCCTTCAGGATTCCTGATTTCGTAACTTTTGTAACCAGCACAACGTGCTTCCTAAACTTCATCCCAGCCTGGCCTCTGCACGTGCTGTCAGGCCTGCAGATGATCTCAGCACACAGTCCCTGAACTGTCAGCCCAGGCGGACAAACACTCAGAACAGATTTCCCCCACACACGGCTCCATGCGGTCCATCTTCTAGCTACCTGACAAGGAAGCAGCTTCCACTCGGAGCAAGCATGAATTAGTTAATGCTGAAACAGCAGAAATGTTCAGTCCTTTCCCTGCAGCTGCAGTGAACCCCCCCGCCTTTATCCACACATTAATTCTAGGTCTCTCTGTGACACTCAGGGTTGAATCCTGCGGTGAATTGCTGGTGGTATAGTAACTGCAGGAAGGCGTATATAATTTCCCTGTCGAAGTGGTTTTAATGCCCCCTTTCAGTGGGTCATGAGACATGAAAGAAAAGACAAATGATTATGGACCCACAAAAATCTGTAGTGTCAACACATGGATGGAAAGTGCTGTTTTTTACCTTTAATCCTTTTAGCCAGGGAGCAAATCTATTTTTATTGCTTATGAGCGATGGTACTAAATTGACTGTGAGAGAGTGGGCTTCTGGAAAAACTGTACTCCCCCTGATGACTCCGGAAGTCCACTAAGAAAGTCAGTTTAGAGGGGAAGTGTGATGGTGTGGTGAGCTGGTGACAGCCTAAGTGAAAAGAGTGGAGGCCAAGAAACAGGCTGCACATGGTGACCCACTAGGACTGGGATGTGGTCTGAGAAGCAGATCCTGCTCTTCCTGGGCCCCTGTGTGGGGGTTTAAATCCTGAGAATAAACCAAGCGTGGCCCTTCCACACCTCCTCCAGTGCTAAAAGGTGACTCTGTGTTCCCAGTCATAAATGAGGTCATCGCTGGTGAGCTCGGCATGATAATAACCACCCTTTATTGTGTGCTTTCCATTGCCAGTTGCTTTGCTAAGTGCTTTATAGGGAACATGTTCTTTCATCCTCCCAACATCCCTTTGCGGTAGATGCTATACTTCACTTTGGAGGTGAGGAAATGGAGGTCTTAGGTTAAATTATTGGGCCAACACCAATAGCTACTCAGTGGTAGACCTGGGACTTGAACCCAGAGACAGTCTGGCTACATAGCCGGTGCTTAACTTAACCACCACGCTTTTAAATAGCATTCTGACTTACTGAATGTTGACAGTGTAATATCCAGAAGGTTAGAATAATCTTTTTTTTTTTTTAACAAATTGCCTGAATGATTCACCAGGAGACCTGAGGGAAACACCCTTGGTTTAATTAAGAACAAGTATGTCATTCTTCATCCATCCATCCTAAACATGTGTTTTGAGAATTATGGAATTGGTCATTAGGACTCCAAGAACCTTAGGTAGTTGAAGATGCTTAAATAGTGTAAGCAAATGAGTTTCCACTTCCCTGCCTAATACTGAAACCCCCAGACTTAGCTGTTTCCTACCCAGCGCAGTGATTTGAAAAGAAAATTTCCCATGTATTTTATGTAAGTCAGAAATGGAAAGCTCTTTGCAGAATACTTTTAAGGCACTTTTGTAGGGATTTCTTCTGAGCCCTGACTGAAATCCCCTTTGGGGAAAGCATGGCACCTTGTCAGGGATCTGGTTTCCAGCCTTTTGTCTTTGACCCCCAAACATTTCTCTCCAGTTGTCTTGATGAAGTGAGAGTTTGGTAAATCCAATCAATTAATCCTATTTGTTTCATCCCTTCCGACTGCTGTCATTCTCCTCTTCCATGTACTCTGATTAGGACCAGCACCAGTAGGATCTGGATTACTGTAATAGATTCCAAATGAGATTGCTTATTATGTTTTTGAGGGGCAAGTTTGATGTGGTTAATTTGTATATCGTGGGATAAACAACTTTCATTCTTTTGTCCAAAAGGAATGATGACAGCCTGAACAGGTAGCCGTTTCCTAGGAAAGTCATAAACTCTTTATGTAAGCTGCAGTGCAAGCAAGAGAAATCTGAGAAGCAGATGTTCTTGCAAGTATCAGATGGTATAAGGGGAAGCTAATTTAGAAAAATGACCCTGGAAATCTCATGTGAATAAAACATACACACTAACTCACTCTCTACAAGCACCCTCTTTGACTTAGTCATTCTATTTCTGGAAATTTATCCTTAAGAAGTTATCCAAAACTCAGGAAATTAAGATGGCTGTTGCATGTTTACAGTAGCAAAATATTTGAAACAATTAATATGTCCCAGTTACACATATGCACATTGAGATCCATCTGAATTTATTATAAAATCAAAATTATAAGTCATGCAGCAACACGAAAATGCTTATGTAAAGGAGAAGTCAGATATATAATCATAGCTCTGCACCATTTAAAGCATATAGTTTTTGCTTCTAGAATTTCTATTTAGTGTGATTTCTGCTCCATTTGCATGCCATCCTGCTGACCCCTCTGGTTACCGCTCCTTCCATTTTCTCTTAGCATCTTTGGCATACCTTCCTAATACTTTTTTCCTCTTCAGTCTCAGGGTATGTGTTCTTCTGTGTGTTGCACTGTTCATTTCCCTGGTGTGGCAATATTGTTATTCCTGGGAGCATTTCACCTTTTGCACTGGTAGTTGTCCTTAAGACTCTCCTTCCCCAGCTTGGGGCGTAGGAGAGGAGGTGGTTTTGCATTGCAGTGCCCACACTCTAGTGATTTCAGTGGCCTCAAGTAGATAGTACACTTCTTTACTACCTTCCTGGGTGTTTTGAGTATGAATTCTGAATTTGTGTAGAGAAATCAGTTCTCTAATAAGAGCCTGAGATCAACTCTTACAGCTGAGGGGTTAAATCCTTAGCTCCCAATCCTAAAGCCTCTACTGATTCCTTAGTTCTGGGCTCCACTCTCACAAATCAGTAGGGCCCACTTCCTTTCTGGCACCTAAACTTCCTTTCCTGCCTTCAGACTCTGCTGTGCATTAAAAAATAATTTATACTTTAACCATCAATTCCATATGTTGTAGTGGTATGTTCAACCCATTTTATTTATTGCAAATGTATGAAAATGTATTTGAATATAATCAGAAACCAAAGGGACTTTGAGAATGATTTGTGAAAGGTAAGAGTGGATGTAGTCACTAACTTTCTGTATTTTGCACATATTCTGTATTGTCATTCTGTTGTCTTGAAAAAAAAAAACAATGACTATAAAAATCTTTTCAGTTTTAATTGTTGCCTTTTGTTCCAGAATGCATACACTACAACTGCCATTAATGGAACAGATTTTTGTACATCAACAAAAGATTCACTCAAAATCTTATCCAAGAATTCAAATCATTTTACATCTGTTAACTGTTTTGGAGACTTCGTAATTTTTCTGGGAAAGGTGAGCTGTCTTGAATAAAAGAATAAAGAATCAAGAATTCAAAACAGTAAACCAGCTGGGGGTGGTGGCACATGTGCCTGTAATCCCGGACTTAGGCTGAGGAGTTCCGCGGGCTGCATAGCAAAACCCTGCCTCAAACAAAATAGAAAACTAAACTAAAAAGAAGCCATCTAGCAATTAATTTGAGATGGAATTAATGCTCAGTCCCACAAGGCATCCCTGTTTTGCAAATGATGAAACTAAGGTTTAATAATTTGTTCAGGATTCCATAATAATGTAGAGGCAAATTTTAATGTTGGACGTATTTTCTTAACCAATTCTCTCTCATTTTTTATGCCTAAAATGAAAATGTTACCACTCTCAGAAAATGAATATGCTTTATGAGATTTTCTTGTAAAAAATGAAAATTGTATTGATCCCGATGCAATTTGCTCATTACTTAAGGGCAGTTAAGTCTATTAACAAGGTTGACTGTTAATATCCTAAGTGGGGCCAAGATTACATTTCTGTTGTTATCTGAATAATTATTTATATTTTTAAAAAATTTAAAGGCCGGTGATATAGCTCGTTGGCACAGCTCCTGCCTGGCAAGCATGAGGTCCTGAGTTGGATTTCTGGTACCAACAACAAAATTTATGATTTAAAAATTGTAATTGTACAGTCTTATAGAGTGGAGTATTTTAGAACCTCAACATCTCGTGGTTAAAGGACAAAATCTTAAAATTGGAACCTTTCACCATTCTAGCTTCAGATTTCATACCTACAACATAACGCATGCTTTTAGTAGGTTTTAGGAAGAACGACTGTGATGTGGTGACTGAGGTATATCAGCCCCCATCCCAGCCCCTACTTGACCAGGCTTCAAGTTAGTGGGTTCTCTGTACTATGATGCACAGTATGTCTCTTTCCGTGTACTTTTCACGCACTGGGTGTAACTCTGAACATCTCAGTTTGCCTGATCTGCTTCTACTTGACTGCCAAATTCCTGGCTGCAGACTTTGCTGACCTTCCCATCATGTTCTCTCTGTTCCAAGCTAAACATCTTTACTCCTCTCAACTATTTCTCTACATTTGACATGAGTACTATCGTTTCCAGCAGATCCCACAGGTAAACAACATCAGCATCAGTTGTGATGCCAAGTACAGGGAACTCTGGTCCTCATTTAGGATTTTGTGTATGTTGCTGGTGCAGACTATCAGTTAGCTGCCAATAAGTCATAATATCTTTGGATTTCAAGTGTGTGCTAACTGCACATATATTTAAGGCTCAGCTGGGCCACGGAGCTGTTTCAAAGAAGCACAAAATAATTGTGCCTTTCAAATCATGCCTGAATACACTATAGTGATATTTAAATAGATACTGTTTGTGTGATGTATTTCCTATTAACTTTCAAAAATTTCTGGAATTTAATATTTATTTTAGGTAATAACTCACTTTCCTATTTTTCCTGTAAGAAATATGTAATGGCTAATCATCTCTTATTAAGCATGTGACTACCAATTCTTGGTCTTTTGAGTGGAGTAGCATTCAGATATCCTTGTTGATATATACAGATAACCAGTGGCAATGAACCCCAGATGGACTCCATTACATCAGTTAAAGAATTAGATGCATCATGGTCTGTAATTATATACCTGGAAACATAATAATTATGTATCTCAAAAGCCTGAATAATCCTATTACCTCCCTACACCAGCACTGGAAAGCCTCACCACTTTAATCCCCAAGCAGTAAAACCAATGCTTTATTAAACTACAGCACACCCAGGATTGTTAACTGTTTTTAAAAATGCTGTTTATAAAAAAGAGCTTAAGTGTAATCTGCTCCTTGTGGTAGTATATGAAAAACCAAAATAAAAATGTTGAGGTACTGTCACATCTGTATTAAGATCAAGCATGGATAAAATGAAAGCACCCGTTTTTACCCACTCCCATTATTTGCTTTTGGTGTCCCAGCTTTCATTTATCCTTGTTTCATTTTACCAAATTTTGACAAGCACTTTTTACAAGTTGTGCTCGTGCACATACATACAACTATTATTTTTGTAAGGAAAAAAAAAAAACTTTCCTAGAATATACATTCTAACCAACCAATTTACAAAGGTTTTCAACACACTTGTTTTTGGACAGGTGTTGGTGGTGTGCTTCACTGTTTTTGCAGGACTGATGGCATTTAACTACAACCGCACATTGCAGGTGTGGGCAATCCCTCTGTTACTCGTGGCTTTTTTTGCCTGCTTAGTGGCTCATAGTTTTTTATCTGTGTTTGAAACGGTGCTGGATGTACTTTTCCTGTGTTTTACTGTTGATCTGGAAACAAATGATGGATCGTCAGAAAAGCCCTACTTTATGGACCAAGAGTTTTTGGTAAGCAGCCGCTTCATTTCCTTTTATTTTCACCCTCGGTTTCCACACAGTGCTGTTTCTCAAAGATCTGGGCTCAGCTCTTCAAGCCTGAACCGCTTCCCTTACTCGCCTGCTCCCTGGACAGAGGTAAAGCTGAACAGAATAATGGTCAGATGGGTTCTTCAGTAAAGGCAGCCTGAGACCTGCATAGGTGTTCTGGAAATAACAGTCTAAGTAGCTTTGATGTTCATGGCTTGGTCTGACTTCTGGAGCCCTGAGTTGAAAGTGCATCTGTTTCTAAAGCATGTTTGCACCCCCTAAGAGCCGTGTGTACACTAATCGCCTTCTGTGCCGGCGTTGATAGATCTCCACCTTCAGGCCTTGTATTAACCAAGGCACACCCTCAGCAGAGCCCCATGCTGTGTCTATCTGGAAATAGCAGGCAGCTGTTGTCCCAACAGCCTTTACAACACAGTTGTTACCTGCCTTATCCTATGCAGACAGGGATATTTTAACAACTGAATGTCTCGTCCTCTTGTTGGGTCACATGACAGTTAATTTTCTTTAATTCTGTTGTCATTGCTCTTTTAGATTTACACAGCAGACCAGTCTCGGTCCAACAGACCCTTAAACATCTCTGTAGCCTTCTAATAAACCTATCTTCAATACTTCACTATTTGGATATGCTGAAAGTGTTTCTGATGGTGGTATGAGATCTATATTTTCCAATTAAAAATTAATTTTGAAATCTACACCCCTCTGAAATATTATAGTTCAACAGGGAAATTTTTAACAATTACCCAAAGCTGTACATAAACTCCTTGTAAATGGTTATCAACAGTAATGACACATCATGGATTTCTTTTGTTTTTCAGAGTTTCATAAGAAAGATCAACAAATCTAACAGTACAGTGGCACAGATAGACAAAGACCAATTAAAGAATGAAGAGGGAACAGAACTCCGGCCCATCGTGAGATAGGCGCTCATCAGACTTTTGTAACTAGAGAAAGTGACCTTCAGAGCCACTGACAATAAAAGATGTGATAGGCCCTCATTTCGTTTTTGCAACTATGTCAAATCCTGAAACCATAAAAGTTTAGTCATTTTCATATCTAGGACATAAAACACTGGAAATATTTATATAACAGATCAATTTAAGAAGCATAATATGTGAAAACCCATCTGAGTGTGTAAACATATGACTAGTAAATCTTTTTTTAAAAAGGATTTGGTTAGAAATCTATGGAACATTTGTCTTGTTCAGGCAGGGATCTTCATTTAATCTTGGAAATATACTAAATATGAGTTTTCAGGGTACAATTCTTAAATTTAGCAACACGAAACCTGAATATGTGAGCCTGTATTTGGAACCAGGCATACATAGTTCTCAGGTGAACCTTAACTATACAAGACTTAGCTGCACTATTACAAATGGGCAAGCACAACCATAGCCACGTCTGAGTACTGCCTGGAGGAAGACTTTCAAGAATACTTTTATCTGGAGCCCACCCAGGATTTAGATGGTGGGGAAGGGAGAGATTTTCCTTGTTAAAGCTTTAGACAAATAGGTGGCTGGGCAGAATTACCCACTCTCCCGACAGGAGACTCAATCTGACTTATGCAGAGGAGGGTACTGTGAGATGGAAGGCTTCCTTCCCCTCCATAAATGCTTCTTCGGAGATGACAAGAAACAGCCTGACAGCTCAGGTCTACTTTAAATGCAAATTTTCCCCTGAACAGTACCACTGAATTAGTTTAGCTCATTAGTCTCCCATAAGGAAGGGATTTACAGAGCATTAAATTGTCACTGAAGAATGGTAAGTAAACTTCGCTTTTGTGAATTCATCAAACCAGATACATGCTCCCTTCTTACTGGCTTTACTAGAAAACAGGCATCTTTTCACCCAAAGCCCACCAGGGCCAATCCTATCAAAAGCAATCACTTGGCTGACACAATGTCTATTGAGTCACTACTGATTTTCTTTGGTGATTCTATTCTTCTTAACACTTAGCTGTTGTTTGATCTCCTCTATGTCACAACTGGCAACAAATCTGTGGCATGCATGTTGTTTTTAACATAAAAAGATGCTAATGTATGAATTTTTTCTAAAATGAAACCCTAGCATATTCAGATTTAATCAGCAGCACTACCACTTTGCCAGTAAGTGGGTTTTGGGTTGCAGCTTGGGCACTCGTCTCAGAAAGGTTCGCTAGCACTCATTTAGGTGTTTCTATAATCCTAACCTTATCATACAGCAACTCTGTTTCTAACCCGGTATATTTCTTATTCATATTTACCCTAAGGTATCTACATAAAATCCCACCACACATACACACTCAGAGTTATTCCTGGGGTGAGGTTTATTCCAAGCTGAATGTAAAATGAATGTGGGGCAGCCAAGTCACAGTGAAACAAGCAAGGGTCAGATAATAATCCCGTTTGCCACACACTACTCATTTCTCTAAGCCTCAGTCTCCTTAAGCACAGAGTACAGTGTTGTGCAGAGAAGTAATGCCAAAATACCTTATCACAGTACCCAGGAAAGAGTACTTTTTTTTAACCATTTCTACTTGGAAGCTAGCCAGGAAAGAAGCAGCCTGTGGTTCATATGAATGTTCAAAAAAATATTTATTTATAAAAAATACAATGGGATAAGTTTATGCTGAGAAATGCAGCAATAAATACAGTTGAAGAAACAGAGCAACTCTACAACGATACATTGGCACAAACGAAGATTTTGCAACCACACCACCCAGACCTAAATGTCTGCAAGCCAATTTTTGTACATGCTCCTTTAGAAACCCCACTCTGAAAATATCTTGTCAGCTTAAGAGAATGAGTACACATATAATCACAAATGCACACTGATCAGGACTTTATTTAAAAATTAGCAAACAATACTGTAGAAACATTGATATGTAAAATTCTAAAATGCTGCATCTTAGATTTAGTTGGCAAAGACCACATTTAGCAATAAGCATCAGTTTAGTCTTCCATGTAGAAACCAGATACACTAATCTGTAAAAAAAGAAAATTTCCTATTGTTTGAAAATACCAGTTTAAGTGTAAGATTGTAAAAATGCATAGATCTTCAATAAAAGAACTGGCTGTACAAGTGTACTCCCCTTTCACAGTATTCCTTTTTACTTCATATGCAAGTTACTGGTTATGCTGTAGGATTTAACTGTTACAGCACTAAAAGGCAACTATTTAGGGAAGAGGCAGAAAAAGGAATGTATGTAAGGCATTTTTTTTAGGTACGAAAAGCATAATAGTGTTTTAGGAAGACAAGATAAAAATTACTCAAGGCTAGCTTGGTTTTCACTGAATAAAAACAATTGACTAAATACTGAGCTCCTCTGTGTGAATCTAATAATCAATGCCTTGGTCACCATACTGGTAATCTCTGGGGTAGTCATCTTGGTACTCGCCATGGTATTCATCTGGGTATTCTGCCTGATAATCACTATCACTGATTTCCGACCCATTTGTTCCTGTGCCTTGGCTTCCATTATGAATGACAGGTTCTGTTGGAGCAGCACAATATTTGGGATCATACACTTGCCGCCCAAGCCCATACACACTCATTCCTTTCTGGGAAGCAACTTTGTTGGTACCCATCTGTAGGGAAATTGTCGAGTTGTCCACTGGCTGTAATGTTAACTTCTGATCATAGATGTCTCTTCTGGTACCTGGTGCTAACATCCCCGCCTGGTATGAGAACATGATACAAGAATATATAATAAAAGTTAAAACAGTAGCTAAAATCTATATTTGTCAATAGTTTATAAAATATGAACTTCACACTGACATAACAACTTTAATTTGATTCAGGGGTAAACCTGCATTACCAAAATATGCTGGTATCAAATTACTTTCATGAAGCAAGAGTCACTGGTTTTCAATCTAAGGCAGACTTGCCCTCAAATCTCCGCTTTACTATAAAATGCTATGCTACCTCAGACAAGTGAGCGTTGATTTCTTCAATGTAATATGGAGACAGCATGACTTACTCTGAATTTAGAAGAGGATCAGACATAAAGAAAATAAAAACACCTGGTAAGCAGGAGGTCATGAGCTCGATCCCTGACATGTAGAAGTTACATTTGAATGCTTATTATGACCATATACACCGATCAAGTTACCAATTATAAACACTGTGCATTTTTTTCAAAGGGTTCTGAGTCACATAGGTGCTAACTACTTCACAACAGCACACTCCAAAGCACTCCTTTTCAGAGTGCTGCAACCCATATATTAGTTTCCCTCTTTCTGCAATCACATACTTCTAGCTATCCATTGGGTAACAAAGCAAGTTCAAGTAGCAGCTATGAGAAACACATTGCCACACATGACAGAAAATGTTCCATGAGGGCAAGTAACCCTGGGTCACTGAGAAAAACCATTTTCAAATCTCATCCTCATTCTTGTTGGATATGGGAACCATCCTCTCTCAAATGGCTATTGGAACTCCTCCTGAGGTGCTGGCAATGTATTTTTTAACACAGAAATATATTATTTCTACCTTATTAGAACACTGGTATTTTCATCACACTCCATTCCTACTATTTAACAACTATTTAATGAGCATCTCAGGAATTTTTATCCTCTAGGAGTTCAGTATTTCACAGGGAATGCTGGTTGAGCAGTTCTTAGTAGAACACCGGATAATTTTGCCTACTTTAAGATTCCTTTTAAAAATAAGGGGGTGAGGGGAAGCCAGCATTTTAATAAGCAATCTTTTACTTGGGTTTTGGAGCAAGAACACTAATAAACGTACAATTTTTTTTTTCTAGTTAGGTAGAAAAGCCCCAAAATCCCGTGAACCACACCCAGTTTCACTGCTGTAGAAAAGATATTTTGATTCTTTTGCTTTCCCAGCAAAAACTTGCTTTCCTCTAAATAGACTATACAAAAATGCCTACTTTGAACTTTCAGTTAATAAGAGTAAGGTTAAGCACTAGTTTTTTGAGACAGGATCTTGCTATATAGTTTGGCTGCTCTTGAACTCACTATGTAGCCTAGGCTGACCTGGAACTTGGGTGATCCTCCTACCTCAGCCTCCCAAGTGCTGGGATTGCTGGCATGGGCTCAGCCAGCCCAGGTCCCATTCAATAAGTGCTAATTTAAAATAGACCCTGTGTACTTCCTGCTACAAGTATGAAAAGTGACTGCTTACCTGGCTGGCTCCTTTGTTGGTGCCCATCTGCAGACTGATAGTGGTCTGATCAAAAGGTTTGTCAGTTTGCATTTTGGGATCATAAAGATGCCTCCTAGTTCCATAGGCCGTCATGCCTGCCTGGCTGGCACATTTGTTTGTTCCCATCTTTTAAGTTTAAAATTAACACTAATTAATCAGAAGTCAACAACATGTAACATAAAATTCTCTGTGCTACTAAAAGGCATGGACCTTACTTATAGGTATTAGCACACAGAGTCCTGGGTTCAATGCCCCAGCACCAGCACCACCCCCAGCCACCAAAAAAAAAAAAGACACAGTGCAACTGAAAATACATTTCAAATGCTAACTTTAAAAAGAAAGTTTTCTGCCCCCCAAATTCTGTGTATATAGATAAAACCTCACAGCTTAAGGAACTATAAACTTGTTCACATAATAAATGGACAGACAAGACAAATAAGTTGTAGAATTATATATCATCTCCCTGTTACTTTTTCCCCTATTCTCTGAGTCACAGATAACCAAATTAAAGGATCTCGGCTTCAGCTGTAAACAAAAAAAGCAAGGTTAAGCCAGGCAATATGCCTTGCTCCCTCAGCAGAGGTTTACATAAAACATGAGAACAAATGCTAGGAATTTTCTCTAGGACAATATAGTACTTCTTTTAAGTTTAAAATCACTAGCATTTTCATGGGAAGGGAACCACATTTTATGCCTTCAACTCTTATATACTGGCTAGAGCCAGAAGGAACCAGAATGAGGAATTTGAAGGCAACCAAATTCAAAGGAACAGTAATTAACTTCCCTTCCCCACCAAGAACCATATGGCTTCCTCATCCACCCGTACACCTTTCCTACTGGCTTGAGACAAGTTTCTACCACTGGAAGTTTATTCCTTAAATATCAAGATAAAAACTTTTATTACTAAACTATAACCTGTTTACTGGAAAAGATTCAGAACACTTATATAAGCAAAAGGAAAAAGAAAAATTATTTTTAAAAATACCATCCAGACTTAACTTTCATTTGTAAAAACCTTTTAGGACTTTTACCTTATGGACCTATGTACATACCCACAGCTATACACAAATATATTTACATAGAAAATATGTGCATGCTTTTACATTTTAAAAAACCACACTGAACACAGAATTTTAAAACTGACTTTTTAACTTTGCCTGAAGCTCTCTTTCAAACACTAGTATTTTTACAGTACAAATTTCTTTATGAGTTGTAATTTAACCAACTGACTACTGTTGGGAAATTCAGGTTTCCAATTTCCCACAACTTACACAATTCTGTACCTGTGAAAACTAAATTCACCTCACAGAGACTCAAACAAGAGCAGGGCAATGTATCTAGCAGGTACCGGAAAGCAAAGCCTATAGCATTTAAGGTATTAGTGATGAGGTTTTTGTGACTCTCCAGGGGAAGGAGGTGAAAGCAACACTTAACAGCATTTTCTAAGAATTAAGCTGAAAATTTCAGCAGGGCTTAGATGTTATATTGTGTTTTATCAGTGAAAATAAAATTACTTTGGCACTACATTTTGTAAAGTCGCTCCATTTGCTTAACACAAATTTAACATACATTCTTTAACAAAAAAAGCAGAAAGACAATAATGATTAAAGTTCATTTCCTAAAGACAATTGCCAAGTCAGAAGTTTCCTCTAAAGCTATCATTATAAAAAACAACTATCATTATCTTGCAAAATTTAAACAGGTATAACCTATATAGATCACGTATCCACCCAGAAATCTACGCTACGGCACTTCTACCTGTACTTTACATATGAGAGAGACTTAACATTTTACATGGCAAGAATAACTCGCACTGAATAACTGAATAGGCAACACTTACCTGCAAACCAATTACACTTTGGCCAGCCTTTAATTTTCCTTCATCAAAACGTCTCGTTTGTTTTTCTGCGTACTTAACTCCAATGTCAATGGTTGTGTGGAATCCTTTTGTTTTAGCCTGGACAGAAACACGAGCACCAACTGAGAAGGGACAATCAGATATTCTGCCACAGATGACTACAGAGGGAACAATAAAGAAATGTCTACTGACATTTTAAAAATCATATTGAACACAGAATTAGGCTACTTTGGGTAAGAACAAATTAGAGGTAAGAAAAACTTTAAGGCTATTCAGTGATGCACTATGCTCTCTGAGATGTGAGGGTTCGAATTAGCCCATGCAGAACAAGGCAGCTGATGTCGACAGCCTTTCCACAAAATTAACAGTCATGGAAGAGACAGGCTCCTCCCCTACCTGCACCCAGCTCCCAGGAGAAAGCAATGATGCAACTCATCGCCAATGGGCAGGCAATTTTTTTTAACCAACTGTGAAATGTACCTACCAGACCTGCTAGAGCCACCAGTGTGGTCTGAACCTGGGTCATGTTTCCATTCTCAAAAAGATCATTTGCTTCAAATATGTCATGTGGCTTCATACCATAAGCCTGAATAGCTTTAATGAAGTTGCCAATATTTTCCAACTAGGAAGAAAAAGAGTTATATAACTGTTAGAGCCAAATTTTAACATTTTGAGAATCCTAAGTCTTCATGCCTGTTAGTTACAAGATGCCAGACAGAAAGCTAGTTGGCAAGAATTCTTAACAGGGGACTAGGGATTTAGCTCGGCGGAATAAGTGCCGGCCTTGCAAGTGTGTGGCTGTGAGTTCGATCCCTGGTACCGATAAAAAAGAAAAAGACAAAAAAAAAAAAAAAAAAAAAGAATTAACAGGATATGTACTAAGCATATTTCACTTTAGGAAAGAAGTCCTGTAATAGTTTTAATATTTTAGAGTAGTGATTATTTTTCAACTCTTGAAAGGCAAGGATTCTCTAAGCAAGAATTCTGTGTCAGAGCTATCCGGGCCCAGAATTTTTATCAAATTTACCGATTTCCACTAATAAATAATTCACTGCAAGTTTTAATCTTAATTTCAAAATAAATTAGTGGTTACTAAACAGTTTCACTCTTATCTTGAAATACACAGTACTGAATATATATCCAGTGTTACTTGGTCACCTATTTATGAACTAAGATTATGTCTGATACGGTGTTCTGTGCTGAACGACAAACAGATGTGCTAAATGCCTTGCTTTCCCTTGGTTTTGGTTCTTGGAGACAGAGTCTCACTATGTAGTTCAAGCTGGGTATGACCTCACTATGTAGCCCAGGCTAACCCTGAACTCTCGGCAATTCTCCTGCTTTAGCCTCATAAATGCTGGCATTCCAGATGTGGGACAACACCTAGCTTTCCCCTCATTTATTCTAAGGTCTGGGTTGAAATTCTCTTGGTAAGCTGTGACAATTTCTTTTTTGAAGCAGGCAGACAATTTTGTTGTTTTTTTTTTGTTTTGTTTTGTTTTTTGCCTTTTTCCTTTTATCGGTACCGGGTATCGAACCCACGACTGCCTGCTTGCAAGGCAGGCGCTTATGCCGATGAGCTAAATCCCCAGCCATAGGCAGACAATTTTGTAAAACTTTTAAATTAACTACCTGCTGATCACAGAACCTTTAATTGTAGTTAAAGAAATACTTAGGAAAATGGCAAAATACAGCTGTGTGTATAATTTCTCTTCTTGTGGCTATTTAAAACTGTAATCATAAAGTAAAAAACTAAACCTGAGCTTTCTCACTACATAAAAAGAAACCGACTAGAAATGGAGGCTGCTGGATTGGCCCTTACCTGAGGCCAATTTAATGAGGACTCATTGACCTTCTTCACAGAGCCTGGTTGTAACTTGTTTATGAGTCTAAAAACAAATATAAAAGAAACATTTATTAGTCACACAAAAACAAGGCCTGGAATATTAAACTGATTAAGAAAAGCATTAAATGCATCTGTAAAGTATCAAGGTTTGACACCCCAGATCTGTCAGGAAGGGGGACAGAAGCCTGTGGAAAAGGACCAGCGGGGCCAAGTAGAACTCTGAGAGCCAGACTTACTCGCAGAGGATGATGCCATCTTTCAGACCCAGCTGGAAGTTGGTGCCAATGCTCATCCCTGTCACCTCTTCTATCCAATTGCGAAGATCCTCTTCTGCCTGGTGGTCATACTTGGAAGCAATCTGAAAGGTACGTTGACTTTAGAGCAGTTCCACCAATATACCAAACTGTTAGGTCACAACAAGCTGTGCTTTCATTCGCCCTGACAGACAGTAAATTACATCCCATAGGGTTTGTTGTAAATGGACAGGAGCTTGAACTGAAAAGAAAAAAGTATTCATCAAAATGAGGAAGATTCCCGGTCACGACACACAGATGTGAGAAGGATTTAGTATAACAGTATGGTACTAGCCATGACTTTAAGTCATTAACTAGCATATTCCAAAAAGAATATAAGATAGAGAAAGATCCTGACACATCCAACTATTTTACACAATGTCTCGAGTAGGTAGACATTGTTCCAATCACTTTCTTGCCTAGAAGTTCTAACACTTGCCTTGTATTCAGCCAAATATAGTACGTGGTAAATAACACACACATACACACACACTTTCCTCTGTACTAACTGCACTTAAAATACAATGTTGAAATTCTGTTCATGTAATCTCTATCCTATTAAATCTTTACAGGAAGACAAACATTTAATTCATTTTTGTATTCTCAGTATCTAGTACCATATCTGGTACCCAAACATCTAATAAAGCCTAAGAAAATTGGTTAAGTTTTTAGTTGTAGAATTCTGTAATAAAGGTAACATAACCAGATGCCATGCTATTATTATACATGCTAAAACTACCTGCTAACCACAGGTGTTAAAAGCTCTCTTCATAAAATCATAGACTTAAAATTTTAAACTATAAAAAAATTAGACCAAGTATTAAACATCTGTTGCTCAAATTCTTAAGATACTCTTAGAGTTCTTAAAGAGGTTGGCAATGACTTAAGAACACAACTGCTAGATGTGGTGGCACACAGCAAGAGGATCACAAGTTCAAGCCCAGCCTGGGCAACTTATTAGCAAGACCCTGCCTCAAAGTAAAAAATAAAAACGGGGTTGGGGATTTAGCTCAATGGCATAAGTGCCTGCCTTGCAAGCAGCAGTCATGCATTCGATCCCCGGTACTGATAAAAAAGAAAAAGACAAAAAAAAAAGAAAGAAAGAAATGAAAAATAAAAAGGCCTTCAATTTAATCCTCGGTAGTAAAAGCAAATAGAAACAAAACAAAATGGCTGGGAACAAGGAAAGATTATGTATCCTTTGTCTTCTCATTCAGCATGGGTAAAAATGCTAACTACATGTAGACAGGGTGTGGGGGACAGAGATCATGGGCTTTGAAGTCAATTACAGCATTGTCGAAAATGGAAATGAACAAGAAAAATGTTTGCTGACCATAAAACATAATTAAGTTTAATTACTGGAAGAAATGGCATCATGACATTTTGATCATGAGGAAATCAAGTTCCAGTCTAACCAGTCACGCAGAAGCCAAGCACAACAGTATGAAATGCCCCAGACTCCTGATACTGAAGTGCAAAACTAAGGCTGCTTTCTGATCCTTTCCAAGAGAAAGAGAATCAAGGGTCAGGAGGACCAACCGGACACCTTTCAGTCACCCAACAGTGAAAACCAGCACCGAGTTTCAAACAGTCACACTTGACTGAAGTTTCTTTTCATGTCCATCCACTGCCTCAATCTTTTATAATTTCCAGGGTGAGAAAACTTCTTCCTTTCCCAGGTCAAATGAATTACCCTCTCACAGGCATGCCATGAACTGAAGCCTTGAGACAGCCCTGGAACATAATTGGTCCACTCCTGATGTTTCCAGTGACCCCTCTCCCACCATCAAGGGGAGACTGATTAAGACTGTTAAGTGCTATCTTTGATTACAATGTCATTTAGGAGCCAGCAATTCTGATCCCCTGCACACTGCTCTCTCCCAAATATTAGAGAAGGCTTCTACAAAATAATGGGCAATTTATTTAAACTGTAGGTTTACTTAACTAAGATTAGAAAAGGAAATACAACAAGTTATACTGTCATATTAAGATAACTAACAAATGCAATGTTTTATGGGTCCAATCTGGCCTCAAGTTAGTTTATACAGTATATTAAAAAAAAAAAAAAAAAAAAAAAAGCTAAGGCACAATGGACCTAACATGGCAATAGTCCTGTCCACTGGTACCCTGACTCCCTGAAAAATAATTTTTATTTTGAGTTACATTGGCATCTGAGTGCAGAACGGGATGCTGAAAGATACTGCCTCTGGTTAAGCAGGAAGCAGTCATTACTTCTATGATACTGTTTACACTTCCTGGATAATTTATCTCCTCCAACACAGCAAACAAATCTATTTATGTATAGCATCTTTAGAAAATGAAGTAAGTCTTTAATTGGTAGACAAACTTAAGATACTGACTTTTCACCCTGGGGTCTTGTTTCAGATGGCTAGAAAAATTAACTATAAACTGGAGTTTTGGTCAAAAGAGCAGAGACAAAGGAGAAAGAAAAAGCTAGTACTCCCTAGGCACTAGCTCTAGAAGGCAAGTTCAATTGTGAGTTTTTTGCTTTTATTTTCAAAAATGAAGATGCATTTCACTAGATCTGAAGAAAGACACAGTATTCAAGAGTAGATGTCTGCCTCAGCTCTATCTATCTTTTTAGCCCCTTCATTAACTTCTGATCCAATTTCTCTCTATCTAAGAGGAAAGTGGAATTCAGTGAGTGCACAATGACCCTCCCACTCTAGCTGTCTACATGGTTTGGTCAATCATCAAAAATTGTGAAGAAATATTCTCTTGCTTTTCAAATGTAGAGATGAAATTATGGTTAGTGGTTTGGGGTCTTTGGTGATGATAATATTTATACCAAATATTCACTCCTCAGACTAAGTATTTAACCAGGATGATACAAAAGTATTTTTATGTTTCCTTTGTTTAAAATGTATCCAAAAGATTCATTGCCATACCCCAAACCACAGAGGGATTACAGACCTCTCTGGAAATATCTGAGATACCACTGAGGAATTTGCATCCTCTTGGTTGATAATTTTCATCAAGGGGCTGATGACACACAACAATCTAGCACTGGAGTCAGATGGATTTGGGCTCAAATCTTGCCCCAACAATGGCTGCAGCGGAGGGGACTCTGGGCAGGTAACTCAGTCAGCAGCACAGTAGCAAGTCCAAAGCACTAGCTCACAAGTGCACAAATTTGAAATTCAAGGCCTTGTACACTTATAAACTAAAAACTAGGAATGTATCCATATCACATTATTAATTTTGATGTAAGATTTTCCTTTAACAGGGCAACAAAGATTTTTCTGTTTTTACCTAGCTATTACTAATATTTTTCTTTTTTTTTTTCATATAAGCTGTGTGGCCTGCTTCAGTGCTCACAGCCCACAGCAGGGGCGAGGCAATGGTTCGAGGCCGTGCTTTCTCTTGCATGGGTACACTATGAAAGGCCCACACAGCCGGACCCACCATACATCCATTACCATGCTCTACTAATATTTTTCTAATAACTGGATTTTCCTGTAGCCTAACGGGCTCAACAGTATTATCTCAAATTAAATCAGAGGATGGAAAGTAATTAAAAAGCAAGGTTTGGTCAATAACATTTATGCACTATTTTTACCTACAAAACTTCAATTTCTGAACACAAGGCTTAAAATGACAGAATTTTCTCCCTTACATGTAACACCTTACAGTTAATGTTATATTCACATCTCATTAATACCTAACAACAACTTCATTCTAATTTGCTAAGGAGGGGTGGGAATCACTGCTGTTGACAGCCTGCGCAATGAAGTGAGTTGAAGGCCAGCCTGAACTGCACAGTAAAACCTTATTTCAAAAAACCAAAAAAAAAAAAAAAAAATCATTGCTCAAATTATTTATAGACATCATTTTCCCTATTCTTCTTAAAGATGTTCTACTTGAAGTTCCCGAGCTGGTTTTCCCTTCTTTCTGCCTAAATCTTTCAAGTCCCCAGCAGCTCCTTTCTTGCACTTTCTCCAGGACATCACTGTCTCACAAGGTTTTTCAGTCAAAGCAGGATAGTTACGCTTGGGCACGCCTACCCGAAGAGCCTGCCAAATACAGTCCAGGGAGAGGAAGATGAAGACCTACAGAAAGGTCTCCCGGGGCATTAGCACAGTCCATCATCTTAGCTGGCCCCTGTGGTGCCCCACTTGTTCCGCCTTCACTCCTCAGGAAGCCTCAACTTTCTCCTTTTCCAGCACAGGCAAAGGGCCTGGGGCTTTGGCCTGGCTCACCTCAGGGTAGCTCAGAACACAGTGTGGAACAACGACATTTCTAATGTAAATCAATCTTTTTTGGCTACTTAACTTTTTTTAGTCCTCATATAATCTTTTAAGATTTTTTAAGTATTTGCTCTTTAAAAAAAAAAGGCCAGACATAGCTTCCCTGTAATCCCCTATTTGGGAAGATGAAGCAGAGTTTGAGGCCAGCCTTGCCTCAATAAACAAAGAATAAATAAGTAATAAACAGTATATATACTTAAAGAGCATGCATCCTCAGCTCAACATGGGGGTTATACTGCCCTCAAAGGAGCACAAACTGTTTCTGCTAGTGGGCAGTGAAAAAACATTTAGGTATTACAAAAACTCAGGATCCCTCAAAAGCTCAACTCTACTCATCAAATTCTTATTCCTTTGTAATTAAATCTGGCAGGGCTGGTGGCAATTAGAAGAAGGGTCTCAAAGGACTCTTTGGGAAAGCAACCAGGAAAACAAGTGGAAGAAAAACTGAGATGAACTGAAATGTAAAGTTTCTCTTGAGGCTACCTTCTCTGAGATAAGAGAGCATCCCCATGCTTTAGCCAAGTCCTCCCAACCACTGAGTAGGCAGTACCGTGTCTCAGACCTAAACCAGCATAGGAATAAGACCCTCCTGAAAACACAAGCCCCGCAGGCCTACGCTTCCTAATAGCAGAGGAAGACACTGCATCAGATAAAAGCCTCCAGGTTGCTAAGGAACAACCACGCTCTACCTGGTGCTGAGGTGTGAGAAGCTTCCAACTCAAAAACCTCTAAAAAGAGACAAATTAATGAGACTTGCGTTTCAAAAATACTGTAACTGACCCCAAAGCACAATCCTTGCTCTATTTAATGGTGCTTCTTGGTATAAACAAAGAACATTCAAAGAAAGTGCAATTCCAGTGAAAGTTAGAGGTAGTACCTGGCATTAGGCAGAGGAATGACACACATCTTTTGCCTGTGTCCATCACAGGAGACTGGGTACAGGACTACAATGGACACCAAAATCTCTGCATCTCTAATTCCTTACACAAATGGCACAGTATTTACACATAACCAAGGTACATCCTATATATGTAATATCCACATCAGTTGTATTACTTAGGAAATTGTTTAGGAAATGACAAAAGCAAAAAAGAAAATCTGTATGTTCAATATAGACTATTTTTTCATAGTATTTTTGACTTGTGGTTGGTTGAACCCACAGATACAGAAACTGAGGATGTGGAGGGCCAACTGTGTATTGCGTCTCACATCTGGTTTTATCACAAAACCTGCTAAAAACCAGAAGCAGACAAGTCTAGGCAAACTGTCACTAGTGGTTAAAACAGTTTCCTAAATTTCAGTCCTGTCTGAACTATAACGAGGCAGCAGGATAATCTAGCATTACCCCAAACTCTTTAAGTAAAATTATAGCCAATGTCAGCATCTCTTTCAAACTTTTCCTGCATCTGTCTTTCAGTGTCTTCCTCCATTACTCCTGTCCTTCACTCAAATGGCTAGTACACATGAGGCATGCTTCACAGACAGTCTCTGCACTAAGACAGCAGTAGAAAGAGAAAAATATTGAAGAGATCTGAAAACAGCACGTAAAATATTTTAACTATAGAAGACTTGAAGGATGGGGATCATATTGGGAACAGCTTCAAAGTAGCAACCAAATAGATTTCCACCTCAAATATCAAGATCTCTCTCCAGCTGGGTGTGGTGGCAAATGCCTATAATCCTAGCACTGTGGGAGGCTAAGGCAGTGGGATAGCAAGTTGAAGCCTAAGTAACTTACAAAGATCAAAACAAAAAAAAAATTTTTTTTTAAAGGGCTGGGGATGTAGTTCAGTGCAAGGCCCTGGGTTCAATCCCCAATGCTAAAAACAAAAGATGTCCCTTTCCTTCCTTTGTCATTCTCAATACATTATGCAAGGTTTTAATGTTTCTAAGCTACCTTAAATTTCTCCTTTAATTGATCCTACAAACATGCTGTGAAAGTTTTATTCATAGCAGGGCTACAACATACTAAAGACCCTATGCTTTTCAGTCAAATTTCAAAAATCCACTCTCCCAATTCCAATGAGACAGAGGTAAAAACCCTGGTCACCCTATTGTCCTGAGTGGTTTCCTTCCCTCTAGGTCACTGTGAAGATGATGTCCTTCCCACACCTTCCCACAGGAAAGGAGTCATCCCAACACCTGCCGACATCAGAATTGCTGCCTTCCACTTACATTAGTTGAGTACAGAGGTACAACGGTTTCTATTAACCAAACCCTACTGCAAGCTGTCCACTTTACTGTCTATAATCAAAAAGAAATGGCAAAATGGCTTGGCTCCAAAGCTGGCTTTCTTCACTGCTCCTGCCCTCTTCATCTCCTTGTCTTGGCCCAAGTTCTCATTTCTGACTGTCTTTATCCCAAATTTTCATTGCTTTTCATGCTTTTTGTTGAACCCAGGGCCATTGCACTGAGCTACATCTCAGCCCATTATCAGACAAGGTTTCACTAAATCATTATTATTGCCCAGGCTGGTCTTACTGTGATCCTCCTGCTTCAGCTTCCCAGAATGTTGGAATAACAGGCATGTGCCACCATGCTGGCTTTAGATTGCTTTTGATGAAAATAATAACTTTTTTTTCAGCCAGGTTTGGATCTTATGGGAAGTAACAGTGGGAAGTCTAATGGAAATCACTTTACACTTAGAACAGTGTCATGATGGGTAGGTAGTATGCCCTCTTCATGGTCTCTATGGAATCCAAGATCCATTTGACTCTGTCACCTTTGTAAAGATATTTGAAAGCCATGGAAAAATTGTATTTATGGTAGATAGAGTGAAGTCCAAGAACATCTTGAAGTCAGGCCTTTCTCTCAAAGATATGGACAGATCTTCAAATCTGTATATGGCACCAGCATGATTACTTTCATCCAAATGTGTACAGTCAGTATGTAAGTTTTTGTCACTGTGACAAAATACCTGAGATAAATCACCATTTTATCAGTCTAATTATTTAAATATAGGATGGTAAAAATTGCATTTTTCCATTAATTTTTATAATAGGAAATATAAAAATGACAATTTTATCATACTTACTCAATACATGAATTGATGGATGAAAGGACACCTACCCAACAGTATGTAAACAAATGCAGTACCCAAGTGATGATCAGAATAAACTGTTAGTAGTTAAAAAGAGGAAAGATTTATTTTGGCTTTCAGTTTCAGAGGTTTCAGTTCATGGTTGGTTGGCCTTCTTGACTGTGGGATGGTAACAGGGCAGAATATCATGGCGGGAAACACCTGAACAAAACTGCTTAACTAATGGCAGCTGGGCAGCAAGAGAAGCAGGAGGTAGGGTCCCGAACACCCTGCCTGTGAAGGTAACCCCCACTGACCTACCTTCCTTCCACTAGGCCCCACCTCCTCAGGTTTCCACTACCTCTGGCTAGCACCACAGGCTAGCAACCAAGTCTCTTAATGTATGAGAGGGAGGGATCCAAACTATTGCAACCAGAAAACAAAAAGACACTGTCACTCAATGTATGAATACTGTGAAACTTGTAACAATTTTACAATTTAGGAGGAGGCAGTCCAGTGCCTAAAACTAACAATGAAAGAGAAAACCGAAACAAAAAACAATGAGGCAGAACAAACTTTATTTTCTCTGTCTAGAAAATTACCTTCAGAGTAGGATGCTTGGAACATATGTAGTTAAAAGTGGTTCTTGAAAGTTTAATTCTAAACAAGGAGAGAACCAGTATGGAGGCTGGATTTTCAGAAGACACATAAACAGTGATCAATAAACATGAAATGTGAACAGCTCACTGTGAGAAATCTTGGTAAACAATTGTAACAAGAACCTGGAGATAAGCCTGCTGCTTCCCTACATCCACTCCAAAAGCAGGGTCTCTAGAAGAGCCTGGCTGTCCTGGACTAGACTCCTGGTAAAGGACACAAGCACAGCAGCCGGGAGTTCACAGTCCTGCCTGCTTGAGTACATGCATGAAAGTTCCATCGGGCTACTTGTACCACAGTTGGTGAAAGTGGTATGGTCATGCATGGGTTAGTCAACATGCACCAGTGGTAATTCAAGCCAGCTGGCAGCAATACAGACGAATTGTGGCCCTGGTGTAAAAGTCTTAGATCCGCGGCAGCCAGCAAGGTATATGAGCGTGTTCAAGTATACGTGCTTGTGTCCTCCACTCTTTGAGGCTGAAACAGGCATCCAAAGCCTGTGCTTGGTGCACAATGTGTAGTCAAGCATTTTTCAACCACTCATACATTGCCAGATTAAGAAAATACCTCAGATTTAAAGATCTATCTTGTTATGGAAAGGCATTTGTATCTGAATGGGCGGCACATCTCCTTGATCTTCCAATCTAGTAATCTTAGATGGATCACCAGGGACATATTTATTTTCTGATAAGAGGCCCTTGTATCTGTGGCACTCTTTAACCGCCAGTGAGGTGGCACAAGAAGCAGGATCGGTCATAGCCCACTATGTCATGCTGAGGCAGAAGTAATTTCACAGTGACACAAACGAAATCCTGAGGGTTAGATTTAGATTGGTTCTCTTGGTCTGGTAATGAAAGATCTACAATCTGGTGTACTTATTAAATTTGAAGAAATTGAGAATTAGAAAAATCAGTGCATTTCAAAGGTTCATATGTGTCACTGGGAAATTGCTTTGGCCTCTGTACAGCACGGTGGGCCTGGTGTTCTTGAGCAATCTTGCTTTTTGGGCCATTATACTGGAGTTAAGAGTACCACAGATACAAGAGACTCTTAAAAGAAAGTAAACCAAATATGTCCCTGGTGATCCATCTAAGATTACTAGATTGGAAGATCAAATTATTCAAGATACATGTTAAATACTGCCTCAGTATTCTAGAACTCGCAATGTTTAACTCTATCAGTGAGCTGAGCTGGCTAAACTAAAAAATATCCTTGCCTAAAAGACCTAATGCTATCTTGGTCTGTAAAGTTATATAATTCTTTGTAAAACACTGATAATTATCACATTTCTTTGAATTCCAACAGATTTGAGAGGCAGCCAAGCAAAGCATTATTTGCAAAAAATGAGTATGAATATGCAAAGTCTATTATGATAAGTGATTATTACCACCCTAATTTATAGAAGGGAAAATCCACTTGCAAAAGCTAGGATTAGAGTACTTCTTCAGGGATATGCCTCATCTGCCTTACCAGGCTATTACACTGATCAAAACAGAAAGAGCTGGTGTTTTGTAGCCAAACATGGGAAGTTATTTAATAATCCCACCATACCAATATGTTAAACCACATCTGTGACATCACTGTGGTCCATTCTGAAAGAGGACACTGACAAACCATCAGTTTCTAGAAAGATAAAATGAAAGGGTCAGAAAAATCAGATGCAGCTTAATTTGAAAGCTGGCTGGCCAGGAGTGGCTATTTAGAATAAAAGGGTCCTGGGGGTTTAAGAGAAACAGGCTACAAGTCCCATATAGGAGGGAGCTCATTTATTCTGAACATCACGCAGAGAGCTGACCCAAAATATGTAGAATCTCCATGGAAATGGACCAAAAGCAAACAGGGAATGGAAAAATCCCTGTGAATGCCAACAAAGTACAGACAGGACGCTGACCTGCAAAAAAGCCTACAGGAAAATATTCTCTCTGGTCCGGAGGCTGACGAGAACCTGAATTTTAGATAACTGTCAAGATTTTGCTGAAAGGGGTTTGTATATGAAGCCCCACAGGTAAAACAGAGGAAGCCAAACACGTTCTTCAAGTTCTTGTTTTCTCTGTCCCACCGTGATAATATACACATTACCACAGCATTTGCCGGAGTCAGCTCTTTGCTGCTGCCTAGATTCCCAAGTACTTGTCTATTCAGCAGGATTCTAGACGCCTCCAAAATAACTTCGAATGGCCACACTGGTAGCACTGAAGTCATCCCGGGATGTCGTTGGACAATCTTTTCTATAACTTTGGAATGAATATTCATTCTCCATCAACCCTTCAGCAAGTTCACCTTAGAGGAAGGGGTCTCAGACTCTGCTGTGACCTGATGGCATGAAATCCACCTGACCATCACGGTTTCCAAGAAAATGACATTGTTCAAAAGTTCATCTGCACTGACTGGGGAGACCCTTTTCAATTCTAGATCACTGACTAGTCCTCCAGTGTTTCCATCTGCTGACCCCAATGCAGCTCCACCATCACCCCATTCTTAGTGTTACCTGTTACCTAGAGAAAAGAAGGCCACAGAGAAAGGGGATCCCAGCACTTCAGTCAGCCTTAGGTAACTCTGCAACTCCTCTTGGGGACCCAGATCTCGATCTCAGACCATGAATACCTCTTTTTGCTTACTACAATAGAGTCTTATCCACTTGAAAGAGATGGCTTTACACACTAGCTACAAACAGAGCCGAAGCACCGTAGTGTAGGATAGATA
The DNA here is from genome assembly GCF_034190915.1 of Cavia porcellus. Classification (NCBI taxonomy): domain Eukaryota; kingdom Metazoa; phylum Chordata; class Mammalia; order Rodentia; family Caviidae; genus Cavia; species Cavia porcellus. Next base: position 116,520,061 of record NW_026947484.1, read on the forward strand.
CTAGCTAATGAGATCTCACGAGTCCCACACATACCTTAGCTGTGCAAGATGGCACCATCTTTTCTCCTCCATGAAAACCAGACATGCAGTTTCCATTAAACAACACTTCCTCTTTTAAAAAAGTTATGCGTTACCTCATAAAATGGCATATAAAGACATACGATGCTTCTTGAGACCCTAAGCAAAATATTTTTGCTTCATTTTTCCTTAAAGAATCATAGAGAAAAAAAGATGAAATCCAAGTTAAGATTTAAACACCTGCACACCACTGAGTCCTATACAAATCCTTCCAAAGACAGGCAGGATGCACACTTGGAGTCTAAGGAAGGGGGAAAACCCCCACAAATTTCACATGCTTCTTTAAAAAAAAAAAATCAGTCTGAACATCTCTTGTTTTTCTGGTTCTGAAGCCAAAGAGCACCCTGTAATGAGGCCACAGTCAGCCCCACATAAATAGTAAAGGCAACTCCACATTTTATAAGATTGCACTGCAATTTGAAAGCATGCAGGAGAGAGAAAGTTCCTCTGGAAGCCTTGCATCCTCCATCAGTGTAATACACCAGCACAAAGGACTCTTCCATATGATACAGTAAAGGCTTGCTATAGACAATTAGGTATAAACATCATACACCCAGCTTCCCATTCCTTCCAGATCAAAGGCTAAGGGCAAGGGCAAAGAGAACAAGTGGCCAGGCCACAAAGGGGCCTTTACAGGATTCAGCAGAGGAAGCAGCTGAATCAACAGTGTTCCAGGGCAGGCCTCAGCCTCCACCATCTCTTCCTATCCCCGCTGTCTAAGCTGCCTGACCTTAACTTGCTCCAGAACAACAAGATTAGCAGAAAATGAGAAGAGAAACAGCAAGGGAAAAACACCTTGGCCCTATCAGTTAGGTGTTTTATGGACCTCTTTCTTTTTCCTTCCCCGTGCTAATCCTCCCTCTCCTCTCTTACCCTTGAGTATTGATCCTTTCTCTTTACTAGCCCCTCAACGGACATGGGCTACTCTATTTTGTCTGAAACAAGCAGATTTTTCAATGAACCTGCTGCCAGTCTCAACACCGACTTGATTTTTCTTTAAATCATGCAACCCTCTCATTTCTTCACTTAGTACTCATTCCTAACCCCTTGGAAATCTACTCACTGAAAATATCTTAAAAGATCACAGTTCAGCAACCAAAGTAAGTGGCTTATTTGCAGTCTTCCTCCTGACTTTCTCCCACAGCACCAGCTTCCCTGGAGGCCCTTCATGTCTCCTCTTCCAGCTTCTGGTAAAAGGACACTATCCCCAGATTTCTCATCTGGCCTGCCGGCTCCAGACTCAGAGCCCTTCTCTTCCTCCTGAAAGATGTCTTCCTTTAGAATGGTTAGAAGCACTGGCCTGGAAACTGGTGGCTTGGGTTAGAATCACACCTCCACCTTGTATCAAATTTTCTCTGCTGTAAAATAGATAACAGTGCTCACATCACAGGTTTGTCTGGAGGAACCAACAAGTTAATTCATATAAACCACAAGAAATCAATGAATGTCCACCCTATCCTATCTATGCTTCTCATGCCACCCCTACCCAGATACTGAAAACATTTTCTTCTTCAAATTCTGCAGCTGTTCCTTGGTATCTGCGGGGAATTAGTTCCAGGACACACCCCACACAAATACCAAAGCAGCTGATGCCCAAGTGCCTTACATAAAGTGGTATTTAAAACAGCAATTGCATATAAGCTATGTGCATCCTTCTGCATACTATTTTTCCCCTTTGTGATGCTGGGGACTAACCCCAGGGCCTAAAACAGGCTAAGTAGGTATTTTACCACTGACTTGTCTCCAGTTCTGCTCCCATATACTTTAAATCATCTCTAGATTATTTATAACACTCAAAACAATGTAAATGCTGTAAACAGTTGTTATACTACATCATTTATGGAATAATAAGGGAGAAAGTGTGTCATGGTTAGTACTGATGAAATTGGTGAGGGTATTTTCTAGGCATGCTTGGTTGAATCCTGCAGAAACCAAGGGCTGGCTACATATCACAAAAGCCAACAGCTATACAATACTTGACAGTAATTTTGATGCCAAGCTTACTACTTTAAAACCACTTATATTATTAAACAATGTGTGAAGGAGATGCTACCATTACACTAGCCCGCTACCAGCTCCCCACTGAGTTAGTAAGGGGTGAGAGTTGCAGTAGGGGTTCACAGATGTCAGTGATTCATGACTCATTAATGAAGAACTAACGCAGTAACATCAGCTTTGACAAGGCCACTTAGACACAGTGTTAGCTTTCTTTTAAACGTTAATGTCTTCATGCTTTTTATACCATCACCAGGAAGTAAAAACCAATTTTTTAAGACAGAAACTTGATAATATCTAATTACACTTAAGTGACCGGGCTGTAGTTACGCACTTTTCTACACAAGTAACCTTTTAAGGAAACATTTACCAGAAGGGAAGTGATAAATAATCCAAAGTTACCCAGCAACTTATAATTCATTTTCCTCACTCCTTTTTCTGAGGTAGTTGGGGTTGAATCCAAGGTCTTGTGTTACAAAGATGTCTACTGCTGAACTATACCTCCAGTCCTTTCAAAAATCTTTATTTTAAGATAGTCTAAGTTGCCCAGCCCAGCGTCCCACTTGCTATCCTGCCCAGTCTCCTCAGCAGCCACTGTACCCGGTTATAATTGTTTTAAAAAAGGTGGAATGATAAAGTTATAAAGTGGGGTAGGATTGAAGAATACAAGGATACCTTCACTTTACTCTTAAATTCTGATGCTGTTCACATTTCACAAACATTATTTCACAAAGTTAAAGATTTAAAATGAGAGAAGTTTCTCATAAGAAGACAGCAGAGATGACTTGTCAACATTACAGACTCAGCAGCGATTAGGACCCTAACTGGGCTCCAAAGTCTAAGCGTCTTCCACCTCTGGCGTTTCCCCTACACACCCGTACACCAAGCCAAAGTCAAAACAGGAGCTCTCCATTACCCACCAGCAGGTGTGTGGGCAGCTTATGTACAGTAGATGAACACAAAATCTTCCTTAACTCATGAAGAGGCAAAGCAAGGGCTCATCTAAAAATAGCAAGCCAGGAGCAGTGTAGTGTGCTTAGTCACTGGGGAAGCTGAGGCAGCACAGTCACTTCAGCCCAGGAGTTAAGAGATCAGTCTGGGCAACATAGAAAGGGATACCCTATCTCAAAAATAAAAAATAAAAAAAATTAAAAATAAAACAAGCAAACAAAAAAACAACAAAAGCAGCCACTACTATCTATTTATACTATGACTGTGCCCACCTGATAAAAGTGGGCATACAGCAAAGACCACTGATTCATACCAGCCCTGGGAATATGCACAGTGGCCACGCAGGAAGCTGTGGCAGGAGAACAGCGAGTTGGAGGCCAGTGTGGCTCAAAGTCCGCATAAGATATTTGGCAGAGATGTCTCAGACTAGAGAACACTAACTCAAATAAATCAAACTCACATGTATGAATACCGAATAGTTTCCCTAGTGTAAGAAATGATACGAATACATAAAAATATGTGGTAATCATGATTCCCCATTAGATGGCTTTGAAGCCTTATAAAGTTTTCACTCATTAATTGAAATGGTTTTATTCTGGGCTGTTTGATATTATTGTCTGTGATGACATGAATAGCTATTTTGAAGAAAACAAGACATAATAGCTAGTGCTGATTTAATATCATCTTGTTTTGAAGTCCCACCAAACTGTTGTTCTTCCATCTCCATTGCTTTTATCATGTTGTATCTTATTGGATTTTATTATATGTGATAGTATAAACAAATTTTTTATAGGCAAAGAGATAATATAGAAACCATTGTTCGTTTTCTGTTAGCTGGTTCTAAATACCCTGTAATACCATCCTCCTGAATGGGTTCACACTGTCTTGATATGTTCAATGCTATAGTATACGAAGTTATACTCAAATATTTGAAGGAAAGAGAGACTATGGTAACTAATATTAAGTCGGGTTATCCTGTGGTGAAATACTATGTTGCTTAAATTATTCCGTTCTGACCTATATTGTTATGTTACTATGTCCTCTTTTATCTCAATCTCTCCCTTTTTAAAAAGTTTATTTATTTTTTATTGTTTTTAATTAAGGGAAAAAATAAAAAATTAGCAGGATATATTTTAGTAACTTTTTTGATTTCCTATTAACTTGATTTGAACCCCTGTATTGCTCTCACCATCTTGTTTTGACTGATTTTACTCTATTCTATTCTATTTGGTTTGATAGTATCAAGTTGAGGGTATAGGCAACTACTTTGAAGGCAATAAGATTCACTATGATGCCCATTCTGGTTTGACTATTATCTTCTTTTGAAGTCCTGCAATGTCTCCCATGTTTAGGTTGTATTGGTTTTGTTCTGTACTGTTTTGTTCAATTTTATTATACCTGATGATATAGGCAATTCTTTTTAAGGTGCAAGAGGCATTATGGTAACCATAGTTTATTACGTTGTATTCTGTTTTTACATCATGTACTATGTCCATCCTTTGTTTTGCTTTGACTGCTTTGTTTTGTCACATTTGGTTTTATTCTCTTCCAAAAAAAAAAAAAAAGTAGTAAGAACTGTGGGAGTAATAAAATCCAAAATGTGTAAATGTTATCGTAAAAAAGAGAGGAAAAGAAAGTGCTCTAACGGATGCAACTGCAAGTGTGTTTAGGTATGTAAGATAGATGACATATCACTAAGTTTTTGTTGTATCATTGAACACAACTGTTCGCAGTCTCACTGTTTGAATGTCCACTTCGTATGTTTAATTTTGTAACTTGAACAAATATTTCTAAGATGGCAATACGTAATCTATTAACTAGTGATTTCTGACTGTTTATTTTTTTTTGAAATTCTGTATTACTTGTACCTTTTTAATGTTTTTCTTTAAAATTAAAAAAAAAAAAGAGAAACACTAACTCTCCCACTAGCCCCCCTGAAAAATAGTCTCCTGCCTCATGTATATTTGGGAGATGCTAAAGACTAAATGCAGGGAAGAGGTCCATAACACAACTGTCCATCGCTGAAAGAAAAAGGAAGAAAAAAAAAGAAAATCAAGCCCAAAGAGTGAGAAAATTAGAAAACACAAAGCCCTGATGGTAAGGTATGTCTCTGTGTGTGGCCAGAGTGAGGTAGGGAATGGGTGGTTCTTCATGTAACATTCAGGTCTCTGAAGAAAGGTAAGGGAAAGGCAGAAACAGCGGAGAATGGCATCCAGCCACATGAGGGACTCCGAGAGGAAGCCCACGGGTTGTGGTTCTGCGGACAAGGAGAGCCAGAGACCCAAAAGAGCTCACAATATGAGATTTCATGTACATATAATTTCTATACTTGATTAGAAGTACAGTATGATTGCTGCTATTTTTGCATTCAAAGTAGGATCACATATCCGAATTAACCAAGAGTATGAGGCTACCTACACATGGTACTGATTATGATTTTCCCGTTTCCTCCCATGTAAAATGAAAGGCAAGGGGAAAATGAAGAAGTGAAGCACATGGTCTCCACCAGTGGAGCCCGTCCGTGCAGCACCAAGGAGTTAGAGAAATACTATGTCTAAATACTCAGAAAGGGAAGAGGAGAAATGATGCCGCAGCCCCAGCCACCCTGGTCCAGCCACTTTACAGCTAGGATCCCGAGGAAAATTCTCTGGGAGAGGTAATTAGTAACCATCCTTCTTAGGTTTAGAAAACAGAGAAGAACCCTTCCAAGCACAAAGGGCTTCTTTCCTCCACACCCCAGTCCTTAATTCCCTGGGCTTCCTGCTATAAAGCCCTGTGTAAGAGTCACACCCATGCCCTAAAACTTCCCAGGCCTGGGGCAGAAGGGAGATAACAGTGGATTGGAGAAGAAAAGAATTTCAGTCTTCTCTGCCTATAGATTTGCTTCATATACTTAAAGCTTCATTAAAAAAAAAAAATTAAAAGCTCCCAGTGGACAGCAAAATACAGTCAGCTAGGGAGGAATACCAATTCTCTGTGAAACCAAGAAATGAAAGATTTTTCGAAGAGGAAATTGATTTATTTCAAAAAAAAAAAAAAAAAAAAAAAGCAGCTCTATCATGCCCCAAGCAGGGCCTCTGGCTCTTCTGGCTCTCAGGAAAGTCCTTGACACTGACAGCAGAGTGGCCAGAGGAAACAGCCCCACAGACTCCAGGGTTTCACTATGAAAGGCATCACAAGAGGCCAGGTGGAAGAGTGCAGGATAAGGACTCCAGGGGCAGATCACATTCCTGACACAAATGCAAAACAAGACAGCATTGCTTGGTGTCCTGGTCCTCTTCTACCTGCCAGGAGCCTCATTCAGATGCAACAGACTGGTGAATAAATGTTTGGCTTCTGGAGACAGCACCAACATCTTTAAAAGATAAAAGAAGCAAAGAACATGGCAGCGAAAGGGAACAACAGCTGCCATTTATAGAATGTGCACTTTTGGTTTCAGGCATTATTCTAAATCATTCACGGTACTTATGTGTCCAAACAACCCTGTAAATGCAGTGTGACAGCCTCATTTCAGAGAAGACACAGAACCAGGATTTCAATCCCGTGTTCATGATACTCACCTTCTCACTGATAACAACCTTGGATGAGGGCCAAGAGGACATCTTTCAGTTTACAAGGATTCACATGGTTATGTCCTTATAAAACCTGTAAATATGTTTATATTTCTTGTAATAAGGACCCCATAACTACGTAAACTCAAATTCCTATGAACAACCTGGGTCTTATTCCTAGGCTCCAGAAATTAACAAAAATCTGAAGGCATAAGAATTTATGAGTAACAAAAGTCCATTTTTAGGTGTGAGTGAAGAACCAATATGAAAAGGCTACTGTCCTGAATAAAATGGAAACTGCCAAACAACTCTAAGGACCACTGTCCCCCCACTCACTACCAGCTTCTTACACTGAGAAGGCACAGGTATAGCATTTCTTTACTCTCCTTGATACGATGGCATGAACAGGCTGAAAACCCAAAACCATCCAATGTATTTTATAAAACCTCAGTCACAGGCCAGATGTGGGGGTACACACCTACAATCCCAGCATCCAGGAGGCCGAGCAGGAGGACTGCTCAGTCCAGCACTAGTCTGGGCCACCATGTTAGTGCAAAAGGCTGCCTGAACTGCATAGTGAAACCCTGTCTTGAAAAGACAAACAAAAAAAAAAACAAGCCGTAAATCACAGCCGTAAATCATGATACACCATTAAGTGGGGCAGGCAGGTTGAGGGAGAGAGGAAAAATTCACTGGAAAGAAAAAGACACAAGGGAAAAAATTTTTTTGCTTGTAGGGATTCTTGTTGCTTGTTGGATGATTCTTCTTGATGGTGCATTGGCAATGCCTTTACTGTCAGCCCCATTCCTAAAATCTAAGAATGGACAGAGGCAGACTGTACAACTTTCACAGAAAAGCATATATAGTGAGCATAACAGTGAGAATAATTATGATCCTCATTACAATTCTAGGGTAACAGCATTCATGAAGGTGAGGCAGGAGAAATGCCATGAGTTGAAGGCCAGCCTGGACTACTTATCGAGACCCCATCTCAAAAAAAACAAAACAACAACAACAAAAACAGAAAAAGAAATTTTCAGGCTAAGCCTGAGCATTTTCAAGAAGATGCATAGTACCTCCCTCTCATTTCAGCAGTGTGTCTTGTTTACTTGTTTTGGTGATGGATGTAAACACTAATGGTCAGTTACTATGAGGAATGAAGACCCTGACCTAGCCATAGGCCACTTCTCTGGCACTATTCTAGGAGGTACACGCATTAGAAAAGTCTCCTAGAGGTGACCTCTTCCTAACTGGGGTAGCTAAGGAAAAAAACCTAGCTAAAACATGTTTCTTAAGAAACAGTTCTGAATTCAGCAAAGATGACAAGAGTGCATAAATTTCCATTGTAAAATTAACTAATAAACTTCTTTTAAAAAACAAATTATAGCTGGGTGTGGTAGTGCACACCTGTGATCCAGCACTCAGGAGGTGATACAGGAGGATGGATATGAAACCAGCTGGAACTGCACAGTAAGACCCTGTCTCAAAAAAGACAAATAAAACAAAAACAAATTATAAAAAAAAAATCATGACCTTCATAAACATCATATTTGTAACGTCAGAATTCCCTTCTATAAGGCTAGGAATGTAGCTCAGTGATGGAGTGCTTTGCCTGGTATGTGTGTGAGGTCCTAGTTTCCACCCCTAGCACTGCACCTCCAGACACAAAAGAATTCTCATATACACATCACTTTAGCAAGGTTAATTTTCAACTTGTAGAGATTGCAGAATCTACTCATGGTACACAGACTCATTAAATCAAAAAATATTTAAGGAGCAACTATTTTAAAAGAGTTACAGATCTTGAAAAAGACAAAAAAAAGTTTTAAATTACAAACCTATTTGTAAATGTTAATGTTTAAAAAACGTCAAACCCATCTTTATGTTTTTACATCGACTCTGGCACTCCACTTTTGGTATAATTTATAGCCAGGGTCGCCTTGGGATCACTCTGATCTGGGGCACCCTCAGAGTGATTACTTGTCCACACAGTCCTGTGGAGGCAGCTGGGAGGACCAAGAGACATGGATCTTAACTATTATTACAGACTGCTTAACTTACTCTTCAATGACAGCCTGGGAGTGTGCATTCCAGTTCCATTCTTAATACACAATTAGCTTCCTCCTGAAAACACATGCTCAGGAAAGATCATTTCAGCTCCCTGCCAAACCCTTCCCACTCCCGTTTATTTCCTCCACTCTTCCCAAGACCTGTAAGAAAGGTCCCTGAAGTATCTGCCCCAAGCCCAATAAGTGATGATGGCCCCGTCCTTGCATCCTCAACTTTATGGAAAACTATCTTGACCCCGATGCTTTGTTTAAAAAAATCAATGGTCAGAAAGTAGTATTTTTCCCTTGAGGAACTGTCGTGGTTTCTTTTTTTCATAGCTTACTAGCGACAGCACTTTCTGTTTCTTTTACTCCCAGGAAGCATTCAAGTGTCTGGTTTAACCTGTACGATGCAATAGAATCCTGTCACTTAATGAGTGCCTTGATTCTTCATCCAATGATCTACATACCACTTTCTACCTGAACCCTGGCCCTACTATGCTTCTTTTTAAGTTTCAAAATACATTTTGTCTTTTTCCTTTGTCTTTTTCTTTCTTTGTTATTAAAGAAACTTTATTCCTGGCTGAAAGAATCAGAAAACTCCAGGCTGGATACATCTTACTGCTTCACTAAAAAAAAGCAAATTTTGTGTCTTCTGCTATGTGTTATCATCTCATCAAACAAATGTCTTAAATTTTATACTTTTTCCCTGAAATTTTACAGATTACAAATATTTAAGATCAAAGACGCTTTCAATTCACTGATGAAATGCTTTCACAGCTAAAATATAACATGATCAAAGATGTTATTAATATAGACTGAACATTTAAAGACGCAAGGACATAACACCAATGCTAATTTTCTATTACTAAGAGTTAACAGCTACAATGTAATCAGTGACTTACAAGCCAGACACAAACCTCAACAACTCAGTGCTAAGAGGTGGTAAATATTATTTCCCATTTTATAGACTGAGAAACCAAGATGTTTACTTGCCAACAATATACAAAGCAATAAGTGGCAAAGGGGAACAACAACCCACATTTGCTGTTTTGGGGGTGGGGTACCAGGGATCTAACGCATAATCTCATGGCTTGCCAGGCAGACACTGTGCCACTGAGCTGTATATGCCCAGCCCAACCCACATTTGCTTGATTCAAAAGCCCTTCTACACCGCTCCCAAAAGATATATTTTTTCGCTTTATTAATGAATTTTTAAGAAAAAACAATTTTGGCAGGCATGCTGGCACAAGTCTGTAATCCTGGAGAGACTGAGGTAGGAGTAGTATGAGTTTGAGGTCAGACTGCCCATGCAGGGAATTGAAGGCCAGCCTAAATTACATAGAGGTCTGTCTCAAGAAACAAAAAATTGACATTTAATGGAATACAAATTATGTAATACATAAAAAGGAATCAAAAGGTGTTCCAACCACCCAGGTTCAGTAGCATACTATAATCCCAGCTACTTCGAAGGCTGGAATGGAGTTCCAAGTTCAAGGTGCAGCTAGGCAATTTAGGGAGTCCTTATCCCAAAATACAAAATGAAAAAGGGCTGGGGATGTATGTAGCTCAGTGACAGAGTGCTTGCCTAGCATGCACAGGTCCTGTTCAAGCACCAGTATCTTAATAAAATAATGTCCAAGCAATGAGAAGTTCGCGTTTCCCTACATCTACCTTTAATCCGACAGTCTTAAATCCTCCAACTCATACAAAGAGCAAGCCAGCATAGATATTTGATTTCCAAGCCCAAAGCAGAAACACTGCATGAATAATCACAGTGTCAAGAAGTGACAGGTGGGAAATGAACAGTGGGGGAGGGGAGGCAATATGACTTGAGGCAGAACAAATCCAAACTGCTAAACAAAGACACAGCTTTTAGAGTTGAAATTCAGAAAATATTCCCTATCCCTTTGGAGCTTCAGCATCCTAGTGTGTAAATGATGCTGAAGAATCTCAGCAGTCCTCTCCCCTCACAGGGCTGCTCTGCTGTTCAGATGAAAAATTTCTAAGAAAGGATACTGTATGAAAGGACCACATACATGAAAGGGAGTATTAAAAATTGGGTTTGGTGCTTAAAGGGGTAATCCTCTCTGCCTTTTATAACTAACTTTCCAAGGTTCTCAAAACTGAGACTTTACTACTTAAAAATTTATAATTATAGTAATCTAATCCCAGTCTGCATTTCCTTGGGTCTGTTCGGTAATCTGAAGTAGAAAAAGGGCAGACGCTGCTACATTAGTCAGCAAAAGAAAAGCTAACTAGGATATTAACATCCAAGGAAAGGCAGTCACTTGAAGGACTGCCAAAGTTATCAGTACCTCATTTACAATGCAAGGTTAAAAAAAAGGTTTAAGTGCTGCCAGCCAAGAATCACAGGGAGAATTATAATTGATATCCACAAGGCAGAACAGAGTACTGCATCCAACAGTATGGATATGCTGATTACCTGAAAAGTTTTCTATGGCTTGGTTGATAAGCTTGCAAGCAATGGACAAATGTGCAACAGTTTTCAGCTGATGAGGTTTATTGTCAATCATACACAAACCATTCACCGGTCTGTTAAAAAATATTTAGGCAATTGTTTTCTAATAGGGGCAACACATTTGAGAGAAGACATAACGACTTCAATTTTTCATACCAACACTAAAACCAACTCCTTGATCCAAGGACTGTTCAAAACCTACGCGCTGAATGTATGAGTGCTCTGCGGACCAGCGCAGTGGATAGAGGTTCAGCCTCCCTTGGGTTTGACAAGGGTGGGTTTCATCACCTCTAGGTAATTCGCTTCACTCTACGGACACCCGCAGCCTGGACTTAAGGGCTCTGACAATGGCAGCAGTGGGATGGTGCGGTGGCGATCCTGACATGCTTCGGCTCCCGGGTGGTTAATGGGAATTAAACCACAGCAGCCCTCCTTTGTGGCGCTTTGGCCGGAACAGCAGAAAGGAGACAATGAGCGGTCTGTGCGCAGTTCCACGCCGATTGGCTGCTCTCTCCCCCCAGAAGCCCCTGATGTCATGGGCCTGGAATGCAGGCAGAGAGGAAGGAAGGAGAGGATTTGGGGAGGGGGACGCCTCTCATCTCTTTCCCAAGCCGAAAGTCCCAAGATAAATCCGGCGCATTCTCGTGTTGAGTGGCAGAGCTTAGCGGGCACCAAAACCCAATCACTCTAAAGAACCACCCGCTTCAGCAAACAAGTCTTGAACAAAAGCAACCCACAAAGATACTCCCTGATGTGACAGTGTAACGCAATACAAACTTCTCGAGGTTTCACGAAACATCTCAAGTCTACAGCTTATACCCCTCGCGAAGCGGCACGCTCGGGCTTTGTCTCGGTGCCCCGCGGAAGCGCCACGGACCGACCCCGCTCCTCGGGACCGGGCTGGCGGGTACTCCGCGCCCTCCCACCCAGCAGCAGGGGAGGAACAATGCAGCGGCCGCTCCGGCCACGTAACCGCCCAACTTCGCTCCTCGCACGGGACGGGGAGCGGCGGGGCCTGGGTGGGTGGCGGCGCCGGGCCCGCCGGCAGCCGAGGCCGGGGCGCACAGCGGGGGAGACGAGGCTGCCCTCGGGTCCCGCCGCGCGGACGGCCCCGCCTAGGGCGCAGAACCTCGCAGCAGCGCCCCCTTCCAGGCGGCGCGCGCCCTACGCCCGAGCAGCCCGCGGCCCGAGGGGCCGACGCCGCGGGACTCCAGGCCGGCCCGAGCCCCCGCCCCGCTGGTCCCGGCCGCCGGCGCGGGAACAAAGCCAGGTCGGCGACGGCACGCGGCGCGGCCACGCAGCAACTCTCCCGCCGCCCCGACGGGGCGCGAACGCGGCCGGGCGCCGTGCCCCCCAGCGTTTCACAGCCGCGCCCGGGGCCCGCGCCAGGCGTACCTTGTTCTTGACCTCGGCCGAGAGCCCGTAGGAAGGGCCCTTGTTGAAGTGGGTCATGGTGCCCGGGCGGCGGAAGGGGCTGCGCTCGGGTCGGGGTCTCTCGCACTGCGCTTCCTCGCTCCTGGCCCCGAGAGCGGCGGCGCGGGAGATGCTCGGAGCTCCGGACGGGGGAGACGCCCTGAGACGACGGCGGGGCTCGGGCTCGGCCCAGCGGGTCCCGCGGAACCTCAGGCTGCGCTCGGCAGTCGCCCTGGCTGCTGCGCTCGCCGCCTGCACCGCGGCTCCGCACGAACTGCCCCCCGCCGCCGCCCCCAGGCTTCCAGGGATTGGCCGGCGCGCCGAGCCAATGGGGCGCCGCCTGCTCCCGCCTCCCAGGCGAGGGGCGGCCCTGGCTCCCCGCGCGGGTCCCGCCCCGCCCGCCCCGCCCTCGCTGCAGCCCTGCGAGGCCCGGGGTCCTGCTGCAGCGCCAGGCGCCTGGGGGCTTCCCGGCCGCGGGCAGCGCGCCTTCCCTGCCGGGCCTGCGTCCCTGCCACCGCCTCCACTCGCCTCTTCCCCAGCTCGCCGTCCGGCGCGCCCAGATGGTGGGGCCCTTCCCTCCGCTGCTGGAAAACCCTCTAGAGTCTCGCAGGCCCACGCGCCGGGAAAAGAGGACCTCCGCGCACACCTGCTCGCTACCCTCACCTCGCAGCCTCCGCACCTGTCGCTGTGACCTCTATCCTGCTGCCTCTGTGGCACAGTCAAGCTTCTCGGCCGAACTCGAACTCACTCCATCTAAACTCCTGATTGCATTGATGGAACAACTGGCAACAGTGTCCTGGTAAACCCGGGAGCATTTCAGATCCTTTTCAGAAATTCGCATCCGTTCCCCTTTACAAACAACTTTACCCAAAGTTCAGTTAGCCCCAAATCCAGCCGTTATTGCTATCTGCCTGTTGTCGTTTGTTGAATCAAAGAAACACTTTGCACGGAGAGAATCACCCTTTAGACCAGGAGCTCTCTCCTTTCATGGCCTGTTTTACTCCATCTCCTTCCTTTTTCCTGATCTCAAAATCGCATGTTGGAGAAGAGTAACAGTTGTCATCCACCTGAGTTCATGAGACTCTATTCTATCTGTGATACATATATATATATTATTCCTTGCAAAATTTATGCCATTTATTTGACCAAAATGACTTCAAGATAGACTTCCTATCAATCTTAGAGAAGAGAAATCTGAACCTCAGAGAGGTCAGGTACCACAGGCAAGGTTTACACTGCAAAGGTTCCCCTTGCTGTTGCTATCTGGTGCACACCCAGGACAGATTTTTAACCCTCTGAATCCTAGTGTAAGAGCATTTTTTGCCAAATGCAAACTAAGGTGCCAGAAGACATTGCAGAATCAGGTGTGGGGCAACCTGTTTGAAAACAGGATTCCAAATATGTCACTGTAATTGAACCAACATGAAACAATTAATGGTAGCTTGAAAAGGAAAAGTACACAGCTGTTCTTAACGTCACAAGAGTTTCTCATTGACTTTTTGAGGCAGAGCTGGCGGGAAGGGCAAGAGGCAAATGGAGGAAAGTGAAATAATTTGTAAATGATTTGCTAACCGAGCCTGGAGGTAGTAAGGATAATTAAGGCAATCTTCCCACACAGAGATGTCACAATTGACCCACTATTAGTGAGGCAAGCAGTTTAGGCTGTTTTTCCAGTAGTGTGACAGTGACCATGTGTCATCCAGGAGACCTCACCCATTTTTTCTCAGGACTCATGAGAGTCAGAAACGGTGGCCCGATATGAAGTACAGATCAGTGCCGGATCTGTAAAGCTTTCTGGCAGCAATCCACACCTGTTTCCACCCCACCCCAGTGGAGATGAAAACCGATTAAAATCATTTTAATCTCCTTAAAAAGCCTTTGGTCAGGTTTCAGGAATTGTAATCAATTTTGTCTTGAAAAGCATGAATTTTGTTTAATTGAAGTTACTGTTTAAGGCATGGAGTTACAGTTTGGAACGATGACAAAGTTCTGACGCTGAATAGTGGCAGAGGTCATGTAACAACGGAAACACATACTTACATGACTTTAGATGAATGTGAACATTTGCTGCATTGTTTGATCAACTATTATACTACCAAGATACTTGAAGTTCTTTCTGACGTTACCACTGAACGTTTTTAAACATTGTTAGTCCTACTGGAATACATCGGCTCCTAAGGCTTCCTTCCTCTCTTTGCATACACAATGCTATGTTTAAGAGTAAAACGCAAAAAAACTTTAAAATGGAGATAATTATTAGCAGCTCTGTTGCAATATGATTAGTATACCACAAACTCCACGTATTTAAAGTGTACAGTTTGCTAAAACACACCTGCACACATACATTCATAAGACTCTTTACCACATAGCTAGGTGAGATGGCACACGTCTGATGCACCACTCAATAGGCTGAGGCAGGAGGATCATAAATTTGAGTCTGATCCAGTCTTAATAAATAAATAAGGGCTAGAAATGTAGGTCAGTGATAGAGCATTTGCCTAGCCAGCAATTCAATCCCCAGTACAACACACACACATACACACACACAAAAGCTAGTAAAACCAGCACAAGTAGACAAAGGATGTATTTCTCACCCTCAGGAGTTTCCTCATGTAACCCCTTCCTCCCTCACCAGGTAAACACTGACATGCTTTATGTCACAAGATAATTAGTTTGTATACCTAAGAATTTTATATAAATAGAATCATGCATTCTGTGTTCTGTTTTACTTAGTTTCTTTCATCAAAAGCAATTTGAAATTTACTTATGTTGGAGCACATATCATTAGCATGGTCCTTTATATTAGTTCATTATATTCCATCATGGAACTATACAACAGTATGTTTGTCTATTTGCGGGTTATTGAGCATTTTGATTGTTTATAGCTTTGGGCTTTTACAAATACAAATGTACTATTACACTAAATGTATGGGGAGTTGAAAAGTATTTAATAGTTTTAAGCATCCTAGCTTAGTAACATGGTAAACTGTACAGCATTTGCCAGTGGTTTGGCCTGGTGATGGTTAGGCTGAGCTGTGGCTTACTGCTGCTGCTCAGAATCTCCAGAGAATGTCACACTGAATACTGCTGGGAAAAGATCAAAATTCAAGTCTGGATGCTAAAGAACATGTACCACTTTCATACCATCATAAAGAATGCTAAGTCACTGCATGCTAGGGACTGTCCATAAACTGACTGTGAACACTCATGAACAAAAATTTTATGACATACGATTTCATTTCCCTCAGACAAATGCATACACGTGGAATGGCTGGATTGTGTTAAAGGTGTATATTTAAATTTTTAAGAAATTGAAACTTTCTCCAAAATGATTTAGTGCCAGTGTGGTTACAGGGACGGTGCATGTGCCAAGTGGCACAGAGCAGGGTTGTAAGATCTCACCGTGTTGCTCAGTGTAAAATTTAAAACCCACGAATTGCTTAATTCTGGAATTTGCCATTTAAAAATTTCAGATCATTGTTCACCAGTGGAAATAGAAACCATGGAAAGTGAAACCACAGGTAAAGGGGGACGGCAGTATGTCAGTCACGTGCCGCCTCTCCCAGAGAGGTGGCTTGGGGAAGGCTTATCAAAGGCATCGCCAGATCTGCTCAGCCCCATCTACCAAGGCCAGCCTGTCAGAGTGCTTTCTGGTGAAATGAATATGAAAGCTGAATATTTTAGTTACAACAGACAGAAAACAAAATCAAACTGACTTGTAGATTTAATAGGTTCATGTAACAAAAGAGTTGGAAGACATAGCTTCTTGCATACCAAAATTCAGGGTCTCTGTGAAGCATCCATCATGAGCTGATGTGTCTCCAAACACCTCTTACCTCCTCACGCTCTCGGCCCTGCTCGCTTAGTGTACACCCTAACATCAGGCTGTGTCCTAATCTCTCAGCAACAGAATAAAAGGGTAAGCACAGCAGAAAAGCAAGCGATTTGCCAACAGTTCCAACAGAAGCCCCAGAACTGGATCTGTTTGGCTTGGTTTAGCCACCTACAATAGTTAGGTTTCTAGCATTGTGACAAAATCAACGATAACCTGAGAAAATCAACTGAAAAGGTGGAAACTCAGCTAGTGAGGAGGCTGAAGCAGGAAAATCACAAGTTTGCGCCATATCAAAGTAAAATAAAGGACTGGAGGTGCCATTTAGCACATTCTAGATTCAATCCCCACTACTGAAGAAGGGGGGAAGGGAGGGAGGGAGGAAGGGAGGGAGGAGGAAGGGAGGGGGGGAGGGAAGGAAGGAAAGAAAGATGGAAAGGGGAAGGGAAGGAGGAAGAAGGGGGAAGATGAAGGAGAAAGAAAAGGAGAATTAAGAAGGAAAAGGAAGGAAGGAAAGGAAAGGAGATTGATTTATTTGGGCTCAGTTTCAGAAGTTAGAGTCCATGGTCACTTGGCCCTGGCACTGAGTCTGTGGCAGGGCAGAACATCATGGTAGGGAGCTCGTGGTAGGCAAAACTGTTTGCCTCATGGCAGTTATGAAACAACAGAGAAAACAAGGGTTCAGGGTCCCAAAATCCCCTTGAAGAATATGCCCTCAGGGACATGACTTCCTCCATCTATGCCCCATTTCTTAAAGATTTCCCCACCTCCCAATACCATCATAGGCTAGAGACAAGTGCTTAATATGTGGCCTTTGGAGGACATGTCAGATCCAAGCCACAACACTGAGGTATATCTCCAGATAACATGAAGATGTGGCCATAGAGAGGACATCTCTAGTGGCAGGTCTGGGTTTATGTCTGGCAGTGGTATAGGAGGTGAGCAGGCAGCTCCACCAGTACCACAGGAACCCAGAAAGAGAAGGTACAGAATACTAGAGAAAAACTAGAAGGCAAAGGTGCCAGCCAGCAAATGGAAAGATGCTCACTATGCAACACACACACACACACACACACACACACACATGAGCCTTCCATAGGCCTCTTTAGAGTTCTGCACCATATCTTTTAGTCTTTTTTTTGTTTTTGTTTTTGTTTTTATCAGTACCAGGGATCAAACTCACGACTGCACACTTGCAAACCAGGCGCTTATGCCACTGAGCTAAATCCCCAGCCCCTTATTTCTTCTTGATGAGGGCCCCTAGCCTAGTATAAGCTTCAGCCCCCTTCCCCAAATTTGGACCTACCATCAGCCTCTCCCTTCTCTGGGAGCCAATGAGGAGCCAAATTCTTGTCAATTGCTCAGTGACACTGCTTGCCTTCCACTTCCAACAGCTTGAAACTGAGGCTCTTATCTGCCACAGAATGGCATCCTGTCCCCAGCCTTCTTCTCCCAGAGTCACCTCCAAAACAATGCTTCAGCCAGGTGGCATCTCAAAAAATTAAAAATAGGATTATCATATGATCCAGCAATTCTACTTCAAACAACTGAAAGCACGATCTCGAGGAGATATTTTGTACATCCTTGTTCATAGCCATATTATTCACAGTAGCCATAGATAGGCGCGACCTGTGTCCATTCACATGTACATGGCATACAGCAACTGGTGTATATCCTGCAGTGAAACAGCCAAAGGAGAGGGAGGGAGAAGGAAGGAGGGAGGGAAGGGGGGTAGAGGAGAGAAACTAAGGCAAAGCCAGGCATGGATGGTAGCCTTTTACCTATAACCTCACGAAGGTTGAGGCAGGACAATTGCAAGTTTAAGCGCAATCTGTCTTAAAGTATTTTTAAAGGGGCTGTAGATGTAGTTTAGTGCAAAAACCTTGAGTTTAGTACCCAGTACCTCAGAGAGAAAGAGAGACAGACAGACAGAGACAGAAGCAAAAGGAGGAGGAGGAGGAAGATGAAGAGAAGAAGAAGGAAGGGGAGGAGAAGGAAGCTTTAAGGAATAAAGCAAGGAGAGGAGAAGAAGAGGAGAAAGTTCATTCCAACCCGTTATAATACGGGAGAACCTTGAGGACATTACACTAACCAAAACAACCCAGTCGCAAAAGGAGAAATGATTTCTCTGTACTCTGATTCAGTCAGAGGCTCAAGGGAGGGGGGATTCCAGAATTATTGTTTCCTGGGAACAAAGTTGCAGTTTTACAAGATGAAAAGAGTTCTATGTATGAATGGCAGTAATGTAGCACAGCACTGAAAATGTATTTAACACCACCTACCCGTACACTTGAAAATGGTCAAGGTGGTAAATTTTAATGTATATTTTACCACAACTTTTAAAAATTCCAAATTGATGCTATAATAACTTTTCTAAGTACACCCAAGATCATAGTATCCACCCTGTGTAAAAGTCCACTAGCTCTCCATTTAGCCATCAGTCTGAGCCCAAGCTTTCCAACTCTCAGGATTGCTTAATGAAGATTTTAAAAATCATGTGTCAAAATGTTGTTATGTAGCACTGTCTAACACAGGGTAACCAGTCAGCAATTGGATATTCTCACCGTGTTTGTTACAGAGTATATTCAGCCTCTCCCTCTCTTTCTAATCTTGTCTTTCTATCACATCCAACTCTAAGTTCTTCCATTCTAGAAACAGCCCTGATGAGTCCACTGTCACACAGGGATCTGCCTCTACAGGCATTTTTTTTCTGCTTCTATTTGTTGACATGTATCCTTTAAAATCCAACTCAAATGCCACCTTTCTCCAGAAGGTGAAAGTTCCTTGTCTCACAGACCTCCAATATTCTCCCCCTCAGCCAAAAAGTGGTTCACTCAGGGAAGAAGATGACAAGCACTTTCCAAGGTGTTTTTCAAATCTTTATCTGACTCAGTCCTCAAACAGCAGCCAAAAGGAGATATTATTGTGCTCGTTTTTTTTTTTTTCAGATGGAAGAAACCAAGGCTCAGAAAGGTTAATAACTTGTTAAAGGTTCCACAGCATTGAGGTTGGAACCAGAATTTAGGGTTTGACTTTTTTCTGCTCCTGAAACCCATACTTTCCTTGCAACACTACATTCTGTCACTCCAGTCTGTAGTTTCCTCTGGGAAAGGACTGCAAAGAAAACAGAAAAATGAGAGCTAAGTTCTGGGGTGACTCAGATTGGAGGAGAACATAGGAGCAAGTAAAACCTCAAAGATGCATAAAGAGAATCACTAAACTGATCAGAGAAAACAAGTGGGAAGGAAGTTTTAAGCAATCAGGAAAGGTAAATGACGACAGAAAAGGCTGTCTTGTTTCCCAGTTTAGTCCTTCTCATTGAAAAGTCTCAACCCGTGGGTCCAGCAGCAAGGCACTTACGAGGGGACGCATCCCTGGAGAACCTGTCTGCAGTGGGAGAGAGCAGAGCAGGGGCAGCTGGTTAGAGAAGTCGGAGGAGGGGCATGAGACGGGAGGTGAGGTCCATGGAGTCGAGGGGTGAGCAGGAGCTGAGGATGGAAAGCACTGGCTTTGGACATCCAGAGGGAGGACTGGCCACGTCTCATCCCTCGGCTCCCGTAGCTCTCTGCTTTCTTACCTTTTGGATTCATTCAGTTACCCTCAGTCTCCCTTCTCCTTTTTTGTTTTCGTTTTTGTACTTTTATCTTACGTTATTTCTCCTTGAAGCAACTGGAATCAGCCCATTAATTTTAACTTATTGACATTCAGATCAAAGACATGCTGGCTGGCTAGAATCTGGTAAACAGAACTGCAATGCTTCAGCAGCGGCCCTCACACTTGGCAGCCTGGAGAAAGAGGCAGAGAGGAGTGGCCAGAATCCCAGCTATTGTGTCTGAGGTTTAAAACCTTTCCAAGGCTTTCACACAGTGATTCTGTGTGTGCTATGTGCTCCTGGACATTTTCGGAGGGAAAGAGATTCCACTGCTTTCACTGATCCTCAAAAAGAAGGGATCAAAAAGGATCAAATTCAGGAAATTAAAAAAAAGTCTCATGGCTTCTTTGTCATAATTTATGTTCTTGATCTTCATGATGATATAGTTTAAAGAGTTTTTGTCTGTTAGGAGTAGGGTTAACATAAAGAATCTCAGCAAATTTTTGAAATACAAAAAGACTCGCATTCCAGCCTCACATTCCAATCTTCTTTGTTGCTTATTTAAAAACCTTAGATAATTTGATTTAAGATGGTATCAGAATACTAATGCAGTTTAATTCCTTGTAAACTTGTTTACTCTGAAATATAAAGGCCATGGTTCTCTACTGAAAAGCATCTCCCTTAGTACTATTCTGACAAAGGAGAGTGGTGACAAATTATGCAGAAGTTTGCCTAGCACTTGCTTCTTAAATGTTTGATTCACTCCTCAGCAATGAAAGAAGTACTTTTGGAAAATAGACATTTAGCTTAAAAGCATTAATATAGTAAGCAGAAAACCAACTGAATTCTTAAACTTCTCATTAGATCATAATCTCTAAGAGCACAGGGACCATTCTATCCAACATTGCATCCTCCACACTTTATATTTAGTAATCACTCAATAAATACTTACATTGCTAAAATAAATATTTGGGAGACCATTAAAATCCAAATCGGTATAAAAAGCAAAATGAAAAATTAAGCTTAGCCAATCAACAATTGACTTTTACCTACTAATTTTCCATTTTAATCAAGCCAATATTTTCCTTACACTGCTTCAGCAAATACCTTATAAAGATTTCCCTCCACACCCTCTTAGTGAAGCACAAAATTGCTTCTAGTCCGATGCTTCCCAGTTTATGAATCCTGGTTTGCTTTAATGTGCCTAAGTTTGTCTTTTAATTTTATTTCATTCAGTGCATTCAGTAACTACTTGTCATGGGCCATCCTATCTAGGTCACTCGCAGGCCCAGGGAATACATAGCAAGTGAGATGGTTAACATCTTTCTTTAGCAGCTTTCTATCTAGTAGGGGTCCCAGCATGAACTGCAATCAAGCAAGAACTGTAGGAAGATCATTTCAGGGAGCCAAAAGGACCATTAGGACAGCAAATGGATATTATGTGTGACAGTTTGTGTGTGCTGCCTGAGAGACAGAGTGGTCTGGGGAAGAGGGGATGTTCCAGTGGAGATACGAATGATGAGAAGATGAGAAAGACATGCTTTCCCAGCAGAGGAAGTTGACGGGGCAAATGTCCTGGGAGGATGAGCTTGCAACAGAGAGAAACAGAAGTGGCTGAAGGCACTAAGCCTGGGGGAGGATGAGGTGGAGGGGGCGGTGCAAGGCTGGATCAAGCAGGGTTTTAAAGGCTGTAAGGAGTTTGGCTTTCATGCAATAAAGTGTGCATGTGGTTTGCCTGTGCTTGAAGCTTGATGTCCAGATTCGGTGGTGTTCGAAGCAGTAGAACTTTTAAAATGTGGGGTCTAAGGGAAGGTAGTTAGGTTCTTGGGACTGTTGACCTCAGAAGGGATTGCTGTAGTTCACTTGGGACGCTAGTTAGTTCCCGTTCCCTTAAGAGTGGGTTATTATAAAATAGCAAGATGGTCCCTCCATGGTCTCTGGCTTCCTGCCTCACCATGTGAACTGTCCCTCTTACATGTGCTCCTGCCATGATACCATCAGCCATATTATAATACAGACAAGGGGTCCCTCACTAGAGGCTGAAACAATGGTTTCATGATTTTGGTTGTCTGGCCTCCAAAACTGTTGGCTAAAGAAAGTTCTTTTTATTAAAGTATCCAGCTTAGGTTTTCATTATAGCAACAGACAGACTAATGGAAGTAACAATGATCTAAAGCCCTGAAAAATCCTTTATGCTGGTTTCTGAATTGAAGAAAAATTAAATAATTCCAGATTAATTAAATATTGAGGTAAAAATGAAAAGTCTTGAATAGTGCCTCTAACAATTCATCCAAATAATCAATTAGGTGGGCTCATTGTCCAGCCATTCCGGATTAGGAAGCACCTATTATGTTATAATACTTGTTCAGCTGAGAGCTTGTGGTTTAGAAGAATGTGGTCAACATAATAGGAAAGAATTTTTCCACTTTTGTTGTGTGTGTTTAGAATTGGCCACTATACTATTTTCCATTTCTTTATCCAACTGTGTATCTTAAATTGCTTGGATTGAAAAAAAATCTATTTTGGCCTCACCTAAGTTTTTTTTCCCCAAAAAAATTTTTTTTCAAGGAAAGTGCTTTATAAAGTGACTTAAGGGAGTCTTGTTCATTTAGCTCTCAGCTAGAAGAGAGGGTAGTATAATTCACATTCCAAATGCTACCTTCTTCCCCCACCAAATCCATTTCAATGTAAAAAAATGCCATCAAATTGCCTGATTTTACTGCTATCTTACCATGATCTGAATAATGTCTTACCAAAATTCATGTTGAAACTTCCTCTCCAATGTAATAGGATTAAGAAGTAGGAGATGATTAGATCATAAAGGTTCCTCCCTTGTGAACAGAATTATGAAAGAGGCTTCACTCAGCAGCTGATTCTTTCTGCTCTTCCACTTTCTGGTGTAGAAGCATCTAAAGCAGGGAGAGCTGCCCTCATTAGTAACCACACCCACTGGGGCTTTGATCTGGGACTTCCAGTCTCCAGAACTGTAAGAAAGAAAATTCTATGTTGTTTTGTTTTGATTTTGGTACTGAGTATAAAACTCAGGACTTTGTGCTTGCCAGACAGGCACTGGACTGCTGAGCTACATCCCTGGTCCTCTATTGTTTATAAATTCCCCAGTCTTAAGTATTTTGTTGTAGCAGCACAAACAGACTATGACAAGGATTACATAGAGGGAAAAAACTCTTAAAGAAAGTTAGCTACTGGAGGCTAAGGCAGGAGGGTCATGTGAGCCCAGAAACTTGAGTGCAACCTGGGTAACATAGGAAGATACCATCTCAAAAATAATAAAAAATGAAAAAGAAAAAAATTTTGCTAGCAAATTTGACATTTTAAGAAAAATATAGATTATATATATATATATATATGATTATTTCCTCTTGATAATCAAATTTTCATATTTTTTTGGACTATGTCTTGCTATATAGTCTAGACTGGCCTTAGATTTGCCATACAGCCTAGGCTGACCTTGAACTCACAATCCTCCTAGCTCAGTCTCCCAAGTGCTGGGATTACCAAGTATACACCACTGGGCCTGGCTTAGAACTGACTCTTAATAAAAGTTTTGAAATACAATAGGATGTACAAGATAGAAAGTAAGAGAGCAGCCTGAGCTTGAAGACAGCTAGCTGTGTGACCTCAGGCAGATTATTTATCTGACCTTTGTAAGCTTCAGCTAGCTCATTTGTAAAATGAGAATACTTACCTCATATTATTGTATGAGATTTCAATGATAATGCATCATTATTTCTAAGTATATGTTCCCAAGGTGAAATTGCACTTGCTTTAAGAAATCTAATCCTCAATTATTTATCTTACGCTCCACTTACTCGTGCATTCTTGGCACGTGTCCTTCAACTACCATTAGGTGTTATCATGTGACCAACCTTGCTAATGACCATGCTGCTTTTATACACGCTATTTTCACCCTTATATTATATCCTAAATCCATAGGACAGAGGCTTTTTATATCTGTGCCTCACATGTTCTTAGCTGAGTTCTAAGTTCAAGTAGCAAAACAGTTTGGAATCTAAAAATATCTCAAAGGTCTGTGTTAAAGTCTTAGTCCCCTGTGCTACTATTGGGAAGGCCTGGGGGATGGAAATTAAGGTCGCTGGAGATGTGGCTTTAAAGGGCGTATTGGAACTAGCCCCTCCTCTTTAGTCTATTGACCACCATAAGGTTGGTCACTTTGCCATATTATGTGCTCTGTGCCATGCTGCACTGCCTCTTCACAGGCACATCAGCAATGGGCCAACCAGCCGAAGACTGAACCCTCCGAAACTGTGAGTCAGAAATAAGTCTTTATTCAAGTTCATTATCTCAGAAAACTTGTCATGATGGCAGAAAATTGACTAAAACAAGTAGAAAAACTATTTGCCTGTTTATTGTTTTTGAGTTAAAGTGGCAGTGCTACTTCTACAGAACTGCTGTGTCATTTATATAACCATCCAAAAGGCTGGCTAATATGTAACTTAGCAATTTATTGACTCCTTCCAATGTAAGCCAAAAATACTGTTCCTGTCAGCACCAGCCACAAAGGTCAGCAAACAGTGTCCTTAAAATGCATTCAGTTTTCATCTAACTCATTCAGTTACTCAACAAAGCAGCTATTTGTGTGTCTGCCGTGTCAGAGTCTATCCTAGCTCTGAGGAAACCGCACCAAGCAAGACCGCCTTGGATGTAATGGCTTCTCATATTTGGATTTTATTATCTTAACAGACATAAAAAATCAAAGCAGGGTGTGGTGGTGCCCACCTGTAATCCCAGATCACACATGCCCATGGGTAACAATATAACCTTGTCCTTCTAGTGTGGGACTGACCTGTATTTGGAGTTTCAGAGCCCTCTTTGCTAGAGTAGCACATCGAAAACTACGCTGAAAAAAAGACTCATGAAGCCTTGCATATTTCACTTCATACTTTCATGTTCTATGTGCTAGACAGTGACCCACTTCGGTAATTTAGTAAAACATCTGTGTCCAGAAAGTCTTTTTCCATCAGTCCTCTTCTGTCTTCATAGCTATCACTGACCTCAACATCAGTCATCTTTTCCAGGAAGCCTGCCTCATCCCCTCATCCACCCAGTCGGGTTAATTATCTCCTTCTGGGTTCCCTGGATTTTAGTTTTTAATCTTTATCATAGAATTTAATGTACCATACTATAAATTAACTAGTGCCTCTTTTCACTGGATTATGTGCTTCTCACATTTACAGACTAATTCTTTTTCTTTTCTTTTCTTTTTTTTAAACCCAGAATCCAACTCAGAACTTTGAGCTTGCCAGGCAGGTACTGTGCCATTGAGCTATATCCCCAGCCCTGGAGACTAATTCTTGTCCATCTGTAAGTACCATACTAAGAGAAAAATCAAAAGAAGGAAAGAGAGAGAGAGAGAAAGAGAGAAGAAAGATAGAGGAGGAGGGAGGAAGAGAAGAAGGTGAAGTTGATACGAATTTCCCTCTATGACCAATTTTTGGGGCATACTTATGTGACCCAAACATAGTATCAGCAATCACTAGCTGTGAGATTAAGCAAAATATTCATTTCAGCTGGTCCCTTACCTTAATAAGCATTTGTTTATGAAAGTGTGCTAGTTAGTATCAGAGGTTTAATTAATAATTATAGCATATTAGCTATATGCTATAGTATATAATTACATATATTATCTCCCTAATTCTAACATAACCTTCTGACATGGGTAGTATTAATTATATACCTTTTATAGATGAAAATGAAAAAAATCTCTGGCCCTGAGGGAATGATTTGCCCAGGTTATTCTGGGGTCCATTCATTACTATTCCATCCCACTGCTTGCTGCTAGTTTGAAGAGAGAATAGGAGAAGAGAGACAATGAGGAACAGGCAGCCTTCCCTGCCTGGAAAGCACTCTTTACCACTGTTATTTTACTGGAGATAGTCACACCAGTGCTCCAAGGCACTCATCTTCAGCCTACATTCTTTCTATTGTGCCCCCGTCTGTAATTCAGGCTGAAATCTAACCCACAAACGATGATATCAGGACGTGAGTTCTTGGGAGGGGATCAGGTCTTGTGGGGAGAGCCCTCATGAATAGGGTCAGTGCCCTTGTAAAAGGAAGCTAGAGAGCCAGCTTGCTCTCTCTCTGTCATATGAAGATACGGGCCAACTGATATTCTTGACCAGGAAGCTGAAGTTGAAATTTATGTTTCATCACTTTAACTGAAGTGTAGTAATTTAGAAAGTAGAGTAGCTATTCTTCATCTTATTGCAGAAAAGCAAAGGAAGCAGGTTTATTGGTCAGGCAAGCATTTAATTTATTCAATAAAGATGCAATATACCACCAACTCAAACCACAGAAATGTTTCCTCTCATATAAAAGTTGAAAGCTAAGTAGCCTGGGGTTATGGTTTGTTTGGATGTCCCCCCAAAGCCTCAAGCAGTCATAGAGGGGCTGTGGTTTGGTCAAGAATATCAGTTGGCCCGTCTTGAACTACTGGTAAGTTAAACCAAGAGGGAGAATAAAATTCAAGCCTAGCTACTAGGGTTCTTCCCAGGATGAGAGTGCCTTTCTTTTAGTAGAAGGTCATCTACTTTACTGACCCATGCCTATGTATCTTCATATGACAGAGTAGACAAATGCTTGGAGGCCCAGAGTTAAATACCAAAGCAATCAAACTGATACTGAAATAATAGTCTAGACATATTTATAATATAATACATTAACATTTTACTATAAAAACATACATGAATTGTGACTAAACATTGAAATAAGGCTCATTTACATTGGGAAGGAAATCAAATCTCATACAGGGGTTAAATGGCTTAGGGGACAGCAGATCCAGACAGTGTTTAAAGTACAATGGCAGTATTACAGGACTGCTATACATTCCTTTCTGCTTCATTCTGCGTAAAATAGCTACATTTTTACAGTGCTGGGTATTCTTATTGTCTTTATAATTGAGAGAAGGATCACTAATAGAATACTGCTTGGCACCACTTTCATTACTTAAGAATATTTTTTAATCCTATTCTTACAGGCAGCTGAGTTAGAAATTAACATATAGTCAGAGAGAGACTAGATTCTCAAGCAAGTCATGAAAAATACAGACATCAGAATGGTAGTGAGGCCCTAGATAAATATGCAATGGCCAGAGCTACATGCCTCTCTAGGGATAAATTATATTGCAATTAGCATCACGCGGTCCAGAAAGTACAGATAGGCATCAGTCTCCTAGGTAGGTAACCAAAGCATCCAGACCCATCCTTTCCTAAAAATGCCTTTGTTTTGTCCATGCACACTTGCTACATGACCTGCTTCCATACTGGATCAGTATTAGCTAGGTGGCTATCTTGTA
The DNA here is from genome assembly GCF_034190915.1 of Cavia porcellus. Lineage (NCBI taxonomy): Eukaryota > Metazoa > Chordata > Mammalia > Rodentia > Caviidae > Cavia > Cavia porcellus. Next base: position 116,547,336 of record NW_026947484.1, read on the forward strand.
CTTGCAATCCTATAGGTTGATTATAGTTTGACCTACGTTGCGCCCACATTTTGACTTTGCAGTATAAATTACCTCTGACAAAGGGCCTCAGTAGCAACCCACTCAGGACTCCTCCTGTCTCTCAGAAGCTATCACTAAATAAACCCTTCCTATTCTTAACCTCCCTTGCACCTTGGAATTCATTCTTTGATTTTGGGGGACACAAATTTAGCACATCTGACATCTAGCAAGTTGGGAATTATATTTCTCCTACATCACTATGTTTCTGAGACTTTTTGTAAAAATTATAAGTTCATTTGTCTACATTAAGTTAGATAATGCTCTGAGAAGAGTACTCTCTCCTAATCTCCACCCAAAAAGCAATTTTCAGAGGTATGTAGTTCAGCATTACTTGGGAGACCTTCAAGAACACTCTCAGTTTTGATGATTCCTTAACAGGACTCACATGCAGTCTCATTTGTGACAATGATTTTTTGCAATGAAGGATGTCAGCACAATCAGCAAAGAGAAAAGAGATATGGGGTAAAATCTAGAGGAAAGTAGGCAAATGTTCCCAAGGGACTTTCCCATCCCAGGATACACAAGGGATACACTTAATCCTCCAGCAATGAGTTCTCTGTGTGGGACCAGTTTTGAAATGTTGTCACCAGGAAGCCCATTGGAGACTCAGTACCCAAGTTTTTATTGGGGACCAGCCATGCAGGCAGCCTCTCATTGGCACACATACAAATTCCAGACTCCCTGAAGGAAAGCAGGTGTTCAGCCTCAACCACACTGTTTGCACAAACAGATTAGGCACAGTGAGCCACTCTTATCAGTCAACATGGGAAACTTTGTAAAATCCAAGTTCCCAGACATCAAACAGCCACAGGCAACTTTACAAGCAGGCCTTTTCATGGGTAGCAGTTTAGGTCAGTTATGTTAACTATTTTCTGCACAAACATCACTAGTAGAGTATTAATAATCATGCTATGATGTTAATGATTGTTTGTTTGTTTGTATGCTTGTTTGTTGTGCTGGGGATTGAACCCAGGGTATGTTCATGTTAAAAGTGACAGCCCTTGCTCCTGGTGATGCTTTCCTCCCAACGAGTTCATAGCTAGTTATTTTGTTTGGTCATTTTGTGATAAGTATTTATACAGTGCTTATCATAGGCCAACAATATGATTTAAACCATTTATAGTGGAACCTCAGGTCACAAACTTATTTCATTCCACTATTCTGGAAAAGATGGTCACATTTGTGCTCAAACAGGAAAGATGTTTGGGGTCATGTTCTTAACACAATGCAGCATTCACAAACAAAAATAAAATTTAAATTGCTTGCAAACATTATGAACTGAACTACCACAGTAATTTGTATAATAAATCTAAAAAATAGATCCTGTGTTTTTGTCCCCATTGTACAGACCAGAACATTTAGTTCCAGCTGAGTGAGTTAAGTAATTTGCCCAAGCTTATACCCAGTAAGTAGTAGTGCTGGAATTGGACCAGAGTAGTTAACTAGAAATTCTTAGCAATTTGGCTACCTACCTTCCTTTTCTTCTTTTTGATTTTTTCTTGCTTTTCATATAGTCATCAAAATCTTCCCCATTTCTCTCTGTCGTCTCTCTCTCTCCCACACACACTACAAATATACATCTTTATCTCATCATGTTGTACTGATAGCAAGTGTACAACCTGGAATAGACTGGCCTTCAAATTTGTGTTAAACTGAATGTACTGGTGCATACTGTAACCCTAGCTACTGGGGAGGCTGAAGAAGGAGAGGCCATTTTGGGTAAAGTAGAGAGAATCTATCTCAAAAGTGAGAGAGGGAGAAGGAGAGGGAGAGGGAGAGGGAGAGGGAGAGGGAGAGGGAGAGGGAGAGGGAGAGGGAGAGGGTAAGTAGCCCAATGCTTGCCAGTATGCATATAGCCTGAGTTCAATCCCCAGTACCACAAAAAGAAAAAGGTAAAAAAAGTACAAAATGAATGGAAATTAAGCACAATGGTTGAATGTTTACATTGATGTACTTCATCCTTAACATATAAACATCATGTCAACTCTCAAAACTCAGCAGAAGGACTCTAATGCAAAAAAAAATCTGGACCAGTTCTAGCAATGTTTTTTTATTTCCTGTTCATGTGGACCTTTTGTAAACTGTTTTAGTATTATTTGAAGTTTAGAATACTAAGTGTCTCATTCAAAATAATGCACACATTCATCACCACTTTTTTTTTTTGTCTTTTTCGTTTTTTTTATCGGTACCAGGGATCGAACTCACGACTGCCTGCTTGCAAGGCAGGCGCTTATGCCGCTGAGCTAAATCCCCAGCCCCACCACTTATTTCTTAATTAATTGAGTATACTGGTACATTTTAGATATACATGACACATACATCATAGAGAATTTGTACTTGTACATGATATATCTGGATTCTTTTTTCTCATTTCCCTATCCTCCCTTCAACCCTTCTTGCCTCCTTATTTACAAAAGCTTTGCTTTCATTTTCTCTTTCTTTTGTCTCTTTGTTTTCTCTTCCTTCTTCCCCCCCTCTAGATCTTCTTTCCATTTGAACATTTTCTTACTAGTTCACAATATCTACTATATACTTTGATATTTATTTACACTTTCAATTTCTCACAACAGAAATGATGTGCTATTTTCTCGTGCATGTTCAATTTATTTCATTTAAGAGTATGATCTCAAGGTCTATCCATTTACCTAAAAATGTCTCAAGTTTATCATTATTTATGGCCAAATAGTACTCCATTGCATAAAAAAGTCACATCTTCATCCATTCATTGGCTAATGGGCATTGGGGCTGTTTCCAAGATTTATCTATTACAAATTGTGCCACCCACCATAAACATAGACATGTATATGTTGCTGTGGTATGTTGCTTTCAGTTCTTTCAGGAAGATACCAAGAAGGGGAATAGCTGGGTCAAATGAGACACCTAGTTTTAGTTTTATGAGGAATTGGAATGCTGATTTCCACAGTGGTTGCACAAGTCCACACTGCACTAACAATGGAGAAGAGTTCCTTTTCCCCCACAAGCCCTCTAGCATTTGTTATTTGTTTTCTTTATAATAGCCATTATTTCTGGGTAAGATGAAATCTCAGTGTTTTAATTTGCATCTCTCAAATCACCAGTAATGTTGAACATTTTTCATAGATTTATTTGCTGTTTCTACTTCATCTGAGAAGTATCGATTCATTTCAGATGCCCATTTTCGGATTGTGCCTTTAAACTTGGGGAATCTCAGGTTCTTAGGAATTCATAGCTGAATTCTACAAGAAATTTAGAGAAGATTTAATGCCAATACTCTTCAAACTCTTTAATGAAATTGAAAGGGAAGCAATTCTTCCTAACTCATTCCTGGAGGCAAGTATTACCCTAATACTGAAGCCAGAGAAAGATCCAACCAAAAAGGAGCAGAACAGGCCAATCTCTCTAATGAACACAGGTGCAAAAATCCTCAGTAAAATACTAGCAAAGAGATGCAGTAAATCATTAAGAATATTATATACTATGATCCATTGGGATTTATTCCAAGAGTGTCGGGATGGTTCAACATATGCAAACCAATGAATGTAATACATTGTATCAACAGTGCCAAAGACAAAAATCACTTGATCATCTCAATAGTGGCAGAAAAATTTTTTGATAAAGTCCAATACTCATTCATGATAAAAACCCTACAGAAAATCAGCATAGATCATCGTTACCTCAATCTGATAAAGGCCATCTATGACAAAACAACATCATACTAAATGGACAAAACTGAAAGCTTTTAACTCTAAAATCAGGAACAAGACAAGGATGTCCATTATCACCACTTCTATTCAATATAGTTTTGAAAACATTAACCAGAGCAATCAGACAAGACAGAAATAAAAGGAATAAGGATAGGAAAGGAAAAAGTTAAGTTATTATTCACAGATGACATGATAGTCTATATAAAAGATCCCAAAACCTCCACCAAGAGACTTATAGATTTAATAATCAAATTCAGTAGTGTAGCTGGATATAAAGTCAACACTGAAACATCAATAGCATTCTTGTACACAACCAACACACTCACTGAGAGAGAAATTTGGGGAAAAAAACACTTCACAACAGCATCCAAAAAATTGAAATACTTAGGAATCAATATAACAAAGGACTTTTACAAGATTGATAATTATACTACTAACTTCTATTAATTCATTGACGTGAATAGTTTGTACTTATATTGTTTTGGTTAATTTTTTATGCCTATGTGTTATAATCTGAGCAACTACTTTGAAGATAACAATATGCAATATATTAGCCATAGTTAAACCCTTATTTGTCCACTTTGAAATTCAGTATAATTGTTCTTATTTTTCTCTTTAAAATTAAAGAAACTCAATAAATAAATAAATGTGGGGGGAGGGTCTGATTTTTTGGGAGTTCTTGTTTATATTTTAGATGTTAGTCCTTTGTCTGAGAAACACCTAGCAAACATTTTTTCCCCCCACACTGTGAGTTGTTTCTTTACTTTACTGGTGGTTTCTCTTGCTGTGCAAAAAACTTTTTTAAAAAGATGAGATCTCAGTTGTTGATTCGTTGTGATATTTCCTGTGCAATCAGGGTTCTGTTCATAAAGTCTCTGCGTACACCTGTCTTCAAAAGTTCTACCTATTCTATCTTCCAGCAGATTTAGTATTCATTTTAATATTTAGATCTTTGGTCCATTTTTATTTTAGTTTAGTGCATGGTGAAAGAGATGGGTCTAGGTTTAATCCGTTTAATCTTCCAGCACCATTTACTAAGAAGGCTATCTTGCTTCCAGTGAAGGTGTTTGATCCTTTGTCAAAGATAAGGTGGCTGAGTATGTCTATGTCTGGAGGTGTTTCTGCACCTTGTAATCTGTTCCACTGATCCCCAAGTCTGCTTTTTTTTTTTGTGACTGTAGCTTAAAGTACAATTTCAAGTCAGGAATTGTGATGCTTCCTGTTTTGCCTTTGTTGTTCAGGATTGCCTTTGCTATTCTGGGTTCTTTTGGTTCCAAATGAATTTTAGGACTTTTTCTCGATTTTGTGAGATTTGCTGTTGGTATTTTGATTTGGATTGCATTAAAGCTACATAACTATTTTGGAAATATGGCTATTTTCACAATTTTGGTTCTTCCTACCCAAGATCAAGGGATATCTTCCCATTTTCTGATATCCTCTTTAGTCTCCTTTTTTGAGTACTATAGTTTTAGGTGTAGATGTCTTTTACTTCATCATTACTACAAAATTTTTTTTTTACTTTTTGAGATAGGGTCTCACTATGCAGTTCAGTCTGGCCTTGAACTTACTTTTTCACTCAGGCTTGCCTTGAACTTACAGTGATCCTCCTGTGTCAGTTTCCCATGTGTTGGGATTACCAGCATGTGCCACTATGCTTGGGCAGTACCACTAATTTTAAAAGGTTCTTATGATGTGCAAAGAACAAAATCTTTTCTTTTCTTTTCTTTTTTTGGCTTTGTTTGGTTTATTTGTGATAAATATTGTACCCAGGACCTCATTCATGCTAGGCAAGTGCTCTGCCACTGAAATACAGTCCTAGCTACCCCTGCTAACTTTCATTTTGTAAAAAATTATAAATAAAGATCAACATGGTGGTCTATACCCATTTTCCTAGCAATCTAGGGGGCTGACACAGAAGCATTAGGTCAGCCTGGGCAATTTAAAGAGACTGTCTCAAAATAAATAGGACTGGTGATATTTGCCTAGATTACATGTAGCCTTTGGTTCAATCTATAATATGGCAAAAAAATTTATCTCCTCATGGTTCTCACTCCTGATGCTCCTGCTCAAACTTGCATGGTTGGATTGAGAAATCCAGCCTCAGTATGACCCACTGGTGCTCTGTGAGTGTGTGAAGGATCTGGGCTTCATTAAATTGGATCTTCCTGGAATGAATCATCCATGACTCCTATTCAGCAAAAGAAATCATACTAGCTCTATGTACTTAAATTAAAATTTAAAACTTCAGAAAATAAGGCAAAGAGCCACAAACCTCTTCTCACTGAAGCTTAGCTTCGCCCAGCTGAAGCTGGACACTGGGCACAGTCAAGCATGTGGGTCTGACTTGTCAGAAAGTTGGGAGGGCTTCTGGTGCAGTTTGATAGGTGTAATTGGCCTCAGAGAGCTTGCAAAGGACCTGGATGGCCCTGCATCTGGCTGTGAAGGCAGGGAGAAGAGCAAATTTTGACAAAGCAGAATTAACAAGCACAGGCATCCAGAAAAGTAGGAAATTTATGGGATGTGATATTTGTTTCTTCTTTGAAACCTTTTATTTGAGAGTTCTACCTTACAGTGATAATAATTTATATGATGCTTGCCCATGTTTCTGCCAAAGTGCTTTCACATACAGTATGTCATCTCAAACCCTCCTCACAGCAGCCCAGAAGGGAGGAAAGATCTGTATTCTTGCAGCCACTTCACAGATGAGCTTTTGGCACAAGGATAATAAGGTGACTGTTTTGCACATCATTAAAGAGACTTCTCAGGACTAGTGACTTACAGTATTTAACTTTGCACAATGCTTTTCCATCTTTAATGTGCAGACAAACGACTTGGGAATGGGTAGATACAGTATTTCGCTCACTTGAAATTAACAGCCTTGAGTTTTCAATAAAACAGAATTTTATAAAAAAAAAAAAAAAACTTAGATCCCCACCCTCACTGGGAATTGGGGCCTTTATACTGAGTTATAACCCAAACCCTTTTTTATTTTTTATTTTGATACAAGGTCTCATTAAGTCTACAAGATGCCCAAGCTAACCTTGAACTTGCAACCTGCAATGCTAGGATTATAGGCTTATTTTGATTTTTGTGATAATTATTTCCTCAGGAAAACATTTCTTAGGAAATTGATTTTTTGAGGAACTCTCTTTTTGTTGTTTTTGTTTTCACTACTATTACCCTGTTCCTGATACTTTGGGATCACTAGTATTTTGCACCTGGTTATGGTACACCATCCAAAGGTATTTTTGAAGTCTCTAGGAGGAGAAAATTCCTTCAATAAATCCAACCAGGGTCTGCTCAGCAAAATTGTTAAGATATATAGCTGTTCCATGTCTGTTCCTGATGATGGGATAGATAAGAAATGCTTGAGTGCACAGGAAACAGTAAAACAGACGAAGGTGACACCAAATGCTGTTTGATTGTGATTGTTGTGGCATATAATGGTTCCAATTTCACTCACTTGATGAAATTAACAGCCTTGAGTTTTCAATAAAATAAAATTTTATTAAAAAAATATAGATCTTTACTGTGCTTAGCCCCTAGGCTGGTTAAAAACGGACATGATGGCATATTTAGAGGGGCAAGAGCATAAGAGGTATCAGTCTTATTATGTCTGGCAACAGGTGTTGAGGAAGTCTTTGTACAGCTAAGTGAAAGACTAAAGCTTCCCAAAAAGCATGGAAATAGGACTGGCAATGAAACAAAGAAGGGAAAGCTAAAAAATACGAGCCTTCTACATAAATCTGTACTATGTGTTTATCAGCTAACTATCGCTGTGTAACAAAGCACTCCAAATGTGGTGACATAAGACAACAACCTATTTTTTTTTCATGATTCCTTGCATTAGTGAGGAAGTTCTTATGGTCCCCTGGCATACTTTGGCTGAGTCAGCTGGGCTGGAAGGACCAACGTGGCTTCACGCAGAGCTGAGAGTTGTGCTAGCTGCTGTCTGGAGTCCCTCAGACTTCCTCATTCTTCAATGTTTGTCCCAAGACAGCTGCATTTTCAGGAATTTTATGAGCCCCTTGTTAAACCACTGGTAGCTTGAAATCAGCCATGGTGGAAGTATTTATACCACAAAAGAACTGGCAAATGTTGCAAGTCAGGTCTTTTTTCTGGAATGCTGGCTTACGGGAACACCACCGCCTCCATGTCTGTGCCTGCAGAGCCTCACACGGTGAGAGTGTTCAGTACGCATTTATGTAACTGAGTCACATGCGGAGCGACCAATGGTGTTGCAGTCTTATGGTCAAAAGTGTCAAAAAACCAAAAAGGTGTAAAAATGAGATTAGACCTGAGAAAGCTCATTATCTCACACACCACATATAAACAGTGACAGCAGCTCGGTTACACCGTCATGGTTTTTGCATGAGCAGTTGCTGACTCTTACAAAATACGTAAGCATGTATTCATATATTGAAATATAAAAGGACTAATCAAGTTTCCCACAGGAAAGTAAGTAATCTATAACTACCCTGATGTAGTGACTAACAGGAAGTTGAAGGAGTAAGATATTTCAAGAAACATGCCCCTTTGTATACCTTTGCTTTTCTCACTGTGTGTGTCTGTGTTCGTCATATTTTGACTTGTGTCTTTCTGTGACTGTCTCTGCACACACCTCTGCCTCTTCTGGCTTCCTCGGAGTGGCTAGGTTGTCTATTTTTCTGAGATCTATGTCTTGGTAAGAGAGGAGTCTGGGTATAAGGGTTGGTTAGCTGCATTTTCTGCAGTATGCTATGTTTCTTAGCTAAGCATTTCTCTCAAGGCCCTGACGTGCAACTGTAAATATCTCATCACTGACCTGCTGTGTTTCTAGGATTGTTTTCATCCTAAGAATGACTAATAGGTACTTGGGACTTACATTACCTGTAATTCCAGGTATCTTTTTCCTTTTTTCTATGCTTTTTTTTTTTTTAATCTTTTTTTTGACTGGCCAGGAAAAAAGCAAAGAATAAAAGTGAAGTATAGAAACATACTTTCCCCTTTTCTAGTTGTGCTGCAAAACTCAATCTGCTCTGCTAGTTTGTTTCCTCTGCCCATCCTTAAATGTTAATGCTCCCCAAGACTTTCTCTTTTGACCTTAGGTTTCTGCCTCCTGTTACTCAGTGGGTGGTCCTGAGTAACTTAATCCCCTGTCATCTGCTAAAACTGAGGACCCAATCCAGAGGGCTTCCTGTAATTCACCTATCCATTGCACATTGCCACTGGGATGTACCAAAAGCTCTAGGTGCTTATTTTGTCCTGAACTCTTTATTCCCATAACCTTCAATCAATGAAAATTATTCTAGATGTCTCCTTCACTTTGAACAAATTTTATTGATCTACCTGTCACAGTTATCCATTGCTGTATAACAAACCACCCCAAAACTTTTAAAGCACTGAGTCAATATTTTGTATGTTTCTATAGGTTGGTTGGCTATTTCTATCTTGGCTTCTTTTGGGCTCATTAATATGCCTGCACTCAGCTAGCATCAGTTGAGCTGGGAGGCCCAGGATGACCTTGCTTGTATGTCTGGCTGCTGATTGTTGGCTAAAGAGCCTCATGTCTTCTCCACATAGCAGCTTGATCTCCAGTAGGTCGGATTGTTTCCTTACATCGGAATCTCGGGGCAGCGTTCCAAACCAGCAAAGGCAGAAGTCAACAGGCCTGTTAAATCAAGCTTCAGGATTCTTATGTCATGTCTGCTGCACTTTGTTTCTCAAACTAAGTGGCAAGGTTATCCTTTATTTAAGGAGGTAGAAAAATAGACTTCACTCCTCAATGGGAGAAGCATTGCAGGTCAAATACATTGCAAAGGAGGGTGCTTACCAGGATGGGACAAATTTGTAGGTGTTAATCAAATTACCACAATACCATGTGAAGGCCTATAGAATTTGTTCTATGCAAAGGTCTGTCACAATTTGACCTTTGTTTTAGGATGAGAACTCTAGTGTTTGTGCATAACAAGTTCAAAAGGCTGGGGATCAATAGCAAACCCAGTATGAATCTCGTTTCAGGAGGCGGTGCAAAAGGCAGAGGTCACTCAAATTGAATCCTGAGGGATTCAAATCAAAGGATGGACACATCATTTATGCTCAGTACTAGTTTAGATGATGTTGGGAGATGTGATTAGCTATCACAGAAACATATTCCAGCCAACAAAGAACTACTCAAGTGTTTGGCTAATGAAGAATTCAAGACCTTTTGGGGATAATGCAAAAATTAGGTTGTAGTAGACTACACTTCTTTCCTTTGCCTGAATGTCTCTTATGGTGGACTTTTCATTTGGAACTACTTAGGCTCCCACTCCTGTCTGTCCTCCAAATGTGCATGTCTTCCCACCTTGTGCCCGTGGCCTAGGAGTGGCCAGAGTAGTCCACCCCTCCAGCCACATTACTGGTTCAGGGACACATAGGGAACCCAAGCCTGAAGCATTGGCCCCAGGACTTCTATGGGCACTACTACTTAGGAAGACTGTTTCTTCCTGCTGGGCTTGCAAAGTTGTGGGATGTATGATGGGAGCTGACAATGTCACGCTTCCCAACCCATAGAAAAAGGCTGTGCCTACAGAATCAAGCATGGCTGACAGATGGAAAACCAAAAAATGTAATGATACAGTTTTTGTTCCGGGATCCAGCTATGTCTAAAACAGAGGGGGCTCAGAATTCCCTCTTACATAAACTAGGGAATTCTCTTTTTCTTAAGATAGTTCAATTTGTATTTCTTTCATGTGCAATTAAAATGTTCTGAACAATTCAAAAACAAGCATAGGATTTTATAATCAGGATTCTGAAGATTCTGACTTCTTGCAAACCATCCTGCATACAAATATATTACTCTTCCAAAATATTACTTTTGTCATATGAAAATCTTCTAAGAATTGCTGTTTTTAATACACTATTTTTAGTTCAAATGTAATCCAGATTTTACTTGCCCTTTTAAGCCAATTTCTCTTAATATCTCTTCTAGTCACGTTAATTTATTAATTATACTCATCTTTATTTTCTTGTTCATTTCTCCTATTCACCCATTTTGAAAGCCCACCAATTCTCCTCTGTCCAAAGAAATGCCTCATATCTAACATCTCAATTCAAGGGTGCTTCTTTCAAAAAAGCTGTCTTTCAACGTAGTAACTCAACTTCTTTCCCTCTTTGAACTCCCATTGTCCTGATTATCTGTCCTGTTCTTTGCACATGTAAACAATACTAACTTCCACTACAATTTAAGATTTTAATTTGCTTAAATTTGTTTTCCTTAATAAATATTAAATCTGTGAGAAGCTTAATGATGCAAAGTCAGTCACTCAGTGTTTTAGTCTATTTTCAGTTGCCCTACCAGAATATGACACACTGGATAAATTGTAAAGACAAGACATTTACTTCTATCTGTTTTGGAGGCTGACATCTGGACATACCCTCACACGGTGAGAAGACAAAGCAAGCACTGGAGACAGAGAAGACAAGAGAGTCCTGCATTTAAAACAAATGTACTCTCAAAATCCCTCGTGACCTAAAACCAAGCAAAATAAGACAGAACAAAGCCAATCAAAATAAACCAGTGTAAGTGACACAGGATTTCAAAACAATAGGAAATCAACAATGGTTACCATAATACCTCTTGTTGTCTCCAAAATAGCTGCGGATACCTTCAGATATAGTAAAATTCAAACAAAACAGAACCGAGTAGAACCAATGAAAACAAAACAATGAATTCGATAAAGGACTTCAAAATAAAATAATAGCAAATCCAAAACAGCTACCACAATATATCTTATTTTTGAAATAGCTGCCCATGCCATCAGATACAATAAAATCAAATAAAACAAAACAGAATAAAACCAAAAGCAACAAAACAATGAAAATGATACAGGACTTCAAAACAAGATAGTAGGGAATTAACAGTGGCTACCACTTTCACAAGGAGATACCCCATAGATGCTACAATGAGTATTGTTATCCTCTGAATAGATGACCATACTACTGCCTTTAGACCTGCAGTCAGTGAAATACTAAACACTACAAGCATTAAATTATGTTTTACCTCAATAGCTATCATTGCAGCCTGTGTTTCTCCAGATCAACCGGCTGATGGTGATGGGCTCTTCCTGTTTCCCAGCCTATGTGCTGGAAGGGGCTGGCATCTGACTCTAACCCCAGTGACTTGCATATGGCACAGATTTGCAGGGAGGGCTCACTTTCTGGTGACTTCTTGTTCTCTTCCCTGTTCAGTCCGCAAATGGTGCTTATTCATGGGAAAAGGTTGGCATCTAGTTGTTCTCACAGCAAGTAGCATATGGTGCTGATTCACAGGGGAGTCTTGCTTTGGTCCCAAATCACATCTTATTAGGTCCTCCACCCCAACACTTCTGCATGGAGGGTGAAGTTCCCAGCACATGAACTCTGGAGGACATATTCAAACTTCAGCACTCAGGAAACTGAGAAAAGTTCTGTGTCAGTTCAGAAGGAGCAAATTGGATGGGGACTCTGGTCAGAGTAAACACAGAAGGACTTGTAGTGGAGATATAATAGGCTTCTTAAAAATAAACATCAAAAAGTGAAGGTTTACGAAAATCACCCTCCTTTCCTTTATCATTTTCTTTGCTGAGATTGAGTCTCACTATGTAGTTCTGGCTGACCTTGAACTCACTACATAGCCAAGATCAGCCTCAAACTCATGGCTATCCTTTTCCTCAGCCCCCTGAATGCTAGGATTACAAGCATGAACCACTATGCCTGGCTTACTCCATTTTCTACAGTATAAAAAATTGACTGGCCAAGGACCACATTCTCTAGCCCCAACATCCCTTCAGTGTCATCTGCCTAGTTCTCGGCATGGAAAGAGTAGAAAGGATAGGGCTCACACTGGATCAATATGGTTAGGATGCAGATGTATCATCTTCATTTCACTTTCCTGTCTGCACACTGGACACAGAGGACTCAGAAGGCCCTTAGGACAGTGGATCACAGGGATGAGACAGTCTAGGTCTCTGAATAACCATGTAGCTGAAAAACAAAAACAAAAACAAAAACAAAAACAAAAACAAGGTGCTCCCTGACAAGGACCTTGGCATGGATGTTCCTTGAGAGAGACATGAATTCTACTGCATTCAGCAATGGAGATGTAGAGGACTGTCTGTTACAGCAGTGTGCTAGTCAGGGAGCCAAAGAGGTGGAGAAGGAAAAAGAGAGGGAGAAAAGAAGGGAGGAAATGGAGAGAGAGAGAGAGACAGAGAGACAGAGAAAGACAGAGAGACAGAGACAAAAATAGAGATTATAAAGAACTGCTCATGTGATTATGGCAACTGGCAAGTCCAAACTCCAGAGCTGGCCAGCAGGCTGAAGATCTGGGAAGAACTGGTAGTTCAGTTGAAATCTCAAGGCCTTCTGCTTGTGGAATTCCCCCTCGCTTGAGGAAGTGGAGCCTTTGTGCTTTTCAACCAACTGAATCAGGGAGGCTCACCCTCGTCGTGGAGGACAGTCTGTTTTACTCAAAGTCAACTGACTTCCATAATAATCTCAGTCAAAAACACCCTCACAGAAACTTTCACAATAATGTTCGACTCATATGTGGGCACCATGGCCCAGCCAAGTTGAAATAGAAAATAACCATTCTACATTGTTAGTACTTCCTTAATTTACACCAAGGTGACTAATGACTAATCCATGCAGGAATGGTATTTTCCTCACTCACCTGTCTTTGCTCAGAGACTGTTTCTATCTTGCTAAAGAAAAATGATGTTATTTTCAAAGCAGGCTGAAAACAGCAAACTCTCTACAAAGATATAATGAAAGGTTTGCAAAAGCACTAGTTAATAGACTATACTCATTCAGTATACTGCAATCATCTGTCTGCACAGGAAAGAATATTTTGGCTTGAGTTTTAATAAACAATTTATTTCTTTGCACATATGAGAATCAGGTACTGTGAAGAAGAACACAAAGAAGCCTGCCCCACCCCATTTTTCGTCTTCAATAGCTAACAGAGGGTTCTCTTGGTGAGGATGAGCTTGCCTGTCCCTTGTCCATTGTGGTGGCTTTGCCATCTGGACACCGTGACAATGCTTGCAAACAAGGTGGAACAATGAGACTGAAAAGGGGTCTGCTGTAAACTGACATGGCAGGAAACAACTAGAGAAATTATCTTCTATACCTTTGGCAGAAAAAGAAACCTGAAAAGTAAGCATCTCAGTAGCTCCTCACCATAAAATAAGTGGGGAGGATTACTTCTTAGCCCTCACAACGACACTGAAAAAAAATTTTCTATAGCCAGCATTCTTGTCAATACCCTGTAATGACCTAGGCAACTTCCTACTTTCTCTATGAAGACCTCTCACCACCCTAGGGCTGTTTACTTTCATTTATTTAACAAATTCCAGTTGAGCATCTATGATAGAAATGACGCTGTCAGGAATTGTAAGGGGCTCAGAGAAGTACTAGTTTTCATCTCAGTAGACTGTTTGATATATAATACACACATAGGGCCGGGTGTTTAGCTCAGCAGCACAAGTGCCTGCCTGGCAAAAGCAAGGCCATGAGTTCAGTCCCCAGCACCCCCCAGCCCCAAAAGACCAAAATACATACAAATATTAATAGTATATGTGTGTTCACATGGCCATCCTAAAGGATGACAGTATTATACTTTAGCCTCTCTGGACCCCCGATTGGGAGTTCCTGACACTTTGAGACCAGTAAGACAGGCTATTTTATGGGTTTCCACCCTTGAAAGCCATCTACCTCGATCAAAGGAAACTGCTTTTATTTTACTTTTTTTTTTTTTTTTTTTTTTTGTCAGGAATCAAACTCAGGACCTTTAGCTATACCCTTGGCCCTTTCCTTTGAAGTACAATGGGACAGAAAGTGGGCCTGGGACATAGACAAGAGGGGTCAAGAGGATTCATTTGCGGGGTCAGGATAGGAGTACCCAGTATCCCAGTGGCCTGTGACCCTTGTACTTCCTAAGGGCCTTCCTTGATTTTAGAAGGAAGTCAGAGCAGCCATGACATGACATGGGTAGGAAGTCTGCTGATCTACAGACTTACAAATAATCTCAGCAAAGGGCTGGAGCTCCCACACTCTCAGACCACAGAGAAGCCCACAGTACAGTGTGGAGAGTGCACAAGGGCTGCTGGAGGCCAGGTCCTGGAGCAGGAAAACAGCTGTCTGCTGCGGACCCCATCTTTCCCTCCCCACACTTGCTTTTAAAGCTTGGAACCAGGAGTCTGAAGCAAATCCCCTTTGCTTTGCAGTCAGTGTTGGCCTTTAGCCCACTGGCCCGCTGGTCCAATGGGCTCTCTCACACCTACAAGAGGAGGGATTGGATTGGGAGAGGATTTCCCACCCTTAGCATGCAGGACAACTCTTCGTTTACTTATCAAGCTGAAAAGATTATTCTGAAGTTTAGGTATTTTTGTTGGGTTGATAATTCCTCTGGCTAGGTTATAATTCCAATATCCTAGCTCCAAAATCTGCTGCATTTTTTTTTTTTTTTTCCTGGCTGAACCTCAAAGGTCAGCCTGGAGAGGCTGGAGGAGGGTGGGATTTCCCCTCATGTCAAATAAACAAGGAAGTGAAGGAGGCCTCTGTGTTCTCAGAACTCCAAGCGTGAAATGATGTGATCCTAAGCATTTAAATCACTTGGCTGGGATTAAGCATGAAAAGCTTCCTTTTTCATACCAATTAGATCTGAGCCTCCATGATGCATTTTGGGACTTGTGATTATCACTGTAATTACACTTCAGTTCATGCCCTGGGTGTTCTGAAAAGCTTTAATAAATAATAATGATAATAGTAGCCAACATTTATATCTATGCTCCTGGCACTGTATCATGGGCTTTAATACATACCTATAATAACACTTTCAATTATTCTCATTGCACAGTGGAGATACAGGAGTAAAAGACAACAAACCAACAAACAATAAATCCTGCCCACGGTCAATGCAGGATTCCAATCCTATGTTTTGGTTTCCCAAAGCTGTTTTAATCTACTCTGAAAATGAGGCAAACCACAACATACTCTAAGCCTCGTAAGGACGTTTGCAGAGTACAGGCAACTGATGGATCCTTTCATCAAGTAAAAATACTTAGTCTGTGTAAATCCACAATGTATATACACACTTTGTGGAATACTTAAGGGGACTACAATATCGTGATTCACAGAAGTGAAAGTGTTTTAAGGAATATTGAAGATATCTTTGTTCACTAAGTGCACCTCTTTGCGATACTAAGCTGAGAAAAGCAGATGAACCTTGCCCTGAAAAGTAGTTTTGCTCCCCGCTTCCTCTTCTTACTGAAAAAGAGAATGCCCATTTTTTGTGGCAGTGAGAAAATAGGTTAACACCTTTTTTCTTTTCTGCTTATCATAGTAATGCATCTCATTGTAAAACAGAAAAAAATGCAAAAATGTATAAAATAAGAAATTTTCCAGTAGTGTCAGCTCCAAAGAAATAAATATAACTATAGATAAAGATGATAACATGACTCTT
This sequence comes from Cavia porcellus, assembly GCF_034190915.1. Classification (NCBI taxonomy): domain Eukaryota; kingdom Metazoa; phylum Chordata; class Mammalia; order Rodentia; family Caviidae; genus Cavia; species Cavia porcellus. The sequence continues at coordinate 116,563,545 of NW_026947484.1, forward strand.
CCTCTAAGGAAGATAGAGGGTACCTGCTTGTAATTTCTTGTCAGGCTCATGCAACCCTGAAGGATATGAAGATTTTTGTTTTATTTTAATGTGAGATGTCTAATCTCAGAGAAAGTATAAACACAACCTAAAGTAAGTATGAAATAATACTCTGGCCATATGGCCTGAGAAAGCCCCTGGCCCCTATCTTTTTTATTTATTTCCATGAAAAGACACCAAAGACATTTAAAGTTAGGATTATGCTGGAAAACACAGGGTAGATAGCTACCAGATGTATACAAGGAATCAACGGACATGGCAGTAGACACTAAGTAGATATTTGCTGAATGAAGAAAGAGAAATCTTTATATTTGGAACATTTAAACAAAACCACTCTGAAATACAAGGCTTCATAGGTTTTCCGTTTACTTTCTCTTTCTTCTTTGCCTTCTTTCTTTTTTTATTTTCCATATGTGGCAAGGGAAAATGCAGCTCGGTGGTTCCTGACTAAATTTTATTTTGCTTTCACTTTCTGCCATTTTCAGTTCCTGTTGCTGCACTCTGAGACTCACTGAAGTGCAGCAATACTAGTCTTTGGCCGGTGCTACAAGGGACAAGGTTGGCCTGCAGCCAGGCAGCAGGAGACATTATTAACGCAGCTTCCACACAGTTCCCGCTCAGGAACCTCTGCAAAGAAACGAATAACCCTGGATCGGTGCTACTAAGCACTGTTTGAAAATGCTTCACTGCAAAAGAGTGGCAAGGATTTTACAAGAGCTATGAAAAAATGTATGTAAGTTAATAAAGCCTTTTATTGAGTATTTACTGTGTTACTATGTGCTTTACATCTATTAACTCTTCTTCAAAACAACCCCATAAAGAAGTTATAGCTATAACCCTCGCCTTACAAATGAAACAACTGAGGTTCAGAGAAGCTCAGTAGCTTGCTTAAGATGAGAAGCAAGACAGGATTTGAATCCTGGCAGTCTGGCACCAGGGTCCAGGTGTCACACTCATGATGAGGCCTTAACTATGTCATGCTGCCGGGTGGCTCTGATTTGAATTCCATCATAAATCAGGGAGACAACTTGTTGCAGAGTTCTGGAATTTTAGTGTATATGGATTGTCCCTCAGAGTTGAACAAAATGTTGCTGAAATTTGAAAATATTTTAAAAGGTTTTGTTTTTTCTTATTAATCACATCATTTGTTCATTCTTTTCAAGATCATTTAAAATTTTTTATTAGTATATGTTTGCACTGTATAATTACTACAATAATTGTATGGAGCCAGTAAATGTATATAACACATCTTAATTCTTTTTACTTCCCATTTCTTTCCCCACCCCATTTGCAAAAGATCTACCTTTCTGTTTCCTATTATCTTTTATTTTGTAGTTTATTTATACTTTGGGTTTCTCATATTAGAGAAATCAGAGGATACTTAAGCTTTTGTGTGTGATTATTTATTTCATTTAACATTATAGTCTCAAGGTGTATGTTTTCCTACAAATGACTCAATTTTATCCTTCTGTATATCAGAGTAGTATTCTGTTATGGCTTGTGTCTAGATATCCCCCTAAAGCCTCATGTGAGCATAGCTAGAGCTTTTCAGAGGTAGCTGGATCTAGAATGTGTGATGCTGGGATTATGTGAGGTTCTGGCATTAAGAATGGATGACTACTAAATCAGTCCATTGGGTGTGGATAATGGGAAGGCCCACCCTAGGTGTGAGTGCTACTTGCCCTAAGGGAGTGTACCCTGGATAGACTATAAGAGACAGAAAGAGGGCTGCTGCCGTAGTTTCCTGCTTGTTTCCTTGCTACTTTCCCATCTTCTGCCCACTGTTTTGTAACAGCTGTTTCTCCTCTTTGATGCCTCTGTCATGCCACCCTGCCTTGGAGCAGCCCATTACGAACCAAAACTTCTACAAACTGTGTGCCAAAATAAACATTTCCTTCTTTAACTTAGGGTGTTAGGTGTTTTGTCTCAGCAATGAGAAAAGTAACAAAGACATATTCTATTGTGTGTAAATACCACATTTTCTTTATCTTTTTATCTGTTGATGAAAATGTAGGCTGCTTCCAAGATTTAGTTATGATGACTTGTGCTGCTATAAACACTGGTATGCATGTATCACTGCAATGTGATATCTTTTACTTTTTCAGGAAGATACCCATAAGAGAAATAGCTTGGGTTGAGTAGAATTTCATTTTAGTTTCTGAGGACTCTCCATAGTGATTTCCACAGTGGTTATACTAGTTTACATTTCTATCAACAATGTAGAAAGGTTCACTTAGCTTTGCCAGCATAGTGTTTGATTTCTTGCTAATAGCCATTCTTCCTGGAGTAAGCAATAATTTCAATGTTGTTTTAATTTGCATTTCTCTAATGCCCAGAGATATTCAACATTTGTTTTCATTTATTTATTGGCCACTTGTACTTCTTATAAGACATGTATTCATTTTAGTTGCCTCCTTTCTTTGGGTGGGTCTTTTATTTTGGAGAGTTTAAATTTTTAAAATTCTTTATATATTCTCCATATTAGTTCTCTGTCCCAGGAGTAGCTGCCAAACTTTTGTTCCCATTTGATAGGTTGCTTCTTTCCTCTGCTGGTTGTTTCCTTTTCTATGCACAAGATGTTTAATTTGTTATGATTCCATTTGTTGATTATTGATGTTACTTCTTGTGCAAATGGAATTTTGTTTAGAAAGTTCTTGCCTATGCTTATGTCTTCAAGAGTTTCACCTATTTTATCTTCTAGAATGTTAAATGTTTTGGTTTTAAGATTTAGATCTTTTCAATCTACTTTTAGTTTAGTACATGGTGAGACTAAGGATCTAGACTTAATCTTTTGTATATGTATAGCAGTTTTCCCAGCAACATTTATAAAAAAGGCTATTTTTCCTCTAGGATGTGTTTTTGGGTTCTTTACCAGAGATCAACTAGCTGGACACTTGGAGTTATTTCTGTATCCTTTATTCTGTTTCATTGATCCATATGTTTGTTTTTTGCACCAGTACAATCCTGTTTTTATCACTTAGCTTTGCAATATAATTTGAAACCAAGATTATGATGCCTCCTGCTTTGTTCTTGTTGCCCAGAATTGGTTTTGCTATTCTAGGTCTCTACCTTTTCATTATGAATTTTAGGATTATTTTTGCTAGTTCAGTGAGGAATTGTTGGTATTTTGATTCAAACTGCATTTAGTCCGTATGTCTGTTAGGCTGTATGAGGGAGATGAAATAGACAAAACAGATGAAGATAGCCCTATGGAACAGCCCCGTGTAAGCCACAAGAAGTCAATGGGAAGTAAAATTGAGTGACTTATGCCAAGGACTTCCCTATAGCAGGAACATAGTTACTGTGCATAATGGGAGAATACACGGAGTCTGGGAGACCTGGATATGAGCCCTGAGCCTCTTACCATGTGCTTCCCCCGTGAAGTTAGCTGCAGGCTGACCTAAAAGGTACTGTAGTTTCTTCCAATTTTAAGTCTCTGTTATGGTTTGTGTCTAGATGTCCCCTCAAAGCCTCATATGTGGTCATAGCACTTTTTTGGAGGTGAATCTAGAGTGTCCAATGCTGGGATTAGGGTTGGTGATTGCTGGATCAGTCCACAGATTGGATTGGCACTGCACTAATCCTGGTAGACTGGATACAACATAAGGAACACAAAAAGGTTTATCTCTTTCTGTTCCTTGTTGCTTTTGCTGTCTTCTGCTGCCATGAATTGTTTGTTGCTTCTCTCCCAGGTGCTGCCCTCCTTAGAGCCAGCTGGTATGGACTGAAACCTCTACAAACTCTAAGCTAAATAACCTTTTCCCTTTTTAACTTTGGGCATCAGGTATTTTGTTTCACAATAAGAAAAGGAACTAATACAGCCTCATTTTAACCATCTTTCTGGTATCCATTCTTCATTGGAAAGGCAAAAATGAAAGAAAATATCACTGAATTTCTTCACAAATAAGTTGAGGTTGTTTTTTTTTTTTTTTTTTTTTTTAAATTTTAAATTCCATTGATAGGCTAAGCATGAGAAACAGCCAACTCCTAGTGTTAGGCATGTAGGTGGGAACCATGGCATAGCAAACAGAAATCTCAGGGCATGGGATTATTTTTAAAATTAAAATTATACAAATAACAGATGGGCCCCTGAGCAGGGAGAAAATTCAAATACTTAGAAATGCATGTTCTAAAAAGCTAGAGTTCTTTATTTCTCTCATTCTATCTCTTCCATAGAGTAGTATAATTTTAAATGAAGAAAATAATTTTAATGGTATCAATTTAAAAATTAGCTTCTGGCCTAAAAGCCAGAATGAAAAAGTTTAACCTCAACCTTATATTTCAGTCACATTATCTCTTATTCATTGATAGTATCTTTTCAGCTCTCCTGATAGTGAAGCTGTTATCTGAGTTCCAGGTATTGTAAATGTGTTTTAACTGCATATTTTTTAATAACCTTGTATAATAATTTTCAGCACAATTGTTTTCTCTTTAATGCTTTGTATAAGGATCAGCAAAAAGGCCCGGGAATTATGACAGCTATTTTAGACCTTTTGTGACCAGCCAATTTGTGTGTGAAGTGTCTTTGGTTCCATATTTTCACCTGTTAAAAAAAGTTCTGTGTTCTAACCCTCTGTATTATGGATTGAACCCAGAGAACTCTGAGCTATTCCCCAGCACTTTTTTAATTGTGTGTTTTGGATGCAGACTCTCACTAAATTACCCATGCTGGTCTTGACTGTGGTCCTCCTGCCTCAGCTGGATTATAGGCACACACAACCACACCTGGCTAAATTCTGTTTTTACATCTGAGTTATTAAACTTCTCCCAGTGGTACTCAAAGAAGAAAAAAAATGTCCATTTGAAACTACTCTTCTTTTGCTGACTATAAGCAGAATTAGCTTATTTGTGTGTTGGAAACTGCTACTTCTATGGTTCTGTCTTTTGTTTTGATCCCCGAATGGTTTACTTTACATCTCAAACTTATACTCAAATGATTACATTTGATTTATTTTGCATGTCAGTCTAACCACTAAGCATATGTCATCACATCACTTAATTTATAACAGAACATAAATCTGCTGTGTTAGCTTTTCTAGTTAAAATAGCATGTAGTAATTTACAGTCACCCACAAGAAAATGCAGAGAGAAAAACACTAAATAACAAACAATAGCCAAGAGGCTCAGACAGTTAAAAAATTTAAGGCAGATTTTTGTTTAAAACTATCATTTTCTTTTAAAAAAACTGCCACAATTCATTTATTTCTTGTATACTGCTGTCCTCACAGTTTTCACACACACACACACACACACACACACACACACACACACCCCCAATGCGCACGTCTACATTTTTGAAGTTATGGGATGATTGGACAGGCACAGAAGGAAAAGAGATAAGACTGTTTGCTTTTCCAATGAATTTCAAGCCACAGATAAAAATAGATTTTAAAATAAATAAATGTCCTTTAAAAGTCTCTGAGTATTTTGTGCCATTTTGTTGGTGGTGGTGGGGGGTGAGGGGAACAGTCTACAGAGAATTTAAGAAACTCTATGGTTTGTCTTTCTGGAAAATGCATTGATACACATAAACTCCCAAATTATAAAAATTGCCAACAATTCTCAGTTATGAAAACCTGGCTTAGATACTGGGAGGTAAGTGGTTTTTAAAATGTTGAATATATGATTACTGATTGTATTATAGCTAACAGAGGTAAGCCAGATTCTCAGTATTCCAAAACACTTAATACATAATTTGTGTATAGAGTAAACTAATTCCTATTTTCAATACAATAAATTTATTAAAAATATGTTCACAGGTTTGGTTAAATAAACATGGGTTTTAGGCCTCTGTACCCCATCCAGAACAGTAGGAGGAAAAAGCAAGGAAATCCTTTCATTGTATAGCTGACTTGCTTCCTTTTCAGAAATGGAAATTGTAACGTACACTGCCTCATACTTAAATCTATACACTCAACATAGTATGTAAGCCAGGACTTGGGTGGCAGACCCCAAATACTTTAATTACGTGATTATTCACACATAAAATGTTGTTAGACAATAGAAAAAACAAGAAATTCATAAAACTGTGGTACCTTGAACTGAAATTGTTTTCAATGATGCAAATTAGAACCTTCACAAAAATCTGCAATCCTTGTAAGACCTGGTTGCTCAAACCAGCACTTTATGACCAAGTGTAGTAGCTCTCTCAAGCCCACAATCTTAGAGCAGCTTGGGAGGCTGACAAGTTACTCCTTTAACCAGTCTTGCGAGTTGAGCTTTCTCCAGCAAGGACAGGTGCTCAGGATTCAGCAAAAAGATATTGTTTCAGTCAGAATTACATTTTTTGTATCTTTCTCTGGTCTCTTTCCTTACTTTCTTGGCTTGATACCCAAGCCCACTGCACCAAATGGCCCTTCCCATTTATTCAGCTTGCTCTGATGAGAAAGACATCTACTTGCCGCCACATGAAGGGGCACCTTGCTGTCACTCACTGTGCATGCACCTCCTGCTGTCCTCACACCATCAGTGGGCCTGACACCGTGTACAGCCAGCCAGAAACTGGGGAGGCCAAACAAGGACGGCAGCAGAGCCAGCAGGCCAGCACAGCCCGCTCCCTCCCAAGGCTTCTGGGAAGCAGTGAAGGTTAGTAGTGAAGGTCAGTATTTTTTTATGTCTGTTTTCAACCCACAATGATCCTTTCAGAGTACCATTCGAGCAGGCAGGTGTGTGCTTCTTTACATTATCTTTTCATTGAAGAATCCTGGTTTCCTCAACTAAATTTAAAAGCCCTTTGACAGTGGAGAGGCTGAAGATGACTGTAGTATACAGTACCTTTGGGCTTGCATCCTCTTCCTTTGGTTTCTGTGGACAACGTTTCCACTCCTCCATTCGGTATTGATGTGGCTATGGGTTACAGCTCCTTAATGAGGCTCACAGGACTGAGGCAGAGCTAATACTGAGGGATGCTTCTAATAAAGAGGGTGGGGGAGGAGAAAGGGACATTCTTTGTCTTTTAGAGCTGCTAGTTAGGAGGATGTGAACCTGAGGCTTCTGGTGACTAGCTTGCTTACCACGTAAAGTCTGAGGCTGTGTCTAGGATGGAGAAGGGAAGGGAAGAGCAGGGTCAAAAAAGGAAGTGAAACTAGGGTGCTATGTGATTCTTGAATTCACTGTGCTTTGAAATTGGATTAACTCCTAGACTTTGTTTATATGAGTCAAAATTTTTTTTAGTTGGGTTTCTCTTAAGTATTTTCACATAGCTACTTTTTTGTATGTGGTTCTGGGTATTGAACCCAGGGAGCACTGAGGTACATGCTCAACCTCTTTTCATTTCTGAGACAGTCCTTGGTAAGTTGTCTAGGGTCTGCTGGAATTTGTGTTCCTTCTGCCTCAGCCTCCTGAGTAGCTGGGATTACAGGTTTGTGCCACTGCACCCAGCAGTACTCTTAGTGTTCATAATGAACCCACAGCATTATTACAGAGCTTTGCATGTGGCTAGTTCTCCATAAATATCTTTTGATGGAATTACAATTTGTCCATAGAATTGATTCTAACTGGGCAAAAATGTTGAGGAAAACATGGCAAAAAAGAACAGAAAACAGATTCTAGATCAATTTTTCCCAGGGAGAGTGCATTTTGAGTAAAGGCAGAGCAGAGTGGGAAGATGGCACAGTAAACACAGAGGGTACAAAGCATAGCACATGGTCAGGCCTGCCTGCCTCTAGATCCTCTCTCTGCTACCTAGCAGCTGTTTGACTCTAGAACAGCCTCTGTGTGCCTCTAACCTTCTGTTTCTTCATCACAGTGGAAATAGTACCTACAGGTCACTGGACTACTAGGTTAAATATAAGGTAATCGATATGGCACTATTGGAAACTGTGAGTAACCAGTGTATGCTGGTTATAATTATTATCAGTGGGCTTTGCTTTCTAGTACTAGAGATTTAACCCAGGGTCTTCATACTGAACTACATCCCCAACCCTCTCAATTTTTTCTTTTGAGAGATATTTTCACTAAATTGCTAAGCAGCCATGGCTAGGCCTAAATTTACCATCTCCTGCTTCAGCCTACCAGAGTGCTAGGATCACAAAGCACCACTTTTGAAGAAAATACTGTTAGGGCTTTCATTTTATAAAATCATAAAATTATTTTTATAAAGTAGAGCTGGGAGCTGGGGATGTAGAACAGTTAGTAGGGCAAGAAGTGCTTACCTTTTATTTTTGTAACACTAGAACAGGTACTAGTAGTTTAAATCCCCGGTAAGCCCCTGCAGCCTGCAGAAACCAGATTAGAAAACTTCATTTAAGAAAGGGATGGAGTGTGAAGTCCAGTGTTTTATGGCAAGTGGGAGGCAGGTAGTATTTTGTTGAATGAAACAGACTTGGACTAGGAATATTTTGAGGAAAGAAGGGATAAGGAAGTTCTTTTAAAGGAAAAGAAGAGAAAGGGAGAATAAGAGAATTCAAGAAGTTGGAGGAGAAGGGAAATTCCAAGGAAAATCAGAAGATGTTTAAGGAAATTTTAAAGAATGTTTACTACGATATGTGATAGAAACCAACCTATACCCTTCCACCCAAAAATTTTCCCGTAGAAACCAACAATGATGTTTAAAACCTTTAGAATCATTCTTCAGAGATTGGGGCAGGTGAGAATTTCGGTCCTTGTACCAGGGAAGACACTGAGCCCAGAAACCTGGTTACCTTTGCACTGTATCTAGATGAGCAATCCGGGCCAGAGAAGTCAGATTTGCCCACCAACTTAATTAACGCAAAGTCAAGACTAGAACTCAGATCTCCTCATTCCTTCTCACTGGCCTTCTTACAAATGGACACGAGGCTCTTTTGGCTTGCTTTATGCTTATTGGCGACATGCCAAATGAGTCAGAATGTGGTCAGTTCGACACTTCCCTAGCTTGGCCTGTACACTGTGCTTGCAGATGTGGCACTGTTATTGCGTGTTCACAGGTTCTAGTCCTGGCTTCGGCATGTACCATCTCCAGAGCCTTGAAAAAGCCATGAGCTCTCTGAGCTATATTTTCATCATTTGAAAAATGGGAACTAAAGTCACCTACACCACTCATTGTGTTGCAAGGACCAAGGAGATGATTTGTGCAAAATGGTAAGAACTGGACATACGTTTCTAAAATCATTTCTATTATTATTTATTAAATTTGCCAGTATTTAAAGACATAATGTTTTAATTTTTTATACTCCCTGAGATACTAGCTCATCAGAATTCATTCTTCAAGATCTTTTCTTAGTATGGAATACATAATTAAATTAAAAATTATAAACTTTGTAAAGAATTCAATTCAGTTATCTACTTCTAGTATTCTATGTATTTTCAAATAGTGATAACCCACACTTTTTTGGTATCATTTTGAAAATGTACTAATAAATTGGGCATGGTGGCACCTTTTGTAGTCCCAGCATGCTGGGAGGCTGAGGCAGGGCAGGAAGGTAACAAGTTTGAGCCCAGCCTGGGCAACTTAGTGAGACTCTATCTCAAAAATAAAAAAGGACGAGGGATGTAGTTCAGTGTGAAGACCCTGGGATCAATTTTTAATACCAAACAAAAACAAAAAAATGTAACAGTTTAAGCATTTTCTATGCCATTAAATATACTCAAGGACATTTTTTTTTTTGAGACAAGGTCTCCGTATGTTTCGTGGGTTGGTTTCAAATTCTTAGATTCCTCTGCCTTAGCTTCCAGAGTAGCTAGGAATAAAGTACATGCCACTATGCCTAGCTAAGAATGATTTTTTTTTTATACCAGGAATCAAAAAGAATGTGATTTTAAATGATGGCACGCTAATCTATTACTTGGACATATAAAATTCATTAAATATTTTCCAATATAGACCGTTTCCAATCTTTTCTAATCTAAATAGTACTTTAAAAACTACTTTTGCCTATAATTTTTCTTCCAAGCTTACTATCCTTTCTGTATTTCAGTGTGCTTGTCTATAAATAAGAAATAATAATGTTATTTCTGAAGGTCATTATGAGGGCTAAATTAATATCTACAACAAGAGTAAAAGTTGGGCCTGGCCTATAAGCTCAACAGTGTTAGCCTCTATTATTATTACTGACTTCAGATATTTGTGGTTGGTACTCAAAACATAACTAAATTGACTACCCTGGTATTAAGTACATCAAATTATGCCTTCTAAAAATGTCATATTTTTATAGCTTTTTCCAGAAATTTGTTTTTTCACATTACCTATATTTGTTGAATGTTCATTATGAGTAGTAATTGAAATTATGTTTGGCTAGATTTTATTTCTATGCCTCAGGATGTCCTTGGAGGGAAGGTGGGGGTCTTAATGTATCAGAAGTAATTTCCTGGTTTTAGAGTTTAAAGGAAATAAACAAAGGCCTACTGATTTGATTGGCTAACCACTTGTTCAACAAGGTTAAAATCTAGTTAAATTACCTTCTTGATACTCTGTGGTTGGACTTGTGCAGCTGTAGGTCAGAAGTTCAGAACAAAAAGTGAAATCCTAGGATTAACTGTCATACTTGTATCAAATAGTTTTCTGTTGAATCAGCTTCCCATGGTAATTTCTTTCTGGATGAGGCCTTGCCACCACTGGTGTATGCTACATTCTCAGTTGGCACTACCAAGGTAGTGCTGAGTAGAAAAGCAACTAACTGATAGAACCTTCTCTCTGTCTCGAGCAAGCCTTGGGTACCTAGGGATTCTATGGATTTCGCTGTGCAGCAGCATGAAAGGGAAGAACACAGAATCAAATGAACGGAGTCTAAGCTCTGGTTCTGACACTAACCAGCTCTGCGACCCTCAGCAAATTACTCAGCCTCCTCTCTTTTTCCTTTGCTTTTTGGAAACAGGATTTTGCTTCATTCCTCAAGGTGGTCTCGCACTCCTGAGCTCAGGAGAGCCTCCTGCTTAAGCCTCCCCAGTACTGGGAATAGGGGATCGTGCCACCACATGGGCTCAGTGAAGCCTTCTCCCACCATTATTTTTCCAAAAGAAGTGATAATAATATTTAGCTCATAAAGGCCACCCCTATTGCCAGGACCCCAGGTAAGAATATTAAAGAACTCCTGTGAACTGCCACTCCCCCTTGTGTTTCCAACTGGTTTCATCTTCTGTGCAGCACCTCTGTACTTCAATTTGCACATCTCAACTCCTTCCACACCCTTTCCCCAGGGCAAGCAATTTCTGCCATCCCTCAACTCTGGGTGCAACTTACCTGCATCCTACAAGGAAAGAGGCCTATGAGAACCTTGAATGCAGATTAGGGTTACTAAAGCAGGGGTGCTGAATTCCTGGGCACCAAAGTTTGCTTTAGAAAAAAGTGTGGCCATGATCTTCTGCCCCTACAGGGAGGAAGTGGTAAATGAGGATCTCTAAGATGGCACTTGGTTGCCTAGATCTGAGGATTAAATGAGTTGACATACAGCGCTCAGCACAGCACCTGGGTTGTTACCAGCACTCAAAGTGATGGAGGTTATTTCTGTCATTGTGATGACAACAGTCAATGTAGCTGGAAGGATTATTATTATTTTTATTTTTTGATATCCAGAATCAAACTCAGGACCTTGCACTTGCCAGGCAGTCACTGTGCTGCTGAGCTTATTGCCCCAGAAGGAAGGATTTCAAAGATAATCTCATTCAAATCTTTTATCTTATTTGGAGAGGAACCTAAAACACCAGGAAACAAAAGCTCATCATGATTAAACATATGCATAGTGTCAAAGATCGTAACCAAACCCCAAACACTCACCATCCAGGTGGCTTTCCATGTTCCACAATGTAATCTCTCCAATGGCAGAAACAGAGGTTGAGATAAGCCCAAATTTATTTAATTAAATGAATTATCTTATGACATTAGGGCTTGAGCACAGAGCATCTACACTGAGCTACTTCCCTGTCCATTTTATTTTTTTAAATTTTGAGACAGGGTCTCACTTAATTGGCTTAGGTGGGGCTCAAATTTGTGATCCTTTCTGCCTCAGTCTCCCAGAGCACTGGGATTGGTTACAAGTATGTGCTACCATGTCTGGCTCAGTCCTAACTTTAATGTTAATGGTCCACAGAGGTAACCAATTACCACAATGACTCATGTTAAAGAGTGTGTCCTTGCAGAAAGGAAAGACTTCACTGGAAGTCACAGTCCTTAAGCCACCTGTAAAGGTCATACCAAGTTGATGCTGGAACACCTCAAATATTTACCGAACAATAAGGAGCACAATCCTTATGTGGACAAAGCAAAAAATGACATACTGTACTTGATGGCAGTGAATTCAAAGGCCCAGACCTGAGGATTTCAAGTTAGAAAAACCTATTGAGATTCAGGAGTCAGATTTTCAGACTGACTGAGACTTTTCTCCATTAAGTTAAATAGGAAATAAAACTAATTTTAAAATGGTCCATTTTGTTCTCATTTTAAAACCTAGTTTCATTTTCTCCATAACCAATACTTTTTGGCTTTTTAGTATCTGAATGAAGATTTATTATATGACACATATTTGAAGAATTTCTAATTATAGGAACATGAGAGCATATACAAAAGTAAGGGTTTTTGGTGGATTTGTATATAGTAATAATTCCCCGTGTACCCAACGCTATCTACTACAGCAACAATCATGCATGGCTGATCCTCTTTATCTGTGAATCCCTCCCTATTACTAGCAATGAATTTGGGATCAAATCACTGACCTTTCCCAATTCCATCCATAAGTACCCTAGTTTCCTATAAAACTGATGAAAGCATTTTAGGCTGTCTCCACCTGGTTGCTTTAGACTTCGCTTGTTCGAATTGGTTGTCAGTGGACTAACACATGGGCTCTTGTTACATGCCTTGCATGATTTTATGTCCAGATAATTCAGGGAAAATCAGGGAATCTTTTTTGTCTGCCAGACTGGAACTAAAAAACAGAACATTCCGGATACTTTGTACTCCTTGATGAATTTTTGTCCATTTTGTATATGGTATTTCCATAAAAGTCTTGCTTTCTTTCCCTTTTCTTTGAAGAATGAAAGCTCCCCCTTTTCTTTTCAAGGAGCAAGAAGACTTATCCCAGCCTCCCCCATTCCTTCTGCTGCCATTCAGCTTCTTTGCCCTTTGACTGTGCCCTGATCTCAGTTTGGATATTCGGAGGGCTAGCAACTGACATGGGGCCATGGTCCTGTCTGATGCCATAGAAAGATGACTGAATTTCAATCACCAGAGATAAGCTGAAAAATTTAAAGGTTCTCTTTATAGTCACTGAGTTTGAAATCACTATCTTAAAAAGACCCAAATGGGGGAAAAGGGGGCTCCAAGAAAGACAGAAAAAAGATTCCACATTTCCTCGCCAGAAACATTGTTCTTATTTTCAGATGAAAGGTCTGGGTAGTGATTAAGGCTTCGTTCTCAGTAGCTATCTCCTTTTCTACATTCTTGCTGCTAATCGTCATGTATGCAGCACATGACTTCTGTTTAAATGTTCAAGTTTATTAGAGTGGAAAAAATTCTCTTATTATACAGGAAAGGAAAAGAGATTAGGAATCAAGTCCAACCATTTGCTTATTCATCTGCATATGGTTAAATGATTTAAAAGAATCCATTGGTTTCAGTTTCACTGTTACATGCAAGCCAAGAAGCAAGGAGAAAACAAAAATCCTTTTCCTACCCATGGTGTAAAAAAATGCATCTTTTTTGCCTTGGGGGCGAGAAATTGCTTCCTCTTCTAACATTGAGCCAAAGTACTCAAACTTTGGGGAAAATGACTCTATCCGAAAGGCTATTTTTCTAATTACCTATTGCTTTGTAACAAATTATCCTAAAATTTAGTGGTGGAAAACAACTACCATTTAATCATGCCGATGGACTCTGGCTCAGCAATTCACAGAGTATAGAAGGGAGGGCTTGTCTTGGTTTCACTGTCTGAGTTTCAGCTGGGAAGACTAGAAATGCTAGGGGAGACTCCAGTGCCAGTGCTAGAATCATCTGGAGGCTTCTCGCTCATATGGTTAGCGCCGGGATTAAGATGACTCTAAGTCTGTGTACTAAGATGCAACTGTGAACATAACATTGACACATGGTCTCTCCATGTGACTTGGGCTCTCTTGAGTTCTGCGAGGAGCACCCCTCCAGGGAACAAGACACCACATCAGACTGTCCCTCGGCAGTATTCTAGTGGCCTGGCATGTTCAGATTCAGGCAAAGTCAGTTCAAATTGAAGGGAGAAAAAGTATCCTCCATGTCTGAGTGGGGAAGTGGCCAAGTCATGTCTGCAGAGGAGTATGGCCAAAATTGAAAAATACAATTCACTTCAGTCATGTTGGCTCAGAGGGGTACAGGGTCTTTGTTGACGTGAGGCCCTTTCATGAAGCCTCTGAGTGGAGTTATGTCACACTGAATTCCTCTCCTCCTCCTGGGCTCCCCTCACCAGCCATTTTCATTCATTTGTTACTCACCTCTTCCATAAGAGCCATTCTTTGGCTTGAGTACATTCTTAGGTTTTCTTTTGTCTCTGGCTGAAAGCAGAGATGGAACTACAATAAATAAGAATACTCCCTATAGAGGCTTCCTGGCTCCTGGGTTGGCTTTTGTCTATCTACATACACATATATCAATAAGTTACTATTGATGATAGTTTTCATTAAAATATATAATTCTCACATCATAAAATTTATCCAGTGTACATAATTCAGTGGTTTTTTAGTATAGTCTCAGAGTTATATAACTATTACTACTATCTAATTCTAGATCATTTTTGGTACAGCTAAGCGGGGGGTGGCACAGGGAATTGAACACAGGACCTCATGCTTTCCAGGCAGGCACTGCACAACTGAGCTAAACCCCTGGCTTCAGACCATTTTTATCTCTCCCAAGAGAAATCCAATTCCTGTCAGGAGTTACTCGCCATTCCCTCTTCCACTGCCTCAACCACTAATCTACTCTCTAATCTAATCTACCACTAGTCTACAGAATTCTGGACACTTTATATAAAGGAAATAGCTCAATATGTAATATTTTGTGACCAGCTTTTTTGATATAGCATAGTACTTTCAAGGTTCATCTATCTCGTACAACGTGTTAGTACTTCATTCCTTTCTGGTATTGAACAATATTCTGTTTACCTGTTTATTAGGTGGTGGACATTAGGGTTGCTTCCACTTTTGGGCTACTATATGTAATGCTACGAATATTTGTGTATAAATTTCTTGCATGTGAATGTATTTTTCAATTCTCTGGGGGTATAAACTTATCGGTTTTGGAATTGCTGGTTCATACATTAACTTTATGTTTGAGTTTTGAAGAATGGTCAGACTGTTTTCCATAACTGCTGTACCATTCTCTATCCTACCAGCAATGTATGGGGAGTCAAGCTTCTTTTCACCTTTGGCAACTTGCATTTTCTGCTTTTTTGATTATAATTGTCCTAGAGGGTTAGAAGAGTCCTATGCTTCATTTAAGGAAAGCTTCTCAGTTGTGGTTGTATATGCCTGTAATCCCAGCACTCTGGGAGGCTAAGGTTGAGGACTAGAAGTTTGAGCTCAGCTGGGGCAATTTAATGTCACAGTAAGATGCTGTCACAAAGTAAAAAGTTTTAATAGGGCTGTGGATATAGCTCAGTATCAAGCCCTTGGGTCAATCCTCAGAATCAGACAAATAAATAAATAAATAAATAAATAAATAAATAAGAGTCAGAGAGAAAACCCTTCTTTAGGCTATTTACAATCCAAGGAAGCCACTACTGTAGAGACAAGGTGTACAAACCTAGTATAATCCTGTCACTAAGTAGGGGCAGGACCTGTAAATGTGGAGTATCACTCTCCTCACTAATAGAACAAGAGATGAAATAATGGTCCTAATCAGCTGACTCTGAGTTAATCAAAAGGGAGATTATATTGAGTGTGCTGGACCCAATCATGTGAGTCCTTAAGAGGGACAAGCAGCAGAAACTCTCCTGGCCTTTAAAAACAAGTCATCAAGAGTCCCACAACTGCAAAGAACTAACTTCTGCCAGCAATCACTCAAATGAGCTTGAAAGATGACCCAAAGCTCCAAAGTAAAACTTAGTCCTGGCCATACCTTGTGATACCCTGAGCAGAGAACTGCCCTTCTTGGATTTCTAAGCTATGGAACTGTGAGACAGTATGTTGTCATAAGCTACTAAGTTGGTGGCAAATTTGTTGAACTGCAATAAAATTAATACACAGGTCAATGACTGATTAAAGAGTATTAGAAGGGGATTTAGTTCAGTGGCTCAGGCGCTTGCCTATAAGTGGAAGGTTGTGAGTTTGATCCTTGGTACAAAAAACAAAACAAAACAAAACAACCCTCCCAAACCCCTCTAAAACAAAACGAAAAAACAAAATAAAGTGTATTACAGGAGATGCAGCCATTGATACAACATTATATAGAGCAGCAGTTCTCACAATGTGGTCCCGGAGCCCCTTGGGGGTCCTTGAGCCATTTCCAGGAGCCTAGGAGGTTAAAACTGTTTTCACAGATATATGAAGATATAATTTGCCCCTTCCCTCTTATTCTTAAAATTGCATAGTGGTTTTCCAGATGTTATATTATATATGATGATATTATTGCTCTGACTGATAATGAAATATGTCCCTCTGTATTTTAAAGTTTTAAAAAATTCTTTAATTTCTAGTATGGTACATATTGACAACTACTATCTACAAAAACTTGAGATTTTCAATAATTTATAAATGTTATTAAGTCTTGAGACCACAAAGTTTGAGACCATTAGCTTAGATGAAATATAATCAAAGCAGGCTGGACAAAATCTAAACAAACTCTATGAAGTTGTCTCTGAAGTAAGACAACTACAAATAATTAGCAAAATTGTTGTTCTTTTCCTTCCACAGCTGTTTTTAAATACGTGGCCCTGCAGCACGGAGGCATACAACTGTGGTAAACTGTGGAATGAGGAGCAATGTTACACAAGAAGCTGTTTAAGTGAGACTTTGGGAAACAAGGAAGATTTTGTGTGAGAAGTGAAATCTAAATTGGAAAGTTAAACAGCAAATAAACAACAAATTGTTAAGTCATTATCTTTTAGGTCTCAGCTAAAGTGTTCCCCTGTTAGAGGCCTTTTCTGATAGCCTTATCCAAAGTACCCAGCAAACTTTACACTCTCCATAATAGTACCCTACGTAACCCTTTCTAGTACTTTATTTTAAACTTAAAGTAAGTCTGGCTAGAACTACAGTACTGTGGTTCAAATCCCAGCTCCGCTACTTTCATATTATATAATCTTTAATATGTTACTTAGTCTCTCTATGTCTCAGTTCCTTAACAAGACTGCTAATTAAACAAGGTATTTAAGTTTGGCTGGCTAAATTGTGATCATGAGACAGAAAGGGAAAAGGTAGTAGGAACTAGTTCAATGTCAGTGCCAGAATCAGCAGGTAAATTCAGATAAGAGGAAAAGTACAGGTAACACTGCAGACAGGAGAGGAAGAAAAGCCAAAGGAAAGTTCTAGTGAAATACGTACTTTTATATAAATATATATCCCTACATAGCCATATGATTATAATGTATTTTTATTACATATAAAAAGAGTGAGAGGAGACACACACAGAAATATATATATATATATATATATATATATATATATAGAGAGAGAGAGAGAGAGAGAGAGAGAGACAGAGACAGAGACAGAGAGACAGAGAGAGAGACAGAGATAGAGACAGAAACAGAGAAACAGCCAGAAAATGTATACATACTTCTGAAGTTTGTTGTACTAATGTCTGGAAGCTAATGACCACCACTTTAAGCACCTCTTATAATTGTACAGGTTAAAGGTAACTTACGTTAATCTCATGATGTCTCAATAAATTTACTACTAATATATTTATACAAGTTTTTCTTTTCATGATGTGTGTATATATATATATATATATATTTTTTTTTTTTTTGGTGGACTCTATATATGTGACCAGTTAAATGTGCAAAGCAAAGAAAAAAAATGATCCTAAATCTGTTGCTTGGGGGATGTAACAGGTTAGCAGGATAAGAACAGTTAACTACTTGAGGAAAAAGATGGCACTATGTCAAATTCATGTTTAAAGTTAGTTGGCAACAAGAACATGATTATAGAATTTTTTTTTTTTTTTGTCTTTTTCTTTTTTATCGGTACTGGGGATCGAACTCACGACCACACACTTGCAAGGCAGGGCTTATGCCGCTGAGCTAAATCCCCAGCCCCTAGAATATGTTGATAGAAATGGTGAGATTGATTCCTCCCTCACCTTCTTAGCAAGAACCTTTTGCTATTCACTTTAAAACTGTCCAAGAGTCCTCTTGTTGACGTGGTTTCATAGCACTCTCCGTTCCAGGCTAACACTTCCTGTCATGACTTCTGGGCATCCTATTTGAAATAGCTGGACCTTCTGACCTGGCAAACTGCGGAGACCTTTCAGACAGCTGAACTGTAGATAAAAATCTTCCAGGGAAGTAGGTGTGGGCAGGATGTGCGGTTTCCCTGCCTCTCATATGAAGGCTGATTCAGTTGATTTTTTCATAAATGGTTTCTTACAGTAAAAGTTGCATTCCAAAGTGTTTTAAGATAAATTCAAAAAGACAAGCTAGCTACTGATTTTCAGCTCAAGTTGAGACTAGAGCACTCTCTTCCTGAATGGCACAGACATGCGTAGCAGGGAAACTATGTTCCCTACTATAATCTCAAACCAGCCCCTCAGCTACTATGACCTTGAGGGCTCAAATTAGTCCTCAAAATAACATACAGCAGAGCAAGCACTTGTTTACTAAAGAATCTGAACTGAGGAGGACAATGTGATAAGATGTGTCTCAGTCAAGCTCTCAATGTGTACACAGCAGTCTGAACCTGGCAAAAATATTTTAAAACTTTTAGTGATATAATTAATACACATAGTTTCTTTCCCTGACATTCTAGGCTAGACATTGTCTAACAAAAGGCTCTGCAAAGTATCCAGGGCATGCATATGTTTCTGGAAAAAATTACGGCAACTTTTGCATAACTCTCCCTGGTGTGAGCACTGTATGCTGTGGCCTTAAAGAAGCCTCTGCATGAGGATTAGCTGTAAGGCTGGGAAAGCTGCCCCACAGCACTGGTAGGCATTAACTGAACTAAAATGCACTTTCTCTCCAATCATCCATCCAGGGCCACTCAGGAACACAGTACAGAGCAGAGAAAAATTCAAATGGGAATCAAAAAGCACATACTGCTTTTAATTAAAAAAATCACTTTCTTTCAAGAAAAACAAATACTTATCTTGTCTCAGCCCCTCACTGATATTCCACTGCCTGATATTCCAGGTCTATAGCTGAGAAGAAACAGAAACAGTAACTGAGATTTGAGGATCTAAAGTCAAAGCACAATGAGTCACCACTTGTCTGTCCGATGGCTACTGAGTCCAGAAAGCAAGATGTCCTTACCATGCTGAGATATCTTCTGCCACTTGGTTTTCTCCAGCCAAAACCCAAGAAAATGTCCTGATGACTGATGTGCCTATATTACTTGAAGTTGTTTATCTCAAAGAATAAGAAGCCTAGGTCAATCTTAGCATTTTAATTTTGCATTACCTTGGGTGACCCCATCTCTTTTAAATACACTTCAATCTCACAATTTCTTTACTAGATTTATATTTTTAACCAAATTATTTAAGAGGAAAAGCATATATGTAAGGGTTGAAGAGACATCTCACTGCTAAGTACTTGCCTAGCACACATGAGGCTCTGGGTTCAATCTCCAACATGAGAAATGTATAACTCTAATATATATACATACAGAATCTGAGATCTCTCTCTCTCTCTCTCTCAAGTGAAGTTTTCATTTTTTATTGGTTGGTTAAAGGAGTAGAGTTTACAGGGAAAGGACAAGAATCCTCGGTTACTGAGGAGATTCCATTAGGACAGATATGGCATCACAAGGTATAGTCTCAAGCAGGATCAGCTACAACACTAGGGTCTAAAGTGTGAGTCCCTTGTTTAACAATTACAAAAAGAACTGGGGATGTAGCTCAATATTAGAATACTTTCTTAGCATATGCTAGACTCTGGGTTCAATTTCCAGTACTGCAAAGTGACAATAACAATAACCACAAAAGAATAAAAAGTAAACAACTAAACATTACTAAGAAATTCAAGAGAGTGAGAACAGAGTATTAATCGAGGAGACATGGCCCTCCTAATTGTAGAACCCTATGGCACTACACAGGCCATGTACCAGTGAAATTCACTCCACTCTCAAACCCTGGCTTTACCACTTACAAGGTAGGTGGTCTTAGACAAGTCATCTGTAAAGTGTGGATAGTAATAACCCCTACCTCATGAAGTTCCTATTAGGATTAAATAAGACAATATTTAAAAAAGAACACTTGGCATATAGCATGCCTTATATAAATGTTCAGTAAACATATGTTGTAGCAGGTCTAAGCATTTCAAAATGCCAGAGACAATGATAGCCATGACATTGTGAATTTATTGAAGCAAATTTTTAATGGTTTAAGAGTTTAGATTCCTGATAGTAACAGTTTTATTTTCTTGACAGTTGTCACATTTTAACAATGTAGAAATTTAAGAATATATTATAGATTGAAGCAAGCTACTCAAAAAGCAAGACTGAAGAATGAAAAGACACTGTTTATGCTCCAGGTTCTGGAAGCCACTAGAAGCAAATTGTCATGAAGCCAATGTAATATAACTATTTCCTTTATGCTGAAGTAATTCACTGGGGACATCACTGCTTCCATACAGGAAATAAAGCCTGTTGTAGCTGAACAAAAACTAAGAAATATCTTTTTGTTGTTGCTGTTTCTTTTTACAATGGAGTTTTTTTTTTTAATAGGAAATGTTACTAATCACACAAACTATATTTAGGTTTAAAAAATACTGAAATAGTAAAAAGCTTGCAGGTGGTGATATACACTTTTATCTAGAAAAGAAATTTGGAGTATAAAAATTTGATGAGTCCCATGTAAGAGAAAGTTCAGTTTCTTCACTGAGTCATTTGCACATTTTTGAAACTTCTGACCATCAACAATTCTCAAGACTTTCAAAAGCCTTTACAATAAACAGGTCATGGTAAATATCATCAACTGCAATTCTAAAGATACAACTTTCCATTTGTCAAACAATTCGTCCAAGGTACACAGATTTGGGATACTTCTCCTTAAGAGTCGGCCATTGAACAATGAAGTAATCCGAGAGATGAATCAGAATCTTTCCAGAGAGGGACAGAGTTTCTACTCGGCAGATGCTTTCAACGTAGACTATGATCACTTTCTTTATTCCTAGTATTCCAAGGAGAAGGGCAGATACACAGATAGGAACGCATGTTCCCGGTCCATTACACAATACCTTAAAAAAAATTAAAGGTAAAATTAATACAGAAGAAAAATCTAAACGAGGTATTTTTCTTTAGGAATAGTCTGACTGTAGAGGAGATTTCTGAGTCTATTCTTGCCCTGTCAAGAACCAGCATATCAAAATCAGCATGTTGAAGCCTTGCGCTTAGGAGGTATGTGAAGATGTGCTGCCTTGGGTCTTCTGCTCACAGCTCTGTGATGGGGGGCAAGGTGTGTAATGTCTGACTTCCAGCACAGGAGTGCCTGGTGCTCATTCAGCACTCACTGGATGGACACGTCTTGCTCTTCTCTGACTACTCTGTAGATCTTGAATGTCATGTGAATATACAGAAAATATATGATCAACTAAAGATCATTCGGTTTCCTTTCCTATACTAGCTTGTTCTTGATGTAAGAGAAGATGTCTTTAAGTGACTGTCATGTAGGCTATTTTTATGGAATACAAAATCATTTGGGAGGTCATTATAACAAATGGGATATTTAAGAGGAGGTTATCATAGGAATGAGATTCCCCCTCAACAGGAGTTAATGAATGTGTGTGACACAAGTGTTTTAATTCTGATAATTTTTATAGAAAGCCACTAGTTAAAACAATTTGTGACTAACTTTATAAGAGAAATAAAACTTACAGAGCAACTGCAAAGAAATTTTATAAATCTTTGCAGAAAACAAGAGGAAGCATATTTCATAGGCTTGTTGGAAAGATAATTTATTACTGTTTTCGGAGGAGAAAGCATTTTATATAGTATCTTAATCACAAGTTCATGTTGACTGAAGTAGTAAAACCTAACAAAGCATTTTATTTCACAAACCACAAAAGATGTGCATGATTGTCTACATGTGCCTACCGGGCATGACCTACAATGTCACATGATTTTTCTGGCTCACACTCCGCATAACTTATCCGACATTACAGAATCTTAAGAGTGGGAAGGGTCTCCACATATACTTTTTAATCAACCTCTCTCTGACAGAGACCCATCTATCTCCACATGAACATGGTCAAGAGTGTAAAGGTTTGGTAACTCATTTGTTCCAGGCTCTCCTTTCTGGAGGCATGACTGCCTGTATTATCATTCACAAAGTTTAAGAAAGACTAATGTGTTTTAGGTAGCATCTTTTTTTTTGTCCTCCTGAAGCTCTCTACCTACAATCTAAACCGTTTTTCTGTCTTTCACAGAGAACTTCCATTCAGACATTCTCTTGAATTGCCAGCCCTTGAGCTGCTCTCCAGCCTGGTCTTCTTTAATTTCCATTAAGATGTCACTGTAACCTTTCTTAGTAGACAACCAAGGCAGTGTGAAAGAAGGAACATGGAGCTGAGTCAGGGCAATGGAACTGAACAAGCGGCAAACCAGCTCGGGTGACTTTGGACAAGAGCAGTAACGACAATCACCACCTCAGTCCTCCCATCACTGGTTATTAACACCTCACTATGTCCAGGTACGATGCTAAATATTTTATATGTATTCTATTTTAATTAATCTTCACATCAATCACTTGAGGCAAGTTTCATTATTACTCCTTTCAGATAAGGAAACTGAGGCACAGAGACATCAAACAAGTTGTCTGATCATGTGTTTATGTGAAGAAGTTATACTGCTTAAGGTTGCTTTGTCCCTATGTGACTTTAGTTATCCTATCTAAAATAAGGGGAGATTGGATTAATCGACTTCTGCAGCTTCAGGAGTCTGTGTTTCCATGATTTTAACTTGCCTCTAGCTTTGTTTCAAGCCCAAATTAAAAAGTTGCTCTGAATTTTCCAGGGCTTATCATTCAAAATATATTTTTTATACAAGGTGTTATTGAAGCTTTGGATTTGATAATGTGTTTTGCTGTTGTTGTGGGGCCTGTCCTATGAATCATACAATGTTTAGCATCCCTGACCTTTGTCTATTAAATTTTAGCAGTTAAAGCAATCAGGACTCCAAGCACTGCCAAATATCTCTGATTCACAACTATGATATTAATGCATTTCCTAATACTTGGATTATTCTATTTCTGTTGCTGTCAGTGCTGGAGAGTGAACGCAGGTCCTTGTGCATGCTAGGCCAGTGCTCTACCAATGAGCAACATCATTAGCTCTCAATCTTCCTTTCAGTGGTACAGAACAAAAGTTGCAGCAAAAGCAATGTAAAACCTATGTGTTACTTTTTACTCATTGCTGAGACAAAATACCTGATGCACCAAGTTGGGAAGGGAAAGTTTATTTCTTTTTTTTTTTACTTTTTCATTTTTATCGGTACCAGGGATCGAACTCACGACCGCCTGCTTGCAAGGCAGGTGCTTATGCCGCTGAGCTAAATCCCCAACCCCAAAAAGTTTATTTCTTACAGATTTTGGAAGTTTCAGTACATATCATTTGGCTCCAAGGCATGGTGACACGTTGGGGCCGCAGTTAATGGTGGCTGCAAATGGCAAGGCAGAAACCAGCAAAAGCAAGACATGCCTTCTTCCTGCCATTACATCACATACTGGCTCCACCCCTATGTGGGTGTAGCACTTGACACCATCAATCCAAGCACTGTACAATGAATCAATCACAAATACATAACGCAAACATATGAGGCCTGGGGGCCACTGACATAAACCATGACTACCTATTGCCCAGATTTTGAATGTCAAGCTATTTTCACATCTGCTGCCTTTCAAAAAATGTACATATCCACATGCATTCATTTCAACATCTGGCTGACCCTTTACATGCAAGCTGTACATACACTGATAGAGGTGTCTGTATGACTGGGTATTGGTGAGAGATGAATTAACAACCCACCACCGATACAAAGGTAAAGACTGCTCAGGTAAAAGTAGAAATTGAAGTATTTTGCTTGTTATATACTGGTGTAGGTAATTTGAGTACCTTACTACAAAAGTATCAGGTACAATAAAATCATAAATCAAGAATTAGAGCTGGCCATGGTAGTTCATACCTGTAATCCCAGCACTTAGGAGGCTGAGGCAGGAGGACTTCCACAAGTTCAACAAGGAAAACGGAGCTAGGTACATAGTGAGAACAAAACCAGCCTGAGCTACTTGGCAAGGTTCTGTCTCACAAACAAACAAATAAAAAAATAAAAATAACCAACACTGTAAAATTATTTTTTAATAAACAAAAGCAAGCTAATCTCATAGAAAACAACATTTAATTAAGCACAGGTTTTAACTTTGAATTGTAATAGCTTAGCAAAAAAAATTTTTTTAAATGTGGATTACGGAATTTTCATTATTTGAAGAAGCATACTAGAAAGACTAACCAAACATTTAATAATAATCATTGAAACAGTCTGGATAAAAAATGATATTAAACAATATGGAGCTGTCTTTTTAGTTTTCTAAAAAACAGACATATTCTTCATATTTTCGTTTCTGAAACTATAAATTCTCATTGAGAAGGCAGGAGTATCTCCCTGACCATCCTTCTCCCTCGCTACTTTATAAGGTCCCTCTAGTGAGATCCATTTCTAAGACGATCTATACTCCGGAATAAAGTAAGTTGAAAGAAAAAAGTATGTAAAGTAAGGAGCAAGGGAGTGAAAGAAGTGTGAATTTTTCTCGTCTGCTCTATGTAGAGCCAAAAGTTGCTCTAGACAGACTTGAACAGTTGTACGCTACCATTTATACTCACAAACACCTCCAGAGCTGGGTGCCATCATGACTGTAACTAAAGCTAGTGCTGCTTCTTTTTGTAAAACCATCTCACATCTGTTCACCTTTTCCTCAGAGGAACAATTATATATCCCTCAGTCTCAATTTAAGTGTTTGACTAGAGCTGACTCCACATCAAATACAAGGAGAAGACATATGACTCCAGTTTGATCAATCACAGCATCAAATTTCCCTGATGAAAGTCACTCATTCAGGGAATATTATACAACCCAGTCAGAAACCACAGGACTTTGTGGGACATTTGTTGGGGCTGCTGAGAGAGCAGTGCTTTTTCTACTGTTCTGCAATGCAGGAGGATGTGGACCTGGCACAGTTAACATCTCATTTGCCAGATGGTTGTAATTATAGCCACTTTTTCTTCTTTTTAAACACCTCACATCTGTTCATTTTTTTTCTCAGGGGAACCACTGTATCCCTTGCTAGAGAGCTAAAGAATGAGGCACTCAAAAAGCACAGCAGAGCTGAGAGACACAGACAGGGTAGATCCCAAAGGCAGCATTTAGGATCCATGAATCCAGTTTGACCTGAAGGAAATCAGATTTCTCTCTAGACTTGCCAGGTATATGATGGAATAAATCCCATCTTTGCTGAAGCCAGTTTGAATCTGGATTTCTGTTACTGTGAATAAAAAGCATACTAAGTGATACAGACTTTTATTTTGTCTACTCTCTGACTAGTCTCTGATCATCTGCAGCACCAACCAGTGGATGCTCAGTATGTACCTGCTAGATGAACTTTCAAAACAATAAATAAATTTCTCTAACAGCAAAGTTCAAGAGACTACCGATAATGTAAATCACAGATCTAAAAAAGATGAAAAAGGTCAGAGTTATAGAAATATAAAATCATGAGGGTAAATGAGCTAGATCAAGAACCAAGACCAGCGAGGCATGGTAGTGCATGCCTGTAATCACAGCACTTGGGAGGCTGAGGCAGGAGGACTGGTATGAGTTGGAAACCAGCCTGGGCTACGAAGTGAGCTCAAGGTCAGCCTGACCTGCATAGAGAGTCCCTGTCTCAAAAAGACAAAACAAAATAAATAAACCACCACCAACATCAGTTATACTAGGAATGTTGTTCTGTAGATTTGGGTCACCAAGGCCAAGTCCGGTGAATGAAACACAACATCTTGCATATGCATAGTGTGCTTAAATTGGAATAGTCTGAATTCAAGTCCTAATCCAGTAGGAACCCCCCACACAGAATTTGGGCAAGATATTTGGGGTTTTGGGTTTGTTGCTTGTCAAAGAAATCATGTATTTGAGGATGGTTCAACAGTGCTCATGCAAGTGAGACTGGAGGCCACAGAGAATTCAGAATTCGTATTCAACATCAGGACACTGGACAGAGAAGCAGAGTCCAACTTTGTGGCACTGGCCTGAAAACCAGATGTCTCACAACCTCTACCTGGAAAATATGGAGGCTGGCAAGAGGTTATGTATAAGAACAGAGCTTCAGGGAAGGTTTTATTGATATACTAGAGCCAGAAAGAAGCCCGAGAACTAAAGCCCACAGTTAAAACTGAGCTGATATAGGCAGCTCATATGCTCACAGGTCCTGTTAATTCTTTTATGTACAGCCTATTAACACCCCTACGTGGAAAGGTAAATGGTGGGGATGAGGAAATGTGTAATAATGGCATGTAGGCATAGTTAGGAGATACGGAAGAAGAAAAGCTTGGTTGTAACACTTAACAGGAAGCAAGATGATGTAAAATATTTAAAAAATGGTTAGAGAAATAAAAGGAAAACCACAAAATCACTTGCCTCTCCTCAAGAGTGTATCAAAGACGATGGAATGATTAATGCAACAAATAAGAAATCCTTAGATTTGGCCAATGAAAAGTAATGGAAACTTCAGGGAGTCCTTGGGCAAAAATAAGTGGCAGAAGGAGAGGGCACATGCTATGGAGAGGGAGGCTCAGGTGGTAGTGGGATGAGCCAAGCAAGGCTGGAAAAGTGTTTAGAGAATGGATGAGTAACCCACACATGAACATGAGGATCAGAGTAAGAGGAAGAGCAGAAAGGGTGAGGTCTTTTAACACTCAGTGAAAAGATTAAGAATTCAAAGTATTTGGTTTATAAGGTTGGTTTAGGAAAAAAATGGACTTTCTAATAACAATAAAGGATAACAATGATGGCAAGGTAGTATGCCATCAATGTGTTTTGTTTTAAATACAAATAACTTTTCAGCTCAGTGTGGAAAATAAATGTAAGCTCAAAGAAGTAATCCTTATTTAACCAATCTGTTAACATTTTGATGTATTCTTTTGAATTTCTATCTTCATATATAAATGCCAAAATAAATTTATACATGCACATATACATTAATGTGAAATCTTATTTATAAATACTGTAAAGTTCTTTTCTGTTATATTTTTGTTTGTTTTTGAAATACTTTTAGGGCTGTGAATGTGACTCGGTGGTAGAGTGTTAGCCTTGCAAAATAAAACAAAATTTTAAAAATCCTTGATTTTTAATGACTACTTATATTCAGTACTAGAGACATCTCCTAATTTAAGCATTCCCCTATTCATGCAAATAGTTATTATCAGAAATTACTGAAAATCTGGCCCCCTTTTATCTTTGCTGTTCTAAAGTAGGCTGTTGTGAACATCTCTATATAGAAATCTACGACCCCTAAAGGTTCTTTTTTGTGTTGAACTATGTTCCAGAGTTCTTGGTGAGTCAGAGGTTAGCAGAAATAGCTTTAGGCATTTAAGGAAACTATAGGCAGCTTAATAACACAATTGTTACGGATAAGCGATGGATGGTGTAGTGTTTTTAAAAAATTCTGTTTTCTTTTCACCCGGAATCTGAATGATTTCCCACTGGATAAATTCTAGCAGCAGGCAGATTCCATATCTCACAGCAGAAGTGAAATATACTTCTTGCCTCTTTTGCAGCTAGTGGCTGGGTCTGTGACTTGGCTAGATGCTTCTGCCAAAATGTGACCAAGAGCTAGTGATGTAGAGGAGCAGGACGGGAAGAGAATCCGTTACGGTAGCAAAGGTGCCACTGGTAGAGTCCAGCATTCAGCACTTGTAATGCGGGCTGCAGTGTCTACTGCCCAGCAGTGGTGGCAGCAGATGTCCCCTGAACTTGGTTCTGTGGCCCATGGAGATCTGGCCATGGTTCTAACTGCTCAGGTTCCACTTTGTGCCTCTATATTTTCTAAGCCTATTTCATTAGCATTCCTGGTAATTCTGAGAGTTCTCTATAGCTTTTTGCTAAATTCTTTTTCTGTTCCATGCAGCCAGAAACGAAAATAGTTCAGAACCCTAAAAAGTACACAGGAAATGAAAATTATAAGAGAGTGAATGCAGAGCCTAAGAAGGAATGGATCACACTGGAACAATCATAGGCTTTCCTCAGGTTGGGCTAAAAGCACTGGCCTGTACACATGCGGAGAAAATGAGACTGGGTAAATGTCCTAGAGTATGAAAAACACAAGCAAAAGGCTGTATCTGACTCGAGGTGGGCAAGAGCAGTGGGATAAAAGCTTCAGAAAGTGGACAGAGAAGCATGTGACTAAAAAAGAGCATGCAGTTGGTAGGCAGATGTTCTCTGCCACACAGCAGAGTGGAAGGCTCGGGGTGAAGCCTGAGGAAAGGCAGTGCCGAACACCAGCGACCGGTGCGGTGGACAGCAGGAAGGAAAGGACAGGCAGCATATGGGGTGATGTATGTGCTTGGCTCACGTATGGTATACTGCATTTCTTTTTTAATGTGTATTTAATGATTTGAGCAGCAGTAGTTAAACAGCAGCACTTATATATGAAGAACAACATGAAATAACCAAAAAATTCTAAACATTTAAATCACCAACCATAAATGAACCTCAGGGTCTCTTCCAATTTTATTACCAATAGTATTTTCAGAGTTGTCATCATTGCGTATTCAGCATTTTGAGGTCCACTTTTCCATTTATATAACCACTGCTATTCCATGTTTCTGCAGAGGTGTTAAGATGTTCCACTACACAAAAATGACACAGCCCATCTAGCCAGTCAATAACCCCAGAATTCATATTTGTAAGAAATGTATCATATTGAATTTTAAAACTAGATGAAGCTGACTACAAGAAAGAGAACTGTTGATTTTAAGTTAAAATTAAGCTAATGGTGAAAGTATATCTATTTCGATTACCCAAGCATAACTTAAAGCTTTTTAAAATTTAAGCCATATCAAAAAGTTTTAACTTTTCTTTCTAAGGCAGGGTTTTGCTATGCAGTTAAAGCAGTGTTAAATCTTAATCCTTCTGCTTCAGTTTCCTGAGTGCTGGGATTACAAGTGTGTTATAGTCTGCCTGGTTAGTAAGTTATAAATTGTTTGTTTTTATCTAGGTTAATGCATTAATATTTAAAAGATACTGACTTTATTGGTGATTCCCCAAATATCAGTTATTCGTATTTTGTTTGATAAAAACAAACAAACAAAAAAACAAAAAACTCAACCTGTTCACAATCTAATTAAATAAATAACTAGGAAGAACGGTAAACTTTGGTGTTACAGGATCTTGTTCTACTGCTAACCTCCCTAACCTGATATTCTATCATTAATTCTTTCTGTCCACACAGAACACCCTTGCTCACTGTATATTTATACAATAAATCAACAAACTGAACCAGCCACGAAAGGAGGAACATGATGTAGCAACGTGGATGGAACTGGAGGGCATTAAATCAAGAAAAATAAGCCAGGCACAGAAAGATAAATATGTATTCTCAGTCAGGTGTAGAAGCTAAAAATATTGGTCATATAACAGCGGGGAGTAGCACAGAGGCCACCAGAGGCTAGGAAGGGAACACTGGGAGGGCAAGTAGTGAGTTGGTAGATTGTGGATACTAAAGCACAGGGCAGAGGGAAGTAGTTATACAATGTCATATAGCATAAAACAACAAGTTTAGGCTACAACTATACATTTTAAAATAACTAAGAATTTAAAGGGTCTAAGCACATGAAAATGATACCATTTGATCATTAAACATATATAGATATATCCAATTAAAATATTGTACCCCCATAAATAAGTAAAATATATGATAACTTAATTTTTTTTTAAGAAGTTGAATAACATAGTACTTACGAGCTATGGTTTAATAATCTTGCTGACCTGGGATGACCACTTAATAGTAGTGTGGGCTCAAACAATTTACTTATCTATGCTATCTCAATTTCTCCATTTATAGAATCACTCTTTCAAGAAATACTTCATTAAGTAAAGATAATATCCCAGGTACTGTTCTGAACATTAGGGACATGTGTCTGTGAACAAAAGAACCTGCTTTCACAAATTTACATTTCAGATAGTAGATTTTAAAAAAAAAGACACACATACAAATATATATACTAATATAAAGTAGGTAGCAGTGTGAAAATCATGGCAAATTTTTAGAAGTCATTTTATGGAGGAATTTTTTGGGAATATATCTAATGATGAATTATTTTATGAGTTTTATTGTATTAAACAATGTGTACTTAACAGGAAAATAAAAATCAATAAAATAAAACATTAAAATTTTAATATGTAATGAGTGTGGAAAATAAGCATCAACATTTTCAACATCAACTGTTCACGGGCTTACAAGATTTTAAAAAATAACAGCAGAAATAAATTCCTATGTGAACTACAATGAAAATACAAATACAATTCTACCACAGAAATAATCTCTGCTTTAATTATCACACTGAAGTCAGTCTTCACACATGACAACAGCATGGTTCTTGCACAAATATTGCTTCCACTGATAGAAAGTGTGCTTAGCCTCCATCTTCTGTTGAACAGGCCACACTAGTTCCTTTCTTTATCTTCTTCATTTGTCAGGGACTTCCTATTATATTGTACAATGTCCACTCAGAAGAAACATTAAATATCAATGAAATAAAATATCAAACATATACTGAGTGTGTAGAATAAACAACATTTCTATGTCAACTGTTTGCTTACTAAATCTAAAAACAGTAGAAATAAACTGTTATGTGAACTACAAGGAAAATATGAATAAAACTCTAACACTAAAGTAATCTTTACTTCAATTACCACACCTAAGGCAGATTTCTTAGGAGGATCTTGTGCAATTTCACATCTGTGTTCACCAGTCTGTAAAGGGATTTTTTTGAGTGCTTTGGGCAGATACATTTGTTCTTCCTCTGTTATAATTGATCATTTATCAATTCCATTCCCAATCCTCTAAGGAAGCTTCTCTGTGATATTTTATGCTTGTTATTTTCACTGAACTATGAAACTATTTATGCTTGACATGTTTAGGATCAAGTAAAACACAACCACTGGTCAACACATTATGTTTCCAGTGACATCATAGTTGCTGCATAACTCACCAGCAATATCTATTCCACTTCTCATTTTGTTGTAAAATATAGCCATTTCTGGCTTCATTTGTGTTGAGGATTCAGTATCAATCTTCGTTTGTTTGTTTGTTTGAAGACAGGATCTCCTTATGCATTCCAGGATAGCACTGGACTCACTGTGTACCACGGGTTGACCTTGAACTGACAGTATCCTCCTGCCTCCACCTCCTGAGTGCTGGGATGTGCCACCACACTTGGCCTCACTACCAATCTTATCATCATAGTGCAGTGTTGACAGTGTCAATACTACTTTGCTCTTCTTTGCCTTATAGGAGGCCAATGTTATGTCTTTCTGAAATCCAAAGATTGTACTATACATTTTTCTATTATAAACTTGCAATCTTTTTGCAGAAATCTCAGCTTTGTTCTTATAAATAGATCTGGTGCTGGTCAACTGGTATTCTTTTAGTAAATGTAACATCAATGGGTAACTAGTGAACCAACTGTGGAATGTGACATTTAAGTTACTTTTTGAAACAGATGCAACAAGTCTGTTTACAAAGTTATATGGTTTATTACTGCAAAAAGAAAGACCTGGTGGCTAAGTTCCAGGATAAATTTCTAAATTCAAGTTATAAAATGTTTTCATATCATTCAGGACACATAGTCTTACACCATATTTGGAAGATTTACTTGGCATATGTTGCTGAAAGCTTTAACAACAACAAAATGAAGCCAGTTATCTGTCAATTGTCATGTATTCAGACAGTATATAAATTGCTTGACAGTTTAAAACAAAACTTTCTACAAACAAACAAACAGCAGCCAAACTGCTGGTTTTTTTCTTTCTGGGTCAAAACATAGGCAATTTTGAAGGGAACCAAATCTCTTGAGTGTCATTATTCTAAATACCTCAATGCTACATTTGTCACTTCTCCATAAATCCTTTAGATTCTGATGATTAGAATGATAAAGTCCTGTTATAAAGGCTTTTAGTTCATACAGTGAACTATCACAATAAATATATTTTGAGCACTACTACAGATACATATAGAATGTTTTCTTGTATTTCACTATTGTGTATTTCAAAATATCTTGTAGCATATTATCTGTTAACATGCTGTTCAATGGGTTGCACCACTGGCAAAAACCTTACATTTTCTTACCTAGTTCTAACATTGGCTCATTCAGGTATATGTGACCATTCTGTAGCATTCTGACTAGTCAAATATTTATTTACATTGGTGCTCTTTCCTTGTCTCAATCAAAGTCTTCATTCTGTACTTCTCTGCTATATCTCTGTTAAATCTGTACATACTGCTGACTTCTTTGGTTTACATGACCTAAGTCATCATGCTTAGTTGAGTCTCCTGATGATTCACTTTCAACCTCTTCCCAAAGTTGTAAATTCAGATTTTCATTCAACTCTGTATTGAATTGGGCTAATTCTACAGGAAAAATCAAATGAAAACATTTAATAAAAACTATAAATATACAAAAAAGTAACAGGGCACATAATATGGGTAAAATTTATCCATTTGCCCTTTTACACACATACATACCTCTTGCCATTTGTTGTATCAAGTGGATAGATACAAAATTATTTCCTGTAGTTCCCAGTGCAGCTAGGGAGACTCACACCTGGCTACTGTTGTGCTAAAGTATATATTTTCATTAGAAAAGTATGGTATAAGCATCTCTGAGGAAGCATAAGGAACCTATAGTGGAAAAGGGTGATAAGGAGGACAAAAGTCCTCCCAGGGAAGTGACTTATAAGCAAATATCTGATGAAGCAGTACAGTACTCTAAGTAGGACCAGACACTGATTAGGGCAAGAAGCAGGAAAGAGGCTAAGGGGTGGAGAATGGCAATTCAGCCAGAAGCAAACAGAACCTGGAAACCAGTATCTGCTTGAGTGGTGCAGCAGAGACTAAACAACATTGTGAAGCATTTAAAACAGTGCCTACCTCTGTGATGGCAACCCTTTTAGAGCTTTCAATGATACGAACAGCCCACTGCAGCACAAATGACAAGGGTTCACTGCCAAGTGTAAATAAATATTATTATATCCCATTCAAAAGTAAAATAGCGTGCTAGTGCCACTTTTTAAACTATTAGAGTATTATACAGAACAAGGGCGAAGTCTCAGGGAATACAGAGTGTTTATGAGCTCTGCCAATCCTTAAGGCTTGTTACTTTGCCGCAGGTATAACACTGGTCTGGCATGATTTATTCTACTCTTCTAAAGATACTTGATAAGAACAGTCCATCCATTTCGGTCTCTTTATCTTCCAGCCTGATCTTTTGCCCTGCCCGATCCACTCCAAGTGACACTTATATAAAAAAATAATAGAAGGTACTTGGTTTCCAAGAGTGGCGTATCTGGATTCCTCAGAAGGAAGATGACTGAAAGATTCCAGAACCTTCCCTGCTCTGGATCTGCAGTGCCCTTGTAATGTACTCCTTAGCCTGTAGCCAAATGGCCTTGAAAGTCTATGACCATAACTTGGTGAAAACAGTCCCATAACATGAGGATCAACTCAGTGTGTTCATTTTTAAAACAAGAATTGGCTATTTTGCCTTTATATGGAAAATCAGTGTCCCCATTAAGTCGGTATTCCATTTTCTTGCCCTGATGTTCTATCTATCAGAAAAATATATATATAAATCAAATAAAAACTTGAGCTTTTTGTCAGAATGGTCAGGCCACGCCTGCTTAGCATCATTAAGGAGCACCGTTGGGCCACCTAAACATTATTTTTGCAACCTTCCTGGCTGTGTCAACTTTCAATTGAGGAAACAATCTTTTCTGTTTTCTTATTCTCTGGAAAACAAATGGTCAAGGTGGTGATTTCTACCTTCTTGGTCTTTTTTTTGGGGGGTATATTTTAGTGACTTTTCAACACATTGAAATGTTTTTGCCAAGATTTTGGAACCCTACAAATCCTTTTTTTCCTTCTGTTTTCTTCCTACCCTGTATTATTAGGTAACTCTTAGAAGCAAGTACCTAGGGTGGGATACAGCCTCGGGGACTCATTTAGTTCAATGTCCTCCCTTCAGGTTAAGAGGAAAGGAAGACACTGACATTTACTGGGCACCTACTACTTGCTAGGCATAGAGTCTAAAGCACACTGTTTTCCTTGATTAGTGCAGCTCCTTTTTACTCTTGGGAATATGGTCTAAGACACCTAATGGACATTTGGAACCAGAATAAACCTGACCTATACATACTATGTTTTTTCAACATATATAAGTCTATTACAAAGTTTAGTTTATAAATTAGGCATAGTATGAGATTAGTAACAGTAACAATAAAATAGAACAATTACAGCAGTGTATTGAAGATCTTAGCAATCTTTGCATATGGTTTTTTTCTTTCCTTATTAAGAACTTCTACCTTTTCACTTAAAGCAAGTACTTCATGGCTTCTCTTTAGCATACTGAAATCACTAGCACTGTTACTCTTGAACTGTGGGGTCATTATTAAGTAAAATAAGGGACACTTGAACATAAGCAACTGTGATACCAGTACAGTCAATCTGATGACCAAGAGTGCTACTAAGTGACTTAATGGCTGGGTAGTGTAATAGCAAGGATATACCAGACAAAGGGATGTGTCTTGTCCCACGTAAGGCATGATGCAAGACTTGACATCATGTTACTCAGAAGACTGTGAAATTTAAAACTTTTGAATTATTTCTTTCTGGAATTTTCAACTTAGTATTGTCATACTGCTTGTTAGTACATGCTTGATGTTAGTAAGCGAAACTGTAGAAGGTATATCTCATTTAAACCTCAGACTATCCCTGTGAGGAGATGAGTATTGTTGTGCTCATTTTTTAGAAATGAGACTAACACACAGAGGAATTACATAACCTGAGTTTAGTAACTTAGCTGAGACCCAAACTCAAGCTTTTTGAAGGCTAGCACAGGGTTTTCCTTTCCACCTATACCAATCAGATCCAGATTAGTTGGTGTAGGTTTAAGACAAGAGGGATCCAGGACAGCTTACAGAAAATTTAATTGAGGGTTATATTCTGGAAGTTGTTACTAAAATTTTATAGCTTTACTAGAAAAATGAGCAGGAGACTGTGATATACCAATGAACTATAATGGCTAAGGAAACCTTTTCCAAAAAGAAACTGGTAAAATGGCCAGGCATGGTGGAGTGTGCCTGTAATCCTCACACTAGGAAGCTGAGACAAGATGATTACTGCAGTTCAAGGCCAGCCTGGGCTCCATAGCAAGACCTGTCTCAGAGAAACAAAACAAGACAAGTGGTAAAATGGTTAACATTTTTTAATAGAAAGGAAGCTTCTCTTGGAAAGGGGAAGAACTGGCTTGAATTCCAAATTATTTTTTAACTCCTTATTTCTTTCAGTGCACTCACCTCAGTAGGTGATATTTTCTCTGTGAAGATATTACTTATGTGATATGCGTACCTATGTGTTATTTTGTCCATGTACCTATGTGTCATTTCTTTCTTGCTGAACTAAAAACTGGTCTGCTATCTTCCTTAGACATTTTATGTGCAGACTATTTTTTGTACAATTAAAAACAGCTTACAAATTTTTACAGCAGATTAACTGATTCCTTAATTCTGGATCAAAATGATATTTAAAAATACTTGTTCTGAGGTTCTAATGGGAAGAGGAAGAGGGAGGAAGACAGACAGACACATATATACATACATTTTAACACAATGAAACAGAGGCAAGAATTTGACAGAATGGGATGTACTAAAAAGCTGTATTTTCAGTGTCATTAAATGGACATAGGACTTTTTTATTGAGGATGATGATGTTTTATTTCTCTGTATCAAGATGATTTTGAAAAACATGGATTTTTTTTTTTTTTTTGTACCAGGGATTGAACTCACGACCTCATGCTTGCCAGACACGTGCTTATGCAGCTGAGCTAAATCCCCAGCCCGATTTTTTTTTTTTTTTTTTTTGTCCTGGGTATTGAATTCATGACCTGGTGTTTGCCAAGTAGGCATTTACGCTGCTGAGCTAAGCCCCCAGACCCATGATTTGATTTTTAACAAAAGAATTGAAAAGACAGAATATCAGAGTAAAGGAAAAACCATTTAAACTGAGTAAATTTAGCTCTATGAAAAGCTTATTACATTTTTCCTTTCCCTATCCTGCTCCCCTGAAATGAAAATGCACTAATTACCAGTAAAAATGTGCTTCATTCTGGAGCAGCAATGAATGGCTTGAGAACCCGGGCTTTGGCCACCTCTCCTACCCACACTTACAGCACCCTAATCTGTGGCACTCAATTCTGGAACCAGCTTTCTGCCAGACAGTCCAAGATTTGAATCTTGCCTCTGACTTACTGGCTATAGACATTTGCAAAGTCTCAATTTCCTTATCTGGAAAATAATCATTATCTCAGATTTTGTTTCAATAAAAATTGTCAAAAAATGAAAGAAAAAATATTGGCATCTTCAGCACATAGTAGGCATTGCATCGTCACTTCTTACCCTCCAATAGTAGAAGATAGTCTCCAAGACAATTCTTTCCATTTTCCTGGTGTTTCAGTGGATAACAATCTTTTGCTAGGTCTTGTAAAACCTGCGTCCCTGTGTGTCTACTCTCTGACCTCAACTGTGTCCATTAGGGCTGTATACTGTAGAGGAGATCCCATTCTTCTATCATGTGACACATCTGAATTTCCTTTCAATCCTAAGCTCTTTCTTCTTTCTGTTCTTGTCTAATATATCCTGTTTCTGTCACTCTCTGCTCCCAAAGATCTTCCCTACCTTGCACCTACCTATTAGCCAGCTACTGCCAAACACTGCTGTATCGCCACCGGTCCAGAACCTGCAGAAGACATAGAGCCCTGGGTCTCACACTACTGGACACGGATGGGCTTCCTCTTCAGCCCAGATCTGTTTCAAGTCTCTCCTCTTTCTGGGACTCCCCAGAGCTTGTTCTTCTAGAACACAAGGGGACAGCCTGACCTGCACAAGCACATTGCTGTCTTCATATGATAATGGCCAAACAAGCTACAAGATCAGGCCCTAAATCAAAACCATGGGACTCTGGAGCCAACACTGGATTCTACACTTTAACAAGTTGCTAAGTTCTTTAAAGAACATGTGCTTTGCTTTGGTTTGCACGTATTCAACATTTAAAAGTTGCTTTCCTTTAACTGTTCACCACATATTTTCCAAATTCCTAGCACTAGTGTGTATCATCAGTAACTCATCAGAAACTGAATAACACTGTTTGTCTTCTTTGAAGTTCTTACTGCGATCAAGTTCAGCTGAGTTACTAAACCATTAGGTATGCTTAGCTGTACTAGTGACTCCCTCCTACTGTAGACTCAGAAACACAGGAACATTGGTAGGATCTGAGACATGCAATTATTCTAGTTTTACTTAAAAAGATCACCTCTGAAACCACCAAGAAGAAAAAGGACTCTGTGAATATTTCTCAGGGTTCCATACCACATTCACCCAGAATACTTCTCAAAAACAGTCTTTCTAAATCAGAATTCTGGGTCCCAAGTTCCAGGAAGATGCAGCTTAAACAAGTTCCCATGTGATTCTGATACATAGTAATACTTGGAAGCCTCTGCTTTCTACCAAAGGCTGGTAGTCTTCAGGCTTGACCCTCCTGGTCACATGCATTCCTGCAGAAGCAATGCGTGTGTGCTCAGAAAGCAAGCAAGCAGTGAGAGGTGTGGGTACTGGTGAGTTATCAAATGTCCTTTTCTCTTTCACCCTCCTCAAATCCACTCTGGGGCCAAGCAGCCTTGCTAACCTCTTCTGAAAAAGTTTTACAACTTATTAAGCCTAGGAGTCCCAGTGGCAGAAATCTACCAGAAAAAGAACACTTTCCTCTGTTGGTCAGACTTACAATTATCTCTTAGAAAGCAAGTATCCCGGGACTGGGGATTTAGCTCAGCGGCATAAGTGCCTGCCTTGTAAGCAGGCAGTCGTGAATTCGATCCCTGGTACTGGTAAAAAAAAAACAAAAAACGAAAAAGACAAAAAAAAAAAAAAAAAAAAAAAAAAAAGAGAAGAAAGCAAGTTTCCCTGGGAGGAACTCTTTTAAATACTATAAGTTAGCTTTGAATTATCTGCTGATACTTTAAAAGGTAGTAGCTGATGGTATTTAGAGGACAGGGACATGATCCAGAGAAAGCACCCAAGGAACAGTGGGACAGAAGGACATTAATAGGGAGGTGGAGGAGAAAAGGCACCACATTCCCTGCCAAAGTCATCTTCATCACCAAGGTATCCTACCCCAGCCTTTCTAAAAGAGCAGATGGAGTACTGTTTGCTGCTCATGTTTGGAGTTATAAGCTGGGGCTTTGGGGAGGGTAAGCAGGTTGTAGGTGAGGCTGTCTGTCCATAGCACTAGAATGAACAGTCTTCTCCTTTCTCCTCCTCTTCTTCTTCTTTCCCTTCCTTCTCTTCCTCCTCCTCCTCTTTATCTTCATCTCTCTTTCTCACT
This sequence comes from Cavia porcellus, assembly GCF_034190915.1. Taxonomy (NCBI): domain Eukaryota; kingdom Metazoa; phylum Chordata; class Mammalia; order Rodentia; family Caviidae; genus Cavia; species Cavia porcellus. Next base: position 116,602,303 of record NW_026947484.1, read on the forward strand.
CTTCTCGTTCTGTCTGTCTTTCCTGGAGATCAAACTCATGGCCTTCATACTGAGCTTAATCTCCACCCCTGTTTAATGAGGTGACTAGGCAGGACTTAAATTTGCAATCCTGCTCCACACTCAGCTGCCCAGAGTGCTGGGATTACAGGCATATGCCACCATTCTGGCTTGCCAGGGCAGTCTTAACAGCAGGGGCAGCAAGTTTATTAATCAAGCAAGTAATCTGAGAAATATCACATCTGACCAAGAGTCAAATTTTGTTAAGAGATTCTCAGCCACAGTGGCAAGAATATTAAAACTCTGGTTTTTCTAATTCAAATAAAGGACCTCCTATTTTTTGAAACAATAATTTCTGCCTAATTGCAGATAAAATGGTGTATGTGAGGTGTTGATGGTCTAGGGAAAAGACAGTAGTGAGAATATGCCTGTGGAGTCAGACTGAGTGGGACTGACTCCCAGCTCCTTTAATTCCTACCTGTATGATCTTAGGTTAGTTATTATACTCTCTGTGCCTCCATTTGCTTATCTGTCAAACGGGGAATTGAGGGGTGCTTCCCCCACAGGGTCACAGTGAGGATTAAGTGAACTAAAATCTGCAAAGCACTTAGGTCATATCAAGTCCAAATGTATATTTGCTGCCATTATTCTTGGTTTCTTTGAGTAGCAATGCTTTATCACAAATACCAAAAAATACTGAAATGGATCTAAGAGCAGGAGGAGGAAGTGAATCTTTGTGGCTTATCTATGGCTGATACTCTTTCAAGATCAATAGTAGCTCTTTTGACTGAACTTCAGTTTATCCTCCTCCCTTCAATCCTGCTAAGGGTACTGCTGGCCAATGTCCAGCATCTTCTACTGGGGCAGCAAGGTCTTTTAAGAGCCTTTTTAAGGGAAAAGAGGTAGGGATAGCAAATGAACCTTTATTTTATGTGGTTCAACTAACAGGGCAAATAACGTACACCAAGTGATTTATGATAGGGCTTCTCAGGGTAAGATTTAAAATAAAATTCTGTTAAAGAATCAGACAGTCCTTTCTAGGCTGTAAAACTGAATGATCTTAATCAGGATTAAGCCACACTTCCTGGGTCTGACAGAGCGTTTCCAGGGAGAGTAAGTGCCGTACAGTTTTCAATGTCACTAGTCCATTGTTGCCCATGACTCCTACCTTCATGGGCTATCTAACCCCTTTTAGGTTCCTTTCCAGCCCACCATGATGTGTCTGAAACTGAAGGCTGGGAAAAATGCAAGCAATGGGAACACATGAAATGCAACAGAAGCAAGGCATGCACAAGTGTGACAGGCACTAACTTCAACATTAATTATAAGCAAATATGTTTTTTTTAAAATTTTATTTAAGGAGAAAAAGAAAAAAAAGCAGAGAAAGGGTACAAGTTATACAGATTTACAGAAAAAAATAAACAGTAGGAAATCACTAGTTAATGGATTACATTTTGTCATCTCAGAAACAATTATTCAAGCTACAAAATTAAAGATAAGCAAATATGTTAAAATCCATGTTGTAATTCTAATAACTACAACTAGTCCAGCCCACTACTCTGGGTTATCTCACCCCTATATTTTTATAATGAAATTTATTCACAGATTCAATGGTCCTGAGCAAAAAGGCAGCAAAACACAATGATCACAGTTTGGATGCTACAGACTCAGGCTTTGTGGGCTTGAATCTCGTTTTGGTAGCCCAGTTATCAAAGTTTGGCAAGTTGTTCTTTTTTCTAATATCTCTACTTTCTTATTTGCAAAATGGTAATTAAAATGGTAAGTAACTAACTTATAGAGTTGATCTGAGGGTCAAACCAGTTAATATGTAAAATACTGCAGTGGTATTCCACATTTTCTTTAGCAGTGGGGATTGGGAAGACCAGTAAGTTATCCAAGAGCTTAGAAATGTGGTGTTGCATTTAGCCTCTACCACATACTTTGTGTAAAACAGGTGCCCAACAAAAGTTTCCAGGGAAACCTGTAGAAATTGCTTTTTTTCCTGTTGGAGTATCTATAAACATTGGCCAATTTAATATTATAATACTTCAGAAAAAAGTGGCTTTATACAGTGCCTCTACAAATGTGAGCCAAAAGCTTCTTTAAATTAGCATATGTCTGAAGTACATAATAGTCATATTTGTTTTGGAGTAATTGGACATGTATATAACATATCTTGATCATTTTCCACCATTTTACCCCCCCCCCCCCCGACTTCCTCCTTCCCCATCCCTTCTTTATCTCTGGAAAGTCTTTTGTTTCCTACCATCTCTCCTTTCTCTCTCTTTCTCTTTCTTTCTTCCTATTTTAGGTTTCTTTCCCACATATGAGAAATCATGTGATGTTTAACTTTCTGTTTTTGACTTAACTTACAATTATAGTCTTGAGTTCCATTCATTTTTCTGTAAATGAGCCTTCATTCTTCTTTAAGGCTAGTATTCCATGTATATATATACTATATTCTCTTTATTCATTTGTCTGTTGATGGGTTTCTGGGCTGTTTCCTGGTCTCAGCAACTGTGAACTACATAGCGGTAAACATGAGTGTGCACATATTGCTATAGCAGTGCTGGCCAACCTACGTTACATATGCTGCAGCAGGCTCTTGGTATCATTAAAATCTCTACAGGGTTTGCTGCCACTGAACTGCGGTATGATATCTTTAATTTTTTTGGTAATATACCCAGGAGAGGTATAGCTAGATGAAATGGAATTTCAATTTTTTAGTTTTCTGAGGGATCTCCATACTGATTTCCATAGTGGCTATACGAGTTTACATTCTCTCAAAAAGCTTTTTCTATCATGTTATTAATTAAATATTCCATGCTCAAATTCTAAGAGTCTCTAAAAACTATGAAATGGAGGGAAACACTTTTATCTCTAAACAGATGGAGAAAACAGATTTCATTGTTTTACAAATCACTTACAAAAATTTAAAAGTATCCAGGCATGGTGTTGCACCCTTGTAATTCCAGTGGTCTTGGAGGGCTACAAATTTTAAACCCAGCGTAGGTGATTTACTGACTGAGTGGGCCCCTGACTCAGAATGAAAAAAGGGGTGGGGATAGAGCTCAGTTTGAAGACGGTGGGTTTGATCCCCAGTACTTTAAAAAAAGCCATTTAGAAATATGCCCACCATTGATATGCCCAGTAATTCTCCGCTATGAGGGACACACAGTGCTAAGTCCAATAAATAAAAATATGTGGACAATATATAGATAGAAAGAGTAGAAGAATGGACTACTCTAAAGCCATAAAATCGTTTCTTTTCCTTCTCGTTCTACCATGCAAGAAAGAGTAGTCAGTAACCTTCTGTTCACTATTGTTCCACTCTTGATTTTAAAAAAGGTTTTATAATATCTTATAAAATGAGACATGGAGCTCATTCCAAGGATCAAATTCTCTCAACCTCAATCAGTTTAAAGCAACAGAAGAATGCAATTTTCAGTATTCAAAAAAATAAAGACACAGCCCACAACAATAAAAACTCTAAGTATCCAATTGAGTTTGTACTTTTATTAGTTTTTTTAAAAGTAAAATGGAGCTTCATGTGCTTTATTTGAATAACTTGATATAATTATGCATGAGGCAAGTGAGTCTACAATATAGTTGGAGTTGGAGTCTTCAGCTCCAACTATTTTCCCAGACTGGACTCTCTCTGGCAACCTTCTACTATGCTCAGTAGGGGCCTCTGGCAGCAGTGTCATTTGAAATCCTAAATTTAATCTTAAGAAATAGGCCTTCTATCTGATTGATTTATTTCCCCTTCTCGGCCAAATCTACCTATTCTACTGTGAAAATCTAAACCCAGGCCCTGAGCTCCTCATCCCTACCAGGTGTGGAACATCTGTCCTCTGCCCTGCTTTACCTAAGCCTCCTCCCAGCGTTTGCAGTTCCTCCCCTCCTCTGTTTCAGACTGCAGTGCTGCCACGTGACTTTTTCCAAAACTGCAACTGCTCATGTGGTTATTTACCTTCAAAGGCTTCTTCTGTTTTCAAAATAAAGCCCAAATGTTCTGGATTAAAAGCTCTTTCCCAAAGCTATCTATATTGTTGTTTTTCATTCTGTTTTCGTCATCACCAGACTTATTTTCTATACGACAGAAAAACTACCTGAGTATCTGTCAATTCAGTATAACAACAAATGTGATGAATAAAGAATATATTCTCATGTAATAATATCTACTTATAGCCACATATTGTACTTTGGTAACCATTCAGGTATAACTAGTTTTATAGTTCTAAAGAGGACTTAATTGTTACAAAAGCTTTCTTTGTTCAAACTAATGATTCTGGAACACATAAGCCAGGATTAGCAGAGATTTGACCAATATGGATTAATTCAACTCACACTTACTGGCAATCAAAAGCTTTAGGACCATTATTCCCACATTAAAACACAACAAAATAGGAGTAAGGAAGGGGAAATGACCACACTGGAGGTTCAGAAAGCGATGAGAGGATAACAAAGATATACTATGACTACTGAATGGCTAATTTTTCTAATTCTCACTCAGGTGAGTCAAGACCACACAATGGCAGTTAACACATATGTTCTTCGTAGCCTATCATTTCTCTGTAGTCTTCTCAGCCACAATAGAAGGTAGCTAAATCATCCATATTTTACAGTTGAGAGAATAGACTGGCAATATTTATTTTGCTTACTATGGTAATCACTGGTTAAGTGTCATGCTTGGAGTTCTTGTTTCCCTGGAGGAAAGAGAATTTCCAGGTCTAGGTGGGAAGAAGAGAGTCTATTTTCATCTTTCTCTCTTTGTTTTTCCCTGTGGGAAAAGCAGGGCTTGTCTGATCAGTGGATTTAGGACATATTGAGGGTGTTGAGTTCAGTCAGCCCTCATGAGCTATTTCTCCCTTTTTTCTTTAGCACATCTGTCTTTCACATCTTATTTCTGAATTGATTATGAATATAAGAGGGGAAGACAGAGGGCTTATAGTTTCCCTACAAGCCAAATACAAGACACAATACAGGTATATGCTAAACATTTTTAAATAAATGAACTAATTTGTTCAGGACCATATAGGAAACAAGTAATACAGTAGGGACCTGAATCCATGTGTGACAGAATAGCTGATGGTTTTGTAAAATTTCATCTTAGTTCTTGTATGCATGCTAGGCAAGTACTCTGCTATTAAGCTATACCCCTCAGATCTCAGAGCTTCTTGTATGATATTCTAATTTTATGCTTCAAATTCATGCTTACATATGGCTGTCAGGAAACTGGAAACACTGGTTGATATAACCATTAACTACCTCAAAAAAGAACCTTGAACTCAACTTAGGAACTTTGCTGATAATCCATTTGGCTACCACGGTGATTCTGGATGAGCTCTGCATGTCAGCTTGTTGTCAACTACACCACGGTACATGCAGAAGCACCTAGAAGATATGGGAGAGTAGTGGAAGTGGTCCTATAGCAGCAGGCAACACGGGGAGGAAAGATGGCAGGCAGCCAAGCATGACTTGGGTACACACAAAAGAGGCAGACAAAGTACTGAGGACCAAGGAAAGGAGGCTGAGGCTCAAAAGGGACCTACAGGGCGCTGAGACAAGAAGGTAAGAAAAAGAAGAGCAAACATAAAACACTCCTGGATACAAAATGCAGACAAGAAAAAAAATGCCCAAAGAATTTAAAAGGGAAATAGATTAAAGAACAGGAATAAATCACTTGTTAGGAAAACAACCAAAAATTAATCTATTTCATGTTAAAATGATGAAATGTGAGAGCTAGTCTGTCTCCAATAGGCTTTGGACTCAGAAATAAACACCGTGCTTGAAAACAGTTTAGGGAGCCAGATGACAAGATTTCTCCTGCAGGCGAAAGTTAAAGTAATGGTGGCATCTACTACCCCTTCCCCATCTCAGCTGTGAAACGGGAAAGCTGTTTGGCATCTATGTATGAGTCCAGTAAGACGATCGTAACTGATCGAGCACAGTTGCTTTTAAACAGTATGCGGTAGAACACTGGATTGTGTGTTCACAAACATCATATAAAAAGTGTGTGTGGGGGGGAGACCTAGAGAGAGAGAAGAGTCATCTTTGCCTTCCAAGCAGTTTTTCCCCCTATTTAAAGGCCTGGCTTAGTCTTTTTTTCCCCCTTTACAAGAGTGGCACACAAAGAATTCTCTGACACACTGCACCCACTGCAGATGAAAGCGCTTAACTGTGAGTGAAAGCAACAATGTTTAGAGTGACATTTACTGCTGAAAACAGTGAAATCAGAGTGTTCCAGTTTACAGAGATTAAATGTCAAGCTTTAAACATTTAGCAGAGTATTAACTAAAGAAGTTTTTAAAATGTAGTGTTCAGCTTTAATGTGAAAATAGCACTTAAAACACATAAAAGAGGTACTTTTTTAAAGCAAAGAAACGACTGATACAGGATAAATAAGAATATATATTTTCACCTGAAAGTGACTAAACTGTAGGAAGCCTCAACACAACCACCAGAGCTGCCTCACCACCCCAGACAGAGAAGGAGAAAGGTGCACTCGCCACGCTTCCCATGGGAAGACACGAGGCACAATCTGTATGTAGCACAGGTGTTTCTAGCAGATACTTTTCCACAGTGGGCACAAACTTTAAAGATCAGATTGGTTTTTTTTATGTTAATGTAAGAATTAATGTCTTTTAGTGTACCAAAAAACTCAAATGGAAAAACAGATCATTTTTTGAGTATTTTTCACCAACAACTTTATTTACAATAAAATTGTCTATAATTTGCAAATGTAACATCCAGTTTTGTGACTAAACCATAAAATCTCAGAATTTGACAGTATCAGTACCCTCTCATCCATAATCAGTTAGCAAGCACTTTCTCTATTATGCTTAGTGTGAGGTGTTAGAGAGATGCAAAGCTAAGAACAATGGTTAACATTTAAAGTTTTATTTTAAACATCTTAAGCATTGTACTTAATCCTTAATATATTCAGGATGCACTGTTATTGTCATTTATAGGAAACTGTGATTACAAGAAACAACTGTTCAAGAATCACAGAAATCATTGACTCTATGGCTATATAATTAACTTTTATGTAAGAAATGCTCAATCTAACAAAGACTAGGAGGCATGTAAAGAAATAAAGTTTAAAAGAAATGCTAGGACAAATATATGAACACAAACAAACCATACTTCAGCTCTGGGAAGATCTCACAGAGGAAGAGACATTTAAACCCAGTAATGATGCCTGAGGAGTATTTTTCAGGTGAAAAAAGCAACAGTTACTCTAGGCCACTACTAGTGACAGTATGCAAGCAGCAGTGGGTTGTTTGTATCACTAAAAGCTTTGAAGGGTTCCAGTCACCGATCTGGCCACAGACGATTGCATGCAGCAATGTCCGGAGGGCTTACTCTGTCTATGGAGTGCTCACAGTTTGGTGTGTTTGGTCGGAACAGGAAATGAGACCAGCACGACAGCCTAAGTGAAAATAAAAAGAAGCTGGCACATAACAGGGAAGGTTAGAATCAATGAAGGTTTCTAAACCAGAAGGAAAATGGTCTAATGACTTACTGGACATGGGTGAGGAGGGAGATGAACTCTTAACTTTTTAGTCTGTTATACAATCGTTATTTGTTTGTTTAAGACAAGACTCACTATGTAACCCAGACCAGTCTTGAACTCACTTTGTAGTCCAGGTTGGCCTTGAACTCTGTGTTACAGCTGAAAAACTGGTCCCAGGTTAATAGACAGAAATCAAAGCAGCCTAAATTTCCATGGAATTAAAGGCCCAAGTTTGCTAGGATTGTCTACCATGACCATAATTCTACTGCTGGCTTGCTGGGATCCATCAACAGGGTTCTGAGCTCCATCCATCCCCTCCGTCAACTAGAAACAGCAGAGATACACTCAAAATGGACAGAGGTTTTTAAAAATGCTTTTCTTTCTTTCTTTCTTTGTTTTGCTTTTTTATTTTAAAATGTTTTCTATTTTTTTTGTTATGAGTTTTTGTTTTCTGTTCAGTGAGAACATTGTTTCTAGTTTTATTCTTTGTTGACTTTTTTGTTCTCTTCTGTTCTCATTTCTATTTTTTCCTTCCTTTCCCTCCTGTCTTGTCAGTTCCCAAAGCTTCAGTAATCTTCCGTTGTTCTTCAATCTTACTTCTACTCCCATTCTTGTATTCTTGTGGGTAAGATCACCATACTGAAAGAATATTTTTCTTTTCAGTATGGTGAACATTATTCAGTACACAATTTTCTGATTTGTCTTAGATTTTATCATGTAACTAAAAATCCTGTTTACACAGTTAAAGTTGGTTTTAATTAGTTTTCTTGCTGCTGTGACAAAATATCCAAAACCCACAAGTTAAGGGAGGAAAGGTTATTAAGCTCACAGTTTAAGGAGCCCATACTCTGCTGGTTCCAAGGCAGGCTGGCACATGGCAGAGGGCAACAGTTTATGGCAGTAGATGACAGCAAAAGTAACAAAGCACAGAGACAAGACTCTTTTATATTGTACGCTACTCTTCCTAGGATAGGTTGTAGTACTCACACCCTTAATCCTAACCAGAACTATGCCAGGCCAATCAACAGACTGATTTATTAATCACAACCCTTAATCCCAGCATCATATATTCTAGGATACAGCTAACTCTGAAAAGGCCCTATGACTACAGGAGACTTTGGGGGGACATTTAGACACAAACCATAACAGGTGGCAAATTAATATTTACCACAGAATGTCATTTTCTAGCCTATGTTTAATGCTATTATTATTACTGCTCTATTCAATATTCTGTTTTGATAAGTTCTATAGTGTTCTATATTTCATCTCATTTTTATATATGATTGAAAGAACAACTATTATAAAGATAACAAAATATACTATGATACCTATTACTGTTATCCCAGTAACCTGCTGTGAAGTTCTGTACCAAAGTGACATAACTGTTCTAATCAGTTGTTCTTCCTTGCATGCCAAGACTGTAATTACCTAAGAGTCATAAATAATATAACAGGCCAATGCTGAGGAACCACAGGATAGGCCCATAGGCAGCAATTTCTCATCCTCAATAAATTGAAGAGGTAGGATTTGCAATAGACTCAAAATCCAAATGCCAGGTACATCTGGAAGACATCTCTAAGAAGTAGTCATTTTCTTGATTTCAGCAATAAAGTTACCCATCATAAATAATTTATAAGTATCAAAACAAGAATTAAACTAAAAACAAATCCAACTGAGAAGACACTGAAGCAAGATGCAACACAAGACTTCTAGCTCACCAAAGGCAAACCCAGGGGGCAACGAGGTGGAGAAATTCAAAAGCCACCCACTTAGACTCTGCAGTGGTAACAGTGGAAGTAACAAAGCAAATAAATGCTTTATTTATTTAAATAAAGGCTTTAGAAAGAATCAAAAAATAATTTCTCAGATAATTTCAGAGATGATGACCACAATGAAAGGCATGATTAGTGAATTTAGAGAAAATACAGAGAAAAAAATATAAAAACTTAAGAAAATATGAATGCCCAACATAGAACAGGAATGGAATCCATGAAACAGGTTCAATCATATATCCAGGAGATTAAAAATTTTATTGAAAGTAACAGCAGAAGGGCTGGGGATTTAGCTCAGTGGCTTAAGCGCTTGCCTGGTAAGCACAAGGTCGTGAATTTGATACTCAGTACCAAAAAAAAAAAAAAAAAAGGAAAGTAACAGCAGAATGAACCAATGTGAGGGCAGATTATCAAATTTAGAAGAAAGAATTGTGGTTAGTGATAATGAAAAGAAACATTTCTTAAAAATAGCAACAGATCACGAGAAATCAATCCATCAGTTGTTAGATGATACAAAAAAAAAAAAAGGCTGATCAGAGTCAATAAAAAATCAAGAGATAGAGTGTCTCCTGAGATCCACGCCATGTTGTAACTTAGGACTCTGGGAAGCCAAGCAAGCACCTCCCCTCCCTGGTAAGCGGAGGCAGGGTGGCAGACTGCAGCCCTTCCAGGGGGAGAACTAGCAGTGTCTCCTGAGATCCATGCCATGTTGGAACTGAGGACGCTGTGAAAGCAAATGACCATCCTGCCTCCCTGCTTAGCAATAGTGAACCTACTGCTACATGGCCTAGAGTCAAATATCCCACTTCCCCTATCCTCTTTCTCCTACTCCCCCCACCCCGCCGCCCATTAGGAAATGGAAACCAGAACTCTGTGCATCTCCTGGGAGGTTGATCATAGCAAATAAGGGGGACTTCCTTCTACCATTTCTTTGAAGGCAAATATTTTTATTACTGTTTTGCTCTTTTCTGATTAATGGTACTGCTCTATTCAATATTCTGTTTTGATAAGTTCTATAGTGTTCTATATTTCATCTCATTTTTATATATGATTGAAAGAACAACTATTATAAAGATAACAAAATATACTATGATACCTATTACTGTTATCCCAGTAACCTGCTGTGAAGTTCTGTACCAATTTCACTATACAATATTAGTTGGCTTTAAAACAAAAAACAAAAAAATCAAGAGATAGTATGAGCAACATAAAAATAACAAAACCCCATTCACAGAATAGTACAAAAATTTCCAAGCATGGAAAAGAAATTTGATGAACAGATAAGTGAGGCATAAAGAACTCCAACTAGATACAATAAAAAAAATACTCCAAGGCATATAATATTCAGGATTCTAGGAATTCAAACAAGAACTGAATATTAAAAGCTGTTACAGAAAAAAACCAAGTTGCTTACAAAGGAAAGCCCATCAGGATCACAGCAGACTTCTAAACACAAAACCTTAAGTCAAGGAAACGTTAGAGTAAAGTATTTTAAGTGCTAAAAGAAAGCAACTTCCAAGCCAGATTGATATACCCTGTAAAACTATCTTTCAAAATCAACAGAGAAATGAAATACTTCCATGACAAAGAACAAGAAGAAATTTATAATTACCAAGTGAAGAAATTCATAGCTATGAAATGCTCTAAAATGCCCTGAAAGACATTTTTCAAAGAGTTAACAAAGACTACCACTCTATGAACCTCAACAGAATCAATCTACAGGCAAAACAAGTAATTAAACAAAGGGGAAAGAAAGGTAACCAACGGTAGGAAAACAAGAAGACAAAGATAATTCGATACATATTAGTTATAACCATCAATGTAAATGGTCTCAAATTACCAATCAAAAGCAACAGACTGGCAGAATGGATTAAGAAACAAGACCCAACAATATGCTGCATACAATGAACACATTTAACTCATAAAGACTGAAAGTTGAAGGGTAGAAAACAATATCCCATGTGACTGAACCCCAGAAAAAAGCAGGGGTAGCTATTCTATTTACAAAGTGAATTTCATGCCAATACTGATTAAGAGAGACAAAAAAGGGAATAATCAAAGAGGAGGAAATAACAATCATAAATATATATGTACCAAATACAGGAGCACTCACCTATATAAAACAAATAGTAATGGACAAAATAAATCAAATAAGCATTAACTCGGTTATAATAAAGGACTTAATACCTCACTGTCACAAACAAGACGGATCATCTAGACCAAAAAAATCAACAAAGAAATATCAGAACTGAACCACATTCTTGAACAAATGAACCTAGTAGATGTCTACAGAGTGTTCCACTCCCCAACATCAGAATACATATTCTCAGTTGCACACATGATAATCTCCAAAATGGAGCACATACTAGTTCATAGAACATACTTAAGTAAATGCAAATGAATTGAAATTATTCCATGCATATTGTCAGATCATAGTGCAATAAGACTGGAAAAATCAATCACAAAAGAAACAGAAAAACTTCAAAAACATATACAAATCATTAATACCCTCCTAAACAACCAATGTATCACAGATGAAATCAAAGAAGAAATTCTACAGTTCATACATTTAAACAGTAATGCCAGTACAACATACTAGAACTTACAGGATGCAATGAAAGTAGTTCTATGAGGGAAATTTATAGTGGCAAATTCCCATACCAGAATACCATAATGAGCTCAACTAAATAACCTAATTTTGAGCCGTAAGCTTCTAGAAAAAGAGGAAGCCAAGTCCAACGCTAGTATGAAGGAGGAAATTAAAAAGATTCGGGCACAAATTAATGCAACTGAGACTAAGAAAATAATACAAAGAATCAACGAATTGAAGAGCAGGTTCTTTGAAAGATTAAATAAAACTAACAAACTTTTCACAAATCTTATCAAAAAGGAAAGAAAAACTCAAATTCATGCAATTTGGAATGAAAAGGGTAAAATCACAATGAATCCTGAAGAAATCCAAAAGAACATTAATATCTACTTCAAAATACATATTCTAATAAGATGGAAAACACAGAAGAAATGGACAGGTTCCTAGATACATATAGAATTACCAAAGCTGAATCAAGAAGACATAAAGAGGGGCTGGGGGTTTAGCTCAGTGGCATAAGAGCCTGCCTTGTAAGCAGGTAGTCGTGAGTTCAATCCCTGGTACAGATAAAAAGGAAAAAGACAAAAAAAATTTAAAAAAAAAAGAAGACATAAAGATTCTAAATAATTCAGTATCAGTGAAATTGGAGATGTAATTAAAAATCTACCAACAATGAAAAACCCCTGTCCTAGGGCTGGGGATTTAGCTCAGGGGCATAAGCGCTTGCCTTGCAAGCCAGGCAGTTGTGAGTTCGATCCCTGGTACTGATAAAAAGAAAAAAGACCAAAAAAAACCAAAAACCAAAAACAAAAACCCAACAATGAAAAACCCCAGTCCTGATGGATTCATTGCCAAATTCTACAAGAAATTTAGCAAAAGTCTAATGTCACCAATCCTTAAACTCTTTAATGAAAGGGAAAGAAAGGGTAGCAATACTCCCAAATTCATTCCTAGAAGCATGCATTACCCTGATACTAAAGCCAGAAAAGGACCCATCCAAAAAAGAGAGCTAAGATCAATCTGTCTAATAAACATAGATGCAAAAATCCTCAATAAGATACTACAAAACAGAACGCAGCAAATCATTAAGATTATACACCATGACCAAGCAAGATTCATTCCCAGGGATGCAAGGATGGTTCAACAGACACGAATCAATAAATATACCACATTAACAGAGCCAAGGACAAAAATGACATTATCATCTTACTAGATGCAGAAAAAGCATTTGACAAAGTCCAACAGTCATTCATGATAAAAAAAAAACTGTATAGAAAATGAATGGATGTTTTTTATCTTAATCTGATAAAATCTGCTTATGATAAACCAATAGCTAACATCATACTAAACAGTTAAAAACTGAAAGCTTTCACTCTGAAATCAGGAACAAGACAAGCATGTTTACCACCACCATTCTTATTCAGCATAGTTCTGGAAACATTAGCCAGAGCAATTAGGTAAGAGAAACAAATAAAAAGAGTAAGGATAGGAATGAAAGAAGTTAAATTATTATTATTTGAGGATGACATGACACTCTACATAGAAGACCCCTAAAAAAAACAAAAGATTTCCAGATTTAATAACTAAATTTAGTAGCATAGCTGGACACAAGATCACCACTCAAAAATCAACAGCATTCCTGTACACAAATAACAAACTCATTAAGAGCAAAATTAGGAAAACCACACCCTTTACAATAACATTGAAAAAAATGAAATACTTAGGAATCAATCTAATGATGGAGGTAAAAGATCTCCACATTAAAAAAATATAGTATTCTGAAAAAGAAAATTGAAGAGGATATCAGAAAATGGAAAGATGTCTCTTGTTCTAGGAGAGGAAGAACCAATATCACGAAAATGGTCATAGTTCCCAAATAATTATAGAGATTTAACTTAATCTTGATCAAAACACCCACAGGGTATCTCACAGAATTAGAGAAAACAACCCTAAAATTCATTTGGAGCCAGAAGAGACTTGGATTAGCAAAAGTAAAAAATTCTAGGAAACAAAGGCAAGGCGGGGGCTTCACAATCCCTGACTTGAAATTATACTATAAAGCTACAGTGATAAAAACAGCATAGTACTGGCAAAAAAAAAAAAAAAAAAAAAAGGACCTGGGTATCAACACAACAGACTAGAAGATGTAGAAACAACTCCAAACACACACACAGCCACCTCATCTTTGACAAAAGGACCAAGCACCTTCACTGGAAGAAGGATCACCTTTAAATCAGTGGTGTTTGAAAACCTGGCTTTCTATATGCCAAAGACTAAAAGTAAACTTGTGTCTTTCAGTATGCATTAAACTAAAATGGAGATAGATCAAAACATTTAAACAGAAACACTAAATCTGCTAGAAGAGAGATTAGGTAGAACTCAGACATAGGTGTAGGCAAAGACTTCGAGAACAAAACCCTAGTCACATAGAAACTATCACAAAGAATCAACAACTGAGACCTTACCTGATGAAAAATCTTTACAGAATGTGAAAAATATTTTGCCTGCTCTTCTTCATAGTAATATTATCTAGAAAATATAAAGAACTCAAAAAAAATCAGATCCTCTCTCCCCAGACTTCAAGTCCCCATCCAAAACCTGGCATGTGAAATGAATACTCTTCTAGGATGAAGAAGTAGAAATGTCCAATAAATATGTGAAAAAAATGTTCAACATCTCTTGTCATTTTGAGAGACGCAAATTAAAACAACACTGAGAGTCTACTTTACTCCAAAAAAGTATGACTATTTTTAAGAAATCAATCAATAACAAATGCTAGTATGGTTTTGGGTTTAACGGAACCAAAGGAACCCTTTTCAACTGTTGGTGCAAGTATAGACTGGTGCAACCACTGTGAAAATCAGAGTGGAGAGTCCTCAAAAAACTAAAACTGGATGTTCCATTTGACCCAGTTATTCCTCTTCTTGGGGAAAGAATTAAAAACATCATATGGCAAAAATATATGCATACTGTTCGTAGTAGCTAAATCTTGGAAACAGCCTAAATGCTCATCAATCAATGAATGGATAAAGATGTAGTTTTTTTTTTTTAAAATACAATGGAGTACTCTTCTGACATAAAGACTGATAAACTTGAGATGTTTCTATATAAATGGATGTACCTTGAGACCATACTCTTAAAGGAAATAAATCATAAATACATATTCAAATATAAGATGGTTTTTCTGGTAAGTGTAAATAAAAACCAAAATGTGTAACAGATATTGTGAAATAGGAATAAAATGTTCAAATGGGAAGGGGATCAGGGAAAGAGGAGAGAGAAAAGAAAATGAAAAAAAAGAATAAAAGCAAAAATGGAGATAAAGTTTTTGAAAATAAGAAAGGAAAGAAAGGGTAAAGGGAGGTGAGGGAAAGGGGGAAAGAATCAAGATATATTATGTACAGGTACAAATTCAACATGATGCATGCTATTATCATACATAGCTAAAATGTATCAAAAAATTAATTTAGAAAAACCCACTGAATATGTTTTGAAACAAGTGCTAAGGAAATTAAAAGGGGAACAAAAATGGGTTCCACCTTCCTGGAAATCAGGTACTAACAGTCAGTGGCAGGAATATATACGGGGAGTTACAGGAGCATTCCTGATTGTTACTATGACTGAGGGATGCTACTCACATTTAGGGGATAGAAGCCAGAGCTGTGAATATTCTGCAAATTCTCTAATATAACAAAGTATTATCCTACTGCCCTCTTGAATTTCAAATGTCCCCTGAATATCCATTTGGGTGACAATTCATTTATAATCGTCTCAGCCTAAAACCTAATTCTGTTTTACACAGAGTTACAAAAATTTCTCAGCGTGTTTTCCATATATATTGAATTGTCCCAAATAAAGCCTCCACAGAAACTGACTTATCATCATACTTTGTTTTGCTTGGAATTTCACCAAGAACTGTTCACTATTTTAGGCTACTATATCACAAGCATGAGCAGCAAAATTGCTTATAGGGTTTGAGTTATTTGTACAACGCATATGAATCAGCCTGTCTCTTTGTGAGGTCATGACTAGGTATCTGCATTTTGTGATATAAGTATTTGATTACAAATTCCTTTCCTTTTATTTCTGCTCTTTATTACAATTACAGCATTCTATTATATTTTTGGAACTACATGCAAAAGCAGGTTACATTAACTATGAATTTCATTTTAGGATATAAAAGGATGTGATACAAAAAGGGTAGATTATTGAAAGATTTTAGAAGGTAGTGAGAGACATTTATATGGAGCTGAAGAAAAGGAACCCAGTGAAAGCTCTTCAAGGTAAAAAGTTCAAGGGATGGTTATTAACCTTTACAAGGTTACCAAAAAAGAAAGATACTGACTATGGAAAATCTGGGAACATGCACATAGAAAGTATGATATGAACAAGTGCTATCTGATATCCTCTGTCGATAACTCCAGGAATACACAGTTTATTCAATCCTGCAATGAGATCATCCATTTTGGTCTGGCTTAAATTTGCGTCATGTTTTCTGAGGTGCTCCCACCACATCTCTCCTTGTTTTCAGTGGTTCCAACAAGGCACAGTATGATGAATTCCTAAACCTGTGGTATCTTCTGCAATCTAAAAGCTGCAACTCTATAATACTTTCTGGTTAATATTCTCTCCTTTAGGATAAAGCTCTTACTTCCTCCAACTGTTTCTCATATAAATTGGTTTCCTATTTTCTCACCATCTGGGTCATTTTCCTCTGAACATACTCCAATTTGTCAATAGCCCTTCAAAAGTTTAGATCTAAGAGCCAAATGTGTCCAGAGCAGAGATGTATAACTTATTTCCTAATATCTCAAAGAACAAATGTTATTCCTCCACACAGAAAGGGAGATCAGGATAAGGACAGTGAGGGGAAGATCTCACTTAATTATCATTGTATCTCTAACTATTGAAAATTTTCCTTATTTAAGTTCTATTTTCATTGTTAATATTTGCAAGTAGATATCTGATTTAAAGTTTTTTCTTCATTGTTTTGAGCAATTACCAATATAAAAAAAGTTCAAAATAAGAAAATAAAAACATTTAATAGTCCTTAGACTTTAATGGAACTCTGAAATTATTAACTTAAATAATTATAAATAGCAATGATAAATTTAAAATCATAATTCTAGTCATCAAATGACCCTGAAACATTGACAGAATAAAAAAATAAGACATTTATATTAATGGCTCTAATTACCAGTGCTCTCCAATATTACCACTATCACACTGGTCACGTAACAGACTATAAAAAGGCTTTTTCCAACATTTACATTTTCTCAAATAATTATTCTCTTCCATTGTAACCACTCAATATCACCATTCAGGTTGCTCTCTGAGTTCTGTATCTCTACATCCAAAAGTAGATTCAGTCTGACTTTTGCCCTAGTAAGAAATATAAGATTCATCTTAAACTTGTCTTCAATTTTTTCAATTTTCTGTTCTCAATCAGTATCCTGATTTATATTGTAGTATAAAATCTGATATATTAACTACAATTGAAATCCAATCATCTTTATTAATACACTATTAATAGAGTCCATTAATAATAAAGATAATTTTTGCATAGAATGCTAAAAAAAGGGTATAGGTTATATGTATGTTCAGGATAATTTTGATGTTGAAAATGTCCTTTTTAAAAAAGAGATCCTATCTTGATATTTCTATTAGCTATGTGACTACTCATTTGAGTATTTAGAAAATACCACAAGATTGAGTTAGCTCTTTTTGCTATTCTTAAATTCTATAAAGAAAGAGAGTTCTTAACTGACAGGGAGGAAAACTGGAACATCAGCCCATAATTAGTAAAAAGTTTTACAAATTTGAAAGATAAAATTTCATTAAAAAAAATCCATTTCCAGCAGGGCCCACCAGGAATGAAAACAAGCAAAGTTCTTCCTTATACTCACAAGTTATTGAATAAAGTCATGAGGAACTGTGAATAGTACATTTTTAGAATCTTATGTTCTGATCAAGTCACATTATGATCAAAAGTCCACTCAGACAAAAAAAAAAAAAATGAGGGATGAGAGGGCATCCACATCTAGAGTAGCAAAGAAACGTGAAAATTCTAGTTACTTCTACTGTCTGACTATCCCACTCCCCTCTTTTGCCCCATTCATTTGTTCAAATCCTAGCCTCTAAGTTAGGGGACTAGGAGATGATTTGGTTATCAGAGTGGAACCCTCATGAATGAGAAGTAGTACGCTTATAAAAGAGATCGCAGAAAGAATAGTATCTCAGTTCACAAACACTTTTGTTTGTGAACAATTTGGTTCATAAACGTAATCATTTGGCAAAATTTAGTTTTTGTTTGTGAGCTCTGTACGGGGTGAGGAACATGACTGTGGTCATCCTTCCTACATGAACACAAATGTGGGCCATCTTTTCTAGACTGGTAGGATGAATTAAGCTGATGAACCAAGGTACCACTGTACTTTGATTCTTTTAACAGATGAGGTGACAGTGAGCTGTCAGTGAGCCAGGAAGTAGCCCCTCACCAGACACCAAATTGCTCAGTGCTTTGCTCTGGGTTTCTATGCTTCATCGTTGTGCTAAATAATTTTTTGTTGTTGATAAACATTTAGTTTATGCTGTTTTGTTATAACAGCTTGAATGGACACTTTCATATAAAACATGATTAATATTTTCCCTTATTCTTTATTTGTGAAATTAAAAGGCTAAATTTGATTGACAAGTGCTTTAACCATTTACCTGTCCAAGTATTTATATACAGGCTGACAAAAAATTGCATTTTGATTAATTTTTATAAAACAACAGGAAATTTTTAAAAATGACAATTTAATCACATTTGTTGAACACAAGAATCGCTTGGCTGAATGACACCTGCCTGAACAACACTTGGGACAGTATATAAATAAATGTGCTACCTGAGTAATGCTTGGGGTAAACTATTAAGTGGTTAGTCTTCATTTTTTAGTGACTGAAGGTGATAAAAGGTAAAAATTAAAACAGTTAACCACATATAATTATTGTAGCATCATATAAAGTTCCATGTAAATATGATTTGTATTCTATGATGAGCATCATGACTACTTGAAAACTCTAGTTCAGGGAAATAAAATCATCCAACTCAAAAGTGGATGGAACTACAGTTTCTTGAACAATTTCATAGGTTTCTGGTCTTATTAGAGCAAATGAATATGTTGTTGTAGAGGACTATGATAAGATTTTTGCTGCTCATTAAGTAATATTTGGAATATTAAGTAATATTAAATTATATTTGCTACTGTGAGATACAAAGGTAAGATTTGAAAGACACAAAGGCTGTTCTAGAAAAAGTTCTGAGAGATTTCTAATCAGGCAGCACTATTCAGATGAGCTACGTACTCATTATAGATCAGTTTCCCCTTGAGGACATCTGTCTATACCTCATTATCAATTGGACCTGCCTTGCTTTCGTGCAATTTCCTAAAATATCATTTTAAAATTAATGACTCAAAAACTCTTACAGCTGGAAGAGACTTAAAACAGCAGAACTGGTATTACAGGAAAAGTTATAATCCAATGAGATGTTATTTATACCTTTCTTATACTTACTCTGTTGTTGAAATAACAAAATAAAACAAGTTTTAAAAGTTCAGAAAAAGTGTTCCTTCTTGTAACAAATGTTAGGGTAGCTAAACATGTCTGCATATAGAATTGTATCATTTTTTTTTTTTTCAGGACAGGATAACAGGTCATATTTGAACTTGATAAAAATCTATGGTTTATCCTATACCTGCATGTTTTAAAAAAGATTTCCTGCTTTTTGTAATAAAAATAGAGCAACCAGAACCTGAATATTTACAATGTTTTGCTAACAAGTAAAACAAACAACCCCAAAGCCTGCATTGGTTATAAAGACAAAGTCAAATAATTATTTCTTCAGAGTTCCAAAACTACTTTATTGGGGACCAAACTTCAGCTTGGATATTTTACTGTTCTCAGGGTCTCTGTGAGTTACAAAGCTTTAGAATGTATTTTTAGACATGGGTTATTTTTATTTGATTAGCATTATTTTTGAACTATTTTTTCTTATAAAAATTCCCCAACATTTACAAATTTAGGATTCTTTAAGTAAATTATACAATTCCATTTTGAAGTAATAGTTTATAGTTTATGCTTTACCCAAATTTTATAATTTTGTGTTCAAAGTCATTCTCAGAAATACACATTGGCTGATTGCCAAACAAGTTCTAATTACTCCCAAGAGATGGTGGGAGTCTGGGCTTTCAGTATTGTTCACTGTTTGGCTGTGAAACAGGCTTCCTCTTCTGGTGCCTGATCTGTTACAGATTTAGAATGAACCTAAAGGGCTGTTTGTTCTGGGTCCTTTGAACTGCATTTGCTGCTCCTCTCTTCTAGAACTATTCTACCAGAAATCCTGTAGCTTCATGCCATTTTATTAGGTGGTTTTTGAAGCCTGGGGTAATGGGATAGTGGCTCACTAACCTGCTCTCACCTCCAAAAAAGGGCTTGGGATTTAAAAACACCGCCAAAGAATAATACCGATGTGTCAGTCTAGAATTTTTAAGTAAGTCAAATTATTATAGATAGCTAAGTTACATATAATACACAGTCAGAAATATTTTTTTAAATTTTTATTTAAGGAGAAAAGAAAAGAAAGAAAAAAAAACAGTGAAGGGGTACAAGTTATACAGATTTACAGAAGAAAAAAATGCACAGTAGGAAATCACTAGTTAATACACAGTCAGAAAAGTACTAGGCTTTCAAAAAGTCAGTGAGAAATAAAGACATCAGAATTGTGGTTGGAGGCACATCTAAAGGTCAGACCCAAGGAAAAGACACAATGGCCAGGCTGGCATGCATCCCTAAGGGATAAACAGCAACTCAGAATTATACTGTATTTAGCACCACCTGGTCCAGGAAGACATCAGCTACCCAGGTGGGTGATCACAGCATCCATTCTCATTCCTTCCCCAAAATGCCTTTGTTCTTTCCATGCGCCCTTCCTATGTGACCTGCTTCCCTACTGGATCAGTATTAGCTAGGTAGTTATCCTATACATGTAATCTTACAGGTTAACTATAGCTTGACCCATGTTGTACCAACACTGTGACTTTGCTGTATCCAATTACTCAACAAAGGGCCTCAGTGGCAACCCACTGTCTTTTAGGAAACTTCCTGTCTCTCAGGGCTATTCCTCAATAAATCTTTCCTACTTTTTTGGGGGTAATTTTTAATTGAAAGAGAATAAAACCAAGTGAAATAAAACAACAAAGCCAATCAAAACAAACCAGTATAAATAATACAAAACTTCAAAACAAGATAATAGGAAATCAACAATGGTTACTATAATGTCTCTTATTTTCAAAATAGCTACCCATAACTTCAGACATAAAAAAAAAATCAAACAAAACAGAACAAAATAGAACCAATAAAAACAAAGCAATGAATGCAATAAAGGACTTCAAAACAAGATAATAGTAAATACAAAATGGCTACTATAATATATCTTGTTATTTTTGAAACAGCTGCCTATGCCATTGGATATAATAAGATCAAACATGACAAAACACAATAAAACCCAACCCAACAAAACAGTGAAAATGATACAGGACTTCAAAACAAAACAACAGGGAATTAACAATGGCCACAACCCTTAGAAGGAGATCCCTCATCGATGCTACATTGTGCATAGTTACTCTCCAAATAGATGATCAGACTACTGGCTTTACCTGCAAAGTCAGTGAAATATCAGACTACTGGCTTTACCTGCAAAGTCAGTGAAATACTAAACACTACAAGCATTATGTTGTATTTTATCTCAACAGCTTTCATCACAGCCTGTGTTTCTCTGGATTAGCTAGTCATTTATAGGAAGGATAGGGGAAGAACCTTGGCTGCTCTTATCTCCCAGCCCGTGAGTTGGAAGGGGCTGGCTTCTGGTTCTCCCCTCAGTGGCCCATGTATGGTGCTGACTCACAGGGAAGGCTTGTTGGCTTCTTGTTCTTCTCCCCTGCAGTCCAAGAAAGGCGCTGACTCACAGGAAAAGGCTGGCATCTAGTTCTCCCCCAGCAGCCCCATGCATGTCATCTATCTTCCTCTTAACCTTCCGTTTTCCTTGGAATTCATTCTTTGATTTCAGGAACATCTAACACATCTGACATCTAGCAGGTTGGGAGTTTCATTTCTCCTATATCAAAATCACCTCTTTCCTAATCTTAGACTTGGATCATGTCTATTCAAATTACAAACTCTTCCATACACCAACATTATGTCTTATAATCATCTCCATCTTTCACAGTAACTAACTCAGGTCTTGGCTCAGAGCAGTTACTTAGTACAAAATGAAAACAAATTTGTACGTAATTTACTATTTTAAATTATGTTTAAATTCATGTTAGTCAGCTTTTGGTCACTGTGACTGAACACCTGATAAAAAGTCATCAAGGAAGAAAGATTTATTTTGACTCACGGTTTTAGAAAGATCTGTGGTCAGCTGTCTTGCTTCATTGCTTTTAGGCCTGTGGTAAGGCAGAAACATCATGGCAGAAGGGTATAGTAGATGAGAAAGAGGCAGGGGCAGGGGCAGGGGCAGAGGCAGAAGCAGAGACATACAGAGAGGAGGCCCAGGACAGGATTACAGTGCCTGAGGTCATGTTCCCACAATGCACTCCCTTCAACTAGCACCCTCCTAAATTCTCATCACTTCTCAATAATCCCATTAAAGTATAGATCAATGGTTAATCTATTAATAAAGTTTGAGCCCTCTCATTAAAATCATTTCCCAAAAGCCTAGCAGCTCTGAACACTGCTGCACAGGGGACCTTGCCCCCCAAATATGATCCTTAGCAGATCTATCCAGACCATAACTACAAATAATTACTTATTTGTAAACAATAAAAAGTATGACAGTTAAGCTTATCACTTGGATGCCTCCTAACAGATTAGGACAACATGCTTCCAGTTGTGTCTTGGTGGGTCACAAAGGTATGACCCCTGAGTTCTATATATGGTCCCTGGCCCCTTTTTTTCTGGCATTGTTACCCTGCGCAGTTCTCTGGCTGCTATGAACTAAGCAGCTTTGCTCCACACTACATCTTTCTGCCAAGATATTCCTGCACTGGAGCCAGCCTGCTTTGGATTGAATCCTCTGAAACTGAACCAAACTAAATCTCTCCTCCTTTAAATTATGGCTGTTGGGTATTTTGTTCAGCAATAGGGAACCTGTCTAATACAAAAGTTTTGCGAAATAATAACAAGCCAAGAATAAACAGCTTTAAAGGATAGCTTTAACAACTAGGTTTCATGATCCTAGAAGAATGACATTAAAAAGCAATTCTGTAGTGATAATTTTAGGCCATTTAAAAAAATTCAATTGAAAGTATTTTCTTGAAGAGTTACATAGACATTTTGGTGGAATGGAGGCAGAGGATAACCTGAGTTCTAAAATTTACCTATGCTTTATGATACTTTTAAATCTGAAGAGAGCTTTATGAGCCTTAAATTTGCCATGACATTGAGAAAAGGGGTTGCACAAATTACTACTCTTTGATAACAAAGAGGGAAGGGCACACCTGGTTAATGGGTAGGCAATTAACAAAGGTGATCCAGGAGACCAAAGTTGTCCATCAGGAGCCCTTTGAATTCCATTTACTTCTCAGTGGAATCCAGGATGTACCAGAAAGTATTAGCTGAAGAAGAAATATTAACTCAGTGAGAAGGGACATAGTGGTATACTTCTACAAGGAACTGGGTGCAGTCACTACTGACTTCTGTCATATGTGTTCTAGTTGCTTATGATTTTGTTATCAATCAGAAGCCTTTATGTACCCAGCACACTGCTAAGTTCCATAGGGGATAATAAAGTCAGACGATTTGCTTTTTGGTTCTAGGGTACTCATATCTAATTTTGGGAAAGGGAAAATTAATACAAGTTAAATGACTGGAAAACAATCAAATAATAAGCTGTAAATTCAAGACAAGTTTAGAGGAGAAAAAGATTGGGATGAAGTAATGTTTTAGAAGCCTCAAGCAAACTGAGAACTGAGTTGTGGGACTGGTTTAAATCTAAATGTCCCTTAAAAGTCATGAATTCAGAGGAGTGGCTTCATGAAGGTGATTCAATCACGAGGGCGTTGTACTCATCAGTGGATTGATCTATGAGAAGTTCATAATGAAATGTTCTATTAGGAGGTGGGGCCTGATGGAAGAGGTCTGCCCCTGGAGTGTATCTCTCACCCTAGCTCCTCCCTTTGTTCTCTGCTTCTTGACTGCTATGAGGTGAGAAGTTCCTGTTCTTTGCTCTTCTGCCATGATGTTTTTGCTCTGGAGGCAGATGACCATGGACTAAATCCCCCCAAACAGTGAGTCAAATGAAATATCTCCTCCTTTAAGTTATAGGTATCAGGTTTTGTGTCACAGAAACAAAAAAGTTAACACAGGACTAAGGTTGTTTATGAACAAGAACACACGGATGAGCCTCTTTTTTTTAATCAGTACTGGGGATCGAATTCATGACCACATGCTTGCAAGGCAGGCACTTATGCCGCTGAGATAAATCCCCAGCCCCTTTAAGATTAGCCTCTTTTTGAGGGGTAGGTTCAGAAGGATGTCTTTGACTGGTGGCCCAGGAAGACAGAGCTGGTATCCACTGGTAAATCCTCATGTACTACTCTTGAAAGAGCTGCAGTCTCTCATGAAAACAACACATGGCCAAATAAGAACAAAGAAGCAAATTGCTCTTGGTTGTTTTCATGCCTAAAAGGGCTCACTGTAGCATGAAAATCAACGTGAAAACAGTTAGACATACCATATCATCCAAGTTGGATACTGGACAGACATTTCTTGGCCTAAATTTTAAAATATTTATTCACTTCTTGTTAGTCTCTTAATTTCTAGATGAAAATATTTAACCTAATAAGTTGACACAGGGGCTGGGAGGGAGACACAGGAACTTACCATGGAGGCTCCTTAGTGACACATAGTTAAGTTTACATAAGACTATAAGGTAGATATTATTGTTATTGCTTTACAGATGAAGAAAAGAAAGTTATGGAGAATAAATATCTCAGCTAAACTAGTCCAAATCTTATAGGGCAAACTTAAACCCTGGTATTTATATGGCACAAGGTTACTTCCTCTGTTCTAATGTAGAAAGCATATATTTGATTATTCCTACAAAGGAAACTGACAAATGTCTCAGTTGTTGTGCGGTAAAGAGGAAAGCCTGGGGCTGGCAGTAATGAGAACTAGTCTATGCTTTGTTCTTAGTTCTCAAACAGGTTACCCACTCCTCTTCTCCTGATTCTATCATCTAAACTTAAGGAAGACAAGAAGGAAGGAAGCAGGTCCACTGGACCCAAGAAGAATCTGAAGTGTGAACTGAAGCCCATAGAGAGAGTAAAAACAAAAACTTCAACAAAGAAGGCGGCAGTAGCTGGTGGCACCTTCGCCTGGAGGGGAACTAACTGTAAGGAGCTGTTGGAACCTGGGGACACTCAGTCATGGTGATGGTGTCAGTTGGCAACCCCAGAGGCCTCTCCTGAGACACGTGGCAGTAGAGGGGAGCCCTGGATTGGAGGACTGCACTGGCTGGCAGTGAGAGTAGAGGACTCGGTCCTCCTCCCATGGGTGACAGTGATTAGCCAGGAGCCGTTTTGAAGCCAGATCCAATAAGCCTCAAACCTAGAACTCCTGCTGACTTCCTCCAGCAGCTCCGAGCTGTGTGGAGATCCCTGGAAACTGCTTGGACTGCAGCGAGCCCAATGAGTCTGGTCTAGGGGCAAGCCTGCTAAGGTCATCTACTATTCCGCCATAAAGCAATGGCTGGCTTGCTGGAATACAGTGGCATGATTCAGGACTCTGTCTCCACAGGCTGTTTACTAGTGAACTCAGAGAAAATCCTGAAGTGGACTCTGTGGTTTATTTTTTTTTGTTTTCTTTTCTTGTTTGTTCATTTTGTTTTATTATTCAGTTTGTTTTTTATTACTCTTTCTCTTTCATTATTTTTTTTTTATGAGCATGAGAGTGATTCCTATCCTCTTTGTGGATGTGGTTCTATTTTGTTCTATCTTTTATCTCTTCTATCTCTCTTTTCTTTCAATCTTCTGCACCATTTTCCCCAAGTTGGCAGAACCTATCTTGGTGCTCCAACTTACTTAGAACCTCTTTCTTTTTCTGCTATTCTATTTTCTCCTTAATCCATTTTAAATTAACCCTAAGAGCAAAACTGACACATTATGGACTTACATATTGCATAAAATTATCTGGTTTATTTTACATTTTGTTATATGATCACAAATCTATTTCATATGGTTAAAAGTTACAAATTAAGGATTAGCTCAGTTTGTTGTTCTACATGCTGTGTTTGACTCTATTAGTACCACTATAGCCAAAATTGACATAATTGTTCTAAACAGCTGTTGTCCCTGAAAATCCATGACTGAGATTAACTAAGGGCCACAGAAAATACAGTGGCACAGTACCAAAGAATCAGGGACTTGGCCAAACCAGCAATAACAACTCATCTCCAACAACAGACTTCTAACAGACTCAAAACCCAAAACCAGCTACATCTGGAAGATATTTCAGAGAAGGAATCATCACCTACGTGTCCTAAATGGCACAATAAAGCAACCCACCATAGGCAACTTACAAACATCATCCCAGGAGTTAAACTAAAAAGAAAAGAGATGAGAAGACACTTAAACAAGATGCAACCCCAGACATCCAGTTCACCAAAGGCAAACCCAGAGAGCAATGAGGTGGGACAATCCAAAAGCCCCCCATCAGGTCTCTCCAAAGTGGTAACAACAAAGCAATTGGCTCTGGAAAAAATGAAATCAGAAACAATCTCTCAGATAACTCCAGAGATTACAAAATACGCACTCTTATGGTTTATATATCAGATCTTATGCAAGTATGGACATGGCTGAATATAGTATTTGTGATTGGTTCATTGTCTAGTGCTCAGACTGGTGGTGTGAGTGCTAGACCCACCTAGGGGTGGAGCCAGGATACAATGTAACTGGTGGAAGAAGGCATGTTTTTCTCTTTTGCTCTTTGCAGCGCCCATACATGGTGGCCCCACCACGCCACCCTGCTGCTTGGAGCTGAGTATGGACTGAAACCTCCAACTATAAGAAATAAACCTTTCCTTCCTTCATATTGGGGGTCGGGTATTTTGTCACAATAATGAGAGAAAAGTAACCAAAACACATACCATGCTTAGCAATGTTAGAGCAGATACAGACAAAAAAAACAGATGAGCTTAAGCAAATTATGGAAGCACAGCATAGGAAACAAATGGAATCCATAAGCAGATTCAAGCAGATATCCAGGAGAATAAAAACTTCATTGAAAGTATTCAAAGAAGATTAGGCCAATGTGAGGCCAGGATCTCAGATATTGAAAACAGGCTTGCAGTTAGTAACCAGGAATAGAAAGATTTTTCAAAACTAGCAAGGTATCCTGAGAAATCAATCCAGCAGTTGCTAGATGAGACAAAGAATAACTTAAGATTAATTGTAGTCAATGAACAGCAGGCAATACCAAAAATGACATTAAAAACATATTCACAGACATCAAGACAGAGAACTTGCCTGGTAGAGAAAAAGAATTTGACAAATAAGGGAGGCATACCAAATTCCAATTAGCAATAATAAAAAAAAATCTACAACCAGGCATATCATTGTCAAGATTCCAGAAATTCAACACATGAACAGAATCTTAAAAGTTGTTATGGAAAAAAAACAAATCATCTATAAAGAAAAGCCCATCAGAATCACAGCTGACTTTTCAGCACAAACTCTCCAAGTCAAAGAGAGCTTGGAGTGAAGTACTCCATGTTCCAAAGGAAAACAGCTTGCAACCCAGATTGATATATCCCACAAAAATATCTTTCAAAGTTGATGGAGAAATAAGATACTTCCATGACAAAGAACAGATGAGGAAATTTATGACCACCAAACCAGCACTCCAGAATGTTCTGAAAGACATTCTAGAAAGAGTAATAAAGACTACAGCTCCGTGAACCCCAACAGAAGGAATCTACCATGAAAGGCAAAAAAATTAGAGGGAAGAAAAAAAGGTTGGGGGGGGGCAACAACAGGAAAATAACATGACAAGGATAAATCAATACATATTGGTTTTAACTATCATTTTTTTTTTTTTGCACCAGGGATCAAACTCACAACTGTGTGCTTACAAGGCAGGCACTTATACCACGGAGCTAAATCCCCAGCCCCTTAACCATCAATGTTAGTGGTCTCAATTTACCACTCAGAAGACACAGAATGGCAGAATGGATCAAGAGGCAAGATTCAACATTATGCTGCATACAAGAAATACATTTAATTCAGAAAGAAATTCATAGACCGAAAGTCAAAGGATGGAAAATAATACTCCATGCATCAGGAATCCAGAAAAAAGCATGGGCAGCAATTGTATTTGTAGACAAAGTGAATTTCAAGCCAAGACTGATTAATAGAGATAAATAAGGTCATTACATCTTTGTAAAGGGAACAATCCAAGAGGAAAGGAGAACAGTTATAAATGTATATGCAACAAATACCAGTGCACAACTAGCTATATAAAATAATTATTAATGGACATGAAAAATCAAGTAAACTCTAATACAATTGTATCGGGAGACTTCAATATTCCACTGTCACAAAAAGACAGATCAATTAGACAAAAATGAATAAAAAATTAGAACTAAATCAATCTTTTGAGCAAATGGACTTAGTAGATTACTGTCTAAAGAGTGTTCTGCCCCACAACATCAGAATACACATTCTTAGCTGCACATGGGACATTCTCCAAAACAGACCATATGCTGGCTCACAGAACATGCTTAAGTAAATGTGAAGGAATTGAAATTACCCCATGCATATTATCAGACCACAGTGCAAAGAAATTGGAAATCCATGCCAAAGGAAATATAAAAACTTCACAAACACATGGAAATTAAATAGCACCCCACTGATAGGTCACAGATGAAATTAAGAAATTAGAGCTTTTGGAATTGAATAATAATGACAATATAACATACTGGAACTTGTGGGACACAATGAAAGCAGTCTTAAGAGGGAAATTTATAGCAATAAATACCCATATTAGAAAAACAGACCAAGGGGGCTGGGGATTTAGCTCAGCGGCACAAGCGCCTGCCTTGCAAGCAGGCAGTTGTGAGTTCAATCCCTGGGTCCGATAAAAACGAAAAAGACAAAAAAAAAAAAAAAAAAAGAAAAACAGACCAAGCACAGATAAACAACTTAATGTTGAATCTTAAACTTCTAGAAAAAGAACAGCAAGTTAAACCAAAAGCTCATACAAGAGAGGATATTATAAAGATCAGAGTAGAAATTAACACACTGGAGACAAAAAAAAAAATACAAAGAATCAATGAATTGAAGAGTTGGTTCTTTGAAAAATTAAACAAAATTGACAAACACTTATCCAATCTTATCCAAAAAAGGAAAGAAAAGACTCAAACCCACATAATTAGGAATGAAAAATGCAAGATCACAACAGAGCCTGCAGAAATCCAGAAAATCATATATTCATACTTGGAAAACTTGTATTCTAACAAGATGGAAAATACTAAAGAAATGGACAGATTCCTAGGTACATATGAATTTCCAAAATGAATCAAGAGGATGTAAAAATCCTAAATAACCCAATATTAATAAATGAAATTGAAGATACAATTAAAAACCTATCAACAAAGAAAAGCTCAGGCCCTGATGGATTCACTGCTGAATTCTACAAGAAACACCACTATTTCTCAAACTCTTTAATGAAATTGAAAGGGAAGCAATACCCCCAAATTCATTCTTGGAAGCAAGCATTATTCTGATTCTAAAACCAGAGAAGGACCCAACTAAAAAAGAGAATTACAGGCCAACTAATGCAAAAATCCTCAATAAGATACTGGCAAACAAGACTGCAGAAAATCATAAAAAAGATTGTACATCATGATCTAGTATTCAACCCAGGGATGCTGGGATGACTCAAGATACATAAATCCATAAATGTAATACACCATATTAACAAAGCTAAGGACAAGAATCATATGATCATCACAATAGATGCAGAAAAAGCTCTTGACAAAGTCCAGTACCCATTTATGATAAAAACCCTAGAGAAAATTGGAATAGATGGCCTTTATCTCAATCTGATAAAGGCCATCTATGACAAACCAACAGCCAACGTCATATTAAATGAACAAAAATAGAAAGCTTTTACTTTAAAATCAGAAACAACACAAGAATGCCCATTGTCTCCACTCTAATTCAACATAGTCCTGGAAACTTCAGCTGGAGCAATTAGACAACAGAAAGAAATAAAAGGAATATAGAGATAGGAAAGGAAGAAGTTTTACCATTGTTATTTGCATTTGACGTGATAGTCTACTTAGAAGACCCAAAAACTCTACCAAAAGACTTCTAGATTTAATAAGCAAATTCAGTAATGTAGCTGGTTACAAAATCAATACTCAAAAATCAATAGCCTTCTTGTAAACTCATTGAGAGAGAAATCAGGGAAACAACACCTTTCATGATAGCATCCAAAAGAAAGAAAGAAAGAAAGACCTAGGAACCAATCTAACAAAGGCTGTAAAAGGCCTCTACATTGAAAACTACAGTTCTCTGAAAAAGGAGATTAAAGAGAATGTTAGAAAATGGAGAGATATACCATGCTGTTGGGTAGGAAGAACCAATAGTGAAAATGGCCATACTTCCAAAACTGTTATACAGATTCAATGAAATCCCAATCAAAATTCCAAAAGTATGTATCACAGAATTAGAAAAACAATCTTAAAATTCATCTGGAACCAGAAGCGATCTAGAATAGCAAAGGCAATTAGAGCAACAAAAACAAGATAAGGGGGGCCTCACAAACCCTGACTTGAAATTATACTATAAAGCTACTGTGATAAAAATAGTGTGGCACTGGCAAAAAAACAGACCCAAAGATCAATGGAATAGATTAGAAGATGCAGAAACAACTGCAGACACACAAAGCCACCTTATCTTTCACAAAGGTGCCAAACACATTCACTGGAAGAAAGATAACCTCTTTCTTTCAGTTATAAATGGTGCTGGAAAACTGGCTCTATACATGCCAAAGATTAAAGCTGGACCCATATCTTTCGCCATGTACTAAGCTAAAATCAGAATGGATCAAAGATCTTAATATTAAAACAGGAACATTAAATGTGCTGGAAGATAGAGCAGGTAAAACTATTAAAGATATTAGAGTAGGCAAAGACTTTATGAACAAAACCCACACTGCATAGGAACTATCACAAAGAATCAACAACCAGGATCTCATCCTACTGAAAAGCTTCTGTACAGCAAGAGAAACTACCAACAGAGTGAAGACACAACCTACAACATGGGAGAAAATGTTCACCAACTGTTCCTCAGACAAAGGATTACTATCGAAAAAATATAAAGAATTCAAAAAGATCAGTCTTCCCAGATTTAAACACCCAATCAAAAAATGAGCATCTGAGATGAGTACACACTTCTCAGATGAAGAAATACAAACAACAAATAAACACATGAAAAAATGTTAAATATCACTGGTCATTTGAGAGATGCAAATTAAGACAACACTGAGATTCCACCTCACCCCAGAAAGAATGGCTATTATCAAGAAATCAAGCAATAACAAATGCTGGAGGGGCTGTGGGGAAAAATGAACTTTTCTCCACTGTTAGTGGGAATGCAGACTGGTGCAATCACTGTGGAAATCAGTGTAGAGACTCCTCAAAAACTACCATTGGAGATTCCATTCAACCCTGCTATTCCTTCTGGGATCTTCCCAAAAGAATTTAAAAAATCATCTCACATTGTATTTTTATACAAAGGAATACTACCCAGCCATAAAGAATGATAAACTGGATACTTTTATAGGTAAATGGATGTATTTTGAAAACACAGTGAAATAAGACACACATGTAAACATTGTATTATTTCATCAAAACATCATATTGTTTCATTAAATCCTTAAAACAAAAAGTTGGACCACGTGATGAAATAAAGATTGGAGGAAGGGGAAAAATAACAAAACAACAAAACAAGGAGTTGGTATGCTAGGAGAGAATTAGGAGAAATGGTAAAAATTCAAATTAAGTTTATTTCCCATAAAAAAGGGAAAAAGAATTTATGTAACAGAGGCTGGTGAAGCTGGAAAGTAGAGGTAGAAAAATCAAACCTTAAGGCCTTTGAGAAGAGAACATAATAGAACAGGACATCGAGGAGGTGAACAAAAGTGCTTCAGCGTGAATCCAAAACACAAGGCAGAGGTTTGAATGAGAAGAGAAAGGATAACAACCAAAATGTAAAAAGTAATAGGGGAGAGGACGGCCACAGCACATGCACAGGACAGGGCCGAGGAAGGGTGACTGGCACACCAGTGCCTCTCAGGATGTTCATGTGTTATAGGTGCTCCTTAGAAAAACATGAAGAGGGCTGGAGCTCTAATTTTGTTTCTTTATCAAAGTTGTTTTAGATCATTCTGAGTCTTTTCTACTTTTACAGAAGTATAAGAATCAAAATGTTAATCTTTATGAAAAATGATGTTGGCAGTTTGAACAAAAAAAAAAAGAATAAAGAAAAATCCATGAAGAAAGGGGCTGGGGATTTACCTCCAGTGTAAATGCCTGCTTGGCAAGTGTGAAGTTGTGAGTTTGATCCCCAGTACTAAAAAAAAAAAAAAACAAGAATAAAACATGAAGAACCCTTAGCCCAACTCTGTGAGCTAGGGGACCATCATAGTCAAATACATGACTTAAAAATATTAGTATTAGGAATTACAGGAGTTTCAACAAACATGAATTATTTTGGCAGGGCTAGTTTGCAGTTCTGAATTGTAGACTCCACATCCCAGCAGAGCGAGTGCCTGTTTAAAAGGATCCAACATCTATACTCTTTCTATTGTAGCATCTTATTATTCGTATTTGATAGAGAAGAGAAACTAGGCTGAAAGGAACTCAGTACTTTCAAGTTACCACCGACAAAGCTGAGAGTAAAGCTTATACCTCTGGGATGCCATGGCTGTCCTCCTGCACCGCAACTGAGGTATAACCAATGTAAACCAGGGAAAGAAATAAATTTTTTTTTTTTTTTTTTTTTTTTTTTTTTTTTTTATCGGTACCGGGGATCGAACTCACGACTGCCTGCTTGCAAGGCAGGTGCTTATGCCGCCGAGCTAAATCCCCAGCCCCGGAAAGAAATAATTTAGAGTCACACAATAAAATAGAAGCAAATACTCAGGGTGACTCAAAATGAAAGCTATATAATGGAGATAAGGAATTCTTTTAAAATCTGGAAATGTGAGCAAATTCATTTGATTACCACATACAGAAAGGAAATTTACCTTCTTACTTCCCTCTTTCCCAAACTTCCTCCAACTCTCAACTCATCCTACCCATCCCAGTTGTGTTCTCCAATTGGATGGCCAATCAGGGAGTTTTGTTTTGTTTTTCTCCCCATGTGAATTTGCAAAGAACATGTCCCCTTGGAAAATAGAAATGGGAAAGAAAGTTGGCTTAGAAATGACAGCCTTGGTCCCCTAAGCTCTAGATGTTACCTCTGGCAACAAGATCTATCTACAGCACACTATATTGTGTAAGTAAACCTTTTGAAAAATAAAATCTAGAACTTTGAAGATAAGAACACTACTAATTTAAGCATGTGACACCTGTTTTTGGAGAAAGTAATTATTTAGCCCATAAAACCAAACCTGTTCTCACAAACTGTCAGCTGTAAACATATTTAAAGAACTGCTTATGTCAAAGATTTGTATAAGTAGCTTAAATGGGAACTCAGGAAAACCAAGAATGCAAAATGGTATTTTGCTAACAAATGGAATTTGCTGTCCGTCACAATTCTACAGATGATTCCACTGCAGGATTTCATTCTTCATGGCAGAATATGGAAATTTTGACACTGTAAACATATGAAACTTATAAATCTGGTATTCAGATTTCTTAAAAGGAATGATCAACCATAATATGTTCTTTTTGTTATTTGAAGGTTTTATCAACAGAAAACTTTTTACTGTTTTTAATAGTGTGTAGTAACTTCATGGCTCTTTAACTTGTTTCTAATATGATCTTTTCACTCCTCTAAGCAATAATGCTAAAAAAAATCATCTGTAAACCACAACAATGTTTGAAATGTGTAGTGTTTACTTATTCTTCTTGGTAAATCTATAGTATTCATGGTTTGCATACCCTTGATTATAAGATCTAGAAAAGTCACAATGGAAGATGAGAAACATCTTGGCTTACATTTTCTACGAAATGTTGTTCTGGTACAAATAGAATATTAAAATTCATCCTTATAGGTGGAAAAGTAAAAAGTGTTCTACAGCTGATTTAACTTCATTTTATACTAGAAAAATTCTTTACCAGTACATTTCACTATATGCATGTTAAAACAGATAAAGAACTATAGGAAAGCCAGGAAAAAGAGAAGCCAACAAATAGCAAACTACATGTAAAGAGCAAACACATCCTTAAAGGTACATGTTACCCAAAGCCTTGAGTGGAGGGAAAAAAATGAGAAATTATACAAAAGACTGCAGAGCAGATGCTTTTCATTTCTACAGGCTGTTAGGAAACACTGGGTTTTAATCATTTTTTGTAAATGGAGTAAAAAACTCTAAATGGTTCTACCACACTAAGACATTAATGTGAAGCATTAAAAATGGGCATTGAAAACCTATATAGCTAAACTTGTATTGGGAATTATTTATGCATTTAAGGTCATCTCAAAGGTTTCTGTTCTTCACTTTACCCTCTGTTCTTACCTCCTTGTTCATAAAGTAAGGTTTCTCCAAGTTCACTGCCTCTGACCCTGTTTTAGTAACTTCTTTGAAAATACTGTTGTTTCCATGACACTTCCCTATTCCTTATCTTCTCATAACTGAATTATCTTCTCATAACTGAATTTCTCTTCATTCCACTTTTGTTCTTGTTTTTACTGTAACTAAATGTTATCCTTAGACAAACACACTAGATTTCACCTTGAAAACAAGAGTTCCCATCAGATGCATAGCTAATATATACCTGATGGTTTGGAACAGTGACAACTCTAAGAGTGACACAAGCAAAGCC
This sequence comes from Cavia porcellus, assembly GCF_034190915.1. Lineage (NCBI taxonomy): Eukaryota > Metazoa > Chordata > Mammalia > Rodentia > Caviidae > Cavia > Cavia porcellus. The sequence goes on from NW_026947484.1 coordinate 116,637,279, forward strand.
AATTGAGAAAGCAAAATGGTAAGCAAAGCCACATTGGCTTCTGCAGAGAAAAAATATGTTTCTCAAGTGAACTTACAAAAAAAATCATGTTCAAGCTTCTGAAAGTCCCTGAAAAGGAGAATAAAAACAACTCCAAGTAATGTCTAACTGATATAATATGATAGAGAGCCTAATTTTGAAACACATTTTGTTCTGAGCCCTATCAAAATATCAAACAAAAGCCATGATGTGACATTAATGCTTTGTCTGTGGATGGAAACAGCTATAGGTTGTTGCTCAGCCAATCTGTCAATGGCACAGGTGGTAATTTTACCATGCAGCTGGGAAAAGGAGTTTGTTACTCCCAAGAAACCAGGTATTTGGGAGGGTTTTTACATCAAATCACTTCTCACAGTGGCTTCTGACTATTACTAGACTTGGCAGATACACATACAATATACAACTGGTTGTTCTGCATCTTCATGAAGTTTGCTTATTTTTTTGATGCATATATAAGAGGAGACAAAAGACAAATATTGGTATTAATGTGTTATGAGAGTACTGGGGAAGAGAGGAAGAGGAACTGAAGAAAGCAAAACAAATGGCTTCCAAGTATGATTGCATTAATCTTGGAAAACGTGAGGCGGTAGATAGTGTGGTGTAATTGTTTCTCATTGGAGTTGTCTTGAAAAATCTTATTCTCACTAACTTTACTATTATAGATAAGCATCTTGTGATGGGTGACCTTTCCTTGTTAAGTTTCCTCTGGACACGTTACAAGGGTTTTTGATGACCAAAAAATATAATACCAGATGAAAGTCATTACATAAGTCAAATCAAATCAACAAAAGGAAAAACGAAGTTCCTTTATGAGTTCTGGCATATCAACAAATAGCTAATTGACTTTCAGTAATGTTTAAAACATATGTTAATTAGTAGAGAAATAAAAATTTTATATGCTATGCAAACAGTGATAATCCTGATACCATTTTGTTTGTGGCTTACCACAATAACATTTTATTTTTTAAGAACTGCTATATACTATTTATGGACAAAAAGCTACTACCCATGTCATCAACTTGCTACTGGTATGAAGTTAATTCAAAGCAAAATAATGGTCTTCTTTCAAAGTAAGAGTGTAGATGTAACAAATACATCTAAATTTGTCATGGTGAATTAAATCAACTTTAGCTTAAGGCAAAGAGCAGAATATTAGGCTGGAATGATTCATTTCTTTCTAATTTTTATACATTGAAAATCTGAAGTGCATTTTTAAACTTGATTAAATATTAAATTAGGTTTCACTTTTGCAGAGCTCTTTCCTTTAGCATTTCATTTAACAATAGCCAGGTTGGAGTGAAGCCAGTAATCAAACACTGCAGACTCTGGAAATTTTCTTGGTTTTCAGGCTTTTAATGGAGCCTGAAAAGAGTACCATTTTAGGGAATGGGTGTCTTTCTTTTTGTGATGACTCACATCATCCAGCACTCATTCATTTATTTTTAAGTCATTCCACAAATATGTGGGAGCACTTTTCTCGGAAAGGACCATAGGAAACGTGGAATTATGTGGCCTTTACACCCAGGAACTTCATAGACATCCATCCCACCTCACCCCACCCCTGGCCCAACATACATAAGCAGTCATTTTACTCTAGTTTAATGATCAGTAACCTCATAAATTAAACTTTCTTTCCCCTCTCCTTGAAATGAATTTCAAAAGTATATTTTCAGGGGAATATGAAATCAGCGTACTGACTCAAAGGCTCCTTTTAGGAGATTAAAAAAGAGATAATAATAAAGAAATCTTTGGGATTTAGGAAATAAAACAGTAAATTTGCTTGGCTTTTGTTGCAGATTAATGTATCTATTACATTAAGAGAAGAACATAAATTATGAAAGGCCAAGATAAAAGAGACTCTTTAGACAGGGTTTTAGAAAGTATTTATGCCCCTCAGCAATTAATAAAATTATTAGAAAAATCAATAAAAGTACCAAAAAATTCAACATCATTATCAACCAAAACAATTTAGTAGACAATTACAGAATATTTCATACAATAAGCACAGGTTTTTTTTTTTTTTGAGGTGGGACTTTGCTACGTAGTCCAGGCTGGTCTTGAACTCATCTTCGACTATAGCCTAGTCTGGCCTTGAATTTATGAATTTTGTTTTCTCTGTCCTGCCTCTCTTTTTTCTCATTAGTCTTTTGACAGTCTTTGAGATTTTCAGGTGAATGACACTCTTTTGCTTTCTCCTTCATTCTTTCTCTCCTGTCCTTTTCTCCAGTTTTCCTAAAGTTGGGTGATCATCCTTAGCCCTTCAGTTTTGATTCTACTCTATATCTCTTTAGCAGCTATCACTCTCTTTTGTCTCCTATCCCTCTTAAATTTTCCTTCCCCACAGGATAAAATCACCCTACCAAGGGGAAACCCACCTGCATACAAATTCTTGGTCTATGTTGGAGGTTGTTATATAACAATAGTTTTTTTTTTTTTGTACCAAGGATTGAACTCATGACCTCACACTTGCCAGACAGATGCTTATGCCACTGAGCTAAATCCTTGGCCCAACAGCAGATTTTGGCTCTATGAGATATCAAATTAGCTGTTACCACAGATAATCAGTTTCTATGCTGCGCTTGGTGACACTCATTAATAATTATACCACTTTAACCAAGATGCCATACTTGTTGTAATCAATCGTTCACCCTTATATGATAACACTGAGATAATCTGGGGTGATAAAGAACTGGGTTCTAAATCAAATAGACAGCAACACATCATCCCTAATAAAGTGGAAAGATAGGATACTGGGATAGATACAAAGACCAACAGCCTGCTACACCTAGAAGATGTCTTAGAAGAACAGATCTTTCCTAAGGAAACTTCAATACCAGTAATAAAGCCACCTAACAAAAGAAAAATATGGGCTGGGGATTTAGCTCAGTGGCATAAGCGCCTGCCTTGCAAGCAGGCAGTCGTGAGTTCGATCCCTGGTACTGAACTGAAAAAGACAAAAAAAAAAAAAAAGAAAAAGAAAAATACAAACAACAACACAGGAAACAAATTAAAATTGAAAAATAGAAAATGATATGACAGAAGCAAAACACAATCCTACACTTCTAGCCTATCAAAGACAAATCCAGGGTACACTGAGATAGAGGAAATCAGAAGCCATCCATCTGAATTTCTGGGAATGACAATAAGAGAAATAAAAATATATATATACATGAAACTACAGAGGCTATCAAAACAAAAATTCTCACAGGTTAAAAAAGAAGATGATGACTATAATGAAGGACTCTAAGTTTAGAGTAGACATATATATAAAAAACTGAAGGGTATAGAAAAACAATGGAAACCATAAATGCCCAACATATGACAGAAATGGAATCCATGAAACAGATTTAAGTAGATATCTAGGCAACTAAAAATTCCACTGAAAGTTTACAAAACCGTGTGAAAGAAAGTGAAGATAGAATATTAGACCTAGAAGTCAGGATTGTGGTTAGCAATCAAGAAAAGAAAGATCTCTTAAAAATAGCAAGGGACCATAAAAAATATTTCAACAACTGCAAGATGATGCAAAGAAGAACAATATAAGATGGACTGGAGTCAATGAAAATGCCGGAGTCAGCACAAATGGCATAAAAACCTGTTTAGAGAAGTAATAGCAAAAAGAGTTCCCAAGCATGGAAAAAGAATTTCACATACAGATAAATGAGGCATATGGTGCTGCAATTAGTCATGGCCAAAATGAATTTATACCAGGCCATATAATAAGATTCCAGAAATTCAGCCTAAGAACAGAATGTTAAAAGCTGTTAGAAAAAAGTGACAAAAATAAAGTAAAAATTTGGGGCACTGAGGATATGGCTCAGTGGCACAAGTACCTGCCTGGGAAGTGTGAGAGGTCATGAGTTCAATCCCCGGTGCAAAAAAAAAAAAAAAAAAAATTTACATGAAAAAATGATCAAACAGTGAAAGCACAAACCATTCTTTTTGATGAACTAACAGATAATTTGTATTTACAAAGATAAAATTTACACACAGTAAAATTTACCCTCTTTAGATTTGAGGGTAAGTTATTTGACAACTACTTACAGTCAAATAACAAGATACAAAACCAGTTCCATATGCCAAAATCCTCTTTCAAATCCATCTGCAGTCAGTTGTTTTCCCACCCACACTGCCTGGCTACCGCTGACTTATTTTTGATCCATTAACTTTTTAAAACTCAAGAGCAGTCCTAGCAGCAGTGACTTTTATTCACAGACACCTGGCAAAGTCCCATAAAAATAAAATTTCTTTAAAAAATTATGTGTGAAATATTAGAATTACTTAAAATGTATTTAATGACTTTTTCAGAGAAGAAATCATCAAGGTACGATCAAAATATATGGTAAAGGGCTGGGGATTTAGCTCAGCAACATAAGCACCTGCCTTGCAAGCCCGTGGTTGTGAGTTCAATCCCTGGATTTCTGGGGATGGGCGGATATATAGTAAATGTTTAAATTTTAAAAATTTATTACAGTAAAAGACACATTGTCATAAGCCCCCTACGAACACTCCCCCTCATTTGAATACATTTATTCCATCATTCTTACCACTTTCTGAAGCAGTTTTGGGAAGTCACCTTTCATTGTTTATAAGATATGATCAAAAATATGGTGAATGTTGCGATCAAGTGCCATTGACTGGGAAGGCAAGCCCATAAAAACATGTGTCCTCATCCACCTTACTCACTGTGTGACTTGATGGCTCTTCCCCAACATAAAAATGACAATGAAAGGTAACTGTCTTGCATGCATTCAGAACAATGAGGCAGCTACAACAGCATAATTAAAGACATTCTAGAAAAGACATATGAAAGAAGATTTCTAAAATTGCTTTAGAAAGTGGCAAGAAGAACAGGATAAATATTTTTGAAAGAAAGAAGAGTATTTTAATGGAGATTAATGGCAATGTGTCTTTCATTCTAATTTTTTAAAAAATAAATATCCCTATTTTTCAATCATATCCCAATTGTTAAGGAGTAAATCAAGTTATCTAAATTGGGATTTGTAACTTTTCTCTAAGAAAGGGTTTTCATCTAATTGCTTGGACAAAACCAGTATAACTTTTAATATATATACTCAAGGAATAAATTTATCACTTTTTCCTCAAAAATAATAGATTATACATTTATATGCATATATATGAATACATTTTTATTTATACAATCATGTAGAGGTTGTGTGTATAAAGGTACTCAAAAAGTAACTTATTAATTGATTCTTTTTTTTTCCACATTGGTAAAAACCTTGTAATTTAGAGCTCTGATTTGTAGGGGAAGCTGATCTCCCCCAGGCATCCTGGGCATCTGCTCAACTGATGCCCAGAACAGCCCCTCCTCCACTCCTGGACTGCCACCCCCTATCAATTGATTCTTAGCTATTCTGAATGAATGAACACATCTTCCAAGGTATGAACTAGAGACAGTGGCATAAACTCAGCAGTTAAGGTACTGAACTTAGGAATCAGAAAGATCTAGGTTCTGTTCCTAGTTTGTAACTATAGGTTCAGAATCTAAGCAAGTCATTTCATGTCTTAGAATCTCAGTTCTTCCACCCATTAAATGTGAATAACAGTACTATATATTTCATGTAGCATTAATACAAAGTGCTTATTATCAGGTCTAGCACATATTAGTTCTCAGTAAATGTACCAGATGGGATTTCTAGTTCAAAATCATTAAAATATTCTAGTATTCAGAATTTATTTTGGAAAAATAGGAAAGTGTGTTTATATATTTTATGCATGATGAAGTGGAAAAAGATATAGTTGAATGATCAACAACTTTATTAACTCAGATGTATACAGCTAAAGCGATGAAAAAGCACTTGACTGTTCAAAAAACTGGCAATTTAAATTCTCGTGACGCCATTCTAAAAGCAGGGTTTTCTTTTATATTTTTAAAGAAATAAAGAAGAAATGGTGCTTTGTGATAAAAAGCATGGTTGATTTTTAGTCTGTTTAGGCTGCTGTAATAAAATACCATCAACTGGATGCTTATAAACAACAAAGAGTCATTTCTCAGTTCTGCAGCTTTACAAATTTAGGATAAAGGCAACAGTGATTAATTTTCTTTTAAGGATTTGCTTCCTCAAAGACAGTCTTCTCTGAACTGTAACCCTCCATGGTAGAAAGTATGAAGGAACTTCCTGCGGGTGTCTTTTATGAAACCAATTTCATTCATCAGGCCTCTACACCACACCTAATCTTGTCCCAAAGGCCCTACCTCCTATGCTATTTTCTTGAGAGCTGGGTTTTTACGTATGAGTTTTGTGGAGACATTCACATTCAACCCATGGATGAGAACAGAGATATCTGCTTGTTGTAGTTTTTTCAGTATAGAAAGGCCTCCTAACCATCAACTTTCTTCTCTGAAAAGCAGAATATCACTAACTGGGAGCTAAAGTGCGAAGATATCCATGTGAAAATGTTCAGATTTGATATAACTTTTAAAAAATATTAAGTCGTTTTAAAATGGGAATAATTAATTTACATTTATCTCCCTTTTATTTTACAGAAACAAAACTCTTTCTCTTCTGTTTTACCAGCAAATGGTGCTCATAAAATTTTAGACTCAGTTAGAAGGAAACTGAGAAAATATGTAGCCCAACTCTTTTATTTTAAGGTAAAGAATGAGGCCCAGAAAGGAACTGAATAAAATAAAAGCCAAAGTGCAGGCTGGAGCTGCAACCCAATGGTACAACACTTGCTTAGTATATGTGTGTGAGCTTCCTGATTCATCCCCAACATCAGAAAAAAAACAAAACAAAACACCCAAAACTTAGACCAGACAGAGCTCGTATATACCTGCAACAGCAGGCATCAGACCATGTCCTTTTGAGCTTCAATAGCTAGAGTCTCATGTCACTAAACTCAAACTAGCTGCTGCCAGTAAGAATCACCACACCTCTCAAGTGATAGTAAATATAAACCTAAAATTTCCATTTTCACTTTTAAAATTGTTTTTCCTTTTCCATTCATTATGTGAATTTTAGAAGTGAACCAATTAAACCCTTCAAGCTACTAATAATCAATAAGGGAAATATCTGGATTCCATACATTAAAAAATGTTGGTTAGAGATTATGAGATAAATTTTGCATACTAATCTATGGTGATAAAAATCAGAACAATGACCACTTGAGGGAAGGGCTTGACTGGGAAAGCAGGGGGACATTCTGGGATGACAGAAATGCTCTGAATCTTGCTAGGGATGTTGTCAAACTACACACTTAAAATGTGTGCATTTTATTGTATGCACATGATATTTTTAAAAAACAAACTCATGTAAAAAATTACTCAGGTAGGGGCTGGGGATTTAGCTCAGCGGCATAAGCGCCTGCCTTGCAAGCAGGCAGTCGTGAGTTCGATCCCTGGTACTGATAAAAAGGAAAAGACAAAAAAAAAAAAAAATTACTCATGTAGAAATTCATTCAAAAGAGTGACTTGGTTGATGGGAGGCAAGGACCAAACCAATGAAGATCTTTTAAAAACATTGTGGTTAAATGCATTTCTGTTCAACTACTATATTCATAAGATTGAAAAGCTTCCTTTCAGGTTAGTGGATTCCACCTTCAGTAGGAATGAGTGATAACATATCCATTGATTTGCATTGTCCAGTAAGAACATTTGAAATTTAATAGAACATTATTTTAAAGACAACAAGATAACTTAAAACTTTTACTGATAAGGAAAGTAAGGTTGAATACAATGTACACTACGTTTCATCTTTCTATTTTCTGTACTGGTTTACCAGAAATACCAGAGTGTATATATAGACATTTTGCCTACTCTATACTATATTTGGCAATAGTCTTCACAAAAACAAAAAAGACAATTTAAAAGACTAAAGAATTAACTATTTTCTGGTTGATGAGCATAAGATGTTGGCTGGGGACCAGGTGTACAGGCACAAAACTGGCTGACACTTCTATTAATGTTTATCATAAGACAAAGCAGAAGAAAAGGGTGAATTTAGAGCTCAAGTTATGGAAAGACAAGGCAAAAAATATTTCCTTTAGCAAAGTACATAAAAAAGATTAATTTTAACTTAGTTTAGTAAAAGGTCTAGTATACTACCTGCACACTGATAAATGTTAGCTATTTAAAAAAACAATAAAGTCTATTACTGTACAAGTGAACGATGCACAGAGTTACTGTCCCTGTCTTTTGCAATGGTCTTACCAGATCTGGCTTTACTCGGTGAATGAGGGGAAAGGAAAGCCACATAGAGTGCAAGGTGGTGAGCACTGTGGAGAGCCAGGACTGCTGAACCTCACGGCTTCTTGGAATTCGGTGAATGTAGTATTTGCTATTCTAGACAAAACAGCAGAAATCCAAATCAACTGGGTCACTGATGTCAAAGTTAAATACAGTTAACATTTATAGAAAGAGAAAATGCTTTCTTTTTAAAAAAATTTCATTTCAACCCTTTTGAAATTAGACATAATCTATTTTCATGCTTTATCTAACATTTACATCATTGAGTTATGACAAGAAAGTCCCCAAATATCATTCAAAAACATACTAAAGCAGGTTGTGATAATAAGTTTCTATAAAATATGTTACAGGCAAAGTGGTTAACACGTTGATATACAAACCAATACAAAGGTAACATCATACCAAGATGTGCAAAGATGGACATTTTCAAACAAAAGACATACAAATAGCTAACAAATACAAAAAGATGGTTAACAATGAAGCACAGAAGAAAATAGTTATTTTTTCATCTACCTGATTAATAATGATTGTAGCTACTAAGTATTGTTAAAGGTGTGGGAAAGTTGATATTTATATTCCCTGATCAAATACATCAGTATAACTTTTTGGAAGGGTAACTTGGAAGTACCTGTTAGAATTTTAAATGTGTCTATCCTTTAATCCAGCAGTTCTGTTTTTACAAAAATATCCTGAAGGTTTACCCACTGTATCACTGTACATATTTATAGAAATTGGAAGCAGATTAAATATTCTTCAACAACTTCATATAATAAAACACATGGGGATATATTAACATGACATACATCTGTATGAATTGATATAGAAGATATCATATTAAATGAAAACTCCAAGTTGTAGGACCATATGTTTAATATGATCCAGTATCTTTTAGCAAAAAACTCATGCATATTTTTCATATACATATACATACATACATTAGTATTTGCATGGAGAAAATTTGGAACAAAAATGTCATAAATTTTAAATAAGATGGAAGATATATTTTCATTTGGCATCCATATTTGAAATTCATGAGAACACATTATAATTTCAATTATCACAGGAACATTTTCCCTAAATCAGAGTTTCAGGTGTACTAATCATCTATTGCTATCCCAAAATTTTGCAGCTTAAAATGACAAATAGCTTTTGTTCCTCACAACTGCTGTGGATCAACAGTCCAGGAGTGGCTTGGCTGGATTGGAATGTCTGATGAATTGACACTCAGTTGTTGGCCAGGGCTACAAACAACTCAAGACATGACTAAAGCTGACAGTTTACTTCCAACATTGCTTGCCCACATATCTGGTAGTTGGCTAGTACTTTGCCACAGGGAACTTTCTACAGAGCTCTTGGAATGATCTCATTAACAGCTGAGGAGGTGGAGCCTGTTTTCATCAGGTACATGAACTGGAAATGTCTGTCTCTCTCCTTGGCACCTCCCTTCTTCTCTCTGCCTCTTGGCTGCAATGGGATGAACTGCCCTCCATGGAGGCTTTTCCACCATGCTATGTCTTGGGGTCAACTAACCAGAGTGAAACTATGAGCCAAAACTAACGTCTTCTCCTTTAAGCTGTAATTATTGGATATTTTTTCCCCACCAATGGGAAAATGACTAAGATATTTACCAGTCATTTATCTTAATGGATCCAAAGGCTTAACTTAACAATGGGTAGTTTTCAAACTACAGAACATACAGAGGAAGTAACCAATCAGAGTTAAGTATTTTTGAGGTTTGTGCATGCTTAATTTTTGGAGATTATTAATTTAAAAATGAGTAGTAGGACAAGAAGTACTACACAGCCAAAAATCTGTTCTTAAAAATCTTTGCAGTCAGAATGTATGATTAGGAAAGATGATGCATATAACATACCTATAATACATAATATTCTCCTTTGATGTCTGAGAAAAGAATCATATTAATATTTTTGCATTTTATTCTCCAACTGTTATGAAATTTTATTTTTTCATAGAAGATTACTTTTTCATATTTTATTAACATCTTCTTTTATTACATTAAATAAAAATATTTGAAGTGAAGAAATGTGAATATTCATACCAAGAAGGGTAAAATCAAGGTTTTACTGTTAAATAAGCTTGTGGAAAAACTTATATATTTTTCCAGTTTTTAGGACTTCAGATAAAGAACTGAGGACCTTTATTATAAAATATATTTGAATTCAATACGATGTCACTGTGATTATCATGAAAAAAATAATGCAGTAGGATGTTATAAAAGCTTTTGGATGTTATTTCCAACATACTTTGTGGCCCAAACTCAAAAAATCTGAAATAGTTTGTTTTTTTTAAAAAAAAGCATGGGACAAACTCAGCAGCCAAGGGAAGGCTCAGAGGCCCTCCCCCATACCCAGAAGAACTGAGTAGTCCAGGGGATCCTTGGTCACCCTACCCTTGCACCCGGGGAACACCCAAGGGGAGGCTCAGAGGTCTGCCCCCCCTCCCACCGCAAGCCCAGAAGAACTCAGTAGTCCAGGGGATCCTTGGCTGTCCCTCCCCTGCACCTGGATGACCTCAGCAGCTGAGGGGAGCCTAGGCCAGCCTCACAGGCATCCAAAAGATTTCTAGAGCTAACCTGCCCGTCCCCCACACTCAGAGGACCTCAGCAGCCTACCAGACTGTAAGTGATCCCTTTCACCACTTGCAGCACCCTGGTGGGCTGGTGGGAACCTCAGAAATCTTGCCCCACACAAAGAGGACCTTGGTGGGCCAGCAAGAGCACAGGAAGTTCCCCCAAGCAAAAGACCTCTGTGGGTCAACAGGAGCCTCAGCAGACCCTCCCCCACCCAGAGGACCTTGGTGAGCTGGCAAGAGTGTGGGTGAGCCCTTCTTCCATACAAAGAACCCTAGATGGGCTAGAGATAATGCTGGCAAGACCTCCCTCCACCTGGAGAAACCCAATTGGGCCTGTGAGACCCTAAGTGACATAGGAGGGTCCTGGATGGGACACACAGTACAGACAGATAGGTCTGGCAGCCTGGAACAGCCTGAAGCCACAGTAACAGATTCTGATGGATTCACACCTGAATTCTACAAAAAAATTTAGAGAAAATTTAACACCAATACTCCTCAAACTCTTTAATGAACTTGAAAGGGAACCAATTCTCCCTAACATATTCCTGTAAGCCAGTATTACTCTTTACCTTAACCAGAGAAGGACTCAACCAAAAAAAAGAGAACTCAAGTCAAATCTCCTTAGTGAACATACATGCAAAAATCCTCAACAAAATATGAGCAAACAGAATGCAGCAAATTATCAAGAAGATTATGTACTATGACCAAGTGGGATTCATCCCAGGAATGCAAGAGTGGTTCAACATGTGCAAATCAGTAAACATAATACACCATATCAACAGTGCCAAGAACAAAAATCACATAATCATCTCAAAAGAAGCAGCAAATGCTTTTCATAAAATCTAACACTCATTCATGATTTAAAAATCCCTAGAGAAAATCAGAATAGAAAGTCTCTATGTCAATCTGATAAAAGCCCTCTATGACAAAACAACAGCCAATATCATACTAAATGGACAGAAACTGAAAGCTTTCACTCCAAAATCAAGACCAAGGAAAGAATGTCCAGTATCACCACTCCTATTCAATGTAGTTCTTAAATATTAGCCAGAACAATTAGACAACAAAGAGAAATAAAAGGACAAAGGATAGGAAAAGAAGAAGTTAAACTATCACTATTTGCAGATGACATTAATACTATATAGAAGACACCAAAAATTCCACTAAAAGACTATTAGAGTTAATTAGCAAATTTTAGCTGCATAGCTGGATATAAAGTCAACACTCAAAAATCAGTAGCATTCCTATACACAACAAACTTACTAAGATAGAAGTTATGGAAATAATACTTTTTCATAGTAGCAGCCCCCAAAATGAAATACCTAGAATCAATCTAACAAAGGATTTAAAAGATCTATACACTGAAAACTATAATACTCTAAAAAGAGATTGAAGAAGATATCAGAAAATGCAAAGATATCCCTTGTTCAAGAATAGGAAGAAGCAACATTGTGAAAATGGCCATACTCTCAAAACTGTTAAACAGATTTAACACAATCCTGATCAAATGACCATTAACCTAGGGACAATTTCTAGGGAAAACATTCCTAAAATTCATTTGGAACCAGAAGTGACCTAGAATAGCAAAGGTAATCCTGGGCAATAAAGGCAAGGCAGGAGGCATCACAATCCCTGACTTGAAATTATACTACAAAGCTACTATGATAATATCAGTGTGGTACTGGCAAAAAAAGCAGACATCAGGATCAATGGAACAGATTAGAAGATGCAGACACAACTAAAAAGATAGTTACCTTATCTTTGACAAACGGGTCAAACATATTCACTGGAGGAAAGACAGCATCTTTAACAAATGGTGCTGGAAAAATTGGCTTTCCACATGCCAAAGACTAAAACTAGACCCATGTCTATCACCATGCATTAAACTAAAGAAAAAATGGATCAAGGATCTAAATGTTAAAATGAAAACACTAAATCTACTGGAAGACAAGGTAGGTAAAAATCTTGAAGACACAGGGATAGGCAAAGAGTTTATGAACAAAACACAAATTACATGGGAAGTAGTTCAACGAATTAACAACCGGGATCTCTTCTTATTAAAAAGTTTTTGCACTTCAAAAGAAATCACCAACAGAGTGAAAAGACAACCCACAGAATGAGCAAAAATTCTATCCAACTGTCCAAAAGGACTTCTATCTAGAATATATAAAGAATTAAAAAACATCTAGCTTCCCAAATTCAAAGATCTATTCCATAAATGCGCATGTAAGATGAATGTTCAGTTCTCAGATGAAGAAATACAAATGGCAAATAAATACATAAAGAAATGTTCAGCATCACTGGTCATTTGAGAAATACAAATTAAAACAACATAGAGATTCCATGTCACTCCAGAAAGAATGGCTGACATTAAGAAATCAACCAATAACAAATGTTGGTGGGAGTGTGGGGATGAAGGAATATTTCTCCCCTGTTAGTGGGAGTGTGGACTGTGGAATTCAGTGTGGAGATTTCTCAAAAAACTAAGATTGAAGGCCCCGTTCAATCCAGCTATTCTCCTTCTGAATATTTTATCAGTTTCTCAGAAAATATCATGCCACAGCAATATATGTGTACCCATGTTTTAACAGCATGGTTTATAATAATTAAATCTTGGAAACAACCCAAATGCCCATCAGTGGCAGAATGGATAAAAATGATGTGGTATTTTTATACAATGGAGTATTACTTAGTTATAAAGAAAGATAAAATTGAGGCTTTCATAGGTAAATGAATGCAACTTGAGACCATCCTCATAAGTGAAATAAACTCACATGTGTAAATATTGTACTGTCTCTCTAGTATAAAAAAACTGAAAGAGTAATAAGATCCAAAATGTAAAAAACAAATATTGAGAAAATGAAAGGGAAAGAAAGTACTCAAAAAGAAAGAACAATTGGAAAGGAGGAAGGAAAAAAGGAAGAAGGGAAAAGTTTATATGTATACAGGTATACATTATACATATATATATATGCACATACACACAAGATAGATAACTATACTACTAATCTCTGTGGGTTCATTGGAGGGAATAATTTATGTTTTCATTGTTTGATCAATTTTTTCATACCTAGATCTGATCTTCTAACCTGAATAACTAATTCTAAGATGACAATATGCACTAACCAGTGTTAATTTCCTATTTTTTTGAAATTCTGCATCATTTCTATCTCTGTTTTGATTTTCAAATAGTAAAAAAAAAGCATGGATATTTATCATGTCCTTTAAATTTTTCTTAAAGCTGTGAGTATATACATTGTAAAGAATTATGTATCTTTATAATTTCCCTATGGAATCAAAGGGTGATCATACTCACTCTGGTTCTTCTGATTTCATCTTAGCTCCAATGAAGAAAACACTCAGGTTTGGAAAGATACAGGTTCTGATCAAGATATCTTTTTAGACCTAGATATGGAAGAAGACTCCATAGACTCTTGGCTATATGATATCACCTTGTACAAGATTATACAAAGAGACTATTACAAGAATAGTGTTAACAGCCTGAATAAACCAAGAAAATGGGTTTGAGAAGTCCCTAATCATTCTCAGAAGAGTGGAGACTAGAGAAGGCATGGTCTAGATGGGAACTATGGGGCCTGCAAGTTGTAAACTGAACAGAGATGAGGGTAAGACAGTAAGATCAGTACCTAAAATTGGTAAACTCTCTTTTAAGTTCTGAATGCACCAGTAAAAGATCAAGCTTTTAAGCCTTCAGATTAGATACTTAGCTGGGAAGAGGTATTTTGGTTTCACTTGTACGGGGAGCTGCCTGTGCCAATGATCACATGCCTAGAGTGACCAATCAGCAGCCTGCAGAAGATGGCCTACTTATACTTGTTATCTCAGGATAATCATTAACAGTGCCCCTTCTGCTCTCAGAAGGGTTCCAATTTAAATACACATATATGCTTATCCACCGCGTTGGGTAATGAGTAGTTTTTTCCCAGTGAGAGGGAAGAATATTAATGCAGAACAGCCTGAAGAGTCAATGTATGGAAGAATCTGCATTAAAGACAAAGAGGACAGTTTCAGTTTCAGGAGAAAAACTGAAATGAAGTCAAGCCCCAAAGTCCTAACGGTAAGATAAGCATGACTGGCTGGGGACAGGTGAGCCATATGGTATCACTCTCAGGCTTATTGCTCTGTTGTAGGGACACCACCCCCTTCAAATCCTGTCCAAATCTTTCTCACATTATTGTTATTTTTTATAATAATTTTAGCTAACTGCAAATCCTATCAAGAAAAGTACTCTCTAAATTCAAGTTTCTCATAATTACAGTAATCAGTTCTCAGGGGCCCCTTTTCCTGATTCTTTTACCATGCTTGACCCACAGAAGCGGATCCAAGGTAACTGATGCCTTCCTGTATTGCCCGTAGGATATAATGAGAGCCTGGCCACAGCAAAATCTGGACAGCTTTTTGGTTTTATATAGTTTTAGAACATAATCAAATATGCAAAGAAATCAATAAGGAAAAATTATTAATAAAAGCCTGTATTTGACAGGCTTGACAAAAGTTCTTTTGCAGACAAAAGAATGGGACAGGGATTCAGAGAGCTACAAGGGATTCAGAGAGCTACAATTTACGTCTGAGTATGGCAGTTGACTAATAACTCCCTGAGGGTTGTAGCATCTGGAGAAATTCAAATTAAAGGCATCTTCATAGGCTTATAATTTTTGTTAGTCTGTACGTTTCTCTCGAGGAAACTGTTCCTGATTTTCTTTTATTTCCTGTAGTGGAATGCAGGACACAAAAAGTGCCCTAGTCATCATTTTCTCACGACCCCTCACACCCACCAGCCGTTATTCTGAAGTAGCCACACAACCCAAGCATGGTGTCCTTTCCCAGATTCTCTTTTTATTCTTTTTGTTTGTTTATTTATTTATTTTTGTGATGGGAATCAAACTTAGGAACTTGTACTTGCCAGGCAGGTGCTGTGCTACAGAGCTCCCTCCATTCCTGGCCCCTTCCCTAGATTTTTAGAAGGACTCAAGGGAAAAAGTTCTTTCTTTGACAGATCTTATGGGATACTAGCCTGGCTTTCAATCCATTTTAGTGAAGCGAATTCAATAAGCTTTTGACAATAACTTAAAACTGAACTGTTTATTTGCCAGAAAAGACATGCTACTCTTTCTGTATTTTCAGGCCAGAAATCAACAAGTGGAAAAGTAGAATCTATTAAAGATTTACTGCTTAGAATAAAGGATTATCTTGGGGTCGTCAGAGACAGGGGGAATAATGGGGTTGTCCCATGTTTCTTTCTTCCAAAACCTCCACAGCTATCTACTTATTCTAAATGTTTCCACCACTTGTACTCCACAAATAATTGCTGAATAGATACATAACTATCACTATAGCTTTTACAAGTCCAGTCTACCTTCTGTGCTGGGGAATGGAGATGCTGGCTCTTAACTTCATATCTCAGGGTTGTAACAGACAAACAAACATCTCTTCACTTCACACATGACACAGCTGGACTTTCTCAATGTGATGGTGCCAGAATACGACTCAAGGTCTTCCACATGTCTTAAAATCGGTGGCTGAATCACTATTCTATAGACCCTTCTTCCATCTTTGTTGCTCTACCCTGGACTTGCGAAGCTGAATAAACTTCCTATGGAGTTCATCCTTATTACTACTCTAATGCACAGTCAACTACCCAGTCCGACTTATGTGTCCTTGTCCTTTGTTTTCAACTCATCTATTAAACATCGTTATAACCTCAAACTCACAGAGCTTGCTGTCTCTTTTCCTGGCTGTATGAGAACTGGGTGCCTTGCCTCTTCCTATCTCTTTGTCCTGTGTCTTCTTTAAGTGTAGATTTAGCTTACCAGCTGCACCTACCACTGTTACCAGTGCCCTCTTCCTCCATCTCCTGAGCCTTTCTGGAGGAAAAACCACATAGAAATATGGGACCTTAGAAATCTCCAGACTTTTTCTATTGAAACTTAGACACAAAATTCATTCCGGCAAGTTCTGCTATCATGCCGGTCTAGTTGCCACCTAGGTTATGTTTTATTTGTGGAGTCCTTTCTGTCCAGTTCAATAAGTATATCCTGGGTATGTATATCCCTTGCAACATGATTCAGTGTCTCTCACAGTTAACCAAAGAAGGAAGACTTCTCTATCATATAGAAAATATATATCCCAGTGAACCATTGTAACTTCCTAATTAAGAAGGGCCAGGAGCCATGTCTTGTAATACTCTATATGCCCATAGGGCCTCCCAATGCTCCTACACATACTTGATTGATGTATGTTAAAATACATTGTGACAAGATAGACAAGAAAAGCAGAATGCTAAAAATAAATAAATAAATAAAGTTGAAAAATGGATTCTTTTCCAGGCTTCTAGTTTGTCTAAATTACATGAAACGCTAAGTGAAATACTAATAGTATAAGACAGCTTTTAAATTTCAAAGTATATTCCAGAATTACATCACTGCTAAAAGCCACAAATATATCTGGCTTTAGATTTGTGAAAACTAAATAGAGGTTTATGGTGAATTGGATGGAAATAATTTCACCAAAGAATCCAGATGGCATCATAAACCACAACAGAGCAGATTGAGTGGTCTATGAAGTCATTCTTTTTTGTTACCACACACTGAAACGTACAATACATTTATTATTTAATGAATGCCACATTATTGCAGAATTTTGGAAACAAGACAAAACTAAAATGGTAAAATTTCATTTAACCAAAAGCAGTTTCAGCTTTCACATATATTTTTAAAATGTATATTGGATGGTTCAACAAATCATTCTGAAGTCAATATAACCAAAAGCTATCACAAAAAAATGTATATGCATGTCCTTTATGTACTTGGTAGACATTTACTTCATGGGAGCTGATGAAGTTCCATGAAGCAACACAAGCAAGGAAGCTATGCTCCAGACTCAGTGTGACTGATAAGCAACTCTGTCACCTGGGGCAAAACGACCCTTCTGGACCTCAGACTTCCACTGTGAAACAACAGACTGGCCACTGCTCAAGGAGCCTCAAGTGGCCACCATGATCCCTCGGCTGGTTTCAAGGCTGACTCGTCAGCAACAAACAAGGCTTGCACTGACTGTAACCCACCCTCTGAGGCCGGTAGCCATTGCTGAACTCACTTCAAGATACTCCTCTGACCTGGTAGTTTCAGGATTCAGAATAAAAAAGTAGTTGCTTCTGAATATATTGTAGGACCTTTTTCCCCCACTATAGGGAATCGAACTCAGGGCCTCGTGCTTGACAAACAGGCATTGTGCCACTGAGCTATATGGCTGGCCCAGGATGCTTGTCCGAAAGAGTTTTAAGCCCTTTATAGTGAACATTTGTTACTTTTTTTCTAGCCTTATCGAGTCTTCATTTGACAACACCCCGATTTTCCTTTGGGCAACTCCTTCCTTTCACATCCTCTGCCAGATGGATTTGGTGTGGTGATGCCCTGCCTCCTTCACCCCCACCCTAGTGCCAAGAGTAGGCCTGGAATAACGTAAGCAATACCAGTGCTCTCTGTTATTTTTTAAATGTATGCCGAATAGCTGGAAAACAATCATTCTGAAATGAAAGCGACCATGATTTAACATGAAAATGTGGACCATTCCTCACCACATTGACTGAATGATGGAAGTGTAACATAAATTGAGAACATTAGGCAGAAAATATTTGCTGGGTCTCTGAGAAAAGGATCATTAATCTCTTTTTCACAAGCTATAAAAGACCCACTTCTTCCTCAGGTAGACTAGTATGAGGCAGCAGGCCAAGTTTTTGCCTCCCTAACTGGAGAACCTGGAGCGGGTAGAGGCAGTACTGGGGACAGCTCAATGAAGCTGCCATTGCAGAAGACAGGGCAGAGAGACCCTATCGCTACCGTGACTTCTGGCAGCTGAACTAAGTCTTATCAGAAACAAGACTAAATTCTTCTTGTTCTATAAGCTGACCATCTCCCTTTACTGTTCCCTTTATTTGTTATGATGTTGGATTTCAGAGCTGTACTCTTCATGATGAACACTGACTGACTGTTTCATTCACTCATTAAGTACTCAGTGAGCTTCTATCAGAGACAGGAACTTGAGTACACAAAAGTAAGCACGGCACTCTTAGGAACTCACTATGGTCTGGCTGGGCAAACGGTAATTGCAAAAGATCTATCTCCACATATATTATCTGCATTTGAGTTTTGCTCTTTATTTATGTTTTCGGTTTCTTGTATAAAAGAAACCAAGCTATTTTGCAAATTGGCTGGTGACTAAGAGATGGGAGGGGAGAAGGACATGAAAGAAGAATGAGATGTGATATGTACATAAACCAACACCCCATGAGGAATGTTATCATTCTGTACTAGACATGTACTAACAAAAACTGAGGAAAAGAAAAACTGTTCAGTGCAACCAAAAAGATAAATATGAAACATAATTATTACGTATAATGTTAGTAACACAGGAAACAATAAACTACACTTTGCTAACTTAGGCTTCTTAGAGGTGATGTCTGACCTGACTTGTGAGAGCTGTAAGATTGATGAGGCATGTGAGGAAGAGGCTTCCAGACAAAAAAAAGCAGCACATTCAGAGAAAAGAGTCATGAAAGAGCACAGAGTATTGGGAAACTATATTTTTGGCATTTATGAAGCAAGGTAGAGAGTAGTAGAAATTATAGTGTGTGTGTGGGGGCCTCCAAACCCATTTTAAGGGATATGCACTTGAATTTCCAGATGATGTGGAGCCACTGACAGATGCTTAACAGGGGGAGTAAAGTGATCAAATCTGCACCAACAAACTACATTCTGGCAACTATGAGAATAGACAAAAGGGATGGAGGTGTCGCCAGAGAAGGGGAGGCACTGAGAATCACTGAAGTAGACAGCAGCAGGATGATGTTGAGGCCTAAAGGTTAGACACACACTAAGGTAGAGGGGTGGAGAGGACAAATGGTGAGGCAGAGGAATTTAAGGAAGCTGGAAAGTTTAAACTATCAGGATTCCCTGAGAGTGATAATGCCCTAGGGCAGTGGTGGTGAACACAGGCTTGTAGAGCCTGTGGCATGTATGACACAGGGGGCTGTTTGTTATCACTGAAAGCTCTAAAAGGTTCACCATCACTGCTCTAAGGAAAGAACAAAAATAGCCTGGCGCCTATCATTATTTCTTGTGATCTGGTTTTGAATATAATTTTGTGAGTCAATAAAATATTCTCTAAGCACAAAATATATTAATGTTAGAAAGCACATACAGGTACTTTTCCAGTTGAAATGAGGTTTGACTGAGAAGTTAGAAAGCACAGATACTTTTCCAGTTGAAATGAGGTTTGCCTGAGAACTGGGGAAATAGGTTGACCTAGGAGGTGGATGTAAAGAGGAAGACAATATGCAGAAGCTGGATTCTAGGGAGGCATGGCCTGGAGCAATAGCCTTACTCACCTCAGCCTTGAGGGCCAGCTGTGGGATCACAGCAGCTAGCACAGCTCCTGAACTCAGCCAGCCCTTCTGACAGTGGGACAACCTAGCCGCGCTGACACACCCAGTGTAACAGAGCTGGTTACCGGCAGGACCCAATCTGAGAAGCTGCCTCAGTCACACGGCACTTCAGCAGCCATCATGAGGTAAGCACCACCAGGTGCAGGAAGAACGAGTGAACTCACTGAGCGCAGTGCTCCCTTTACTTCTGTAACATGCTCAGTTACTCAGTCACCGTCACTAAGACAAGAAGTAAATCGTCAGGCACAGCCTTGAACTTTTAGGGATTGGAATATGGTGTACTTGGTGTCCTGTAACTTCCAGGCTCCAGGAGTATTTCCAAAACAACTGAAAAGCCTGTGTCTGTACAAAAGGAAGGACACAGGAAATTCCCAAACAGGTCACACCCTGATTTTGTAACAATAAAGAAGTATGTTTATGTTCACAATGTAAATAGCAATTGAGTTATTTATTTCAGTCCAAATACTGGCTATTAGAATGTCATTAATTTGCTTTAAAATGGAGAAATAATAATAATATATTACAACATTTTATTATCGCATGTTATAAGGAAGCCTTGGTTCTAGAAACAGAGAAAGAAATAAGGTTTATGGAAGAATTTAAGAGATTAAGCTATCTGAAATACTTTAAAATAAGCGTGTCTACATCTACTGATACACTATTTCAAACACATCTACACATTCACTGAAACAGCCACATCAGGATTTTTCTATTACAAAGAATTCTTTTTTAATTAAAATATTTCACTCATTTAGGTTTTCTTTCAGAATTCATTAGACTAAGGAAAGACCCATACGTATATTGGTCATGTTCTAAAACTCTATGTTAAAACACGAGTTATAATATGTATTTTACAAAATGAAACAAAACTCCACAATTGCTATTATACTGTTTACAAACATTTCTCTTAGAACTACTTAGGAACTGAGGATTGACACCGAATGCATTAAATTTAGAGGTCTCAGGAAGTTGGGTACAGCTTGTCTATACGAAGTTAGCACTCCACCTTGTGGAAAGTAGCAGGTAGTGTAAGCAGAAGCTTGTCAAGTTAGCTTCTGAGGTTCTAATCTGTAAATCCTGAAGTCGCCAAACTATAATGATTCATACACAAACCAGAAATGTAACCCTTTCAAAAACCAAAAACAAACCAAAAGAATTCCTATTTATTTAAACAACATCAAAATGTTTATGCTTCCAAAGTATAAGCATATCAGTCTCAAAATATTGGTGATTGTGGTATCCAGGATCTTTAGTAAATAAATATTTCTAAATACAAAATTTTTTTTTTATTGGTACCGGGGATCAAACTCATGACCATGCGCTTGCAAGGCAGGCGATCATGCCGCTGAGCTAAATCCCCAACCCAGTAAATAAATATTTCATATCAGTAAGTTGTTATTCCATTGGGGCTGTACTGTTCTGAATGTCATTTGTATAGCTGAATGTGACTCTTTTTCTTGCTCTTTCGGAAGTTTTTGGTATCTTTATCATTAGTTTTGAAATTGTAGATGATTTATCTTACTGTGGCTACAGGTTAATAAGGGTAAGGATAGTTGTTTCAATTTGAAGGTCATATCCTTGGAGTTCCGGGAGTTTATCCTGGTTCATCATTTTGTTTTGTCTGTCTTGAACTTTTCTCATGTTTCCTTGTTCTTTCTGGTTAGTAGACCTTCAAAATCTAATCTAATTGTGTAACTTTATTTTTCTCTTTTTTTTTTATGTTTTGTATCGGAGTTCTTTAATGTGATCTTTCCAATTCTTTGTGGACCACTTTTTTCTTTTCTTGCAATCAAAATGTTAATACATCAGTATGTATCTGGATTTTTAAAAATCTTATTTTAAAAAGTTTTAAGTATATCCCCTCCTTTCTCTGAAAATAATTATTCTAAGCACCTCCCCCTACACACACACACACACACACACACACGCAAACACTCCCACCACTGCCCTTTTCTCTGATTCCTTTTCTCACCTAGTTTGTTTGTTTGTTTGTTTGTTTATTTTGGTACTGGGGATTGAACTCACAACCTCAAGCTTGCCAGACAGGCACTTATGCCACTGAGCTAAATCCCTGATTCCTTTTCTCAAAGTTATTTTTGTTGACTGTCGTTTTGGTTTCTCTATGGCACCGGCTTTCCCCATATTGCTGACAGTCTGTAGCTACTGGTTTAAATAAGTCATTTTTAAGGGGAAGGAGAGGCAAGGTCTGAGAACAGTTTGAGTTGTCACAACGGTGACAGAGTTGTGGAGAACATGCAGTAATACCTACTAGATGGGGTTAGACATCTAACAATATACAAGACATTTCCCCACAACAAAGATTTTTTGGCTCAAAATGTCAATTGCAGCAAAACTGAGAAGTCCTGAATCCTATTAATGAATGAGGCATTAAGGGGCAGACTGTAGCTCAATGGTAAAGCCCTTATCAAGTACTGCAAACACCTGGGATCAATCTCAAGTACTGCAAAAACAAGCAACAAAACTTTCTCCAGGTAGACAAACTACTCCAAACATAAAAATATGTCCAAATTCAATAAAAGAAAATCATGCCTAACAATAACACATGATATTTTTCAAAAATGAAATGGAGAAATCTCTTTCCGTTCTCCCATCCCCCAACCCCACCCCAAGTGGTGTTATTCTGTGACACTAGAAATCTCCTTGTTAAGGGCCCTTCTAAAATTCAGTTCTCAACTGCCTGAGTCCAGTTCAAAATCTCAACGTTCAGCAGTGTGCTGCCACCTGGTGGCATCATAAAGAAGTGGCTTTGACATAGACTAGGACGGCTGCTAAGGAAAAAAGTACAGTACAATAGCAGAAATTTAACACACTAAGAGACTTTCCAGGACCAGTTTTGCACTTTTATGGCATAAAACGAAAGGGAAAGTGAGATAGAGAAGAAAGGGGAAGCAGGGAAGAAGAGGGGAACAGGAAGCAAGTGTGCTGGATTTAAGGTTTTACATCAGTGCAAGGACAGGCTGGGAAGTCCCTTTGAGTTTCAGGAGTTTCTAGGTCCTCTAGCTACCACAGAGGCAGTTGATTGGTCTGGGTGATATAAAACACTACAGACACACTCCAAGACAGCAATGCTCCACTTAGGTATTTCCCAGGGTAAGTGACAGCAAAGCAACTCCTTTTTAAAATTGCTCACAGTAAAAACTTTGAAGTCATGTTTGACTCCTTTCTTTTCTTCCAATTTCATATCTAATCTGCCAGGATATTGTATTAACTCTACTTTCAAAAACATATACAGAATCAACGGTTTCCTTCCTATTCCTACCCTTACTTGGGTAACTTATAAAATCTCTCAGTGTATTGCTGCACCTGCCTCCCAGCTGGATTCCCTGATTCAACCTTTCTTGCATTGTAACACAAGCAAGTGAGAATGATCTGTGTAAAGCAGCAGTTAGATAAGGCGCTCTTTTGAACAAAACCTCCCAGTGGCCCCTTTGCCTCAGAGTGGCAGGGGCAATATAATATGTCCTGCAGTGCCCTCTGTTAGCTGGCTCTTTCCACCTCTCATCCCTCCCTGGCACCACTCCCTCTACTCATCCTGCGCCAGGCGCCAGGACACTGCCACTCACCCACACTCAGGCTTTTCTGTAGGCTGTTCCCTCTACTTGAAATGCTGTTTTCTAGCCAACCCCATCTTCTTCTAGGGTCTGTGAGCAGCTGAAACTTCCACTCCAGCACAATCAGCCCCCCTCCCCGTGCTTGTGTAGCCCTCCTGGGGCACTGATACTCTTTCAATGAGCCCAGCACTTTGCTGTTCACTCTGTGTAGTGTGTGTCTTCGCATCCGACTTGAGCTCAGTAAGCATCATGATGGCAGAGTATTCTTGACTGGCTTTGTTCACTGATGTACTATAAATTTGGAGAAACTGAAAATGTGAGTTTTTAAATTCCTGGTACAGTTTGCAATGCCCCGTATCATTTGAGACTTTTCTAAACTTCTGTTACCTGTCTTTCTTATTTCTGGATATACTTATTTCTAGAATACATGACTTTATTTCTTTTTAAATATTAATACCTCTTATTTTACCTCAGGTAAATAATAAGTAAATAAAATAAAAACATATGACCAGAGGCAGTTATTCTTATTTTGGATTTGACTTTATTTTTTGGTGCCAAGGATTGAATTCACGACCTCACGCTTGCCAGGCAGGTGCTTATGCCACTGAGCTAAATCTCCAGCCTTGGTTTTGATTTTAGAGGTAATGTCTCTTAGCAATCATTGACTTTTGGTTTTATACATACTTTTGCATATTAAGGAAATCACTAAAAATGTTAGACTAATTTGTGCAAAGCAATGTTTTAGGAAGCTAATGTGGAATGTCCTGGATATGAATGTGATTCAGAGAAGACCAACAGCAGCATTTATAAAGTTTCTGTATAATAGGTCTCTCAGTACTAAAATTATTTAAAAATATGAATTGAGGATATGGCTTTTATTTATAAGCCAAAAACCCCACAACAAAACAAAACCAGTTTTGGATATCTATTACATTAGTTTCTACCCTCATATATTCATACTCTCCTAATTTCTAAGAGTACTACAAAACAAGAATTCAACAAGTTGTCAGAATGCTCCAGTAAGAAGTGGTAGACAGGTCCTTTAGCAAGTTATTTAACTTGGGCTTATTTGTTTTTATGTTTATTTTCAAGTTAAAGTAATACCCATACTCCCTGTAGAAAACTTGAAAGTTATAAGAATATTCGGAGAATGTAAGTATGTATCCTTACAGTAATTAGTGAAAAACTAAGAACAAGGAAATGTTAACATCATTATCATAGATTACCACGCAATCATTAGAAGGTACAAGATAGACCTAATCTACCAATAGAGACAGCTACAAGGCAGAATGTTTTGTTTTTGTTTTGGTGGTGCTGGGAATTCAACTAAGGCCTTACACACGGCAGGCAAGTGCTCTACCACTGAACTATAATCTCAGCCCAAGGTGTAGTTTAGTAGACAATACACAGGGTGTAATTTATAAACCAGCTATAACCTACTCCCTCTGACAAACCTCCAATACTATGTGGTTACCTATACACCTGTACATGTAATTCAGAATACCTGATTATATGCACACGTGTACCTGGAGAAAGAAAGCATAGGCAGGAGAGAACTTCAGTTGATACAATGGTTACTAGAGAATGAGTCTGCAGTGGTGACAGAGAACACCTACCTCTGACTTTATATCCTTATGTCTAAAGTTTTAAAATCAAGAAGCAAATACACAAAAAAGGAAAAAATTAGAAAGAATAGATAAGAGGAAGGAACCAGAAAAATGCACCCTGCCAGTTAATTCTGGGGTATATTCAGTGAATACACACTGAACTGTCTGATTAGCATAGTGACTTGTATGAAATCAGCACCCAGTTAATAGTCATATAACATACAGGGCTAACTTATGGTGTGACAGATGTTACAAGGAGTTAAGGATTGGCTGTCAAGAGAGAAGCTGCTAGAGACAAAGCTCAGATTCAAAGGCAAATAAAATGCACACTGCAATGTCTGAGCCTCATTTCCTTCCATGTCTTGCAGAGCAGGAGGCTGGAAAATGTAGCCCAATGAGAAGACAATTGCTCTCTATAAAGAAAGTTCTACTTTGAGTTACCATTTACCTTTATATAGCTCTGGTAATTGGTTCTATTTGGGAAGGTTACTATCCAATTTTTACTGGTAGATATTACTTTAGCTACTCTTTGCTTTAGAACTAATCCCAGTGGAAATTGCTTTTTCTTTAGAAGGATTTCAAGATATTTTTTCATGTAAGTAATTTCACAGCCAAAGGGATTTTTTTTTTTTTTGAATGGAGGATGACTTTGCTCTTCACACTTTTCTAGTCTCATTTGCTGTTGGTCAAGGGAAGCCTGTTTCTCATAAAAACGTAAATGATGTGGAGAAACACAGGTGAAATAGTAGAGTTAAAAAACATACCAGGAATAATTAATTCTCTTTATTCTTGTGTAATTATAACTAGGGTTAATTAAAACATATATAAGATATTAAACACCATTAAAAATAAACTGAATCAAAGGAATCGGGAGAAATTTTGATGATTCTGCAATAAAAGTAGGCCATGTCTAACAATTAATTAGTAAAATGTTGTGTTTAGCTTAAAAATTTGGCTTAAAATATGATGTTAAATTTCTCTATAAGCCATGAAAACATTTAACAATTTATTAAATAATTCCAATTCAGAATAAGCAATATACCAAACAAGAGAAAATTCTAGTTATGTAACTCAAAGTTATTAATGCAATAATCTGTGTCTTCTGATTTCTGGAAAGTTCTTTATGTTTTTGGAAGACCAAGCCTATGTTGAAATATAGGTTTTGGTTTCTTAGCAGAACCAAATGTAAATCAATGCACTTTTGTTCCTGATGTGGTCAGAGTGATACGGGTAACACTCTGCTCAAGTATACAAAATAGTTACTGTACTATTATTATTGCTTTATCATGGTGCACATTTTCTAGTTCACTAAAGAAGTCTTAATTAAATTATCCCAAGATAGTTCAAGGCCTATAGCAGAGAAGTATTAGTGATAGCAAGGAAATTGCAGTTGGCAAGGTTACATCAGAAAACAAAACATGAGTAAAATTGTAGAGAAGAGTGCCATTTGCACAAATGGTAGAGAACAAGTGTCCAGAGGGTACATCAAGACTTTTATTAGGAACTAAATTTGACCTTGTTTCTGATAGAATGGCAATAGAAACTAACTTAAAATACAAACTAACTTCCTTCTATGAGTCAATTAAAATGTTCTAAGAAATATAATAATATATTATTTTACCTGAACTGTGAATAAAAGGAAAATGCCTACATGCCAGAAACAAGAAGCAAATCACAAGGAAAAGAAGCCTGCAACACTGAGGTCTGGGCTTGGGTTAACAACCCTGCAGGTTAGGGAAGGGAGGTCTACAAAGGAACAGCAAACTGACTGATAACAACCCCCTCCCCATGGTAATACCAGCTCCCTGTATTTGCAAGTTAAGAGTGCTCTGGGGTGCAGTTCTTAATCTCCTTGGGTTTTCTATTATTTTATCCTTGGGTAACAAAATCCCATTTCTTCTTCCAAGTACAACCATCTATATGTAAATGGCGTCAAGTAAGCAAAATTAGCAATGAATTTGGATTGCTGTAACATAGTTTATAAAAATTATAACAGAATATTATGAAAATAATTATGCTGAGACCTTTGTAAATTTACACAAAATGAACACATTTTAGGAAAATATCTCTACAATAGAAAACAATTGAAAACCTGAAGAAGAAAGTCTTAGAGTCCCATGATCATAACATAAAGACCATACATTAAGTCTTAGTGATCTTATAAACAAATTTAACAAACCTTTAAAAATTCTATCCTTAAGAGTACAAAAGAAAAGTGCAGGGCAATCTTGCTCATAGACGTAAGTTAAAAATTACAAAATAACATGTTCACAAACCAAAATTAGTAATATATTAAAATATAAAACACCAAGAACAAACTGGGCTTATGCCAGAAACTAAAGAATAGTTCATAACATGTTAACTATCTACATAAATAGATGAAATTGAAAAATTATACTAGTATTTCAGGGGCAGCAAAGGCATTTTATAAAAATTAATGGCCAACTGGATATGGCTATACACACTTGTAATCCAGCATTCTGAAAAGCTGAGGCAGGAGGACTGCGCATTTGAACCCAGGTCAGGCAACTGAGATCCTGTCTCAAAATTTAAAAATTAAAAAAATTCCCCGGTAGCACATATATACAACACTAATTAGAAGAAAAAAAAAAAACCTCTTGGAATATTTTTAAAATCAGAAAGAATAAAAAGATGAACAATAAACTGCTTTTGTCATTTTTCTGTATTTACAACAAAATAAAAAAGTAATGATACAAGGAAAGATGATACAAAGATACAAAATGATACAAAGAATCAGAATTAGTTTATATTTGCACATGAGATGACTGATCTTTATAGATCACAAAAATTTATAAACAGATTGTCAGGATTAATTAGATTGTAGCAAAGTAGTTCCTGACAAGTTCCTGGCTATACAAAAATCAGTTGTATTTCTACGTACCACAACACAGGAAATGTCACTAAAGATTTATAATAATGGTGAAGTTATATCTGAAAATAAACACCACAAAAGATATAAAGACTTACAAGATAAATGGAAAATTTTAAAGCAAAATTTTAAGGGACAGCTACATAAAGGATAGATGTTTAGGGATAGGAAGACATGATCCTAGCGAGGCAAGTTCTTTCCAAACTGATGCATTCAATATAATTTAAATAAAAATGCCAGTGCTCTGACTAAACTTGTCAAAGCTAATTTAAAAATCTATACCAAAAAGAAAGAGAAAATCTGGAGCAATAGCACACGTCTGTAATCTCTACTACTCAGGATGAGGCTGAAGCAGGAAAATTTCAAGTATGAATCCAGTCAGGGCAACTTAGTATGACCTTGTCTCAAAATAAAACAGAATAGGCAAAATTGCTTCATCTATGGTGGAGGGTCCCTGGCTTTCTCCTGGGGGAGGGGAGAACAAGTAAAACACTTCTGAGGAATAAGGAGTTTAGTATTAGCTCAGTACAGATAAATGAACCAGGTAACAAAATAGAGAGCTAACATACAGCCCTGTGTGTACACACTGAGGTAACAGTGGTGACAATGAAAAATCAGTGGGTAAAAGACTGTTTATAATAAATGGCACTGACTGGGACAGTTGTTTTAGTGTGTGGAAACTAGATCTCTTTTAAACATTATACAGAAAAGTCCGTTTCAGATGGATTAAATACCAATATGGAAAGAAAAATCTTAAAACTCTGAGCACAAGGTCCTAGGGGAAAGTATAAATTTGGGCTCCTAAAGGAAAATATGTACTCTAAAAGGAAATATAAACATTGAAATCTAAATCTTTTCATTACAAAATGAAAGAATAAACAGGAAGAAAATATGTATGTAAGAGAAAACTATACATATAGATCTATATACATATATCTATTATATATATATAGATATACATAGCTATGTAATCTATGACAAATGATTGATATACAAAATAGACAAATGGAAAAATAGAAGAAAATGATCCTAAACAGTTTACTGAGATACAGAAAGAAATAATGAGAAAACAGACACATAGACATGATCTGGTTAAATTTAAATTCTAAGGAAGAGAATAAAACTGGCATGAAACACCTCTTTTGGAACACTTAACTGCTAGAAAACAGTGGACTAATACTGTATTTTCAGACTGTGGAAAGGAATTGTATCATTACAATTACAATAATTGTGTCATTACAATTAATTAGTACAATTAGAACTACCCACCAAGCCAAACAACTGTTGAGGTACAATGTCACAACAAAGATATTCTCAGATTTGCAAAGACCTTGGTAACCTTTCTAGTAAAAAATACTCAAAGACATACCTGAGTCAAATGTAAGATGAATTCAAAAGAAGACATGGTACACAAACAGTAGTGAGTTAAGATTATATAACTGTTGACACCATCCTAAGATTTAATTATATTAAATAAAGATATTTGAGATAGATAATGAAAATCTACTCTATACTCTTTCTCGGTCTCTTCTTTTTTCTCATTTCTGATTATTTCTTGATTCTTCTCTCTCATTCTTTACCATTTCACCCCAAGAATTTCGTTAGCTTGACTTCTGGTCCACAAATAAGGTCTTCAGTTATATTTTTAACTCAGTAATTATTAACTTGGAATTTTTAATTGTGATAATCTTTTTGTTTTAATTTCAAAAAAATCTTTGTTTTGAGATTGTTCCTTTTGTAAATAGACTATTCGTGTTAATTAATGGAATAGGTCCTTAAATTTTAGTGCTAACACTTAAAACTTATTTTGTAAGCCAAGCATGGTGGTGTATAACCTGTAATTCTAGCACTTGGGAGGCTGAGGCAAGAGGACTGCAATTTCGAGTCCAGCGTGGGATACAGAGTGAATTCAAGACTGGCACAGGATGCGGACCAAGATCCTATATTTTTAAAAAACATTACTTTATGTTTTTAATTTAACTATTTTGAAAAGGCCTTTGCTTTGAACCTGGTAATTCTCCTGTCTGGTAGTGCTTCATTTTCAGCTTTTAAATGAAAGCCTAGTGTCATCTGATACAACTTTCTGCAATGATAAAAAAGTTCTATTCTATATTGTCCAATATGGTAGCTACTAGATACATGTGCCTATTGAGCATCAGAAATGTTATCATGACTGACGGTACAATTTTTAAATTGCATTTCACTTTAGTAAATTTAAATTGAAATATAAATAGCCACATGTGGCTCATAGCTACTACACTGGAAAGTGATCTAGATTGTTTAGTATACTAGGCTCCTACGGACTTTCTCACTCAATGTACTGGTCATTACTGATTTCTTCAGTTAAGATTTCCTTTTCCATCTCTACAGAAGGTACAAAAGGTGGTAGGTAGGGATATGGATGCTAAGTTCCTTAAGCTGTAGTGTAAAAAAAGGCCAGTAGGTGGATCCTTCCCTTAAGTAGGGCTTAATGAGAAATGAAAAGGTATTTACCTTTGTTCACAATATCCTTCCCCACCCCTCAACTTCCCTACCCCCACCAAACCCACACATCTCCCATCAACACCCCACTAAATCACATACAGACTATGACAACACAGGAGTGGCAGCCAGAAAGGGCAACAGGCATGCTTATGCTACCATCATTAATAGTGTGCCTGTACATGGTGCATGCCCCATGCACCCCCAGCACTGAGGAAGGCAGAGGCAGAAGGATCACACAAGTTTGAGTATCACCTGAACAGCTTAGGGAGACTTATGACTTAGAGAGATGCTGCCTCTACATAAAAAATAAAAAGGATTGGAGATATAGCTTAGTGTGAAGGTCCTGGATTTCAATCCCCAGTATGAAAGGAAGGAAGGTGGGAAGAGAAAGAGAAGTAAGGGGGGGATGAGTGGGGAAATGAGGGGAGGAGAAAGCAGGGGGAAAAAAAGGAAAGAAAAAAAAAAGAAGAGAAAAGGGGAGGGACAGAGAAAGGGAGGAGAAGTGTCATGGTTTGAGTCTGAATGCCCCCCAAAGCCTCATGCAGTCATGCAGGCATGCTTCTAGGGTTTGTGAATGACTCATGGTCCAATGCTGGGATTATAGGTGTGAATGCTACACCCAAGTGTTTGTGGCCTACATACAATTTAAGGAACAGAAAGAGTCTTCTACCCATGCTTCTCCCCTGTTGCTCTTTATGCTTGTGCTGTTTCTGCTGTCATGAACTGCTGCCCTCTGCCATGTGTCACTCTGCCTTGGAGCCACTGATGGACTGAAACCTCCCCAGCTAAATAAACCTTTCCTCCTTAATTTTGGGTATCAGGTATTTTTGTCTCAGCAACAAGAGAAAAGTAACCAAGAAAGGAAGGAGAAAAGAAAAGAGATGAGATGAGATGAGACAAAAGGAAAGGCATATGAAACTAGACACAGAAAAGACAACACGATGAAGACAAAGATCAGTGATGCATCTGCAAGTGAAGGTAGGTTAAGGATGCTGGCAACTACCCGAAGCTGGAACAGAAGAAGGAATTCTCTAAAGTCTTCAGAGGAAGTGTGACCCCATAACACCTTGATTTCAGACTTCTAGCCTCCAGAATTGTGAGATAATACATTTCCATTGTTTTAAACTACCCAGCTTATGGTGTTTAGCTAAAGCAACTCTGAAAAATTAATGCACTATTGATTCCTAAAACAAAAATGGAGCATTTGTCTAAATATTCAGAAAAAAAGGACAATACATTTTTCTACAGCTGGATGGATACCATGTAGATTCATATTCTAATCTTGTTTGACATGGATTTTCCAAGAATACATTTTAATAGTGTGATAGCTAATAATCAGGTTAAAAACCAACTAAAAATCAACTTTAAAAAGTTAAATGAAAGTGTGGGTAGGGGTGACAGAGGGAATGAAGTGGGGCTGGGGAAGTGCTGTGTCAATGGATGCTCTTTTCCAAGTATGCCAAGTATAGTAACTTGACTGGAGTAAGAGAGTTATAGCTGAGTGTGCTACAAGGAAGTGAGGCCCAGCTGGAGGAAATAGGTCATGGGACTGTGCCCTTAGAGGACACACTTCTAGCTGGAGCTGTTCACTTGTGCTCTGCTTCCCAGTCAGCATAAAGTGAGCAGCTTTGTTCCACCAGGCCCTTCCACTATGGTGTTTCTCCTTTGAGCCAGCTGACCATGAACTGAAAACCTCAGAAAATATATTAGATAATATAGTTATATTATATAGTATATATTAATACAGTGTATATTAAGCCTTTTTATATAGAATACATTAGCCTTCTTTTCCAATGAGAATGCTAACCAACATACCAAGGAAGAGGAGAAACACTAAGCCAGGACCAACACAGACAAAGCAGGGCCTCTGGTGCCACTGAAAGCAGGATTTTCCATCTGGTTTCCCATCTTATTCTTCCTAGTAGTGTGTTCACCCTTGGACACCTGTGGACCATCTACCAACCAGGTGAAAACATGACTGCCAGCAGCATCTAAGTTTTATCTTCTATGGAGCCTTTGCTAATGGAGATAGACTCCATTCTCTGAGTCTTGAAGTCAAAAAAGCCCAGCAAAGCCTCTGATGGGCCCACGAGCAAATCAACTCTCTGCTCCTGAACTATCCAATGCCACCCTGTGTGTGAGAAAATCCTAGAGGAAGAGTTGGATGGTAACAATGTACAAAAGGAATGGCTCTAGATTCCATCACCAAAAA
Source organism: Cavia porcellus (assembly GCF_034190915.1). Taxonomy (NCBI): domain Eukaryota; kingdom Metazoa; phylum Chordata; class Mammalia; order Rodentia; family Caviidae; genus Cavia; species Cavia porcellus. The sequence continues at coordinate 116,670,350 of NW_026947484.1, forward strand.
AGGAATAGTTTTCATTGTTATCTCCAAATTTTGACTAAAATGCTAAATGAGGTGAGCAACTGAAGGTTACAGAAGCACTTCTAAAGGCAGACACAAATATTATTTGGAGAATACAATGCAGTCATAGTTAAATCAAATTATACATAATTATAGTATGCTGATAAAGTATAATGAAGAGCCAATAAGCATTATGCACTTAATGCTTTATGTATATAACTATAAATATGGTTCTCATACTTTGAATTCAATGAAAATTCCTTTATTTTCATAAATAAAGGAAAATGGAAGAAATTAGAATATCACTTTATAGTATCTTTATAAAGATACTAGTAAATACTTAACTGCCACTGGGTATGGTGGCAAATCTCTGTAATCTCAGTATACAGGAGGCTGATGCAAAAGGATTACTATGAGTTTGAGGCCAGCCTGAGTTACATAATAAGTTCAAGGCCAATCTGGACTACAGAGCAAAACCTTGCCTCAAAAAACTAAACAACAAAAAAAACATAAAATGAAACAAAAAACCAACTTGACTGCCTATTATGGGTACAGCACTGGAGTGGGATGAGGTTACTGTCAGAGACAAACTCAATGTACAACTTGTAACTTTTAGAAATAGAAATGATCACTTACCATGGCATTAGGATCTCTATCAGCTCGATCTAGTTCAAAAGAATTAATTTTATCAGCACTCATTTTATCAGTGTCAGCAATGACATAATGTCTAGGTGAATAAGCACCAGACAAGCTTCCAAGCAGCCTCAGGATCTCTGTGGTATGCCCACCTAGAAAAAATTTGGAAAGTCTAAGATTAAGAAACATACAACAGACATATTATTTGACCATGATATAGCAGTGTCATGTTTCTGGGGACGTAAGAATCACCAATATTAAAAGTTTCTCAAAAGTCACAAGAATATTTAAAAACAATAGGGAGACAGATCTTCTGTAAAAGGGAAGGGGACCAAGAGATGGAGGAAAGGGATAGGGAGAAGAGAGGAAGTGAAAGAAAAAGAATTAAAATGTGTTGTGTACCCGTACCAAGTTCCCATAAAAAATGGAATCATTATGTACTGCAAGCATGTACTAATAAAAATTGAAAAAAACAATCTATACCCTTGTATAAATACCTTTATATGAGGAAAAGATAATAAATGTATAAAAATAAAATTAGTACTAGCAGTAAGTACTTATACAAAGAAGGATAAGACAAATTCTGCTGGTAAGCAGGCAGGGCTGGGACAGTTAGGTCAGGCTGGAGACTTACACAAAGTCTTGCAATCAAGAAAACTGGTGGGAAAAGGCAAGATACATACATTTACAGAGATAAAGAGGATTCAAGACAGCAAAGAAAACTAAAATACAGGGACAAGAAAATGGTAATGAAAAATTATTACTCTAAATTAGGGAAGATCACTAAAGGCTGAGATGACTGACAAAGGCAAAGATAAGTGACAGGCAGTAAGGAGGCCACTGGGCAAAGACATGGATGAGAAGGCAAGGCTTGAGGCATGTTTAGGGGGTAATAAGAATCTGGGAAGAGGTTAAAGATAAAACAAGGTTAGGAAAGTAGGATGAAGACAGTCACTGGAGGTTTCTGTGTACAGTAATAAGACAAGATACGGTCGGTAGAGTTTCCTAAGGAAGAATCTGTTGTCCACTGTAACCTCTGCTCCTACAGGTCTCAATCTTAGAGTCCTCAAATACTACCAGCTTCACCAATAAGTATATGTTCAGTTTCTAAACTCATACAATCTCTAAAAATTTAATATTTTAATTTCAAGGACATCAACTACAGACATCCCCTCAGCATCTGGGAGGAACAGGTTCTAAGACACCTCACAGAAACCAAAATCTACAGATGCTCTAGCAGTCCTTTGTAAGAAAAGGATGTATGTGCACAGAACCTGCATATTCCCCCTGTACATCTTGAGTCATCTCTAGATTACTTACACGATCGAGTACAATGTAAATGCTATGTAAATAGCTGTTTTAATGTGGTGATTAGGGAATAATGAAAAAAGTCTTTGTACATGTTCAGTACAGATGAATTTTTTTCAAATATTTTTGATCTGTGGTTGACTGAATCCAAGGACGCAGAATTCACGAATATAGTGGAGGGCTAACTGTACATTTACTGTTATTTCCACAATGTGAATAGTAACAACCTACCACACATTTTAAGCATAACAACTGGAAGATCTTATGAAGCAGCTACATTTATATTTATTTTATTTTCATTTCAGAATACTCTGCTTCAACCAGACTGACACTTCAACATTTTCTATTCATCTTATTTGTTAACTCTTCTTGCTTTTGGTCATGTTGTCCTTGCTACCTAGAAAGTCTCTTCCATTCTACCTCTTTTACTGTTCTAAAAAAGAACTTTTAATATATCATGAACACAAAGGCAATTGAACAAATTATGTGTTTCTTCTCAATACATATTTTTAGTATTAAAAATTTACTATGAAAGAATTCACTACTAAGAATTTACTACTAAAGAATTTGGTACTAAGAAAGCAAGAATTTATTTTCAGGTTCTAGAAGATAGTATATAAAGAAAGAAACGTGTCATAGATTCAGCGTGAATGTGAGAAATTAGAATTGCATATTAACTTTATACAATTTTTAAGTAGCAAGAGATGACTTGATTGAGGTATGCAATTTACACATTTGATTTATACTCATTTTACTATTTTTATTTTTAGCTTTTAAAGTGTTGTGGTTTGCAAAGCAGGTACTTGTTTTCACAGCTAGAACAATTAAGGATAAAACCTAATAACTAAATACCTTTCTCTGCATTAGAAATCTCATTACACTGTCTTAACTGTCTTCTTTTTCTTTTTTTCTTGTCTTTTTAAAGGAAACACTTACTGAATATATCCACTGAAGTTAATCTTGTTACTGAATAAGGTCATAAAAATGATGGACTATAAATCTGAGGGCAATAAAATCATCTCAGTGTGACCTTAAACTGTATCCAAGCCTCTGGTCACTATTCACCACTCCTTTTACTACAGTCCTCTTTCAAGCTACTGTCACCTTCCACACAGATTCTGACCATAGCTTCCTAGTTTGTTTCCCCCACCCACTTCTCTGTGCTGCTTCACAACAGTATCCAGTATGATCCTATTAAAGAGCTGATTAAATTATCTCTGATCAAACTTTCCCCATAGTTTTGTGACACACAGAATAAAAGGCTTTTTTGTAATGTAACCCTAACCTCCATTACCTCTTAGACCTCATGAGCGTCTTCCCTCCTCAGTCTACTTGTTATCTCTAGCCGTCCTGGGGTTAGTCGTTATCTTCCTAGCAGGCTTCCCGACAGGCCTTTAAAAAAATGCAACCCCTCCTCCTATAGTAGTATTTATCACTGTGTAATATACTATGTAGTCTAGTTCTTTTGCCTTTTATATCTCCCCATCACTAACCCACTATAGAGCAAATACCATGACAATAGGGTATTTTTGTTTACTCTGTTACAGCTGTTACCTTCAAAGCCTAGAAAACAACTAGGCCCTCACAATGTTGGATTAATGAGTTTGCTATTAAACCCAAAGTTTGCCTCAGAAGAATACTGCATATCAAAGAAAAGCAGTAGTTTTAAAATATGTTCTGTGAATATAAGTGATCAAGTAATATTTTATAGTACCTAAAGATTAAAGTGTTCCTTTATCTCCAGGGTAAACATTGAAAATATTTTCTCCTTCTTCCAAAGTTGTGGGCAGGCACTGCTGAAATGTTTACTTGACTATAAACCATTCTTCGACCTGCATCACTCTTAAAGACCTTGGCCTCTCCCTACCTTAAATATTCTGAATGAAGGATACTACTTGCCAAATAGTCAACCTAATTTTAGTTTCTATTCCACCAATCTAATATTAACAAAGTAAATAGCATTAACCTTCACCTGTTCGTTAAAGTCAGAAACATCATCATCTAGCCTTTTCTTGTCTGCAGTTTAGAGAAAGTGGTGTGCTTCCTGAAGATTGCGTATTTTGCATGTGTGCCAAGCCCTCTCCAATCCCAAGTATTCCACCCCTAGCCCCCAATAAGTCTGTTTTCTGTCTTGTGCAAGCAGATGCTCCTTCAAATCAGCTGTTTATATGTCATTCTGCCCACTTCCTAAACTCCTCCCCCAGCCAGACCTGATAAAAGTACTTCCATTTCTTTGTTCTTGCCAGAGTGCTCACATCTCTTCTGCAGCCCTCCCAGGCCCACAATAAAGGCCTCTTTTCTCCTTTATCTATCATGCCCAAATCAAGTAATATTGTCATTTTTGTTATTCCCAGAGCTTAGCTTACTGCCCAGCTTCTCCTATAGCTCCAAATATATTAAGTAAATAAAGTAATAGTTCATACTTGACCAGAAGTGTCTTACATTTGCTCATACTATAAGTATTTTATATGACTGTAATCTCCTGGCATTTCTAAATATACATTGTGTGTGTATATGTGTAGTCATGCATCACCAATGACATTTTGGTCAATGCTGTACATAATATATGACTGTGCTCCCGTGAGATTATAAGAGTTGAAAAATTTCTGATGCTAATAACATCGCGGCTGTCATAATTTAGTAACTGAAGGCAATACTCACATTAACAAACTTACTGTGCTGCCCATCACATAAAAGTATAGCACATACCATTATGTACAGTATTATACAATACTGGATAATGACAGTAAACGACTATGCTACTGGTTTGTATCTTTATTGTGCACTTTATTGTTATTTTTAAAGTTTCTTATAAAACAGCATGACCTGTATTGGGGTAACAACTTCATGCATCTCGCTTTTATTGCATCTATTAATTGCGTCGTTTTTTGTTGATCTTTTCTTGTTGTTTTGTTCATCGTGGCCCGAGGAACAATAAACTGAATCATATACATGTATACCAGAAAGCCTCACTGTGTAGTATGCTAGATCACTTAGGATTGTGTAAATATACTGTATGCTTTTCCTATGAGGATGTATTTCTCAAAAGTTAACACTTGCAGGACCATTTTTCATTTCTGTCAAAATGGTCCATTTAAAATTCTAAGCGCCTTCAGAGACTGGTGAATGTAGACTGTTTACCTGATAGATCAGCTCGTTTCTGATAGCCTGCACTTTGCTGTTGTTGTACGAGCTGTAGGTCATGTTTTTATCTTCGTGGACTTTGTATATTTCATAAATGTGACACTTTACTCTGTCTCGTTTATCATGGAATATTTGCATTTCCTATACTAAGTATAAAAGGCTTACGCTAATAACGCCCAACAGCCTAACAGGAAACTGCGTGTTAACATCAAAAGGCTTCAGCGTTCTCGGTTCACTATTTGTTAGAAAGCTACACACTACAGAAAGGCTTAATTACACACGAATGTAAATTACTCGTCATTAAAAGGCAGCTAGGCCGCATTAGCAACAGTCCTTCTTCCTATGCTGGGCTGACTGGGTCCAGGAACGCAAAGAAACTACAAATCTCAGCATGCAACGATCCAAAGAGGGCTAAGGAGACCAGAAAGAGCGCCGCAGTGTACTCTGGGGTTTGTAGTGACCGACCCAAACGCGACAGTCACCGCTCTGATACTTACCGGACCCAGCCACCACCAAAAGACTGAGAGACTTCCGAGGCGTAATATTCTGAGACCAAAGCACTATCCATAGTCTCAGGACGAGGACGAACGCCACCGCTCCCGCAGCCACAGATAGAATAAGGACACAAACCATGTGAAAGAATGGCGCATGCGCACTAGTCTGGGCCGCTTGGTCACAGTTAACATGTACGGGTACTGAGAAGATCCAAACGTTACAGCTACGCGTCGAGCTGTGGGAGGGGCTTGTTCCAACTGGGCGGGGCTAAGGGTTGAGGACATAGCTAGAAGTCTGGGGACTTTTGTTGCTTCCTTGTTATGTTTTCCTTGCGTGCGGTCCAGGCATAAAATGAAATTTGGAGAACTGTAAACGCTGGATAAGTTTGATTTCCGTTGATGACGAGGTCAGATAACCTGTGCTCCGAAAAGTTCCAAAGCTCCCAAATTAGTCGGTGGTCTAGCCCTACTTAACAACTTTGGCCTGAGACCAAGACAAACAACGCTGGTCTCCTTCTCCTCCCCACTTCCTCTTTCTCTCCCTCCCTTCTGTTTCCTTTTCTCACTCTCCTTACCTGCCCCCTACTTTCCTCGTTCCCCGCACCTGACTTCTGAACAGGGCACTGACTTCTGAACAGGGCACTGAGACTTTACTGAACAGGGCATTGATTTTAGCGCCCTTTTGTAAACCTGCTTTACCCCATCATTCATGTTTTCTAGGTATTTTCACTGACCTCACTCAGTGTAACCAGCGTAATTGTGATCCCCACAAGGGTATACTGTGTTCTTCAGGGAATTTCCAGTTTCTGCTTCATGCCCTCAACCAAAATAATTATCTGCCAACACCTCCTCTAATCGGTTTTACATATTTTTATTGGTACCTTATCAACATTAAAGCGGTGTGAAAAAAAACAGAGAAGACCCTATATCCCAACAAACCTGCCTCTGGACCCTCATAAATTTATACGTCATATAGGACAAGTATCCAGATGAGTGCACATGTCCAGAAAGTTGTGCCAACTTGCTCAAGTAAAATAGTGTCAGATCTGCAACTGGGGACCAGAAATCCTAACACCTGCAGCATAGGGATAGTGTGTTGTATATTCCTTTGCTAAATTCTGTCTTGCCTAATGGTCACATTTACTTGGATCCTAGAATGTGTTATTGAAAGTCTTGATTGCCAGAATCCCCCAGGGAGCTACTAGTTAGGAATATCAGAAAAGGTGTCTGGATCTGATTATTAAATCAGTGAATCAGTTCTTGAATTAGGAATTTAGGAGGCTTTGTGGGTATATCCTTTCCTGGATCATGGATGTCCAGACACTTTCCATATGTGCTCTTAATTTGAAATTGGCACACTAAAGTCATTAAGGTCATTTGCCCACTTTTTATAATGAAATAAAGTCCCACAAAAGTTAAAGATTGTTTTTTTTTTTTTTTTTTTTTTTTTTTTTTTTGAGACAGGGTCTCGCTATGCAGTTCAGGCTGGCCTTGAGCTCACTTGGTAGCCTATGTTGGTCTGGAACTCGCAATGATCCTCCTACCTCAGCCTCCTGAGTGCCAGGATTACAGGCCTGAGCTACCACGCTCAGCGATTAAAGATTTTGCATAAGGTTGTTTAGTTGATAATTAGTAGAGAAAGTTCATATTGTGGACTTAGGAATCAGTATTTCTTAATTTTTTATGGAATCAAAATCCCCTGGACTTACAAATGCATAGTTAGAAGTCCAGAAATAGGCCCGTGGTATAGGATGGAAAATAACTCAGGAATGTTGCAAACTGTATTTTCTTTTATCTACTGTCTTGGTATTCTAAGAAATGACTCCAGCAAACTTGCTTTTGGACCCTCATAAATTTATAGTACAAGACACAAATGAGTGCACATGTTCAGAAAGGTGTGACAACTTGCTCAAGAAGAATAGTGTCAGATCTACAATTAGAGACCAGAAATCCTCTCCCCCAATTCTTAAAAGATGTTAGTTGTCCCAAAAACTGTGTCCACAGCAAGCAATCTCCAGAGATAAAAAGAAAGCTATTTTTGCCACTGAGATTTTGAGGTTTTTTTGGGAGGAAGGCAAGGAAACCTTTGCCAAAATCCCTCACATCTGACTTACTTTCAAACCCATAGGCTGTTTTTACATAACCGACCCAGAAAGAGACCCTAAAATTGGTGATGGTAGGAATGGAAGATAATATATAATTCTGCAGCAGCATATGCTCATTGGGTACAAGTCAGGTACTGAACAAAGTGGTCATTCCTTTAGGTAGGAAAAATTTAAAGGAAGGCTGTGAGATAGACAGGCAACACCAGTAATATCTGTATTACTATGAAACTAAAGATGAAGTAAGTATCTTTGTAAACTGATACTTAGATTGTAAATACTAGGCATATAATTATTATTTGGATATAGGCTCCAACTTTTATGAAAAGGAAGACTTAGTATTTACAATGTACCCTTCTATTTCACATTATCTCATCTCCTAACGACTGTACTTAATCTTTGTCTGTAGAAAAAATCAGTTTGGCTACAGTTGGCATACAGATGGAATGAACAGAGCAATCAAACATATAGGAAGTTAGTGCAGAGAGCCAAAGACTGTGAAGTATCAGACACTGGAGTTATTGGTTGAGGTATTCTGAATGAGTGAGAGGGTAAAATTGTTCAGTTTTCATGTCAAAGAACTTGACTGTAGGGAGGAGCCAGGTAGCCAGTAAGAACAGGAAAAAAGTTAAAAATTCATGAAGAAAAGTGTGTACTGGGTGGGGGGAGTCCTGAATTGTGACAGAATATGTAGATAATCAAGAAGTCGGGAAGCTGTAATGGTATGTGGGAGCCACTCATGATGCTGAACTTACTGAGTAGTGGCAGTAGAGAGGCAGTTACTGAGTGGTAGTAAAGAGGCAGATAAGGAGCTAGAGCTAGAGTCTTTGAGGACTCAAGATTTTGGAAGATGATAGCAACCAAGAAGAGCGCTGAATATGAGTTGGAAATTTGCCTGTTCTACCAGGTCTATTCCCCATACCTCTCTCCTTCACACAGTGCCATGTTAGCTGGTCAACAGGTTTTAGTTAAATCAACAGGTTGCAACTAAATCAACAGATTTCCTTGCCCTCTGATCCTGATTGGTGTTAGTTAATGTGGATCTGTAGCAGAAAATCAGACGGAGAAGGCTGTGTCCTTGAACTGAAGGTCTCTCTTCTTTTTATGACTGTATCTCTACAAAGCTGTTTATACTACATCACAGCACTGGCTTCTATCCCTTCGAGCCAGGGGTAGTACCAGCTCCATTGTTATTAGATCTGAGTTTACTGCCCTCATTACCCCTTCCTCTACTTCATTCACGCTTTTGTAAATAATCACTACACTTAATCATCTCTAAATTAACTTAATACAAGTGTACCATGTGTATCCTTTTGATGCACTTTTTTTTTTTTTTTTTGTCTTTTTCCTTTTTATTGGTACCGGGGATCGAACTCACGACTGCCTGCTTGCAAGGCAGGCGCTTATGCCGCTGAGCTAAATCCCCAGCCCCATGTGTATCCTTTTGAGGACACTGAATATTACAATTTATGACAAGGACTTCAAAGGAAGTCCCATTTTTGAAAAGAGGACGAGAAATGTGAAAGCAGCAACAAAGATCAAGAAGGATGCCCTCTCACTTCCTGTTAGAGTGTAAGAAACAAAACAAATGGCTTCTACTCAAGAGATGTACCAGGGAAGCGTGGGAAAGCTAGACTTTTGCTTAAACTAAAGGTGAAATAGAAATAGAGAAGATGGTCTGTAGTGGTTGATTGATTGTGTCAATTTGAGACATTTAGAAGCTTAATTAACTAAATGGGTTTAGCAACTCTACACCCAAGGATGCAGAAGACCACCCACCCTAGGGTGGCTTATCACCTGGAGGTATAAAAGGGAAGGAAGAAGGAAAAATGCATTCCATTCTTGGGAGAAGCTCCAGTCTTCCCCTTTGGTTTGGAGGTCATCTTCTGGCTTCCAGTGTAGACTCTTCAGCTTTCCAGCATAGACTCTTCAGCCTTTCATCGTAGAGCCTTGGGCCTTCTGCTGCAGACCCATCAGCCTGCTGGTGTGGACTTGCACAAGACGCTAGGTTGAACTCCAGACCTTGAATTGAATCCTTCAGCCTCCAGTATGTAGACACCCTCTGCATGCTTCATCAGACTCTGTGACTGACCATCGTAAGCCAATCTTGTTGTTTCTTTTTTATCTGTATATCTCGTGTTATATCTGTTCTCTCTAGTAAAACCCTGACTAATACCAATTTTGGTACCGGGAATGGTCCTAGAGAAACAGAATTATAATGATGGCATTCTTTAATGGTGTTAGAGGTTGCTGGTGTTGGCTCTGCAATTTGGTGAGACCTGAAGACACCAAGATCTCTGCTTCAACTTCTGTGGACTATACTGATAATCCTTGGCATGAACTGTTTAATACATCTCATAGATCCATTTGATTATCCTAATTCACCAGTTAGGAGATGTCAGAAATTTAGTGACTCTGTACAAAACCATTTTGAATATCTTTGGCAGAGTAGATAACATAATGATGGTTGGTCTTAGCTTCTTTGGACAAACTAATGAGGGAAAAATCCCACCTCCAGAAACAGATAAGAAATTTAAAAGTTTTTCAGTGTGTCATGAGTGAAAAACCTCTTTTTTAGCTGCAAGGCTGAGATTGCAGAAACTCAAACACAGTCCCTCCTAATTCAGTTGGCTGAACTACAATGTAAATTTAATGCTCAGCCTTGAAGGGTATCTGAAACAAAGGTGAGGGCACTGATTGGAAAAGACTGGGACCCTGTGAATTGGGATGGAGATGTATGAGAGGATTCTGAGGAAATTGAAGATACTGAATTTCTGGATGCTAATGAAGTTATTTTGCCTGAGGGAGAGATTTCCCCACCTTAAGTGGCTGAGACATCACCACCTCCACCCCTTGCTGTGTTGGAATCTCTTAGTATACTTCCTGAAGCCAATCCTGTGTGACTAAACAGGATTATGCTGGTGATCCTCAGGATTCACACTCAATATCCTCAATATTGGTTTTTGCCTCTAGGCCCATAACCAGGCTCAAATCACAAAAAGCGCCTAAAGGTGAGATACACAGTGTGACCCATGAAGAGGTTCACTATACTCCCAAAGAGCTTCTTGAGTTTTCCAACTCTTATAGGCAGAGCCCTGATGAGTAAGCATGGGACTGGATTTTACGGATGTGGGATAATGGTGGCAAAAACATACACCTGACTCAGGCTGAATTTGTTGACATGGGCCCATTAACTAGGGATTCTGAGTTTAACGTCATAACTTGTGGAGAAGAATGGTATTAATAGTTTATTTGGATGGTTGGCAGAGATATGGATCAAAAGATGGCTTACCGTGATTGAGTTAGAGATGCCTGAGTTTCCATGGTTTACTATGATGAGAGGATTCAGAGGCTCAGGAAAATGGGAATGCTAGAGTGGATCTATCAAATTAAACCTAATCCTCCACATTGGGATGATCCAGAAAACATACCCTTCACCAGTACCTTGAGAAACAGATTTGTGAGGGGAGCATCAGCACCCCTGAAGGACTCTGTCATTGCTCTTCTTTGCATGCTGACTCTTACAGTGGGGACCACAGTTACTCAATTAGGACATTTAAGGGCAATGGGCTTGATTGGGTCCCAGAGTGGCAGAGGTCAAGTGGCAGCACTTAATCGCCAAAAGCAGGGTCCACATACTTACCATAATGGACAGCAGAAGTGGAACAATGACCAGAATAATCTGACATGTGCAGACTTCTGGCATTGGCTGATTAGCCACGGTGTTCCTAGAAGTGAAATAGAGAGGAAGCCTACAGAATTTTTACTAGATTTATATAATTAAAAAAATTTACGGGCAAATGAATGGAAACATATCAAATTGTGGTAACAGGGAATCACCGCCCCTCAACCAGTTCCCAGATTTGAGCCAGTTTACAAACCCAGAACCCCTTGAATGATGAGGAGGCCAGGTCCCCTTGAAGAAGGATTCTGATGTGCCAAAAATGTATACTGTTAATCTTTCTCCCATCTTTGCCCAGAGGGATCTGAGGCCTTTTGCCTGAATAACTGTCCACTGGGGGAAGGGGAATGATCAGACATTTCGGGGACTACTGGAAACTGATTCTGAACTAACACTGATTCCAGGGGATCTAAAACATCACTGTGGTCCTTCAGTAAGAGTGGGGGCCTATGGAGGCCAAGTGATCAATGGACTTTTAGCAAAGGTCCCACTTACAGTGGGTCCAATACGTCCTCAGATTCACCCTGTAGTTATTTCCGCTGCTCCAGAATGTATAATTGGGATTGATGTACTTAGTACTTGACAGAACCCTCACATTGGTTCCCTGTGAGGGCTATCATGGTTGGGAAGGCCAAATGGAAGCCACTAGTGTTGCCTTTGCCTGGTAAAATAGCAAACCAGAAGCAGTATCGCATTCCTGGAAGGATCCAAGAGATTACTGCCACGATCAAGGAATTGAAGGATGCAGGGGTGGTGGTGCCCACCACATCTCCATTTAATTCCCCCATGGGCCTGTGCAAAAGACTGATGGGTCTTGGAGAATGACCACAGATTACCATAAACTGAATCAGGTAGTGGCTCTAATTGCAGCTGCAGTACCAGATGTGGTTTCCTTGCTTGAGCTGATTAATACATCTCCTGGTACTTGGTATACAGCTATTGATTTGGCAAATGCCTTTTTCTCCAAACCTATCCCTAAGGATCATCAGAAACAATTTGCTTTTAGCTGGCAAGACCAGCAATATACCTTCACTGTCTTACCTCAGGGGTATATTAACTCACCAGCCCTATGTCACAATTTGGTTCTAAGGGATCTTGATCGCTTTTCTCTGCCATAGGATATCACACTGGTCCAATACATTGATGATGTTATGCTGATTGGGCCTAGTGAGCCGGAGGTAGCAACCACACTGGGTTTGTTAGTAAGGCATTTCAGAGCCAGAGGATGGGAAATAAATCCAACAAAAATTCAAGGTCCTTCTACCTCAGTGAAATTTCTAGGAGTCCAGTGGTGTGGAGCATGTAGAGGTATCTCTTCTAAGGTAAAAGATAAATTGTTGCATCTGGACTTCCCCTAGAACTAAAATGGAGGCACAACCCTTAGTGGGCTTATTTGGATTTTGGAGGCAACACATTCCTCATTTAGGGGTCTTACTCCATCCCATTTACTGAGTGACTCGGAAAGCTGCTCATTTTGAGTGGGGCTCAGAACAGGAAAAGGCCCTGCAATAAGTCAAGGCTGCTGTATGGGCTGCTCTTCCACTGGGGCCGTATGATCCAACAGGTCCAATGGTACTCAAGGTGTCAGTAACAAACAAAGATGCTGTTTGGAGTCTCTGGTAGGCCTCCGTTGGTGAATTACAGAGGCCTTTAGGATTCTGGAGTAAGGCTCTGCCATTGTCTGCAGACAACTACTCTCCCTTTGAGAAACAGCTGTTGGACTGCTACTGGGCCCTAGTGGAAACTGAATGCTTGACTAGGGGACACCAGGTACCATGCCACCTGAGTTCCTTATCATGGTCTGGGTATTATCTGATCCACCAAGTAATAAAGTTGGACATGCACAGCAGCAATCTATCATTAAATGGAATCTATCTAAATGGAAGTATATTCATGATTGAGCCAGAACAGGCCCAGAAGGTACAAGTAAATTACATGGGGAATTTGCCCAGATACCTATGTTGCCTTCAGTTTCCCAGCATGCACCTATGGCCTTGTGGGGTGTACCATGTGATCAGTTGTCAGAGGACGAGGAGACAAGGGCCTGGTTTACAGGTGGCTTTGCATGTTATGTAGGCACGTTATGTAGGACAGCTGCAGCATTACAGCCCTTTCTGGGATATCCTTAAGAGACAGTGGTGAAGGGAAATTGTCACAGTGGGCAGAACTTTGAGCAGTGTACTTAGTAGTACATTTTGACTGGAAGAAGAAATGGCCAGATGTGAGACTATATACTGATTCATGGGCTGTAGCCTGTGGTCTAGCTGGATGATCAGGAATTTGGAAGGAACATAATTGGAAAATTGGTGACAAAGATATTTGGGGAAGAGGTATGTGGATAGACCTCTCTATATAGGCAAAGGATGTAAAAATATTTGTTTCCCAATTAAATGCTCACCAAAAGGTAACATCAGCAAATGACAACTTTAATAATCAAGTGGATAAGATGATTCATTCTCTGGGCAGTGGCCAAACCTCTTTCTTTAGCCACCCCAGTCATTGCCCAATGGGCCCATTAACAGTGTGGCCATGGTGGAAGGGATGGAGAGTATGCATGGGCCCAGCAACACGGACTCTCACTCACCAAGGCTGATCTGGCTACAGCTACTGCTGAATGCCCAGTATGGCAGCAGCAGAGACTAACATGGAGTCCCCGATATGGCAGCATTCCCCGAGGGGATCAACCTGCAACTTGGTGGCAGGTTGATTACATTGGACCACTTCCATCATGGAAAGGACTGCACTTTGTCCTCACTGGCACAGATGTGTATTCTGGATATGGCTTTGTCTTTGCTGCACATAATGCTTCCGCTAAAACTACCATCCGTGGACTCACAGAATGCCTTATCCACCATCATAGAATTCCACATAGCATTGCCTCTGACCAAGGAACACATTTTACAGCTAAAGAAGTGAGACAATGGGCTCATGCTCATGGAATTCACTGGTCCTACCATGTCCCTCACCATCCAGAAGCAGCTGGATTGATAGAAAGATGGAATGGCCTTTTGAAGACACAGTTACAATGCCAGCTAGGTGGCAACAATTTGCAAGGCTGGGGGTAAGGTACTTCAACAGGCTGTATATGCTTTAAATCAGCATCAATTATATGGCACTGTATCTCCCATAGCCAGGATTCATGGGTCCATTAGGAATGGTGCCACTCACCATTACCCCTAGTGATCCACTAGCAAAATTTTTGCTTGCTATCACCATGACTTCATGTTCTCCTGACCTAGATGTTTTGGTTCCAGAGAGGAGAAGGCTTATACCAGGAAGCATGACAATGGTACCATTGAACTAGAAGCTAAGACTCCCCCCTGGTCATTTTGGTCTCATGCCTCTGAGGAAACAAGGTAAAAAGGGAGTCACAGTGTTGTCAGGGGTGATTGACCCAGGTTACCAAGGGGAAGTTGAATTACTATTCTACAATGGAGGAAAAGAAGAACATACGTGGAGTGCAGGAGATTCCCTAGGGTGCCTTTTAGTGCTACCGTGTCCTGTCATTAAGGTTAATGGGAAATTACAGCAACCTAATCCAGACAAAGTGACAAGTGATCCAGAACCTTCAGGAATGAAGGTATGGGTCACTCTACCAGGGAAAGAACTGAGACCTGCTGAGGTGCTTGCTGAAGGCCAAGGGAATACAGAATGGGTAGTGGAAGAAGGAAGTTCCAAATACCAGCTTTGACACCATGATCAGTTACAGAAAAGAGGATTATGATTACTATTTCTTCCAAATATGGTTTTAATGTAACATAATGTTAGACTTAAGCTGTTTTTTGGGAATTGTTAAACTTGTGTTATAATGTTAAGGTTATAAACTGATAGGAGTAAGCATCAACCAAAGAAAAGTTACATTGTGTATTCTGGTAGGGGAATTATTGCATTTCCATTTGTATAAAAGACAGTTACAACATATTAGGCACAATTATGTGCATGTCTGTATATCTAGAACTAGTTTAAAGAAATGTGTCTGGTTGCCAGGTTGACAAGGGGTGGATTATAGTGATTGATTGATTGTGTCAACTTGAGACATTTAGAAGCTTAACTAAATGGGTTTAGCAATTCTACCCCCAAGGACGTAGAAGAAGACCCACCCTAGGGTGGCTTATCACCTGGAGGTATAAAAGGGAAGGAAGAAGGAAAAATGCATTCCATTCTTGGGAGAAGCTCCAGTCTTCCCCTTTGGTTTAGAGGTTGTCTCCTGGCTTCCAATGTAGACTCTTCAGCCTTTCATCGTAGAGCCTTGGGCCTTCTGCTGCAGACCCATCAGCCTGCTGGTGTGGACTTGCACAAGACACTAGGTTGAACTCCAGACCTTGGATTGAATCCTTCGGCCTCTGGTGTGTAGATACCCTCTGCACTCTTCCTCATCAGACTCTGTGGCTGACCATTGTAAGCCAATCTTGTTATTTTTTTTACACGTGTATATTTCATGTTATATCTGTTCTCTAGTGAAACCCTGACTAATACATGGGCTAAGGGAAATTTTGAAAGTTACATGTCAGGAGATGCAAAGGGTGCAGTGGAAGTGTTTAGAAGATGATGAGGAATGGAGATTGAGTCAGATTAGGGAATTTACAAGCAACTATTGAGATAAGAATCAGGATGATAATGGATGATCTTGGAGACTACTGGGGACTGAAGTAAATGAGGATATTACTAAGCTCTCAGTTAATAGGCAGATCGATAGTGCCTATTATGTGCTAGGCACTGGGGGTACAGTTTGGTAAACAGCAACAGCACACAAGCAATGACTTAACAATGAGTCTGACTGTGTGAGGCACAGGCCTCTAGATGGGGCCTTATAGAGAAAAACCATCCAGCCATAGACTGCCAGGGATCCTGACAGCTAGACCCATTTCCACCAGGGTCAACTGTCAGTCCTAACAAAGTCAGAAAAGTATGGACAAAGAAGACTGAAGATTTGCTGCAAGGACCAGGGAAACTATTTGGGTCAGTATTGTGCCTGCCATGACAAGGTAGGATGCAACTGGGAGCTTCTATTGTTGGTGAGACACAGGATTAGGAGCATGTGACCTATGGTCCTTTAAAGATCTTCTGGAAGGCTGGGAAGGATGAGTGACAAAAACTGTTCCAGTACAACCCAAATAACCTTTGTTACAGCAAAGACTTTTTCTTGTCAAATACACTAATACCTGTTTGAGTCATAATTTTTGCTGAATAAAGCCACTACTGTGGGCCTCCTTGAATGTTAACCCTTGAAGCTAAGGTCACTAATACTTCTAACAGCTGGCTTTAATCGTGTGCTTATTATCTGCCAAACACTTAGAACGTGATTAACTGATTCTTATAACAGGAAGTGAGATAGACACCATTGCAATTCTCATTTTATAAATGAGGGATTTTAGGTATAAAAAGATTGTGCTGTTTGCTCTGGGTCACAAAGCCAAGAATTCTGTTGTTCACAATTTTATCATCCACAATATCATTAAAACTATTTGGTGTATATTTACACCAGTTTTTGTGCTATATAGTAAGTAATCAATTTAGAAATATATTATTTACCATGTCTCACTCTTCATTTATAAAATTAAGTCAGATAAAGATTTTTAAAAGTCGTTTTCAAGAATTCAAAAAAGAATTGCTTTTATTTTTCCTATTCTAATATATTAAAAGATTATACTATATTTTTAACATATTTATATAAAAATGTTGATTTAAGGCTTACTTAAGGTGAATTTATAGTTAAATTATTAAGATACCATAATTTTATTCTTGTTCACTGTATATCTATCTCAAATGTACATCGAAAATGCCTTATAAGTATAAAACATAAGAAGACATTAAGCAGTTAATTAAAAAATACATTCTCATGCTTTCCTAGTATGTGCAAGACCCTGGGTTTAAGCTCCAATATCACCAAAAAACCACGACTATTTTGGGAAGTACCATACCGCTAACACTATTTATTAATGACAATCACATGAATAGCTTTAGTTTTCAAAATTACCAGATAAAGTAAGAAACAGTATTTCTGCACTTTGCAAACCACTGAATTAATTTCCTCATCATTTCAGTCTTTATTTCCCATCAAAGCCTCTACCTGGAATCTACACTGATCTCTGCTTTTCTCCTCGTGTACACTACCCTCTCTCTGTATCTTCTGCTACCACCAAGGTTTTGTCCATTGTAGGAACTCACATAATGTGCTTCACCATTTTTTTTTTTTTGGCTATTTGTTACTCCTCCACTTTATTTATACAGAAAGCATAGCAAACCTGTGTGTGTGTGAATATATATTATACCTGATCTAGGATTTAGTCGGCATGTTCATACTTTAACTGACTCTAACCACCATTTTAGGAATTTAAGTACTATGGTTACTCCCAATTTATATGTAAGTAAAGAGACTTTACCATGCTAAAAGAATACTGCTGGTGCTTTGATTTGACTTCTTGTGGATCTGTTATAGCCATTAGTGGCTTCAAAATATAGTGATAGTAGGAGAAGATAGTTAATACAAAAAAAAAGAAAAAAATTTACAGAAAGAAAAAGAGGATGGGAAAATGAAATTTACAAATGTGCTACCTTAGTGTTATTTTCTCTTGAAAGTTATGTAAATAAACATTGAATACCTCACAAAATGCTATGCATGGTTCTTGCCACACCCTAAACTTAGCCTGTTTTCTTTTTGGCATTTCCATGGCATATTTAATATCCCGTTCATCAAAATTGGGTGCTGTACTTATTGTGAACACCTTCTCAATTTCAAAACAGGCCTTTTAACTTACAGGCAGGTTTTTACAAAAATATAGATCATAAATGGCTCAGTTATTTCTCAAAGTTAAGATTCTGTTCTTCTTCACTCCAGTACTCTGGATCTTTGCTGATTTTACTTGCGTTGAATAGATGGAAAGATAACATAAATAAACCTAGGAAAGCTTTAACACTTCGTAATACTTGACTATAGAACTGTGAATCTAGAACGTCTTAGCTTAAAATTTAAAAGAATCTCTGAATTTCCTTTTCCTTCATCTCGGTTACCTCCATCTCAATTTGGTTAATCTTGAATCACTGATTCTCATTAAGCCTTTACTCTTAGCCTATAAAACAAGTTCAAGTCTTTCCCATTAAAAAATAAAAGCAAAATCAATAAACCTTTCTTCAGTCTGTCTGGCTCAGCACAGCTCCTTTAACCACAGCCTAACCACATTAAAATGGCCCTGCAGTTTTCACCACACCTTTTCTCCTTTCACCAGAGTGCTTCTCCACTGCCAGGTCTATTTTTATACAACTGGACTATGCCATGGAACTAAAATCTTCCACTGAGCACAGAACAAAGTTGTATTCCAGATGTTGAAAGGTAGTCATCCCTAACCATGGTTTTCCAGTAATCTCTCTATAAGGGCTGACAAACTACCCCAGAGAGGGACTTTCCAGAGAGGCATCACAAATAGAACATTCTCTGTATTACCCCCATACTTCTTCCTTGTCTTTCTTCTGAACTTCTCTATCTGGTGGCTTTGTTTCTCTTTTTCAGAAATATTTGACCACTTTCTGCTATACAAGATTCATACCTTTTGTCTGTCCTTCCATATCGTAACATCTCAGAGAGTTCATCCGAATGAGCAGTTGTGTGTGTGTGTGTGTGTGTGTGTGTGTGTGTGTGTGTGTGTAGGCGGTTGGTTTATCCAGAGGGGGATGCGCTCAAGTTTCATGAATCAGGTTAAAGATAAAGCTCCCAAAGGTAGTTCAGTCCTCCTACCAATGCATACCAGGCTGCCTAGAGTGCAAGTACACATTGCAGTAAAAAGCATCAGTTTCCTCAAAGTCAGTATCATTTAATTCTTTCCTATGAAATGATACTTCTTTACTCACAGGCATTTGGGCTTACAATGTAAGAGTAACAGATTCCTTCTCTCTGCCACTTTGAAGTAGTAGCACCAACTGAAGTTAAAATCTGCTGACTCTGCTTCTTCTGCCGAGTTTTGAATGAAAGGCAGTCGCATATCCAGTTTAGTCTTTCAGACAAAGGTGCTTAAAGTTTGTAAGTTTTACTATTACTGATTCATACCCCTTTACTCCTTTCAGACTTATTCATTTATGGCTTTCTCTCCTACTTGATATTCCAATAAGGTAGGATGGTTCCCACCCTGTAGCCATGACTAAGGTATTTCTGGTCCTCCC
Source organism: Cavia porcellus (assembly GCF_034190915.1). Taxonomy (NCBI): domain Eukaryota; kingdom Metazoa; phylum Chordata; class Mammalia; order Rodentia; family Caviidae; genus Cavia; species Cavia porcellus. The sequence continues at coordinate 116,689,867 of NW_026947484.1, forward strand.
TTCTTTCTCCGCCAAGCTTGGATTCCCTGTTTTTTGAGGGACAAGCCATCTGTCTCATTTAGAAGTGCAAGTTACTAGGAGAATGCAAATGGAGGTGTGGTCCTGGAGGCTCTGGAGTCTCAGTTAGTCACCACATCCAAGAGAAGTTCTGAACCTCTGGGAAATTTTCCCAGTCTAAGCTGCAGAGCATTATGTTCTGCCAGCTATTGAAGATACACACTGCACACATGTGGGGCAGCTAAACTGTGAGCTGCTCTAGTCTTTAGAATTAGCTTCCTCAGTTACCAGCTAGCTTAGTTCACACGCAAGTGGACCCGGCCACAACTAATTTTCTTTGAAAGCTAGAGTTCTTTAAAAAGACTAGTTTATATTTTCTGTTTCACTTTTCCTTCCTCTTTTTCACTTCTCAGTTCACTGAAATCTAGCTTCTGCCATAATTATGTTCTAATAACTTTTAGAGTACCAAGTACAAAGAACATTTTTTTAATTTCTTTCAGGCAATTGAAAAAATCCTTTTAAAAAATTTTTTTTCTTGCATTGATTTTCTTTATTCTATTTTTTCTTGATTTTCATAGCATTCTTGTTTGAGCTTGTTATTCTTTTTGTGTCTTTCATCCTCTATTTTCCTTAAAATAAAAAATGTTTTATTCATAAATTAAATTGCCAAAAGTATTGAAAACAATAACATGAAGTTCAGGTACCCACAAGCTAGATTCTTCTCTCTCTCTCTCTTTTTTTCCTTTTGGCTGTCATTCTCTTTCCTTCTAAGAAATAAAATCCTCATTTTTTTTTTTTATCCCTTTCAGTCTTTGTATTTCTAAGGAGTCTTAACTTTGTGTATCTTGTTTTATTTTTTGTGCAGACTAATAGTTACCAGGAGGTCCACTCTGCTTTTCTTGCTGGTCACATATTGTTCACTCATCTGAATACCACATTTCTCATCCTCCTTTGCAGCTAGATGTGGTTTACTGGGTGAGTTTTTGCCAGTGAAATGTAACTAGAAGCAGTGAGTACAGTTTGGGTCTTACCTTTTTGGATAAAGGTAGATGGCTTGCCTTGGACTGCTTTCTTGTCTGTCATGGACATGCTTATGTCAGCTTCAATCATACAGATGAGGTAGACATCCTAGGAGAGGGCAGAAACCAAGAGAGAAGGAATCTGAATCCTAAACGACCTCACAGAGCAGAGTTGCCCTGACAGTCGAGGACCCACTGTTACATGAAAGGGAAGAAAAACTTCTATTTTCTTTATGTCACTGAATTCTAGAGTTTCATTATTATGATAACTCAGCCTTCACTGTAACTAATAGAGAAACGGATACTTGCAAATAGAAGATGTTTAACAAAATGCTAAACAAATATCGTTATCTGAGAAGTCAGATAGTTGATGTGAGGAAACAGATTGGATGGTCCCTATTATGCCAATGGCAGAATATTTGGTAAAAATTTCAACTACTGAACTTGGACGGTTAATTGTGTTTCTTCTATTGCTGGACTCAAGAATATAAATGAGTAATTGTTTCTCTTTGCTGCATTTTGCAAAGTTTTTCAAGAAATAAGTTCAATGAAACGATGTCTCTTCAAGCAGAAATGGAAAGAAATAAAGGATTTATAAAGACCTGGGGCTTCATAGAATTGGAAACTTCTGTAATATTTCGGTAGCTCAAAGTACTTATGTAGCTCAAATAGGAATACAAGTAACTTAAAATATGTAGCCTAAGAACTATTTTTGGCATACCTTTAAGTTACTCTATCTTTCATCTCTTTTTCTTTTCTATCCTCTCTTGTTCCCAACTCCTCCCCCAAAGTTAATTTCCAGTCTAGAACAGCCTCTCTCTTGTTACCTTTTTCTTACTAACCTGAGTTCTCCAGGCATAACATCTACACATGATGACTCATCAGCTGGTTTTCATCTGACAATTCTAGTACTAGCCATTGAGAGGACTGGTTTCACTTCATTATAATAGCAAGGTATCTTGGGGCCAGGGTAGGATATTGAGTGGAGGTTCAGTTCACACAAGGAATAATCTGACTCATGTAGCTGGAGAAGCCAAGAAAGGAGGTCACCAAGATGGGAATAATGAAGTGAGGAAAACAAGATAAGAGCAGTAGTGTAGATTGCTGAGGAGAGAGTGCGTGATTTTGTTTGGATGAAAGAAATCATCCAAAACGATTATATTGTGGACTCTTGACTCCATGTGAGAGGAGTGTCTTTGACTTGCAGTAGAACCCAGGGCCTTGCACATACTAGGCAGGCACTCTGCTAGTGAGCTACATTTGCAGTGCCCTATGCTCCTTTTTAACTTTTAAAAATCTTTAGGCACTATCTTACTAAATTTTCCAGGTTGTCTTTGAAGTTGGGGCTTCCTGGCTGTAGTCCCAAAGTAGCTGGTCATACAGGTGTGCACCACTGTGTCCTGAGATTGTATCTTTAAGTCACTCAATATATTTTTAGGTACACAAGAGGTACACAGGTACACAGGAGGAACACAAGAAATGTTTGATAAGCTGAATCTTTAATCTCATGCCATTCCTGAAATCTAGTTTGCTCTGTGTTCCTGGGACTTTGCTGTTTCAATGCAAATCAATCTACTATGTGTGGAAAATCAAGCAGCACTGTTTTGGGGTTTTTAGTTTGTTTGTTTTTTCTAAATAACTTGAACAAAAAAGATTAATAAGTGTGTTTATGCTCTTCTTTCAAGAAGACCTAAACTAGGTTTCGATATATTTGTATCACAACAGTAATAGAAACAATGTAACCACCATCATGTATTGAATGCCTACTAGATCTCAAATACAGTATCAGGTGCTGACCTGTGTCTTTTCTTTTAATCCTCACAATGACCCTATTATTATTCATTTTACAGGCGAGGAGCCTGGCTCACAGAGGTCTCTTTCCTAAGGTTGTGATAAGTGGCAGTTTGTCTGGCTTTGAAACTCTTGATCTCAGTAACACTAGCCTTTCTGCCTCATACAGGTTGCCCTCTCTCCTGTTTCTAAACCTTTGATCTTCTCATTCCCTTGTTTAAAACCTGTCATCATTCTCATCTCCTCCTGTTAGAGTCTGTATAATTCAGTGGGGCATAATTTATTTTTCAAAACTATTTTAGTGTCCTCAGTTTCTGCTACTATTTCCACAAATGCAAACTTCCAAGTGTTTGTGGTTCCCGAGGACAACCTGGGCTTTTCATGATTCTGTGGTTTCACATATTTTCCTCCTTTTAGAGCATTTTTCCTCCTCATCTGCTTGAGTTTTAAAACTAGAGACTCAAGTTCTAATCAGTCTCTCCTGTGAGATCTTCAGATTCTCAGGGTTTTGATTCTTCTGTCAGCAAAACTGAGGTTTTGTTTCCTGAATATTTCCAGAATATTTGGGATGATTTGTGATCACTGGCTGATCATTTTAGGAAAGTTTGGTTTCTGAAGCCTCAATGTTTTTTGGTTTTTTTCCTTCATAAAATACAATGAGTTGTTGCGCACACCTGTAACCTCAGTGCGCTCAGCCTGGGCACTGTGGCAATCTAGCAAGTCCGTGTCCCCAAATAAAAAATCTTTTAAAAAAGGACTAGGGAAAGGCCGGGGATTTAGCTCAGCGGCATAAGCGCCTGACTTGCAAGTGCACTGTCCTGAGTTCGATCCCCAGTACCACAAAAAAAAAAAAAAAAAAAAAAAAAGGACTGGGAAGCTGGGGATTTAGCTCAGCAACATAAGCACCTGTCTGACAAGTGCAAGGTTGTGAGTTTGATCCCTGGTACAAAAATCTCCCCCCCCCCCAAAAAAAAAAAAAAACTGGACTGGGTGGGCTACTGATATGGCTCAGTGGCACAGTGCCTACCTTGCAAGGCAAAGGTTGTGCATTTAATTCCCAGCAGAAAAAAAAAAAAAAAAAAAAAAGGTTGGGAATGTAACCCAGGAGGAAGGTCCTGGGTTCAGTCCTCAGCACCACTGGTGAATTGAGAGGCACAGGGGAGGGGATATAGATGTTGCTTAAAAAGCAGTACCTAACACCATGGTAAGTACTCAATTAGAATAAGTTATTACATATTTGGCTCTTGTGCAAATGAAGTAACAATAACATGTGTAACAATCTGCCACAATAATTGTTTCCTAAGTGATCTGACCACCACTTAATTTCAATAGAAATTCACCTTTGTACTTGTTTTCGGTCAGCATTCTGTACATACTGTCCCTGGATAACGATCTTGTCAGCTGTGCCCACACACCTCTGATTTCACCAGCTACAGTCCATGCAGTTGTTTCTTTCAGTTCTTCCTCCTCTGTGAGCCTGGACTCCCTTAGGACAGGAATTATTTTATTATTCACCCAAATCTAGCATAAATAGGTATTTAACACACATGGATTGATTTACTGAATGCATACATTCATTAATATGCAAAACGGTCTTAAGGGACAAATGACAGTACAACAACTAGGGTAGCACCACCACTGTTGGGAAATGTTTATTGAGTAATATTTCCTTTACACTTTCCAGAACTCCTGGCGATTATTGACTCATTTAATTCTCACAATAACTCTGTTAGGTAAGTGTTAGCCCCATGAGAACTGTTTAAAAAGTATGGAATCTTATCACTATATTACAGATAAACTAAATGCGACTCAGAGAAGTTAAGTAGCACACTCAAAGTCACACAGCTAGTAAGAGGTGTAAAAAATGACTCGTATTTCAACAGAAAATTATATGTTCTAGAACAGCGATGGCGAACCTTTTAGAGCTATCAATAACAAATAGCCTACTGCAACACACATGCCATAGATCAGCCTGTCCTGGGGGTCATCTGTTTTATACCTTTTATTGTCTTTGATTCATTTTAAAACTATGTATAAATGTATTTTTTTCAGATTCTCTTTAAAATAGGATATAGGGCTGGGGATTTAGCTCAGTGGCTTAAGTGCCTGCCTGGCAGGCGCAAGGTCATGAGTCCGATCCCCAGTATAAAAAAAAAAAAATTTAGGTTCCTAATTCAATGTTAAATATCCTTTTTTCTATCTGTATCATGCTTATGTTTTTTAGATTTTACTGAAAATTATCTTTCAACAAAAATGTAAGTGGAGTGCTGCTCCTAATCTGATTGATTTTAAAGCCACTTTCTTCGCCCAAAGAGTTCCAACAGCAAAGGATTCAGCGCAGTTCTGAATTCCACCACAAGGAACTCTGATTTAGTGGAACTTTTACTTTGTTTTTGTTTTTAACAAGACTCTCTTCTATTGTAGGTGGTCTGAAACCAGTTTTGAATAACTCTAGGTTACTACCTTCTTAGTAGGAGAAATAAAATACTTGCTTATTATTTATAAACTTGCTCAAATTCTCTCAGGAGAGAAAAGGAAGAGAGGTTTCCGGAGGAATCTAAGTTTCACAAAGAAAGCGACGCTCTAGTCAGACTGGGCTTCAGTAATGACTAGAAAAAAAGTGACAAAGATATGCAGGAAAAGACAGTCTGTATTTGGGGGGCAGTATGAACAAAGGAAAGCAATGTATATGCACTATATATATATATATATATATATAGAGAGAGAGAGAGAGAGAGAGAGAGAGAGAGAGAGAGAAAAGGAGAAGACAGATAGAGAGACACAGAGTAATGACTAGTAATTGGCTGGTGGTGGTTGGACACACTGAGTAGAGAACTGAGTAAAGCGTATGAAGAAGATGGGACAGGTAGGTTGGAACTTGAATGAAGGATTCCCATGCTTGCATTTCTTTGGCAGACAATAAAGATAATACAAAGCTTTCGACATTGAGTGAAACATAGGTCCTTAATCAGGTCAAGCTAAGATAGGACAGAAATTACATGGGTCTGAGTAGGTGGAAATAAACTGAACAAAAGGCTAATTGCAAAATATAGGGTCAAGGAACAGAGCAGAAAATCCTGTATGTTTTCAGGCTCACATAATCTTCCAAACTTTGGGGCTAAAGGTCAAGGGCTACAGAGGTGCAGAAAGAGCTTGTTGAGAAATGAGAGCAAAAGTGTTGGATCAAGATTAAGGATGAGCGTGATTTTTTTTTTCCAGAGCTTCCTTTTAGAGAGTGTGCTGTATTTGTTTGAACTCTTTAGGTAGGCAATGAAACTCCAAGGGATTTAAGTACCAGAAGCTACACATTTAACTTATAGGTAGAGAAGAGAAGAGGTGCATAGAGCTGCGGGAGCAGTCTAGTCAATTCTTTAGGAACCCCTTAATCTTGTGTAAAGTTGGGGAGAACCATGGCATTCTTGGAGATTATTTTCTCTAGACACTGAAGGAAGGGCTAAATTCTTGGCTAAGGTAATTGAGCACTTTAGGAAAGGAGGGAGTTAACTCTTTGCATTTTGCTTACCTCAAAGAATGATTGGTGTTTCCTCTTGTCGTGGCCATAACAAATCAAAGATCAGAATCACAAAACAACATCTAAATTATTTTGAAGACACATGGTTTGAACGTCAGCTCTATTTGTTCATCCTCTTCTGCCATCAGTATGACAAATGTTGAATCTAGGTACTTGATGTTTTTAGCTATTTGTTATACAGTAGTTACTTATTTACTAAGCAGATATTATAGGGCTTGCAATAAATTTCAGCAATTATTTTGGATATATTCCAAATATCACATATTCTTATGATTTTCATTCTTTGTTGAAAGAATGAATAATTTCTCTTAATAAAAAGAAAATTGAAGCAGGGTTCCTTTCATGTTTATGTTGATACATCAGGAGGATTATTTCCCCTTTCTGTACTTGTGAAATACTATCTTCCTAGACTGAAGTATTAAAAACTAAATACTAATAACTTTAAAAATATGATTCATGGGGCTGGGGATTTAGCTCAGCGGCATAAGCGCCTGCCTTGCAAGCAGGCAGTCATGAGTTCGGTCCCTGGTACCGATAAAAAACTAAAAAGACAAAAAAAAAATATAATTCATGTACAAACAGGAGGACAGTTCCTTTGGAGGAACTCTAAAATCAGAGGCAAAGTAGCCCTTTAAATCACTTTGCTCCCTTTTATTAACTTTAGGTAATTGCTCTGAATAAAAAATAATAAGAGGAAACATGTTATTCTTTTGTTCTTTTCTCTTTAGAATGTCAATTATGAGTTAAGATTTTCCATCAGCTACATAACTTTGATCTTCCTCAATGAGTTCCTTTGATGAGCTGAGAAAAACAGGGAGAATCCATGGTGATTACCCACCTTTCAGGCTATAGTGTAAGGTGCAAAGGTATATAAGGTAGAAATTTCAGTTGCGTTTACAGATCTAACTACATAGTTGTGACTCTCAAAACTGTGCTTTGGATTATGTCTAAATGTTATCTTTCCATGGACGGCAGATTTTGATAATTAGTCCCTTGTTTAAGAAAGCTGGGCTTTAGATAAACATGATTGTTTAAAAATTTTTCTAGATTTAGAAAATATTTGTCTTCTTATCGGTAGCAGCATTAGAAGCTAATGAAAATGAGTGAGCACGGAAACAAGATTGGAACAAAGGGAGAATAGTTTGGTGGCAGTTGGTCTAAAGCAGACACTGAATGCTGTGGGATCGGGAAGGAGTCACAGTGACTCCCGTGACTCTGTGATGGCATGGTGGCTCTTACAGTTGTGTGAAGAGATGGAGCGCCACTACAGATATGTTAGGTGATGAAGTGAGTTATCTAAGTGTAAAAATAAATAACTTCTATGTTCAAAATTTTTTCTTTCTTTCATTCTTTTTCTTTCTTTTTTATTTATGTATGTATTTATTTATTTAACTAGCTATTGAACCAAGAGCCTTCTACATATAGGCAAACACTCTGCCACTGTTCTGTACCCTGCATCGTATTTATTTTTTATTTTGAGATGGGGCTAAATTGCCCAGGTTGTCCTCAAATTTCCGATCCTTCTTTACTAGTTTCTCAAACAGCTGGGGATACAGGAATGCAACACCACACCTGACTCATCTCTATTTAATGTCTGTGAAATTCTTTACTTTTATTTGATTATAGGAAGAATTAATAGATCAAGTTAAATTTCATTATCATAATGGAATTTTCATTAATGATATTATTGTTTCTGTATTTTTTTCTTTTTGAGACAGAGTTTCACTATATAGCCCAGACTGGCCTTGACCTTGCCTTGATCCTCCTGCCTCAGTCTCCCAGGTGCTGGGATTACACGTGTACACCTCCATGCCCGGCTGATATTTTTGCTTCTAATATGTTAATACTACATAAAGAAAATTAATAGTCAAAAATTTTTCTTGCTCTGTAATCTATTTCTCCTGACTTTCTGGTTATTAAGTATTATACCAGCATTTTGAGATACTGTGTATTTTACTATAGAACACATTTGACAAAGTTTGAAGACATTTAATTTTAACATTTTTTTCAGAAATGATGCTTTAAGCCAGAATGATGACACAACCCTGTAATCCCAATAATCTGGAAGGTTGAGACAAGAGGATCACAAGTTTTAATCCAACCTGAGCAACTTAGTGACAGCCTGTCTCAAAATTTAAAAAAAAATAACATAAAAAGGAATAGGAATATACCAAATACAAAGGCCCTGGATTCAGTCCTCAGTATGCACCCCCCCCAAAAGAAGTTTTATCTTGTACTTTATACTAAGGAGAATTTAAAAATCTGATACTAGAACCTCACCTTTCCGTAAAAACCAAATCTTCATAACATCATTTATTTTTCACTAAAACTAGATTTTTTTCTTTCAAAAACCTTTGTTTAGTATATTGCAAAGCATTTTGAAAAGGGATGGCAATGGGTAATTTTTCTAAGCTGCAACTTGCTGGAGGGCACAATATTTTAGTTATACTAAAATGCACAGAACACAAACTCAAAGACTAAGTGAGCGATCTTAATGTTGCATATTTTTCTGTGTAAATAACTGTCATTCTTGATGATTCTGTTTCTACTTCATGTGAAATGTTTAAAATGGGGCCTTCATGATTCAAATGTATAGGGTGGGTTAATTATAGGTAATACTACAGTGGGAACAATATTTGTAATGACTTTAAGAAGTAAATATGGGAGTTATGTTTCTATGGGAACCATACATTTGTATATTAAAAGAACAGTTAGGAATTTTATGTTGTTTTTATTTTAAAATTGTTTTAGCGCCAGGCATGGTGGCACATGCCTGTAATCTCACCACTCTTGGAACTGAGGTGGGAGGACTACAAGTTCAAGTCCACCCTGGGCAATTTAGGGACTTAGTGAGACCCTGTCTCTAAATAAATGAATAAGAATAACCATAAAGAGCTGGAGATGTAGTTCAGTGTGAAGGCTCTGGGTTAAATTAGCATCAGTTCTTATCTATATATGACTACTAAAGTAGTTGATTTTTATTTTTACAAAATTTGATGTTTTGGAATTAAATATATTTAACAGGATGGAAGTAGAGCAGAGGGATGTTTATACAGAGACATATTTCTAAACACTAAAATTGTGTTTAGCTATAAGGTTTGTGGAATCTATTCAAGAAGAATTCAAGCACCAACTTTTTTTAAAAACTTGTTTATTCATGGGAATAAGATAGAGAACATGTTCATGTTAATTTTTATCATATCGATATGAGTTCATGTTTCAAAATGCTAAGACCAGATTTAATACGCTGGTAAACAATGATAATTCTAATGCTATCTAATAAATGTCTACTTACCTAATTAATGTATTTTGGTTCTAAAATTTTAACAGAAAGACATAGCTTCCTAAATTTCTCACTTTTTCAAATAATAATGGTATACAGAGTCTACATGAAGAACTCTATTGAGAGATGAATGTTCCAAAGTCAGAGTGGAGAAAAGTAGAACAATCTGTTTATGGGATGGGGTGACCACTGGTTTTAACTTAAATACCCATTGTGAATTTATAATGTGTAAGGATAATTTGCATTTCTTTTTTGTGATGTCTGCAAAGGTCCTTTATTTTTGAGTGCCTTTTTTTTTTCTCTTCTTGATTTGATTTCTGGAAGTTTATATATTAAGGATGTTAACTTTTATCCTGTGACTTAAATATCAGGTATTTTTTCTCAGTTTGTTATTTGTGTTTTAACTTTGCATATGTACTTGTTGTGATTTTTCTTTTCTCCTTGTAATAGTTTTTTATTTTCAATTAGTTATATTTATTACTGTTTATGGATTCTAGTTTGTGAAGCAAAATTAGGAAAGCTTTCTTATTCCAAAGTAAGATGGGAATTCAGCCTTGTGGTATATATGTGCATTCACCTTTTACATTTAAATCTTTGATCCATTTGGAATTTATCTATATTAGTCAGCTTTTTGTTGTTGAGACAAAGTACTTGACATACACAACTTAAAGGAGGAAGGGTTCATTTTGGCTTACAGTTTGGCCAGCTGGTTCTAAGGTAGAAACATCATGTCAGTAGGACATGGTGGATACAAGCTGCTGAATACATGGCATCCAGAAGGGGAAGAGCATCAGATGAAATGATCAGGGGCCAGCTGTAAGGTCAAGACCCCATGACCCACTTCCACCAACTGGACTCCACCTCCTAACAGTCCATTCAGCTATGAACTCATCAATGGATTAACACACTGATAAGGTTACTATCCACACAATCCATTAATCTTTCCAGGAATCTCTTTAATTTAATTCAGTTAACAATCAAGATTAACCAGTGTATCTTAGTGTACAGTGTGAGATATAATTATTTAATTTTATTTTTGCAAATGTCTATTATTTTAAAAAATCTGCCTTGTTGACTTATAATGTTGTTATTTTAAGTTTGTTTCTAGACTTTCTGCTCAATTCCATTTTTCTCATCTTATGAGAATCGCACTACTTGATTGTTGAAATTTTGTGCTATTTTTCTTTAATATTCAAAAGGTTATTCCCTCATCATTGCTCTGCTTTTTTGGTGCTGAGATCAAACTTAGGACTTTGTGCATACCAAACACGCTTTATTACTGAGCTACATCCCCAGATTTTCACTGATTTCTTTTTTCCTTTGGTGGTATTGGGGACTGAATGGAGGGCTTTCACACTGGTTTACATCTCCAGCCCATCTATGCTTTTTATTTTGAGATATGGTCTTGCTAAATTGATAAATAGTCTAGACTGGGTTTGGGTTGTAAGCATGTGCCACTTTAAAATTTTTTAATACAAAAATAAGACTCCTTTTTAAACATCACTGAATTTCCAGAAGTATTTATCATTTATTCTTTGTAAAACAGCACTAAAATGATTGTACACAAAAACAGTTTAGAAGATTATGCTACAAGGATAAAGAGAACAGTTGATTTGATTTAGAAGTTTAAGAGATTTAGGAAACAAATGCATTGGAAAATTTTGCTTCATTTAAAGGAATATTTGTAATTTCCCTCTTTTTAAGTGGAGGGAGGCAAGGAAGAGATTTCAATAAATTTTGGCAAGTTGGATAATGTAGAGACAACTGGCTTGGCAAAGCAAGAAAGGAGATAACGTAAGTGTTTGTAGGCACCCAAAGGTGTAGTGTACTGTGCAAGCAGAGTGTGTGTGTGTGCGTGCACGTGCATGTGCACACATGTATCAGGGAAAAGGAGAATTGCCTAGAAGTCGAGGGTCACTCAGCCTTTAAATCCCTGAGTCCCTTCACCACTTCTTACAGTCTTCACTCAGGCACTAATGGTGCCAGCTTCAATGTGATCCCTCTGTAATGTCAGCTGTTTCTTTTCTGAAGACAGGAGTTTATCCTTTGAAAGAGTTTTTATAGCAAAAGGGCTAATAAAAAATGGGAAACAACCACTGGATATGATAACTATGTTTGAAATAGAAACTGGAGTAGAAAGCTTAGACTATAAAGTTAAGGAATTTCTTGGGTCCAAGGTTTCTCAATCGTGGCACAACTGACATTTGGGGTGAGGAATTCTTTGTGGTGGAAGATTGTACTGTGCATTGTAAAATGATTAGCAACAACCTTGGTCTGGACTTTCCAGTGCACTCCCTTCCCTGGATAACAACCTAAAGTACCTCCATATGGGGCCATGTGCCCTCTGGGACAGAGAAGCAAACTTCTCTCTGTTCTGAGAACCTCTGATTCAGCAATAGACAGATGCAGAGATGGTCACTTTGGTAAAAAACCAAACCAAACAAAAACCAATACATTTAGAGAATAATAAGATGTTCTAGTATCCTATTAACAAGAGTCCACAAAGAGAGAATATAGAAAACGGAAGAGAAGGCATTAGCAAAGAAGTAAAAAAGATAGCTGTAGATAAGAATGTTTAATAAGATCTATGAAAAAATGCACCATTGTGAGATTGCAGACCCCTAGGTATGATGGCAAGATTCTAGTAAGAAAAACTGGTGGGAAACAGAGGAACTGGAAAGGCAGTTCAATCATAACACTTGAAATATAAGACAGGGGAACAAAGCCCTTATGGTGCTGTGGGAAAATGAACTTGGACCTGTGTTATCAATCAGGAATAAGAACAGAATAAAGATATTTTCAGCCACGGAAATAAGTACGTTAATAGTTCCTTCCTAAGTACCTCCTCTGAGCGAGCCACAAGGAGTCTGTGCATGAGTGTAAACTAAAGGTCACATGTGTGGGCACTGAAAGGTATTAATGCACATTTGATTGATATGTTGAACAAGCTGAATAAAATTTAGGTTATATATATTTTTTAAAAGTGGAAAACAAGACTATTATTAGCTCCAGGAAAAACAGGAAATTTTCAAGTAAAGTATTATCATAGCTTTGACTCAGCAATGTATCATATATATTTACATTGTTATGATGATGTAAACCCTAATTACTGTTTACTGTTGTGTCAAGGGTGGAGGCAAAGGGGAGAGGTGATGGTGTGTAAAAGAGCTAGCTAACTCTTGAAACACCATGATCAGACGTAAAAAAGTATGTCCAAAATTGAAAATCAAGGAACATTTGTCTACAAAAAAAATAAAAAAATAAAAAAAGTTAAAAGCTGGAGGTTTAGCTTAGCAGCGTAAGGGCCTGCCTGGCAAGCACAAGGTTGTGACTTTGATCCCCCATGCCCCCCCAAAAAACAAAAAAACAAAAAAACCAAATTGGTCCAAGGGTACAATTAGGAAGTAAAGAACACAGTAGGACTGTGGGATGTTAGGGTAAAAATACTGGAGGTGGGGGAGAAGGGGTGCAGCAAATATGGAATTTTGAGGAAGCATCCTTGGAGAAGGAATACTGGTAAAACAGAGTTGAGAATAAAGATTCAGTTGAGCGGCACATACCTGTGCTCTCAGCACTCTGGGAGGCTGAGACAGCAGAATGGCAAGGTCAAGCCCAGCCTGAGTGACTTAGCGAGACCCTGTTTCAAAATTTAAAATATTTAAAACAGGGTTAAGGATGTCGTGCAATGTGAAGGCCCAGGTTGAACCCCCAGTATGGAGGGGAAAAAAGTAAAGATTTAAATGTGAATAATGAAATTGTTATTTCTAAAGAAATTTAATTACACTTAAAATTTCAAAAAAATACACAATTGATACATTCTGCCTTCTTAGATTCCCAAGTTTTGATTAGTTGAACAATTTTAACATTCCACGAGTATTTACTGAATTCCTTTTATATCTCAGGCTTTGATCTTGTTATATTCACTTACATGTTCTGTATAAATCTCAAAACACTTTGTTGTTTGTTGATGTACTCAGAGGCCTAATATGAAGGAATATAATGGGACATAGAATACAGTTTATTTCTGAGTTTACTTGACCTGAGTTAAGGCTGATGTTAGAGAACTGTGTATATCAAAGATAATGATGGTGGTTTATCAGCAAAGAAGAGCCACTTACAGCCATCACTGTTGAGCACAGGTGAGTGTCTGTAGGAAGTAGACCTGTTTAGACTCCTGAGACCATGTGAGGAATCATATTATTTTACTGTTGTTTGTTTTAGGCTAAATTACAGCTGAGCGATGAATCTAGTAAAACTAACTTTCAACAGGCTGCAAGAATCACACATATGCCACTAGGTGTCCTAGTCCCTTGCCATGTACTAGAGAATAAATACCCTTTCCTCCCCTGTCCTTATAGAATATTAAAGTCCCCTTTTGGCACAAAGATATATTTTTATGAAGCCCTTGACCAATAACTCTGATTAGTTTATATACATCTGCTAAACCTACTCAGAAGGATTAAAAAACAACAATGCCAAGAACTCTATGCCCTGTCAAGGTACCACTCAGTCTTCAAACATTTGTCTAGCCTCAAAATTGAGACAGGTGAACAAAATCATCAGGACCTGGTAGAAGCATTTCTGCAATAATGTTCCTATACTCCTTTCCTCATTTTAAAACCAAATATAAAGGTCCATGCTATTTTCCAGGCATGGTTTGTGCATCCTTCTCTGCTTCCTTGTAGTGTATCAATAAACCCTTTATTTTCCTGTATTTCTTGACTGTTGATAAATTCTTTTTACCATCTGTGGCATCAACCTCTCACAGCCCCCTCCCCCAAGGGGCCGAGAACACTGACATCTGTGGCTGACCCCACAGATGTTCACATATAATCATCCTCTGACCATGGAGACTTACTTTTTTCTAGTTTTTATTTTTTATTAGTACATGTTTGCGATACATAATGATTGCATCGCTCATGGAGAAATAATTGTGCAAAGTGCACAAGGCAGCTCTAGGAAAGAACCAAAGTGCATAAGACAGTTGTGTGAAGCAAGTGTGATGAAAAGTGTGGGAAAAGCACCTGTCCTAGTATGTTAGGAAACTCTTGGGGAGAAAAAGGAAAAGAGTGCACTGGGGTCCTCAAGGATCATCCTCCCTGCTTCATGGTGGGACATTTTCTGTCCCTGTAGGGCAGTGTAAATTTTGTCTTTTCCAAGCTAATCTGAAGGTTTTAAAAAAATCTTTGCCAAAACTTAAGAGTAACTATTATTTCCAGTTTTTAGATAAGCAAATTAAGCCCCAGTGAGATTCAAATAACAAAATTCGTAGAACTCTAAAAAACAAGTGAACAAAATTCAGGATTTGACTTTAATTCTATTGCTTTCCCACTGAAAAGAAACACGGATAAAGTGTGTGATGTTTTGAGTGTGTATTTTGTGGCCCAGATCTGCAGCAGATAAGTGTGTGCCTATGGGAGCGTCACATGTTAGCTCTTTTTTTTTTTTTTTCTTTTCCATTTTCTTTTTTGTCTTTTTCGTTTTTATCGGTACCAGAGATCTAACTCAGGACTGCCTGCTTGCAAGGCAGGCGCTTATGCCGCTGAGCTAAATCCCCAGCCCCACATGTTAGCTCTTGATAGCTATTTCTCACAAATAACTGTCCTGTGTTATTAATGATGGCGTTTAGAAATTCTTTTATTTAGAACTCACTTCTTTAAAAAAAAAAGCTTTGCGATTATGCTTAAAATTTTTACAAATTATAAACAAAAGCCTAAAATACTTTTCCATCATATTGTTTTGTTCCAACCAATTTTATCTGGTAGACCAGAACACTTGGAAATTTTTGAGGGTTCATATGACTCTTCAAAAGATCCACTTAAAGGCAAACTATGCATGGGGCAACCCAAGAGTCTCAGCCAGCATCAAAAATGTAAATTCTACTTCCACACCCGAAAGCAGAGGAGTTCCGGGTGTCGGTGGAGTGCTGGTGCACCCTTTAAGGTGTTTCTCAGCAGTTCTGGGAGAGGCTGTTTAACAGAACAGGCCTCCTACCCAGTCTGGGACGCACCTGCAGCCCCAAAGGCCAGACACAACTTGGGTCAAGGCAGACGTGGCAGGAAAACCCAGTAGTTGCCCTTTCATCTGCTTTCTGATGATCAAACCACGCTATTCATGAACGCAAGTACTTAAGCTCGTAAAAGGCAGAACGTCAAGTCATAATCCAACCAGAGTTGTGGCCAGGTGGCTGCCGGCGCTGACCCTGCGGAGGCGGACTCACACTGCTGCCCGCTCCCGAGTTGAGACTCGCTGGGAACAGACCGGGCGCCACACGCCTGCCCGCGGCGACGCGCGACTTCAGCGCCTGGCCTCAGCCGCAGGTGCTGGGGCTCCCGGCCCCGGCCCAGGCCCCACATTCGGCGCCGGGAGGTGGGCCCGTGGCCGGCCTCGGAGCCCCGCCCACCTTGGCCGGGTCGCAGCCGCCGAAGGCGAGCCGGAGCCGAGCCGGAGCTCGGGCGGCCGCGGCCCCTTTAAGGAGCCGCGCTGCGGTAACCGGAGCCCGCAGTCCGGCGGCGCGGCGGTGGAGCCTCGGCCCCTGCTCTCCAGGCGGCCCGAGCCCGCCGCGTCCCCGGCTCCCGCGAGCATCTCGCGCTGCTCCGCCTGGCGCCTGCCCTCGGCCCGGCCGGATGACCCGTCGCCTGTAGCCGCCGCCGCCCCCTCCCGGCCCGGCCCGGGACCCGGCACAGGTGACGCGGGTGGAAGGGGCTGGGAGGGGGCGGCGGGGAGCCCGAGCACCGCGGGCGCGCTCCCGGCTCCGCACCCCGGCCTAGCGCCCCAGGGCCGGGCGGGGAGCCCCGAGGGTGGGGGCCGGGCCGCTCCCGCAGGTGCCGGCGGCGCAGCATCCTCCCGCCCGGCCGGGGCCAGCGCTGTCCCGGGCCCGCGCCGCCCCGCATTGCGCGCGGCTCCGGCTCGCCGCCCGTCCGGCGCTGCCTCGGGCTCTGGGCTCCAGCGGGTGGGCGCAGTCTTTGTGCTCCGGGGAACGCGTTCCCTTTAGAGACGCGCAGACAATGCGGCGCATCAAGTGCCCCACCCCCGCCTCCTCCTCGAACAAGTACTGTAGCTTTTATTTACCCTGGTAGTTCTCAAGTGGGTCCCATTTTTAGCCACGGAGTGCTGAAGAGTCTAGTGGGAAAGGGACTGAGTGCAGAGTCAGAGAGAAATGCCGCTGTAATCCCTGCCAAATTTATTGAACAGAGTGCCTCGGTTTACCCAGCCAGGAAATGGGGTTTGCGATGCCAGCGTTTCCTCCAACTGTCTCAAGACAGTCACAGGGGTAGGAAAACCTCTGTGAAAAACACTTTGAGTTCACTTGAGTGTATTTAAAGATCATAGTTGCTGATTTCTTAATTGTACGTATTTGAGCATTAATATACACGTTTTTACATGAAACTGTAGAACTGATCTTAAAGAGTGAACTCTGATGATGTTTAAAGTAAAGCTTTGAGAGCAAGAAGGAAGAGTTTATGTAGATAATGGGGATTGACTTGTGCACTAGATAAAAAGCTGTCATTTGTGATTTGGATTGGGGGTCTTTTTAGATGAGATATTGCTATGTGAGCACTTGGTGTGTGATGGAAAACAGCCTCACCTTTGTGTGGCCCTTAAGTTACTAAGTTCAAGAATCGCAGCTCCCTTTGACGTATTCTGTACATGAGGTAGACAGTTTCCCTCGCAGCTTCAACTGTATAGATACAATTAACTTGGAAACACATACCCTTGCCATGTTAGAAAATTTGGAAAAATGGCTTGAGGAATCCTGGCTTTTCATTTGTCCCCCTACCTCATTTCCAATGCCATATAATGACCCAGAGAATAATTTATTTTGAGGATGCTTATTTTTCCCTATCCCTGCTGCTCCTTTTGCCCCATTGCCTCCTTCCAGAGTTTGAATCTTTACTGTGTCATCTTGCATGAGTTTTTATCTGTCTAGGCTGGATGCCTTGGGCCCAGCTGCTTAGTCATTATTATTTGCTTTCTATTTTGTTCTTTTCTCTGCAAGCCTTCTTTATTGTGGTGGGAGGAATTATGGCTCTTCACTATTAAAGCTTTATATTTATTTGGAGTGAATGCCAATTGCAGGAGTCAAGAGCCTAAACGGCTCTCCCTACAACCAGATAACCCATATGGTGGTAAGGAACCCTACATTCCTGACTGGAAAATGGGAAGACAGCTGGGTTGCAACAACTGAGAGGTACAGTTTTAAGGCAGGTTCTAGAGTATATCTGAGTTTGAAGGTCCTCTTGTCCGTTTCTCTGAGAGTATTTGTTGTCACCTAGCAAGACAGCAGCTGTCTTACAGTTGTAGGACCTCTTTACCATCTTTCCTCGGTGCTCTAGAGAAGAACTATCATCTGTGCTGCTTTCTCAAAGTTCACCTTACATATTTTAGAGGAAACTGAGCAGTTTAATTTGTATCTCCCTCTGTCCCTTCTGAATTAGTGTGCTGTATCTTACAGATTATAGAAGAAGGATTCATTTAAGCTTCAGTATCTCTTGAAAGGTTAAGAAGTGGGATACTTAGTTTGCCTGAGAAGAGTAAACCAAACAGACTATACTGAGATACAGAAAACTGTAATGTTTCTTTTGAGGAAGATAATGAATTAATGGCCTGGGGGAGAATCGTGGACACTTGGACAAGAGAGTGCAGGCTTGGGAGTGGGGTTGTGTTGGACAGCTTGTGCCCTTGTCCTTGAGAGAAGAAAGGAGCCCACCAATCTGCCACAGTCACCTCATTGTGTTTCCCTCCTTCCATTTGCCTGGTGAGACGAAGACAGCAATATGGAGGTGGAGTAACCATCTGTTTTCAGGATGGAAAACTGGCTGAACTGAACAGTAGGGATGACTGTTACCTTGTGTTGGTTATTAGGCCCTGGAATGTATTATACCAAAGAATGTGCCATATCAGGAAAATGAGGCTAATTTTTTAAGAATGCCTAAGGTATTTCATGAGTGACTTTGGCAATGTTGTATTTTTCCTTTGTTGAGGAGCAAAGTAGTGCAGAAAGAAGTGGAGTCCCATTGTTCCAAGGACTGTTAATCCTGGCGAGGCAGTTGGATGTGCTCCGAGCAGATCCCAGACCCAAGAAAGCATGATAAGGCAGAAATAGCAAACAGTGATTCTTTGCACAGAACATTGATCTGTTCGAGGAAAATACAGTCTTATGGGTATATGAGCAGGAGCTCATGAATTGGTGCACAGTCGCAGGCCAGTTTTTGAAAATAGCCAGTGAAGAAGGTCACTGAAAGTGGGCTCAGAGTTTGAGCCAGCATGGAGGAAAAGAACTGCTAAACAATAGGGCTAGTGTCACAGGGGGGAGGTGGACTGGATGACAAAGACTTGTCTAAAGCAGTGTTTCAAGCATTTTTGGTTGACAGCAATGCAAATGCATGTTATTTTGAGACCCAGGACGTAAGTATATGTGTATTTGAAACAAGTTTCTGTTGGTACTCTATTACCGTTTCTATTCTGTGTTCTTCAAACATCTTAACCTGTGACTAGATCATAGTCTACTGTTTGGAAATCATTTGTTCATTGGTGGAAAGTCACATTGCAGTGGAGCAGACTGGGCCAGGACTTGGAGATGCTGGGGTTTTGGTGTACACTTGATTGAAAGCTGTTTAGATTCCTGTCTTGGTAGAGACAGAGTGGTGTGTGGAAACTCCTTGGTGCCTGAAGGGAATAAGACTCACAGAGATGAAAGGCAGCTGGATGGGGCCGACTTAAAAAAAATAGCACTTCCCATCGTTCTGTCCACTTCAAAGCAAATAATTGGTTTTGAGGGAAGAGGAGGAAGTGTGAAAGGAGTGAACTTGGATCTGAAAGCAGATTTCTTTAGAGCAGTGAGTTTTTTGTCTGTAGGTTAAGGGAGAAGACAAATGAACCCAGAACAAATTGGCTGATGGATTTAGGTCATGTCCACTTTCGTAGGTTGGCTAAGGCGCACAGGGTTTATAACACAGTGGTGAGTGGGAGGCTCACACCTCCCCTTCCAGCTCTTAGAAGTTTGAGCAGAAGCAAAGGATGGAATGTGTTGTTTCTGAACCCTGTTTGCTGATCAAACTCATTAGGAGGTTGGCCTCTTGCCTCAACTGAGAACTGGAAAAGTTTTCTCAATCCGTTTTATAAAAGGGTTAGGCTATGATGACTTCCTTAGAAGTCACTTTCAAGATCTGCAATGGAACTCGGGCTGCGACTTCAACCAGCATCTGGGAGCTAATTCCAGTATCTGCCCTAGAGTTAATAAAGAGGAGGCTTTTGATTTTTCTTTTTCGTAACAATTAACATCTGACTCCAAAACATAGCACTCTTACCAGCAAGTAAAACAAACTCTAGTTAAAGAACACAGGTATCAGAGTTCACCCCAGTACGTTGCTTAGTTACTGCTTGCTCCTATCACTGATCCTGTGACCTAGTTGGATCTTCCCTTTGACCTATCTTACTGCGTTGCCTGCTTTCTTACCTTACATCCTATTTTCTGCATTTGACCTTACCCTTCCTCGTAAATGTCTTCTTCTTCTGCTCCCGTCTTCCTTCTTGCTTCCTAAATGCTGTCTGAACCAGGTGTGGTATAATCCCAGGAGACTGAGGGAGGTAGGACTGCTGTGAGTTCAAGGCTAGCCTGGACCACAGAGTGAGACTCTGTCTCAAAAAACAAACACAAAATCAAGCATAAGAACCAAAGACTAAATGCTGCCTGTCATTTATCTAGAGCCTTCAGCCGTGGTTTCTATAATGCTATCTCTGACTTGCCTGGCTTGTGGTATCCACCTGACTACCACTCTTGATAGAATTAAAATTAATTAAAAAGAGTATTTTGGGGGCGAGGAGTTCAGCTCAGTGGTAGCAGGCTTACTTAGCATGTGCAAGGCCCTGGATTCAATTCCTATTACTAAACATGCATAAAAGTATATTTTGAAGGAATGGAGAATTTCTTCCTACTGGATGTATATTTATTTAGTGGGACGTGAGGCAGAAGGAACTTTTATTTGTTGGAAAAATTTGAACAAAGGGGAAAACTCCCTCTGCAGAATGCTAATTTTTAGGGATGTGATTCTTAAAACTAGTCTCCCATGAGTAACATGTTTGCTCTAATATATGTACAAATATTGGCGCAATTATGAATTTAATAAAATGCATTATAATTTGCTACCTGCTATTTTAAGGACTCAAAAGACCACAGCTTAGTTCTGATTGCGAAAGATTCCTTGCCTTTTCGTGTTTTGTGGGGGAAAAAAATACGGAAGAACCCAGGGCAAGCTAAAGGCTGAAGGACAGAAGGCTAAGGGGGGAAAGCCTGGTCACACGGCAAGGACAGCAAGCAAGCTTGGCAGTGTCTGGCTTCATATCTCTGACTGAGTCCGGAAAGCATCGTGCATTTGGAAGATTTAGAATGTTTTACAGCCCAAGATCATAAATAGTTTTTCTAGCCTGTTTATTACAAAAGCGAAACTAGCTCATTATATATAAAAGAAAACTGTAAACAACTTGTAGCCATCAGAATAAAGTAAAAGTTCATTTTTATCCCTTCCTCACCTTCCACCTTACCTGGTTTCACTCCTAAAATAACCACTTTCCTAGTTATGAAATGTACCCCAGCAGATCTTTCTTCTACCAAAATATGCCTGGGACATTTTATTTATGAAAAATTATTTTGTAGGCTATCTTCCATGTCACCTTTTTCACTTAACTACATAGTGTGTGATAGTGTATATGTATCTTGTGCTTAACCATTTCCCAATCAGTGGCTGAGGGTCCTTCAGCAAATACACTTGTATAGACCTCAGTTCACACTCTTGTGAATTGTGTTGAGGTAATAGATATACTGCTGTTTTATAATTTATGAATGTAATACCATGAAAGTTTACAAATTTTGCTGTATAATTCAAATATTCAGCAGTAAAACAAACAATAGATGCTATGGGAATTGCACAGAGCACACCGTCTAGTAAAGGTAAAGGCATGCATTTCAACTACCAAGTCTTCAGTTTTATTTATATCCTAGCCCTATGCCAAAAGGTATTTGAAATAGCTTATAAAAATACACACTATTACAAGTTAAGTTTATTTAGTATAAAAAGTGAGAACAAGTGAGGCTAGTTTATATATGCTGAGATCCTGTTTTCCTCTTGGTAGAAGTTCTGGAATATAAGCTTTACTAAAAAGAAGCAGCAAACAATCATAACCAACTTCAGAATATCTAGAAAGGAAACCCAATTGGAGAAGCTCACCTCTTCCTGCTTCTAGAAGGCAAGAAAAATTTATCCTTTGGGTTTTCACCAAGTAAACACTGCATTTGCAATGGCCAGCAGCATTGTATCATTGTACAGTACAAACTGGTGACTTAGGTTTGTGATCACATTTCATATCATGTTCCTCAGTGCTGACTATGGGTGTCATGCTCTGGCACTGGTCAGTGAAAGGTCAGTAGAGTGAGGTGTAAGTTCATGAGTTTAGTCCAGAAATAGCTTTAGAAGGACTTAAAGGGACATATGATCAGTGTAAACAGCAATGTGATATTATTCCTGGACAATTTTTCTATGAGGTAGTAGACAACATACAATCTGAGTGTGTAAAACCCATTTGCTCAGGATCATTTGTGTTGTAAATTAAGCTAGCAATGAGAATATACTATACGATCTTAACTTTTTAGAATTATTACAATGATTAAGCAAACACTTTCCAAAACAACAATAACAACAAACAGAACAAAACTGTGTACTCAATCTATGCAGGATGATTGGTACTTGTTAACTTTTGATTGACAGCACAAGGTGGAAGGATGAGAATTAACATTTGAAAAAATTTTGAGTACATCGTCAAGCTTAAAATTATTAGTAGGTTCATGAATGTAAGGGTGTCAACATGGCTTAGAGGTCTGCAGGTTGAAGCCTCTGGATCCTAATTTGCGAGAGTATGGACAGTTCACCAAATTCTTGTCTTAGGGAGAGTGCCTCAGCATAGTTTTTTATTACCAAGTGTTTGGACCAAGTTTAGGTCCTTTTATGTGACTTACCATACTTGAGTTTAAACATGAGATTTGAGTAAGTATAAAATTTGAGGTCACCTGGAGTTTGTAGTATGATTAAACTGTATCTGATTTGTTTTGTTTGTCACTTCACTGGTTTGTGAAGTACTTCAAAGTAACCTGTCACTGTGTTTATATTTTTTTGTTTATATTTTTTGATTTCCTAGCAGTATTAAACCAGATACTGAATGAAGTAAGTGACATGTTTTTGGGAAATAGTATAGTTGGAACCAGTTTTAGGTGATGGCAGTCTTAGAGGAAGAAACCGTGAAAGAAACTTACTCTAAGTACTTTGGGTAAAAGTTTTTAAGTGGCCCGTAGGTAACAATATTGAAGGCTACCAAGATGAATTAAAAAGTTCTTGATGGTCTTCTCATTTTGGCCACTAAACTCTCCAATCAGATCTTAGGTGTGATAAAGCTGCAGGGCCCTTAGACCAAGAAGAAATTAGAGAAATGATCACATTGCTTCAGATAGAGAATGTCACATTCCTCTGTGAATCAGAGATATTGAGGTAATGCTTCTTGGTTAGGAAAGGGCTTGTCAAACACTGTTCTTTTTTGAGTTATGTTTCAATCTGTTGCTGAATGCCAAACCACCCACAAACTTTAGTAGCTTAATGCAATGCTTTTGTTTCTTCTTTCGTACTATTCTGGGGGTTATCCAGGCCATTCCTCTACAGGCTCATGTGAGTGAACACCTTTAGCTGCAGGGCCTGCTAGGCTGGAAGATCTAAGGTGGCTTGCTGTCTGGTTGGGAACAGTAACTGTTAGCCGAGCAGCTTGTTTTCTCCTCGTGACCTCTCACCTTCCCATAGACTAGACAGGTTTCTTACATGGCAGAAATGGGGCAACATTCTGAGTGGAAGGCACACACTGAAAGGTCATCTTAGGCCCATCTAGGCCCTTCTCCATGGATCTGGAGACTTAGACTTCACCTCTGGATTGGAGTGGTGGTGTCACGTTATGAAGGAATTGATGACCATTAAATAACTTGCTGCAAGTGGCCACATATGCCAAGCAATGCGATGTGTGTATTTAGAGCATTATCTTACCTGGCTCACACAGCCATCTGGCAATGTAGGCAGTCTTATCTACCTTGTGTAGAACTGGCAGGTGAGAAAAGGCCTGTTCTGTTCACACAAGGCCACTGATAAGTTTTGGGACTAGGATTGACTCTAGCCCTCTCTTTCTCTTGTTGAATGGAATTGTTTAAGAATTCAACATGTGTGAGAAAATTGCTGACTTATGCTCCAGCTCCTCTAACTCACTCACTAACTGCTCCTGTTTCCTGTGGAGAGCAGGCAGCAGAGAAAGGAAAACGAGGCAGGTGGCAAAGCTCTAACCATAGCCACTTCCATACATCCTGGGACTCTCTCAGTTGTGACCTGATTGTTGATTTTGGGAGTGAGAGGAGCATTCCTGTCTCTGTTGGTTCTAACTTCCTAGGTGTTTTGGTAGGTATCTCAATGTTCCTTAAAAAACAAAAATAAGAAACAAAGTGTATTTGGGAAAAATTGTGCTTTGTCCAACTTTTCCTTGATTTCACAGTGCTGTCAGGAAGCCAAGAGATGTTCCAAGCCAAGAGGCTCCTTCTGTGATTCCTCCGGGAAGGGAAGAGCACTGGTATGGAAACAAGTACATTAGAAGCTGGGTAGAAAAGGTTGGCTGCTGCCCCCTTTCCTCTCTGCGAGGTGATTCAGTGCCCCCTGGTCCCTGCTCCAGCACCAGGGCCCCTTATACCGAGACTGCCTCAGTTGCCTGGATCTTGTGTTGCGCTTGAAATGTTCATTTCATTCAGGATGAGCCCTCAGGTTGCATTAGCTTCAAAAATCTATTGGTGGGGAGGGAAGTACTGCAAGAGTGTGACCTTCTAATTACTGAAGTCTCCTGGCTTAAGACCTCCTACCTTATTCAAAGCCTAATGGCTGTAATTGGAACATGAGGGTTTAAAAAAACAAAGCCTTCTTGATAAAAGTTTTGAATGGGGCAAGATGTGAGGAAGCAACATTTATCCTGTAAGGTACTTGTGCTATCTGTACTTTGAGCCTCAGGCCCTAGAAAAACGAACTCCTCAGTTTCATAGGAGTAGAATTCCTCACTGCTTAGGAGCTGAGAACTAGAGGAACAGCAGAGATAGTGGGGAAGGGGCCTTTTTAACTTGGTTGACTTTCCGCAGCTGCATTGCTTTTTAGGCATTGTTACAAATAAAGCCCAAGTAGAAGAGTTACGTGCCAAACCAAAAAAAAAAAAAAAAAAAAAAAAGGTGCAACAGAAGATTAAAAAACTGATGTGAAACAGATTTTGATAGGTTTCATTTATTTTTAAATTAAAAGCTAGAGCATATAAATTGCTTAAATGTAAAGCAAGAAAATAAGAATAAAAATTTTGTTAAGACTCTAATTAAAAATACCTAAAATGCAACCCAATTTGGTGGCACATGCATATAACCGCAGTACTCTGGAGCCTGAGGCAGGATGATCTCAAATTTGAGCCCAGCCTGGGGAACTTAGTAAAACTGTATCTCAGTTAATAATAAAAGGTGGACATGTAGCTTGCTACAAAGGCCCTAGCTTCAGTTCTCAAAAACCAACCTATAATCTGAGTGAGAACAGATTGGGTGTAGTGGAAACCAGAAGAAGTTGGTTGTTAAAAAAACAGGATTACCAGGGTGGGGTTAAAAAAGGGGACTAACCCCCACCTTGTGGTAATAGAACGTTTTGATAGGGATTCTGGACTTTAGAGAAAAATCTGTGTCAAGATGCCTATTAACATTTATAAAATGAACTATAGAAAAGAAAGGAAGACCACACAATCTTCTTGACTAGCACTAATAAGTAGAATACATATCAAGAAAGCTCTGTGTGTACAAGTATATGTATGGTACAAGTCCCAGGTATGAAAATTTGAAAAGGACTGAACTAAGGTGATCAGAGAAAAGAACCCTAGAAAGCATTTAATATAGGATATAAAAGACAAATAGGATTATGACAGATAAACAGAAATATTAGATTAAAGAGATTTATAGCAGAAATAGGAATTAATAGTCAATACAATTCTCTGAGCTGTAGGACCAAGTGGGGCAATTTTACAACCTATGAATATAAATGTGGTCACCCTGAGGGTGAGTGATCCCCACAGAGTGCCATTTAGGGGACAGAGTTTAGCCCCCTTCCTCCTCTAACATTCTGTGCTTGTAGTTATTACACACAATTGTGTGTGAGCCAGTTACAAATGTATGACTATTATACCTTATACCTTAAATATCTTATTCTTTCTTAACAAAACAAACTGGAATTTAAAAAAAGTTGTTTCAAGGGAGTGTAAATTGCCAGGGTCTAAAGAAGGCAGCATTGAACAGTTTCTCTTAAATTCTATTACATGCTATTGGGGAACAAAAGGTTGAAAGATGAGAAAATAAGAGAAAAAAATATAAACAATATCTTTATTCAAAGTTTATTATGTTAACTGGCAGGGTGGGGCCATAGAGAAATTTGTCTGTAGCTATGAGGATTTCCTTGTTAACCTTAAGCAATACCATGTATTTCAGAAAGGGAGTATAACTTAGTCATATTATTGCAGATTTCCTTAGCTTTTCCTGGTTGTCTTCC
Source organism: Cavia porcellus (assembly GCF_034190915.1). NCBI lineage: Eukaryota > Metazoa > Chordata > Mammalia > Rodentia > Caviidae > Cavia > Cavia porcellus. The sequence goes on from NW_026947484.1 coordinate 116,716,123, forward strand.
TTTGCTTTCTGTTTGCTTTAGTTTAAAAAGTAGTATTTTAGGACCTGGTATGAAAATCAGTGGTCGAGCAGTCGCCTAGGATGTGTGAGATGCTGGGTTTGTTCCTCAGGGTGCATATTGCACACGTGTGCCTAAGAACCAGTACCATTAATGTCAGAGGATTTACAGAAGCGGGGCTGCTTTATGTAAGTGACGTCTGCAGATTTTTACACTAATGCTAATGGCTCTTGAACTTGTACTCAAATGAAAAAGAAGGGCATATTTTATGCATATAATTCTAAACTTTGAATGTAACTGTCCATGAATGATTTAAAATAAAACAAAAACTCTGACTACAGTTATCTGAGAAATTTAGGCACATTTGCTTAGATTCTTGCCATTTTGCATCAGTAAAAAGTTGATAGTCAGTGTAATAGTTATTCTTTACCCAAAAAATGTTATACTAGTTAGTTATTGACATTTTATCAGCATTTAGATAGATCACTGCAATGTAACACCCATTTGAAAATGCAAAGAAAATCCAGAATGAGGGAAGGCTAGTGTGACTTTTTGACAGCTTTTGTTGATTTGGTTTGGTAAATAGCTCATCTTCTGCAATCATGTTCATTTATCAATGACTTACAGTTTGCAGAGAGAAACTTTAATCTTACAATGTTGAGACTACTGAAAATGGTAAACAACTGAATAAGTACTTCTGTACCTAATAAGAGTTTGAAAATACAGTGAGGATTTTATATATATATATATATATATATATATATATATATATATATATTATGTAAAATTTACCACATAAATTTATAATTATATATATGTGAAATTCATCATGAAACTTTGAAATACATATCCTGTATAAAGACTTAAGATGATAAATACTATATTCAATGTAGCTCATTTATAATACTCCTACTCTGATTTTGGACATATTTGAAGGTAAGAATGTTTTGAAGTCATTTAGAAAATTCTATGTCCAATATTCTGTTTACACTGGTGAAATGAAGGACTTGTACTTGATGAGGTACTAGCAGAATGGAAAGCACATGTAAGAATATGAATGTCTTGCTCTTGTTTTATTTAACCGTTTATGGAGCACACGCTGCATTTTAGGTATGCCATGGTGTGGGGAGCCTGGCCATTTTTCCCACCTTCATTCCGTGAGGGGAAGAGATATTTGTTTAAATTTACACTGTAAAGGAGCGGGGTGTGGTTCTATGAAGACAGATAATGGATGAAATGGCCTGTGAACAGTTCAGAGATGCTTCCCTGAGAAAGTAAGGATTGACTTGGGGCTGAAGGAAGATGGGAGTTAATTGGGAGTGGAGGATGTGCAAAGACCCTGTGGAGGGAGTGAGCATGGCATGTCTAAGGAGCAGAAGGAGTGCCCCAGGAGTAAGAGTGCAGGAAGTCAGGGCAGCTGTCAACTGAGGCTGGAGAAGGTAAGGTCCTCCGCAGGAGAGCTGTGAATGTAAGTGAGAAGGTGACATGATTTAGACAGCTTTCATAATAGATTTCCTTGGAGCCATCCTGTCTGTTCTTTACACTGAGATCAATTTGGAGACATTCCAGAAGAATGATGTGGTAGCTTGATAGTAAAAGGACTGTTTTGAAAGTCATTTAAAGATTGCAAGCAAGAGAAACTGTATGATGAAAGAGATAGGATTGAGGAAGAGGTGGTAGATCTGTTGACTTTTGTTTTTATTGGACACTTGAACATTTTAAAAGCTAAGAGGAAGAGTCAGTTGTGGACAATAAATTAAAGGTTAATAGGGAGCAAAAGATTCCAAGAATGCCAGAAAGGATGGATCTAACGTGTACAGGTTAGAATGGACCCAGACTGGACACATGGGTGCCGTTGTAGGTAGTTTCTATAATTGGTAGTGGGATATATATTAGTTTCTTTTCGTATGTGTGTGTGAGTGTGTGTGTGTGTGTGTGTGTGTGTATGTGTATGATGGGGTCACTTTGTGAGAATGGAGGTGCATGGTTGGGAGATTTGAAAAGAGTAGGAACATTTGGAAAGTTTACTGTGAAATACGAGATTGTTTGGTTAAGGCTATGTGGTTGGAGTTCAGGGAAGGGTTGAGGGCTGCTGGATCACGTATACTTTTGTGTTCATCACCTTCAATCCTTTCTAATGTATAAGTTTCTCCAGTAGCACACTGATTGTTCAGTGCTTGTTGCTGAATAAGTAGTTGGCCATATTCAGGGTCTGGTTTTCGCCAGCTCTTAGCAATGGAAGTGGAATGTAAGGTGTTAGTAAGAGTGTTAGGGAAATGACAGCCTATAGAACCTAAGCTAGTTAAAAAGAAAGATTAAAAAATGAAAGGAAAGGTCCAAGGATGTTGGGGAGAAGCTGAAAGGTGAATGGATTTGAAAATGTGATATTGAATAAGCTTGATGGATAGGAGGCAGTTTGAGGACATCAGTGAGTTGGACCAGTGCCTTTCTTTTTTTTTTTTTTTATTATTTAAAGAAAGATTAAACAAAACAGAAAATAGGTAGAAATAGTACGTACATTCAGAGAAAAAAGAGTAAGAAATCACTAGTTGATGTTGTCGTTTTACAAATAGTTGTTCAAGGTACAAAAATGGAACATGTAAAGTGGGAATTCAAACAGAGAGGACCAGTGCCTTTCAATGAGGGAATTGTTTGGGAGATTAGAGCAATGTGACAGGCAAGACCAGAGGGATGTGGCTATTCAAGGGGGTGGGGATTGGTAAAGTGAGGCTGAAGGAGACCATGAGGAGAAAAAATTCTTGGACCATCTCCTGGCTGCAAAGTGTGAGAGGCTATGCAGCCACTTGCTGAATGTGTCATAGAAGAGGTGTTCTCAGAATGCTCACAGGAGACGCGGAGGACATAACACTTTTTTCTAAGAGTAGAGCAGCGGTTCTAGGGAATCCAGTTAAAGGGTTTATGAGGTGCAGGGGCCCTGGGTCAGATGGTTAGAAAGGAACTTTGGAACATGGCAGAGACACTCAAGGCATAGAAGGTAGACATCTGCAGTGGGTGCTGCCTAAGTTTTAAGTTTTTGCTGGAGTCAAAAGTGGGTCCTATCAATTGCTTGTCCTACATGCTGCTAGAGATGAATGATAGGGGAAGCAGGAACTTCCTGAGTGTGAATCATAAGCCCAATAAAGTTCTCAGTCCCAAAGGAACGTTACTGTGTTGTTTTTCCATGATAGCTGTGTCGTTAGTCTATTTCAATCTCTAGTTTGAAATAAGGAAACCTATCTTCAGCTAAGACAAGTAAGTACTTGCTAAGGTTACTCAACTGTTAACAAGTAGGGGAAATAGAATTCCAACTCAAGACTTTGAGCTGTATACTTCCCACTATGTTATATGTACTTAACATTTTGTTACGTGTAAACTTTGAATTTTTAATTTTTTTTTATTAACCAGTAGCACGGATCGAACTCACGACCACGCACTTGCAAAGCATGGGCTTATGCCGCTAAATCCCCAGCCCTAAACTTTGAATTTTTAAAAAATACAAATGATAGAATTTTGAGAAGTTAATGTACTATTTAATACAAAAATTACAATTTTAGATACCAAAATTAAGTGTGATCCTAGACCTGCACTTTCAATTCTATTCCCCCCCCCCTTTTTGTGTGTATGTTTGCAATATACTGACTGTATTTATATCCATCTTTTCTGTGTCTTACTCTCTGAGATGTTCTGTGATTTTTATATGTGATTCTATTTATGTGGAGTGTTACATTTATTTACATACATGTTGTGGTCAGGGGTTGTGCAGAGAACAATTAGAATCAGGACGTGGAGTTTATAATATTATTTTTATGATGGTCACCCAGAGCTAATACAAGAAAATGCAGGAAATCTATCCACAACACTAAGACCTAGAATATTTAGCCTGGGGCCTAAATCCCACAGCAATTTTGCTGTCCCACATAAGTCCAGATGAAAACCCAGAGCTCAAAAAAAAAAAAAAAAAAAAAAAAAAAGAAAACCCAGAGCTCATGACAGTGCCTCCTGCGAGTCCAACTGGAGGTCCAGAGCCCAGAAGAAGGTCTCATGCCAGTCTCTTGTATGGTCCGTGCTGGGAAGGCCCAAAGGTCAGTGGTGGAAGCCAGGCTGTGCTGATAGATTGCGGGTTCTACACTGGAGCCGAGAAGTCACATTCACAACAAAGACCAAGGCTGTACGGAAAAGCACCACAGCCATCCTCAGCAACACAGAGGCCCGGAGCTCTTCCAATGACAAGCACAGACAAGTACATGCGAGGAAGCCAGCGTGACGAGTTCATCCTGGAGACCAAGTGGCACATGTCTTCCTTTCTGGAGCCAGGAAGCAATGCTCAATGTGAGGACTGGAGCTTCTCCAGGGGAAACAATGCTCAAACAGCAACTTGTAGGAGAACCCACAATGCCTGAACGCCTCAATCATTACAGATAACAGAATCAAAACCACATAACAGAAAATGAAAAGTGGTTACTACAATATCTTGTTTTCTTCAAAATAGCTGTTTATACCATCACATGTAATAAAATCAAACAACAGAATAAAACCAATTAAACAAAAGAATGAAAGTATTATAGGACTTCAAGATAGTAGAAAACCAACCATGATTACCGTAATACATCTCATTATGTTCAAAATAGCTGCCCATACCATCAGACACAGTAAAATCTAACAAAACGAGTCAGAACAGAACCAAACTTAATAAAATTGTGAAAATAGTGACAAAACTATAAGAAATTAACATTGGTTACCACCTTCTCCTCCGTGGTGTTTCCTCCTGTATCACTTTTGTAATATCTATTGTATTTTTAGATCCCACTAACTCCTGTTTTTTTATGCTAGTGTTCACCTGTATGAGTTCAAACTGTTTTGCCCATGAACATGACCTCCAGTTGCATCCATTTTCCTACAAGAGCCTCTAGATTACACTACTTTATAGCTAGGCAGCTTTTCATTGTATGAAAATATCATGTTTCTTATCCATTCTGTGGTTGATGGGCAAGTTATCCTTGCTTTTTTCTGGTTAGCTGTCCCATGGAACATTGTTTTCTACCCTTTGATTTTCAGTCTGTGAATTTCCTTGAGAGTTAAATGTGTTTCACAAGAACACATATAGTGTATTCACTATATCGATGGATCTTGTTTCTTGATCTACTCTCCCTATGTTTCTTTTTATTGCTGAATTGAGGCCATCTACATTAATGGTTACAACCAGCCTACACTGGTTTGTCTCTACCCTGCTATCCTGCTGTTGGCCTTCCACTTTTCCCCATCACTCAATTGTCCTGCTTGGCGATCCTCCTCTGCTGCCATTTCTGGAATCATGATCATCTTTGTCTCTCTCTAGAATATCTTTTAGCATTCTCTGTAGGGTTGGTTTGGTGGCCATGAACTCCTTCAGCTGTTCTTTATCATAGAAGTATCTTATTTTCCCATCAGTTTTGAAAGAATTTTGCAGGGTACATCAATCTGGGTTGGACGCTGTTTTGTTTTAGGATTTGTAACACTTCACTCCAGACTCTTCTTGACTCGATTGTTTGTGTTGACAGGTCTGTCATGATTCTGATTGGTTTTCCTTTTTATGTGAACTGTTTCTTTTCTCTAACAGTTTTTAATACTCTATTCTTGTGCTGAATTTCTGGGATCTTAATTATTATATGTCTGGGTGTAGATTTACTTTGATTATGGCTAATTGCAGTTCTATATGCCTCACTTATTTGTATAACAACTTCTCTCCCTGTGTTTGGGAAGTTTTCTGCCATTACTTCTGCTATTACTTTTTATTTCACTTGTGTTGACCCCTGCTTATTCATTGATACCTATCATTCTTAAATTATTTCTCTTTGCATCATCTTGCAGCTGTTGAATTGTTATTTCCTGATTCCTTGTTATTTTTAAAAGATCTTTCCTTTCACAGTTGCTTGCTGCAATCCTGTCTTCAAGGTCTGTAAGTCTATCTTCAGTCTCTTTCAAGTGTTTTTGCCAGCTTTTGATCAACTTTTTAATTCCTGGTTATCTTTTTTGAATCTGTTTCATACATTGTAATTTCTTTCTATATTGCTCATTCAAGATTTCCATCATTTTTCTATGTTCCTCTTTTTTTAAATCTATGTCTTCTTTAGATATCCTAAGTAATTCTTTCATTGTATTTGTGATTTCTTTTACCTGGGACCTTATTTCTGATTTGATTACATTTACCATCTCTTAGATTAGATTAGATTAGATTAGATGTAGATTACATTACATCTACCAACTCAGAAGTTGTTTCTTTACTTCAGTTGTTATCCTCTTGCAGGTTTCAGGTGTGTGACTTCCATTTTCTTCTAGGACTGTGTCTTCCTGACTTGTTCTATGTGGAGGTCTGAGGGTACCTTTTGTCCCTTCATCTTGACATTCTTCTGGGTTCCTCCCAACAAGTTGCTTGTGGTATCCCAGGCACTTTCCACATTGGCTGCCCCTCCATGGTGTAGGGGAATGGGACAAGCATCTGTTTTCCTGTGACGCCAGGTTTACAGAGAGGTAGCAGGGCATGGTCAGACCTGTGCAGCTACACTGGGGCTTCCTCAGTGGCCAGGAGTGCATGGTAGTGGAGCTGCTTCTCTCAGCCTGCGTGTCTACACTGGGACTGTCATGATGGTGGCAGGCACAAAGGGGGGTGTTCATCTGATTCTCCCAGTGGGTGAGGCTACCCGAAGGAAGCCAGGGCCTCCAATGGTGTCTGCAGGTGGGGTGCATGGAGGTTACCTGGCTGAGTGTCCCTATTCCCACTGGCTGCCTGCAGGAAGCAGATCTTCTATTGTTGGTGGCCAGCATGTGGATGTCAATCTGCTGGTTCTCTTTGCCTGTGCAGGCTGCCTGTAGCAAGAACCTTTTGGTGGTGGTGGCCAGTAGGTGGAGGTGGGTCTGCTGCCTCTCTCTTCTCACACTGGCTGCCCGCAGGAAGCTACCTTCTAGAGTTTTTAATTACTGCATCAGTTTTGTTTTCTGTTATTGGTCTGTTTAGTGATTTTATATTTCATGTTTCAACTTTTGTAATTTATATGTGTGTAAGAATTTACCCAATTCTGTTGGATTCTTTAATGTATTGAAATACAAGTTTTTAAATACTTTCCTATAATCCTCTGGTTTTTGATGGTGTCTGTTACAGTTTTTTCTTATTCATTTCTAATTTGAATGATGTGGATCTTCTCTGGTAGATTTAGCTAAGAGTTTGTCAATCATCCTTTAAAATTCTTTGATTCATAGAAACTATGTATTTTTTTTTTCAGTCTCAATTTCATTCATTTCCACTCTGGTAAGTTTTTGCCTTTTACTACTGGTTTTGAGATTGGACTTCTGGCTTTTCTAGGACCTTGAAATATATCATTAGGTTATTTATTCAGGATCATCCTGCTTTTCTAATGTAGGGATCACATGTATGAAGTGCCCTCTTAGAACTGCTTTCATTGTGTCCTACATGTATTTCTGTTGTAATTTGATTAGAATTTTAATATATCTTCCCTCATTGTGTCTGTTATCCATTGATCATTCAAAAGTGTATTAATCAATTTTCATGTGTTTGCGTAGTTTCTGTGGTTTGTTTTGCTGTTATTTCTAGTTTTATTTCCCTATGATCTGATAGGATGCAAGAGATTATTTTATTTCTTTTATATTTATTGAGATGTGATTTATTGCCTAAAATATGGTCCGTTTTGGAGACTGTTCTATGGGCTGCTGAGAAGAATGTATATTATGCTGCTGTTGGTAAATAACATTCTGTTATATCTGTAGAACCCATTTGTTCTATGGTATGGTTTAACTCTAATATTTCTTTGTTAATTTTTTGTCTGGTTGACCTGTCTGTCAGAATGGGGTATTGTAGTCCTTCACTATGATGGTATTTGTATCTGTTCTTGTATATTAAATAGGTTTTGTTTTATGAAATTGGGCATTCCAACATTTGGTACGTAATTACTTACATTTGTTATTTCTTCTCTATCAGTTGTTTCCTTTACCAACATTACAGTGACCTTCGTTGCCTATTCTGCTCAATTTTGGTTTGAAGTCAGCTTTGTCAGAAATGAGAATAACTATTCCTGCTTCCTTTTAGGCTCCAGCTACATGGAATATCATTTTTTATTCTTTTACTTCTAATCTGTTTATTTCTTTGTAGATGAGATATGTTTCTTGTATGCAACATTTTGAGTTTTATTTTTGATCCAATCTGCCAGTCTGTGTCTTTTGATTAGGGAGATAAGATCCTTTACATTGATAAGTATATTGAAAGATATTACTTGTTTCTGATGCTGTATTATTTTGCCAGAGCTGATTCCTTTTTAATTTTCTTTGTAATTACTCTACCCTCTTTGGCTCTTGGGTAATTCAATTTCATTGTCTCTGTTTGGGATGGCTTTGTTTTGGATTTTATTTTTTGAGTATTTTTTTCAATGCAGATTTGAATGAATGTCCTTAGTTTGCCTTTACCATCGATGGTCTTTATTTCTCCATCTTCTGACCGATCATGCTTACAACCAAAACTTTCAGTTGAGTTATTCATTTCTAGTCTTTCTGCTTACTTTTCAAATCTAATTATTTACTGATGTGATCTTTCATATTTTGTTTCCCTTAATTCCTTCAACTAACTGCTTGTTTCTTATTTAAATTTATTGATCATGTTAATGAATGCTTCATTCAGTTGTGTACTTACATCTTTAAGTGACAAGATAGATAGAGTAAGGTATGTGAAGGGATAGGGGGAATATGGTGGCACAGCTGGGAGGTAAGAGAAGAGGCAAAGGGGAATTGTATCCAGTTGCTGAATTGATCATCTAAGAAAGTTAAATAGCCTTTGCTATCGGGATCTATAACTAAATAGCTTAGAATGTTATTTTACTAAAGCAGGAGACTAATACAAATTGCTATATACTGACTCATATATAAAAAGACCAAACCTAATTCCATTAAACAATGTACTTATAGACAAGCAGAGAGAGAAAGAGTAAAAAATGGAAACACTATATAAATAAAACCTAAAAAAATGATAAAGGAAAAACCTTGTTGGTTAGGGTGAATGTTCCTGAGCATATTCAACAGCCTCTAGTGTTCTAAGGGACCACAGAGTGGACTTGAACCCACTTCTGTGGTGTCTTAGCCTTGTGGTCCCTGACTGTGACCTCACCACAGCTTCTATAGCAGGTTCTGTGCTATCTTCTGTACTACGTTCCAGGCTGTCACAAGTTTGGCCCCTTCTTCTCTTCATTCATTGACATGTTTGGCTCCCAGGTGTCATGGGTTGTCTTGGTTCTGGAGTTCTGGAGCATTTCCCCAGTCTTCCTCCAGCTCACAGTGTCAGTGGCAGCTGGGGTTCATGGACGTGACAGCCCTACACTGATCTGGTGCTTTTCCTCCAACCTGGATGCTTGTGCAAGCCAGCTGCCTCAGTTCTGATTTCTCTGAGGCTTGAAGTTCTTACCTTGCACAGCGCTGACAGAAGACTGATGAGTGGGAGGACAAAAGCCTGAGCCAGCACCAATGAGATTGTTTGTCACCATTTGTCCGTCTGCTCCAGTCTCCCAAGTATCTCTGGGTCAACAGTTGCCTCAGTGCCCTGTGCCATTTAGACACAGACCCAAAGCTGGGCTGTCTGAGATAGTAGTAGCAATTTCTAGCTCCATCTTGGTGCCCTGTAGTTCTCTCTGGCTCGTGATTTCCACAGCACCCAGTATGAAAGGTATCCTCCCTAGCGCAAATATGTCCTCAATGGCTTTGGTTCTTATTCTAGCTTCCCCCACTTCTGTTTTTCACTTTTTTGCTCTCTTGTTCACGTTATATGTCTCTGTCTATCTTTCTCTGTCTCTGTCTCTTTGTCTTTCTGTCTCTGTCTCTGTCTCTCTCTCTCTCTCTCTCTCTCTCTCTGTGTGTGTGTGTGTGTGTGGGGGGGTGATCTCCTTGTGCAGGGCTGCAACCACTAACGTAGGTCAGTGCCTTAGATTGAATGTGATGTTTCCTTTACACTACTATGGTAGAATCTCTTAGACTCTCACTTTAGAGGGTGTTGAAGTTTAGACTGTCTGCCTTTTCTTCTGACCAACCTTCTAGTTGTTCTTTACTACTGGTTTGATGAATTGTTGGACACTTCTAAATTGCTTCAAGGTTTTTCTTTAAACTGAACTCTTCCCTTGATATAGTTGTTTTCCACTTGTGCCATTTTGAGTAATATAAAGTTTTGTCTTTTATTTTCTATACAAGAATTGACTTCATTAAATGTTCAAAGACTGCTCTCCAGCCTTTTTGAGAAACCTTGTGTTCAAACTAACAATATGAGCCATTTAACTCTTCATGTTATGATATAGTTTCTTAAAGTCACTCTCATACTGCTCTAAAGGTATTTCAGGATATGATTAATTGATATGATTAATTCCAAGTAAAGTTGGACTCATACTTTGATTGAAATACAAACTTCACCCTATTTGTCTATAAATGAGACTGAAGATTTTGTGTTTGGTATTTTCTTAAACTTTGTCTTGCATTGATTTCACCTCATGTTTTAGGCTAACTTTCAGGAATATTAAGGTTGTGTGTTTTGTGGGAGCTGTTATGCTGAATTCTACATTTGGGCTTTTTAAAAGTTTTATTTTTATTTTATATTTGTGTCTGGGATTCAATATTTCAGCTAATAAAAACAACTTTGAATTTGATTCTGTTAACCCAACATATTAGTTATCTTCCCAGGTTTGTGTAGTTTGTTTATTAAGTAGTTAAAATAAAGTATTTATTAAAATATACTGAAAAACAAGTTTAAAAAGAGAAACCTTAAAAACTATCAGGAAATGTTTCTCAAATCTACTGCATATTATTGATCTACATACAGCTTATTGTTTTTTAACTAGCCTTGGATTTACTTAATTTTGCCATCCAGTCACATCTTTGTGTTATCTAAAGGGCTATCATTAAAAACTTCAAAATTTTGCTGGCATTCCGTTATCCTTCATTTGTTATTCTCTAGTCTACCAAGATTTGTCAGTCAGTTATTTGTGGGAGAAAGGAATTGGAAGGCACCAAGAATGACTGAGCTGTTCTGGGTTGGGAGTCAGGGCAACATCGTGTATGGTGGTACCATTCACCAAGACAAAGAGCCATAGAGGAAGGGATGGTTTGAGGTTAAGTGTAACTTGGGCTAATTCATAGCAGTCCTGAGCCTCCAGATGCCCACATGGAACCCTCTAGAGGCTGGCGGATTATCCACCACATGCATCTTGCGGTGGGCTGCAGCTGTATGCAGAATGAGCAGTGTGGACAGTGTGGACTGGAGAGCCTATAGGGTGCGGAAAGAGGTTCAGGGTACGAGTGAGGGGAGATGGTAAAGATTGCCAAGCTGAGGGAATGCATGACTGGTAGCCTTTTCTGTGTGAAGTGGGAAGAAATCTCATTCTTACAGGAGAGGCAGAACTGAAGATTTTAAAGCTTGAATACATTTTGGAATGAGATTGGAGAGTAGGCACAAAAGCTTACTAAGAGTTGGAAAAGGTATGTGAAGCATGAGGAAGATAAATGTTTTTCCCAGCTTGCCTCAAAGATAAACACAAGGACCTTTTCCTCCCTTCCTAAGAGTTTTTTACTGCAGAACTGCACGGATGTGGTTCTTACCTGTTTGTTGTATAAGAATGTGAAGAAGTAGAAGCGTGTGTGTATATATGGAATTGCATTGGTAATTCAGACAGATTCTCCAAGGAATTCTTGTACTGCCAAGGGAATAACTAACAAGGAAATGAGAGTAATGGTTGGGGCTGAGGGAGTGCTAATCTCATCTAGTGGAGTCTTTTGGGCTCTGGCCTCAAAGCACAGCATTAATAGAAGAAACAGTATCCTCTTGGATCATTTTGAATATCTTTGGCTATCTCTTCACTATTTTTGGGTCATATCTACTTGCCCCCCTCCCAGAGAAAAGGGAGTATCCCCTTAGCACCCTGAACTTACCGCTTTATGTGCTGAGAATCAATTTCTGTGCTTCCTTGCTGGCTTGTAAATGTGCCTCTCCTTTAGCATACCCAACGCCAACACAGGGCCTGATATACAGTAGACACGTACAGATGTTGGATGTGGCTGAGTGAAGACCAGTCAGCTTTGGCAGTTCCATGTTGGGGGCCCTGCCTCTATGGGTGTCCTGCTGGAAGAGAAGGGCCTTCACAGCTGAGAGTGAATAGGCCTACTTCAAACCCTTTTGTGTTCTTTACTACTAAGAAGCCAGCTTCAGTTAAAGGTTATCCTGCCTTTGGGGAAAAATAGAAACATCATTGTATCCAGCAGGTCTCTGGAAGGGTTTCTCTGGTGTCCACAATTTCTGTGAATCCAGATGGGATAATCATATTACAGATGTCATGTCTCGATACTCTTGTAAATTATGCCAGAAATATTTCAAATACATGTTTCATAGCCCTTTTCTAGGAGAGATAGTTTCTCAGTCTTCTGCCAACTGCTAGCTACATGTGGGGTATATGTGTGAGGTCTAACCCTTCTCCACTTTCGCTGTACAGTATACTCCTATGCCTCATAATCACCAAACTCCCAAAAGACCTTTTATGTATATTACTAATGAGCATCATTTGATATTATCCAGTTTTACATTTTCTTGTTTCTTTGAAACTCCGAAAGAGAATGAGGCAGCTGCTTCTATCCAAAAGTCTCGATTTTCTGGGGACATTTGTAAAAATCTCTGGATTAGTTCTTGATTTGGCGTGACTGGTTAAGCAAGCAGCTGCTTATTAAGAAGCAATGCTGAGAGAAGGACAATTTAATCAGCTTCTGTCTGTTGAACCTTTAATAGCAGTTGTAGCTTGAATATATGGAGCACTTCATTTAGTTTTAAATGGAACATTTTTGAAAGAGAGACTCTCAGCATACACCCCAAAGACTAACTAAAAATAAGTCAATTGAAAATATAAAATATTCATCCAATTTAACAAGGACCTAATAAGGACTAGATTTTAGGGAAAAGAATAGATTTCATAATGTTGAATTGAGTACTTTTTAATGAATTAGTCAAATTAACAATTCATAAACTGTATAATGTTGCATGATATCAAAATATATGGTGAAAATGTATGCTCAGAATATATCTTGCATTAAAAATATTATAGTAAAAGACATATTACCCTTAATTCTCCTCAGTCTGCATCTCCTCACTTTGAACACACCCATCACTCTTGCCACTTTCTGAAGCAGATCTCGGAAGTCCAAGAGTGCAGCTGCCAAATGCCATCCAACAAAAAGACAGTCTCATAAAACCATTATGGCGTGTCCTCATCCACCTCATTCACTAGATTTGGCACCATGCAACCTCTGGGTCTTTACCAAAGTCAAATTGACCATAAAAGGAAATATGTTTAATTGATTCAGAACATCGAGGCAGCTATGAAAATACAACTCAGGGTGAAAAAGGACTTCCAGAACTGCTTTGGAAAGTGGCAAGAGCCATAGGATAAGTGTGTTTGAAAGGAAGGGGAATGTTTTAAGGGGAACTAATGAAAATGTGTCTTTTACTGTAATACTTTAGAAAAATTAAACATTCACCATAATTTTGCTCACACGTCATGTTTTTATGACAACTTATAAGAAACAGTCTTAAAATGCTCATGGTATTGGTTGACCTATAACAGAAGTAACTGAGCAGCCCGTGCCTATCTACTGCTCTAGGTTCAACAGAGTTCATCCAGGGCCTTCCGGGCAAAGGACTCTCACATTAAGACTAGACTTGCACTGTTGTCTGCTGAGTGGTTCTATTTTTTTCAGTTATCTATCCACCCGACTCCAGATCTCTGTTTTCTTTAATCTTAGAAAAATATTTCCTCTTTATAGCTCCCATAGCAAATTATGATGATGTTTATGTACAAAACTTACTTTTATGTAGTATTTGGTTAATAGTAAACCTAGGTTAAAAGGCCATAAATTAAATTTTAATACCTAATAAACACATATTGAACTAAAAAAAGTGAGCCATAAAGTTAATGGAGTCTCACAGAGAAGAATTGCAATATTAATAATTTTACCAAGCACACAAACTAAAAAAAAAAAAGGATAGGAATTCATTACAGTCATATGAATTTTGTCAGAAGACCCTGTGGGAGACTGACTGTTATTGTGGTATCCTGGTTGGAAGGGAATGAAGTGGGGTTATTGCTCATGCAGTCAATGACTTGGCTTTTCTCTAGTGAATTGGCTTCAGTAGGTGACTTTATTTCTTCACATTAGGCAGCTGGAAATGTGTATTGATTTGTTTCCTTTTCATTTGAGGATCACCTGTATGAAAGAACGAGCCATAGAAATGCTATATTTGCTGGATATGAGCAAATACTTTATTATTATTTTTTGGCCTGAGTGTTCTTCAGATTTTTAGGAACCAAATAAAGTTCAACTCACTGAGCTAGAAAACATACTTTGGGTATATATGTGTGAATATGTATGAATATTACTATTCTTTCTGCTGTTCCTACCATTAAAACCTGAAGCTCTTTTATTAAAAATATGTTTTTAAAGAGAGAAAATGTCATAGAGGTTTTTGATCTAAGAAAAAAATATTAATTTCAGTAATCAGTAGTATGGTTCTTTTCTAATAGTATTACTCTTAAAGTTTTAATTAATTAAAAATATTTTTAAGGCAGGCTCTTGCTGTAGTACAGGTGGGCCTTGTACTCACTGTATAGCCCAAACTGGCCTCAAATACAAAGCAGTTCTCATGCCTCAGCCTCCCAAGTGCTGGGAGTACAGGCATGTGCCACCCTGCCCAGCTTAATTAAACTTTTAATTTAAAATTTTGTTTCAATTTTATTTTTGTCCCACATATGTACATGTACAATTTGTTTTTTGCTATCCAGTTATTTTTTTGCTTTGTTATTGCAGAAAATGTGGTATGTTTTTGACTTGATTGGTGCTTAGAAATTAATCAGTGTTCTCAACTTATAGATGATGAAAATGAATCAGAAATTGTGCAATTTGTGTTAATTATATTTAAAAATAATTTAAATTAAATTATAAAATTTAAATTCCCTCTTAATGCCAAATTCTTAGACATAGATAACTTTGAATATCATGATTTTAAAATGTGCTCTGAAATTTATAATATTGAGATCTTTAAAATAATAGATTTTTTTACTTATTTCAAATACATGTGTAAGATTTTTTTTTTAGAAAGAAATGTAGAAGGTTCAAAATTTTGTAGTTTCTTTACATATTCACATTGAGCTAAATTGGTTTTTTCTCTAATGAATTGGCTTTAGTAGTTGACTTTATTTCTAAAAACAGAAGTATATACTCTTAAATGAAAACAGTTATTGTAAGGTAGTAATTTATAGCTGTTGTTTCTCTTACCAGGTTGAAGAAATATGGAGACCGACACTAAACTGGTTATCAGCACTTTTTGTACCAGCTTTCTCACCTTTCAGTTTCTTTTCCATTTTGTAAGTTACTGGTTTTCTGAAAAAATTTCTCCAGGTTTCAGAAGTCTCAGCTTGGAAAAGAAGATTGAATGGAACTCAAGGTAAAGCAACTTAATTAACTTTTAATTAACTTAAAAAGCGTTATGAAATAAAAGTATTTAAAATATTTCAAAAAATCTTTCATTAGAATGTAACAGAATTCAAAGTCAAATTTTATGCTTGACCTTAGGAATAAAAAGAAAGACAAAGAGACAAATCTCACAGAAGAAAAATTAAGAACTATCATATTGAAAGATTTTAGGAAAAATTTAACTTTCTGGGGAAGTGTGGGAAGATTTGATGGGCTGATTGTTCAAGTGTATTATTTTGAATTTTTCTTCAAAGTATTTATAAGAGACACATATTCTCTGGCAACAGTAACAGAAGTAAACATTTGTTGGTGTCATGAATAGCTTATATATATTATGGGCTAGCTTATAACTGTTAAACTGTACAGACCAGAAAACTAGAGAACTGGTACATCTATATATTTTAGTGAACTTTGTATTATAATTAGAATCTTTTGAAATTATTCTTTTATTATGTAACCCTAAAAATTGTCTTTTGGATTTTTAAAAATACATGATGAAAAAAAAATCTATGGATAAAGAAACCTTGTAAAGTTTTCATAAGTTTGCAGGTGTGTGTGTATAAAACTCTTAAATCTCACAGAGCTTCAAGTTCAAAATGTCACTGATGACTACTTCACTTGCTTTGCAGTATTTTATGTGTCCAAACTTCACAGCATACATGGAAAGATTTTTTAATGTTTAGTTAGTTGGGCTTAATGCTAACTGTAACATGGATTCATTAAGTTGCCATAATTATGTGTCACTGAAATTTCCTTTTAAAATTAAACTGAGCATGGTGGTACCTGCCTATAATCCTAGTATATGGGAGGCTGAGGCAGGAGGATTGCTGTAAGTTTAAGGCCAGCTGGGGGCATGGAGTTCAAGGACAGAAGGTATTCACTTTTACAATTAGAATGAAAATGAAATGTTTTCTTTTTACCTCACACTTGTGTATCTAGTTCACATATGTTGTAATTCTTTTTACCCCCAAAGCAAGAATTATTCACATATTTTTCCCTTTTCTACAACTGACCTCCCTGCAATTTTTATTCTACCATTAATAAATTTAATAAATTTTATTGATTATACAAAAATAATAAGGGGCAAAAATAATAAGGGGCAAGGGGCAGAGAAAAGCACTCCTCCCAAGGTGGTTATTTCTGTATTTGGGAGCTACCCGACTCTCCCATCCTGGATTTATTCTGCCCCTTGTTTCCATGTAGGTAACCTCTCAGGTGATAGCAAACTAACAATCCATAAAGGAGCCCTGATTTCATTCAAATGCACCCAGTGATATAACTATAAAACAACCCTCAGCAGAGAAGAAATCTCTTTCAATTAAATGTCATGTCTGTACCAATTTTAGTTAGGAAATAATCTAAATCTGTTGTTGTTATAGAGCCTATGTGGAATTGTTTCTCTCTTAAACCCACTTGTGACATTCTTAAAAGTATCAGTATGTTTTATACAGTCAGTGAAAAGTTAATAATGACTTGATTCATGTTAGAGTGATCTGCTGGGTTGCTCTTTCTTTCTTGTTGCTTTCTTTTTCCTTTCTTGTCTCTCTTTCTTTTCCTTTCAGTTTAAATGACCAATCCTAACATGTAGGATTCTCTCATTCCTCTAATCACTGTAAGCCATCAAAGCAGGGTGGAGCTGACATTGATGAGACATCTGTTACATGCCAAGCACTGAGACAAGCATCTGTCCATATGCTATGTCATTAACCTTTGTAGCATCTTCACTGGACAAATGAGTAACTCAAGGTCCAGCAGGTCAAAACAAGTACCTAGGCTCACAAAGCTAGTAATTGATATGTTTATATAGGAACCCACATGTGTCTGCTTTCAAAGCATATTCTACTACATTATAGCAGATAAAATAGGTGTTAGTTTATTAAGAGCTATTAAGCACCCATGAGCAAGTGAATGTTAAAAATCTCTAAGACTAAAATGGTACAGGAAGAGAGAGATAAATGGAGGCAGAAAGAAAGGTCTTAAGTGCTTGCTTCCTTCCTGCCCGTGTAGTCAGTGTCACTGAGCTTGGCGTTGGAGACTTCTGAGTCAGAAAGAAGTATCACTGCAGGCTGGAGCTTGGAGACCAGAAAGTAGTTTTGAAAGTTTATGGATTGCCAAAACAAGGCTTTCTCTCATAGGCACATTGATTTATTCTTTCATATAGTGAGAATTTATTATATGTGTCTGAGTGTATGAGAAGCCAAGCATATAAAGATGAGTAAAATAACATTATATATGAAGCCTTAGGAAGTCTTTTCTTCTAGGATTTCAGTGTCTGTTGAGGAAGAGCATAAATTAATGAGCTACTGGAGTAAATGAGACAAAGTGTACTGTCTGCTGCCCATAGGTGCTCCTTTAAAATCAATCTATTGTGAGTTCATGCTGGTTTTTGACAATTCAGCATCCATCCCACCTTGACTTGGACTGGAACATCTGGTGAGACTGTTCAATATAGGCGCTGTCAACACTTCAGTCATGAATAAACAGCCACCTCACCCAAGCTGGAACTGTGGTCACAGCCTTCTATGGTTTTTCTTCAGAACTTCCTTTAAAAGCTCAATATTAATGGCAATTTCATGTTCTGCTTTTTTGGAAAAGCCAGTGATGGTGGTGGAAGAGATGAATAGTGGCTCCAGCTGAAAAATCTAGCATCTTTGACCTTTTCCATCTTCTACTATTGCTCTTTAACAACTGGTATGCTCATGGTCCACATGCAGCAGTTCATGGTGGATGCTAACCTGCAGGCTGGGTGAGGCCTCGAAATAGTCTGTGCTCTGCATCCGCAACCCACCATGCAGAAGCCAAGCGGGCTCCCATAGGTACTCTTGCTTGCCTTCTACCTGCTCCAAGCCTCCACCTAAGCCACAGTGCTGGCTCAGCCCAGTACATAGCCACCAGGTCACTCTAGACCAAGAGTTGCCCAGAGCACACAGAGCAGGGAATTGTTCACATATTTTTAAGAAAGTAAGAAGTATTGTTCTTTGCCTTAAGACTGGCACAAAGATATTGTTCAGATGTGGTGTGCTACAGATATTATTTTAATGATATTATTATATATTCAAAAAGCTTTTTGAATATTTGAAATTAGAATGAGGAAGGTAAGAATGTGGGAGACATACATGCTTTAAATTTTGAGCTGTATTTCTTTTCACTTCAGTTAGGGCAGGTAAAGGAGTTTGAATCTTGTGTAGCTGCAAGCCAAGAAATTAGAGAGAATACACAGAGTTAGAAGTGAAGATGAAAATGAAATGATGAAATTAAAAAACAATTTTGCATTATACAGTCTTATCATTGCCATTCTGTGATGTGGGAAATCACCATTTGAGAAACTTGAGTTCCTGTCTGAAAAAGGAATGTGGAGTTATATAAGATTCATTTAGTGGTTCAAGTGGCACTTTCTTCTTTTAATCTTAAACTTATTCCTGCTTTCTACTCCTGCTCATTTTGACATGGGATTTCAGCGTTAAGGAGAAAAGTGCAAAGAATGAAAAATATAGGTCATTTTCTCTGTAAAGCACAAAATTCAGCTTTTGGTTTTTAAACATACAGATCATTATGGCATACAACATTCTTTCTGATAATAACAGTTTCCAAGCAATGAATGGTTTAAACTATCTGGTAGGGACAGAACAGGAGAAAATATTAGAAAATGTATATTGGAGAGATAATAGAAATGGTGCTTAATTATTGATTTATCTGAAAACGTTTGTATGTAGATATATTCTCCATCTTACAATGAAAAATTTTGAGTTACTTACGTTCAGTTGCTCATCCATGGCATACAGATTCCTATTGTGTTGAAATATTACTAATTTTCAAATGTTTCTCCCAAATTTAACTTCTTTGTCTATTAGATTATAGTAGAAATACTCATACAACTTGTGGTTCATTAAATCAGTAACTTTAAATTGCTATTCTAACATGTAATTCTTTTCTTTAAAAATATTGTCTCTTTAAGAAGAAACATTTCCTTTCAATCTTTTAAACAGGAAATGTTTTAGGGTTTCTTTTTAGATAGTAGTGATTCTATATTTTGCTTTGCCAAGACTCTGATTTTAAAGAATAAAATACGAAATTTTTCTAACTGCAGTGTGGACTTTTAACATAGAATATTGTGTAAGTGCAAGATGTTTTTTTTTTCCTGTTCAATATAGTAGGAGCTATTTGATCAGGGCAAGTAAAGGTGACTTTTCTCTCATGAACTCTGTGTGAATTTCCATCCTCTGAGGTCTTATAATGATTCCCATTGATCATGTTATATCTCAGTAGAGAGGGCATTTGGAACCTGAGTGTCAGAAATAAATAAAAAGTTAGTTTTTCCAAAAGGAAATCTTTTACTAAAACAGGCTGGTTAGTGAGTTTATGTTTTTTCCTTTCATAAAATTTTTGAATAGCAGCAGAGATCTGTCTGTATGATTATTTAGATGAAGTATTGTGCTTGTTATTAAGGAATTTAAATTTCTATCTTGCTGTGCACAGATAGAATACAGGTATACCTAGCATGAAAATTCCAGGGTTTAAATCAGATAAATTGGATTAATTATTCACACTTCAAAATGATCCTTTGGTATTACAAAGAATTATTTGTCAGTGAGTAAATTAATGAGAATTTTTGTGAATTTAAAATATGATTGGGTTTGGTATGATATATCTACTTAGGAGCACATCATCCGTTCAATCAAATGTATTGAATTTTCTAGTTACAATGAAAATTTTAATATCAAACTTAATATTGGTGTATATATTTCTTTTATTTTTAAAGATTTAGGGTCGTTATAGAAATTCATTGCACCTCAGTAATTACTGTTTTAACTTTTTTATTCTTTATTTTGATGGAAAGAAACTTCTTTGCTTATAAACGTCTAAGTAAAGATGTGAGAAATGTGAAATTGTTTGGTAAAAAACTTCATTGTGTGAACAATTGCACAGCATCTTGCAATAGCTCTTCAAGTAGCAGATCCTAAAGGTTGGATTCAATCATTAAATTATAAGGAAGATAATTCATAGAAACTGGTATTTTTCTTCTAACCTTCATTCTTGCTATAAAAGAAAAAAAACTGAATCTTGTGAACATTTTGCTTTCATTTGAGTGTTTCATTTCAAACATGGATTTTCCAGCTCTGTCATGGTGTGTATCTGTGGTCTCAGCTACTTGGGATGATTCTGAATTCGAGGCCAGCCTGTGCAACACAGCAAGGCTTCATACCACATCAATACATAAGTAGCAAAACCATGTAAACTTATGGTTTTTCTATTTTGAAATGCTCTTTTGAATCAAGTTCAATAAGGCAATGTGAATGTATTTTTAAAACTGAAACTTCCCAGGATAATAAAGTTCCATGTCATGATCCATTCAAATTGTTTTAAGAATATATAGGTAGGCTGTAGGTACCTGTAGGCTGTAGCTTGAATAACACATGAGACCACAGGCTCACTGCAGCAAACGAAGGTAGAACAAGAGTTGGGAAAGGTCAGTAGGCTTGGGAGTCATTGTCAGCTGAGTGCAGCAAAAGATACCCTACAGCAGTGCTTTGGGGATGGTGCACAGAGCGAGGGACAGGGCAGCAACCTTGCCAGTCATCATCACTGCACAAGACTGTTAACTGACCACCACATATGCTTCTGCTTTATAACTTTTGGCCAAGAAATGATTCACTAGTATTCTAGCATGAAATTATAGATCTTGGCATTCTTCCTCTTACTCATTCCAAAGTAAAATTGCGACCCTCGGATTTCTAAATGGCAATTTTTTATTGTACTCTCAGATGTTCTCTCCCTGTATGTGTTAATGCTCCGAAGTACTGTGTAATTTTTTCAGAATGTTAAATGTCATATCGGAATGAGTTAAAGTTTATTACAAGGAATCTAAAACCTTAATATGTACTTTGTTTAATTTCAGGGTAGTATCTACATGCCATTCTTTGGGGGTTGGGATTTTGGCCCTATATATTTGCTTCTTTGATGAGCCTACTAGAGCTGACCCACTTTGGTAAGCTGTTTCTTTCTAAGCTAGTCAGTTTGATCTGTGTTTTCAAATTGTTAATGCAAATGTCATTTTACTTTAAAACAAAATATATTTATAGTATATGCTTTATTAAAATGCTTGTAGTTTGGCTTACTCAGCAAAGAACATTAAAATGATGTTAGATGTGAGTATAAATAATGAAGCCCATTCTGCCTTGTTAGTATTGTGTTATCCAAAACAGATCACATTAAGATAAGCATTCATATAGTGTTAATGAATAAAGCCAACATACTGTAACCATTGCCATGAGCAAATCTGAATTATTATTTACTGAAATAGTATAGTTGGCTAGGTTAATGTTTACTTCAGACTTTGCCTTCAGATTTATTTTTGACTCATTGTCTTGATATCAAAGAGATGACATGAGAAGCATAAATGAAGTTGTGAGAGGAGTTTACTGTATTTTCCTGAAAATCAGAGCAAGTCTCCTAAGTTTTTGCTCTCAAAGATACAATACAATAGGCTTATTTTTAGAGGATGTCTTATTTTGGCATTTATTCACATACAGCCATGTTATCTTCTGGAGCATATAACTCTCCAACCCCAAATTCCAATCTGAATTTTTGTGGGTCTATTTCCTTTAGAAACTTTGGCCCCAGTCTCTAATGTTCAGCAGTAAAGCTTTCCTTAAATAAGCATTGCTTGTCCATATGGGCTGCTTGTAGTGCACTGGCAACACATCTGTCAGTAACTTTATTCCATAATTTCTTCTCCCAAGTCATAACTTTTGGTGGGCTGGGCTTCATAAAGTTTCCCTTAAATCAAGTGTTAAATGAAGGCCTATGAGAGACAGGAGTGGCAACAAAAATGGTTAAGAATGATGGTCATTATGTTTAATCTCACAGGAAAAATACAGCTGTCATCTATAAACTATGTACTTAAAATTTTTTTCTTGATATTTATAGGGGCGATTCATTACTTGTGAAACTGAATATTGCTACTGCTTCAGGCTACCTCATTTCTGGTATGTGGTATGTTGCTCATTGTCTGGTGCTATTTAAACTCATGAATTATGCAAAAATACATACTCTATAGTTTTAGTTTAAGAATATGTTTTAGAATTTATATAGACAAAAATATTATGTTTAATGGTGATAGAATCTGAAACTTTTTTTTCTTGGCCTGATGCCCACTGAAGATCTGAATTATGCTCCAGGACCTTAAAATATGTAGGCCTGGACTCTTTGTTTTTTTTTTGAAAGACACTATTTTCTTCTTAAGAATTTCTAAAGTGTAATTATTGTAAGGCTAATTAAGTTTAAGCCTTAGGATTCCTCACTTGCTAAGGGCCTTGATATGTGTTCTATTGGTTATAGTTGGGTACTGTTTTGGTAAGATTTACAAGAGTAAGCTATGTTAGCTAATAGTTAAGATCACTCTGCTCTGTTATATTGTCTCATGTTGCATGAAATTGGAGTGGCTTTTCTTGCAGTGAGTCCAAAAGAAGATGAGAATATTCTACATTAACTGTAATTTGAGAAGATATTTAGACCATCTTAAAAAAAAGACGCTCAGAGTCATAATTTGGATATTTGTATTAGAACAATTTAGTTAAATGTAAACTTCTAAGGTGACTGAAAGAAAATCCAAATAAAAATATTGAAATATGAAACAAAGGAGTAAAAGTGAGTAATTCAGTAGGAAATTTTTTGCCATCAAGAAGAATATTGTGTCAAAAATAACTAGATCAAAACAAAAAATTCATTAAGAGGAAGAGATAAGATTTGAAAAATAATAAGTGATTGGATTATTTGATAGTTCAATTAAAAAACAAATCATGAACACATTGGGAAAAGATTTGCTTATCTGATGGAAAATAGTATCATTGACAACACTGACACACAATGTATAATATGCCAAATGCATAGATAATGAGTGTTATCATTCTGAGAATAATTATCCCCAAGGGATCTTTTTCTGTTTTTGTTTGTTTGTTTTTTTTTGTTTCAGCCACAGTTTTATTTGTATTATCAAATCAGTAGGTGCACCATTCCCCTCCCCCCCAAAAGGTTTAGAAACTTGAGATTAAGCCCATTTTCACAGGTTTGATATAAATAAATTCTGAGAATGGTCTTTAGCATAGCAAAAGCAATAGGAACACATTTAAAATCTGATTAGTCTGTTATCTCTGAATAGGAAACAAATCTGAGCATCTACTGACTTCTTTATGCTATAATCACTTCTTTCCATCTTAAAATAACATTTTCTGAATATAATGATGTTATAGTAGAATATTCGGGAAATGAAACAAAGTATGAAGAACCAAATAAAAATTATGCATCACTCTGCCATCTATAAGTAATACAGCTAATAGTTTCGTGTTTCTTTTTGATATTTCTCTGGCGTATTGATTTTTATTTTTTAAATTATATTTTGGTTTATTTCTACATGTGTGTAGTACATAATGTTTGCATTCCTTGTGAGAAGTTGGTACATGTATATAACAAACACATTTTTAATTCTGTTTTTTAGTCTCTTTCCCTTCCCTTCCTCTCCCATCTGCCCATCCAATAATCTTTTTTTATCACATGTTTGCAGTACGTAATACTTACATTCCTTGTGTGTAGTTGGTATATGTATAACACATCGAAGTTCCTTTTTTACATCCAGTATCCCTCGTCTTACCCCTCCTTATCTCTCTCTTGATCCTCTTCCTCTTTGAGAAGGATCTATCTTCCTACTTCCTACTATCAGGAGCTCTTATATGAAAATTACTTCATTCAAAA
The DNA here is from genome assembly GCF_034190915.1 of Cavia porcellus. NCBI lineage: Eukaryota > Metazoa > Chordata > Mammalia > Rodentia > Caviidae > Cavia > Cavia porcellus. The sequence goes on from NW_026947484.1 coordinate 116,740,396, forward strand.
TTTCCCAAAAAAGGTAACAATTCAAAAAAGAAAACACAATCTAGAATAATGAAGTGAAACAAACTTTTCTAAACCAAAAGTGAATTGGGCTAGGACTGTAACTCAGGACTAGAGTACTTACCTAGCATGTGCCAAGCCCTGGTTTCAATCCTCAGTATTACAACAAGGGAATTTATCTTATGCTCTCTATACCTATTATAAAATTGTTATCATGTCATTGGCGACTAAACAGTTAAAATATGTAGGGAAAATAATTTGGAGCGAGGCATAAGGAAATTAACTACTGAAAATATAATTTTTGATTTTCCACATTTTTTGCAGTATTTGGTTTCTCTTTAAAATGTGTGATTTGATTCATTTTTAAAAATATTTGTATCTAGTTTATTAGTAATATTTTTATAAATGAATGTACCTACATTATACAGTCTGTACCCACAAAACCTTTGAGTTCTACCCTGATGGAGTTTCCCTGTTTATAGTTCATGTTTAACCATTTTGTAAAGAAAATAGTTGTGTAAGCATTTTAGCAGTTTGTTTTGTTAAACTATGTTTTTGGATTATGATACTTATTCCTAAAAATTTTTAAAGAGTAATCAATGTCTTCATCTTTTTCTTTGTCTTTTTAATCATCATAGTTCTCAGTGATTTTATAAATTTGAATAGTTATTGCCTCCGTCAATTTAAATTTGTATTGAACTTATAAATGAGTTATTTTATATTCCACCACCATCTTATCTATTTCCATTATTGTAGTTGAAAAAATCAGTAATTGAAACTTATTTTAAAGTATTTTCATTTTATATAATCCTGGAAACAAGTTGCTCATGTATACTTTCAGCAAATATTATATTACACAGTGAATCCTGGGTGTTTGTAGAGACCAAGTATATAAAGATGCAGTCTGTTCCTTGCCCTGAAGGAAGCACAGTGGGAAATTCAGATAATACTGGAACAGATACTATGTGAGAAAGTGGGTAATTCGACTAGCTGAGAGGTGAACAAAGTATTATGGCCCAGAGTGGATGGTGAAGAATTAAATATACTTGAAAAATGTTGCAACTTTCTTCCTGTGTAATGTCTTATTTATTTGTCCTTCTTACAGATTTGTTGATTCTCATTTACTATTGGAAAGTGATTGGTGACAAATTTTTCATAATTCACCATTGTACGGCAATATATGCATACTTCAGTGTGTTGGTAAGTGACAGGATTTACAGTAGCCTAACTAGCAGACAAGATTGTTATGCGTGCAAAATTACATTTAAATAGGCTGAAGGAATAGGAGAATCCTGCTTAGAGACTTCATCAGAATTCCAAGACGTTTTTTTTTTTTTTTCTTTAAGAGGTGGTATCTCAATGTCTTGCTTGGGCTGGCCCTGAGTTTCGGGCTCAAGCAGTCCTCTTTCCTCAGCCACCCAAGAAGTTGTGAATTGAGGTAGGCTTGGCTGAAAAATGAATAGAGAATTCTTGAAACAAATCTCAGATGCAAAAGCATGTTAAATTTTCTGCCTAAAATTATGTTTCTTCATATACAACTTCTATACAACTCTCTTTCATGTTTGTTAGCTTTATCAATAGTCATTATTTTTTAACCTGGATATACTATACCAACAAGCTCAAGATACAGAATTATAAGTAATGAGTCAATTAGAATTTTATGTAATAGATATAGTATGAAATTCCATATTTTCTCTCCTTTAAAATCCTGTGTAACCTCTGGCCTTTTTTTCTTTTCTTTTTCTTTTTCTTCTTTTTTTACTAAAACCTACATGCTACTGGATATTTATAACTATTTTTAAAAATCTATATAAATATATATTAATTATATATATATATTGTTTTTTTTTACATACATGAAAGTAGCTAGTAAATAAGAAGTTGATTTGGGATCATCTCTACAAGAATCAGATATATTAAAATATATCAAAGCATCTCTCTTATTATCAATTCAAAGCTGCAAAATAAAGTTATACATTTTAAAAACCCTGCTTTTACAATGTTTATGTATCAAATGGTATACATAGTCACATTATTTTTCTGAAATAATAGGCTGTTTCTGTGACATTTTCTACTCTTATTTCCCCCTTTAAAGTTTTTAATAAATTATGCATGTTACAGATGTGTACCATTTTTCGGTCTTGTTTCTTAAGTACCTCTGCTAAAAAGACATGTAAACCACTTAAGAAAATATCCATTAATTTTGCTAAGGATGTATGAGTTTAATACTGTTCTTCAATTTAGAAGTATATTCTCTGAGTCACAAATAATCAGTGTACTACAAAAAGGATAAATATAAACCAGTGAAAGATAATGTACTTTAAAAAATGTGAATAATTTGAACTGCTGTTCTGTCTCAATGGCCACTGAAATCACAAGACTTGGCAAATGACTGGCTGTGCATGGATTGGCAAGTTGAATGTTTATTATGTGAGGTGAATGCTAGTTTCTTTGACTTTCATGCCTTTAAAAAAATCAAATGCATGCTGGAGTTTTGAAAAATGAATTAATGTGTTATTCAGTAGTTAATGAGTAGAAGAATCCTTTGCAGCTTTTTCTAGAGATGGTTACTCCTTTGATATATCTTCCTATGTTTCATTGTTTTAGTGTGAAAAATTTATGTAAAGTGAACCTATTCATAGAGAACAAAATAGAAAAGAAAGATGAAAAGAAGAATATTTATAGATAAAGAGTTGCTGTGTTATTTACAGGCCTTGCATTTATATAATGAATATAAAAGGAGTTTTTCCCATGCACTGTCTTTCCAGCTCACTTTGAATTTTATTATTCTAAGGCTAACAAAAAGATAATTATTATGTTCTGGGGTAAATGGTCATGAGATTATCACTTATGAGAACTGATATCTGTATTTGAAAGCACTTTGACTTAATACTTGAAACCATTTAAACTTTTTTCTTAAGTGATTTTCATTATTGGCACCAAAAAAATGTAGACTGATGAATAGAAGCACACTTTTTGTAGGTTTGAAATATATGTCCTACAGTGAAAATAAATAAAAAATAATAAATGAATAATAAAGTTTTTGGGTTGAGGAATTTATATGGCACATATAGGTTGTATAATATCTCCAACACAATTTTTGTAGCCCTCTTTGCTATATTTTCTGTTGTTAAGTTTCTGGAACAGTCATTTAGAGCTTAAAAAACCCTCTTCTGACTATGTAGATAAGTAAAAAATTTTAAAAATATTTCCCTTGATATTCAACTTTCACCCTTATAGTAAGATACTAGTTACCAAGGAAAACATGGCAGACTGATCTCTTATAGGAAAGGAAATGAACTCATTTGTGTTTTGATAGTGTTTTCAAAGATAATCCACTATCCTTGGTTACTCTTACTGATTTCCCCAGTGCACTCTCTTGTCTATTCCCAGTGAATCACCTCCTCTATCTGTATTCAAACCATGCTTGTATATAATGATTTACATTTGAAAAAAATATAAGCTTGAAAATCACTCAGTATGCATCCTTCTGCATTGTTATACTACTCTGATCATTAAACTATTTAAACTATTCTGCTGCAATTTGGGAAGAAAATTTAGATTCTAGCGGGTCTTTATGCATTTACTTAAGGATACTAGGTGCAGCACAATGCCTTAAATTAGATGAGAATCTCTTTTTTGTTTGTACATATTTACTTGCACATATGTACAAACAAAGCTAGTACTGTCAGCTCAGTGTTTATATTTTAAAAGCATTTGCAAGTAAATATGTACAAACTAGTATTGAAAATGAAAGATTTGTTATGTCAGATTTAGTGAAGTTTAGTGTTAAAAAGTCTTCTCAACAGTGCTTAAAATAAACCAACTCCCTAATATTTTATCACTAAGGGTTACAAAAGAAAAACTCTTTGTTTTAAAATTATTGCCTGTTCTCAACTTTACTTAACTAGTGACCTCTTCCTTTTCTTTTCATTAGGTTATCTAAAAAACTTAGGATATCTAAAAAAATTTAGGTAACTATAGTAACTGTTAGAGTAACATTTTGGAAGATAACAAAATTTCAAAATTAGGTAGATGTTAAAAATAGCTAGTGTAACTCTCAACGCGATTGACTATTATTGTCACTATGATTTTTATTTGTCACATGGCATTATATTTACTAAACCATGTTAGACACCTAAATAATGAAAATTATTTTTAAAACATGAATAACTTATTAAATAATCTTTTCTACTGAAATAAAACATTTTTTTTTCTTTTACACTAATGAACAACAAACACAGAACTAAATTTTGGGAATTAATTATTTTCTTGAATTTCTGTCACTCATTTGTTACTCCATAACTGATAGAAATCTATGTTAAAGGAGAAATATACAAGTAGTACTTATAACTCATTATTAATTGAGGGATTGGCCATGGTAATACTACTAAGTAATTGGTTTAAAAAGTGCATATGAAATTTTTACATTTACACATATACACAAGGTGTCTTGTTTTAGAATTTATTTCAACATTACTGTTTAATATAGAATGTCTAATGTGACTATTTGCATAATTTCCAAACATAGCAAAGCTCTCCTCTATGCCCTTTCTCAGTTTTTATTTGGGAGTTCCAATCCAGGTTTACCAACGTGTACTTTGGTTACTGTGTCATGTCTCTTTTTGGTCACATAGTATCTCCTTCAGTCTATATAATGGAATTATGTAGGTCAGTCATCTCGCTTTCTTTAATCTTGCTTGATTTTTTAAATTCTCTTTTTCTTTCATTATGCTGAAAAGAAACAGTTGAAAAATTGGACATGGGTGTGTTTTATCAGCTGTCAGCTGATAAAATTGCCATATTTACTCTAATCAGTATTTTATTCTTCAATTTTCTTTAAAAAGCAAGTTTATCATATGGTTTTCCTTATGTAAGGTACCTATAATGCTGGTGATGATGGCGATGATTATGATAATGATGATAAAATTCATAGGGGTAGAAAATAGGATAATGAGATTACCAAGGGCTGGGCAGAAGTAATAGAAATTACTGTTTAATGAATACAGAGTTTTAGTTTGGGAATTTGAAAAATTCTGAAGATGGATAGTGATGATGTACTTATTGTACTTAATGTCTCTGAATAGCACATTTTAAAGTTATCAGAAGGGAATTTTGTTCTATGTTTAACCATACTAGAAAAGGTGAAGAGTAAACTTATCAAATGAGTGACACAAATTTAGGAAGGAGAACTAATACTAACTAATATGTTGGACAATGTATTCCATTTTTTAAAAAAGTCTCATACCTGGAATAAGAGACTGAAACAAATAGGTGGCATTTAGTAGTGATAAATGTTAAGCTTTGCATTTAGGTTTAAACATATGTGAGAAAGAGAATGAGCTGAAGGTGGTAGATGGACTACACTTAAGTTGTTCAAACTGCACTTCACATCTTCTAACAAAGAAAGCTGATTTCAAATTAAAGAATCCATTAGGCGAAGTGCAGTATCTAATTGAAACATGTTGAAGTTTGCCTGGCCAGGCCACAGCTAGTACTATCATTACCCAGAGCCTTTAATATTGTGTACCTTTGGGGAGAACCATTAGGAAAATCATCCAGTTAACCATAGACGGGAGATTAGATTAACTGTTTCATTTTTTTTAAATTATCGATTCAAGAACCCAGAGATACCAATGTGGTAAAGACAAGAAAGAGGACATGATAACTTTAAAAATGTCCCTAGACATGTGAAAGGGCTATTGAGTGGAAAAGGATTAATTTATGTGTTGGAATTAGGACTACAGGGAATGATAAATTTAGGTGATTTTTGAAATAAGGGGTGGAGGGTTGCGAATGAGGATATGTGCTGTGGAGCCTATGGGAATGCAAAGATCGCTGTGTTGATTTTTTTCTCCACACGTTAAGTGTTTGTAGGAAAATTGAAGTTTTAGAAATTTGGGGCTTAGTAAACATTTTCTATGTCTGATTCTCCAGAAAAAAACTACTGACAGTACTTAATGTATATATTTACGGCTTATATAAACTTCACCTGCATTTTCTTGTGTATATTTAAGGCTTTTGGAATTTTCAGCGTTAGATTTTTGAGATAGGTGGGAGTTGAATTGCACTTTGAAAAAAATGTGCATACTTACATTGGCAGAAAAATGGAAAGAAGGTGCTTCCTAGGTCAGAAAACATAAGGAAAATCATTGGGGGAAGACAAGAGCTCTTTCTGGGGGATATTCAGGAGTTGGGGTGTCAGGGTTTGGGATTTGCATATTCATGGAGTTAGTGTACTTGGGGGTGAAAAAATAGGACCAACTGATAAATGACATGAAAATTTCAACTTGCTAGCTTTGAATTATTCCTTTAATAGAATAGTTGTAGAATATTTAACAAAAGAAGACATTCATGCATTTGCATATTAGAAGGATACAACTGATGATATAAAAGGAAAAAATCTGAGTGGGGGAGGGTATTACCTAGGAGATATTGATGTAGTCATTAAGTGGCTGGCAGTTGTTAAGACTCTCTTCTGAGTGCTCAGTAAGAACTACAGACTGGAAGATCTAAATGGGCCCCTCTGTCAAGCTTGGGCTTCTTACAATCTGGCAAATGTGTTCTGAAAGGGAGCATTTTAAGTATGATCATTTAAGTATGATCTGGGAGAAAACTTCCAAAGACTTAGAACCTAAATCCCACTGACTTTATTGGTCAAGGGACTTGCAAAGAGTAGCCCAGATTCAAGAGGAGAGAAATAAGATTTTAATCATGATATGAAGAACATTATGCACATACTAGGGAGGGAAGGAGTTGATGGTGGCCATTTTGAGACTTTCCACCTCTTGATTTGTCCATGGCAGACAGCAATGTTAGATAACATCTGCTTGTCCTGATGGAAGAGGACTTAACCTGTAGGTATTACTTCTGTTTGCCTTCCTTTCCTCAATAATAAATGTGCTTTTGACTTTATTCGTGATGTAATTGTTTAATTAACCGGTGACCAGGTGAAGTTCAACTCAAGAAATGGCCAGCCTTCTGGCTAGGCTTTCACAGTGAATGAGGCACAAGGAGATAGATAGATAGATAGATAGATAGATAGATAGATAGATAGATAGATAGATAGATAGGCAGGCAGGCAGGCAGGCAGGCAGGCAGGCAGGCAGGCAGATATAATTTACAAGGTGCAAGTACTCTAATGGACAAGCTGAGAAACCTCTGGAGACATTTGATTCAAGTGAGAGCTTAAGGGTCAAAAAAAATTGTTCTAGAATCATTGTAGCAGGTCCTCTTTAATACTGCTATAGGATCTGGGGGGAGGCATTTTTAAACCTTCACTAATCACAGTGAAGTAAGCTAGCTTCTCTGGGCATATAGAGAACACTAGTCATCTCTAGCTTAAGACAGCACTTCTCACATTTGAATTGCGAGAATCACATTAGAGTCACCTAGAGGCTTGTGAATACACAGATTTCTGGTCCCAACACCATGGATTCCAATTCATTATCTAGGATGGGACGTGAGAACAGGCATATCTGACACATTCCCAAGTGATGCTGAGGCTTCTGCTCTAGGACCCACACTCAGAGCCACTGGGCTCTAAATACAAGAACAAATCATTCTGTTTGGGAAGAGTGAGAATTAGGAGAAGGGTCAGGATATACCTCGGTTTTATTTTTATTTTTGTTTTGTTTACTTTTAGAAAATCGCAAGTTTTTCTCATAGTGTAGAGAATTTGTACTTTGGCCAAAGTTAGTTGATGAATACAGCATATCAGATTTACTATTTTTAATAATAATTTTTAATATATAAAGAATATCATAATTTCACATTTTATCTGATACTAATTTGGCACTTTGGCTAATAGTTATTTTAATTCTACATTAATTTAAAAGAAGTTAGAAATAATCTTTTAAACTGTCAAAACGTTTTAGGCAGTATATTTTATGAGTATAGTTTGTATTTTTAAACTTAACTGGAGAGAAATATTAGAACTATTTTAAAAGTATAATTAAGACTAAGTCCATTGTTATATTACTTTAACATCTGAAATGACTTTCAGGTATTTTATGAAATATTTTACTTTTCAGTAAGGGATCTTGTGTTGGAAAAAAATAGTTATTTGAAAGATACAGTATATAATTTAGGAAGGGTTTTGGCCGACATTAGGAACCCATTAGCTCAAAGTATTTAGAAGTTTTGGCTGATTTTAGGAACCCATTAGCTCATAGTATTTAGAAGAAGTCAGGTCTGTCATATTCTCTAACTATATAGAATGCCGAAGAGTTTAGAAGAACTAGCCAAAAGAAGAAAGTTGTGAAGAAAAATAGACTGGAAAAAGAGTTGCTTTTAACTGAAGGGTAGAAAGACAATGTTATGAATGAGAGAAAATTTGTCTTTAAGAAACAAGACTGCATAGTCATTGAATACATTCATTACTGCTTGAGGGGATCGTATTAGCAACATTTCTGATTGCCAGGCATGTTAGTAGATGACTGTAATCTACCATTCTGGGAAGGTGAGGTGGGAAGATGGCAAATTGGAGCCCAGCCTGGACAAGTTAGTAATTTAACAAGATCCTGTCTCCAGATGAAAAAGGGACGGAAATGACTGAGCATGTAATTCAGTGTGAAGGTCCTGGGTTCAATCCGTAGTACTGCAAAAGCAAAAACAAAACAAAAACCACTCAATAGTATAACCTATTAAACTTAAATATCCAACAGAGTTAAAGGAACAGAAAAAAACCTGTCATTTTTCAGTTTAGTTGTATAATTAGTCTTGTTACTATTAATTGCTACTATAACTTTATTTATTTATTGAGACAGGATCTGGCTAGTAGTGCAGGTTGGCCTTGAACTAACTTTGTAGCCGAGGCTGTCCTAGAACTCACAGCAATCCTCCTTCCTCAGGCTCTTGAGTGCTGGGATGACAAGTGTGTGCTGCCACACCTGGCCACATTGTTTTTTTATATTAATGTAATAAAACCTGTGCATAATTCTTTCTCATCCGTAGTTGTTTTTGGACTAGCATGGCTGTGCGGGTTGGCTCGCTGATGCCCCACACCCAACCTTGCGAATGTACCTTCATCTTGCCTGCCCCTTTGTCTCTTTGGCCCTCCCTCCTCCCTTCTTATTTGTATACATTCCAGGGTCACTGACGGCAATGAATTTGAGATTATAAAAAGTTTTCAACCTTAAAACAGCTAATTTGTTATTCTGAATTTTGAATTTTTCTTACTATTACACAGATAAGTGCTAAGAATCTTCAAATTAGAAAGTTAAATTTTTTTAATACTTCCTGTTTTTCCCATTTAGCATCGTATATCCAGTAGAAAAAGTTTCCAGTTTTGTGTGTAGAATCTAATATATCAGGCGTGGACAGAACTAAATTTTTAGCATGTAATCTTAATTCTGATTTAATTGGAAGTTTATAGTAACTATTACCTAGTAGTGATTTTAAAGTCTATTTTGGTTTCCTTCTCAAAGTGTATTAACTTTGCTGTACTTTTCATACTAATACACTGAAACAATGTATTAGGTATTGTGTTTAAATCTAGGAGGTTTTGAAGGTGTATGTGTTAGCTCTAGGATATTCTCATTAACAAATATATTATTTTTAGGTCCAGTACGATAGATTAGATGTGGCATGTCGTTATACTTGGCAAATACGTATCTGCGCATGTAATTATGTACGTCTTGCCATACAGTGTAAGACAACTGCTTGAAATCCGTTCTTCTAAGTGAACTCTACATGCATTAGTGAATACAAGTGTACAGCATACCTTATCTTAAAAATGCTGTAGGATTCTAAGAACATACTTTGTAAATTCTCATAAGGAAGAAAATCAGTTCATTATAAAATGTAGAAAACTTCTTAATCTATCTTTATATTGATTACTACATCTATTGAATGTTTCTGGAGCCCTTTATTTTGATAAAAATGTTATCTCTCATGTTGTGTCTTATGTTTATCATCCAGAGGTGTGAAGTGCTGCTGTACGTCGCAAATTTCCGACTGCTCGCTGAGCTTTCCAGCCCTTTTGTGAATCAGCGGTAGGTTACTGTTGTCATGAGTTTTCAAATTGTGCTATTTACTTTCCGTTTTGGGAAACGTTGGCTCCCAAGATGGGAAAGCTACTAAATGCAAAATGAGGATATGTGCTATAAATTATTATTATCCTTGTACAAGTGAGGAAGACAAGTCTTGGAGAGATTAGGGCAGCTTTCTTAGGTTTTTCTCCAGCTAGTTTTTGTGCTGTTTATTTTCAGTTTGGGGAAACCTTGACTCCTAAGGTGATAAAACTATTAAAAAATTAGAATATGTGATATAAATTATTTTTATCATTGTACAAGTGAAGAAAATGAGTCTTGGAGAGGTTAGAGTAGCTTTCCCAGTTTTCCCCGGCTCATCACTGGTAGTGCTAGCTTTTGTTTTTATTTTTGTATTCTGAGGTGGCAGGGTCTTGACATGTAGTCCAGGCTGTTCTTGAACTCTCTGTAGCCGAGAGTGGCCTCAAATTCATGGTAATCCTCTTGCCTCAGCCTTCTGAGTACTGAGATTATAGGCATGCACCACCACAGCCAGCTGATAATGCTAGCCTTTGAGCTCAGCTATCTGTGCAATATGACCATGCCTTATTATATCTAGTTCTAGGACATTCTTTCATCCTTCACATGTATACTGCAAGATGAACTGTGTTCACTGATTGTTATAATTTAATAGATTTCTTCATGGAAAAGAACAAATAATCACTCTCACTCATCTTGGACATAGTAATTTATATTCTTGCTGCTAACATCCTTCATTCTCCAGATTCTAATAGTGACATTCTTACTCTCTCATTTTAAAAAAGGCTTTAAAAAATCACTAAGATTTTTATTTCAAATATGTGATTAACAATATATAACATTGATAGGCATTGCCAGCTATGTTTTAACAAGCCAAGCCATTTTTAAGAATATGATTCAGTAGAATCAAGTATATTCATGTTGTTGTACTGTAGATCTCTAGAACATTTTCATCTTGAAAAATTAAGATTATATTCATTAAATACTAAGTTCCCATCTCTAAGACTACTTTAGATGAATGGAATCATATAGTGTTTGTTCTTTTGCGATTGGTTTAGTTAATGTCCACAAGGTCCACAAGGTCCATCAAATTGTAGCGAATGGTAAGATTTCCTTCATTAAAGCTTTATACGATTCTCTTGTATCTCTCTACTGCATTGACGTACTGCTCAGCCATCCGTTGGCATTTACTTTGCTTTTTGTGAGTAATGCTAGGATGAACATGAGTGCACAAATATTTGTTTGACATCTTGCTTTGAATCTTTTTGGGTTTATATTCAGAAGTGGGATTGCTGAGTTATAGTTTTATAAAAAAATTTTTTTTGAGGAACTGTCATACTGTTTTCCAGAATAACTACACTTTTTGGATTCTCCCCAGTAGTGCACAGGGGTCCCAGTTTCCCTATATTATTTTCTGTCTTTGTCATTGTGGCTGTATTAACGGGTATTGAGTGATAGCTCATGGTTTTCATTTGTATTTCTGTGATTTATGAAGATAAGCATCTTTCATATATCTTTTGGTCATTTATAAATCTTTAAAGAATTGCCTATTCAAATCCTTTGCCATTTTTAAATTGAGTCATTTGGGTTTTTTCAAGTTGTAACATTTCTGTATATATTCTGAATACTAAAACTTTATCAAACATGTGATTTGAAAATATCTCCTATACGTAAATTGCCTGTCTTGTATCATTGGTTTTTTTTTTTTTGATACAGAAGTTTTAATTTTGATGAAGTTCCATTTCTCTTTTAGTTTTTGTTCCTGTGTTTGTTGTCATAACTAAGACATTGTTGCCAAATTCAGTCTTGAAGTTGAAACTTTTCACCCTCAATAACTACACTGCTCTATTATGTGTTTTTTTCCTAGAAGTTTTATTGTTCAGTCCTACATTTTATATTTAATCCATTTTGAGCCAATTTTTGTATGTTGAGTAATATGAGTCCAACTTTATTCTTTTGCACTGGATGTTGAGGAGACCATCCATTTCCCATTGTATGGTCTTGTTTCTTGGTACCCTTGTTAAAAATCATTTGGCCATATATGCAAAAGTTTATATCTAGGCTTTCTATTCTGTACCACTGGGTGTGTGTGTGTGTGCATGTGCATGTGTCCATGTCTATATGTCAGTATCATACATCTTAGTTACTTTAGCCTGGTAGTTCATTTTGAAATTAGGAAGTATCAGGTCTTCAACTTTGTTAACCTTTTCAAGATTCTTTTGGACTGAACAAGGTAGTACACATGTGTAGTCCCAGCTACTTGGGAAGCTGAAACAGGAAAATTGTAAATCTGGGAAATTTATTGAGACCTTGTTTCAAACTGAAAAGTTCTAAAAAGGGTAAAGGATATAGCATAACAATAGAGTGCTTGTCTAGCACGTGTGAGGCCATAAGTTCAATCTCTAAAACTTAAAACAAAAGTTTGCTTTGGCTATTCCCTCAAGATTCCATATGCACTCCTGTGCCCTGGTGCGCTTCCCCCATGTGCCAGCCTGGAAGAAGATTGCTGAACCCACCTAGCTTGGCCCGCTGCTCTTGGCTATCCTCCCCATCTCTTAGATCAACCACTGCTGTGAATGTTTGGCTCCCCCTCTCCCTCCCAGAACCTTGAACTGCAGTGAACTGGCTATGTTGGTTTGACGGGAGACTCAGTGGCCCCTTGCCCAGATGGAGGACCTCGGCAGGTTCCCATCACTATGTATCCAACAATTGGATGGACACCAACTACACAGTAGGACCCTAGGAGACACACTGCTGACAGTTGTGACTGTTAAGATTGAATAACCAGATATTGGTCCAGAGGGTGAAGATGACAAAATGAAAAAGCAAAATGCAATCTCAAACATCTAGTTCATCAGGAGCAAAAATAGGCAACAGTGAAATAGAGGACTTTAAAAGTCTTATACCACAAATCTCTGAAAAGATAGCAAATGAAATAAACAAATACATGACTTCCGGGAGAACATGGCAGACAGATAACAGCAACTACCGGAGGCTCTCTGAAAAACTAGGCTCAGAAGCCAGATATGGTGCGGACTAAAGAGACATAAGCAGGTGGAGTTATGCTCTGCTGACTCAGGAACGAACTCGGCTGAGAGAAACCAACTTGGAATGCAGTCCTGGTGCTAAAACAGGAACAGAAAAGTCTCGCTGCTGAGGCTGGACCCTGCGCCATTGGAAGCCGCGATTTGGGTTTCCCGCCGTGCGGCGGCTGGCTGCCTCTACATCGGCTCGGCAAGGAGAGAGACGCGCGGAAACTCTGAGAACAGGAGTCTGTGAACGGAGTCGAAAACAGGACAGGCAGGGAGGCATGTTCTGACTTGTGGCGAGGTGAGTGAGAGAAACTGACACTCCACCACAGTTTGACTCCAGCGGACTTTCTGGGCCCGAGCAGTCCTGCGGGAGCAGGGCGCGGTGGCGACTCCAGCCACACATTCCCCTCTCAGGCGGGATTGGTGAAAAGTGCCTGGCCTGCGTGACGCTGCCGGCGGACCCCATAGGCTGGCCCAAACCAGATCCCAGAGCCTGACGGAGGCCGGAGGGGCGGACCCCCGCGTAGGCTGCCTGGTGCGCAGCGGTGAGTGGGAACACCTAACCGGCGCAATTCGATCAGGCTGTGGCTGACAGGGAGAGAAGCTGGGCCTCTCATATAAGCTTGCATATATAAGGAACAGAGAATATGGGAAGAGGCAGCAACAAGAAAGGCTCCTCGGCCCCCAATTCTGAGAAACAGGCAATAGCGGACACCGCACCAATACACATAAAGCACCATATAGAGAGCCTCATAGACCAATTCAGGAATGAAGTTATCAACGACCTGAAGCTAGAAGTATGCAAAATAGTTAGAGAAATGCTAAGCCCCACCCAAGAAAAAACAGATGGTGGAATGGAAGAACAGAAAAAGAGGGGAGAATTGTTTGATGGAGAAAACAGGGAAAGCATAGAATACGTGAAGCAGGTTCAAAGGGACTACCAAGAAACTAAGAAGTCTATCGAAGACTGGCATAACAGCTTGAAAGAAACTAAGGACAGACTATCTGAACTGGAGGGCAGAATAGTAATATGGGAGAATGAAATGAAAAACTTCTTAAAAATAACAAAGAAACAAACAGCAATAATACAAAGACAAGAAGATGATAAGAGGATCCATAACTTAAGGATTAAGAACATAAAAGAAGAAGTAGGGACACAAACAAATGAACTACAAAAGCTACTCACAGAAATAATCCAGGAGAATTTTCCTAATTTAGCAAAAGGTAAAGATACTCAGATGTATGAGGCATACAGGACCCCAGCCACCTACAACCCTAACAGAGAAACACCCAGGCATATAATAATAAAAATTCCAGAAATTCAATACAAGAACAGAATATTAAAAGCTGTCAGAGACAAGAAACAGATCACTTACAAGGGAACACCCATCAGAATTACAGCAGACTTCTCTGCACAAACCATCAAATCACGAAGAGCGTGGGGGGAAATAATTCAAGCTTTGAAAGATAATAATCTCCAGCCAAGATTGAGATATCCTGCACAACTGTCCCTGGAAATTGATGGAAAAACAAGGTGCTTCCAGGATAAAGAGGAACTGGGGGAATTTGCAACCACCAATTCAACTCTACAGAGAGTATTGCAGGATATTCTAAAAAAAGAAAAATACAAAGAATCCAGAAATAGTGGAGGCCACAACTAATGGAGCAGAGAACAAAGTGAAGAAGACAAACTGACAGCTACTGACAGAATAAGAGCTCAACAGAAATGAGGCAGAGAAGATTGGATGATAGGAACAGCTATTTTGGTGAAAATGACATCTTAATAGGTAATACTGATTTAGATCATCTAGTTTTGAAGTCTCATCTAGCTTTTGTCCTTCTGTCTCCAATGGTCTAAATAGGTTGTATCTTACTGGATTTTATTATGTACGATAGTATAAGCAAAAACCTTTTAAAGACAAGGAGATTATACAGAAACCATTATTCATTTTCTGTTAGTCGATTCTAAATACTCTGTAATGCTGGCATTCTCTTAAATGGTTTTACATTGTTTTGATATACTTAATGCTACAGTATACGAAGTTGTACTCAAGGATTTCAAGGAAAGAGACAATATGGTAACTACTTTTAGGTCAGGATTATCTGGTGGTGAAACAGTATTCTGCTTAAATGGTTATGTTTTGATCTGTGCTGTTTCGTTGTTATGCCCTCTTTTATCTCAATCTCCACTCCATTATTTACTTTTTTAATACTTTTTTAAAATTTTTTATCCTTTTAATTAAAGGAAAAAAAATAACAGGATATATTATAGTAACCCACTTTGACTTTCCGTTACCTCGATTTAAAGCCCTATATTACTCTCACCATCTGGTTTTTAACTGATGTTCCCCTATTCTGTTTTGCTGGATAGTATCAGGTTCGAAAATTTAGGCATCAGCTGTGAAGATAATGAGATTCATTATAACGCCCATTCTCGTTGACTTTTATCTACTTTTGAAGACCTACAATGTCTCCAATGGTTTGGTTTTGTCGGTTTTGTTCTTTACTGTTTTGTTCAATTGTATTATAACTAATGGTATAGGCAATTCTATTAGAGATAGCGGGAGGCATTATGGTAACCATTGTTGATCACCTTGTATTATGTTTTCACATTATCTATTATGTCCACCCTTTTGACTTGACCGATTCTGTTCTGTTATGTCACATTTGGTTTTACTCTCTTCCAAAAAAGTAATAAGAACCGTGAGAGCAATGAAACCCAAAATGTGTAATAGTCATTGTACAAAAGAGAGGAAAAGAAAGTGCTCTAAACTATATAACTGCATGTATATTTAAGTGTATAAGATAGAATATGATATCACAGAGTTTTATTGGATCATTGAACAGAACTGTTTGCAGTATCATTGATGGAATGTCCACTTTACAAACTTTAATTTTGTGACTTGAACAATTATTTCTAAGATGACAATATGTAATCCATTAATTAGTAATTTCCTACTGTTCATTTTTTTTCTGCAAATCTGTATAACTTGTACCCTTTCTCTGCTTTTTTTTTCTTTTCTCCTTAAATAAAATTTAAAAAAAAATAAACAAATACATGAGGCTATAGAGGAAATTAAATTAGAAATAATTTCTCACATAAACACAGAAATAACAACCTTAGTAAATGATTTGCTTAGCATAACTAGAGAACAGATTAAAAAAAAACAGGGGCATAGGAAATTGTTTGAAACTTTGAATGAACAATGTAGAAAACAAGCAGAATCCATGAAACAAATTCAAAGAGATAGCCAAGAAACAAAAAATTCTATTGAAAGCTGGCAAAACCAATTAAATGAAGCTGAGGATACAATTTCAGACCTTGAGGACAGAATCACAGATAGCAATCATGAAAGGGTAGAACTTATAAAAACAACAAAGCATGAAATGACAATCCAGCAGCTTTAAGATGATGTTAAGAGAAACAATATAAGATTAATAGGCATCAGTGAAGACGCAGGAATCAACCCAAATGTTATTGATAAACTATTCACAGAACTAATAGCAGAAGGGAAAATTTCCTAAACATGTGGAAAAATCTGATATATAAATAAATGAGGCATATAGAATACCAAACAGTCACAAACAACATAAATCTACACTCAGACATATAATAATTAAGATCCCAGACATATAACATAAAAACAGAATACTAAAAGCTATTAGAGAAAAGACACAACTCACCTATCAAGGAAAGCCTGTTAGAATCACAGCAGACTTTTCAGCACAAACCTTTAGCTTAAGACAACCTTTGAGTGAAGTATTTCAAGCCCTAAAAGAAAACAACTTTCAACCCAGACTGATATACCCAGAAAAACTGTCTTTCAGATCTAATGGAGAAACAAGATACTTCCACAACAAAGAACAATTGAAGAAATTCATGTCCACCAAACCAATCCTAAAGGAATACTGAAAGATCTGCTAAATAGAGATAAAAATGACCACAATCTCCAGAACAACAACAGAAAAAAACAATCAGGCAAGACAATAAATTATACAAGGAAGAAAAGCAGGAAACAAACAACAGGAACACAACATAGCAAAGTCAAGAGCCAGTATGTATCAGTGATATCCATAAATGTAAATGAGCTCAATTCATCTATCAAAAGAAATAGGTTGACAGAATGGATCAAGAAACAAGATTCTACAATATGCTATATACAAGAAACATGGCTGACTAAAAAAGAAACTCATAAAAGTCAAAGGATGGAAAACAGTATTCTATGCATTAGGAACCCAGAAAAAAACAGGGATGGCTATTCTGTTTTGCAGAATCTAAACCTAAAATGATTAAAAGAGATAAAGAAGACCACTGGTAGGTGGAAAACTACAAGAGGAAGAACTAACAATTATATATGCAGAAAGAACCAGATCTGCCTCTGCCTGCCAGGTGCTGCCACCAGAATGCCCTTTCCTTCACACGCCCAGTGCAGGCTGAAGGAAAAAGAAAAATAGAGGTCTGCCTGCTGTGCACTGCCAGCAAAAGGCCACATCCTGCAGGCAGCCAGTGTGGGCAGAGAGAACCATCAGATCCATCTTCACCTTCAGGGAGCTGCAAACTGGAAGGCTGCTTCCTGCAGGCAGCCAGCAGGAGCAGGGACACACAGCCAATTAAGCCCTGTGCATCCCTAGGCTACCATTTGAGGCCCTTGGTTCCCTCAGATAGCCATCATCCACTAGCAGAATCAGACAAACACATCCCTGTGTGCTTGCCACCATCGTGGGAGTCCCAGTGTAGACACACAGTCTGAGAGAAGCAGCCCCACCTATATGCACCCCTGATGATCAGCAAAGCCCCAGTGTAGCTGCATGCTCTGAAGAAGCCTGCTCCATATCCAGCTACCTCCCTATAAATCTGGAATCAGAGGAACGTAGCTTCCTGTGCCATCCCCCTATACTGCCTAGGAGCAGCCAACATGGGAAGTGCCTGGGACCCTACAGCCAGCTTGTTGGGAGGAACACAGGAGAATGTCTAGATGAAGGAACAAAAGGCAAATTCAGACCTCTAGCCCACACACAATAAGTCTGAGAGATACAGTCATGGAAGAAAACGGAAGTCACACACCTGAAATTCCTGAGAGGATAGCAACTGAAGTAAGGAAACAACTTCATGAGATTGTAAAAGCTGTCAATCAGAAATAATGTCTCAGGTAAAAGAAGAAATCACATACATACTGAAAAATTGTCCAGCAGGTCTAAAGAAGACATAGACAATAAAGAGGACCATGGGAAAATGATGAGAACCTTGAATGAATGTAGAAAGGAATTACAATGCAGGAGACAGACTCAAAGAGAAATGCAGGAAATTGAAAATTCAATTGAAAGCTGGCAAAACTGCTTGAAAGAGACTGAAGACAGACTTTCATACCTTGGAGACAAGATTGTAGCTAGTGATCATGAAAGGAAAGGTCTCTTAAAAATTACATGGAATCAGCAAATAACAACTCAGCAGCTGCAAGATGATGCAAAGAAGCATAATTTAAGATAGGTATCTTAATTATAAGATAGGTATCTTAAATAGGTATCAATGGAGAAGCAGGGGTCTACACAAATGAAATTAAAAAGATATTCATAGAAGTAATAGAAGAAAACTTTCCAAACATGAGAAATGGATCTGGCATACAGACAAGTGAGGCATATAGGACTCCAACTAGCCATAATCAAAGTAAACCTACACCCAGACATGTAATAATCAAGATCCCAGAAATTCAGCACAAGAACAGAATATTAAAAGCTATTAGAGAAAAGAGACAGATCACCTATAAATTAAAACCAATCAGTATCACAGCAAACTTGTCAACATAAACCATCAAGTCAAGAACAGTTTGGAGTGAAGTGTTTCAAACCCTGAAAGAAAACAACTTCCAAACTAGATTGATCTACCCATAAAAACTATCTTTCAAAATTGATGGAAAAATAAGATACTTCTATGATAAAGAACAACTGAAGGAATTCATGATTACCAAACCAACCCTAGAGAGTGCTAAAGAATATTCTAGAGAGGAGGCTGGGGATTTAGCTCAGTGGCATAAGCGCTTGCTTGGCAAGTGCAAGGTCATGAGTTCAATCCCCGATACCAAAAAAAAAAAAAAAAAAAAAAAAAGAATATTCTAGAACAGGATAAAGATGACTATGTTTCTAGGAACAGCAGCAGAGGATTGCCAAATAAGACAAGCAGTTGAATGAAGGGGAAAAGTGGAGGGCCAACAACAGGAGGATAGCAGGGCAGAGACAAATCAATGTATGCTGGTTGCAACCTTTAGGTCAGCAATAAAAGGAAACAGGGAGAATGGATCAAGAAACAACATCCATCAATATGCTGTATACAAGAAACACATCTAACTGGAAAGGAAATTCATAGACTGAAAATCAAAGGAGAGAAAACAGTTTTTCCATGTGACAGGACCACCCCCCCCACCAAAAAAAGCAAGAGTAACTTGCCCATCACCTGCAGAATGGATAAGAAAGATATGATATTTTCGTGCAGTAGAAAGCTACCCAGCTATAAAGTAGAATAATCTCAAGACTCTGGTAGGTAAACGAATACAACTGGAGATCATGTTCATGACCAAAACAGTTCAGACTCATACACGTGAATGCTAGCATAAGAAACAGGAGTTAATGGTATCCAAAAGCAAAATAGTTAATGTAAGCACAAAGGGGAGGAAACACCTGGGAGAGAAAGGTAGAAACTACTGTCAATTTCTTATTGTCTTATCTTGAACTCTTGCATTGTTTATACAATTTTGTTAGATTTGGCTTTGTTCTGTCTTGTTTTGTAAGATTTTATGCTGTCAGATGGTAGGGGCAGCTATTTTGAATATAATGGGATGTATTATGGTAATCATGGTTTCCTATTATATTGAAGTCTTATAATGCTTTCATTCATTGGTTTGATTGGTTATTCTGTTTTGTTTGATTTTATTATGTGTGATGGTATGAATAGCTATTTTGAAGAAAACAAGACATTATGGCAACCATTGCTGATTTACTGTCTTGTTTTGAAGTCCTACTATGCTTTTGTTTTTCCACTTTTATTGGTTCTATCCTGTTGTGTTTCATTTCATTTTATTATGTATGATGGTATAAACACTTTTTTTTTTAGGAATTCTAGCCATTGTTCATTTCCTGTTATCTGATTTTGAAATCCTACAATGCTTTCATTCTTTTGAATGGTTTTATATTATTTTTTATGTATGATATTATTGGGTTGAAGGTATGCTCAACTACTTTGGAGTAAAGAGATATTATGGTAGCTACTGTTGATATCTGGTTGTCTTGTTATGAAGTGCTGTGCTGCTTGCATTGTTCTATTCTGATTTGCTTTGTTCTGTTCTCTTTTGTTTTATTCTCTTTTAAAAAAATTTAAAAAAGAAAAACATATGCACCAAATACAGGAGCACCCAACTATCTAAGACAAATACTGATAGACATGAAAACAACTGTAATAGGAGACCTTAACATCTCATTGTCACAAAGAGATAGATCAACTAGACAAAACCCCTCAAATTCAAAGACCCTCTCCAAAAATGTCATCAGAGATGAACATACAGTTCATAGATAAGATATACAAATGGCAAATAAATATATGAAGAAATGTTCACTATCACTGGTCATTGAAGAAACACAAATTAAAAAAACAGCATTGAGATTTCATCTCATCCCAGATAAAATGGCTGTCATTATAAAAACAACTAATAACAGATGCTGGTGTGAGGATGTGGGGAAAAAGGAACACTTTGCCACTGTTGGTGGGAGTGCAGACTGGTGCGACCACTGTGGAAATCAGTATGGAGATTCCTCTAAAAACTAGGATTGGAAGTTCCATTCAATCCAGCTATTCCCCTCCTGGGTATTTTTCCAGAAAAATTGAAAAGGTCATGTCACAGTGATATATGTGGTACCCATGTTCATAGCAGCACAATTTGTGATAGCTAAATCTTGGAAACAACCAAAATGCCCATCAATCGCAGAGTGGATGAAAAAAAGGTGATATTTTATACAATGGAATACTACTTAGCTATAAAAAGGATGATCTTGAGGCCTTTATAGGTAAATGGAGGCAACTGGAGAATATCCTCATTAGTGAAATAAACAAGACTCACATTAGTAAATATCACATTGTCTCCCTAGAGTAAAAAATAATAACTACTGACAGTAATAAGATCCAAATAGTATAATAGATATTGTAAAAGTGAAAGGGAAGGAAAAGTGCTCTAAAGGATATATTGGTATGCATAGTATGTAAGATAGATGACCATATTACTAAATTTCTATTAGATCATTGAATAGAAGGGTTTGCACTATCAATGTTGGAGTGTCTAGCCACTTTTTATGCTTTGATTTTGTACCTTTAACAACTATTTTTAAGATGACAAATATGTAAAGTATCAACTAGCGATTTTATGATGTTAATTTTTTTGAATTCTGTATTATTCTACTTTTCTCTATTTTTTTCTTTCTTTAAATAAAAAATTTTCATGTGCATTTAAAAATTTTTTTTCTATTCATGGAAAATAATACCATTGAAATTTCGATAAGGGTTTCATGGAACATGTAGATTGTATTGGATGGTATGAACATTTTAATAATCCTTTGTCTTTCAATCCTTGATGTATTTCCATGTATTTGTAGGTCTGATTTGTTTCGGCAGTGTTTTCACTTCAGTATTTCCAGGGTCCCTATTCCTGGACAAGTCTTAGTTCCTTAATTAAATTCATTACTTGAGTATCTTATTCTTTTTGATGCTCCAGTTCATAAGATTTCTTTCCTAATTTCCTTTTCAGGTTGGTTATTGTTTTTATACTTTGAATTTATAGAAAAGCTGTGAAAATGTTTCAGAACACCCTCATATACCTCACCTCATTAGTTTTCCCTATTGCTAACACCTTATATTACCATAGAACATTTATCGAAACTAAGAAACCAGCATTGGTACGTTACTATTAAATGAACTTCAAATTTTATTTGGTTTTATCAGTTTTCACAATAATATCTCCTTTCTGTTCCAGGATCCAGAGTGCCACACTGTATTTAATTGTTTCTTCTTTTTAGAGATGTATCTCCATAGTCATGTTGGTCTATAACAGTTTCTTGATTTTTCTTTGCTCTTCTTGACTTCCTTGACTTCTTGACTTTTCCTTGCTCCTCACTCAGTAGTATTGGCCAACTTTCTCAGAGAAAGTTCCTCCGTCTGGCTTGTGATGCTTTTCTCGTGTAAAGATAAAACTTACAAGATTTTGGGAGGAATCCTAAGAGAGGAAGGACTCTTACAATGTATTATCCTGGGTACTTGAGAGCCACATGACATCACTAGTAATGTTGACCTTCATCACTTGGTTAAGCTGGTGTTTGCTGGATTTTTCTGCTGTGAAGTTCTTCTCTTTACCACACTCTGTCTTTGAAAGCAAGCTGTGAAGTGAACCCACCTTCAAGGTTGTGAAGGAAGGAGGGAGTTGATTGTTTTTGACATTGGACTTATTCTTGTCATTTGTCATTCTTGTTATTTAACAAGGGCTACTGATTGTTTTTCTTTGAACTGTTCAGCTGTCCTTTGTCTCCAATCTGTGCCAAGCTTAGGCCTCAGACTCTCCAACTGATACTCAGTGTTTGTTGTATCCTTATCGTCTGTAGCGCTTGTGGTGGTCTTTTTTTTTTTTTTTTTTTTGTCTTTTTCATTTTTATCGGTACCGGGGATCGAAATCACGACCGCCTGCTTGCAAGGCAGGTGCTTATGCCGCTGAGCTAAACCTCCAGCCCCCCTTTCTTTTCTTTGTTTTCTCATTTGGTTCTCCCAAATCTTTGTAAAACTTACCCATTGTATGAGTCTAAGACATTTATGATTGATTTTATGTAGCCTTTTGTGATTTAGTACAGGGATAACACAGAATTGGGGGTCTCAGACAGGTCTAAGAGTTTACCCTGTATCAATCCTTAGGATTACTTCAAGCACATTGGGAATCATGAGGTGTTGAGGGCGACGAGCATGACTTCTTAAATCCTTTTTGCATTGAGCAGACTATGGAACAAGATTACCTGTAAAGTGTCTCTATGATGTGTGTATTTCATAGTGCTGATATAGAAAAAGCTCTCAGTTATGAAATGCTTCCATTTAATACTCAGTTACATAGCTTGTGTGACATTCTGAAGGCAATCAGCCCCATAAATTCATGCCTTCCTGCATTTTTATCATAATCCTATACTATGTATATCCTGCTAACAGCATCACATAGACTTTCCTGTTACAATACCATTAATCTGTTTATCTGCAGGTTTGATATGAATGCATTTACCAGATAATTAGCCTGGATTGCTTGTCTTTCTGTGTTGTTCTTTTGGCACCAAGTGAAAGGAGAAGGGGTTTGATGTTTCTGCCCCACAGCAAAAAAGGAGGAATTACCGATCTGCTTCTCAACCTTTTCTTTGTTACATATTATATAAATTCTATTTTGTTTGTTGGTGTTTCAGGTATTTTAATTTCTTCAAAAAGATGATCAGTTGCTTGGTTTGAGACCATTTAACTAATTGTGTGTAATAATTTTCTACACTCCTCAAAGACTCTGATAATGTGAATGCGTATTAGAAGAGCATGTTCTTCGAAGTCATATGACTTGAATTCAAATCCACCCTTTCTTGCTTACCATTTCATGTGAATGGAATATGATCTAACATCTCTGAACCTCATATTTTGTCACATGTATTTTCTTTTAATTCATTGTAATTAGGATTCTTCTTCTTTCATTTTGCTGGGACTGTTTCATTAAAGGCACTGATTGCTTCCAGTTTCAAAATGCAGTGAACTCCATTTAGTGCCTATCATATTGGTCTGGATTTCAGTGTTGATCACATCTTTTTAATGCCAAATTTTGTGCTTTCATGACACTGTACTCACAGTGCCTGTCCTTGTATTTATCTGATTTTTCCCTTTCAGTCTTTTTTTCATAAGGAACAGTTCCTTAAATGCTGATGTTTCCCAGGCTCTCTTCAGGTCCACTGCTTATCTCTAAGCTGAGTGAGTTCTTCCCTCTCAAGTTCTTCACCTCTTACCCATGCTCATCTTGGTGCAATGAATTGTGCGTGAGTTTTGGAGTTGGAAGTCAGATAACCTCAAATTCCACTTCAAGTTTGCCACTTACTTGCTATGACCTTGGTCAAGTTTCTTGTCCTTGGTCAGTTTTCTTGTTGCTGGCATAATACCTAGTATCTGCAATTTAAAGGAAGAGAGGTTTAGTTTTTTCATAATTTCAGTCCACGATTGACTGGTTCCAAGTTAGAGACATCCTGGTGGAATGGCATGGCAGATCAAAGATGCTTAGTTTGTGGGTACCAGGAAGAAGAGTACCAGAGAAGATTAGACAAGGGAGCATGTATACACACCAAACTTCTAACCCAATAAAGTTGACATGTGAGGATAAACAGTCACAAGCCAGCCCTGTGAGCTTCATAGCCAAACACATCTCTTTAAACCATAATTTCTACATAAGGACAATAGCAAGTTCATAATTCTGCCTAACATAATCTCATGTACAACCAGAAATGCAATAATCCTTTCCTTAAAACCTTGAAAGTTCCAACAGTTTTCAAAAATCCAAGTCTCTTCTAATACTCAAGGCAAGCTTTTAGTTATGAACCTTTGTAAAACAATAACCACAACAAAGAAAACCCCAAGTTATATTCCTACTCCAAAAGGGAAAAACAGGGAAATGGAAGAGAATTAGACCAAAGCAAGACCAAAACCCAGCAGGGAACACATGAAGTCTTATAGCTTCATATCTGGCATTCATGGTGTACAATGGTAAAATCTGAGTTCCAAAAGACACGAATAGTCCCACTCCCAGTGGTGTTGCCAGTTGCAGCCCACAAGCCCTCTCTCCTCTCATGGCCTGCAGCCCTCATTGGCAGACATTCCTGGAATCTCTAACTTCCTAAAGTCTCCACCACAGCTGCAGCCCTTCCAGGGGGAGAACCAGCAGCAGCTCCTGAGCTACTTAATGTTTAATGCTCCAGCTTAAAATGTCCTTCCATCTCAGGAGCCTCTTCTAGACCTTCCTTTGAAATCTTGGTGGAGGTCTTTCTGACCACAGAGCTCTTGCTTTCTGTATGCCAGTAAAATGAGTAGTACATGGACAATACCAAGGTCTGCTGTTAGTGGAAGTAATAGTTAGGCCTCTGTGACAGTGGCGGCGGCAGCCTCTTGAGAGTCGGGATGGCTGAGATGGTGAGATGAATCCTGGGGAACCAATTCTCTAGGAGGCCCTTGTTGAGCAGGACTCCCAGGAACTCTCTTCTAAAAAGAAGAATTGACATTTGCATCCTTGAGCCTGCAGTGGATGGGGTCTTGATGATTCTTTTGTTTTTGTTTGTTTGTTTTTTTAAATTTTATTTTGAAAGTATACAACAGAACAAGTCAGAATAAAGCCAACTAAGATCGTACAGTGAAATTGGTACAGAACTTCACAGCAGGTTACCGGGATAACAGTAATAGGTATCACAGTATATTTTGTTATCTTTATAATAGTTGTTCTTTCAATCACGTATATCAAAATGAGATGAAACATAGAACACTATAGAACTTATCAAAACAGAATATTGAATAGTGCAGTACCATTAATCAGAAAAGAGCAAAACAGTAATAAAAATATTGCCCCCTTATTTGCTATGGTCAACTTCCCAGGAGATGCACAGATTTCTGGTTCCCATTTGGTAAAGGGTGGGGGGAGCGGGGGGAGGAGAAGGATAAGGGGAAGTGGGATATTTGACCCTAGGCCATGTAGCAGTAGGTTCACTATTACTTAGGAGGGAGGCAGGATGGTCATTTGTTTTCACAGTGTCCTCAGTTCCAACATGGCGCAGATCTCAGGAGCTGCTGCTGGTTCTCCCCCTGGAAGGGCTGCAGTCGGCCAGATCACCACTACTTACCAGGGAGGGGAGGTGCTTGCTTGGCTTCCCAGAGTCCTAAGTTCCAACATGGCGCGGATCTCAGGAGACACTGCTGGTTTTCCCCCTGGAAGGGCTGTAGTCTGCCCCACTGCCTCCTGTTTACCAGGGAGGGGAGGTGCTTGCTTGGCTTCCCAGAGTCCTAAGTTCCAACATGGCATGGATCTCAGGAGACACTGCTGGTTCTCCCCCTGGAAGGGCTGCAGTCTGCCCCACTGCCTCCACTTACCAGGGAGGGAGGTGCTTGCTTCAGTCTTGATGATTCTTGAGATACCCACAAAGTATCTTTCTTCTTGGCCCTGTCAAAGTACTTGTTTTGCTTTTAATATTGCTAATCTTTTTAGGAACCACAGCTCTTTTGGCACCAACTACATGTGCTTCTTTTTGGATCAAAATTTATATTTTTAAATTTTTTGTGCTTTGCTTTTTGCCCACATATCTGGCTAAAAGAAGCTAGTATTACCCATGCAATAGCTTGAATGTGAAGCTATTATGAAATTTCTCCTACCAGATTAATTAGTATACCACCCTTAGTGTCACTTGCCTGCAAAGTCTCAGGCAATGAGAAAAATCTAGACGATTTTCCTGCTGGAGATTAACACACATGGACTGTAGTCCAACTGACAGTGGAGTCCTTGTTCCCCATTAAAACTTCCTGAGCCTGGCTTTTACTGTCTGAATTCCTGTCAGCATTCTGCTGTTCTGAGCTCAGACCGGAATCACCCATTAGTTTCTGTTTACAATTTACTGAGGATTTTGTATGCCGTATCTTTAAACCTTTACAAATACCTCCCTAAAATTAGTTTGAGAGTCTTCTAAATCACCTAGTGAGACATAGTCACAACAGTGTCCCCACACTTTGTTACCAATATTCTGTATTTGTCAGCTATCTCATCACTGAAACATAATACTCACCCCCACAACTTAGAGAAGGAGAGATTTAATTTGCTCGCAGTTTCATTCCATGATCTGCCAACGTTGTGGCAGAAGAGCATGGTAAGACAGTGCTGCTTAGTTCATGGCAGCAGGGAAACACAGCAGGGGAATTGTACTAGAAAGAAATGGGCAAGGGACTGTATTTATTACCTAAGATGTGCCTCCATCACCCACCCACACATACCCAGAAGTGTATATACTAATCTGCTAAACTTATATTAATCCAGTGAAGTTGTCATATCAGAATTAATGGTTACAAAAAGTTATTGAATATACCTCTACCATAGTGTGTTCACTGTTCAAAGAAGCATAACATTATCTATTTCTTTATGTTATAGTCAAATGTTTTCTTCTTGCAGTTGGGACATCAAATTCAAAATGTCTAAAATAGTGGCACAAGTTACTCTCTACATTCTCTTGATCAGTATGTGGCCTACTCTTCATGTAATTGCCCCTGATTGACATGTGGGAATCTCTGATAATTTCTTTCTCACCTACATTTGGTTTATTACCAGGTCCTGCCATATAACTCCCTAAATATTTCTCTTAACTCTTACACAGTCTCCTGCATCCCTGCAGTTGAGGCCTTACTTTCTCACTTCTTGCTTGGGCTGCCTTACCAGGCTCTAGCTGTTCTGTTCAGTAGACTAATCACATATCTCATACAGGTTTAAGTGTCCCGTAACTAAAATGCTTGGGACCAGAAGGGTTTTAGATCATATTTTCCGGGAATCTTGAATAGTTGTACATGCATAATGAAATCTCTTTGGGGAGAAGACCCAAGTTTAAGCATTCATTATGTTTTATATATACTATATACATAGAACATAAAGATAAATTTAGATAATATTTTAGTGAATCTGTATTTTAGCTCATACTTTTTAAAAAATCTGTATATCTTTTCTAATGAAATGTTTAAGATATTTTGCCCTTATTTTGTTTCCATATTGTTGAGTTTTAAAAATTCTTTGTGTATTTTGATATATTTCATCATGTGTGTGTATTATAAATATTTTCTTCCAGAGGGGGGTTATCTTTTTATTCAGTTAACAATGCGTGTCACACAGCAAGTTTTAATTTTAGTGAAGTCCAACTTATTTTTTCTTTCATGATTCACACTTTTGGTGCTATATCAAAAAATTATCATCATACGTGAGATCATGCAGATTTTTTCCTGCTTTCTTCTGAAAATTTTATAGTGTGTTTTATATGGAGACCTCTAATCTACTTTGAATTAATTTCTGTGTGGTATATAAGGTCTGCCTAAGTTCATTTTTCTGCATTAGGTATACCATTTTATAGTTTATAAAAAAGATAGTCTTCCTTCATTGAATTATCTTTATACTTTTATCAAAAATCAGTGTGTTTGCATAAGTCTATTTCTGAGCTTTCTGTTCTGTTCATTGATTTAGTTTTCTATATTTTTACCAGTGCCATACTGTCTTGATTACTGTAATTTTATAGTAAGTTTTTGAAGTGGGTAGTGAGTTCTCTAACTTTGGCCTTTTTTTGGTACTGTATTGGCTTTTAGGCTCTTTGCCTCCCATATGAATTGTTAGGGGGGTTGCCTGACTTCTAAATAAGTTACAAAATAAAAATGGGACGGTTAATTTCCAGTGTTGTAGAAAAAATGTGATGTTTCTTTAATTTTCATTTCAGGTGGTTCTTCGAAGTTTTGAATTATCCTAAGTTTTCCAAAGCTAATGTCATCAATGGAATTCTTATGACAGTGGTGTTCTTCATTGTTCGGATTGCTGTAATGCTTCCTTTTTATAGCTTCCTGTATTCTGTCTATGGAACAGAACCCTACATCAGAATGGGATTTGTAATCCAATGTACTTGGTTCATTACTTGTATTATTTTGGATGTGATGAATGTCATGTGGATGATCAAAATCTCTAAAGGGTGCATCAAAGTCATATCTCTCATCAGACAAGAGAAAGCCAATAATAGTCTTCAGAATGGAAAACTTGATTAAAGGTGAGGTTTGTCAAGCACCTTTGTTTAAATAAGCAATCTTCATTACTACTCAGCATTATATCTACTAATAGGACAAATTGGCATGTTCTTTGTGCTTTCTTATGAATTACAATTATTATTCAGGGTTTCCATGTTATATTTTCTTCTTTTTAGAAGAAACTAAAATTTAGTCTTCATTCTAAGATTTTGTCTTTTCTTCTGCATTATAAGCATGGATAAA
This sequence comes from Cavia porcellus, assembly GCF_034190915.1. NCBI lineage: Eukaryota > Metazoa > Chordata > Mammalia > Rodentia > Caviidae > Cavia > Cavia porcellus. Next base: position 116,769,507 of record NW_026947484.1, read on the forward strand.
ATCTTAAAGTGTTAAATGAAAACTATAGATAATAGTGGTGAATCTTTTCAGAAATCTTATAGCCTGCTTTAGTATTTTTCTCTGTGGAAAGATGACTGTGATAATTCAGTGCATTTGGTGTGCTACCATTTTTGGTGAAAAGATAAAAATTATAAATCTGTAAATAACTTTCAACATTTTTTTGCATTGTATTCTTTTCTTATGTCAACACATGTGAAGGATTTTATTTCCAAATTGTTGACATGATCTTTTCCTTAGGTTATTAAAAATGACATTTTCTACTTTAGATATGCAATGATCAATTAATGATGAAGTATTTTACTCACTTTGAAGATTTTTCATTAATTTGGTCATGGAATATACTTCCTACATTTTAAGATTTTTTTCTATATCACATTACTATTTTAGCATTTTATCAACTTATTTCTTTTTATTTTATAGTAAGGCTTAAGGCAGATACTATGGACTTCCTTTAAGGATGAGATTCTTCTAAGAGTACACATTGATAAATGGCTGGGTGAGTGACACCTTTTAGAGCTTTTAGTGATACAGACAACTGCTGTGGTATGTATGCCATGGGTCCAGCACCAGTGCACAAGGCCAATACTGTAGAAGAAATCATTAAGAAAAAATGTTTTAACACTACGGTCTGCTTCCTTTCATTTTTTTCTAAGAAAAATTTATTATTTCTATTGGCAAACTCTCCTAAGAGTTCAGTTCCTGACATCACCAGTACAGTCTTATGCAGTGTGTTTTTGTCATTTTCCTGAAATAGGCCTCTTCTTGGTGAGACCACAATGACAAAATAATCAGTATTCATGTCTCAGTTTACACACACACACTTGCTTACTCAGCACTTTGAGTGCTTTAAACTTTTGTCTTTCTTAAAAGAGCAGGAAGGAATAAGGTATTTTAATCCAAGTATTCTGGTTATCAAAATTATTATCTTACATGGAGAGAAAGAGAGAGAGAGAGAGAGACAGAAAGAGAGAGAATGTGTTCACTCTGGTTTTTGCAATCTTAATATAGAATTATTTATCTCTTGTTGCCTTTATTTATTTTTCTCAAGTGCTTGACTTTAAAGATTGTTCTTAACCTAAGGAAAAAAATTTAATTCAACTAGTTGTAAGTACTTGAATTTAATTGAACCCAAACCAAAATATTCAATCCATTCAGTTTCCCAGCTTGAAGAAAAATGTTTGATTCATTTTCACTGTTTGTGTGATGGCGATTAAAGGAGGCAAGTTGAATGTAATCAAGACTTTTAATTTGATTTGATTGTCCAGTGTGGGCAGAGCCTAATAAGTTCTAGAACATTTAAAGATGGGAGTTAAAATTTCACTCAGTAACTATGTGATGAAATGAGTTGATTGGCTTTTAAAAGGTACATTTATTTTTGATGAACTAATGTAAAGTATAAGTACTTGTTTTTAAAAGTTACTATTCATATTGATAATTGATCATTAAATTTGTTGATGTCCATACCATAGTCACTTAAATATGTATTGGCTGTATAGAGGGTGAAGGCATAGGAAAGAAAGTGATTTTATCTTGTTCGTGCTCTTTTGCAAGAAAAGTGGCTTTTTAAAAAAGAAAAACATTTATATTATAAAACTATTTTGAAAATTCATTCTTTTACACAAAATAAACCTTGAAATAAACATTTTTGACTCCTTGGATATTTCTACAGTTCTGAACACAGATTTTAAAATCCACTATCCAATTATACAATAGAAAGCTATGCCAGTGAGTTTCCATGTAGTAGTTTCAATAGCTGTTTCACGCTCGAAGCTTCATTTTTACCTTCACTCATGTTACCGTTCACTAATGGTAGAGATGTTCGCTACTTCTTTATTTCAAGTATCGGAGTTTTAAACAAAGACTTGTTATTCACTTAGTTTGGGATCCCTACCTTATGCTGGCTGCATGACAGTTAATCCCACATCCAAATTCAGTGTATGAAAGTAAGTTATATATGTTTCCTCATGCAACGGAATGAAATGGAAATGCAGTGTAGACTGTCATACCACTTGAAGTCAGATCTTTACAAGCTGTACTTTGCTGTTCTGGGATTGTGTCCACTTACCTAAAATACAAATAAAGGCAGAACATACCATTCATTAGACAATGATTTTTTCATTTATTAAATGACAGACTTTTGCTAGACATAAAGTATTTTGACTACATGAATTAACTTAAATGACTATGTTAGGCATTATGATATTTAACACTAATAAATTATTTGTAGAAAATGAAAGCAAATTGGTATACATTTTTAAGCAATTCTATTTTTCTAGATAAGATTAGTAACAACCTGAATGTGTAGCACTCTAGAGAATAAATTATTGTGAAATTTAAAAATGAATGAAAATCAACTAACAGCATGCAAGATCATAGATCCTGCATTAACTCTTTTGTGAGAATTTAAAAATTATGAGCCTGAGTTTATAAAGTCTGCATTCTTGTATCTAAATCTTGAGGATTCTTTGCATTTATTTACAACTCAAAATGGAGTTTTATATGAATTAACTCAATCTTAAAGTACCCCCTAGTATGTTAACAATTTTTTATTCCAACTGTCATTTTATTTCATAGACTAGTTCCATGTTATGAGAAATGAGTTATATCATTATCTTTGAGTGACTTTGCTACATTTCAGATGACTCAGTACTGTCTTAAAAGTTTTAATAACTGCCTAGTTTATAGGCATTGGAATAAAATTATTTTCTACATTTTAATAGTTGACACAGGTCAAATTTTTCACTAGTGTCAATTTTTAAATTGTCTACTTTCTCTGAGACACATTGGGCACCAGGGAAGTGTGCTTCATGGTGTGAAGGGCCAGCTTTACTGTCACGTCAGTATTTATTGTCACGTATTTAGCAACCTTTTCATGGAGACACAGAGGGAATGTGCAGGTTTCTGCTGTTCATTTTTAAGAGAAATAAGCATGTTCCAAAATGCCCCCTTAAATGTTTGGATGAAGCTTGCTTTTTAGATTGCTCTTAGCTCCAAATATGTAATTGATGTTATGAATTAAAAGCTTGCTTTTTAGATTGCTCTTAGCTCCAAATATGAATTGATGTTAAGTACTTTAGTCAGTTGTGAACGAAATTGAAAAGCTCCCTAGTTTGTTGACATGATCAGTTATAGTTCATAGGAGCCTGTGTATTTGTGTGTTTTGATTCCCTAAGAAGCCAACATATCACTTTATTAGGAGAGAGGCATGGTGCTTTCAACAGGTAGGAGCCAGTGCAGCAGGGAGAGGTCTGCTGTCTAGGCACCTACTCTGGAAGCACTCATACTGCCTGCCTTAACCACAGCTGGCTTACACTACAGCCACTGAAAGAGAATTTTGATACAAAACACACGTGATGTTTGTAGCAACAAGAAAAGCTTGTTCAGGATCTGGAGGAAACACCAAGACTGCTTTCCCTTAAAGGATGAAAACTTCAGTCTAGAAGTTTTCTAAATCCCTCCAAGTCCTTCCATTTCTTCTGCCTACATGCCAGACTTCATCAGTGCCTCCTGGCGATACACCAACATGTTTCTGTGTCAGCCTGAAACCTCCCATAGATCTGTAACCTTTCCAATCTGAAGAAGGTTTAAAAGTTTGCAAATTGGTTCTCCTTGAAGAAAGGCATTGTCATGAATTTAATAAACCACAATTAGGAGGCTAAAGGAATCCATTTAGCATTTAATAATGCCTGTTTACAACAAAAAGCAAAGGTAATTATGATTTTATTTAGAAACTTATCATTACTTTTTCTTAAGCTTATTTAAGCAATGAGTTTTGTGAAGTGTTTAATGTAGGGGTTTATTGTAGGAAAGTAAATTACGTGAATGTTCTTAGACCCCATATAAGCCTAGGAGAGTAGGGAGTTGAGCTATTAGGAGGTGGGATAGGGTGGGGAAGGAGTCCGTATTCAGCAGAATTATTTTAGAGTATGGCTTTTCAATAGAGCAAACTTCGTTCTGCTAATATTTCTTTAAAAATAAGCTTACTAACTCATAGATTGTTTGGTATTTCCAAGAGTGCCATCACCTAAGAGTTCAAGCCCTACTCTTTTCTCACTCAGACTTCAGACAGCCTCTACTTACTTTGATAACATCATACCTTGATTGGAAGATATTTTGCATACCAGTAAAGATTGGTAGGCAGCTCCTAAAGATTGGTTTTGGCATTGAAAATGTTTACACTTCTCTGAGCAGCAGAGTTCTGGTATTAGACCCTGAATACGAGACCAAACATAATTTGAAACATTTCTAAATCTCAAAGATTTATAATACCTCTGGCTGAAAACTTGTTAAACATCACCTACATTTTTTCTTTATATTTTTCTGTAATTCTGTAGTGAAATGTGCATTACTTACTTGCTATTCTTGGTTAATGAAATCTAAAAATATATTTGTAAATAAAATGTGCTGTGTATTTTTGTTTTTTGCTTATTTCATTTCTGGTATGATTGTGTCTTCTTTTTACCTACTGGACTTTGTGTGGTAATACTTATAACTAGGATAAGTTATAAGATTTTTTTTGGTAATTGTTAGAATTTGTAATAATAACACCATTTAGACATTATTGGAAAATCTACTTGAAAACTGCAGGACATGCAATAGCTAGAGTGATATATATATATACGTATATTATATTTGTATATATATAGAGTTTTTTGAGACTGTATGATGAAGAATTGTTAAAGTTTTTGGAAGTCTCTCAAAATACACTTAATATTTGAGAACATACTTTGTAATTTCCATAAGGCTGAAGAATTGTGTTTTATTTACAAAACATAAGACTAGATAGTTTATAAATCAGTGTTATTAAGACATCAATAATTAGAATACGATTTAGTATCTTTATTTTGGTTTCCAATTGTGCTTTATTTGAATTGATAATAAATGTCTTTTGGGATTTTCATTAAAAATTTTGAAATATTTGTACATTTTATTTATTATGTGTGTCACTTTAAAGTATATGCAAGTTCTAAGCAATAATCTGCATGTTGGAAAAGTCCAGCATACTTTGTCATGACTATTTTATTTATAATTTATAATTAATTTTAAGAATGAAAAAATATTATATAACCACCTCCCCACCATGAACACTTTGGAATTATCTTGTGCTAGAACACTACTATAATGTAGTGCAAAGGTTTGTATTTTGTGAAAAAAAAAGAATAAAATCACAATTTAGTGCAAAAGTTTGTCTGCAAGGAGTATACTTCAATAATAATTTATTAACATGCTGATGAGATTACTTTCTTCACATCATCTATTTAGCTCCTGAATTCCTCAGTTTGTATTCCTCAAGATGTGTGTAGGGTTTGTTTACATCCTTCCCTCTCCCTGTCACCCATTGCAGATCTTGGCCCTTCAGCAAGTATTTTAGTCAGGCTTTTTCTGGGAAACAATGGTACCATCTAATCAGTATGCTCTTTTAGATTAAATAGAACTTTGGTTAGTTAGGTTTTAAAACTCCTTCCATTGCCCATATGCCTCTCCTGTGGTCTCAGTGATTTTTTGCCAAGTGTCTTGGCTGGAATTCCTACCTTCTCAGATGATCCGAGGCCTTAGGTCTGCAGTGTGAGAATATCCATTAGATCAGGGAGCAGAGCGCTGGTTGAATCAAGACAGAAGGAAGTGGTTTGGCCTTTGGAAAGTACTGTGAGTCATACTTCAGAACATACCCCAAATGTTGTATCAAGACTGGCAAAGGAAAAGCTGAATTTCAAAATGAAGGTACAAGGCACAGCTGACAGTGGAGGGGCCCACAGGTAAAATTATAACGATTCAGAACGGTTCCAAGTGAGTGGAAATGGAAGGTTCTCTCCCATACCTCAGGGCATCTCAAAATGTAATTCATCCTTTATTCTCCTATTCTCTGGTCCTTACGAGAGTCTTCTTATTGCTTTACTTCCTCGCTCTTTTAATGTTCCTTAAATATGGACAAAATAAGTGATTTGTCAAATTTGTAACTTTTCCCCATACTAGTTACATAATCTGACACGTTCTTGGGCTCCCCCCCAACAGGTCTCCTCACCTGAGTACTGTGCCTGAGTGGCTGTGTCCATTGTCATTTATGGCATAGTGCTCTTAGATCTTCCCTGACATTGCCAAATAGACCCTTTCTTCTTCATCTATCTCCATAGCCATGACCCATCTAATTTTGTCATGTTACCAGACTGTCAATTATATGGCAGAAATTACTTGAGTAAAACTTTCAAAAAGGTAGCAGAGATGATGAGCTACATTTATATCAAGGACAAAAATCAAAGGTAAGTGGAAATTTGGAGAAGAAAAAGGCAGGTAGAAAGGTTTTCAGAGAATGGGAAAAATAAAACACTATACATTTTATATTGGTTGACAGGAACTTATCAACAAACTAAAGTTCTTTATTATTATTATTTTGAAGGTAGTGAAATACAACAGAACAAGACAGAACATAGCCAATTGAGACAGTGCAGTGAAACTGGTACAGAATGTCACAACAGGTTACTTGGATAACAGTAATAGGTACCATAATATATCTCGTTATCTTCACAATAGTTGTTCTTTCAATCAGGTATAGCAAAATCAAACCAAATACAGAACATTATAGAACTTATCAAAACAATATTGAGTAGAGCAATACAATTAATCAGAATAAAGCAAAAACATGATAACAATATTTGCTTTCAAATATTGGCAAATATTTGAAGGAATATTTGGTAGAAGGAAATGCCCCATTTGCTATATTGCATATGGTCAACCTCCCAAGAGACGCTCAGATCTCTGGCTATCATTTGCTAATGGGGGAGAGAGGGTAGGGAAGGCAGATGGGATGTTTGATTCTCAGCCCGAGCATGGGTAGGCTTATTACGGCTGCTTAATGAGCAGGCTGGGTGCTTGGTTTCACAACGCCCTGAATTACAACGTATCTTGGGAGAAGCTGAGTGGTTCTCCTCCTGGGGCAGCCACTGCTTGCCTGAGCCACCAAACTAAAGTTCTTATGCATGACATCTGGGCATAAGTTTTATGACTTATAGTAAAATATGTACGTCTTTATTATATATATTTCTTTATACCTTTGAGATACACACATGTACCTGTGTATACAAAACTATTGGGGACATGATTAAGCTTGTGGTTTCAAAGTCATTTGTATCTGAGAACATATTTTACCAGTGAGTCACTCTTGACCAGTGGTGCAGTGCCTCTGAGCAGAGGCAGGAATGAGGACAGAATTGCATAGCGGGGGTCCTGGTTAGCTGCCTGAGTTGCAGAAGAGTTCAAATTTTGATCAGTTGTAGCTACCAAAAAGCCAACAATTAAGCTTCCTGGAAAAACTTGTGCTGCATGCAGGATCATCGTGAAGTTTGAGAAGATGAAATGACCAGTTTTTAACAGTATGCTATATTTTGGACAGAAAGTTTATATGAATAGATAAAGTACTAGAGAGGGCAAGTTTGGAATGTAAATTGGAAGAGAACAAATTAGAAAGAGCAAGGTTCCTAAAAGCCTATGGTGGTCATAAATATCTTACTCTCTTGGAGTCAGTTTTGTTATTTGTAATGTTTGAAGTATTTCTGACATTTTTTCCAACTCCTCTATCCTATTTGTAAGAGCTTTAATTTGAAGCCATAGAGGAAGGAACAAGGATATCTTTGAAGAGCCTTAGTACTATGACTTTGAGAGCTATTCTCAGTGTTAATTTGGCTGAATGACAATACAGATGTAGGTTAACTGTTAGAAAAACTGGCTAACTGCAAAGTGGTTAAGGCTGATGATTGGCCTGAAAAAAGAAAAAAGGAAAGGGCCAGACCTGATAAATATTGCAGGGAGAGAGAAGAGAGGGGAAAGATTGAGAGAGAGAGAGAGAGAGAGAGAGAGAGAGAGAGAAAGAGGAATGAGAACCAAAAGGATTTGGAGAAACATAGTTAACATAGTTCACTGAACTGAGAAGAAACAGATGCCACTGGATTGTGATGCCTGAATGAGAGAAGCCACAGACACAGTAGGAGGTTGTAGCAGCTCTGAAAGGGACCTTGTGAATAAGATGAAAGAATGAATAAAGAAGGGGAAAGAATAGTACTTTGAAGGGCAAAGTGGAGTTTGGGACAGACTTTTAACAATGTCAGGGCTATGCAGCATACAATCTGAAAGAAAATAAAAATGCTCTTAAAGGGCTACTCTGTTGTGGTTTTGATCACTTTTTTGCTTCCTGATTCATTGTCCTAACTTTGTCCTCTGGCATCTGTGTATTCCATGTTCCCTACTGTACACTAACCCATGATATTTTCTCAACTTTCCCAGTTCTCCACTCGGTCCTCATGACTCATGTCCTTCTAGGATGTCAGCCTAGCCCATCCAGTCAAAGAGCCTCGGAAAAATTGACAGATTATGATTGGAGAAGAGTGGAGAGAACAAAGCTCGTTAAATTGACATTTATCTAGTGCTTGCTAGATTATCATATGAGTTCTTGGAATAGTGAAGATAAATAATCCTATCTTTATGGACAGCCTGGCTCAGAGAACTCCCTATTTCTGAGTAAGCTTTTATGACCACATTTGAGTGCTGTTTTCTCTCTGCCTAGAGGTCAAAGACATGAGTTCACACCTACTCCAACCCCACAGAGGCAAGTAATGGGAGTTCGGCTTTCTAAGGTCTTTGACACAGACTTTGACATTTGGAATAACATAGTATGAGAACTTTTCATCTGGGAGTCAAGAGACTTGGATGGTCCTATTAGATACAGTAACCATTTTAGACAAATGCTTTCAACTTGCTGCCATTTGATTTTTCATTTTTTTTTTATTTTTCATTTTTAAAGTGAGAAGTTGAATGGATAAGTTGATGGTTCTTTTTATTTCAAATTCCATCATTCAATGATTATGGTAAGTAAAAAGGATATAGCCAGAGGCGTGCAGGCTATGTGCATAATTCCTGCCAGCCAGCAATTCCAGAATATGGGTTTCAGTTGTGTACATTTTTGCAAGTAGCTTAAATTCTAGTTTTGACTGTGACTCTATGCCTGTGAGAGAGGCTACTTGTTTGGGATTCCATCTGCTTCACTTGCAAGAGGATATGGTATCTTTTGTAATTGATGAACCTAGCCAAAAAGGTTGAATGTAATATTTGCAGAATGCTCCTCAACATTCCTAGGGGGAAGAGAGAAAGTTTTAATGATGTACTTTCCCACTATATTTGCAGCCAAATTGATTGTTAAAAAATATTCTGAGATTAACCTTTGGAAGATGTAAACATCTTCCTCGTGATATCCAAATATGGAAGTCATCTTTTTTTTCCACGATAAAACATTCATCAGAGTGGAATTTAGAAATAAAAATATAAATATTCCTCTCTCACTATGTAAAATCCCCATTTTCTTGAGAAGCTAGTCCATCACGAACAGGTCAATTACCTTGGTTGACCAGTGTTGGGAAGGACTTTTTATAAAATTCATGTAATCTTAAGAGACCATACCCAAAGGCTGCAAGATTGTTTGGTGGACTTCGTTGTGGCTCAAGCCGGGAAGAAGTGGGATGTGAGAACTGTTGGTAATGCTCAATGTGTGTGACTTTGTTGGGTGGTATACTTGTTTCTGCAAATTTATTGGTCTTTATAAGACTAGTGATGGAATTATCTGTAGTAAATACACTCTGGAATTTTACAGTCAGTGTATGGATTCACTAAGACACTATATCAAGGTGGGAGGTAATGTAAGAAGCAAATCTAGTGTCTCTTCTTCAGAGTATCTGTTCATTACATACTGCATTATATAATCTGTTCCTGTAAATAGTTTTTTAAAAGAATCTTCTCATGTGTGAATTTCTACATGTATATCTATCCTCTCTGTATTATAGGGAAAAACAAATCATAACAAGGCTAAGAAACCCAATGCTAATTTTGTAGCATTATGATATAAAATCTAGCAGTACTATTATTCACTGATCAGAGTGATGTTAGTCTAATCTCTTAAGTTCAATATCAGCATATGTAAAGATAAGGACAGCTACTACGAAGAGAATGAGAAATGCAATGGTAGTTATTGTCTTCCCCAATGTCAGATCTTGAAGACTTAAAAAGCCTTCATCATCCTGTAATGATTTGATTAGTTCTATAATATGCAGTATGTATTTAATGTGTGTGAAGATGGGGAAAACTATTTGGAAGAAACCAGAGACAATTAGATAGACAGTGAAGATCTCCAGTGGACTTGCTTTGAAATCTGTATTTCTTTAAATTGTTTTTTTTTAAACTGTTTTGTTCTATTTTGATATGTTTAATCTTACCCTCTTGATAAGATATAAAACAAGTGTGTAGGACTGATAACCATATTACTAAGTTTTTGTTAGAGCATTGAGCAGAACTGTTGGCAGTGTCACTATTTGAATATCATTTTACATACTTTAATTTTGTAACCTGAACAGCTATTTCTAAGATGACAATATGTAACTTATGAACTGGCGATTTCTTACCATTTGTTTTTCTGTAATTCTGTATTATTTCTGCCCTTTTTTATCTCTATGTATTTTTTTTTTTTGTTTCTCTTTTTAAAAAAAGCAAATCTATACTATTCTGGAGGAAATCCTTAGTATTATGAAGAACTAAAGGAAATATCAATTATAATTTATGTTCTAAAGAATAAAGAAAATTGATTTTCCAATGTGTTGATGTGTTTTTCTTTAAAAATGACTCAAACCTGAAGCTTTTTTTTAAAGAATCAAAATTATTCATATAAAAAGTGAAGCCAGAAGATCTAGACTCCATTCCCCAACTAACATATAACTTTCTGACCATCAACTTCAATACTGAAGTATTTGGAACAAACCAAATGCTTGTTTTCTATGCTTAACCTAGGCCACAGAAACTTGTTGGAAAGACATGCGAGACTGTGTGCTGGAGTCCTCACAAATCCAAGATCCCTATGATTTACCTAAACAACATCATTACTACTATCTAGGTACAATGTAAGATGGAGACAGTGAATAAACTGTCAGGGGCAGGAAGCTTGGAGTTTAGAAAGAAGCAGAAGTTACAATAGACTGTTCATTTCCTCTCTCCAATTCATGTAGTAAAAGCCTAACTCCAGGGTGATAGTATAGGAATTAGACCTTTTGGAAGTAATCGGCCAGGAGGATGAATTCATCATGCGTGGGATGAGTACTTCAGAGTACCTTGTACTTTCTACCACATGAAGCTAGCTATAAGACACTGTCTATGAGGAAGCTGACCTTTACCAGAAAATCAATCTGCTGATGCCTTGACTTGAGGCATCTTAGCCTCCAGAACTGTGAGAAAATACATTTACCTTGTTTGTAAGCTCCCATTATGGTATTTTGTTAAAGTAAGCCTAGTGGACTAAGACAAAGATAAGAACCAGATCATGTCAAGTGATCTTCAGTCTGTTTTTCAGCTTTGCTTCCCAGATCTGGCATAGCATTTCATATATGGTAAGTCATTCAGTGAAAACAGTTACTCACTGCTTCCTCAGTGCTGGCTTCTATTTTAGGTTTTCAGACACCTCAGCAAAAGAAACAGACAAGAAAGACTCTGACTTCCTAGAATTTACATTCTAGCAAATAGAGACAGGTAGTAAACTAGTCTGAAAAACAGAATACGTATAGTAGGTGGTTCCTGATAGGAATAGATCACATGTAAGAACAAGAACAAAGTGGAGACCAGAGAATATTTTAGAAAGGTGATTTTGTGAAGATGGCATTTGCACTAAGCCCAGGAGGAAGCTATAAGTGTCTGAAGATACTACATAGCAAGGAATCCCCAAGTGCAAAGTCACTGAGGTGGAGATACTGTGCTGCATTCAGTGACAAGGAGGCTAGTGTAACTAGTGAGGAGCATTGAGAGATGGAAAATGTGGTCAGATAAATGAACAGGTGCCACATGATGTGGGGCTCTTAGGCCATCGTGCTTGGCTTCTTCCTATGCTTAGAAAGAAGGTTCCAGATTTTAAACAATCCAGGTGAGAAATCATCTGGGTTTAAATCTAGGATTTAATTTTTGCCACAATCCACAGAAAGAAAGATTTTTATGTGGTGGTTCAGGCTAGCACTGCACCATGAATTAATTCCAGCATCACATGCTGTAGATCTAAAGCCCCACCTAGGACCACATGAGGCTTTAGGGGGACATCTAGACACAAGCCATACCAGTGACCTACTAAACTGATTTCATAACTTCATAAATCATTAATGGGTTGCAATCCAATTTGTAAAATGTTGATTCAGACTGAAGTGACAGTAGAGATGAAGAGAAACGGACAGATTAAGGACATTTTACAGGTGGAGTTGACAGTAGCTATTGATGAACTTACATGAGGTGGTGAAGGGAAAAACCTTATAACTGATGATTTTGTGTAATTTTGGCTCAAACAAATGGGAAGACTGTGTTGCTATATTCTAAGATGAGGGAGATCACAGAAAGAGTAAGTTTAAAGGGAGAGATGGAGGGAAAATTTTAAAATCATCTCTAAACACTTTTAAAAAAAACATATTTGTTCATGTACAGTCAATTTGTAATTTCAATTGCTATATTTCAAGTCAAAATCTTTTTATGTAGACTCTGAAAACTGAAATACTAGTAAAATATTAATTTTATTCTCATTGTAGAAATAAAACCTTACTAATCATAAAATTACCATAATTGGTTTTGAAATGTTTTCTTAATATAACTTTTCGATGCATAATTTTTTGGACATTGCTTAAGCTTTTATAAAAGCAACTGATGAGGACTGGAATTATGTTTGTAATGTCTTAATCTATTCAGACTACTGTAACAAAATACATTAGCTTGTGTAGTTTATAAATAACAGAAATTTCAATTCTGGACATTAAGAAGTCCAAGATTAAGGCACTGGTATATTTGGTATTCAGTGAAAGCTTTGAAGTTCTATTTCCTGGTTCGTAGGAATTGTCTTTTCATTATATTCTCAGATGGCAGAAGCTAATGAGCTTCTTTAGGCTCCTTTTGTAAGAGCATTTAATCCCATTCATTAAGGCTAACTTCTCATCTTCTCTCAAAGGCCTCGCCTTCTACTATCATTGCCTTGAGGATTAGAACTTTAATCTATGAATCAATCATTAAAACCATTGCAAGCAATTTAAAACTGACCACTGGGTATGGAGATATTATTATTATTTTGGTACCAGGGATTGAACTCATAACCTTGTGCTTGCCAGGCAGACACTTATGCTGATGAGCTAAACTCCCGGCCTTGGAGATATTATTTTGATGTTTGATGGGTAGCTTTGTTTCCTTAATAATAAAGTAGGACTCCAGGAATGGGCAACCCAGGAAAATAATCAAATGCTTCATACAATTAAAAATTCATATACATGATCATGTTATAATTTCTAATCAGATTTGGATATGTGCTTTTATCTGGAAATGTATAAATCACTCCTTCAACATTTATCCTTACAACTGAGAATCATAGTTACACAGACTTTTAAACATGCTTCAAATATAAAACCACACTATATAGGCCCTTTCTGCCTGACCAAACTATGTATGCCCTTTTGGTCTCCAACTCTCCTTTTGCTGCATGATTTAAAAACTCTACATATTTCCTAACCTACTCCATGATCAGTTTTCTAAAGGACCAGTGATTTCTTCAAGCACAGTTGATCTTTATATACAATAAACCTTATTTCACCATTCTGGTAAGACTATTAGATACTGTATTGATAGTAATTTGAAATTCACTAGGATATTTTCTCTTTTTATATATCAGTACTTATTTGGCATTCTGGCAAAGTGTTCTTAGCACTTTGTAAACAAATATGAAGAAGAATGTGATGTTGACCTCAAGGACCTTGTGATCTAGTCTTATTACCAAGTAACTTTTGAAAATAAACTTTTTATGTTAGAGAAGTTCTTTTAATTTTTTTAAATTTTATTTTGAAAGAAGTAAAAATACAACAGAACAAGATAGAACAAAGCCAATCGAGACAATGCAGTGAAACTGGTACAGAACTTCACAGTAGAATACTGAGATGGAAGTAATAGGTGGAATGGTATATCTTGTTATCTTCACAATAGTTGTCCAGTCAGTTAGATATAGTGAAATCAAACCAAAAACAGAACATTATTAAACCAATTCAGAGTATTTAGTAGAGCCAAAGAAACATAACAAAACAAAACAGTATCTTCTGTTTGCCTTCAGCAGAAGATAGAAGGAAATCCCCCCATATTTGCTATATTGCATATGGTCATCCTTCCAAGAGATGCTGAGACGTCTATCCCCAGTAGCTATGGGAGGTGGGTGTTTGAGTCTCAGCCTGTGTGCCAGTAGGCTCATGGGAGCCATTGGTTCTCCTCCTGGCCCACGCCGGGGGTGCTTACCAAGAGGGCAGAAGAATAAGCTGCCTAAGTCCCACCATGACCGGATCATGAGAGCTGGTTTTCCTTCTGGCCCATGGGGCTGTTAGAGCAGTTTTATACTTACATAAAAATTCTGATGATGGTAGATAATACTTGCCTACTCCCAATTACTCTTCTATTAACATCATATATTAGTATGGCACAAATTTTATAATTATGAAAACCAAAAGATTTTATCACAATGTATTCAATGAACTCAGAGATGCAACTTCCTCCCACAACAAAATCTCACTTGCACAAAGATGTTGTCCATTACTACTTATGCTTTAAATATGAAATGTCTCCCAAGGATTCAGCTATTGAGGGCTTGATTCCTAATGCACAATGTTCAGAGGTGGGACATAGAAAGGTAATTAGATCATAAGGTTGCTGATTTAATCAACGTATTAACCAATTTATAAATTTATAGCTGAATGGTCTTATTAGGAGGTGGCGCTCACTAGGTGGTAAGGATCATGCTTTGAAGGGTAAATCCTGTCCCTAACCTCTTCCTCTCTCTCTGGCCCTGCACCTTCTTTCTGCTTCTTCACTATCATGAGGCACATGTTCTTTGGCCTGGCCTTCTGTCACAAACTTTCTGCTTTGGAACCGTCTGGCCATGGCCCCAAACCCCCAAAACCATGAGTCAAGTTAAATCTCTCTTCCCATAAGTTGTGTATATCAGTTTTGTGTCCCAGGAATGGAAGGATTGATTAACACATTACAATTAACTGAGATGGGAGAAGACTAAGAAAGAAGGAATTGATGGAACTAATGCAAACAACTCTGAAAGAAATAGAGTGCTCTGACTTCTGCAGATTAGTTCTGTATCTGTATCTTCCCATTATCTGAATTTCTGCCTGCATTCTGCAGTACATGCTATAAATGCCACCCATAAGATCACGCTTGCCATATGTGAAGCAGGGAGCTGTACTTGAGTTTCATCTAATCAGAAACCTATTTAGAACTCTCCCTTAAACAAGTCAAAAAAAAAAAAAAAAGGTCATCTTAAGGCTTTTATACATAAATGGAGGCAACTTGAAACTATCCTCATAAGTGGAATAAATCATATTTGTAAATATCACATTGCCTCTTGAGTATAAAAAACAACAAAAACTGAAGGAGTAATAACATCCAAAGTGTATAATAGATATTGTAATAATGAAAGGTAGGGAACGTGCTCTAAATATTTAACTACATATGTTTAAATGTATAAGATAGAAAACCATACTACTAAATTTTATCAGTCATTGATTGTCCACTTTTCATGCTTCCACAGATTGTGACTTGAACAACTATTTCTAAGATGATAATATGTAGATAATTTATCCACTAGTGATTTCTTAGTGTTTTTTAAAGTTATGTAATATTTCTACCCTTCTTTCTGTTTTGCTTATTTTCTCTAAAAAACAAAAAACACCAAAAAAGACAAAATTTCTTTCTGTCTAGTCATATTCAAGACACATCCTTGTTTAGTGCAAATATTTAATATGTTATAAAAAGATAATACCAAAATCATGATGAAATGATGAGAGAGGAAAGCAAACAACACACAGCCATGCTTCGTTGGTGAGTAAGTGTTGGTTGTGTACCAGCATGCAGATCTGTCATCAGGTACTCATGTGATTTCTTTTTACTCTTGTGGAAGGCTTCTGATCACATAAACAACAGCGCAAATGTGTTTAGTATTTTCATCACACATAGAGCAAAATACTGCCCTTGTACTTCTGCTGAAGACGGCCAGGAACACATTTGTGATTGAACAAGCTGGGTTGAGGACTCTATGGTAAGGGACAGCGCATGCCATGGACAATAGTGAGCTATCCCAGGGATTATATTAGAAGCAGGCTAGTCTAGGACATATAGAATCCAAGCATGGGTTAAATGGTTTGAAGGAGGACGTAAAGATATTTTGCTCAGAATTGGATGTTATAAAAAAAAGTGTGGTTAATTCTGATTGGGAATGGTAGTGAATCTTATCTAGACTAGAAGCCAAATCCACCTGGTAAAGAAGCAGCAGAGACTCATATTGGCCCAACAGTCACTCTCATGGCTGAGACAATGTTCATACCGTGTCTGTATTCAGACATGATTATGAAATGATCTTGTTTTTGTGCTGACCCATCAGTGGCCTTGTCACTATGTAGTTCACACACTGACCTGGAACTCGCTGTGTAGCCCAAGCTGGCCTCAAACTCAGTGATCCTCCTACCTCAACCTCCCCATTGCTGGGATAACAAGTGTGCACCATCACACCTAGGCCAGAGTGGCCTTATTTAATGCCAATACCCTGTAAACTTGCTTAACAGAAGAGACCTAAGAATTGGATAATAATATCAGATCAACTGTGGATGCAAAAAAATATACTTCTCCTACCTCAATATATTTTAGAGCAAAAATAACAGCCTTTTTTTTTTTTTTGCCTTTTTGAGACAGTATTTCACTATGTAGTTCAGGCTGGCCTTGAACTCACTTTATCACCCAGGCTGGCCTCGCACTCACAGTGACCCTCCCGCCTCTGCCTCTGTAGTGTTGATATTACAGGCATGTGCCGCCATGCCCAGCCCAGCCTTATTTTCTTTTTTCTCTGAGTAGTATAACATGGAACAACATTTGGGAAATGACCCTGTGAAAAATAAGTAGAGAAATAATACATTTTCAGCTATAAATAACATGGTTTATTTTCAAATCACATATGGAGAATGCACCGTTGTGGAAAAGAATGGAGACAGACTGAAAGAAAGGAATTAATTATTATTATAGACGTCTACTATGTGCTTCCCACAGGGCTGGCTATTGCTGCACTGGGGAATGTGGCAGAGCTCCCTCACAGGGCATGTAGTGTAACAATGAAGATAAACAAGGATCCAGGCCCAGTACCCACTGCAGCATTGTCACCAGGCACCAAACAACAGGTGCCTCTAACTCCTTCTCGGAAAGTGAAAAAAGCTTCCAGTAGAACAAATGATACACTGCAAAAGCCATAGGGGTAAATGGAAAGCATTTTTCAATCAGGGAAAATTGTATGTTTGCTGTAAGAAACTAGGAGGAAATGTGTAAAGTCCAGGGAAGAAGTAACAAGAATCTACACTAGTAGAAAGACAGTGGTGAGTAAGAGTAGATTACATGTACCAGTTATGGAAATGAGGCCACTAAGAGAACTCCCAGACTTCTGACATGGGTAAAGCCACTATTAACAGGTCATGGTTTGAATTCGATGTCCACCAAAACTCATGAACTGAGGGTTTGGTTGCCAGTTGATAGGCTTTTTAGGAAGTGACTGAATCATGAAGATTCTAGCTTCATCAGTCGATTAACCCAATGATGACATCATAATTTGATGGCATTATTGGGAAGTGATGGAAATAAGAGGTGAGGCTAACTGAAGGGAGTATGATTTGGGGGACTATATCTGGTTCTCAGTCCCTTCCTCTCCGGCTCCCTTACTCTCTGCTTCCTGGAGGCCAAAGGGTGCGTCAGCTCCCCTCTGCAATGCCTTTCTGCCACACGGACCCCACTTAGGTCTACAGTGATGGAAACAGCTGACCATAAAACCACTGAAACCATGAACCACATATACCCTTTTCCTTTAAGTTGCTTAAAAAGCTGACTACCACAAAAGATTAGGAGATATAGGTTTTTGGTGGTTTCTTGATTCATATCGGAGACATGCAATGTTTTAGATAGGCTGAGTTTGAGGTTCTGAATGAAGAACCCTAAATGTAAAAGATCTAAATAAAGTTAGGAAATAATGGATGAGAGTTCAGCATTCATTGTTGAAGACCCTGGATTATAGGAGATAATAAAAGCAAAAATTATATTTCATTATTATACAATATTATAAAATGGGCAGATCCACATCTTCAAATACAATATGAAAAACTGGGCAAAGTGAGCAGAATTTGTGGGGTTATAGTGATCATGAATTTAGTGTACAAAGATTATCACAGCTTTTGTTTAATAAGCTGATTGACTATTGCTTGTCCTATTAGCAAGGGGTTTTCTTATGTTTTTTGCTCAAAAATTTCCAAGAATGACAAATGTTGATTCCATTCAGGAGTAAAGGGCTATGTGAATCAGTTCTCCTACAAGCATCAAATGGAGAACTAGAATCTGGTGAGCCCATTAACTTTGTTTCCTGAATCTACAGATTATCACCAATGAAGACTGGCTCTTTAGTTTGATGAATTATATGGAGATACCCTTGCTGGAGTAGATAGATGGCTGTGTAGATGGACTACAGTGATGCCATGTTCTGAATGGTGGTTTTATAGCCACTTTTATTTATTGTATTTGGTACTGGGAATTGAATTCAGGATATTGGGCTTGCCAGGTGGGCACTTATGCCACTGAGCTATATCCAGTTCTGTATAGTCACTTTTAATTTACATTTATCCTCAGTGAACTTTTCCCAGTGTACAATAGTGACAGCAAAACTGTTACATCTGGAGGAAATTTTGTCCGCCTAGCTCAGTGTACTCACCTCTCTACTACTCTAAGATCTTTTGCTGACATCTCTTACTTTTCTGGTATACTCTGCTCTTGGAATCCCTGGTCTATTCTCTTTATGCCAGACTTTGGTCAGGATTCCTCAGTGAACCTTTAAGCCATGGTAACTGAGGTTTGGGACCTTGATATCCCCTATATAAGAAGGCCATGAATTGCTCCTAGGACTGTGTCATGTTCTCCCCAGTGATTATTTTTGCACATCAAATAGAGTGACAGTTACTACTAAACAATTAAATACACAAAATCCCTTATTCTAGAATGATGGATGCCTACTAGTCCTACATTTTCACTTTGAAGGGGTTTTTCTAGTCATCTTTAAGTTGCTGGAGCAAAATACCTGACACACTTAATTTAAAGGGAGAAGGATTTATTTTGGCTTATAGCTTCAATAGTAGGCTGGCTGACTCTGAGGCAGAAACCTCATACTAACTGGCATAGGTGTAGTGAAAAAGAAATTCTGCACTGTTGGTGGGAATCCAAATAGTACACCCCAGAATAGAAATCAGTGTGGAGATTTCTCAAGGATCTAAAATCAGAAATTCCTTATGACCCAGCTACTACACTTCTAGGTGTCGTACCCAAAGAGGTAGATACTTGCATAGCATTGTTTAGAGCAGCACAATCATAATAGCTAAATCTTGGAGACAACCAGTATAACCATCAACAAATGAATGGATAAAGAAGATGTGGAGTCTATGCATAATGCAATACTTGACTGAAAAGGACACATTTGAGATGTTTTTAGGAAAACAGATGCATATGGAAAATATAATGTTGAGTGAACTGACTCAGTGACACAAGCCTAAATACCTCTCGTTAAATGTCTGTCCTTTGACTAAGGTAAAGCACAATCAAAGAGAGCAATAAAGGATAGATAGAAGGAGACAGACCTCTTGCAAGTGGAAAGGGGCCTAGGAGACAGGGGGTGGAGGAAATAGTAGAATTAAGATATACAATGGGTGGGCACCTAATTACCTCAATAAATTTAAGCATTATATCTAAGAATCTAAGAATTATAATTAAAAGAATGAAAATGAGGAAAAGGAATTTAGAAGCAAAGAGGAGGGTGGGTGGGAAGAGGAAGGAAACTAAAAAATAAAGAATTAGGTGTGTTATGAACATGTACCCACTCCCCAAGATAAATGTAAACGTCATGTTCTGAAAACATGTACTAATAAAAAAAAGAAAAATAAAGACATGGTGGATAAAAGTTGCTCAATTCATAGAGTATGGAAAGCAGTGATTGGGGAAGAACCAGAAAGAAAATGGCCCAGGGATCAGATAAGTCTTAAGGTGAACTATCCAGGCATACCTATGAGCATCTCTAAAACCAATTAAGTGGGCAGTTGAGATTAACCATCACAGGAGGTTACACAAACTGCTCCTGACCTGTAAGCCCAGGACTTACCAATTTTAAAAGGCAAAAGTTAAACGCTGGTGGAGAGTGGCATCATGCTTTATTAGCAAAGGAGGAGGAAAATCAAGAAAAGAATAAGGGAGACAGTAGTAAGGAAACTGGGAATTTAAGAGAGGTGATAGATCAATGCTTTCAATCTTCATCAGGCTAAGAAAAATGAGAACTGAGAAGAATTCTCCTGATTTGAACTTTGAATCACTGGTGAGCAGACAAATGCTTAGGAGGTCCAAAGAATTAATGAGAGCTCTAGTGCACCAGAGCTTGACTGTGGGTTAAAACTTGGTGGAGATGCAGTTGGTAGTGGTATTAAAAACAGGCTTCTTTTAGAACAAGAAATGGAATTAGAACAAGAACAAAATATCAGTATACTGCAGCCTCACTGGGAATTATCTGCTTCTGTAGAAATTGTGAGTTATCTGGGATTCTGGCATTGTGATCCAACTATTGAAATGCCAAAATGATAAATGAATTACATTTTAAATAAACTTTATCTCTTAGAACACTTTTAGGTTTACAAAAAAATTACAAAGACAACACAGAGATTTCTAGTATACCTTACATCCAAGTTTCTTCAACTATGCCCATCTTAGATTATTATCATGTGTGTTATTTTTTACGCATGACGATATTCGTACATGATTAGTAACTAATTTTTGTTAGTTTCAGATATTCAGGTTTTCTTAGTTTTTAACGTGATATCCTTTCTTTGTTAAAGGATCTCATCCAGGGTAAATTTAGTCATGATCAAAAGACTAACTTGACAGCTATTCACTAAGCAGCTCCAGCATTCAGCGTTTCTGTGTAAGCAAACCTCAAAACCAAGGTCAGAGATACTTTACCAATCAGAAGTTGCCAACTAATCTCTAACTCGGAACTGTAAGGTGACTGTTCCTTCTTAGTGAACAAATATTTTCTTTGTCTTGCTTCCATGAAAATCTTGTAGGTTTTACCCAGGTGTCCCATCCACAGAGTCCAAACAAGTTGTGGTGTAGGCACTGCTGGCTTCATGAATCACTCACTGTCTGCTCTAACAGACTCTTTCAAATGTTACTTTGTCTAAGTTTATTTTTAAATAGTTTCTCTTGGCTGTGAGTTTCTCAGACTTTATTTGTTTTTGAGGACCTTGACAGTTTTGAACAGCATTGTCCCTCAGTTGGGATTTGTCTGTTATATTCCTCCTAATCAAATTTGGGTTATGGGCTTTTAGGAGAAAAGCCACAGAAGAAAAGCATAATTTTTATAACATCATACCAAGATTTGTGTTATCAGCATGACTGTGATTGCTGATGTTGACCTTGTTGGTGTGGCTGAGTTAGTGCTCCCCATGTAGTTCTGTGCTTGGATCGAAGACATTTGTGCTGCCACTTTTAAAGGAATGAAGGGTTCTGATCCATTTTTTTTGAGGGCAGAGTAGCTACAAAATTATTGGAGTTCTTTTGTACTGGCATTTTGTCTCATTTCCTAAGGATAAGTGAATTTTTAATCTTAAAAAAGATTCAATGACTTAGTAATGCCTTTCTTACTAAGATTAAACTCATTGGATAAATGTCATCCAGGATGTTGGCTGTTTAGTTCATACTTTTCATTATAACTTAACATGCTGACAGTAGCAGAAAGTTGTGAGTAGTGAAAAGGCTCACAAAAATAATATTTAAAGTGTTCATTCATGTACTTCTTTGCCTAGTCACTAACATTTCCGTTCCATAGGACAGGTAAAAAATCATTTAATGGAAACTACTTGTAACAGCAGTTTGACTAACATGAAGCTCAAGTAGTGGATCAAAATTTTTGTCACTTTTCATTTTCTGATTTCTGCCTAGGTAGCATTAGGAAATTTCTTGTCCTTATAATTAACACTAGAAATAAAAGAGAAACCACAGAAAAAGACAAATTGGTCATGTGGGGCAACCATACTCCTAAGTTCTAGCACTTACTAGTATTGTGATATATGGCAAACTGTCTAACCCCTGTACGGCTCAAGAGAAATACCAATAACAGAACAATATCTGGGGATGAAATGAGAAATATGTTTTAAAGCTGATTTGTAAACTCTAAAGTTGTGTTAGTTGTTCAAGCTCCTAATTCCTGAGCAGACACTCAGTCCTTGCAAAGGCTTATACCTGATGTTCATCAAGTTAGCCACGAACCAAGCTACATTAGCTGTCAAGTAATTTGACATCAAGCCACTTGTTAGTCTCAATGTCAGCTTCCTCCTGGCTTTGGTCACTTATGGATGTTAGAACAAGCTCTGTGTCTGAGCCTTGTCACATGTAAATGATTAGGATGCCTGGTGTCTAGGGATATGGAGGTCTGAAGCCAGGTAATTTACATGATAGATTTTGAAAGGCAGACTTTGCTCTTTCAGGAGACCTCCTGACTACTCCTGAGCTAGCAAAGAATGTTGGTACAGCCCTTAACAGCCTGTACGCAGATGGGGAGACAGGCTTTCCTGGATTCCTGCTGTGGTTCTGTGGATGCCCATCTGCTGGCCTGGACGGTTAAGATACAGTATTTAGTAAAGATAGTTTTGTCCTTTTCCTTGTTTTCCTCTTCTTAACATGTAGCTTAAAGTAATGAACCCGTAAGGGAAATCATGCTCCTGAGTACTCTCTCGAGTGTAAGTAAATTAGCATCAGTACACAGCCATCAGAAATACCATGGTACACTTCTTCCTGAGCTTAGAAATGGCTGTTCTAAGGAATTACATGATACCATCAAAGTTGTTTTCTGTTACATTTTATATTTTTGTTTTTCAAAGGCAAGCTTTTGACCAAAGAATTTAATTTTGATTTGTAAAATCATATTGATTGTTTGAGAGCGAGTACACAAATATTTCTATAATTCCAAATCATTTATTAATGTGAGTTTTTAAAAGGCCATTTTGTTGGAGGAAAGCAATCATATATTTTATTTTGGTATTAAAATTAAAATCAATAGTTCTAAGGGAAGAAAGAACATTTCAGCCTCTTTCTAATGGCCTAACTTTGAAGATCTGATATCAACTTCAAGAAAGTATATTATTGTTCTACAGTAACAATGGAAACTTACACCATTCCAGAATCTCTTATGATTTTTATTTCAGTTGTCATTGTAGTGTGACAACTATCATGAGATAGTTTTTAGAGATAAGGCTTATTAGGTCAGTTTATTTCATCTATAGTTTTAAAATTCTTAGCACTAATCACAACTGCCTTATCCACATTTTACTTTGTTAAACACTTTACTTGACAATACTGAATTTGAATTCCATTAAGAAAAAAGTACTTATGATTCAAGAAACTAGTGGTGAAGTGGGTGGTGAAATATACTTGATTCATTCACGCACAGTGCCTGATTACTTTACTCTGTGCCAGAGCCAAAAACTTTAAAACCAGAAAGTTCTTAGAAATCATTTCATAATCTGCAACTTTTTACAGTGAAGGAAAATGAGTCCCATCAAAGCTAAGGAGCTTGTGCTCAAACACAAGCTGCTCTGAGGGAAACAAAGCTGGTTCACATTCTATGTTCTCCTCTGTTTCTTTGAGCCCTAGTTTAATCCCAGTGACAGCAGTTGCTGGCAGGATTCTTGCTGATAACTGAAACAGTTTCATGTATTGAACAACGTCAGGAAGCAAGCTATCAAGCTTCAAATCTGGCTGTCAGGTGTTAGAATATTTCCATTACTAATAAAACATGTAACTGTACCAAGGCTTTGAATGATTATACTACTATGTTTTTAGCTGTGGTAAAATTATCCCAAGTAGAATTAGCTAAGGCATAAAAGAGAATGATTTGAAATTGAAAATCTAAGGTACCTCAGTACAGGGAGAGCTGTACCACCAAACCAAGGATTAAACTGGTTTTGGGAACACCCTGAGTAGAAAATGCTCCTGTTGAGATATCCTCCCTCACCCTAATCTTCCCCTCCTCTTCCCTCCCCTCCCCCCTCCCCCTTCCTCTCCCCATCTCCCTCTTTTTTGAGATTTCATTGGGGATGTTAGGGTTGGAGTATAAAGAAGTTATTTCATAAAAATCAAGAGCTTTAGGGACCAGTCAGAATTAGGTTCAAATTCCATTTTGCAAATTATATTAGTCTGTTTTCTGTTGTCAGTAATTCAATACCAAAGATTAGTGTATTATAAAGAGAAGTTTGTTTTAGTTTATATTTCTGGAGATCCAAGGTCAAGGTATTTGCATATGATGATGGCCTTTGTCTTAGGCACTGAGACACAATAAATGATACCCATAATTTAAAGGAAGAGAAGTTTCTTGTGGTTCATGGTTTCAGTCCATCGTCAGTGGGCTCCAAGGCAGGAACGGGATGGCAGAAGGAGCATAGTAGAGGGAAAGATGCTCAATACATGGCCACCAGGAAGCAAGAGAGAACGGAGTCAGGGACAAGAATACCCCCAGAAGTCACACCCCCAATGACCTGCCTCCAGTCAAGCCTCATCTCCTAACAGCATGTTCAGCTACTGAACTTATTGGTGGATGCATTTATTGATGGGTATAGCTCCCCCATGATCCAGTCACCTCCCACCTATAAGAGAATTTGGAGGATATTTTAGATCTAAATGATAACAGTCTTCTTGACAGGTTCCAACATGGTACAGGGCATCACATGGTGACAGACAGGAAGCATGTGTTTGTGTGCATCTCTTCTGATCTCTCTTTGTGTTTATAAAGCCACTGAGATTCAGTCATGCGGACCTGCCCTGATGATCTTATCTAATCACTTTCCAAAGCCCTGTCTCAAGTTCCAGAGTGGGGTTAAGTTTCTACCCTATTAATACTTCACAAAAGATATTAAATATTATTAACACATGAAACCTTGGGAATTATATTGAAACTGTAGCCACATCATAGCACAAATTTGCCTCGGGCATGTTTAATGTCTCTGAGGGTATGAAAGTCAGTTCAAGGATATCAAATTTTATTTTTTACTGCTGGAACAGAATACTACAGTCAGAATCATTTGTAAGGAAAAGAGATTTGTTTCTCAAAATTCTGGATATTGGGAAGCCAGAGCACTGGCGTATGATGAGGAATGCCTTTGTGCTGCATCATAATACAGGAAACAGGGTTACACGGCAAGAGCACCAGAATGGGAATGACTCTGTATGTATGGGTTGGAAGGGAGAGGTAAAGAAAGCATGAAAGCATGGAAGAGAAGTTGAGAAAGCCAATTCCACATTCATAGCAACCTGCTCTCAAGTTATCTAACCCACTCCTTTGGTAACAACCTTAATCCACCTTGAGGGTGGTGCCCTATGTTTTAATTGCCTCATAAAGGCCCATTTCCCAACACCACGCATTGGCAATTGAATTTCAACATTAATCTTTTTTGGGGGAACAGTCAAATCAGAGAAAATGATAAATTTCTTTCAGAGTTTTAGACACTAGTATACTTACCATACTTAATATAACTATTAGTCTATTGTAGCTTATCATAAATGTATTATTACATACTAAGATATTATTTGATGATAGATCTTTCCTTCCTACTCTTCTACCATCTTCCTGGCTTAAAAGCTGACATTCAGAAAACCAACTGATGCAGATCAGCATTTGTAGCCTCTAAGATGCCGTCAGTTGTGAGATGGACCATTAATTCAAGGCCCCTCAGAAGAAAACATGAAGTCACTGTGGCTTGCTTATCACTTGAAATTTTTATTTTATACTTCTTGAAAGAGCTCTTTTATATTTATTTAGATGTGAGACAGTCAAATATTACAATTATATATACATAGTGATATTTGATTTCAACTCAGAGGTGTTGGTGTCTGCATTTTCCTACACATGTTATCCTATGTGTCCTCAGCACCACTGGGAAGACCAACTTTCTAAAACAAACCAAAAAATCCACTAGTAATTCCAGGAATTTTTTCTGTGTTGCTCGTACTCATTTTGCCATTCTGCAAGTTTTGATGTTTGTACTCTCTTATGAGCTCACCAGAAATCAAGTCATCAAGAAAGCTGACCAAATTAATGCACACGCAACTTGTCCTATATCCTGTTACTACCTGGATTATAAACAGGGTGAGGTACCATCAATGGTATAAAGCCTGTTGATTTCAAAATATAAAAACATGTGCATCTAAGAAGTAATATAAGCAAGGTGTGGTGGCTCATGCCTGTAATCCCAGCAGCTGGGAGGCTGAGGCAGGAGGATCATTGTGAGTTTGAGACAAGCCTGGATTACAAAGTGAGCTCAAAGCCAGCCTGAACTGCATAATGAGACCCTGTCATAAAAAGGAAAAAAAAAAGTAGTATATATGATAGTAGATTGCCCCCAGGACTGCAGGGCCTTACTTTAATAGAAATAGATATCATTGTAACACTATTTGAAATAGTGAGTTTTCTTAGTACAGTAAAAATATTTAACCACATTTTAAACTGTATGAGTTGCACTGAAATCTGTTCCTTTTTGTGTGTGTGAATATCACCAGACAATGGTAGGCTGAGCTTTCAAGGAAAAAAAAACTTGCCCCTAATGAAGGATAATTTTCCTTAGCTCTATCAGAGCCCCACTCACAGAGACAAGGTGGTGCCACTGGAAGACACTTGGAACCTGTGGCTTTTTCTTGACAAGATTCTTGTTGCAGTATAAAAATCAAGCAGTGGTTTAATGAAAAGCTTAAAAGATTTTTAAAAGAGAATAAATTTCTTTCAGTTCCCAAGCTGAGGACGTTCTCAACTCCAATTTTTTTTTGGAGGGAGGGAGAGCAATTTCATCAAAATATAATGAACTTATTAATCTGTAGTTGAGACATCGTATATACAAAATAAAATGAATAAATCTTAAAGGTGAATGGCTTAAACTCATACAACTGCCTTCATAATCAAGAAATAGAGTATTTCAATCAAGACAAAATGTCTTATGGGCCCTTTCCAGTGAGCCCCGACCCCCTCAACATTATTTTTTCTTTTAATTTAAACCATGTCCAATAACATTGAAATGTTAGAAAGAAAAAGAAACTTCTTAAGCAAAAATGAGTTAGTGTAAAATCTAAGAGCCTCTTGGCTTCTCAATTTTAATTACTATGGTTAGATTATTTCACACCACCTGCCTGTCTTCAAATTAGTCATTTCTAAATGAGGAAATATTAACCTGTATAGTAACAACATATGATCCCTTAGCCACACATGCAGGTGGAAACATATTTCTGTCCAGCCTGGGTCACTATCTGTGGTTTCTCAGTGAGCATAAACTGTAGGCAATTGACCTACCATTTGAGTTCCAGACAGCCCAGCAATGCCAGAACTTTGTGTTTGTGTATTAGCTGTAATAACTACTTTGAAGTTGATTTTCTTCTTTGCACATAGTGCAATCAAGTGAAGTGACTGCTGTGAACAACTATTATTCAAATATGAAAAGTTACAATAAAGTGACACGTCCTCTGTTTTGTATCCTATTGTGTACATTTGTATCTGTATTCTATTTTAACTGTGAGGCTTTGTTAAGACATCTGCTCTTTCCTTTGCCTATCTGTACTTTCTTAGTTACTCTCAATATGAATCATTTAAGGGTGTACGTAGAAACCTGCTTATTTAACAGTGATACTTGCTAACATATTCACTGGTTAAGGAAATTGGATGGGAACTATAGTGGAGGTAGTAAGAAATATGAACTCTGATCTATTCCTTTACATGCTATAGCCATGCAAACATTCATTCACTCTTGATTCATCTTACAATGGCTTTTACATGCCAGTCACCATGCTAAGATTTAGAGATACAGCCACATAGGAGGAAGAAATACTTCCTCATCTCATGAAAACCATATTCTTACGGACACATAAGCCATTATGTGTCACAGTCTGACAAGTGAGTTAATGACAGTGGTGGGGAAATATAGGAGGGATCTTCAACTCAGACTCAAAAGGAGGAGTGCAATCCAGATCAGCCGAACAAATAAGAGTTCTTTTGACAAAGAAGTCAAAGAAAGAAGAAAGAAAGAGATAAGAAAAGAGGTAAGAACAAGGTAGCTAGTAATATGACCCCAAATTAGGAACTCTTAACTGAAACTAAAGCTCTCAGTGCAGAAATTCCTGGCCAGTCACTGATTCAAATAGCAACGTGAATCACATAAATAAAGCAGAATATTATCTGAAGCAACAATAGACACAGCATTACAGAGCATCCTTAGATTCTTAGAAGTTTTTTAAACATGAAGGTGGTGGGTGTGGAGGAGGGATGAAAAGAAGAGAGGAGAGTGGAGAGAGGGAGAGAGAAACAACACAGAGACACAGACAGGTGGTGTTGAACATGCCACAAGGGAGATGTTTTTTCTATTTCTTGACCTGATTTTTCTTCCCACTAAAACCAGAATGAAATAAAAAGATAGAAAACAACAGAGAACTACAGAAACACTCTCACAAAGAGACTATTGTTTTGATCCAGATTGTTTTAGAAAGACCAACAAGATAATACTTCTTTGTTCCATTCCTAGGAAATATATCAATCTCATTGTGAATTCTTGAGATGCAGGCAGGAAATCTCATCTACTCCCATGACTGATTTCAACAGGTTTCAGATGATCAAATGTGTAATCTTTCAAATTCTGTCTCCTGCTTTATATTACAACTGCTAAGAGGTCTGTGTTGAAAACTAGTTTCTCAGGGACCTGCTGCAATACTTGGCAAGTGGTAGGGTGTCGGTGGTGCGTGTTGAAGAATGAAGGCAGAGATCTGTCTTTTCAGCCTGTGTTTTTAGGATTTGGCTGTATTTCATCATTCTTATTAGAGCACATTCCTTATATAGAATAATGGCTTCGCTTTTGAGGACTCATATATACATATAACATGCTGTAGTCATTTTTACCCCACCCTGTCATCTCCTTGCCTGCCCTGTCTAAAGTTTCACACTTTTCCCCTTTGGGTTTCAATGTGTATTACGTATTTTGATCACATCTATCCTGCTTATTACCTATGTGTACACCACCTACTCCTATGGCCTTCCCTTTGTCTAATAATAGTCTTTTTTATACTCCCTAGTCATCTCATTTAGATTCCACAAATTAGAACACTCCATATTTACCTTTCTGGGTCTGGCTCATGTGGCATATGTTGCTGGCTTATGTTTTCTTTGTGAGTCTGGTTTATACAGTATATATGATAATCTCCAGATTCATCTGTTTTCCTACAAATAACAAAAATTCTTCTTTATGGTTGAATAATATTCCATTGTATATATATGCCACACTTTCTTTAACATTCATTTGTTGGTGGACACCTAGACTGATTCCGTATCTTAGTTTTAGTGAACTGCAATAAACATCATTTTAGTGTTGCAATAAACATCAATACAAAGGTATAACTATAGTGTGCTGAATTTAATTCCTTTGAGTGTATGCCAAGGACTGATATAGCTGGATCAATTGCTGGCTGTATTTTTATTTTTTTTTGTGGAATTTCCATACTGATTTCCCAGTCTGGGGCTGTATTAATTTACATTGCCACCACCGCGATAGAAAGGCTTCCTCCCCCAACCTCATCTTCATCAGCATTGATTCTTTTTTCTTGACAGTCATTTGGCTGAAATTAGATGGAATCTCAACATAGTTTTGGTTGCCATTTCCTAAAGATGTGGAACATTTTTAAATACACTTATTGACAGTATGTACTTCTTCTGAGAAGTGATTTTTCAACTTATTTGCCTGCTTTTTGGTTGGGCTATTTTAGTTTTTTGTGTTATTTTTTGAATTCTTTATATATTCAGATATCGAACCTCTCAGAGAAGAGTAGCTGGCAAAGATTTTCCCCATTCTGTAAACTATCTTAACTCTATTAGTTGTTTCCTTTGCTATGTGGAAACTTTAATTTTATGGTGTCTCATTTGTTGATTGTTGCTATTACTTGTGTTATTGGGGTCATATTCAGGACATTTTTGCCTGTGCCTATGGCTTCAAGTGTTTCCTCTATGATTTATTTTATCAGTTTCAAAGTTTCATGATCTATTTTGAATTGATTTTTATATAGCATGAGAGATAGGAGCCTTGTATTAATATTCTACATTGGACCTCCAGTTTTTCTAGCACCCCTTGTTAGGGACTATCTTTTCTCCAAAAAATTTGAAATGTTCCCCTTCTGCTTCATGAAATCATTATCTATATCTTCTAGAAATTTCTTTAGATTCTCTAGAAATCATGTGAATTTTAGTATGTCTGCTGATGGCTTCTTTTTATATCTAACTGTATTGATTTGGGTCTTCTCTTTCTTTTGGTTAGTTTGCCTAAGAACTTACTACTTTTGTTTATCTTTTCAAAGAACCAACTCTTTGTTTCAGTGTTTCCGTGTATAGTCTCTATCCCACATTTCACTTTTGCTCTTCATTATTTTTTTCTTTTGTTGGGTTTGGTCTTGGCTTATTCTTGTTTTTCTAAGATCTTGAGATGCATCATTAGGTTATTTATTTGAGCTCTAATTTTTCAATGTAGTTATTAATAGCTATAGCTATAAACTTCTGTCTTAGAGTTGTCTTTATTGTAAGACAACTAAGACATTCTGGCACCTTTTATTTCCATTTCCATTTTATTTCCATTTAAATTTCTTTTCTGTTTTCTTCAGTGATTATTCAAAAGTGAATTATTTCATCAACATGTATTTATAGTTTATGTAGTTTTTCTTGCTTCATTTCATTGTAATCTGTAATAAATTATTTTCTTTTTTTGTATTTGTTAAAGCTTGCTTTATTACCTAAAATATTATCTATTTTGAAGAATGTTCCACAAACTGCTGAGCAGAATGTGCATTTGTATTTGTCGGACAGAATGTTCTGTAGACAGCTGTTAAGGTTGTTTGATCTATGGTGGACTTTAATTCTGACATTTCTTTGCTGATTTTTTTTTTTTTGAATGAAAGAGCTATGTATTGGTATGAGAGGAATATTGAAGTCACCCACTATTATTATGTAAAAACTATGTCTTCCTTTGTGTTGAGTGCTATATGCTGTATTTATAAAGTTAGGCACGCCAATATTTGATGCATGTATATTTACAATTGTTCCTTCTTCTTGATGGGTTGTTCTCTTTACCAATATGTAGTGGTTTTCACATAGGAGAGTAGGCCATGGCAAAGCTAGCTGGAAATGTAGGGGTGACTTGTTAGTTATACAGTCCTGGAAAATATGCTCAGCACCTGTACATGGACTTCTGGCAAGAACTTGGGCAGGTTTCCAATAGGATGCCTAGACCTGATGCCAGCCAGAGACATGCGGATCTCAGCACTGCCTCTCAGCCCTATATGTAGAAGTTCTCATGGGTTTCCACAAGATTTGGGCAGTGTAAAAGGAAATAGATGCCAAGAAGAACTTGCTGTTGTGGCTTTCCTCATGACAGCCTGCCCTGATTTCTCCGGGGTGTTTTTTTTTATCTTTCTTTTTCCATTTTTACTTGGCTTAAGCTCACACTGGAGACCAGTGTCTCCCTCACTCTTGTCTTCTACTTTTCAAATAAACTTTGCTATTGCTTTTTTGCTCATTTTCTTCATTTGTTTGAGATGAGAAGAACCTGGAATCCAGCTCCAGGAGAGCTGAGCAATCTCAAACCTGATAACATTTAATTGGTGAGCCACTTTTAAAAGGAGCTACCTGATAACATTTTAGTGTAGCCAGCCAGGAGAATCAAAAGCCAGGAGAGTCTGATAACAGACTTCTTTACTTCATCTGACTAATTTTGCTCGAAGTGTGCTATGTTAGACATGCATGGGCCCCTCTGTCTGTACCCAGGGATGAGGCAAAAGTCCAAGCAGAGGTATAAATCTCTAATCATATTGGTGAGTGAAGAAAGCAAACAGATCACTGAGTTCTGTCCTGGATAAAGCTTGTAAGGGGAATGATGGAGTCCACTCAACTCAATCCCAGTGCTTTCAGAGCTGTGTCCATACAAAACCACAAGCAGCAGGCTTGGCTCCTCATCATACAGGATGATGCTGTCACCCACTTGTCCCTTACAGCCTGAGGTTCCAGCTGCTTAAACTTTTCAGGGGTTTGTGACTAGTTCTTCACCTCTTCATGACTGTTTCTTGTGGCTGTTTCCCATCCAGTCACTGTAATAGGGTCACCCCAGAGACCCTAAAGTGTTATTGTTCTCTGACTTCTGATTTCCAGAGTAACTTGGTCTTAAATAATAATGCCCTCTCAAAATAGCTCCCAATATAGCACTCCTGAATACGTCGGTGCTGCAGTTGCTTTCTTCTCCAAATTTAACCTGCTACATTGGAAATAATCACATTTTGAGTAAAACTCCATGCTTATTTGCAGCTTACCATAAGCATGGGTTTTCCCTGGCACGGACTGCTGGTCTGCTGTTATCACCGGATTATAAACTCTCATCAGGCTTACCTTGCGCTTGTAGAATCTCATCCCCCTTTCCATCCCAGAAGCTGAGGTTTAGCATTTGGGCTCCTTTGTTCTTTCCTCTACACTGTCTTCTGTTTCCCTATGACTTTTTAGCTTTCCTGTCAACGCTTTCTTGATTCCTGGAATTCTTCTTTTTCTCTTTGCTGAATAGTTGTTTAAGGTGTTTGAATTCCAGATTCCGAGAGACTGGGACTTGCTGGCCACTTCTCCCCTGCCATCTTGAAGCTCTTCAGCCTGCTTTCCTTAGAACCCCAGCCGGCTCCACCATAATGAGGGATCTATCACCGTGGCCAAGCCAGGCTTCCTATGTCTTCTTTGACAGCCCTCCTCTCATCTAGCAGGAACTTCCCATCCATCACAAGAGGGGATGATGTAACATCTGGATTAGATTCTGAGCTCCTGGAGGGCACTGATTATGTCTCATTTCTTACTCATGGAAGGCTTGAAACCTTACTGACTACTATATAGTAGGAACTGTTGAATTAGTGATTTTTATCAAGAATTTGAAAACTTGAGCTAGGGATTTATCTCAGTGGCATAAGCCTCTGCCTGGAAAATGCAAAGTCATGAGTTTGGTCCCTGGTACCAAAAAAAAAAAAAAAAAAAAAAAGAATTTGTTTTTAAATTTTTTTTATTTTAAAGAGATTAGGACAAAATAGGACATAACAAAGCAGATGAGAACAGAACAATGTAAGCAACACAGCATTTCATCAGGTGACAACCTGCAATTAATGGTAACTACCATAATGTCTCTTTCTTTGAAATAGTTCAGCATAACTTCATATACAATAGTATCAAACATAACAAAACAGTATAAAACCATTCAAGAGAATGAAAGTATTACAGGACATTCAGAACCAAATAACAGAAAATGAACAATGTCTATTATCTCATTTTCCATAGAAAATTTGTTTATACTATCACACATAATATAATCCAATAAGATACAACATGATAGAACCAATGGAAACAGAGGGACAAAAGCATGGTAGGACTTCAGAGTAAGATGATATGAAATCAGAACTGGCTATTATAATGTCTTGTTTTCTTCAAAATAGCTGTTCATACCATCACAGATAATAACATCAAACAGACCAGGATAAACCCATTCCAACTGATGAATGCAATCATTATAAGGCTTCAAAGCAATATAATGGGGAATCATGATTACTATAAACTCTTATGTACTCTTACCATTTCTTACACTAGGGAGACTATACAGTATTTATACATGTGAGTTTGATGTATTTCGCTTATGAGTATGGTCTCAAGTTGAATCCATTTATTTATAAATATCTCAATGAGATCATTATTTATAGCTGAGTAGTACTCCATTGTATAAAAATACCACAACTTTTTTTATCTTTTTATTCTTCAGGTGATGGACACTTAGGTTGTTTCCAAGATCTGGCTATTACACATTATGCTGCTATAAACATGGGTGCACATATATCACTGTGGTATGATGTTTTCAGTTCTTCTGGGAATATGCCTGGAAGTGGAATAGCTGGGTTGAATGGGACTTCCAATCTCAGCTTTTTGAGGAATCTCCAGACTGACCTCCACAATGCTTGCACCAGTCTATACTCCCACCAACAGTGCAGGAGAGTTCCTTTTTCCCCACAGCCTCTCCAGCATTTGTTGTTAGTTTTCTTTTCTTTCTTTTTTTGGTCTTGTTTTTAGTTTTCTTGATCCTGGCCATTCTTTCAGGAGTGAGATGGAATCTCAGTGTGGTTTTAATTTGCATTTCTTTAATGACTAATGATGATGAACATTTTTTCATGTATTT
The DNA here is from genome assembly GCF_034190915.1 of Cavia porcellus. Taxonomy (NCBI): domain Eukaryota; kingdom Metazoa; phylum Chordata; class Mammalia; order Rodentia; family Caviidae; genus Cavia; species Cavia porcellus. Next base: position 116,803,922 of record NW_026947484.1, read on the forward strand.
ATTTGCAATTTGTATTTCTTCATCTGAGAACTGTGTATTCATCTCAGATACCCATTTTTTAAAAAAAATTTTTATTTTGAAAGTATACAACAGAACAAGTCAGAATAAAGCCAATTAAGATCGTACAGTGAAATTGGTACAGAACTTCACAGCAGGTTACCGGGATAACAGTAATAGGTATCACAGTATATTTTGTTATCTTTATAATAGTTGTTCTTTCAATCCTGTATATCAAAATGAGATGAAATATAGAACACTATAGAACTTATCAAATCAGAATATTGAATAGAGCAGTACCATTAATCAGAAAAGAGCAAAACAGTAATAAAAATATTTGCCTTCAAAGAAATGGTAGAAGGAAGTCCCCCTTATTTGCTATGGTCAACCTCCCAGGAGATGCTCAGATTTCTGGTTCCCATTTGCTAATGGGCGGGGGGGGGGGAGAGGAGAAGGAAGATGGGGGAAGTGGGATATTTGACTCTAGGCCATGTAGCACTAGGTTCACTATTGCTAAGCAGGGAGGCAGAATGGTCATTTGTTTTCACAGTGTCCTCAGTTCCAACATGGCGTGGATCTCAGGAGACACTGCTGGTTCTCCCCCTGGAAGGGCTGCAGTCTGCCACCCTGCCTCCGCTTACCAGGGAGGGAGGTGCTAGCTTGGCTTCCCAGAGCCCTAAGTTCCAACATGGCTTGGATCTCAGGAGACACTGCTCCAGATGCCCATTTTTGATTTGGATCCTTGAATTTCGGGGGTCTGATTTTTTTTAATCTTTATATGTTTTAGACAGAAGTCCTTTGTTGAGGGACAGTTCACTAAGATTTTTTTCCCAGTTTGTGGGTTTTCTTTTCACTATGGTGGAGATTTCTTTTGACACGCAGAAACTTTTTAATAAAACGTGATCCCAGCTATTGGTTCTGGGAAGTAGTTCCCATGTGGTTTGATTCCTGTTCATGAATTCTCTACCTACCCCAATGTCTTCAAGATATTTACCTACTTTGTCTTCCAACAGATTTAGTGTTTCTGTTTTAATATTCAGATCTTTGATCAATTTATGTTTTAGTTTAGTATATGGTGATAGGCTTGGATAATTTTAGTTTTCAGCATATGGAGAGCCAGTTTTTCCAGCATCATTTGTTAAAGAGACTGTCATTCTTCCAGTGAACATGTTTGGCCCCTTTATTGAAGGTAAGGTGGTTGAGTGGGTTGGTAGTTGTGGTTGTATCTTCTAATCTGTTCCACTGATCTTCAGATCTGTTTTTATTCCAATACCATGTTGCTTTATTACAGTAGCTTTGTAGTATAACTTCAAGTCAGGGATTGTGATGCCTCCTGCCTTGCCTTTGTTGCTTAGAATTGCCTTTGCTATTTTAGGTCTCTTCCGGTTCCAAATGAATTTTAGGCGTGATTTCTCTAGATCTATGAGGTATATTGATGGTATTTTCATTGGGATTGTATTGAATCTTATAGCAGTTTTAGGAGAATGGCCATTTTCACAATATTTATTCTTCCTATCCATGAACAAGGGATGTCTTTCCATTTTCTGAGATCCTCTTCAATTTCTTTTTTCAGGGTTATTATAATTTTCCCTCTATAGATTTTTTTACTTCTTTCATGAGATTAATTCCTAAGTATTTCATTTTTTTGGATGCTAGTGTGAAGGGTGTGGCTTCTCTTATTTCTCTCTCTGTGATTTTGTTGTTAGTGTATAGGGATGTTATTGATTTTTGAGTATTGATTTTGTATCCAGCTACATTGCTGAATTTATTTATTATATCTAGGAGTCTTTCAATGGAGTTTTGGGGATCTTCTATGTAGAGTATTATGTCATCTGCAAATAACGATAATTTAACTTCCTCTTTTCCTATCTTTATCCCTTTTATTTCTCTCTCTTGTCTAATTGCTCTGGCTAGTATTTCCAGTACTATATTGAATAGGAGCAGTGATAAGGGATATCCTTGTCTTGTGTCTGATTTTAAGGTAAAGGCCTTCAGTTTTTGGCCATTTAATTTGATGCTGGCTGTTGGTTTGTCATAGATGGCCTTCATCATATTGAGGTAAAGACCATCTATTCCAATTTTCTGTAAAGTTCTTATCATAAATGAACATTGGACCTTATCAAAGACTTTTTCTGCATCTTTAGAAATGATCATGTGATTCTTACTTTTGGCTTTATTGATATGGTGGATTACATTTATTGATTTACATATGTTGAACCATCCCTGCATTCCTGGGATGAATCCCACTTGGTCATGGTGTATAATCTTCTTGATGATTTGCTGCATCCTGTTTGCCAATATTTTATTGAGGATTTTTGCATCTATGTTCATTTGGGAGACTGGCCTGTAGTTCTTTTTTAGTTGAAAAAAAATTTGAAAACTTTACAATGAGTTTATTTATACAACGAATATATATTATATTCCTAATTTCCCTGAGACTCTTAGTTATGGAGAATAGGAGGGTAAACAAAGATGATAATCCCCCAGAAATTTAAATTCTAATTAGCAATTCAGAGTCCATGTATGACATTTCACTCCTCAAAGCTTTCATTCTGCACCCTTCTCATTTCTCTTTCCACCTCACCTCTGGGAAAATAGATAAGAAATCCTGAGTTCTCTGTCTAGTCTGTCTTTTGGTGCCGCAGTTGAGGTTCAGACCACAAAAACCCCTGTGGTTTCCAGGAGAACTCTGACTCTGCCTGATTCCGCTCTCAGCTTCCATGAACCCCAAAGCCATTTTCTCTCCTCTTCTGAGAAAGCCTAAGCAGGAGAGCAATAAAGCTCTTCAGCTCCTCTTAAAACACGCGTCGTTGTTTCAGACATCTGAAATAACTTAGTAATGGTGGTAGATCAAACTGTAACAACAAAATAATTAGCACTGTGCTACTGATAACAGAAATCTGCTTTTTATAACTCTTAATCCTTAGAAGTGCAGAACGAAAGTGCAGACATGGCACCAGCCATGTCTGGTGAAGGCAGTTTCCTTAAAGGTGTTTTGTCACATGTCTTTATAGGTGGAAGGAGCATACAAACTTCCTCAAGTCTTTCTTCTAAGGATACCAATCCCACGCACAACGGCTCCACCCTGATAAACTAGTCATCTCCCACAGTCCCTACCTTCAACACCATCACACTGGAGATGGGAATTTGTGGGGAGCATAAATATTGAGATCATAACATGGGGCAAATACAAAGGCACACATGAACAAACAAACATGATGGGTTCAGATAACAGTAAATGTCATGAGAAAAATAAAACAGGACAGTTTAAGATGAAGGACAATGACAGTCAAAGAATGAGGAAAGGCTAAGTTCTACAGAATTAAGTGATAACTTAGTCTCTTGGCTAAAGCACAAATTGATTTGTTGGGGACCGTCACTTTTCATCCAAAGAGATTTCCTCTTTCTCCAAATTAAAAGAGAAATAATAAGAATAGTACTAAATAAGAATAAGTAGTACTAAATTTCTTCCTGCATTGTTAGTTCAATGGCCTTCCAAATTAAAAATAGCATTTTGTGGTTTCCTTTTAAGCTAAGAATTCATGAGACTTAGTTCTAGCCAATGGGACCAGACTGATTAACATTCTGCTGATCGGATGTAGACTTGTTTAGAACTCCAGGAGCTGCATGTGACTGTGGGAATCAAAGCAGAACAAAGTAAAAAAAAAGAAAAAACCAAAAACACCCCTCCCCCAAAAATAAACGGAGTTTGGAGATGGGCACTGCCTTCTTCTAGATTTGTATGTGTAAGAGGGAAAACCACTAGTACCTTGGTAAAGTCCTGAAGTTTTAAATTCTATGCATTTCTCATCACTTTAGGACTGATTATCTTGTCTCTTAGTATCTTACCCCAAGTGTACTTGCTCTAGTTAGCCCTGATATTTTTCTTTTTCTTTACTTCAAATTCCCCTTTTTCTTCTGATCTTTCCTTAACTGAGCATTCTGCAAAACTCACATATCTTAAGGTATTATTTATTGAGTGATTTTTAAAATTAATTTTTATTAAAAAGATCATATACAAAGGTCAAAAGAACACAATGCCAAATCCTTACTTACCTCTCAGTTAGTTTCCCACCTCAGACCTGATATTATTACATAAAATTTCAGATCTGCATTGTTTACACATGTGAGCCAGTCTGTCATCTTCTAGAGCTTATGACAGAATTTCTAACTCATTGTTTCCTGCTCAAAAGTTATTATTTTTTTAACAAATATCTTTTCAAGTGTTCGTTTCTCATTTCCTCAGACTTTCCTACCCTTCTTCCTCTTTTCCTCTTCTTCTTACTTTGCCTCCTTCTTTCCATGTTTAAAAGGAGACCCAACTCTAATTTTCCCAATCATAGCTGTTCCTCTTTCCATTTTTCAACCACTGAGAATTTATATGGTAGAGTTTAATCAATTATAGTCTCTTTATGAGTTTGGAGTAAAGAGCTTTTAAAAAGCTTCATAACTGGGCATGATGGCACCTATGATCCTAGCACTCCAGAGTCTGAGGCAGGAGGATCACTGAAAGTTTGAGGTCAGCCTGGGCTACTCATTGTGTTCAAGGGCGGCCTGAACTGAACTACATAGTAAGACTGTCTTAAAAAAAAAGTCTTACAATCCCCAGTTCTATTTCAGTTAACAAAAATTGGCTTCACTAGTGATACATAGCATGAAAATATAATTAACAAACACTCATTTACAGTGATAACCAAAATTAATTATCGAGTAGTATTTTAACTATATGTACTTGAAAACCCTAGAGATATTGAAGACTTGTTTTTATTACACTGATAAACACTGACTGTCAGTGGCCTTGGCCACGTGCATTGTTTCCCTTAAAGCAAGCTAGGACTATTTTGAAACTGGTTATGTGTGAGTAAAGCAAAGAGAGAGAACAAACAATACTTTGGAGTTTGGATTACATACTTGGTGGCACAGCTCTTTCTACAAAACGGTATAATCATAGTGTCAGTATCAAATTCTCAGGAACATAGCTCAGCCTGGCAAGTGTCGGGTCCTGAGTTTGATTCCCAGGATCAAAAAACCCAAACCGAAGCAAACAAAACAAAAAAACCCCAATTTGTCATAGTCTTTACTTGTTTATATTTTGATAACCACATGGTGAAAATGGAATTTGAAAACTTATAACACTAGAAAAATAACTTTGACTAATTAACAACACCGATTTTGTACTCTCGAAAAGCCTACTGTGTTCCCAAGTACTGCAAAATTATTTCACCCCTAGGTGAAGTTGTGAGGAGTACATGCTACTTTTCAGCTCATTGCTCTGCCTACATCATGACATTGAACTCCACACTGCTAAAGAACTGTGGCTATTCTAGTACTTTTAGCCTTGTGAGAGGATTTGTAATGGACCCACACTGTATTTTCCTGTCTAGATGAAAGACTGAAATCTTTGAAAGCAAGGGCTTGTTGCTTTCATCTTTATACTGCAAGACCTTGCAATACGAGGCCAACAGTCATTGAGTGCTCAGTAACATTTTGTAAAGGGAGTAAATACATGAACCCTTCAGATAGAATCAGTAGCACAGCTTCTTGGAGTTGAGGTTTATTTACGAAGATAGCATTTAATTCTTTTTTTGTTTTTACTTTTAGTGATTCTTCAAAGTATTTTTCCTTTTCTCATATGGTGATTTTCCTACTCATACCCTACTCCAGTATTAGTATTCTGTTATGATACTTTTTATTATGATACTAACAATCTCTCTTAATACTCCTAAAATTGCGTATTCTCATGTTGATGCTTAAGTGGGTTTCAACTTAAGATTTTACACTTAAGAGTTGAGTATTTATGTCTACATACTACTCATGAGAAAGACAATAGAACTGTTTTCCCTCAAAAGTTAAATGAGCTATGTCCTGGGATGGTGGTTTCAACTGGAAGTGGCACCACTGGAGTTTTAAATGCTCTGTCTATGGACTTGCGAGACACGTATTTAGAAAAATTGCATGTAAAATGATATTACTCTAGTAAATCATACACTTGTGTATGTGCATGTGGGGGCAGAATAGTGATGTAGCTTGGGATAGATAATGCTAACTATAGGCATTCAATCCACATTTAAATGTTTAGAATTTTCAGTAGCCTGTGAATACAAGACAATTTATTACATTACGGTAGACTTAGACATTTGACATGTAGCTGATATTTTCATAGTGTGAGAAATATCAAGCTGACATTATGCTGTCTCTGTGATGATTACTTCTAAATGTCAGAGTGCAGAAACTTATTCATGGGACTTCAGTGCCTTAGGATAGTGTCAATTTAGAAGACATTCACATCAACTTTTTTATTTAAACATGTTAAATGAAGTATGAAAAGCAGGTTAAGAAATAACAGGGAAAGGAAGAGCAAAGAAAAAGCCTATTGAATAGAAAAATTTAAATACAGTAATAGATTATGATACCCTTACATCAATTTCCATGGACCCCTTGCTGACAGCAGGCTCCAGTGACTGCCTCCTAAAACTTCTGACAGCTGTAATCATGGTATGCATATTATTTCACTCACAGCACTTATATCGAATTTAGAAAATTAGAACTAGGATAAAAATATTCAATTATTTTGTACACCATCTTTAATAAGTCAAATAACTAAATTAATACTTTCCTACCATTTTGAATAGTCACATTGGTCTTTAAACCAAAATTAGGTAACCTAGAGATATTTTAAATAAAAAATTATTTTGTTCACTAATCTCTTTAGCAGTTGATTATGAACCTACTGAACTGTTTGAACTGTTGATATTTTGGAAATAATTCAAAGGAGTAGTTTTTCTTTCTTTTAAAACAAATTGGCCACATTAGAGATGATTATGAGTTTAAATAAACCTTTGTCTTTCCAATTATATGCACAGCAGGCCTCTTAATTGCGTGGGGTCACTCAGTTCCATCCTCTGAGAAACACTTCCTCTGCAGTCTATCTTGCTGTATTTCCTTTCTGATCGTGGAAGCCAATACCTCACTTTTTCAAACCCCCACCCTCCTTTTTAAAGCCACAGTGGGAATGATGATGATGGCAGTATGAACTCTCTGTCTTAAAATCAGACAAGTTTATTTCGGTATCTGCAGGCCAGTGACAGAAATCACTCTGTAGCCACCTACCTTCTGCTTTTTCTCATAAAGTGGTATTTTGGACACATAAAACAAAAGTTGTGGGACCTTCCTGAGTAATATAGGCTGCTTTTTGGGTTGCAAAATTTTAAATTGTTACTTGAAAAACAAAAAGGCAAATCCAAAACGCTGAAAGACAGACCTACTACAGAGAATTATCTTGTTCACTAAAATCAGAGTTGAAACAGAATTAATTGCAAATTTTGCTACTTTATTGACATTGCTCAAATTTTGAAGTTTATATATGTCACTGATTAGCATGGGTCCTCATTTTAGTGATAATGGAAATTAAAACAAAAGCCCTGATTGTAGGAAAAAGCTTTAATTGAGAGTCAAAAGAAGCAAGGAAAGAACTCCAGGGATAGTAGTGGGACAGGGCATACTCTGATAAACAGGATCAGACTGGCCCATTTGTGTGTCAAAGAAACAGTTTTATCTGGTGCTTGCAGCGAGCTTGAGATAGATTGGGTAATATCTTAGCTCTGGTTTCATAGGTTGAAGCTTTGTAATTTCAAGGGTAGTCTGATTCCCAAGGGAGGAGTTTTCACGACCTGAAAGGTTATTACAGTCATGTGAGGCTCTGCTGGAATACAGAGTGACCTTGTGTTTAGGGCAAGGAGACTTCTGAGCCTAACTGTTCTCAGTCTTAGAAGGTGACAGGAGGTTAGATAGGGCCATTACACATGACTAACATGACTATATGCAGAGCTGAGAAGGATTCGACCCAGAGTTTCACAAAATGAAGGTCAAGCTTTGTTCTTTTAATTAACTGTGGGATATTTGTAAGCCTAACTGAGGAATATGGACTCAACAAAAGCCTCTTTTAAGTCCCTAATTGCCTCAGGAAAAAACACAAATCATGCTTTTGATGTGCAGCAGGTGAAGGGCCCAGGAGTTAAGTTTTGTTCTTTGTTCCTGTAGTGGTTTCTGACTATGTCATGACTATGTCACCTGTAGAATTCAAGGATGACTATTTCATCATTAAGTTTCAGGAGTCACAGTTGTGTAGGAGGCCTCAGAATCCACACCTTGTCCAGGGTGCCTGAGCCAGTGCAGCTTAGGGAAGTTGCTACCAGCCTGGGGCTCCTTCCAAGACTCCCAAACCTGGTCACTAAGCTCCACGAGGTGAAGATTTTTGCCTGTTTTGTTCACTGCGGTGTCTTCCTCATGGGGGAGCCAAAGATTCTTGGTCTCCTGGTCTCCTTATTTTTTTCTTCCTGATTTCCAAGTTTGTTTAGCCCCCTAACCACTAGCAACCCAGTAGTCCAAGGCTAAGTATGCACAAGGACTGGCGAGTTCAGAGCCTGGGGTTAAAGTCGCGGGACTTGGGGCTTTGCGGGAAGGCGATCCTCAGCCTATGAAAGCAGAAGGTGGGCAGGGCAACCGTGGGGGGCGGAAGAGTCCCGCGTGAAGGCCTTTAACCTTCCATGAGTCCTGAAGGAAGAGGTTAAGTCCCGCTGGGAGTCAAGCAGCAGGCGCTGCCAGGCAGAACTCCACCGCCCCTCCCGCCCAGCTGCGCGAGCGCGGGCGCCCCCTGGTGGCCGCGGGGCCGCACTGCCCCGAGCCGCAGAGGTGGCGGCGGAAGCGGAGGCGCCGAGCCCGCGGGGCCGTGCGGACATGGCGGAGCCCGTACAGGAGGAGCTCTCGGCTCTGGCCGCGATTTTCTGCGGGCCCCGCGAGTGGGAGGTGCTGAGCCGCTCAGGTGACTGACCCCGCGGCGGAGGGACGTGTGCCCTGCGGCCGTCCGCAGGCCGTGAGCCTCCGAGGTTCCTCCGCGGCGCCCCGATGCGCACGACGGGGCTGGGCCCGCGGCGGGAGCCCGGGTGGCCCTGCGGGGTGCGGCGTGTCGGGGCAGGCAGGGGTGCGAGGAGACCCCTAAAACGGCACCCGAGTGGCGCGGGGCGCCCTGCTCCACCTGGCCCGCACCGGCCGCGTCCTCGCCCGGAGCCGCTGGCTCTCCTGGGGCCGCCCGGCCTTCCCGACCTCTGCTCTGAGCGCCCTTGCCGAGCCCCGCCCCCGACTTGCTCCCTGCCCTTCCCGAGCTCCGCGCTGAAGTCCCTGGACACGCTCACCGGGGCTAGCCCTGCCTGGCGTCTGCCTGCCTTCCGTCTCACCGGGGCAGGGACCCTGTCTGCGCTTTGCAGGCTCCTGGGCCCCGCACGTGGTAGGAAATGTTCAGCCCTAACCATATCTCAGTTACACTTCCAAACTGACCGCCTTTCTCATCCTTTTATTTGGGTACTGAAAGGTGGTTGTGGATTGCAGGTTTGAGGAGTGCGTTGATCATTTATCCCTCATGTGCTGATTCCCTGTTATCTGGAAGCTTCCACAGGGCCCTGTTTTCTTTGGGAGCTCACAGTCTGGACAGCTGGCTTGCTACCAGCTTTCCTTCCTCCTTCCTTGATTCCTTCCCACCTTCCCTTGACTACTTTTTAGATAATATCTGAAACTGGTTCTGCCTTGGTTTCTATAAAAACAAAACTGCCATTTAGGAGAACGTGCAACAATGCAGAAAATTCTTAATTTGCACTTCTTTGAAATATATTTGGTACATTTTGGGGGCCAGAGGATTTACCCTAATATTACAGTGTAACTCCTAATGAAATTTGGGACTGTTACAGTGTAAGATGTGCTGGAAAGGTGGCAAAAGCCACCTAGGAGTAAGTAAGTTTACAGTCTTCATGTGGCGAGTTACTGGCTCACAGAATGGGAGTTGGCACCTTTCATTTATTCCTTTTTGCATTCACTACACACCTTCCTTAACGACTGTTCTGCCCTAAGCACTCTGAATCTGTTAGAGTACTGGGTTTGCTTTCTTTAGTGCCTAATCCTGTTTTGTACTTTTGGAAATAACTCCTTAAAATGCTTATGCAGGAACCCTTTTAGTGTGGTCTCGTCACCCTGATTGAGTAGTATTCCTGTTCTTTATTTCTCTTTTCTGTTTCGACTGCTGTCTTTGTTGGTAATTCTGTCTGAGGCAGCTATTTGAAGATCTCATTACTTTTCTTAAATTCTTTTATTATGGCTCAGTTGCAGGTATTTGGAAAAAATGAACTTGTGCTGTCCCGTCACACCTTAAAGAGATGGTAGTGGTCTGGGCTAAGAGTGCCTACTTAAGCATTAAAGACTGCTGGTGGATCAGAGAAAACCCAAAAGAAGGAAGGGCTGAAAGGAAGAGAGCAGTTTCTTAATATTGAGAACACTGTGGACCCTTTATCTGCTGTTAAATTGAGCATGACTTTCAAGCCATGCCTCCTAATTAATTTAATTCAATGTTCTGACATCAGTAAGTAATTGAATTATAAAAGAATTCAGTGTAACAACTTAGGACATTTTGTTGCTGAAAGGTTCATTGGAGAGGAGAACAGTTCAGTGATTGAAATAGGGATGTTTGATGCTCACAGCTGGGAATTAAGGGTTAGGTAAAGACTTCTGTATCAGGCCCCAGTGAACATGCAGCAGGCTGCTGGCTGCCACTGCCAGTGTTACTTCAGTCTGGACTCCAGGATATAGCACTGTGAAGCCCATTGGCTCCTTCTTGGCTTCCCCCAAATAAGCTCCTTGTTGCGGATGGAATCTGGACCACCACACAGGGCTTATGGTTCTGTTAAGAAGGCAGTCCAGGAGCACTTAGCTGCTAACCCTAGGGTCAGCTATTACATAAGACTCTAAGGTCGAAAAGGCTGAATAATATGATTTGGCTTAGTGGGACTGATTTATGCTAAGAAACTTAGGGGATTTATCTACATTTTGTCCTCTGCCATAGTTCTGGTAAGCTTGTGGTAAGAGGCTTCGAGTATAACAGTCTCTTAGGGGTAGTTTGAGAGCAGGCTGTGGCTAGACCAAATCAGAGATAGTCTGTTCATCTCCGTGTAGTATGTTCAGCCCAGATGCCAGGCTTAATGTGGTCTTGGTAAAACTTTGTATGTATCTTAACTTGCTAAGAGGTACTCTTCACTTTATTTTGCAGGGAAGGTAACTGATGCTTAGGCTGGATAAATAACTGCAAGGCTCCAACATGTATGGACCTTTACACTGCACCATGTTCTTTGTTGGTGATGGGCCTGCTGTATCCTGGAAACAGTTCACAGCAAAGAAACATTTGTCCAGAAAGAGCTCACTCACAAGCAGTCAGAGAACATGGATGAGACCCAGTCTGTATGCAGACCAATCCTGAAGGGGAATGTGCATTGTGTGTTGTGTGTGTGTGTACCAGTGAGGCAGGTGAAGTTGGTATTGTTATATATCTTTATTTTCTTGATGGTTGATAGCGATTATATTACTATAGGTGGTGCTCGGTATATGTAAAGAGTTGCATTTTTGGAAGTTATCTCAGATCAAAAAGGTGTAAAATGAGAGGCTTATCACAGCACTGTCACCTAGAGTGTTTGCATAGAGTGCATTTGTATATTTTATTGATGATAATGTTCAGATTGGATTGGACTCTTTTGCAAAATGAATCATGACTGTCACACATTGAGCCCTGTAAATATGCTCAGCTCTTCCCTGATGGTTGTCAGAACTGAGTGCATCTTTATAAATCTGATTCAGCCTGCAACACCACTTTTAAAGGGTGAAACAGCCACTTTTGTCTTTTTTTCTTTTTAGCTTTTTTTCTTTATTTTGTAACATATGTTTAAAAAATGTAAAAATCTAGCCGAAGCATAGAGCAAAGTTTTTGTGAATTCATGCTGTGACATACGACCTGGGAGTAAGAGAAAAAACCTTTGTGGTTTTCTTCAGTTTTATTAGGAGGAGCTCTAAAAATTGACAAGCCAACAAACAAAATATTCCCTAGTAAACAAGTGTAAGGAACTTAACATGTTAAGTTATACTTAGCTGTGTGTGATACGTAAATGGTTTCTTATTGGGCTCTAAATGAATCCTTAAAGAACTCATTCTCTTAAATGTTGTTCACTTTTTTCCAGTGTCTTCTGTGATTGGACCGTATTTCTCAACCTTTATTGTGCTTTGTAAACTAAGAAATAGAACCTATAGAAAGGGTGCAGTTCATTTTCTCCAGTTTGAATTTTTGTCATCTAGTGAATGTTTAGGAACATGCTTTCTTTCATGTGTTTGTAAGGAAAGATAAGGTTTGAAATATAATTTTTTTTTAGTTATGAAATGGATATTTTTATTATAAGACAGAGTGACATAAAAGACAAGTAGCAAATAAATATATTTGGGCAGGACCTGAAGGGCAGACCTGTGTTTTTGGTAAGGTCTTTAAGTGGATGAAAATACATAACCTTGGCAGGTAAGAAAAGTTTAATTTACCAGTGCAAGCATACATTCTGTAAAACATAGGTGTTTATTGAGAATGATGAATTTGTGTTCATAACAGTTTTGTGGGGCAAGGATAGAATGGAGATTAGCATTAGAGATGGAGCACAATGGTTTGTCTGTTAACCACTCTATTTCTAAGCTGTTAATAACTTTGAAGCAGTTAGGGACAACTTTGTTTTCTTTTTTATTGGAGGGAAAGAGAAAACAAGAAAGAAATTAGACTTACAGTGCATGTGACACAGAAAAAATTCTGGGGCAAAACAGAGCCGGCTTAATTGCTTGAATAAATTAAGGCAGATGAGAAATGAAAAGGGTAAGGTACATATTATAGAGTTTTAGGGAGAAAATGAGTTTTTAAAAGGTTGTGTAATTTTATCACCATATTAAATATCAGCAGACTGGAATGTTACTGGGCTTTTCATTTTCTTAGAGAGCATCATTTTGTATAGTTTAGCTACAGGCTGTATGTGTTGGCAGGGATTTGACAGGAAGACCAATTGGGAAAACTGTTAATCCTTTCCAATTCTTAAAAGAATCAGAGTAGTTTTTCTTCTGAATGTGTGTTATAAATAGTAGTTTCACACTCCTAAGTTGAAAGTCAGGGTTTTCCTCCATTGCACCCACATTCTCTTTGTTTACTAGGACCAGAAAACTACAAAGAGAGCTGTGAGAGTTGGTAAGGATCTTATGGCTGGGCCCTGCCTCTTTCGGCTTTTAGAACCATAATTCCTGTTTTCCTTGGCTCGCAGCCCTTCCTTCAACTCCAAATCCTTCTGCGTAGCATCTTGTGTCTGCGCCTGCCTGACTTCCTTTGGCGGTAAAATCTCCTCTGCCACTCTGTTAAAAGGACACTTGTAATTACATTTAAAGTCACCTGGACAATTCAGAGTGATTTTGTCATCTTAAAATCCTTAATATAATCATGTTTACAGAGGTGTTTTGCCATGTAAGCGGACATACTGACAAGTTCCGGGGAAAGGGATGTACACATTTTTGTGTCTGGTAATCAGCTTACCAGACCAGTTCCAAGGACTTCTGAACTTGTGAGCATGATTACAAGCTACTAGCTTAATTGTATAAACTGTACAAGATTTGAGTTTCTTGTATCCCCTCTTTATTCTATTTTATATCTTGATGTACCGCCAAAGCCTCAGATGCGTAGAGAGGCCTTTTGGGAGGTGATGGAGTCATGGAAGCGGTACTCTTCACTGGATTGCTGCACTGATGTGTTTATGGCTGGCTATAATGTTGGGAGGTAAAGCCTGGTAGGAGGACTGGTCACTGGGACATGGCCTGAAAGTGTCCATCTCCTTCCCTCCTCCCTTATCTCTCTCTGCTTCCTGCTGCTCTGTCTTGAGCTGTTTCTCCCCGCCGTACTCATCTGCCATGCTGCCGTGTTGGACCCAGCTCACTATGCACTGAAACCTCAACAGACCGTGAGCCAGACTAACCTCTGCTGCTTTAACTTATGGGTGTTAAATATTGTGTCCCAGCAATGTGAAAGTAACGAAGACATTTTCCATGCTTCCTGTTTGGTTTTTAAAACAAAGTTGAGATATTTCAATGGTAGAGCAAATGTTGATTTAACCACACATTCAGGGTCTGAAAATATGGTAACAAGTTCAAAATACCATGGACATTGTAAAATAAGTGCTAGAGAGGTGCTGTGGATATTGACACAGTGCTGGTAGATGGAAAGTTAAGGCCTTTTTAGACCATAGGAAAGCAAGAGGAAGACCTAGAAATGGGGTTGTATTCAGGATATAACATAAAGTGGATTACTTAAAGCTGGATGTGGTGGTGCATGCCTGTAACCCCAGCACACTAGGAGGCTCAGGCAGGAAGGTTGTAAAGAGGAGCCTAGTCTCAAAAAAGGGAAAGAAGGTAAGAAGAAAGGAAGGAGAGAAAGAGACAGAGAGAAAGGAAGAGGAGGAGAAAGGAAAGGAAGGAAGGAAGGAAGGGAAGGTTAGTGACACAGGTTAGTACAAAGGCCCTGGTTCAATCCTGAGTGCTTGGGTCAGAGGAAGCGCTGGAGAGGAAGTTGGTGACTGAGGTTGAGATGGTAGGCTGGCTTTGTGTAAGAGTTTGAAAGAGGCTGGCAGTACAAAGGACACTACTACAGAAGTGAGAAATCTGAATTAGGGGGCAATAGTGTGAATGGAAAAAAGTTCCATAGAATTCTTGTCAGAGTTTTATCACTGAATGTTAAGTATAAAGCAAAGAGGGAAAAAGAAAGAGCTAAAGTTGGTCTTAAGATTTCAAGTCTGGGTACCTGGAGCAAAATGGTGGTTCATAGCATTGTGCTCTTGCAGAATGCCTGTGCATTTAGTGATTTAGGAAAAGAAGACAAAGTAGTGAAGGGAGGGGCAGAGATACAGGCAAAGTACTAAGAGAAGAGAGATTTTTAGGAGATTGGTTTAAGAGGTTCAGATGTTGTAGAAGCATAGGTCACAGCAAAGGTCATTGATTGTGGCTGTGTCAAGGTCACCAAAATACCCTTAGACTCAGAAAAACTGTTGCACTCCGGGTTTCATTTTGGTCTGGTGAAATGATAGGGACTAAAATCAGGAAAGAAAAGGCTCAATTATGGGAGTGAAGTCCATGAGAAACCAGGAGCAGCCATCCAAGTATCCTCTTCCAGTGGAGTCATGCAGACATGATGAATTCTCAAAGCAATAATGGGTGACAGTATGTGAGAAATGTTCCCAGCAAGTGTGCTAACTTAAGCCTTGATGCCCGTATTTTTTTTATTGGGGCTCAGCCATGTGGGCTGAATGCAGCACTTGCATGACTGACTCCAGCTACTTAGAGTTCAGCCTCTAACATTAGAAAGAGTCACCATAAATTGCATAGTTGGCATAAACTATTTAATCAAACTGGGATTGTGTGACCCAAGGCTGGGGGCCTGCAAAAAACGCTCTTAGCAGGCAGAAATTAGAAGGATTCAGAGCTCATCTCTATGGAGCTAGCAATGGGTCAGTCTGAAAGACAGGTCCTTCTTGAAAATGTGCAGGGTTTCAGCAACCTAGGCCTGCTGGGAGGAAAGTGTTACCACTTTCCTGCAAGCAGCAATTAGGAGGTCTTTGGGAACATTTGAGAATGAAGCTTTAGAAACAAGTGATGTTAGAAGCCACAATGCAAGAAGCTGTGGAGAGACTGGCTTATGGGAAAATAGATGCAGATGTTGAAAATTATATTTTACAAAGATTGAGGATGAAGGGATAGAAAGATAGTCTTATGGCTTAGTGAAATTAGTTGCTTTGGATTTTTTTTCTTGAAGCAGGAAACAGTGACAGGGTTGGAAAATACAGGCACAAGAGGTGACAGGTGTAGCAGTGCCTTAGACAGTAGGGTTTCCTGTGGTAGAGAGAAGGACACAGAAAGTAGAGAGGAGGAGAGAGGAACGTGGTAAAAAAAAAAATGTGTGTTGTTAAGTGGTTAGGCAGTTCCTAAGCACAGTCCTTGGGTCGCCATGCAGTTCCATAGATTCAGCCTGAAGGAGATAAGAACCATGTAGAGTCAGACAGCCTGGCTCACTGCACAGCAGGTGGCATGAGCATTGTGATCCCACTGGTTTTCTTTGTCCCCTGTTCCGTGGGTAGTAGGGAGATAGGGCCAACTGGGCACGTGCACACAGTGGAGCTTTGTCGCAGCTGGGCAGCACTGAATTTAGGAGCCCTTTAATCTGTTCACCCTGACTTAAACATTTCATAATATTGTGTACATGTATCAGAATATCATAGTATCCCATATGTATCAATTAGAAGTAAATTTAAATTAAATGGAAGGAAATCCTCCACTCTTATAAAGGAGTTATTGGCAATTCTAGGCAACCTCTTTCCTGAAGAAATGTGTTCTTTTGTTAAGGTGGTCTGGAAAAATATCTGCCTTGTGAGCCAGGGAGAGAAACCCTCTAATCTCCAAAGTTGTCTGTTATATGAAGGTGTACAACAAAACTCTCAAGGCCTTGTTCAGAAGACCTTCAGCGATGCCACAATATGGAGAATTATCTCCCAAGACACGCACACATCATTTATGTGAATTATATGTATTTGTATATATTTATACTTCTAAATAGACATTTTTAGGTATAGAAGATATGTCCAGGAAGATGACTTTGCATGTATCTGTGCTATCCTGCTTGAAGCACTGGATTGCATTAATGTGATAGGGTCCATATCTTAACCATCGATTCTCCTAGGAGACAGGTATACATGTGTACAGGTGTCGTACTTGGGCCATGGCAGGCATTCAGTGCATACATGTTAAATAGTGTATGATTGAACAGTGTGGTTGTTGAATGAGAAATGAATGAAAAAATGTTTGAAAGTTGTACTTCTTTGAGTGAATGCGGATCCTCTCAATGAAAACTGAAGAGTTGATTCAGCCTAATGTTCATATGTTATTTGCAGGTCCATTGATAATACTCATTTCACATAGAAAAATGTATTAATCTAACTGACATATAAGGAGTCTACCTTAACAATAAAGTATATTCTTAAAAAGATAATGAAAGAGGATGGTTTTAAAAAATGTGATAGACTTTAGAGGAATATACCTTTTTAGGTTTGGAAAATCTGTATATAGTACACATTTTACTTAGGTAATACAAATTTAAATTATAAGTAATGTTTTTAGGATGGTTGTTGCCTGTGATTCTGGGTTGGGTCCTAGAATAGTAACTCCTTACTGAAGGTACTGGCGTCTAAAGAAAATCTCTGTAACTGATGTCCTTGGTCTTGTATGAGTCAGTATCTGTAACAACGGTTTTTATATACATAGAGTCAGATGGCTAGGAAGCGATTTTAATATTCTGTTGGGTTCTTTAAAGTGGGGATGCATTCAGGTTTCAGTTGTTGAGGCTGTTAAGCAGCAGTCCAGGTATGAAAATGAGAAGGCTTTGACTGCTTCCCTTGTAAAGCAGGATAGAACAAGGGCATATGGCCGAAGAAGTAGGCAGAGAGGCCAGTGCACCTCAAAGAGATTCATTTGCACTCAGTTCTGTTCTCTGCTCTTCTGATCTGTGTGCTTCTGCTCGCTGCAGAATGAATCAGCCTGATGTTTTATCAACTTGTTGAAAAGTGGGGTGAAGTGGTGTGGAACACATCAGAGGGGTGAAGCCAAGCAAATCTGAAAGAGGGCAGAGTATTTCATCTCGTGTCCTGTGAGCCTCCCGCCCCTTTTCCTGGAGCCAGGAGAGGCTGAACTGATGTCCACTCAATTTCAATTCACCTTGCTACTTCCCATTACACCGACAGTGGTACATTTAAAGTAAGAGAGAGCAAGTCCAGGCAGTTCCAGTGTCACACACAGTCACCAGTTTCTCTACCACCCTGCAGCCCCAGATGCAAGTGTGGCTTACCACACGGGGACCTTCAGAACCTAATACATAACTTTTTAGTTACTGATTTTCCATACACATGTGGTAGTGTCCCTTGAAAGTTCCTAAGAGTTATGAGTGATTTCCAGTTTCTCAACTAAGTGTGGCTAGAAAAAAGTGTAATGAAAATCATTTTTGGTGACTTAATAAAATTAGGTGATTGTAAGTGTAAATGCCAGGTCAGTCTTGAGTGTGGATTATTTCCTCCCACCACACACACGCATTGAGTGGCCTTAGTATTGCTTGGCTCTTCATATAATAACAGTTTTCCATGAGAAATAAATTGACATTTGAAAGAAAATTTCTAACTTATTAGTATTCCACTCAAATTGAATTATGTGCAGCTAATGATTATTTTTGGATGCCTTTCAGAGAAAGATGGGACCGTGTTCAGAATTCACACAAAAGCTGAAGGCCTTATGAATGTGGATGTACCCTTGGAGTTGGTGTTCCATTTACCGGTCAATTACCCTTTGTGTCTGCCTGGTATCTCAGTTAACTCGGAGCATTTGACCAGAGGCCAGTGTATGACTGTGAAAGAGAAGTTACTTAAGGAAGCGGAGAAGCTTTTACTGGAGCCCATGATTCACGAGCTGGTTCTCTGGATCCAGCAAAATCTCAGGCATGTCCTCAACCAACCAGAGACCGGGAGTGGCTGTGAGAAGTGTACTTTTTCAATAAGCACGGCTGTGGACGATGGATTGTGGCTAACTCTTTTGCATTTAGATCACATGAGAGCAAGGACAAAATACATCAGAACTGTGGAGAAATGGACTTCAGATTTAAGGCTTACAGGAAGACTGATGTTCCTGGGTAAAATAATACTGATTTTACTACAAGGAGACAGAGACAGCATCAAGGTGCCAAGTTAAATGTTCATTGTGAATCTGATTATTTTATGCTTAACAAAGTGTGTCTTTAAGTGTGTTTATGACAATGGGATTGATTAATCATTAAGATGTTTCTGCTTTCCCGATTACCATATTAATGGATTTTCATTTTCTTTTCCAAGAAGGACTAATTTCTAATTGCAGCTATAAGCTTGCAATGCTCAAGGATAGGTATATTTTAAAAATCATGCCACTTAATGAAAGTGATAGGTTATTAAAAAGAAAAATACGTGTTTTTTTTTTTTTTTTGTAAAAAGGTGTTTTTGTAATTATCGATGAAGCTCAGCTTTGTAAATGTGCACTAAATGTTTGTGCATATTAATTTCTTTCCATGATTAGGCATAGCACAGTGTGTATTTTTAGGAAGTCTAAAATTTGTAACTTACTGATAGTTAAAAGTACATTCTGACACTTTTAATTTTGTACCTGTAATACCTGGTAAGAGAAGCTCATCCGTTATAACTGAGATTTCGTGTTAGAGATGCAGAATCATTGGAACTGTCGGCCTGTCACCTCCAGCTAACTTCCGCTTTCCACCTGACTGGTCTCAGCAGCTGCTTTCAAAACCATCATCTGCTTTAGATTTTTCACATACTTACTCCAAACGCTTCTAACCTGTCCTATATGCCACCAGACAAGGAACACTGCTTATTATATTTTAAATCTTAAAAGAGTTACAGATCACTTCAGTTTTATAATTGCTGATAGGTGGGGTCAGGAATCATTACAGTAGAATTTATTTAAAATAGATTCAGTGTGAGCAGTCTATAATCTTAGAGACTTGTAGAATAATGACCTGTGTTTTTCAAGATGAGTTCTTACTACAGCATTCCTTTGGCATTTGGTTAACCAGATTCATGCTGGGCTAAGTAGATAGATAAAATAATATTTCAAATTAAATATATATTCTGGATTGGGGCCTGATCAAGGAACTACATAGTTTAAGGCAATTTGTAGTATATCTATAAACTTTGATTTGAGTAAAATACTAGCTGACAAAAATGAGACAAATTAATTTTCTTGCTCATATTTACCTTAAAGGCTCAAATTTTTCTTTCAGCCAGCTCAGGCATATTAGGATAAATGCAGCTGTTTTGTAAATATTGTTACTCAGATTGAATCATCAATTACTTAACAAGCACTTTCACATATTACTAGAACTCTGCTAATGCAGAGAAATGATACATTTCTAAGAATTTTTAAAAGCTATCTTTAAAATGTCATATGAATTTCTCTGTTAAATTTTTATAAGATTGTCTACTAGGATGGAGAATGTGCAGATGAGTTTGTAGATGCCGCCAGCTTGGGATGGTGAGTGCTGTACCTGCTGACTCCTCACAGTTGCTGGGTTAGCAGAAGTAGCAGCAGCACCTTGTGCTTGTCACTGAGCGATAGCATTACATGTCAGGTGCTCCTGTATGTGCTTGGCATGTATTATTTCATTCAATCATCACAGCTTCTCCTAGAGTAGGATCTGGTTATGAGTACTATTTTGCAGAGGAAGTTAATTCAGGCACAGAGGATTTAAATAACCAGCCCAGAATCAGAGATAGTAGGCCAGTCTAGATTTAAACTAGTTTGATTATATTGCTTTTTATTCCTGTATTTACCAGGACGTTATTCTGCTATATATGTAAAACCACTGTATAACTCTGTTACTGAATGGTTCAGAAAGAGAGTGCTTTTTTAGCATGAAAATAAACCTTCAAGTTTATGGCTCTTTTAAACTGAGACTTAGAAATTCAGAGTAAGATATGTACTTAATACCTAATTTGTCATTTAGGAATACCTGATTCTTCAGAAAACCTCCAAAGTAGACGTGGACTCAAATGGAAAGAAATGCAAAGAGAAAATGATTAGTGTACTGTTTGAGACAAAAGTACAGACGGAACACAAAAGGTATAATTTAGTACTATTGCAGATGGAAAAGCAACTGAATTGATAATTATACTCTGACAAATCCAGGCATATTCATGAGTTTCTCTTGTATAATGCAGGTTTCTGGCATTTGAAGTCAAAGAGTATTCAACATTGGATGAGTTACAAAAGGAATTTGAAACTGCAGGACTTAAGAAGCTTTTCTCCGAATTTGTTCTTGGGTTGGTAAAATGACAAGAATCTTTTGGTAAAACAGCAGTGTGTTTTGTTGTTTTTGCATTAGATTTTGGGAGGAGGGTAATCAAAATAGTCATAAGGGAGCAATTTAAAAGTTTCCCTGTAGCAAAATCACTGTAATTTCAGGAAAAATGCCTTCCATTTTATGGAGTATTAAACATGTGAAGAACCCATATATTCTAATGTTTGCTAGGAAAGACCAAGTTCAATAGATGGCACATTATTTGGACCACGGATTTAAAGAAACATGTTGCCAAATGAGGGCTTGTTTTTATATAGACTGTTTGTTTGGAACAGTGCAGTTGTCTGGCTGAGTTTTTTTGTAATTAAATGATTTTTTAAAAAAAAGAAATTTGTTTCCATATTTACTTTTTTCCACAGTTACATGTTAAGCATTTAATCATGAGTTTTCCCCATTCAGCTTATTGTGCCTAATGTTTTAAGTTGATTGTTGAGAAAACTGTAACACTGATTTCTTTGTGGAATTACATAAATCACTAGTTTAAATACAAACCAAAGTTCTATATATCCTGATACATAATTGCTTTATTTGAATTTCCATATATTTGATAGCTAAAGGACTAGAAAATCTATTTAAATTGAACTTCTTATTTGAAAAGTCTAATTTCTGGTCTTATAAGGGGAGAAAAGTCACACAAAATGGGTTTGGCTTGATAGAAGTTAGAGACACTGCTTTTTATTATGAAATCTTTCAGATGATGATAAAATATATTATGAGCTGAGTGGAGATGGTGGCAAACGCCTGTAATCGCAGCACTTGAGAGGCTGAGACAGGAGAATAGCTGGGAATTTGAGGCCAGTCTACAGAGGCCTCAGTTTGAGGCCTGAACTACAGAGCAAGAGCCTGTCTCAACAAAATGAAACAAAAACAAAAACAAACAAACAAACAAACTCAAAAAACATGAAGCCAGTTGTGACCGAGAAAGGATATTTTTGTGCATGAAGCTACCTGGGCTTCTGAAATCGGAGTTGGAGTCATGGAAGAAAGGTCAAGTGGGTCCTCTCTCACTGTCACCTTTAATGTACACTGATGCCATTTTAAAGTTATAACTCGTGCAAGAAGAGTGAGGAGAACATTATGGCGTGCTGAATCGTATTTTTTGACATTGCTGTTTTGTAACCATGATGGTTCAGTCTGACTATCTTATTTGTAGACACCTTAGTTAATTAAATTATGGCTACCTGTTTGTCATTTTATGGAGTTGTATTAATGAGGGGAGATTTTAAGTTTATTTCATCTCATTCTAGGGTGTTGGTGATTTTTTTTCCTGGAGAACTAGCAAATGTTAGATTACATATGAGAGAGTACACAGGGCAAGGTAAGGAACCCTAATTAAATGCATAAGTGAGGAAATAGGATATAAATTTTGGGCTGGTTATTATTACCCTTTTATTTGATTTACTGTAATTTTAGGGAAATTTAAAATAAACATAATTGGATGCGAATATTGACTTGACTTCAAGGATCTTAATAATACTAAACATTATCACTATCAGTCCTATAATAGTAGCAATAGTAAAAGGTTAGGTTTGAATTGTATTACAACAGAATGTCTGGTCCTTTGTTTTACTTTGACTCTTTCTGTTACTAGGCATTCCTGCTCCATGCATTCTGATACTGACTTTCAGGTTTAACTACCTCGGAGAAAGAGTTTGGTTCAAATCAAATAGAATATTAATAATGAACTTTTCCAATCTGATTGTATTTTTGTTTGCTAAAATTAGGCAATGAGGTAAAAAAAAAGTATTGGCTTTTATTACTTTCTTTGATGTTTATATCTCAATCTTTCACAAATCAGAATGGAAAACCAAACCTTGTCAGGATTTGTGTTTATATAAATTTAATTTGAGCTTTAGGTGGAATGAAAATGTAAAATTATATACCAGAAAAGCTATGAGAATCTCTTGGTATTTCTTTAGTTTCAGGAGTAGAGAAAAAGAATCTTCATTTGTTCCCATTATTATTTTTGTGTTAAAGTTTTCTGCTGTCCTTTTTACTTATGGTGATGATGAAAAGGTAACTAAGATTTTAGCTTCTGTCAGAGAAGACCAGTTTCTCATTGAAGAAAATGCAGAACAAAATACTCATACTCTTAAAAGTATCAAAGTCAAGAAGATAGAATTGCTGGGCCTCATCTGGAAGGAGAGAGGAATCTCTAGAGAAGTAAAACTCAGCACTTCTCCATACTTTCCCCTAGCATGCATGAGACACCTGGAAGACTTAGCTGAAGGCTGTTAATTTTTGTCAGCATGACCTCCTAGGAGTAGAAATTCGGGGCACGGAGGAAAGCAGAGTTGGGAGATTGAGGACTGAGATTCCAGAAGGACTGTGTTGTAGGAGTAGGGGTAACCTATGAATAAAGCAGTTGTCCTTGAATATAGCAAAGCTTTGACGATTTTGGGTAGGTACAGAAAAAAGACCTAGGGTTAAGGAGATTCATTATTCTAAAGCTCTCAGATCTTCAGATCTTTGGAGAAAGATCAGATCATCATAGGTCTCAAATTATCTGTGAATTATTTTAAAATTCAATGTCCTAACGAACAACCAGAAGCTACTGAATTCGTGAAGAAACAAGACACCGAGTGACAACAGAAACACTGAACGGAAGAAATAGACCCACTGGGACTCCAGATGCTGACACTATCAGACATAGATCATGAAAGTTACACCTATTATGTTCAAGGAGATAAAACCCAAGCTTGGCTCTGGAATCAGAAACTATAAATGTGGCATGTCATATTTGAACAAAACCTAATAATGAAGCAAGTAGAAATCCTAAAACTAAAAAATACAGGAGTTCAAGGGATAGTTAATTAACTAAGATTCTAGTCCGGAAATCAGAAACCTATGTAGGTACTTCAGAGTAGATAAAAACAAGCATTGGTTACATATATGGAAGGCTAGAGGAGGGGAGAAAGAGGAGGGTGGTACATTCATCAGAGTCCAGAAACTGCAGCCTCCCCTTCCATTACTGGAGAGGGTGCAGCTCTGCTCCATCTGCTCCTGTGCTGTGTGGACTGGAGCTAAACTCTGTGATAGGTTCTGTCTCTGGTCTGCTCAAGTTTGCAATGACTCCACTCCAATTGTCACTGTGGCAGCTGCCAACAGCTACCATGGTGCTGGAATCTGGGCGTACTTTCCATCATCCAAAGTGTGTCTGGTTGACAAATTTCACAGGAATTGAGCTGGCAAAGAAGTCTGCCTGGGAAATGTAGTCTTCAGGAACCAACTTCAGGAAAACAGCACGGGTAGGAGGGTGGGGATTGTGTGTGAAGGGGCAGAAGAGGCGGACAGCCTCAGCAGGTAATCACTGCCACCCTTCTTTTTGCCTGTTAAGCACCTACATCTACCCTTCTGCACACACTTAAATTTCTGCACCACAGTAACGGTATTATGCAAATTTATCCTTCATACAAAGCAGTTTCACATTTTACCTTAAAAGCGGAGAAACAAAATTTTACCAGTTATCGTTATTCTTCTTACTATTTTAGTTTCTTCACGATGCCTCTTTGATATTCTGTAACCTGAAGATTAAACTGTAATATTCAGCCCTACCAGCAGTACTTAAAAATAATATAATAGACAAAAGGATGGAAAGTTACTGTGTACAGAAGTACACAAAAAACACTCAAATTCACAACATTATTTTGACAATTATTTTTATAACTGTTGGTCTTGAAACTGTAATTTGTATTTACAACTTTTATTTGATTTTTCTGTGTTTGTGGCCACCACATCAGCTCTCAGATTCTTTTCATAATATGGTTTCTGTATTCAGATCCTTCAGTCTGAGTCCTTAGCAGTTGTGTTGCTTAACTTAATACTATTAAATGTGAGTTTTAGGAGGCTCAGAGAGTTCCTGACATAGCAACCCAGTACCCCTGTAACTGTCTACAGGGAACCTTGTAGGGGTTACATCCCTATAGTGCTTGTTAATTGTGAAAAACCATGAATTTCAGGTATAGGCATTTCAGAAATGCCTATGCATACCTGTTTTTGTAGTCTAAATCCCTTAATATGCTATATCTCTGCAGTTAGGTAATTAACTTCAATAAAATACTGTAAACAGTGCTGTAATAATTTAATAAAAATACTATACAAAAATCAACCTTGTGGAGAATCTTAAACTTCTGCTAAAAGTTTGAACTTATACTTGCAAGAAGCTTTAAAAGATACAGTGCATTTTGACAGCATCTGAAGGATTCTAGAGCTTTAAGAGCACTCTAGATAGCCAAATGCAGTATGGAGATCTGTTAGGATGTAGGAGTGCTGATTTATCTGTGATGGGTTACAGGGCAGCAGCCGATCCGAAGCAAGAACTGAGTAACCCTCTTGGATTGGCTGCTTGTAAAGCTCCCATCAAAACAACTGCAGAGATTATCTGTGGTTTCCACAAAATTGCAGGGGTCTTTTGAACAGTTATTGGGTTCTAAAGAAAAATCGATCAATGATTAAGGTCACAAACGCTGAACTGTGACCTCACCGCAGGTATACTTTAGGCCAGTCACCCCAGTCCATACAGGAAACTCTGCTTAGTATCGTGAGTCCATGGTAGCTAGACATTCAGCTTGTCATCTGTTACAGTTGAACCATTGATGTTCTGTTCTTTTGAATCTACATAATCCAAGATTTTTGGGAAAAGAGTAAAAACTGATAAAGCAATTGTATAATACTGAGAGGAATGAGTTCTATTTTATTTAATTACTTTAAATTTTATTTAAAGAAAGACAAAACAGAAAATGGGTAGAAATAATACATACATTCAGAGAAAATATAAACAGTAAGAAATCACTAGTTCATGTTTACATACTGTCCTTTTACAAATAGTTGTTCAAAATACAAAAGTGGAACATATAAAGGGGGAATTTAAACAGCGGCGAGACTGCAACCAGTTCTGTTTAACTATCCAACAAAAACTTAGTAATATGGTTTTCAATCCTATACACTTAAGCATACAGTTATCCATATCTTCAATTATGTTGAGATTAAACAAACTAAAGCAGGCTAAAATCATTCTGAACAAAGAATAATAGTATTGCTGGATTTCACATCATGACACTCGGATCAGCACTGGGTACTGTAGTGTCTTTTTAAAAAAAATTTAAAGACTAATCAAAACAAAATGGGTAGAAATAATACATACTTTCAAAGAAAAAAACAGAAACCACTAGTTGATAATTTCAGATTGTCCTCTTACAAATAGTTGTTCAAGATACTAAAGTGGAGCATATAAAGTGGGGATTCAAACAGACTGCAGCCAGTTCTGTTCAATTATCCAGCAAAAACTTAGAAATATGGTTATCAATTCTATACGTTTAAACGTACATGCAATTATCCATATCTTCAATTATGTTGAGATTGAACAAACCCAAGCAGTCTAATATCTCTCTGAACAAAGAATACTTTAGTGTCTCTTTTTTCTTCAGAGTGTCTGTTCATTTCATCCTGTGTCATAAGATCAGTTCTCATAAACTTTATAGATTCTACACATGCATGAGTCTTAACATGTATTTCTATCCTTTCTATATTAGAGGGAGAAACAAACAGCAAGACAAAACATATTCCTATAAACACATGAAACAAAAAAGAGATAAGACCATTGTACAAGGAGTTCTACCATAGTTCCTGTGTTGTCTCTTGTTATCTTCAGTAAAATTGGCTATATTATCAGATATAGTATAATTGAATATATCAGTACATAACAGTATTAATAAGAACACAACTTTGTATATAGTATAAAACTTCAAAAACCGGCAGTTATCAAACCAGAATGTGTGTCGTAGAGTCTTGTCATCTTCAGTATAGTTGCCCATACTCTCAGACTTGATACTATCAGTCGTATCAGTTTTGAATAAAATCTGTTGATACCAAACAGCAATCAAACCAGATTTAACTAAGATCAGTCATGATAAAACAGTGTAAGTCATACAGGGCACCAGATTAAGATAATAGGAAATTAAAGATGATTACTGTGCTATATCCTGATGTTTTTGGAGTAGCCGTCTGTGCCCTCAAATCTAATGCAAGTAGACAAACTGGGACAGAATAAAATCTATCTAAGCAGAATGGTGCAAATAATGTGGGTTTTAAATCCTGATACACTATTAACATCTTCTGCCATCTTTTTAAAGACTACCTCCTCTTTCTCTTCCCCAGGGTACACTGTGCATTTTTGGGTCTCATCAAGACCCTTGGTTTTAAATTGGGGCGGGGTGGGGGGAGGGGAACCTGCTATTTACCTAAGTGGTTCCAAACCTTCTCTCTCCTGGACTTGATCTCTAATTGTATTCCTTTACCTATTAAAGCCTGTCTTTCCAACCTATCCACAAATACTGGTCTAGTTGCCCCTATTACTCTCTGATTCCCTGTCACATAAAGCATTGTTTTCTCTATACTCTTTTTCATGTTAATTATATTTCCTATAAATAGTATCTCGGTGGACCCTACCTCCTGATCTACTCCATGTGTGTTTTTTTTTTTTAAATTTAGTGTATCAAGGCCTATATTAGAGATTATATATATTAATATCATCTATATTAGAGATTATAACCAACCTTCTCTGCCTCATTTCTGTTATGCTCTTTTTTTTGCCATCAGTTGTCTGCTTGCAAGAGTCCTATTTTATTCTTTATTTCTAGACCTATATGTGCTGGTAGTAGGAGAAATATGATGATTATTAGCTACAAGTGTATGCTACATTGGGGCGAGGGTTTAGCTCAATGAGGTAAGCACCTGCCCAGCAAGCGCAAGGTCGTGAGTCAATCCTAGATACCAAAAAACAAACAAACAAAAAAACACAGTGTGTGCTGCATCATATGAGGGGCTTATATGATGGCGCCTCAATTGCTGAATGACTTGTCTCCCACTTGTCCTACTGAATCTTGTAGGCCATTGTATTATTTTTTCAAGCCAGACAGGATGATTTGGTATATGGAAAGACCTATGAATTTTATATTCATGGTCCCATTGCTACATTTCTTTTGTGTAAAATGAGTTTCTTCTGCAGAAGTGTTATAAGGCATACTATGCCTATTAAGATCATGGTTAATAGTGTCATAGGAAGGAATTTAAGATTCATGTCCTCAGAAGTGTCTGTTTTAGTAAGGGCAAGTTGCTGGTGCGATGTAATTAACCAGGCACCAGGAGCTGGTATGCTCCAGGAAATGCCATAATGTTGGCTCAGTCTGTCTTTAGCAGATTAGATACTCAATAGTGATAGTCAAAAGTTCAAATTAGTGATAGCTTCATTGCTACCATATTTACTTTGTAGTGAGTAGTCACTGGGATGCTAGGGAGAGAGGCTGACATCCACAGGACGAGCCATCTGATCGATTCATTAACGAGGGTTTTCTCTACATTGATTGTTCTTTGATAAACATCACATGAGACACAAATGTCCTTGCATTTTGTGTTTGTTTGGAGAGGACTCATATATCTGTGTCTTAGATCTCCTTGTTATCAGTTTTCTGATTATGTTCTTTTAACATCTCTGACCATGTGGCTGGTAGCTACTGCCCATAAAATAAATACTATAGATCTATGTTTCTGGATGTCTTCCATCTATATAAGTAGATAATCAAGAGCACTGCTTAAAGAGATTCTGCCCACTGAGATTTCTCTTCACTTCTGTCATTCACAGACTGTACATGTCAGAGTGCTGGACTATATTTTGGAGAATCACCCATAGGCCACGCCTGAATTCTTTCTTCCTCAGTTACCAAGTTATGGGTGCTCCTTCTGAAGTCACTGGTGTGGTCAGGGGAAGTGGAAGCTGTGAGGTGTAGATGTAGTGCATATCTGAGCCATGTAATCATGCAGCAACCAGGCGCCTTCAGGACCCGCTCATGCCTGAAGTTGCACGTACTACGTCATCTGTATTTGCCCAACTTTGTGATCTTATGGGTGAAATAATGCCCAGTTCACAACATGTAGCTGAGTTCCCATAGCTCCACTAAGAAGTTATAATCTCATCTGTTTTTTAATGTGTGCTGAGGACTGAATTTAGGTCCTTGTGCATGTCAGTGCTCCACCACTTGTGAAGTGCTCTACCACTGAGCTACACTGCCAGCCCAGTTAGATTTTTTTTAAAGAAGGATTATTATTTACAAAAGAAATTATGACTTTAATTTAAAATCTGCCAGCTCTCCTGGGCTTGTGAAAAGCTCCAATACAGCATTATCACAGGTCAGAACTACACTGAACACCATTGAATCTTCTGAGTCATAAGCCTGAGCAGCACCACAACTTACACTGTTGCTCAGATGTGTGACTTCTTTAGGCAACTCTAAGGGTTAAGCAGTAAGTGAGTCAGAGCTTCATATTCAAATATAGGGTATACTGCTTGCAAACTACAAAGAAGCCTAGAAAATATAATTTAGTAGGAGCACAAGGGGAAGCAACTTATCTTTCATGTCGAAATATCTTGGGAATATTAGTTTCTTTAAATATTAGTACCCTGAAAACTTTACCAACCTGATAACCATCTGGATTTTGGAGGCCTTAGAAGGGGTGATTGGAAAAACATGGTGAATGTTTAAAAAATTGCAGTAAAAGACATATTGCCATTAATTACCTTCAAAATACTCCTCCTCAATTGGAATACTAACTCCATTTTTGTTGTCACTTTCTAAAGCAATTCTAGAAGTCCTCTTCCATGAGTGTCTTTGCAAAGTGTGATAAAAAATGCAGAAAATGATGCTGTTGAGTGCCATCCCGTGGAAAACAGGCTTGTAAAAATGTTACAGTGAATCTGGCACTATGTAATTTCTGGCTCTTCCTTAAAGTGAAAATGACTGTGAAAGGTAATTGTTTTCAATCAATTCAGTACACCAAGGCAGCCACAACTGTGCAACTAAAGGCACTCATGAAAGAGAATCTCTAGAACTGCTTCAGAAAGTAGCAAGAATGATGTGTTTGAAGCGAGAGGGAATATTTTGAGGGGGATTAGTGGCAATGTTTCTTTTGCCATAATACATTTTGCTTTATTTAAATACATGTGTTACTTTCAATGATATCTTTTATCTTCCTCCTTCAGGGGCATTTACAATACTTGTTACTTTTTTTTCTTGAAGTTCAATTAGTATGTCTGGTGGAATGTTCAAAATGAATGAACAACTACTTCTAAAATAATAATATGCAATGTATTAACTAGTGTTAATTGCCTATTTTTTGAAATTCTGTATTGTTTCCATCCTTTTTACAATAAAAATTTTAAAAAATGAATGAAGTCCTTGGGTGCTGCATTAAGACAAAGACTAGAAACCTGACTTAGTCCTAAAGTAAGATAGAATCTGAAGTTGTGTTTGGCTGTTCATGTTTTCAGTTGTCTTTGCACATTTAATATAGAGTAAAACATACCTGCCTGGTCAAGAGCTAGATACCAAGTACTCTGAGCTATGTTGATTTGTTCCAGTATAAGACTGCATTTGGAAGAACAACTCTAATTGAAGTAACTATCTATTTAAATTTGATAATCTATTGTAACCCTGTAAGATCCATCTGTTTGTGCATAAGCTCTTTGGATGAGTTAAATGGGGTTGTTACAGGAATCATACTTGGCAAGAGCAGTCTTTTCAACACATGGTCCTGAAACAACTGCATATCCACACGGGGAAGCCACCCCCCAATTTTGTCCCTGTTTCATATCATACCCTAGGTAAATGCAGGTGTATTGTAGACTGAAGTGATAGAGGCAGACAGTTCCAGTAGAAAATGTAGAACAGTAGTTTACTGATCTTTGTGTCTTAAACAAGAGACAAAAGCAATAATATTTATAGAGGATTCTTACATCATGTACTATGTCTATCCTTGGTTTTGACTGACAGCTTTGTTTTGCCATATTTGACTTTATTCTCTTCCAAAAAAAAAAGTAATAAGAACTAAGGAGTAATAAAACCCAAAATGTTTAAATTTTGTTGTAAAAAAGAGAGGGAAAAAAGTCCTCTAAAGGATACAACTGCAAGTGTGTTTAGGGGTGTTAAATAGCTGACCATATTAATGTTTTTGGTTGGATCATTGAACACAACTGTTTGCAGTCTCTCTGTTTGAATGTTCACTTTGTATGCTTTGATACTGTGACTTGAGCAAATATCTCTAAGATGATAATGTGTAATCTATTAACTGGTGATTTCTTACTTTTTTTTTTTTTTGTAGTTCTGTATTACTTGTACCCTTACACCACTTTGTTTTGTTTTGTTTTTTCTCTTTTTCCTTTTAAATAAAACTAAAAAATATTTATAGAGGAGGCATAATTTGTACAACATCAAAGTTAAAAACAAAAGTTCATTAAAGATAAAACAATGATAGAACACATTTAATTGATACTGATCTAATTTCATGAATATTAATAGTTAATAGAAGAATGGGCAAAAGAATCATGAATAGTCATTTATAGATGAGAATATTCAAATGTTCTTTAAAACATATGTAAAGGTGTTTAACTTCATTAGTAATTAGGAGAAATGCAAAATAAAACCACAGTATGGTGCCCACTTAGCAAGATAACTAAATTTTATTTAAAAAGTGAGTAATAGAAGAGTTGGCAAAGAAGTGGATGAGTGGCAATACTAATAGGGTGTTGGTGGAAATGAGTATATTTTGATCTAGCTACTTTGAACAGTTTGGCATTATCTAGAGAAACTGAAGATTCCATACCTTATGACTCTCCTTTTAAGTGTACACCTTAAAAAATGTGTGCATATGATAAGAAGTTACATGCTCATAACAGCATTGTCATTAAAAACCCAAACCAAGTAACTCAGCATCTAACTACATAGAATTAAAAAGTGATGGACTGGGGATTTAGCTCAGTGGTACAAGTGCCTGCTTGGCAAGTGCGAGTTTGTGAGTTCAATCCCCAATACCAAACAAAGCAAAAAACAAAACAACAAAACAAAACACAACAACCCCCATAATTTGTGGCATATACTTACAATAAAATACTGCATAGCAAACTAATGAATGAAATACAGCTACACAGAAAAGCATGAATTCATCTTTAAAAGAATACTGAATAAAACAAAGTAAACACAAAAGAATGTATACTGTATGATTCTGCAAATTTAAAAACAGGCAAGACAATCCTGTTAGTATCCATACTTAGGAGCTAAAACTAAAGGCTAGCAAGGGAGCTGTTCCAATACAAGTCAGGATGAAGGTTCCCTGTGATGGAGTGGGGTGAGGTGGCTGGGAAGAAGCAGTGAAAGGCTTTTTGGGGAAACAGCTATATCCTGTACCTGCCCAGGATGCTGGTTTCAGAGACATTTTGTTTAATTTTGTTCATTAGGTTACAATGATTTTAATGTCTACCCCCTATAAATTTGGATTAAAAATGCACTTACCATCATATTTTGGTACATTAGGAAATATTAACATAACCCTTAAATATTTATAATTAATAGAATTTTCTGGTCTTCAGATTTAACCACAGATGAATTTGTAAAACAGGTGGAGAAAGGTAGACTATTTTAAGTAGTAAAATAATCTTTTTTCTCTTTTCTTTAGTGTGGGGGTGGAATCCAGGATCTTGTACGTGCCAGGCAAGTGCTCTGACCCTGAGCTACGTCTCCAGGATATCCTCTCTCTTTCTCTCTTTTTCTCTTTTTCTTTCTTTCTCTCTTCTTTCTCTCTCCTTTCTCTCTCCTTCCTTTCTTTCTTTCTTTCTTTCTTTCTTTCTTTCTTTCTTTCTTTCTTTCTTTCTTTCTTTCTTTCTTTCTTTCTTTCTTTCCTGAGATAGAATCCAGAGCATTTGCTCTGAACTACACCTGCAGTCCCTTGTAAATATCTTAAATTTTGAGACAGGTTCTCACTGAATTGCTAAATTACCAAACTTCTCTTGAACTTGCAATCTTCTTCCCTCAGCCACATAGAGTGCTGGAATTATAGGGAAGTCTTTTCTAAAGACATAACATTTGAGCCAGTACCTGGCAGAAAATGGATCACAGGAAATAGTGGAGCTGGGTGAAGTTGGATTTGTGTAGTTAGATGAAAACAATTTGTTTAAAATCCTGTGGTTGGATTGAGTAGTATCAGTTACTGCTTTTTAAAAAAACGTAGTGATAATTTCCCTGAATCATGGACTAAGTAGTTTTTGTAATGTTTGTATGCACAGCTGTGGCTATGCCTGTTGTCAGTTCAGCCAGGTCTGGGCCTCTAACTGCCTTCCACTTGGCAAGGGCCCTGTACCTGTAACTGACCATATTGTCATGTACTTATGAACACAGTATGTATATATTGTGGTGCTTAATACATCAATTTGATTGGATTGACAGATGTCTCAGAAATTGTTCAAGCACACTTCTGAGTGTGTCTGTGAGACAGTTTTCAGAGATACTGGCCTGTAGGTCAGCAAGAGTGGGGAAGAGCAACCCGGAATGTGGGTGGCGCCATCTAGTGGAGAGATCAAAAAAGTGGAAAAAGGAAGCTTGGAACTAGGTATGGTGATTACACGTTAGTAATCTCAGTACTTGCCAGGTTGAGGCAAGGAAGATCACTGTAAATTTGAGGCAGCCTGAGCTACATAGTGAGTTCAAGACCAGCCTGAACTATGTAGTGAGACAATGTCTAAAAAAAAAGCAAGCGCACACAACTCTTCTTGATTTTTTTTTTTTATTTTTTTCACTGCTGCTTTCACTCTGGCATCATATTCTAGATTCTTTAGCCTTTGAGTATGGATATGCACCAGAGGAGTCTCCAGGCCTTCCAGGCCTTCGGCCTTGAACATTTGCTGTATCATTAGTCTCTTGTTCTGAGGCCTCCAGCATCTTGGACTGAGCAGCTCCTGATTTCCCCAGCTCTCCAGCTTGCAGAAGCCCACTGTGACCTCAAAGCATGTAAGCCAAATTCATAAATCTGTTCTGTTCCTCTGGAGGATCATGACTAACACAGCATATATAATCTGTATTACTTTGAACATGAAAATATAATTTCCTGTTTCCTTGCTGCCTAAAGTGTGACTCGGGGACCAGCATCATCTGCAAGCACCTATGTTGGAAATAGAGAATCTCATGCGCTATCCTAGATCCAGTGCATTAGTATTTACGTTTTAACAAGATTTTAGATGATTTAGGTGCACATTAAAATTTGAGAATTTCTGAAGGGCCGGGGAGTCAGCTCAGTGGCCTAAGCGCCGACTTGGCAAGCGTGAGGTTGTGAGTTCAATCCCTGGTACCAAAAAATGAACAAATAAGTAAAATTTGATCATTGCCTTATAGTTATGTGTCCCAAAAATATATGAGGAAATTGAAAATGAAAACTTCTACAATAGATATTCATATTGTAAACAGCTTTCCAGTCCCAGAAAGCTGAAAATATTATAAAATTCCTAAATACCTTTATCTATTAAACAGTATTTGATAATTTATTACTTCTTAATGATGGATAATCATTCAGTCTTGAATTTATTGCATATTTTCAGTTTTGTTCTTTGCTTCATATTTGAATACTTGAGTAGGGATTCCTGGTTATATGACAAGAGTTGTAAATCCACCTTTCTTAGCATGGCAAATGATCTCTATCTTATCCTAATTATGCTAACTGTATGGAACCTTTGCTTGTTATCATTATTTTTGATCCTTTAATTTGCTGTTTTCCACTAACTTTACACAAAAGGGAAAATATAACATCAAAGAATTATAAAAGTTCAGCTATATATGATGAAGATACTGTTAACATTCTGGAACCATCATATGATGTCTCAATGTTGATGGATGGAAGTCTGATTTTGATAAATGAAAAAATTGCAGGAAAATAAATTTGCAAAAAATAATTTAAAACAGGAGCAATCACTCCATATTAGGAAAATCAGACAAAAATTTGTTTGCAGAATGCTAGTGGTGTGTACAAATTATCAAGAAGTAAAGAAAGTTGGGGAATGGAATCTTCATGTTTTTTTTTTTTGTATCAAAAATTGAACTCAAGATTTGAGTTTTCCAGGCAGGCACTGTGCTATTGAGTTAAATCCATAGCCCTGGAATCTTAATTTTTGATCAGTTTGTCATTACAACTAATTTAATGCCTCAATCGGTTTGTTTTTGATCTTTAGTTTTTTGACTACATTTCTTTATTCCCTCTAACCTGCATCATAGGTTTCAAAGGCTTAAATTTCTATGTATCATTTGAAGTTGTGTTGCTTTATTTGTTTTATTCCTTTTTTATTAGTTAGGATTTTCTACAGAAATTCATCTGTCATCTATCTATCTAGAATGAGAATTCATTTCAAGTAGTTGGCTCATGCAATCATGGAGGCTGACAAGTCAAAAATCTACAGGGTGGGCTAGAAGGCTGAGACCTCAGAATAGCCAAAATTGCAATTCTGGTCTGAAGGCAAAATTTGCAGGCAGAATTCCCTCTTTCTTGGGGTTGTGTCAGTCTTTTGTTTTATTCACGTTTTTGGTTGATTAGATGAAGTCCAACCACATTACAGAGGATAATCTGCTTTACTAAAAATTTGCTAATTTAAATATAGCATCCAAAAAGACCCTCACAGAAACAACCAGAATAATATCAGATCAAATATCTGATCCATCCAAATTAATACATGAAATTATCCATCATTAAGAAGTAAGAAATATGGCTTCTAGTTCATAATTGCTTGACTCATTGCAATCTCTGCCTTCCCTGATTTTGAACTGCTATACGGCATTAAAAATGGACATGAATTTAAAGTAACATTGGTAAGAAGGATACTGTTTACAAAATAAGTTAACAACTTGACAAACTGTAGCTTAGTTTGGCTTGAATGCCTCCTCTTGAGTCAAAACTGGCCATAATACCAGATTCCACAAAAAGCTACATTTCTGGTAGCCTAGGAGTATAAAAAAAATGGACTCAGAGACATGTATTGATTTTTTTAAAAGGGAACTCATCTGTTTTGGGATATCTTTCCAAAGCTTTAAAATTGTGTTTACTCAGTTCATTGTTGGCAAGACACCCTGAAGTTGTTACTTGGAGAGAATTCAGAAACTGCTCTTTTCTGTGTGACTCTCAACCTGGTATATTTCTGGTACATTTCACAATGCTGTTCCTTCATCATTATGAGCTGATTAGCCTATGCTAATATTTAGGAACAGACCTTTCATGCAACTAAGAAAGCTGTGCTGTGCCATGAACTGAGAAATACAAAACACTCCGAACACTCTGTGACCTGGTCAGCTTCATGTTTTCCTTGCAGGCTTGAACCCAAAATAGGAACATAAATATTCCCAGCCATTTTTTGACTGTTTGGATCATTATTGAAAATAAGGAAAGAGGACCATCGTGTTGAACACGTAGGAGCTATGCTTGCTCCCAGCCAGATTCCTTAAACTCTCATGTCAACTCCATGACCTGTCTCTCTTTGTTGGGAACACCTGTAGATAGATCATCTCTCTTTACTGTCACTTCTGCACTCTCTTTCTGTATGTCAGTTCCCCCATAGATGTTTTGGATAGATCACTGTGCTGTTTGATGCTTCTGTCTTTAGGGTTCCCATTAGCCCCATCGCAGGTAACAGGTGACCCCTTGGAAAAACACCTTGGCCATCACTTTTGGGGTTGAGTTCTACAGATGAAACACTAATCTAAATATAGAAACTTCCCACATCCCCAGAACTACCTTGTGTCCTTTGCAGTCAGTCTCCTGTACTCCTAGGGTAAGCATTGTTCCCATTTCTATCACTGAGGATTAGTTTTGTCTGTGCTGGAACAAATACGTGTGTTATCAAATAATACAAACCCTGGTGTCCATCTTCATTCACTATCTGTGACTCAACCACAATGTGTATCAGTGGTTTGTTCTTTTTATTGCTGACAGTAGTTCACTATGAATTTATTTATTCTCCTGTTGATGGGCAATATAAATAAACCTACTGAAATGTTTACATCGGAATTTTTATGGGTACATGTTTTCCTCTGTCTTGCTAAATATATAATAATGGAATTTGTATGATGAGTATATGTTTAACTTGATAGGAAATTAAATGACTGTTTCCAAAGCAGTTGTACCATTTCCCACTTTTCCTCTCATGGATCCTTGCTTTAGGTTCTTCATTCTTTCAGCAACAACTGGTATCTCTGCTTTTTAAACAAATTTTAATATGTCTAGTGGGATTAAATGTTTTAAAATAGGGGCCTTCCCTCCATATTATGAAAAACAGTCAAAAATGTCTAATGTTTGCAGAAGGCTTATTTTTAGTCTTCTGTAGATTTTCTTAAGTAGTCT
Source organism: Cavia porcellus (assembly GCF_034190915.1). Classification (NCBI taxonomy): domain Eukaryota; kingdom Metazoa; phylum Chordata; class Mammalia; order Rodentia; family Caviidae; genus Cavia; species Cavia porcellus. The sequence goes on from NW_026947484.1 coordinate 116,840,928, forward strand.
GGAACAAATAGTTACCTTGGAATAAAATATTTCAGAAGCTAAAGCCAATGGGATTCATCAATAAAGAGCATATTTGCTAGTCCATCTTCTGTTGTTGTGACAACACCACAGGATGGATGATTTATAAGGGAGAGAGGGCACGCAGCACGACACCCGCCTCTGGTAAGGCTCTTTTCTTGGTAGGAGTCTCTGAAAGGTCCCAAGGTGCTGCAGAGCGTCATCACATGGCAAGAAGTCTCATGAGACTTGTTACTTTTGTAACAGATTGGGTCTTGTGATAACCATTGATCCATTAATCCATGAATAGACTAATTCATTGAGAACAAGTCCTTATGACACAGTAAATTCCTAAAGGCCTCACCTCTGAACCCTGCTGCACTGGATCAAATTTCCAACATGTGAAATCAGGGGGGAGACCTTCAAACCATAGGAGTATTGTTCATCAGTGTCTTGCTTTCAGCAGAATCTTGTTCTTGTGTGCTAGTGTGCAGTGGCCAATGAGGTTTGTGCTGTCAGAACCCGTCCTGATGGCTTTGTGCTGTTGCTGATTTAGTGGTCCTCTGAAGGCCCGGGTGGGTAGCCTGCACCACGAGGCAACGCTAAGCCTCGGGACACTGAAGTGCCTGGCACTTTGGTGTCGTCATAGATGAGTGAGCTCTTCTACCTTGGGTGGCTTGGTGCTCACGCATGTGGAACCTGGGTGGTGGCCAACACAGACTCTGCTCCTGTGCCTTCCCTGGGATTCAGTTTTCTAGCTGGTCTCTGAGCACCACCTCTGTTTTTGCCATGTTGTCTTTTCAGGTTGGTTCCTTGATCTCCAGCTGCTTCTCTCTCTCCCTCTCAAGACAACCCCTTTAAAGCTCCTTCACTTCCCACCTGGAGGAAATTATGTCCTCTAGAAAGAAAAAATAGTCATGGTAGAGATCACTAGGTGCTTATCTAATTCCCACCTTGCCCTTCTTTTGCAGCAGTTGAACCCGTTTTTACCTAAGTACAATGCTATCTAGAATAAAAACCATCTTTTTCATCTTTCCTTGAAACCAGCTCTGACCATAAGACTAAAGTCTGCATCAGAGTTTTCCAGTGTGACCTCTTGAATGACTGAGCTCTCTGATAGCTTGGTCACCTTTGCCCTTTCTCTTCCTATTGCCTGGACTGTAGACAGAATCACAGCAACTCCAAAGAAAGCCTTAAATGCTGAAGTAAACCTGAGGATAAACAGGGATTCCTGTGGAAAATAGGGATTCCTTCTGAACATTTTTGTGAAAGAGTATACAATCGGCTGGGCCTGGTGGCCCATGTCTGGAATCCCAGCACTCTGAGAGGCTTAGGCAAGAGGATGGCAAATTTGAGCCCAGCCTGGGCAACTTAGCAACTCAGCAAGACCCTATCTTAAAATAAAAATAAAAGGAGCTGAAGGCATAGCTCAGTGTGGAGGGCCTGGGTTCAGTTCTTATTATTATCAAAATATTTTAAAGACATATGTTAGGCTTTTCTATCAGATGTTGTCAAATCCAGTCCCGGATTTTATGACATTTGGTCCTTTAGTTCGAGTGGTGCCATCTAAAACGTGACTGAGAATTATTCCAGGTAGAGTATCTGACATTATTCCAAGTTTATGGTTCAAATTTTTGCTTTGAGTTCTTAGAAAATAAATCTAAGTCAAAGAAGCTGTTGAAACAGTGTCTGACAACATCATTCCTCTTGTCACTGTGTCCACCTTTAGCAGCCGCTCTGTACTGCAGGGAGGGTAGGATGACCTTAGGAAAGGATATAAGAGAAATGGAAAAGACAAGACAAGAAAGATAAATATTTCTTTGACTACTTGAAGGAAAAAATCACTTTAATTGTTGGTTGATTGTGCCAATTTGAGAGGTTTGGAAGCTTAACTAAATCAGTTCAGAATTTCTACACCCTAGGGTGTGGAGGGCCCACCCTACGGCAGCTCATCGCCTGGACAGTATAAAAGGGGAATGAGGAGGGACAGACTGGCTTCTGTTCTTTGGAGGAGCTCTGGTCTTTCCTTCAGCCTGGACGTCATCTCCTGGCTTCTACTGCAGACTCTGGCTTCTGCCTTGGATCCTTCAGCCTTCCGGTACACTTTTCAGCCTCCCGGTCACAGACCTATTGACCTCCTGATAAGGACTTCATCAATGCTGCAGTCTGCTGCAGACCTTGGACTGAAATCTTCATTCTCCAGCATGCAGATACCCTTTTGTAATTCTTATACCTTTGTATATCTTGTGTCATATCTGTTTCTCTAATAAAACCCTTACTGAAACAATTGCATTAGAAGATTCTTAGTTTATATTCCCATGTTTCTCATGACATACATGTCAGTTCAGAATGCTTTTGTTTCTATTACTGCAGTTGCTTTGTTTCCTGTGACTGTTACTAATCTGGAAATTTGCTACATTTATTCTACATTCTCCCAAACTTACTTACTCTACATTTGCTCTACATTCTCACAAACACATCAAATTGGAAAAACAAAAATGGGAAAAACTGTAGGAAAAATATCTGTTATGAGTTAAGTTTCTGTTCATTTTTTTTTTTTTAATTTTCGTTCAACTCATTGCTGGATTTACATTATCAGCCCACACAAAGGTCAATTTCCAAGACATCCAAGTGAAAAGAGATGAGCAAAAGGCAGAATGTATCTGGTTCCCCTATAGTTAGAGCTTTGTTCTATGTGGTTACATAAGTTACTTATATTTATAAATCATCCAAGTGTCAAGCCCCCCCCCCATGTACAAAGGAACATCACAGTTAACACTGGATGAATGACATTCCCCATGACCCAACATTTAGTTCCTCAATTAACAAAACTTTTGTGGAAACATCTGTGAGATAAACATACTGTTTTGTATTTATGTGATAGGCAGAGTAGACTGGCCACTATGTAAGCTGGAAGGGAGGGTTGGCAGGAAGCCCTGAGCCCGCCTTGCTGTGAAGCAGGGAGTTCTCCCATGTCTGCCCAGGCAGGACCTCAGCTGCCACTTCTACTGGATGACCCTGTGTTCACAGTCCAGCAGGTGTTTCTTCTTTTTTTGTTGCTGCTGTTCTTCCTCCTCTGCTGCTTCTTCCTCCTTCTTTTCTTCTCCCCTAAGCTCCTTGCTCATTTCTGAAATCTTTTAATGTCTGTTAATGCAGGGATTTGCTGCTTGATTTTTCTCTCTCTCTCATTTCCTCCCTCTGCCTTTTTCCTTCTTTGTATCTGTTCTCTCTTTTCCTTTTCACTTCTTCCAAATTTTATGATTTTTAAGGTAGTAGAGCTTGCCTTTTATGACTATCGTTATCAATGATTTGGTATCTTCTTTCACTCAGTAGAACAATCCATCACACTATGTCCTCTTAAACTTCCTTTTTATTAATTCTATTGGTACTCAAATTTATAGTATTTGAAAATTAGTTTTAGATTCATGTTTTGATTCTGAAATTTGATGGTGCCTGATCATATAACTGAAAGTACAGGAGAGAGAGAGAAAGAGAGAGAAAGAGAGACAGAGAGAGAGAGAGAGAGAGAGAGAGAGAGAGACAGAGAGAGAGACAGAGAGAGAGAGACAGAGAGAGACAGAGAAAGAGACAGAGAGAGACAGACAGAGAGACAGAGAAAGAGACAGAGAGGGACAGACAGAGAGACAGAGACAGAGAGACAGAGAGACAGAGAGAGACAGAGAAACAGAGACAGAGAGAGACAGAGAGAGAGACAGAGAGAGACAGACAGAGAGACAGAGAAAGAGACAGAGACAGAGAGACAGAGAGAGAGACAGAGACAGAGAGAGAGAGAGACAGAGAGAGACAGAGAGAGAGAGAGAGAGAGCCCATGATTTTCCTCAAAATACTCCCACTTCTAGCATTGTTTCTATCACTTTCAGTTCTGGAAGTCTTTAGTGAGTGTCAAAATGGCACCTCATGGAAGAGGTCTTCCATAACTGCTTCAGAAAATAGAATAAAGGAATGTGTATTCAAAGTGGGATAGGAGTGAAGGTTTTGAGGAGGATTAATGGCAATGTGTCTGTTATTACAACTAAGTCCCCAATTTATGAATAAGTTCTGGGAGGATGTTTGTAAGTTAGATCTGTTTGTAGGTCTGACAAATTCTTTTTTACATTTTTTTTCTTTTCTATTTTTTATCGGTACCAAGGATCGAACTCATGACCCCCTGCTTGCAAAGCAGGTGCTTATGCCACTGAGCTAAATCCCCAGCCCTAATCTGACAAATTCTTATACAACTTGATGCAAATATATAACATAAAGCATAATAACCCAAACCTCCACATTACCACTGCTTTTCCTCTTGCTTCTAAACATCTTGAGCTCTGATTGAACATTGTACTAGTGTACACTATCACACGGTAAGATAAGCACCAAAAGTACAATTATTACAATGTCCGACAGATACATGAGCTACTTCCACAATTTGTTTGCATCTGCATAAAGTGAGGGCTATTGTATCTCTGAAAATTTGCAACTTGAATGTCAAAAACTTAAATATTCATTGTATACTTTGATCACACCTCACAGTTTGCTGTTGTATTTGTCTTATTTTACTGATTTCTTACTTGCCTAATCTAAAATTAATTTTCATAATATATTAACATATATGTGAAAAATGTAGTACTGTGAGAATAGGGTTTGGTACTATTTGTAGGCTTATAGTCATCCACCGGGGGTCTGGGAACACGTCCTCAGTGGATAAGGGAGGACTCATATATGTAGAAGTTATATACACCTTAGAAATAGACAAAAACTAAAAAAATTGTCTGATCCAACTTCATTTTTCTTAAACTTTGGATACTGAAGTAAGTTACTTCCCCAAGACCATTCATATACCTGGTAGCAAAACCAGGGCTAGGGCATATGTCTATAAACCTACTCATAGACAATTGTATTAGCACTTTAGGCCTATGTACAAGAGAAAGAAAGCAGAACTCAAAGAGCCAGAGAACAATTATGGTCTAGTAGTTACAGCCTCTTAGGGAAATTATCTGTTCCATTAAGTTCTGGCACATTAAAAAGGAAAGATAATTTTCTTCACTCTTAAACTGTAAAAAAACAAAACAAAATAAAAAACAAACAAAACCTCCCTAAGTTTATAGTCTTAGTAAGTCCATCAACTTTCCTCACAAAGAAAAGCATTTTATTATTGCAATTATTTATATACTATTAAAACATGTAGTGCTTGATGTCTGAAACTTACTCTATGTCTTATTTTATACCAAATCTTTTAAATGCCCAAATTATACTTTTTTTGGAAGCAAACACTCTGTGTATCACAACATTAGATTTATCTTAAAATATTTAACTTTTAGGGAAACTAACATACCATAAAAATGTCCTTTGTTCAAATGACTAAATCTAGAAAAGTCAAATCTGAGATTTAGAAATTTAGAGGTTTGTAGTGCAACTTTCCATTCCTTGCAGCAATTTTTAAAAATGATAATTGTGACAGATTTCCAGCTTCTGCCTGAAAACCTCCAGAGGTCAGTCCCACCCTCACGAAGCACCACCCTGCACACCAGCTAGTAAGTTCTTTCTTGCATTGAATTAAAATCTGCTTTCCTTAACTTCTAGTTTTTATCCTAGTTCTGGTCTCTGGAGAAACATAGAATTAGTATATGCTTCTTTCCATGGCAACCCTTCAAATATTTGAATGCAGATATTATGGCTTTCCTTATTCTTCATCTCCAAAATTGCTTGAATAATTTGTCAAAAATTATAGCTTCTCTCATTCACATGGAAGCTGCTTTTCATTACATTCTAATTGGTCAATGTCCCTTTTAAAATGTGGCATCTGAATTGAATTCTACATTATAGACGTGGTTTTACCTAGCAAGAAATACAACAGAATTATCTCAGGTAGTGATCTCTGGGTGGAAATTTCTCAGGACGACTTCTTCTTCAGACAGACTGACTTCCTTAACAATGGCCTGGGAGTGCAACTTAGCAGGAAAATGTTTGCCTAGCATGTAAGGGGCCTTGCTTGAGTTTGATGCCCAGCATCACACATGTAAAAAAAGTTCCTTAAAGAAGAGGGTGTCTATAAAATATTTGGTAAACTGTACATGAAGTAATTTGCTGTCCCTCATCTAAGACTTTAAAATAAAAACAAACATCAAACGATATGATTTTTAACACTTCTTTTAAAGCATTTTGCATAATGCTGATTTCAACTTTTGGGTCTGGAGTTAGCAAAAAGATTAGTAGTTTTTCGTTGGTGAAAGAATAAAAATCCTTTTAATCTCAGTCATTATTCTGGACTTGAATACATTTTAAATAATCAAGTTTTTGGGAATATATTGCTTGCTTTTGAGACTGAGTCTGGCCTTGACTCACTATGTAACCATAAGCTAGCCTAAACTCATTGGCAATCCTCCTGTTTCAGCCTTCTGAGTGTCAAGATTGCAGGGATGTGTCACCATGTCCAGCTTGAAACATACATTATTTAACTGAATGATAAATGTCATTTTAAAAATTGGCATATACAAAAAATTGGTATATAGTTACTTAATAAATTTATAGTAAGATCTATTGACATTTGAAATTTTTAATTTTAATATATATGTTCATTTTATTTTTATTAATACATAAAAATTACATTCATCATGGAAAGAGTTGATACATTTACATAAACAATCTTAATTCTTTTTAAAAGGCATTTTATTTATTTATTTTTAAAAGACATTTTAATAAATAGAGCCATTTTCAAAGTAGAGTTTTAAAAATATAATCTTTATCTTTCTACTTTATTGTATACTTTTAAACTTTTCTGGCTTTAATTTTATTAAAACTAGAATGGGAATCTGACTGAGTATAGTTTAATATTATCATATATTTGTTCATTTCTCATTTGCTTTTTGAGGATCAATTATGTGTTATGGGCTTGAGAAAGACATTGATTGTTTCTTCTTTTTCTACATTAATTTTAGAAAAATTTTTGAGAAGAGTAATTTTTTCTAATGTGTTTGATATGATTTATATCCTGAATATTCTGATTAAATATTCCAACCTTCTAACTGCAGGTTGTAATTGATGAATATAAATGAGAATATAAATACAATCATGAAATATAAATATGAGCCCCTAATTGGGTAATGGTAATGATCAGAGCCTTACCTATTTCTCTCTATGAAATATATATTATTCTGTTTACTGTTACTACAACAAAATACCTGAGTTTCGCTCTTCTCAAAGAAAAGATTTTACTTTGAAGGCTGAAAGTTCAAGATTGAGTTGCTCCATTTTCACCTTCTGGTGAGGCCTTCTGATGGCTGACCTCAAGAGTGGAAACATCTGGAGAAACAAAACTGGAAAGACGGGAGGGGTCTGGCTCGATCTTTTATAATGGTCTTTGGGAGAACTTCCCAGGTCCCAGGAAAACTGCATCAAAGCCTTCTACAGGCAGCTCTTTCAATGACCCAATTACTTCCCACTAGACCCGACTCTTACAGGTGCCACACCATTTCCAAATGGCCACATGCAAAAACAAACTCCTAACACATATATCACTGGAGGACACAATTAAACTATATCTAGATTATAGTACAGTAGGTTCTTGATCAACATTTGCCATGTGAATACTGTATATTAAAATATTATTCCTAATCTTGGCAGTGAATTTAGTGTTATAGAGGGAGGTTAAATCTTAAAGATTTATGTAACATTGTTCAAATAAGGGAGACACTTTGGAACCGTAGTATTTTAAGACCTTATATCTCTTTTGTAGGAGCATTATTTTCTGATCAAAAGAAACTACCACATTTTCTAAAGCATAACAATGTTACTATGTGATTTGATTTGTAACATGTCAAATGCACTAAAGCACATAAATTCTTTAAGAATACAAACCCATTTAGAATAAAAATTAGTTGTTTAACTATCAACACTGGACAAATTTATTAAAGGAAACTCAGTAAATCACTTCCAAGCACTACAGCATTCTGAATGTATTTTGAAAAACAGCTATTTGTCAGCATACTTTTTAAAAAACTGTATAATTTAAACTTAATAGGAATTATTTTTAAAGAGCAAGACAATATAATATGAAATAGGGAGATAGATCTTTTGCAAAAGGGAAGGGAACCAAGAAATGGAGAGAGTGAGGAGGGAGGAGGAAAGGATGAAAAATCCATTAAGATGCGTAGTGTACCTGCACCAACTCTCCACACGGAATGCAGTCATTATGTAATGCAAATACATGTTAAGAAAAATAAAAGCTGAGAAAGAGAAAACAAAGTAGAACCATTTATCTATATTAATATGGAAGAATGTTCTCAATAAACAGTTACTAATCTGCCTGGAAAAAATAAATTTATTATTTCTTTCTTATGATAAATTTTGGCAACCTAGAGCTTATAAATTGGAGGGCTCCTGCTTTGTAAAATTAGATTCAGAGTCTAGAATTTCTCTTTCTACTGGATTTACTTTCTTTTTAATAGTTTTAAAAAATTGTTAAAAAAATAGGTAAGCCTTTCTAGAGAAAGACTGTGCTTCATTTTTATATTTTGTAAACCTGGTTTTCCTTAGCTAGGTAATATTTGGTTAGTCACATAATTTATAGTATAAATTTATGAATTATAAATATTCTTAGAGCATCCAGTGGTTATTGTTTTTCGTTATGTGAATATGTGTGAGCTTTTATATCAATATTAGTTAGTGTTTTCTCAACTTCCTAGTATTTTCCTCCAGCAAAGAACTGTTTCTTTTCTGGGAAGAAAAAAAAAAAAACTTGCTTAAAAATGAGGCCATTTTGCATATTAATTAGGAGGTCTTTGAACTCTAAGAATAAAATCCGTTAATGCTTTGGGTATGAAACAATTATGTATTCAAGAACATTAATTTTATGCTAATAATGAAACAAACTTTACATTTTTCTTTGTTTTGTTTGCATTTCCTAAAGATAATTTAATGCAAATAATCCATCCATATACTGCATAAAGCATGTCGGATGGTTTCCCTATAGTTAAGATTGTATCAGCACTCCCATTATAAATCTCTATTACCCATGGTTTATAATTTAATTGAAAAAACTCACTGCAGGCAGAAATCCAACACTTAGGGTTTCAGGCTAAAAGCAATATTTCTCTTTTAAAAATTGCCTCCTCTATTTAATTTCATAGTTAATGGAAATATAAGAAAGATCATCCTGGAGCTGATTTTGAACAAAGCCAAACAGATCATTGTCTATAACTAAAATAAATTTCTAAGTAAAAGTAGTTGATATCTTATCATTAGTCTAACATGACAATCTTTCACCAAATTAAAAAGACAACAGTTGAATCTGTTTATCTTTTCTCTCCATACACAAAAATACAAGGAAAGTCTGTAAGACAACATATCTATAAAACATATATTTGATAATATTATCTGAAGCATTGTGTTTTTGTTGGGTTTCCAGGTATAATTTTACTCCTTTCAGTGCATGTGAGCTAAATGCTGTGGAATTTGCTTTTTGTCAAACTGAGATAGAAAGAGGGCATGGGGTGGGCAGATTCACGCTCCAGAATTCTTTACCTATCTGCCATATAAGTCTTCATTTTAAGTTTACGCTTCAATTACCTTGATGGGATTCAGGGGTTAATTAACAGGGATAGCAGTTTCTGCTGGTTTACACAGTAGAATTGAGAAGATCAATTTTTAGACACATGGTGGTTTTGTCATCAGCTTTTGAACCCAAATCCTGTAATGTACAAAGGTTAATCTGCCAGGTAAAATGTACTCTCCAATCAAGTCTTCACTGTAGTTTTATCAGGTCCAATGAGACAAAGAAATTGTGAGTTACAAGAAGATGTACTGTATTCCTCTCAACCCATCAACCTTTTCCTATTTAATTCTTACTTGTAATGCTGCATGTGAAATATGCCATGATTTCTTAACCCTACGTAGTCATGGAAACTTGCTTTTAAAAGGTCTGGCTTTGTCTATGAAATGTATTGTTTCTAAATCAGCTGCTTTTGACTCCTTAGGAAAAATTATTAAGGACAATAGAGTAATACAGACTCACATCTCTTGTAACACTTTACTGTGTGCGAAGGGCTTTGATACCCAGGGGCTTAGATGGTAAAGAAAGCCAAGGCTAAGAGATTAGATAACTTGCTAAGGATTATGCAGATAATAAGTTGTGATCAGAACTCACATTGTTTTTTCCTTCTCTGTAGCCTGGTGGATCCTTATTCCTTTTGGAGTAGATCTTATTTTTAATGTGAAAGAGAGTCTAGTGATAATACTGTTAGTCCATTCCTCTTTTAACAAAAAACCTCCAGTTGGATAACTTATAAACAATGGAAATTTTATTTCTTACAGCTCTGGATGACTGGTAGTCCAAGTTCAAAGCATGTGCAGATTTGGCATCGGGTGAGGGCTCACTCCATTTCCCAGAGTGTGCTTCACTTCTGCACCCTCCAGAGGGCATGAATGCTGCGTTCTTTTGTGGTGGAAGGACTGAAAGGCCAGACAATTCTCTGAAGCCTTTTACATGAAGGGCATTAATTCTATTCATGAAGGCAGGGTCCTTGATACCGTCTCAGTGGGGATTAAACTTCCAAATGAAGTTTGGAGGCACACAAACATTTATACCTTATCAAATACCATGATGAGAATATCTTCTGCTTTCTTCACATCTGTGGTCAGTCCATGAGGAATTTACAAAATTTCTATTTTCAATTCTTAAGATATTCTATAAAGCTTTGATACACAATGAATGTAGATCCTAGATAATGTTTGTACACATCTAAAATATATAGTAAATAAGTGATAAAAGGAATTCATGAATTTATTATTCCATTTCTCTGCTTAAGAATTGTTCTTAAAGTCTGTGTTGTGATTATATCAGAAATATTGCTTACATTGGCAGTGTGTGAGAGAAGATTGTGCAAGCTCATATGATTTTTCAGTCTTAAGAGATTTTTAGGAACATAATAGGAATTATTTTTCAAGGATGGTGTAAAGGTATTGCTGTAATAAGAAAATAGGAAATACATTAGAAAGCCCACAAGAGTTGCTTTGAATCTGGAAGTTCTTATTTTTGTGTATAGTGAAGGTATACTATTTTCTGATATTACAAACTGATTCAAAACCTTTTTTAGTTTCCATTATAAAATTTTTAATAAATAATTCCTCTTACCCCTTTTATTTTTAAAATTTTATTTAAAGAAAGGCTAAACAAAACAAAATAGGTAGAAATAATGCATACGTTCAGAGAAAAAAATAAATAGTAAGAAATCACTAGTTGATGTTTATATACTGTCATTTACAAATAGTTGTTCAAGGTACAAAAATGGAACATGTAAAGTGAGAATTCAAACAGCGAGACTGCAAACAGTTCTGTTCAACTGTCCAACAAAAACTTAGTAACATGGTTGTCAATCCTATATACTTAAGCATACATACAGTTATCCATATCTTCATTTATGTTGAGATTAAACAAACTAAAGCAGGCTAAAATCATTCTGAACAAAGAATAATAGTATTGATGGATTTCACATCATGACACTCCATGATCAGCACTGGGTACTGTAGTGTCTTTTTTTTTTTTTTAATCTAATTTAAAGAGAGACTAAACAAAACAGAAAACGAGTAGAAATAATACATAATTACAAAGAAAAATAAACAGTAAGAAATCACTAGTTGATGATTACAGATTGTCTTCTTACAAATAGTTATTCAAGATATTAAAGTGGAGCATATAAAGTGGGGTTTCAAACAGTGAGACTGCAACCAATTCTGTTCAACTATCCAACAAAAACTTATAAATGTGGTTATCAGTCTTACACACTTAAACATACATGCAGTTATCCATATCTTCAATTATGTTGAGATTGAATAGATCCAACTAGGCTAATATCACTCTGAACAAAGAATAATACTATTGCTGGGTATCACACTATGACACTCCAGGATCAGCACTGGGCATTTTAGTGTCTCTTTTTCTTCAAAGTATCTGTTCATTTCATCATATGGCATAAGATCAGTTCTCATAGACTGTTTATAGATTCTACACATGCATGAGTCTTAACATGCATTTCTATCCTTTCTACATTAGAGGGAGAAACAAAACAAAGCAAGGCAAAACAAAACATATTCCTATAAACACTATAAAACAAAATAAACATGTAAGACCATTGAACAAAGAGTTCTCCCATGGTTCCTGTGTTATCTCTTGTTATTTTCAATAGAACTGGCTACATCATCAGATGTAGTATAATTGAATATGTCAATACATAACTGTATTAATAAAGACATAACTTTGTATATACTATAGAACTTCAAAAACCAGCAGTTATCAAACCAGAATGTGTATCGTAGAGTCTTGTCATCTTCAGTGTAGTTGCCTATACTCTCAGACTTGATACTATCAATCATATCACTTTTGAATAAAATCTTCTCTGCCTCATTTCTGTTATGCTCTTGTTTTACCATCAGTTGTCTGCTTATCTTCATTCTGTTTTCTGCTCCATTCATTGAGGCCTCTCTGCCACTGTTCCTGGAATCCTAGTACTTTTCTCTCTCTCTAGAATGCCCTGCAGTATTCTCTGTAGAGTTGGATTGGTGGTTGCAAATTTCCCAAGTTCCTTTTTGTCTTGGAACCATCTGTTTTTTCTCCATTAATTTCTAGAGACAGTTTTGCAGGGTGTATCAATCTGGGCTGGAGGTTATTTTCTTTCAGGGCTTGGAATATTTTGCTCCAGGCTCTTCTTCACTTGATGGTTTGTGCCAAGAAGTCTGCCATTATTCTGATGGGCCTTCCTTTATAGGTGATATGTTTCTTGTCTCTAACAGCTTTTAATATTCTGTTCTTCTATTGAGTTTCTGGGATCTTGATTATTATATCCCTAGGTGTAGCTCTGTAGGTGGCTGGAGTTCTGTATGCCTCATATATCAGAATATCATTTCCTTTTCCTGTGTTTGGGAAGTTTTCCTTAATTATTTCTGTGAATAACTTTGTAGTTCCTTTGTTTGTACCCCAGCTTCTTCATTCACATTCTTTATTCCCAAGTTATGATCCTTTTGTCGTCTTTTAGCCTTTGTATTGTTACTGTTTGTTTCCTTGTTATTTTTTAAAAGTTTTTCCTTTCAAAATCCCACATTGCAAAATTTTCCTCCAGTTTGGATAATCTCTCTTTAGTTTCTTTCAAGCTGATTTTCCATCTTCCCATAGAGTTTTTTAATTTCCTGGTAATCTCTTTGAATCTGCTTCATGCATTCTATATTTTGTTTATATTCTTCATCAAATGGTTCTCTCCTTTGTTTGAGTTCTTCCCTTCTTCCATCTGTGTCTGCTTGAGGGGTACTTAGTATCTCTTTTATTAATCTTCTTATATCTTGCTTTATTTGGCTAAATATTTCACTTTTGAACTCGTCTATGAGGTCCTGAATATATCTCTATATCCACTGGTGCTGTGTCTGATATTGCATGTTTGCTGTTCTCATTCTCCTTTGTGTTTACCTGTCCTGGGTCAATGTTCTCAGGGTTGGGACCTGAGGACTTTTTGTTGTTGCTCCCTCTTCCCATATTTTTTGTTTCTTCCAGGAGGCCCCAGTTTCTTTCTTTGTTGGCTATAATTCTTCTGAAGTGTGCTGGCTAGGTGACCTTTCACACTGTCATGTGCTAGTGAGTTGCAGACATGGACAGCATATGCCTGCCCTTCCCCGCTGGATCAGCCAAACCTCCGAGGCTTCACTGGGTTAGTGTGGTTAGTGTGCGCCACTGCTGTAGGGACTTGATTTCAGATAGCCTATTGGGTCTCAGCCAGGTCACATGACCCAGGCCTAGCTCACTCCACCAATCCCGTTGGGAAGGGAACAATTGACTGAAGTCACTGCTGCCCCTTGAAACTTGCCAGTTCTACCCAGTCCCAGAACGTTGTCCGCTGGAGCCCCCTATTTATGGAATGGCTCCACTCCTGTCACCATAGGTCGATGTAGGTACCCTGCCAACTCAGCTCTCTTTTCCACTTGCCGACCCCCAAACTCGCTGCAACTGCGCCTCCAGTGAGTTGAAGTGGTGGGACCCCAGATGGCTTGGCAAGTCACGGTGGGACCCCGACAAGTCACAGTGGGACCCCAGCAAGTCTCGGCGGGACCTTGGATGGTTGGCAAGTCTCCTTAATTTCTTCTTGGGACAAGAGAAGTCATCTCCCTCTGTTTGGGTCTCCCCACTCTGTATTATGTTGAATTCTAAGTTGACTATTTCAGGGAGCCTTTGTAGCCAGTTGTTATCTATCTGCCATTTTTGCTCCTCCCCCCTTTTATTTTTGTTGCTTTTGAATAGTGTAAATTTAGAATGAAATTCGGGATTTATTTCTAAACTTTTGTTCTACAGAAGTTTTCAATAGGTATTGTGAATGATGATATGTAATGTTAAATTTGGTCACTCATCATCCTTCACATAACAGTTGTCAGTCCATGTACTGTGTGAAAATCAACAGCCCTAGTCCCTTCTCTTATCCCATCCTAAGTAGATATTGTCATTTGGCACATTTTTAAAAACATCCTGTATCTTCCTTCATTCCTCCAAGGTGAATTTGCTTCTCTCTCTCTCTCTTTCTCTCTCTCTCTCTCTCTCTCTCTCACTGAAACACTCTTATTAGGGCCACCAGATATCTTCTACTAGTGGCATCCAACATAAAATTTTCAGATATTTTATAGAGAGGCAGTGAGATATTTTTGAAAGATAATCTAAGAGCCCAGCCACTCTAGGCTGCATTTGGCAGGTTTCAGGCCTGCCCAGGACATGCCCAGTGGCCTTCTCCAAACCAGGAAACTCAGCTGGTGGCTGGAGTGAATCCGCACCATCCTGAGCACCAGATAGACTTTAAGAATATCTGTTCTGGAGCTCAAGGACCTGCCCAGAGCCCAGCCACACTAGGCTGCACTTGGCAGGTTTCAGGCCTGCCCAGGACATACCCAGTGACCTCCCTAACTGGGAAACAGCTGGTTGGGGTAAGTCCGCATGCTATCCCAAGCTGGGGAGACTTTACGATCATCTCTTCTAGAGTTCAAGGACCTGCCCAAGCCCAGCCACACTGGGCTGCGCTCGGCAGGTTTCAGGCCTGCCCAGGACATGCCCAGTGTCTTAGTTACTTTATGCTTGTCGCTGAGACAAAATACCTGATGCCCAAGTTGGGAAAGGAAAGGTTTATTTCTTATAGCTTTTTGGAGGTTTCAGTCCACACTCAGTTGGCTCCAAGACAGGCAGGCATGGCTGGGCTGCAGTTCATGGCGGCCACCAACAGCAAACTCGAACCAGCAAAGAGAAAGACACACCTTCTTCCTGCCATTACATCACATCCTGGCTCCACCCCTATGTGGATGGAGCACTGACACCATCAATCCAAGCACTATACAATGAACCATCACAAATGAACAATGCAAACTCATGAGGCTTGGGGGACACAAATATAAACCATGACACCCAGTGACCTTCTCCCAAACTGGGAAACTCAGTGGTGGCGGAGGTAAATTTGTGCTACCTTGAGCCCTGGGAGACTTTAAGATAATCTTTTCTGGAGCTCAAGGACCTGTCCAGAGCCCAGGCACACTAGACTAGCCTTGGGAGGTTTTGTGGACAAAATATATTATGCCCAGGGACTTTCTTCAACTACAGGATTTGAGAGTAGGTTAAGTGAGTTCCAGGGCATTGGTCTTCATCTGGGGAGAGCTTCAACCCATCATCCATAGTGGTTAGGTGTCTGCCCAGCTACCTGAAACACTGAAGGTGGCAAGGGAGGGCCTGAGGGCCTAACTGAACCAGGCTCAGCAACTTTCATTCAGTCCCAGGAGCCTAGGGCATGGGAGACGATTTCCAACACATCCAGGGGAAGCCTTGGAACAATACTTGAAGCACAGAAATATAGGAAAATGACAAAGTGAAAGACCAAAATGCAATCTCAAACCTACTGCCCATCCCAAGAAACCTTAGGACCTATGTACATAGAGGAAAATATATGCCATACACCTGAAATACCTGAAATGATAGCAACTGAAATAAAGAAGCAACTCTGAGAAGCTATAAAGGAATTCAAACTAGAAATAATCTCCCAGGTAAAAGAAGAAATGATAAAAGTAATGAAAGATATGCTAAACATACCTAAAGAAGACACAGTAAAAAACTGGAGGAATTAAGCAAAAAGGTAGAATCCCTGGATGAACAATATAAGAATCAAACAGAATACATAAAGCAGATTAAAAGAGATATACAGGAAATCAAAAATTCCATTGAAAGTTGTAAAAACCACCTCAATGAAAGTGAAGATAGAATTTCAGACCTCAAAGACAAGATTGCAGCTAGTGCACTGGAAACATAAGATCTTTTAAAAATAACAAGGAATCAGGAAATAACAATAAAACAGCTGCAAGATGATGCAAAGAAAAACAACATATGATTGACAGGGATAAATGAAAAAGAAGGGGACAACATAAAAGATGTCAAGAGGATATTTAGAGAAGTAATAGCTGAAAATTTCCAAAACATGAGAATGGAAACTGACATTAGGATCAGTGAAGCATATAGAACTCCAAATAGTCATAACCAAAATAAAACTACACCTGGACATATAATAATCACCATCCCAGAAATCCAACATAAGAATAGAATATTAAAAGCTGTCAAAGAGAAAAGACAGATCACCTATAAAGGAAAACCTATCAGAATCACAACAGACTTCTCAGCACAAACAATAAAGTCAAGAAGAGCATGGAGTGAAGTATTTCAGATCCTAAAGGAAAATGATTCCCAACCTAGACTGCTGTACCCTGCAAAGCTGTCCTTCAAAATCAATGGAGAAATAAGATACTCCCATGACAAAGAACAGCTGAAGAACTTCATGATCACCAAGCCAATGCTGCAAAGAATACTGAAACACAGTTTAGGTACACTTAGGAAAAAAACCACTAAGCAAAGTAGACAATTAAACAGAACAGAAAGATAAAGATGCAACAGCAGAAAGATAACATGTCAACAATAAACCAACATATAACAGTTATAACCATTAATGTAAATGGTCTCAATGCACCAATTAAAAGAAACAGACTGGCAGAATGGATCAAGAAACAAAATCCAACCATATGCTTTCTACAAGAAACCCATCTAACCCAAAAGGATACTCACAGACTGAAAGTCAAAGGATGGAAAACAGTACTTCATGCAACAGGAAATTCCCCCTGCCCTTAAAAAAGCAGGAGTAGCCATTCTGTTTGCAGACAATGTGAACTTTAAACCAATAATGATCAGAAGAGATAAAGATGGTCACTAACATACTGGTTAGGGGAAAACTTCCAGAGGAAGAGATAACAATCTTAAATATATATGCACCAAATTCCAGAGCACCCAGTTATATAAAACAAGTATTAAGAGAAATGAAAAATCAAATTATCAGTAACTCAATTATAACAGGAGACCTTTAACATACCATTGACACCAAGGGACAGATCAACCAGACAGAAAATCAGCAAAGAAATAACAGAACTGAATCGCATATGTAAACAAATGGACTTGATAGATATATACAGAGTGTTCCATCCAACAACATCAAATTACACATTCTTCTCAGCAGTACATGGGTCATTCTCTAAAATAGACTATACATTAGCTCACAGAACATATTTAAATAAATGCAAAAGCGTTGAAATTATCCCATGCATGTTATCAGATCTTAGCACTTTGAAATTAGAAATTAATGATAAAAGAAACTGCAAAAATCCCACAAACACATGGAAAGTGAATAGCACACTCTTGAGTAATCAGTGGGTCACAGGGGAAATTAAAGAAGAAATTAAACAATACCTACAAGCAAATGAAAATACAAATACAATTTACTGGAATCTGTGGGATGCAATGAAAGCTGTCTTTAGAGGAAAATTGATTGCACCGAGTTCCCACATCAGGAAAACAGAACAAATACAAATAAATAACCTGATGTTGCACCTCAAACATCTAGAAAAAGAAGAGCAAGTCAAGCCCAAAGCCAAAAGAAGAGAAGAAATAATAAAGATCAGAGCAGAAAACAATCCAAAGAATCAATGAATCAAAGAGTTGGTTCTTTGAAAGAATGAATAAAATTTTTTAAAATTTTATTTAAGGAGAACAAGAAAAAAAGCAGAAAAAGGATACAAGTTATACAGAATTTTAGAAAAAAATAAACAGTAGGAAATCACTAGTTAGTAGATTACATATTGTAATCTTAGAAATATTTGCTCAAGTTACAAAATTAACGCATATAAAGTGGACATTCAAATAGTGAGACTGCAAACAGTTCTGTTCAGTGATCCAACAAAACTCTGTAATATTGTTATCTATCTTATATATTTAAATATACATGCAGTTATACTGTTTGGAGCACTTTCTTTTCCTCTCTTTTGTACAATGACAATTACACATTTTTGGATTTATTATTCCCACAGTTCTTATTACTTTTTTTTGAAGAGAGTAAAATCAAATGTGATATAACAGAATAGAGTCAGTCAAATCAAAAGGATGGACATAATATATGATATAAAAACATAATACAAGGTGATCAACAATGGTTACCACGATGCCTCTTGCTATCAAAGAATTGCCTATATCATCAGTTATAATAAAATTGAACAAAACAATAAAGAACAAAACCAATAAAACCAAAACATTGGACACATTACAGGTCTTCAAAAGAAGATAATAGTCAACCAGAATGGGCGTCATAATGAATCTTATTGTCTTCACAGTTGTTGCCTATACTTTCGAACTTGGTACTATCAAGCAAAACAGAATAGAGGGAAATCAGTCAAAACAAGATGGTGAGAGCAATACAGGGTTTCAAATCAAGTAAATAGGAAACAAAAGTGGGTTACTATAATATATCCTGCTATTTTTATTTATTTTTCCCTTAATTAAGAGGATAACAATAACAAAGTAAATAATAAAAGGAGATTGAGATAAAAGAGGGCATAACATCAAAACAGTGCAGGTCAAAACATAACCATTTAAACAAAATAGTGTTTCACCACAAGATAATCCTGACATAAAAGTAGTTACCATAGTGTCTCTTTCCTTGAAATCTTTGAATATAACTTCATATACTGTAGCATCAAACATATCAAAACAGTGTAAAACCATTCAAGGGAATGACAGCATTACAGGGTTTAGAATCAACTAACAGGAAATGAACAATGGCTTCTGTATAATCTCCTTGCCTATAAAAGTTTTTGTTTATATTATCACATATAACAAAATCCAGTAAGATACAACATATTAAGACCGAATAAGACCGAGACAGAAGAATAAAAGCTTGATGGACTTTAAAACAAGATGATATTAAATCTGCACTAGCTATTATGATGTCTTGTTTTCTCCAAAATAGCTGTTCCTACCATCTAACCTTCTCTGCCCTCATTTTTGGTGTGCTCTTTTTCTGTCATTAGTTGTCAGTTTGTCTTCTTTATTTCACTTTTTGCTTCATTCATTGTGGCCTCTCTGCCACTATTTCTGGTATCTTGGTATATTTCTTTTTTAGAATATCCTGCAGTATTCTCTGTAGAGTTGAACTGGTGGTTGCAAATTCCCCTAGTTCCCCTTTATCCTGGAAGCACCTTGTTTTTCCATCAATTTATAGGGATAGTTGTGCAGGATATATCAATCTTGGCTGGAGGTTATTATCTTTCAAAGCCTGAATTATTTCCGCCCATGCTCTTTGTGATTTGATGGTTTGTGCCGAGAAGTCTGCTGTAATTCTGATGGGTGTTCCCTTGTAAGTGATCTCTTTCTTGTCTCTGATAGCTTTTAATATTCTGTTCTTATATTGGATTTCTGGAATTTTGATTATTATATGCCTGGGTGTAGCTCTGTTTGGGTTGTAGGTGGCTGGGGTCCTGTATCCCTCATACATCTGAGTATCTTTACCTTTTGCTAAATTAGGGAAATTCTCCTGGATTATTTCTCTGAATAGCTTTTGTAGTTCATTTGTTTGTGTCCTTGCCTCTTCTTTTATGTTCTTAATTCCTAAGTTATAAATACTCTTATCATCTTCTAGCCTTTGTATTATTGCTGTTTGTTTCTTTGTTATTTTTAAGAAGTTTTTCATTTCATGCTCCCACCTTACAAATCTGTCCTCCAGTTCAGATAATCTATCCTTAGTTTCTTTCAAGCAGTTATGCCAGCTTTCAATAGAGTTTTTAGTTTCCTGGTAATCTCTTTGAATCTGCTTCACGTATTCTATGTTTTCTCTATTTTCTCCATCAAACAATTCTCCCCTTTTTTTCTGTTCTTCCATTCCAGCATATGTTTTTTCTTGGGCAGTGCTTAGCATTTCTTTAACTATTCTACTTATATCTTGCTTCATTTCATTAAATATCCAAATCAAAAAAAATTTCACTTTTAAACTCATCTATGAGGCTCTGGAGATACCGCTTTATGTCTATAGGTGCCATGTTTGATATTGCATGTTCTCTGTCTTCATTCTCTTTTGCATTTACCTTTCCTGCATCAGTGTTCTCAGGATTGGGGACTGAGGACCCTTTCTTGTTGCTCCCTTTTCTCATACTTTTTGTTCCTTCCATACAAGCGTATGTAGGAGGCCCAGTTTTTTTTTTTTTTTTCTCTTTGTCTGTTAGAGTTTGTTTGAATCCACCGGCTAGGTGTTCCCGCCCACTGCAGTGTATTAGGGAGACACAGACCTGGGCAGCCTCTGCTGGGCCCGCCCCTCCAGGTCAACCTACTGAATGCTTCACTGCTAGAGTGCACCACCAGGCGCAGGGACCTGATTTGGGCTAGGCTACTGGATCTTAGTCCGCGGCATCACCAGGCCAAATGCTCCCCATCACTCCCGCTTGAGAGGGGAATATGTGCCTAAAGTCACTGCAGTGTCCTGTTCCGGCTAGTCTGCCTGGTCCCAGAATGTCCTCTTTTGGAGCCTCCTAGTCCATGGAAGAGTCCCCACTCCCACCACTCACCCAGGTCAATGCAGGGCCCCCCCCCCCCCGCCAGTCCTGCTCTCAACTTTGTCCGCCAATTCCCGCTCTCAGGGCTTTCATGCTTCTCTCTCCCTGCTGTGCTGATTCAGACGCAGCAGCAGCAGCAGGAAATTCAAATTGCAGCTTCCAGAGGTGTGGATTCCAGATTCTGTGTTGATATTTCATCTGCTCCAGTTATAGCACTGGGATTGCATTTCCAGTTGGTTTCTTTCAGCTTAGTTTGTTCTTGGGTCAGTGGGGTATATCTCCCCTTGCTTAGGCCTCCCCACTCCACACCATTCCTGGATCCCAACACTATGTTGCTTAAATTGTTGTGTTATTGTCTGTGTTGATTATGTTGTTAATTGTCTGTTATTTTGTCATGTCCTCTTTTATCTTTCTTTTAATTTTTTTAATAAAAAAAGATAATCTATTTTGAATGTAATCAAGGGTCAGCAAATGTCTTCTGCAAGAGACAGTATAGTACATATTTTAGTCATTGTGGTCCATATTATCTCTTTTGTGTATCTGCCTTACTGAATACGGATTTGCTGTGTGAATTGATGTGGTAATAAATCATGCATTTAAAAGACAGTATCTGTCTCTGCCTGGTATCTTTATGTCCTTTACTCTATCGTAATGTGTTCTAGACACTGACCTAGTCTCTGCCTGGTATCTTTATGTCCTTTACTCTATCGTAATATGTTCTAGACACTGACCTTGTTCTCTGACCTGTTTTATGATTTGTTCGTGATTGACCATGTGATCAAGCCTGTCAAATTGGTGGTGTATCCTAGGATAATTAATTGAAGCACCAGGGAAACTTTTCTCTTTGGTCAAGAGGCTCCAGAGTATGCATTTAGTGTTGCCATAGATTGAACGTTTGGGAACAGCTGGACTGTGAGAATGAAGCCCAGATGAACTTACAGTGCTTATAGATGCTGGGGAAGGAGGACAGGTGAGAGAGAGAACAGAGAGACAGATTGAGGTGGTGGTGGAGTCTCTGAATTTCGATGTTTATGAAGGCAATGACTTCCTATGATTTGGTATTGAAAACCTTGAGTAAAACCTTTTCCCCTAGATCAATTTGATTATTTCCTGTTTTATTAAACCAACCAACCAACCAACCAACCAATATCTGAATAGCTAGAATCAGGATGAAAATCTAGGTCTGGCTGACTCCATAGCTTAGATTTTCTTCCCAACCCTCTTTCAAAACAAGTACTGCTGATGGTTTGACAGTCTTCTCACTACTTTAAAAAGTAACTAAATAAATATTTATGATACATGCGAATATTCAAATTTGTAATTTATTGCCAAGTTGTTTTCATTAACTTGTTCTTGCCCAACACATATTGGGTATTTTCTGTTGTCCCTCTATTTGGCCTTATGCTCATTTGCACCTGTCCTGTTCTCCATCCTGTTTGTGCTCTGGAGACAGCTTGGAGCACAGAAGATGGGGGGCTAGATGGGAATCAGTTTGAGATACTGTTCCTCCAGCTTTTTGAGAGGAAGTTGCTGGAGCTCTGCTGCCTCACTTGATTGAGTTCACAGTTTGAGGCCCTCTGTTGAGTACTGCCCTTAAGTTTACAGCCCAGGGCCAATAAGCAGACCCTGTTCCCTGATAGAGGGCTGCATTATCCGCTGGGAGCTCCTCCTCCATCCCCATACCCTTATGAATAACTTGTTTTAAATGTTCTTCAAATTATCCAATTTATGTGAGAGCTCTTTGTTTTCTGTCTGGACTTTGAGTAATATTATTTGTAAGAGTGTCTTTTCCCTCCACATTTCATGTCAAGATACAGCATTACCCATGTTTTTAATCATTTCAATTCTCATAAAGGGAAAATGGCATCTTGTTTTCATTTATATTTCTTTGATTATTATTGAGCTTGAACATCTGTTCATATGTTAATTGGTTATTTGCATATTTCTGTTAATTGCTTGTTAATATTCTTTGCCCATTTTTCTTTTGGGGTTCTCTCTCTTTTTCTTTGTAATTTCTGTTATGAGTGGAATATTTTACCCAGTGTACTTCCCAACCAATTGTTCTTAGTCTAAGAAAAAAATTATGATTTCGTATTTTGCTGTATGCTTCTGAACTCTTGTATTTAATAGACTTTACTTGATTTGCTTGAATTTTCTAATATCATTGTAAAGAATGATAATAATGCTATTTCTTTCTTTCCAATTTATGCATTTCTTTATCCTATTTTAATGCTTTGGCTAGATCCTCCAAAACACTTTGGACAATGGAGATGTTAGTGGGGGCAATAATGGTGTTGGTGAGAATCTTTCCCTCATTCCAACTGTTCAGTGTGCTGTCACAGACAGTACCCCTGGAAAACAGTTCAGATTGGTATGAGAAGCATTACATACACTTAAGAGACTTCATGCACATGTAAAAATATTAAAGACTGTGACAGTATCCTTGATTTTTTTGGTTTTTGTCCTTGCCTAATGTAACCCTGGTTCTGAATTTTCTGCAGTCTACTTATTGGCTAAGTAATTTGTGTGGGTCCTGAAGGGCCAAAATACAAAGTATTTTGCAATAATATAGCTAAATCATTGTGGTTTTATGCAAACACTGACTGAATTATTCTAAAGTGTATTTATTATGCCTTTTCTCATTGCTTACTTCTGAAGAAACATACGCCACTATCTTTTATGTTTCAGAGATCATATACTTTACCCTTCCTTTGAGCACATTTTGTTTTCAAAAAAACTACTGAGATAAAAAAAAAAAACATACTTAAATGAAAGGATTCGTGTTAGGAACCATAATATTCTTGCTTCTTTATATATTCTCTGTTTTACACACATACACACACACACACACAATATTTAAACAGAAATCAAATAAATCCTCTATCAACCATCAGACCTCAAATTGTCATTTTATTACATGCATTCACTTCCCTCTTAATCTTTTTCTCCTTTCTTATTACTCCTTCCTACCTCATTCCTTTTTCAGTGCATGCCTAGTTAACTAGAGAAAAGCTCCATCATCACCTTTTTTTCTCCATCCTAATTATAAAGTTATTCTTACTATTGTTGATAAAGTTACAGGTAATAGTATAGAATACCTATAACAACAGAAAGAAAAACACTTGATTTTGTTTACTTTTTTTGGTTTCTAAAAATTTGTTTATTTTTAATTTTAGTATATTTATTTTAACTGACACGTTAATTATACATGTTTATGGGGTACAATGTAATATTTGAGTACATATATACAGTGTGTAGTGACCAGATCAGGATAACTGGTGAATCCATCACTCAACTATTAATCATTTCTTTGTGTTGGGAACATTCAAAATGCTCTCTACTAGCAATTTTGAAATATAAAATTAATTTTTGTCAACCATAGTGACTTACTGTGCTATGGAATATTTGATGTTATTCTTCTTGTTAAACTGTACCCTGTACCCGTTAATTGTCTTTTATCTTCGCGTTCCTGCCTACATTTCTTAGCCTGTAGTAACTATTATTATATTTTCTTCTATGAGATCATCTTTTTTGGCTTTTTCACATATGCAAGGACAGTCAGCGTTTGTCTTTCTGGAGTAAGCATTTTATTTTATTTTATTTTTGCAGTACTGGAGATTGAGCTCACAACCTTGCGCTTGCCAGGCAGGTGCTTATGCCACTGAGCTAAATCTCAGGCCAGTAGAGTGAGCATATTAAACGTTACCAGTACTATACAATTAATACATGTTGTTATATAGTCATATGAAATTACAGCCCTGGACAGAACTGGTGGCAGCAGTCTCCAAAGACCTGGAGAAACCTCAGAAGCCCTCTCTAGAATACTCACAGATATCTCATTTACATTTTCTTTCTCTTCCAATTAAATCTATTATTCCTACAGCATTTCAGAATAATAAAATATCTTTTATTCAATATGACTTTCCATTTTCTTTAATTACTATTATTGAAACAATTTTGCTTTCTGTTACACAGAACTGGTGGCGACAATTTCAAAGACCTTGAACAAATTCAGATGTCCTATCCAGAATGTTCACAAATGTCTTATCTACATTTTCTTTCTCTTCCAATTAAGTCCATTATTCTCAGAGCATTTAAGAATAATAAAATTTTATTCAATTTGACTTTCATTTTCTTTAATTACTAGTATTGAAACAGTTTTACTTTCTGCTAGGTTTCACTGTAAGTCTTTGAGCTACGCTATAAGGCTACCTCAAGCTTTTTATAGATTTTTTTTTTAGGATAAACTTAATCACTGTTTAATGCTTCTAGGATAATACTCATTTTAAGTTTCAAAAATTTGACATGTAAATAAGATCTTGAAAGACAACTTACTTATAAATTGACAATTTCCTAAATGGTGAATAAAAGTGATATGAAAGATTGACTCATATTTATAGAATTTCTCTAGTTCAGTGAAGTCATTTGCAGTTTATACAGAATTGTGGAAATTTAGTAGTACCTCAGCCTAGTTGTTATCTCAGCATTTTAGTCATACAACCTGTTTTTAATTTTAATCAGTTTTCAAAAACACCTGAAATTGAAACTTCTAATGTTTAAAAGTCAAGACCTATGACTTTATGCTAAACAGAATGGGATGTTAAAATTTTTTTGGAAAGCATTAAGAGGGGTATTTGGCAAAATGCCTTTTCCATTAAGTAGAATAAGAAGAAAAATTCATTATTGCTAATGAATTCCTGGATTTTACATACTGGAAGCAGTCAAGCAGAGTGGTACAAAAACACACATTGCATTATGAACCATAGCGTTTCTAGGTTTGCAATATAAGTGCTGCTAAATATGTTTCGAGTATCACAAACATTGTGTTTTTTTGCCTGGAGCATGCTCTTTATTATATCCTTTGTCTCATATTCTTATCTTATTCATGAGAAGTTGTGAATCTCTACAAAATCTATGGGTTATGTTATGTTTAAAAGCTCCTCACTGAACCAATATGTTCACAGATAAGATCAATAATATATATGTAAACCTTTGAAATTTAGATGGGAAAGGAAGCTGCCTACTGAATTTTATACAACATATACCAGCCTTTTAATTTTATATTCAGGTCCTGAAGGACCAGAAGACAAACTGAGCACATCTGCAATCTTTTGGATTAAACCATGATGGCTTTTTGCAAAACCCCTGAATGCATTTAAGCTTTATGTATTGTAAAGGCATTGATTGCATAATAGTTACTCATTTCATTTCTCTTTTAAGAGCCTTTGTTTAATGTTAAAATCTTGAATCAAAGGTTTTGTTAACACCTACTTAGGCCATTAGTTCACAGTGCAGACTAAGAAAGTGGTATAGTATGTTTCATTCAACAGAGTTAATAACTAATGTTGTGTTTTTAAGGCCATCAGTTATCAAACCAAAAGTGGTTAAACTCCTTTTGAAGCTTTCAAGAGGTATTTTAATTAAGTTTTGAAAACTGCTTTTGGATCCTACTCATGATTCTTTGGTATTTTATTTCCATTAACAAAATAGTAATTAAAATTAAATTTTAAAAGAAATAACCACAGTAGGTCATTCTTTTATTAACTTGAGATAGATAATGAACCTGTCCTATATAAAGATAGAACTATGTCTGCTGAGAGGCTGGGGATGGTGTATTTTAATTAAGGTAATCCTTATTTACATCTAACAAACAGCATTGCTACTTAGAAATTTAAGACCTTAGTGATACATATTAGTACATTATCTTAACAAATTTAATAGAGATTTAATACTTGTGTTTCAAGAAGCATTTTATCATAAATTAAGAATATTTGCATAGTAAATTTTGAGGATATTATTCTTTGCAGAGTTTTCTATAATTAAGGAACTCATTAAACATTAAAATTTTATAATTTTTGTAGTGATAGGAATGCTTGCTTTGTTATTAAACTGAGCCTCACTTTCAGCTGTGCACATGGAAAAGTCCAGCTTTAATAAAGATATAATGAATGTACTTCCAGTAAGCTTTTTTCCTTTTAAATCTGAGCGATGGCTTGTGTGTTTAAAGAATGTTTTAGCATGCAAAATGCAACTCCAAAGACATCTCTTCAGTTGGATAGAGACTATTTAATCATTTAAAAAGTGCCAAAGAGACTTACCCCAACCATACTGCTAAATAGTTATGAACTGCATCATATATAAATTAAGTGTTCACTAATTGGGGGTATGGACAGAATCTTTCTTTAGTCAGCTAAGTGTTTACCGTATTAATATCTACTTTAGTTATTTAGAGGAAAGGAATTAAAGAGCCCATTTTAATTAAGAATGACAACTCTATTCTCAAGGTTCTTTTTATTTTGATGGTTAACAGGATAATTTTAGCATTTGCATTTTATTGATCCAGAAAGAATGATTTTATAAAATATACCTTAGGGTAAAGCTCAACGGTGGAGTTTGCCTGTGGTCATGTGGATGTTTACTTGTGGTAATGCCCTCTGTTACTTGGCTATTTTTACTTGGAGTGACTTACAGTGTGAAAGATTCTTCCAAGGAAGGAATTTATACCTTATTCTGTATACCTCCGACTGTGGGAAGTTCATTCTGCTCTTCTCCCATAAACTAATGAAATCCCTTTGTTTTCCCAGCCAAGAAGAAACTTCTAGAGTGTTTGCTATAACTATTTAGAGAGTTCATTAGCTTCCCTGTGTTATAGTTGAAAAAATGACAAGGAATGCAAATGTTTATTCATCGTTCATTTAATGAATGAGCTATTTCAAAGGATTAATTCAAATTACATGGATATGCCCATTGTAATGTCTGGTAATTATAAATTCATGGGTTTAAATTTTAGCAATCGAAAACATTTAGGTTTTTTGTTTTATCATATATGGGAGATCTATATTAAGGTGCTATTTTAAGCTGTTCTTAAAATTGATAGATTTCCATAACGATTTATTTTTATTATTGTCATGCAATTGGCTAAAAGTCTAATGGCTATAACTTACTAACCTAGTTGTATCTAAGAAGTAATAGTAATAAAAATTAAATTTGAACTTTTTCTTGATTAGAAGAGTGGATTGAGATGGGTGTGGTGGCACATGACTAATCCCAGTACCAGGGAGCCTGTGGCTGGAAGATCTTCGCAAGTTCGAGACCAGCCTGGGCTACAAAATTAGATCAAGGCCACCCTGAATGGCATGGCAACACCCTGTCTCAAAAAGTCAAAAACAAACAAACAGACAAACAAAGAGTGAATTACAGTGCAAATCACAAGCACCTGAGAATGTTCAGTTGTAGGTTCAAATTTCAGTATTGTAATTAGTACTTCAGTGGTCTTTTGCCCTAAATTCTATATTTGTACATTGGAAATGACACTGCAGGGTGAACTATTGGTTCTCTCTTTCCCCACCTTTAAAACAACATACTAATGTTGAGGCTCTGTTGATTTTTCTGGACAGGATTTATTATACTGTTCTTTCCCCTTCCTGTTTTTACTCACCACTTGTTCACTTCTACCCTTTACTGTTATTTAAGAGTTGTAAACCTACAGCCCAGAGTTAAAATGACCAATTTGGAGATGAAACACTAAATTATTAAAAATTAAAATGAAAAGCGGCAAAGATCAACTAATTTGGTTCGCAAGGTCACTGGAATGAATCTGGTATTCCTGTGTGGGGACTGTGTCAAAGGATTTGCCACTTACAGTGTCTTAGGTGAGAACTACTTTCAGACTATGTTATTTTGTAAGGTCGTGGAGTTTTAGATGTGCAATATAACTTGGTGACCGGAAACTGGTTGTGAACATGCTGAACTGTGGGTAAGCAAATCTGTCTTCTGTTGTAGCCATAGAGCAGAAAGAAGCACCAAATATTTCAGGCTTTATTCAGTGCTTTCTAGGAGGCAGACAAAGTGCATTTCATATTTATTGATTCATTTAATTATTACGGTGTTAGTTTTTACTGCCATATCTATTTTGCTTATGAGAAGATAGGAAAAGAACATTGAGGACACTGGGAACGTTAGAGGCTAAGAAAGTTGTTCATAAAAGGAAGTCAGAAAACTTGGGTGCTAATTTACACAATTAGACACTATAGCCCAAGCTGTTGATTGTCTTGCTATCCTGATATTTCTATTTTGTGCATGGTCTAAGGATAATTAATGTTGCTCTGCATCTCCCTCGAGAGAATCTTAGGTGAGTTGCTGAATCTCCCTCAATTTCCTGCTAAGTTGGTGATGTAATGTCTATGTCACCTCTATTACAAGTTGCTGTTTTATGTTATCTACTAGCAGGTGCCTATTCTAGAGCACGGCCATTTTAGCATTGGAAAAATTTGTCTACTTACTTTGCCTTAGAGTAGGGAAGAATCTAAATAGTACTCTTTAGTAAAAAATACTACCACTGAAAAGTTAAAATTTGCTTCAGTTTTTATATCTTGGTGGCCTACTAGATTGCCCATAGCTTCTATGGTATGTATTTTATAGTCATATTTTCAAGTAAATATAACTTCTTTTGGTGTATATATCTATCCTCACAATAGAAAGATAAACATCTGGAGGATGGATTTTCACTGCATAATTCTAAAGTATTTTTAAGGCACATACTTGTCGTTAATCCCTTATGGTAGCATTCTGTGAGAATTAGTGATTAAACTGGTTTTGGAAAGACAGTGCTAGCACAGTATGTTTTTATATTTGGAGAGGCAGTAGATTTCTGTATTTCAATAAATATTTGTGGGAGAGGGAATTTGCTTCTTTATTTCAATAAATATTTGTGTAGTAGCTACTGTGTGCTGAGTACTATGCCTGAGTGAATACATTGCTGTAATGAGCGCAGAAAACGTAGTGGAGGCTGCCTGCACTGCTGTGTTGAGAGGGATTGTAATCATGAGACAGCAGGAATGAACTACAGGGGTTGGGAGAAAGGTGACAAAATGGGCTCTGTGTGTTGTTTATGATGTGACCACAGTGTAACCAAAATGCCAATCTGAATCATGCTGCATTAGAGTCTCATCGTATTTATAATGGCTTTGAAGATATTGAGTACTTTAGACTTTTCTTTATTACATTATACATTTATATATAGTAATAAATTATTCATATTCTACATAATTTGGGGTATATTTTCTCATACCTATGACTTCATTTCATATAATTTTGGTATAGTCAACTTACAGGAGCTCATTTTCAAAGAGAAACTGTTAATTCTCTTCAGATGTATAACAAAGATATTGTCTCTGACCATTAGGAGTTTGGAATTTAAAATGGTTCTAACACCAAGATATCTTATAAATATCAAGCAACTACATTAAGCATTTTGTATTCCCAGAAATGCCATCTATCTACTTACCTGACTGACCAGCATGTGTGTTAGTAATTTTTCTGTCTGTTTCTGCAAAAACAGATGTAATGATTTAATTATAATGGTGAAAGAGCAAATATATCACAAAATCATGCAGTTCTTTAAATTTATTTTCCACATCTCTTATTGCTGCTTTTCTCTTTATGATCACTACTTTAAAATATTAATTGTAAAAAAATTTCTTGCACAGTTGCTTATAGCATTGGGAACTGCCAACTTACAGCATTCTGGATGTTTATAAATTTGTGGAGATCCCCAGTAGTCCACTGAAACTCCCTGAAAAGAAAGAAAAATTAAGATCATAGCTTCTCTTTTTCTGCTTTTGTTCACAGAGAAAACGGATCTATTTGTTGAGAACAAACACATGGAGGGTAGACGAGGGGTCTGTGGAACAATGTTGCCACACTCTGCTATGATGCTAACTGGCAGGACTGAGTCCAACCATCAGTTACTGTGAGGTGCCTCAGTGTCAGAGCAGAATTTGCGTGAACTGTCAGTTGAAAGCACGTATAGTGTTCCATTAGTAATGAATTATGGGAGTAATTTCATTAATTTCTTCACCTCAGTCAGTACGTATTAGTGTAAGTTACTCAACCAAACATCAAAAGAACCATTGTGCTTTAACCTTTTGTCTTTTACTGTATAACCAGGAACAGTGCAAAAATAAATTAGTGTAGCATTCCTTTAAAAAAATAACTGGAGATAAGGAGTGGACATAATTTTTCCTGTTTTTAATTTAATAGCAGGTTTATAGTTTTATGCAAAACCATTCACATTACATTTGACCCTCTGGGAACTGCTATTTTTTTCTGTGGTTATAATTTTGAGTCTTTAATAATCTGTTGTTAAATCCAGTCTGAGTTTGATTAATGAATTGTGATGAGCCAGTGCATTAATTTGCAGGTTTGGTCTAATGCCCTAAAAGGCTGCTTTGTTGCAGATGTTATTAAGGCTAAACTCTTCAGGAGGAGCCATTGGATGGCAGTGTGCCCCAAATAATGGGCAAACTGCACATTTGGGAGGTTCCAGTGTTGTAGCCTAGAAGTGACTGTGGTGCAACATTATGAAAGGGAAAATCCTGGTTTAGCCTAAAGCCCCAGAACAGGGCCTACAGACCCCCGAGGAGGGTTCTGGATGGAATTCAGGGGAGTTGTGAATTTAGAAAAGAAAAAAGTATGTTTATTAACCTCTAAAATTTAACATTGTGTTCAGTTATAAATATCCCACAGGACTATTAGCCATGTCTGAGACCATCATGATGAGGAATCACAAATATTTACATAACACACTTAGGGTTGCAAGTACTTCAGTGTATCATTTATGCTCACCACTAGTTCAAAACCATAGCGAGTACAGCTGTTTGATCTGTTGTTTAATGTAATAAAGAAGTACATATATTACTATATCATTAATTTAAAACTCACTTTTACAATTTCAAGGCCATTGGTTCCATTTGTAATTTTATTTTACACTTTTAGCAATGAGATGGGATTTGGCTTGCAAAAGAGGAAGGATCAGCTTTGTAGAGCAATTGTCCAGGCTACTATCATTCCCTTCAGAATGTTGATACTTCACATATCCCTCAAGCTCTCTTTCTGGGAACAAGTCTAAGAATTAGCCATTAACACCAAAATGACCAAATGACAGCAGTGCCTAAGTCAGGATAATATTATTCCCTTCTCAGCTATTTCTCTTGCCACTTCCTTTCCCCCGAAGCTCCTGGACGCTATAAACTGTTTGTCTAATTCACTGGTATTTCCCAAGCACATATTGTATTGCTTGACACATAGGAAGCACTTAGTCAATAATGAACAAATGATAGCTTTAAAAGGAAATGATTTTTTCCCCTTCATTGGGAAGAATCTGGGTTTTTAAATCATTTTTTAAAAAAATGAAATAGAATCAGGTATCCATATGCTTAAGAATTTATTGGATTGTAAAAATATTTATGAGGTATTAGAAATGTTTATAAGAACTGATATTAAACAGTTTACTGTCCAGCAGCTCAGTTTATCAGGGCACAGTGGAATCTCATAACTGATTTTTTCAAAGCATTGTTATAATTAAACAAAGAGAACTGAATTCTCCAAAGGCAAATATAGCTGCAGAGAGGTAGGAAACTATATTAAAGTGGAAGATTAGCACGTGTATTGTGAGTGTGTGGATGTGTTTCTGTGTGTAAAAAAACCCCACCTTGTGAGAGAGTCTTTAGGCTGTAAGTTGCCTTAGAGATTATTTTTCAATTTAATTTAACAAATATTGAAACTGAAGCACAAATAGGTTAAATGACCAGTGACCTCCTAATTGCTAAATCCAATAAACCCTTCTCAGACCTTATCTTATTTGACCATGCTATTGCATCTCACATTGTTTGCCTTTTTCTCTTTCTGGAAGCCTGTGTATAGGTTATTTCTGCCACTTAGAATGCACTCATCTTCTGGTCCTTCTGGTCCCTGACCTTATTCTTCCTTCAGGAGGGCACATCTCTTAAGTACTTTTCTTCACCTCTCAAGTAGAGCTTGTTTTAGTTCTCTAAATTTTCTTTCACCATTGCTCTCCTAAAGAGTCTTTTTAAAGACCCCCTCCCTTCCTTAACTGATCCTATTCTTCTTCTGGTCGATTCTATCTTTTGGTGGAATTTTGATACCACTGATATGGTGCATACGTATTTATGTATTGTCACCTTTTGGAAAAATAAGCTGCTATAATATGTAAGATTTTTTCACTTCCACAAACCAATTTCTCCTTAGTAGAACCCATACCACCAGATTCCTCCATCCTGTGGATTCAAATAAGGTTATAAATGGCCCCATCCTCCACCCATTCTATGTAAGAGAAAATTCCAGTCTTTCCCATTGATCATTTTTACCAAAATTATTCAGAGTGTTTACCTGTTTTTCATAAATTTTTCCTGTTTTGTCTACCAATTGCTACCAAAAGGAATAGCCTGGAGCACAGGTACTACCCTTGGTTACGATGATCAACCTGACCAAGCGCTGCTGGTGGGAGAGGAAATTCAAAACCCTCTGTGACTGCCACTGCAATTGCCCGGTGGGGCGGGGAAGATGGCAATGATTGCTGTTGCTACTTTTGCCCAAGGGTGGCTGTGTTTCCTGGCTTTGATTCAAACACTTGGTAGAGTACTTGGTCAACCAAGTGTGCAGCGCAGCTGTATTTGATAATGATAAAAACCCTTTAAATTCTCATCTCGTACATCTGTGTTCTTTGTGTGCTGTCCACTCCCCAGATCAACTTGCCATTTCTGGAGTGGCAGTTGTCTCCCTAACCTGGATCTTCACTCCTATTTTCCCATCTTCCTGGAATGCTCATATCTAAAACTCTCAAATAAAATATACCTTCTTTTATTAAGTTTTTCGATGCCTACTCAAAATCTCTATGTTATGCCCTCCTCTGCTCCATAGGGCTTAGATTCCTAGAGTTATTATGTGTGGACTATTTGTGTCATTACTTTTCCCCCTGCCGAGCCAAAACAGCTGACACCAAAAAATAAGAAAGGAAAGGTTTATTTCAGTTCACAGTTCGTAAAGATTTCAGGGCATAGTCAACTGGCTCAAAGGCAGGATGATATGGAAGATGAGTATCACAGAGGAGCAACAGTTCATGGCATGGCAGGGCAGGCAGAAGGGAGCAGACAGTGAGCAGCAAGCTGCAAGTAGCAGCAGTCTGCCTCCTCTTTCTACTTTGATATTCTATCTGGTTCACAAGCCTTTACATTGGTGTCACCTATACCCAGGATGGAGCACCCTTAGTCTCAGCATCACATCGTTAATCCCAGAATCACACCCATAATCCCGGTGTCACACCCCTAATTCAAATTCACACACCCAGTGTACTTTGAAATTTCCCACTTATGACTGCATGATGTTGAGGCAGGTGCGGGGGGAACTTAGGTATAAGACATAATAATTTGTGTATCCCATTGTACCCTAAACTTCTTGAGGGCAGAAAAAACATTGAGTTGTAAGATTTAGCAAATAAAATCATGGATGATCAGTTAAAAATTTCAGATAAATAACATAAAATTTTTATTTTGTGAATGTTCCTCAATTGAAAATTTAAATACCTATCTCTCTATATATCTGTATACATATTTGAGTATGGGACATAGTCACTTTAAATATTCTTTATTGATTTACCTGTATTTGTATCTGTGTCAGTGTCTGCATCTGTATCTGTATTTATATCTGCATCTATGTCTGTATCTGTAATCTCAAAAATAATGTTCTGGGACTTTATTGTATTGTAATCATCTAGGAGGCAACTAGTTGCAAAATAAAGAAATTTATTCTAGATGCTGATGGCATAGCAGTGAACAAAACAAAAGTCTTTGGCACTTTGGAAATTACATTCTAGTGGGTGAATATTGACCCACTATAGCTGAATAAATGTAAACAGTAAGTAAGTACAACGTTTACTGTGTTAATGTTGATAAGAGTTATCGGGGAAAATAAAAGCAGAAAAAGAGACATGGTATGGGAGCAATTTCTCTTTCCAAACTTGCTTGATGATCAGTTCTTAGCTGACAGCAACTCCATTTTTTCAGTTGCTTACATCTAAACACTGGAAGTCATCCTTCATTCATTCTGTTAGAAAACTTTAATTGTTTCTACCTTCAAGAATTTGAGCCATGTCATTGCCTTTACTGATACCTCCATTATTCAAGCCACCGTGATCTCTTATTAAATTACGGCAGTAGTATAAGACATGATGTCCCTTCATCTACTCTTATTGTTCTACATCCCATTTTCAATATGTCAACCAGAACAAGTCATTTAAAATGTAAATCAGATTGTGTGTGCCACTTGTGTCTTCCAATCATTCCAAGGACTCCTCACATTTCTTATTCTAAAGGCTAAGGTCTCTAAAATGGTTTCCATGGTTTTGTGCTTTGGACCCCTTCTTCCTTTCCCTGCTGACCTCTCTGATCTCATATCTAGCAACTTTCTCCTCCTAGAGCAACCGTTACCTATCAAACTCGGTTTGTTCTGATGCTGTTGATTTTAGCATTGACAGTTACGCACCCCAGAACATCCCTGAGTCCCTGGCGATCTTGAGCAGTTGCTAACCCTTCACAGCACTTTAGCCACATATGCCTGTGTACAGGACCAGGACACTCTTGCCTTTGACACTTGTACTTCTTCTGTCTGTGTGTAATGCTCTTCTCCCTACATCTAATGACTAATTTTTTTACTACCATCAAAGTTTTGTTTAGCTGTCATTTTCACCCCACTTATAATTCCTGTTTCACCCCCTTTATAGTGTCCCTAGTATCCCTTATCCTATGCCAGTTGTTCATAAATATTTATTTACTTCCAATTTGCTGTATAATTAATGCATGTATATTTACTGTTGGTTTCTTCCTGCTAGGATGTAAGCCTCTTGAATTCACACATTTATATTTTGTTTATATTTTGTCCTGAGCATCTGGAGCA
The DNA here is from genome assembly GCF_034190915.1 of Cavia porcellus. Lineage (NCBI taxonomy): Eukaryota > Metazoa > Chordata > Mammalia > Rodentia > Caviidae > Cavia > Cavia porcellus. Next base: position 116,876,592 of record NW_026947484.1, read on the forward strand.
GCACCTGGTTCAATGTGGCACTGGATAAATATCTGGTAGATTAAACTGGAGAAGTGCTGCGGGTTGTAGTGTGGGGGGAACTGCAAAGACAGATAATGGTCATGGAAGCTGAGGTTTGAGAGAACTGATGTGGGGAAGGGAACATGCAGGTAAAGGGACTGAGGAGAGCAAATGTCATGCAGGAATGTGCCTGGCATCTTCTTGGGAACCATAAGGAGGCAACAAGGCTGGAGCAGAGTGAACAAGAAGAGGCCAATGGGAGGAGAAGTAGCAGAGAGGATGCTAATCTGTATCTAGATTATGTGGAGACAAACTCACGACAGTGTGGGTGAAATGAAAAACCAGTTGGGCAGATTTGCAGAGGTTGATGAGATGGTCTGATTCAGTTTCAACAGTTCACCCGGTGACTGTGTTGACAGCAGCTAGATGAGCCAAGGGCAGAAGCAGGGAGTCCAGTTATGAAATTTTGAAACAAGAAGAGGTGCTGTTGGTTTGTACAAAGTTAACTGCTGGCGAAGTAGTGAGAAATGGTCACAGTCTGGATATATTTTGAATTAAAACCAATGGAAAATATTGATAATATGGATGCAGAAGAGAGAAAAAGAAGTCAAGTACAATTTCTACTGTTTTTTAAAGTAAATGTTTCTTCAGGTATAACACACATACAGCGAAAGTGACGAAATCATAAATATACAGATCAGTGAATTTTTCACAAAGGAAAAACACTTGCACAATTCTTTCCCAAGTGGAGACACAGAACATGACCAGCTCCTAGCAGACTCGAGTTATGCTGCCTCTCAGACATCATCCCTCCTTGCAAAAGCCACTGTTGTTGCTGGCTGTTTCTGCTAGGCACATCCTAACCTCTGTCCTCACATTCTGATGTGTCATGCTTTCATTATCATTTGGTCAAAATGTTTTTAATTTCTATCATCATTTCTTCTTTGGCCAATTTCTCAATATTTGTGCATGTTCTAGTTAGAATTTTATTGTCCATTTCTTCTTTAACTCTATTGGGGCCTTCAATATTTTGAGAGTTTTTAGGACTTAGAGACTTGTATTATAGTCTAGTACATGGTCAGTTTTGGTAAATGTCTCATGTTCCCTTATTAAGTAAAAACTTTTTTATATGAATTAAGCCAAATTTATTAATTATCTCCTTTAGTTTAATGAGTAACTGAGAAAAGTATATTAAAATCTTCCACTGTTGTTATGGATTTGTCATTTTATAATTTTAGTTCTGCAAATTGTTATCTCACGTTTCTCAGGGAACACACATTTGAAATTGTCCTATTTTTCTGGGAGACTAACTCTTTTTCAAATTGAGGCAATGTCTGTATGATTCAGGCTGTCTTCAAACTCACAACAATTCTGTTTAAGCCTCCAAAATGTTGGGAGTACAGGTGTGTGCCAAAATGCCCAGCCCTGCTAGACTAATTTTTAAACATAATCATGAAATGTCCCTTATTTTGTTTGATAAAACTGTTCTTTCTTTCACTGTCAACAGTTTTGTGTCCTTATATTGAAGATGAACTTGTTCAGGTGACATATAGCTGAATATTTTTTCTTTTAATTGGAGTACTTTGACTTCTTGTTGAAGCATTTTGTATTTTTATGGTTAATGTAATTATTGGTATTTTTGGAATTATGTTTACTGAATATAACAACATTTATCCTCTATTTATTAGAGACTAATATAGATTAGAGGCTTTATCCCTTTCAAGGCAGTGCTAGAATTTATGAACACATTAAATCCATTGATCCCCTGTGGCTGTTTGTGATAGTATTGTCATGCATTTAATTATACCTGTATTTTAAACTCTATAAAATATTATTGTTGATTTATAACCAATTATTTATTTATACTCACATTTACCTTGTTATTATTGTTCATTTCTTTCTTTGTTTCTTTCTGTCTGGGACTATTTGCTCCTATTGAAAATACTCCTTTGAGTATTTCTTTTAGTTTGGTTCTTTAACAATACAATCTTTTTTTTAAAAGTGCCTTTAAACATGAAGTATATTTTCATTGGATGTAAAGTAATAAGTTTTCAACAATTTCGTAATGCCAAGATGTCATTCTATTTTGTCGGACTTCTACAGTTTCTCTTGAAGCTCCCTTTGAAGATAATGTGCTCTTCTGTCCAGCTATTCTTACGGTTCATTCTTTGTTTTTGCCATTTGGCAGTTTTTTGGTGACGTGAGTAGTAATGTGTTAATCTCTCTTTGGGCTTGACATCTTTTATCCGTTTTAGGAATTTTTCAGATGTTATCTCTTCAGATATTGCTCTTGCCTTCACTCCTCTCTAATCCACTTTTGGGGCTCTAGCTATATTTTCTTTAAGATTTTTCCATCTTCTATATGCTGCTTGCACTCTTGTATATTTTTGTTCACATTTTTCCTTTGTAGTTCATTTTCTATATTTTCAACTGCACTATCTTACAGCACTAATCTTTTTGCCTGTACTTAATCTATTAACTTACCTGTTGGATCCCTTATTATGCTTGTCAGTTCTAAATTTCCCACTTTTTGGAAGATTCTATTTCTCTGGAGAAACTATTTTATCATCCACATTTTGAAGATATTAATCTGCATTTAATAATATCATTATCTAGATTAACTATAGCTCTGTTTATGTTGTATTTATCCTTTTTTGATATGTTTGGCAATTTTCTAATTGAACACCAGGCATTTTGCATGAAAAATTGTTAAGAATCTATCAGGGTGGCAAACCTATGGCACGTGTGCTGCAATGGGCTGTCATCACTGAAAGGTCTATCGTTGCTCTAGAGACATCACTTTATAAAATGGTGGCCAGCTAGAGTAGGGGCAGAGAAAATCCAGTCTGTGTATGAATGAAAAGAAGCTGGGCACCAGAATTTATAAGCTTCTTGTCCCACTACCTGGGTTCAGCTCGCCGGCTGAGTAATCTTGAACAAATGACTTACTATTTCGATTCATCACTTTTCACATTTATAACAGAGAAAATGGTATTTTTCTCACAAGGTTAAGAAGATTAAGTGAATTAATACATGACACTTGTTTAGAATGACACCTGATGTATAGTAAGTTGTCAATAATTCTTTTCTAGTGTAGTTATTCATTCTTGTCTGATCAGACAAAAATTTAACACCTCTCTAATTCATTTAACATATATTAATTGGAGTGATTCCTGATGACATTCAAACTGTAGAAAAATTTTAGGCTTTGTTAGAAGATTGAATTGGGAAATAGGGTGGGATTGAAAACCTAAAAGTTTTTACCATTATTGATAATACAGGAAAACAGGTAATACAGGCACCTTGGTGCAGGCCCATAGTTATTCGAGATAATTTCTTATGTGTAATTCAGTCAATTCCCACATTACTAGGTGGAATCTCAGGGTACAAGACTTTGTTGGATGCGCTTTGGAGGACTGGTCAGTTTCTTACCCCTAGTCTTTGTGATGGAGTGAGGGATGATTAGAGGAAGGTCAGTTTAAGAAAAGGGAGTTAATGGCCTCTAGTACCTTCTCTTTTTATTTCTCAAGCTTTATTTACTTGCTTTTGAGGTGACACATTCTTGATCTAGGCTCCAAGAGAGATGTCTGTCAAACCAAAAATTAGACACAATTTCATTAGAGAAATTCCCAACTAATATTTGAGTTCACTCTTAAAAGAATCATCTTTATACAGTGGAATACTTTGTAATGCTAAGTCTTGGAAAAAGCCCAAATCCCACCAACGGATGAATGGATAAAGAGGATGTGGTTATGTTTTCTGCAGTGGTATATTACTTTGCCACAAAGGAGGATAAGCTTGAGACATTTCTCTCTAAATGGATGTACATTGAGACCGTACTCTTAAGTGAAATAAATCAGACACACATGTTTAAATATAGCATTGTTTCTCTGGTGTGAGAAAACAAAAGTATAAATGAGGACCAAAATGTATAACACCTATTAGGAAATGGGAAGAAAATTTTCAAATGTGAAGGGGAACAAGGGAAGGAAGGAGGAAGGAAAGAAGAGACCAGGAAAAAAGAGAACAGAAGGAAAAAATGGAAATAAAGCTTTTGTAAATAAGGAAGGAAAGAGTGATTGAAGGGAGGGGTGGGGAATGGGAAATAAAGAGGCAAGACATATCATATACAAGTACGAATTCCCAGTGATGACTGTTATCATTTATATATATCTAAAATGTACTAATAAAAATAAATTAGATAATATGCAAAAAAAAAAAGAAAAAGAAAAAAAGAATCATTGTAGTAGCATCATTTTGATCGGATTCAGGGTACATGATTATGCCACAGATATTGTACATGCAGCAATTTGTGTTTTGACTGGTGATAAATTGATAATCACCTATCCAGCTAAGCCAGTCCACAGAGAGGCAGTTAATATTGTGAAACTTCAATAAAGTCGGCTGTCAATGCGATAGATATTGCAGGTGAACTCCTTGATCTCTCATTGTAATCCTTTGAATCTCTGTTATCCATCACTCTATAATACATTTGTTTAGCAGGGAAATAGGCTTCTAAAATCTCACCATCAAAGTAAGCCTCAACAATAACATTTCTAAATCTGACACAAGTCTCAGCAACACTGTCAGAACACTATTTAGCTATCAAATTTAGTGAGGCGATGTAAATTTACAGAAGAATGGCAAGAGATTGAAAAGTGCTCCCCTTTGTGTTCTTGGGCAATAAAAGTTTTTTTGAAACATATTTTTGCTCCCTTGCCTTACTTATCAGACATACGAGTAGTGGGTTTGCTATTAAATTTCCCCCTTCCCTGACAGGTCAAGATGTAGGCATTCAAAAGTTTATGAGATTTTCCCATTCTGAATCTTAAGTGTTGCAAAGAGGTGTGAGAGAAGTAGATTATAGAAGGTGCAGCTTTATTTTTCACAAATGAAAATAAAACTATTAAAAAGCAAGTAATACAAACATTTATTTAGGGAAAATGATTTGTTCATTTGTAGTTATCTTGTGCTTTGTCAAAATGAGTTATGGTCTTAGCAGTTCTTTCTAGAGAGTTGCATTTCACGAAGGCCAAAACTCAAGAGTAAAACCAGTCATGGCTCCAGTAAGCATTACAAAAAAGACATTTGCTCTTTTCCTGATACATTTGTCTTTCTTTCTTTCTTTCTTTCTTTCTTTCTTTCTTTCTTTCTTTCTTTCTTTCTTTCTTTCTTTCTTTCTTTCTTTCTTTCTTTCTTTCTTGGTACTGAGAATCAAATTCAGGACCTTGCTCTGGCCAGGCAGGTGTTGTGCTACTGAGCTATAGCTCTGGCTCTAATGAATGATCTTATTGTGTGTGGATCATTGTCCTGAGGTGAGAGTTTTCCTCTGTTAAATCTCAGAAAGTAGAATCTGCTCTGCCAAGGTATTACAGAGCCTAGAGAAATACTTCCTGTATTTAAATTAAGAGCTGAAAAGTTGCTTAAAGGGGTCTTACTAATTTGAATTCCAATGGCACAAGCTTGGGAAGGTTTCTGACTATATCTGAATCCATTTCTCTCCTATTTCTGGTGGGAATTTTGAAGGAATTTTGCATACTTTCTCTAGGCAGTCAATTATGGACTTTCTTTTCCCAGTCATTTTTGAATTTATTATTCTCAAATGGCAAATGCATAAAGGAAAATACATTCTTTAAGCTATGGTATAAGACATAGTGCTATCACTAAATGTTTCTTAGAGCTTAGAAAAAAATTTCAGTTGTCCTCATCTTTATTCAGAATTGTCCTGGTAGTACAGAATCAAGAGCTGAGCGAACTGGCTTCTCTTCATGGCAGCAAGCTCCTCGAGGACAGGACATGTGTGCATCACACACTAACTTCTCTCACAGTTCCACATGCAATGCTTTGTACCAGTATATGTTTAAGGATGTGTAATTAAGTTTATGGATGTACAATTTTCTTGAAAAATACTTCTCAGGTATTCTACAACATTATAATCTGATAACAGGAAAAAAAGAGTCCTTACAAGATGTGTTCAAGGATTCTTTAGGTCATTTCACTTGCAATCCATTTTTATACCAATAAAACCTTTCCAGTGTCAGTAGAATGCTGCTAGCTAAAAGAATGTTTGCTTTGATTTTTGACCCTATCCTAACTAAATTTATTAAACTGGCTAGGAAACAGGGGAGGAAAGAATAACATTTCAAAAAGAATGTTACATATGGTACATTATTATTTCCAAAAACAAAATTATATCTAGCATGTTAATTAGAGCAAATTTTCACAGACTTATTGGAGACATTGAATATTTTTAATCATAGTAATAAACAGTACTTTGAAATGTTCAGAAAAGATGCAGTAATAATAGCTAACATTTATTGAACATTTAGATGAGCTACATTCTTTTTTCTCTTTCTAGCCAAGAATTTATTTGATCCTTTCAAGCAACATTGGATTTGGCACTATGATTAACAATTTGTATACGAAGAAGCTAAGTCTCGGTTTTCATGTGGGTAAATTATAGTTTGGGCAACAAGGCAGACAGTGCTAATGTGGACAATCTATTTTGCTTTTCTCCTGCCCAGCTTCCATCTTTTTCTATTGTGATAGAGTATGAATAACACAGAATTTACCAAGTTAATTATTTTTGATATACATATGTAAATATTCCATAGCATTCCTATTTTTGGTGTGCCTATCATCACCATCCATCTCTCAAATCTTTTTCTTCTTCCAAACTGATATTTTACATGCAACAGACCATAACTCCTTATTCCTTTTTCTTCCAGAACTCTACAACTACCATTCTACTTCATGTCTTGATGGGTTTGATTACTATAGGCACCAGATAAGCCATCTCCTTAATTTCTAGGAGTATTGTCTTTCAGTGCTGCGTCACATGTTTCATTTTTATTCAGCAGTTGGGTTTATCACAGGCAGCCAGCTACATTTAGGTCCAGCCTAATTTCCCTTAGCTCCAGATATGGGAACATATGCTAATTTTTAGTCATAGGGTTGGATAATATTAAGCAGTGGGATCTTTTGCAAATGGGAGTGGGGCTAAGATATGTTAAGAGAAGGGAAGGGGATATAACAGCATTTAAGATATGTTATGCACATCTAAAAACTATCTATAGTAAGTGTATTCATTGTGTACTGCCAATATATACTAATAAAAATAGAATAAAAATGTATTTTGTTTGTAAATTAAATTTTTCTTTTTTTTTTTCCTTTTCTCTGTTCTTGCAACTATCTCTCTACCCATTGATATATATCTCTCTACCTGTCGGTATATAGAAGGTTTCTGATTTTAAAACTTATTTGTAAATGGGAGGAGTACAGAAAGAAAAGGAGGGTTGGTAAAGCATGGAGGGAAAATTGAAGAAAGAACTGAATTCCTGGTCCCTTATTAAAAGTTTAAGAAGATGAAAAATGGATTTCCCATAGGACTGACTGACTTCCTCAGGACAGGAAGATAAAGCAATGGAGTGTACTGTGTGCAGTGAGACAGGCAGTGTTCCTGAAAAGACCCGAATGAGGCTTCCACTGGCAGTCTGTGGGCAGGATGACCCACCTGCCTCAGTGGGCGCCTGTTTCCCACCTATTCACACACCTTGCAAAATAGCAGCCCACTCTCAATGTCTTCTAGAATAAAGCCAACAGGCTGCTATAACTTCTCAATTAATGTTTGTTTTTTGTTTTTCCAAGTCAAGCAAGGATTTGATTTTCTTCCAGGAATTGCCCTACTGGTATGAACAGCTGTTCTGTTGGTATGATGAAGAAGAAATTTTAGAGTTCATTTATTCAAATATTCATTTTTTGAAAACTGTTCTATACTTATTTCAGCTACCAACTGTAAAGTTGATAACATTAGCCTTATTGAGTTTTGTGGCATTATTTCCACTGAGCTCTGAAATATGTAAAGAAAATTAACATACCACCTGAAAAGTAATTTAAGAAAAAACTATAAATAGCATCCTATCATATCTTAGGACCTTTATGGATTAAAAATGTATTTTGAAAACTTAGCTTAAAAATATAAATTAGGTGCAATCCTCTAGTGAGATAGGAAATGCACATCATTGTTAATAACCCTCTTGACTTGAGATTAAAATAACCCCTTCTAAGATTCTACTATGTCCAGTTGCAGCTGGGTACTATGTGGGGGCAATGTCAGACCTGTGTCAGAGGATAAAAATCACAACTGAAGACCCAAACAGAAGTGTTCCAGAGATCTTGGTCAAGGAGGGCTTAGTGTGTAGGTGTTCGTTAAATATTTATTGAATTAATAAAACTGAAGAAACTATTGAATGTGTTTAATGAGGAAGGTTTTGATTCTGGCTCTGTAAGACATTGAAAAGCAAAGTATTCTTCTTAGAAGAAACTTAAACTGGACATATCGGAGATTCCTGTAGTGTTAAGGCATAAGAGAGAAAAGAGAGTAAGAGACAAGAGCTGCAAGGACATAGGGCTCTAGGACAATCAGTGTTCTCTGGGAACAAAGGCCACGAATCTCTAGCTAACCACTATTTAATTAGCCAGTGCAGTGTGTGTGCGGGGGTGGGGTGGTGGTGGTGGTATGGTGCTTTGCTGGAGCAACATGGAAATAGTGGTTGATGGGCAAGTTTTACATCATAGAGGAAACAAGTTAAGATTGATCCCCATACCTGGGTACTAGTTCTCCCTGGATTGTCCTCATCCTGCTCTGTGAGAGTCACAGCCTCCTTGACCATCAAGCTCTATCTCAGTGGTGATGAAGAGGTAGCAGGATTTTCACATTCTAAAAGCATCCCAGAAGGGAGGGTAAGGAGAGTTTGGGACAGATACTATGTCAATTTATAATTTGTGGTCCTCTGTAAGGACATGTGCTGAACTAAATGTCAGCATCTGTTACAGACTTGCCTCTCTGGAAAACTTACTTCATCTCCACGGGCCTCTCTGAGAAAGGAAGATGTTCAGTGGTTTTCAAAGTATGATTTTTTTCTTTTCTAAAGCCCAGTCTTACGAAGAATCCTAGTGTACATGATAGGTAAGGGTAGGCTGTCTTGTGTTGAATCTGGGGAGGTAACGTGGAGCCCTGCCTGCTGTGCCACCCTTTGGCCCTCACAGTACAGTTCAAAAGCCACTGGACTTAATGACCTGTTAGGTCCCTCTCCAGCTGTGATATTCGAGGTCAGTGTTAATAATAAGTGTTACAAGGAGCAGTCTGAGGGGACTTGAGGACATATTTTAAGAAACACTTTAGAGTGTTATCTTTCCCCCGCCAACCTACTTTCTGCCTTGCTGCCGCCAGCTCAGTGCCACAATCTTTGTTGTCTTCCATTCCTGAAATATAAGAATTATACAAGATTCCTTTTTCAACATACACATCCATTACTTCACCAAATCCCCTCAGATTTAACCTCTCAATATTTCCCAAACTTAGAATTTCCTTTGCAGTCCCATTTGCATCATCAAAATACAGGACAATTACAGCAAAGTCTTCTGACTTTCGGTTCCTCCTCTGGGTGCCTGTACTTGTTTGGATGTGCAGTTCTTTGGTTGACTGACCCTTTGTCAGAATGCCTGAGACAGAAACTGTGTCAGTTTTGGAACTGAGAGGGGTGTGTGGAATGTGCACATAGACATTATCCTTTGGAGATCCATAATCTGAAAATCCAGAACCTGAAATGCTTCAAAATCCAGAAGCTTGTAAGTGTCATGTTGCTCAAAAAATTTCAGATTTTGGAGCATTTTGGATTTGGAGCTTTTGCATTAAAGATGTTTAGTCTGTCTCATGTAGTTTTATGCCCTCATTCCTTGGGCTATATTCTCCTCCATAATTTATTCTCTTCCTCTTTTTTGTAGCTAGTTTTTAATCTTTCTTTAAGACTCCATGTGGCATCCCTATGGAAAATCTTTGATGATCCATGTCTGAGAAAAGAGACCCCTCCCCGCCGCCTGTCTCTTAGGATTCCACATTGCTACCACATCATGTTAAAATTATCTAGATGTATATGTCTCCTTCACTGAATTATGATTCATTGGGGGTAAAGCCTTATTTCTCTTTATATTTTACAATGCCTAACTCTTGGAACCTTCTAGGTCTCAGTTAGTGGCCTAGATGGGATTCTCTCTGGTCTCCACACATCAGTCTGTTTCACTTGCATCAGTAAAGAGATCAAAGTGACCTCAAGGGCAAGCACTGGGTAATATGAAGAACAATAGTTTCAAATATGAAATCCATTCTAAAAACATAAAATAGTGTTTCTTCTATCCCAGTATTTATCATAAAGGTTTTAGTGTTTTAAGAGTAAGATATCCTTTATCTCCTAATAATCTACATCATTTAATAGAGAAAGGTGAAAAGGCACCAGTGAGGAATGTTGGATAAACTCACTGAAGTAAACCTGTGAGTCTTTTGGATAAATTTCATTTGTTCTTTTGTGCTACTTTGGGATTCAGGGAGGGTGACTGCTGTGGGGCCCTTGAGTTCTGGCACACCTGAATCTCAATTAGTAAAGACACCTTCACCATATCATTCTCTCCTTGCCTGGGACCACGTTACCTCTAGCCTGTGTGGCACTTTGTATAAATGGCAAAGGAACCATTCTGGGATGATGCTGCCCAAAGGACAGGGCTTAGCAATAGGACGGTGCTTTTGTGCTAAGTAAGAGCAGATGACCTCATGGGAGGTACAGCTGGATTTGAGCCCTTTTATGAGATACTTTTATGGAAGGCACAGACATACCCTGACTAACATAAACAAAGAGGTGCACATTTCTTCCTTGCCCCAAAGGGCAATTAATTGGTGGCTGCCCAACCAACCAGGAATGGAGAAGTCCTGGTCCTGCTGATGAGTGACAGTTCATGCCTGTTAAGCCTGCCTTGCCATTCTGGTAGGGCCTGATGGTGGCATTCTGTGGTGCTTTCTGAGCTCTGACCCAGAGAAATCCTTTCTTTGTCACTTTGTACAACTCATTTTGCTAAGTGACAACTGAATCTGTCACAGCACAAGCCAAACAAGATGGTGATCTCCCACTTGTGTGTGTGGAGCCACTTCCTTTTGATGCCCTTTGTGATAAGCATTTTCCTGTGAGCAGTTAATTATTGGTCTTCATGCATAAAATGAATGTGACATTTGAGACAGATGTTTATTGTTTGTTACTCATGTATATTTTCAAAATTGTAGCTAATGAAACTGGCCAAAATTATCATCATAAAGCTCGCATTTGTATAAAGAGGGTCATGTTCCGGTCCCTGACCTATAGGAACAGCACACTGATGTGGTCACATATACATGTTCTTACTTTTCCTTTTATTGATGGGTTGGATAGAGTTTCTTGAACAACTGTGCTTGGGCTGAAACAACTGCTGAGTTCCACCAGGGGCTGCTGTTGAACTTCTAAAAAAGATCATATTTTGGAGAAGAAGGACCGGGAGTGGTGGATGGGGAGGGAGGGATAAAATGGGGGGAGAGGAAAGAAAAAAAAAAATCTTGGATGAAAACCTGACATTTCTGTCTGAGGTGAAGCATGCTTTGCGGATGCCATACGTGGAATGTTTCGGAAGTGTCAGTAATAAATACTTCTATCAGAAATCTTCCTATTCTATATCTCTACTTATCATACCCCTAGGAGAGTCATACAAAGACATAGCTGTCAGGCTCTCATTTTGGATCTGAAAACTATGGCGGTTGTCAGGCATCTTTTCCCCTGTGTGGTATTTATCTTCTCTCACAAACAAACTGAGTGCAGGGTGTTTAATTAATTTCCAAGTGTCTCCCATGGTAATTTTCCCTCTAATATATTAATACAATGATTTAAACCTTCATTCAGAGGCAGGCTTTTGGTTGAAAATCACTAAAGGCTTAGATGGTGTTTAGTGTTATCAATAAGCTACACATTCGTTGGTTTGCAGGGAATCAATAATGTTGCCCTTTCCTCATTTTTAGTTTTGGAGGCATCAATGAGATTTTAACTCTTTTAAGCATATTAAGGAAATCACGGGTGAACTGACTTTGTTATTTTTCATCTTTTCATTATAGGCAGTTCTCAGGCTGTTTCTCTTACTGCTTATGGAAGACTTACTCTCATAAAAGTTCTTGTGGCAAGCAAGGAAATTTTTTCAAGTAGTCCCCTTCAGAAAACTTGATTTTTTTTTTAAATAAAGTTTCCAGAAATAAACCACTGAAAGAGCCATACCCTGAAAATACACAAATCAATTGGGAGCAACAAGTGAATGAATCCCTCCCCCCATCCAATATCTCTTTCTATAGAAAAGTGCCATAAAAAGCATAACAGAAAAAAATTCTAAGGGTAACAGTAAGCTGCAGCTAGGTTTCCTAAACAGCATATTTTAGAAACAAATGGATGTATATTAGTTAGCTAGCATTCATAATTGTATATGTGTACTCTCCCAAACATCATGCTATACATGATAAATGTATACACTATTATTGGTCAATTAAAATAAATAAATAAAATTGAGAAGAAAAACCCAAATGAAAGTGAAAGCAATGTTTTTCAAAATAAACCACATTTGGAAGTTTTATTTATTTTTGGCCATGCTTATTTCTTTAATATTATTGTGCTCTTAGGTAAAAGCTTGCCTCAAATTTCATAAAGATCTTTTCTCAATTCACCTTTAGGATATTTGATTACTGAGGTTATAGGGCATCCCTTGAAGAAATATTTATCTTTCTCTGAAAAAGGCATTTAAATATCACTGGAAAATCAGAGCAATAAAAGATAAATTCCTAGAATCTTCTGAGACTTTTAATTATTGTCAATTAAAGATAAAATCCTTGAAAATGCATGCAACTCTTTCTTCTGATAGGTTTTGATATATGTGTGTGTCTTTTTTTTCCCTGTATGAGGATTTATTCTCTTCTCTCCAACCCTCAGCACTCATCATATAAACGTTTTTTCCTAGATCATTAGAAAAATTTAATAACAAATATCTTTTTAGTGAGAAAGGAATTTTTAAAGTTCAGCTGCTCTGTTAATAATTTGTATGTTTCCCTCTCTTGCATGTTATATGTAAGCACTACAAAAATCAACCTTTTAAATACAGATTGATTCTGACAGGTTTTATTTTATGTAATTTCCAAGGATTGGTATAGAAATGCTTCTGAATTGAAAATAGTTCTCCTTTTTTTGATTTTTATTTTATTGTCCTTTACTTCTTGACATCTTGTATATTAAATCAGAGGCTGTTTCAGAGACGTGAAATGACAGCTTTCTCAGAGCCCCACGATTCTGGATCCTGATAGATCTCAAAGCAGGCAAGACGCTCACTTAAGCCTCGGAGAAGCTTCCGGCGTGATGGGCGCGTCACCTAGAAACACAACATAAACTGCAGGTTAATCACCCAGAATCGGCTTGTGTCAATTCTCTGCTGCCCTGCATGCAATTGAAGAGGAAAAAGCCTAGAAGTATTTTTTTCTCTGCTATTTAATTTAACAGAATCTGAGCTCAACTTTAGTTTGAAATTATATTTCCTCTCAACCGGGATGGAAAGGCCACTCGTGTAATTTAGTATTGCGTTGTAAAGAAAAATCAAAGTGTCCGCCTGGAATATTTCCCCCATTGTATCTTCCTTTGATGAGAGAACAGATAAAGTGAATCTGATGTGACACAGGCATGCACAGAGAACCCATTTGTTACACAGAGATTCTGAGGAAAAGACTGTTTGTGGTACTGTGATGTTTGGGAGTTAGAAAAAGGTTATTTGATGAAAATGTATTTATATCGGTCAGTAGAAAGAAAAACGAGACAGGATGCAAAATTATGGTAGCACTGTAATGAACAGCGCAACAGATCAGACCCATCCTCGTTAGAGGTAGAAAGCAAACATTGCATAATAGGGACGGTAACAAGATGAGTATTCTACATTTGTTTTTCAGTTCCACCTAACTCTTTATAACTTTACAATGTAAGATTCAGAAATTGGAGCCAATTACCATAATACGTGGTGGTTTGGTGGGAGCATGTTCTACATCAGACAGTTAAAAGGTTTTATTGCTATTAGGAGCATGTTAATGCCCTTGATAATGTCTCTACTTGCTTTGTAATGTCTCTTGTTGAAGTATAGAATTCTTTTATCTTCTTATTACATTATGCAAAAACTTGAATTGAAAAGATATTTGCAGGAACATTTAAAGTAGTGCATCAATCAGCTTCAAAGAAGAGAAAATGTTCTCGGAATAGCTTATAAAAGGATAACTGTCAGTTTTATTTTGGATGAACAAAGGCGGCAACGTAAAAAGCACTTTATTGTAAAAGCATACTGTGCAATTCAATAAATATGCCATATAAATATAAAAGAGAAGAAAGTTCATAATTATTTTATGACTTAAATGTAATTTAAGTAATACTTTTAAAATGCATCTAGCAGTGAAGTACTCTTTTATTCCTTCAAGGTTCCAAGTTCTAGTCTCTGAGTTCTCATTAGGTGATAACTTAACTCTCTCTGCTAATGCAAGAATTGAAATAGATTAGTCACGGTCCTGATTTATATATATATATATATATATCAGCAAAATACAGAAAGGTGGTTGTGTATGTGTGTGTATGTGTTTGTAAAGCATTAGCAAACATTTTAACAACCACTTAATTGTATAAGTTTTTCAAAATGATTTGTTCCTATCTGTACAGTATTCAGTTCTTTCTCATGCTGTCAGTGCTGCTATAAGACAATTTTGAATTTAAAGGTAACTGTGTTGTGACTTGAAACAGCATTTCCAAGTGTTCTATGAGAAAAACCCATTAGCACTATAATTTCTGGACTGTAAAGATCATGGATGCTTTGATACTATTCTTATAAAGATGCTTATACTTTCCTTCTAGTTAGAAATATTTTTCTTATTCTAGGAAGATGTTTATAAAACTGCAGATACTAACTATACAAACCTATTTTTCAAATGTGTTTCCTAGGTTATTAAACTTTAACCTGGTAAGTGCTACCAAGATGAATTTTTGGATAAGATTTAAAAATCTTCAATGTGAACTATATATTTAAGGGAGATGTTTAGACCCAACACATAGAAATCATAATACAAATTTTTATCATAGGAAAAACCATCCACAGAACTCAGTTTTTGGTAACACATGTTTCTGTACATATAGACATTTATGTGGGCATGGACACTCATCTCTTGCATGTGGAAGGCCATTGATAAACCTGTCTTCAATTTTGTGACCTGACCAAAGATGCTACTTTATTGGACACAATAATATAAATTTTCTTCTAGAATCAAGTCTTTTCAAGGTTTAAGAAGATCTCACTTGAAGTCAAATACCTAGGCTAATTCATTTTCTCATTTCAACACAGCTTATTAAATAATATTACTGCTGTTATAATTTTAAGAAGCATTTATTTTAGAACTGTGAATATGACACATTATAGGAAGAGATCAATTCATAACTTTATTTATGGCATCATTTTGTAGGTGACTTATTTCTCATGACTATTGTACATGATGCTTAATTCCTTGAAATAATTTTTCCCTATTTGGGAGATATGCAGACTCTTCATAGGAGTGTACTCTATTAGCTCTACTTTCTGAGATATCCCATTTTCTTACTTCTGCTTTCTCTTGGTCTGCTTGAGAAAGCTCATTTTGAAAGGACAAGGAAAATTATCTCATAAAAAAATTTAATAACAACAGAACTTCTGAGATTTCAGAAACCTAGAATTCTTAAGTTATTGAACTATGAGAAAAGCTGTAATTTATAACCAGCAAGTTAGTATGTTGTACACATCTGTGTACTGTTTCAGAAAATAAAGGTTGTTACCATAGCAACTGCCACATAATATGGAACATACGTTATTTGTGAGATGCCAGGCTTCGTGTTAAACACACACACAAACACACACAAACCCTCTCCCTCATGGCTATTCTCTAATATTTCAAGTATGTCTGCCTTTTTTTCTGTCACTATTTTAAGGTTTTATCTTTAGTGCTCTGTCATTTAAAATGTTTTTAAAATTTTCATTTTCATATGCTTTTAGAGTTTCTTAGCTAAATTGGTAAGTTTGCATAATACTGCCATGATTTGGTGATCACTGAGAAGACATTTGCTCACCTAGCCTTATTTGGTTAATTTTTCAAGTTTTTTCCAGTTAATTTTTGCATTAATCTTTTTTAAAAAGCAAAACAAAAAATAAAGAACAGAAATACAAAATTTCAAAAAAGAAAAAAAAAGTAAGGAATTAGCACTAGTTAATATTGTGCATAGTGTTATCTCAGAACTAGTTGTTCAGGTTACAAAATCTAGACACATAGGTGATCAGTCAAACAATGAAGGCACAAACTGTTCTTTTTGATGAGCTAAGAGAGATTAGTGGTATAGTTATCTATCTGGCATACAAACACACATATGCATTTATATATGTTTACCAACATACATATAATCGTTTCCTTTCTTCCTTTTTGCCTTTCCCCATCCCAGTAGTTCTGTCCTTTTGAGTACTTTTCCTTTCATTACTACAATACAATTTTTAAAAATATAGCAACAGTATGTAGTGAGGACACAGTTACTGTGAATGCAACAGGTAAATGTGCCTTAAAACAGTTTATTCTTGGCTCTTTGAGGATTTTATAATTTTATATTATATTATTATTGTGGCATTTTCCATTCAAAAGTTAAAAATATCACCAAATGTATGTCATATTTAATTTCATTTGAAATCATTATATAAATGTTATTTAGCATTTTACATTGACACAGTTTTACTCCTTCCAAAGAGTAGATTTTCAGTGTTTTGTGGCAAGTGGTAATGTCAAAAAATCAGAAGGGTGAGAAATAATTCTAAAGTATCAATTTAAATAGTGTTAATTTAAATAGATATCTTGCTAGTTTTGTATGAAGAGTAATTAATGAATGAAAGGAAGGAAGCAATAGTGCAAAATAGGGGATCATCTAATATTGTTGGGCAAGAGATTGGAATGTCCAACTGGTTTGGAATAAAAGTCTGAAAACAATTTGATATTAGAACAATGGTTTGTAGCCTTTACTGCATTTATGTTGTGGCAGAGGGTTTTGGGATATAAACACATTTGGTATGACAGGATATTTCGAGGATGGTGATTTTGTTATCCATATTAAATATATTATTGCCATTATTGACATTTTATTGGGTTAGATGCTTCCTGGGGAGTACCATCTGCATTTTCATTTCCATGAACTGAATGCTAGATACTGGCCTTCCTGAGAGACAACTACCTCTATATCTTCAGAATGGTTCTGTGTTATAAAAATGTACTCTATCAGTCCTCAAAACAAAACACTTCTGTTGAAAAATGGCGGGATGAATAATACTCTTCCTTTCTTTTAAAAAAGAGCATAATAGTTTAATCAATAAGCACTTATTAAACACCTGCCATGTGCCAGGCACAGTTTTGGGGATACAAAGATGGATAGGAGAGTTTCCTTGTCTCCGGGGATCTCACAAATCTAATCAGGGAGTGAAACACGCCACTTGCTAACACTATAAGCTGTGTATTGTGGCCTGATTTTCAACACACCGTACTGGTCAATAACAACAGCAACAGTAATCATAGCTAGCAGTTATAGAACACTTACTTTTTGACAAGCAGTTAGTTTCATTTCATGATTTAACCTATACAATATTGCTACAAGGCTTTACTGAGGTCAAACTGGGCTTGAATAGTTTGAGTAACTTGCCTAAAGTTATACGGTGGAGTTAGGATTCTCAGGCCTAATCACACCTTAAATAAAGAACTTTTGCATCTGAAGTATTTAAACTTTTTATCTTGTCTACACTGCTGTGTCTTCATCCTTGGCATCTTTTCTCCCAACAGGCTTCACAGTAGCTGCCTGAATGGCTTCTTGGTCATCAGTTTGCTCCTATAGTCCATTTCCTCTTAGCTCCCAGCATGGGCTTGTAAGGACATAAATCAGGTCCCATATCTGCCCTGCTTGGACCCTTACTGTGGCTTCGCATTACATTGAAACTATAGTCCAAACCATTTTCATGGCTCACAGCATCCTGAGAGATGGTCACTTCATTACCCCTAAAACTTCACCCAAGCTTCTTCACTATGCTTTATACCAAGAATCGACATACTTCTATGAAGCACAAGACAGGTAAATACTTTTAGCTTTGCAGGCCACACAGCCTTTATTGCAACCACTCAGCTTTACCATTAGAGCAGAAAAGCAGCCAAAGATATTAAATGATCAAACAATCAAGGTTGTGTTCCAATAAAACTTAATTTACATAAACAAGCAACGAGGTAGATACCTACAGACCATAGATTGTTGTCCTTTTTTTTGACTCACTGTACTGTTTTTCCAATATGCTAAAGAAATCCTACCTCCACTGTCTCCAGACCTTCTTTGGGAGCTTAGCTTCTTCCTGATTGGACCCTCATTGTGACTAAGAGATGTTATTTGGCTGCCATATTGAAGGGATTTCACCCTACTCCATCTCTACACATCATCTGCTTTCTTTTCTCCATGGCTCTTATGACAGGAAAAAACTCACTCATTTGTCTGCTTACTTACTCAATGTCTGTGTCCTCTCTGTATGGTAAACTGGATCTGAGGAAGACTCTTGTCTTGGTCACTGTGGTATTTCTACCAATCAGGGCAGAGCTTGTGGCACAGAGCAGGTGTTCAGTGAAAAACTGTTATAGCTGAAGGAGTACAAAGTCTTCTTAATCCAAAACTCATACTTTTAATGATTTATCAACACTCCCTTTCTCTAAAAGTGAAGTCGCACAATGACACTTTGAGGGATTTACCACACTGGACTCAGAAGACCTTTGTACCTTGGCAAAGCTCCATCTCCATGGTATTTTTTTTTTTTTTTTTTTTTTTTAACTTAGGGAACTTCTCCCATGGCATGAGTAAAATTGGTATCTTGGCTCATGCTGCTCACTGTGTGTTGGTTTCTCTTATGCTGTTTTTCATTTCCTTTGCTGATACTGCTATCAATATCCAATGGGTGGCACACTTCCATCAGGCTCCTCTGTCATTTCTACTATGTAGCTATGCATCCTTTGGCCACCTCGGTGTCTGTGTATCACCTCTGGGAACCACCAGGTTCCCGTTGCTCTTGCTGGGGCCTGATGTACCTCTGCCGATGACCCGCCCTGTCTGAGCACTACTTCCTCTGTCAAGAACCTGAGCATTCAGGGGTGGCCGTTGCCTCTTAGATGCTAGCACTTGGAAGAGCCAAGTAGCCTCCAGTAATTGGCGGAGGGGAGGTGAAATACTCTCCTTTTCTTATTTTCTCTCAATGTCAGTTATTCTGAATTACTGTTGTTTGTGCCCCTAAATTCAAGATTTTTCAATCTTTGCTTACCATCATCTTCTTAAATGTAACAGCTGATACTTACACGATGCTTATGGTGTGCCTAGCACTGTTGGGAAGGCTTTATATACAATTATCTGTGTAGTCTTCATAATGGATGTGTAAAACCACAATTTTTCTCACTTTTTCTGAAGACAGAGAGGTTGATTGACTCACTCATGATCACCAGTAAGTGACAGAATTGATATCTGAATTCTGTTACTGGTTTTAGGATCCATACTCCCTAATCACAAGTCTATGCCCAAATACAGGGAGCTCTAGCTGTTTGCAGGTACAAATTATACTCTATGAAAGGAATAGTATAATGCTCTTCTATATCTAGCTTTCATTGTTAATATTGTTGCTAGCTCTATTCATCCATTTGTTCTATGGGTAGAAGAGTGCTTGAATAGTTTTATCCAGGTTAGTTAGTCTTACTGGACTCTGCTGTACTTCCCAGTCACCTCCCAGCTATGAAGAAGTAAAAGGCTTAGACAAGTGTCCATGGGGCAAAGTGGGGATAGATGCAAGAGACTAAAGCTACACTGTGTTTCAGATCTTTCTTCTACTGTGTTATATATGATTTAGACTGAAGATGTTCCCTCAAAGGTTCATGTGTGTGTGATTTTGGAAGGTGATTTGGATCATGTGGATGTTATATTATCAATGGATTCCTGTTAGGAGGTGATTCCTAGTTGGAAGAAGTGAGTCACTGGGAGTGGGACCTGGAAGGGTACATTTGCCACCCAGGCTCCTCCCTTTCCTTATTGATTCCTGACTATCTTGACGCTACAAGTTGCATGCCATAGAAGAAATGTGAGGGATGATTTGGGGGAAAGGAGATTGGTTTGGATCTTGAATAGTCTGGACATGTGCTAGCATTTTAGATTTAGATTTTATTTTGTAATAATACAATATTATAATATTACATTATTATTATAATTACAACTTTATTATTATTAATTATTATTATTAATATTACAACTTTATTATTTTGCAATAATAAAAAAAGTAAAGGGGTGGGAAATGGGTGGAGCTAGCAACAATACTAATGATGAAAGCTAGATATAGAAGAAGAGCATTATACTATTCCTTTCATAGAGTAAGAGTTTTCAATCTTTGATTCAGAGTTCACTTGATGTCTCTTTGATTTGTGGGTAGTATGTGGACTAATCTATTGAAATAGTAGTGGCAAGACTCTACTTTTATGATTCCAATGAAAACTAATTACTTATAAAATCACCTGTCAAAATTAGTTCCATTTTCCTTGCTCCTTGTTTTAAAATTTCTCTTCATTATACCTGATCCCACCTTCTCCTCTGACAGGAGTGGAGGTGGTTCCTCTGTATTGGGTCCTCATAGAGACCCCAGAAATTCTAGAATTATTGCTGTAGAGAACCCCATTCGTTCAGATGAAATCACACCTGATTGTCTTGAATGGCTTTATCAGGTTAATCGGTCTTCTGGGACTCTGTCATACATCCCAGTCACCTCCCATCTATGAAAAAGTGAAAGCATAAACCATTAGTCTAGGAAGCTACCTGCCATAGTCATCTCTATCAGGGCTGGATATGCTTGCATTTTCATGTACACCTGATTAGAAAGTTACTTATGTTACACTTTCCTGACTCTCTTGAATGGGCACACCAATGAGATTCTACCATGGGGTCACAGTGCTATAAATGGAGTATGCTTTCTTTTAAGAATCAAATGCTTGTTTGAAATTAATGAGTCTCTTCACCCAAACTACTTTTGAATGTGATCATCTCTTACCTGAAAGAAATATTTAGGCATATCTGACTTATGTTAGGACAGAGGCCGTAGTTCTTTGACATTCTTGTACCAGACAATGGAAGGGAAACAATCCAATCAATCTGTTGTGTGTCCTCCCATGCCACACCAACTGCTCTCCTATCTGTTGAAGGAGCGAGCGAAAGGAGAGTGAGAAATGGTTCAAGGCACAAGGGGAGTGTGTTCCAAGGAGAGCACCAGGAACGTAAACGAAGCTTTTGAATAATATAAAGAAATGATCAATCAGAAGAAATAGGCACCAATCTTATTATTTGTTCCCTGTTTTCCTAGGGTCAATCTAGAAACATATTTTTATTCCTATGACTTCCAAGTTTTAAAACAGGACTGTTCTTTCAAATGAAGGTTTCAGTGATTGTTTTATATAAAACACATAAAACATTGAACTTTTGTTGGTAAAATGGGTCATGCATCCTGGAGAGATTTTCACCTAATCCTCCTTTCTCTCACCCTACACATCTCTGTCTCTCAGCTATAGGAGTCTGACAAATTTGATGTGAAAATTCCTTCTCTTCCTCACGCATTCATTCTGACATTTACTTTAATAGTATAACTTATGTGAAAAGAGTTGTAAAGAAGCATTTAAAGATTGATCAATTTTGTCTTACTAATGAATAACTCTGGACTTCCTTTACTTCCCACTGGAAACGACATGACTTCTTCAGGGTAGGGCAAAGTCTACCAAAATGCACTGGTTCTCGGAAGGTCCCTCTCGAGGCTCTTTGTCTCTTTCACTCCCACAACTCCCGCAATTACTAATTACTCCCATAGTATACTACTCTTTTCTCAAAAGGGGTAAAATGATCCTTTTGTTTATCACTCATGACTTATCTATTTTAAATGATGGGGTTGAATATCTATCCCAGGGCCACATGTAGGCGAAAATCGACTTAGGACCATTTTTAGCCTAAGTGTAACCTTTTGGAGAGCCAAAAATACAAAATTTTGACATCTTACACTTACAATTTAAAAAACAGTTCAATGGATGGCAGATGGGAGAAGAGGAAGTACAGGAAGGGACGAGAAGGGAGGGAAGGAGGCGGGAGAGCAGAAGATGTGGAATGGCGAGGAGCTGGGGAGATGGGGATGCTGGCCAACGCTTCACCTTTGTTTGCTTCCATCTGCAGTATCTTATTTGTCAGAGTCCTTCCCAGATGGTTGACACTGCTCCAGTCCTGCCCTGATGTGACTGCTGAGCTGCTAGATTGTAACCTCTTGGCTAGTGAGGCACTGTGGGAAGGTCCTCCATCTCCCAGACTGTATCTACCCTAAATCCACTTCTGTCTTCAAGGAACATTGCTGTGCTGTGGTGCTCTTCCTATTCATGAGAAGTGTTTGCTGTGAATCAAAGAGAAAAATAAAAATGAGAAATATTTGGTCCTTCCTTGGGGTTCTAATATTGTTCCAAATATTTTTTCATAAGTAGTTTTTGTTCTTTAAGTTCTCAGCCCATGGTAGATACTGTCCCCTAAGCTTTAGTTATTGACATAACTCTTTCATGGTAATTGCATACCATCTATGCTACTTTCCGTAATATTTTAAAACAATCCCAAAAGTGAGTAATTTGGCAGTATTTTAACTCAGAAAATTGATAAAATTATAAATGTGCTACATTTAAAAAAATAAAGCGATAAAATATTGTATATAGCAAATAAAATTATTTTGGTAATTTTGGTAAATGATGCATTGTTTGCATAATACCATTCTAGGAAATGGTCTTCTTCTAGTTTATAAATTTATTTACCATGCATCAAAAAAAGAAGTGGAGAGGCTGGTATCTCAGGAAGCTGAAAGAAACTTTTGGACCACAAGATAAAATTTGGAATTTTTCATTGTAGATTACCATCATCAAATATATGATACATATTTATATATGACATTTATATCCTGGTTTAAGTGATGAAATTATTTTCGGTCCATAATTTAAATATGACTATTTACAAAAGCATTATATACACTATGCTGTTTTTCATTAGTTTCAACTAGTGATTCTAAGTAACATTTCCTGAAGGTGGTGTGGTGGACTTCTCATTTTCCTATATTTTCTACTTCTTAAATAAACAAGGTTTCTGGGATTTAAAAAAATCACACTACTTAATGATACTCTCCATCAAGTTAGCACCTTTGTGATTCTCATGAAAAAGACAAATAAGGTTATATTATTAGTTTGTGGCTTTGTTTGGCATAGAATTTCCTCTGCAGATTCCAGGGTAAATAGAACAAAAGATCAGTTTTTATAATTCATCTTTTCTAAGAGTATCTTCTGGTGACTCATTATTTGAAGATAGCTGTGAAAAGAAAGATTAGGAAAATAGAAAGACATCATTAATTGTGTAACTCACAGTAATAGTAATTTTTTATAAGCCTTTTTGGTTGCATTTTTCTGGGAGAGACTGAATGGAATAATTTTCTCTTTTTCAGAGCTCATTGATACAACACAATGCATGCTTTATTATAATCATGGTTGTCATGACTTTGAGAAAGCAAGGTTTCAAGTAAACATGCTGTATAGTCTCAGAAAAATTTTAATTTTTGTGTTTGAGGATAGTAGAAAGATTCCTTTGCTCTGCAGAAAAGAATTCTTGAAAATGAGCAAACGAATGGACTCAGCCCGCGAATACCTAGCTGAGACTGTCTGTGAAGAATGACACGCCTTCAGCATGAAGAAGGTACCAGAAAAAGACATGTAATTAAGTGGGGGAGAAATCAGAAACGAAGCCATTAAAGAGACTGTGATATGAGGAAAACACTGTACAAGAGATGTGACCAAAGATCTCAGATCTGAGAGCTGAAAGGGAATGAAACTAGTTAAAATTCCACTCCTCATTCACTCCGCAAGAGAAATGATATTCCTGTGTGATACCACTTGCCACTTCATTTTTAGAAACAATTAAAAGATGCAAATATTTATGAATCACTGTGTATGTTGTAATCCTATTCGGAAAACAAACATTGCCTTGTACTCTAGGTTCTCAACGCTGGTTGCTATTGGGATTCTGGGGTTAAAGTGAGCCCTTCAAAATGAGCTCACTACCGCTACCCAGACAAAGGGATGTGACTCAGAGAGTGCGTTCTGTTTGCCTGCAAGCAAGCTGTTGCCTGTGCCAAGTGAGCATTTTAAAAACCATTCAAATTAAGTTGAAAATTTGTAATTATATTTTCTCTTTTAATTGTAACTTATGCAAATGTTATATTCCAGCTGTACAAATAATTTTCGCTTCAGACTACAACATTCACATTAAATCTAGCATATAACATCCTAATACAGGATTCTTCCCAGGCTGTAGTTGCAGCTTTAGAAAGCAAGTTGGCTTGGTTAGTTACAGCTTCTGTTGCTGTTACCCTGCAGCTAAGTATGGATTTTAAAGTGGCCAGAGAGAAGGAAGACACCTTTGCTGTAGTTTGCTAGAGACAGTTATGAATAGAACACGTAGAACATAGAACAAAGCAAACAAAGAAAAAAACACACAAAGTCTAAGAAACCTGTTTATTCACGAAGGTAAATGTTGTATCCTGTAATTGATGAATTCAGCTTCAGTGCATTAGTTACAGGAAGGGGTTGTATGTGACTCATTTGTTAATTGTCATGCATTTTAAGCCACTTAGTACAAACAGAAATTGAGTATTTTCCACTTTCAATGAAAATTTAACTTGGGGAAATTATGTATGAAATCACTAGCATCTTTAACTGAGAGTGAAAGATGCACGAACTGTTTTAGGAACAAGTGCACACGTAACATTTAAGGAATCACATGTACCTGAGAAAGGAAACAAAAATTAGAAACCCCATGTAGATGCTATATATTGCTCTTATTCCTAATGGGCTCTCTTTACATAAATCTTCCCAGGCTTTCATATTTTTTAGTATGGAAATAGAAACTTGATTTACTTCAATCCAGTTGACTGCTGATCAGCTCTTTGTAGTAGTTTTCTGGAAGCAATGGAAGAGGTGAAAGAAGAAAGTTTATTCAGATAATTCAAAATCTTGTTGGTAAAACTGGCACACTTACGGAACGAGACTGACTGTAATAAAATAACTCGTGCGTTTTTATAGGCCTAGCAGAGAGTTCAACACTTCATTTCTCAGTTGGGCAAATTGAGATTTACTGAGGCTTAGTGATGTGTTTAAAGTCACACATCCAATAGCGATCATAGTGTGTTTGAAACCTGGGAGGTCCAACGTCTTGTCTTCCGTTTTTAAGGATCTGTCAACTGAAAGCTGGCCATTAACAGTTCTGTTTCTTAAGTGAAGGCTCTTCCTACACTTGCCCGTGAAATGAACTTTGACTCTGTTAGAGAATTTTATAGGTTTTTAAACACTTATAGACCCTTATAGATAGAGATTGAAAGGGTTTGTTGATCTCTAATTAGCTCTGCTTAGTTAAAATTGATCTTTAAACAATAGAAAATCCAAAGTAAAGATCGTAGAGCCTTGAAAGTGTGCTGTAAATCCATATGCTTCAGGTCAAAGAGCAAATAATTAAAAGTCTAGATTGATTCTCATAGTAAAAGGGCAGTACAAGGAAATTCTAAAAAACAATGGCTAGGGAGGAAAAGCTTCAGTGGTATGATATGTGTGTCATCATCTTAGGAATGCTCATTGGCCTGAGCCTTATTTACTGCTCTTGGCACATTCTATTATATAAGTAATGATCAATGCCCTATTCCCTTTACTTAAAGGTAATTTTGGGTGCTCACATATGACAAAGATTGATAATAGTAAGGTTGATGTATTGTTCCATGTGCAATGATTTTCGACAGAACAGTAGAGAGATGCTTTTTTCTTTGTAAGTTCATTCATTCATTAGCTCACGTGTTTATTAATTCATTCATAATGCATTTTTGGGTACTTACTATAATAAGTAAGGCAATATTATGTTTACTGTTATGTGTACAGTATGACAGAGAAAATTAAATTATACTCGATGATTATTTATCATCTACATGTAAGTTAAGATCTAATGAAACCAGAAGTTCTTGTTTTCTGATCTCTACTCTCATTCAAGACGTCAGTTGTGCTGCCTGTGTCCAAAACCTGGCAGGTTTCCCTATATATCCTGTGCCTCTCATGTAGCAAAATTTAGAAAAAAATTATAGATGCAGACTCTCTACCTGTGTATCTTACTAGATGAGCAACCATGCACCACTAAAGAGACAACAGTGTCTTCCATAGCAGGGCCATGATTAAATGCACTGATTGGATTTAGATATATGTGGCTTATATTCTGGCTCCATCCTCACTAATGAAGTTCATGTTACACATTGAGTTTACTCTTTATTTAAATCAGTGCAACCTAGAAAGTTTGCAGTGATGATTAAATTTAAATAAATACAGATGGTCCTTGAGTTACAATGAGGTTATGTTCAGATAAACACCTATAAATCAAAAATGCATGCAATACACTAGCCTATCCAACATCATAGCCTAGCAACGGAGTACACCGTCATATTAGCCATTTACTTTGGTGCTCGGTGACTGACTGGGTCTGCAGTTCCCTGCCCTGGCAGTATCTTAAGAGAGTATCTACTACATAGTATTGCTCCCTGGTGGGAAAAATAAAAACTCACAATTTAAGGTACAGTTTCTACTGAATGTTGCAGCTTTTGTACCTTTATTAAGTTGGAAAATTCTAAGTCTAACTGTGGTAATTCTGGGGATCATCTGTCAATGTGGTCTGACAAATGGTGGTTATTAGTAACACTTTGCTAAAATTTGCTTTTCTCTTGATGCTCATTTCTATTTCCAAGTCCTGCCCATTGCCTGCTATATTTCAGCCCTTGTGTGTCCATGACATTATTTTGTTGTTGGTAGATACTGACAACTTGAACTCTGATTCTCCTCATTGACTTTGATATACTGATGGTTGTTTGGGTTTGCAATGGTGGTAATAGTGGAGTGGACCGAGCTCATGTATGGATACTTCCTGGAGAGCATTCAGAGGAAGAAAGATAAGGGGCTGCTACTTACTCCAGCCTTGAGGAGAGTGATCCTTGGAAGTGAGAGTTCTTGGTCTTTTTTCACGGTCCCCTTCCCTCAGCTTCAGTGTCCATGTTTCATTCTCCCTCCCTTCCTTCTTTCTCCATTTTTTCTTGAGACACTTACAAATATGCATTAACTCCACAGTTCCTGACCAGGGCATTATCTTTATTAAGACTTTCAATTTTTGTGGATTATAGATTTTTTCATGACCCCTTCACTGCCTGAGGATACACCACTGCCATTTATTTATATGGTCTTCCACACTGATGAAATGCAGATAAATTGAAAAATCTGCCTAGAATCGTTGTCCTCAGGACACAGAAAAACAAGCATTTCCACAGTTAATTGTGTGTGCATTTTTAATCATAGCCTAATAAATTGGCACTTCTTTTTTATGGCTTCAAGTCTGCTCTTGGAAAAGTCTCTGAATATTGACACCTTTGTTTCATGTGTGGACAGCTGCTCCCCCTCAGAGTATATGCTGAAATGGGAGGGGCAAGAAATAAAATCATGCAGGGGAGGAAGAGTGTTTTATAAACAGAAGAAAATCTTTCCTTCAGGCTTTGGAATGATACTAGGAATTTAGGATAAGGGAAACCTGCACACAACATTATAGGACTCCGTGGGAGTAGAGTTTATGATAGCATTTTCTCCATCTTACTGACTTTCTTTGTCCAAGAGACAGGTCTCTTTGTATCCAGGTCCTCTCAGTTCATAGAATCACTGAGGTGTCTATTAAAATGCTCTCTCTCTCTCTCTCTCTCTCTCTCTCTCTCTCTCTCACACACACACACACACACCCCTGCCTCCCCCACAGCATTTACCATCATGGATTTAGATTTATTGAGTCAGTTGGGGCCTGGCATCTACGCTACCACCTCACACTTCTTGGAAACTGCTTGACTCTCTCCTGGGGGCTTCTCCTGCTTTTGCCCATTTGCCCAGGTTTGGCTAAGGGAGGTTGGGAAAGAACAGCAGCCTGACAAAACAGACGCAGCTGTGTGAGAGCTGTTTATTCAGAGCTCCCAGGACTGCCTGATACACTGTGCCGTCAGGCTGTTGCTCAGGGAGGCACCTATGATTCCATTAATTATTTAGGGATCCAAAGTAGCTACCATTAATGAATTTGAATGTATTACAATGATCCTAATCAGAGTAACAGATGCAAAATGACAATATGATACACACAACTTTCCCCCAGCGAGTTGCACACTATTAAGGTCTGTTGCAGTCAGTGAATCCAGATGCTTCCACACACTTACTGACCATGAAAGATCCTGGTTTCATTACATGAAAGAAAATAAGTTCATCCTGTCATCTTGCAGAGTTAAAACAGGATCCAATTCAGCAGCTGGTAAGGCAGCATAAGTTGGTTTGCAATAATAATCCTGCTTCTGCTGCAGGATTGACTGAGTGGAAGAGTTCTATTGCATCTGGGGTTATCATTCCCTTTATATTATTTTTATGCTTTCCCAGATGAGATAGTTTACTCCTGCTAAGAAAGCCTCCAATGGACTAAACAAGTTTTATACACACACCATGTGAGAAGAAAGTGAGCTATTTTTACAGAAGGTAAATTCATTAGAAATAGAATAATAAAACTAAAGTTGACTGTGATAAAACGTGAATCATAAAGCTCCTCAAGAATATATTTCTAAAAGTAAAGTCAGATTTCTGATATAAACCAGGGCATACACAACAGCATTTCCCTCCTATTGTCTTTGGAATTATACAAAAGATAAAATGAAAAACAAATTGAAAAGTTTTTATTTTTTCAGAGAGAGACAGAGAGAGAGAGAGAGAGAGAGAGAGAGAGAGAGAGAGAGAGAGAGAGAGCAAGAGAGATACATGAGCCACAGACTCTACAACACCTGTGCCGGCTGCCAAGAGATGCTGAAACTGTGCAGTAGCTGCACAGGAGGAAACCAAAAAGAAGCAGCCTCAAGAAAGCCAAGAGATGGCAGATCCAGGAAGTGCCAGCAAAAATACTCAAGCTGAACATGAAGTGCTCACTTGAAGTGCGAAACTTAACAAAGTTGTTTAGGAAATGACAGGGCTGGCGTTGCAAGCTCCTCTCCTTGTTTGGCTCTGAGAGACAGAAGAGAGGGCTGAGGAAGAATGTGAAGATGAGCTGCATTTGCAGGAAGTCATCTATCTATTTCTGGGATAGCAGAGAAGGGAGTGGAAGGCCACCTGCCCCTCCCCAGTAAACGAGCTCTTGAAAATAGCTAGTTTTGGAAAATACAGTTCATTAAGTGATGAAATGTTTTCAAAAGTTGCTGAAAAGAAGATTTTTAAATAAAAAAAAGGGGGCAAAGAGGAGCTAAACCAAGCAGCAGATGAAAAACATGTCTTTAAATTTGATATAAAAACATTCTCAATGAAGCAGTTACCTCAGTGAGAGAATGCCCTAAAGCAGAAGTGTGCGTACACAGATGAGAGATGAGGCCTTCACAGGGAATACAAAGCACAAGCTAAAACAGGGAGAAATAATCATGAGATAAAGACACAAATGGAAGAAACAATGAAGGAAGGAGATGCTATAAAAACCGAGAGATGGGAATAGTGGACATAAAAAAGGGAATCTGAGGTACACTTAATTGGAATTTTGGAAGAAAAGTATGAACAGCAGAATTCTATGGGGAAGAAAAGGATGAAAAAGTTGTAGAGGAGAAAAGCAGTCAGGCTACTCACATCAGGATGTTTATGCCCACTGCAACATTAAACACCAGCAGGGGGCGGAGCAAAGCTTACCAGACCCTCAAGACAGCAAATGTGAGCCAAGGATTTTATATGGATCCAACCTGTGCATAGAAAATTTCAGAGGACAATATTTCCACGATCTTCTTGTTGTGAGTAAACTGCTGAAGGGAGATCTGCCAACCAAGTCATGGCTTGTCTAACTGTGGCTGAAGAACTGACAATGAACTCTTTATGTTTATTTCTGGGATGGAAACTTTTTTATTAGAAAAAGAGTACAATCCCCCATGTGTCCCTTATTCAGCCTTAAGAGTTATCATGACGAATCCTATCCTACTGTTCATCATCATTTTCTTCCCAGCTTCCAGCTGGACAATAATTTGTCATACCATTTCATCTAAGATATCCTAGTACATATCCTTAAAATGGAGGGATTATTTTTGAAAAATAGAAGAAATTATTTTAGGTGTATACTATTATCACATCTAAAATAAATGATAATAATTCTTTGTTATTGTCAAATATCTGTGTTCCTATTTCTATGATTGTTTCCAAAACATTTCTCTAGTAGTTGGTTTTTAAAACTGAGCCCCAAACAAGGACTATACATTACCATTAATTATGTCTTTATATACCTCTGTTTTTCTCATAAACTATGATCAATTCAATCTCCAAATTGAAAATTTCATGATAGTAACATTGTGGTTTATCTATAGGCAGCTACTGATCTGTTTTGTTTACCAAGCATACAATAGAGCAATCATAATTTTATGTTCACAGGACTTAATAGTTTCATTAGTTCATATTAGTAATACAGAATAATAGGTTTCAATTTGACATATTTGCACATACATGTAACATACTTTGATCATATCCACCTCCCCCATTACCCACCATCGCCTTTTCCTTCATCCTCTTCTTTTTGTCTAATAGTCTCTCATCTGCTTATATGTCATCTTTCTCTTTGTTTCCTCCTAGTTGCTACGGATGAAGGAAAACATGTGATACGTTCTGAGACTGGATTATTTTGCTCTATGCAATGGTATTCAGTTTCATCCATTTTCCTGAGGATGACGTGATTTCATTCTTCCTTATAGTGAATACTATTGCCCTGTGTGTATATGCCATATCTTCTCTATCTACTCATCAGTTGATGGACGCCTAGGCTGTTTCATAGCTTAGGCTATGCTGATATCTTTATAGCATATTCACTTTAATTCTTTTGGGTTAATGTCAAGGAGTTGCTTTAACACCGAGATATACCCATATACCAGAGCACATCCTAAAGAGAAAACTGTTTACTAAGATTCTCACATATAGTAAAAGAGATATCCATCCCAACAGATGCACAAAGCCCAACATAGAAATGCAGAAAGCATGATAAGACAAGGCCAAATGCCTCCAAAAGTTAAAAACTCTCCAATAACTGAATCCATCAATATTAAAATAGATGAAATAATAGAAACAATTTCAAAAGATTGATTGTTCAAATGATTAACAATTTCAAAGAAAATGCAAATAAGGAGCTGAATAAATTAAAAAAGAATACAGGACACAAATTAGCATTTCAATAAATAGACAAAGATTCTGGGAAAAAAAGCAAACAGAAATCTTAGAAATGCAAAACTCAGTAAGTCAAATAAAAAAACACCATTGAAAATCCCACCCGTAGACACAATCAAGCAGAAAATAAGCATATTCGGACTTGAACACCAGGTAAATGGATTAGAACTTTCAGCCTATAATAAAGAGAAAAGAATTAGAATTTATTAAGAGAATATACTAAAGCTCTATATCATTAAAAGACAAACTGGAGACTCATACCTTAAGGAAGGACAAGAAATACAGGATAATGGCATAGAAAACATAAACAGTAAAATAATAGTGGAGAATTAAAAAAATCTTGCAAATAAATGATATACAGGGACTGGATTTAAAATGCAAAATAAGCATATAGCCAGAAAAGACTCTCTTCACAACATGTCATGGTTAAACTGACAAAAATTCGGAACTAGAAAAGAACACTAAAAGCTGCAAGGGATAAATGCCAAATGGTTTACAATTGCAAATTCCTCAGAATAGGTGCAAATTTCTCAATAAACTCTAAAGGCCAGGAGTGCTTCAAATCATGAATTTTGAGCCCTGAAAAAAATTACTACATTACTATAACCTGCAAAACTATCCTTCAAAATTGCAGGAAAAATAAACATCTTCTAAGATAAGCATAAACTAAAAGGATTCATTACTGCTAAATCAGTTTTGCAAAACTTACTGAGTTTTGCAAAACTTACTCAGGAGAGCATGAAAAGGAGTAAATCTTATTAAAAGAGTCAATAAATCAGAATCAAACAATCAATGAAATAACAGGGAGCAATACATACCATTCCAACTGGTCTTAATTTGCCATGTAAAAGACATAGATGAGTGGATTGGATTAAAAATTAAACTCTGCTGTATGTTACCCACAAGAAACATACATCACTGGCAAATACATACCAAATCTGAAAGTCAAAAGATTAAAAAAAAAAGCTATTCTATGCAAATGGAATCTAAGACCAGGCAGGATTAGCTGCACTCATATGTGATAAAGTAGACTTCCAGCTACAATTGGAAGAGATTAAGAGGACCACTACATGCTGGTAATGGGAACAATCCACCAAGCAGATATAGTGATTATAAATATATAAACAGCAGCACACCCAATTTTATAAAACAAACACTGCTCAACATGAAGGAGCAGAAGACTGCAATATAACAATAGTGAGTTCAACACTTCATTCTCACAAACAGGCTATCTAAAAAATCAGCAAAGAAACAATTGTGCTAAACAACTTTGCTATAAAGTATATATGGGCTTAACAGACATGCAAATAATATGCCATCTAATGACAGTAGATTACACTTTCCTTCATCAGTTTATGGAACAGTATCCAAAACAGGTGATACTTTAAAGGGTAAAACAGGTCTTAATAAATACAAAAAATAAATAATGTCTTGTATCTTATCAGATTACAACGGTTAGTAAGAGAAACTACAGAAATCCTACAGACCCTACAGATTAAATAATTCACTTTTGAATGATCAGTGAGTCACTGAAGGAGTTGAGGGGGTTGAAAACTTCTGAAAATCAAGTAAAAATGGAATCACATTGTGCCAGAAGCTGTGGGTTACAGTGTAAACAATTTTAAGAGGAAAACTTATGGCTATGAGTGCCTGCATCAGGAATTCAGAGAGATCTCAAGTAAATAAGCTAATGCTGCATCTCAAGGTTTTAGAAAAACAAGAAAAAAAAAAAAACAAATTTAAAACCAGAAGGGAAGAAATAATAAAAATCAGAGCTGAAATCAACGACTTAGAGTCTGAAAGAACAGTGCAAAGGATCATGAATCAGATTTGTTTGTTTGAAAACCAATTTCTCCTTCCTTCCTTCCTTCCTTCCTTCCTTCCTTCCTTCCTTCCTTCCTTCCTTCCTTCCTCCCTCCCTTCCTTCCTTTCTTGCTTTCTTTTTCTTTCAATCTCCTCCTCCTTTCTTTCTCTTCTCCTCTTTCTTTCTTCTCCTTCCCTCTTCTCCTCCCCTTCCCTTCCCTCCCTCCTCTCCCTCTCCTCCTCCCTTCTCCCTTTCTTTCATAATAGTCATTATATTGAAGGGGTGATGGTACTGATATAGTTTTTATCTGCATTTCCTTAATGTTAATGATGTTGAGTATCTTTCTATGTGTTTATTTGGTCATCTATGTGTCTTCTTTATTTTTTTTTTAATTTTATTTTGAAAGTATACAACAGATCAAGTCAGAATAAAGCCAACTAAGATCGTACAGTGAAATTGGTACAGAACTTCACAGCAGGTTACCGGGATAACAGTAATAGGTATCACAGTATATTTTGTTATCTTTATAATAGTTATTCTTTCAATCACACATATCAAAATGAGATGAAATATAGAACACTATAGAACTTATCAAAACAGAATATTGAATAGAGCAGTACCATTAATCAGAAAAGAGCAAAACAGTAATAAAAATATTTGCCTTCAAAGAGATGGTAGAAGGAAGTCCCCCTTATTTGCTATGGTCAACCTCCCAGGAGATGCTCAGATTTCTGGTTCCCATTTGCTAATGGGTGGGGAGGGGGGAGGGAGGAGAAGGAGGATAGGGGAAGTGGGGGATATTTGACTCTAGGCCATGTAACAGTAGGTTCACTATTGCTTAGCAGGGAGGCAGGATGGTCATTTATTTTCACAGCATCCTCAGTTCCAACATGGCGTGGATCTCAGGAGACACTGCTGGTTCTCCCCTTGGAAGGGCTGCTGTATGCCACACTGCCACCACTTACCAGAGAGGGGAGGTACTTGCTTGGCTTCCCAGTGTCCTAAGTTCCAACATGGAGTGGATCTCAGGAGACACTGCTGATTCTCCCCCTGGAAGTATGTGTCTTCTTTAAACACATGCTCATTTAAGGACTTTGCTCATTTTAAAATTATTGTTGAGTTAGAGGAGTTTTTATATATTTGGACATTAACTTCTTGTCAAATACATGATTTATAAAATATTCACTCCTATTCTGTGGGTTGTCTTTTTATTCTGTGTCCTTTGATGAAAAAATAATTTTAATTTCTATATTGTTTAATTTCTATATTTTCTAATTTCTTGCTTGTTCTTTTGACATCATATTCAAGAAATCACTGCCAAATCAAATGTTATAAAACTCTTCCCCATATATTTTTCTCTAATAGTTTTAAATCTTATGCTTGAATTTTGGATCCATTTGATCCATTTTCATACATTGTTGTATATAGTATAACATAAGGGATAAACTTCATTCTTTTATAGCCATGAGCTTTAATGTAATTTAAAGTGGAAACAAAACTGAGATAATTATGGCAATTAGGTTTGTGAAATACTGTGAATTATGTGCATAGAAATGGGAGAATCCTCCACCAACAATACTGGACTTAAGAGACAAGGAAAATAGAATAAGTTTGCTGAATTCCCAGTAGCGATGGCTGTGGGTCAAACTTTTATTTAAAGCTAACACATGAAATAATAAAAGTTAAATACTTATTTAGAAGTACACACATGATATTAATGTATTATTATGTCACCAGGTGGTGGGGAGAAGGGGAGAGACAAGGAGGAAGAAAAACAAATAGAAGGAGGAGGAAAGAAAAGAAGTGAAATTTGCTGTTTAGATAACAGGGTAAAGTTATAATCATAAATATAACCAATAGAACAAAAATGAGAACTTTAAAGAGAGCAGCATGACTAAACACATAACCTCTGTATCTTGCCTTCTCTTTTTCAAAGTTGACTATATACTGAACAACCAAAATAAACTTAAAAATGGAAAATATAAAATAATACAAAAACAAAATATACTTGTCTCATTAAACATCATTAATGACATTTCCAACTGGATTGTAAAGAAAAATCTAACTCCATATCATATTCAAAAAAGACTTAAAATGATTCAGAAGAGTTGAAAATAACAGAATGAGCAAAAGAGGAATATTCAAGCAAAAGAAACTGAAGTCAATAACTAAACACCAGAAAAAGCTGAATTTAAGGTGAAAAGCAAATGAGAGAAAAATGCATTTTATAACATTCTTTCTGGTTGTCTATTGCTTGTAACTAACTGTTCTCAACTTAGTGGAGTAAAATAACCAGTTTTTCAAACTCTCAGGTTTTGTGGGAACAGAAAGGATGGCAGAGATGGTTTGTCTCTGCAGCACAATGTCTGAAGTCTCATCTAGGGAGATATGAAGAGACGGGGACTAGGCACATTTCACTCACATGACTGGTATGTGGGCTGGGATGACCAAAGCTTGGGTCCAGCTGGGCCTGTCAACCAGAGCCCCTTAGGCACAGTGCTTCCATTTTGACCCAGCTTCCTCGTAGTATGGTGGCTTGAGGATTATCTGAGAGTTTGTCATGCCAAACCAAAAGCATTTGTCTCCAGGGGCCATGGAAGAAGCTTCTGGGCGTTTTACAGCTTCCTTCGTCAGTCTGAGCTGCCATAACACTATACACTATAAAACACAAAACACTATAAAACAGATGACAAACAATAGAAATTTGTTTCTCCTGGTTCTGCCATGATGATGACACTGATGGCTATTTGGCTGGGAAAATAACTAATTAAAATGTTGAAAGAACACCTGATCACACTTGATGGCTGAGAGCAGAATTTGAGAATAAAAAATTATTTGATGACAGCATAGTTAATTGTTGAGCAATTAGCCATGGACTGGTTATCAATCCCCAAGTTGCAAAATACTGAGCATTAGTTATCAGCCTCAGGGATGGGCTCCAAACATTCTCCCCCTTGTATTTTGGTATGGTAGCTGCTGAGGAGCCACAACATAGTTAAGTACTGGGTAGAGTGAAGGTTTTCCTTGCACAGAGGAAAGACAGAGCAGGATCAACTTCAGTAACTTGCACTGATCCCCTACGCACTGCAGGTCTCTCCTGGTGGCAAAAAGAGGGCAATTAGCCTCCATATACCATCTGTGTCACAGATGGACATCTTCCCTAGGGACCATGCCTATGCAGGCTAGAGACAGGCCTGAGAGCCACTGATGCACTGGCTACAGTAGATCAAAGAAAGACTCAGCAAGTCTGAAATAGGGAAAGATATTCCCACACAAGGTGATACACCAGAGAAAGCCCAAGCATAATCTCTTAGAAAGGAGGTGCTTCAGGCTCAAGGCCTATTCTTATGCGACTGAGTGAGGACTGAAAGACTATGCATATAAGACCTTCTTTCCCATCATTAATCCAGAGGAAGCATAATTTAGAGATTTGGAATATTTTTTGCCTATCCAAGAATGAGAATGTGTGTTGAGGAAAAAAAAAAAATCAACAGTGTGGCCACATGATCTGCTAATGAGAAGGTTAAATTATCTTCCTCAGTGTTCACTTTCTAGGAAGCACTTGGACATGCACACAATTTATAGCAAAGGTGGTCTTTCTCCACTGCCCAATACTATGTTTCTCATTTCTAACTGACACAGTCTCTTCAGAATGAACTTTACTCATTTGTGTTTGTTACTCAGGTATTCCCTAAGAAAACTGAGGCTTCTTCCTCCTCCCTTCTCTACCTCTGTTTATCACCCCCTCTCCTCCTCCTCCTCCTCCTTCTTTTTCTTCTTCT
This sequence comes from Cavia porcellus, assembly GCF_034190915.1. Classification (NCBI taxonomy): domain Eukaryota; kingdom Metazoa; phylum Chordata; class Mammalia; order Rodentia; family Caviidae; genus Cavia; species Cavia porcellus. Next base: position 116,913,472 of record NW_026947484.1, read on the forward strand.
TCTCAGCTTTCTTCCTTTCTGTCTGTCACTGGGAGACTTCCACTCAATAGCAAATCAAGGAAATGTGGGCTTTTTCACTTTTTCTTAGGGAGTATCTCCAAACTCTTCTAGCCTCTATTCATTACCCAATTCCAACACCACTTCCAGATTTTGATATTTGTTATAGGATCACCCACATATCTTGGAACAAATTTTACATTCGAGTCTGTTTATGTTGCTTCTGTAAGAAAAACATTATGAAGTGGGTGGTTTATAAACAGCAGCAACTTATTTGTCACAGTTCTAGAGTCTGGGACGTTCCAGATCAAGGTGCGAGTATAGGATAGTCTTCCGAGAGCTCACTCTCTGGTTCATTCTCTGTAAGGACATAGCTTTCTTGTTGCATCCTTACGTGACAAAAGGAGTTAGGCCTCTTTTTTAAAAGCACTAACCCTGGTCATGAGGGTTTCATGCCATACCTTGTTTTCCCAAAGCTCTGTTTCCTAATATCACCTTGGAGGTAGAATTTCAACCTATGAATTTGGGTAGGACAAAAACATTCGCATCATAGTGATGACAGCCTCAGGGTCATATTGAATCTCTTCTGGTTTGCTCTCTTGAAGTAACCACAGACTCCTCAGGATTCAGGAAAGAAGGCAGAAACTACTTCTCTGGAGGGAGATGTGTCAAAGAATTTGGGAGCCTGTTTGAATCGGTTAAAGGATTCAAATTACAGCCTGCAAAAGTACTTATGAATATCTATGTTCAATCAAATAGGAATAAGTGAATATTTACTTAAAATGTATCTGTCTCAGGAGAAAAGACAGAATTGAGTATTAGTAAACAATAGAGATAGTCCTTTTAAAGACAAAATGAATTTAAGAATGCCTACTATCACTAATAGAATATGACGTTTTTAAAGAGATACTAATCTGGTAGTCAACTGTAAAGGAATAATTATTTTTTTATTTTAAAGAGAAAAAGAAAAATCAAGAAGCAAACCATTAAAAACCAGCAACAAAAACAAAATGACGACGACAACAACAAAAAACAATGGTAATATAGGATTTCAAAACAAGATGACAGGAATTTAACAATGGTTGTTATACTGCATATTGTTAAGGGATAATTAACGTGGATAGCACAATATTTTATCTAGAATTTCAGAGAAGCAGTTGAAAAAATACTATAATTAAAGAAGAAAATAGTTAACTTTTTAGAGTTAGATTTCCTGCAATTAACCATTTCCCTGATCAGATTTGTCTTCCTGTTTTCTACCAATGCCAGGTACTTATTTCTTGTAGTTAACTGACCATAACCTGAATTTGTATGTTATCTCAAGCACTTGCTTCCTGAAACTCTGAGCTTGCCCTCATCCTGAACCTGTATGCTTCCTATAATTTCAAGCTTGTCCAGAGTTTGAACTTCTTTTAGTATGCAAGATATATAATGCAGTTTTCTTTTAGGCCAATCAGTAATAATGACATAAAATATAGCCAATTAGTAACCACCAAATACTGTTTCTCACTTCCAAATTCTAAAAGAGTACCAGAGAATGGGGCTGGACATTTTTCTTTTGAGGTCTAGATGTTAGAAAACTCTATCTTCAAATCCTCATTGAAAATTTGGCATTTCTGTTTACTGCTGTACAGTGAGAAAACTGGTAATTCAATACAAAGAAATTAAGACATTATATATATATTTTATATATAAAGTATATTATATATTTTATATATATTATATATTATATAATTATATTATATATAGTAAAAGAAAATACCCTGTGCATATTAGCAACCCAGAATATACACACCTGAAAACAGATGCTAGAAGAAATATGAAAGATATATTCAAAATAACAAAAGAACAAAACAAACTTTAAAATACTCCCAGGGAATCAGAAGAAGTATATAAGAAAATGTGAAACAAAGGGATAGAAATACTTAACTGCTCAAAGACATGAATTTTTATCAAAGTAAATTCTAATAAAATAAGAATTATGTTTTTTAAATTTGACAATTGAATTCCAAAGTTCACTTGGAAAAAGAAAAATAGCCACAAAATTCAGAAAAAGTATAATGTTGATGGTATACTAGAGAAGTGAAACAAGAAATGCTATAGGTCAAAATATATTTTAATCACTGAGTAGATGAAACATTGTGATAGGTAAATAAATGGAGACAGGTAAATAGAATAGAGAACCTAGAAATAAACAGTCATACAGAAATCAACCTAACTAGATATGAAAATTTAGTATATGGAAAAAATGGACTGTTCAAAAATTGGTTTTGAATCACTTGGATAAAACCAAAACAAAACAGAACAAAAAGATCTCTACCATTTTGGTAGAATGAATTCAAATGAACCAAGTATTTGAATTAAAAAAGGAAGTCATGGAAGAATTAGAAGCAAAAAAGAGGACCAAATAGACGTATAAATCAGAAATGAAATCTTCATGAAACAATACTTGGTGAAACATTACTTTCTTCATTTTATCTTATTTCACTTTACAAATACTTTTATTGTAGGCAATACAATGGGTGCTATGATCCCTGACTTAGGTAGGAAGTTTGGAGATGCTCATACAACCTGGTTCCTTTAATTATTCCTGGTAGGGAAGACTCTAATTATACAATCAGAGTCCTGTTACATGCTTTATAAAGTATGGTAATAGTTGTTTTCTATTTATCCATTTCATAGTGAAACTAGATCAATCAAGATAATTTATATAATTTGCCAGTATATTTCTTGAAAACTAAATAATCATAAACCCAAAGAATACAAACTCTGTTGAATTGGAAGTTATTTCCGTAATTCTCAACAGGATCATAAGAGATATTCAGTGGATGGTAGATATATCACCTGAAGCATCAAAGCCTCCCTGTCCTGCCTTTGTTCTCATGACCCTGGGGCCTTCCACACGTAGGCTTCTGGAACATTCCTCCTAACCAAGCAACTTCCTCGGTGTGGGATGTTGCATTCACACCTCCCATGCTGCAAGAATGCTTCACGGCATTTGGGGACAATCTGCTCCTATTGTTCCACTATACTGTTTGCTGATAACCCCTCTTTCTGACTGCCCGAGTGACTTGGCTATAGAAGAAAACCTCTGTGGCATTAGTAACCAGTTCAACTTAGTAACCCCAACCCCAGTCATGAGTATCCTGCGTGCTCTTCCTGGTGGCCTATTGCCTTGACTTCCTAAGTGATGACTGCTTGTAGCGGTTATGTCCATAGCACCATAACTCTAACAGTCCACAGCAAATGGCTACTCATGGGATCTGTCTAGAACACTTTACCACTGAATCCTCTCTGTTGTCCCAGACAGTTCCTACTAATCTTTTAGGTCTCTGTTCAAAAATCACTTCCTCTAGGTCTTTCTATCTTGAACTTTCAAGTAATCTCTTTGCCTTTTCATCTTAATACTTTTCAAATAATTATGAAATTGCTTGTTTAACTGTGTGTTAGAGCAGGAGCTATTCTGATGTGTTGTAACTTACAACCAAAGCACAGCACCCCCTCCTGCCTTTCTTTTTTTTAAAGAGCATTTGGAGTATCTCTTAGGCTAGATATTACACTCTTGAAATGTTTGCATGGACCAGATAGCTTACACATGTGTATCAGACCAGACAAATAGGGTTTGGAGGACTGGATATTACAAACCTAACCTAAACAGGCAGCTACTGTTTAGTATTAGCAGCAAGCTAGGCAGCAAATTGGCTCCTCATTACTAACGCCTCTGATTTTTTTCTTAAATTGAAACTTCCCCAGGTTTTAAATGTTGGGATCCAATGTTTTTTTAACAACAATGACAATGACAACAACACATGAAGACTGCTAATTAACAACCTTTAGACTACCTATAATAGATACATGCATAGTTTTACAATTACATATTTATAATCTCATTTTTTAATTTAATTGTGAGCATGTTCACCAGCCAGTTTCAGGTGGCTTCCCTTGTCTATATTATTATAGGAATAAGATGTTGTGTTACAGTATTATAGTGAGGACTCAGTGAAATTGTGCGTTCAAATCCAGATAATCAAGCTAGACCCTAGTGGGTGATCTGTGAAATGGGAATCATTGTTCCCCTCTCCCTTACTAACTTTTTTGTTGAGTACTCAGGGGAACAGTGGCCCAAGATGTGACTAATGAGGATGTGTTCCACCGAATGCTTTTTGAGATGTCAATAGATGTTGGGTTGAAGGAAGTTTGAGAGTCAAACAGAGAAAGAAACCTAAGTCAATTTGTGCGTGTTTTTACAAAGAGCTTCTGAAACACTTTAATATGCTTATGTTTTGTAACTTTTCAAAAAAGAGAGATAAAATATTTTCCAAACAATCCAAATGAGTGTCTAACAAAGCCCATCTTGTAAACTGCTGAATCTCCATGGCTGGCTCCCCTGGAGGAAGGCTTTACAGTGTCCTGAGAAGCTGTGGTCAGAGCCTGTGAGACAAGGTCCGATCAAGAGACTTAGGTTTCTAAACTGCCTGACCCAGCAGCGCACTCATGGTCCACAGCAGTAGCTCTCTAGAGTTGGAAATCCAGGCCCCAAACACCTTCATTGATAGTTCAATGCTTTAGCAGCCAACTCATAAACAAAAGCACCCACTGAACAGCAGTAAGTTGAATCTGGCTAATGAAACCACCCCTCTTGCTAACACTGATTTTGTCTTTAACTAGCTATTTTCCCAGAAGAACCAAAGAAGGCGATTTTATGTCTGTTGATTCCATTCTTGAGATCGTTATGCTGATTATGTGTATTCTCTTTTTTCATGTACATGTTTGAAATTTCCCCAGGAAACATTTTCTTCTGCCCAAGACTGCACAGAACATCATTTTTAACACATAGTAAATGTTGCTGAGTAGAAAAATGCATGCATTACTGTGTACTTTTGCAAAGTAAGAGGTTTATATCTTTGTAATTATTTTCCAATGTGTGCTTATTGATTTTTATAATACAGGGATATTAACTTGAAAGCGAACAAATTACATACAACAAATTGAGTGCTTGCATGGATTAGAAAATCGAGGTAGCATACTCAAGGCATAAGTAATACGATCATATTGTAAGATAGAAATGTGTGATGTTGTACCATGTCTGGGGGGATCTCATCCAGCCTGTGCTCTGAGAGGATCTTTAACTGCCATCCAGGTGCAATATAGTATGAATATATAGGGTTAAAAGATTTGAGAATTGGAAGAGAACCTTAAAGAAACAGAGCACAAAATATATTTAAAAATTGTACTCAATGTTATGAAACTATAACTTGTGGCAAGGTAGAGATGCAATTTACATTTCTGTACAGCAGTCTTCTGTCGTCTTCTGGACTCCTTAAGATACTGTGTCACCATTAATCAGTTCTGTGACTCTTTTCTCACCAGTAATATAAGAACAACATCTGACTGATGGAATAATGTGCATGGGCCTAGCGTCAGGTTGAACCCAAATAAATGCAGTTCATTCATGTAACATGTATGTATGGAATACCTACTAAATTTCAGGGCCTAATTTGAGAACAGATTTTTCCCCCTTCCAGTCCAGATTTTTGCAGTATTTAACATACTATTTATGATATATTTTTAAGTGTTTAGGTAAAATGTTGCACTTTTGAAATTTTAAAAAACACACAAATAAGTTTAGTAATTTCTAAATTCTATAATCCAAAAACTTTTGATTTGAAACCAGAATTTAATAAATTAAATTTACTTAATGTCATTAATAAGTTTAGAAGCACTTTTGCTGTTCTTGGTTTTACTGATATTTTTATAAGGTTTTTTAAAAGCTGGACTTCTCACTCTTAAATAATGGTACACAGCACTTTGCTCTAGGAAGGTGAGGATGCAGCCAGCCGAAAGGAGCTGGGCATCTCCTGGTTGTCCTGTGTGTTGGTCTTTCTTTCCACTTTTTGAACTTTTTCTCAGTTCAGTCACCTTGTCTGATTTGTATACGAGGCTTTGTGGCAAGATGCTTTCAAATTGCAAGATAAAAGTCTACCGAGATCCTGACTTAGTTCACAGGTACATCTGGTTCTGCTTCTCTTTAGAGCCTGGAATTAAAATCTGCAGAAATAGAAGATGTGGTCAATAGTGATCATTCATCATAAGCATGTTGATCAGTGCTGGACACCTCTGAAGATGACTGTAGATCCCTGAGTAGCTTCTCAGAACTTGATAGTGGGTCGGAAGGAATAAGGTGTGGGAAGCAGTAATGGCAGAACTTGAAGTGTGTTTCTTAATTTTTATTGTGACAGGTGGGTGTATGATCTAACTTAACTAACTTTGGGAAGGAAGACTGCAAGGCACTGAGGTTCCTTTGAAGTCTAATAGTTTCAGATTAAGAACTGAGTAGAACACATCTGTCTCAAGGGGAGTCACCTCTAGGTCTTCCTGGTTTGTTTCTTATATTTCTCCTGTTGATTGATTGCTCTTCTTGGTTTGCAGTATTATAGAAATTGAGCTCGTTCCTAGAATCTTTTCAAAAAGTTGTTTGGAGCCAGTGTCAGTTTTCCTATTGTCAGTTACTATCTCTTCTTCAATTCACATTTGGAAACTCTGGTGATAACTGTTTTCTACTTTCATGAACAATAAATAATTACCCATTACCATTTGCTATTTTTTGGTTCATATATATGTCTTTCTATACTTTATTAAATTTGAAAAGGTTCTCTAAATTTAATTGTACTACTTCAAATCTTAAAAGCAATATATTCTACAGCTAGTCATCAAATTTACTGATCATTTATTTCCTATGAAAATTATTTTTTTAATTGCTTATTTGGAATTTATAAAGCACTTTCTGAAAATATGGTTACATGCCTACACAACTGCTTACATGCCTACTCAACACTTTTCATCCTTAATGCACCTGAAATGCTGTCCATTTGTATTGAAAAGTAGAAATAAAAACAGTTGCTGTATTGGCTAGGGGTTGTACACAGAGAACAATTAGAATCAGGACATGAAGTTTATAATATTATTTTTATAATGGTCACTGGAAGTTAACACAAGAAAATGCAGGAAATCTATCTGCAACACCAGAGACATAGAATATTTAGTCAAGGGCCTAAATCCCACAGCAATGTCCCACACGAGTCCAGATGAAAACCCAGAACTCATGACAATGCCCTCCAAGAGCCCAGCTGGAGGTCCAGAGACCACAAGAAAGACTCACACCAGTCTCTTTTATGGATCCATGTTGGGAAGGCCCAAAGGTCAGCAGTGGAAGCCAGGAAGTCCATGCCAGTGGGGCGAAGGAACTGTGCTGGTGGGATGAAGGTTCTACTCTAGAGCCGAGAAGTCACACTCACAGCAGAGACCAGGGCTGTCTTGAAAGGCACCACAGCCATCCTTAGCGACACAGAGGCCCCGAGCTCCTCCAATGACAAGCACAGTCAGGTACATGCTAGGAAGCCAGGAAGCCAGTTCATCCTGGAGACCAAGTGGCACATGTCTTCCCCTCTGGAGCCAGGAAGCAATGCTCAATGTGAGGACCAAAGCTCCTCCAGGAGAATCTAAGGGCTCAAACAGCAACACGTAGGAGAACCCACAATGCCTTAACGCAGCAACACATTAACGCCTTAAGGCCGTCCTTCACCTTCTCCACTTATTTATGCTGGCAACTTTTCTCAGGTGGAACCTGTATGCTCAGTGCCATGCTGATGTAATCATTGGCGTTAAATTGACCACCAGTTCTTAATCCGTAACAGTTGCTAAAATAGTAAACAAGACTAAAAATATTAATACTAGAAAAAAAGCAAGTAGTTATTTTTGTTAAATTCTGAATGTTAGGAAAAACCATTTTAATTAGGAGAGACTTTTTATAACTTTACACAAGCACTTGGAAGGATTTTCAAGATTTCTAAAATGGTTTGTTGGGTGAGCTCTTTAAAATATTAGCTGCTGTTTTCTGTTCTTTTATATAAGTATAGTGGCATTAATCTTGCAGAGGTCTAGTTAAGATCAGGGCAATTCTTTGGTTTTCTATTTAAATGTAAGAGAGGGTGATGACAGGAATGAATAATTGAATTGCTGTTCAGCACCGATGGCCCTGTAGGGGATGCACATCAGGAATTGGAAAGGAGCGGCTAAGGACTGAGCAAACTCCACACGTTGAAGCCTTGCCTTCAGAGTGATAGTATTTGGAGATGGGCGTTCAGGAGATGCTTAGGTTCAGTAAAGCTCCTATGTCAGGGTTATGGCTCTTATGAGAAAGGGAAGATACTCCAGAGCATCTTCTCTGTCATGTGAGGATACGAGGAAAAGGCAGTCTCTGCTGCAAGCCAGGGGGAGAGCCCTCAGCAGGAAGCCAGCTGTGCTGATGCTTGAGTTTGCAGCTTCTGTAACCATGAGAAATAATGTCTTGCGGAGGCCACCTAGCCCATGATATGCTGTTGCAGCAGCACAAACAGGCTAACGAGGGGCTAACTCAAGGAATCTTGTGATTCTCTCCAAAAGTGAAAAGTTGCATTGTAATGTGACTGCAGGGGTAAGGTTTCATTCCATGGGAAAGGAAGACAAATGGACAATAAAGTTGAAAGCAAAAGGAGAAAAGATTTAGGGGCTCAGCAATCAGGGAGTGAGCGAATCTGCAGGTGTCCATCCTAGGAAGAAGTAGAGGCAGAAGGAGATGCTGACTTGTTCTTGGTCATGCATTTCTGGGACAGGGCATTGTGAATATGGTGAACAGTTATGTGGCCCCATGAACAAACCTGGTTTTTACTGTGATATTCAGTAACTTGAATCCTGTATCCTGAAGTATCCTGTAACTTGAAGATGTGTGTGTGTGTGTGTGTGTGTGTGTGTGTGAAATAAATTCATAGCTTTTAAATTTTTCTTCTCTTTGCATGAGGGTTGTATGAAATATTTTTCAATGCATCTATAATAGAACTCTAGTGTATAATTCTTTGGTTACATGATGTTTATTAGTTTTAGTTCTTCTCTCTGAGTCATTTTCATGTTTGGTGCTTATAGAGAGCATCATAAAGTCTTTGAAATTATCTGACAAACTAGCCTTGTGTTTACATTAAGAAAAAGTTAAATATATGCAGTATTTGTTGTATTCCAATATGAATATGTTGAGTCTCAAGTAAAATGCTGCTACTGAAACACATCACTGGAATACCCCCACCTCAGTTTTGGAAGATAGCAGTGTGGATGTGTTTTCAGATACTTTTTCCACAGTTCACAGATATTTTCAATGGTTTTTTTGCTACAATAATGTAGGGGGTGGTTTTCTCCAATAGTTTTATAAAGTTTGTGTGAGAATCTGTGAGATAATGCTATTGCAAGCATCCTATAAATGGTTGCAGTCTGTGCGTGTGCTAATTCTTCTCTGTGCAGCTACTTACACACACTAAACAAATGTGTGGAAGGAAACTTCTAAGAGCAGATTCTACAGCTCTGAACTCTTCCTTGCTACACTCTTGGGTTTACTTCTTCGTGAATGCTAAATGCATGTGGCAGGATCCTGACCCCAAATCATTACAATGGATAGACTGTGTGCGCGGAGCTTAAACTATACGTGCGCTTGCTGCGACATGATGGATATAACTGCTTGCTGAGAATTTGATTTATTTTCCAATAGTTTAGCATCCCTCTGCTTTTATCTGATATGACTATTTTACAAGCGTGTGTACCAAGCATGGCTTCAAAATTGCAGGTTATGAAATACAGAAAATGGAACAATTGCCGTGCATAGCAGAAATCTTCCTGTTCAGTCTGTGTGCTTTATATTTTAAAGTAAGATGGACTGCTGAATGGTGATGGGGACTTGCCTTGGGCTTCATCATTTTTTCCCCTACAGGTGAAAGGAAATGTATGACTTTCTTCTTCATTTTCAACTTCATATTGTTAGTTGTTTTTTCACAGGCTGGTTTGCGCTGATGGGTTTTGCCTTATCATTTGTTGGCATAATAAAAATGACATGATGATGGGGAAGAGAGCAGTTTCCCTTTTGGATGGAACAGAGCAGCTGATGCCAGTGACAGAAACAGAGGAAGCTGGTGAGGTTGCATTGCCTTTCCTATTTCACCTTAATCCAAATCTCTGTATTTGTATTGTATATTTGCTCAGGGAAATGCTCATCAGACACTCACTGCCATTATGCATATGGACACGTTAATGTGTAGAATGGACTAGAGAGTTGCCAGTCTATGCTGCTGATGTGCCAGCATTGGACCATTGCTTCTAGGTCAGCTTACTGCCCTGGAGGTCATATTTGGTTCAGTTCTGACCTGAAATATCCCTCCTCCCCCTACAATCATAATTGACTCTGAAATGTGTGTAATTGGCATCCAACAGCAGAGCAAATTGAAGGCTGGTTTGACTTTAATACACATCTAAACATGTTGGAGGTTTCCTTTAGCTCAGCTGGGCTGAAAAGATTGCCAGGCAGTGAAAGAACCTGATTGTCATCATACAGTGGACTTAGGCAGAACCTCAATGTGACAGTCCTGGTAAGCTTATGCTGGTATAGCAGAGCAGGCACTATAATGTGAAGTGTGAAGAGGGTGAGGTGATTCGGTGTGTACCTATATGTTGGATGTATCTCAGATGTCAGTCATGGAGGGCCTTCTGCTAGACTGTTTTCACTAAGGCATGAAATGCTGGCTAAAAACTCAGAATTAGTCCTTAGATGACTGCTCCACTTTCATGGGTAGACAATTCCCTGCCCACTTATGTTCCTAAGCATTGATGTTCCTGAAATTTTCCAGTTTGGAGACACACTACACCATATATCTGTTCTTACTGCCCCACTGTTAACTTTGAATCGATCATTTTAGTAAGTAAGGTAAGTGCCTAGTATCTTAGTTATTCTCATCTCTGAGACACAATTCCCAATACCCACAGTTTAAGAGAGGGGAAGTTTACTTTGGCTCACAGTCTGTAGAGGTTTGAGTCCAGAGTAACTTGACTTAAAGAAAGGGTAGCTTGGCAGAAAGGCATAATAGGGAAGAAAGGGCTCATGACATGGTAGTGGGAGGCAGTCAGCGGTCAAGGATAGGGGAAGACAGACCCTTCCAGATCATCTGCAGTGACCCATTTCCTCTTATCAAGCTTCATCCTCCAAGTCACATTTAGCTAGAAACTCATCAGTGAACTAACCCACTGATGAATATCACACACCGATGATCCAGTTACCTTCCAAGAGCTCCACCTATGAGTGGATGAGGCTTTGGGGGGAAACTATATGTAAACTGTAACACTAAGCCAGTAATAAAATTTAATATTTATCTCAGAGAAGTACTTTCTTTGGACAATAGCCCCTCTGTGTAAATGTCTAAAATTTATTGAATATTTATTATGTTTCAGATTCTGTGATAAGTGTTCTATATGCTCACAATACTTTTAGTAATTAGATGCAGTATTTTTTTCACTTTGTGTAAAAAAGAAAAATTTCAAAAAGTTAAATGACTTTCTCCTCTCTTCTTTCTTTCTTTCTTTCTTTCTTTCTTTTCTTTTCTTTTCTTTTCTTTCTTGCTTCTTTCTTGTATTCAGTGCTAGTGCCCTTTTCTTCATGTAGCTATGTCTTGATGTCACTTGAAATTAGCCCCCAACGTTGGCTGTGTCCTTGGTGCTTCTCTTGTATATACCATCCCCAAAAGCCAGGCAAATGTCCCAGTCTGAACCAGTAAGCTTCTTCCCTGGGATACTAAACTCCTGCACAGAATGATAACTGGGTGTAAAAGTGGGTGAAGATGTCTTATCTAAACTGTGCTTTGTCAGGAGTTCTACTTGAGGCTATAACCTTGGTCCTTAGGAAGCTTTCATTCCTGTTCCCCTGTCTCTGCTCTTCATCTATTCTTTAAATTCTCTGAGGTTTGTTCTAGATTTTCAATAAATTCTCTCTTTTGGTCTAGCTAGCCAATTTGGAGTTCAATAGTTTATAGTCTAACAGTGTGATAGTCATCCCATATTGTGAGACATCTTCTTGAATTACTTTGAACATCTCTATGATATCTTTTCCTTATTTATGGTGTCTGTAGTACCTAGAATCTTTACCATAACTGATAGTCTATTTTATTTCATGCTGGCTTTTGATCTCTTAATAATTCTTCAACATGTACACAATTGTTTTCCTAGAAGACAGAAACTGAGTTTTGATTCATCACAGTGGAGGCTTTTGGGGCCACTCTCCAGAACAAGTGGGACCTCAAGTCATCTATAAGGAGATAAAGCATCTGAAGCAAATTGAAGGGAGCTTTCTGCCTTCCCTAACTTTACAGAGTCAGAAGTCTGGCTTATCATATTGATTCTTGATCTTTAATTTGGCCTGCTCTTGTGTAACTTTGTTTTGACACGACTGGTTTCAGGTATTTATTGTTCTACAGTTCTAAATTTAAAATTCTGTGATTTGTGTAGCTGAACTTACCCATAATCATCTGTAAAGAGAAAAGTTACTTTAAAAGAATGTTAGATGATTGTCAAGGACAACTTAGAGAAAAGAAAGCAACACAAGATTTCCTGCTCTGCAGCTTACCACTAAGGGAGGTGAGCTGGAGGCAGAATGGAGGGAAAGAAGACAGTGTAGTGAAGTGGGCTGAGGGACTGCATGTGTGCTGCACTTCTCCACAATGACAGCCATTCTTTTCTAGCACAGCTCGGTCATGCACACTATTTCCTTCTTTTCTCCAGTCACCTGTTCTGCTGATCCCTTAAAACACTGAGATTGGGACATTTGACAAACCGTAGGGTCGACTGGATGTGAGAAAGACTTGTTGATTGGCTGAATGTCTACCTCCATTCAGGTCTCTGTCCACTACCTGTTTGCTTATTATTTTGCTAAAAACAACCTGACTGTATTTGGGAACATTTCTCCATGATTCAGCTTATGTAGCTCAGTCTATAACCTCTCTGTGAGCTTCTGGGTGGGCACACATTGTAGGTGTGCACCCACCCCACAAGCACACCCCACTAATGCCTGAGGTCACAGCAATGAAACACAGTTCTAATATTTCCTTTGAGTCTTCTGGGAAGAGTTCTGTTTTCCAGAGGCTTTATGAGGTGATAGAAAAGGGATGTGGAGCTGCTGGCAGCCTACTTGCCATGCAGTGGCCAACTGGGATTAGAAAGAAGCAGTTTTCTGGCGACAGTGTTGGAGCACCTGAATCCAGCCTTGCCAGTCGAGCACCATGAACCAATACATTTCTTTTATGCCTTAAACAGTTTGGTCCCTAACTGATCCACTCACCATGGGTTCTCGTTCACCCCAGGATCACTGCATTCACAGAAGAAAGGACCAGTAAATTTTGGAGACAGAAACTCTCTCAGTTTCCAAAGTGCTTCTTGTAATCTTTCACTTCACAACTTCTTTAGCGAGATGTGGAGAACATGGAGACACACAGCAACTTTTCTGTCAACTTGAACTAGACTAGGAAAGGCCTATGGAGGTGATCAAAGAGGAGGGCCCATTGGACTGTCACCATGGTATGGTAGGAACTCTGTGGCTTGGATTGTTATAGTAGAGAAAGAAATATTGACATTGTGTGAGAGAAAAATATCTCTTTTTTTCCCTATTATTTGCTTCCCTTTCTGTGTTGCAAATTTTAATTGGGGGAAACTAGAACTGTGAAAACCACATTTTCTTCAAGAGAAGAGGTGTCAGCATTTATATATGATTTAGAACTTTCATTCAGCTGGCTAAGAATATTTTGAACCATTGGGGAAAGGATATATATGTTTCCCCTTTTTGGTTGCCACTAATAGTGTGCCATGCCTTTCCTTGAAAATTCTTCTAGACTATGATTAAAACCTGAACAAAATTTAGTCCAAGGCCACTGTCACACAATCCATCAGGGTGAGTGCTCTGGAGTATGATGGAATTTGATTTACCGTAATGAATCTGCTTGTCATGGCCTACATTTTTTGCTGATTAACTGAGGTGATAAACTGTGTAACTCTTATCAATACCCCTTGGTTTTCACTGAACTCACAGCATCAAAGAAGCTACATTTGCCCTGATTGAACATTGAGTCACATAGTGATGGCTCTAAGACTGAATGGAAATCAGGACATAAACATCTAAACACAGATACATAGAAGAGCTAGGATTTTGGTGTCCAGGGATGAATGCACTAGCTGCAAGCAGAAAGATACAAAGGATGTTACTGGGGAGAAAAAAAGGTAACTGAGAAGGTGGGAAATTTCCAGGGAAATAAGACTTTGATTGCTTTCTAGACTTTTATAGGAAATTCAGGAAAGTGCAATGTTCAGTTTTTGGAGCTGTCTTAGGAAGAAGTTGTGTTACATGTTTAACATGGAACAATGTTTAAATGTGGGAATAAAGCAGCGCTACATGAGTGTTTCATGTACCACAATTTCCCTTCACTTATTAAGTCTTCTACACTTTTGCCTGTTAATTGTCAGTTTTTAAGTTGGGCATACATGAATATATTCGCATGTATTTGTGTATGCTAAGTTGCCATGTTTCACAAGTACTGGATTTGGGTTTTTTCTAAGTTTTCTGTAGATATTTTCTGTCCAAATTTACATCGAGGCGTGTAGTTCTAAAGTGAAAATGAGGGCCAAGAATGTAGCTCAGTGGCATAGGTGCCTTCCTGGCAAGCACAAGATGGTAAGTTCAATCCCCAGTACCGGAACAATAAAAATAAGAACAAATAAATAAAGTGAGAATGAAACACTGTAAGCACTTGCTTACAGTCCACTTCTTAGAGTTAGGTAATTTATGAAATTATAATAGATTTAGTGGTTGGAAAGAATGAAGCCTCAACATTGAAAATTACACATATACCTTGTGGCTGTGACTTAGCTCTTAGAATCTCAGTTTTCTCATTCCAAAACAAAGATAATGATACGTCTTTTCCTAGAAGTTGTGAGGCTGACATGAGCTGATGAATGTGTAACATGAGTATCCCCAATAGGGCTTCCATCTTGCACATAAGCTGAAATATATCCTCTTGAATCATACCATGAAGTCTTCAAGTTCCCCTGCATCTTCCAATTATCTAAGACCTACTTTAACTTTGAGGCAAACAGAATAGTTTGGGACAGTAAGGATTCTTTGCGGTGGGGTTAGTGGTAACTTACAAGGACTTGATTGCTCTTGATTTTACTCAGCTTTTGCTAGGACCCTGCTTGCCATGTTGTTCTCCGTAGCTCTTATTGCAGATGGAGCTCTACCTTCCTTCCGTGCCCAAAGACAATGCCAGGTGGTTGTAATGTACCGCTGATTTCACTGAAGCTTTGAGTGCTGAACTACTACATGGAGTGGAAAATTCACTTAAAAGCAAAAGTTGTTTTTCATGTTTTTAAACTCTTTGCCCATTCTGGCCCCAGGGAATTCTCATTTACTTCCTTGCTCTGTCAACTCTGGAAATTCCTGGGGATCATTCCTCAGTACCGTCTACCAGCTTTTAGATCCTCATGTGTCCAGGTCCCCTAAGCCCCCATCTCCAAATCTGTCACTGGAAAATGGTTACTTCTGTCATTTGGTTATGTATTGTGTTTAATACTCTCATTTCACACTAGACTCTGGAGTCCACCTTTGCAGGAATAAACATTCAATTAATTATCAACATACTCTGACATAAATCTTATTCCTCTTCTACTCTGTGAGAGTATAGTAGTCATTTCTTTAGCAGAAAGTTATTATTTTTCTCGTTACATCTGCAAAACACTAAGCCCAGGGTAGATACACAGCAAACTGGAGCTAATGATAGAATAAAAGTGATAGTATTAGCAATGATGTCACCAGTATATTCAGGATATGGTTCCTTACATCAGGGCACAGTTGCTGGATTCCGGGGATAGCAGAAGAGGAATTCATTCAACAAATAGGCACTGTTTTGGATGCCTCAGTTAACACAAGGCTTTTGCATAGCTTGAGTTAATGCCATTGTGTGAGTTACCTACAGCACAGATCATATTTGATTGATTATCTTGAATGTGATACAAGACAATAGAAATAAGGGAAATTCGGCAATAAATATTCTGGCTCTTGGATGAGTAAAGACCAAATAGGTCTAGAACTGGCCTGACCATGCTCATTTCTCCTCTCTTTTAGGTCTTTGATCAAATGCACCTTCTCATCAGGACCTTCCCTCTCTACCCTTCCCTAGTTTGTAACCTACTCCCTCAACATTTCATTTTCCTCTCTTCTTTATTCCTCTTTAAAGCACTTGTTGCTACTGGACAGACTATCTATTTTGTGTATTCTGCTGTTTGTTTTCTCTGTTCTTCTACTAGAGTGTAAGTGCTACATGGGGCATGATTTTATTCCATCATTCACTGCTGTGTCCCAGAGATTGGCACTGAGCCAGACACCTTGAGAGCTCAGTAAATATTTGTTCATTGTTTACTGATTGATTGCTGAAAAGCTAGATTATGATAACAACATCTTATTCTCATCTATAGTGCTTTATTTTTCACAAGGAGGCTTCACGTATATAATCTTTATTAATCTACCACCCACTTGGAAGGTAGGTAGTGAAGCTAGGCTCGGGATGGTGACCTGAGCCCTCTGGGTCATCTAGCTATAATCAGTTAACTTTGGAACTTGAGCTTTTCTGACTCTAAACTCAACATCTTCCCCACTGCGTAGTCACAGCAAACAAGTTTTTTTTTTTTTCTAAATTTTTTGGGTTTTTTTGCATAAAACATAACAAATACCTTGGGGTAGAGTGAGTGATGGAAGTGTTCTGGGGTAAGTATTGCAAGCATCTCTGTGGTCTCATTATCCTAGTCTAAAATGTTTTGCACAGAGGGTCTTGCCTGCCAAAGCGAGGACAGGTACTGTATATATCACCAGCTGCAGTCTCCAATGCTGAGGCTCCATGCCAAATTTAGCAAACTCAGATCAGGCTCATTGCAAGCTTTTCATGTGCATGTCTTAATGAGCCCATGGCATTGAGGGGAGGTCCCCAGAAAAGTTTAAACCCCTGAAGGTGGTTGGGCTTGAGGACATGTGTTCGAATAATAAAAAAATTACATTTGTCAAGAGATTGACAGCCACCACATTTCTCTAACATTTACCATCACATTTTACTTTTAAAAATTTAAATACAACTCTCTTGGTTAAGAGCGGTAGGCACAGATTTGTCTACTTTACAGACAAGGAAAGTGTGGCCTGGACAGATTGTACAATTAGTTCAACGTTAGACTGTAAGGAATGGGATTGGACTTTCACCTCAGGAATTTTGAAGCTAAAATTGATGCGTGCTTCTTTTTATTACTAGGAATGTTTCTCAAAGTTTAACATGAATGTTAATTATGCACAGTTATAATATCCCATAGCTCTGTAGCTCTGTGGTGATGTCCAAGAATTTGCATTTCTAACAGACCGCCAGGTGAGGCTGATGCTATTGGTTGGACCACTGCACTTTGAACAACACTGTTACAGTGGTTAGAGCAAACTGTACAAACTGTACGCAATTGAGTTTCTCCCATCCCTCTCCCCCATACTGCAGATCTGATCCCAATTCCTGTGTGCACCCTGCTGTGACACTCTGGCCTGGCTGTTTTCAGACACTCCATGCATCATCCTTCCTTCTGCCTGGGACATATTTCCTGAGATATCCACACCTCTCACACTCCTTCCTTTGCAGCAATTTCTTCCCTTAACTCCCCAACTGCTACTTCCCTTTCCACAGTATTTATCACCTGTTAAGCACCAGATAGGTGCACGTTTAATTTTTTAATTGTGTCTTTTTAATCTTTTGCAAGAATATAAACTCCAAGGACCTATCTTGATCTGTTTCCTGTATCTCCAGCATCGAGACCAGTGTTTCCCTTGAGCAGGCTCTTAAAAAGTAGCTATTGAATGAATGTAAGGAACTGGGGCTTTGCCATTTTTCAGACTTTCCTTTTTTATACAGGGTTTTCATTTCTCAAAAGAAAAGATTTTTTTTGAAAATTTTATTATTTATTTTTAACTGGTAACATAAAAGTATAAAAATACATATTTATTGGGTACCATGTATATATTATGCAATGTCCAAATTAGAGTAAACATATCTGTTTCCTGCAGTACTTATTCTGTCTTCATGGTAAAAGCATTCCACAATCCTAGCTTTTTGAAATACAGGAGCCACATTGTTGTTACCTGTAGTCTCCCTACTGTGCAGTAATACACCAGAAACTTCTTTCTCTGGTTTAACTAAAAGTTAACACTTGTTGACTAAAAAAGAAAGATCTTATTAAAGGTCAGTTGTTTACTGAGGACTCACAAAAGCACTGGATGATACAGAAGATGCAGAAGCACATGTCTAAGTTTCAAAAGTTCCTCTCCTTCTCAGATTAATGGGCAGAAAGCTTTAACATCAAAGACTATAGGGTAAGTGCTGATTTTGTACCCTGCCTTAATTACTTTTTACTCATCGCTGAGACAAAATACCTGATGCCCAAAGTTGGGAAAGGAAAGGTTTACTTCTTACAGTTTTTGGAGGTTTCAGTCCATACTCAGTTGGTTCCAAGGCAGGGTGGCGTGGCGGGACTACAGTTCAAGGTGGCTGCAAACAAAACGTGGAAACTGGGGAGAGAGAGAGAGAGAGAGAGAGAGAGAGAGAGAGAGAGAGAGAGAGAGAGAGAGATGCCTTCTTCCTGCCATTACATCATATCCTGGCTCCACCCCTAGGTGGGTGTAACACTCACATCCCCAGTCCATTAATTTGTGATTAATCAATCACAAATGTATAATGCAAAGGCATGAGGCTTGGGGGCCACTGACATAAACCACAATGAACCCCAAAGCCAGAGCCTGTGATGCTGTGCAGGTAAGCATGCTTGGAAGGGCCCCAAAGTAAAGCCAGCAGCAATCTTTTCTGTAAATGTTAAAAAAACAAAGTCTTAAAAAAAAAAAGTCTTTACATTTTTTGTTTACTTGAAAAACAATAATTTAATTTCAAACTCAGATATATTTACTTGTTTTGAGAAATTTTGTGAAAAAGGAAATTATCTACAATTAATAGTTGTTGCCATTTTACCAAATTTATTTTCATACTTAGTACAATAAATAAAACATTGTAAAGTTCATATGTCTTCTGTGTGTCTTTCCTGATTTTTCAATCCTTCCCCCAGGTTCTCAGAAAAAAAATCTCCATCATGGGTGTGACCTGCATTCCTCCAGATAGTGGAAATAGATCTATTTTATTCATAACAATATAAATTTCAAGAATTACTGCTTGGTAAGAAAAAGAAAGCTATGGAATGGATTTTCATAGTGTCATGCCTTTAACTGAAACATATCCACAAAGCAGTGTTATACACTTTAAATAAAATTTAAATAAAAACTTCTTTATATAGAAAGGAGCACTTGAGAAAGTTGCGGAAAGATCAGTTCTATTTAAGAATCACTCTCTATAAAGGAAATCTTTGTTAAAAGGAGGTAAGAACAATTTAACACTGTTTAAGATAATGTCAATTTCATTTTACACATTCTCTTACATATCTAAGGATTTAGAAAACTTTATGGTGATAAGATCTAGAGAAATACAGACAGGTGGATTTTATTTTATTCATTGAATAACTGCATAGGTGAAAGAAGCACTTGGAATGAATTAAATTCATGTTTGATTAATGATTAGTTTCTTTCATTCTTGCTTTATGGTACTTGGTGATAAAGCCTTCCATACTGTGCTTGTTTGCTGAACTCTGTTTGGTTAACCATTGGTCTTAGTGACTATATAAATTGGCAATTACATGCACTTTAAACAGAGGAATACTGTGCTGAATTAAATTGTACATTGGTTTTGGTTGAACCTAGTTTATGCTAGAAAGTCTTTTGCTTATTAAAAGTGCGTAATATTATAAAGTTTTTATGTTACCTAAAGTTTTACTCTTTAACAAAACAATTATATCATCATAATCATTTTGCAGAGTATGAAAAAATAAGATACTAAAATATATTTAAATCGTAAATCATAATTGATAGAAGCTGTTATTCTTTCCTTGCTTTGAGTACATACAGGGCTTAATTCCAGGCAGTGCCTCTCAGAATTTATATCAAAATCCCCCTCCTGGAAAAGGAGGGGGACAGATAGCTCCGGGGCTCTGGAGCTTTGTTCAAAGTGTCTAGCACAGAAAGGACATATTTCTTTGTATATTCATGTTTTTCTTTAAAGTCCCTTTAATTTTGAGTTCTCTTCTAAAATAGCTCTATCAGTATAAAATAGTGATTTTTTAAAAAACAACTTTATCCTCAAATTGTGGATCAAAATTGCTTCTCCAGAAAAGAGGGACTCTGCAGGGGCTGGAGATTTAGCTCAGTGGCATAAGCGCCTGCCTTGCAAGCAGGCAGTTGTGAGTTCAATCCCCGGAAAAAGACAACAACAACAAAAAAGATGGACTCTGATTATTGTGGTGTTCCTTTTTTCACATTTCCCTGGGGCAGGGGGAATGCAACTGTGACAAACATGACTTTAAAATATTGCTAAATTTGTGGGAAAATTGTGTTTCATTAGTTTTGATTTGCGTTGCTGTGGTATTTCTTTTGGATAGTGTCTTAATCACTTTCTTTTCATTGGGACACAGTACCTGATACCCAAATTAAAGGAAGAGAGGTTGATTTTGGCTCACTGCTTCAGAGGTCTCAGGCCATGATCTGCCTTGGTCCACTGGCTCCCAGTAGAATTATCTTTCTTCTCTGTGCTCTAGTTTGTCTACTTACAAATAGAGTGAGAAAATACTATACTTACATATTAAGGTAATCACATACAAAATTACGTGAAGAGTAGCAAACATCCACGGAGTGTCGAGCTATGGTAGGTGTTGTTCAATGTTTTCCCTTGGAGCTCGTTTACTTAGTTCTCACAGCAGCTCCAGCAGAAAGATTCTAATGGTGTTCACATTCACATTAAAAGTTTGCAGCACTAGGAAGTTAGCATCTCACTCCACCACCAAACAGATTCTCTCATAATTATGTCAAATAAATTTTGAAAATGGTGCACATTATACAACATTAAAGAGTCGTAATGACAATATATAATAGAACCTATAAGTTGTGAAAAAAAGAAAATAATCTTCCTTTAGTTTTTATAGTAAAAAATTTCCTAAAAAAATTTGATCACAAAATATATTTCTTCCTTGCTTCTTTGAATATTACAACCATCACAGTTCCTCAGAATTAGCAGTCTGAGGAAAACTTTGAGAATCAGAGAATATGCTCCCATGACCCTAGAGTAGGATATGGGCTTGCATGGTCAGAGTGGGAATTGTCAATTTTGATTGTCCTTGATCTGAGGAAGCAGTTTGCTGGCTCCTTGGTATCACTCTTTGGAAAAAGAGTGCCACTAATTTGATACAGATGAGCTTCCCTCCTTAGACTGGTGATAGCTGAGAACTGATATTTTTCAATTTCACCTAGTAAAGATGGAGCACATTTTTGCACTATTGTGGTAGAATTTTGAGGTGCAGCAGTGGAACAATAGATGTCTATCACTCCTCTTATGGAAGACAACATAACAGATGCAAAAATTAAGCTCTTTATACATGAGAGAGAAAATGATCACAAGCTAACGTCTTTAGATTTCTGAAAGAATGCTTAAGAGCACTATGTTAGATGATATAAGGCACACAGCGAGGGAAGGGCAATGTGCTGGGCCACCGGGGTGTAAGGAATAAAGGCGTGCACTGTCTGGAGAGAGCTACAGAGCAGCAATGCAGCCAGCAGCAAGCTGATTTGCTTCTTTCACTGATTAAACAAAACAAAATAAAACAAAAAAAAAACACCCTTCTCTGAAAAAAGACTTTTGGTAGTGTAAGTGTTAGTTATTAGAGTTGATGTTGAGTTTTTATGTACAAATATGCTTCAAATTAGGACAATTTATTATGTGTTCTTAAAAAAACATTATATTCTATGTGGAAATTAGTCCAGATAACCTCCAGTTATACTTCTCCCCCCCAAAAAAAATTTCAAATCATTAGCACCTGCTTTAGAAACAGAGCGTGCCTCCTACCCCTGGCTTAGTATATGTACTTGTGCTTTAAAGTAGGTTTGATATAAGCAATAGCAGAGTGCTTGTAGAGACAAAGAAACTGAACATGGGCTCAATTCTGCCATTTTATATGGACTCTGTGAGAACCCTTGTTCCGCATGGTTATTCATATTTGCAATTTATATAAAAAACTGAGAATTGTGATGTGTAATAATTGGGTGGTCAAAAGTAAAAATTTTAGCTCAAACAAAATATTTTACTAAATTTGAATAATGTCTTTGTAATAATTATTCTTATGTTCCTATGACCAAATATACAACACCCAGAACTCATTTTAGTTTTGGCCAGCTGGTTCTAAGGTAGAAGCAGCATATTGGGAGGAAGCAGCTAACATCACAGTGGCCAGGAAGAGAAGATGGAAGGTAGAAGCTCAGGAAGGAGATGCACCCTTCCAGGACTTGACCCAGTGACCTGCTTCAAACCAGCCCCCTATCACCAAAGCACGCACTCAGCTGCTGAGCTCATTTGAGGATGAATCCACTGATGAAGCTCCTCAATGATCCTGGTGATGTTTAAGAGTCTCGCCTGTGCATGTGTAAGAATTTGGGGTGGGGGGCATTCTAGATCTAAATCTTAACAGTCTTTAAAATAGAAATTTATTCCTAAGTCCTTCTTGTTATCAAATAATTTAATCATTAAACATTTAATTAATATTAAGCTGAAGTGTTATTCATTTCTGAAGCAAACAATAGATAGGTATAAATTTCTCATTTTATTTTTATCAAACCATGATGAAAATTATTAATCCATTGCTGTGATTCCTTTTTTGTACTGTAATATTTTTTCTTTGTTCATTGTTAAATTTTATTACTAGCATGCTATGAACATGAGGCTCATTTAAAGAAAAATGTCACTGTTTCTGATTCTGTCTGGCCATCATTATTATTAATTTCATGATTATTCTTAAAACTAATTCTGTTGTAAGAAGGAGAGAGAAAAATGATCTGCTCTGAGTGTCAAAAGCACTAGTTATATCACTGAACTTGAATGAGATTAAGATTCCCTTTTGGGAAGTTAGATTTATCTGCCCAGCTAATCATCTGTCTTGTGATAGGCCTAATAACTTTTAACTAGACATTTCTTTATTGTACTTAGTCTAACAATGTTATCTAACCACTTTCCATCCTTCTAGAAACATGTCTGACAAGAGAAAAATCTTGGAATTGGCTTTCTTAAGAGATTTTTTCTTCTTGCTAAATTTGAAATAAAACTTGGACCAGACAATTAATTAGTTGGAAAAGTTGCTTTAGCATGTGCTAGAAGAGATTTTTTTTTTAAAAAAAAGGTCTAGGGTGCATCTTAGTGGTAGAAGGTCAACCTCAAATGATTAAAGCCCTGGGGTATGATCTCCAGTACTGCCAAAACAAAGCAAAATGAAAACAAACAAACAAGCAGAAAAACCTCAGTGCAGAGCAGGACTAATCGGCAGTTTGCAGCTATTCATTTCTGAGACAAACAATAGGTAAGCATATCTCTCTTCTTTATTAAATCAATACATCAACATAGTGAAAATAATCAGTCCATTGCTGTGATTCCTTATTTGTACAGTCATGGAGTGGTAGAGGTAGCCTCGTTGAGCAGAGAACATTTAAGCAAAGATGTGATGGAGATGAGAGAGTTCACCATATGGATACTGGGGGAAGAGCATTCTAAACAGAGGGACTGTCATGTGCAAATGCCCTCGGAAATACAATCACTGGCAAGTCTGAGACTATAGCATGAGGCCAATGTGGTTGAAATGGAAAGTTGAGGAAATCACATCAAAGGCGTTTTGTGGGTTACTAGGACAAGAGAGGGCCTGTGTCTTTTTAGATGTTATTCCCTATTTATGTTCTTGTTTAAGGCCTTTTTTTTTCATTGTCTCCTAAATTTTTTTTAAATGTGAATTTCTATAGAGTTTGGTCATGCCTCTTTCCTTTGTCCTAAATCCTTGGCTACTAGTGTTATCCTTCATGGGATTGTTAGCTGTTTAAAGGCATGCTGCACTTTCTTTTCTTTTGTCATCTCATTCACTCATTTAATTATTAAAATTTCATTGAGTACTTATTATACTAGGAACTTCACATGATAGAATAGCCCTTCTTCAAAATAGCATAGCCCTCAAGGAACCTGTGTTCACCTCGCTTCCTCAGCGGAATTTTCTTCTCTGTTGTGGAGGAAATACGGATTTCGGGCAATTCTCTCTGCAGAATAAGGCTTGTGGGTGGGAGACATAAGAGACAGATTATGTGCTTCTGAATAATGTCATTTAAAACTATCGGAGACTCCAGGCTCAAGGCTCTCTGGTGGTGTTACTGGGAGGGACATGATCAGCAGACTCAGTGCATTCTTGCTTCTGTTCCTTCTCTCCTGCTCAGGATGATATAGGGGAATCAAACTCCCTATCTACTCTATGTTAAAATTGAAGAATGAATTTTAGGAACGAGAGGTTAAGGGCAGAAATATTTATTGAGAAAAAGAAAGCTTCTGTCTGAGAGAGAGACAGAAAGGGTCCCGAGTGGGTTGCCAAGGACTCTTGTCTTTTCCAGGGACCTTTATAGAGCAAAATCATGAGATTAGATGACTTAAAGATGGGCAAAAATGGGAATCTGCAAAGTGGACATGCAGTGGGACAGAACTGTGATCAACCAATAAGATTAATTGCTCAGCTAAAATTGACCAAATCTGGGACAAATGGGGAAGCCAATCACGTAGAAAGCGAGAATTCTGTCAATCAATGACTCTTCCTATAGGGGATTGGGATGGTGACTCTTAACTTTTCAAAGTGATCCAGATTTAATCCCTAAGGATTATACCTAAGGGTGTGGTTGCATTTGTCTTGAGATCTGGCCACCAGCAAGATGTGTGAGTCTTCTTTTTTGAGATATGACCCACAGCAAGAGGTATGTGCCTCCTCCAAGGTCATCAGACATCTGTTCCTCTGGGCCAGCTTCTTCAAGGGCCTAGCCCTGTCTGACTGCCTATAATATTTCTAACTAGCTCAGCTACCTGTAACAAGGATACCATGTTCCATTCAGCCAATGTTCTTCAGCAGCAGGGGGGTGAGTCCTCTCACAGGTCACAGTGTCTCTATCATTTGGAATGTCTGGAGTGAGCAGTGAGATTTCTGCTCTAAGGGTTAGGAAAAGCTATGAGCTGGTATCATGAATATAGGTGAGCTTTCCATAGACCTAATGGGAAACTTGAAGTTTTTGGAAAATACTGCATTTCTTTCATAGATAAGAAAACAGAGGTACAGGCTGAGTGAGTGTTTGTGTTAGTGTCACAGGGAAATTGATGATTGAAGTGGGAGTGGGGCTTTGGATTGATGACTTGCAGCCCTGGGCTGCAATCTGCCAGATTGGGCTAGCTGGTCTGGGGCCAAAGATCTTCAGTGTTTCTGGAATGCTGCAGAAGCATCATGAACAATTGGTTTTGCATTGTGCAGGTACTTGTATTGTTTTTGACTGTGTCTATGTGTGTGTAAACAGGCATGAGACCTGTATGAATGAAAAAAGAGAGAGATCTGAGTGCATGTGATCCATTTGCCTGGAGTCTAGACACTGACTAGCTCCTTGCTCATTCTGTTAAGTTTTCTGAACTTCTTACAATCCATAACAGGAAATATTGTCTTTGTCATGTACCATAAAGTACTTTGAAGATATTAATTTCTTCCCTCTGGGATTTTGGAAAGATGGAAGCGTGTCTCCCATGTGCTGCTGCCTGGTTTTTATGGGTAGGGGAGCAAGCCTGTGCCAATGACTTGCTGTGCCCAGGGGGCTCAGTGAAGGGCCTGGCCAGTGTTTGATATGACTGGGAAGGAGTAATCTTTGTATTTATCCCACAATGATTTTATTGGCTTGTTTATAACTGAAGGTTGAAATCTGAGAGAAACTGATGGAACTGAAGGGTAAAGGGTCATCAAGAGGCTCTCTCTCGCCTATCCCTGGTCAGGGGCCCTCCTTTAACAGGTCACAGTTAGCTAAATTAAAATCCCTTCATCATACCATGAAGAGGAGCATCTCTGGGCAACTCTTTGAAAACAATGGCATTAAGCAAGTAGCTCTGATGAGAAGTAATTTTCCTGGGCAAGGGGCAGAACTGTTTATATTCCACTCGCTGTGTAGCCCAGGCTGGCTTTGGAGTCATGGTTTCTCTCAAGCTCCTTGACTTGGATACTCAAGAAATATCTATAGATTTATTCATTTCTTCAGGATAAGTGATTATATTGTTTGGTTTCTTAAAAATTCAGATTCCAAGGATAGATTGCACAAAAACTTTCTCTTCCCTGATGAGGGGTTATTCAAGCAATAAAAGAGGATTGAAATGGGAGCCATTGAAAATGGAGAAAAAGTTAGTCCCACCTCTGCCTGGGAGCTGGTACGAGTAGTGGTGTGCAGAGAGGGTGGATTGGCTGAGGGCTTTTATGCTGGAGTCTGCTGCCGGAGCTCATGGGCTGGAACTTTGGACCAGGAGTTGTGAGGTGAGAACAGAGAACAAGAACCAAGCACGAGATGCTGCCATCTAGGTTCTCTGAGGAGCAAGTGTCCAGCATGAATCAGACACAGCTGGAGATTTATTAAGGGAAATGCCTCTGATGGAATACACAGAAGGGCCTGGGAAACAGGGAAGGCTGTCAGACCATAACATAGGTCTGACGTGTGAATGAATCAGGGCAGGAAGGAATGCTGGGTGCTGGGGAGCAAGGTGTGCCCCCCATCTTCCAGCTAACTGTGGCCTGCCCTGATGTTCTTGCTGTGGACTGCAGTTGTCTGTGAGGAGGTTGCTGGAAAGTATGGGCTCTGTTAAAATGTGGAGATGTGTTTCAGAGGGCCACTGGGTCTGCCCCTTTCAGAAGGGATCTGAGTAGATGTACAGTCATGCTGAAGTGTTTTCCATGGTTGGGGAAGACCCACTTGGAGGACCTTCTCCGGGTGGGTCTCCCGGTGTGAGGTTAAGTTGCTGAGGTCGCAGCAAGTGTTGGGGCAGGGGAGGAGGAGCCACACATCCTGTCTCAGGATGCAGTGCTGTGTAATGGAAAGAATGTTGCGGGACTGCTGTTGGCCCAACTTGCAGCTCTGCTTCTTATGGCCTGTGAGGCTTCTAGAATGGTATTTTGGATCTCTGAACCTCAGTTTCCCTTTTAACAAATAGAAGCACTCATATTCATTTTGCAGGGGTAGTGAGGGTGAATGATTGTTGTAAAATGCCTTTACAGTTCCTGCCACAGGATATTCCATTAGGGAAAGCTGTTGTGATTCTTTTTTAAGTTTGGCCAGATTTTCTGTTTCCCTGATATCTTATACTTTAAAATGTACTTATATGCTTTAGAGGCAACAGAAATGTGCTTTTAACGTATCATTTGTCATGTTTAGAAGATCCCAAACAAGACTGAATTTGTGTGTTCAGGCAGCTGAGAACACTAATATGTGACCAAGTTTGTTTTTATATCTGCATGCCTTAAAGCCAGTTTGGTTTGGGACCACACCTGAAATTTAGTAGAAGTTATTTGATGATCACCTTTGGGTACACATGTTCATGATGACTTTTAACCTGTCAGAATGATTAATTTGTCCCTGGAGAAGGCCTAGCATGGGCCAGCAAAAAGAGCACTAGACCAGGAATCTAAAAGTAATGACAAGTCATTTGTGCAAAGTGCTTCACCATTTATAAGGTGCTTCACAAAAGTTGGGCTTCGGGGTATGTGAGGTATTAGCATTTCATTTCACAGTTGTGGAGAGGGAAGTGTGGCAGGTCTCAGTTCGCATATGAATGGTTTGTGGTGCCTGCTGTGGAGACCACAGGAAGAAATTAGAAACATCCAGGAGGAGTCAGTGCATTTTACCACACATCAAAGGAATCAGATTTCTGGGAATTGGTGAGAATGTAAGACACGTTTTTTGTTGGGGGATAGTCATTGCACCTGAATCTTGGGCCTGTATATTTTCAAAAATTGCTTAAGTTAAAAACAGTGAAAGTGTGACTACTTTTGAATATGACTTTAGGCAAACATGAAATTATTTTGAAGAGTTACTTCTTGGAAAATAAGGAGAATGGCGCTGCCAATCCTTTACCTACTGGGTCCGAATTCTATTCTCCGCCTTTTCAATATGGCAGGAAAGTTCAGTTTCTAGGCTTTTAGTTCATCAGTGGGTTTGGTCAGTGAGTGACAGTATCAGAAAACAGGAAGTGGTAAAGGAGAAATGTCTCCCTTTCCATTTTGGGCAGCATCTCAACAGCAACTGAATTTCTTCCATGACTCAAGTCCCCACTGACTAGATCTGTCTTCCAGCTTGTGCCAGGTAGTCTGTTTTTCCCCTTTTGTTTCTTCAAATCAGGGTAGGAGAGGCTTCCTGTTGTTGCTACTCCCAAGGCTGCCTCTCTGTCCCTCTTTGTGAAATCCTTATCTCTTGCATCACCTGTGTGATCAGTTCCCTGAATTAAATTTCCTTTAGCTGAAATACCCAGAGAACTTTCTTTCGTCTGAGTGCATCTCAGCTGAATAAAACCTAGTACTTATTAAGTTATTAGCATGCGCCAGACCTTGCTGTCAATTTTTAGATACTGTTTCATTCGATCCCAAGACTTATATTACCATGTAAGTGAGCATTATGATCATTTGCTGCAATTTACAGTTGAGATGTGAGGAATCTGAAGCACTGAGATATGGTGCAACTAGCCAAAGTCAAGCAGCTCATGAGTAGCTGTCCTGCAGTTTAATCCTTAGCACTCACATTGACCATTGTCCCACACTGCCACAGGAAGCAGCTGGAGAGTTGACTGGTTCCCACCTGCCCTCTACAGGTGACAAGGGCGCATGCACGTTTCCTTCCTAAAGTTTAACTTTATTTTTCATTTCTGATTAAAAGGGTAGTCTCCACACACGACAGCAATTTCAGAGATAATAGAATACAAGTGGAAAGAATCACACATAATAACACCTTCACTTAGCAATCGTCTACTGGGCTTTTTTCCTCTAGTCAATTTTTCCAATGAGCAAAAATAACTTGGAAACTGTTGTTTGCATAGTTTGATTTTAAAGGAGTAAGTTGACTATGACCAGGGATTATGTTTTGCAAGTACAAGCACCTGAAAGGAGAAACTAATATATACTCAAAATTGTTGTGCTCTGTTGAGTCCATTTCCCTGAAAGTTCCTGAGCATGAGGCACAGGTAGACCGAAGGTTAAAGAGGAGGTGTAAAATCAGCAAAACACAGACCCGTGCATAGCCTCGAAATGCACCTACTAAATCTTATTCAGTATGTGTCAGGCTCCTTACATTTCGGTTTTCCCAGAAGATGACTTTGGGATGAAATATTGGAGCTCTTTCAACTGGAACAAAACATTCTCTATTTGTTATACCAATAATGATTTAACTTCTTGCATTTTACTAGTGTTCTCCACCTGAGTTCTCCCTATCCACCTAAAAAAGCAAAACCCAGCAATAATTCAAAACCCTCTGAGGGACATTATGAAAAGTATATGCAGCAGAATGGCTGCACGCTAAGCCAGGCACCAGGGACCGAGTCCTCAGCTTTATTCCCCGAGCTTTCTCCGCCACTCTGCCATGAGGCTGGTGCTTTGCTTCACCTTCACTACGCTTCAGCATTTCCAATCAAGAAGAAGCAAGTGGATGAATATCCAGCAGGTACTTTTAGAAAGACAGATATATGGAGAGTTATAGAAGGAAGTCTGCTTAACACTTGTTTCTTATTTCAGGTTGGTGCAAATTATAAGTCTTAATATGAGCTATGACACAACAGTGATTTGAGATGCTTTTGTAAGTTTAAAAGTTTGGCTTAGGGGGGCTCAGTGGCATAAGCACCTGCCTTGCAAGCAGGCGGTCGTGAGTTCAATCCCCGGTACCAATAAAAAAGAAAAAGAAAAAGACAAAAAAAAAAAAAAAAAGTTTGGCTTAGAATTTTCCACAAATTACAAATGTTTGCTTCCATTCATTGGTCTTGAAAACTCCTTAGGAGGTATCCTTGTATACAGATAGATTTTCTTTCCTTCTTTCAGTATTTAGCTTTCTCCATCTATGTTCTGTGTACTCATCCTCCTCCAAACTGTTCTGTTAGTTACTTGGAGAAGTGGGTGAGAGAGGAACGCTGAGAGCTACCTGGCTGCGAATGCAACCCATAGTGTCTAGTCTTCCATTTGGAGGAGGAGAAAAAGGCTGGGGACAGATGGGAAATGCAGAGCAAAGGCATCAAAGAAATCTGCCGGTGGGAGGAAGTAGCATCTCTTTGACCTGGAGGTAACGGAAAGAGATTGACACAGATAGAGGGATGCTTTCTCCTAAGAGTCAACTTAACAGAAACGATGAGGGTAAGACTGAAAAAGAAAAAAGAATCAGCCGCAGTCTCTTTGTGGCAAATAAAGATCTTATAAGGAGCCATATTTAAATCTAAGATTAAGGAATCAGAACAAGAAAAGGTTCTAAATCCAGCTTTTATTGCATTGGTGTACTGTATGTAGTCTGTGGGGCTAAAAAATCCCTCCAGAGAGGACCAGCATTTGGATCGGCACAGGAGAGGACGGTCGAAAGCCCTGCTACTTTGTAAAACTAGAAGTTCTTAAAACAAGGACAAGCTTCCAGATGGTCACTCAGAATAAATGAAGCACAGAACAATATTTCACTAATACTTTCTTATGCATGTCCTCCTTTCATAATTTCCCATTCAACTTTGTTTTGCATTTGAATATTTTTGTCTGTAAATTCTTTTCCATAGGTTACTATTTTTGGCAATCGTGTTGTGAATGGATGCATGGTATTTAGCATAATGGGTACCTAATGTTCTGGGCACTAAAAGTGGCCTTATCTACACCTTCTTCATTATGGAACACCATGTCATTTATGACACAAACTATATATTTTCTCAAAATCTACTTGCTCTTCCTCCTGAGCACCATGTGTAAGGAGACATCTACCAGCCCTGTGTCATAAGTGAGAAATAAACTCTGATTATGTTAAACTGCAGGGGTTTAGGGGTCCATCAGCTTATACCACTTTGGTACCCCAACATAAACAGCTTTTGTTTTGGGAACTGCTTTTCTTCATTCACATAGATTCAGCTGGCAGAGCCTTGCTCCTACTGCCTACGACTCCCTCTCTACCTCTTAACTCAGGGGTGTCCCCCTGACCCAGATTGAGCTAAACAATGTCCTACATTTTAGGCTGAAACACAAATCCACAAAGCAGTCAGGTTCTCTCCAGTGGTAAAAAACGTAAGATGTTAAATCCCAAAATTATTAAGAGAACTCATTTAGGAGTAAGAGAAAGTTAGAGAAAGTGTTTTGAGGTTAGAAGGAGAGAAAGACTGTGATTTTCTTTTTCTTTCTTGAATCTCTTCACCTTTTATCCACTTTATTTCTGTGCCTTTTTTAATTTTAGAGGTGATATTCTACAGTATCAGTAAATTCCCATTTGTTTCTAAGATAGTTTCTAAGATAGTTTCTCTTATTGCTGAGATGAAATATCTGACACCCAAAAGGAAGGAAGGAAAAGTTTATTTATCTTACAGTTTTTGGAGGTTTCAGTCCATAATCAGTTGGCTCCAAAGCAGGATGGCATGGCACCAAAGTAACACTTCAAGGTGACAGAAGACAGCAAAGCAACAGGAGCAGAAGAGGGGAGAACAAGCCTACTCTCCTTCTTTGTATTGTATGCAGGCCATCTCCCCCCCCCCCCAGGACAGAGGGAGCACTCATGAAATGTTCTTGCCCTCCTTTTGCACAGGATGAGGATATTTGCAAAGACCTGGTTTCCTGCTGATTCTTAGTTAAACCTCTACACTTCTCAAACTGCCACAATGTATCAACCATAAGAGCAAATTTCTTCACTTTGCAAACAAAAGAGTGTTGACCAATACATGTCATCAGAGATTACTTATTAAATTGTAATACATTATTGAAGTTCATGATAATAGATCACAAGTAACCTCCATGAATATTTGAACGTCTAATATGATAGGAAGTATGGGAACAAGAATATAAAAACAGCAGGCTTTGTTGTCTTTGCTTATAAGTCAGCTTGGGAAATAAATAACACTATATGCACTAATGGCCAGACTCCTTGGTACCAAAAATGACTGCATGAAAACTGTTAGAGATATTAGTGAAAAAAATCCACAACAACAAAAATTCCCCCCCCAAAAAAACCAAAAAACAAAACCAAAACAGCAACAATAACAACAAACCCTCAAAACCACTCTCTTCTCAAAGCTGGAGTCAGGTGGAATGCTTGAGGAGAAAGATTTGATTGAAATATTTCCTTCTTCTCCCCCGAGACACCAATCTGTTGATACTGCTTTTAAGCTAAAAGAAAAAGGAGAATAGCAAAATGTAATTTTAAACAAACGTTGGAGGACATAAAACACATTTTAAAATGATTTGGCCAGTAGAGCATATCTGGGGGACCTTAGCAAAGAACCAGATTTCATTTCCACCATCCTTTGTGTTGTTCTAGGTTTCAGGAATACTGAACTGCTGAGAATTTCCTTGTCCTAGATCTGGTTCACCTGCTTAGCCTGATTCCTCGGTTTGGAGGTGTGGACTGCTCATTACAGCTGGGGAGGAAACAAGTCTAACTGGTTCTGTGCACAGAGGATCATGTGCCCCAAGTTGATTGGGCCAAAGCTGATTCCTTGATCCAAGCAGACCCAGTCACATTATCTTTCTATGTATGCCTGTTTACGGTGTATCATATTAAGGCTAATATTTTTTCTGGGTACCCCAACTCAGAATTATGGGAACAGGCAGGGAGAGGAAACTGGTTACCAGAA
Organism: Cavia porcellus; assembly: GCF_034190915.1. NCBI lineage: Eukaryota > Metazoa > Chordata > Mammalia > Rodentia > Caviidae > Cavia > Cavia porcellus. The sequence goes on from NW_026947484.1 coordinate 116,946,168, forward strand.
AGGAGGCAGAGAGAGATGCCCAGGATGTGGCACACGTGAGAGGTTGTGTCTTGGCTCTGCTGCCTACAATTTGTTTTCTTATTATGCCATTAGATATCTTCCTTTTTGTTTGAGCTTCTTGGAGTTGGTGTCTGCCAGTCTTCAACAAGTATTGATTCCTGTGCACACATTCTTCCTGCCCACAGTCACTTCCTGTCTTATTTTCTGGCTCATCCCTGAAAACCCAGCTCAGCAGTCAGAGCCCTATAGTGGAGGCTTCCACCTACTGACTGATGCAAGGAGGCAGAGGGGGCTGTAGGATGGCAACAGGAGCTGAGCAACAGCGAAGGGGTGTATGGGAGGGAAGGCAGCGAGGAGAAGGACCAGAACAGAGCTTTGGTTGTGTTGGAAAGTGGAGGGACAGGTATTTGTGGTGATGATGCCATTTTGTATCAAAGCAAAGGACCCACCATGTGTTGGATCCCCACAGAGAAGTCACAGTGTAATTTATTCCAGTCAAGAGAGAGGCTGCATCTCTTCCTAGGTATCATAATAACCCATTTCTGTAGCACCGCAAGGTTCAGCTCGGGACAGAGGACCACCCAGATGTACCTCAAATGTTTCTGCTAGAATTCAGATAAATCACATTTGCAGACGCTATAGTGCTTCACATCAGGGGTGAGAAGGGTATGTGCAAAACAGTGTAAGCTCTGAGGGGCTGGGAGGAGCAGCTCCCTATATTGCCGAGGAGGGCTGTAATGAAGACTGTCTTCCTGCTGAGAAGCACCAGAACACGTTTATTGATTGGAGGCGAATGCAGTGAATGTCAAGTTGGGGAGTTTTGCAGTTTAATCCGACATCTGTCATTCCTGGAAGAATGAACAGTTCAAAGTAAAGCCTCATCCATATTGATGTGGAAGATGAACTCTGGGTTAGGAAAAGTGGGGTCCACGAGATCAGGACTGGGAAAGCTAAGACAGAGCAAAGGTCTTCCCAAGAGCTGTTCCGAAAATGCCAACCAAGAGAATAGCCTTGTTTAAAGAATTAAGGAATCACTGAAAGCAGCTAATACAATGTCTAGCTTGAAAATGGAAATTGAAAAATAGTTTATTTCTCTTTTCAAATCAGGAATAGCAGAGGGAGTTTTGAAAGCAGACTTCTGATTATTAGAGAAGAAAAATAGGTGCAAAAGTACAGGTGTGTTCTGGTGTGCAGAGAAGTTGAATTTTCCATTTTAGAGAGCTTTTTTTTTTTTTTTTAAAGGGAAGGAACAAAGACTGAGTGGCAGCGCTATTATTATTTTAAAACCCCTTAGCTTTGAAGGTGTGTGTGGTGCTGCTGGTGGTTACCTAGACCTGGGTTTCTTTGATCTCCCTGAACCTATACACATTTTTGGCAATGTTACTAATTGACCCAAGAGCCCAAATCCACATGCCTGGTGTCCAGGCTCTGTAAAGTCCAGCTGGTCTTGGCCTGTGTCTCAGGTAAGTAATGGGCACTTTGGGCTGCAATTTCTATTCCTGAATAGGCCTCCTATCTCAGAGTCATGCTTCAACAAACACTCAATTAAAAGGAAAAAACCTCGGGGTGATGGAAGGCACCCTATTACTGAGAGGCAGAGGATGTTTACTGAAGAAAGAGACTTCTCCCTAGTTACTAGTAGCAGAGTGAAGATTTATGAGCCTGTTCATCCCACAGTGATCAAACCTGAAATGTGCAGTTTAAACTGGTGCATTTTAAAAAATCAACAAAACAAAGTAGGCTATGAGAGGTGCTTAGAATTAGAAATTACTTAAAACAATGGACTGTTAGGGCCCTAGCCAAGAAAGAGATTGACGTGGGGTGCTTCTGTGAGCAAAATACACTAATTTTAGCTTCAGACACCTACAGATGAGCAGTCAATATTACTTCTTATTAAATGTTCCCTCACAGCTTATAACCATCATCTGAGAAAAAAATGCATTTTCTCCACAGAATACAGAAGTAATCAAAATTTATTCACGTGGGCTGACTCTGAGGGTTTTGACATCAAAGGGCAATCCTGTCTGATTGATATCGTTCAAATGGCAATATTGTTTGAAGGAAGGGAACTAGAGAGATGGTAATTTAAAGGCTGCAAAAAGTTGCAGGCAGAGGATGTGTAACATTCCTTACTGATTTCTGACACATGATTCTACTTGGTACAGAACTGCCAGGAACTTGTCAATTTGGTTTTCCAGAGATTCACTATCTGAAAGGAAAGGGGGAGAGACTATTTTTATTTTTTTTTTGTTACATGTTTACAGTACATAATGATTGCAAATATTGTGGGGGGTTGATACAGGTATATAACATATCTTAATAGTTTTTCATCCACTTTCCTCTCTCCCTCATCTCTAAGTCCTCTTCCCTTTTGCAAAAGAACTATCTTCCTTTTTCCTATTATCTTTTATTTTCCTCTTTAATTTATTTATACTTTTAGTTGCATAAAAAAACCACAATAAGCTAATTTTTAGCCTAGGACCGCTATGTGGTAAATGAAAACTTTGATGTTTAAAAATGCTGGAATGTTAATAAACCACAGCCATTTCCCTTCAGTGTGTTTGAAAAATATGTTTTTTTTTTTTTTTTTTTTTTCACACAAGACTTTGTAAATAGAGACTTTAAAGTGATCCCCTGTCCTTGACCTTCAGGCAGAAAGTTAACCATGTGTCCTGCTGTTTGTTTCTGAGCATGCTTTCTCATTGGCCTAGAACTGAACAAGATTATGCACAACAATGGCACATCTGTGCCTTGCCAAAAATAAGGGCCCCACATACTAGTGTTGGAATCAGCATGTCACATAGTGGGAGCGTTCCCACGGGTTGGCAGCCTGGGAGATTAAGGTGGAAGAACCCCAGAGGAGTCAAAACCAGCAGCATTCAGTGAGTGAAAGGCATAGAAATCAAAAGCAAAATTCCCTGATGAAAACAGGCTGCCCAGATCTGGCTGTGTGCAGTAGGCAAGTTACTGAGAGATAAAGAATCCACCAGCCGAGCTCCTTGTCTGTCTCTGTCTTCCGCTGACCTTCTGCCAGCACCATCAGTACCATGTGAGACGCTGGCTCCAAGGATGGAATGAGGAGTGACAAACACCCAGCCCCTGTGCTCACAGGACTTGTGTTCTGATAGGGAAAAGAGATGAACTAAGTCACCAGCATATAACTAAGATAATTCTAAGTGCTATGAAGAAAACAATCAAAATTCTGAATGGGAATACAGCATGAAGTGTGTGGGAATGGATGTCAGAGAAACTAACATACTGAGACCTGCCATGTAAGAAACAGCAGGATTTCAAAGTCTGCAGGAGTACAAATGTTGGTGAGATATTGAAAGGAAGAAACATGGTTAGAAAAAAATACATGACTGGAATGATAAACCTAAATGGAATCAAAGAAGAGACTTTGTTATGAGAGGTTGTGAAAATCCACGTTAGTCACTCTTTGTGCCTCCTCAGCTTTGTTATGGCTTATGTCCAGATGTGGCCTTACAGCTGCATGGAGTCACCAGTGAGAGCTTTCAGGAGGTCTGAGAGTGGAGATTAAAGGTGTGATACTGGATTAATGGTGTGTGGTACTGGATTAGTACTACACTTGGTTTATCATGGTTCTGGGTGTTGGTAATGGAAAGCCCCACCCCTGGTATGGGTGGCACCACCCAGAATGCCTGCGCTCTAGATGGAATAAGAGGGAAAGGGGGGCTTCCTTCTGCTTCCCTGCCATGGGATGTCTCTCCTCTCCTGTTCCTTCTTGTCTTGGAACCAGCCCACTATGGCCTGAAACCTCTGCAAGCTGTGAGCTGAAATAAACCTTTCCTTCTTTAACTTGTGGGTGTCGGGTCTTTTGTCTCAGCAATCAGAAAGGTAAATTTAGATAGCTTCTGTTGGAAAGCCCTCATGTGGAATCAAGTGACAGAAATCCAAGCTGACTTACACTGCACAGAAAAGGTGTTACCAGTGTAAGTCAGAGCATGGCTGATCACGTGGATGGCTGGGACTAAGGAAAGGATCTTGAGACTCACTTTCTTCTTTCTTACAGTTCGGTCATTCTTTCCACCAGTGGACAGCCATCTGCTGTGGGGACATGGGGACAGCATTTCCCACAGTAGCCTGAAATGCATCTTCCGAAATTTGCTACTAGACAGTGAAGGAGTTTTTTCCCTTCCTGTCTGACCCTTGTTAATGAAAGATTTGGATTTCTTTGGCTTGTGTCATATCACCACCCAAGAAGACAGGGCACAATGAGATGCAGACAGGGAAAGAGCAACTCCTCTATGCACACCCGGGGTCTGCTTGTATGTGTGTATGTGTGTGTGAAAGAGACAGTGAAAGTGTGTGTGTACATGTGCATGTGTGTAAATATATTGTGGGAATATGTGAGTGCATAGGAAAATTTGAGCATGTGTGCATAAATGTAGATTTGTGGATGTGTGTGAGTGCCTATGTGAATGTGTGCATATATGATTGTGTGTATAGAGATCATATGCATGAATGTGTATTTGTGACTATGTGCTTGTATAAGTTATGGTTGAATCATGTCCCACAAAAATTTGGTAGAAATCCTAACCCCCAGTTTCTTAGAATGAAACCTTACATTCAAGGAGATCTTCACAGGAAGGTAGCCAAGGTAAAATGAGATATTAGAACAGGCTGTAAGCCAGGATGGCAGATGTCTTTATAATTGGGGAAATCTGAACACAAGGACACATAGAGGAAAGTGTGAGGAGACACTTGGAGATGATGAGGAGTGAAGTCCTGAAAAGGTATTTCCCTTACACTCCCCGGAAGAAACCTACCCTGCTGACACTCTGGTCTTAGGCTTCTCACCTCCAGAGCAGAGTGAGAAAATGCACTTCTGCTGATTAGGCTACCAGTCTGTGGTTCTCTGTTACTGCAGTCCTAGCAAACTCAGGCGGTGAGTGTTTGTACCCAGATGGTGGCAGTGATATGAGTGGAGAGTGGAGGAAGTTCTAGTCAAAAATCTAAGAAGTCCACAACATCTCTCTTTTTCTGTGTTTACCCAATATTATCCACATTTTCAAGCTATTATGATCTGTATCTCCTTGAAATTTCTCCAGGTTTTCAGGGCTGCAGAAGCAGTTCCTGCTGATACCTATTAGTGGTGTATTTCATCATGACCTTGAGGAAAAGAACTTTCTTCACTGATATTTGGTCTCCAGTATTTGTCACATGGTCCAATATGTAAAGGGTGCTTGAACAATATTTATTTGTTTACTGAATCTTCCATTTAACTGTTTCACTGTGAAATCACACAATGCATAAAACTGTACAAAATGAGACTTTACAGCCTAATGTCTTGTTATTGAGAGAACACCTATGTAGCTACCCTACATTGTATCATCAATATGCAGAAGTCTCCATGTTTTTTTGCATTCTTTTCTGATATTTTCAACTTCTATGCTTGTCAAATATAACCACTCTCTTGATTTCTCAGCTAGTAATGAAAAGTTGTTCAACTTTGCTAATGTCAAGAAAATACAAAGGAAAAATAGGAGGTAATAATGTCACACGCATACAGCAGAATGACAAAAAAATTAAAATGACTAGTAGTAGTTAATAACAAGAAATTGCAAACACTGCTGAGAACATATAAACATTCGGGAAAATTTTGTCTATTTCAAGTTGCACCTCTGCAAGCCCCTTGGCCACCCTTGCAATTCCCAAAGGAAGTGTGTGAAAAGTGCACAGAAGACCTGCTGTGAGTATTCTTGGTAGCATGATTGATCACAGTGATGTGACAGGAAAGGCACACTAAGGGTTGTATTTGCCACATTCTGATTTCCAAGGAAGCTTTCTTTTCCTGGCTTTGGTTATGGTCTTCAATGGCAAAGATTCTTTGTATGTTTTAAAGTATCCTGCAGAGATTCTTGCTAGATATCCAACTCCCTAAATGGGAGTTGGATATCCAACTCCCTAAATATAGAGTCTAAGAGAGAAATAAAAAGATGGAGATTTAAATTTGGGGCCATTAGTAGCATGCCAATATTATAATAAGCAATGGAAATGATACAATCACCTAGAGGATACAAACATTGACAGAGAAGAAGCTTGAGGTAGTGACACTCATAAGGGTAGAGAATCCAGTTAATGAGAACTAACAAGCAGTGAAGTGAGAAGAAAACAAGGCACAGATGATGTTAGAGTCCAAGAAAAAAATTATTTCACAAAAGACAAATTATAAAATGATGAAATTATCAAATGATGCTGAGAAGTCAAATTAGATGAAGACTAAAAAGTGACTATTAAATTCAGCAGTATAGAGGTTATTAATTTCTGGAGAAGAAAAGAGAAGAGAAAAGAAAAGAAGCAAAGAGAAGAGAAGAGAAGGGAAGTTTTAATAAAACAGCAGGGATGTGAACCTGAATGGAAGGGGTTCAAGAAACACTAGGACGCGGAAAGCGTAGACACCCGTTAGTATGGACAGTCTCTGAATGATGTTGGACTGACTTAGGTCTAGTTTCAACTTACATTTGTTTCTACTCTATGATAGCTTGAAAGAAATATTCATTCAGTAGAAAGCATACTTTGAATTTTAAGAATTGACCCTTTTCCTTCTTTCTACCTCCTTCTCCTCCCCTCAACCCCAATTTTGTGATGCCAGGAATTGACTTGGTGTATTGCAGACAAGCCAAGCTCCCTACCACTAACCTCTCAAATAGTGATCTTAAAGTGAGCCAGTGATACGTGGCAGATTCTCTCCAGATGGTGGACAGGAACACTGAACCACAGCTCTTGTTCAGCCACATGATCATGAAGGAAACCACCTATGCTACTGTGTATTGTGTTGCTAAGCTGTGCTATTTAGTGAGTTAAGTGTATTAAGTGAATTTGCAATTTTGAACATTTTCAACTCATTTCTTCAGATACTCCCCACTATAAGTTGAGGAGCAGTTTTACTGTGAATAGGAGCCAAAAGTTGAAGAGCATATTCAACTGGAAGAGGAGGGAGATATGAGATCTAGAGAAGGCTTTTCTGTTTTTTTTTTTTTTTTTTTTAATTTCAAAAGGAAAATATCACAGCATGCTTGGTGATATGTGTGATCTGGTAGGAAACTAAAAATGGAGCCTGGAGATAATAGCTGTGCCTAAATCAGCAACTGGATGTCCAGGACACTGGTCTTGAGAAACAGAGCAGACAGGTCACTGTGAGTGATGGTGGGCAGGCTCTCCATGGGCACCGTAGCAGATGGGAGCTCTGGTTTGGTTTAGGATGAGAAAGTTCCCTTCCTGGTGTGTTCTCTTATTTTTTCTCAGGAAGACAAAAAAATGGTGTTATCACCTGAGGGGCCAGTGTTGGCTGTGTTGGCAGTTTTGGAGGTTTAAGCAAAGGAGCATATATGAGAAATATTTGTTTCAGAGAGCAGAAGAAGAAATTGACTAAGACAATACGCTGAAATTCCTGGTTAGTGCTGAGGACATAGCTGAGAACATAGTTCTCATGATTTTAAAGTGAGATTGTCAGAAGGCTTGCAGGGTGTCTGTGGGTTTGGGGAATATGCATGAAGGAAGCAGAAAGTTGAATTTCAGGAGGATTGCTTTCTAGCTGGCTGAGTACACGATGGCAAGAGCGAGCAGAAATGGGCTGAGAGTCTATGTGAGGGAAGACTTCAGAGGCGGACTGTAGAACTTAAACTGGAGAAGGGAGGAAGTAGAAGTGCTGTTGGCCTGGAATTTGGATACACTGAGGGAGTCAAAGAGTTGTCAGAGTTGGAATAAAGGACAAAGAAAGCTACAAAGACTGGAAAATGCAATTAGAGCAGGGGATGCTTGAAACGGAAGTTTTAGAAAGGGTGGAGTTATTGACACTGAAAAGGGAGGCTTTTTGACCATGGGGATGGGTGGCTAAGGTGGGATGTGGATAATTTTAGTACAGGCAGAGAGAACAAGAATTTAAGAGATCTATGTGGTTACCGAACCTCCCCCAAGCTGTAACAGAAATAGAAGTGGAGCAAGGTGAACAAAGGACATACCACACTTCCAGTTACTGACAGTGATTGACATAAAGGCTACAATGAGAAAAATCCAGTGACATAGTTGGGTTTTCAGGGTAGTATCAGAATATTAGTCTGGAAGTAGCAGTGGAAAATGAAGAGACTAAACTCTTCTTCAGGAGAACAGTATTAGCAAAACAGAACAAGACAAAACAAACAAAATATCCAAAGTATTGATTTAACATTACTGATAATATCCAAAGTAACAAAAGAAACAAAAGCAAAAGCAAAGCTAAACACAGCCATCACTCTGGAGAGGTGTAGGGGAAATAGCTTTTAAGATGGTGCTATGGATTAAAAACTGTTGGTCAACATAATGCCAGCTGGATTACATCAGCATGGTGCTGAGTGTAGATGTCCCATCTGAGGAAAGTTGCCAATATAAATAAGATATGTGGAGAAGAAGAAGCAATGTGTTGAGGTGCCTTGAGACATTGAGGTGTTTAGGCATTGTGGGTTTTCCATGTGTTTCTGTTTGAGCCATTGTTTCTCCTGGAGAAGCTCTGGTCCTCACATCTAACACTGCTTTCTGGCTCTGGAGAGGAAGACATGTGCCACTTGGTCTCCATGATGAACTCGTCATGCTGACCTCCTGGCATGTACTTGACTGTGCTTGTCTTTGGAGGAGCTCAGAGCCTCCATGTCACTGAGAATGGCTGTGGCACTTTTCAGAACAGCCCTGGATTTGTTGTAGTGTGACTTCTTGGCTCCAGTGTAGAACCCTCAACCTACCAGCACGCTCCATCAACCTGCTGGCATAGACTTTTTAATCTTCCACTACTGACCTTTGGGCCTTCCTGGCATGGATTCGTAAAAGAGACTGGCGTGAGTCTTTCTTGTGGGATCTGGACTCATGGGAGACACTGTCATGAGCACTGGGTCTTCATCTGGATTAATGTGGGACATTGCTGTGGGATTAAGGCCCTTGGCTAAATATTCTATGTCTTTAGTGTTGTGGATAGATTTCCTGCATTTCTTTGTGTTAACTCTGGGTGACCATCATAAAAATAATATTATAAACTCCATGTCCTGATTCTAATTGTTCTCTGCACAAACCCTGACTACAACAGATGGACCAGTACTTGAGATTCCCACTGGAGTGGGGTGAAAGACTCAAAGAGGTTGAGTAGAGAGGCGTTTTTACTCCTATAGACCGAGACTTCCAGTGGACCCTCAAGATCTTTCAGAAACATTGGGAGGGTGGCAGAAGAAAGGAGATGGGGTTAGTATTGGGCTAGAGAAAATGTATTGGACTTGGAAAGTGACTGGAAAGTGACATCAAAGCTAATTCTGAAGTCTTCCAAGAAAAGTCTGGATAGTTAGTTGCATGCAGTCTCCTTGGACTGATATTCTTAGTGAGTAGAGTTGTCCTCTGGACATGTCCCATGTACATGAGGGTGGAGGTTTCACAGGGATGTACATGTGGGTGGAGGTTTCACAGGGATGGGGGATGCTGAAGGGCGTCCATCAGTTCTGTTGTGGCAATACCCATTCTTGCCATTGCGAAGCAGTCTCTTCCTAACAAAATTATGGAGAAACAAGATAATTTAGGTAAAGGCGGCTCTGGGCCAGCAGACTTCCTTCCTGATTTTCATTTGTTGATCTCAGAAGATCATACTGGCACAAGATCTTCCACTGAAAGAAAATTTGTTGAAATCATACACAGATGAAAATGCTTTGATATTCAAAGAATATTCTTGTCCTAGATGTTTTTAGTGACTTATATTTAACCAGCCATAATTCTTCTTAAGCACCATTTTGTTCAATCTTTTGAAACTGAAGCTTAGTCTTTCAATGGGAAATCTGCATTTCATTGTAAAGATGGAACACAATGCCTTTGGCTCACTTATTCTGTGGTAGAGTAAGCTTATTTTGGTAATGTATCTTTAGCACATTGTAAAAACAGTGATTGTAGCAAATGTATTTTTGGCATGACAGGCTGAGACATGCACATGTGTGGCTCAGGGGTCTGAGTGATGTGTCTTCCATTTTCCATAATTCTAGTAATGAAAATTTTAGAGGTGTCATCAATTATCTTTGATATGAAACTGAGTGGCTGTGATCAAAGAACCAGGAAAGGAGCTGAGTATATAGCTTAGTGGCAAAGCAACTGCCTGGAAGGTGCAAGGTCCTTAGTTCGATCCCCAGTACAAAAAAAGAAAAGAAAAAAAAAAAAGAACCAGGGAGGAAGGCCAAAGATAATTTCAGAATGAGAGATCATTGTAGTTAGTGTCAGCAGAAGGTCTCTGTGCTATGAAGATTTTAAAAATGCTTTCCTACTTTCTTTGGGAAAATATAAAATCTGAAAACAATTTGCCTAGCAGTCTGTTCTACCTCAGATTCGAAACAAGTAACTAGTGTAATTTGTATGAGGAAAGGCTCATATTTCATTTCCAAGCCCTTTTCTGGCAAGAGGCATACTTAACAGTGTCTACCATCAACCACTGTGTGCTGACCACTTGATCACCTCTATGGGTTTTGAATCTGTTCTCTCATGTGCATTCCCATTGCCATGGCTCCATTTCAGATCTTCAAGATGTTCCAACTGTGTAACTTCTGCAATTTGGAAAGATGGATATCAATGGATATCATACATACACTAGTACGTATCACTTACATGAAGGTTTTTTTTTTTTTTTAAACTCAGTGTAGGTGTAGGTTATTCTTTTTCTTTCTTTTTTTTTTTTTTTTTTTGCTACAAAGGATCGAACTCATGACCTTGTGCTTGCCAGACAGGCGTTTATGCCACTGAGCTAAAATCCCTGGTCCTAATGAAGGCTTTTTAAAGGGTGAAGTTTAAGTTAGTTATTAAAGATTAATTCATTTTTTCCTCAAAATATTTCATTTTAGTTTTCTTTTTTTTTTTAAATCGGTACCAGAGATCGAACTCACAACTGTGTGCTTATGCCGCTGAGCTGAATCCCCAGCCACTTCATTTTAATTTTCATAAAAACTTGCAGTGTAGACATGGAAAATATCACTTTCCCCATTTTACAGATGCTCAAATTAAACTAATTCAAATTACAAAGGGAGGTAGAACATGTGAGTGAAGAAATCAGGACGATCAAGCATCAGGCCTGTTTGAAAGGCAGTGAGCTGAGTAGTTGCCTAGAATCTTCTATGGCGGGAGGGGAGATGAGAAGTTTGGTTAGGATATAATTTGGTTAGATCCTGATTAGCCAGTGAAGCAAATAGGGTTGTATTTTGAGAACTGAGAATCATTCTTTTCATTTTAGTTTAAGTGAAAAGGAGCTCATTTTCAGTGTTTTGAGGCCTAGAGAAGAAATTAGGGGAAGTGGCTACATAAATACTGATGGTTGCAGTCAAATTTCTTTTGGAGAGGAACCCTGTGGTCTGTGCTGTTGGGAGAGGGCATAATAGCAACAAAGTCTGTCTCAGATCTACCAGCTCGCATGGCTTCTGATCATGGTTGTTGGAAAGATCATGGCTTAAGGATGTAAGACACTGAGATGCCTCCAAGTGTCATCAGCACGACTTTGGAGTATTTCTTTGTGATAATAAAAGTATTTTTGTAACTGTAATTGCCTGAGGACTCAGTTTTGCTGCAATAAAATCTCATGATTAAAAAAAAAAAGTCTAATAGAAGCCTAAATGGAAATGTAGGCTTTTTAAAGTTTTCACTTTGTCCACCCCAACCCCAGCAAAAAAAAAGCAATGATCTCTACAAAAAGCCTTTTGTAATGAAAGAGGTTGTTTCACAAGGCAAAGATGACCCATAGCACATTGAAAATGTAGACATTTAAGAATTCATCAGATGCTCATTTTACTACTTCCCATACTATGCCAAGTTCCATGCCTGACAGAAAGTCTTTGCTGTAAGAATACTCTGAAGAAATGAGAATGAAGCTGCCTGCACCAACTTCCCAGCTTCCTGCCATGCTGGCCAGCTCCGGGGATCTTGGGCCTGCCTGGAAACTGGGTGGCCTTTCAATGCTGGAAACTGGGTGGCCGGAAGGTCTTGGATCTGCATACCCCTCCCCCACACACACCCTCTCTCAATCAGGGAACTGGGTGGTCAGAGTCCCAGGAGCTGAGGGCATACAAGAGGATTTCCAAAAGGCACAGGGGAAGCCTTGGAATAGCACTTGAAATATAGAAATATAGGAAAATGACAAAAGACCAAAATACAATCTCAAACCTCCAGCCCATCCCAAAAAAACCTTAGGAACTATGTACATAGAAGAAAATATATGCCATATGCCTGAAATGCCTGAAATAATAGCAACTGAAATTAAGAAGTAACTCCAGGAAGCTTTAAAGGAATTCAAACTAGAAATAATCTCCCAGGTAAAGGAAGAAATGATAAAAGTAATGAAAGAAATGCTGAACATACCTAAAGAAGACACAGTAAAAAAATTGGAGGAATTAAACAAAAAGGTAGAATCCCTGGACGAACAATATAAGAATCAAACAGAATACATAAAGCAGATTAAAAGAGATACAGGAAATCAAAAATTCCATTGAAAGTTGTAAAAACCACCTCAATGAAAGTGAAGATAGAATTTCAGACCTCAAAGACAAGACTGCAGCTAGTGAACAGGAAAGACAAGATCTTTTAAAAATAACAAGGAATCAAGAAATAACAATTCAACAGCTGCAATATGATGCAAAGAAAAACAACATATGATTGATAGGGATAAATGAAAAAAGAAGGGGACAACATAAAAGATGTCAAGAGGATATTTAGAGAAGTAATAGCTGAAAATTTCCAAAACATGAGAATGGAAACCGACATTAGGATCAGTGAAGCATATAGAACTCCAAATAGTCATAACCAAAATAAAACTACACCTGGACATATAATAATCACCATCCTAGAAATCCAACATAAGAATAGAATATTAAAAGCTGTCAAAGAGAAAAGACAAATCACCTATAAAGGAAAACCTATCAGAATCACAACAGACTTCTCAGCACAAACAATAAAGTCAAGAAGAGCATGGAGTGAAGTATTTCAGATCCTAAAGGAAAATGATTCCCAACCTAGACTGCTGTACCCTGCAAAACTGTCCTTCAAAATCAATGGAGAAATAAGATACTCCCATGCAAAGAACAGCTGAAGAACTTCATGATCACCAAGTCAACCCTGCAAAGAATACTGAAAGACAGTTTAGATACACTTAGGAAAAAAACCACTAAGCAAAGTAGACAATTAAACAGAACAGAAAGATAAAGATGCAACAGCAGAAAGATAACATGTCAACAATAAACCAACATATAACAGTTATAACCATTAATGTAAATGGTCTCAATGCACCAATTAAAAGAAACAGACTGGCAGAATGGATCAAGAAACAAAATCCAACCATATGCTTTCTACAAGAAACCCATCTAACCCAAAAGGATACTCACAGACTGAAAGTCAAAGGATGGAAAACAATACTTCATGCCAACAGGAAACCACAAAAAAGTTAGGGTTGCTATTGTGTTTGCAGACAATGTGAACATCAAACCAAGAATGATCAGAGGAGATAAAGAAGGTCATTACATACTGGTTAGGGGAAAACTTCAAGAGGAAGAGATAATCTTAAATATATATGCACCAAATTCCAGAGCACGCAGTTATACAAAATATTAATAGAAATGACAAACCAAATTAGCAAAAACACTATTATAACAGGAGATCTTAACACACTATTGACACCAAGAGAAAGATCAACCAGACAGAAAATCAGCAAAAGTAACAGAACTTAATCACACTTGTGAACAAATGGACTTGATAGACATATATAGAGTGTTCCATTCAACAACATTAGAAAACATATTCTTCTCAGCAGTATCTGGGACATTCTCTAAAATAGACCTTATACTAGCCCACTGAAGATATTTAAATGAATGCAAAAGAGTTGAAATTATCCCATGCATGTTATCAGATTACAGCTCCATGAAACTAGAAATTAATGATAAAAGAAACTGCAAAAATCCCACAAACACGTGGAAATTGAATAGCACACTCTTGAGCAATCAGTGGGTCACAGGATAAATTAAAGAAGAAATTAAACAGTACCTAAAAGCAAATGAAAATACAAATACAACTCACTGGAATCTGTGGGACGCAATAAAAGCTGTCTTCAGAGGAAAATTTATTGCACTGAGTTCCCACATCAGGAAAACAGAATGAATGCAAATAAATAGAAAACAGAATGAATGCAAATAAATAATCTGATGCTACACCTCAAACATCTAGAAAAAGAAGAGCAATTCAATCCCAAAGCCAAAAGAAGGGAGGAAATTATAAAAATCAGAGCAGAAATCAATGCAATAGAGACTAAGAAAACAATCCAGAGAATCAATGAATCATAGAATTGGTTCTTTGAAAGAATAAATAAAGTTGATAAGCCCTTAGCCAACCTTATTTTAAAAAGGGAAGAAAAAGCTCAAATTCATGCAATAAGGAATAAAAAAGGTGAAATCACTACAGACTGTAGAAATACAGAAGATCATCAACACCTATTTCGAAAACCTCTACCTCATAGGGTTGATAATACAGAAGAGACTGACAGATTCCTAGAAACATATGAAGTACCAAAGCTAGGTCAAAAAGATGTAAAACTGCTGAATAACCAAATTTCTATTAATGAAATTGACAATGTAATTAAGTCTTTACCTACAAAGAGCCCAGGCCAAGATGGATTCACTGTGGAATTCAAGAAATATGAAGAAGACTTAATGCTGACACTCCTGAAACTCTTCAATGAAATTGAAAGTGAAGCAATCATTCCTAAGTCATTCCAAGCAAATACTACTCTAGTACCAAAACCTGAGAAAGACCCAACTAAAAAAGAACTACAGGCCAATCTCCCTAAAGAACACAGATGCAAAAATCCTCAATAAAATATTGGCAAGTAGAATTCAGCAAATAATCAAGAAGATTAAACACCACGACCAAGTGGGATTCATCCCAGGCATGCAGGGATGGTTCAACATATGTAAATCAATAAATGTAATCCGCCATATCAATAAAGCCAAAAGTAAGAATCACATGATCATTTCAATAGATGCAGAAAAAGCTTTTGATAAGGTCCAACAATCATTCATGTTAAGAACCTTACAGAAAATTGGAATAGATGGTGTTATGGGTTAAGAACTGGTTGTCAACTTAATGCCAGTTGGAATACATCAGCATGGCATTGAGTGAAGATGCTCCACCTGAGGAAAGTTGCTAGGATAAATAGGTGGAGAAGAAGGGAGGTGTTGAGGGTTCAGGCGTTAAGGAGGCATTGTGGGTTCTCCTACGAGTTGCTATCTGAGCTGTTGGTTCTCCTGGAGAAGCTTTGGTCCTCACATGGAGCTTTGCTTCCTGGCTCCGGAGGGGAAGACGTGTGCTGCTTGGTCTCCAGAATAAACTCATCATGTTGCTTACTGGCTCATACCCGACTGTGCTTCTCATCGGAGGAGCTCAGGGCCTCCGTGTTGCTGAGGACAGCTCTGGTTCCTTTCAGGATAGCCCTGGTCTTTGTTGTGAGTGTGACTTCTCGGCTCCAGCGTAGAACCCTCATCCCACTAGCACAGCTCCTTCATCCTGCTGGCATAGACTTTCTGGCTTCCACCACTGACCCTTGGGTCTTCCCAGCATGGATTCGTAAAAGAGACTGGCGTGAGTCCTTCTTGTGGGCTCTGGACCTCCAGTTGGACTCGTGGGAGGCACTGTCCTGAGCTCTGGGTTTTTATCTGGACTCTGTGGGACATTGCTGTGCGGTTTAGGCTCTTGACTAAATAATCTATGTCTTTGTTGTTGTGGATAGATTTCTTGCATTTTCCTGTGTTAACTTCTGGTGGCCATTATAAAAATATTATCAACTTCATGTCCTGATCTGAATTGTTCTCTGTGTACAATCCCTGACTTACAAGAGATGGTCTTTACCTCAATATGATAGAGGCCATCTATGACAAACCAATAGGCAGTATCATAGTAAGTGGCCAAAAACTGAAGGCCTTTACCTTAAAATCAGGCACAAGACAAGGATGTCCTTTATCACTGCTCCTATTTAATATAGTACTGGAAATACTAGACAGAGCAATTAGATAGAGAAATAAAAGGGGTAAAGAGGAAGTTAAATTATCATTATTTGCAGATGACATGATACTCTACATAGAAGACACCCAAAATTCCATTGAAAGACTCCTAGATATAATAAATAAATTCAGCAATGTAGCTGGATACAAAAATCAATACTCAAAAATCAATAGCATTCTGATACACTAACAACAGAATCATGGAGGGAGAAATAAGAGAAGCCATACCCTTCGCACTAGCAACCAAAAAAAAATGAAATATTTAGAAATTATTCTTATGAAAGATGTAAAAGATCTATATAGGGAAAATAATAATACACTGAATAAAGAAATTGAAGAGGATCTCAGAAAATGGAAAGACATGCCTTGCTCATGAAGAATAAATATTGTGAAAATGGCCATTCTCCCAAAACTGTTACACAGATTCAGTGAGATCCCAATGAAAATACCATCCACATACCTCATAGATCTCGAGAAATCACTCCTAAAATTCATCTGGATCCAGAAGAGACCTAGAATAACAAAGACAGTTCTAAGCAACAAAGGCAAGGCAGGAGTCATCACAATCCCTGACTTGAAGTTATATTGCAAAACAACTGTAGTAAAATCAACATGGTGCTGGAATAAAAACAGAGCCAAAGATCAATGGAATAGATTAGAAGATTCAACCATAACTACAAACACACTCAACCACCTTATCTTTGATAAAGGTGCCAAACACGTTCACTGGAAGAACGACAGTCTCTTTAATAAATGGTGCTGGAAAACCTGGCTTTCCATATTGCCGAAAACTAAAACTAGACCCATGCCTATCACCATGTACTAAATTAAAATCTAAATGGATCAAAGACCTGAATATTAAAACAGAAACACTAAATCTATTGGAAGACAAATTGGGTAAAAGCCTTGAAGACATAGAGGTAGGTAGAGAATTCATAAACAGGAATCAAACTGCATGGGAAATACTTCCCAGAATCAATAACTGGGATCATGTCTTATTAAAAAGTTTCTGCACATCAAAAGATATCTCCAGCATAGTGAAAAGAAAGCCCACAAACCGGGAAAAAATCTTAATGAACTGTCCCCTAGACAATGGACTTCTGTCTTAAACATATAAAAAGTTAAAA
Organism: Cavia porcellus; assembly: GCF_034190915.1. Lineage (NCBI taxonomy): Eukaryota > Metazoa > Chordata > Mammalia > Rodentia > Caviidae > Cavia > Cavia porcellus. The sequence goes on from NW_026947484.1 coordinate 116,963,338, forward strand.
AAAAACAGACCTCCCAAATTCAAAGATCCAATCCAAAAATGGGCATCTAAGATGAATACACAATTCTCAGATGAAGAAATACAAATGGCAAATAAATACATGAAAAAATGTTCATCATCATTAGTCATTAGAGAAATGCAAATTAAAACCACACTGAGATTCCATCTTACTCCTGAAAGAATGGCCAGCATCAAGAAAACTACCAACAACAAATGTTGGAGAGGCTGTGGGGAAAAAGGAACACTCCTGCACTGTTGTTGGGAGTGTAGACTGGTGCAACCACTGTGGAGATAAGTTTGGAGGTGTCTCAAAAAGCTGGGACTGGAATTCCCATTTGTTCCAGCTATTCCATTTCTAGGCATATTCCCGGAAGAACTGAAAACATCATACCACAGTTATATATGTGCACCCAAGTTTATAGCAGCACAATTTGTAATAGCCAGATCTTGGAAACAATCTAAGTGTCCATCAACTGAAGAATGGATAAAAAAAGTTGTGGTACTTTTATACAGTGGAGTACTACTCAGCTATAATGAATGATGACATTGAGGTATTTATAAATAAATGAATGCAGCTTGAGACCATACTCATAAGCAAAATAAATCAAACTCACATGTATAAATACCGAATATTTTCCCTACGGTAATAAATGGTAAGAGTACATAAAAGTATGTAATAATCATGATTCTCCATTATATTGCTTTGAAGACTTATGTTTTCATTCATTAGTTGGAATGGTTTTATTCTGGGTTGTTTGAATTTATTGTCTGTGATGGTATGAACAGCTATTTTGAAGAAAACAAGATATTTTAATAGCTAGTGCTGATTTAATATCATTTTGTTGTGAAGTCCCACCAAGCTTTTGTTCTTTCTCCATCAGTTTTATCATGTTGTATCTTATTGGATTTTATTATATGTGATAGTATAAACAAAATTTTTTATGGCCAAGGAGATAATATAATTCGTTTAGTTGGTTCTGAATACCTTGTAATATTTTCATTCTCCTGAATGGTTTTATACTGTCTTGTTACATTTGATACTATTAGTATATGAAGGTATACTAAAATATTTCAAGGAAAGAGACACTATGGTAGCTCCTGTTATGTCGGGTTGTCTTGTGGCGAAACACTATGTTGCTTAAATTGTTCTGTTCTGACCTGTGTTGTTATGTCCTCTTTTATCTTAATCTTTTTTTAAAATAAAAAAAAAGAAATGAGAATGAAGTATGCTGGCTTGGGGAAGTAGTGCTTATAATATACACAGGGATGGAAATTGCTGGGTTCTTTTTTAAGACAGGGTCTTACTGTATAGTTCACACTGGTCTTGAAATCATTAAGTAGTCCTCAAACTCAGTCATCCTCCTGCCTCCACCTCCCAGAGTGCTAGGTTTACATGTGGCTGTTTGCCACGATGCCAAGTTTAAATTCCTATTTTTAATAATTATCATATACTAAAGTTACACAGTAGAAACAATGTAAAAATCTCCATCAAGCCTTTCAGACTTTTAAGATTCTTCAGATCACTTTAAAAATTCTTCTGAACACTTGATTCTAGCAAAGCTATTGCAAACTTGTTGAAGTCATCATATTCAGAAGCAAAGAGAGCATTAATTAATAATGTTTAGTGTTTTGAGTTCATGCAGGTACAGGGATTTCATTTGCCAAGAAAACTTGATTTGATTGTTAAAAATGTAACATTACAACTACATGATTTGCATATCTAGGTTGGGCTTCCCTGTAATTTAGCAGCTCTGACATCTCACGCCTTCAGTGGTGTCGGGAGTGTGATGTGTACTCTTAGACCGACTGTTTGACAGTGGGGTCACGAGTAACTCAGAGAGAAGCTCTAGATATCAGCAGCTACAAGATTTTGGGGTTTACAGTTCTCATTCTAAAGATACAATCCACATATAGAGAATCAGACTTTTGGAAGGGTAAGACTGCAAATGCCTCAGTGCTTACCAGGATGGCCCTATTAGGACAGCATACAGCAAAGCCTGAGGGTTACATAAAAAGGTTTGGTCTGACAGTGGAATGAACAAAGGATTCTCTTTATCAGGCTCAACTTGAATCTGCTAAAATCTGATTGAAAGGAAAAAAAGACAAAACCGTTAGGATGGGGGTATTTTCTTCCTTAGTGTTTGGGAGTGAAAACTACTTGTGCCCTCTAGCATATTGGAGAATGGAAGTGTTTTTTTTTTTTTCCTAAAATCAAATTTGTAGTTACAAAAAATAGTCAAGAATACATTGTCAGAGAAGGCATGTTGGGATTCTCCTCCTGAGAGAGAGCACACCTACTCAGGTGAAAGGTATAGGATGGATTACAGGCTGAAGGTGCAAAACGAGAATAAATCTTTCTGTGGTGTTTTCTTTATACCTCCTCCAGTGAATTCTGGCTTTCGATCAGAAAGAGAGGATGGATTTTCTTGCCTTACAGCTTCCGGGGAGACATGCTGTGGGAGTCTCACAGCTTCGAAATAATTCGTGGATGTTTTGTGAAACCTTTTGACCTGGCTGGGAGCCTCGGGCTTTTGAGCATTCAAGAATAATAGGCAGCATTGAAAAGGAGTGGATGGAATGTTTTATTAACGACAGCTACTTTTATTAACTGGAGTCAGGGGAATATCAGAAAGGATCAGAATTTAGGAATTCTTTGTAAAAGCCTTTATTTTACATTTGTTTTATTTTTATATTTGCTTCGATGCTGTACTCCGTGGTATAACACATACTGCACTTCTCCCCCTAACAAATGAGAGGGTCAAGATGAGGCTTTGAAATTTGTATTTATTGTTAAAAGTGAGGGAGACATAAATGAAGAAACAAGGGAAGAGACAGAGGTGAAAAGGTAACAGTAATTTCTTTGAGAGTTTCTTTCTTCCCAAATTTATATTATTTACATTGCCTCCTAATATTTTATACTGTTTATCTATGCTTCAATGAAATTAAGTAGATGTACTTTGAGTACCACCTATGCATAAAGCATCTGTTAAATATGTGCCAGGACTTTATAAATAAATAATATAATATTGGCTTGGGTTCTCTTGGCTTGGCTTGGCTAATTGGCAATTATTTTTATTATCTTTTTAACCTCACATCCTTCATTCCCAAGATAACAGGCTTAACCTTTGTCTTTAGTAGATGAAACTGTGAGGAAGTTTTGGTTATAATCCCCAGAAATTGATACTGGGTAATTTAAACAAATGAGCTATTTGTGCAAAGTTGATAGTTGTTCATTAGATAAAAGAACCAGGTTTGGAAGAGACAGAAAACATCTAGTGTAGCAGGTTTTGATGGGAGGAACTGGCTATCTTGTCAGAGCCAACAGCTTCTCCAGTAATAAGTGAACTCTAGTCATTTTGCTGTTATTCTCGTGTTCAAATTCTAGGAAGGACATATCTCAGTGGCCAGTTTGGATCACGTGTCTGCTCCCTCATCCGGGGTGCTGGGCAGTCTTGTTAAAATCACCTAATATATTGCTATGGTTTGGATGTGATTTGTCCCCCAAACATCCATTGTTGGGAGCTTGGTCTTCTGGCTGGTGGTAGTGTGAAGTGATATAGGACATTTAAGAGGGGAAGCTAATGGAAGTTGTGCTAATCAGTTTTTATAGCTATGACAAAGTACTTCAGAAAGATCAATTAAAAGAAGAGTAAAGGTTTTTTTTTGGCTCATGATTTGAGAGATCTCAGTCTGTGACTGGTTACCTCATATTTTTAGGCCTATGATAAAGCAGAATATCATGACAGGGAGTTCATCAGAGCATAAAGCTGTTTACCTCATGGTAGCCAAGAAATAAATTGAGAGAAAAAAGAAACCAGCATCCCAATATCTTCTCCAGGACTACATCTCCAAAAAACTTGCTTCCTTCCATTAGACTCCATTTTACAAAGATTCAGCCACTCTCAAATAGTGTAACAGGCTTATGGCCAAACCGTTAGCATATAGACCATTTGGGCATAACCAAGATCCAAGACATGAGTGAAAGTGTTTCTTGTAACTTTTCATGGAACCTTGAATTAGTTGTAATGAGAGGTTGTTGTAAAAGAAGCAAGGCCATTCTACCACCCCCCATTCTATCTTAATTACTGTTATGTGAACTCTTGAGCCCACCATTGTCATTTACCATGGTGCAGTGCAGCCAAGAGTTCTTCACTGGAATTGAGCCCTTGTGTGTGCCATGACCTCGAATCTCCTAAACTATGGGCTAGGTGAATATTTTCATCAGCAGCTTGTCTGAGGCATTTCATTATAACAATGAAAAACTGACTAATACACAGACTATGAGGGGAAAAGTAGCTTGTCAAATATTTTGATATATGATTAAATTAAAACAAAATAAAGATGAGGAGTTAAAAAGGCAATAACTCTAATTTACATTAAAATAAATTAGGCCAGATATTCTCTCCCATAACTCCTGCCTGTGTTAGGTTCTGACCTCCATCACAAAGGGCCTAAGACACAGAAAAAAGATGACGTTGAGTCAAAAATTGGGAAAGAAGATAAATTCAGCTTTTCTATTTCACTTCACCTTACATGAGGGACCCATATACCTCCAAAGGAAGAAGCAATACTTTAGAACATTGGAAAAAGGGACTTCTGGGTGGAAGATCATATGGCCTCAGACTTTGCAGTCTCAGATTGAAGTATCCTGTATGGAGTGGGCTCTAGCGGGAAAGGCAACAAGCCAGGTGTCCCAGGGCTGACCCCAGATCAAAGGAATTTGTGAATCCAGATTCAGACAGGACCGGGGGTTAGAACTGTCCGTGGTGCTGACCCAGAGAAAGCACGCACTAAGGTTGCCGTAGGGGGCATATATGCTTGTGTGATAGCTACTTATATAACCCATACTAAAGCATGATCCATGAGGTGAGTGTAACCTGTGTTGCCATGGATGAATACTGTCATGGTTTATGTTTGTGTCCCCCAGGCCTCATGAGTTTGCATTGTTCATATGTGATGGTTCATTGTATAGTGCTTGGATTGATGGTGTCAGTGCCCCACCCACATAGGGGTGGAGCCAGGATGTGATGTAATGGCAGGAAGAAGGTGTGTCTTTCTCTTTGCTGGTTCGAGTTTGCTGTGGGAGGCCACCATGAACTGCGGTCCAGCCATGCCCGCCTGTCTTGGAGCCGACTGAGTGTGGACTGAAACCTCCAAAAACTGTAAGAAATAGACCTTTCCTTTCCCAACTTGGGCATCAGGTATTTTGTCTCAGCGGTTAGCATAAAGTGACTAAGACAAATATATACCTGTATCACATGGGTAAATGAATCAGACTCTTCCATACCAAAGTCAATGGGCCTGGTCATCAAAAGAGGAGATCAAGGTGAATCAGAAAGAAAACTATAGATGTTTTTATATATAAGCATTAAAAAATCACCAATGTTGTGATTCTAGGATTAAAAGTCCAGTTTTTCAGAAGCAGAATTAATGCCTACTTTATTTTCCTGGATATGGGTTCCTTAGAAACTGAATTTCTTATTAGTTCTAGGTATTTTGGTTGGGTTATTAATGTCTACCATGGAAAGTCTAGAATGGGTGTAATCTACTTGATTGGACTCCTTAGTTGAATTTATTGAACATATGTGTAATGTGCACCTGTGACACCTTAGCAGAGTGCTAAAGATTTAAATGTCTTAAGAAACAGGGAATAAGACTGGGTAATTAGGCTTCCATAACTTGTCATAAGGAAAAACTATGGGTACCAAATAAATAATGGCACATACATGTGTGGTATACAGAGCTTAGGTGATAGCCCAAGTCAGGCTAGAATTTGCTTTGCCTAAGATGGAGATGTCATAAGCAATATGAAGAAGCTAATGGAATGGAATAGAGGCACACTCATTACATGTGAGTGTATCGAGTGCAGAAAGGATAAATATTATTTATAAAACTTTTGTCTGGGGACTGTGTATGGGAGGTATGGAGAGGTACATGCGCCGCAATGTAATATGGAGCTCAAATGCACTGTTGTTCAGTTACATCAGAAACAGTCTGAGGAGAGACAGGATGAATGCGTTATTTGTGAGTCAGTGTACCAAAGTCATAGCTTTTATAAAAGTATTTTGAATATGTTTCACAGTGAGAAATAGAGAGACATGCAGCACATATGTCCCTCCACACTTCGCATCTATATTCTTGTAACAAAAGTTTTGTCCTTGCTACAAGTGCTATGCTTACATGCAGTGAGTGCATATTCTACTCTCTATTCTATTCTATTCTATTCTATTCTATTCTATTCTATTCTATTCTATTCTATTCTATTCATTTTCCTAAAATAAAGCTGATTTTGATCCAGTGGATGAACTCAGACCCCAGAAAAGGACCAGAAAACATACTATGAGAAACACTGTATAGTAGATTGATAAAGATCCTGGAATCTATTATTCTGGGTTAAAATCTATACTCTTCTATCTCCTAAAAAGCCCAAGTAACCTGTCTGTAAGTCAACCTGGTTTATCATAACAAAATGACACAAACTGGATGACTTAAGCAGCCAAACTGTGTTGCTCACAGTTCTGGGGACTGGAAGTCTGAAATAGGGTGTGGGCAGGGTCAAGTTCCAGTGAAGGTTCTCTTGCTGATGTGCAGATAGCTCCCTCATTTCTGTGTGCCTATGAGACCTTATGTTGGTGCACATCAGTGGAGTAGTCTCTCTCTCTCTGTCTCTCTCTCTCTGTCTCTCTCTCTCTCTCTCCTGTAAGATCACAGTCTTACCAAACTTGCATCATTCACTCAACTTTAATTGCCTTCCAGAAATTTTATTTCCATATTGAGTAGCACTGAATGTTAGGATTTTAATGTATGAATTTTGAGGGAATGCTATTCAGTGCATTGTGCAGAAGAAAATGATTCAGCTTCTCAGCAGGCCAGTTTTTTTATCTGTAAAGTAAAAATGATACCAATAATATAGTACATATATTATTTGTTCATTAACAGTATTTAGAATTCTTCTAATATGCACCAAATCCTAGATAAGAGTACAAAAAAATCCCCAGAGAAATCCTCACCCTCTGGGAGTCTTATGAATAATAAATGAGATAATGATTTTAAAGTGCTTAGCAAAATGTAACACTCAATGAACATTAGTTGTCACTGTTAATTAGTAAGGCACACACCTGGTTAAAACTCGGTGTATCTCCTGGATGTGGAGCAGATATCATCTCTTGTCATGTTATGGGGGAGATGCTATTGTTAATGTGGCTTCAATTAGTCTATTGACACATCTTAAATTTGCTTTTCTGTCTTTCCTCCACTCCATCCAGAGAGTCAGAACTAACACTGCGGGGAACTCAGCCTTACCAAGATAAATGGCATGACTTTCCATAACTGAGATGAATTGGGATGATAGGGACTCATAATCGAGATGGATAGAAAGACATAAACTCAGCTGTAATGCATCAGATCAGTGCTGTAATGAAGTTACAAACAAAGAGCTATGGGAGTACGGGAAAAAATGGGATAAGTCCTGCTTGAGGGATGGAAATGCTTCTCAGAAAAGTGAAAGCTGCATTTTCTCACTTTATTTCCAGAGAAAAATCCAGAGGGGTGGTGAGAACTGCACAAAGGCACGTTTACATGTCCGGGGGAGGATAGGAAGCCAGGTGGTGAAACAAGGACAGTGAACAGGACAATGCTGGAGGAGGACGCTGGGTGGACAAGTGTAGGTGTCGCAAAGAGCAGCTTTCCCAAAGTCGTAATGCTGTCTGGGAGATACGGAAAGACACACGATACAGGTGGGGAGTAGTGTTTAGGGTTGTAAAGAAGTGTTAGATGGGCAGGTTTTCTGGCTAGGAGATGAGTGTAATTGACGTGAGTAATGTTGAGAGGTTGGCAGTTGGTAGTGAGACATATACGCACTCGTGAGAAACAGTTAACAACAAGTTGAATTTGTAGAGAACAAGAAGAGGATAAGGGAAAATAGGGTAACCTAAAATTCTTTTATTTGGCAACCAACAGGTCATCAGCTGAACGGGAGAACTTGAGTTTTCTGTATGGATTTTTATGTAAGAAATAACTTTGTGGTAAAGACAGAAGTAATCACAGACTGATTAAGAATATAATACTAAGCCCTGAATTAGCTGCCAATAAACCTATTAACCCGGCTTTCACCAAAACTCATATTGGAGAAAGTTGGGTTTGAAAACTAATTTGAATGTCTGCTATAATTGAGTTGCCAACAAACGGGGAGGATGAAGCCTGACGTGTCACTTATTTCTGACAATGCACACATCATTTCTTTATTTAGAACCTCTTACCAGTATCAATTAAACCCCAGTTAAATCTGACATCTCTTAACCTTGCATTGGATCAAATTCATTGCTAGAGCAGAACCCATATGGCAGAGGGATAGTTGTAGGCATCAGTTCATTGCTTATATAGAGTTATGGGCCCAGTGCCAGCCAGTAATCACTACTTTTTGTTAATAGACATGTTTGCTTTGCAGTCATTTCTATACACAGGGCTCTGGATTAATTAGATTGAAATCTGTCATCCATCTAAGAAACCACAAGAACTCATTGCCTGTGCTTCCAAGGGAAAGGGAACAGAAGACTTTAGCAAATTTTTCAAAAATGTGTTTCTTGTTTCCAAAAGAACTTAGCAGACTACTCAAATAACTAGTGCATAAGTACATTTTGATAATTAATAAGGTATGCCGAGTGGGTTAGAGAACGAATAGATGAGCCCTCAAAGAAATAAAGGTGAGATTTTTCTCATGATCTGAATGAGTTAATTTTTTAAAAGGCCCATTTAAAAAAATATTTGTTTTCCTGAAAGTTGACAGGTAATTTTGTGTGGGTGTGAAGAGTTACAAGGTGAACCCCCCTGGCCATCATACCAAAGGTTTGTTCAAACTGAAGAAACAGCCACCGGGTTTCTCTGCATAAAGGCAGGAAGGGCAGAGGTGTGACCTTCCAGGCACTTCTGCAGTACAATGCTGCCAGAGCTCTGCTTTTAGGTCTGCAGTGCTGAACTGCCTCGGGCAGAGACCCTTCCACCTTGACACCTGCTACATCACTAATCACACTCCCTCAGACATGCTTTATGCTAAATCCTTCTCTGAAGGCAATATTTATAGGCTGAGTTTCTCTCACAGTAATACAAGCATTGTTTACTGTTTTTACATGGAAAAACACACAGATTTTAAACAAAATACTAGAGTTTCCACCCTGTCTGTTTGGGTAGCTTATCCTAGGTCATGATGCCTATGTAAATATAAAATGAAGGTAAATGCAGAGAAATTAAACTCAAGTCTGTGTGATGATTCCTGATGCATCTTTATTTCTTAGAATAGATTCAAATCTGCTATATAAGTTTTTGCTTACAGAAAGATCTGTGCTATCCTAATTTGAGAAATTACTGATAAGACTGTTATTAAAGTCACCCACATCATTGCAAACATGAAACATACATTTGTAACATTCCTGTTTCTTCTTTCTAAGATTAATTTTTAATTGACATGTATTTATGGGCACAATGTGATATTTCAATACATGTATTCATTGCAGAATGATCAAAAAGGCTAATTAACATATCTATCTTAAATACCCATCATTCCTTTGTGGTAAGAACATTTGAATTCTTTTCTATAGCTATTGTGAAACATTCAGCATTTTATTATTAACTTCAGCCACCATGCTGTGCAGTAGTTTGCCAGAATTTATTTTTCTTGTCTAACTAAAACTTTGTATGCTTTGACTAAGATCTTCCATTTCCCTGCTCACTACCAGTCCAGCCTCTGGTAACCATCCTTTCATTTTCTACTTCTACGAATTGGACTTTTTAAAGATTTTGCATGTAAGTGAGATCACACAGTATTTGTGTCCCTGTGCCTGGATTATTTCCCTTAGCATAGTGTCCTTATAGTAAATGACAGAAATTTCTGCTTTGTAAAGCTTCATAGCATTCTTTTGTGTGTACATACATCACATTTTCTTTATCCAATCAGCCACTGTGGGGTGCTTTATTTGTTTCCATATCGGAGCTATTGTGAATAATCCTGCAGTGAACATGGGAATCCAGACTTTTTTCATGCTGATTTTAACTCCTTCAGGGAGACTGCTTAATTATATCGCTCTATGTATAGTATGAGGAAATTCCATACTGTTTTCCAAAATGACTGTGCTAATTTACATTTCATAGGCAGTGTACAAGGATTCTCTTTTCTCCATGTTCTCATGAATACTTGTCATCTTCCATCTATTTTATAATAGCTAAGCTCATAAATGTGAGGTAATATCTCACTGTGATTTTAATTTGCCTTTCTCTGATGATTATATATTGAGCATTTTTCTTACATCTTTTGACCATTGGTGTGTCTTCTTTTGAGAAATATCTTTTTAGGCTCTTTGCCCACTTCAAAAATATGGTTGTTTTCTTTTTATTGAGAAATTTGAATTCCTCATACTTGTATGTTTTAGATATAACCCTCATATCCAGTGTATAATTTAGAAATATTTTTTCTCAAGGTATTTTTTATTTAAGACCCATTCCACTGTTTTTTCACTCTGTTGTTTTTCTTGTTGTGCAGAGAATTTTAGTTTGATGTAATTCCACTTGTCTATTTTGCTCTTCTTGTTTGAGCTTTTGGGATCACAATTTTAGCAATTTCTTTTATCTTTTCTTTCAATTGCTACTTTACATTCATTGATCTTTTTTTTTTTAATTGAATCACCATATACCTACTTCTATGGGTAGAGACTGGTATGTCGAAGGTAACAAATCTTTTCCTGCTTTTCTTGTTAGTTTCCATAGATAGCCATATTGTCACTACACAAAAGACAATTCAAAGTTAACATTGTTAAGGATTCTTTTCAGGGACTCTGCATTGTTTACACACCTGATCATCAACTCCCCCAAAGAACAAGGAGTAACGTGGGTTCTTTGCTTAATATTAAGTGAGACCTTAGTTTTAGAGTCAAGTTCACAATGTACTTGACCTGGAAAAGGAAGAGGTGCTACAGTGTGTTAGGAGAGGAGGGCATGGGGAAGATGGTGAGTGAAGACAGATTCTCTGCACCTAATGTAAAGCAGAACAAAGAATACACCTCAGCCAATCCCTGAAGAGACCTCAACGAGTGTGGATGTCCTCAGAGTTTTAGGAAAGGCATGTTAGAACCAACAGGAGCAGGATCCGTACAGTCAGTATCTGTATCTTATGCCCAATTAGTAGACTATCATGTAGACTAGACCAAAGGGCTAAGCAGTACCCACACAAGCCAGCAGGCACAGTGTTCACTGGGGAAAGTTTTCTAAGGCCAGTACAACAGCAGAGTGCAGGTTTATTGTGATCTGTTTCACAGCAGCACACAGAGATGGGGCAGGACATACATAATATCCTTTTATCTTTTTCTGTGTTTCATTGATTTTATTTCTGAGAGTTTGTTTGATCACTTATGTTAAACTTTAAACTGTGATGACTGCCTAAAAATCCATTCAGGTGTGGTGCAATGGCACATGCCTGTAATCCCAGTGCTTGGGAGGCTGAGGCAGGAGGATCATTGTGAGTTGGCGGTCTGCTTGAGTTACAAAGTGAGTTCAAAGTCAGCCTGATCTACAGAGTGAGACCCTGTCTCCAAAACAGACAAACACAAAAAAAATCTATTTGATACTTTATCTAGCTATTTTATAATTTAGTGGCTTTGAATGAACTTGCAGTTTCCATTTTTTTACTTGCTTTTCTTTTGATGGCCTTACTGAGGTTTAATTTGATTATGATAAAAATATTGATTTTGGTAAAATTTGACAGAGAGATATATTTAATAAATATCACTACACTCAAGGGAGCGAGCTTATCTATTGCTTCCAAGAATTTCCTCTGCCTCTTTCTAGTTCCTTTCTTTGTCACTTAGCTCTTCTTTTCTTCTTTCCATTCTCCCATTCCGAGGGAACTACCAATTTGTTTTCTGTTGTTATGGAACACTTAATATTTTCTATAGTTTTATATAAATAGAATTGTACATTTGCATGTTCTACTTTATATCAAGCTTTTTTATTCAGAAAGTGATTTTGACAGTCTTTTTTCAGTATATCGATAGTTTATTTCTTGTTGTATTACTGGTAACAAAATAATAATATATTACTTATAATAGCATTATAGATATACTACTACAATTTGTTTACTCATTCCCCAATTTATTAACAACTAGATTGTTTCCAATTTGGGCCTGTTACAAATAAAACTCTTAGAATCACATGCAAGTTTTTGTTTAGTCACATTACGACCACGTCTTTCAAATAAATACCTCAAAGTGGAACATCTGAGCCATATGGTAAGTATATTTAATATTTTAAGAAATAACTATATCTATCTATCTACATATATATATATATAATTGATTTTTAACAATTGATCTCAAATCCTGCATTATAAAATTCAATTAGTTTCAATAGATTTGTAACAGTCTCTTTGATTTTCTACATAGACAAATTTTTGAGGAAAATACTTTTACTTTTCCACTTTTATTTTCAATAAATTTTCTCTCAATTTCCTTGTTTTATGGAATTTTTAAAACCCTCAGTATTTCAAAATATGATCAAAAATATCGTTTAAATTTCAAAACTTATAGCAAAAGATATATTACCATTAAACCCCTTCAAAATGCTACTTGCTTCAAGCACACATATCCAGGTGCTCTTTCTGAAGCAGTTCTGGAAGCCATTTTTTTGTGTCTTTAGTTGACTTATTGTGGCTGCCTTGATGTCCTCAATTAGTTCATAATGCTTATCTTCTAGGATTATTTTGATTTGAGGAAGAGCCAGAAGTTTCCAGATCAGATGAATGAGGAGAATGGTACAGTACACAATGTAATGGTTTTCTGAGCCTGTTTGTATGTAGATGCACTCAGCAGGGAAATTCACTGGTGGTTTATCCTTTTCTTTTCTTTCATTTTATATTTTACTTTTGCAGAATATATTTATTGGGGAAAGAAAGCTTCTGTTTCAGAGAGACAGAGAGAGAGAGAGAGAGAGAGAGAGAGAGAGAGAGAGAGAGAGAGAGAGAGAGACAGAAAGGGTCCTAAGTGGGTTGCTAAGCATCCTCCCTTTTCTAGGGATTTTTATAGAGCAATACAATGAGGTGAGGTGGGTCCTAAGTGGGGAGAACTGGGAACTCATAAGGTGAGCATGAGGTGAGACAGAACTATGGTCAGTCAATAAGATTATGAGTGTAATTGTTCAGGTAATATCGATTAAAATGGGTTCAAATGGGGAAGCAGATCACATAGCAAACAGGCATGAACACAGAACAGGGGCTTTTGCTATAGGGAGTTGGGTCAGTGGCTCTTCCTGGCTTCCTCAAGATGATTGATACTTATTGAGAACATTAGTTCCTAATGTTTACCTTTAAGAAGCATATGTGTTTTCATTGCATCTTTTGTCTTGAGGTCTGGCCCTCTTCAAGGTGCCTGTCTCCCCCACAGTTGCAAGGTATCTTGTCTTCTACCGTGGGTCCTCTGAGGACCTAGCACTATCTGATAGATAATATTTCCATCTAACTTAGCTGTCTGTAATATTCCTCCCTCTGAAGAAGAACCCTGAACTGCCACGAGGGAATTCAGCCTGCTTCTTCAGGCTGAAGGAGGTTGCGCTTTCTGATCAGATATACTCCACAGTGGGTCTCTCTAAGGCCCTCACTAGACAACAGGCATTATCATCTTGGGTTGGCCTGTAACTCAGTCTTTTGCATTCCATTTTAGCTTTAGAGGATAAGCAGGCCATGTGCGTGTGTAGAAAAGTATCAAAGAGATTTTTTTCAACATAAAAGTGTCAAACATCCTGTGTTTAAGAATACATTTCCAAAGGAGTAAGAGATTTTGACATTGAGTGCCCCCCCACATGTCTCCATGCTATGATCTCTGTGGAAGACCTCCAAACGATATAGGAGAAAGACACTCCCAACTTGCTAGCTGTCTGGTATGAGTTTGTGTTCTCTAAAATTGAACGAATTTTAGAAACAACAAAGGTTAAGAGCAGAATATATTTATTGGGTAAAGAAAACTCTCTGAGAGAGATTAGAAGAGATCCCGAGTGGATTTCAATTGCACCTCAAATAGGTAAAAACAAACAAACAAAGAAAGAAAAAAAGCAAGGACTGGGGGATATAACTCAGTGGTACAGGGACTGCCTGGCAAGTGCAAGGTCCTGGTTTTGATTCCCTACATCCCCCTCCCCCAAAAAGCAAAGTAAAAAGTAAAAAGGGCTCTGCCTGACATTAGGGGAAAATATATTTGGTCTATTACCAGTAAGTATGATATTAGCATTTTTTCAAAGATGTTTCTTATCAGGTTTAAGAAATTGTTTTCTTCCTAATTTATTGATTTTCTTTACATATCCAGAATAGATGTCAGATTTTGTTTAATGCGATTTCTACATCTATTTGGATGATCATGTGGGTTTTCTCTTTTAGTCTATTGATACGGTGAATCACATTGTTTGGTTTTCACATTTCAAGTCAAACTTGCATATGTGGGAAAAATACCATAGGTCACAATTTATCATCCTTTTAATATGTCATAGATATAAATTTTAAAACTTTTAAGCATTTCATTCATGTTTAGTGGTTGGTTATATGCTCTCTCTCTCTGTCTCTCTCTCTCCCCCTATGTCTTTGTCTGATTTTGTTATCAGGATAATGCAGGTACGAATAAAATGAGATTGGAAGTATTATCTCTTCTTCAATGCTCTGGAGGTATTTGTGTAGAATTGGTGTTATTTCCTCTTAAATGTATGGTATAATTCACTAATGAAGCCTTCGGGGTCTAGATTTTTCATTTTGGGAAAGTTTTTAACTGCACATTCAATTTCTTTAACACACAGTGCTATTCAAATTATCTATTTTTTTCTTCAGTGAGTTTTGGTAGCTTGTATCTCTCAGGAAACACATCCATTTTCATGTAAGCTGTAGAATTTATTAGCATAAGAAAGCATGCTTCTAGTCAGTCTTCTAAGTGATCATTACAATACTTGTAGTGTGTGTCTTTATAATAGTCTTCTTTTAAATGACATTACACTAGTTCACATGTAGCATAAAACCTTTGCAACAGTATACTTTCATATCTTTCCTCTAAATCTTTGGGATTTTGTTGTCATCATGGAGAGGTTAATGCTTGCTTAGTGTTCTTAGTTTCTCTCTCTCTCTTTCTTTCTCTCTTACACCTTTGAGTTCCTATTCCTCCCGTCCCTTTTTTTTAAACAAAAACAAGTAAAACCGATGATACAGAATTTCAAAACAAAATAATAGGAGATTAACAATAGTTAATATATTGCATATTGTTATTTTCAAAGTAGTTGCTCAGATGATTATAAGACATAGGCATGGAAAAAAGATCAAACAATGAAAGCACAAACTTCTTTTTGATGAACTAATGGAGATTGGTAGTAGAATTACCTATAGCTAGAAGATATATTTAAAATTTGAGCAAACAGTTCTGTAGTTTACAATGTAGTGAGTGGGAATTGTCCATATCAAAGAACTTACAGTCTAATGGGAGAAACAAATAGTAAGCATAATCATCCAGTTACAGTTCTGATAAGTACTCAGGAGGCACTGTGGTATAAAGGGGTTCCAATATGGTTTTCTCCTATTAGATTAGTATGCCAGCTCCTGGTGATAGTTCAGAATGAAATAGCAGGAAGGAGCAGGTAGAATGGGATACACGAGAAGCACAGGAGTAGAGTACAACTTTGTGGATGGGGAGTGGTCTTGGAAGGGGTAAATGTGGTTAAGGAATCCATGGTGGGGGGAAGTATAGTCACTCTTTTCTAGAATTTACTGAGATCACTCCTCTATATGATATCAAGTTGTAAAATCACCGAGATGGACAAAAGACAGAGTATGCTGTACTTGTGTTCATAGTGAGAACAGCAGCTTTTCTCTGTTCTGTAGTTTTTTATTCATGTATTATTTTTTAGGATTTTATTATCAAAAAAATGGAGTAAGTCTTCCATATTCTTACTGATGTCCCCCTCCTTTAAGGAAATGGTGTGTGTGTGTGTGTGTGTGTGTGTGTGTGTGTGTACATTCCTCTCTCTTATTATTTTATAAGGGTACTCTACTTTGCATGTTGTAGAACCAGATGAGGAAACTGGGCTGACTATAATTTTGGATACTTGTGTTTGAAAACTGAACACCAGAAGTAATTAATTAGACACAGTTGTAGTTGGCTGTGATAGGAACAAGCTTCGTGGCTGAAGGACTTTAATTCCCAGAGTGTACTATAGCTAAGAGAAAGCAGGCAAATTCTGACACCTTGGAGCTGTAAGCCCCTCTGTAATCACAGGACTTTTGTAGGGTTCTTACTGTATAGAAGAACATCTCTCACTACAGTTACAATTATTTCTCATGGAAAACTTGGCTTGTTGCTTAGTTTATCCGCAATCTGTTAGAGTGCCCATGTACTATGATTGTATTCTTTCCTGATGAAATACATGTAAATTACTACACTCCAAAGCTCATTTTCTCACCTGTTGTTCTGCAGAAATTTTTAGTTTCTGCCACAAACAAAACATTTTTGGCTCATACAAGATACAGTGCTGCTGTTAATGTTAGCTATGTTTCAGAATCTATGATTTCACCAGTGGGGTCCCATGTATGCAGATATGTTCCATGAGATTCCCACCATGACACTGGACATAGAAATATTTACTTAAGGACAATGTTTAATAAACATTTTCAGACATCACTTAAAGGCCATAAAAAATTTTGGTCTAGAGACCAAGGCTAAATGTGTATTAAGTGATGTATTGAAACCCAGTGGTTAAGCATTCAAGTCTTTGGAGAATGATAAAAAGTAGTTTAGGAACATATATCTTATTTTCAACTGCATCAGACAATTGTACTCTAATCCCAGGCCAGTGAATTTCTTATGAAAATACACAATTGGTAACCAGATAGTTTTACATAATAGAAAAATCACAAATCTATCACCAGGCCTGAGAAAAACAATGCAACATCTCTCTCTCTCCCCACACACCGCGCAACCGGTCTTCTCTGTCTATGTCTATGCCTATATCTATATCATCTATATCTATCTTTGGATGTAGGACTGAGAGGAAGTCATACTAGTGAAAATTAAAAAATTTAAGTAATTGTTGTGTAAACTTTCTCTGGCTTCTAATAACAAAGTCACTCACATACATGGACACAGATTATGGTTGCAGCCAAAAGAAATATATTTAAAGTTTGAATACATATACAAGAAGCACTACAATAAAAGGTCCTGTTGCTCCAGGGCACGATGCCTGGAAGCTGTCATTCCTTGCACAGAAGCACAAAGCAATACCAGCATCTGTGAAAACAGCCCAGAGATCTGCAGAGTGTGGGAGACTTGAAGACAGCAAGGATCTTGGTATAGCAACTGATTTAAAGCCAGAGCTGGACCTAGGGGAGTCTGAACAGTGACTGTGTCTGGATAAGATAGAGATGTCACAAAGACGTGAACGCATTTGTGGTCAGTGAGGCTGTAGGTGAATGGTGCTCCCTGGGACTGTTGTTGTGACTCAATTCTCTTTTACATCTCCCTCTTTTCCAGACATAGAATGATGAGAATTCAGCTTTTAGCAGTACAGTTTGAACTTGGAGACATTGTTTAGAGGTTTAGAGATCAAAGGCTTATATTGAGGGACACATGAATAAAGAGAAGGATCTTTCTAGAATACATGTACATCCTCAATTCTTGGCAAAATTCATGGATAGCTTTCATCATCTGGACAATTTTCTCGAACTCCCACCTTGCCTCTGTGCTGTTTCCATAAGTGAATGACGTATCTTCATGGAGAAGTAAAAGCTATGGGTGAAAAATTCTCAGTGTCATTGCTTATTGTCCTAACTCCATCCATTCTCATCTTCCCACTTAACTTGGTCAGCGGCTGTAGTCACCAGTCACAGGTCCTTTTGATTTGCTTTTTTGTACTCATTCAACCATCATAACTGCACCACTGAAATAGCTTTGCCAGTGTTCTACTATGGTCATAGTTGCAAAATCCAATGGTATTCTTTAGATCACTTATATTTTGACATTTTTCATGATTGATGGCATTCTTATTTTCAAATGTATTTTTTACATTAGATTTCAACATTTTGTTCTAATTCACTTATTTACTTACAGTTTTTAACTAATATTTTTTCATATTTTTCTTTGAGTGTGTGTGTGTGTGTGTATGTGTATGTGTGTGTGAAAGAGAGAGAGAGAGACAGAGACAGAGACAGAGACAGAGAGACACATAGAGAGAGGCAGGCAAGCACACACATACACATACTGGGCATTGAACCCATGAACTTTGTATGGAGTTACATCTCTAGCTTTTTTAAATATTTTGAGGCAAGTTATCAAATTTGTGGTTTTTCTACCTCAACCTTAAGGATCCTGGGATCACAGGTGTATACTAATGTGCCTGCCTTTGATTTAAATAGCTAGCCTTTTAAGATTCTTGGTCTTCTTTGTTTCTTCCTTTAAACTCACTTCCATATTGTTCTGTATTACTTGTACCCTTACACTGCTTTGTTTTGTTTTGTTTTTTTTCTCTTTTTCCTTTTAAATAAAATTAAAAAAAAACTCATTTCCATAAGTTCAACCACTGCTAACATGTCCATAAATCAGAAATCCTTGTCCTTATTCAGAAATCTTTGTCTCTTGATGTTCAGAATCTTATACAACTATTTATCACAGATACCTTTTAATTGAAATTATTTTTGTAGCTTATGTAGAATTGCTTAGGATTTATATAAATTAGAATCTTTATTAGTGGGGCATATTTCTAGATAGAAAAATAAAGTTTTAATTAGAGGGCCAGGGATGTAGTACAGAACCTGCCTGGCAAGTGCAAGGCCCTAGGTTGGATTCAAGGTAACAAAAAAAAAAAAAAAAAAAAAAAAAAAAAAAAAAAAAAAAATTCAACCAGGACAAAGATGTCTTACACAGATAATATTAAAATATATATTCTTTTAAGTTAAATTTAGATTTAACTACTACATAAAAGCATAAAATTATGTCTGGGGTAACATGATGTTTTGATGCCTGTATACATTACATAATGTTGAAATCAGGTTAAACATATCTATTCCACAATTATCTTTCCTTTAAAATGAGACTTTTGAAATTCTTTCTAAGTTTTTTTGAAATGTACAATACATTGTTGTTATCTATAGCTACTCTGCTGTGCAATGCACCTCAAAACTTCTTGCTCCTAGCTGTAACTTAGTGAAAGCTACATCTAAAATTAAGTATGAGACAGAAGAATCAGAAGAAAAAAGAATGAGTTAAAAAGAAATAATTCATGGCTCTTCTCCCCTTCTAATTCTCCCTTTCCCTTTCACTTCTTTCCCACCCATTTCTGAAAATGTCAGCTTTAAAATTAATAGGTGAACAGAGAAGGTGTCCACGTGGAGGACTGGCCTGAGTAAGATACCTGACCTCAGGCAGAAGGGAGACTTGTTACAAGTTGAGGAGACCTGGAATGTGGTCAGAGTCGTCTGGAGTGAGAAATGCAGTACCTGGATAGGACCCATATGGGATTCAGTATTGAGCTGGGGGAGATGATGGCAGCTGAGATGTTTGAATAGTTACTTCTAGGTGATAGATCTAAATGAAGAGTATACTGAAATGATGGGATATAGATTTCTCACTTTTGAAGAAGATGTACACATAAAATTACAAAAAATTAAAAGAGTATCTATGATATAGGATTGAAAGTGGAGATATTAATGTGAACCCATAGATTTTGAAAATATAATCAGATAAGAGAAATAAATAAAAAAGATACATATAGGAAAGGAAAAGGTCAAAGTATCCTAATTCACAGATGGCAATTCTTTTACATAGAAGATGCAAATAATTCCACCCAAAGACCCCTAAAACTAATAACTGAATTCAGCAAAGCAACAAGATACAAAATCAACACACAAAAATCAACAACTTTCCTCTACACCAATAAAGAACTCGCCCCAAGAATGAAATTTTGAAAACAATACCATTTGTAAATGATTTAAAGAAAATTAAATACTCCGGAATTAATGTTATTAAGAAAGTAACAGCTCTCTTTAACAACAACAACAAATATATATATATATATATATATATATATATATATATATAAAACTTTAATAAAAGATCAAAGAAGACATTAGAAAATGGAAAGATAGCCTCTGTTTCTCGATAGGCAGAACAAGTATTGTCAAAATGCCTAACCAAGCACACACACAGACACACACACAGCACACACACAGCGCACACACACATCTATCTCTATCTCTATCTCTATCTCTATCTCTATCTCTATAATGCAGTCTCAATCAAAATACAGTGTTCTTCATGGAAGTAAAAAAAAAACCAAAACCCTAGAAAATGCATATGGAACTAGAAGAGACCCAGAATAGCATAAGCAATCGTAGGCAACAAGAACAAAGCAGGAGGAATAATAATCCTGGATTTCAAGTTATATTAAAAGCTATAGTGATAAAAACAGCATGATACTGACAAGAAAAAAGACACAAGGATCAGTGGAATACAATAGAAGTTGCAGAAACAACCCCAGGCACGTTCGGCCATCTGATCTTTGAACAAAGATGCCAAAAACATATGCTAGACTAGGAATAGCG
This sequence comes from Cavia porcellus, assembly GCF_034190915.1. Lineage (NCBI taxonomy): Eukaryota > Metazoa > Chordata > Mammalia > Rodentia > Caviidae > Cavia > Cavia porcellus. Next base: position 116,983,933 of record NW_026947484.1, read on the forward strand.
TCTTTAATAAATGGTGTCAGGAAAACTGTATGCATACATTCAGAAGCTTGAATTTGTATCCATGCCCCTCACCATGTACTAAAATAAGAGGATATGAAGAACTTTCATACTAAAACCAAAACAGTGAATCTGCTAGAAGAGGAAAGAGGTAAATTTCTTGAAGACCTGGGCTTAGGCACAGATTTTTTGAACAGAACTCCAACTGCACAAGAAATAACATCAAGAATCAATGGATGAGATTATAGCAAATTAAAAAGCTACTGTACAGCAAGAAAACAACAAACAGTAAAAAGAAAACCCACAGAAAGAGAAAAATTTTGTCAGCCATGCATTAGACAGATGAATATTCTAAAATATATAAAAAAATCAAAAATTTAACCCTCTGAAATTAAAAAACTCACTAAAATATGCAATGAAAATGAATAAACATATGTATACAAGATTGATAACTATAGTATTAATCTGTTAGTTGATCTAAAAGAACAGTTTGTGCTTTCATTGTTTGATTCTTTGATCTCATTTTTCATGCCTATATCTTGTAATCTGAACAATTACTTCCTAACAATATGAAATCTATTAACTAGTGTTAATTTCCTGCTATTTGAAAAATTCTGTTTCTATCCCTTTTTTTTGGTTTTGATTTTTAAAATAAAAAATAAAAAAATTCTGAGAAAAAAATGAATTGGGTAAACATTTCTCAGAAGTACAAAGGCCAATAAATACATGAAAAAATGTTCAATATTTCTGGCCATTAAAGAAATGCAAAATAAAGTGATGCTGAGATTTGATCTTACTCCAGAAATAATGGTTATTTACAGTAAATTAAATAATAACAAATGCTAGTGAGGCTTTGGAGAAAAAGAAAGTCTCCTACATTGTTGGTAGAAATGTAAACTAGTACAATCACTATGAAAATCAGTATAGAGATTCCTCCCAAAAATGAAAATAGAAATTCCATTTGACTCAGCATTCTCCTTCTAGGTATATTCCCAAAAGAGTTAAAGACATCATATTACAATGATTTGTGTATACCCATATTTAGCAGCGCAACTCCTAATAGCTAACTCTTGGAAATGTGCTATGCTCCATAAAGAAAATAGACAAAGTATTTATTCATAATGGAATACAATTCTGCTTTAAAGAAGCATAAACTTAAGTCATTTGTAGAAACATTGATGTACCATGAGACTACTGATGTTAAGTGAAATAAATCACTTATACAAACTTAAATATTATATGGTTTCTCCTATATAAATTCTCAACTTACAAGTAATTAAGGGATGAAATAAAAAATATATAATTGGAAACAGACAAATAGATCTTTTGTAAATGAGGAGGGAAATCAAAAGATGGAGGGATGGAGGAAAGAGGGGAGGGGATTTGGAGGAAGCAGGGAGAATTAAGATGTGTCATATGCATGTACCAACTCACCACTATGAATATGTATTTACTACAACTGTGTACTAGTAAAAGTGAAAACATAAAAAGACAGAAAATATAGGTATATTCATGACAGATGCATATGCATATATATATAAATACACGTTCATTTATTCCCTAACTCTTTCTTTTAGAAAGACATGGAATAGAAACCTTCCTCAAACCACTGAGCACACCCAACAACCAGGCCTTGGTTTCTACATAGCCCTCTATAGTAAAAGGAAGCAGAGTTCTTAGGAGAAATGACTGGTTCCAGGATTAGGGCAGGGAAGAAACAAGATGAGGTTGAGCACATTGCACCAGAAAGTGAAGTCATCAAAAAATAATGAAGATATGTCAGAACCACAGAAATCCTATTGGTCGATGTAAAGGCAATTAATTTACTTATCTTTTTGAGATAGGTCTTCACCATGTAGGTCAAGTTGGTCTTGAACTCACTTTGTAGCCCAGGCTGATCTCAAATTCAAAGTGACTCTCCTGCTTCAGCCTCCGGAGTGCTGGGATTACAGGCATGTGCCACCACACTTGGCTCATAAGGGCAAACTTAAACATCAAAATAAATTATGGTAGTACACTGAGAGTTTATAACCCATGAAATAAAAATAAGAAACTATAGGAATATATACATGTAAATAAGCAAATGAACAACTCAACATTTGCTGAAGAAATGATTATATAGTTTTGAAATGCATCTCCACAGGATATTTATTGATTACAAAAGGAGAAATAATAAGTTCTATAGATAAACCTAGCAGATACCTCTTTAATCAATAGGTCAAAATGTTACTTATTTGAGACAAAATTAAGATTTTATGTTATCTGAGAGTATTTCTGTAGTGTTTTTGTCCAAGACACTGGTGTGGCTTATGTTTAGATGTCTCCCCAAAGCCTCATGCTCTTATAGGTGAAGTTTTAGGGAGGTGGCTAGATCATGGTGTGTGATGCTGGGTTATAGTGTATGTATGGTGCTAGGATTAAGGGTGTGTAATAGCTAATTTGATTTACCAAAGATCTGGGTGTAGATAATGGACTCCACTCTGGGTGTCGGTAGCACTACCCAAAAGATTTGTAGTCTGGATGGGATGAAATGCAAAGGAAGGTGTGCTGCTATTCGTTGTCCTCCTGCCTACCTCACCAGTGACTGTTTCTCCTCTATACTCCTGCCCCACCTTAGAGCCAGCTGACGATGGACTGAAATCTTTATAGACTATGAGCTAAAATAAACCTTCATATTGGGTATTTTGTCCCAGCAGGAAGGAAGTAACTAACACAGATGCATTACTCATCTCATGACAATGCAAGAAAAACCCACAGAGATGGACATTCTATTAAGTAATTTGCCTGTAATTTTCAAAAGTGTTGAGATGATAGGCATCAAGTAATGATCGGTGGCTTTTCCAGACTAAGGACAATAAGTGAGACATGACAACTAAATGCCACATGTGATTTTCAGTCTTCTGATCTTAAAGGATATTATTGGAAACTGATGAACATTCTGTGAGTTGTGAGGCTCAGACAGTCATGGTGCATTGATGTTAATATCTTGGTTTTGTAGTTCTATAGGAACTGTGTTTGTAGGAAAGTTTCTGAGGGTAGATAACAGATTAACAACTTACTCTAAATCATTCAAGGAAAAATTCTTTGTGCTTGTAACTTCTCTATAGTTGTCAAGTTTTTTCACAATAAAAATAATCCCATAAATACAAGCCATGAGTTGATAAAAGCATTGTGGTCTGAAAACTCGTGTGTGTGTGTGTGTGTGTGTGTGTGTGTGTGTGTGTGATGTGGGCTGGTGTGTAGTTTTGTTTGTTATAGACAGCTGAGCTAGTTAGCAATATTATAGGCAGGGCTGGGTCCTCAAAGAAGCCAGCACAGAGGACCAGATGACTGGTGACCTTGGAGGAGACACACACCTTTTGCTGAGGGCCAGATCTCAATACAGAAGGCAAAACAAATGCATCCACATCCTTTCTGGGTTGCTTTGAGAAGCCAGGAGTTACCAGTCCAGTCACCTATAGGAAGAGTCACTGATCTGTAAAGAATGCTCGCTTGTTATGTCACTCACTTCCCCATTTGTCCCTGATTTGGTCAATTTATCTGAAAAATTAAACTTATTGGTTGACCATAGCCCTGTTCCTCCTCATGCCCATCCATCTCATGAGTTCCTAGTTTTCCGCCCCTTTAGACCCACCTCACCTCGTGATTTTACTCTATAAAAATCCCGAGAAAATACACAATCTTTGGCAACCCACTCAGGCCCCATTCTGTCTCTCTCGCAGAGAGAAGCTTTCTTTCTCTCAATAAATATTTCTGCTAATAACTTCAGTTTCTAAAATTCGTTATTTGATTTTAGAGAACAGGAACTTGTTGCAGACACATGGTAGGTTGCGAGTTTCATTCCCTGTATCAGTATCAGGCCATGTCTGATAGAATGACGCAGGAGTGCTTAAATAGCTTATACCAGGCCAGGCAGATTGTAAGTCCTGAACTTGTATAACTACAACACCGACAAAAATGCAGAAGGAATCTTAGTGATCCTGAATCTGATTATTGAGAATATTGATTGAAAATCAAGAAAAATGAATTAATATAAAGAATAATCAAATGTAATGTCAGAAATGAGACTTTACTTTCTTATGGCAATGGTTTATAAAGGGCATCTCTGTCACTGTCTCTTCTCTATCATTTCCCTTTGTCCTTACCTCTCTCTGTCTTCCTCATCTCTATCTCCATCTCTATTGCCATCTCCCTATCTGCATTCTCTCTTTTCATACTTTCCTCATAAAATATGATTTAAAAACCAACCAACCAATCAACAAACCAACCTGTTTAATATGTATGTAAAACCATAGTTTTGAATTGGGAAGGTTTGGCTGATTATCCAGTTAAACTTTAGGTGTCTAAGTGAATATTCTTTCTGGATTCTGGCAGGTCTTGAATTAGAGTACTTAAATATTTTATCTAAGGGGGTCCAAACAGAGTCCTTTGAGTCTGTCTTGTCTGTTTTATGTTGTTTTAACAGAATATAATAAACTGAGCCCAACATCAATGGCTATATCAGGAATAGTCTTGTCGGGGCTGAAGGGCAGAGAGAGGGAGAAGGAGAAACAAAGTGGGCTGAACTTCTCTTTTAATCAAAAACAGCTCCACAGATAAATCAGTCCTACTATAAGGACAATGGCATTAATCCACCTATTAGGCAGAGTTCTCTGGCCTAATCTCCTCTCTTACTACTAATACTGTGTCGACGACTATTAAATTTCAACATGAGAATCTTCCCAAGGAGGTAAGCTTTTCAATGTGGTTCATCAGGGACCGTTTGGTTTGTGTCAGTCAGGCAGGGTGGGCTGGAGTGTCTGCCTTGGAATGATAACATGTAGCTTAAAAACAAAACGTGCAGTCTGCTTTTATCACACATGGCCTTAGGCCATATTAGTTAGTTTTTTTGGGGGGTGTGTGTCTGGAGAACACACCTTTGTATACAACTATCACGTATCTATGTATTTATTTGAGTCAAAAATGGTAAGTGGCCACTGTAAAAAAAAAAAAAAAAAGGAAAAAGTATTATACAAAAATAAAGCAAACATGTCACTTGAAATCCAAAGTTAAAAAACCTTGTATGTTACTTTGTTGCATAGAATTGGAGATCTTTTCCCTGGTAAATATACACGTGCATACGTGTGTGTGTGTGTGTATGTGTATGTGTACATGCGTGTGTGTGTGTGTGTCTGTGTGTGTTCACAAGACAAAGCTGATACAGACACATTACTTTATAACTTGCTTATTTTGAATCATCTCCATACTGTTAAATTTTTGTATTTCCTTTTCTGGTATTATGAATGTTAGGTTAGTAGGTACTCTTGCACATTCATCTTTGTGTATACGCTCAATTTTTTTTTTTCTGGATAAATGCCAAGAAGTGGAGTTTCTGAGCCAATGGTTTTAGAATCCTCTTAAAAAAGCTGTAAGATGACAAAGGTAGCAAATTACAATCCTGCCAGAAATCTCACTATACTTTTTTGAGGAAGAATTTATAGACTTATCAGATATACACTGCTCAATGCATTTTGTAAATGTACACACTTGTGAAACCATATACCTCCTAGATCAAGTTGTAGAACATTTCGGTCACCTCAGAAAATTCCCTTTTGAGGTAATCACTACACTGATTTTTTTCTACTGCAAATTATCTTTGTTTTTGAGCTTCATATAAATGGGATCATACAACACATACCTTTGTATGAGTGGCTTCTTTTCCTCAACATAAAATTCCTGGGATTCATCCATGTTGTTGTTTATATTAGCACGCTTTTTTAAGTTCAGAAGTAGTATTTCATTCTATAAGTAGGCTGTAACCATTTTCAGAATATCTTCTTTCTGATGAACTCAAATTTGAGATCATTATGAATCAAGTTACTGTGGACATTGTTCTTTTTGTGGATATGTTCATTCCTTTCTACTGGATGTGTATTAAATACTAGACTCATAGGCCACGGAGTAGGTGATATTTAGCTTTATTAGATATTTCATGTAGATTTCAAGAGTTATTGGGACAATTTACACCCCCATTAGCTTGTATTAAAAGTTCCTATTGCTTCACACCCTTGTTGACACTTGAAAATACTTTTCTAGACATCTATGGTAATCTTACTGTATACAAGTTGGGGAACATTTATCTCTTCTCTGCTTTTGTTTGTATGCCAAATTTTTATTAAATTCATTTATTCATTGATCCTAATATCTAGTTAATTACTTACTTGCAATTATTACATATCTGTTTCAGTAGTAAGCCCAAGATGAGCTCTTACGACAATTCTAGACCTGCAGACAAGACACATAAACACATAATTAAGATATGCAGCATATGTTACAGCATGAGCACATATATGTATAGAAGCATGTAGTGATATAGAAAAAGTATGACTGATACTAGTGTCTTAGTCAGTTTCTCTTTGCTGAGACACAGTACCTGACACTCTCAATTTAAATGAGGAGAGCTTTGTTTTATTCACAGCTTGTAGAGTTTCATAGTCTGCTGGCTTCAAGGCAGGACAACACAAGTGAATGAAAGGGGAGGGTTCTTATGGCATGCCATGCAAGAGGCAGAGAGAAGGGAGGAAGTAAGAAGGGAGACAGGCCCTTCAAGGCCATGCCCATGGTGACCTGTCTCTTTTGATCAGACTTTGCCTCCCAAAATCATATTCAGCTATGAAATCCAGTGTACTCATCCACGGAGTGTACTCATCATGCCCCATTGATCCACTCACCTCTCAAAAGCCTCACTGAGGAGCACATGAGGCTTTGAGGGGGACATTTGGTTATAAACTGTAATAGTTAGAGAGTGAAAAAGAGGTGATGGCAGACAAATTTCACCACAGAGAAATAAATAGATAATGTGGTCGAGCATGTGTTATATACTAGATGTTCATGTGCCTCATTCCAGTTCATCTTTTGTGTTGATTATATTATTACTATGCTTGATTTTATTGATCAATTGATTGATTTTGGTGGTGGTATGGAGAATTGAACCTAGGGCCTTCGTGCTGTACTACATGTCCAGGCTTCTGTGTTATTTTATTTCATTTTATTTTATTTATTGATTTTTGAGACAAGAGTCTTACTTTGTAATTCAGGCTAGCCTTGAACTTACTACGTAGCCCAGGCCTTGAACTCATGGCAACCCTTCAGTCTCTGGAGTTCTAGGATTATAGGTCTGAACCACCACACTCCGCCAGGCTTTCTTTTTATTTTATTTTATTTTTATTTTTTTCGTACCAGGGATTGAATTCATGACCTCGCGTTTGCTAAGCAGGCACTTACGCCACTGAGCTAAACCCCCAGCCAGGCTTTCTTTAAAAAAAAAAAATGTTTTAAAAAATTTGTTTTGAGATATGTCTTCAGTAAATTACTAAATTACTCTGGTTTGGCTTGAACTAATGACCCTTGTGTCTCAGTTTCCCAGAGTGCCAGGATTCCAGGTATGCACCACCACAGCTGGCCTACTATGCTCATTTTATAGGTAAGCCACTGAAGCAGTTAGCCAACGTTTGCACAGCCACACTGTAACTGAAAATAACTGGTTTGCATTTCTGTGAGTGCAAAGCCAAAAAGTACAACCAGGAGATCAAAGATTAATTATCTGTAGCAAGGAGGGCGAACACTGGGGTTATTTCCAAGTAATGCTCTTACCAAGGAAAGAAGTATAGGAATTAATTCTAGGACCTTAATACATATTTAGATAGAAAAGGCCTTTAAGGATGGGCATCTTCCTGAGCATGCTCAGTTTAAGTTGTACATTTCTGAGCATGCTCAGTTTAAAATCATAGTTCAAGAAGGAAAGATGGCAAGCATAGTACTGGACACGTTTACCTGGAGGACTTAAAGCCACAAGTTCATGAAGGTATTCACATTCACAAATGTTTTTGGCATCTCAGTTCAAGATCATGAAGATAGCAGACATGGCTACCTCTGGGAATGCTCAGTCTTATATTATAATATGCCAAGTTTACTCTGGGTTGTCTATAATCACAAGTCAGAGTGGCTTGGTGACATTGGTGGGATTTTCTCAAATTCTTCCAAAGAATGAAGAGGGGAAGGAGGAAGGGACCATTAGAGGAATGAAGGCTTTCAATGTGCACTGATGAGGAGTTTCCTCTGGAACTGTCCACCTCCATTGGTAGTTTACACCACCTCTAGTCAAGGAGAAGGGTGGGATCTGAACCCAAACCAGGCTCTTAAGCATGCTAAAATTATACCTGGATGACATGGGAGCAGAAGGGTCTTGGGGGTGGGGGATGGCACTCCAGGCAGTGAAAACAGCTGTTCACAGTCGTGGAGATAAGATGCATCCTGGCAAGTGTGCAAAACTCAGAGCAAGTGATAAATGGAGCAAAGTGATAGAGTTCCTGTTATGGTTTTCCACTGAGGGTTGCGTCTTCTCTTGCCCCATCACCAAACACTCAATAATATTTAACTGTTTTATTACACTGAGTGAGCCATTTTAGGTACACTTGCCAAATAACCAAGCATTCAAATTTCCTTGAATGGAGCAGGTAGAATCACTTGAATGTCTGTGAGCACCCAGGTTTCAGACAAGAGCATCGCCTGCAGCGTCCGCCTGCTCAGCGCATTCTGTTGAATGCATCCATCTGCCACTGAGACATGGCTCTCAGATGAGCTGAGGACAGTGTCCCTGAGCCTTCTGAAAGGGTCCAGTCATAAAAAGAAATTAATAAATAAGTAAAAAGCAACCAAAAAGCCTATGCAACTTTCTGGTACGTACTGCAATAAGACACTAGTTTTTGCTAAAATAGGATTAAGTTAAAAAACACACACTGTGAAGCATTTGTCTGGTTTAAATAATTTAACAGGTCCTGCTTTCCTGCTTCAGTCAGTTTCAACAGAAATGCTTCTCCAGGGGTTCTCCTTGTGAAAGCCTCATCCGGCTAATCTGTGGCAGCTCTCCTGGTGCCAGCTGGACAGAGGAGAGGGGGTGGGTGCCTGGTGGTCTTGCTGAGGCTGGGAAAGGAGGCGACCTAAAGTATTGTATACCTTTGGAGGGAAACGCAAACTTTTCTTGCCTGCAGAGTGTGTGTGTTAGTATTCAGAGACTGTTGGCCCATTGTTTGTGACTCCAGCCTCCTCAGCAGAATGCATGGCAGATGGCTTACATTTGCATTAGCCTTCTGGAGAAGGAATTTGCTACCAACAACATAAGCTGCAGCTTTTCTTTTCAGAATTTACAACAAATTGGCCAGAATGGTAATTTAAAAAAAAAAAAAAAAACATTAGCATCACTATTTCCACATTCCCTTTCTGAATAGGGTAAATGATTCCCTCTCCAACTGTGTCATTTGCACTTTTTCCCCCCAAATGTTTATTAAAATGATTTAGGTATTTCATTATGCAAAATGACTTTTATAAAAAGACCTTTCTTTTTGCCCCACAGTCACACATAATTTCTTTTGTCACTTGTTATAGAGTGGAGTTATGTGAAGCTAGGACATATTATTTGTTCTAGTCTGCATTGGATAATTTATTACATTAAGGAACCAATAATTTTCAAATATAATCAGATTTAAGTTTTTAATAAGATTCATCTTCCCATTCACACTTGCTTAATTTAAGGACATTAAATCTGCTCAGGAACAAGCTGCCTCTCAAAGCCTATGTGCCCATTAAAGGGCTTTTTTCCTGATGTGTTAATAGGATTTAATTACATTACAGTCTTCATGTAGAGTCACAGTGCAATAGTTAACTGTGATAAGCCAGGCAAACAACAGCCTGAAAAGGAAGTGGTGTATGGTAGTCGGTTTATCAGCTTAGAAAATCAAGATGATTATTATTTTAAAATTGATGGTTGCAAGCATTTGCATCATGTTTAGTTCAAATAGTGAAAAGAACAAACTTTCTCTTTTCCTTTAAAAAGCAAATCACTTAAAAGGCCTCCCACATAAAAGGTGAACAATAAACACTTAACAGAAACTACTTAATTGCCATTTATCTTTTGAATTGCAATGAGATTTTTATTATCGACTACAAAGAGATTTGTTTCAACAATTTACCTTGCTTCTCTTTTGTCTTTTTGACTATCACATCCATGATTTGGGGTTTGGAATAATAGCTGTGTTTCTTGTTCAAAAGTAATGATTTTTAAATTGCTCTTTTATCCTGTCTTAAACTTAAAAAAAAAAAAATTCTGCTTCTGCTCTCGAGTCCCTCCCCTCAGCCCCTCTCTGCACCTCTCCGGATTAGTGATTAGTTTAATGACAGACAGCAGAGCTCCAGCCTCCTGTGGCCTGACAGAGCCAGGATGTTGCCCTTCGTGAATCCTGTCAATTTCTCCATCAGGATCATTTGCATCGATTGGAAGTGTTGACTTCTGAGAATTTCTGTTTCCTGTGAACTTGACAGAAGTCAGTTCTTTGGCTCCATCACAGATGCCTGCAAAATAGAATGCTTTTTAGAGCATTCAAGTGAATTAAAGAAAAAAAAATCAATAGAAAGAATGAAAGGGGAAAAAAATAAAGAAAAAGAGCCTAACAATATGCTATTTGGTTGAACTTTTCACTCCCAAAGTGATTGACAACTTCTGGCACATTTTCACAAGAGATCACAAACCTGGCAAACAAAATTTGAGATGATACCCAGTCTTGATTTACTTGGTTCTGAGTTATTATGGAGGTATATAAAAAAAAAAAAGAATGGGAAGGTATCCTAGTATTATAGGAGCTAAATTAAACAGAAATTAATACACAGTGAGACATGTAATGGGCTCTCAAAGAAGTCATAAAAATACAGATATCAGAATTGTGGCTGTAAGTGCATATGAAGAAGGTTAGGCTTCAAAATATGATCTCAATGATCCCACTTACACACTTCTTTAAGGGAGAGACAGAACTGTAATTAGTACACCCAGACCATGAAGTCTAGACATGCATCAGACCCCCAGGTGTGTGATCACAATGCCTGGACTCATCTCTTCCCAAAATGATTCTGTTTTAGAAGTCATAGGTCGAGGTAAATGACGTCAGGTATATGCATGCTCTTGCTACATGCTCTGCTTCTCTATTAGATCAATATTGGCTAAGGGGCTATACTTGCAATCTTGTTGGTTGATTATAATTTGACCCATTTTGGACCCACAAAGTGACTTTGCTGCATAAATTACCCTGACAAAGGACCTTGGGGGCAACACACTTGAGACCCCTCCTGTCTCTCAGGAGCTATTACTATAACATTTCCTATTGTTAACCTCCTTTGTCTTTTGGAATTCATGTTTCAATTTCAGGGGACACTAACTTGGCACATCTGACTTCTAGAAGTTGAGAGTTGTATTTTTCCAGTACCACTTGCACATTTATTTTTTGCCACTTTCTACCATGTTCTGTCATGATGTTTCTGATGCCACTTTTTCCAATCCAAGGTGGTAGTGGCTGAATAGGAAGAGAAAGATGCCTGTCTCCACACAGTGGTTTTGGTTCTGTTCAAGCCATCTATTTCTATCTCTTCTACGTGTTAGGATTTTGCATACTTTTTAAAAAACGATATCGAGAACTGAACTCAGAACCTGAGCTTGCCAGGCAGGTGCTTGTGCTGCTCTATATCCCCAGCCGATATTGTATACATTTTTACACCAGTTTCACTTTGAAAAAAAAAAAAAAAGCTTAAAAATCAAAGAACCCTGGTTGTTGTCCATCCTCCAGCTTATGACTTTGGTTCGTATGTCCAGAATTGACTTGGAGCGCAGTAGGAGTACTAACCTCTCCTCTGCTTAGGCCCTGTGCTCTCTTCCCAGTTTGCTATATCCCAGTGATAAAGAGGTAAAAAGTGTAACTGCCTGCCAGAAGTCAGATTCGCTGAGTTTGTGTTCCCTGAAGTCAAAGAATTAATTTTTAAGGAACAACAGAGGTTAAGAATAGGAAAATTTACTGGGAGGCAGGGAAAAACAAATAGAGTTTTCATATGTATATTTTATAAATGAATGGGAGATACCTGGGAAAGGTGGTTTTGAGTCTGCGGAAATGGGTTTTGGAAAATTTGGGGGGGCACAGAGCTTTTTTTCCTCCTTCCCTCCTCTCTGTAATGTCTGTAAGGGGCATGCACCCCACCACACCATGCCACACTTTGCCACACCATGCCATTGCTCTGTTGAAACACAGTGATCCAAATCCAGCACTGGTAAAGGACAAAAGACGCAGACTTTAAAATAAGAGCACAATTTATTTGAAGATGGGGAAAGATGACATTGTGGGTCCAAGATGGAAGAGGTGACAGACAGCTACTCTGGATGGGGAGGGAACAGTATAAAGCAAAATACTCATGGATTTTTGGTCTCCAGCTCCTTTTATTGGGATCCTTCCCATCACGTAGGATCCTAGAATCTGATTGGTCCCCTGGCTGTCTATTGCCCTAACCTTGGAGTTCTTCTGGCCATGACTTTTCCCTGTCCTTTGTTGATGGATTTGAATAGGGTGTGGGCATTTAGCCTTAAAGATTAAAAGGAAAGTGTGCAATTCTTATGTTAGTCCTGCTACCAGAGTCTTCCTCAGACCTAGCTTCTTGCTCTTTCTTTGCCTTGTCTTTTTAATTACTTGAGTCTAGCTGTGGGGGCAGAAACTGGCTTTAGTAGAATTCTCTATTAATTTTTAAGAAAGTTCAATGAGGTCTTCATCCTTTTTCTTACCCATGGGGTCCCCTGTCCCCACACTTTCTTTCTTCCTTTTCTGGGTGTGATAGCTCGCATCCTGGAATAAAATCCAAGGAAGCAAGAAATTAAAATTTAGGGAGCAAAGGCTTTATTTTAGGCCAGGCCTGGCAATGCAGCCTCCGGGAGCCAATATGGAAGACTGCGCACCTCACAGCTAAAGGGCAGGGTTTTTATCTTGTAAAATCCACAAACAGCTGCTGGTCTCACAATGCCAGGAGTGGGGTGGGTTTGTGGCGCACTACAGAACAGGAACACGGCAATTACTTTTCTTGGGAAGAGCAAGGTTCAGGTAAGGGTTGGGCTATGAAAGCCGAAAACCACAGGAATGTTGTAAACTTTGACACAGTTTGATAGCATCTGGGCTTCTTGGTATCTCCTGTAATTTCCTTGTAGTTAAACGTTTCTTAAGGAACAGCACGTTTTGTTACAGATAGGTGGAAGAGGGTGGAGTTTTTAAAGCTAAAAACCGCAAAGCTATTGACCCATTTCAGATAACATTCTTGGTACATTCTGATGCTCTCTGTGGTTAAACATCTTCCAGGAACGTCACACCTTGCAGAAGCATGCAGAAGGGGTTGGAGGGATTTACAAGGTGCTGAAACTTAAGTCTTTACTGGAAATGGAATTTTAATCTCTATTGAAACAGCGCATACAGAACAGGAAGGAGGAACATTGGTAAGAACTAGGCCACAACACTGGGATTTGAACCCAAGGCCTTGTTCATGGGAAACATGTTCTAACACTGAGCTACACCCTCGTGACTATCCACTTCTTTTCAACTGTCTTCAGTCCCAAATATGTCAGGAAGGGTGGAATATTCTGGTTTCCTGCACTCAATCTATTTGGTACACCCTGCCTTTGCCCATGATCAGATCCTTTTCCTCTACTCTCTGCCCTGTTCTTCAATACAGAAATTGGGTCTTGTTTATTTTTAAATGAACTACCCTATAAGCAGTCACTCACCTAAATTGTGGTACATGCACACTTAATAATATTAGTCCATTTTCCATAATAACTCTTTCAGCATTCAGCAAATTAATTGGTATACACAATAGGTTAAATAGGTTAAATAAGTCTTTTAAGTATCAAATATTCAGTTTTACTTTTAGATACACAGTCTTTGAGTAGGAAATTTCATGTGGCACTTTATTGTTTTTGTTTCTGTCAGATCTCTCACATATCACCGCCACAACATTGTTATTTATGTGCTGTGACCAATTTTGGCTTATACTGATGACCTTTTTCTTCTTTATCAATTTAATTTCCTCTTCTCTTTTTTCTTCTTTCCCTGCTCTAGCATATTCTTACCAATATGTGTAGTGACTCAAAATCATAATGTATGACTCCTGGAGCCTCCTGATTATCCCATTTATTTAGCATTGTTTCAGCTGTCAATTGTCCCATGTTTCTACTAGAATAATGGTTCACAGTAGAAATACACAAGTGAATAGGAAATCTGCTTATTCAGAAGCAAATATAACCAAAAACATAAATAGAGGGAGTAATAAACATGAATGCAGAAAATGGTAAGATTCCAGGCTAAACAAAGTATAATTTCTGCTACTGTAGCAGATTTTAATAGCCCTTACTAAAATATTAATGTATTTTTACATGGTTAATTATAAACACAGTTAACATTCCTTTTTTTTCAGATTTCATAGTTAGTAAATGCTATTTGAATGAATCTAGTAAAGAGCAATGAACAATTGTTCATACTAATAGTTTTCAGAAGCTAAAGCAAATACTATCAAAAGGCTAACTCTGTGACTTGATAGTTACTGAGAAGAAATCCAAATAGAAGACTACCTGCTCATAATGGGGAAAGCGAAAGACACATGTGATGAAGGATGTAAGTGTGGAGTATACAGCCACTCTACAGACAACAGTGTGAAAAGAAATACGGCTTCACCTTCACTTTCATAACAGACATATTACTGAAAAATAACATTTTAAATCCCTTCATTTGAATTGCATTGAAAACACTAGAGTTGTTTCTTTGGAGAAAGTGTTTAATGTATGAGGAAATCAGACGTAAAGACTACTGGTGTCTGTTTATCTTTTTCATTGGTTAAGGCCGAGTACCACATGAATTATCAATTCCCAGTGATTAATATTCCTCTTAAATTTTATAGTGTGAATCAGATTCCAGATTTGCATTTAGAAGAATTGTTAAGAAAAATTACCCCAAAATTTACAAATTAGACTTTGGAGATTATTACATCTCTATTCAAGTCTTACTTCTCTAGGAGGATATACTATTTATTGCCTTTGTTTTCTGCTATTTATTAAGGACTTGGACAAAGTTATATGTGGTTACCTTGTGGATTTGTCTCCAGTTTTGATGGAAATTATTTTTGTTCAATAGATAAGGTACCCCAAAGGCTATGAGTCAATGATTTATAGGACATTGGTCAATTTTATGTCTAATTTATCAATTTTATTATTATTTTTATTATTGTGTTGATACCAGCAATCACAATCAAGACCTTGCACTCACAAGACAGGCCACTGTGCCTGGCCTTAATTTAAAGATTTTAATTTAACATTATTAGATTTCCTATAAATACCCAGCTCCTCAAATTCCATTTACATCAATTTTCTTACTAGATTCCTCATTAAATTATGAGTTCAGTATGTCTTTTCATATGGCTTCTTTCTATTTTGTATCTTTTGCCCTTTTGGAATACTATACTCTCATAATACAATAATAACTTTTAAAAAATTATTATTTTTTATCAGTACATATTTGTAGTATGTAATGTTTGAATTCCTTGTGGGGAATTGGTACATGTACCTAATATATCCTAATTCTTTCATCATCTTTTCCTCTTCTCCTTTCCCTCACCCTCCATTTTTTGATTATTTTCCTATTTGGGAAGCATCTTCCCCTTACCCCCTACTATCTATTTTTTATTTTGCTCTTTATTTATATTTTGTGTTTCCTATGTAAGAGAAGCCATGTGATTTTTAAGCTTTTGTGTCCAATTTATTTCACTT
This sequence comes from Cavia porcellus, assembly GCF_034190915.1. Taxonomy (NCBI): domain Eukaryota; kingdom Metazoa; phylum Chordata; class Mammalia; order Rodentia; family Caviidae; genus Cavia; species Cavia porcellus. Next base: position 116,999,579 of record NW_026947484.1, read on the forward strand.
GACATTATGGTCTCATGGTAGGTACATCCATTTTCTGGCAAATTACCCAAAGTTTATCCTTCTTTATGGAGCACAGTGCTCCATTGTATATAAATACCACATTTTCCTTTATTTACTCATCTGATGATGGATATATGAATCACTTTCAAGATTCAGATATTGTGGATTATGCTGCAATAAACATGGGCATGCACGTATCTCTATAATATGGTACTTTCAACACTTTTGGAAAGATAGTTACAATGGGAATTGTTGGATCAAATGGAATTTCTAGTTTTAGTTTTTCAAGGCACCTCCATACTGATTTCCATAGTGGTTATACTACAGTTTACATTCCTACCAGCAATACAGAAATGTTCAGTTTTCCTTACAGCTTGCCCCATATTTGTTATTATTTAATTTCTTGATGATCATTATTTTGGGAGTCAGATAAAGTCTCAACATTATTTTAACTTGCATTTCTCTAATGGCTAGTAATGGTGAACATTTCTGGCCACTTGCATGTATTTATTGGTCATTTGCAATGCCTTTTTGGAGAAGTGTCTATTCGTTTTGCTTGTCTATTTTTTGAACTTTCACTTGGAGGGTATAATTATTTGAGTTCTTTATATAATTTGGATATTAATCCTCTGTCTCAGAAACAGCTAGTAAATTTTTTTTTCCATTCTGTACATTGTCTTTTCACTCTGCCAATGGCATGTTTTGTTGTGCAGAGCATTTTAATTTGATATAATTCCATTTGTTGATGCCACATATCTGAAGGTTCAGGTGAAATATCGCTGTCAGTGAGGTACCAGATTGTGGCCACCATCTTGGTGCCTTTGTTCAAAGATCAGATGGCTTTCTGATTATTTCTGTATCCTCTATTCTATTCCATTCTATACCTTTTTTTTGGTTCGAGAACCATGCTGTTTTTATTATTATAGCTTCTAATAGAACTTGAAGTCCAGGATTGTGATTCTTCTTGCCTTGCTGTTGTTGCCTAGGATTACTTTTACTATTCTGAGTCTCTTCTAGTTGTATATGAATTTTAGGATTGATTTCTCCAGTTCTGTGAAGAATGGTGTTTTTACTTCCATTGAGATTGCATTAAATCTATGTAACAGTGTTGGATGTATGGCCATTTTGATATATTAGTTCTGATTATCCAGGAATAGAAGTAATAATAACGGGAACCTTTGTTTTAGTTCTGCTTCTGGTGGGAAGATTTTCATGTTTCACCCATTTAATATGATACTCTCATAAGTGGCTTTTATTAGACTGTGACAGAGTCCTTCTATATTTATTTTCTTCAGTGTGTTTATCCCAAAAGAATATTGAATTTTGTCAGATTCTTTTCCCGTGTCTGTAGAAATGATCATATGCTTTTTGCCCTTGCCTGAGGATTTTGGGGTACATCTAGACACAAATAATAACTAAATGGAGTAGGGACAAAGCAAGTCCAAAATTTATCAGGGCAAACAATAAGTCTTGTAGTTCCATGTCCAGCATCCAAAACAATCTGTACTGAAATGTGAATGCCAAAGGGCTTGAGTGAGTCCTCCTCTAAACCACTACTTGTGGTTGAAGCTACGCTGGTTTCTCTCTTGGGCCAGCTCTATTTTTTCCTTGCAGTTTTCTCAAATGATCCACATTCCTAGCTTTTCCAGACTTCTGGAGTCTCCTCTGCATCTTCAGCTTCACACTCATGGCTTTACACACTGCCCTCTCAGAGGAACACTGCTTGGCCTCCAGGCCTTTTTCTGAAATCTGGGTAAAAGCCTTCCTGATCCCATAACTCTTGCCTTCTACATTCACCCAAACCCAGCACCATGTGGATGTTGCCAAGGTCTGATGCTAGGGGGAGCTATAACCAGGCTTCCTTCTCTTTTGGCTTTTGGGTGTCTGGATAACTGAGCACCCTGAACCAAATCCCAAGGGAGAAATTTTCTAGGCCACTGTCATTCTGGAATATGGTGCTCTGGTGCTCTATTCTCAGAACAAATTCTTTCACCTTTGTAACTCTGAGGCTGCAAAGGCTAGAGTCCTGTTGATTCTTATATTGTCCTCATGCCATCCTTTCTGTTGTCTTCTAAAAATTTGGCTTTTTCTTGTTAGTCTTTTCAACAATGAATTCCTCCTCTGTTTAATCTTTGTAGGCCTGAAGTTTACTGGAACTTCCTTTCTGTCCAAACTCAAACTATTTTAAATCATTTTGCTGGACTCTTTGCTCATGAGTCTCCACATAAATGTGGTTAAGCCCCCAATATTAGCCATATCACTGCTGCAACATTAAACTGTCTTGAAATTTCTTCTGCCAGATTAATAATTTGCTGTCCTTAATCACAGTCTCAGGCAGTCTCTAGACATGAGCAAAATGCAGACACAGCTTTCTGCCAAACCATAATACACATTGTTTGGAGTCCAACAGCCAGTGAAGATTTTTCTTCCAAACAGAAACATCCTGAGCCTGGTCTCTATAGAGCACCTTTATCAGTATTTTCATCTCAGTTTTTACTAGACTCTCCTGTCTAGTAGAGTCTAAGGCATTCAAGGGCTGCTTTTTCAGCTGGCATCCCTGAACTTTTCCAAATTCTTCTCACAAGCCAATATGAAAGGCTCCTAAACCACACAGTCAAGTATAGTCACAACAATGACCTCATTCTCAGTATCAAATTCTACCTTAGTTACTTTTCTTTATTACTGAGACAAAAGAAGAAGGCTAACAGTTTTTAGACGTGTCAGTTCATAGTTGGCTGGCTCCAAGGCAGGGTGGCACATCGCTGGAGGCTACCACAGAGAAAAACAAGTTCATGACAGGCAGAAGACAGTGAAAACAAGCAAATCTCAATGGCAGTTTCCTTCTGCCCATTTTGTATTCTATCCAGGTTATCTGGCTTAGGGCGGATGACAAACCAATTAGTGGACTAATTTAGTAATCACATAACCATAATCCCAGCATCCTTAATCCTAATATTGCACCATGAATCAATCACATACCCTATGTCCAGCCTCCTCTGAATAAAACTCCACGTATGATTACATGAGGGTTTGGGGGGACATCTAAACACAAGCCATAACAATGCTGTATTCTTTATTCTTTTTTAGCAATTTAACTTTAAAGAGAAAAATTTCAAAACAAGATAATAGACTTTGTTAATATAGAGTATTATACTGATTGATTTATGTTGATATGTTGAATCATCCCTGCATCCCTGGGATGAATCCATTTTGATCATGGTGTTTAATCTTCTGGATGATTTGCTGCATCCTGTTTGCTGTGTCTTATTGAGGATATTTGAAACTATGTTCATTAGGGAGATTGGTCTGTAGTTTTCTTTCTCAGTTGGGTCCTTCTCCAATTCTGGGTAATGTTTGCTTCCAGAAATGAATTTGTGAGTATTGTTTCCCTTTCAAATTCATTAAAGAGTTTGAGAAGTAGTGGTAGTAGGTCTTCTATTTCTTGTAGAATTCAGCAGTGATTCCATCAGGGCCTGGCGTTTTCTTTGTTAGTAGGTTTTTAATTACATCTTTCACTTCATTGATACTGGTTTATTTTAAAGTTATATATCTTCTTGATTCAACTTTGGCAATTCATGTGTATCTAGTAATCTGTCCATTTCTTCTGCATTTTCCATCTTACTGGGATGTAAGTGCTCAAAGTAGGTATGGATGTCTTTTAGATTTCTGCAGGCTCTGGAACCTCATGTGGCCTCTGTCACCATTCTGGAGCATGGTGCTCTGCAGCCTTCTCCTCTGAACACATTCTTTCACCTTTGCCTTGAGGCTGCAAAGGGTGGGGATCCACTTCTTGGGATGCCCTGGGGCCATCTTTCTTATCTTTCTGTTTCCCATCAACAATCAAAATCTCAACTCTGTCTTAACAATCCACAGCCTTCCTGGAATTTTCCTTCTGGCCAAACTCACAGCATTGTAAATTATCCTGCTGGGCTCTTTGCTCTTGATTTGAAACATAAAGCTGGCCGGAAAGCCCCCAACAATAACTATGCCACAGCCTCAATGTTCGATTGCTTTACAATTTCTTTTTCAAGATTAATCAGTAAATTGCCCTTGGTCTCAGTCTCAGGCAATGTCTCTGGGCAGGAGCAAAATGCAGACAAACTTCCTGCCAAGTCATAACACACATCATGTGGAGTCCAACAACCAATGCAATCTTTCTTCCTCGCAGAAACCTCCCAAGCCTGGTCTTTACCATCAGGCTTTCTATCAGCCTTTTGGTCTCCTGAGCTCTGACCAGAATCTTCTCTACAGCTTAGGCTGCTCCAGCTCTATGCATCCAGGTGACATGTCTGCACTTTCACAAACTCTGCCCACAAGCCATTTCAAAGCCTCTCAAAAAACATGATCAGGTAGAGCCACAGCAAATGACCCCACTCTCGGTACCAAATTCTGTCTTAGTTACTTTTTACTCACTGCTGAGACAAAATACTTGAAGCCCAAAGTTGGGAAAGGAAAGGTTTATTTCTTATAGTTTTTGGAGGTTTCAGTCCACACTCAGTTGGCTGTAAGGCAGGCGGGCATGGCTGGGCCACAGTTCATGGTGGCCACCAACAGCAAGCAGGAACCAGCAAGAACAAGACACACTTTCTTCCTGCCATTACATCACATCTTGGCTCCACACCTTTGTGGGTGGAGCATTGACACCATCAATCGAAGCGCTAGACAATGCAAATGCACAATGCAAACTCATGAGGCCTGGGGGACACAGACATAAACCATGACACATGGTGTATCAATCTGGGTGAAGGTTGCTTTCCTTTAGAGGTTGAAATACTTCACAAGCTCTCCTTGACTTGAGGGTTTGTGCTGAGAAACCAGCTGTGTTTTTAATGGGCTTTCCTCTCTATAGGTGGTTTGTTTCTTTCCCGTAACAGCCTTTCAGGTTCTATTTTTGTGTTGAATTTCTGGAATATTGAGTATAATATGACTGGCTATAGATTTTTTTGATCATGGCTAATTGGAGTTGTATAAGCAACACTTACGTTGCATGTGCCTCACTTGTTTTTTCCTGCCAGGGAAGTTTTCTGTGATGATATCAGTGAACAGTTTTTTAAAAAAAAATATCATTTTTGCTATCTTCTGCTTTTTTCAGTGACCTTAATCAATCTTAAATTATTATTCTTTGCCTCATCTAGCAGTTTGATTTATCATAGTTCCTTGCTATTTTTAAGAAATCTTTTTCTTCATGACCACCAACCACAAGTCTGTCTTCTATATCTGAGATCCTGTCCTTGCATTGTCTTATTCTACTGTGGGTAATTTCAATAGAATTTTTATTTTCCTGGATATCTGCTTAAATCTCCTTTATAAATTCCTTTGTTAAAATTTTTGGTACTGGGAACCAAACTCATGACTTCACGCTTGCCAGGCAGGCGATGTGCTGATGAGCTATATCCTTGGCTCTCCATTTCTTTCTAATGCTGAGCACTTACAGTTTCCATAATTTTTTCTTTAACTCATCTATTTTTTTTAATGTGTATTTGCTCTAGGGTCACTAAGCATGGTTTTCATTGTGGACACCATCTCTGCAGTTATCTGAAAAATTATTTCTGATTTGATTTTTTCTAGAACCTCATTCAATTGTTTTGTTGTTACCACTTCTGAGAGGTCAGATGAGTGGCTTTGAAATTGTCCCACCTCACTGTCCCTTGGGCTTGTCTTTGGTGAACTGGATGTCGGGTGTTGCCTCTTGTTTAAGTATCTTCTCATTTTCTTTTGTTTACTTTCTTTCCTTTTTTTGTTTTTAGTTTAAATCCTAGAGTGAAGCTTGTAAATTGCCTATTGGTGGTTGCTTTATTGCTAGTATTTAGAATCCTTAGGAAATGAGTACTTCTTTGAGCTATTTTCTAGGTGTGGCTGGTTTTTGGATTTTGAGTCTGTTGCAAATCTTTACATATTCAGTCTCTTGGGGATGAGAAGTTGCTGCCTGAAAACTGGCCTTGTGCCACAGTATTTTCTGTAACCTCAGTAAATCTCAGTCTTGTAATACCAGGAACAATAGCTGTTTAGAACAACTATATCACTTGTGACTGAAGTGGTACCACCAGCAACAACAATATTCTTGAACACAGCCTAGAAAATGACAAACTGAGATAACTATTAATTTGCCACCTTTAACCATATTAACTAGATTTGTGGTTATATAACAAATTCTAAAACCAACTAGAAAATTATATGCAGTATATAAGTCTTCAACATGTAAAATTTCCCCTCAGGTGTTAAAATTTAAAAGGGCTTAGGGAGAAAATAGGAAAGCAGAAGGAAAGAGAGAGATTAGAATAAGGCTGGATGACAAAGAGGAATCAGGCTAACTTTGGGAAACTGGTACTGAAGACTAGAAGGAAAGAGAAAAAGAAGAGATAAAAAGAATAGAATAGAATAAGAACCATAAAGAGGCTAGAAACCACATTCACACTGATATAAAACAAGATGAAACAATAGAGAAAAGAAGACAAAACAAAATGAAACAAAAAAGCAAAAATCACCACCACCACAACAAAAGAATGTGTGTGTGTGTGTGCGTGTGTGTGTGTGAGAGAGAGAGACAGAGAGAGAGAGAGAGAGAGAGAGAGAGAGAGAGCAAGAGAGAGAGAGAGAAAGTCCACTTCTAGTTTGTCTCTGTCATCACTGGTAGACAACATGTGGACACAGAGTCCAGATCCATTTTGATTTATCCCAGCAAACCAGAGTAGCTTTTTGATACCAGGAATCAAACTCATGATCTTGCACTTGTCAGGCAGTACCACTGAGCTATGTCCCCAGCCTAGCAGTAGCTTTTTGGCAGGGTCATGGATAATCTCAGTGAACCTCCACCTCCTGGCTAAGACCAAACTCATTGTGCCTGCAGCTGTCTGCACATCATCTGTGGGCCTGAGCCCAGCTGGGAGCCACTTGATGGAGCCAGTAGCAGCTCTGAGACCTGAGTTCAGTTGATCCCTCTCCTAGATGGCTCCCAGCCAATTTCTCTCTCATGTGGAATGATTGAGCCTTAAGCACTCGCCACCCGTTAGTGAAGTCCTTCACATCCATTGCTCCTTTCCACTGTTTTACCCCTCTGTGGAGTCTTCTGGAGTTGCCTGCAGTCACTTTGTGTGCTTAGGTTTGAATCTCTGTTGTTACGTAATGTGTGCTGTCTCAAGGAAAAGGTTCCACCAGGTATCTTCTTCTGCTTCCTTGAAACTGTTCTCTTCACTCTGTGGACTTCAATTCATGCTTCAATTCTTCCTGGGTTCAGGAGACCCATTCCTCTCCTTCTTGTTTTCCTCTTATTGCTATATTCCAACATCTGGAAAGCAACTTGCAGAGAGCCTCTTTGTCTGCTGCTTATCACTCTACCATTTTGGTGCTCCTCTATAGTTCTGTCTTCTAATGTTTCACTAATTTCAGTTAACGTTTGATGAGTCTTCATTATGTCATCTAACAGTTTTTGAGTAAATTTTTTTTGTTTTTACGGTGTCTCACATTAAGGTTATTTACCTATAAAAGCCTTGTTTTGTAGTTCTGACACTCTAATCACATTGGTCACCTCTGCTGCTCATACTTCCAATAGAATTTTTATACTCCTGAATTTTTCTTTAGAGCCCTTTGGACCATAATTCTTTCTATGCTAGTTATTCATATTTTGTATCATTTACAGGATGCAGAAACAAAATGTAGAGCAGACTTAGAGTTGGCGGATGGTGGTTCTATGATTCTGTTTCTGCATCCTGTAAATTCTTTATAGGCTTTTAAAAACTAAAATGCCAGAACTCACATATCTACAGTACTATCAGAGGTATTAATGAGCTGTACACATTTGATATTCTGAGTTTTTTGGATCTAAAAATCATATTTTATCATTGATCATCATCTTTAGTTACTAGGTGTTTTTTAAGAGTATTTTTTTTCTGAGCCCTATGTAATTCCAATGCTCTTGAAAGAAAAGTACCTATTATCAGTAAGGATATATATAGGAAAATAGCATTGACGTAGGGTTTTAAGGAAGTTATAAGACTTTCCTAAATGCTTTCTTCAAAGGCAGCATTTTGGGACTACCTACATAGCTTTCTAGGCAACAACTTTGGGTTTAGCTTAATTCAACTAATTTTTATTGAACACTTACTGTGGGCAGGCACTGCAGCTGGGCCTACAGCTGTAACGATGAACGAGACATAGTTGCTGGCTTCAGATATTTACAGTCGAGTGTAATAAAAACAGCAGGAGAACAATGTCACTCCTTAACATTAAGGAGTGACATCTGGCCTTGTGTCCAGGGAAAACTGATATTCCTCAAGCTGACAAATTTGTGGGAAGAAAATATTCAAGTACGATATTAAGGAGATTTAGAGTTTGGGGAAATTGGATGTGACTGAGTACTACTGGAGCATAAAGCTATGGGTGTGAATTAAGCAGTGACTACCTCATGGAGTGCCCACTGAAGATTTCAAATGGGGTGTGAGTTTTCTATTGCTGATGTAGCAACGTACAATAAATTTAATGTCTTAAGACAACACATATTCTCTTACTGCCTGGAGGCAAGAAATCTAAAGCAGAAGGGAAAGTTTATGTTCCTTTTATAGACTCTTGGGGAATTCATTTCTTTGCCTTTTCAGCTTCTACAAGTGGCCCGCATTCCTCATAATCCCTTACCATTCAATAGCTGATTGTGCAGTCTCATCACCTTCTCTAACTACGACCCTCCTGCTTCCTTCTGGTGTGGCTTGTAGTTACAGTGAGCCCAGATGCATGTCAGGATCACTTCCTTATTTCAAGATCTTTCATTACACCTACACAGTTCCTTGTGCTATGTCAAGTAACATACACACTCACAGGTTTCACAGAATAGGAGGGTACGTTTTTTGGAGGGAAATTATTCAGCTTACTACAAACAGAACTTGATTTGAAGACTGAGAACTGATGACCCTGATAATAGTGGCTGTCAAATTTTTGTATGTGTAAAAATCAACTGGGATGCTTACTAATGATGCAAGGGATTCTGATTCAGTATTTCTGGGGTGAATCTGAGAACAGCATTTTTAACAAGTATCCAGATAATTCAGATGCAGTCGGTTTGGTAATCATTCCTGGGGAGATACTCTTCTGATGGTTGAGGAATAATGGGCTAGAGAGGAAAGAACTTAGAGAAAGCGTACCTTGTTGGTAGACTAATTCAGTAACACTTCATAAAAGGTAAACTATACCTAACAAATAACCTTTCTAACACCCAGGGGACACTGTATATTCATTAAGGACATGTGTGGTAGTCAGATCTGGTCATAATTCTATTGCTGAGACTTTGGGAAAGGTTTTTAATTTCTTCATTTTTCTTCACTTACTCTCAAAATGACAGATGTAATTTTCAAACGATTTGCTCAGTCGAGTTCTAAAATAAGCAGGCAATGTCTGTGCATTATTCCTGTTTATCACACACTTATCCAAACCTCTACAGAAAACAATAAGAGCAATAGGGTTGATCCTGTAAACAGAGTTAAACTACTGGGTTTCTTAAATTTATAAGACAGTAGTCAGTATATGCTCCTTTTTGTTAATTCAGACCCTGTTCCCCTGCCTGTTTCGCTTGAAGCTGAAGGTCCTGGCTGAAGGCAGAGGAGCAGAAATAGCAGTTTCAAAATATCCAGTGCAGCAGACCAGGAGTAGCCTTTAGGAGAGAACACTTGCCAGAAGACACGCTTCAAAATTTCAGTTCACAGATGGTTAAAAGCATGAACATCTGACACATCAGAACTCTGAGTTCATTCAGAAAATCCTCTACTTACAATTTGCGGAGAGTTTTAGGAACTTTAAAAGAAATGGAGCAAAATTTGTCTTAGAAGACAGATGTTTCAGCTTTGCCAGACAGATAACTTAGTGGCCTCATGAGGGTATTTCTAAAATTAAGAAGTAGAGTCTTTGGGTTTCTAAATAAATGGATTTAGGAAGAACTTTTTAACACTAACTTGCAACTGTGGACTTCTGTTTTGTGGTTTCAGTGGATTCCCTATATTTGTTTGGTGCTTTATTTAGTTTTCTGGGACAGGTTTTCACTATCATAGTCCAAACCAGCATTGAACTGGCTTTGTAGTCCAGGCTGGCCTCATGCTCTTGATCCCCTTGCTTCAACTGTTTAAATGCTGAAATTATGAGGTCTTTTTATTTATTTATATTTTCATTACAGGATAGAAAATATCCTTAAAAGAATTTGTGTGTAATCAGGTCAATGCATTTGCTGAAGAAGGCGGGTTAGGGCTCGCATGATGCCAGGAATTGGGAAGCGAGATCGGAGTAGAGTTCAGCTATAGATGGCGTGTGACACTTGTCCCTTCATTCCTGTAGACACTGGATATGTCATGAATATTTGGTATCAGAGAAGCAGACAGGTAAGAATAAGGCAACATATGAAACCTTATAGATGTGTGGACTAAGGTTAGGCTAATATTGATAACCCAGTTGGCAGAATATTTTTATTAACGATGCAGAACAATTATGCATAACAAATTTCAAAAGATATGTCCAACCTTCTTAAAATAAAAAATTGCCCTTAGTTATGCAACACATATATTTACCCTTAAATAATTGCTCTTTACTTTTTATCAGCAACTATATTTAGTCATCAAAGTTAGCCCCGAAAGAACTTGTTCTTGTCAACTTTTTGTTAATCCAGTTTATAAAATTACATTTTGAGCCATTACTCGAACTATATGTTGGGAAAATATTTCACAGTTCAATTTGAAATGATTTGGTTACACTGAATTTTATACATGAAAAAATAGAGAACCAGGCAAATTAGTATGCTCAGAAGACTACCCTGAGACTAGTAGCAACCTCCTAGCCATGGAAAGGAGTGCAACTGAGACAACAGGTGATACTGGGATGTCAGGACTTCAGTAGTGAACAGTGGCAAGTTAACAGTGTGAAACCATAGTAGAAAAGTGGCTGGACATAATTAAACAATAAATATTCCTCATAGGCTTTAAGAGTCATTTATGATACTGAATTTAGGCAAGAAATTCAGAAAGAGAATGTTCAGCAAAATTTGTCCGCAGCAAGAGGAAGGTACATTTCAATCTGACAAATTTGACTACTTGCTGAATCAGAGTTTCTGCTTCTGATGAATGGATTGTCTCTGCCTTTACATGCCCTCTCTTCTCTTTATTGCTGATGTTGCTTTCTGACATTTCTCTGTGCACTTACATCTTACTATAGGATAGAAGAGGTAGAGAACATAAGAATCAGTACTAGCCAGGGCTTAAACCTCTAATTACAGCCCTTGGAGGGATAGAAGAGGGAAGTTCAGAGGAAGTTGGGTGTTATTTGTTGTTTTGTGTCTTCGAGCCAGCCAGCGTGATCAAGTGTTGTAAATGGCCTCAAGAACATCTGAGTAAGTATATTGAGTTGCTTTGAAATGAAAGTCCTACGAAGATGAGCTCTGTTCTTTTTTGCTTAAAAGTTTGTTTCACAGAATCACAGAATTCACATTTTAAAGAAAAAATAGAATAGTTTAAGCATATGTAGTAATATTGTTTTATCTTGGCAAACATTCTTGTGTTATATGTAGATACAGACACACGCGTGACTTATTCTCTAAATATACTTTTTCAGTAGTTTATGAGAACAGATGGAAAGGCAAGCCACATAGGCTTCTTTTTGGGTAAGCTGATTCTAAGACTGGTTTTGACCTTTATTATCCAATTTCTCCACAATTAGGATTAATGTGAGAGTCAAGAATTAGATGAATGATGTTCTTGTTCACAGAATTAAGAAATGTCTGCTGATCTTGACTTCAATAAACTCTGGCCTGTTTGTGTCACCACACATGGACAGATGATGCCAAGCAAGCTTAAGTTAGCAACTTAAGCTGTCTAACAGATAAGCTTTTGATGGGAAAAATAAGTTATCTCTATTGTCTAAAATGTCTGGAAAATAACCCTTCTTTCTTTTCTCCCTTCCTTTCTATTCCCTTCCTTTCCTCTTTCTTCCCTTCCTTACTCTCTCATTCCTTCCCACTCCTCCTCCCTTATTCTATAGACATTATTAAGTACCTACTGTATACTAGCCTTGTGACCCCTGTATCAATGATGATGCAGTAATAAATAAGATATACACGATTTCTACAACTTTAGCACTTGTAGAAGTTAATTATATTATGTTTATAAATGATTAGTTAAATAAAGATGTTATCAAGAGAGTTGGGATCCTGAGGGAATACAATAGGAATATCATATATGGTCTTAGGGAGTAAAGAGAAAGTGACATTTAAACTGCCACTGGAAGAAAGAGCAGGACACAGGGGAAAGGCTGAAAATGAGGTGGGCAAATGTGTGTGAGTAAAAAACTTCCAGGGCTGAATGACAGCAAAGTCTGTGAGGGGGAAGAAAGACTATGTCCCTCGGGAACAGAAAGACAGCAAAAGAAGTTAGGGTAGGGCAAACTCTTGTTTGGATGGTGAGTTAGCAGGTGCCAGATCAGGTTGGCTGTCTTCACCTGGGTCACACATGGCCCGGGGTAATATCTCAAGAATGCACTGAGTTTCACAAAGGTTTGACATGGAACGGTGACAGCACAGGGTTGGACTTTTCAAAGGGACATGCTGCGGTGTGGAGAAGGACTCAGAAGAAGACCAGATGCAAGTCTGGAAAGAGCAGGTAAAGCTTCTTTAAGTGGCTAGGATTAGTGTGACAGTAAATTTTCTGTGTCAGTTTGACGAGGCTAAGACGTGCTCAGATGTCTGTATAAATATTAGTTCTGATGTTTGTATGAGGTGTTTCTCGAAGAGATTAGCATTTGAATTGGTTGACTGGGTAAAACAGATGGCCTTCCCTATTGTTGAAAATATGAATAGAAAAGAGGTAGAAGATGATTAAATTCTCTCTCTGTCCAAATGCTTGAGTCACAACACCAATTTCCTGCTCTTACTGCTAGTGGATCTGGGACTTCAAACTCAGACTGGAATCTACACCTCCGGCTGTCCAGCTCTCAGGCCTTTAAATTCTACCTTTGGCTTCCTGAGTTTCCAGCTTGCATTGCAGCCTGTAGATCACAGAATAGTTTAACCTCCATAATTCTGTGATCTAATTCTTTATATTGAATGTATATATATATATATATATATATATATATATATATATGCTGTAGTTGTGGTGAGAAAAAGTAGATGAATATATACAAAATTCAACTGTACCCTATGATTGATTAGACATGGGTGAGGGTAGATGAATCTGAGGGGGATGTCCAGGTTAAGTGCCTGATTTTACTGAGTATCTTGTCTTTGGATGTATCTCACCCACTTAGCTCCTTATGGAGTGTAAGAGGTGGTGTTAGGCAGGGTTTTTGACATTAGCAGGCCTGAGAGACAACAGAGCTCCAAAGGGGCATGCTGTGTTAGCTATAGTTAAATTGAGAAACAAAGACATCCGTGTCTCACCTATTTATAATCATTTGTTAGGTCTCTGACCTAGAGTGGTTCCACAGGGCGCAATGACATTAAATTTACATGTTGTATGCATACATTCAAGCACCAGGCAGTGTATTTTCCCCCAAACAGACCCAGCATTCCTTATGACATCAGGACCTACGACTCAGTGACATCAGAAAAGGCAACAATCTTCAAAAACCCTCCCTTCTTGGGCTGAGATCTAATTTAGATCAGAACTTTTTATTTCTTAAATTTCATTTGTATGTTTCCTATATGATGAGAGCCTCTGAGAATCACAGACCATCTGAAAAAGTGGAGGAAGACATTTTGCAATAGAGTTATTTCAAAGTAAGATAAATGTCAGTAAACATATACATTATGTGGATAAATTAATGATAATTACTACAGTTCCCTAAACTCCAGGAAAAACTCTTCTGTGCATAAAATCTTCTTGTGTTTTATAGAATTCTTTCATGGAACGTACAAAATACCAAGAGGAGTAGTGAAGGCCATACTGTGGCATGTCTTGGAGTTCTCTGGATCATTTCCTTTCTGGGAAGCTTCCTATTCTGACAGAAGCCATCATAGCCTCTTCACCTGGAGTTCAAGCCTTCAGTGACATAAGACGATCATACCCAGAGTCACTCTTTTCTCTGCCATCCTTTCCTTTCCAGGCTCCTTGTTTAAGACCAGAAGATATCTGCACATATCTTCTTTATTTTGCTCCATTTACATTTTGGACTGTCAAGATGTCACTTCAGTTGCTCACTGGAATGTTTGCCTTGGGAAGAACCTCTGTCTTCCATTCACCCCTTCCTCTGTGCTCTCACACAGAGACACACCTTGTCCTCTGAAAAGGGGCATGCATTGTATCATGTATTCTATATCTCATAAGACAGTATCACCATGTAGGCAGTGGTCCGGTCTCTGGAAAGTGGTCTGAAAAAATTCTTATCAATGAATTGGCTTTAAAAGTATGAATTTTTGAAGAATCTTTGTGTCTTTGGCAGTGTTTGGTCTCTGAGACACAATACCTGACACCCATAACTTGAAGAAGAGGTGTACTTTAGCTCATGGTTTTGGGGGAGTTCGGTCCATGTTAACTGGCCCCAACGCAGGAGCATCTTGATGGAAGGACATGGTAGACATAAGCCAGTCAGTCCGTGGTATCAGGGAAGCAAAACAGGGAATGGTGCCAGAGAAGAAGGGGCCAGGGACCATGTATAGCAGTGGTGGCAAACATAAGACATGCATATCCCAGAGACTGTTTATTATTGAAAGCTCTAAAAAGTTTTATATCACATTTACAGTATTCAAAGTGATACCTCCATGACCTACACAGATGCACCCAAAAGTATGCTTTATTAATTCCTGAGCCTTTCCCAAGCCAATCATGTTGACAAATTTAACTGCATACCTTGTAAGGAATCATCATGTGAAATGAGCAGTTCTCCACCAGTTGCTTGACTACCATCTTGGCTTCTTTCCTCTCCCTGCCTCAGGTGTGAAAGCTCTGTGCTCCACACTGTGACGTGTGGAGGAATCACTCACAGTTCGTGTTCTGAAGGGCCTTAGGATGCAGAGCTGGCTTTGGTGGAGTAGCAATGCCGTGTCCTGCCTCTTTGAGCAGGCTTGGCCTAGAACTGGGCTTTGGGGCAAGCACTACCCCTGGCTCTTTCTGGAGACATCGTTGTCAGCTTTCATGTTGCCAGAAAAAAGAGTCAGTGCAGAAGGAAGAAGGAGAGCCGTAGATACCGTACTCTAGAGCACATGTGTGATCCGTGCAGTGGAATCCTGGAACTATTTGGGAGGAACTTGAAGGGTGAAGAGAAGTAGGTATGGGCCACATCAGGGAGTTACTGTTTGCTGGATGATTATTCCGTTTTATCATCAGACTGATGAGTTCAGCAAATACGGTTTGTGCAAGACAAATTTACTTGTGGACAGATAATAAGGGCAGAGGCTAAAAAACTGAGTTGAGGCTAGATCATACTTTAAAATCTTGAATGCCTTAAGGGAAATTCCTTCCCACCCCCATCTAGAGATTTTATACTGTTCAAATGCAGGTTTTGACTCAGAAGGACAAGGGTGGAGCTTAAGAGTCTGCACTACTGGCAAGTTTCAGATGATGCTGGTGTTCCTGGTCCCTGGGCTTCACTGGGCAGCCAGGTTTTCCATGATAAAGAATGAAGTGGCATTTAGGGATTGATTTAGTTACTTTTCTCTCATTGTGGGGACAACGTATCTGACGTTCAAAATTAAGGAAGCAAAGGTATATTTGGTTAATAGTTTGTGGAAGTTTCAGTCTATAATCAGCTGGTTACAAGGCAGGGTGATGTGGCAGAGGGGCAACAGTTCATGGCAGCAAAAGATGGAGAAAGCAACAAAAGCAAAAAGGAGAGAAGCATACAAAGAAGACTCTTTCTTCCTTATATTGTATGTAGGCTACCCATCTTAGGGTAGGTATAGCGCTAGCACTCATAATTCCAGCACTGGACCATGAATTAATCACAAATTTTAGAAGTCTGCCCATATGACTGCATGAGGATTTGCATGAGGACAGCCTGACACAAACCATAATAGGGAGACATAGTGGAACTCTTTGGCAAGACAAAATAAAATTTAAGCAAATGTTTCCCAATTTGCAGTTTCATAGCATGTCAAGATATGTTTATTTTTGGAGTTTGTCTTTCTGGTTTGAACCTCTGACTTTCAGGAGTTGTTTAAATTTTGTATGGTCTCAGTTTCTTTGTCTTCAAAGTAGCAATGATGAAAGGGAAAGAAAGTGCTCTGTATGTATGTTTAAGTGTGCAAGATAGATGACCATACTACTAAGTTTTTGTTAGTTCATCAAATAGAATGGTTTATACTGTCATTGTTTGATTGTCCACTTTTATGCTTTGATTTTGTGACTTGAGTAACTACTTGGAAGATAACAATATGTGATTTATCAACTAGTGATTTCTTATTTTTTTAAAATTCTGTACTATTTCTACCTTTTTTTTTGCTTCACTTTTTTTCTCTAAATTAACAAAAAAAAAAAAACAGCAAAGATGATAGTGTGTTTCTTACAAGGATTGGTAAGCTATAATCTGGAGAACTGGGTTAAAATTAAGCATGTATCTTTACTGCAGGACTTCTCAGAAGTTTGAGTTGGCTTAAGGGATAGTGTGGAAGAACATGAGGAAGTGACACTTCCTGCTTTGATTTTCTTGGAATGTTGGTGAGTCTTTTGTTCTAGGGAAGCCCCGTTTTAGGATATTTGATCAGCTGGCAAAGAGAAATATGAGCTGTAAGCTGGGAACCTGATCTGGAAGAAAGGTGTTGAGTCTTAGGCAGTGGCCTGGGAAGGGGAGGAAGGAGTGGACATAACAAATACCCTGAAGTCAGATCAGTCTGGAGACTAATTAGTTGTGAGGATTAAAAAGAAGGAGGAGTCTTGTAAGATTTTTTTTCCCACCCTGAGAGGAAACAGAAGGCCAAGGGAGAGTGCCATGTGTTTAATTTTCTATTCTGATTTAAATTCTGCTGCTTGTTGCCCACAAACTAACAGCATGCCTCTTGAGTCTCTAGGGCATTTTACAGTAAAGCCACATATTTTCTGAAGTTGGGTCAAGGCTGAGCATATGAAATTTCTCAAGTGTGAAATTCTACTTAACCCCATTAATGCTTATAACCCTGAGTAGTTATTGTTTATAATTCACTTCTAGTTACAGTGAATGTTTGCATTTGCCAAATCATTTCAGTTCTATCTTAAACTAAGCTTATTTTAGGGAAGAAAATTTTCTTTCCTGTCAAAAAACTGAGAAGAACCAGCTCCCCCACTCCCACTCCTAGAGTTTGCATTTTTCGATGTAGTGCCCCCCCGTACATGTGTCTAATGTGTTCTGAGTTTCTTTATATCTATGACAGCAAAACATTATATTTATGAGGACCTCTACATTTTATCAAAGATTTTGAAATGAGTATTGCTAGTGAAAATACCTATATTCTTCCCTTGTGCATGGCAAAGAAAGTGGGGGCAGAGGATGATGTAAAAGGTTTATATGCAGTCTAAACGTAATTTTTCCCACATAAAATTTCTATACATTTCATATAGAGCTTGCGTACATGGCTGATGCTGAAAATATTAAACTAATTATTTGAATTATTAGGATAAACTCTTTTTTGTGTAAGTATAGTTACTGATCCATGCTTACACTGAACCATACAATAAGCCTGTTTGAGAGATGGCTAAAATAATTTTACCCCCTTCACCTCTGCTTTGAAATTGAATTATGTACTATGGCTTTATTCAAACATACACATATTATCAATAAAGACACATTGTTCTGTTTCTACTTAAGGTTTAAAACATTTAAATAGCCTTTTGACTTTCTCTAAAGTAATTACCATGGTTAATATCTTAGAATCATTTGACAAAAATCCAGGATATAAATCTTTTTGAGTGGCATTTCAAGTGTAATCCAGGATGAATATGAATCTCTACAATTTCTGCAGATGGGGAACTCTGTTTCTGGCCGCTGTCTAGATTTTAATTAGTGAAAGCCTCTCATTGTGCTTTACAATGCTGATTGGTTTAGAAATCAAGCTTTCAGATTATGTTCAACAGCTATCTGTAAAAACCACTACTCATGGAACGTTTGTTTTGTGTTGGCTTCTTACAAACATTAACATATTTAACCCTCCCACTTTGTTGTGAAGCCAGGATTTGGGCTCTGTTTTCAGGAAAGGATCATGAGTCTCAGTAGGATTTAGCAGCAGAGGATGAGGCTAGATCCATTGGCCCTATGACCTGTGTTTCTGCTCACCAAGGGTTGTGGGTCCACCAGTGTTAACTGAAAGTTTTATTCAGAAAATTTAGGTGACTCCATAACTTGGAAATACTGTAAAACATCAAATTTAATTTTCATTTGTTATATCCCCTCTTCTGTTTTGTTTTATGAAAAGGGAATAAATCTAGGTCATGAGAAAAAGAACTAGGCAGTGAATGATTGATGGGAATATAATCTCGTAGTCTGAGTAACTTGGCTGTGGCTTCTGAGCTGTAAACACACTGGATGAATGTTCAACACTAGCAGCCAGGGCACAGAATTGAAGAACAGTAAGTCTGCTGGGACTGTGGTGAACACTGTGGTACATGGTCTGGATCCAAGTCACCTGCTGTGACCCTGTGGGTTTTGCTGCTTACACTGTCCCTTTCTCAGGCGAAAATTTTCTGTCTCTCACTGAAGTTTCTTCTTCACTCTCAGGTTGGATCCAGTATCAGTTATTTTATAAAGTGACTAAAAATCCTTGCTTGTCTGAGGTTGTTCCAATTTAGTGAAAAAAGCATGGCCTCCTTGGAAACCCTTCAGTTCTGAGCAAACTGTGGGCCTTGCTTGACCCTGGTCCCCAAAAGGGACCTAACTCTATTGTGCTGTGGCCGGAGCACAGTTCTCTGTGAGATTATAGCAGAAAATTCAACCTCGTCAGCCGGTATAATTCAGTTTCTTAGTCACTCAGGTAATAAATAAACCATTCCTGCATAAGATCCAGTTGCTCTTTTCTCTTAGAAATGGCTGGTAACTGTAATATATAACTGGTCACTATGATACACAATGTATAAACCAATCTCCAGTTGATAAATCATTCTGCCTCTTTAATTCCTGCTTGCTAATCCCATATAAGCTCTAAACCACCAGAGATTGGGGCCTGATATTTTGGGAGTACCCCTGATCAATGCCCATCGATGTAGGAAAATCTGCCTCTAAATCCTCAGTGCTGTTTCAGTGTTTCTGCTTGCTGTTGCATCTGGTATGTTATCCAGGACAATTGACCATGCTGAACTCGAGTCTCTGGTCATGGCCTTCATGGATGGAGCAAGGACCTCTCCACGTCCCACTGCCCTCAAGATTTCTTGCTTCCTCTTGGAGGTCTAGAAGAAGATTCCTGGCTTCTTGCTTGTGCAACTCACATTGGGCCCCAAAGAGGAGGATGCAATCTATCTGTCTATCTGTCTACCTGTCTGCCTGCCTGATTCTGGTAAGACCTCTGACAGGGGCAACCCAGTTAGTCAGTCTGCTCAGCTCAAGCAGAAGAAGAGCTTGACCACCTCTTGTTAGTTAAGGCCACTCTCAAGGGAAAGGATGTTGGAATGTTTAACTTTTGAATGCCTGCTAAATGAATGTGTGTTAGTGGAGCGGACAGTGTAATAGGTTGCTCCACTTGTGCACCAAGATTGGAAAGCACTGGTCACAGTGGCTGATTGGGGCCTCACCTGTGGTTCTGTGGTGATAGACATATGGCATAAGAGAGGCTTCACATCCTCCAAAACTAAGTTGCACTTAAGTGCCTGCAAGGGGGATGGCAAGGAGAACATCTTAATGGTCTGTCTCTAATGGGCATCTACCCTTTATCTGTTGCACCAGTTCATAGGGAGATAGAATGGAAACTAATTAGTTAGAACCTATAACCCCTTACTGTAGGAGAAGGGGCTTTTGTGGAATTAAAAATGAAACCAAACTGCTCCTTGGGGAAAAAAAAGGAAGAAGAAGCCCGTTCTTCCTGTGAATTCTGCCTTGGCACTCTTGTTAGCTGCTGCAGTTGCAGTCAACACTTACAGCGTCACTCCCCATTCCCCACTTGTCTACTTCCAGTGAGTTGAACTGGTTCCAACTAGCCATTGCCTGTACTCAGCCACAGAGACCTTTCCTCCAGCACCTTCTGCTTACAAACCTATCTGGGTCAGACAGTGTCATCTAATGCCAACCCATGATGACTGTCAGCAGTTCCTTTTGAGTTCCACATATTGACAGGAAAGATTGGACTATTAGTCCTTACAAATAAATGATGCCCTGTTGGGTCTCAATAGATAGGACAGACTAAGCTCTATCAAACTTGACACCTGAGAGCCCACAGTCATTGCAAAAGTAAAAGGTAAACCTGTGATTTTCCTTGTAGACAAAGGAGCAGAACTCTCTGCCTTCAAAAGGTCCCCATGTCACCATCACCAAGGCAATGAGGACTCTTGCACTTTGCCCCTTCTGCCAGACACAAACTTGTAGCCTACCAGGAAACCTACTTTCCACCAAGACAGTCAGCCTCCCTCTTGTTTAACCCTGTACTTTCAATCTTGACTATTCTCTGAGAAAAACAGGAAGCCTGCATCAGCCTGAACCAGATAACTGCAATCCTGAAGTCCTAAAAACTCTCCTCCCAGGGATATAAGCTGAAGACTCACCTACAAGCCTGGTCAGCAACCATGTCACCTCACCAGGCACTCCACTGCTGTCAGATGTCATGGGAAGTACAACTGCCTCAGCCTAATAGACCTTGGACAAGATCTCTGGACTGTCACTAACAGCCTCTGTTCGTAAATTGCTCCCTTCAACCTCTTCAATTGGGAAAATCCATAGATAAAAGGCCAGCTCAGTTGTCATAATGGTTAAAAACTCTTCCATCTTAGCTCTACACCTGTATTGTTCCTGACAAGAAAACAGTCCTACCCAGAAGATTGTCTAAGTCTCTCAGATTCAGTCCAAGCCAGAAGAGTTTATCTTGTTCTGCCCCAGGACTCTGAGTCTGACTTGCCTCCTCCTTGCATGTATCAACCCCATACAGCTCAATCAGCCACGATACCACCACCTCCAGTTCTGTCTCCTGCACTGCAGCCTCCTGCTCTACTGTCAGCAGCTCCTTCTGGCTCTGTTTAATACTGAAGAATGCTGCTGTATTTTAGATGTGTCCCAAATCTGGTTAGAGGAAAAAGTTCCTGCTTCTGTGGTTGATCCTGACACTTGGGTGAACAGGCCTCTCCTGAGCATGTTTAAACTGGGATTGTAATGTGACAGAGGCCCATGAGGCCTTAGATCACTACTTCACTGCTCTCCTGGCAGACCTTAAAGACAGAGGCAAGAAGCCAACAAACGTAAAATTACTGAAGTTACTCACTGGACAAAACTTCTGCCAAAGCAGCTCCTGTGAGGTTGATGGACACTTTACCAAACATGAGTTCTGGTGCATGCTTGAGTGCCCTATACCTCTCCTGGGATGTGACCAGCCTCCCTCACACTCAGGTCCACTGTCCTGGACTTGTCCTCTGGGAGAAAAAAATAATGCCTATATCAGCCTGAAATGCCTGATAATCATAACCCTGAGATTTTGAGATTTGTTCCCAATATGGACAAAAGGCTCACCCCCAGGGATTGATATCAGTAATGCTCCTTTGGTGATCAAGCTGTGTCCCAAGGCAACCCCCACCTGCATCAAAGAGAACATCTCTCCTACCTGTAAAGCCAGTTCAAGATCCCCAACTTCCAATGCCGCCCCAATTGCCTTCCATATACATTGTCTCAGTCTTTTGTCACAGCCTGATCGTACACCTGCCTGGATGTGAAAAAAAAAAAAAAAAAAAAAAAGCCTTCTTCTGCCTTCAGTTGGCTCCTATCTGCCAGCACCACTTTGCCTTTAAATGGAAGGACCTGGTTCTGGCCTCAGAAGCCGACTGACCTGGACTCAGCCTCCTAGAGGTCCAATGACGCTTCCTCAGACTCTCAGTCCCTGGAAGTGCTCAGTGGCCTCTAAAGGCTGCCTCCCTCTTTTGCCTCTGCATGCTAACAGTCACCGTCCTTCTGATCAAGAAAGCTGACAAGCTCACCTTAGACTGCGACATGCCTGACCAGGAGCCACATGTTATACTGGGACGAACTATTCTGAAAAAGGACCCCATGATAGATGCTGAGTACATCCTATTTACAAATGGAATTAACTGTGTTAGGAATGAAATCCAACAGGCTAGATACGTTGTGGTCACCTTGGACAAAACTATTTTGGTGAAAACCCCCCTTCAGGTATGATTTTCATAGCAAAATTGCTGTTTGGAAGCCTGCTACAAATGATGCAAAATAATCTGGTCCAGAGGCCTAAACCTCCTCCATGGATCCAGCTGACTGAAACACTAACCCCAGTCAGAAAAACTTTACCCAATATTCCCAGAAGACCAAAGCCAGACCTGCTGTCAATCATTTGTTCTACAAGCTCAAGCCACAGCATTGACACTCGTACTTCTACAGCCAGCTCAGGCTTCAGCATCTTTGTCACTGGTCCTGATCTCATGCGTTATAGTGGACTCTATATAGATTACACAGAGATAAAACATAACCCTACAGAAACAGCTTGTAACCAGTTAAAAGACCAGTTATATCTGTTGACATTCCTGCATGCACATATATCCCAGGTATATATGAACTACCTCTACAAGTTTCAGAAATGGAGCCCTAGATCTGCTGAAAAATTTATCTGGACAGCTTCTCTAGAGCTTACTCTGAAGAGATAGTGCACACTGACCAGTCCATGACTTGTGGAAGTCTGAGGACATTGTTGGTAGCATTGCTTCCTACCTATTTCCCTGGACTTTTGTATCTTTTCAGGCTGCTTATCCTAGTCATTGCCTCCCTGGCCACCTGCTAGCTGTAGTTTTTCTTAACTGACCCAGATTCTGCTTGCCTCAGTCCTTGCTTCCCCCCTGGCAGCTGTCCCGCTCCTTTTTTTGCCTTAAACTGTATGGACAGTTGTCTCAAGAGAAGAGAACAATCAATCTAACACTTGACTAAGATTTGATGAATGTCCAAGGCACAATGGACACTCTTCTAGATCAGATTAATTCCCTCATTACTTTGCCAGAGCAATGTTACAGAGCAGACAGGCCTAAATTGTACTCTTCCTATACAGAAAATTAGGGAAAAACTCTGTAATAAGACAATCTTGGGGAGCTTGGCTAGAGTCCATTCTAGGATCACTAACCACCCTAAATTCTAGTAGGGCCTCATCTCAAAAGATCAAAAGTAACATGCCCTGCAAAGATTTGTTGGAGAACTAAAAGGGGTGGGGAAAATATAGCAGAAAATATAACTCTCCTAGCTAATATAGTTCAGTATTATTCAGCTACCCAGGTAATAGTTCCAAATCTTGTTGCTTCTGTTTCTTAGAAATGGCTGGTCACTGTGATGCATAGCTGGTCATTGTGTTGTACACTATATAAACTAATCCTGGTTGATAAGCCATTCTGCCTCTGTACTTCTTACTTGCTTGTCTTATAGAAGCACCAGAGATTAGTTTCTCTATTGCAGGGATGGTGTCTTCTCTTTATAAGACTGTCAATTCACATACACATATATGCCTAATAATTTTTTTAAAGTTTAGAATAATGAACTTAAATTTTAAGAGTCTAATGGAATACTTTTCTACTACAAAGACTCAAATTCTCTATCCCTAAGAAACCAATTTTTTAAAAGAAAATTTACATCCTTTTACCCATTGGATCCTCTTTTATTTGGGGAGTCTCTTTACTTTTTTTAGAATCCATGGTGTTTTCCATTTCCACTTAGAAGGTTAAACCAGTAATAGTCTTATTTGTGTTCCCTATATTTGCACAAGTATGAAAATAAAAAATGAATATATGCTTCCATATATTTTCATTCCTGTCTCAACTCTTTAATTAATGTAATTAAATCACATGTAGTATTGGTGAGTATTTTTGACTTGCAGACTGTATAATCTCATTGTGTGTTTTGTGTGTATTTGCCTAAGTGCTATCAAAGTGATCTGAAGATGAGCAGGGTGATTCTTAACTCTGGTGAGCAAAGTCTCTGCAGAATTATAGAAAAGTGTGTTACAGTGTAACTTCATGGTTGGGAATCAGATATACCTGTATTCAAATCCCCAACACTTGACGCAGGACCGTGGGGAAATGTGTTTAACTTTTGGGAACCTGTTGATTCCTGCAAAATGGACTAAATGGACTAAACAGAATATACAGGTTTATTGTGTGGATTAAATATGCTAATACACAATGCCTTGCTGGTAGTAAGTACTCAATGCATAATTGCTATCACAATGTTTTTATGAGTTATTTTTATGGGTTATGGGTTTGACTGAATAGGCCAAATTTTGGATAAACCAAATTTTTAATAAACATGCTACTACTCTTTCTGCCTTATCTTTGTGCAGAATTTTTATTTACTTTTTGCAGAAGGTATTAAATGAATTTTCTCATGTAATATTTACAATCACTCTGTAAGCTCAGCAGGAAGGCACAGTTCCCCTGGTCAAAACTGAAGACGTGAGCTTGAAATCCATATCTCCTTTTGTTCCTTGGCATTGTTTCCCAGTGTAAGTTAGTTTAGCCTGTAGAGAAAATATTTCCTTTTCATCAGAAGGCTATGAATATAGCAGTTTCTCAGGTGTTCTTTCCAGAACCTTCTGAACTAAAATTAATCCACACTATTCCTCTGAAAGGAACAAAGGGCAGAAAAGATGTGTTCTCTTGTTCATAAGAATTGCCAGTGCTTTTTCTTTTTAATTAAGTGAGGATGGATACCTTCACTCATCCATCCTCTTTTTAATTTCCTATGTTCAACTTGATTAAGATGTGTTTCTTGAAGATATGTGTTATCTGGTTCTTGTTTTATAAAAAAGTTTAATATCTTCTCCCCTTTTATTGGACTGGTAAGGCATTTGACATTAAAAGTAATAGCTATGAATTTTCCTGTTTCTGTCTGCATTCAGTAGTGGGAATATTAAGAATAGGTGAAAAAATTCATTTAGTTCTTTCTCTGAAGAGTCCTTTCAGAACATTACACACAGCATGATCTACTCTATAATCCACAGATACCAGGAATAAATAAAATGAAATGATAGCCTAAGTTCCTCAGTGTCTAATCCAGGAAATGAATGTCTGTTAAAGAAATATGGTTGCTAATTTTTAAAAAAGTCATAAAAATTTACTCCTTTTCTTTGTGTAGCTGAACTTACTTCTTTCCTGTAAAACACTGAAGTGAGCTTGGATTTATTTTCAAGGAAAGGCAATTGAAAATGAACTCAGGAAAACAATGTTCTGCTTTACTATTTACCTGCCAAGTTAATACGACCTCTGAGTTGTGTCTTGTGCTCCCTCTCAAGTTCTTATTTTTAGAGAAAGACTTGGATATGGTAAGAACTTCTAACATCTTGGCAATTGCAGAAGGAAAGCAAACTAGCAGAGAGGGTCATGTACCAAAGTACACCAGTGTCCTGATGAGACTTCTAGTCCTAGCCGGGCAAGATGGACGGGAACTCTTAGGTTATAGCCATCGAAGTGGTGTTCAGATAACATGGGGAGGGGCACTCAATCTGGATGTCTAACTTTCCCCCAGTTCTCCCCAAATCAGCTTCATAGTAGCTCAGAAATTCTAAAGGATGAGGGCTCTGAGTAGAGTCACAATTTCTGGGTTTAAATCTTGATTTGTCTAAGACTTTATTAAGTTAACATCTCTCTATGTATCAATTTTGTGCATCAGCTTCCATAACTTATAGTGATCACTGCCTTCTGATGGATACTCTTGTCACTTTCCATATCTACCGATCAAATATAGAGAAATTATAGTATGTCGCTTCTGAGATTTTATTTCAAAGACTATCATTTCTGTTGTACTCTGAATTTTAGGCCATGCATTCTGAGGGAAGCTAGCAGCTGTGCTATAAACAGTTCTACAGAGATCTGCATGTGGCCTCCAAAGATCTGTTGCTGCTAAAAGCCACATGAGTGAGTGAATTTGGAGGTGAATCCTCCAGGCCCAGGCTTGAGTGTAACTGAAACCACAGTCAGCCTGTTAATAGCAGTCTCAGGAGACTATAGGCTAGGACTACCTAGGTGAGCTGCTTCTAGATTTCTGACCCTCATAAACAGTGTGAGATAGTACGTTTGTTCTTTTCAGACACTAAATTTTGGGGTTCATTTGTATACAGCAGCAGGTAATTGACATGCTTTTCTTTTGGCAAAATGGGTGTAAACAAAAGCACAGTTGCATTTTACTGTGTGATTGTGTTTAAATTTTATTGGTACTTTTTAGATATACATGATAATAACATTCATCATAGGAAATTTGTACCGGTACCTGATAAATCTTGACTCTTCTTTTTTTCCCATTCTCCTTCCTTCTCTTCAACCTGTTTTACCCTACCTATTTACAAAAGCTTTGTTTCTATTTTCCTTCTATTTTCTTTCATTTTTCTTATTTCTTCTTTCCTTTCCTGCTGCCCTCCCTTGTTCCCTTTCTCATTTGAATATTTCCTTTCCATTTCCCAATATCTATTATATATTTTGGTTATTTACACTTATGGTTTCTCACACTAGAGAAACAATGTGGTATTTATACATGTGTGCCCAATGTATTTCTCTTAAGAATATGGTTTCAAGGCACATCCATTTAGTGAGAATTGTCTCAAGCTTATCTTTATTTATGGCAGAGTAGTTAGTACCCCATTGTATAAAGAACCTTCACGGCTTCTTTATCCATTCATTGGTTGATGAGCTTTCAGGCTATTTCCAAAATTTAGCTATTGCAAACTGTGTTGCTATAAATATGAGTGTGCATATATCACTGTGGTATATTTTTGATGCTTTCAGGGAGATTCCAACAAGGAATAGCTGGGTCAAATGGAACCCCTGATTCTAGTTTTTTGAGGAGTCTCTACTCTGATTTCCACAGTGATTGTACCACTCTACACTCCCAACAATAGTGGAGAAGTTTTCCTTTTTCTGCACATCCCACAAGCATTTGTTACTGATTGACTTCTTGATAATAGCCATTCTTTCTGGAGTGATATGGAGTCTCAATATTGTTAATATTGTTTTAAATTGCAACTCTCAAATGACTGGTGATATTGAACATTTTTTCATATATTTATTTGCTATTTGTACTTCTTCATCTGAAAAGTGTCTATTCATTTCAGATATGCCTTTTTGGATTGGGTCTTTAAATTTGGGGAGGGGCTCTGATGTTTTGCAGTTCTTTATATATTTTACATAGTAGTCCTTTGAGTAACAGTTGGCAATTTCTTTTCCCATTCCATGGCTTTTCACACTCTTGATGGTTTCTTTTGGTATGCAAATATAGCTCTGTTTTTAATCTTTGTGTTTCCCAAAATTCATATTGAAATCTTATCCTTCAAGGTGATTTTAGAAGGTGCAGGATTTCAGAGGTGATTAGGTCATGAGGGTCCTACGTCACAAGTAGGGTTAGGTTCCCTATGAAAGAACTCCTGGAGAGTTAATTAGTCCCTCCCCCCACATAAGGACACAGCAAAGGTTGGCAGTCTAACAACTCAGGAGAGAGTGCTCATCAGAAATGATTTTGACTCTCTGATCTTGCACTTTCTGGTTTCCAAAACCGTGAGAAATAAAGGAATTTCTTCCATTGTCTACTGTGTTTTGTTATAGCAGCTTGAACAGACTAAGACAAACACCTACGTATGTGGTGAGGTAGAAAGTGAAAATGGCAGAGAGGCTAGTGTTTAACATATAGCGGCATTATTGTTGTCATCACTCTTGTGGTGTCTAGTTAGGTTTTTCTCTCTGATCATGAAAGAGTTTACAAAGATTTTTAATGCTGTACTTTTAAATGTCATTATGTAGACATGCCTAGGTGTCTACATCTCCATTTAGCAAGCACTATCCCTTGTGTCTTTCTGCTGGGCCTGTGCTGCCTTACTTCTGGTCCTGGTGGAAAGACAGGATTCAGCTAACTCACCAAATATTGTTTATTGAGCCCCTGCCTTGGTGCATCCTGGATGCTAGAGCAAATTGGTCTGGCAAATCAAGCCTCAGTTCACGAAGGATGCCTTGAATTTGAACTCTTGCCGTTAACTTTTTGTTTCTTTCTTTTTAAAATATGTTTGTTTATATATTTATTTACTTAGAGAAGATAGAGATTGAATCAGAGAGCAAAAGGGCTAAGAATCTTGGATGGAATTGAGGGAGTGAATCTGAATTTGGTTTTGGCAAGAGAAGAAGAAAACTGTTTTTTGCTTTATTTTAATTCACTTTAGTGTGAGCTATCAATATATATCAGAAACACAGTGCTTATGTAGTATTGATTTTCTTTTCTTCGAGAAGGAAACTGTGTGGGTATTTTCAAATATTTATCAGAGGAGGTGCTCTTGCTCTTTTGGGAAAGGCTTTTTGGCTCGACCATATAGCTCCAGGAATTGTAGAAGAGGAAAAAGACACCTGCTTAGTTGGCCAGTGTGAGGGAATCGACCTTGGCAAGCAGTGGGAGAAATATGTCACATGCGAACGTCGTAGATTGTTCTCACAGCCTGGCTTCTTTTAGCGTTCGCAGCTGTGTATGCTATAGCATCAATATCCTTTGATAAATGGGTTATTTTCCTCCATAGTTAAAGGCTTTGGTCAACAATAAGCTGTTCTGTGAGGGGTATGGAGGATAAACAACCTGCCTTCTTTCCCAGTGGATGAAATGGAACACTGAGCAATTATATTACTTACCTCGGGAGAGTCAAACATAAAAGGCAGATACTTAACTTGCACATTAATCCATAAGTTGATAAAGCTTCACTGTTATCAGTGCTATCATTTTAAAATCAATACAACAGCACTGGAGAAATGCAGTAGACTATGGAGATAGGAGATTTTTTTTTAAAGTGATATTTTATTTACTTCAAGTAAGTATAATAGTCACTTTAGTGCTTGTTAATCTCATAGTTCCCTTTGGACACCACAGCTGCTCTAGATATTCTCTAGGTGAAAGAAAGAAGCAGATTTAGAAGCAATGAAAAATTGTGGCCCAAAGGCTAAGGTGTGGTGGTTAGGGGTGGTGATTGTTTTCTGACTTTACTTGGAGTTGTTGGACCTAGAGCTCAATTACTTGTTTTTGAAAAGGTCTGTTGTGTTTTAGTAGTGCCTGAAGGTTCTCTTTCTCTAAATCAGTGTCTGGTCATTAGCAGGAAGATGTTTGCCCTGGGCCCAGGTCAGCAGGGGTGAGAGGTATAAACTTCTCACTTGTATTAAGCAAAGGAGAGTAAATTCAATCATTCCTAAATCATGCATATTGATTTGCTGACTACAAACTGAATACTTTCGAAAGTGTTCAGAAAATTTCTACCAGAAAATTTCTAAGTTATCTAAAGAGACAAATTCATATTTAACACAGTGGGCTACATTTTTAAGTCTATTTGCAGACACTACTCCCTGGATTCCATCCCATGTCTCTGTCCATGTAGCTATGTCAATATCTTAGAATATTCCTGAAAATTCCTCCTTCACTGTGATGGTCATTCAAGTCTTTCCTTGAGGAATTTTGACACAGAATGACTTGGAAATGAGCTTGTGCTCCAGAAAGAATCACCAGCACTGTGACCTCCAATGTTCCTAGACAAGGCAGCTAACTTTAAGGTAGTTCTGTTATATAAGCTCACTTGTTTCTCAGTAGCTTTTCTTGTGGCTGAGACAAAACACTCAACACTCATAAAGGAGTAAAGATTTATTTTGGATTATAGTTTTAGAGGTTTCATTCCATTATCAGTTGGCTCCAAGGCAGAGTGGCATGGCAGAGGGGTATCACAGAAGAGGAACAATTCATGATGTGGCAGGTAAAAGGAAGCAGTAGCAAACCTTCCTTCCTTATTTCCTTTTGACCCAGGCTGTAAATTTATTGATTGGTGCCACCACACCTAAGGTGGGGTTTCCAATTACAGTATTGACACCCAAAACTTAGGTAAGCCAATCTACAGACCAATTTAGTACCATATATCCTAAACCCCAGTATCATGTCTTCAGTCAGGTCAGCCAACTCTGAAAACCCCACCTATGAGCACATGAGGTATGGGGTGGGCATCTAGATTCCAATCATAATAACTAGCAACTTTTAGAAATAATGAATGGGGAAAGTTATTAATAAGTAATGAAAAGTAAAGACATACATATGTCCTTTCAGTTGGGGAAAAATATTGAAATTTACAGGAAAGGATTTAACATGAAACTCTTAGTTCTATGTTTTTTGAGCCCAACACTCATATAATCTCTTTTTGGAAGCAGGATGATGTTTTGGGAAGAGAATGGGCTTCAAACCTAGAGGGATCTGATGTGATAACTTGATTTGACACTGGGACAACATAGATAAAGCAGTAACACTGGCTGTAGGAAAAGTGCTTCCCAGTAAGAGCCTTGCGTCCTCTGGGAGAGAAGCTGGAGCTCTCTCCATGAGAAGTTGGGTCAATTATGTTTTTAAACAGTGCATGGGCCAAAGGAAACATATCTGAGGACAGACCCAGCACATCAGACTTTAACTGGATAATTCTCCAGCCTCTTCATTCTGTATGACTTGAAACAACAGTTTGGATCTCTGTTTTTTGACATTTCCTTCCGGAACCAGTAATTGATCCTTTTTAGAGTGTGCTCTTTGATCTGTAGCATGGCTTCTTCAAGTTTGTCAGTCACAGGTGTGTGGGTTTTCCTGCTCTACTGGTTCCTTGCTTGGATGATTGCTAAAATCTGATTTTTATAATTTAAATTTCTCCTTAGTTTCTGATATTTCTTTGCAAGGCAGCTATAGTTTTCTTTCTTTCCTTCTCTTCCTTGTTCCATTTTGTAGAATTTTGGATTATAACACATACAAAAAGCACTCAGTGAATTATCACAGAGTGAACTGCTGTGATACCTCATGCTGAGAACACTGGCTGCAAACCAGCAGTCTCAGCTCTGTGCTTTTGCAGTCAAACCCCACTCTCCCAAGTCCCCAGGAGAGCAGAACACCATTCTCCTAACATTCTCCTGACTTAGTTTTGTTTCTTTATGAACTAGGTACATTTATTTACTATTTCAAGTAATTTACTGCATTCTTTTTTTAACATAAACAACCTGGAATTTAATTTTCAAAGTTTCCAATTCTAATACTATTTATGTCTTTTTGCCTCAGTATTGTGTCTAGGACCTTGACAGCTCTATTGCAAAGAAAAGACGGTATGAGTTTTCATGTCTTATTCTTGATAATATGTCATGTGTTCAATGTAAATAAAATGTTTCTATTCTTGGTTTTGTCTAAGTGTTGTTTTTTAAAAAATGGAGAATATTTGTTTAACTTTGTAAACATTATTTCTGCATCTATTCAAGCAATCTTGTAATTTTTATTCTTTAATTTAGCTAATTATATTATTTTATTTCCTTATTGTAACATATATTGTAAAATATTTGTAGCTTGACTCCTGTGCACTTTAATTGAAGCATTTAACCCCTTTGCATTTAATTTCTAATATATTGGACTTAAATCAATAATTAAAATTTTCATTTGTCTGATGTCTTGCATTATCTATTATATATTCTCTTTTTTTGCTTTCTTTTGAACTTACTGTTTTTACTATTCCATTTTCTACTCTATTCAGTTAGTAATGATAGTACAGTTTTTATTTTCTTTTATTGGCTTCCTTAGAAATTATAATCTACATCCTGGCTCATCAAAGTTAACTATTACTTGGTACTTTTTTTTTTTTCTATAAATGCGAAATGTGTAGACTTTTGCTAATGAAAGTGTAGCCCAAAGACTAACATCAATAGCATTACCTGGGAGTTCATTAGAAATGCAGAATCCTAGCCTATCAAGACCAAAGAATCAGAATTTGCATTTAAACAAAATTTCAGGTGATTCACATTCACATTAACATTTGAGAAATTCTGCCTTAGAACAAGTTCTACAAACTTTATCCCAATTTATATGCCACTACGTTGTATATTTATATACGTCAAACTATACACTTTGTATGCATATGTCCATTTAGATTTACCTAGGCAATTATAATGTTCATTCTTTCTTGCATTTCTGCTCTCCTATCTGGAATTATCTTCCTTCAGTGCAGAGAATACTCTGACATTTCCATTAGTGGACCTACTGTTGATGAATTTTCTTATTAATTCATCTGAAAATATCTTTATTTTCATAAGGCTAGAATTCTGGGTTGGGAACTTTTTCTTTGTATTCTTCCTACTTTATTTCCTGCATGTTTATATTCTATGCTGCATTCTGGAATTTTTTTGACATATTTCCCAGTCACTGTTCTTTCCAGCTAATGTGGGCTCATTTATTGAGTCCTTATTTCTTGGTTATTGTATAGAATTTTCATGTTGTTCTTTTTTATAGGTCCCACTTCTCTACTAGAACTTTGGAACCTGTCCTTTGTCTTCTGAAGCAAGCTGAGCATAACTGAAGTCTTTGCTAATACCAGTATCTAGAACTCCATACATCTTTCCCTCTGACTCTCATTCTTGGATTTTATTTGTTATGCTTAAATATTCTTATATTCTTCAATGTTTTTGGTTGAATGCCACCCATTGCTTGCAACATATATAAAGTCACTTGAGGCCCAGGTTGATGTTATTTTCTTCTAGTGAGCAACTATTTCTTATAAATTCTAGGAAACTGACAATCTTAAATCCTTGATACCCCAATTCAAGACCAGAGATGATTAGTTTTATTTCAAGTCATGAAAGAGCTATTGACTTTTCACACACGTGTTAAAGGGAAGGAAAGAGTTGTATGATAATCTAATAAGACTGATGCCCTTAATTGTTATTTTAACAGTTTCATACATTTTAGTTTTATATTATTCACAACATTATTGTTTCAAGGTACAATCATGTTATCACTTTTTTATTCTTTGCAATGGTTTATGTCTGTTATCTTGCAAAATTCTTATGTTGAAACCTTACTCTCAATGGGAGCTTATTAAGAGTTGGGGTTTATGGTTAGTAATCAGGTTGCGAAGATTGAAATTGTTGGAACAGGAAAGCCAGTGTGCTAGCTAGCTCTGTTTCCAGTATGTCAGAACACAGAAGATACAGTCTGCAAGTGGAAAAAAGCCCTCACCGCTATGTCACTGTGTAGACACCAGATCTTGAATTTCTAGCCTCGAAACCGGTGAAAAATCAATGTTCTTTTTTTTTAGAATGAAAAAAAAATTTATTTAGAGAATAAAAGCAAAACATTCAAAGGGTAGAAATAATACAGAATTTCCAAAAAAGTAAGAAATCATTAGTTGATAAATTACATATTGTTACCTTAGAAGTAGTTGCTCAAGTCACAAAATCAAAGCATAATAAGTGGGCAATCAAACAATGACAGTATAAACCATTCTGTTTGATGAACTAACAAAAACTTAGTAGTATGGTTATCTGTCTTGGGCACTTAACCATATACAGTTATAACCACCCGCTCCATGGCATTTTGTTATAGAAACCTGAACTGACTAAAGTAGTCCTCAGTCCTCATATTTTCTTTCTCTCTCTGTACCTTGCCTGAATCTTTTTTCTAAATGTTTGTTTCTCTCTATTTTTGAAAATCTAACAGTGGGCAGTTCGTAGAACTAGTTGTGAATGTTAAATGTAAAAATGGTAGCTTCTGTTAATGGATTTAACCTCTACTTCTACGGTCCCTGGACTCACACTGTTATAGTTGACACTTAGGTAGCTCCTTTGACAGGTAAGGTCAGCAAGAACCACAAAAGAGTTAATGGGGCTAATCTACTTATAGCTTTAATAATCCATGAATATTTACCTACTTGTCAAAGGATCATCAAAATATACTGGTTAAAGATGCACTGTGTGAATTTAATTTTCCATTGGACATTTATGACCTTGTAACCCAATTCCCTTTCTTCTCTTGTGTTTAAAAATCCACATTCTTCACTGAAACAGAAAAAAAAAAGCATTTGGCATGGACAGCATAGTAAAAGTCTAAAATGGACACACAGACTCAGAGATAGAGCTGTTTTTGCTTCGTGATTGCTTCAGTGTTCTTCTCCTACACCTCCTCCATGTTGAACATTAGGAAAGGTAATAAGGAAGCCAGAACAGCTCACAGGGCATGGGGAGCAGGAGCAGCTGCTCATTGCCACCTGCTGGACTCCTCCCCGAGAAGGAGCTCAGGCACTGAAGAGCCTTATTCCCCCGGCGCATCTGGATTATGACCCCTAATCTTTGTCTCTGCTGTACTAACCCTTTCTTTTTGCCTAAGGCAATACTTCCAGTAAAGGCATGCTGAATTATTATCATTTTCTCTACAATTTCCGATGAAATTTTCACACTTCTCACTTTTTCTTATAATATTCCACTGGTCTAGCTCTATGTCTTTGCCTTTTATTTTTGAAAATGGTAATTTTTATTATCTTAAATATTTTCCAAAGGTAAGCAATGCCTACAGGTGTTGAAATGAACTTTTAGAAGACAAATCAGCTAGATCAGTCACAGACATACTTTATTTGGCTCACAGAATACTTTTAGGCATGATTGGATTTAAGTCTTTCAGTGAACTGCTTAGTCTCCGTGGTTCCTGCTTCTTAGATCAGCCTCTCCTTCCTCCCATTGTTACTTGTCTGGCTCCGATATTTGGCAAGGCGTGTTATAAGAAATTGGTTTGCTTTTGTAATGAGAAATTTGTCTGCTCAGCATGACCAGAATGAACCTAAAATGTTTTTAAGGGGAGAACTTGATTCTCTGTGATATTTTCCTTGAGGTCCTAGAGGTATATTATTGAAAGGTCACATCTCTCTCTTTTTTTACTTTGATGGTGTTCCTCTTTGCTCACATTGATGTGGGCATCTTATTGGGTTGGGGATGCTACTAGAACTGCTAATGTCACCTCACAGAGAATTTTCCAAATCATGCTACACTAAGGGTTTGCAGCTCCCATGTCTTTCCTTTGTGCCACTCCCCATAGTAAATTTTTTGCTTAGTTACTTTTATGCTTGCCCATCTTTCCTTCTGAACTACGCACTGAATGAAGACATAGCTTGCTGCATTCTTGGCATATAGCGTGCTGGTTTGCAAGAGGAAGTACTCAATATGGTTCAATTAACTGAGAAAAGAGGAAAAGAGCTATGAAAGTTCAAAAATGGTTGTGCTTATGATTACTAGATTCCTTGTCTATGGCTGTCTCTGGTAGATCCTGGGAGTTCACATACATTTTGTCTCCTTATCTCAGTCCTCTAGCCATTTCTCCATAGTGGGAAGTGTCTCTTAAAACGAAAGCTTGATATTTTGCTTTTTAATATTATGCATGTACATTTAATGTGGTACACACATTAACAAGGTTTGTTGGGTCACATATCCAGAAATGGAGAGGCAAAGGATGTGTGTGGGGGTTTCAACGTCATTAACTGATGACATGATAAAAATCTATGTTCTTTCTCTTATCTCTGCTCTGTAATTCTGTGCTGGTTACCTGGTTGTATGATGTCTTGTGGTTGTAGCAGGTAGAAGTTATCTTTCATATCTGATGAGTGTGTGTATGTGTGTGTGTGTGTGTGTGTGTGTGTGTGTGTGTGTGACAGAGAGAGAGAGAGACAGACAGACAGACAGAGACAGGCAGAGACAGAGACAGAGACAGAAAGACAGAGAGAGAGACAGAGAGACAGAGAGATAGAGAGGCAAAGACAGAGTCAGAGACAGAAACAGACAGAGAAACAGAGACAGAGAGAGACAGAGACAGAGGCAGAAAGACAGATACTGGGCCAGATCAGGTTATCTCTGAAATAGTAACTCCCCAGACCTTTATTCAAATGTCACTTCCTCTATAAATCTTTCCCTTATGATTGTGTCTAAAATCACAATCCCAACTTTATAGCTTTGGTCCTATCTAGCAAGCTATACATCTTGCTTAATATTTCCTTTGCTGAGTTTTCATCATCTCCATCATGCAGAGATCTCTGATCTGTTTGTTTCCAATTGTATTTCCAATGCTTAGAATAACACTTGACTTAGCAGTCACCTAATAAATATCTATTGATTGAATAAATGCATGAATGTAGCCAGGGGAATTTTATGGAGCTGTTGGCTTTGGTCTTTCCCCACCACCCCCTTGGAACAGTTTTATGGAAATGCAATTTGTAAACTGTCCAATATACTCATCTGAAGTATGCAGTTCAACACCTAATTTACTCACAGAGTTATGCAAACATCACCACAGTCAACTTAAGATTATTTCCATTACCTCCTAAAGAAACTCCAATTCCTTAGCTATCAACTTCCAACTCCCTCATCCCCTATCCCTGGGCAAACACTATTCTATTTTCTGTGTCTTTGGGTTTGTTTGGTTTGGACACTTCATATAAATGGAATCACGCAACATATTATTTTTAGTGGCTGACTTCTTTTACATGACACATTGTTTTCAAGATTCCTGTGTTGTTGTCCGTAGAGTCCTTCATTTCTTGTTACTCTGATAATATTCTAGAGTATGAGTATGTCACATTTTATTTATTTTTTCATCATCTGATAAGCAGGCATTGATTGTTAAATCAATCACTGTCAAAGGGGATGGGTTTGCCATGATTGGCTCATAATCATCCTGGCTGTTTTTAGGGCTTCACATCAGATCCTCCCAATGAAGGACTGACTCATAGAGGATCAGAAGCATCACCCCGCAGTCCACACAGTCTGTAAACCAGCAGATCAATATTGTATCAGCGAAGATCCTTCCTTCTTTCTTTTATCTGTTTATTGACTTATTGTCTTCCTTCCAGGTCACTATGATTATCCTTTTTTACATTGGAAGATTAGTGATTTGTAGCATTAAAACCATAGTAAGACAGAAGATTGGGTGGCAGCATATCGACTCTTTCTTCAGCTTAATTTCTTCTTTAAAAAAACTTTTTCTCCCCCGCAGTGGACACTGAGGTATTGCTCTGGAGGACTGCAATAAAAAAAAAAAAATCACTGTTCACCTAAGATGTCAAATACTTTCCTAAGGCAGTCTCTGCTAATTTCCTGTGTTGCATCTGTTTGATATCTTGGTGGTGCACAACTAAAATGAACAACGCTCTATTTCAAGCAACTGAGTTTTTGTATCTGGAAGACTATGTATTCTTTTCTCATTTCCAAGTAACTAAATCTGCCATCCGAAATATGGAACTGTTCCTTTGTCTGTTTGCCTTTCCTTTTTCCTCTTTGATCAAGGTTGGAACCTTCTTCTCACCAGGAGTATTTCCGAAGACAATTTCATGTCAGGAATGAGGACATTGTCCACAGTTTTCAATTCAGAAGCAGAGGCTTTGGGAAAGCAGCACACGCTGCTTGTAGTCCAAGCAAAAATGTGTAAATGGCTTTATTGAAAATCAATATGTTCTTGTGAAGTGCTGTTCATTTCTGAGTTCTTCACAATTTGTCATTTCACGACAATGAGAGTTGCAGGGAGTTTATAGCTGTGGTTTTTCCAGTTTGAAATTTTACGTATTTTTTCCTGTGTTTTTTTATCAGCAGCATGTAGTTAAAAGACTACCTTGTATTATATTTTGTTAACTTTTGGAAGAAGTGATATATGGCTGTTTCCTTTTTTTTCTTTCTTTCTTCTTCTTCTTCTTCTTTTTTTTTTTTTTTTGATGACAGAAGCTAGCTGCTACAAACAAGTGCAGTTGTCACCCACAATGTAGTTTCTTAAGCAGGGTCAGCTTTGAACAGATTCTCTGTGTGATGAGCCCTCTTCCTCCAGAAAGCTGTAGAAACTTCCTTAGTCTCAGAGAATGGTTGGGTTCTGTGGGCCCAGGAGGGCAGACATCTTCCTCTATATGAGAGTGCTTAGTGAGCTCACTTAAGGCTAGTTCTTCTATTACTGAAAGGACACAAACCAATTTTTAATTGGTCATAGTTTTGGTGCAAGATTAGCTGTGAGATTGGATTTCTCAAAATTTATGTGCTAGTTACTGCTAATGTGCAGCATCTGAGGAAGATCAGGGTCATTTGTAATGACTTCATTTGATTTGTACAGATGAATTACAGCATTTCCCCCCCTGTGCTGAGAAACTAGCTATTTTCTCATAAATTTCTACCAACATTTTACAAAGTTTAACCTTCATTTTAAGCCTTGGGATAGCATAAATCTGAACAGTGAGGTATGGGTGATGGTAGCTGTGTCACAGCAAGGTCTTACTGAAATAGAGCCCAAGAGGACACCTTAGGAGACAGGAGTGACAAGTGTGCCCTTCAACAATTTTTTAATGAATCAGTGTCCAAGGATCACTTACTTATTAATTTTTATTTGTAGTGCTTTGCAAATACATGACATTTAACATAATTAGTTGAATTGAGTTGCATTTAAGAATGAGACTTGACTCTAAACCATTTGAAGTTTTAAGAACAAAGTATTTTATGTTCCAGTGTTTTGCGCAAGGAGGGAGGCCAGGGCTAGCCCAAGGGTAGTTGTCCTATTTCTTAGCTTTGCATGTTTTTTTCCTGTAAAACGCTACCCCACCTATACTTGTCAATAGAATTCATATTTTTAACTTTATCTTTGACAAGCTTTACTTAGAATGATGCCTCAGTTTCTTTTCAGTAACTCCTGATCCTACTCTGAGATGAGATGCTTAAGGAATCCCCCTAAAGACTTGTAAAGTCCTTGGTGAGGGATTATTATTACAAAGTACTGGCAATATTCCATACTGTAACTTAAACATTGTCTGATGTGCAATCTGATTACTAGTTAATTACAGTTCTATATAATTTGATCAGAACCATTGGAATTAAATCATTTTATATTAAAAAATTATAAAATTTGATTGTTCCAAGAAAAGATTATTAGAATGCCAATCAGTTAGTTTAAAAAAATTGTCATCAAATAGTAAAACTAATCTTATCAACTAATTGCAAAACAGCCAGATAGGCACAGCAGTCTAAGATTGTTCTCAAAGGGGACCTCTAGGGAGCAGTAAGCCAGCGAAAATCTTTTAAATGGTTCCTTGGGCTGAACTGTTGTAGCTTAGATGTTTGCGATAAAAACTTGGCTACCTATTTATTGTTGACATGTCTTAAAAATGTGGTCTCTAATAAAACAAAACAAAGACATAATCACTCTTGTTTGGGTTCATTCAAAAATATTATTATTTACTTATTTGTATATACAATGCTTTTATTTATTTTTGGTAGCAAGCAGAATCAGGTGAGAAAAGCTAGGTCATTTCTGAAAGTTTTCTGGAATTAAATCCAATAGTGAAAAATGAAATCATTCATTTGCTAGTATTGGGCCGTCCATTTTCTTCTTTTATGTTCTACTACTATATGTCAGATTATAGGTTAGAGTTGATGCCTTTCATTTAGAGTGTACAAGAAGAAATCTACTAGGGAGGTTTTAAAATTGTTTTTAAGGAAGTCTGTCTCACCTCGGTACTGGTGAGAATTGGAGAAAGGACTGATTGCTAGCCCTGGTCAGCAGGTTTAGTCGCCTTGATCCTCTATACTGAGCAACTTCATGCTGAGATGACAAGATTGTGAATCTACCTACTGTCATCACAAACCATAATTAAATTGGGGACATTTAAACACATATTACACATTATTAAATAAGTGAGGAGTGCCATATGGAGGTTTATAAAAGTAATGAGGAAGTCTCTAGCTATTGAATAATATATTTAAATACTTAATTTAATATGCTGCATTCAGTTTTCTTATGGGATTTTTTAGATTTACCAGTTTGTTTATTTGCTACCTTATTTTTTTTTGATTTTTTTTGGTTAGTTTTTCTCGAGAAAAAATGAATGTCAGAGGATCTTATTAAATTAAATTAATTAAATTCAGGGAGATATTTTCTATTTTACTGGTAAGACATTACAAGTTTCCCCAAACTCTCAGGAAAATATGTACTTTGTTTTATTCTTTGTTGCAAAAATTTTACCTAAGAAAATGAAAAGTGAAGCAAATATTTTTCATGGATGCAAGAGGAATTCTGTAGATTATTATTCTGAAGAAAGTGATATTATTGGCGTTGGCACTTGAGTATATAATATTATGGCTTTTGAGTATGGATGTACCACTGGTCAAGTCTTAGAACTTATAAGAATAAATATCACTGCTTCAATATTGAAAGATTATTGGAAGGATATATTAATAACTTGAATACAGAAGAAAGTTCTCTAATGAATTAATTTTTCTGGGCCCTATGATATATAGTAAGTTTGTTAAAATACTAACAATATACCAATAATACTGATAATGTTAATAGCAAAGTTTTAAATTTACTATGTACTTTGCATGCTATATGAGTTATGTAGTTTAATCTTTATGGTTGCCCTGTAAAACACGTGTATTATCTTCAGTTCATATATGAAACATGACTTGAAGAAGTTACATGATTAGCTAAGATCATGCAGTTTTTTTCCTTTTTCTTCTTTTTTTAAGTCAGTGTCTAGCTATGTTGTTCAGGCTGGGTTGAACTTGCAATGATGTTCCTTTCTCAGTCTCCCAAGTGCTGAGATTACAGGCATGCACCACCCAGGCCTGACTTCATGATTGTACTACGGTAGATTGAATCTTGAACTTTGAGCTATTTTCTGTGTTGGGGGCATATCAATTTTTAAATGGTTTGTACTGCATTTATTGGCTCAAACACCTAAATGTAAAGATTTTCTTTTATCCCTGCTTCATCTGTCACTTCTAAATCCTCCAAACAAGGTAGGTCCTATTATTACTCTATTACTCTATTTATAATCTTCTGGAGTTTGGCTTTAATATATGTATGAACCAACATGGACATATTCCTTTATTTAAGACACCAATTGCAGTTTTTAACTTATAATAGACTGTGTGATTTTCTGTGTCCTAGAGCCTGAACTCTCACCTGCTTCACTAACTCCATTTTTTACAATGTTCTCTGAACAGAATGACCTGTGTATCTGTTTGCCTTAACTAATCATTCTGACTAGGTGGCTCAGCGTATTAAGAAATGAAAGGTGGATGCTTCTCTTCATGTCTGTTCCATATGCGTTTATCTTAGGAAGGACTGGCTCCTCTAATGGTGTTAAGGCTTTGGTTTGGTCTACAATAGGTGAGGAGCAATAAGTAGAAAATCGTCTGATCAAAAATTGCCTATTCATAAGGCAGACACAGGCCTGGGTTTTTAGCTCAGTGGCTTAAGTGCCTGCCTGGCAAGAGCAAGGTCATGAGTTTGATCCCTAGTACAAAAAAGGCAGGCACAGATATACATAACACACGTAACTTTTTAGAGTAGTTTTGGTTTACAACAAAATTGCACTGAGAGTTCCCGTATTGCTCCTATCCCCAGCATGCACTCACTTTACTGCTGTAGTCTGTACACTGGCACATTAGCCAGAAAATGTCATTTTGCGGCCAGGGTCTGGGGAGGATTGCTTTTATAAAACACTAACTCCAAAACAGGACTCCTATTTAATTTATAGTACATTGAAAGCATCTGGTGTGTTCAGTGTGCCGTGTAGCCCAGGTGTTGCAGGGAGCAAGTGGAACAGTGGGTAGATGGATGCTCTCAGGGATCCACATCCCATTGGGAAATCAGACCACACCTGTGAGAGGACTGAAGATTTGTTTTTTGGGTAATGTTACACCAATAAGAAGACAATACTATAGGATAAAAAGCACAGCTATTATCCTAGAAATATAGATTTTTAAGATCATATGGGTATGGAGTGTGTTGAAATTTACTTTCCCTAATACTTCAGTGATCAAAGATAGTCTAGAAAAGCATAAGTCATTTTATAGGGGTCATACTTATTCTGGTTAAGCAATGAATAGTTTTCCATTATTTCCCAAGCTACTTTAGGATCAACCACACAAATGGCAACAATTTACTGAAGAGTATTATAGTCTTAGTCACTTTTTAAACAGGCCCATTGTAAACTTTGCTGGACAATAGTTGGATTTTATTTAATACTTTGGAGCCATTTCTCTGTGATCAGAAGAGACAATATGATGCCATGGAAAGAACCTAGGACTTGGTTGAGAACCAGGGATTGTCATTGTACTTTGGCCACGCACAGGCCTGTGACCTTGACCATGTGACTTACCTCTCAAATCCTAAATCCTTTTCTAAATTTTATTATTTATTTATTTTTTAATTTAAAGGGAGTAAAACAGAACACTAAACTGAAACAAAAACAAAACAAAACAGTGATAGGACTGTAGGAAATACACAATTGTTGCTATATTGCATATTGTTATCCTCTAAATCATTCTTGTCCACACTATCAGCTCCCGGCCTGCAAAGTCAATCAGACAACATCAGTGTCAGGTTACTTCCCTACTTCAGTTATCATCACCTCAGCCTGTGTCACCTCCGGTTGTCTGTGGGTGGAGGAGGGCGCGGGAGGTGGTGACAGCTTCCTTGCTGGCTCTCCCTGGCCACAGGGCCTCCACCTGCACACAGGAAGGCCGCATGGCTTTCTTGCTGCTTCTGCCTGGCAGCCCCTAAATCTTTTCTAAAGTTGAGGTGTGGATGGTTGAGATAACTCATGAAATGTCTACCATTTACACATGCATTTGGTTTCCTAAGGAACAAATGACTGCTTTTTTAAAAAAAAGTTGGAGAAAGTCTGCTTTATTTAGAGAGCAGAACTGACAAACCAGACCCTGCAGAGAACATAACCAAATATAGGAAATAAGCATTTTATAATTGTGGATAACCTGACCTCCAGGTATTCTAAATGATTTGGTACTAAGAAGCTGAGAGCTATGAAGCTGACTAAAGCAGAATTAACCAGTGGGTCTGATCCTGCTCTTCTAATTTCAAGGTGAATGACCATTCCGAAAGACCTCAGACATTTAGGGAGGAGGAGTTCAGTGCCTTTCTCACTCCGAGGGCGGCTGTTAACTGTACGGAGCAATTTGTTCACCCCTTGGGTATTATGGGCTTACTAAGAAGCATTCCATGCTTGCTTTGATGTGACTGTCTTTCAGCAGACTGGCAGCAGGTTTGGTTTCTTGATTGCTACCTCCAGAGAGGACACTGGTTGAGCAGACAGCTGCCAGATTGCCAGTCAAGCTTATCTACACTCTGGAACATTTTATTCACACGCTGCTTCTCATGTAGGCTATCTTCAGAAGAGCTTCCTG
This sequence comes from Cavia porcellus, assembly GCF_034190915.1. Lineage (NCBI taxonomy): Eukaryota > Metazoa > Chordata > Mammalia > Rodentia > Caviidae > Cavia > Cavia porcellus. The sequence goes on from NW_026947484.1 coordinate 117,042,622, forward strand.
CCATTAGTTTTGGAGACAGGATTTCATTCCACCCTGCAGTCCCATTTTTGACTTCTGGCCTTAAGAGGATTATTACTTTGTTGGCGAAAGAGCACTAAAATTTTATGACATACCATATGGAACTAAAGAACTAAGGAGGTGACCCTCTCTGCACACTGTCATTAGGGCTGCATATCACCTGTCTCCTGCCTTCAGTCATTCACCTGGCCCCTGGATGAGGTCTGTACCAGAGGTCTGAATTAATATTGTTTTGGCTCCTAAACACTGCAGTTTTCCTGAGGTGGCAGTTGTGGTAGAGCACTTTTTCCCTCTTTCCAATTTCCTAGCCACCTCCACACATGGAATTGAAATGGGCTCTTGCTACCTGCTGGGTGCATGGGACCTCTACACCTGTTCAGTCATGAAACCACTAATGAGGCCTCTCCTGTCCTATTCAGGATTTTGACTGAATATGAAATCTCATTACCCAGAGTTCAATGAATGACATCTGTTCCCCACCCCCTTCTGAAGTCTTCATTCCAGCTGCTCCACACTGTGAAAAAGATGTGCTACTCAGAGAGAAAATCAGTGTCCAGAAAGCAAGGTGGCCTTCCCTAGCCCAGACAGAGACAGCAGCCACTGACTTTTCAATATTCTGGCCCTGTTCAGATCTTTGTCCTCAAAGAATTAGCATAAAGAGATACCTCATTATGCCAGTCTTTTTTTTTCAATCAAACCTTGGAAAAATGGGATTTTATTGAAAAGGAAAATGAGAAAGATCTTAACATAGAGACATTAAGATAACAAAAACTTGGCACTAAAATGGATACGAGTACAAAGATTATTTATATAGTTCAATCCATCTCAAATTATTTCTTTTGGCAAAGGGTGGTATTAATGAATATCCATGAATATTACAAATTAATATGTTCCATGAAATTTTTGTTTGGAGAGTATTCATGTATAGTGATTTACATGTGATGGAAAATCCATATAAAATGCAACACAATTAATTTGTCTGAAGGATTTTCATATATTCTCTTACAAAAGTGTTCATCACACATTTATTGATTATTCAGTATGTGGGCACTATTATTGATACTGTAGTCACAAAGATGAACAAATTCAATGTTTAGAAGAAAACACTAAGAAAGTAAGTGATGAAAACCATATAATAAGTTCTAAAACAGATAGGTGGGATCATCTTTCTTTGGGATGTGAAGGCCTCAGAAAAAAAGAAAGGCCAGCCAGGATTTTAGGGTGGGCAGGAAGACCCTGGCAGGATCCTGGCAGATTCAAGGCACACAGAGCAGCCTGTATAAATGCAGACAGAAGCAAACTGCATGTTAAGTTTGGAGATTTAGATGTACTTAGATTGGCTGGTGAAGAGAGCTAATGCCATGTAGGCCCTCAGGCTCTTCAGGGCAGATGATGTAGGGCCCTTTGTATCAATATGGAGGGTCTGAATCTTTATTCTTCTTTGTCAGGGGTAGACTTCTAATAATTGTTTATTGAGCTAAACTGAATTGCAGTTATTTAAAAGAAATTTTGTTTTTGTTTGTGAAATATTGTGTGCACATGATAAATGAACCATACTAGATTATTTTATCATGAAAAGAAATCTTTTGTTCTCTATCACTCAGGCAACCATTTCATGCGATCCTTTTGTGGTATGTGTTCGTAAAGAGCATATATATTTTAGTTTGCCTATATTTTATTTTAATAAGTAAATGCCATGCATAATGGTCTGATCATTTGCCTGTTTCCTCCCAGATTCATTTCTGTGTTTTTGTTGCTCTGTTTTGTTTCATACATAAGGTGGATGACACAACTCATTTTCCTCAGATCCCTGATTTCTGGTTAGATCTGTCCAATGGGAGGCTCTGGTGTGAGTTTAGGGACAGGAGGAAGGGGGAAGTTAGTGTATTCTTTCTACTTTAAATTTTATCTTAGGTGTTTTCTAAGTGATGTGGCATAGCCAATGCTGATTCCCTGCTACATTTGCTGTAACTCTTCTTTCATAGTACTGTAGCTGATAATCTGACCCCTGCTATGTCTCTTTCTAAGACTAAATTTGTTTCTGAGCATTTATTCTTTCTGGATGTTGTACTTATCAAGGTCCCCATAAAAATTCAAACTGGTATTTTATTTGGCATTGTATTTCAAAAAGAAACAATTTTTGAATTTTTACATGCCTAAACTATCTTTCTCCTCATGGTAATTTCAGTGAGTATAGAATTATGTTGAAAATTATGTTTCCTAAGACCTCAGGAAGCAGCTGTCTATTTGCTTATAATATCGTCTGTGCTCTTTGTAATTAACTTGTCTTTCTCTCTGGAAGCTTTTTAGACGTTTTTGTTATACTTAAGGTTTTGACATTCCACAATTTTTTTCTTTCTCTTTTTGAAAGTTATTGTGCTAGGCATTTGGTTTGAGCTTTAAAATGGTTTTTCTTTAACTCTGGGAAATTTTCTTGCATTATTTTATCAATTATTTAGTCTTTGTTTGGTATTTGGAATTTTTATTAATCAGATGTTGGTGAATTTCATGATATTTTAAAAGTTTTAAGTGTATTGGTACAATTTACATATACATCCTTTATACAAAATTTGTAAGTCTGCATGATGCATCTTGACTCCTCTTTTTTCCCCATTTCCATCCTCACCTTTCAAACTCCCTTCCCCTCCTTGTTCACAAAGTTCTATTTTCATGTACTCCTTTTCTGATTTTTTAAATCTCCCTTTCCCTCTCCTCCTTCTCTAGTTCCCTTTTTCTTTTGAACAGTTTCATCCTATTTCACAATATCTATTGTACAATTTGGTTCTTACTTACAATTTCAGTTTCTCACACCACAGAGCTAATATGATATTTCTACATGTGTGTCCTATTTATTTCACTTATGATTATGGTCTCATGATCCATCCATTTAGCATTTAAGAACTGCAAATTAACGTAACACTGAGATTCTATCACATTCCAGAAAGAAAGGGTATTATAAGAAAAAATCTAATAACAACTGGTGACAGGGCTATGGGAAAAAAGGAGCCCTTGTCTACTGTTGTTGGGTGCATAAGCTAGTACAACCACTGTGGAAATCAGTGTGGAAAGTCCAGAGTCCTTAAAAACTAGAATTAGAGGTCCCATTTGACCTAAGTATTCTCCTTTGGGTATTTCCCCAGATGAATTAATAAAAGCATCACACCAGAGAGATATAAACACATGTTTATATGGGCACAGTTCTTAATAGCTAAATCTTGGAAACAACCCATCCACTGATGAATGGAATTAAAAAAAAATGTCATTTTTTATATAGTGGAGTCTTACTCAGCCATAAAGAAAGACAAAACTCAGTAATAGTTTTATATTTCCAGTATCTTCATTTCCAGTTTTCCATTTCACACCACTGAGATTTGGTTTTATGAACGGAATAACTTTATTTATTTTTAAAATGTACATTAATTAGATTTTTTTAAAAAAATCTTTTTTCTCATTACCTTATTTTGAAGTTAGTTTTTTTTTTTTAATCTCTTATTTCTACTACTTGTTTCTGGCCATCAGTGTTTATCTCTTCATATCTGAGAAAGGGAGATTGAATATTTGTATGGATTTTTTTTTTTTTTTTTGCTGTTGTGTACATAAGATTATTTTCCTTAAGGTGTCTCTGAGTAGGAATTTTAAGGGCAATTTTGTATGGGGAGAATGGGACAGGGGAGAGGATGACAGTATGTATTCTATAATGAAACAGAGAAAACCAATTTATAGGTTGTGGATTCACAAATTTTAGGATAAGAGGTTCTTTTTTAAGGACACCAGAAAATATGCCATAAATATTTGTTATTCCCATCTGCTCAATTTCTTTAGAGAAAAATCTTTTGGTGTGGGAGTAAATGCTGTCTTGTCTTCATTGTACTTTGGAAAGGCAGGTGGTTACTTGCATTTTGATGGACATTTTGTCTTGTATATGGTTTTAGAAACTCCTCAATCAAGACTGTGGTTTTGTTCTACTTTCACAGAAAACAGACTTCAACTTCCACATAAATAACTGGAGGAGTGTTACACAGGGACCGTTTGCAATGATATGCATAAGAGATGATACAATAACTCAGTGTCTTGGCGGCAGTTGTGCTGAGACCCTAAAGGGATTAAGCGGTGAATATTGTGTTGTCAGCCTCTTTAAATGTAGCAATGGCAGTTTGGTAGATGGATGCAACGTTATCTCAGCGACCTTGCTGTGAAGGGGGTACTACTCTTTTCCCTTCAGTCTCCCTCAAGTGCTCTACTTTGGCTCAATCTAAACGCAAGTCAGAGGGCATAGGAACAAGTTGATGTGGTTTATACAGATGATCACCCAGGACAGAGATCAGAGAGAAGAAAGGAAAAGAGGCTGTAGAATAGGGAAAGTTGAAAATCTCCAGCATAGTGCATTAAGAACTACCAGTTGCTTTGAAAAAGAGTGATCCTTCAAACTGTTTTTGCTCTGAATACAAAAGTTTTCTACAAATACAAATCAAGAAGGAGCATGTCTTAGCCTATTTGGGTAACTGGAATGAAATACTGTAGACTGGGTAATTTACACATAACAGAAATTTATTTCCTATAATTCTGCTGGAAATCCAAAGTTGAGGTTCTAGAAGATTCTGTGTCTGGAGAGGACCCATTTCCTAACTGATAAATGATACCATCTAATTGTGTCCTCTTATAGTGGAAAGATTTTTTTTTTTATCGGTACCAGGGATTGAACTCACTACCACTTGCTTGCAAGGCAAGTGCTTATGCCGCTGAGCTAAACCCCCAGCCCCTAAGGTTTTTTTAAAAAAATAAAGCATTAATTTTATTTGGGGATTCAACGTCATGACCTAATCACCTCACAAAACCACAGTTCCTAACACTATCAAATTCGGATTAGGCATCAGCACATGGGTTTTGAAGTAACACAACCATTCAAACTGTATCAGTTTTCCTATCACTAGCATAAAGTATACAATACCCACAAACTAACAGAGAAAATTTTATTTTTGGCTCCAGGTTTTAGAGGTCTCAGTCCATGACTGGTTTGTCCCAAGGTAGAAGCATCATGGTGGAGTGCAAAAGAGAGCAAAGCTGCTCACTTCGTAAGGGTTAGGAAGCAATATGTTGGAAACAGGAAGGGGCAAGGAACCAGATAAAATGCCCATACTACGTTCCTGCGAACTCACTCAGAGCTACCCGGAAGTGTGATTTGCTGCTCTACTAGGCCTTTCTTGACCTACTGGATTTTCCAGTCTATTAGTGGTCACACAGACCACAGCAGGACTTTCTAGTTTGGGATGAATTTAGTTTAACTATTTATTAATGTGTCATAATAGTCTAGTGTAGTGATAGTTTTTCAGAGTAAAACTCTTGGGACTTCAGAGCCCAAAATTAGAGGCTGGACATACACAGTTATTGAACTTGAGAAAATATGTGACAGGAGCGGGGCCTTTCCAGACACCAACATAAAAGCCCTTATTATTATTTCTACTTTAATAACTCATCAGGGAAGAAATTTTTTAAGAGATATGGGCATTTTGAGTTTCTAAAGGTCAGAGCAGACTTTACTTGGGATTTGGTTGCCTAGCAAAGAGAACTTTGATTTTTCTTTTACATCACAACTCTAATCCTTGTGAAAGACCGATGGATTTTGAGTCCAGAGGCTTTCTGAGATTGACACCTTGATGTCTGTCCAAATTTGGGATGTACTTGGCCTAGTTAACCCTTTTCGTGAGTGCTATGGCAACCTCTCAGGACAATGGAAAGTGGTAAATTTTCTGTAGCCCACTGTCTGCACCATGGGATAGTGTACACTGCCAGAACTGAGGTACGGAATTATAACTGGTAGTTTTGGATCTCTTATCTTCTGAAGTGTCAAGAGATATAGTGTGCTGGTTCTTTTCATCTCCATAACATCTAAAAGCTTTGATTGGTACAATGCAATGAACTAGTATCACTTCACTCTTTCCTCCTTCAATACCTTAGATTTGTTCTGTAATTTCCTTGGGGCTGTAGTCTTCAAATGGACATGGGAAGAGAGGTGGATCCATTTGGCATGCATCTGTGATTTAGGAAGTCACTGGTGTATTTTTTGTCTTTATGTATCCCAACTTCCCATTTCTGAGCTTGAGGGAAGCACACGGAAAAAGAAAAATGAAACACCTTTCTAATTCTTTCAGATGATCAAGTTTACTCTGTTGACAATCTTTGTAACTTATTTTCCTACAAGATTATCCATTATGTGAAATTTAAAAATATATTGTGATTCTTCCAATTTTCTTTGAATATATGTTATTTTACCATTCTTATTTCTTATCTTGGATGATTTTGCTTTCTGACATTTTCTTTGCTAATGTCAATAATGAATTATTTTACTTTTGGTGTTATAAATTAGTTTTTAACTTATTTTCTAACAGTATTTTTCCACTTTTCTGAGTCATTCATTTTTACTTACCTTCATTAATTTCATCTTTCACCTTTTTGGTTTTGTTACACTTGTATCTTTTAAAATTTGGATGCCTTATTTGTACATTTTCATCTTTGTTTTATATTCAAAGAAGAATTTCAAATTATTATAATCCATTGCTTCTTTTTTAGCCATTTCTCATAGAGTCCCAGTTGGTATAATTTCACTTTTATTGTTTTCTGGACATTCTTGAGTTTCTATTTAGATTTCCTTTTATATTTTCAAGAATATTTTATTAAGAGATTTTAAAAAATCTCCATTGCTTTAAATTGTACTATTTTGAATAATTGATCTTAAAGAACACAAAGTTTTAGAGATCAAAGCCAAAGAAAACATGTGAAAGAGTTGAAAAAGTTTCTCTAGAACAGCAACAAACTGCTTTTAGTGTACACTTTGAGCCAGCTAAGATTTAAAGAATATGTTGAGAAAATTTAAAAGTAGAACTTGAGGGGAAGTCTGGGAAAAACTAAAAAGAAAGACACTGTTGATGAGTCCCAGAAACACATTAACAAAAAATGTCATACCCATGTCCTCGAGTCCATATTGATTTTTTTTTTTTTTTTTTTTTTTTTTTTTACTGTCTGAAACACACAGTGTCACTCCTGACTACCTCTTGTGCTGGGTTGAGATTGCTCCAAGATTAGAGTGTAAATTCTTGTACACAAAGGCCATGTCCAGGGCAGAGATCCTCCCAGGTGTTTACCTCATCTAATTGTACTATGGCTGACCCATGGTTGGAGAGCTTAGAGCTTCACAGATACTAAAGAATTAAAGTGCCATTAAGGATACTTTAGGAATATACCTCTCATCCCCCCAAAATGACATCTATTTCTAACACAAATTAGTGTTTGGGCAATATCGATGTTGGGATATAGTATGCTGATGCAGATTTTTCTCAAGTTTTACAGTATTCAAGAAATGACACTTTAAAGTTTCTAAAGTGTCCTTTACTTTGAAATTGTTATGTCTTTTACACTCAAATCTTTGTTTGGTTTTCTCATGTCTCAGCAAAATGCTTGTGTAGCTGTCTGACCTTTTCACATATTATGGCATTGCTTAACAGCACATTTTTCTGGATTTGATCTTCTCTTAATATATAGAGATTTGTGTCACACTCAAAATTGTCCCTGTATCTGCCTGCTTGGGATACAGAAGTAGGGACAGTCATTGCTCTGGGTGCTTACACTGAAGCAGCTTGGGAGTGAATGCACCACCGGCACATAAAAAGGTAATTGACTGAGCACTCATTTATACAAAGACAAAATCATGGTATTTTCAATCCAAAGCTGGTAAACTGTTGTGCTTAGTGATTATTGCATCTTCTTTAATAGATAATAACACTACCAACAATGAACAGCTATCATTTATCAAGGGCTTCCAGTTTGTCAGGTACTGTTTTCTCACTTTTCTATGATTAACTCACAAAGTCTTCATGACCAATGTATGAGGATGCAACGGTGACTTTCCTTGTTTTAATGATAGATGGCTTATGCTCAGAGAGAGGTTAAATCTCCAGGTCCTTGAGGCAATAAATGGCAAATCGACGATTTAAACCTCAAGCAGTCCATTGTGAGAGCCCTTTCATGTTATTATTATTATATGCTCCTGCTTTTAACACCAGTCTTGGGCTATAAATAAGTATCTATATGGTGACACTGGCATTATGAATAATAATAACCATTAGTGAAATCAAATAACTTCAAAGCCAAAAAAAAAAAATATCCCAAAGATCAATCATTTAGTTAAAATCCTTCAGGTTTTGCCTGGGAAAGTGGAGGTCCAGAAGAAAAGGAAAGCAGAATGGTGAAGGTAAACGTAGCCAGCAATTGAACTCAAGTGTTTTTGTTCCCTTCACGGGTACTGTCATTTTAACTCCATTTTGTTCTCTTTGTTTTACATCATGCACTACTTGGTATAGAAAGTAGAAGGTTTTACTTTTCCTATTTTCAGACTACAGTTGTTCAAAACAGATGAGGGTACAATATTTTTGATCATCTGTTAGGCACTGGTTCTGAAATAATTTCAAGCTGCTGATATACCTGTCTTTTCAAAATCGAGGATGCTGAGGCTCAGAGAGGTTAAAAACTAAAAACGTGGGGTCGGGGGATACAGCTCAGCAGTACAGCACCTGACTGGCAAGCACAAGGTCATGAGTTCGATTCCTGGTACCAAAAACAACAAAAATCTAGAGAGTTGGTGGAACCCCACTTTGAATTTATGCTCTTCTAGTTTTGAAGCAGATGGCCTTTGGATTCATTATGCTTTCCCTGGTTGAAATCTTTGAAGAGTGCAGACTTCATCAACCATATGTGTTTTATCTCTGGCTATTATCTCTTTTGCTCCACTAAATAGATCCCAGTGGATTTTGGAGGTATGCTGTCCTCCAGTTTTGCAAATGTGACTGTATCCATCAATGATGTGATTAAACAAGGTCTTATAGATCTTTTGCTTTTTGGTGAAAAGACATCCTGGCTAATAGCCTCCTGAAAAACGAAAAGAAAAAAAAATTCTCCACTTTTGTGAAACCGTTTGTAATTGTTTCTTAGGTAAGTCCATCCGAGAATCCCTCCCAGCTGCGGGCCCTGGGTTGTAAATTGCCTGCACTTTGTCTTGCCTGGATTTTGTAGTTTAATTCCTCCAAGTCACTTACATGCGTCTACATTTACAGACACAAAGAGGAACTGAATGAATGTTTAGCCATTTGTACTAGCTTGTACTTATGGATTATCTAGGAAAAAGGTTTATCTCCAAGACAATCCTTTCTTTGGACTTGTTTCCTTTCTGTGTTTTGATATTCTCAGACACAGAAGAGTCATCTTCTATCTCAGGAAAAGCAGAAAAAGAGAAGGATTTTTGAATTTCTGGGTAGGCCCATGTGTCTGCTCAGCAACCTTCCTGTTCTTCCTGTTTGGCTGCAGCCTTTGTTTGTTCCTGATCATAGATTTCAAACTCATGGAATCTCATTGTAAGCACTTCAACAATGAATTGAATACATTAAATGGGTTCATAGCAGGATGAGGAGCTGTGAAATGTCTGTAAAAGCTGGGTAAGAATTTGTTTTTTCATTGCTGTTATTGCTTCCTGACTTGCCATTAAAATTCTGGTGAAGGGTACTAGTATGTGTGTTTAAACTGTGATGGTACTGTTGCTTTAGTTCTTTGTGGAATTTATTTCATATGTCTGAGGCAAAGAAATGTAAGGACCTTTATTTTCACTCCTCTTGGTATGGTAGTTTTGGTTAGAATGATGGGGTAACAGTGAAGTGAGACAGAATGCATTTATTCTTTGTTCCCTTCCTTTGCCTAAACCATAAGGCCCTCAGGAGTCAGTCAAACAATAAGAGGGACCCAGTCGCCTTCCTTGGAAGTGCAGTCACAGGAGTTGAGTAAGTTCTGAGACCTATAAGTTGTTCTTGGGCCCCATGTGTCCAGCTGGCTTCAGAACTATAAGGGCATCAGCATCAAAAGGATCCAAGCAAGTCTTTACAACATATACTTACAGCAGAATAGCTTCCTTTCCTGGATGGCAGCCCCAATTAACACACCACCTCCTAATGGGCAATGCCACTTTTAACTTGCCAAACATATTGTAAGTACATTTCTCATAGCACTGTCATACTCAGTCAGTCAAGTAATCCATTTACCCATTCACTTCTGGCTGAAGGAAAGGTCATGCGTCTGATCTCGTAAAACAAAAGAGAATTGTTATAAGACCGAGGCCAGACAAGGTGTGTTTCAGACACCTTTGGCTGCTTGGGTAACCCAATGTGATTAATCTTATGATAGAGCTGAGATCTACAGACCCAATTTAAATTTAAAAATAAAAAATCAGGCTGAAACAAAATAAAGCAAGCAACACACAGGCACATATACACACACGCACAACTTTCCTTTTTTTGTGTTTAAGGGAATTGTCTCAGCTTTTGTTTGGAAGGGATGATTGCTATCCACATTCGAGAAGCCCACGTGAGTTGTTCAGATGTGACATGTCAATAATCAAGAATGCCACGGTGAAGAAATATTGGAAAAGTAATCAGATTTTCCTCGGTTCATCCTCTAATTAGAGGCCAGGTTAAAGTCCACAGTAATGAAATTAAAATCTAACTACTGTTAAGACTTAGGTGTTTTTTGCTGTCTCCAGAGAGCATGGTACTACATGGGACATGGGGAGGACACCGAGCCCAGAAGGCTCAGGGATGTAAGACTTTAAGTAAAATTTGATTGAGCTTGATTAAAGAACAGATTGGCCCTGTGTCAGAACATAAATATGATCCTTTGTAGAAGAACAAAAATACTAGCATATAGAAGTCTCCATTTGCCCAGCTTCCAGGTTATTTAAGTCGACAGGCCTAATGCATGGTCCCTTTTCCTCTGTCAATATATTTATTTTTATGGGGACAAACTCATTCATGGGAAATGTGGACTTTTAGCCACAAGGGTGTTTTTTGGAACAGTGGTAAATAAGAAAATATGTTTATATTAGAGATAACCACTAGAGTGTGCCGGTTGTACTTTAACAGGAAGAGAAAAAAAGAAAAGCCCACACTCATGTGTACACACATGTGCATAGAAACATACCAAAGAATAAAAAGCAATAAATTATTGGCACCATTTTTGTCTGGTTCCAAATACAGGCACAAAAACCAAAGTTTCCTCTGGTCCTTCTTCTCCCTTCTTCTCCATTCGGTAGGCTTCAGCATCTGGCAGTGGCCAGAAAATGTTGGAGGCTGGGCAGGGGGTTTTGCCCCTTGGAGACAGGTGAACTTAGACATGTGGCTTCTTACCAGAGAGGAACTATATGCAAAAGGAAGAGCAAGTTGTCCTGAGAGGGTTAAAATAGTGATTTAAGTTTCAAATATGAGTCTGGGGCTAGGTGATTCAAATGTTCACTTCTCTTTTTCCCTCTGGAGACTTTAGGAAAAGAGAATGTTGTCTGGATGTATTCCCAAATTGTCTACCCCATCTTCATGTCCTCCTCCAGGTTCCCATGCCTGTTTCCCTGAACTCCTGTTCAAGATCTCCAGGATCCTCCACAGGATGCAGAAGCCTCTCACAGTTGCTATAGGCATATTATTGTTTAGAAGAAACTTTAGGACAGAGATGGGATATTTGAGTTTGGCTCTAAATATGACTGTTCCCACATTGCATGGAAAACTCATGGAGAAGATAAGCTTTATTTTATGTATCTATCTACTTTTTTCTTATTAGTACATGTTTGCAGTACATAATGATAAATTTATTATGGGAAGTTTGTACATTAATATAATGTATCTTAATTCTTTTTTGTCCTCTTCCACTACCATCCTGCCCTGTTCCATCTAACTCTTGTTCCCCTTCCTATTTGAAAAAAAACTCTATGTCCATCTTTATTTTTTATTTTTTTAAGATAGGCTCTTGCTACATACTTTAGGCTAACCTGGAAATTATGGCAATCCTACTGCTTCAGTCTCCTGAATGCTGGGATTATAGGCATGTGCCACCATGCCTGGCAGAAAAGATAAATTTTAAATTGGGATTCTCATAAATAAATATGCTAGTTACTGATTTTGTATTCTACCTATAAGTTAGACATTTTAGCAAAATGTGTTCTTCTAATCTCTATTATGTGACTTGATTCATCCTCTATCTGCAGAGATGGCTCTTTTTCCCTAATCCTAGTTCTCAAATATTAGTGAGGATGGCTTACCCTCCCTTAGAAAGCTCCCCTCATTACTCACTTCTGGATGTGTATCCACAGATGAACTCCCTCTTGGTAGAGTAATATAGGATGGGACTCCTAACTCAGAGAGGTCACTCAGGAAATTGTCTCATAAATCCGAGCTGTAAACATCTCTCTAGGTTTTTCTCAAAATTTAAAAAGTTGCAGCACACCCACACATGCATGCACTCACACATGCACACACATGCTCATGTACCCACACAAATGCAAAGACACTATCAAGTCCCGTAGAGATACATACAGGTGAAGGTCATTGCAAGAAACTGTCCCAAGCACCAGAGTTGTTTCCATGATGTTGTTCTTAGAATGGTGTCCCTTGGTTTTTAAATGTAGCATATTAATAATTTAACTCATTTTTCTTTCTTTCTTTCCACCTCTGAATTGAATTTCTTTAGGCCCCAAAAGAAAAGAAAACAGGAGTAACCTCTGAGCTGGATGCTTGTTTGTGGATGCTCTCCCGGTCAGAAAAAGTGCACTGATCTTTTGGAGAGCTCATTAAATTCTTAGGAGCCGGCAGAGCCTCATCCCAGGTGTGGGGGAAAGAGGTGGGAAGTGGTATGTGTGTATGGGCATTCATTCTTCCTGTTACTTGAGTAAATATTGATGTCATTTCATAAAGCATAGGACAGAAAAGTATCACATTTTAACCTCTGTCATTCTTCCTTTCATTTAAAACACACTTGATGTTTTACTTGATTTTTAAAATCCCCTTTCCATGGTTGGCTTGCCCCTTTCCACACTTAATGGGTCTTAGTTATTTCACCTTCTTTCTGGGACAAAAAGCCTGACACCCATAACTTAAGAAATGAGAGATGTTTTGCAGATCACATTTCAGTCTTCAGTAGCTGGCTCCAAGGCAGGAAGGCACAGCACAAGGGCATGGTTGAGAAGAGCTGCTTACAGCATGGAAGACAGAAGCAGAGAGTGAAGGGAGAAGTTGTGGAGGGAGATAAAATCCTTCCAGCCTCTGCTCCTCTGATCAGATCCACTTCCTAAGGACAAGTCAGATACAAACCCCATTATCCACTCACTTTCCAAATGCCCCACCTATCAGCACAGGTGGTCCTTGGGTGACATTTGGATGTAAGTTGTAATGTTAGATCTGCTTCCGTGTCACCTAAAAGCATTCCTTTTCTTCATAGCAATCTGTTTACTTCTGTGACTTCAGTACTGATTTACTTGGTTGCTTACTACTTATTTTTCTTTTCCAGAATGTAAACTGTTTGAGGACAAGGTATTAGCTGGATTGCTCATTTTGTATACTCCACCATCAGGTACACAGTACATGTTTGATATTTGAAAAGGTAGAAAAACAGAACCAAAGAGAGTGTCTCCCTTGTCAGGCTGCCTGGGTTCAAACTTCCCACTTTTAGTTGTGTTCTGTTCCTTTCTTTTTGGAACTCAGTTATGTAGTGGCTCTTCTAATTCACAGATTTTGTTTCTGATATATGTCTCTGTTGCTATTTCCCCATGGATAAAACAGAGAAAATAGTAGAACCTGTATCATAGTCCTGTTGTAAATATTAAGTGAAGCATAAAAATGTGTCAAAAACGATACATTAAGTATTATGTGAAGTAGCTAGTATTTTAAAATTATTTTATTTGCATTAATCATTGATCAAAAGCCTACTGAATACTCTATATGACAGGCCACACTGGATATAACCAATACGCTAACAAATATTAAGCAGACTTAAGAGATTTAGTCAGTATATACTTCTTTCTTTCTCTACTATCCCTTCAAGACTTTTTAATATAACATTGTTACTATGTTTTTAGTCTGTAGGAAAAAACTCTGGAAGACTCCATGACTTTACTAAACTGTATTCTATAACTGGACTACTCAGTTGTATGCAAAACCTAACTTGAATCAACTAAGTATGTGCCTTGCTGTCCCCCTCTGGTGAATGAGGAGCTGCCTTGGCAGGAACATGGTCACCTCTTTCTCTTTTATTGTTTCCTATGACATTATTCACAACTTCTGGCCCTTCACTTTTAGAGCACAAAAGGGTAGGTGGGAAAAGCGAGAATGGAAAGTCCTGGCTTGCGTGGTACTGTCATAGATGGTTTTGCATTTTCTGGCTTCAGATGTTTAAAGGCAACTCCTGTGTCCCAGCTCTCCTGGATCGTTACGAAGCTCTGCTCTGGGATTCCTAAACAGAACTTTGAGAAGCACATTTCTTTTCCCTTATGGTCAGTCTCCTTCTCCCCTAGTTTTCCAGGGATTAATTATATGGAAAACTCTTTTCACTGGCATCCTTCCATCCTCCAGCTCATGCTCCAGGGCAGCCCTTGCCATGGGACAATGGTGGGAAATGCCTGCTGCGGGTGGAGTCCAGGTACTGGGTACACACAGCCTTCTGCTTTTCCACAGCACCACTGTGGCTGATAAGCTCAGCTTCTCATTCCTGCACTCTTCAGAAATGCATCAGGACTAGTCTTCTGGGCCTGCCCTAGAAATACAGGGAATGTAATAGTAGCTGTCCACCGTTCAGTGGTCCAGTTGAAACCCCTTTAGGGTGAGTTTGAGGTGAAAGGACAGAGAGCCCAATTACTGCTCTTGGGAAGGACTGGGAACAATGGATTGACTGCAGAGTTTTTCCTCCAAAATACTTTCCCAAGTGTACTTTCTTACGCATAAAGACTAGACAGGTTTAGAGTCCTTTGACTGGATTTTGGCATCACTTTGACATTTCTGTTTTGTGATCTGGTATCTCACTTTGGAACTTTCTGTTTTATCCAAATGTCACTCAAAACTTCTGACTGAATAATCTGTTACTCCAAAAACTGGGAATACAACGCAAGCTATATTCTGTACAAGCTACATAAGCTGCGTCTCAAAAGCTCGGGCCTGGCAGAGATCCATTTCAGGGTCTGCCTTGTGTGCTCTTCTCTCCGGCTTCCACAGGACCCCGTCCTTTCCCTCTCTGATTACCGATTCAGATTTCTTCATTCTCTTCTTGTCTTCTCTTCATCTTTTATTTTTGCCTTTTTTCTTCCCTCCCCTTTTTCTTTCCTTTTCTCCATGTGGATGCAGTTTATGCTCTTCCTATGCTCAGACTTCTCTCTTGACTGTTATTTCTTTATCCTTTTATTCCTTCTCGATTTCCAAGTAAATGAGTTACTTTGTTCCTACAGTAATTTCATTTTCTGTAGTAATTACCTCCTAATTATTTCAATCTGACTTTTATCTTCAACATTCATTGAAAGCCACCTGTTTTCAGCTCTCTGAATACCCATAGGTAATTACTTAATGCCACAATTACGAAGATCTAAAACTTTGCTTTTCCTTTATCTACTTCCTTTGGCTTCTCCATGTTAGTCTTTGGTGAATTAGGCTTTGAGGATGACCCTCCTCCAGGGCAAGGGCATATGGGATTGGTGATTTTTTTTTTTTTGCTTCAAAATTGAATACTACAATAAAGGATGTGATAAATGTTTGAAAGGATTAAATAAATGGGTGCCAAGCTTGCACACGTGTTGTCATTCATTCATTTATTCACTCTTTTAACAAATATTTATTAGGCTCTTACTATGTGCTAAACATTGTATTAGGGGTAGAGATTTAAAATAGGTGTGACCCTTGTTCTCTTCAAGTGTGTACTCTAATGGAGGCAAAGAAGGCAGAAAAGAGATAAATATATAAAAATACTAATTTCTGATAGTTATAAATGTTATGAGGGAATGAAAATTGCCATAAAAAGTGATAAAAGGAGGTAGGATTGGACAGCTATTTTGGGAAGTTAAGAGGACTTATTCTGACATGATTACATTTAATATGAGACCTATGTGACCAGAAAGAAGCAGTCTCAGGAAGATTCAGAAGAATCTGTCTGCTAGAAGACACAGTACAAACATTTGAAATGAGATAAAGCTTGATGTGTTCAAGAAATAGAAAGCTATTGTGTGTGGATTGCGTAGAGTGAGAAAGATGAATTCATACATGTCAGGGGCCAAGTCATACAGGGCTTGAAAAGCAGCATTAAGAGTGATAGCCAACGATTGAAAAGTTTTAAACAGGAGAGGGGCACAATCTCAGCAATATTTTAAAAGATTTTCTTGTCAGCCAGGGAGATAAGTAGGAAACTGAGAAGATAGGTGAGAGATGATGTCTTAGGTTAGGAAAGAAGGATTGATGATGGAGATAAATGGGTTGGAGATATTCCGTGGAGTTAGACTTGATAAACTCGATAACTCAGTACAGAATATAATGATAGAAAGAGGTTAAGAATGACTTTTAGGTTTTGGATTGGAAATTGGACACATGAAATGCCATCTCTGAGACAGAAGGATTGGAAAAACAGGATTGGGGTAGAAAATTGACAATCTTGTTTGGATACATTAAAGTTGAGATCTGTATCAGGTATTTGTGTAGAAATGTCAGGCAAACAGCTGGATAGCCAACCAGATTTTTAAGCTAAGATTTATATTGGAGATCTCCTTGGACAGTCGTTACTATTTGAATGGTATGTAAAGCCATGCATATAAAGGAATGAGAGAAGATTAAAAAAAACAGGAGTCCAAGCAAGGTGTGGTGACACAGGCCAGAAGTCCCAGTACTCAAGGAAGCTAGGGCAGGAGGATGGGAAGTTCAAGCCCAACCTGAGCAACTTAGCAATTTAGCAAGGCCTTATCTTTAAATAAAAAATAAAAATATAAAAGGATAGGATATAGCTCAGAATGAAGTACTGCAAAGAGGGGGGCAGTACTAAAATTCGTTCTGGGAATCTGGCTGAGGAAAAGATCCTTAGGTTAAATCACTAGAACCCTAAAAACAAAACACCACCAAAACCAATCAAATAAAAATAGGAAGCATCTTTAGATCCAGTGTGATTTGCCAGGATTTAGAGGAGAGTCAGAAGATGATGAGATGGTAAATGTGACCAAAAACTAATGTGTGTTCTATAGGAGAACTATAATACTGTGGAACTATAAATGAGGAGAGTTTGCACTAGGTCTTTTCTCCTAATATGTGTGATGTACCTAATTGAAACCTGTGACTACAGTTCATGCCCAAACCTGTGCATGTTGTGGTTTTCCATATATATATAGACCTATGATAAAGTTTAGTATTCACATTAGATGCAGCATGTGATTAACAGCAGCAATAATTTAAAAATGTTGGCAATATTCTGTAATAAAATTACCAGTAGCCACTTCTTGGTCTTTAGGATCATTATTAAATAAAGTAGGGTTACTTGAACACAAGCCCCATTATAGCTGATCCAGTGACTAGGCTGACAGCTACTGGGTGACTCACAGGAAAGTAGCATGTACATTGTTGGACATGTTGGACAAAGGGACAATTCACATTGTGGGAGGGATAGAGAAGGACAGCATGAGATTTCCCTATGCTGCTAAGCATGGTGTTCAATTTAAACATTAGGGGTGGTATAGTTTTAGAATTTTCCACTTAATATTTTAGGACAGATATTGAGCACAAATAACTGAAACCATAAGGGAGAGCTACTAGTGGTGGTTAAGAAATTAAATTGGATGCAGTCAGAAAAATGATCACAATGTTTGGCAACACACAGTTCACCTTGGAAAGAGGAGTAACTGCAGTGATAGAATCAAAAATCAAAGTAGGATGGGGTGCAGAGGGACTGGGAAGACAGGAAGTGGAGATGGTGGCCACTGGCAACTTTCTAGAAGTTTTGCTGTGAGATGAGTGCAAAAGCTGGACAGAAACATGGAATCTGTTGGAAGTTATTGTTTCCGTTATTCAGTATGAAATATTTACATTCTTCCTAGTGAAATTTTTCTATAACACTGTGGGAGAAGCTGATGGTAAGAAGGAAGTTCTTGGATGGCACTTGCTATGATTTGACTATTGTTAGTCCCTTCCAAAACTTGTGATAAAATTGTTTCCTTTTGTACTGCTATTGGGAGGGGGCCTTTAAGAAATGATTGGATGATTAAGGAGGATTAGTGTCTTTCTTATAGGAGTAATATTTGCTATAGGACTAATTTGTTATAGGGCATGCAATTATAAAATGAAGTTGCCAAGAAGACAATCCACGCCTTCCCGTGAGCCAGGCTCCATGACTGGGATTGGGAAAAGACTCAGCAAGAAGACAAACTGTGCCTTCCTATGAGCCAAGGTTGGTCATGTTGGGAAACTAGAAAAGCATTCCCCCCACACCCAGAAGCACCTGGCTGATTCGGAGGACTCCGGGTGAGATGATAGCAACTGAGGTGAAAGGAATAGCTTGATGCTTGTATTGTTTGATTGACATTGCAGGCCTGGGCCTGGTGGTCAGGGCAGCTATTTGGAGGATAGTAATGTGCACTGTGGCAGCTGTGGGGGATTTCCATCTGTATTATTTTTGAAATTCAATATTTACTGTTTTGTTTTATTCCTTGTATCAGGTAACCTGAGCAATTATTTTGAAGATAACAATATGCAATATAACAACCATTGCTAAATTCCTGTCATCTTGTTTTGAAAATCTATATAGCTATTGTTGGTTTTGTTGTTGTTTAGGTTTGTTTCTTGATTTTTGTGTTCTATTTTCCTCTTTAAAATAAAATTTAAAAAAATGAAGTTGCCCTTCTACTTTCTTCTATCAGCAATGAGGTACAAAGGCCCTTGCCAGGTTTCCGAATTTATTTTGGCTCCAGAATCCTGAGCCAAAATAAACTTCTTTACTTACAAATTATAGAGTCTTAGGTATTTTGTTACAGTAAGAGAACATTACAACAGTACCCAATATGCTTATTTTTTTCTCTTCCAATTTTTTTCCTTGAACAAATATTTACCTATTTTACAAAAATGACTATGATATATGATTATTTTTCTCCTTGTTCTGAGAGTGCTTAAGACCTTTTCTATTCTTCATGAGAAGTTAGAAGATCTTTCAAGGAAATATTGCCTGCGGTGTTGGCTTATCTCTTCATAGCAGCCTCTGGGTTCATGAACTTTGGGAATAAATGATGAGCCCATTTCTTGCTGAGACTAAACAAAAGTTTTGAGATCTCGAGACTATTTTGGCAGTTGAATGTTGCTGGTTTCTATCCATAGAACCCTGTTGGCTACTGGCTACTGTGCTTAGCAACTCTGGGATCCAAAAAAGAGACTGTAATGTGTTTTAAAGAAATGAAAAGATGTGCAAAGAATGGCATGGGTAGTGTGATTTTCACAACGCCCATGGCTTGAGTAATAGAAGTGTCTTAAAAGCTTGTTTTTAAAAGAGAAATTTACTTTTAAGTAGAATTAGAGGAGATGAGTTTTTGTTATATTTGCATTGAGAGAAATGTATTTATGAGTTGGTGAGTGGCCCCATGGTTTATCCTGAACAACCCAAGGTGAACAGGTACTAATCTATTCTCTGCAAAGCTGGGTTTTGTGCAGCAAATTGGAATTATTCAAGTTCCTCTATACAGTCTGTGCAACATGAAAAGCCAGTATAGAAAATCCTTATTGACTTGATGATATGGCTCTGTGATGAAAGCAGTAATCATGTTTAGACCAGCTATGAAACAAAATGCAATCCTCATGCTCGCTCACTGCCAGTGATAGGATTATATTCTGATTGAATGAAAATGTGGTCAGCGGGAGGATCATTTGGCAGCAGAAGAGGCTGATTTTTCCTGATGATCCAGAAATCAGATTTTGATTCTGATGATTAGATATTTGGCTTATGGTTTTCTCACTCTAAAGAATGCTGCCAAGGTCAGTCTGTCTTATATACTTTGGAGAATGAATGAATAATGGTTTATTATAACAACAAATAAGTCAACTAAAGCCTCACTACTCACTTCTGTTATTCTTCACCAGACAAATTCAGTCCTCCTGTCAGGATGGGTAATGTGAGATTTACAGATGCTGGGAGCAGGGAGCTACTGTTTGGTTTTATTATTTGAAGAAAGACTATGAACATTTATTTTGAGGGGAATTTAACATTCAGATTGTGACTAATAATAAATACTCAGAAAAATCTTTTAAGATCAATTTCTGATATGATTCTTTAAGATGGGAAATTTTTATTATAATAGTAATATGTTTGAGTTGAAAATCAAACAGTATGGAAAAGTATAAAAAACTAGTTCCAAACTCAGCTCTACTTTCTGGAGATAACCTCTGTGAATAGTTTCATGTGTAAGTGCTTATTCTGAGTCAGATACTAAGTGCTTTATATGACTACTTTACTTCATTTAGTCCGAACAGTGGTCCTATGTAACAAATACTGTTATTATCCCATTTTAAATATATAGAAATTGGGGCACAGAGGGACTAAGCACCTCACTTAAGGTCATGTAGTTCATGAGTAGGTGAGCTGGTTACAAACTGGAGCTGACTATTTTCAGATGCAAAGTTTTTAATGCAAGATTACGCATTCTATTCTGAAATTAACTGCCCCTACCATTTACCATTTTTTAGTAATCCTTCCACAAAAGTACCTATAGATTTACTTGGTTCTCTTGTTTGGTTACCCAATAGTGTCATATGGATGCGCTATAAAGTGTTTATCTTATCCTCTGTGCAAGGCTCTCTTTAGATTTCTGCCATTATAAATATTCTTCTATACTTACTTTTGATATATAACTAAATATGTTTATAAGATAAATACATTGGTTAGAGGGCATACCATTTCTCACTTGGGTTAATATTGCCAAATTGACCTCCATATTTTTTTAATCAATTTATAATTTCACCAAAAATGCATGGAATTCCAGATTAAGCATTACAAAACTATTAAAGTCATTGCTTATGGATAAAAAGGGTACCCTACTTTTGTTTTAATTTCATTTATTAATTATGAATCACATAAAATGTCTTTTCATATGTCTATTGGCCATTTATAGTTTTTAAATATAAATTGCTCACTTATAATCTTTCCCTGTGTTTTTATTATTCTGTTTTTTTATATTGCAAAATTGTTTCATTTGTTGCAAATTTTTCTTTCAATTTAAAAATTTCTATTTTGATCTTTTCAGAGACAATGTTTTTAGGTTTTATGTGCCTGGCAATCTCTCTATGAGTATTGGCTCTCCTTTGTCTCTACTTTAGAAAGCCTCTCCCATTCTTGGATAATGATAATAAAAAAAAACCTATTCACTTATGTATTATTTCAGCATTCTTTGTGCTTTGTTTGAATTTTTGTTCTGTCTGTAATTACTTTTGTATTAATAGCAATTTGTTTTTGCTAATGGTTCAACACTACTTTTTCTAAATATTTACTTAGTCAACAAACATACTTATTTAATACATTATTTATTATTTAGCATCTAGTAAACCAATTGCCTGTGTTTATTAGGGTCTGATTACACTGGTATCAGTAGCAAACATTTCAATGTTTAGAGCCTTAGATTGTGTATCCATTATTGGAAAGCTATAATTCTCTTGATTTGCCTCCGGATGGTCTCACATGCCTATTTTTCCATGTGAATTTAAGTTTCATTTTGTGACTTTAAAACAAATATTTCTATAATAACTTAAGGAAAACTGATATTGTTATAATACTGTCTTCCTACCCTGGAATAATATATGCTTTCTACTTATTAAAATCTTCTTCTGGGTCTCTCAGGAGAGTTTTAAGTTTCCTTCAAATAGATCTTGTTTATTTTATCTTACTTGAAATACAATCCTCAAGACAGCCACCATGAGGAGCCTGTGGCGTGGACTCCTCCGCTTCCCCATCCTTTCCCACCCGATGCCGCTTCTCTTTCCCATCCCCACCCTGGCTCCCTGATTCTGGTGCTCTTTCCTGTTCCACTCAGAAGGAAAACAGGTTCAGTGGTGAGCAGGCAGGACTGATGATTGTTTCTCTTTGATAATCAGCTGCCTATGAAAGAATAAAATCATTCCTCTCAATATTATCTTCCCTTAATATCTCAAAGATCTAGATAAATAAAAATTACTTTAATGAGTAATAAGGGACATTTTGGATTTGTAATAAAAAATCCTATCCTGTATTTTGCAAGCTGTTCTCCAGGGGCCTCCTGAATAAAAACTGTTAGATGAGCCTGGTTAGTGTCCATTCCCAAGCTCATCCTAAGTCTTGAAGAATCTGAATCTTTAGCAGCACTGCCTGAGAATCTGCATTTTGAATAAATATTCATACACAGAGCTTCTTCAATTTAAATCTGCTTGTGAATCATGTGAGGATCTTGATACAATGTAGGTTCTGGTTCAGTAAATTTGGGGTGCTGGTAAGATTCTGCACTTGTCATCATCTCTCCCGTGGCAGCAGTGCACAAAGTCAGTGACCACACCTGGGGAAGAAGGCTTTAGAGATCTGTTTGGTTCCTGAAGGTGAGGACCACTAAACTCAAATGGAATAGGACACCAAGAATAGAAAGAAGACTTTCATTTAGAGTCCTGCAAAAAGAAAAATAGAGTCCAAGCACATCTCCTGACATGATGGATTTATACAATGACGATTTTTAAAGCAATGAAAATCTAATTAAAGGCTGGTAAAACACAAAAGCCTTTTCCAAAGACACTCGTGATGGTAGAAGTTCTGGTTCCCAATTCCCCTCCAGTTAACTAGATGTGCTTGCACAGCAGTGGTGTGTGGTTGGGGTCCCTGACACTCAGCTATGACTGGAATGTTGGATAAGCTAATGCTATGAGCAAATCATAGAATTAAGACTCAAACTCCCTTCTTTCTCAAGGTGTTACTACTGGCTAAAAAGATGAGAACTTGAAAAATGGCTTGAATTCTCTCTTTCCCAGCTTTCAGTGCACTTTCACAGGCTTTGCCAAGAGTGTTTTACTACTGGATGGGGCACAATTAAGATGGTGGCATCTGTGGGTGATGACAGCAATGGAAAGAAAAGCATTTTATGAATGATTTAAGTTTCTGTGCAAAATGGGAAGCAGGTCTTCTCTTAAAAATTGCCAAGAAATTGAGAGTGAATGATAATATTGTATCAGGACTTTTAAATGAAAGTGGCGGAAATTTAAAGCAATCTAGACAGATGAGACTTAGTGGGCTAAGTCAGTGCTGGCAAACCTGTGGCACACAAGCCAAAGCCAACTGTGTGTTATCACTGAAAGCTCTAAAAGGTTTTCCATTACTGCCCTAGCTAATCTAACAGGAATTGAAGAATAAAACATGAGGAGGACAGTGAAGTAACTTAGCTGAGGAAAGAGTATACTGATAGAGATACCTGAGAGCTTTGTCTCTCCGTGTTGGCTTACTTCTCTCTTTGAAGGCTGCTTGCATCTGCCTGGCAGGGAACATGGCCTCCTAGCCCCCAATTTCTACATTTTCAGTGTTTCATTCCTGAGCACGGGTTTTCTGCTGATTCCCAATGGAAGGCTCTGGTTGGCCTGCCTTGGGTCAGCTGGCTATGGCCACAGAGGCAGCATGGTGCAGAGGAATTGGAGTAAAATTAGGCTCAGAAAAATTCCCGGAAGAGGTAAAGCCTACAAGGCAGGCCAAAATCCTAGTCGTCCAGTGTGAAGCTGTTTTGCTGTCTGTCATGCGCTGGAATGTCAAGGAGACTGCTGAAGATTGCATGAAAGCCCATTTGTAGTCAGGAAGGCTGCAGCTCTCTTCTGGGCTGGTGTTCCACTAAAGGCTTTAGCCTAATGCTGTTATATGGGGCAGCTGTATCGCAGCAATAGTTGCTTATTTATTCACTGTAGTGACAGCTACATTTCATGGAGCAGCTGCTGGAGCCAAAAATGTTCAGCAAGGGCAAAATGTGATAAAAGCTCAATGCAATTTGCTTGCACATTATTAAGTTTTAATTTTTGGTTCAGGAATAAATTTTGTTTACTGTAGTTATTTTCAGCGTGTTTCTGTATTTGAAAAGAGAAATGAATTATTCTCCACCTGCCAATTAGAGAGTTAGAAAACCCTCTCAGATTTAAGATCTGTGTTAACTTGGAGTTGAAACACAAGCAAAGTAGTTTTTTTGGAGAGTGGAAATAAGGTCTCAGTGTGCTGAGGAATAAGTTCACAATGGAGTTGTTTTGTTTTGTTTCTTGATACTGGGGATTGAACTTGCAACCTTCATGCTTGCCAGGCAGGCACTTAGGCTGGCTAAGCTAAACCTCCTGGAATTTTGATGACAAAATTGATACCTTACTGTGTGGATGAAATTAGGGCAGTACACAGCACTTAACATGTGATAAATTCAAGCTAATCCTATTACATGATAAATACACTGTTTTGCATTAAATGGGTGATAAGTAAACAACTTTGTTTACTGGCAGCAGGTACCTCCTGAAAAAGTAGAGTTTATTATAAGACAATGTCATGGGTAAGAAGGGCCCAAGATTAAGTATGGTGAACCCCAGAGAGACAGGAGTTGGAAATGGAGGTGATTTCTTTCCCGAGGGCCATGTGGATTCCTCAACTCTGATTCTTTGTTTCTGTCCATTTTCCTGGTTGCAAACAGCTTTTCCTGCCCTGCTTATGCTTCCTGGTTTTATGGTCCATCACAGAGCTTACTCATGGTTTGGTTCTACATGAGCTCCAACCCCAACTCCACATAGATATTAGCTATAAAGCCCACCATGGGCGGTGCATTCTTTATGTCTTGGTTGGATTCTTCTTAGAGTACTAACCAACCCTTGGCCTTGGGTCTGATGTCCCCTCTGGGACACTACACAGTGATTATCTGGCATGGGATGGCTTAAAGCCACTTGAGTCTATCTCTCCCAAAGAAGTGAAGGGCCAAACAGTTACCAGAGAAAAGGTGGGGAGACTGTGGGCAAGAAAGGCATCTAAAACCATGTCCAGTACAAGTGACTATGAGTAAATGGATGGAGTGACCAGATATTTGACACTAAGTCCTGGGGATGTGTTTGCTTAGTGCCTATGGCTTCAGAGTGGGAAGGGTGCCAAACAGAGCTCCAGCATTTGGTGTCATTCCAGGTAGTTTTACTAAATGTGAGCTTTCAGGAGAACATTTCTTTAACATGTTTGAATTGCAGGTCCATCTAAAAAGTGGAGACAATACCTACTTAATAAAATATCATATGAGGACAAGAAGCTTGTATTTAATTTGAGACACTAGGAACATAGCAAAT
The DNA here is from genome assembly GCF_034190915.1 of Cavia porcellus. Classification (NCBI taxonomy): domain Eukaryota; kingdom Metazoa; phylum Chordata; class Mammalia; order Rodentia; family Caviidae; genus Cavia; species Cavia porcellus. Next base: position 117,067,785 of record NW_026947484.1, read on the forward strand.
GTTCAATAAGTTTTCTTGCCTTTGCTTTTATTTCTCTCCTGCTTTGGCATTACCTACTATGGAAACATGGGCATTTAAAAGAAGCAATTAAAATGATTTTCCTAAGAAATGATTTTCCTATTTTGTTGTATTTAAAAATAAATTCAATTATTTGGTGGTAATTGATTTAAGTAATGTCTATGCAGACACTTTATTAGATTTTTCCTGTTTCCGATGGTAAAGGGAAAATCAGTGCCACTTAATACTTTTTATTGATTTCTTCAGATAAATGCTGGTGTGACTTTTCAAATACTGTTTGTGTATTGGATTTGCAATAACAGACTATTTGTGGCTCTGCTCCTAGTACACTGCTTTCTACTCTCTCTCTCTCTGTAGGTTGGTGGTAATTCAGATGCAGCGACTGGATGGATAGCATTTCCAGAGCTGCTTCTCTTCTCTCTGCAGTCCTCCTTTCTCTGTGCTTCTTTCTTCAGCAATGCCTCCTTCCTCTCTTACGTCTTTAACCTCTACTTGCAGCTGTTTTTATTAGTCCACAAAGAAGTCAAACTTTGCAGCTTTTCTGGGAAAATACTCAGGAAGGGAATAGTTGGGTTGAATGGAACTTCCAATACTAGTCTTTTGAGGCCTCTCCATACTGATTTCCACCAGTCTACACTCCCATCAACAGTGGAGAGTGTTCCTTTTCCCCCACAGCCTCTCCAACATTTGTTATCAGTTGATTTCTTGATGGCAGCCATTCTTTCCTGAGTGAGACAAAATCTCAATGCTGTTTTAATTTGCATTTCTCGAATGACCAGTGATAGTGAACATTTCTTCATGTTTTTATTTGCCATTTGTATATCTTCATCTGAGAACTGTGTGTTCATCTCAGATGCCATTTTTGGTGAGGGTCTTTGAATTTGGGTGGCTTGATGTTTTTCAATTCTTTGAATGCTCTGGATATAAGTCCTTTGTCTGAGAGACAGCTGGCTAAAATTCTTTCCCATTTTGTGGGTTTTCTTTTCACTTTGTTGATGATTTCTTTTGAAGTGCAATTTTGTGATTGGTGAATTTTGCAATTCACCCATGTTTATAGCAGTGCAATTTGTAATAGCTAAATCTTGAAAATAACCAAAATGCCCATCAACCACAGAATGAATGAGAAAGATGTGATATTTTTATACAATGGGACATTAAGCAGCTATAAAAAGGATGGTCTTGAGGCTTTTATAGGTAAATGGAGCCAACTTGAGACTATCCTTATAAGTGAAATAAATCAGATTCATTTGTAAATATATCATCTCTCTAGTATAAAAATAATAATAAAAACTGAAAGAATAATAAGATCCAAAATGTATACAAATATTGTAATAATAAAAGGGAAAGAAATGCTCTAAAGGACATAACTGTGTGTATGTTTAAGTGTGCAAGATAGATAATCATATAACTCTGTTAGTTTATCGAACAGAATAGTTTGTACTGTCGTTTGATTGTTGATTTTTATCTTTTGATTTTGTAACTTGAACAACTACTTCTAAGATAACAATATGAAATTTATCAGCTAGCAATTTCTTATTGTTATTTTTTTTAAATTCTGTATTATTTGTATCCTTTACTTCTTTTTTTATTCTAAAATTTTAAAATTTTATTTTAAAGAGAGTAAAATTAAACAGAACAAAACAGATTATAAGAAAGCAATGTAAGAGACACAGATTTCAAAGCAAGACAGCCAGAGATCTTCACTGTCTATCACATTGTCTATTTTCTTCCAAATAGTTGTCCATATCTTCGCATACAATGAATTCATACAAAACAAAATAGTATAAAACTGATGAGAACAGGATGATGAAAGTATGTTAGGTTTTCAAGACCAGACCATCAGGAAGTCAACAATGGCTGCCATAACGTCTCTCATTATCTTCAAAATATCTGTCCATACTTTAACATACATTGAAATTAAACAAAACAAAACAGACTAAAATCACTCTGCACAAAGAGTAATAGTATTGCTGGATTTCACATCATGATGCTATGGAATCACCACTGGGTAGCTTAGTGTCTCTTTTTCTTCAAAGTAGCTGTTCATTTCATCGTGCATTATATAATCGATTCTCATAAACTGTTTAGAAGTTCTATACATGGATGAGTCTTTACATGTATACCTTTTTTTCTATTTTACACAGGAAAACTAAACAAGACAATACAAAATGAATTCCTAGAAAAACATGAAACAAAAAAGACATATAAACAACAATAGCAAAGCGCCCAGAACACTGACAACATAGGCCTTCACAACAAGATGGTATAAGCATAACTGGGGTTATTTTACATAATGATCTTTAAGAGTTCCTCAGATCACTATACAGTAAAATGCACAATTGTTCCATTCCTGTGAATCTTAACTATTTTGTTCCAAGAACTTATAGAATTTGAAGCACAATCAGCTTAGCTATCCTGTGTGTTTATATAACTTTAGACATTTTTTCTTTTCCTTTACTTTTTATTTTTCCTCATTTTCCCTGAGATATTATTTTTTCCCCTTTAAGCAGATTCTTGTCCTTTCACTGTGTTTATTGAGTGTTTTGTGTCTTACATACTCTTACCGTTTCTTACACTAGGGGGACTATACGATATTTACACTTGTGAGTTTGATTTATTTCATTTATGAGTATGGTCTCAAGTTGCATCCATTTACTTATAAATATCTCAATGTGGTCATTCTTTATAGCTGAGTGGTACTTCACTGTAAAAAAATGCCACATCTTTTTTATCCATTCCTCAGTTGATGGGCATTTAGGTTGTTTCCAAGATCTAGCTATTATAAATTGTGCTGCTATAAACATGGGTGCACATATATCACTGTGGTATGATGTTTTTCAGTTCTTCTGGGAATATGCCCAGAAGTGGAATAGCTGGGTCAAATGGGATTTCCATTGATCTTCAGGTCTGTTTTTATTACAGTACCATGCTGATTTTATTACAATAGCTTTGTAGTATAACTTCAAGTCAGGGATTGTGATGCCTCCTGCCTTGCCTTTGCTACATAGAATTGCCTTTGCTATTCTAGGTTTTTCTTCTGGTTCCAGACGAATTTTAGGAGTGATTTCTCTAGATCTGTGAGGTATGCTAGTGACATTTTGATTGGGATTGCATTAAATCTGTATAACAATTTTGGGAGAATGGCCATTTTCACAATGTTTGTTTTTCGTATCCATGAACAAGGGATGCCTTTCCATTTTCTGAGGTCCTCTTTGACTTCTTTTTCAGGGTATTATAATTTTCCTTGAATAGATTGTTTGCTTCTTTTGTTAGATTAATTCCTAAGTATTTTATTTTTCTTGGATGCTATTGTAAAGGGAGTGGCTTTTCTTATTTCTCTCTCAGTGGTTTTGTTGTTAGTGCATAAGAATGTTATTGATTTTTGGGTATTGATTTTATATCCAGCTACATTACTGAATTTATTTATTATGCCTAGGAGTCTTTCAATGGAATTTTGGGGGTCTTCTATGTAGAGAATCACGTCATCTACAAATAATGATAATTTAACTTCTTCTTTTCCTATCCTTATTCTTTTTATTTTTCTCTCTTGTCTAATTGCTCTGGCTAGTATTTCCAGCAGTATATTAAATAAGAGTGGTGATAATGGACATCCTTGTCTTGTTCCTGATTTTAAGGTAAAGGCTTTCAGGTTTTGGTCACTTAATATGATGCTGGCTGTTGGTTTGTCATAGATGCTGTCTTAGTTATTTTTGCTTAGTTATTGTCACTGAGACAAAATACCTGATGCCCAAAGTTGGGAAAGGAAAGGCTTATTTTTCATAGTTTTTGGAAGTTTTAGTCTATATTTAGGTTACTTCAAGGTAGGGAGGCATGGCAGGGCCATAGTTCATGGTGACTGTAAACAGCAAGGTGGAAACTGGCAAAAGAAGGAGAGCCATGCCTTTTTAAAGCTATTGTATTGTATGTTGGCTTGACCCTTAGCAGGGTATTGCACTGACAGCATTAATTGAAGTGCTAGACCATGAACCAATCACACATGCACAATGCAAGCTCATGAGATCTGGGGGGTACTGATGTAAACCATGACATTTTACCAGGACTCACGCACATCCTTTACATAAAAGACATTTAGTCTAAGTCTAAGAGGTGTAAAAGTCTTAATAGTTTTAGCACTGTTGAAAAGTCTAATTCTTAAGTTTTTTTAACCATCTATGGCAAACTTTTAACGGTAATCCCCTGTAAAAATGAAGGAAGTTTAAACATTTTTAAAATCTAAAGGTACAAGATAAACATTACCATTTTTAAAGTTAAAAATAGGAGAATATAAAGCATTGGAAAAAAACCAAGTCTAACATCTAACAAGATAAACATTAAGTCTTAGAGTTTTATGCTCAGCATTTGAAGTAATCTGGTTGTAAGCGCTAAGAGGCTTGGATAGTTTTACTCCCATGACACTTTTAGGGATTTTAGCTCTTGCAGCTTTAAAAAAAACTATCTCTGTTTGCTTTTTTAGCTTTTTTGGGATGATCCATGTTTTTGGCTTTTTAAAAATTTTTGGGGTCTCTACTGTATCTTTGGCTTTATCTTTATATCTTTATATATTATTTTCTCAGGGGCACACTGTTTGGCTTCTCAGGCATTTTGTAATTAAGCTAGAAGCTGTTTTATCCTCAGAATTTGTGCATTTTTTGCACCTAAATCAGCACCGTGTGGAAGCCACCAAGGTTTGCTGCCAGCTGGAGCAGTAGCCAGGATTTTTTTTTTTTTTTTGGCTCTAGGGGTCAATTGCCTGGATCACTGGGCTCTGTGAACCTGATTATGAAGAAAAGCTTTTTTATGTTGTCACCATTTTGGAACCTCATGTGGCTGCCACCATTTTGGAACCTCATATGGCCTTCACCACTATTTTCGAGCATGGTGCTCTGCAGCTTTTTTTTTTTCCTGAGCAAATTTTTTATTTTTATAGTTTTGAGGCTGTAAAGGATGGAGACCCACTGCTTTTAGGGATGCTCTGCAGCCATCTTTTATATCTCTCTGGTTTTTTTTTTTTTTCAGCATTCAAAGTCTCAGTTTTATCTTCACAATCTACAGATTTATTGGAGTTTTCCTTTTGGTCAAACTCACAGCATAGTAAATTATCTTGCTGGGCCCTTAGCTCTTGATTTGCAACGTAAAGTTGGCTAAAAGCCCCCAACAATAGACATGCAACAGCCTCAACATTCAACTGCCTTGAAATTTTTTTTGCCAGATTAATCAGTCTATTGTCCTTAGTTGCTCCAGCTCTATGCATTCAGAGAACATGTCTAAACCTTTTTAAACTCTACCCACAAGCTGTTTTTAAAGACTCTCAAAAAACATGGTCAGGTATAGTCACAGCAAATGGCTCCACTCCTAGTACCAAATTTTGTCTTAGTTACTTGTTACTCATCACTGAGACAAAATACCTGATGCCCAAAGTTGGGAAAGGAAAGGTTTATTTTTTATAGTTTTTGGACATTTTAGTCCATACTTAGTTAGCTCCAAGGCAGGGTGGCATGGTAGGGCCGCAGTTCATGGTGGTTGCAAACAGCAAAGTGGAAACCAGCAAGAGAGAGAGAAACATGCCTTCTTCCAGCCATTACATTGTATGTTGCCTCTATCCCTAGGCAGGTGTAGCACTGACACAATCAATTGAATCGCTAGACAATGAACCAATCACAAATGCACAATGCAAGTACATGAGGCCTGGGGGCCACTGATACAAATCATGACAGATGGCTTTTATCATATTGAGATAAAGACCATCTATTCCAATTTTCTGTTAAGTTTTTATAATGAATAAGTGTTGGACCTTATCAAAAGCATTTTCTGCATGTATAGAAATAGTCATATGGCTCTTACTCTTGGCTCTATTGATATGGTAGATTACATTTATTGATTTACGTATGTTGAATCATTCCAGCATGCCTGGGGATGAATCCCACTTGGTCATGGTGAATAATCTTCTGGATGATTTGATGCATTTTGTTTGCCAAAATTTTATTGAGAAAATTTGCAACTATGTTCATTAGGGAGATTGGCTTATAGTTCTCTTTTTTTAGTTGGGTCTTTCTGAGGTTTTGGTATTAGAGTAATGTTTGCTTCCAGGATGAGTTAGGGAGAATTGTTTCCCTTTCAATTTTATTGAAGAGTTTGAGGACTGTTGGCATTAAATCTTTGAATTTCTTGTAGAATTCCACAATGAATCCATCTGTACCTGGGTTTTTCTTTGCTGGTAGGGATTTAATTTTTTTTTTTAAATTGTTTTTAATTTTAAAGAGATTAAGACAAAAGAGGACATAACAAAGCAGATCAGAATAGAATAATGTAAACAACACTGTATTTCACCAGGAGACAATCTGTAATTAACAATAACTACCATAATGTCTCTTTCTTTGAAATAGTTGAGCATAACTTCATGTATAATTGTATCAAACATAACAAAATAGTATAAAACCATTCAAGAGAATTAGAGTATTACTCTCCCGGGGTTCAGATGGTGTGCAGGAACCCACCTCTTTGGGCAGCACCACTTCCCGGATAGAAAGAAGGTCACCGGGCATGGCCCAGGCAGGCCCAAAGCCTCCTCTGGCAGTGCAGCTCCCTCCTCTGGCAGTGCAGCTCCTTGGATGGAAAGAAGGTCACCAGGTGTGACCCAGGCAGGCCTGAAACCTCCTCCAGCAGTGCAGCTCTCTCCTCAGGCAGCACAGCTTCCCAGATTGAAAGAAGGTCACTGGGCATGGCCCAGGCAGGCCGAGACTTCCTCTGGCAGTACAGCTCCCTCTGGTAGGGATTTAATTACATTTTCAATTTTATTAATTGAAATTGGGTTATTCAGTAGTTTTATATCTTGTTGACCTAGCTTTGGTAATTCATATGTTTCTATGAATCTGTCCATTTCTTCTGTGTTATAAAGCCTACAAGAGTATAGGTTTTCAAAATAGATATTTATGATCTTCTGTATTTCCACAAGATCTGTAGTGATTTCACCCTTTTCATTCCTTATTGCATGAATTTGAGTTTTTTTCTTTCCTTTTTAAAATAAGGTTAGATAGAGGTCTATCAATTTTATTTATTCTTTCAAAGAACCAGCTCTTCAATTCATTGATTCTTTGGATTGTTTTCCTAGTCTCTATTGCATTGATTTCTGCTCTGACCTTTATAATTTCCTCCCTTTTTTTGGCTTTGGGCTTGACTTGCTCTTCTTTTTCTAGATGTTTGAGGTATAGCATCAGATTGTTTATTTGTATTCATACTGTTTTCCTGATATGGGAGTTCACCGCAATAAATTTTCCTCTGAGGACTGCTTTCATTGTGTCCCACAGGTTCTGGTAAGAGGTATTTGTATTTTTGTTTGCCTGTAAATATTGTTTAATTTCTTCTTTAATTTCCTCTGTGACCCACTGATTGCTCAGGAGTATATTATTCAATTTCCATGTGTTTGTGGAGTTTTTGTAGTTTCTTTTGTCATTAATCTCTAGTTTCATGGCACTATGATCTGATAACAAGCATGGGATAGTTTCAATTCTTTTTACATTTACTTGAGCATGTTCTGTGGGCTAGTATATAGTCTATTTTAGAGAATGTCCTATGTGCTGCTGAGAAGAATGCATATTCTGATGTTATGTGGAGCACTCTGTATACATCTACCATTTGTTCACAGGTTTGATTCAATTCTGTTATTTTTTTTTGCTGATTTTCTGTCTAGTTGATCTGTTCCTTTGTGTCAATGGCATGTTAAGGTCCCCTGTTATAATTGTGTTATTGCTTATTTGATTTTTCATTTCTGTTAATATTTGTGTTATAACATTGAGTGCTTCCAAATTTGGTGCATAGATATGTAAGGTTGTTATCTCTTCCTCTTGACATTTTCCCCTAACTAGTGGCCTCTTTTTATCTCTCTGGAACATTCTTGGTTTGAAGTTCACATTGTCTGCAAACAGAATAGCTACCCTTGCTTTTTAGGGGAATCCTTTGCGTGGAGTATTGTTTTCCATCTTTTGACTTTCAGTCTATGAGTTTCCTTTTGGGTTAGTTGGATTTCCTGTATAGAGCTTATGGTTGGATGTTGTGTCTTGATCCATTCTGCCAGTCTGTTTCTTTTAATTGGTGAGTTGAGGCCATTTAAATTAATGGTTAGAACTGATATATATATTGGCTTAATTTTGACATGCTATCTTTCTGCTGTTGCAAATTTATCTTTTCATTCTGTTTAATTGTTTGCCTTGGTTAGTGGTTTTTTCCTATGTCTGTCTATAATGTTTTCCAATATTCTTTGCAGGGTTGGTTTGGTGGTCATGAAGTTCTTGAGCTGTTCTTTGTCATGGAAGTATCTTATTTCTCCATCCATTTTTAAGTACAGTTTTGAAGGATATATCAATCTGGGTTGGAAGTCATTTTCCTTTAGGATCTGAAATACTTGACTCCATGCTCTTCTTGACTTCATTGTTTGTGTTGAGAAGTCTGCTGTGATTCTGATAAGTTTTCCCTTATAGATGATCTGTCTCTTCTCTCTAGCAGCTTTTAACATTCTGTTCTTATGTTGGATTCCTGGGATGTTGACTATTAAATGTCTGGATGTAGTTTTATTTTGGTTATGGTTATTTGGAGTTCTTATGCTTCACTGATCTGTAGGTTAGTTTCCATTCTCATATTTGGGAAATTTTCAGCTCTTACTTCTGTAAATAGCCTCTTGATATCATTTGTGTTGTCACCTTCCTTTTCATTTATCTTTTTCAATCTTATGTTGTTTTTCTTTGCATCATCTTGCAGTTGTTGAATTGTTATTTCCTGGTTTCTTGTTATCTTTCCTTTCCTGTTTACTAGCTTCCATAATGTCTTCAAGGTCTGAAATGCCATTTTCACTTTCATTGAGGTGGTTTTGCCAACTTTTGATGAAATTTTTTATTTCCTGTATATCTCTTTGAATCTGCTTCATGCATTATTTCTTATATTTTTCATTCATAGTTTACATCTTTTTGCATTGCTCCTCTAGTTTTTTAACTATGTCTTCTTTAGATGTATTTAGCATTTCTTTCATTACATTTATCATTCCTTCTTCTACCTGGGAGACTGTTTCTGATTTGAGTTCTTTTATAGCTTCCTAGAGTTGTTTCTTTACTTCAGTTGATATCATTTCAGGAATTTCAGGTGTATAGCTTATATTTTCTTCTCTGTCCATGTCTCCTATGCTTGCTTGGGTTGGGCTAGAAGTTTGAGATTGCATTTTGCTCTTTCACTTTGTCATTTTCCTATGTTCCAGGTTTTGAGCAATGTTTCAAAGCTTCCCTTGTGCACTGGGAATCACCTGGCTTACTTTTAGCTCCCAGGGCAGACTACAGGCAACTGCCAGCTGCTTGGAGCTCCCTATGTTGGGCCATTTGGGCCTGTGGGGACTCCCATGAGTCCTCTGTTGATTTCAGATGCAAGGTGTGGTCTTACTGCCTGGAAGTGATGGAATTCAACGTATGCCCACGTTCAGGGGCCAGAACTGGATTCCAGCCCCTGCTAACCACCTTGTTTCTCTCTCTCTCTCTCTCTCTCTCTCTCTCTCTCTTTTTCTGTTTTGCCTTTTTTCTCTAAATAAAAAAAAGAAGTTAAACTTCGCCTTATTTTAAAGGCTGTTTCATACCTTCCTTTCTGAGCTATTTCTTTCCCATTCCAAACTTTCAAAAAGTGTGGTCCAGTTTGCTTCTCATAGCTTCTCAAAGCTTCCTCCACCCTAATTCACTATCTTTTGACCATGATTTTCTATCCAGACCATTTTACACATCTGCTCTCCATTAATGGCTATCTCAGGCTGAGTCAGAAGCCCCTAATGGCTTGTACTGTTTGCCAGTCTCTTCTGATGGACATTTATTGCTTTCCTGGCTTCTGTGATGAAGATGTTACTGCTTATTTTCTTTCAAAAAGATCTATTTTCTTCCTTTTCACCTATATTCTACATTTTGGTTTCTTTTGAAGAATACAACTGATTTATTATTTTACTTTTTCACTGTGTGACTCTGCTGGACTGCATGCTAAAGGAAGGTAAAGACTGTTGATGTCTTATTCACCATGACAACCTGTTGAGGTTAACATTCTCTGAGTCTTTATGCTCTGAGGGAGCCTTGTCTCCTTTCTCTCACTCTCTTCACCCCACCAGACATGGAAGTCAGTCCTTCCACTTCCGCTGATCAGATTGAAGACCTCTGTGGCTCCGTAGGGAACAAAGACTTAGCAAACTGACATTTCTGCTCTGGACTATCTCATGAACATGGAATAAATCACCCTTCCTAAAACAGTGCGGGTGATCTCACACCTTGTTCTAGAACTTCTTGTCCTTCACCTTTAGTTGTTCAGCCAACTCTGTGTTCCTTTTCTCGCAGGACTGTCCTCAAATTACCTTTCTCTTCCTATCTCCAGTACTGTCCCGTCCTGCTGACTAGTGAGCATGCAGGGAGCCAGGGAGCCATTAGGTTGCCAGAGTGGAGCGGAGGAGTCACTTTACACTTCTCTGGGGTACTGTCCCGCTCAATCTGCAGCACCAGGGCACACTACTAAATTGGGAAGGTAGGACAAATTCAAAAAACAGTATGTATAGGAGAAGCTAAAGAAAAACAATTTCCCAAGCAATAGACTGCCAGTTTATTCAACTTAAAATGCCTATACCTTGACTCTAGCAGTAGGATTATAACTAAATTATCTCAAGGTAGAAAGAAACAGAAAAAAATACTGGCTCAGGGTGTGGACTTTGGGGTCAAACTGCCTATTATTGAGAAGCAGTTGTGCTGTTTACTAGATGAGCAACTCTTAGAAAGTCATTTAAATGTTCTATGCCTCAGTTTTCTTATCTGTTAAATGGAATGATGGAATTTGCTATGTTTTGAGTGTCTCCTCCAAACCCCATGTTGAAATTTAACTATTTCTGTAACAGTATTGAAAAGTAGGGCCTTTGGAAGGTCACTAGGGTTTGAGGACTCCATTCTTACTGGCAGGATTGATTCTAATAGAAAAAATTCAATTTCCTTCTTGCTCTTTTATTCCTTAAATTTTACTATGATACTCTACAGCAAGAAGACAACTGCCATATTCCAATACTCTTTGACTTCTCAGCCTCTGAGGAAATATTTTTCTGTTATTTAAAAATTACCCAGTCTCAGGTATTGTGAGGACTAAGATATAATTGTGAATCTGTATGAAACGTTTAAGGAATATATATGTGTATATATATATATATATATATATATACATATATATATATATATATATACACATATATAGTGTTCAGAAGAGTATTTGACAATTACTAAGCACTGGATAGCTGTGAACTATCACTGGTGGTGATTCAATGAGTATTCATCAAACACACAGAAAACAGCAAGATGCTGCCTAACTATGGGATAAGGTATGAGGGAGGGAAGGAGAAAATGTGAAGATGAAGTAGGATAAGGGAAGTCTAGGATGATTCTATTTTCTGTTCTTTTTTTTTTTTTTTTTTGTCTTTTTCATTTTTATCGGTACCAGGGATCGAACTCACGACTGCCTGCTTGCAAGGCAGGTGCTTATGCCGCTGAGCTAAATCCCCAGCCCCTGATTCTGTTTTCTGACTTAAATATGCTAGGAAACAGGTGTCACTGACTAAAGGAAATAAAGAGGAACAGGAAATAGAAAGTTGTATGTTCAAGTTTTATATTATGATTTTCATTGGGTTACTTTTAGAACATTTCAAGTAACTATTACCTCTCAACATATACACTCTACAAATCTGAGTATAATGTTTAAAAAACTTCTGTTAAAGCCAAGAAGAACAGATCTTTAAGTACATCAGGAAAAGCTTTTAGAACTAGGAAAAAAGTAAAGATTTATGGTTCTATATTCCTTCTTGACACAATCCTCAAGGGAAACTATTGGTGGACTGAGAAAATGCTGCCAGAAGAGGTGTGTTCATGGACCACCCACATTGCTTCCTGGCAAAGAGGCAGAGGAGTGAACACTCCCATCTCTGCTTCTCTGTGGTCCCCAACTGGCTCACATTCTAGGTCTGAGCGTGTAGCATTGCTTTTCTCTCCATGGCAAAGCAGTCAGTGTTCAAAGAATAATTGCCGTCACAAAGGTGCCAGATCTGAGAAGTTAATATTATCATACCAACCATCCCTTATTCTGTGCTTTTGTGCAAATGTTGCATTGAGCGCTTTACATCTGCTACTTAATTGTCTGAGATTATGTGTATACCTGTTGGATACCAGAGAAGGAAGGAACTTGAGAGCTACTAGAATTCTACCTTCTCACTTGATCATGGGGCCAATTGAAGCCTCAGGAAAGACTAGAGTATTTGCTCATGACCTCAAAGTAAGTTGTTGTTACTAACAAGCTGGTAGTGCTATGTAGATGACGAATCACGTGTCAAAACAACACTAGGCCATCACGCAGGTCCCTCAGTCCTTCTCAGTTATTGACAAAAACAAGTAATGCCTTGTGTCTATGCCGTGTGTCTTTACCTGACAATTTAACTCTAGACCTGAAATCTTTTAAAAAAATTTTTTAAAAAGTCTTCCAAAACATAAAAGTATATTCTTTTATGTTTTATGAGTCCAGCCCAAGTAAGTTTTTGAAAAATGTGACTATTGCGTTGAGTTGAATTACAATTATTTTCCTCTATTTCATTCTCATTTTAAATTTTAACATCTTGTTTTTTTTTAAATTTTAGATTGAAAAGTTATGATAGCATTTTGTTTGTCCTGTGTATATAAGGAAGAGAGAATCACCTGAAATTCTAGCTGTTGGAAAAAAGCTCATGCATTTACTCTGTTCACTTCTTTCTGTGCAGGTTCCAGGAAAAAGTAATCACAGGATTTGAGGTGCTGTTTTCCTTCTGGCTAAAAATGGTCTGGTAAATCCCTTGAACAATCGCTCCCCTCGGTTGTCTCCAAATCCCTCACACACTCTGCGTTCTGCTTGTTGAAGTTCCAGATGCTCTGTGCTCCTGCTCCATCTCTCTGCCTAACATCTGATTTGAAACACTCAGCTGAAACCATCTGCTGTATTTGGGGAATAAAGGGTGGGTGAGTAATGCTTTTTACAAATGTGTCCAAATAGGGCAATCAAGAGAAGGATAATAAGACGGGATGCCTGTTCGGTGCCTGGCACCGTGGCCAGCCTCTCAGCGGCTTTCCGGGGTATTTGTTTTCTGCCTGGCGCCAAGCTCCTCTGGCAAGTGCATCTTGCCATGTCTCAGCAGTGAGATCTCTCTTATATCCTCTGACTTAACCGAACATTTTAAATGGCGAAGTGAGAGTTCCGGAGTTCAAAAGCAGCCTGTGATCCGTTGAAAACTTACTATTGAAAGACGCATTTGAGCTCCTCCACGTCCTTTGTGACCAGCGCGCATCTGGAGCAGCTAGGATTCTTGTTTCTTTCCTCACTGCGGACTCGTTTCCAGCTGAGCTGGACCTGTGCCCTTGCAGCTCTTTGCAGGGATTCTGGTGGGCTGTCTGCAGGTTTTATTGAACATCTGTAAATCCTTGGCTTGGCTGTGCTTCCAGCGACTACTCCAGTCTGTTCTTGGGACTCAGTGCTCTAGGTTTTGAGCGTAAGGGGCTGGGGAATCATCTGTCTAACTACCTCAGGAAGAGGACTGAGCAGCAACCCGGGCCTCCCATGCACTGGGCAACAGCAAGTGAGTTCCTAGGAGGCTGCAGTTGTGATCTTTGGCACAAGCTGCTTTTCCCAGAGAAGAGAAAGTTTGAAGAAGCATATTTTTCAAGTTATCATAAATGAGGCAGACAAGACTGCTTTGGGTGTAAAGTTATATATAATTTTTTCCAAGTATTTGTTCTGTCGGAGAGAGGAATATGAGATTAGAGATGTAACTGCAGGATCATATAGCTTAGTGGTGACATGTCAAATAGATGAGACAGGGAGAGGCTGAGAAGGCAGCTGCGCAGACACATTGGGAAAGCACACCTAACAAACATCTGCTCTGTGGCCTCCACCAATCCTCTTTGGAAGCTGAATCCGTGGGGCCAAGACCTGTTGAATTGCTGGTTTGTCTGTGAATTTGCCATGCCTTGGGTTTGTGTATACTTTAGTTTCTCCACGGCGCACACTGTGACTACATCCAAAAGGAGAACGACTGAAACTTGCTTTCTGGTGCCTCTCTGGGGGCTTCCTGCATGCCGGGACAGTCAGTGGCCGACTTCAGCCAGACTTCCCTCAGCTCAGCTCACTGCCGTCAGTCTTCCAAGAGAGAGAACCCCCTCCACTGCGCCCCATCCCACAGAAATGTGAGAAACTCCCACAGTTTCTCACACAATCTGGGATGTTCAAATATTCTTTTCTGGTCTTGAGGACACAGATACTCAATTTAGAAATTTGAAATCCAAAAATTTCAAGTCCTCAGAAATATCTCTCTTCTCCTAAGGAAAACAAAACAAGGTTTACTTAATTCCGTGAACACTTTAGCTTTTCTTTTCTTTTCTGTCCCTCCTAAGTATACAGCACAAGGAAACAAAAACTACTTTGCCGTGCCGATCCTGGAGTTACTTTGCTGTCATTGGAATATTTAAAAATGCCTGTACTTGTGGATTTAAATTAGGGATTTCTTCTCTACTGGAGTTTAGTAATAGTCATCACCATTGCATTTTGCTACAGAAAAAGTATGTCTTCATAGGAAGCCTTCTTCAAAGAACCCCAGGCTAACAATGTAATAGTAAAAATAATAACAGCAAAAACACCATTTATTGAGAATCTACCAAGAACCAGGCCCTCTAGGAACTCTCCCTTCAATCTTACATCATCCCTTCGAGCTATTCTTATTATCCCCCACTTTAAAGAATTTAAAACTCAGGGTCAGAGCTAAAGGAATTAAAGAAGGTTATAGTTTGATGAATGAAGAAATTGAGATTTGAACTCAATTCTGTCTGACTCCTGATCTCATTATAGTTATTAATATCATTAGTATTTTCCTCCAGACTTACTTATGTTTTCTGGGGCATAAAGAGTGCTGAGCAAATTGTAGTTGAGAGATATTGGTAATGAGGACAGCAAAATATGATCACTGCATTGGCTCAGTGTCTTAAGAATTACAAGAAACTCATCATGAAATATTTTATTTAGTTCTTACAACAGTTTTTCCAGGGACTCATCTTTGAGTCACGGTTAAGTATAGAGAAGCCCAATGCCCTATAAAGTCCTCACTGGAGGCACCCAGGACTTGGGTGCCATGGTGCATCCTTCACTCTAGACCTGCTCCTGCTTGGTTCCATTACCCTCCTCCCAACACTCAGATTGGATGATTTTTCACTTCCAACTTTGTTTTTGTCCCTTTGATTTGTTAACTGCTATTGTTTGTATTAGCTATATCCACAATGCTAAACACATTGGCTATTTGTCACTCTGATGTGATTTCAGCTGATCTGGTAAAACAGCCCACCCCAAACCAAATTAAACTGGAAGATGTGCTCAGCTGGGAAGCTGGCAGGAAGGAAACTCTGCTCAGGCTCAGCTTAAAATAGGAGGTTAGCTGGGTCACTTCCTGGAGAAAAATGGTGTATCTAGGACTCCTTTTAGGCACATGTAGAGTTTTTTATAATGTAAGAAAGACACAAATACATTGCTTTGGAAAGGAGGGTGACAAAGCATGTAAATTCTTGAGTAGCAAAAGCTGACCAGAACTAAATTGCTAACAACAGGCAAGGAAGAATACCTCAATACTTCAGAGTGTTCTTTCTTATCTTAGTCCTCAAAATCTCCCGTAGATAATGTTGAGCAAACACAGTACTTAATTAAAACAAGAGAGCAATTGCTAAAGGCCACCAGATTATTAGTCTGTTAAGTCACATTATGTCTCAGTCTGACCCCAATTCCAAGAGCCTCAGGACTTGATGCTAGAATTAGGCTTCTTGGCTAAGACTCAAACACTAAGGGTCAGCCGTATAACTCAGCAGCATAAGTGCCTGCCTGGAAAGTGTGAGGTTGTGAGATCCATCCCTGATACCTCACCCCCACCCCACAAAAGTGGCAGGTGGGTTTAAACTGAATGTCATTGCCTTCACTGTCATTCTTTTTATCATCATATTTTCACAAGGATTTCTGAATAGTTAAGTAAAATATCTAAGGTCATTATTTAGAAAGAAGTCGGTGGCTTGAGAAATTATGGCATGACCCATCCTTCTGTGGCAAACTTTGAATGGGAAATAATATTATTCCAAAAAACTAACAATGGGGATAGAACTACGTTTCCTAATGATTGAACTTCCTCTGTGTGTCTTCCTAATAAGAATTCTTATTTCTTAAAAGCATCCTGACGTATGCCTATAGAAAGTGCATAATATTAACACTAACCTCTTGTTCTGGAATGCATTCTTAATCACTGTTACTGAACACATATCTTTAGTGATTATATTTAAAGGATGCTTTCTCATTAGGGTACTACCCTCATTCCTCCTGTTGACTAAGAGTTAGGTCCCTTGAGCAGGACTATTTCCATTAAAATGTCTCAACAGTTTCTTTTGCTTAGGATTTTATGTGCTCCACAAAAATTCATAGGGAAGGCAATCAAAATGACCTGGAAATAAAGGACCCATACAGATTATCCTAAAAGTGGACTGCAGTTTAAATATATTTTAAAAATTCAGACCATCTGTAGGCCGCTGTGTTGTGTGAGGGTTCCAGTCTGTTTTCACTAGGGAATTCTTGAAGTCCTAAATTAGTAGTTGTTTGGATTGCAGATGTCCTAGCCAGAGTCTAGCACCCAATTTATTTACTGTTTCTGAACTGAACTGAGCGGAACTGAACTACTTGTCTACCTCGAGGTGAGTTGTTCTGCATCTTAATTTCTATTATCCTTAAAACTGCTAAAAGTTTAGGACTCAAGATGAGTATTTTGAGCTATAATTACAATTTAGCCACTATAAGCTACTTGTCTTACTATTCTTGTTTCTGAATCTCATTGCACAAATGTGTGCAGTGTCTCATTTCCCTGGGACTTCTCTTTGTAGTCCCACTGTCCAAGGAAAACATGCTTGTTTATAGAACTCCAGATCCTGAGGAAAGGAAACGAATCTTGTATTCTGCGCTGCCTGAATGACACTTATTTATTTATTTATTTATCTATTTTCATTTTATTTAAAAGGAAAAAGAGAAAAAACAAAACAAAACAAAGTGGTATAAGGGTACAAGTAATACAGAACTACAAAAAAAAAAAAAAAAAAAACAAAAAAAACACAGAAATCACCAGTTAATAGATTACACATTATCATCTTAGCGATAGTTGCTCAAGTCACAGTATCAAAGCATACAAAGTGGACATTCAAACAATGAGACTGCAAACAGTTGTGTTCAATGATCCAACCAAAAACATTAATATGGTCACCTATTTAACACCCCTAAACACACTTGCAGTTGTATCCTTTAGAGCACTTTTATTCCCTCTCTTTTTTACAACAAAATTTACACATGACTGACGCTTTTTAAATCACTCTCCTGGCCTTCTTCCCTGACTCTCCAGAGACTCTTCCACCGCCTAGTCCCAAGGCAGTGTGCTGGGACTACGTCTATGAGTGTGGCTCGAAGTCATTAGTGCAGTCCTACTTGATGGGTGGTTGTGTGAGAAGCCCATGGAGACAGAGGGGCTGGCGCGGAAGTCACAGACACACTGAAGGTAGTACACGCTCACAGTTTGTCTTTCTGAGCTAAACAGCAAGGCACGCTTGACACTGATAGAGTTGATGGAGACAAGTGTCTCTCTTTGCTTTACTTATTTAGAATCAACACAAAATAATAGTCCTAGGAAAAATCATTAAAAAGAAAAGAAAGAAAAAGAAGAGAAAAAGAGACAGAAGATGAGAAAGAGGATTGCAACTCACTACCTATGCTCTGACCAGTTCTGTTCTATTATCATTTTTTCACTACCTAAATTCTGAATGAGATTTTCATTGACAAAATAATTCTGCTACAAAGATAAATTACTGAAAAACATTTTATTTTTTCCAGTGCCTTAATTAGAAAGATGAGTAAAATGTACTATAGGGTGGTTATTAATAACAAGTAGATATCAGAAATATTGCATAGTATCTTTTTCACTTTTTGAATTTGTAAATTATATTATGGGATATAATGCCAACCTGCTACTCTTAGATACACCAAGGTCAGGTATAACTTACATATGCACACTCTTTCCAGAAAATACTGTTCCCATCTTTTTGCAGGGCTGATCAATCAGGTTGAGAAGGCTGAAGTCTTCAGGGATCCTACTAGTGTCTTCTCCCTTAGAAATACTTTATGTACTGCAAAGTTGCTGCCATATGGTTCTCACAAAGGTTCTGCCAAATTCCCGTGGTTCTCACAAGAGCTCCTGCCTCCTCTGTTCTTTTCATCTCCTGCTGCGGGTGGCAGACATGGGAGAGACAGGCAAGCTGCAAAGGGAAGGCAAAGTAAAATTAAAGCCCTACAACTGTGTTCGTGTGTCAGCGTGGATGGGGTACCCCTTAGTTTCTTCATAGAAGGGGGTGTGACCACCCAGGACTGTCTGGAACAGATCCTATGGAAGTCACTCTGTTCACCTAGAAGCTGGAGGAGAAGCAGAAGGCAAGTCTCTGGGAAGGCATGGGTGGGAATGATGTGAGTGGTGGGAGACCTGAGGGCTTAAGGGGAGAAGTCTCTAGAGCTTTTTACTTTACAGAGGAAAAAGAATGGTATCTGGAGGCTGGTCTGAATTTTCAAAACAACATAACGTTGTGTAGGATGGGACAACACATAGAAAGACCGGTGTTCCTGACTGTGTGTTCTTGCAGGCGGGGGAATCAGGCTCTGTGCCCAAGCAGGGACTGGACTGGCTTTTTTCTTCCTTTGTATGGTTGCTTTGCATCCCTTCTGTTTCTGGGTGAGCTGTATTAGAGTGTCTTTCCTAATCTCCGCCCTGTAATTGATGTATTCAAGAAAACGACAACTTCTTTTGAGAACTGCAAAATACTTGTGAGGGTACATGGCAGCCTCACAAGACAGGCTCATAGAGTCTGGTTGCAGAACATATGCTGCTTGCTAACATACACTGCTTGCTTATTTTTGAGTGCATGATGTGAAATAGATTCTTTGAGAGTAATGAACAATTATTAGCTCCACAATGGTGTTTGCTAAATTGGGTTTGGATTCGTTTTGTAAACCTTGTACATGAGTTTGGTCTTGATTTTTAATAGCTACTTACATAGATCCCTTGTTTTCATTTTGCTATGAATGTTCAGTATAGGTGAGGCAGAAAGAACAATTCGGCCTTGCAGCTCATTTCAAAAATGGGAGTAAAGAAACAAAATTTCTAGTCTGGTCTTGCCCAGCCTGACAAGCCCAAGAAAGTTCTATTTCTAACTTGGTATCAGTTCATTCCCAGTTCTTTTTGTTTGATCCATCAGGAGGTGACTGACCATACATGCTGGGGAGTGTGGTGAGGAGATAAAGGTGACCAAGGGGCAGCATCCATATGGTCTCAATTTTTTTTTTGTCTTTTTCCTTTTTATCGGGTACCAGGGATCGAACCCACGACTGCCTGCTTGCAAGACAGGCGCTTATGCTGCTGAGCTAAATCCCCAGCCCCTCATATGGTCTCAATTTTAACCAGGGCTCTATTTGTACAGATTTTTTGGGTTATCACACCCTACTTTGGTAGATGTTTGCTGCAGCACTGAGCTGGAGGTGGGGCAGGGGTGGCAGACCCCTCTTGCCTATCTTACTTAGAGTCCTCACCCAGCTTGGATAGTGCCTGGGAGGTTGCAGGTGGCCCCTGGGCTTCTGCTGCATTTGACTAATGGCTCTCACGGCTGTCTACTTCTTCCCTCCAATTAGAATTATCTGCATGTTTCAAGATGAGATAATTAAATACATCCTTGAAGGATATAGAAAACAATAGCCCCCTCCTCTCTTTATTCTGGGGGATTACAAATCCTGAAACTACCAGGTTGTCTTGTCAAATGAGGTATTGTTTTTCAAAATATATCCTGAATGTCATCCTTTATAATTAAGGCTTCTGGCGTTCAGTTTAAAGTGATATTTGCCAGTAAAAGCCTGCCAAAAAATAAATAAATAAAAGCAGCCTTACCGTTAAATATTGATTTAAGCTGGGAAACTGGCTCCGAATTTTGTTATACCAGTCTTGATCTCCGTGGCCTCTGGGCATCTGTTTCAATTTGGTCAAATTGAAATGGGGAGGGACAGTGCCAGGCTAATAGCAAGGTGATCCAATATAGCAAGGATGAGTTGTATTTGATGAAAATGAGCCAAGTGAAGTCATCTACAGGTCCTGGGGGTAGCTGTGCTGGGGTGAAAAAGAGCCCATGGGTATCTTACCCAACTCATGGGCTGACCAGAGTCACTGATGATATTTTTTGAAATGGAAGAAATGTTGAGTTATCTTTGGAGAACAGTATGTTTCGTCTCTTTTGCCTTTCAGTGTTTCCTGGGATGTGTAAGTTTTTCTCCAGTTGGTCTGGATGAACATTTTGCCTCATGAACCTTGATGTCACTGGTAGTGATGTTAAAAAAATCCAAAGGCAGTGTTTTCCCCTGTGAATCAAATCTTTCAGTCTTTATTCCCTTTCTGGGAAATGAGTAGGGGTCTCAGAAGCAGTCGTCTTCCCCCCTCCCCCGCCCCCACTGAATGTACATGCTTGCAAACTGTTAATATCACCTCTGTGTCTTGCAAACAGGAAGGAAGAGGGTTAAAATTCCGGAACAAGAGCCCTTGATGAGGTGGGTGCAAACTGACTCTGTGGGTGCAATGTGTCTGAGATCTATTGGTTCTGACAACCCCACTTATTCCAGTCTCTCTTGTTGTCTGTAAAGTTAACAAGGGCTGATAAGAGATGATGAGGCAGGGTACCAGTTTATATTTCCAGACTCATAAATATTTCACAATACCATTTTCTTACAATCAGATACATTAGTTTGCCAAGTACAGATGCTGCTGGATGTTCATACAGTGCTAGTGTTTGACAAAGGCCTTACTTTTAAATGGGTTGGGGACAGCGGATGGTACAAGGTAGGCGTGGCTTGCCACTACACCTTGCTTTCAAGTGCACATTCCAGTTCTGGTGAGAGAATTGGTATTTGACCTCTAAAAACTGTTACTGTCTACTCTGAGAAATATAGCGTCATGTTTACAGGTAAAAAGGCATCAATCTTAGCCACACTCTTGCATTCTTTCTTGTTCTCTGGTTTTCTGATGCCCTTATGTTTCTTTGTACCTTACCTTGTGTAACAGTCAAACGAGGCACCAATGGATAAATTTAATTTGGAACAAAACTCTGTCTTGATAAAGCTACCTTTGCTCAGGCTCAAACACGGCAACCTGCAATGTTCTGACACCATGCCTCACCTTAGTGCTATCACAGGCTCCAAAAATTATGTCCAACCTCAGCATCTCCCCCAGTTATTCTGTCTACAACAGGAAAAGAGGTGGAGACCCAAGAGTCAGCCAAGTGGTGATGGCTTTTTCCCTGATGTAATCAAATGGAGTGCATGGATATCCCTTGATTAACAGCTGCAGGACTAATTTCCCTTTTTGGTTGCTTGACTCACAGCAAGAATCATGTCAAGGCAGCAGAGAAGCAATTAAATTGATTTTAATCTTTGTCAGAGAAGATAACATGCCTCTTTCTCTTCTCATTTAAATAATTAAAGTTTCAATAGGTATTATTTCTGGCTTTAAAGAAATTGGTATCTTAATGTAATAGAATCCTTGTAATTATATACTTAATGGTTCTTAATAAGTTAATCATGGTTTTTCATTTAACATGTATTTTTTACTTATTAAATTTTTATTTGTCATAGTATCTTTGCATTTAAGAAGATGGGGGAACACAAAGCAGGATAGATATAAAACAAAATTCTGTCATTTCTCATTATTAATCCTTTCAACAGCCATCTCCTGTTTTCATGGTGTCTTGGACTTAATTTGAAGTCATATCTTTAGGTTTCACTGCACTTAAAAGACATCTACTCCTTTTAAAGACAACATACTTAATTTTAATGGTGTTTGGCTTTTATGAAGATTTTCTTATAGAACATCATACATACGTACATGGTGTGGAGCTGCATTAAATTTAAAATTTCATTAAAGTCATAGGGAAGTATTTAAAAATAATTGCAAGTAGTTTCACTCTTTTTTGTTATTCTGTCAGACATACAGTTATTTTATTCTTCATCCCAGTGTTATGAAATGCATTATGTACAGTTCAGAGAAAAGGAAATATGGGTGAAATTCATAGATCAAGTGGCCTTCCTCATTAGATGCTGAGTTTTAGTTGTAATTCATGTGCAACCTACAGGATATTGAATATTACATAATTTAACTATAATAAGTACCAGTTACTACCTACAGAGTGGGGGACTAGTATAACAGAGGAAGTATTATGCTGAAGAGAGAGCAGGTCGCCATTTAGAATGCAATTAGGAAGTGAGTTTTTAATCAAAAGTTTAAAAACCCTTGCTCTTTAGGGTGCTGGACAGTGATCAAGAGGAGAGAGCACACGCTTATCAGACCCTGGGAGCCCTGGACCAGAAACCCTGAGCTTAGGGGGAGACAAAGCCAGGTTCTAGAGCTGGTCCTTTCATTTAGGGCTTTGGAGTGCTACAACCTTCTGTTAGAACCTAATTGATTAACTGAATGTTTTAACCAGTATTTTCAGAAAAAGACATTTGCTAGGTTATATACTGCTGAGTTGAAAATGTCGCTGCCTCTGGGTAGATTACAAAAAGACGCCTTCTTTTCCTGGGGTGACCGATAGAGGGCAGGCTGCACTTCACCTCTTTTCTTGCTCCTGCTGTGTCTCTTTCCCTCCCTCCCCTCCTTTCCCCTCCCTTTCCTTTCCCTCTTTCTCTCCCGGCCTTTTCCTTCCCTTCCTCTTTCCTTTTCAGTTTTTCCTTTCCTTTCCTTTTTTTCTCCTTCACTCCCTCCTTCCCTCCCAATTTCTTTCTTTCTTTCTCTTTTTCTTTTGTTCTTGAACAACTGCATACAGCTTCAAAGCATGTGTGCAACAACTAACAACTTCCTTAAACTCTGAAGAAAGAAATCAGTGTACCGAATTAATGCAAATGGAAGAAGAGCAGCATGGGCAGGTGAAAAAGCAGTACATAGGCCCCAAGAAGAACATTCTTGACCAGTTCTAAGTAGATACTTACACCTTGTCCATATTGACTGAGAATTATCCAGTTCCTTAAGATTTGGTGGCATGAGAACACATTGTGTGCCCTTCTAGTTGCTTGTAGAAAACACACATGTAGTTCTTATAGAGAACGTTTTCACTCATTCTCATGCATCTTGATGCTTTCAGTCTGAATGATAGTTTAGACTGGAGATTCTGGAGCCCAACATATCCAAAGCCAGCGTTACTAAGAGAAGGGATCTTTGGGTAGACACCGAGAAATGGGAGTGAGTGAGGTGGGGAAAACCAAAGGGGAAGGTTGTTCAAGGCAGAGGAAATCATTGAGGCAGAAGAACGCAGGTGAGTAAACGCAAGGCTGTTTTAGGAACTATTTTTATGCCTGCATAAAGTGACATAAAATGGGTGTCTCTGAAGATGCTCAGCTAATCTTTTGTCCACTGAACCCTGAAGGTATTTTTATATCTACCTATCTAATTCTCACACAAATTTCATAAATTGGGTGAGAAAGATCTTATCAACTGAAGTCTCTCCAGGGACGTTGTGGTTTCTATTTAGCTGTGTCCCAAGAGACTCACGGGCTCATGAGAGGGGCCTTCGGAAGATGACTGGACAGTGGGGGCTTATGACTGGTTTGCCGTTAGGAGTGGAATCTGGTCAGAGGTGGTGAATCACTGGGGTGTGACCTGGAAGGGTTTATTTCCCTCTCCAGCTGCCCTTAGCTGTCTGCTTTGTGGCTGCCAAAAGGCGAGCAGTTTTCCCCTGTCCAGGCCCTTCCACCATGGTGCTTATGATGTACTGACTGGCATTTCTAAAATGTGAGCCAAGGTGAATCTCTGCTCCTCTAAGTTGTATCAGGTATTTGTCTCAGTGGTGAGGCTCTAGAGCCTTCAAAGGTACACAAGCCTAAAGAACTCACAGATGTGTTACTTAGTGGACACTCGGGCATGTGACCAGCTCACCAAAGGAGACAGCTTTTCCCTTCCTCCCCAGATAACAGCACATCACCACGTTTCTCTTTTATAAGTCTGCTGTTGTGGTTGTTACTGTTAGGGAGCAAGAGATGGTAGGAAGAGTACAGTGAGGCCCTTCATTTCTCTCTTCTAATAGTGAAAATGTGAAAACTTTTGCAAGGTGAGTTAGCAGGTGTGAAATGCAATGGAAGTATGTGTGAACATAATAAAGTCAAATAATGGAGTTCTAAGTATGTGCTGAGCCAATATGCTCTAGTTTTCTTAATGATGTTTTTAAAGCAGTTTATTTAAAAATAAAGTTAAAAAATTTACTCATTCTTTCATGAGCTTTCTGCTCACACCTATATACCTCCTCCGAGAACAGTGACCTCAGGGTGTATTTCCACAACCACATCTCAGGTGGGATTTATCTCATTTGCTCTTTGTCCCTAGGCTCTAGCATAATGTATGGGCTAGAAGATTCATTCATTCATTGGCTCAACAAATATTGATTGCATGTTTGTATGACCAGTGCTACTCTAGGTACTTAGGGTGTAGCCACGAAGAACATACATACACGTATTGCTGTAGTACAACTTCGATTCTGGAATATTCTGGTTATGAAGAAATTAAGCAATATGTGGTAATGACTAGACATAAATGATTTGAATGAATGTTAAAGGATTCCTTTCTGGACAAGTGATATTTGAGCTGAGATTTTAATGTCAGAATTCAAATGTAGGAAAAAGCTTGATGTACCTGAAAAATGGAAAAAAAAAGAACAGAGTGACTGGAGTTTGATGGAAAGAGTTTGGAGCTGAACAGAAAGAGGATGAGACTGTCACATCACAGAGGGTGACAAGGGCCATGTCAAAAGCTGACCTGTGTCCTAAAATTCTCCAAAACATCATAATAGTTAAACATGTTTGCCCCCCAAGGACACAAGAAGTGAAAAGAGAGCCCACAGAATGGGAGAAAGTATTGCCAAGTCATGTATCTAGAAAAGGACTTATCTCCCGAATATACAAAGAATTTTTATAATTCAGTAATACAAGGCTAATTTGCAAAGGAGGAAATGACCCAAATAGTCATTTTCCTAAAGGAGAGATACAAATGTTTAAAAAGAAAGTGAAAAGATTCTCTTCATCATTAGTCATCAGAGAAAAGCAAATCAAAATCATGTGAGCTGGGTGTGGTAGCCTGTGCCTATAATCTCAGTCCTACTGATACGGGGGAATGAAACTCCCAACCTACTACATGTCCGGTATGAGTTTGTGTTCTCTTAAATCAAAGAATGAATTTTAGGAACAACAATTTTAGGAGATTAAGAGCAGAATATGTTTAATTGGGAGAAGGAAACCTTGCATCTGAGAGAGAGACAGAAAGGTCCCAAGTGGGCTGCCAAGAACTCTGTCTTTTCTAGGGACTTTTATAGAGTAAAACCATGAGGTGAG
Organism: Cavia porcellus; assembly: GCF_034190915.1. Lineage (NCBI taxonomy): Eukaryota > Metazoa > Chordata > Mammalia > Rodentia > Caviidae > Cavia > Cavia porcellus. The sequence goes on from NW_026947484.1 coordinate 117,093,318, forward strand.
ATGGGTCCAGGGTGGAGGAAGACATGGGAACTTACAAAGTGGGCATAAGATGGGACAGAACTGTGATCAACCAATAAGATTACTTGCTCAGGGAAAATTGATTAAATCAGGAACAAATGGGGAAGTGAGTCACATAGCAAGTGGGCATGCTTAAAGAACAGTTACTCTTCCTGTAGGATGTTGGGATGGTAACTCCTGTCTTTCTCAAGGTGTCAGAGAACTATTTAGACAATGGGTGTGTTTGCTTTGCCTTTTCTCTTGAGATCTGGCCTACAGTGGGAGGTATTTATTTCCAAAGTTGCAAAGTGGCTGTTCTTCTGCACTGGCTCCTTTGAGAGCCCAGACCTGTCTGACTGCCTATAATATTTCTAACAAAGGCAACTAACTGCCTGTAACATTAAGGAGGCTGAGGCAGGAGGATTGAAGGCTTGAAGCCAGCCTGAGCTATGTAATGAGTTCAAGGCTGGCCTAGACTACATGAGATCTTCTTTAAGGAAACAAGGAAAAGCAAAAATAAAAAAACAAAAGAAAGAAACAAACAAAAAACCATGAGATGCCCATTATGATTGCTAGAATAAGAAAGTCAGATAACTATAAGTGTTGACAAGGATGTAAAAAATTAAAATCATCATATACTTTTGGGAATATAAATGTTAGATCATATAGTTGCTTTGGAAAACAGTTTGGAGATTTTCTTAAATATTTAAATATAGATTTGTGCATCCCTCAGTATTTCTAATCCTAGATTTGTACTCAAGAGAAATGAAAGCAGTTGCCACAAAACACACACACAAATGTTTACATCAGCATTATTCATTAATAGCTGAAAGGTGGAAACAATTCAAATGTCTATCAGCTGGGAAAGGAAGAAACAAGTGTGGAATACTCATACAACGGAATTGGTTTTACGAAGGAATTGGTACAATGTGAAAAAACTTGAAAACATTATACCAAATGAAAGAAGCCAATCATGAAAGGCTCACATTATATAACTCCACCTGTATTACATTTCCAGAACAGGGAATTAATAGAAACAGAGTAGATTCATTGCGACCTAAGAGACAGGATGGGAAGATAAGAGGTGAGTATTAAAAGTCACAAGACTTTTCTTTGATGCAATAAAATGTCTTAAATTGACTGCAGAGATAGTTGCACAATACGTGAATATACTAAAGCCAATTGAATTGTACATTTGATATTGGTGCACTGTGTTGTGTGTGACTTACATTTCAATGAAGCTGTTGGGAAAAAGATGAAAAATCCCCCCAAACCTGGGGGTACACTTCACCCTGCATGAGTTTCAGACTCTTCAGATAAAATGTTCTCTGTCTACATTTGAATATCTTTGTGCCCAAGGGAAGATCATCAATGAAACTATTCTTAGAATATGAAGCTTTCTTCCCTAAAATACTGGAAAGGAACAACACCTTGAACACCACAGGAAACCCATAAATATCTAATTTGCACCACTGCATGATAAAAGCAGCTTGCTTCTTCCAGTCATTAGCAACATTCAAAAATATATTCTGGCTTTTTGCTTGCTAATAAGGATATTTACATTTGCTCTTTGCACCAAATAAGTGAGCCCTGTTTATGCCTACTGTTTCTCTGTGGCTCTGGTTCCCCTGAACTGTGTTTGGAAAGCAGGCAAAGAACTTCTGGGGACTAACACAATGGAAGAAAGTGTGATCGTTACGTGATTATTCCTTTGACTAATGCATTTGGGATCATGAATTTCTAAGTGAGTCTAGAATTTGGAATCTATGTGATTATTTTAGGTGGCAGGGAATTAATCATTGTATTTTACTGTGAATAACATCCTGTTTGTCTTGCAGGCGGGTTAATCTTTGCATAGACAAATTTTACATCATTTAAGATAGGAAAAATCTTATTCATCTTTGTACCTTTCATTATTTAATGCTTTTGTGTATGAGTTCAATAACTTTTAAAATTGAACTTGAATTATTAAATAACCAGAGCTTGAGAATAAGGCCAAGAAAAATTTTCAGTGATTGAAACTAATAAAATAGAATACGTGATAGATGATATTTACTGCACATAGTGTGATTTACTATGGGATTTACGATGGCGTATCAAAGTAATATTGTCTAAACCAAGGAGTACCTAGCTGCCAATCAGGAAGTATGGAACATAATGGTGCTATTTAAGTTTGATAAAAAAGAAAAATGGAAAAGATGTTTTCCAGTTTTTGTTTTTTGTTTTTTCTTGCACGGTTTAAGGAAGTAAGACACTGTCTGGTGGACACAGCACTAGACTGAGGCTCTGTTTGGGTGGCAGAATAGTTCCCTAGGCGTGGACACAGTATGCATCTAGTTTCCTCCCCTCTCCTTATATGCAGGAGGTGGGATATGTGGAACTTTGTATTTACTTATCATGGTGAACAAATTTTTCTTTCCTCCCTCCTGTACCACAGTGATCAATCACAAGATCTGCTCATGTGTGAAGTTTTATCTAAATGAGGGACTGACCTTTTTTAGGGCAACCCTTCCAAAACAAAGTAAAACAAAACAAAACAGAACAAAAACCCAGAAACCAACTTATGTCAGTTTTTTTCCTTGCTTTTTCTCTTTCCTGCCATCTAAGAACAGGATTTGATTTCCTTAGGCTTCTCTCTGTTCGTTTAGGTTACAAGGATGAATCTGATATTGCAAGTATCTTAAATAGATTCTTAAATATATGCTTTATGCTTTGAATTGCAAGAGGTACTGATGCCATCTTTACCACACATATGGCTCTTAGCACTTTACAGCTCAATTTTCTGCTTAAAAGGGTGCTGCTTATAAACCAGCAAATACAGCAAGCAACTAATTAGCCAAATTAATGAGGGCTTGTTTACTTGAAGTCCCCGGTGCCCTTGAAACTTGGGATGTTTCGTTGTTACAATCTGCAAGTGGTTTCTTCCAATTAATTTTTAACATACGGCTCTTCCCTCTTCTCAGTAATATGTAATATCCTAATATTTTGAGGGGCTTGGAAGAATTAACACACTAATCTTCTTAGGGAGCCACTGGAAAAATAAAAGGAATCCAATTTTTTTTTTTGGTCAACATTAATTTTGGCACACTTTAAAAATTCTAGTTTATAGGTCTGGAGAAAAATTGATAAAGAGCAAATATTAAGATTTATTCTGATGAAAAAGACAGAAAGAAAGAAACACATGTAGGTATCAGATGAATTTTTCTTTGTCACAGAATGAATGGCAAACAAGCTGAGAAAAATTAGTCCTTTTACTTCTAGCCCATATAGAATCTCTTTATTAGAGACATAGCCAAATCTAACTAAGCACATGGACGAAAACTATTGAAAGTTTAAGACAGAATCTTGAAGGCCCCAAAAAGTGATTCTCTATATACAAGGAATCTTTAATAAGATTGACAGCTGATTTTTCATCAGAAAGCTTAGATGCCAGGAAGCAGTGGGATGACATAATCAGAGTGTTAATAGGAATAAATGTCAACCAAGGATTCTATATCTGATAAAACTCTGTTTCAAAAAATAAGAGAGGGCTGAAGATTCAATAACTTTGTGGCACAAGAGCCTGCCTAGTAAGCACAATGTTTTGAGTTTGATTTCAAGCACAAAAACAAAAAAAGCAACAACAACCACAAAAATAGCAACAACCAAAAATAAAGGAAAACTTAATTTCAGATAAAAACTGAGGGAGTTCGCTGCTAGTGGACTTGCACTATAAGAAATGCTAAAAGGAATGCTTTAAGCTGAAGTTAAAGGAAACTAGACAGTACCAGTGACATATGAAGAAGTAAAAACTTTGGTAAAGGCAACTAATTATAAATCTGTTTTAACTGGAGCATGCTATGTAAGTATGTAATTTGTGATAACAACATGGGGGTAAAGAACGGCAAGAACAGAGCTTTGAATATGTTATTAAAACCCAATCTCCATTTTAAAAACTTTTTTATTCTTCTTTCCCTTTCCTTCTCCCTTATCCTCTGTCTCCCCCCCCCCCGCCTTTTCATTTGAAAAAGATCTTCCTACTTTATTTTGCTTTTTATTTATATGATGGATAGTGAACTAAGCCATGGAAAGAACAGGGAGAGAGGGAAGTGACAATGTACGAAGAAAAAAAAAAAGAATTAAGATGTGTCATGTATTAACTCTCCACAATAGCTTCAAACACGCATTGCAAACATATGCTAAAAAATAAAAGATTAAAGAATAATAATGATAGTGCCCCTTCACATAGCTATGTGATTCAAGTGAAAGCATCAAATAACATGATTAGTTAGAGAAAAGTCTGGAAGGAATTTAGGTCTATCTGTTTTACCCAAAACGAGCCCCAAAATGGTGTCCAAAAAATGGGGCAAGACTTTTTTTTTCTAAAGAAAAAGGAGCACTTTTTATTTATCGTGGCACCAGCGACACAGTGCAGTTGGAGTTTACAAAGCTGTGTGTCTGGCTTAAAATTTTTACAGATTTTTGAAGAAAGAACAATTACAAAGTAAATGGTTTATGGGTGTGGATCAGGAGTGAGGAAATCCTTGATCCCCTAAGGAATGAGGAAGACCTTTGTTTCCCTTTGCTTGGGGACAGAGAAGATTCCCAGGAATTTACAGTCATTTGTCAGCTAATTTCAGCACTTAATTTTAGATAACATCTGTCCTTTGCAGAGGGGAACAATGGTTAACATATCAATCAATCAGGTCACCCAGGAAGATGGCGCATACAGAACAGTATGACAGCACTACAGCTATTTTATAACAATGTGGTCAGTGCCCCAGGGTGTCCGGTTGTTGAAAATAGTTTGTGAAGGGAATTAACAGGTAATTTGGTCATATAACTTGGGCATTGGCAAACATAACACAGGGTGACGAAGTTCTTTTTGCTAGTGTACAGCACTGTCACTAAATGAAGTGTATTTTTATTGCTCTCATGATTTTTGCAAAATAAACTTGACCTTGGGGGAAATATGCTATTAATGTTTTGATATCAATTAATCTATATTGTAGATGTAGCATGTTAATTATAATTCTAATGGTAGTTACTAAGAAAAAAATTTAAAACATATACTGAAAAGGAGAGGAGAAGGAAATCAAAGTAGTCTATCAGCAAAAACAAAAAACAAACCCCCTCCCCAAATCAGCCAAACACAAAACAAGTTAGTGTTACAGGATCTGAGGAATAAAAAAGAAAAAGCATTGAAAACAAATAGCAAAATGGCAGACTTGTTTTTGCTCAATAACACTTTAATGCAAATGAAGTAAACTTGTCAATTAGAAGGCAGGTTTTCCGAGCCTACTGAGCAGTCACCCGCCTGTCTGCGGTGAGCCCAAAAGGCAGTGGTGAGGCACGCAGCTGGAGTGGGAAAGGGCTGAAGAGGCCTCTGCAGCACACGTAAGACGGAGAAGCTGGTTTCCTGTGGGTGACTGAATTCGAACCCATTCCAAATTATCAGTTCTAATTTTGTTTCAAACTTGGAAATTTTAATAAGTCTCTCTTTCTACTTGGACAAAAGTCACTTTCATGTATTTGAGGCAAAGGCCTTGTCATTTTGTGCTGTTGTAACAGAATATATGAGGCTGGGTAATTTATACAAGCATAAATTTATTTTCTCACAGTTAGGGAGGCTGAGAAATTTAAGACCAAGGTGCTGACACCTGTGGAGGGCTTTCTTTCTGCGTCCTCATGTGACAAAAGGCAAAAAAGCAAGAGAGACAAAGACAATTGATGTCACTGCCTGGCAGGAGAGGGAAGAGAGCAAGGGGTGGGGTGATCCATTCCTGCAAGCCCTTTTTGGAACAAAATTAATGTATTACTCCTTCTGAGACTGTTGCATTGGGGATAATAAATTTCTAACAGTTGAATTTTAGATGGGACACATTGAAATAATTAGCAGCTAAAATATAATGAGAGTGGAATTTTTTTTTAAGGAAAATACTTTTTCCTACCAATTACTCAGGTGATATTACTAAGAAGTGACATCAGGACTGGAATAGTGGCACACACCTGATATTCCAGCCCTTGGAAGGCTGAGGCAGTAAATTTTGTGAATTTGAGGCCATCCTGGGCTACAAAGTGAGTTCAAGTTCAGCCTGAACTGAGAAGTGAAACCCTATCTCAAAAAGACCAGACAAAGAAAAAAAAGGAAATGACATCAATGTTGCAGGTAATTTATATTTAAGTATCAGTGAGAAAACTTCATGAAAAGGAAGATCTGACATGATGAAGTGAATGGAAATATTAAGGTAAAAAAAGATGAAGAATTTGTACATGGTAATTATTCCCTTAGGTTGTAAAGAGGTAAGTTTTTAGGCAGTCTTTGCTGAAAGCACGCTATGCTGACCTGTGACTAGAAAAGCCTACTCCAGGAATGCGGAGGAAGTTAAGTGGATGTGGAGTAGGAAGTGGCATGGATGCTATGGAAACCAGATGTGCTTATGGCTCATCAGCTCCTTGTAGTGAATAACAAACTCAGGTGCTTTGGGAAAGGAAGCAATAATCTTTGCATATTTGGAGTTAGAGCTAACACCGCGGAGGACAGATAGCACATGGTTAGTAGTGTGTGATAAAGTAGTCTGATGCAATAGAGAAGTAAAAGTACAAAACAAACAGGTTTATTGAGTGGAGGACATGGGAAGAAGCACACAACCAATCGTGGCTGGGCTGTCTCCTTCCACCGGCATGTGGGGTATGGGACATATGTAACCTTTGACTGGAGGTGGTGCTTAGGGCGGGCATTGATTGGTGTGCGAGGAGCTGATTGAAATTTTCTTTCTGTGCACTGAGAAAGGAAAAAGGAAGTTGTAATAGAGGAAGGAGGAAATGACCTCCAGGTAAACATCCCCAATTTGGTCTTTAGCAGCCATAATGTTCTGTAGTTTATTCTTGGGCAAAACTCTTTCAGTGTGTATTAGCCTTTCGATTGCCAATACACAACATCCAACAGTCCCAAATTAAAGGAAGAAAGGTTTAATTTGGTTCACAGTGTCTAGGGATTCAGTCCACGATGTGCTGGCTCTAAGGCAAGAATATCATGGCAGACGGTGTACTTGGTTCATGATGGCTGGGGTTAGAGCTGGAGAAGAGCACAAGAGAGAAAGGAATCATACACAGTATCAAAGTCACTCAAGACCTACCCACACGCATCCTAGAAATTTGCTTCACTGATCCTCTAGGCAACTCTCAACCAGTCCACTTGACATAATTAAGCTTAATCAACACATAGTATAATATGTCTTTTCTTCTAGCACTTTGGATACATTTAAAAATAATGTTCCTGTCAAAACACTTTGATTCTCTTACGATACAAGTGTGCTATAATCTGAGTGTGTGGGCTTCCCAAAATTTATATGTCAAAACTTAATCCCCAATTTTGTGATGTTAAGAAGTGAACCCTTTATGAGTTAATTAGGAGGTGGGACCTTTGGATTCTCTCCTGATTGGATTAACACTCTTAAGAGAAAGGGCTGAGGAAGCTTGTCCTTTACTTCCAACATATGAAGATGCAGTGAGAAGGTAGCACTTGCAAACCTCACCAGCTGCTAAATTTGCTAGTTTCTTGATTTAGAATTTACTAGCTGTTGGAAGTGTCATAAATTTCTGTTGTTTATAAATTATCCAGCCTCAGTTATTTTCTTGTAGTAGTTCAAATGGACAAAACAAAAATTGGTACTAAGGAGTAGGGTGTGGCTATAACAAATACCTAAAAATGTGGAAGCAACTTTGAAATCAGGTAACAGTTAGAGGCTGGCATAGTTTGGAGGAGTGTACCAGAAAAGGGGCAGATTGCTGTGGATGGGTCACTGACAACAGTTCTGGTGTGGAGAGAGCCTTGGTCTTCTTAGAGATTACCTAAAAGGTTGGATGAGTGTTAGAAATATGGAGAGAGACCATTATTCTGAAGTATCTGATGGAAATGAGGAATGTTATTGAAATTGGAGGAATGACCATCTTTGTTATGAAATAGCATAGAACATGACTAAATTGTGTGAATCCTAGTGGTTTGTTGAAGGTAGAACTGAACAATGGAGTAAGATATTTGGTAAAATAAATATCTTTGCAAATCATGGAGAGTGCAGCATGGCTTCTCTTGAATGTTTATAGTAAAATGTGGTACTAGAGAAATGAGTTAAAAATAGAATATATGATCAAAAAGGATGCAGAATTAAAAGGTTGCATAATTCTCAGGCTTTTCAACCTGTCCGTATTGCATCAAATGAGAAAGCATAAACACGCTGTTGTAAGAAAATACACATCTGAGACAGTAAATTATAAATGAAAGTTCTGAAGGTTGAGAAGTTTGGATCAAGTAGCCTGAAGGTTCAGTGTCTGATGAGGATTTGTTCCTCTATAGACAGTGCCATATAGTTGTCCTCATATAGTCAAAGAGGGAATAATAAAACAGGACCTAAGCTAGTTATCTCCAGCCTTTTCCTAAGGCACTAGTCCATCCCTCATACCTTTATCACTCTCTAAATGCCCTATATCTTTATACTACTACAGTGAGGACAGTGTGTTACTATGAATTTTGGAGGGGACACACATTAAAATCACAGTGGATTTCAAGAGCACAAAAGATATGGGTGAGGAAATGGACATGCTGTTGTTAATCATAACGATGAAAGAGGACTTGCCACTCCCCTCACAAGCCTTGAAGGCAATGATTCAAAGGACAGGCCCAAGGCAGCTGGAATCTCATTGCCAAATCCCTCACTTCTTCTTCCCTCTACACAGACAAGTTCAGTTCTCCTTACTACAGGTTCACCTCACCAGTCCCAGGTGTGGCCATGGCCCCGATGAAAAACTTTGATGACTTTTACATGGTGCTATTTCCAGTGGTGCTCAGTGTGCAGCTGTGGAACATGGCTTCCTTGACCTAAATTTCAAAAGATGTCTCAGGAACCTCTGGGCCAGGCAGAGAACTGCCTCAGAAGCAGGACCATTAAAGAGAGCCCCACCTTGGGCATTGTCTAATGAACTGTCAGAGCAGGACTGACCCTGAGATCCCAGAACAGCTCTAACCAACCTGCTCCAACCTGGCAGAATTATATCGAGTTTCTGTGTAGGCTGTACCCAGCAAAGCCATGGGGAAGGGATTTCCCAGAGATTTGTGTGTCTCTCTGTGTGTGGAGGTGGTGGTGGTTTGTAAATCCCTGTGTGCCTAGGAAATGGAACATGGAGTCAGAAAAAATTACTCTCCAGACACAAGAATTAGTGTTGTTTGCCTTGTTGGATTTAGGATTTACTTGGATCCTATTATTCCTGTCTTCTATCTTGTTCCCTTTTGGAATGAGAATGTCTACTTTTTTTCTGTCCTGCCATTATATTTTGGAAGTACCTAACTTACTTGATTTCACACTTGGTGGAAGGCTTTGTCTCAGGATGAATTGTACTCTGACTCTGACCCATAACCGATTTAGAAGGTATTTAGATGAGACTGGGTTTTAAATTTTTGAGTTGATCCTATCAGAAGTTAAGAGTTTTGAAACTATTGAGATGGAATAGAAAAATTTTGTGTGTTAAGAAGGATGTAAATTAGGAGGTTAAGGGTGGAATGCTATGATTTAAATATTTATTTCTTTCTAAAATTTATTTATTGAAATTTAATACCCATTATGATAGTATTAAGAGGAAAGACCTTTGGGAGATCATTAAATCGTTAGGGCTCCACCTTCATAAATGAGATTAGAGTTTTCCTAAGAGAAAATGGAACTTGTTTACTCATTCTGTTGCATAAGTGCTCAGGCCTACTACAGAAGAGTGGGATTTTTTTGGTAAAGAATTTTGTGAGGAGGATGTCACAGTAAGAATCAAAGATTTATAGAAAATGAATGGGTGAAAAAAATGAAAATTTTAGAAGGCAAATCACCTTGAAGTATATATCCTTTTAAAATGCAAATCGAAGGGGTCAAGTGATTTTGGTATTTCTTGAGTTGATGAACTGTGCACTTCTGAGACTTGAGTGTGTCATGTTCTGGTTCCAGAGGCTTAAATGAATGATGGTGAATTCTAAACCCTAAGTAAATCTTGAGTGGAATTTCTATCTAAAAGCACTGCTTCTTTTTCTAGTTCTACTTCTGAGACTCAACCTTTGTTTTATTGAGGGATTCTTTCAAAATCATTTCTCAAGACCCAGCTCTAGAGTTACCCTGTGAGTGAAATGTTTCCCTGGTATCTTTCTTTTTCTTGGTGGAACTGCTCTCCGTTCTTTGCCTCTCACTTCTCTTTTGTAAAGATTTCTCTCACTATTCTGATGGCACTTGGTTGAATTCCTTGTCTGTCTCCTTAGTAGAGTGAATTCTTTGAGGGCAGCAACCATCTTTGTATCCAGAGACTAGCCCCACATTTGGCACATAGTGTTAGGGTTTTTCAGTGCATTAGAGAAGCAAAAGGAAAGAAAAGGGGCCTTTTTTGAGGATGTGGAGAGGAGGACACCATTTGTGATTTTGGGCATTCTCCACTGACAGAAACAAACTGTGCAGTTGTTGAATGAAGTGTCTTAGCCAGTGTTCCTCAGCATTGTTTCCCTCCATTTCATCCCACATTTACATACTACTGCTCTTCTTTTAAGGGGAAAGAGAGAAATTTGCCTTAAACTATTCCACCCAGTCCCTGTCAGCCTCAGAATTTGCATCTGTGGACTACAAGGTGGGAAGAGCTGGGTTGGAGAACAGACAGCAAGGTATCACGGAGAAGGAAGTAAGTTATGTGAATCTTTTAATTTCTGTGTTATATAGCACTGCTGTTTATTATATTTAAACAAGCAAGCAAATAAATAAATAACAAATGTGAGCCATGCACACAATGAGGGAAGTATACCATAAACCAGGAGTGTGATTCATTCAATTCTATGAATTTGAGATTAAAAGGACCTGGGAGTGCAGTAGATACTACAATTATCATAGGGCTGTTTGTGTTTCAGTGTATGTCTGAGACCCTAGGTATTTTCTTCATGCCGATTTCACTTGTGGATAGTCATAGTTAACAATGTATACCAATTTTAAAAAAATTCTTTTTATGGCTAGGCACCTACATAGAAACGAAATTCAAATTTCACATTGAGGATTTCTCAATGACAACTTTCTGTAGGTGGTCTTCAAGCTTGAATGTATCTACAAATAATGGAGCTTTATTAATGTTTTGAAGTTCATGGACTCTGAGTCATTAGGTTGTATGACCCAAGAATCTAATTATAAGCAATCATGCATGAGATTATTTTTTTGAGACAGAGTCTCTTCCAGTTCCTTGAGATGTTTTGATGCAGGTGGTTCCAGATAAATATGTTATGCTATGACTCTTTCAGGGCTCTTTTTGGGACTATCCACTTGAGCCACAGACTTCTCATTGATGTAATGTACAAAGACTCTGGAGGCACTCTGAAGAAGAGCATCCGAAATGGTTAAAAGGAGGATTGATTAGAGGCATTTACTGGTTTAAAGGATCTAAAAGTGCCTAATCCTTAAAGCCTAGCTGAACAACAACTAATGGGAGATGCGATAAAGCTATATAAACATTTGAACTGCATAAACATCAAAGATGAAGAGAAATTGTTTAGCTTGTCAGAAGATGGCATGATTAAGAGCAGCTAAAATGACCTCTAGGCTGAATCTAGGATTAGGCTATTGAAAGGAAAGTGATTAGATTGTGGAGTAAACTCTTAACAGAAGTGATCAATCAATAGAGATAAAGTGTGGAAAAGATTCAACAAATTAATCCATTTTACTTAGGTTTAAAGACCAGTGAAGGATTGGCGTCAAATTTCTTTTGTTCTCCAGCATCTTTCTGCTGAAGGTAATAGACTTCTTTCCCATCTGTTCCCGTCCTTGTCTTTGATAGGATTATATGGACCCTTTATCTTGTCTCTAGAGACTTCATATTTTGGCCATTCTTGATTCTCCAAGATGGCAGTTGTTGGACTCCCTTTTTACACTGAGCGTATACTTATTAAGTGCTTGCTATCAAGTGCCTTTCATGTATCTCTTAAGGTCCTAGCCTAGGTGTGGGGTAACTAGATGAACAGAGGTTTTGTCTTAGGGTGTTTATATTCTCAGTGATTACTGGTGATTTCTGACCTGCATGTTTTTAACTGAGACTGGCTAAGTTCTTTTGCCATCTTTGTTCCCTTAGGGAAAACAGAATAGCTCTTCATTGTGAGCTCACCCCACAGCTAAGCAGCAGGGAGAAATACCATGGTAATAGAACTGAGCATAAGCCTGTTTATAGTCCTATTTCCAAGCTTGCTTGATTCACCTTCTTCACTGCCTTTTATTATTACCTCTGCTGAATTTATAGCATTCTCTCTAGCAAACGCTCCATTTAGTCTCCACAATGTCACCACAAAGGGTCTTCTGTGCAAGTGGGTTGGGCCATGTCTCCCCCCAGCCGCCTGTGCTGAGTGCTGCCCTCATGACTGACAGCTGCTGAGTCAATACAGGAAGAGGGAACTATGAGGTAAAGAAAAAGTCCTACAGTTGTGAACTCAGTACTATTTTCCAGCTAGAAAAAGAAGAAAAGAACTGCTCATCCTCTCTTCCTGGTCTCCCCCTTCTTTCTATCTCATGCTGCACACTGGCTTTTGGTGACTTGCTTTTTAGAGCTGATAGTGTCTTAAAAACACACAACTATGCTTAATCTCTACTGTATATAAAAGTTCCAGTGAGTAGATTTGGAGTTAGCTGGACGATTACACCACACCGATGCACACTGAGAGCCATACTGTGTTCCTGCTGGGTTTCCACTCCTTGCGTTCTCTTTGGGCTCTTGTGGAGCCATGGCTTTCTTGCTGTTATTCCAGGTCCAGTTAGACCTGGAGCTGAAGGCAGAGACAAACTTTCTCTTTGTGGGCAAATAACTTTCTCTTTGCAAGGCACATATCATAGGGCCTAGTGATTTTCATGCATCATTTCCTTTAATTTTCACTATAACTGCATGTCAGCTCTCCCTGCATCCCATGGTAGGTAAGAACATGGAATCTGCCACTTTGAGATAGGTAACCGCGGATTCCTGGGTGCTTTTTTTTCCTCTAGGCAGACAACATAATTGAGGCACACTTGTCGGATTCCTGTATTTTTAACAAGTTTAAAAAAAAATATTTCTTGGGTTGAACTTAGAACTGTGATCATCTTGATTGAGTGGAAGTACTTAGCTGCCCTCTGTGAAGCGTACACATGCAGATGTTTCAGTGATTAACGACTTGTGGAGAGCCTTCCCAGGGTCATCTTTGAATATTTTTATAAACTGCGTAGGAAGGATTACCTATAGGGAAATACCTACTGAATGTAACCAAGGGAAAAGTCTCAAATGATACTGTTCATTACAGTAGCCGCAAGCTTCTGTGGCAATTAAGCACTTGAAATTTAGCTTGTCTGCTGTAAGATGTGCTGCAAGTATAAAATGTGTGCCCGGGTTAGGAAACGGGATAGGAAGAAAGAATGTAAAATTTATTATTTATACATTTTATATTAGTTTCACATTGAAATAATATTTCAGAAAAATACTGGATTAAAATATATCAGTAAAATTCATCCCACTGGACGTGGCTGCCGGAAAATTTAAAATTATATATGTATGGCATATATTTTCTTTTGGACAGTGCTGGTCTAGAAAAAAGGTATCTAAAAACTGCTTTTAACATTTCCACAACTACTTTATTTGTATTTTTCTGGACTGCTATATCTACCGTTTAAACTAGTTTAGAATTAAACTGTGTCCTTTACTTTAAAAACATCTGGCATGTAACACCCAGCCGTAATTATTTTTAGGCTACAACCATGTTGCTATAGCAGCAAAGTTATGGTACAATAAAGAACACCTTGAGCTAATAACTTGTTCATGAAAATAGTTACAACTTCATAGTAGAAGCCATAAGACACCTATACACTTTCACTGTGTACACAAATTCCTTTCACAATTATGCCCTTTCATTCATTTGGCATGATCTTATTATTATTAATACAACAGTGGGAACTTCATATATATATATCAGGGTAGAAGCATGTATTTTTGATAATCAAACCTCTAAATCTTCTGACTGCTCAGATATCACCAATTAACTCCACTTCCTCAGAACTGCAGAAGACCATTTGGTGTAGACAGAGTGGCCACAGACATAGCAGTGTTTTCTATTGAATGACATAGTCACAAGGACCATAGAAACTAGTGGGGAGGTATAAATGTTTCAATTGTTCAAAATACTCATGTTAAATTCTAATAAGAATATTTTCTCTCAGGCGTGGTGAAACACATCTGTAATCCCAGCACTTGGGGGGCTGAAGCAGGAGGATTACTGTGAGTTTGAGGCCAGCTTAGGCTATGTAATCAGTTCAAAGCCAGCCTATATTACAAAGTGAGACCCTGTCTCATACAAAATTCAATTTTTTTGTATTATAAATATCTTATTTTCCTCATTAGTATGTCAAAAAAGCTCATCAGCACCTTAGTACATCCTCTATTCCACATGAAGTTTTTATACCACTAGCATTCCATTGTTTGATGATAGACTTTATTTTAAAGAAAAATCCCAACAAAAAACAAAATTATAAAATAAGATTGTAGGAGAGTAATAATAGTACATTGCATATTGTTATTGTCAAAGCAGTTGCTCATATTACAAGATATAGGTGTGAAAAATTGATCACACAGTATAGGAAAAAACCTTCCTTTTCAGTGAACTATTCTCCAACATTTCCAAATTTAGGATTCTTCAGTTGAAGAGTTTTCCTTAAGATAAACCAGGAATAATACCTTTTAAAGAATTCTAGTGGAATTTCTCAACCATTGTGTGTCGTTGCTTTGTTTCTTTGCCTGTGGCACCAAGCCGCTGCTGTTGGTTTTGCTGTGTGTGTATCCCCTGGACAACTGGGATACTGGTTATACTGAATTAATATTTTGTCCATGATTCTGTTGTTTCTTATTTTACATAATATTTGTTTCTGAATTCTTCTGAGCATATGGAATGAAACTTAGGGAGTAATGAAGCACATCTTAATAAAAATAAACATCTAAATAAAAATACATAGATACACATTCCTGTTTTATACTTCTCATTCAAGATTGTTGCTTTCCTCCATAAAATATCACAGGTTTCAATTTCTGTTTGAGTTATTCATTGTTTCTCTAAAACGGTAGCTGACCTTTTCATGAATTTTTTTTGATAAATATGGTGAATCAGAAAATATTTCACCAAGTAAAACCCTCCTAAAACCTGACAGACAAGGTTTATTCCTGGTGGCTGTAGATTGACCATGTTATAAGGTTAATGAAATGGTGATGCTGTTATCAAGCTGGTACATAGTTCCAGGGATTTGACTAGGGGTTCAAATCTTTCTCCATCCCAACTACACTGTGATGCCACCTGCTCTACTGCAAGTGTCATTAGAATTGAGCCAGTGATCTAAGGGATCTGGGAATTCTGCAGTAGCAATTCTAGAAATCTTCGGCTTAATTTGTTCCTATTTCCTTGTCGGGGGAGACTGAGCTAGGGACTGACTCTCCCTCCCCATCTCCCAGGAAGAGGTTATTCTTCCTTCCACCGTGCTTCACCTTCTCTTCCCCCTTCCCTCATTGTGTCCTCCCTTCCATGGAAGCACCTCTAGCTGGCCAGATCTGAGAAGAGGGTCAGTGAGAGAGGAAGAGTCAACTGCATTGTTTCCAAATTTTTATTTTTATGGTACCGATTTTGGAATTTAATGAAATTTTGTTATATTCAACAGATGATCATTAGAAATGAATTTGCCCAAAGCTACATCCTTCATATATGTGACTACTTCTAGATTTCATTTCTTGTATATTTCTGTTCATGCCTATTAGGTGATTATTAAATCTGTAGATTTTCTTTCTTTCTTTCTTTTTTTTTTTTTTTGTCTTTTTTATTTTTATTGGTTCCAGGGATCGAACTCACGACCACCTGCTTGCAAGGCAGGTGCTTATGCCGCTGAGCTATGCCCCAGCCCCGATTTTATTTATTTCAAATCTCAGTTTATTTATTTAGCAAGGGATTTTAATTTCATTAAGAAATGCAGACAGTAAAGTTGGAGGAAAGGTAAATTCTATTTATAATTAGTTGCTTGGAAAAATCTAGATTATGCATGATAAGAAATTTGAGGCAGTTCACATACTGATCACAGGTAGAATAACACCTGTTTTTCAGATTTGTTATGTAGGTATCTTTTGAATAGCTCTTAGTTTTGAAAAATCTATTTCATTTGACTTGAAGCAATTTTGCTGCTTTTGAGACTTCTCTCTTCTAAGAAAACATAGAAGTGATCACTAATGAAAGACCAACTTCATTGTTGCATATAGTATTTAATAAATGTTTGGAAAAGAATATGCATATACATGTGTGCTTTTAAAATATGTTGGTGGGAAAAACCACACTGTTTCCCCTAATCAGAGCTTCTCCACCTTCCTTAATCTAAGTGTGTACACAATTATAAATATAGGTTGAGAAAACATTATGTAATCATACATAGCATACAGTTTTCCCTCAGAGCCAAAATATGTTTCAACTTGTTTTGTCATTGAACTTGCTTGAATGTGCAGTCTAGGATAGGAGATTGGAATTAGCTGGGTTTTGGCAAAAAAAAAATGGTGCTATAAGTCATAATCTTAATACACTTTCATTGCAGCCAAATGGTCTTGTCTAGACAGCTTTTTTTTTTTTTTGGAAAGCAAATTCACCCAGTTTTCAGTAATTAAAATCTCTCTTATTGAAACAGGAACTTTAAAAAATGCCTAAGGAAATACAAATATCTTGAGGTGCTGTATGAAAGTCTATTTATGTATCAGGAAATTTTAAATTTGTGTTATTATTGTATAATAGGTAACAAGAAGGAGTAAGGGTGATTTTGCTAATATATTCTACCAAGGAGATTTAGGCTTCCATTGCACAGTACTCATCAAGGCAGAGTCTTCTTCTAGAGCAGATGAAATGATCATTCCAAGTTCAAACTGAATGTGGTCATGAGTGTACTTGGGTCTGCACTTCTGGTTGAGAGTAATGCAGTTGTACTTCTGGGTTTAGAAGAGGGTGTTTTGGGAAATGTTTGTATGGGCCTGTGGATTCAGATATAGACTTCAGAAGATCTTTGATATATCTGAATCATTCACAAAGTTATTTCTCTATGTACATAGATATATTTGGAGAGTATAGTCATGGTCAGGGAACATGATGTTCATCAGATTCTTAAGAGAGTTTAAGGCTACTCAAAGCATTACATCTTTAAATTCCTGGGCCATAGAATTGTATTTGAATTGTGAGAGAAATGAAGGTGACACTAGCAGGGATGCTATAGCCAAGCATAGCGTGATGAGTGGAGATGCTTGGCTATAGCCAAGCATAGGTGAGTGGAAAGGTAATCTGTATTACCAGCTATCAGGCAACATACTGTTCATAGGACTGGAGCACATCTGGGGGACTAGGGCCAACTCCCTTTCAGCATACCTTGTCTTCTTCCACACAAGCCCTCAGGTTGTGTATTCTTTTTTTTTTTTTTAATTCAGTATGTTAGATTTTAATGTTTTTCCATTTTTTAAAATTTTATTTTAAAGAGAATAAAACCAAGTAAAAGAAAATAGAATAAAGCCAATCAAAACAAAACAGCAAAAATAATATAGGATTTCAAAACAGGATAATAGGAAATCAGCAATGGTTACTATAATACCTCTTGCTATCTTCAAAATTGCTGCCCATACCATCAGACATAGTAAAATCTAACAGAACAGAATGGCATAAACCAATAAAAAGAGAACATTGTAAGAAACAAAAGAATAAAACAGAGCAAAACAAAACAGAACAATACTGGATTTCAGAAACAAGAGAGAAGAAAATCCCTCATAGTTGCTACATCGCGTGTTGTTATCCTCTACATAGATGCTCAGACTATCATTTTAGGTCCACAAAGTCAATCAAAAGATATAAGCCTTAAGTTGCTTTTGTACCTCAGTCTTTATCAGCCAGTTGTTTACGGGGAACAGGGCCTTTCTTGTCTCCCAGCTCACACACCAACTGACTCACAAGAAAAGCAAACTGGCTTCTTGTTTCTTTTCTCAATCCCTCATGGCTGCCACTGGCTCACAGGAAGGGTGAATTCCGGGTTGTGTTTTTGTGACACAGCTCTCCTTTCTTTCTCTATCAACATGGCCAGATTCCAGGGAAAGAGAAGCAAACGATGGAAGTATGGGTGGAGGCTGGGCATGATTTACCGTGAGCTTGAGTTGTCCTGCTGGACAGAATCCTGACTGTTCTGTGTTCTCTGAAGTAAACTGAACTAGGTTTTATCTAGGTAGTTTCAGACAGGAAAGTAGGCTCAGCTGGATTATCTATGCAGCAGGTGAGTGACCAGAGTTGAGTTCTTTAACAAATCTGTATTAATTTCTTTGCCACCTGTACTTCGGACTATGAGTAAAGTAAACTAAAGTGGACATTGTCAGAAATTCATTTTTTTGTTGTTTTGAGTTAAATGTGCAAAGTGAATCTAGAAAACAGAACTAATCATGTTGGTTACAGTCACATTGTCTCATTAGAACTCTCATTCATACGTTCTCTCCTTTCCCACACACTTCTCTCTCCATTCACCTTTCTTTGTTCTATCCTTAGTTTAGTAATCATGTATAAAGACCTATTTAGATAAAAGTGCTACGCATAAGGCTAGATTTCCCTCAACACCAAAAATTAGACTGCTCCATTATTTTTAAATATGACTTGTAACCATTCAGTGCTTAGATATAAAATTTTTTCTCAGTCCAATTTTAATTCAGTTGCACAGTGCAGAGTAGAATGAGCTTGGAAACCAGACAAAAATTAGAGTAATGGAAGCAGACAATGCCTTTGCATATGTATCATATTTTATAAATTTCAGTTCTCTGACTGGCTTCATTTTAACTAGCTGGGGAAAAATATAATCTGCCAAAGATGGTTACTAGTGTTCAAAGTCAGCTGAGACTGAGCTGTGTTCAGTAATTACAGGCCTGCAGTTTGTAGGAGATTCCGTCCCCACAAGACCTGCTGTCTCATGTCCCTATTTGTAACATTGTTCATTATATTCAACCTGCTGCCATCACTCTGGAGCTTTCAAAGTTATTCTGGGGGCTATCTTGCTGTAGGACACGGATAATGAAATAGTTAGATGTGACTTGTATTATAATCACCTCACCTAACCCCATTTAGCTTGAAAAGTAGACTTAATAAAAGCAGGAGTGAAAGCCACTTTATGTTTTTAATAAGGAGTCTCATATGGTCTTACCTGCTGTTTTTCATTGTATGTCTCATCTCATGGTTTTCCTTTGAGATATATGACAGAGGAAAGCTAAAGCACATTCCTTAATCGCAAAGCATTTTAAGAATCTATTGCAGTAATCCACCCAAATTGATGAATAACTTCACATGAATAGGACTGATTTCCAAAGTACATATGTGTACTTATAAAGACAGGTGGATCTACTCAGTGGCAAGTAAAGGCTGCATTGTGTCCAAGAAACCAGAGGATTCCAGTGTATAATAATTTAATGTTCTGTTTGCAAAAGGTAATTATAAAACTCGTTCCATCTCTTGCTCTGATGGGCTCAGGATGAATATAAAATGGATTAAGAAGAAATGGATAAGATGTTCTGTATTGCTGAACTCTGCCCAGTGTCATGATATGCAAACAGTGAGCAGAGCGCTGAAACTACTAAATACACACTGAAGAGATGACAGGGCTCAGACGCGAGAACGTTTGGATCTGCCAGGGAAAAGGGCTCCTAAAAATAGTGCTAACAATTTATAGAAAAGAAAATCTGACTGTGGTGTAAAAACCTTTGAAGGTAGAGCTGCTTGGAGCTGCATGCTATAAACATATTCATGATGTCATGTTTGGAGAGGTATTTATTTTCTGTGCATTCATCTCAAATAAGAAAGGGAGCAGCAACTATGGAAAAAATTAGGCTGAGAATGGGAAGGCACAGCTGTACCAGGAATTAACTCTGTGGACCTTAGGAAGACTGATCACTTCTTAGGATGTGTCTATAAAATGCGTGAATAGGCTTTTAAACTGAGAGTGACCATTTTCTAAGAAGGGGGGGGGGCAGGTTGCATATTTAAGATTTTGTTTAATTGCAGCCTGATTGTAATTCAAAATTGTTAAAACTTAGGGATATTTCGTTGAAGATGTCTGGAACCTCCCTCTAGGTCATTAGATAGTTTTTAAACAGAAAAGTTTTTCATTCTCATTGGAGCAAGTCAAATAATACAAAAATATACGAAGAAAAACGTTCAGTTAAACATGCCAATTTAATCTTCCTTTAGAACGGCCTTGTTGTAATCAGCAATAACATCTATATATTTTGCCATTGTTTTCATTATGCTTTTAGGATATGGTTACATACGGATTTTTCGCTAAGGAATTTCTTCACTTAAAGAAGCACCGTTTTTCATTTAATGATATATCACAGACATAAATCAAGGTTAGGCAAACCGCAGCTGGTGGACTCAATCTGCCCATGATAAATGTATTGTCTATGGCTGTTGCTCTGCAGAGGCAGAGGTAAATGTTGCAATGGAGATCTTTTGGTCATGACCTAAAAATTACTTACTACCTGGTCTTGTAAAGAAAGAGTTTGCAAATGCTTTTCAATAATATGTAACTTTATTTCATTATTTTTAAAAAGTTGTATAATCTGCCAGAATGGATATGCATTTTTGGTTCAACTTTCTTGGCTCAGGTAACTGGAAAATCTAAAAAGCCATAAGTACTGCCAGATGCAGGAACTAAGATCCCAGGGGTCTGTGTCCTTTTAGTTCTTGGTTCAGCTTTCTCTGTAAACTTCATTTTCAGGCAGTCTTTCCTATTTGACAGATGGCCATTATCTTTGTTAGTTGCAGTCTTAAATCTCATTCTGTGGTGTTAAGAGAGGCCCCTCAAGCCCCAGTAGTTTTAGTTTTATGTGGGGTGCTAGGTAGGATTGCCATTACCTAGTCACCCTTGCTTGAACCAGGCGCTGTAGCTAGAGGGTATGGAACTGTGCTGGCTTAGGCTACATGCTCCCCTCTGGACCTGGAGTTGAAGGCCAGCCTTATAGAGCAGTCGGACTCCCTGAAGAAAGCATAGTCACCCCCACTGCTGTCTACATATTTAAAAGGAGAGAGGATAGTGGGAGCTCAAGACAAGAAATAGCCACTGTGAGCAAAATTTCCCAAAGTACCTTGCTGGATTGGGTATTTTTACTTTTAAAGTTTCTGTGAGTATTGCTGATGTGCTTTCCAAAAAGGTAATTGTAGTTCATCATAGTTAAGATTGTCAGTACTCTCTGGGAGTCCTGAGTTTTTGTGTGGCACCAACACTGGTTCTTAGAACATATTTAAATTGATCTGATATTTGCAAAATGGTTATCTTATTTAAATTTTCTGTGATGACTAGTGATATGATCTTTTCATAACTTTATTAATATATTTATCCTGACATAAAATATCATCTTATGTCATTCATTCATGTCTCTGTTGTGTTGCTTCTTACATTTTTTGGACTTCTGAGTATGTTAGGCATTCTAATCTTTTGTCTGCTAATGTGTTAGAGATCTCTTTCATCATTTTTATCTCTGGACCATATTTATGCTATAGTTTGTATGTTAAAAAATAGTATGGGTTAAACTCCATGA
Organism: Cavia porcellus; assembly: GCF_034190915.1. Classification (NCBI taxonomy): domain Eukaryota; kingdom Metazoa; phylum Chordata; class Mammalia; order Rodentia; family Caviidae; genus Cavia; species Cavia porcellus. The sequence continues at coordinate 117,114,927 of NW_026947484.1, forward strand.
AGGAGTCTATGCCACATGTATAAATAAATCCCTGCGGCCTGAGATATTTGGGTGAAAGCATCACTGAAAGTTAAATTCCTCTCTATAAATACATTTTCAAAGCTCATCTTCAGAAGTTACACAATTTAAGGTATGTAAATAGTGCAGAGCTCAGATTTTTCTCTGCTGCCTGCTATTCAAGGAGAGATCTGAGCTCAGATGCACAGGAACCCAGTCTCTTTCATCCAAAAGGCGTCATCTGTCACTGGCACAGCTCACCACCTTGGTCGAGGAACAGAAAACAAGATCCAGCAATTTCACTCCTGGGCCTTTATCCAAATGAATTGAAACTAGGACCTTGGAGAGGTATCTCCACTCCCATGATTATTGCAGTATTGTTCACAAGAGCCAAGTGGACACCTCCCAAGTATTTGTGAACAAATGGATAGATAATGTGGTAAGTACATAAAAGGCAATATTATTCAGGTTTTAAAAAGAGGGAAGTATTGTTTGTGACAATGTGAATGGATCTAACAGTCATTATGATAAATCATTTTAAGCCAGTTGCTGAAGGCCAAATATGGCATGATCCCACTAAAATAGACTCATGCAAACAGAAAACAGATTGGTGATTGCCAAGAATTAGGTAGACAGGGAAATAGGGCAGTTGCTGTTTAAAAGGTATGAAGTTATATGTAGGACAAGAAAGAACTCTAGATATCTGCCTTATAGCACAGTGCTTATAGTTAACAGTATGATGCTGTACACTTAAAACTTTGCTAAGGGAGTTAATCTCACATTAAATGTTCTTCCAGTTAAACAGTAATAAAGGGTTCTGGGCTGTTATTACACAATAGAGTGACTCCATAGAACAATAATTTAACTGTATCTTCCAAAAAGCTAGAAGGAAGAATTTTGAATGCTTTCACTGTAAAAAAAATGATACATGAGAAGGTAAAGATGCTTAATCTGATTTAAGCATTGAATTAGGAGGTGTATGTATTACAAAATCACATTGCTGAGGATATAGCTCAGTGGCACAGCTTCTGCCTGGCAAGTATAGGTCATGAGTTTGATTCCCAGTACCAAACAAACAAACAAACAAATCACATTGATAGGCATGATTTTCATGTTTTTAGGGATCATTTAAAATAGATTTAGTGAAGACAAACACAAAACACAGCAAAGGCACCCAAAGAAGCTTTTGGAGCTGTTATGTTTGCTGCTCTGATTGTGCTGATGGTGTGAGGGTATGTGGGCACATTCAAACTTGTCCCATTGTGTACATTATGTATACAGATTTTTAATATATCAATTACACTTCAAGAAAGCCAAAAGGAACAAAAAAGAAATCAAGGATGGTTTTAGCTTAAACATAGATTTTGGATATATTAGCTCTTATACAGATAATCAGTCTACAAAATAACTTGTAATTACATAGTGTTTTGGCTTAATCATATTATAAAACACTTTTCTTTATTTGTTCAAATAGTTGTAAAAAGAAAAATTGTAATAGAAAATTGTGTGTATATTTATGCATATCAGTGGAATTGCTTTATGTTATTACACTAAAGGTGTGAATGAAGCATTTTTTTGTGTGCAGGGTAGGTTTGCAATAAAACATGATTTATAGCCTCTGCACCTACACTGAACAACTGACATAACTGTGCAACTAACTGACAAAGAGAATTTGGTGAGTTTATTATTCTCTTACTGAAGTTCTCACTAGCAAGAATTTTAGAGTTTTTAATTTAAGTTTTAATTTAATTTAAAGTGATTTTTATTTTAAATCTTTTATTTTTGATTATAATCATTTAGAGGTGTGACAACAACTTGCTTGTGTTTTTAAAGAAATGTCTACTGCTAGCTTTTGAAATAAATACATGAAAAGATGTTCTTTTCAAAATTAAGAAATCCTTCTTTGATATTGTGTAGTAACAAAGTTTCTGCATTTCGTTAAGCAACACAGACAAAATCACAAAGCAGCAAAAAGGAGCACACAAGATAGTTAGCTCGAGATGCATGATTCCCTAGCCATTGAGTAACAAATAAACAGTGAGACATGTGCAGTGGTCTCTATTATATATTGTGATTAATATATTCTACTTAATGTAGAAGGCTTATAATTATTGTAGATATAAACTCTATCTTAGAGATCATGCAGTCTTAAAGACTTAGACAACTGTTATGGGTTGAGAAGTGGTGGTCAACTTAACGCCAGCTGGATTACATCAGCATGCATTGAGCGAAGATGCTCCACCTGAGGAGAGTTGCCAGGATAAATAGGTGGAGAAGAAGGGAGGTGTGGAGGGTTGAGGCATTAAAAGGCATTGTGGGTTCTCCTACGAGTTGCTGTCTGAGCTGTTGATTCTCCTGGAGAAGCTTTGGTCTTCACATCAAGCATTGCTTTCTGGCTCTGGAGGGGAAGACCTGTGCTGCTTGGTCTCCAGGATGAACTCGTCACGCTGCTTCCTGGCAGGTACCCGACTGTGCTGGGGCTTCCGTGTAGCTGAGAACGGCTGTGATGCCTTCAGGATAGCCCTGGTCTTTGTTGTGAGTGTGACTTCTTGGCTCCAGCATAGAACCCTCATCCCACTAGCACAGCTCCTTCATCCTGCTGGCATGGACTTTCTGGCTTCCACTGCTGACCCTTGGGTCTTCCCGGCACGGATCCGTAAAAGAGACTGGCGTGAGTCCTTCTTGTGGGCTCTGGACCTCCATTTGGACTTGTGGGAGGCATTGTCCTGAGCTATGGGTTTTTATCTGGACTCATGTGGGACATTGCCGTGGGGTTTAGGCTCTTGACTAAATAATCTATGTCTTTGGTATTGTGGATAGATTTCCTGCATTTTCCTGTGTTAACTTCCGGTGACCATTATAAAAATATTATAAACTCCATGTCCTAATCCTAGTTGTTCTCTGTGTACAACCCCTGACTATAACAACTAAATTCTAAATATTTGATAAATGTGAATACATTTTGTCTGATTCATTCCTGAAGCTCTTGTAGTATATGTTTAACCAGCATCAGGAGTACAAGCACCTATATTTAGTACATGTGCTGCAAATGATGGTTCATACAGAATTATGGACTTTAGAATGTTGATGCTGGAAAAATTCACACCCACATATGTATGCACATGCATACCCTCCCCCCAACACACAGAATTTAACTTGTCAATCTTTACAACAATTCCAGCAGGTAATAACTTTCACTTTATGAGAATAACTTTCCCCCTTTTACAGGTGAGGAGATGGAAGAATAGATAGGGTGAGTCTTTTGTCTAAGGATAGCTACCTAGTCGATAATTCAGACCCCAGCAGGGATTCAAACCCCAGCTCTAGGGCTATTCTAATTTATACATCCCATTGCCAAACAACCAATCTTGCTGGTATGGGAATGAGAATTTATGCTCAGTGCTTTTAGGAATGTTTCTCTTGTCCCTCCAACACACACTGTTTATTTTAGCATCTCATGGTGGTGGCCACATTTACCTCCACACTGCCCTACTTTACGGAGTGTGAGGATTGAAATATCACAACTGGCTGCTAAATACACTGCTGCTTCTACTTGCTAAACTGTTGGCAGCCTCAACTCTCATATTTAGTTCCACCTGTTTTCTCTTATTCTGTTCACAGTAGGAATGAAAAGCAGCTGAGATTCTATTTTTGTTTATTAATTGGTCCCATTACTCGGAAGCTTTTTTTATAAAATAGAGCTCCCTGCTTATCCAGGTTTAGCAATCTGTTCACTTCTTTCCTAGTCCAACCCTTTAATCATCCTCCGTGCTCATCTCCCAACTCTCTAATATCTCTGTGTTCCTGTTGGAGTCCATGAGAGGATGAATATTCAAATAAGGGTCTGACTCCATTAAGTGAGAAAGGATTGTAGGCCGTGGGTTCTCTGTGATTCCTTACAGTATGCAGGTTTCTAGTTTACATTCTTCTCTGTTGCTCTGTTCTCTGTTTCAACGGCGTTTTCTTAACCACAAGTCTATTAATAATGAAATTAAGTTCATTTCATATGCAGAGCTGTCCTGCTCCCCATTCCTGCACATACCAAATGCAAACAGTGCCCAGATTATGTTTTGAATCTGTTAAAGAGGTCATCGGCAGAATACATTTCAAAACAATTATTGGAGCCACAAGTATTCTAAGTTCACAGTTAAATATGTAAGTGTATTCAGAGTCTCTGTGAGGAATTTTGAGATTCTGTAATTTGAAATAGTTAAACAAAAAGGCCAAGTGCATATAATTGAGTTTTGCTTAAATTATTCAGTTGATAGCCTATAGCTATATGAAAGGTCTAAAGTTTAACCTTATTTTGTATTTTGTATTGTTAAATTTGTTGTTTCTTTTGGTTTGTTTGTTTTAGACAGAAGATGGCCTATGTTTGTATAAAAGTGATAAAGTACTTGAATCTATTTTTGTTTTACATGCAATAATTAGCTTCATATTCTGTCAGGCAAATGCTGAGCACAAATTTCTTTTTTTTAAAATCAGGTCACGAATTAATTTTATTAATATTTTAGGTGGATCATATTAGTTTCTTTCTTTTTAAATTTATTTTAAAAAGCAAAACAGGAAAAAAAAGGATAGAAATGACACAGAACTTCAAAAAAAATAGGGAATTAACATTAGTTAATATATTACATACGGGTATCTTAGAAATAGTTGTTCAGGTTATAAATTCCAGGCACAAAAGTGATCAATCAAACAATGACAGCACAAACTGTTCTTTTTGATGAACTAATAGAGATTAGTAGTATAATTATCTATCAAGCATAGATACACATACATACATTTATATACATTTAACAACATACATACAATCTTTTCCTTTCTTCCTTTTATTCCTTTTCCCTATCCTAGTTGTTCTGTCCATTTGAGCACTTTCTTTCCATTTCATTATTATAATATCTATTGTATATTTTGGATCTTATTACCCGTTCAGTTTTAAAAAATTTTTTAAATTAGGGAGACAATAAGATATTTGTAAATGCAAGTTTGATTTATCTCACTTATGAATATGGTCTGAAGTTGCCTCCATTTACTTATAAAAGCCTCAAGATTATCCTTTTTTATAGCTCAGTAATAGCTCCATTGTATTAAAAATACCACATCTTTTTTATCCATTCTGCAGTTGATGGGCATTTTGGTTGTTTCCAAGATTTAGCTGTTACAAATTTTGCTGCTACAAACATAGGTGCACATATATCACTGTGGCATGACATTTTCAATTTTTCTGGTGAAATACCCAGAAGGGGAATAGCTGAATTAAATGAGACTTTCACTCCTACTTTTTTGAGGAATGTCCACACTGATTTCCATAATGTTTGCCCCAGTCTACATTCCTACCAGCAGTAGAGAAGTGTTCCTTTTCCCCCACAGCCCCATCAACATTTGGTATCAGTTGATTTCTTGATGGCAGCCATTCATTCTGGAGTGAGATGGAATCTCAATGCTGTTTTAATTTGAATTTCTCTAATGACCAGTGATGTTGAGCATGCCTTCATGTATTTATCTGCCATTTTTATTTCTTCAGCTGAGAAGTGTAGGTTCACTTCAGATGCCCATTTTGGATGGATGGGGTCTTTAAATTTGCGGGGCCTGATGTTTTCAATACTTTAGGTGTTCTAGTTATAAATACTTTGTCTGAGGGATAGATGGCTAAAATTATTTCTAATTCTTTGGGTTTTCTCTTCACTGTGTTGGTGATTTCATTTGAAGTAGAAAAACTTTTTAATAAGAAGAGATCCCAGTTGTTTATTCTTTGAAATTCTCCCATGAAGTTTGTGTTTTGTTCACAAACTCTGACTATCCCTATGTCTTCAAAATTTCTACCTACCTTGTTTTCCAGTAGATTTAGCCTTTCTGTTTTAATATTTAGATCTTTGATCAATTTTAACTTTAGTTTAGTGCCTAGTGATAGACATGGGTCTAATTTCAGTCTTCAGCATGTGGAAAGCCAATTTTTCCAGCATCATTTATTAAAGAGGCTTTCTTCCAGTGAACATGTCTATCCTTTGTCAAAGATAAGGTGGCTCAGTGTCTTTGTGGTTGTGTCTACATCTTCTAATCTGTTTCATTGATTCTCAGGTGTATTTTTTGCCAGTACCATGCTGATTTTATCACTGTAGCTTTGTAGTATAGTTTCAAGTCAGGGATTGTGATGCCTCCTGCCTTTCCTTTGTTGCTCAGAATTGCGTTTGCTATTCTAGGTCTCTTCTGTTTCCAAATGAATTTTAGCAATGTCTTCTCTAGATCTGTAAGGTATGTTAATGACATTTTGATCAGAATTGCATTAAATCTGTATAACCATTCTGGGAGTATGGCCATTTTCACAATGTTGATTCTTCCTAACAAAGAGTAAGGGATATCTTTCCATTTTCTGATATCCTCTTCAATCTCCTTTTTAAAGAGTTCTATAGCTTTTTAATGTATAGGTCTTTTACATCTTTTGTTGATTCCTAAGTATCTCATTGCTTTGGATGCTACTGGGAAAAATGTCATTTCCATAATTTCTCTCTCCGTGAGTTTGTTTTTTGTATACAAGACTGCTATTGATTTTTGAGTATTTACCTGTGTCCAGCTATATGGCTGCATTTCTTTACTAATTATAGTCTTTTGATAGATTTTTTGAGATCTTCTATGTAGAGTATCATGTCATCTGCAAATAGTGATGATTTAACTTCTTCCTTTCCTATCCTTTTCCTTTTATTTCTCTCTCTTTTCTAATTGCTCTGGCTAATATTTCCAGAACTATACTGATTAGGAGTGGGGATGGTGGACATCCTTGTCTTGCTTCTGATTTTAGAGTGAAAGCTTTCCGTTTTTGTCCATTTAGTATAATAATGGCTGTTGGTTTGTCACAGATCATCTATTCAAAGTTTCTGTAAGGTTTTTTTAAATGATGAACAAGTGTTGCACTTTAAAAGCTTTCCTGCATCTGTTGAAATTATGGGTAATTTTTGTCTTTACCTCTGTTGATAGGGTGTATTAAATTTATTGATTTGCATATGTTAAACCATCCCTGAATTCCTGGGATAAATCTCACTTGGTCATGTTGTATAATCTTTTTCATGATTTTCTGCATTATATTTGCTAGCATTTTATTGAGAATTTTTGCATCAGTGTTCATTAGGTTGATTGGTCTATAGTTCCCTTTTTTTGATTGGGTCTTTCTCTGGTTTTGGTATCAAAGTAATACTTGTCTCCAGGAAGGAATTAGGAAGAATTGCTTCACTTTCAATTTCATTGAAAAGTTTGAGGAGTATTGGTGTCAGTTCTTTATATTTCTTATAGAATTCAGCTGTGAATCCATCAGGACCTGGGCTTTTCCTTGTTGGTAAATTTTTAATCACATTTTCTGTTCCAGTAGCTGATATTGGGTTATTTCACATCTATTAGTATTTGTCCTATATAATTGGATGTTCCTGTATTTGGTGTATATTTATTTATGATTGTTGGCTCTCCAGGCCCATGGGGTGAGGAGGGGGTTGTTGATGTTCCTGCCAGTCCTAGGTCTGTCACAAGTTTTTTAATTAAGGAGGTTTTTAAAAGCATCAAATAATATTAAAAACAGGGCTTCTTGGAAATTTAAGACATGATATGCAAAGTTCTGTATGGCATCCTGGTTCTACATTTGTGAATGGCAGAATCTCAATAGAGAACTAAGAAACTGCACAGATTAAGGAGCAGGCAGTAACCCACAATATCTATGATTCTCCATTTATAGTCACTAATTGTCATCAATCATCACAGTTTTCATTTGTGAAATGAGAATTATATATTTTCCCTCTCCTTACATCTACATCCCTTTTGGTTGAAAGTGCTGGAATGTAAAACAATTAAATACTTGGAGATTAAGGAATGATATAAGGTTTATAGATCCTTTAAAAATATTAAAGCAAATCTCTTGATACCTTTATTGACTACCTGGCAACTATCATATGTAATATAGAACAGGCTGTATTTTTTATAAAGTAAAATAATTTGGCATTAAGCATTTTGTCTGTAACACATTACGCATTTTGAAAAATTTGTCTGTATAGAATAAAGATGCAAGTAGATCAATGTTGTTAGTTTAATTTGGAAATAGTGCATTGACATAAAATTAAAATACTACATATGTCTAATTAAATAATAAGTTAATAAATTTCCTCTTATATTTTTTAAGCTTTAATTGTGAATAAAGAGAAAATAACACAAAAATCAAATTGATGATGATACACATTGTAGGAGAATATATGGAAAAAGAGAGTATGCTTTATTGGTGAGAGTATAAATTGACAAAACATTTTTTTGAAAAAGAAAAATTTGACAATGAATAAATAAAATTGAAACTTTGTGCATTTCTATGTGATCTAGAAATTCCATTACTAAGAATATATCCTACTGAAAATTTTGAGGTTTTTTTTTTAACCCCAGTATTTTGTCATAGGAAAAACACTGAAAATGACTGAGATGCCTACTATCACGGACCTGTTACATGACTTAGAATGCACTATGACCAAGAATGTGTTTATTAAATGTCTTTAAAATATGGTGGGTCTGTATATACAGATATGACAAATTGTCAAGAATAAACTAAATACTTTATTCATGTATGATGCAATTTTTCTTTTGTTATAAAACTTTACATTTTCTCAACCACTTGCTTGTTTTTTGCCCCTTGATTTTCTATGTATTTAATCGCTTATTTATTTTTCAATCCTCTTTCAGTTGACTAAAGCTCCTTTCCTACTTTAAAGACATCAGATACCTATAAAATTCATGTTCTTGGGACGACTTTCCTGGGACAGATTGATCTCAAATCTCAGCTGGGATCTGTCTAGTTTTCATGTTGGGATCTCTGTTCACTATTATTCCAAGAGTATTTTTCAACTTTCTCTTGAGTAGCATCCTCTGTTCCCCAAATATCGTGTCTTTTTCTTTTCTGGTTTAGTATATCCTTTTGGTGAAGCACTTCCTTGTACTTCAAGGAAACTGTGTAGTATGTGTGCCTCTGTGTGTGTGCTGATGATAACATTCAGAGCACACGCTCTACCACTGTACTGTACCTCCACCCAGAAAGTGATTTGAGACTTTAGCAGAAGATATTTATGGCTTCTCCAAGTTCCTTTAGCATATGAAAATATTTTGGTGGATGTGATTGTAAACATCTCTGACTTTCTATCTGGTGGTTTCTCAACAATAATGAATCAACTTCTTAACTCTGTGACAGGGATAATTATGATACATATTCTACCTGGTTCTTAAAGTTCCTCAGGAGGATGGAATCTTAGTGGTCATGCAAGGTGACCTATGCCATTAAGCATCCCTTTTATGTTCGTTTTTTTCCTTGCCTCAATTCTGCATTTCTCTATCAGTGCTTTTTAAGGTTACCTCCAAAACTACGTGCTCTGAAATCTTTTGTTTCTAAAAGAAATAAAATTATCAACAACTACCATGCCTGTGAATCTCTTTAAAAATGACCCTCACATAGTACTTAATTAACAATTTATCAAGATATAGAATCCCAGGTTTGAATTAGCCATCAGAAATTTGAAGTCTTTGTTCCATTATATGCTAGCTTTGTAAATTTTTTTATTTTTGGTACCAGGTATCGAACTCATGACTTCACTTTTGCCAAGCAAGCACTTACACTGGGCTAAACCCCTGGCTATGCTAGCTTCTTTTGTTTTTGAAAAATTGAACATTGTTCTGCTTCTTGACTCTTTATATGCAATTTGATTTAATTTTTCTTTCTGAAAAATTTAGGTTTTGCATATTGCTCCAATATTTTAAAATTTCATAATAATATGACCTACTATAAATTCATTTAAAAGTTGACAATGGCACTAGAAAAGTTCTTGCAGTTACTGAAATTCTTGCCTTTTAAGTCTGAGGTTAGTTTTCATTTATTTATTTTCTAGAGAATTGTCTCAGTTACTTTTATTTCATTGCTTTGACAAAGTACTCAACACCCAAAATGAAGGAAGGAAAGGTTTATTTAGCTCACTACTTGTGGAGGTTTCAGTCCATAATCAAGCTGGTTCTGAGGCAGGGTGGCATGGCACTGGGCAACACTTCAAGGCAGCTGCTAGCAAAAGCAACCAGAGCAAAAAAGAGCGAGAACAAGCCTTTTCTACTGTCTTATATTTTAAGCAGGCTATCCCCATGCCCTATCCACACTGCAGATGTAGCACTCACACCACTCTGTGACTTCCTCTTGTGTATGCTCAGGATATTTACGAAGTGAGAACCCTGGCTCCCTTGCTGAGTCTCTTTGTTAAATTTCTAAACTTCTCAAGTTGACACAGTGCATCAATTATAATAATTAGGAACACAGGTCTTATAAAAATAAACAAAATGGGGCTGGATAATATATTCCAATCAACCAAAACAGAAAATTTTGAAATATAAAATAGTAGTGATGAGCATTTCATTCATCTAAATATGAAACTAAAATTTTAATCCAGTCTCAATTAATTGAGTGTACATATTATATTAACTCTATGCAGATAAAGTGAGAGTGAACAGAAGTGGAAGGATGTATAAGTGTTCCTATTTCATGCCTGGGTTTAGCGAGAACCAACAGAGTCTGTCCAAAACTAAAACATTTAGCTTTAATAATAGTTTTAATAATTAAAATAATGGTTTTAATTAACTTAAGAGATATTTTAAAAAGTAATTTTGCTTGTGTTGAAGGAACATCTGAAATTGAGCAATTTCATTTTCATTTATTATTTAGCTAATCCTTAAGAACCAGTATTAAGTCTATCAACATTGCATTATATTAGAACCACAACATTTCGCCCCTGGCCTCCCAAAGACTCATGCATATCCCTTTATGCAAAAGGCATTTAGTCCATCTGAAAAACTTGCCAAAGTCCTAACAGTTTCAGCATGGCTGAAAAGTTCAAATCCCAACTTTCCTCCAAGATGTAAAGCAAACCCTTAGCTGCAAGCCCCTGTATGAATGAAAACAAAGTAAGACACTTCCAATGTGCAATGGCACAAAATAAACATTCCTGTTCCAAAAGTTACAAACAGAAGGATACAAAGCGTAGGGACAAAAGCAAGTCCAAAATACAGTAGGGCAAACATTAAGTGCTGGAGTTCCACGTGCGGTATCTAAAGCAATCTGTGGCAAATTGTGAGCTCCAAAGGACTTGTGTGGTTCCACCCCTATGACATTTCTGGTGGTTGTAGCTTCCATAACTTCTATTTTAGGCCCACTTTGCTCTCTCCTTGCAACTTTACTTAGATGATTCACATTCCTGGCTTTCCCAAACTTCTGGGATCTCCACTGCACCTTTGGCTTTCTGATTACAGCTTCACCACTGCCCTCTCAGAGGGCACACTGTCTGGTTTCCCGGGCCTTCTGAAACTGGGGTGGCATCCTTTTCAACTTCAGAACTCTTGCATTCTTCATGCACCTAAAACTAGCACCATAGCAGATGATGCCAAAGTCTGCTGCCAACTGGAGCAGTAGCCAGGCTTTCCTCTCTTCTGGCTGTAGGTGTGGTCTTCCTGGATGGCTAGGCACTCTTAATCCAATCCTGACAAATCAGTTTTCTATGCTGCTACCATTCTGGAACATTATGCTTTGTGGCTTTTGCCTCAGAGCAAAATCTTTCACCTTTGTAATTTTGAAGCTGCAAAGGTTTGAGACTTGCTGCTTTTTGCTCTGTCTTCAGGCTATATTTTCTATTCTCTTATTCCTTCTCAACAATCAAGATTTCTTAAACTCTTATCTTTGCAGTCCACAGCTTTATTGAAGCTTCCTTTCTAGTCAAACTCATGTTTTAAATCATCCTGCTGGGCTCTTTGATCTTGATTCACAACATAAACCTGGCTAAAATCCCCTAACAATAGCCATGCCACTGCCTCAACATTTGACTGCCTTAATATTACTTCTTCCAGATTAATTAGTCTGCCATCCTTAATCTCAGTCTCAGGCTAAGTCTCTGGACATAAGCAAAACACAGACAAACTTTTAGCAAGCCATAACACACATCATTTGGGATCTAGCACCCAATGTCCCTCCCAGAAGAACTCTCCCAAGCCTAGTCTTTATTGGTTTTCTAGTCTTCTGAGCTCTGACCAGAATACACCATACAGAACAGCCTAAGGCATTCCAGCTCTATGCTTTCAGGTGACATTCCCAAAACTTTCCAAAGTCTTCCCACAAGCCATTTTGAAAGGATTTTAATTGTATGTCAGGTACATTCACAGAAACGACCCTATTCTTGGTACCAAATGGTGTCTTGGTTAGTTTTCTCTCTTACTGGAACAAAAAACCCAACATCAAAAATGAAGGAAGGAAAGTGTTTTAGTTACTTTTTACTCATTGCTGAGACAAAATACCTGATGCCCAAAGTTGGGAAAGGAAAGGTTTATTTCTTACAGTTTTTGAAGGTTTCAGTCCATACTCAGTTGGCTCCAAGGCAGGGTGGCATGGCGGGGCCACAGTTCATGGCGGCTGCAAACAGCAAGGTGGAAACCGGAAAGAAGAGAGAGAGAGCAAGACACACCTTCTTCCTACCATTACATCACATCCTGGCTCCATCCCTAGGTGGATGTAACACTCACTCTCCCAATCCAAGTGCTAGATAATGAACCAATCACAAATGCATAATGCAAAGGCATGAGGCTTGGGGGCCACCACATAAACCATGACAGAAAGGTTTATTTAGCTCACTATTTGTGGAGATTTTAGTCCATAATCTGCTGGTTCTGAGGCAGAGTGGCATGGCACCAGGGCAACACTTCAAGGCAGCAGCCAACAAAAGCATCAAGAGCAAAAGAGGGGAAGAGGAAGTCTCTCTTTTTTCTTCATATTTTACACAGACCACCACCCTTTCAGGGCTCTTATAGCACTCACAAAATCTCCTTGCCTTCCTCTTTCACAGGATGGGGCTGTTTACAAAGTAAGAACCCTGGCCCCCTGCTGAGTCTTTTAAATTTCTGAACTTCTCAAATTGATATGAGGTATCAACAATAACAAGAATGTATCTCTGCTAGATTCTCTGTTTGCTATTTTCATTATTTGATATTGGTCCTCTTGAGTTATGTTTTAATTTGCTTAATTTTTACAAATTCTTTTTCTATTATTTTGTGTTACTTTGTGGATATTTTCATATTCTTATTCATATTCATATCAGTTTTTTTATTCCTCTTTCCTTTGACTTAATATCAATTTTTAAAATTTTTATTTTATTTTAAACAGATTAAAACCAAGAAAAATAGAATAAATCCAATAAAAACAAATGAGTATAAGGACTCATAATGACACAGGACTTCAAAACAATACAAAGTGAACACGTTACCTTGAGTTTCTTGTCTTCAAAATAGCTGCAGATACCTTCACAGTAAAAATCAAACAGAATAGAACCAATAAAAACAAAACAATAAATGCAATAAAGGACTTCAAAACAAGACAATAGTAAATTCAAACTGGCTACCATAATGTATTTTGCCAATTTTGAAATAGCTGCCTATGCCATTGGACAGAGCCAGGGATTTGGATTAGTGGTATAAACACTTGCTTGGCAAGAACAAGGTTGCAAGTTGGATCCTGGTACAAAAAAAAATGTTAGCTCCATGCTACCAGATTACAAAAAATGGAGGCTGGGGATTTAGCTCAGCGGCATAAGCCCCTGCCTTGCAAGCAGGAGGTCGTGAGTTCGATCCCCGGTACCGATAAAAATGAAAAAGACAAAAAAAAAAAAAAAAAATTACAAAAAGTAATGTTAGCTCCATGCTATCAGATATAACAAAATCAAACAAGTAAAACAATAAAACCCAGCCCAATAAAACAATGAAAATGATACAGGACTTCAAAACAAGATAATAGAGAATTAACAATTGTTATGACCTTCAAAAGGAGATCCCCAATAGATGCCACATTGCTTACCATTATCCTCTGAACAGATGATCAGACCACTGGTCCTAGACCTGCAAAGTCATTAAAAAACCAAGCACCAAGAGCATCCAACATTTCACCTGAATAGCTGTCATTGTAGCCTGTGTTTCTCTGGATCAGCTGGTCACTTATGGGTGTGTGTGTGTGTGTGTGTGTGTGTTGGCTTTTCTTGTTTCCCAGCCTTTGTGCTGGAATGGGCTGGGGTCTGCTGTCTTCTCTGCAGTGGTCTGTGCATGGTGCTGGTTCACAGGGAGGGCTTGCTTCTCAGTGAATTCTTGTTCTCTTGCCTCATAGTCCATGAATGGCACTGACTCATGGCAAAAGGCTGTGGTCTAGTATCAAAAAATTTTAAACTTCCACTTTCCTTTAAAAGTTTAAATACTATTTACTTATTTCATAGATGCTGCTTTGCATATCTCCCAAAGGATACAAATGATCAACCCTTCATTCAAATCTTTCTTCTTCTATAATCTTTTTCCTCTAAGTGGCTTCTCCCCGTCCTTTGTTTTGCGCTTTGCTGTTTATATTAGAAACTTCCTTTATTTATCTGGTGATCTTAGTTGCCCCTATATCTTGAGAGAAGGACATTCAAGGGCTGAACAAAAATTCTGTAGTTGTCTGGATACTGAAAACTGAGTAGAGCTGTCACTTGTGTGCATTGCTATTGTAGATGCATGTGTTCAGGATCCTGTATGATATTTATGTTTAATACTTTGTTAACTGCAGCATCTTTCATGGAATAAATGTATCATATTTAATTGTACCCTTACAGACTGATATTGAGTATAGTATATTAAATTTAAAGTTCTGCTGCTAGAAATAATTACCAAGTGAACATATTTTCACATATGTTAGGTCATTGTCCTAGATGAACATTTATTATTTGGGTTTCTTAAGACAATACAACAGGGCATGTAATGTTCTTGTTGGCCCTCTGTGATGGCCATATTGTGGTAAAGTTATTGTTTCTCTACAAACAGAACACTCCTTTTTGTGAGATCACACCAGTGTGTATGGATCTTTCTGCACAGATGTTCTCAGATCCAAAGCCCAAATTTATCTTAATTTCATATGCTACAGCTTTGTTCTATTGTTCAGCTCTGTAGAGGATGATACTTTTTTAGAATATCTAAGAATATCAGTGATAAGAAATTTAAAATTGGAAACTGAAGGCTCCATGCTACCGGGATTTTAAAAATGTTGTGAATTGTAATGGTCAAAAGTGATATGGGAGATAAATATATTGATACTTTCCCTCATCAGCTTATCAAGACAATAATAGGATCAGTCTACAAGAAAGTTACTCTTGAAATATTTGTCCCTAATGAACCACCATAAACAGCACCAACCCATTTCTTTCAGTTTTGGAACTCTATGGCAATGTATCTCTGATTTGTCTATGTTATATTCTGGTAATATATCTCTGATTTTGTCTCTGTTTAATTTTATGGCAAAGTATCTTTGATTTGTTTCTGATTTATCATATTTCCTGGGACAATTGACAGAAAATAACAAATAAATGGATGAAATCGAACCTATTCATTTACTCACTCAAAGGAATTATTTTATTCATTTCATGGGTTGAATTGTGTTTCCTTAGACAGGATGTGTTGATGTCTCAATTCCTAGTATTTTAGAATTTGATCCTGCTTGGATAAGTTATTTACAGAAGTGATCAAGTTAAAATGAGCCATGAGAGTGAGAACTAATCCTGTATGTTCAATATCCCATATAAGGAGAAAGCTGGAATGCGCAGACAGACATGTGTAAAGAGAAAATGATATAAAGAGACATAACATGCCATTGTGCGCCAAAGAGAGAGACCTAGAACAGATCATTTTCTCACAGTTCTTAAAGCCAAGGTTGATGGCATTTTGATTTGGACTTCTAGTTTCCATAATTGGGAACCAATAAATTTCTGTTCTTTTAAGTAATCTCATTTGTGCATTTTTTGGTTTGATTGCTCTAGCAAAGTTCCATAAATTGAGTATTTGAATTTGGGGGGTCTGATGTTTTTCAGTTCTTTACATGTTCTAGATATAAGTCCTTTTTCTGAGAGACAGCTGGCTAAAATTCTTTCCCTTTCTGATAAAAAAGGGAATAAACCCAATTCCTATATTTAAAAAAAAGTCACGTAAGAATTTGATCAGTACCGTTTGTCCACCATATTGAGCCATAGATCTAGTTGCAGAAAACTTTTAGATTTAGAATATCAAAAGGAATTGTATGAAATAGATAGTAGTTTCCCAAGCTTCAGTATCAAGTATTAAGATACTTTATAGCTGCTAGTTTTCTCTCATTTCTGAATATGGAAAAATAATCTCATTAGAAATTTCTTTTTAAAATATGTTTGGGAACCTATTAAAACATGAGCTTCTGGGTCCTTCCTGTAGTGCTACAGCTAATTACAGACTCAGTACTCCTCCTGAGGTCTGCTTTTTCTCTTCAGGTCAGGCTGGAAGGTCTATTATGGTTAAAACAGAACAGAATGGAACAAAACAAAACAAAACAAGAAATGACCGTCACCACTGGTATGAGACAAAATTATTGATGAGTATTTGATGAATATTTGACAGCATCTGATGTCAAACTCCGAGGTCTGCTTTCCTCCTTCAGTGATGATGGCACCATACCGTTGAGCAGGATGGTAATCATAGTACATTGCACTTCATTGCTTACAGGGAAATGACTCACTCCACTATTTGGTACTTAAATGAGGACCTGGCTATGAATGTGGACTGATATCTTTCTGTTTATGGCTTTTCCTGAATTATGAGCACAGCAGATGGAGGAGGCTCAGTTTCTTTAGAAATCGCACAGTGTGTTTTTCTTTTTAATGGGAACCCTTGGTAAATTCAAAACTAATATTTTACATTGGCACTGGATGTGCACTGACATGTCATCATGTCATACACAGTTAGCCAGGACTTACAGGGAAACGCCAGAGCCACCCCCAGTCTCCAAATAGCTTTGGAATGAGCATTATGCATGAGTAGGTGGAGCTGTTTTGCCTGTGTGCTGGCCATTTTTTACTGACCTTGTTTGGAGCTGAATTCTGCTGCAGGCACTCTTAAATTGATGCCTGTGACAGGTTCCCAGTTGAGTAGTCAAACAGCCAAATTTGCTGTAAGTTCTTTTTCTATTCCTTCTGGCCCATTTGCCAACTAATAATAGTTACTGTTATTCTTTCATTTTACTAGTGATGGAACAATCACTTTTTATCCGGTATATTTCCAAGTTTCAGCCAAAAGTAGTCCAATTTGGGGCAAAAATGGTTGTGAAAAATAGGAATCTAAATTTGGCAAGCCTTTTTGTTGTTAATTATGGTTTAAAGAATATCCATATCCCTATCATAATGAAGTATTATTTAGAATTGGTACTATTTTTGGTGGGGTCTGATCTGCTGTTACAGTGTTCAAATTGGTCCCCCTTTCACAAAGCCCTCACTTTTTAATTCTGTAACACACAAATGTAGGTCAAGCATTTTAAAACCCTTTTCGGCTTCAGGGTGTCAGCTTCAGAGGGCAGTGTGGTTATTTTTCAGTCAGGCCTACCTATTTCCATCAGGATCTTAGATTGAAGATTTCCTCTAGTTTCCTTTTCTCTTCTTGTCTTCTTCCATGTTCTATGTAGGCAACCATTATCTATTCCCTTTGCTCTTATGTATGTAGTCAACATCTAGATCCATATCTCCAATACCTATTCTTCCTTGTAAACTCCAGACATATAGTTACAACACACCTTGTAAAGAACATTCTAGACACCACAGGTATGTCATAGTTAGCATGTCCAAACCAAATTTGGTCTGGTTTCCCTGAAAATACTCCTCATCTCAAAGGCTATTCCTCCAATATAGAATCGCCAATCCTCCAGTCTTCCAAACTAGAACATCTAGTGCATACTTACTACCTTTTCCCCTTCACCCCATTGCCATCATTTGTCATAGCACCAATATCTATCGAGCCTCACCCCTTTATTCTGTTTTTTTCTACTTGAGCCCCATCAGGATTGCTTTAATGTCCCTGTTATCCTTGTCTGGATAATTAAATAACCTCATGTTCCACTATTAATTGCTTTCTTTTACAATTCGCCAACAACATTTTTTCCCACTTCACGTTCCACAAGAAATCAGATCAGTTCAGTGTCCTTTTCAGAATCTGGTAGGTTCTGCCCTTCCATCAGTGGCCTAAGACTGACGCAGAAAGGCGTTTGCAATCTCACCTGAAATCAGTTTCAGTCTTGCCTCCCTCCAGTTAGAACTCCCTTCTCTCAGTGTTAATTAGATTTGATTCCTTACATGTAACATTTGTCTTTTGGTATCAGGGATCACACTCAGACCTCGTACTTGCCAGGCCACTGAACTGATGTCTTTTTAATCCATAATGATGTTTACAAATCTTGTGTCTCCTCTCTTGCTGATGATGGAAAGAAGAATTCATTTTACAGGACTAGAAATCAAAAGCCTAACAATGGTCCTGAACTTCCAAAGCTAGATCACACCACTACCTTAAACATACTTAACTATGCTCACAACTCTCTAAGTCACAGTTGCTTACTTGGTAAACTATTATGAGTTTTCTCCTGACTTCCTATGTAAGTCGCTTCAATGATTTCCCTGCTTTTGGTCTTGCTTCTTTTTCATTCTGTCTGTCACATGTGCTGACCTCTGGAATGCATAGTTTATTATGCACTCTGCATGGGTTAGATCTTAAATGCCTCCCAAAAGTCTCATGTACTGTGAGGCGGAGCTTTCAGAAGATGATTGGATTTTGAGGCACTGTACATGTCAGTGTTTCAACACACTAAAAAATCCATAGCTGAATGTGCCATTAGGAAATGGAGCCTGGACAGAAGAGAGGAGGCACTGGAGACGTGATCTGGAAGGGAATGTTTCCGGCCCTATCTCTTCACTTTGCTCTCTGCTTCCTGACCACAATGATGTGAGCAACTTTTCCCTGCCGGATCCTTGCACCATTCTCTTCCTTTTTGGAGTGAGGAGATCATCGACTCACAATGTGAGCCACAATAAAATGTCTCCTCTTTTAAGTAGTACGTGTTGGGTATTTGGTCCCAGAGATGAGAGAGTGACAAACACAGCCTTTTAAAAATGTCTCATGGTTTCCACAGATGTGAGGATAAAACCCAAGCTTCGGGAGTTGGGTCCTGCCCTTACTGTGCTGCACATCTGCTCTCTCTGCCTCTGACCCAGTCTCGATTCTCTCAACTTCTCCATCATCACATATTCCCTCTTCACTCCCAGTCTTCATCAGATGGGTCCTTCTCCCTGAGACCATCTTGCCCTTTCTCTGCATCGAATTTCTCTCTGCATCTAATTTCTATTTCACTTTTAGTTCTCAACTGAAATTAACCACTCACCCAAATTCATCTTTTCCGCTGGCTAAGGCAGGCCTGCATGTTCTGACATAGTGATCTCCTTTTCCCCTTTACCCTATCAGACACTAATTATGATTTAATGTAATCATCTATTTAATTAACTATCTCACATTTCCCCAGCTATAGTGTAAGGTAAGGGAGGCTGTCTTGCCTCTTGTTATACCCTAAAGCTAGCACAACGCTTGGCTATAGCTCATGTTTGATAAACACTTACTAGCTTTAGGGAAACAAACACATGGAAACTTTCAAACAACACTTACATAACACCATGTTGAACAATGCATAATCAATCAATACTCTTCTCCTTAACTGAAATACTCTTTCTTCCTCTTACCTGAATGATCCATAATCCCTCTTGAAGAATCTGTTCAAATGTCATGTTTTGTTCCAAGGCCTTTCCAAAATCTTTTCATCTTTTTCTCATTTATGAATTATTCTCTACATGCAAATTAACTCCATTCTGGATTTACATTGCTGATAGCACAAATGTCTGTTATGAAACATTATAGTGTCCTGGAATTATTTGTTTGTATGAGCTTCCCAAAAGAGTGAGATCTAAGATTAGCGATTGCAATTCATTTGTTTTCAGTTTCCAAGAATCTGCTGGGCAGAGTTCTTAGCTTGTTATAGGCATCAAACACAAGGATGGATGAATGAATGAGTGCAAAATTAGTGAATTAATATCAAATTTTGAACTCTGTTTTTTTCACACACTAATGAACTACCTCTTTCCTCTCTCAAATACAGGAGTTCCTGACTGCTTACTCTACCAAATAAATCAAATGTATCTTTGCTCATGTGACATTGATTTCCTTCCTTGTGTCTTTACACACGTCATTTCACCCACCCATCTTAATCCCTATGTCTCCTGTGTAACTCCAGTGGAAATTCTTACCGTCATTTAACCCAACCCCTATTATAGTTATTCATTTGTTAGAGAGATTTTTACTCCTCTGTCTTCTGTTTACATAAAGGTTTTGTTTATACTTTGTTTTCTTACATTTTTTCTTGGTAAATTTTTTAAGGTGCTTTAACATATCCTAAAAATTTTTGTTTTCCAAAAGTTAGTTGTACCTGTGTTGATCGATATAACAACTCTCAAAACTCAATGATTTAAAGCAAAACCTGCTTTAAAAGTATTACTTACATCACATATGTATTGTGGATCAATTAGAGGTATTCTCTACTTTGCTTTACATTGGGATCCAAACTCATATTGCAGCTACTATTTGAACCACTACTGAATCATTATAGGGCAACAGACCCCAGCAAATTATACCATGATTCTTAAAACTTCACCTGGAGTGGGCCTGCTCATTTGTTAAGTCATTTCTCCATCTCTAATTCCCAGGAATTGGGAATGTGGCACTGCTGTATCCTGGGAAGAATGTTGATGATCACGTCTGTTCATTTTGAAGTTTCATATAGATTCTAATTAAGGATTTTGAGCACAGGGGGAATCAGTAAATGCTGACTCTTTGCTTGGCTTAAGGTGTATTCATTTCACAGTTCTGCCTAGACTTGATTTTGTATGGTGATTCTCTTGGAGGTAAAACCCAAGCTCTTCTAAAGCAAGAAAATGAACTGCACCCAAAACGCAAAGGCAAAAAATACTTTGAATGCTTCAGCACCTTCTGAACTTGGCAGTGATAAAGACTTCACTAATAGTGTAGATGAACTTGATATTGTGGCCCTATTTAAAAAGCACTAAATCCTCCCTGCTGGAGATAATTGATGAAATGGCTATATCTCAAAGTTTCTCTGGCTGCCACTAACAATGTTAAATTAGATAACTAGCAGCAGCATTTTGAGGAGATGGAAGCCATCTGATACCAGAGAAGAGAAAATAGAAACAGATAAAAGCATGAGAATTCTGAAAGCTATTGTGTGAGTTTTCTGAAGTTTAAGCTGTACTACCTTAAGAAGTTGAGTTGCAGAGATAATGAGCTGGAAATGTCTAGTCGACTGGGAAAAGTGATACGCAGATGGGAGGATAAGCATGATGCAAAGAGAAAAGCCCAAAAGAGTCCGTTATGTGTTGTGCCCTGCTTTGCTCCTCAGTGTCCAGTGAACTACATAAGAAAGAAAACTAGGGCGATGTAGTATACTGAAGGATTAAAACCCTCAATTCCATTTTGCAAAATGTAGAATGTACCTTAGCAAAGTGTTACCCACAGGATTACTGTGATGATTAATTAAGAGACTGAGTGAATCAAATTTGTTCTAACACTCATTTAATGTTAGCTGTTATGATTATTGTACAATCTTTTTTATTTTTAAAAAGCAAAACAGAAAAAAGGGTAGAAATAATACAGAATTCAAGCAAAACAGTAAGAAATTAACACTAGTTAATACATTACACATTGTTGTCTTAGAAGTAGTTGCTTGTTACAAAATAAAGCATAAAAAATGAACAAACAATGACAGCACAAACTATTATTTTCGATGTACTAAGAGAAGTAGTATGTTTATCTATCTTGTACAGTTATATGTGTATATCTACAAGTTGCTCTTTCTTTTTGAGCATTTTCTTTCCCTTTCATTATTACAATATCTATTGTACATTTTGGATCTTATTACTCTTTCGTTTTTTTATCAACTGCAGCATAGATAAAAAGAGATGGTATTTTTATACAAAGGAATATTACTCAGCTATATAAAGAATGATTTTGAGGCTTTTATAGGTAAATGGAGGCAGCTTGAGTCTATACTCATCAGTGAAATAAATCAGACTCACATTTGTAAATATTGTATTGTCTCTCTAGTGTAAAAAATAAATAATATTGTACTATCTTTACTTTTTTTTTGGTGCTGGGGACCGAACTCATGACCTTGAGCTTGCCAGGCAAGTGCTTATACTACTGAGCAAAATTGCCAGTTCAGTCTTTACATTCTCATGGTTATTATTTTTTAAAAGATAGTGTGGCATTTGTTTTATTTCAGTGACACAAAAATTAATGCTTTCTCTTAGATAGAAAAAAAAGAATAGAGGAATTCTAAATTGTCCTTCAAAAATCAGTATTTTTCAGGCTGTCATTTGTGACCAATAATGTCATGAAATCAGTTTAATAAGTCATGACTAGTATTTAAAATATAAAATAAAATAAAAACACAAGTTATATTTTACACTCTAAAAAATACCTTTTCCATTAAAATTGAACTCATATGTAAAGTTTACATCTTTGTTACTGTGTGTATACAGGTTTAAAGTGTGAAATGTATATCTTACTGTTGACAGTAGTCATAAAATGTGAAAGTCATAATTCTGTATATGGGTATCAGTTTATGAAAGACTCCATTCCCCAAAGTATATCTGAGTTGACTTTTTTTTGAAGGTAATTTTTTACAAATGTTCTTATCAAGCCCTTTTATTTTGGGACAGAGTCTCACTGTGTACTTCAGGCTGGTCTTGAATTTTATGCTTAAGGCTGGCCTTGAATTCAAGGTGATCCTCCTTCCTCAACCTCCTGAGTGTTGGAATTACAGGTGTGTGCCACCATGCCTGGCTTATCAATGGCATTAAGTTATAGAAGTATAAAATACTAAAAATGATGAGGTGGACTTACAGTATTTGGGGATTCAGAAAAAGGAATGGGTTGGGGGAAATTTCTCCCTGTCTCCTTTTACATCTCTAAATATGGTAAGGTTACTTTTGTAAGAGCACAAATTGCAAAAAAAAATTTCAAATATAAAAATGTGAGCACACTTGTGAAATCAAAATGAAACCTGTCTGATTTAATCTGGCAGTCCAGCTAGTGTGCTGATTTGTACAGCTTCCATCATTTGATGACCTAATCACCACTAGATCCTAAGCTTTGGATTTACAAAGCTAAGCATTTCCCAAATATGAAACAAAAGCAAATGATATGTAAGAAGTAGTACATCACAGTAGATTCCAGAAACAATTTTCTTTTCTGGGTTTACAATTGTGTAAGTGTGTTCGGGCTTCTAATTCTACAGACGTCTTCTTCCTCAGAGTGTGAAAGAAGAAGAAAGATCTCACACTTACTCATTTTGGGCTTCGAATTCATTGCTCAGTCATGGATGATGTCCTCAAGCACCATTTACTAAAGGCATTCTGCCACCTCAAGCTATTCACTCAGAGAGAACACAATAGCCCATCATTAGTGAAATCTGCTGCACACCCCAGCTCTTCCCCAAGGACACAGCTTTCTCCGCAGCCCCATCATTTGGTGCCTGTGTTCTTTTACACACTTTTCCTACCTCCTTGTACTTTTATTGGTGTTTGCAAGCCATTCTCACTGCTTCTTCTGGGAATGAAAACTGAGCTTTGATTCTCACGTTATCAGAGTCCACGCCATGTGCATCACCTCTCCTTGTTGTGGTTGTTACCAAGTCCTGGGTCAACTGGAGTTTGAAGGTTTTCTCTGCTCATTGATAGTTTCTCTAAACCACATTTGTCATCCTTCTTAGCTACTAGATTATTCACACATATATAGAGTCCTTGACTCACCATGGGGTGATTTACAATTTTTCAGCTTTTACTATGTTCTAAAACTCACTCATTCAGTAGTAGAAATAATACATTGAATTTTGCATTTGTGTCTTTCACCAGGCTAGCAATAAGAGGCATGATACTCTCAGTGGATGCTGACAGCTATGCACAACTCCATTCCAGGTGATCAGGAAGGTAAAAATTTCATACTCTGAAGTGTACTTTGTTGCTAAGTTACGATGTCTGGTGGGTTAAGGTTATAAAGTGCATTTTTGACTTAGTATACTTTCAATTTATGATGCATGTAGAAGAGCGTCTTCTAATAATCATCTGATCAGCTGGTCTCCCGGTTCCCAGCCTTCTATCCTTAACTGTCTTCTCCCCACTGCCACCTCATCATAACTTTGTAGACTTGGTCTTAATAGCAACTGTAACCTCAACTGTTGGTTTTAAACAGTCTATTCCCTGATACTCATTTCTAATATTGCATCATGATATTCACATGTAGCTAATTGCTATTTGATAAATAGTGCTTGTTTCATGTCTCTATGAAACTTAGCTTTTTTGTGCCCACATACTTTCACATGCACTCAAACTACTTTTGATGTATTTGGTTATGTTTAATAAATGATATCATAGTGGCTTATAATTAAACTATGGAAGACAATGAATGTCTTCTGGAATCTCTTTTCCATCTACCAATACTCTATACAATCCGATTCAAAAATCTGTGCCCATCAATTTATGTAACTGCTTTCCTATACAGTCAAAAAATTTCTTTCATTGGTATTATTTTTTTTTTATCATTTCTGTGAACTCTGCATTGGAGACTGAGGTGCGCTGATATCAGTTGCTATATTTGAGAATTTGTTTGGTTGATTTATGAGATTTAATTTCATTACTTTAATAGTTTGTTGCAGCCCACACATGTAAATATCACCTGATAAATGCTGCTTCTTTTGTAGCAAATTAGGAAATTACCAATTCATTGTATCATTAAACATTTCCCGAATGCTTTTGTTCTCTCAAGAAAAGTGAGAGAATGCATGTAGTCTGCAGTCTTTACCATGCTTTTGCATTCAATAGTAAAACAAATATTGAAATTCACTAACTCAGCTATTATTTGGAATAACCAATTATGAGTTCATTCTATTGTAGTTATTTTAATAAAAATATAATTGGTTCAAAATACTTGGCTTGATCTTTTCATTTAGAAAGGAGATTATTTTTCACTCTGGTAGCTGCATTAATTTGTCTTGCTACTAGAATATAATTAAGTAAATTAATTCCTTCAAGATTTTCTCAGACACCTACTTGTGCAAGTGAAGGTGCTAAAAAAACAAAGATGTTTAAACCATGTTTTCTGTGCTTCACCTACTTGCAAACTAATGATGAGCTAGGACTGAGTCAGTAGTTAACTGCACTGCAAGCGTTTTGGGTTTTTGTAACATTTCAAATAGCATTGATGGTGGCAAACTGGCTGCCTGTTCACTAAACAGTTTCCCTCCACCTGGGCAATCAGCTGGATCGTATTTCATATTTTTTAATG
The DNA here is from genome assembly GCF_034190915.1 of Cavia porcellus. Taxonomy (NCBI): domain Eukaryota; kingdom Metazoa; phylum Chordata; class Mammalia; order Rodentia; family Caviidae; genus Cavia; species Cavia porcellus. The sequence continues at coordinate 117,140,217 of NW_026947484.1, forward strand.
TTTCCTTGCAATTATCTGTGGATCTATGATAAAGTTCTGACCAGTGTAATGTGTACTTAAATTGTGTATCCCCCTTTTAGATCTGATCTATAATACTTCATATAATCCTTTCTTTCTTCTGCCATCTGTTGGCTAAATGACTAAGCTCCAGGCTATCTGCAAGTTACACACTGAAGATGCAGAGCCTCTGTTAGCTCAGATTCCTCCGTGACTGAGTGAAGCTGAATCAGCCCTTTGACCCCTACTGAATAAGGGATAAGTCCATATGTGTTAGAACAGTGCAATTTTAAGGTTTATCTGTTATAAATTCTAAATTTAGAATAACTAATACATTAAATGATCAGTCTCATCAGAATCAAGAGTGTCCTTTCATTTTATGAGAAAATGAGGTACATGATATTTGTGAGATACATCACTATGGAAGCTCAGTATGAACTTGGTCATACAAATGGAAACTACCATGAAATATAAGATTTGCAAGCTACTTGCTGTTGTTTACTAAGAACTATGAGGAAAAGGAAAAGGAAATGAGATTATAGTAGAATCTTGGGAGGGGATGTGAGTGTTAGAAGCATAGCAAAAGATTTTTGTGATGTTTCACGTTCTCTGTATGTTCAAACACCCATGGGTAGGGCTCCCTGTTGACTTTTGACTGCCCTTATTAATTGCAAGGATGGAGTTAATGAGCTTTTAATTCATAACTTGAAGAGTGTTTAATTAAATAAACTTTGTTGGCGAGCCCCAGCTGATTCTACATTTCAGTTCTGATATCGAGACCTCTGTTTTATTTTTTATATAGTTAAGATATAAAACACTTACTTTCTAGTCTAAGCCTATAATTAAATCTTATAAATGCTGTATATAAGTCGACTTGGAAAGCTCAATGTCTCAAATGGCATTGACAAGATTATTGTTATGTATACATTATTCACTGACGAATTAAAGTCCCTTGGTTGTACTTCAAGAGAGGAAAATATAATCCAATGTCATTAAGTATGTGACAAATAAAGATGAATGCGCCAAGCACCGAGTAAAAATGGCATCTCTTAAACTCAGTCAATAATTCAAAATCATGCTACATTATAAATTTATTCATGCTTGAATGGCTTTTTGATAAAACATTTGGTTTCTTTTCTCTGAATTTCTAACAGCTCTCCTTTTCTAGTTACTGACAAGAGAGACATATGTTTTCATCATGGCACATTTTTACAGAAATATGTATGCATATGATTTTTCCAAAAAAGAATATATAGAAGGTAAGTTTTAAATTGCTTGGATGTCAGAAAGCCTTGATTTTATTTTTAACACTTGATTGATAATTAACTGGTTATAGAAAAATGGGTTCAAAGTGATTTTCCCTGAAAACTTCAAAGGAATTGTGACATTGTTGTAAACATTTGGAGTTCATATATAAAGAAACCTGCCCCAAGGTCCAAATCTCCACATCTTAGACTTTGTTTTTTTGAATTTATAGTTCTGAAAGTTTACGAGAATATTTCCAAGTATGAATTATTACTTCTTTTTTGACACTCAGATGGCATTTTCAGTGTGTGTGTGTGTGTGTGTGTGTGTGTGTGTGCATATATGTATGTGCGTATTTATAGTCTGGGAAGTTGTCATCATATTTCAGTGTCATTTTGCCATTTTATTCATTTACTGGACTGTCCTTTTTGTAACTGCTGTCAAATAGCTTTTGGATTTTTGTTTTTTCCTCCATATTTTCTAACTTTTTTCCTCATATTTTCTCATTTTGCTTGATACTTTGAGAGATTTTCTTGTGTTATTTCCTATGTCATTTTAAAGCATTTTGTTTGTTAAGCATGTCTGTTTGTATTTTAACTTCAGCGAATGTATTCAGTTTCTAAGCACTTCTTCCTGGTTTGCTCCTTTTTCTGGCAGCAGTGTATTCTTGTTTTGCTATGGCAGAGCACTTTGAATCTTAGATTAGAATGATTCTGAAATTTTCTATTATGGTGCCATTTTTTGTGCCCCTTTTCTGAAATTTTATTTTAAAGAGAACAAAACAAAAACAAAATGGAACAGAATAAAGCCAATCAAAGCAAAACACAGAGCACTACAGGACTTCAAAACAAGATAATAGAAAATCAACAATGGCTACCACTGTGCCTCATTTTATCTTTAAGATAGCTGTCCACACCATAAGACATAACAAAACAAAGGAAAACAGAACAGAATAAAATCAAAACAAAACAATAAAAGTGATACAAGGACTTCAAAACAAGATAATAGGAGATCAACTATGGCTACCATAATATATCTTTTTATCTTCAAAATAGCTTCCCATACCATCAGGCATAATAGAATCTAACAAAATAAAACAGAATAAAGCCAAATCAAACCACACAATGAAACTGATACAGAACTTCAAAACAAGGTAATAGGAAATTAACAGTGGCTACCACCTTCCATTTTTAGACATTTCCTCTCCTTTCACCTCCACAATATCTGTTGTACATTTTGGATCCCACTGGCTCGTTCAGATTTTTTTAATCTTTAATTTTAAAGGATATAAAACAGAGCAATAAAACAAGTAAAGGTCCCTCCTGTGAGCCATGTGGAGAGTGGATGGGGAGAGCAAGGAAGTAAAGACCCTGCCTGTGAACCATCCGGAATGCAGATCGAGGGGAGCCAAAATGGAAGCAAAGCCTCCACCTATGCGCCAGCTGGTGAGTGGACTGGGTAGAGAAGAGCCCCCAGCTGTGAGTAACTGGCTGATTTGTAGGTGCTGTATTATTTGATTGACTTTGCAAGCTTAAAGCTGAGCAACTATTTAAGAGGACAACAATCTGCAGTATAGTAACTGTGGTGGATTTCCTACTGCCATTTTTATTTCATATTGGATAAGACCTTATTCTTGTTAATCTTGAAACTTTTCCTCATGCCCTTGGTTTTTCATAAAAGCAGGTATTTTTTTGGTTCCCTTGAATGTGACTTGAACAATAAGGGCACTACACTCTTGCTTTGCTTATTTTACATCTTTCTAGTACAAGTCTTTTCCCATGAAAAAGTTTGCCTGTAGAATTGTTATATGTGGATGATCTGTAATACAGTAGAGGATGGGAAACAAGTTGATAAGAAATCTGCCCAATAAAGGAATACTGTTTTCAGGAATGAAGAGCTTTAATGTGTTTTACTCTCCAATAGGTTGACCACACTTCCCTGTTTGCCATTGCTATATCTTAATTAGTGCCTCCCCTTTATTCCCTAAAGAAGATAGATTTACAGGATAACTTACACAGTAATCTTATCCCTAAGTGGAGTGGTCTTTTCTCTCCCTTGTTTCAAGAATTTTCCGATAGTTCTGAGTTACTACAGGCTCTACTTTGTGTCTCTAGCTCTATGGCACCATTTTGAGCTCTGTCTAACCAAAACTGTACGGTTAGAATGACTTTTGCGATTCAGATGAGCAAATGCTGCTATCAGTGCTCTTCTATATGCAGGGGGAGTGGAGAGAATGCCTGGCCCGGCTGTTTCAGAATAGATCTTTCCCTGACATTCTTCCTGGTTTCAGACTCAAGAGCTCTCACTTGTTCTGCTCACTATGATTTCAAATATAGAATGTCTTCGGGGGATTTTCTTGGAAAAAATTCTTACTTCTCTGTAGCAGTCTCCCATGCTCATTTAGGGTTTTAGCAACCTTTACTTTGTTTTACATCAATATAATCTCATGGGCTATGTTCATGTATTGGTTTTCTACTGCTGAAAAACAAATTCCTGAAATCTTAGTAGTTTAAAACAACACCCACTTATTATCAATGCTTTCTGTAGGTCAGAAGCCCGAGCTCTTGACTAAAAGTAAGAATGAATTAGATGTGTTCCAGGTTGTGTTCTCATCTGGAACTTGATTAAGGAAGAATCTATTGTGAACTTATATAGTTTACTAGCAGAATTTGGTCCCCTATAGCTGACTGACTAGTTCCGAGGAACCTATTTTCTTCCTATTCCGTGGCTCTAGAACATGCCTCTCCTACAACACAGTAGAAAAATCACCTGATTAGATCAGATACATGTAAGATAATCTCTCTCCTTGTTCATTCAATCTCAAATGACTAGGAATCTTAATTGCATCTGTAAAATCATACAGAATCGTCTAATCGTGAGCATATTACATCATGCTTTCAGCACTACAGAAGATGGGATTATACAAGGTCTTTATACGAGATAGCAGAAATCATCAGGCAATTTTAGGATTTTGTCTGCCACAGACCCAGGGGGATTTGGCTTTGAGAAGATGATCCGCAAGCAGGAAATTGGCTAGTGAGTGCCATCAAGATTTACAGTTGTGATGAAAGGAATAGAAACACCATAGAATGAATGGAGAAGATGGACTATCATTTAGTCATAACTAAGCCTTAGTCCCGTAAAATGACCCTTTGGAATTGGACTAAGTTGGATTAAGAGGTCTTATTTTAATATCCTTGGCTAATAATTGGATCCAAGCTGTCCTAGGAATCTGGTCTATCAGCCTCACAAAAGCCAAGAGTATACATTTTTTTCTTCTTGTAGGAAGGTCTGGGATGTATAGTGCTGCATTCATCACATGGTCTTACTTGCTTTATTGTTTCTTGGCAGTTATCCTTTACTCTTTCATAGTTATATTTATCATAGTCAGTTGTGTTGCTATAATAAATTACCAAGGACTAGGAGGCGTAAACAATGAGTATTTGTTTCTCACAGTTTGGAATTCTGTGACCAGGTTGCCAGCATGATTGAGTCCCGGAGACCACCTTCCAGATTACAGATAGCTGACTCCTCCTTGTATCCTCACTCAGCAAAAAGACAGTGGTTAGCTCTCTGGCCTCTGATCACAAGGGTACTAGTTCCATTCATGATGGTTCTACCCCACTGACTGAATTACTCCCAAAAGCCACAGTTCCAGTTACCATCATATTGAGGTTTAGAGTTCACCATATGGATTCTGGAAGGAATATAAACATGCAATGCATAAAACTAATTAATGCATGTTTTCTACTTTTTACCTAATTCCCATTACCACAGCAGAATTTAACTTCCACTTGAGGAGGATTTTTGCCTATCATACTGCTTAACCCTTAGTTCCACTTAGTATTCAATAAATATTTATTGATTATATGAAGATGCTGGTTTTCTATAGTTCAGTACAAAAGTTAGTAAGAAAAACTTTTGTCTTTTGGAATTAATCCTTTTTACATATTTTTCTTTTCATTTCACTGGGAATATGAATGCTCAGGAAAGTACTTAGTCATCTATCTTGAATTAAAGGCTTTTTGTCTATGTCTGGATCTCTGTCGTGTTCCTTTTACCATCCTGACCTTCATGATCTCTTTATTCACTGTCTCTGATCTTCATGACCTGTGTTCCCCCTGCTTCCTATTACTTGCAGCTAAGTCCAGCCTCTAGAAAAGAATTCTGTCCATAGAGTGCTTTTAGTGTTAGATCCAAGCTCCTCCCAACCATTCCTGATTAGATCCTGTCTCAGCATTCCAATTTTGTAAAACCCATTTCTTTTTTTAAAACTTTTTTTAATATTTCATTTAAGGAGAAAAAGAAAAAAATAACAAAAAAAGTACAAGTTATACAGAATTTCAGAAAAAATAAACAATAGGAAATCACTAGTTAATAGATTACATATTGTCATCTTAGAAATAGTTATTCAAGTTACAAAATTAAAACATATAAAGTGGACATTCAAACAGTGATGTTGCAAACAGTTCTCTTCAGTGATCCAACAAAACTCAGTAATATGGTTATCTATCTTATACACTTAAATATACATGCAGTTATATCCTTTAGAGCACTTTCTTTTCCTTTCTTTTGTACAATGACAATTACACATTTTGGGTTTTATTACTCCCACAGTTCTTATTACTTTTTGAGAGAATAAAACCAAATGTGACATAACAAAACAGAGTCAGTCAAATCAAAAGGATGTACATAATACATACTGTAAAAACAAAATACAAGGTGATCAACATTGGTTACCATAATGCCTCTTGCTATCTTAAACTTTAAGAATTGCCTATATCATCAGTTATAATAAAATTGAACAAAACAGTAAAGAACAAAACCAACAAAACCAAAACTTTGGAGACATTACAAGACTTCAAAAGAAGATAATAGTCATACTAGAATGGGTGTCATAATGAATCTTATTGTCTTCACAGTTGTTGCCTATACTCTCAAACTTGGTAGTATCAAGCAAAACAGAATAGAGGAAAATCAGTCAAAACAAGATGGTGAGAGAAATACAGGGTTTCAAATCAAGTTAATAGGAAATCAAAGTGGGTTACTATAGTATATCCTGCTATTTTTTATTTTTCCCTTTATTAAAAAGATAAAAATAAAAAAGTAAATAATAAAAAAGAGAGATTGAGATAAAAGAGGACATAACAACAGTACAGGTCAAAGCATAACCATTTAAGCAAAATAGTGTTTTACCACCAGATATCCCAACATAAAAGTAGTTACCACAGTGTCTCTTTCCTTGAAATCTTTGAGTATAACTTCGTATGCTGTAGCATCAAATATATCAAGACAATGTAAAACCATTCAAGAGAATGATAGTATTACAGGGTATTTAGAACCAACTAACAGGAAAAGAACAATGGTTTCTGTATAATCTCCTTGTCTATAAAAATTTTTGTTTACATTATCACACATAATAAAATCCAATAAGATACAACATGTTAAGACTGATGGAGACAGAAGAACAAAAGCTTGATGGGACTTCAAAACAAGAGGATATTAAATCAGCACTAGCTATTATGATGTCTTGTTTTCTCCAAAATAGCTGTTCCTACCATCCAACCTTCTCTGCCTCATTTCTGTTGAGCTCTTTTTCTGTCCTTAGTTGCCAGTTTGTCTTCTTCATTTCGCTTTCTACTCCATTCATTGTGGCCTCCCTGCCACTGTTTCTGGAATCTTGGTGTTTTTCTTTTTTTAGAATGTCCTGCAGTATTCTCTGTAGAGTTGAATTGGTGGTTGCAAATTCCCCTAGTTCCTCTTTATCCTGGAAGCATCTTGTTTTTCCATCAGTTTCTAGGGACAGTTGTGTAGTATATATCAGTCTTGGCTGGAGGGTACTATCTTTCAAATCTTGAATTATTTCCCCCCATGCTCTTTGTGATTTGATGGTTTGTGCCAAGAAGTCTGATGTAATTCTGGTGGGTGTTCCCTTGTAAGTTATCTGTTTCTGGTCTCTGAGGGCTTGTAAAACCCATTTCTACAAATGAATTTCCTTTCTCTTCTCCCTCTCTCCCTCCCTCCCCCTCTCTGTCTTCCTCTTTTCCTTTCTCCTTTTCCTCCTCCTCCTTTTCCTTCTCCTCCTCCCCCTCCTCCTCTTCTTCCTCCTCCTTCTCTTCTTTGCCTTTCCACCCTCAGGCCTGTGTCCTTGTTTGGAGAGCTGGTTTGGAGTTACTAGTTCTTCTATTTTAAATAGAACAATTCTAAATATTATGACCGTACTTGTTAATACTAAGACCTATCTATATATAGAATTGCCAATATGCTAAATGATATCTTATACTATCATTAGTTCTTACAAGGATGCTTTACATATGCAGTCTCCTAAAGTAGAGGAGGAAACAAGCTGGGAAGTTCCTTGAAGGCTTAACATGAATTACGTAAGTTAAGGAGATAGGAAATAATGCTTCAAAATCAGGCTTAACTCATGCTATGACCAACGATCTTACTCATGTAGTCTCATTCCGCATTTCTCTAAGGTGGGCAAGCAATTATTTATTTTTTTCTAAGAAATAAGCTCTCACAATTTCTAACATTCAGTGCTTCCTACATTTCAAGTTCAGTTGTGATGAGATGGTCAATAGAGCTAAGCCCTTAATCTCCTTGGAGCCAGAGAAATAGTCTTGGTTGACAATACCAGACTCCTCTAGAGCCATATAAAAACTGTTCTTCATGAATATCATCATCACAAAATGATCTAAAAATTATTTGAGAGGTCACAAGTGGGTGAAAGATCAGGGAGATCTCCTTTTCCCCTATATTTGCTTTTGTAATGTCAGTGTTACTATCTCCCAATGTTTATACCTGAGTGCGTCTTACTGTTTGTATCTATCTCCATACTTTCCAGTATAATTATTTTGCATTATCCCAAAACTGTAAGAACTTCACCAATTATTGGTTGAAACAAATGGTATGATAGTTTAGCAAAAGATGTTATTAGAACATCTTGTGAGAGCACTTAACTTATAAATTGTAACTGGAAGATTAATCTTTTCAAAAATAAAGACAAATGGTACTAGTTTCTAAATAGATTTACTCTACCACCATGTAACAGAAAGAAACATTAGTAAAAGCATCTGTTGTCAAACTTTCTTGGTGCAGTGCTTAAGAGATAAGGTCACATTTTGTGGAACCAACCAACCTACAATATTGCAGAAGTTCATTGATCTAAGTTGTTTATGTTTTACTTTATTTCATTATAAGTAGTTTGGAGGCAATGATATTACGTTTTCTTAAGCTGTGGCACATTTAAGAAAATTCTATAAAATTCAAGTACAAGTAAATTTGCTGTGTCTCAGTAATTATTTCACTCATGAAAATCTCAGATATTTCAAAAATTACCATTCCTTAATTTTCTTTAAAAGTTAAAAAATTATATGAGTTAGTGGGAGATTCAAAATAAAGCATTTAAATGAAATTGTAATGATTTCATTTTCAGCATATCTCTACATTTGAACTATTATTTGATAGAAGAAACAATTAACATAAACTGAAAGACACATTCAAGACACTGTTATTGTTTCCACAATAAATCAATATGATTGTTGTAGGAAAACAGATGCTCTATCTGTAGTTTTACACCAAAATGAATATGTGACCACTGAAATGGGAAGCAACCAAGATAACTATTCGGAATTCACTGACTTCTTAGTCACTGTATACCTTCTCACATTGTAGAATAGAATAAAAAAATGCTTCTACATTTCTTGAAAGAATAGTCTCCTCCTTTCCATTTAATTATCATTATTGAATAAAGTAGAATTGAAAAAATAAGAACTTGTTTAGGAATTAAATAATAATTCAAAAATTTAGGAAAATACTAGCAGTTAGCCAGAAAATGTAAGATGTAAATGAATTAGTATGTTGAAGTGTCATAGCTTGAATCTGTAGTGTGTGAGTCATTTTACTCATAAGCTCAACATAAGAACAGTGACTCATGATGTTGTTTTGGCGAATTTTCAAGCTGGTACAAACATTGCCTAAAAATGTAGTAAAAGTTGAAAAAGCATTTTGAAAACTACAAAGGTAATGGCATTTTTTTCTTGACAATATGACCTGGAAAAAATCCAGGAAACTGAATAAATATTTCTATATTCTTAAATTTAGAGATTTAAGATTTCTTTGATATAGTTCTTTTAAATGTTGAAATTACACTCTACTAGGTTCTCCAGTCTTTGTCTTCACATCAACGAACAAATAAAATGTCCTAATTTAAAAAGTGTTTGAAAATATGAAATGATTATTAATTTCTCCTTCATTCCTAAGCATTTAGGGTTTTGTACACGAACAGTTAGTTTTATTGCGTAACAGACAACGATGGTGGGGCCCGTGAGAAAGGTCCTGGTAAGCAGTTCAGACAGAGCCTATAATCCCAGGAAAGAAATACGCAAATTGCAGCCACCTGAGCAGCTTGAGGGGACGGCCCTTTCATCTATTTCAGTTAAGGGTTTTATTGAATATTTACTGAACAACTCAACAAATTGAAATATCTGCCCAGACTCAGTTATATCTACGTGTTTTATACAGCTGTTACTAAATCTGGTCTTGCTTTTGCTGGAGGTCAGTTCCCATGGTTCTCCATGAGACTCCTCTGGTTCATAACAGATCAGTGCTTGAATGGTTCCTATTAAAGAGTATTAGCTTGAAGGCATTTGATTGTGACAACCACATATGAGTTTGTGGAGTGGGCCTCTCACATCTGTGGCAGATTTTCTATACTTTTGATTTAGAAAACAGAGGGTATTTTCCAATAACAAGGATTTCTGTCGATGTAACTTGCTGTTTGCTGTGGTTTGGTTCTGGATGTCCCCCAAAAGCCTTGTGTTTTCAGAGGCTGGGCTTCTGGGTGACTGAATTATGGGGACACCGTCGCTAACTTGTTGTAGGGAGTTTTCTGGGCTGAAGAGATGGGTCACTGTGGGTGTGGCCTGGGAAAGTATAGCTCCGTCTCTGGCTCATCTCATCTCTCTCTGCTGTAAGTGGCTTCCTTCGGCTCAGGTCCTTTGCCTATTTCATTTTGTTTTTTTTTAAACCTGCCAAACACAGACTGAAACTTCTGAACTGCAAGCCACGATAAACCTCTCCTTTAAGTTGCAGGTGTCAGCTATTTGTGCCAGAGATGAGGAAACTGACTAAGATCATTTAAGGGATGTTTCTGCATAGCTGAGATTGTATTCCAGGGTGTGACTGTAGGACACGGATGCTCTTGTTTTCTCACAGTATAAGTTGGATTGTGGTCAGGTACAGATGTCAGGGAGGAAGGAGCATATTTGTAGATAGCATGACTGCTAATGCTTGATTTTAGCAGTGTGGTTGCTCTCCAATAATTTCTGTGGTGTAGAGGACTTAAAAGAGCCCAAGTTCTAAACATGATATGCCTCAACTTCAGAAGGCAGACTACAGATGATTAAGCTGCTTGTTTGGAACATAGTTACTATTCTTATAAAGAAACAAACCTGAAAAGATTTTTTTTTTAAAGTAAGAAGCAGAGTCTGAGTTCTAAATCTATGTTGCTGGCTCAGGTTTTGTTGACAACTAAAATTAGTTTTTTGAGAAAAAAGTAGCTAAAAGACTCAATTTGAAGTTATTAAAAATTGAATTATATATGAAGCTATTCACCTTAGAATCAAACTTTATTCCCAGGTCATCCAAACAAGTATCTGAAATTGCCAAAGAAGTGCAATGATACAAGTTCTTGGAGAACATTGTTTGGAAAACTGACCAATAAATAAAATGAAATTTCAGGAGTTTTGAGTGGTAATAAGGATATCAATATATGTGAAAAATCTTGCCAGGATTTTTTTTACTGTACAGAAATCACAGCAAGGACTTGTTATAGTAGGTAGTGTAATGTGTTATAAAGAAATGACCCTGTATTTAATGCTCAAATACGCTCTGAGAACTTCAATAATTCTAGAATAGGAATACTTTTAAGATTTAAGACAAACAGTGTTTTCAAATAATTTCTTCATGGTTTCTTGTAGGGCATTGACTTCTGTGTCAATTGTTCATCTATTTGTTCTCTTATTTCTTCACTGAATATCGATCATGTTTTAGGACTGAGTCATTAGTGACATATAGCTTGTATAATCGAAAAGTTCACCATGTCTAGCAAAAGGCATGAATTATATTTTTGTGGGTTTTCTAAAGTATAATTACAAATATATTCTCATGAACATAGTAGACTAGTAGTTACAAAAGCCAGGAAAGGGTTTGGGAGAGGGGAGAATGGAGAAAGGACGGTGCAGAGGTGCAGTTGGATGGGAGGGATAATTCCTGATGTTCTGCAGGATAGTAGGAGAAGTATGGTGGAAAATAATTGATTGTCCATTTCAAAATAGCTAGTATAGAGGAATTTTAATATTTCCAATATAGGGAAATGATAAATATCTCAGATAATTGAAATGTTAATTATCATGACCTAATTATTTTATACGTTGTACACATGTATTAAAATGTCATGCTGTATCCCATATGTGCAATTACTGTATGGCAATTAAAAATAAAAAATCACCTGAGTTACTAATTATATATGTGTATATATACTGCAAATTCATAAGTAATAATAAGTGTATATAGTTGTGTAAACTATCACTATACTCATGATGCAGTCACATTTCAGTTACTCCTCAGACTTTCTTGCTTGACTTTAGAGTCAATTTTTCCCCTCCATCCTGTGCCCATGATAATCACTATTGAATATCGTGTTTCTTCTAGAATTGCACACATATGTAACCATACAGTATATAATCATTGTGTCTGACTTTTGTAATAACATAATGTTCTTGAAATACATCCATTGTATTAAAAGTATCTGTTTTTTATTTTTCATTTATTAAAGAGTAGTATCATCTAAGTGGATGCATCCCAGTTCATAATACATTGATCTGTTGGTGGACAGTAGGATTGCTTCCAGTTTTTGGTTATGAATAAAGCCGCTATGAATATTTTCATATGGGTCTTTGAGTGAACATTTGTTTTCACATATCTTGAGTTTTACATATAAATGTTAATTTTGGGGAACTAAGAAAAAAGTGTTTAATTTTTTTAAGAAACTGCCAAACACTTGATATTGTCACACTGAATAGATGCATATTCATGTATCATTGTTTTAGTTTGTATTTTCCTGGAAACTGATGATAGTAATCATTTTATATGCTTAGTCACTATTAAACATCTTATTTGGGGAAATATCCTTACAAATATTTTGAACATAGGTACACATGTTTTTCAATAGAATATTAGTAAGCTGTATCCAACAATACATTACAAAGATTATTCACCATGACCAAATGGGATGCATCTCATGCACACCAGTACGGTTCAGTGCACACATATCAGTAAGTGTGATACATCATATCAACAAAATGAAAGCAAAGCCATATGATCATCTCAGTAGATACAGAAAAGGAACTTGATAAAATTCAATATCTCTTCATAAAAATTCTAAATAAATTATGCATAAAGGTAAAATACTTCAACATAAAAAAGGTCATATGTAATAAGCCATCAGTTAGCATACTGAATAAATAAAAGCTAAAAGCTTTTACTCTAAAATCTGAAACAAGATAATGGACCCATTTTCAACACTTTTATTCAATAATACTGAACATCTTAGCCAGAATAATCAAGCAAGAGAAAGAGATTTAAAAAAAATCCAAAATGGAAAAAATGGAAGTTGAATTATTACTGTTTGCAGATGACATGATCTTTTATGTAGAAAACTCCATAAATTCTACCAAAAACCTATTAAACTAGTAAGAAAATTCAACAAACATGCAAATTGACATTTACAAATAAACAGTTTTTTTTTTCCCCCCCGGCACCGGGGCTTGAACTCATGACCTCACACTTGCCTGGCAGGTACTTATGCCACTGAGCTAAACACCCAGCCCACTTTTGGGGGAGGGGATTTTTATACATAACCTGGTTCAGAAATCAATGAAATGATCTCATTTAAAGTAGCTAGAAAATAAATACATACAGTATCTAGGAATAAATTTGAAGAGGTGAAAGTTGTCTGCAATGAAACATTGATGACAAAAATTGAAGAGGATGTACAAAAATAGAAAGATATTTTGTGCTTATGGATGGAAAGACTAATATTTTTTAAATGCTCATACTATCCAAAACGATCTACAGAGTCAAATGAATCTCTCCTGGAATGCCCATGACATTCTTTGAAAGATTATGAAAAAAATTATTATAAAATTTATGTGGACTCACATGTGCATGCGCGCGCGCACACACACACACACACACACACACACACACAACCTCGTCACCAAAGCAATTTTCAACAAAAGGAACAAAGCAGGAGATATAACACTGACTATAAGTATATTACAAAACTGTAGTATTCAAAACATTTTGGCAGAAAACAGACACATAGGGGAATGAAACAGAACAGAAAGCCTATAATTAAAACTACAGATACACTGTTGATTTTTACAAAGGTGCTACAAACTCCTATTGGAAAAAAAACAGTCTTTTCCATAAATGTTGGTGAGAAAATCAGATAGCCACATGCGGAAGAATAAATCTAGCTCCTTATCTTTCACTAGTTATAACGATGACTCAAATGAATTAAAGACTTAAATGTCAGACTTGAAACTATTATGTAAGACTAGTGAAAAATGTAAAACTTGAAGGAAATAGGGAAAATACTTGAGGACAGATGGCTATAAAAATGTTTGGAGAAGCCTGTAAAAGTGTAAGAAACAAACGCAAGAACAGACAAATGGGACTACATCAAACTAAAACAGTTGTGTAGAGTTAAAGAGATAATCATGCTCTAGAAGAGATAACCTGAAAAATGGGAAAAAATGTTTGCAAAATACACATCTGAAAAGGGATTCATATTCAGAATAATTAAGGAACTCAGAGAACACAGTAACAGAAAACCAAATAACCCAATTAAAAATGAGCAATCAGTTTCTATAGACATTTCCCAGAAGAAGAATTCTCCAAATTCTCTAAATCATTAACCCACATGGAAAACCAAATCAAAACCAAAAGATACCAGTTTATTTCAGTAAGAAGGAGACATATAATTAGGCAAATATTTTCTCCTAATATATGGCTTGACATCTCATTTGAAAATGATGTCTTCTAAAGAGTAACTTATTTTTGGTAGAGTTTAATTTTTTTTTAAATTTTAAGCTGCTTTTTGTGTCAGATGTAATAATTATTTTCTGTCTCACAGAAAAGATTTTCTCTGAAACTGTCTTCTACATATTTCAGTTTTAGCATTTATATTTAGTTCTATGACCCATTTGTAGCTAATCTTTTTTTATTTGGTGCCAAGATTTATTTTTTATTGCATGTGAGTATAGAATAATTTTAACAAAAGTTTTTAAAAAATATTCTTTTTTGATTGAATTTCTTTGTCACCTGTATAAAAATATCACTTGACCATATATGTGTGGGTCCATTTTTGGACGTTTTATTGGTTTCTATATTACTCCTGTATTGCCTTATTGTATCTTAAAATTAAGTTCTGAAATCAAGTTGCATGAAGCTGAAACTTTTTCTCCTTTTCCAGGTTACTTGGCAATTCTAAGTCCCTTGATTTTCTATATAAATTCTAGAAAAACTTGATAATTTTCGTAGAATTTTTATTGAGATTGTATTCACTGTGTAGATCACTCTCAAGTCTTTAGATCCACAAACATGGCATTACTCTCCATTTGCTAAATTTTAAAATTCTTCTCGGCAAAGCTTTATAACTTTCTTATACATATTTGTTAAATTTTTGTCCCAAGTATTTCATATTTTAAAGCTCTTGTGAGCAATCAAGTATCATTTTAAATTTCACTTCCTACTTCTTTGCAGCTAGCATATGGAAATAGAATAGGTTTTTGTATGTTAATCTGGTATCCTTGTATTTATTGAACTTAACCAATTATATTTGCTAGAATTTTCTATACATGTAATCATATTATTTGCGGAAATAGAGTTTTGAATGGCCAGGGTATAATTCAGTGTTAGAGTATGAACCTACCGTGTGTTAGGGCCCTGGATTAAATCCTCAGCACTAAAAATGAAAAAAAAAAATACAATTTTACTTTCTGTTTTAACATTTTCTTAGTTTGCCTTGTTTTAATGATTATCTTAGATCTTCATACAATATAAGTAAATCATACTAACATGAACATAAGCATTGAGAATGGGTATACTTCTCTTTCTCTTGATTTTAGGGAGAAAAAAATCAAGTCATTTACCATCAAGCACAGAGGTGCTCCTTTTCAGGTGGCACAAGCATCCTACTACTGGTAGGCTGCTCAAAATTTCTATTATAAATGGATATAGGGGTCTGTCAATGCTTTTCTGGCACCCACTGAAATGATAATGCTGATTTTCTTTTTCTGTTGCTTACTATGATGAAATTTAAAAAGTAGTTAGGTAGCTTTTTTCCTTTTTTTTGCCAGTCTAAAATGTGTGTCAATCAGCTTTTAACTTGCTCTCAAAACTCCCAATGAGATGTGAACTATACTACTCCTGTTCCTGTCCATTGTATATAATGAATCTTTCTACTGCTCTTCTATTAGTTTTTTCTTTGTCATTAGTTTCCAGTAACTTGATACATGTTGCTGTGATTTTCCTTTTTTTTTTTTGAATTTTGTTGAACTTGGATCTGTGAGCATATGATTTTTAGCAAATCTTGAAAATTTTCCACATTTTTTCTGTGTAGGCTGGAATTAATTATACTGTCTCCTGAGTTTTACTGAATCTGCAGTTTTTGTCTGTGTTTTACACTCTGCCTTTTTCACACTGGCCATGTCTGTGTCCTGGGTGCTCTAGACCTCCACAGAGCAATCAAATCTCTCCTTTCTGTAATCTGTAACATGGCTTTTTACTCTTTCCTTGGTAGTATTTCTGTATCTATACCCTTTCCATATGCATATTCATGGATTACCTGAAATCTTTTGCTACCCCCATGCTCAAGAAAGACTCAAATGTCACCATCTCAGAAATCTCTCTGCCTACCCTATTCAATATGAAGCTTTCCCAGACAAATGCTTCCTAAATACTGATAGCTCCACAAATGGTCTTTTGTGTGTATTCTTTTCTTTTCTGTTTCTTTTCCTGGAATGTAATCTCTTCATGGACAGGGACCTTTGATGATTTTATAATCCTCAGCACCTAGCATAATCCTTACTACATAGTAAACTTACATGATGATTGAATAAATGACTTATGAATTTAACAATCAGAATGTGTTATGATTAGAGTTCCCTTAATTTCTCTATGTGAATATCCCTGGGTTCCTTAGAGCTTATCATTTTACTGTATTTTATCATTTTATCATGATTTGAAACTTATGTTTATTCTGACTTTCTTTCTCCATACAGAAATTATTCAGATGCTTTAAGGCCTAACTGAATTTTCACATTCCAAGATATCTTTTCATGGGGGTATATTCTTTACCTTTCTTTTTTCCCTTCCTATGAATTTCAACTAGATAGGTAGCCTAAATAGCAGATTTATGGTTTATTTCATATTTTTATGCCCTTTCAATGTCTTGTGGTTTGTTTACGTTTCCCTAACAGAATTATAAAGACAAGAATCCTCTTTACATCTACCAAGAAGAGTTGATCTACACTAGACTCTGAAGAAAAATTATATGATAGTCTATATCCAAATACACAAAGGTTATGGGTTATTTTTATGTATTTACTCACTTAGAAAGCTGCTTTAATAGCACTCATTCATTCATTTATTCCATAAATATTCATGAGGTTCCCTCTATGTGCTGAGCACTACTTTAGGTACTCCTTAGCACTCAAAGTAAGTAGTTAAGAAAAAAATTTTAACAACAAAAATCCCTGACCTTTTTGAGCCTACGTGTTTTGAGTGTTGAGGGGAAAAAAGATTCAATAAATAAAATACATTATGTGCTAGGGCATCATGGATGAATTGAGCCCCTCAAATATGTAAGACAAAAAGACCCCACAAGTTAAATCTTATATATAAGGCACACATAATTTTATGAGACATCTGCTTTAGCTTTTGTTCAGATACGGATTCTGTGGTCCTACTTCAAATAGTAAGGCAGAACTATGTGTGGTCGAAAGGAAAGAATATCATTCATTGTATTTGTTTCAGTGTGGTAGAGTTATTAGAAGCAATAAATATGGTTTTCATAGAACTAGATATGAATTGTATGTACTTTATTGTGAGCCAGATATTCATTTAGTGCAACCCTGAAAGCTAAAGAAGATATTGGTCTCCCAAATGGAAGATGTTTATTTGTTTCAATTTGGAAACACATAATGACTATTAGAATAAATTTTCAACAGCCAATCCATCCTCGGTTACACTGTGGTATGTTTATAGAGTATGAAGGAATTTTTTCCCCTCATATCATCCAAACATTTCATTCAGTAAGTTCTGGGTCATGTTTTTGGAAAGAATGCTCCATGTTTTCATTGCTGCATATTAATTGTTCAGAATAGTGAGTTTTGTTTTGATATCTTCATGTGTGCACACACAGGCTTCGATCATATCTTCACTGACTTACTCCTTCCTACCTTCCCTTGATCCCTCCATTTGCTAACCTCTTTCTCTCTTTAATAGTCTCCTTTACACTTTTGATAAAATTTTCAAGAAATTTCATTCTTGACTCTAAATCTGCATTCCATCAGGAGTTAATGTTTAATGTTTGCACCTTGAATTACTTGGGAACCATTTGGTTTGATTATTGCTTTTTTCTATCCCTTCCTCCATTCTCCTGTACATCTTTTACATCCTCAAACTGTACACTTTCCTTTAGCATCCATTTCAAATGGAGTGTATGTATGATTTTTTTTTTTGGTGGCAATATTGTTTCAACCTGTCTTTGAGATCAGCCCATAAAGATCCCAAATGGGCATGCAGGTATAAGTTGGGTCTAGCATCTATGTTTATTGGAATTGTGTGTATATGTGTGTGTGTATTTTTTTTAATTTAATTTAATTTATTTATTTAATTTCTGTCTTTTTGAGACAGGGTTTCACTACGCGGTTCAGGCTGGCCTTGGGCTCACACTGTAGCCCATTCTGGTCTCGAGCTTGCAATGATCCACCTGCCTCAGCCTTCTGAGTTCTGGGATTACGGTAGTGTGCCACCACACCCAGCTTTTTGGAATTGTATATTTTTGATCATTTGGGTTGCTTAAATATGTTTCAGCTTCTCTAATCCTGCACTCCCATCAGTATCCTCTCATTTTCTAGTCTATTTTCAGAAAGTAGCTTTAGGAAGTAGGTTAAACCTTGAGTTTTGACAATATTTTTTATAGTATAGGCAAAGAATAAAAAAAGAGTATTATATGATTAAAATGTATTGGTTGCAGAAATATTAACAATTATAAAAATAAATGCCCATTAATTTAAAAATTCTAAATTGTAAAGTTCTAGTGGGCTTTTTTTGGTACTAGTGGATTTTAAAGAAAAATGTTATACATATTTAAAAATGTATGGTATAAAAATATCCCAGTAACATTTATAAGATTCATATTTTAAAGATGAGATTAATTTCTATTTGTTTTTCATTTTTATAAATGTCAAAGTATAATGTATTATGAAGAATGCAGGGAATAGAATTTTTGAAATTTCCTAAGGCATTCATAATTTATCAGAGCTGTCTATCTTACCCCAAAACAGCTTGGTATTTTGGGAATAAAATTACAAAATAAAGTATATTCAAGATCTAGGTAGAATGTTACCCAGGCTCAGGAAGAAAGAGATTTGACATGGTTCCGTAACATTTTCTTGTCTCATGCTTTTAAACCTGATTGCATGTTGCTTATTATGCTCCAAGTTAAAATGGTTAGTAATTCAATTATAGAATCCTACCTCTGCAAATCAGTTTCCTAGTACCATTGATATCACCAAGTGCTCCATCAAACAAGGTTCAATGACAAAGCATGATAACTATTGTAGAGGAGTGCATTAATAAAGGAAATTGGCTACTTTCGGTATTATTATCTGTCATGGTATATCTCAATTACCTAAAGTGCAATATCTTGAAACAACAGCCATATATCAGCTCATGGTCTCTGAGGTTTTATAAAACCAGGAGGACCTTTGATTCACATCAGATAATAGTCAAGATTTTGCATGGGATTTGACTCTTCTTCTAAGGTGACCCACACATATGCCTATTGGCAGAAGGCCTCCTTTTTTAGCTAGAAGTTTGCAAAAAGTCACAGTTCCTTCCTGCACAGGCCTCTCCATAGAGCTGCTGGAGTGTCTTCATGACATAACAGTTGCTTCCCCTAAAGAGTGATCCAGGAGAGTGAACAGGAGGAAGCTGTGATATCTTTTATGAACTAGCAGAATATCATCATTTCCATCATATTCTACTCATCAGAAACAGCTCCCTAAGTCCAGCTTGCACTTAGAGAAGAATTACAGTCCGCCTTTTTAAGAGAAGTCTGTTGAAGTATTTGTGATGTATTTTAAAATCACGACACAGTAGTATTGGAAAGCAAAAAGAAAATGTCAAAGTGTCAATGTTTAGATCTAGAATGTTCCCCAAAAATGTCATTCAGAGGTGGGGTTTTTGGAAGGTGGTTGAATCACGGGGTGTTGAGGATTAATCCACGATTGACTTCAGGCTAGGAGTGGCAGCCAGCTGAGAGATGGGTCACTGGGGACACAGTGAGGTAGGATTCTCTCCCTCCTTGACTTCTCTCCTCTTTGCTTTATGGCAACATGACATGGACACATTTCCTCTGTCACGCATTTCCACTCTGTTGTTTCTGCCTTGGATCTAGCCAACTATAGACTGAAGATGGGAGCCAAAATAATCTCTCTTTTCAGTTTGGGTGTCAGGTATTTTGTCTCAGGGATGAGAAAGTGACTAAGACAGAAAATAAATGCACCCTCAGTCCCTGTAGAAAACAGTGAAAAGCGGAGCTGAAGGAACATGTGGGGTGTTTCATGCTGAGGAGCTCAGAGGGCTGTGGTCGGGGTTTTTGCTTTTTGAGTATGGCATGTCATGTGGCTGTTGTGTGGACCTCTTTACAGGCTGCCACTTGGCTGTTGCATTCAGACCCTCGGAGAGACATGGGTGAGACTGATAGGAGACTGTATGCAAAAGGCATGGTGTTACTCAGACTCTGTAACACAAGGAACCTAGGCAGTTGGTGATTGTGCCTCTGAGAGGTAGAGCATCTTTGGTACTGTCACTGTTTTCTGCTGCCAGAGGGTAATTTACAGGAACTATAAATAGAAAAAGAGTTCATTGTGTCTTCCTCTTGCCTGCCAATTTCACACTAGTCTCCTTCTAGGGCAGAAACTAACAGGAATGCATTTGGCAATGAAATATTGAAAATTTAGTGCAAAGGAGCAGTGTAAAGGCAGGTTGACCTCATTCTGCGAGACACTTGGCCATCAACTGGAATGACTTGATTTTTTTTCAGACTTCTCTTTTCAAATCATTCTTCTTCATATTGGAAGACAAAGAACATTATACCTGGTCTACTTCCCCCATAAATCACTGATGCCTGGCATAGATTGGATACCCTAGAATTTTTAAATACAGATTTATAATGGATAGACTTTAATGGATGAAAACTTAAACAGTTGAATCCACTAGGAATAAACATCTGTTTCTTACTCTTAATGGTCAATTGGCTATGTGTGAAAAGAGAATGTACAGAGGTTAATGTGGTAGATTAACTAATGGTCAACTTGTAACCACCAGCTGAATGGAATCAGCATGGCACTGTGTATGAAAGGCCCACCCGAGGACTGTTGCAACAGCATGAAAAGAGAATGAGAATAGAAGATGGTGTATGTTATGGTTTGTGTCTAGGTGACTCCTCAAGCCTCATGCACTCATGGAGCAGTTGAATCTAGCATTTGTGACTGGTTCATTGTCTAGTGCTGGGATTGGTGGTGTGAATACTGCACCTGATCAGGGGCGGGGCTGGCATACAATATAAGGGAGGGAAGAAGGCATGTTTTTCCCCCTTTTTGCCCTGTTTGCTCTTGTTGCTTGTGGGCCACCATGAATGGCTGCCCCTCAGCTACACCATCCTGCCTTTGGAGCCATCTGAGGATGACTGAAACCTCCAAAGACTCTATGAAATAAACCTTTCCTTCCTTCGTGTTGGGCGTCAGGTATTTTGTCTCAGCAATGACAAAAAAGTAACCAAAACAGTGTGCTGTTGATTCTCCTGGAGGAGCTTGTCATATTGGCTTTTCTGATATGAAGTTAGCTGTTCTCATTGTTTCATCCATAAGTTTTTCCTAATCTGCTAATCTTTCTGGCCAATGAACCCCTCCTTTTGGAGGAGCACATCACATTTATTTATTTATTTATTTATTTATTTATTTATTTTTATTTAAGAGGAAAAAGAGAAAAACACAAAACAAACCAAAGCGGCGTAAGGGTACACGCAATACAGAACTACAAAACAAAACAAAACAAAACAAAACAAAAAACCATAACAGTAAGAAATTACCTGCTAGTA
Source organism: Cavia porcellus (assembly GCF_034190915.1). Taxonomy (NCBI): domain Eukaryota; kingdom Metazoa; phylum Chordata; class Mammalia; order Rodentia; family Caviidae; genus Cavia; species Cavia porcellus. The sequence goes on from NW_026947484.1 coordinate 117,161,920, forward strand.
GATTACACACTATTTTCTTGAAAATAGTTCCTCAAATCACAGTATCAAAGAACACAAGGTGGACATTCAAACAGGGAGACTGCAAACAGCTGTGTTCAATGTTCCAAAAACATTGATAAAGTCAGCTATTTAACACCCCCAAACACACTTGCTGTTACATCCGTTAGAGCTCCTTTTCTTTTTTTTTTTTTCCCTCTCTTTTTTACAACAAAATTTACACATCTTGGATTTTATTACTCCTTAGTGCTTATTACTTTCTTTGGGGGGGGGAAGAATACAGTCAAATATGGCAAAACAAAGCTGTCAGTCAATACCAAGGATAGACGTAGCACATGTTGTAGAACAGAGTACAAGTTTATCAACCATGGTTATCAACGTTGTCCCTTGTTTCCTTAAAAAGAATTGTCTATCTTATTAGATATTATAAAGTTGGACAAAACAGTAGAGAACAAGACCAATAAAACTTAGGCATTGTAAACATTACAGGACTTCCAAAGAAGACAATAGTCAAACCAGAATGGGTATCTTAGTGAATCTTATTGTCTTCAAAGTAGTTGCCTATGTCTTCAAACTTGATACTATCATATAGAATGGAACAGAGTCTAATCAGTCAAAACAAGATCGTGGGAGTACTACAGGACTTCAAAACAAGTTAATAGGAAATCGAAAAGAGTTACTATTTATATATCCTAATTTTTTTGAATTTTTTCTTTAATTAAGACAAACATAAGAAATGACTAAATAATTTTTTTTGAAACAATAAGGGGGAGATTGAGATAAAACAGGACATAACAATATAACAATAGAGGTCACAGCATGACTGTTTCAATAACCTAGTACTTCACCACCTTATAACCTGACTTAATAGTAGTTACCATAGTGTCTTTTTCCTTGAAATATTTGGGTAAAACTTCATATACTCTAGCTTCAAATATTTTCATATCAAGAAGCCCAGAATAAAGCCTTTCTAATTAATGAGTGAAAACTTTATAAGGCTTCAAGGCCACCTAATGGGGAATCATGATTACCACATATTTTTATATATTTGAATCATTACTTACATTAGGGAAACTATTCGGTATTCACACATGCGAGATTGATTTATTTCACTTATGAGTATGGTCTCAAGCTGTGCCCATTTATTGATAAATATCTCAATGTGATCCTTCTTTATAGCTGAATAATACTCCATTGTATAGAAATACCACAACTTTTTTATCCATTCCTCAGTTGATGGGCACTTGGGTTGTTTCCAAGATCTGGCGATTACAAATTGTGCTGCTATAAACATAGGTGCACATATATCACTGTGGTATGATGCTTTCAGTTCTTCTGGGAATATGCCTAGAAGTGGAATAGCTGGAATAAATGGGATTTCCAGTCCCAACTTTTTGAGAAATCTCCAGACAGATCTCCACAAAGGCTGTACCAATCTACACTCCCACCAGCAGTGCAGGAGAGTTCCTTTTTCCCCACAGCCTCTCCAGCATTTGTTGTCGGTTTTCTTGATCCTGGCCATTCTTTCAGGAGTGAGATGGTATCTCAGTGTGGTTTTAATTTGCATTTCTCTAATGACCAATGATGATGAGCATTTTTTCATGTATTTATTTGCCATTTGCATTTCTTCATCTGAGAATTGCATATTCATCTCAGGTGCCCATTTTTGGATTGGATCTTTGAATTTCGGAGGTCTGAGTTTCTTTAATTCTTTGTATGTTTTAGACAAGAGGCCCTTGTCTGAGAGAGAGTTCACTAAAATCTTTTCCCAGTTTGTGGGTTTTCTTTTCACTATGCTGGAGATTTCTTTTGACATGCAGAAACTTTTTAATAAGAAGTGGTCCCAGTTATTGATTCTGGGAAGTATTTCCCGTGCGGTTTGAGTCCTGTTCATGAATTCTTTACCTACTCCTATGTCTCCAAGGTTTCTACCTATTTTGTCTTCCAATAGATTTAGTGTTTCTGTTTTAATATTCAGATCTTTGACCCATTTACATTTTAATTTAGTACATGGTGATAGACATGGGTCTAGCTTTAGTTTTCGGCAAATGGAGAGCCAGTTTTTCCAGCACCATTTATTAAAGAGACTGTCGTTCTTCCAGTGAACCTGCTTGGCTCCTTTATCAAAAATAAGGTGGTTGAGTGTGTTCGTAGTTGTGGTTGTATCTTCTAATCTATTCCACTGATCTTCAGCTCTGTTTTGATTCCAATACCATGTTGATTTTACTACTGTTGCTTTGTAGTATAACTTCAAGTCAGGGATTGTGATGCCTCCTGCTTTGTCTTTGCTGCTTAGAATTGCCTTTGCGATTCTAGGTCTCTTCTGGTTCCAGATGAAATTTAGGAGTGATTTCTCTAGATCTATAAGGTATGTTGATGGTATTTCTATTGGGATTGCATTGAATCTGTATAACAGTTTTGGGAGAATGGCCATTTTCACAATGTTTGTTCTTCCTATCCATGAGCAAGGGATGTCTTTCCATTTTCTGAGATCATCTTCAATTTCCTTTTTCAGTGTATTATAATTTTCACTGTATAAGTCTTTCACTTCTTTCGTAAGAGTAATTCCTAAATATTTCATTTTTTTGCTTGCTAATGTGAATAGTCCAGTTTCTCTTATTTCCCTCTCTGTAATTTTGTTGTTCGTGTATAGGAATGCTATTGATTTCTGAGTATTGATTTTGTATCCAGCCACATTACTGAATTTATTTATTGTATCTAAGAGTATTTCAATGGAGTTTAGGGGGTCTTCTATGTAGAGTATCATGTCATCTGCAAACAATGATAATTTAACTTCTTCTTTTCCTATCTTTACCCCTTTTATTTCTCTTTCTTGCCTAATTGCTCTGGCTAGTACTTCCAGTACTATATTAAATAGGAGTGGTGATAAAGGACATCCTTGTCTTGTACCCGACTTTAAAGTAAAGGCTTTCAATTTTTGGCCATTTAGTATGATGCTGGCTGTTGGTTTGTCATAAATGGCCTTTATTATATTGAGGTAAAGACCATTTATTCCAATTTTCTGTAAAGTTCTTATCATGAATAAGTGTTGGACCTTATCGAAGGCTTTTTCTGCATCTATAGAGATGATCATGTGATTCTTATTTTTGGCTTTATTGATATGGTGGATTACATTTATTGATTTGCGTATGTTGAACCATCCTTGCATTCCTGGGATGAATCCCACCTGGTCATGGTGTATAATCTTCTTGATGATTTGCTGGATCCTATTTGCCAATATTTTATTGAGGATTTTTGCATCTGTGTTCATTAGGGAGATCGGTCTATAGTTCTCTTTTATAGTTGGGTCTTTCTCAGGTTTTGGTACTAGAGTAATATTTGCTTCCAGGAATGACTTAGGAAGGATTGCTTCCCTTTCAATTTCATTGAATAGTTTGAGGAGTGTCGGCATTAGGTCTTCTTTATATTTCTTGTAGAATTCTGCAGTGAATCCATCTGGGCCTGGGCTCTTCTTGGTGGGCAAGGACCCAATTACATTCTCAATTTCATTAGCAGAGATTGGGTTATTCAACAGTTTTATATCCTCTTGATCTAGCTTTGGTACTTCATATGCTTCTAAGAATCTGTCTATTTCTTCTGTGTTATCAAACTTTTGAGAGTAGAGGTTTTCGAAATAGGTGTTGATGATCCTCTGTATTTCTATTGGGTCTGTAGTGATTTCTCCTTTTTCATTTCTTATTGCATGAATTTGAGCTTTTTCTTTCCTTTTTTTAATAAGGTTGGCTAGGGGCTTATCGATTTTATTTATTCTTTCAAAGAACCAACTCTTTGATTCGTTGATTCTTTGGATTGTTTTCTTAGTCTCTATTGCATTGATTTCTGCTCTGATTCTTATAATTTCCTCTCTTCTTTTGGCTTTGGGCTTGACTTGCTCTTCTTTTTCTAGCTGTTTGAGGTGTAGCATCAAGTTATTTACTTGTATTCGTTCTGTTTTCCTGATGTGGGGACTCAGTGCAATAAATTTTCCTCTCAGAACGGCTTTCATTGCATCCCACAGATTCCGGTAAGTTGTATCTGCATTTTCATTTTCTTTTAGGTATTGTTTAATTTCTTCTTTAATTTCTTCTGTGACCCACTGATTACTCAAGAGTGTGTTATTTAGTTTCCATGTGTTTGCGGAATTTTTGCAGTATCCTTTGTCATTAATTTCTAATTTCAGAGCGCTATGATCCGATAATATGCAAGGGATGATTTCAACTCTTTTGCATTTGCTTAAATATGTTCTGTGAGCTAATATATGGTCTATTTTAGAAAATGATCCATGTACTGCTGAGAAGAATGTGTATTCTGATGTTGTTGGGTGGAACATTCTGTATATGTCTATCAAACCCATTTGTTCACAGGTGTGATTCAGTTCTGTTATTTCTTTGCTCATTTTCTGTCTGGTTGATCTGTCCCTTGGTGTCAGTGGTGTATTAAGGTCTCCTGTTACAATTGTGTTACTGATAATTTGAGTTTTCATTTCTGTTAATAATTGTTTTATATAACTGGGAGCACATCACATTTAAAATGTCCCAAACTAAGCTCCTGTTATTGCCATTTCCAGGTTTTGCTCCTTCTTCCATTTGAGTTGGTTAGAACATTGTTCTCCTGGTTTTTCAGGTCAAAAAATTTCAGAGCTATTCTTCTGACTCTCTCTTTCTCCTCTCTCTGTCTTTCTCTTGTTTTTTTTTTTTTTTTTTTTTTTTGTTCTGTCTTTTTTGAGACAAGATCTCACTGTCCAGTTCAGCCTGGCCTTGAACTCACGTTGTCATCCAGGCTGGCCTCAAACTCACAGTGATCTTCCTGCCTCAGCCTCCCTAGTGCAGAGATTACAGGCATATGCCACCATGCCCTGTGAAAGCTATTCTTTTCTTTTGAAAAATCTCATTCTTCTGAATTAATCTGTTAGCAAATCATGTTGGCTCTACTATTTAAATTCATCCAGAATTTGGCCAATTTCACACTAGTCTCCTTCTAGGGCAGAAACTAACAGGAATGCATTTGGCAATGAAATATTGAAAATTTAGTATCACCAACCTCCACCCTGGCCACCCATGTCCATATAACTATCATCTCTTACCTTGATTAATGCAATAATCTTTTGCATGTGTTTTTTTTTTTTAATTTAAAGATAAGCTTTCACTATGTAGCCCAGGCTGGCCTTAAATTCACGATCTCTTTGTTTAAAACTCCTGAGTTCCCAGAGTATCGGCATGCACCACTGGGTCCAGCTTTCCTTCCGCTTATTTTTTTTTTTCTCCTAACTCTCCTTTATTTCAATCAGTCCCCAAAATAGCAGCTCAGGAATCCTCTATGAATGTAGCAGTGCATGTTTTCTGCTCAAAGCCCTCTGTTGCTTCCCACCTCACCCATAGTAAAATCTTGTCTTCATAAGTACCACAAGTCCTGTGTGGTGATCTACTCTCCCTAGTTCTCTGGCCTTTATCACTCACTCCTCTTCCTTGTGCTCAGTCTGTAACAGTATCTTTTATAAAGAAGTCAGACAAATGCTTAATCTTTGTGCTTGCTATTTTTCTCTTCTTAGGAGACCCCTCTTGCCCCCTTATTTGTGGATTGCTTCTTTGATTACTTTATTTATTGACTGATGAACTAATAGAGATTAGTAGTATAATTATCTATTATATATAATATTTATTTAAATATATATATAATCTTTTCCCTTGTTTCTACTGTCCCCTTCTTGCTTTCAAGTGTCACCTCCTCCATCAGTATCTCCCTGATCACTGATATTAAAGCTGCCACTTCACCTTCTTGTCTACTATGTTTTATTGGTATTTGCCATTGTGTTTCTATTCAGATTACTACTCATGATGTGAGACACTCAGGAACATTTTTCTTATGTCTTATGTTGGTTGTCTTTTCCTCTTTAACACCCTATAAGCAATATGAGGACTTGAGTTTTTATCTATTTAGTTCAAGTTCCTGGAGGGATATTTTATACACAGAAGTCTTTTGTAGGTATACATTAAGTGAATGAAATATATACATGTGCACCAAAACGAGTCTCCTAAATGTAATGCAATATTTAGACCAAATGATTGCTATATAAATCCCTTTCATTTCTAAATATGTGAGGATAAGGCTCAAACTGGAGCTACTCATGAACCAGTGTTATAGATTGTATATGTGGCAATACTTGGTAATAAACTGTCCCTGAATAATCAAAACAGATGCCAGCCATAAATAACTATCCTGGCCTTAATGATCACGTAGATAGACCAGATATCAACTCTGTTTCTATCTATGAGTATTTGTATTCTAAAAGGATTTTTTTAAAGATTGAAAGGCAAAAATTATCATTTTCTAGTAGAAAGCTCAGCATTCAAGTGTGCCAGTAGTAGGAAATATTTGACGAATCATTCGCCTCTAGAAAGTACATCTATTCTGTACTTTGATAAGTTTAACTCTGAATTTTATGCAAATGTCAGAGATCTAAACATATGGGGAATAAATCTTACATGATATTTTTTCCTGCTTTAGTTTATGTTCTGTTCATCAACTGAATGGAAGACTAAAGCAGTTTTTCATTTTTGAACCCTTAGGAATGTATTTTAGAAGGTTGATTCTGAGAAAGAAGCCCCTGAAGAGTTTTCAGTAGCAAAACAATTAGCCAGCAAGGCTGTCTGTGTCTGTGTCAGCATTTGATAGTAGTATAATACATTCTGCCTTACCCTGCTGTGGGCATTGTTATATTAGAGAAAAAAGACATGGAGAGGGAGATCACAAAAGATAGTGACCAGACATTCAGTTTCCTGCAAAGAATAAGCAGAGCTGTTTATTCAGTAAACATCTATTGAATGCTTACCATATGCCAGATACTGTAATAAGCATTTGTGATAACCCAAACCTCATTTTCCTCAAGTGGGTTGTGTAATTCAGTAATTCAACAGCTAAACATGTACTGAGTGCTGGATGTGTGCTGGATTCCATGTTAGTTTTTATGTACAGGTAATAATAAACGGTTTTGACCCTTGTGATTGGCAACTCTTTCTTCCTAAAAAGAGGGAAGCATGCTCTAAGTATTTAAGAAGAGTTCAGAGAGAAGATAGAAAAAAATAATGTCTGATCGCCTTTCAGGAATCTGGTAAGATAAAAAGTTCTCAGAAAGTAGGGTGTCCACAATGACTCCTAGCAAGTGAATAGGTATTTGTTAGGGTGGGATGTTGGAGACGGTAGAAAAAAGAATCCAGTAAGGGCAAAGGCACAGACTTATGAAACCACAAGGAAAAGTCAGAGATTTGTAACAATTTTAAGGTCAGGACAACTGCTAAGCTGGATAATTTAGAGTCTTCTATGTGACTTTAAGAAATTTGCTCTTTTTTTCCTGGTAAACTGTAGAAACCCTTTGAAGAATTTTAAGAAGGAGAGTTACATGATCTTGCTTGGCTTTTAAAGATCACTGTCACTTTGGTGGCACTTGGAGAATGAATTAGAGGAAGTGAGATTAGAGTGTGAGAGACAGTGAGGTGGCTACTTCCAAGTTTAGATAAAAGGTGATGGAGGCTGAACTCCAGCAATCAAAGGGGAAAGGAGAGAAGAGCGTGAGAATGACCAGTGGTGAGGATGTGCAGGGGACCAGGTGTAGCCATTGGTTCTGAGAGGCAGAAGGAGGTAAGGGGAAGGGAGGAGTGAATAAAGAGGCCCTTTGGCTTTCTGGCTTGAGTAATGCAGCAGGTGATGGTGTCTTCTTCAGAGACGAGGAAGTGCAGATTTGTATTCTCGGAAGTGAGTTTGGTTTGGGGGCGCACTGTGGTCCTGCTCTATGGGTCTGTATGTGGCACTTACCAGTATGAGAGATGGATCATTCACCTCACAGTAGTAAGCTCATTCACAAGATGTTTGCAGGTGAAGAAAAGTATGAGAATCACTAGGTTATTAGGGGGAGCTTAAGAAGAATGTGTCCATATATTTTTCATATCCTCTAAACCAGGAATGGGCTTGTCTTCTGAAGTAGAGGTATTTTTTCTATTTCAGTTAATATGCTTGTATCAAGATAAAAACAAGTTAGCTCAAGAAATATCAATGATATAAAATGACTTAAGATGCTTCTAACCAGATGATTCCATAGTTAAAAGAAGGAAGGGCTTTCCTTAGCTGAGATAGCTATCTCCATGTGACTTGACATTTCTGGATAGGATCTGGCCAGGTCTTGATGGACCTTGTTTTCTCACTCTACTAACTGGCATTTAAAATTGCAGCATTAGGACTTTATTCTTCGAGCTTCAGGCTTTGACTACAAGTAAGACATGTTATGTACGTGCACCATTTGCCACAAGGATATAAACATTGTGTATTACAAACATGTATTACTAAAAAATAAATTAAAACTAAAAGAATCTGTATCTCATTGCTAAACAGTGTGACAATATTTTACCATTATATATATTTCAAGAATAACATAATTTCCATGACTTGCCTGCAAAAGAATCAGTCGTTTCCATATCTGTTGTTCCATAATACTCAATTAGTACTGCTGCTATGGCTCTAACCATGTTAATAATGGTCTTTCCATATTTTTCTTTATCAACTTGTGTCTCTAAGCACAGAGAACTCTTATTCACCACGGCAACCAGCATCAAACATTGTCAATATTCTGTTAATTTTTTTGAGTAAGTGAATAATCAGAAAATGCTACCTGAATTGGTCTTTTAAGTTTCAAAGCATTTAGTTTTGTAACTCTAACATGTGTAATACTCTTGGGAAATATTATAGTTTACATCTAGATGTTCGCTTAAAGCCTCATGTATTAATAGGTGAGGCTTAGGGAGGTGACTGGATCACTAGAGCATGATTAGCCCACTGACTGACTAGTTTAGAGCTAAATGTGATAAAACTGAAGCCTCATCTGAGGCAGTGGGCCATGGGCTGGAAGAGTTTATCTCCCTCTCTTCTCCTTTAATCTCTCTCTCTCTCTCTCTCTCTCTCTCTCTCTCTCTCTCTCTGTCTCTCTCTCTCTCTCTCTCACTGCCATCCATAACTGTTTCTTCAATGTCATGAACTTCTTCCATGCTGCTTTGCCTTGAAGCCAGCTGACTAGGACTGAAACCTTTACAAACTGTAAGTTTGTAAATGTGTGAAAATAAACATTTTCTCCCTAGAGCTATGGGTGTCAAATTTTGTGTCTCACCCACAAGAAAGTAAGTAACTGAGTTTATTATCCATGATTAATATAGGAGGAATGTGAGCTGAAGAGGGAAATGCTCGAGTGACTTTATCCAGGCTGTAAGAGGTGGGACTGGAATCTGAGTCTTTTCAGACAGTCCCTTCTCTCTTTCTTCTTTTCTCTGTGTCTTGTGGAGCCTCCAAAAGACAGGCATCTCAAAGGGGAAGAGATTGAAAGCACCAAGCTCTTCTGAGAGGTGTGGAGTAAATGAGATTTTGTCCCTGAACATGGAAGCTGGGAATAGAGGTGAAAAACTACATCCACTGCCAATTTTGTCTAGAGTAGCCTTGAAAGCTAACATTTTATAAAGACACCACTGAGCTCAGATTTCCACAGAGGGCAGGTCAGTAGTAATCCTGGCATTATGCGCTCTCAGGCTTGTGACCACAGCATAAATGCCAGTGAAAGAAACCCTACAGTCTGCTTGTGCTCTCCTTTTGAAAATGCAGGTGTGGTTTTAGAGCTAGGGATACAAGGAATCTGAGTTACAAGGGCAGATGTTAAATATTCATCCTGAGAAGGGATCATTGAGATTTATAATGGTATTGGCTGCACTTCCATTTTATTTCCTTGCTTTGCAAAAAAGGCTTCAGTGGCTGTGAACTACTTCAAATTTTAAAAATTCCGTGTTAAAGGGAACCAGATATTATCTGTAGTGGCAGAATCCTGTAAACTTTTTATATAAGAGCATTCTTAGAAAGGTAAGTGCTGTGACAGTTAAATGAGTTCTGTTTTTTTTTTTTTTTTGACAATTAAATGAGTTAAATGAGGCTATGTCCTCTATGATTTGGGGGACCCTATTTCCTTCCCTTAGGTTCTGAGGGATCAAAATGGGATTTAAGAAAAGCAAGGAGAAAAGAATGTTGTGGGACGAGACTTCTGGTATCTGTTAAGTACATAAAATTTAGCTCCCAATTCCCACTCCTAAGTAATGGCACTCCATTGGTTGAGTTCTTTTGGATTACCTCTCTCGTGGCTCTTGGATATGCTGGTGTATACTGTATCCTGCAGTGAGGACTTAAAGATAGCAGGAAGTAAATAAATGCTGATGCCTTCTTCTCTTACCTCATCTAAGAACTGGTGTACACCATATTGCTTGCTGGTGTTTTCATGTACATGGCAGTTTCTGGCTGGGACTTTGGTTTCTCTGTTGATATATGCAACAATTATCAACCCCTCACATCCAACTGTTTCTAAGTTACATCTCCTACAGCAGATACTTTCTTTCAAAGGTCTTTGGAGAGCAATGTCTGTGTGCCTAGTCATTGCCTTATTAAACAAGGACCCAATGATGCTGTCTCATTTCTTATTCTCACCACCCTTACTTTATCGCCCTGATGACTGTCCCAATGATACACTTGCCCTCAGTTCTCCTTTTCATGGATTCCCTTTCATCACTGATCAACAGTAAACAACAGTGAAACCTAGGCATTTGGCCAAGTGACCTTTCCACTTGTCTTATATTTTGGTCTGGTTCCATTCTATGATGACAGAATGGAAAATCCTTGAAGGCAGGTGTGGTACTTATCCATAATTTATATGAGAAACTAGTCATCTTTTGGATGTTTATTACATTTTATATACAAAGAACTACAAAACTTTGATGGGATGACTCCAGAAATACTTTATTCTCTCTTTCTATTTCATTATTACTTTTCTTTTTTAGTGGCTGGTGAAAATAGAAAAAGGGAGGGTAGCCATTTAGATGGGGAAAGACATTTCTCTAAATGTCAATACTTATGAAACGCCATTTTGAACCTTTATAAATGATTATCTTCCTAGTACTGATGAGGCGGTTTCACATTGCTGCTCAATTTATTTACTCAGGAGACCAATTTATTTCACTACCTCTGTACTAACTGTTTGCATTGACATCTAGGTCTGCTTTGAGCAAGCAACTGTGACAAGTTGTATATTGAACTGTAAACAGGTATTGTCTGAATCTAAACAATGGCTTTATCTAATTAGGAGACCCTGAGCATCATCTTAGCCCCATGTGGCTATTCTAACCCAGTGTAGCATCTCCTGCAGATTTCCCATGTCTTAAAATCTTGTTCACAGTAAAGCCCTTCATCACACAGTGAGGAATGATCCGTATATTGTCCTATAACTGACCATATTAGTGTTTTCTGTAAAAGAGAGGCTGACTACAATAAACTGAGCAAGGGTGGCCCAATTTAGAGTGGTGGAATAGAAAAGGAAAGCATGAATGAGATACGAAAAGAAAAGGAGGATGAATAAAGATGTTGCCTAGGCAGTAAAGGCCCCTTGTATAAGTCAAAACATTTTCCTATGCAGAGGGAACTCAGCGCAATAATGGTATTAGGAGTTTTCAGCTAGAAGTACAGGTACGGTTATGGAAAGCATTATAGATGGGCAGAGGGGGAAAGAGTTCATTTTCTGAACTCAGATTGAAACAGAACAAGTAGGAAGCATTTGGGAACCCTCATTCTCCCAGCCATTGCTTTGTGTCTGAAGATGCTAATTGAGCACAACAATCAATGTGTTTTGTTTTCAGCTGTCAGTACTTTTCTGAAAGGCTTTGGCCCAACGCTGGAGGGAGGAACTCTTAACGAAGCTTCACTTTTCAGTAGTTATTATTATTATATTTTCCTCTTGGAAGAAAGGAATTAATTGCAATTTTGAAAAACTAATGTCACCACAGTGAAGTTTTCAAACATGAGGCCAAACATAGATCTCTTTAAATGGAAAAAAATGGCCCAAGGATGCTTCCCTGGCATACACAGAAAAAAACAAAACTGCAGAAAAAAAGAGCAGGATGCTGTTATTTTTTTTTCAGTCACTATATAAACACTGTTTATTTTATCACAAAGCCATATTTTCACATTCTTTTTGTCTCTCCTTAGGCGTTACGAGTTGCTTTCTTGGTTGCTTCCTTAATGATTTGTGTAATTGGTTTCACTCACTGAGGCCCAATTGGTGGGTTCATTGCGAGTGCCTCATGAAATATGAATCTATTTAAAAATTAATAGTAAATCAATATTAATTCAATAAAATATTTTAATCTGAGGTATGAATATTTTATACCTTCACACAGACATGCAGATTTCAAAAGCCGTTTTCATGTTTCTGACAGGCTGTCCAGTTTTGCCACGACCACATAGAAATTATTCTTCCTCGCACCTTGCAGGCTCTAGGCTCTCTCAGCTAGAGCCTCTGGGTCAGTGGTTATGTTTATTCAGACTGCTGGAGGAATGCAAATGAGATGCCTGCTGCAGAGGAACACAGGGAAGTTTACCTTGTTTAATGGAGTTTATAGTTTCTCCCGTCTCAGCTTGGAATACACTTAAAGGGAGTCTCGCACGATCTTATGGGTTAATCCTTGTTCATACCGAGCTTGACTCATATCAAACCTGGCATACTGAGGCTCTTGAGGCTTCCCTGACAAGGGGCTCTAAAGAGATAGACTGCCACCATCTCCTCAAAATGAGCCAGTTGCACCTGGCTGATAAAACCAGAGATTTACTGGAGCAGACAGGCCTCAGTTTAAACAGGCTTCTCTCTCTATTGAAACCCTTCTGTCACTTGAATCAGTCATCTCCCTGTCAGGCATCATCAGCTGAAACAATGGAGTGGCAACTGACTTTAGCTGAAAGAGGCCTCATGTCAGATAACAGGTAGAAATGTGTTACCCTGATCAACAGGGCTGGGTCCACTTGTGTGGTTCTCTACCTGAATTCTGATGGAAGGGAAAGGGACTGCTAGCTCAGATGCAACATAAAGCTTTAACAACTTTAGAGCCTAGTTATTGATAATGAATTAGAAGGCAAAAATGATTTCAGTATTTATCCAATATAATAAGTACTAGGTAAGGGCTAAAGCAGTAATTTTTCTGGACTTTCCACATTCATTTATCTTTTATATGTCTGTTGTACCCAATACCTAAGCTCCTCTGGTGGACAGAAATATCCTCCCAAGGAAGAAAATGTAAGCTGGATGCATTAAAAATTCATTGGTTATGGTTTCATCTTAAGGGAGCAATGCTAAATGAAGCGACTGAATTACTGAATGTTTTTTTGTGCATGGCCCACACCCTGGAGAACAAGTCTACATAGGTTGGAGCAGCCCCAAACTAGGAAGCAGATATTATGAGTATAGTAGGCGATTCAAATAAGATACCTAACAGATAAAACCAAGTCCTTCACATCTCTGAGCATCCCTGGAGCCCTGCATTCAGCCTTGTATGTGGTAAGCCCTTAGTATATATTTAGCTGAAGGATCAAATATGTATATGTTCCTTTTTAACATTAATTTGCCTTTGTAGTGTTCTCTGGACATAAAGTAGGTGTATTTTAAACTTGCCTTAGAAATATATATATATATATATATATATATGCTTTTCAGAAATTTATTGTTTTATTTTCCTTTTAGAAAAGAAGGTTGCAGCTCAGTAAAAATGGAGCACAGTCGTATATGGAAGCTAAGGGAACGTCTTGGCATCAATCAGTTCCTACAGTAAGGCCCTCTCCTGCATGCGTGGGAGCTGTTCTGGTAGTAAATGTTCCTTTGGAGGTGTCCCCTGACACCTGTATTACTCTCTCTTCCATTTCTCCTTATTTGATAAGTTGGTTTATTTCTGAGTGTACCTGAATGGGTTACCTGGTTCTCTTACATAAACTATTGAGTAGGAGGTTTGGATCAGTACACAGAAGGGCCCCAGATCAGCTGCAAAATCAAGAGGTGTCCTTGATAGGCTGACCAACTGTCCCACTTTGCCCAAGACTTGTCCTGCTTTTAGCACTAAGAAAGCTTTTATTCTGAGGCAAAGAGAGACAGCTGATCACCTTAATCTTGAAACTTCAGATGTCAGGTTTTTTACTCTGATGTTGTGGTTTTTAGGTAATTGCTGAATTTCTAAAAGTTATATCAGTTGGAAGAGTCAGGAAAATTCATGGCTTTTATAACTTTGCAAATACTGTTTAAAAAAATAGTCATACAATTTAAAAATCACTCATCTGACGTTCTCTCTCTCTGTCTCTCAGTGTGTGTATATTTATTTTTTACACATTTATAGTATGTAAATTAATGGTACTCAGTGTGATATTTCCATTTACGCATACAGCATGCATTGATCATAACCAGTCACCCTTCTCTCATTCTTGCCCCCTTACCCAACCCAAGACCCTTCCCAGGCCCTAGTAATCACTATTCTGCTTGCAGTTTGCCTTTTTTGTTTGTTTAAGTTTCTGCATATGGTACTTATCTTTTTTTTCTGTGTCTGGTTTATTTTGCTTAACATTATATTCTCCAGTCCTATTTATTTTGGTGCAAACAATGATATTTTGATTTCACTTACAGTTGAATCACACATTGCTGCATATATATACCATATTTTCTTTATTCATCTAATGGGTATCTAGATGATTTCACATTTTAGCTGTTATAGTATCACAATAAACATAGGCATTTAGATGCTGGTTTCATTTCCTTTGGATATACAACCAGGAGGTGGATATCTGCATCACACCTTCCAAGCTATTCTCCATAGTGGCCTCTAAGATTCACAAACCACATCTGGAATCAGTTTGCAAGAAGTATCTGTCTCCTTCAGGAACTGTAGCTTGACAAGCAGCATGGAGTTGTTATTCTCTTTTGTGAGAGGACAGGACAGTTCTGTGGTGGAGCCAGGACTCAACGCCACAGCTCTTGCTTCTAACCACTCAGTTTAGGGTCACTGTGTGGTTCACAGTGATGAAAGTGATCAGTGGTGATATGCTCAGTTTTAGTGGACTTCTTTATTAGTATTTACCTATGTGATCAAGACTCTCATAAAGGCTGTAATCTGGCTTTAATTTTTCCTTATATCTTGTGCTTTTGTGAACTGAGACAATCCTTTGACTTTGGGGGGGGACTCCCTCGCCCAGTGGCAGTGGTATTAATATAGAAGAGCCTTGCGGTTGCAATGCTTTCCTTTTTACCTTTTTCCTTGTCTCCATCTTCTTCTACTTACTGCCCCCTTAGGCCTTTGTTCTGGCTGCCTTTTAGGGAAAGTGGGTGGAGGAAACCTCAGTCATTTACATGGCTATGGGAAAATCAAATCTTGATGATACTTGGGTGTAAAGATGTTTGTATGTAGATAAGACAAAGGGCACATGTGGCTCTACTGAAAATCATATACTGCATTAGTCAACATATCCTTTGCTTAGGCAAAACATATACACACTTTAAAGGAAGAAACTTTTCTTTTGGTTCATAGTTTTAAGTGCCAGCCTCCACTGATTGGCTCAAAAGCAGAAGCATCAAGGTGAAAGGCAGTGGTAGAAGAAAGCTGCCCAGTTTGTAGCAGCCAGAAGTAGAGAAAAGGAAGCTAGGAAGGAAAGGGAAAAGGAGAAAGATATAATCCTCAAGGCCACCCCACTGTGACCCACCCAGACACATTCAAAAATGTGCTTTAATAGTCTCCTAGGCCTTTCTCAAGCTAATTAAGTTGGCAATGAAGATTTACCGCCACATATTTTTATATAGATTTTAATATCCAAACATATAAATTTCTCCTATTAATTGTTGTGTTATCTAATAACAGCCACTCCAGATATTTTAAGAGGAGACGTGTAAAATTCTCAAAGTTACGACACCTTAAAGGATGACACTTTATTTAATACTAAATAGATTGCCAAGAATATAATTTCTTTGGAAGTTGAAAGCAGTATTGCAGACTAGGTAAAGATTGGTACAGATGTTACCTTTGCTATGATGTCAAGCAAGAAAATTAAATTTTATGAGCTAACTTTTCTCAACTAGGAAGTAGGATAACATCTACCTTGTCAAGTTTTTTGCGAGATTTGGCTAGAAATGTTTCATAAAGTCACATCATGATGCTTCTTTAAATGGTAGCTTTTAAACATAATAGAAAATTCAGTTCAACCTACAAAAGTGCTTTCAAATATTAGTACTGCCAACAGTAAAATGAGGTGCCTAGGGGGCAGGTGGGCTCCACATCATTGGAGGCATTAAAAGGCCAGGCTCGGTCATTCTATCTCTGTGATGCAATAGAGAATATTTCTATGTATTATAGAGATTATCATTATGTAGTGGCCCATATTAATGATTAGGAAATTCTCACTGAACATCTTTTAATAAAAATAATGGAATTAAAGAAATACTTTCCAATAGTTTTCATGGCAAATATCTGAAATTGGTGGGCTCAGTACCTAAGCAGAAAAAAACTCTGGATCCCAGTGTGGAGAAATCAAGTTAGTGCTACTCCCTCTCAAATGATGCTGTCCCACTTGCCCAGATTGTATTAGAAGAAACTGTAGAACAGAGTAAGAGATCTTGGTGTCTTTCTTACACTTTGTCTTTATGTCTTCTTGATCCAGCCCTAGGATTCTTGTTGTCTTCAGAGGGTTGGGAAAGGGCTTTCAGAGCATGTGACTGTTTGGCTAACAGCCCAGAAAGAATGTTGTGAAAACTGTAGGGAGTAGTGTGACCGCCCTGCTGCTGTATCCTCGCCTCTCCCTCATATGGGCACATAATGCACCTACATTAACCATAATCCTCTCCTACTCACGTCACGTACACGGACGTTGAGTATGACCCATCAGAGATCACCCCGTAGCCTCTTCCTGTCCCACCGGCCTGCCTTGCCCTATAAAAGCTGCGACCACTTCCTCAATAAACGAGAGTTGATGGGACTTCCTCGACTTGTCTCCATCTCTCTGTCTCTGGCCCTGTCTCTGTTAATCCCTGTTCCTTCTCCAGGAAACTGCCCTGCGGATTCAGATTGACCCGCAGGCCAGGTCAAGTGGCACCCAGCATGGGGCTCCTGGCATGAAGGGCTCAACAAGGGAGCTGTCCTGAGATGCGCGCATAAGAAGGGAACCAAGAGTTTTGTGACCAAAGCTACCTGGGAGCCTGCCGTGCTGCTCGAGTCACGGTAAGTGGATGGCGATCCTTTCCCTTTTTTTCTGGCGTGGGTCAGGCATTAAGTGATCATAAGTGCTTCTGTCAGGTTTAAGTAAAGCTTTAAGACAAGGGGGATAAAGGCTAAAGAAAAAGATTTATTGTGGTACTTTCAGTTTATTCATACTTGGTCCCCTTTAGAGGGCTCTATTGATGCAAAAAGATGTGAAAGAGTAGGAGGTGCATTAAAGGATTACTATCGGGTCTTTGGCCCTGAAAAGGTCCCAGTTACGGCCTTTGCCTACTGGAACCTAATCTCGGAGCTACTTACACAGCGCTGCGGAGACCCTCAAATTGATGAAACAATCACCCAAGGTGAAGCCGCCTTACATGCTTCTGCTTTGCCAACATCGCTCCCTTCAGGAGATGAATCTAAACCTTCTTGCCCCTCTGATGAGTCAAATGATATGTTAAAAAAGCCCTAAGATGGCGGCCCGTTGCCATCCAAGCTCCTACCACCTGAGGCCCACCACAACTCTTTATATCCCAACCTCACTCCTTTACAAGAGGTCAATTGGAAACAATTTGCAGAAGAAGCTAGCCGACATAACTTGGACCCTATCGTAGCCCCTGTTTCCATAAAACTCCCTCACTATGACAAAACACCCATAATTGTCCAGCCCCTCTACCACACTTCTTGACTTAGAGTCAGAGATTCATGACTTACAACAACAGGTCCAATTAGAACAAGAAAAGCAAAGACTCATTCTGCAACTCCAAACTTTACAGACAGGCCAAGTAGACACCACCCCTAAGATGGTGCCAGCTTCTCAAATGGTACTTGCCTCACTTCCGCCACATCTGGGGGGCCCCTCCCCAAAATGGCATTTCTGGTGACGGAGACAAACGTGCCTCCCCAAGATGGTGCCATACAGCTGCAAGGCAGTGCTGCGCCGCCAGCACTACAAGTCATCAGGACCCATATGCCATTCACAGTGGCAGCTTTAAAAGAATTAAAGACAGCAGTCGCCCAATATGGCCCTACAGCTGCTTTCACTCTTGCTGTTTTAGATTCTATGACCCAAGATTGGATCATTCCAAATGAATGGAGGGATTTAACTAAAGCTACTCTCTCTGGGGGCAATTATTTACTCTGGAAGTCTAAATTTATGAAACAATGTAAAAATATTGTTAGAGATAATGCCGCTAGACAAAACCCCTGGACCCTTCCCATGTTAATAGGAACTGGGGATTTTAACTCCAAAGAGGCCCAAATGAGATATGATCCTGGCCTCTTCACACAAGTCACTGTGGTGGCTACTAGGGCTTGGAAGTGTCTCCCTTCCGAAGGTGAACTGACTTCCTCCCTTACCCAAATTAAACAAAAGCTTGTAGACCCACAGGTTAGACCAAACTGCTCTTGGTCCTCCTATGAAGAGGCTATGCATTCCTCTTGTTATATAACAGTTTCCAAATAACAAAATTTATTTCACAGCCATCCTTACCAAAACTACTCCGCCCCAATATGCCTCAGATTGGAACACTATCCCCAAGGACATCAGTGTCTCCCCATATTCTTAGGCAGGATGTAAAGGCAATATAGGGGCACCCACATGTTGGTTCAGAGAGCCACCTGTCCATGTTTCTGATGGGGGAGGCCCCCAAGACAAGATCAGACAAAAATAGGTTCACCAACGACTAGAAGAGATAATAAATAGCTTATTCCCAAAGATCAATTACCACCCATTGGCACTCCCCAAACCCTGGGGAGTGGACCTAGATCCACAGACCTATGATATTCTCTTAGCCCCTCAAAAGGCGCTTAATGTTACCAACCCTAATCTGGCTAAAGACTGCTGGCTATGCATGGCACTAGGCACCCCCATGCCAATAGCTATCCCCTCCAATTCAACACCTATCTCCCTAGGAGACCCCTCTACCTGTATGCCTGGTCAGTCATTTCCTGTCCAGCCGGTGGGAATGACCAATTTATCTGTCCCATGTATCCAGGGATCCCTTAAAAATGACTCATCTGTCATTGATGTGGGCTCCCTCATGTTCCCCAATTGCTCTCAAACTGCCTATTACACTGATCCCTTATGCCCCCCCTCAGGACAAGTGTTTGTCTGTGGGGCCAATCTGGCTTACCCTTTTCTCCCATCCAGCTGGTCAGGAATATGTATGCTAGCTGCCATTCTGCCCGATATTGATATGATTCCTGGACAGGAGCCTGTACCCATACCAGAGTTTACCTACATCTCTGGCTGCCAAAAACGAGTGGTGGCTCTTGTTCTACTTCTGATAGGAATGGGTGTCACCAGGGTGCTGGCCACCGGTACAGCTGGATTGGGTGTCTCCATAGATAAATACACTGAGACCTCCAACCAGCTGTCAGAACATGTCCAGGCCCTGTCTGCCACCATACAGACAAGATCAGCTAGACTCACTGGCAGAGGTAGTCATCCAAAACAGGTGAGGGCTAGACCTCCTAACTGCAGAACAGGGGGGAATTTGTCTTGGCTTACAGGAAAAATGTTGCTTCTGTGTTAACCAATTCGGCGTCGTTCGTGGAAAACTTCAAGAAATTAAAGAGCGGCTCAAATTGAGAAGACAACAGATGGCCTCTAACCCTTTCTCCTCACTCTGGGGAGGGCTCTTCCCCTACCTAGCACCCCTCCCGGGGCCCCTAGCTGCCTTGTTGCTTCTCCTCTCTGTGCGTCCTTGTATTTTTCAGAGGATTATGACGCTCATTAATAACTGGATAGACGCATTTATGGCAAAGCCCGTTCAGGTACACTACCACCAGCTGGAGATGGCAGATCAACAAACCTACCAGGAAAGAATTCCCACGAGTGGACCATATGACAACATGGCCTAACTGCCCTGGGGCAATGGACAGGCAGCCAGAGATGGGCAACTAGGACATGCATGTTAACTCTATTGGCCACTGAGACAGGCACAGGACCAACTGCTGTCCCGCAAGCCCATGACAGGTAAGGCCTGGTTGGGTTCATGTAATGAGGTCCTGATTAAAAAATATAGAAAGGGAGGAGATGTAGGGAGTGGCGCGACTGCCCCGCTGCTGTCTCGCCTCTCCCTCATATGGGCACATAATGCACCTACATTAACCATAATCCTCTCCTACTCATGTCACGTACACGGACGTGAGTATGACCCATCACAGATCACCCCGTAGCCTCTTCCTGTCCCATCGGCCTGCCCTTGCCCTATAAAAGCTGCGACCACTTCCTCAATTAATGAGAGTTGATCGGACTTCCTCGACTTGTCTCCATCTCTCTGTCTCTGGCCCTGTCTCTGTTAATCCCCGTTCCTTCTCCAGGAAACTGCCCCGCTGATCCGGATTGACCCCGTGGGTCGGGTCAGAAAATGGTGCTGATTCTGGAAAGATAAGCAAGGAAAACCTTGAGAGTGGATAAGAAATAGCCTTTAAAGCTTATGTGTATTATGAATTTTTTGCCCCTGCTTTGTTGTAAGAACATTTTAAGAATTTCCATTAATTTCCTCTTTATTCAGGAAGCTATCAGAATTCAGAAGCATTGCTTCATACGAGATGGGCCCAGAGCAAGGAGGGGACTATCTAGTAGGATCCATCTTCTCTGGATCTCCAGAGATGATTTAATCCCTGACGGAAACTCTATACAAAAAAGTCTAGGAAATATGTTTCACTATGATTTCAGGAAGAGGAGGAGCAATGAGTGAATGTGTCTAAAAATATATAGGCAAATGACTGGGGCAAAGCGAATCAGCATAGATATTTTGTGCAGAGATATATGACCCTTTAGATACCAAAGGCAAGACAGCTGGCCTATTACCAATGTGTACCTTGGATGGCACCTCCAGAATGGTGGCTGATTGCACTGATTACTCCTTTCTTGCTCTCTATTTTGTAAAGATGCCATGTAACTCACTTATAATGGATATGAAGTCATTGAATAGTTTTAGCCCAGGTGTCTGTAGCTATGGTGTAATGTTGGAAAGAGTGAGTTGCCAAGTGATGCGCTCAAACTGAGTATTATTCTTTTCAGCTCAATAATGATAATACAGGACCTGAAGATTCCACTGACTGGCAAGTGTATTCATTCCTGAAAGGCATAAACCAGGTAAACTCGCTAGGGAGAGATGACAAGGTAAAAATGAACAAACTCATTTGTAAGTAAAAAAGCAATAGGCATCCTGGAGAGAGACAGAAGGAGAGGAAGTCTCATGTTCTAGCCCTTGTGTGAATACGAACAATAGCTTTAAGGAAGAGGACAAGCCAGTGTTCTTGAGATACAGTCATTAAAGTCGAGAAACCTCAAGTGCCAACTCTGATCAAATTGACAGAAGGCTGAGAGATCTCTCTCTAATCAGAATAAAAGCTCTCGTGAATGAAAATATATCATGATTTTTGATGGTTTACAATGCAGAAGATGAACTGAATGATTTAGAAAATAATGGGCAAGAAAGAGAATCCAGATGGAATCAGAACACTGACATTTTCCTGAAACAGTCATTAGTTCCCTAGTAGAAAGAGATAGGAAGACGGTGCCAAAACAGCGCTGCCCATTCCATTGTTTAGATGTTTAAATATAATTGACCAACTTAATTAATTCATATTCATCAAATATTTATTAAAAGTTCACTCTGTCAGGATAAAATGCTAATCTGGATAGACAGAGCTTATTAGCTAGAGGGAGATACTAAGTATTAATCAGAACTCCAGAAATATAGAAGAGACACCACCAGGGAGGATGTGAAGGACCTGGGGGAGCATATGAAGGAGCCCCTAATATAGGACAGGTAAAGAGGAGATGGAAGAATGAAAAACAAACCACACAAACAAAAGCCACTAAATTCAGCCAAGAATAATAAGTTGGTGTTTTTCAGAAGAGTACTTAGAATATCCCAGGCAAGAAAGTAGCAAATTACATATGCCATTTAGACTTAACTCATTCATTCATTCATCTGTCTATTCAATAATGAAATTTTAGGTACTTTTATGTGACCTAATGCTAGCAGGTTGATGTAAAATGTTGAATGGGAGAGACAGAACTTCCAGAACCTTCTTATTTATCCAGAAAAGGTAATGAAAAAAGCAATTTCAGAAAAGCATGCAAAGTTCTATGATGGGGCAGCTTTGCGAACAAGGGCTTGATGGCAAATATGCAGCAATGGCACTCAGCCCAAAACTGTTTATGGGGACAGTGGGACTGCTACAGGGGAGAAGGACAATAGACAGACCAGTAGGGATGACATTAGCCTGAAACCTAAAAAATAATCAGGCGTTAGGGAGAGAAGATGGAAGCAGTGATGTCTTAGGGTTAGGCTTAGAAAATTCCTCATCTGAGGATATGAAAGAATCTCCTTATGACTGAAAAATAAAATGGATAAAATGTTTTAAGGCTTTAAAAGCAGTGGAAAGAGATATTTATAGTGGTCAGTAAGATTATTGGATGTAAATGTGAAGACATTGATAGATTTGTATATATATATATAAATGTATATATTAATAATAATCATTTAACTGTCATTGAGAGGAAGGCATTGACAATAATAACGAGAATAACAGCACAGAAGCACACTGAGTCATTCTGCAGAACCTGGCTCCTAGTCCAGTGTTCTTTTGCTGCACTATTTCTAGAAACTTCAATTACTGTGCAATTTATAAATCATTGAAACGTTTTTCTCTCCCTCGGGGCTTCCCAGTCCATTTTCCTTCCACTTACAAAAGGGAGACAGCCATGAGCTGAGCTCCTGCCAGAGGAATGCCCGCCAGTGTGCAAAGCGGGATGACACCTTGGAGCAAGTTGCTAGAGCCAGGGCCTTCTCAGCACAGCTCCTGGGGAATGGCAGTGGCCACTTGGGTCTGGGTCCTTTTTTCTGATACACTTGTCTTTAACCTGCTTGAATTTATTTCGAGAATATTCTTGTGCTATGTGTAGTATTCTTGCTGTTTAGAGTTCTTTGCACTTAAAGGCTTATTTGTGTGGACTCATGCACATATAATCCCTGTACTCTAAGAGGTTGAGGTAGGAGGATTGAAACTTTGAGCTGAGCCTAACCAACAGGGCAATTTAGCAAGACCCTGCCTTGAAATAAAATATAAAAAAGGGTTGGGAATGTAGCTCAGTGTGAAGACCCTGGGTTCAATCTCCAATAGTAAAAAAAAAAAAAAAAAAAAAGAAAAAACCCACCTAATTTGCTTTTCAGTTCTGGGTCATTTCCATTGTGTACATACTGTACTGGATAACATATTGACATTTTAGAATGCAATTTTATGATTCTGTGAACATGCACATAGGTTTGCGTGCCACAATAAGCACATTTCTATCAGGAAAGGCAAGGTATGTGGACACCTCAGACACTGGCTAGTTGAAGAAATTCTCTAAACCTTAGTTAAATGATCTAATATGTTGCTGTGGAATTACCATAATACCTTTGGGAAAGACATTTATCTGGCTATGTTTAATTTTCTAGGGCTATAGCTTCAAGGAAAAAAAAAATGAAAGGACCCAAAGAGGATTTATTTGCTCAATACTTTCTCTGGTGAGATTTTTATTTTGTATTAAACATACATACTATATAAATTCAGTGCTTCTGCATTTTATCATAGTTTAGGAATATTTAAAATATCACTTACTATCAGCATAAGTGTGAAACTTGTTTACTGAATTTCTTCCTGAGCTGACTCCAGACACTTCCTAACTCAGAACAAATTGCACATACAAAATGAAGATAAAGTGCCAACATCCAGAGCTAGGCAAATGCATGTTGCTGTGAGTGCTATAGAAATGAAGGAAGAGCGCTGGGCTTACAGTAAGAAAAACTGGGTTTGCAACCCAACTTTTCTAATTAGTAGCAATGGGACCCTAAATAAATCTAAGGCTTGCTTTTCTCATACTTCTGGGACAATGGATTCATGCCTTATTTCTTTTTATATCCCTCCATTTATGAATTCACTCACTTATTAAACAAGCACTTACTGAATGCCTGCTATGGGGAGACATTTTGCTGCATAGCCCTAACAGATCTCTGTACAAGCCAAATGAGATGATCACACCAGGCACTGCCACTGATCAAGTGCACCCTAGGTGCTGTGGTCTTTACCTTATCATCTCCATTGCACATGCAGGATGAACTGTCAGCATGGATTTACGTGTGTTCTAAGGCGGTGCTCTCAAAGTCTGTTGTGGGAAATTCTGACCCTCTGGGTACATACGAGGTAAGTGAGAAACTCAGCCAATGTTAGAGGACTTGCAAGGGGCTGACTAGAGTTTGAACCAAAGTAGATCTGATTCAGAACACCCCAGCTTTCCAAGCAGGCCTGTTAGTATGAAAGATGGTTACAAATAGAAAGTTCTAAAGAAGGAGGACTATTACTTTCTGTTATTATTATTATCCATATTCATTTGTAATACTATTAAAAAAGTCCAAAACCAAAAACAAAACAGGAAATGGGCTTGCTTATGATACTGTGGGAATTCTTATTATAATGCTTCAGGTTCTTATTGTTGCAGTTTTGAAAGTCCCATTCTTTTTTCCCCTGTAGGCACATCATGCTGCTCTTTTCTTTCTGTCTGTAGATCATGGCTGGGCTGTCAGTAGCACATTAAAAAAAAAAAAAAAAAACTAATAAAAAAATCCCCTGAAATAATTTCAGGAAGAATCACTGTGTCAAGAGGTTGTGTACATCCTTGATGATGAAAATGCCAATTTCTTATAAAAAGTCATAACTCTACATTTTAAAAGGTTGAATGTAATGTTATTTAACTAATTTCATGTGACTACCTTTAGGTCACTGAAAAAAGCCCAAATATAAGAATAGTCTCTGGTATCTGGTAACATTTTCATGTGATTCAAGAATAGCTAAATTTTAATTCATTTTAACCTCTTGCCTTTTGGTATTTGGCTCTTTTGATGGTGTCTGTCCACTGTGAGATTTGTTAGGAAAGAATTTGTCAGTTTAATCAGGAATCTGTTTTTATTACATCTTTGGCAGCTAAAGGGGATCCCAAGGTTTTGACACAAAGAACATATACTATTTAAAAAGATTTGTTGAAAATTTTGTTCCAGTGTAACATAGCAAACTATTCATAGGTGTATTTTAACAAAACAGAATATTATTGTACCCCAAAAACTTTACTAATGCCTTCTTTCAAGTAAGCTATATCCACATGTAACTGCTATTCTGATTTCTACTGTAATAGTGTAATCTCCACTTTTGGATTTTTTTAATAAATGAAAATAAAATTCTATAATATGTCACTTATTGTGTCTGGTTTCATTCTTTCAACATTATGTTTATGGAGTTCATTTACTCTGTTCTGCGTAGCAGAAGTTTGTTCTTCCTTATAGCTATATAATGTCTCGTAAGGAATGAGTCTACCACAGTTTATTTCGCATTCAATCTATTTGTGTAGGTATTTGGATTGTTTCCAATTTGTGGTGGTTAAAATTATTGATGCCTTGAAATACCTGTGCATAAGCTTTTCTCTTGAGTATATACTGAAGGGTGAAATTGCTAGATATAAATATTTTAGGCCTTAGTAGATACTGCAACATTTTCAGAATGCTTGTGCACTTGTAAAAATTCTACCAGCAATATATAGACTTTCTGTTGTACTGTACCCTCAGTGGACTTTTTAATATTAGCCATTCTGATGTGTAGCAATGTCATTACAATTTAAATTTATATTTCCCTAATTAATGAGGTTAAATACTTCCTTATATTTTTACTGGCTATTTGTATGTTTTCCCTTGTGATATGCTTTTCAGTACTTGAAAACAATGTTGCCTAAGATGTCTGTGTCCTAATTTCCAGACGTGTGACTATGTTGTGTTACACGGCAAAGGGAAGTTAGGATTGCATGTGAAATGAAGGTTCATAATCAACAGAACTTAATGCAGATTATCCTGTGTTATATAGGTGAGCCTATTCTAATCAAAGGGTTCTAAGAGTTGGAGAGGAAATTAGAAGAGAGAACCAGGGCTGGCAGCATAAGAAGGACCTAGCTCAGTATTGCTGGGATAGAAGACAGAGGACCAGTCCTTGAGCCAAGGAAGCCATCCTGCTCTTTAAAGCTGGGAAAGACACGGTGACCAATTTCACCCTGAAACTCCACCAGGAGCACAGCCACGCTCTCACATCTTAGCATCAGTGAAGTAATGCCGACTTTCAGGCTACAGACCCATAACACAATAAATTTCCTTTGTTTTTACAAAAGGAAGCTGAAACATGTTTTTGTCTTTTGCTCATATTTATCTTGGGTTGGCCTTTTTGCTTTGCAAATTCTTGCTATATTGTGGATGTGAAAGCTTTTTGGGTTTGTTTAGTATTTTGCATTCATCTTATTTTTTGATCCTCACTTAACTGAGGGATAATTGACAACATTATATATGTAAAAAGTATAAATATATTATAAATTGTGAAATAATTTCCACAATCAAGATAGATAAATTCCATGACTGTTTTCTGTGTCCATTATGAGAACATTTAAGATCCACTCTCAGAAAACTTCAAGTATACAATACGGTACTGTTAACTGCAGTCACTGTGCTGTGGATTAGATTTCCAAAACTTATTTACCTTATTCTAAGAATGTGTAACATCTTCCCATTCTTGTCCCCCACCCTCATGCTGCCTGCAGCCACTACTCTGTTTCTATGAAGCTGACTTTTTTACATTTCACATGTATTTGCAAGATCATAGACTATTTGTTTTTGTCTGCATCATTTCACTCAGCAAGTTTCTTCAGGTTTTATCCATATTTTTGCAAATAACAAGATTTGTCTTCTTCCTCTGACATTTTCTTTATTCATTTATCTGTCATTTATCTGGACACTTAGGTCCTTTCCATGTCTTTGCTATTGTGAATAATGTTGCAGTGAACATGGGAATGCAGATAACTTCAATGAACTGATCGGGTTTCACTACAGTCCTATTTTTACATTTCTGAGGATGTTTCACAGTTTTCCATAATGACTATGACAATTTACATTCCCAAAAGCAGTACACAAGAATTCTACATCCTAACTAGCATTTGTTGCTGTCTCTTGTATTTCTTTTTCCGGTGCTGGGGATTGGAGTCAGGGCCTCACATGTGTTGGTCAAGTGTTCTCCTGCTGAGTCTTTTTTAGTAGTCATCATTAATACTTGTGAGGAAATGTCTTATTGTGCTTTTGACTCGTATTTTCTTGATTTCTGATGTTGAGCAACTTTTCATGTTCTGTTGGTCACTTATATGTCTTCTTTGGAAAACTGTTTATTCAGGGCCTTTATCTATTTTTTAAATCAGATTATTTGTTTTTTAATATTTGAATTATATGAGTTCTTAATATACTTTGGATGTTAATCCCATATCAGATAGTTTGCAAATATTTTCTTCCATTCCATAGTCCCCCCCCTTGCTCATTCAATCATTCACTTGGCTGTGTAGAAACTTGTTAGAATGATGTAGTCCCACTTGTTTATTTTTCTCTTTGTTGCTTGGCTTTTGACATAAAAATTATTTCCAATACCAATGTCTAGGAGTTTTATTTTTTGTTGCTTTGTTTCTGACCACCATGTTAGATAAAGTTCAATTTCACTCTTGCATGTGGGTATTTTGTTTTAACAGTGTTTATTGAAAAGACTGTGCTTTTTCCATTATGTTGTCTTGTTAAATTGTTGATTTATATACATGGATTTATTTCTGGAATCTTGATTCTGTTCCTTCGGTTTGTTTGAATGGCAGTATCAACCTGTTTTAGCTATTCTAGCTTTGCAGTATAATTTGAAATTAGTAAACAGGTTGCCTGCTGCTTTGTTCTTACTCTGGGTTGATTTGGTCTTTGTGATCTTTTGTGTTTTCATGTGTCCATATCATAAGAGAGATTTACATCCTTTTCTTTTCTTGTAACTTTCTTGTTGAGCTTTGGTAACAAAGTTTTGCTGGCTAAATTAGAAATTTGGGGTGTAGTCTCACAATTGTAAGATGACTGTTCCATATTTCTTAAATTTAGATGGACCACCAATAAAATCATATGGGTTCAGTTTTCTTTCTGATAATTTTTGTTGAAGAATTTAAGTTTTTAATAGTAGGATCATAAACTTTTCTATTTTTCATATCAGTTTTGATAAGCTGCATTTTTCAAGGAAAATGTCTTTAAATTATCAAATTAATTTTCACAAAGTTATTCATAATGTCTTCCTTGAAAAATATTTGTGAACTATGGAGTCATGTGCTTTTTTATTTTCAAATTTAATAGCATTTGCCTTTAAAAAAGAAAAAAACAACAGTGAGCTTTGCTAAAAGTTTGTGAATTTTAAACTTTTGGCTTTGATGATTTTCCCTACTATCTGTGGGTTTTGTTTCACTAATTTATTTTTCTTGACTTTGCAGTATTTTTCTGCCTTCTAATTTGTTTGCATTTGAATTGCTATTATTTTTTAAAAAGAATTTCAATAAATTATTATTTTAGCCTTTCTTTTCTGATATTTGCATTTTAAGTTTTAAAATACTCTTTAAAGAATATTTTTCTACAAAACACAAGTTTTGATTTTTTGTTTCACTCTTAAATTTTAAAAAAAATTTCCATTTTGACTTCTTTCACCCATGAGCCTGTTTAGAAGTATGTTGCCTAATTTCCATGTGTGAGATTTTCTAGTTGTCTTGTTATTGATTCTAGATGAATTCCACATACAGTACCTACTCTTTTTGTTTCATTCCTTTGAAATGTGTTGAGATATACTTTTTAACCAAGTATATTATCAATTTTGGTAAATGTTCATGTTGTACTAAAATGATATGCATTCTATAATTATTGTAAGCAGCATTCTACATATGTCAAATAAGCCTAATTTCTTTAAAATATTGTTAAAATCTTCTTATTCTTTGTAATATTTTAATATCTGCTTGTTTAATCAAATACTGAAAACAATGTGTTAACGTGTAATGATCATAGATTTATCAAGTTCTTTTAATGTTGTTAGGTTTTATTTAGATTTTTCAGATTATAATAAGTACATGTTTACATAATTATTTTCTTTTCCTTGTGTATTAATCATTTAGCAATACAAAGTGTCCTTTTTTATCTTGGCAAATACTCTTTTTTTTTTTTTTTTTTTTTTGTGTCTCTTTATCAGTACCAGGGATTGAACTCAGGACTGCCTGGTTGTAAGGCAGGCACTTATGCCGCTGAGCTAAACCCCCAGCCCCGTACCTTTTTATCTTTAATGATGCTCTTTATTTTAAAATTTGCTTTGTTTCATATTAGTTTTGAGATACTCACTTTCTTTGGTTAACACTTGTATGGTATATTGGTACCCTTGCGTATGGTCTCACATTTTTTTTTTTTTTTCTTTTTAGTACTGGGGATTGAACTCATGACCTTGTGCTTACCAGGCAAGTGCTTGAGGGCTGAGCTAAGTCCTCAGCCCCTGGTCTCACATTTTCTTGGCCTTTCAAATGATTTTAGGTATTGTTTCTGATTCTAGAAATAATCATATGGAAATAAAATGTAGAACTTTCTTCTAACAAAAATTTGAGTCTGCCCAGCAACTGATCTCATTTCCTGATCTCAACAGTATAACACTATTAGTAATCAATATAACTTGTACAGTTACTAAACTTGAAGACTAAGATAAACAAGCAGCAAACCAAAACTCAATTTACATACAACAGGGAAAATGTCAGGCTGGTTTAGGTCTTCCTCTATGTATTGAATGTTAGAAAGCAGTATCTGGAGCATTCTTGGGGAATGTTTGTCCCAGTCATTTCTGCATGATCAGACTGTCTTCAAATCATAACAAACATGTCTGTGTGTAAAAACATTAGTGTCTTGTTTATTTTTCTCTCGTTGCTGGGACAAAATACCTAGCACTCAACATGAAGGAAGGAAAGGTTTATTTAGCTCACTGTTTGTGAAGGTTTCAGTCCATAGTCAGCTGGTTCTGAGGCAGGGTGGCATAGCACCACAGCAACACTTCAAGGCAGCAGCCAGCAAAAGTAGCTAGAGCAAAGAAAGGGGCGAACAAGCCTTTTCTACTCCCTTATACCGTAAGCAGGCTGACCCTCCCCTCAACCCACAGGGCAGGTGTAGCACCTCTGTGATTTCCTCTTGTATATGTTCAGGATATTTACAAAGTATGAACTCTGGCTCTCTGCTGAGTCTCTTTGTTAAATTTCTAAACTTCTCAAGTTGACACAGCGCATCAATTATAACAATTAGGAACACAGGTCTTATAAAAAATAAACAAAGTAGGGCTGGATAATATATTCCAATCAACCAAAACAGAAATCAAAATAAAAAATTTTGAAATATAAAAATATTAGTGATGAGCATTTCATTCATCTAAATATGAAACTAAAATTTTAACCCAGTCTCTATTAATTGAGTGTACATATTATAAACCTTAACTTTATGCAGATAAAGCGAGAGTGAACAGAAGTGGAAGAATGTATAAGTGTTCTTATTTTATGCCTAGTTTTAGTAAGAACCAATAGAGTCTGTCTAAAACTAAAATACTTAGCTTTAATAATGTTTTTAACAGTTAAAATAATGATTTTAATTAAGAGACACTTTAAAAAATAAATTTGCTTGTGTTGACGGAACATCTGAAATTAAACAATTTCATTTTCATTTATTAGTTAATTCAAGTATAATAAAAACTATTACTATATGTACAAGCAATGAGGGGGCAAACAGTGATCTCTAGCTGTTAACTATAGTTACTTGGGAATGGTTAGTTTTTCGTGATTATTTTTAACTTTTGTATTCTTCTTTTTCTTATTTCCAACTTTTACTTTTCTTATAATAAACATGTATCAATTTTACAAAATCTTTAAAGTCATTTTCTAAAAAAAAAAATGTCAAAGGCAGTGATAGAGCCATCTTTAGCTAGAAGAATTTTTCTCACCTTTTTCCAAATCACTTTCACAGAGAAACTTTATATTTTATCTTAAAAGAAGCCACGGATTGAATTATTCTTTGTCATGGTGAGCCTAATGTGATCAATTTTTATTTAGGTTTCACTAATGAAGAGTGAATTCTTTTTCTCTGTGACTCCTAGCATTCACTATCACTCAGTGTAACCTTTCATATCTCAGGCTCCCCGTTTCAAGTCAGGTCTGTCATCTCTTCTTCTTAGATCTAGAAACAGACAGTGTCACTGAAAGGACACTCTCTGAGGAGCAGGATGGTGGTGGGGTGCTACTACTGGTTTGAAAGCTCGTCAGATTGACAGCCATTCTGCCATCTAATATAGCAGAGAGTCAAACAATTAAAATGCAGAGCGTCCTATTTTATGTTGGAAGATAGGGAAGACAGGAAACATTGGCTCACAGTTACTGAGCACCTGATGTATGCAGACATGGTCACAAGAACCCTGAGAGGTTTGTGTTACTAATCCCCTTATGCATACCAAGGAAGCAGGAACTTGGAGAGGTGAGATGAATCATCTGTGGCACTGTGGCCAGCCAGGAAGACACCAACACTGAAACCTGTGCCCTGCTGGGTCCTTCTCTCTGTTTCTGTTACTACAGAGAAAATGTTTCTACAATCTTTCCCTTTTCCATGTGTCTGTTCCTTGTATTGTAATTATTTCTATAAGCTTTTTTCCTCTTAATTTGCAATTTTGTTTATTGCACTTTTAAACATTCTTAAAAGTTTTATCTTTGATGCAGATAGCAAATGTTTTGCTCCAAACTCTATGGAAGAATTACTACCAACACAATAGAAGCAGTTAGATCTGGCTAGAATTGAAATTCAATGGCAAAATGAATTCAAACCCACAAAGAGTTAATAACTCTAGCACTAATTAAGTGTAGTCTTCTAGGGGGGAAAAAGCCTGCTTTATTCTGGCAAAAAGCCTGTAAAAAAGGGACGATCTGTCACAGACTCATGAAACACAGTAATTAAGGTCTGAAACGCTTCCCAATCAAAGAGCAGGACGAGTTTACTCTGAGTTAACTGTTTAAAGAGCATCCCTTGTGAAATGGCATTGCCACTGTGTGTTTTTTAATTGAATTGATTTAATTTCTTACTGTTTGCTTCTAAGTAGGAATTAAAGCCTCCATTAGGAATTGCTAATGTTGCCCATTCTGGACCCAGGACAGAGAATAAGGAAGGACTAGGGTAGTGTGCATCTTGTATATACTGTAGGCAGAGCCTGATCACAGAG
The DNA here is from genome assembly GCF_034190915.1 of Cavia porcellus. Lineage (NCBI taxonomy): Eukaryota > Metazoa > Chordata > Mammalia > Rodentia > Caviidae > Cavia > Cavia porcellus. The sequence continues at coordinate 117,194,127 of NW_026947484.1, forward strand.
CTAATTTTGCAACAGGCAGGAATAATGAACAATTAATGAACTCACATCTTGCTTGCACGTCTAATTTTTAAACTGATCATTTATATTCTCCAAGTAAGATATTAGGCTTTCACAGAAGTGTTAAAATGCATAAGTAAATGACAATATGCATTTTGTTCCAAAAGTAAGCTTATATTTCATGTATTTCATTTCCTGGTGGAGACTCAGTTGGCCAACACATTTGTGTAATGACACCTGTAACTCACACATGGTAATTTAACTCAGTAACAGTTGATTTCCCTTTATAATAAAGTAATCACCTAAAGTCTGCTTCGTGCATTGGTTCATTGTCTTTCTTACTGCCAGTTTTAACCAGTATTTAAGCTTCATCTAGGATATCTAGTTTGGTTAAAAAGCATAGCAAATGAACAAAAATGTTGAAATAGTCACTTTCTTTTTACCATAATGTGAGGATTGCATTTTTTCAGCCCAGGAGATTCTTAAAAAAATCTATTCACCATGCAGAATTTATTCCATATTCCTTCTATCAAGAGAGACATTTGATAGTTACATCTAATGTAACCCAGGAATAGGATATTTTTATTCATTCTTTAAAATAATCAACTATATCAGTTTCTGATATATATAATTGCTAATATCCATTCAGTTTTTTGAGGAACTAAGCCATTTTGAAGTTTGTCTTTTTAAGTTATCTCAATGGCCCTGTAAGGAATGTATAATGATTATCTCATTTTTAAACATCAGGGATCTAAATTAGGTGTAATAATTTGCCCAAGGTCATGGAAAGCAAGATTTACCTAAATAGTTTAACCATGAAGACTAAATTTTCACTTTTCTTTAGAAATATAAGTGATAGATGTGTACAATGACTAGAAAGGAGTAGGGAACTTTTCAAGGACCTAACATTACATTCAAAGAGAAGCAGATTAAGTAGGAGGACACATTTTTTGTTTGCACTAAATTCTAGATCACTTAAGTCAGTGAAATGGAGTGGGCACTTTAGGTTTTATACTCCACTAGATTATGATGACTGGGATGTTAAGGAGGAACACAGCAAATGGAAAGTCAGTCATTCGTGAAACTGAAGGGATCTGATCTTCATCTCATTTCCTTCTTATTCTGCTACTCTTCAAACTCATTTTAAACCCTTTTACCTAACTATTGGTTTATCAGATTACTCCCGCATGTAATCCATTTTACATTCAAAAATGTTTCTGACATTGGAGAAATTGTGATAGTCAGTGGATAGAGATCTTGAACCATTTTATGCTTCCTAGTATGATCCAGAACACTTTGGAAAAAACTGTGGCCTCTGGCACAATATTTTCACTCAAACAAATTTGGTTTCCTATGATCTCAGTGGTATTTAACAATAAATCCTGAACTACATGTTTAGCAGAGGCAGTGGGAAAATGGATGTCAAGTCCATTAATCATAGATGAAAAAATCGCTCTGGGTTGGAATGTCAACCAGGCATTAGCTGTGCCTTGCACTCTAAAATCTATTCAAATGACCCCCTGATTAGGTCAGCTTATTCTTCTGCCCTGTGAAAATTTAAAACAGAAACCAACAGTGAGAGTATCATAATCCTGATGATACTTTAGGCTGTATGAAGTAGGTATTTGGTATAAGGCGAGCCATAAGCAGGTTCTCTGTAGTGTTTCACTCATAGCTGTCAACTTGATCAAATCACATACAAAATCGATATAAAACTGCATGTTCTGTAAAGTAAATATGTCCATTAGATGAGAAGTGTTTCAGGGTAATTTGAAATAGTCTGAAAATACCCATTTGTAACTGAAGGATTTATTTAGAATTGATTTTGGGAAAAGTAAAAATGAGCAAAATGGTGTTTACTTCTTATATTCCAGATAAAAGGAAGCACTAGAAAAAAATCTGAATTGTACATAAGTGATATAGCCAAAAATGTGATGTTGGCATTTGTGACTACCTTAGAAATAGAATGATATTAACTGCTAACCATTTGAAAGTTGCAGATGCCTATTTGCAGATCCCTGGTATAAATGCATAGCCGCACCATCAAGTGTATTTACAACCTGTGAATCACTAAAGATTTGGGAGGCAGCATCTTGTCCCTGCCAGATGCTATCCACATGCCTCAGCTCTCCTGGTGGCATTCAGAAACAGAGAAGGCAAATAAAGACTCCAAATGCTTAAATTAGAGTGGCTTTGAAATGAAATGCATTTTAAAATATATTTTAGTGCAGTTGCAAAATGATGTTATTGTTGTGTTTGTCATGTTTTTACTAAAAATGAGGCTTAAAAAAAAAAAAACCAATACAGACACTGAATAGGAAAGGAGAATTGGGAGATGCTGAAATGGTTGATGATGTCTCTGCCTTCCTGGGCAGTGGGAAATTACACAGTTGTCATTCACATTGGCAGAATGTAGAACATCAGCTGAGCAATGCCAGGGCTCCCTTATGGGGGAAGCAGGGCTACTTTGCCCTTCACTTAACTTCCTGAATGCCACAATGCAGAAAGGTATGATGGGTATGGAGGGGTACAACAGAGGAATTATAGGAGACTATTTGGGAGGACTATGATCCTACAAATCTGATGAGCAAATCCAAAGGACAGATTGTAATGTCTGTCAATAATCTCTACTGCACAACCATTGTGGCACATTGTTTTCTGTCTTGTGGCTCTTCTAAATTTTATGAACATTCCAGAGATTTCTCACCTTTCCTGCCATTCTCAGCCTTCCCATCTTTTTCCTTGTTGTTGGAAAGAACCCTTAGAAGATACAGAAACTGCAAAGACCTGCTTGTTCACAGACGACCTATGCTGACTTATTCTCCCAATACATACCTTTATTTTTTATCTTGAGATCCATTTACTTCATAAAACTGTTTTTCTAAAGTGACACACACCTGTAATCTCAACACTCTGGGAGAGTGAGGCAGGAGGATCCCAAATTCTATCCCAGTCTGAACAATTTAGAAATTTAACAATCATGTCTAATAATACTAAATAAATAAAAGGATTGGGAATATAGCTCAGAATAAGGCCTGGAGTTCAATCTCTAGTACTGAGAAAAGAAGTAAAGATAAAGATACTGCTTTTGTGGTTGTGTAGAAAGGCATGAATGATCAGCTCTGATTCCACAAAAGCAAGCCAGAGTGGGAAGATGAGATCCTACACAGGGTAACAGTGGCCGTGAGACTGGAAAAGAGGCAGCTATCGTGAGGTTGTGAGTAGGTATGTTAAGCAGTGTATTGGTGATTAGTTTGATGGTAAGTAGTGAGAAAGGAGAAGCGATGGGAACGACTCTAGATATGTCCACTTGGTAGATGGTGGCACAGCACAGGAGAGATTTTTTTTACAAACTGTTAAAAAGAAGCATGTGTTGCACGCAAGGTGATGAACTGGTCTGGGCTGGTTTAGGCTGGTTTCAGGTGTCTGTAGAGTCACAGCTGCAGGCCAGAGGAGCTGATTTGCTGATTCCAGCCCTCCTGGAGCTCTCCTGCTTTCCCTTGTGCTTTTCTGTACTGCAGAAATCCTGGCTGCTTGGATGAGGCACAGAGAGTGAAGTGTGAGGAAAGAGAAAGCATGGACAGGGCCACCTTTGCTTTCAAACTGCTGCAAATCTCAACTGAGACAGATAAGAGAATTCCACTTTAAATTGAATTTGACTGTATTTGACATCTTAATTATGGATAGGACTGAGTTTTTCAATATAAGTGAGTTTGGAACTTTTGTTGTCAAAGAACAACAGAAAAGAGTTGGAAAAGTCTTCCGGAAGCAGCTGAAGAACTTGTGCCCAGGGGAAATTAAGCAGGACAGTGGGTGACCAGAACAAAGCTGCACTGGAGCTCATCTCTGAGACAGGAGCGAGGGCTCAGACAGAAGCCTGGTCTGTCAGAGGAGCAAGTCCTGGAAAATCAAACCTTCCGCTTTGTTATGGGTTTAAATCTGAGAACAAGGATCATTTTTACCAACTATCTTTTGAGATAGCACACTGAAGGTTAGAAGGGGGATTATTTCCCCAATTCATCAAGCAGAGCTAATATCTGAGGGCTCCTGTGACTAATGTCAAAGACACCAAGCTAACTATTCCCTAAATCTTAAAAGAAAAGTCACAACTTTGATTTACAAAGACACTATGAATAAAGAACCAGTGGTGACACTGGCTGTTAGTATTGAGTATTGCAAAGACAGGGCTGGGAAGAGTTAAAAGATGACTCAAAGTTCCACAAACAAAAGCAGCATATGATTCAAGATAGCGCAAGCCTTCTGGGTCCAACCCCAATCCCGCACTTGGGCCTCCTTGGTAATGTTTGCCATCATGTAGGTGGTCTCAGCCTGGGGACAGAGGTCAGCTGAGATGCAGAGGGACCTTTGTGACCTGCTTGCTCTGCGAGGATTCTGTCTGTGAAAAAATCCTGAGGAGACAGGGAGCTTTGCTAACTGCCCTTCTTGTCTTGTACCATTTAAAGCTCTTTTTAGTTGTGACTCATTGTTATGAAGAATTCACATAAGAATAATTTTACCTTTATGTTCCAATTATGTACTAATATGAGGATCTTTAAACAATACTTTCATTAGAGAAAATGAAAATATGGTCTTTTATCTATTTAAAAACATGCTTATAAGGAAGCCATAAGCTGATTCAAAAAGTGTAGCATGCATTTGTCATTTCAGTCATCACTAATAATAGGACAAGAACTGGGAAGAGTGGCACACATTTTTAATTTCTGTGCTTTTGAGAGGCTGAGTCAGAAGGACTCCAAACGAGTCCAGGCCTGATGATCTAGCAAGACTCTTGTCTCAAAAAATAGAAAATCAAAACATAAAAAGTGTCGGGAATGTAACTCAGTACAAAGGTCCTGGATTCAGTCCCTCATACTGAAAAGAACAAAAGAAAATCCACTTAACTGAAAATAAATGCGGGGGAAGAGAGGTATTGTTTAAGAAACACAAACTTGCAGAAATTGTCATGGAGAAGGGCTTTCTTGTCTTTAGAAATTATTTTTTTCTTCTTAAAAGACTTCCTTCTTATTTAATCTAATCTTCACTCAAATTTTAATTTTGGGTTTTTTTTTAATAGAAATATTTTGCAGAGCAGAAAGTAAGGTTGTTCCTTTTGAAGGATGGCTAATTACTTTGGTTAAGAGCCCAGCCACTGCCCTAAACACACAACATTTACACTCAGCCCAGCAATAAAAATCTGTGGCTTCTTGTTTTTGTATTCAACTATTTTGCATGAATGTTCATCCTTTCTCCTCTTACAAATAACATTTTATTCTACAAACTGTCTTATGAGTGGTACAATTTTTAGGTAAATCTCACTGTGTCACACACACACTCACAGAGAGAGAGAGAGAGACAGAGAGAGAGAGAGACAGAGAGAGAGAGACAGAGAGAGAGAGAGAGAGAGAGAGAGAGAGAGAGAGAGAGACTTGAATTAATAGTAGAGACAGACTGCTTTGCATGGTGTTTTCCCTGCACGTAACCCTGGATACCAAAGGAAGAGTCTGTCCTGACCCCGGCAATACTTGTTATTTGATCTTTTAAATTAATTTTTTATTTGTAATCTCAGGTTCTGTTGACCTTGAAGAACTCTGGGAAAGAGCAATCTGAGAGCCGATCTCAGTGTATAGACAGTTCTATGGAGAATAAGAGATACTAACAGTCCGATAGGCAAAACTTTAAATTTGTATTTCAGAGTCAGAAGTAGAAATTCCATTAAGGTTGTACTTAATGATAAAATTTCTTTTGGGCCAATTTTTCTTCAGAAGTCTGTACGTTGATCTGTGATCCAGAGTATTTCTAATAGTATTGGGGAAAAAGCTGAGTCGTAAAAACAAATAAAATGGCGCTGGCCTAAAACAAAATCTCATGACTTTGAGCTTTTATTGATTTTGATATGAAATAAGAGTCCAGAGGTGAGTAGACAAATTTGCAATTGAAAAATACCCCTTTGGAAAAGTGGTCCTACTGCTGCTGACAGAATTTCTGCCAAACTCGTGGGATGACAGACTTGTTTGATTTTGTATAAACTAGGAACTGTGTGTGAACGGACTTGGGGAGCCTTGGAGAAGGAATGGTAGAGAAAAGGGAGGGAGGAGAGTGCTTCTTCCTCAGGCTCTGACCGCCTTACCCAGTTCTAGCTTAGTCACATTGCCTGTGGACTGGGAGAAATGACCTGTGTTCTGTTTTCACTCACCTCTATCCCTACCTTCATGAACACATGCTTCAGGAGTTCCAGCACTCTGTGATTGTGAGGACATGACTTAACAGGCCTGCGTCTAAGTTTTCTATGGGCCTCAGTAGTTAATATTTAAGGCTTGGTACCTAAAAAAAATGAATGAATGAATGAATGAATGAGTACTCGGAAGTTTTGCAGAAAAGTCCACACATGGTACATGCCTCTTGTAAGCTGATTCAGTGGACTTGTTTATTATTGTACATTTCAGAGGCCAAATGCAACATGTCCTTAGGGAAGATTGAGCCACACTTGGACTAGATGCTCTTTAACATACCTTTAGGACTGAACTCTATGAATAGCTGCAGGGCCCATAATACAGATTACATTTTCTCCTGCCCTTCCCATAACCCTAAGATTTATTGGTGCTCAGACTTGTCCCATCCTGGCTCATTTAAAATATTTATTTAAGATGCTCAGGCATTGTGGTCAATGAGATTGAATCCTTTTCTCTCACAGAAACCTCCCTGAACTAGCAAAATTCATACTTGAATTCATTCTACTTGGTATGAGGGAGATCAGATTGGAGAACATGACAAGTAAAAACGCCCACTGAGATCTTCAGTTCTAATGCTGTCTTATTATAGTCAAACTGGCTCTGTCTCTTCTGTAACACTCTCTTTTCTCTTTCTCTAATCAAGGAATAGTGATTACATTCTGCTCTTACCATAATTCCATCTTTTTGGGAAGAGCCACTTATAGGATAGAAAGGTCACTTATACATTCTAAGTAACAAGGCACTATTGAGGACAAGAGGACCAAACTATTGATGATGTTAATTGATTGTTTTACTAATGTCATGATGCAAGAGCCACTAAAGTGATTAACTCAAAGGCTATTTAATATCTACATAGCAAAATTATATCCAGAATCACATGATTACATCAATTGTAAGTTCTTTGTTTCTTTTAAATGTTATGAGATTATTTCACACAATTTCTAGTCATCTTTGGAAATTTTGACTCTAGGTGGGATTTTGTTGTTAGCTATTTTTAAGTGCTACATATAAACTTAAAATGTTCAGCAATGAAGTTTTCAATGAGTGTGTGCATGCATGTGTGTTTGGGTGTGTGTTTGTTGGCTAAACCAGGCAAGGAATTCTCCTCTTTGCTTCTTGACTGTTACCTCTTGGTGTGGGATTGTGCTTCTCAGTTTTGAGTTCCTTTCATGTCCATCTATTGATGACCTACTAGTTTTCTGGGTTAAATCAGGAAGAATACATATGAAGAAAGTGAATTCCCCATCCTAGTCTCTGGCTCATGTTCCTTAATCATATACTAGCTGGCCCTTAGCTCTGTATGTCTTTTCTTACATCAGTAGTTTTGGGAGTTCTCATCAGGATTAACTGATTCTTTTTTACTTGCTATAATAAAGCATCTGTCCACTCTGCCCATCTCTGGCATTCCAACTCTTCATCTGCAGCTCAGTTTACCAGAAGTCCATTCCTTTCAGCCATAGCAGTTACTTCTGGGTGGCTTTATGATGTCATTGGTGTCAGTAGGATTTGACCATTTTCTATTCCAATTCCTATGTTCTGGAAACAGATAAGGCTTCTTCTTCTTTAATACTCATATTTTCTTAGGCTACTGTATAGAAAGTCTTTGCTCTCTGAGTTCTACTACTGCCTCTAACACAGTGTTATTTCAGTTTATTTGGAATTTGTTACAAGTTTCCTTAAAGTGAGTTTGGGGATTTTGAATAAAAGAATTGTGAATAACACTGCACACAAATCATTCTTTTTCACCCAGTGTTCCTGACTGAGTATTAATGGAGTGAAACCCTGGGTGTGTACTCAAATTGTCTCATCTCCTTCTCTTATTTTCTTCCTTACTATCCCCTTTCTGTCATCTTTTCTACTCCATTCTAATGATGTATGGAAGAAAGACCATGAGGAGGGAGTGGAGAAGGCCTTTTAATGGAAGGTAGGGCGAGTGAGGACAAGGAAAGTTCAAGTGTCCACTGGCATTTACTTTGCAGCGTTGCTTTGACATCTCTTCAATTTCCCAAAGATAGCACTGGCAGGCCTTTGCCTGTATGCCTCGTTCCTGTGAGTCTGGGAGGCTTAGAGCGAGTGCTCTTGCTCTGCCGAACCTTTCATTCCTGGGGAGAGATATCAGTATCAAAAAGGTTGCAGTAACACAATTTATTTTAGTTCTTTCTACTATGAATAGTCCGGAACAGGCCTGTGGTATACAACGAAAATATAAGAATAAAATATAAGCCTCAATTCTTAATTTACCTGCCTGTCTCTGTGGGTTTAAATTAACTCTTATGAAGGGGTCCCCACTGTATTGTTTTCTAATTAAAGCATATATATCACTAATGAGTTTTCAGAATAATAAGGCATTTATAGTACTATAATGAAAGGCATTCTTTTCATTTTTATTTACTTAGCATCATAATCAGGACCAACTGAGAAAGGTTAGATGTGGTCAAAAGAAATTTATGAAGAGTGGCTATTAAGGGATAGAGCATATGAACGTGGATTGTGGTTAAATAACAGTAAGTAGGACGTGTTTATTAAAATGATGCATGGATTTTATCCCTTCATTCTTGATGTCTCTTAGTACCTGACATTATACTGCTATGGTTTCCATGGAAACAGCACACACTCTTCCTTGCAGCTGACCTGAAGTTCAAGCCCTGCTGCTGCAATAGAAATTCTCAAAAACACTTCTACTTTATTAAAAACAAAAATACCAAATTTATGCACAAAGTAAAAGGAAAAAAGAGGACAAAAAAATCCACTGACTATATTGCAGAAGAGAAAAGAGAAAGCACAATATTTTCATTAAGATGGAATCAAGAAACAATTTACTATGCTGGAGGTTGAGAGTGTCTGTCATTTCCTTCCTGTAAATTACCTTAGAATTGATCCTCCTGAGCCTGCTTTAACATGTGCACCTTTCATTTCTAATTCAGTATGTTCTACTATTTTTAGTTTTCTAGAAGTATCTCTTTTAGTGATTTAAGATCTTGCTTTTCTGCGACTCATAAAAAAGTGTTGATTTGGTATATAAATTGTGCATAACAAAGGGAGGTTAACTTTAGGTAGGGTTTACTGGAATAAGATGTTCACATGAATAAGAAATCACAAGCAGGGCCTTCTGTCTGTGGTCACCTTTCATTTGGTTTATTAGCTAGGATGCTTTCAGTTGCAAGCAACAGAAAACTTAAGTACCATCGATCTAGATAAGAAAGTAGATTCATTGGGTTATGTCACTAAAGGGCTAGGAAGCAAGGTTTAATCTGACTCTGGGTCTGTTCCTCTGTGATTTGCTTCTCTTTGACCCCTCTGTGCTTACAGAGTCCTCAGGTCATCTTTAGTAAGAGGACTGAAGCAGCTACCTAGATCCTATCAGTTGACAATAGAAAAACAAGACAATGAGAATGGTCTTTTCCAGAAATCTTATCAAATAGCATTGTCAGTTCCATCATTCTGGTAGGGTCAAGGGTAAACCCATGAGTCAGTAAGTAGGCAGGACACAGGATTATGTTGATTGACAGTGAGCCTGAGTCACACACTCCATTTCTGGAACAGGAAGAATTAGTCTCTTCCAAAGTTTGTGGGCTACAGGCAGATAGGTAAAATTGGAAGAATTTGCTAAAATAAGAATAGTTGGGGGAAGAACCACTGTCCACTGCAAAAGAGCAACTCGTCTAGAGGCATAAATCTCAGGCCAAGTTTTCCATGGTGTAAGCATCTGCATATCTCTTATATATGTAAACCTCTTTACAATTTAAAACCAAATCTTAGATTTAAAAACTTATTGGCTAGAGTGCAATCTCACCTTTCTTATTCACAACTGAATAAGTGAATTTAATTTAAAGTGATTTAAACTACAGCCTTCTCTCCTAATCATATTATTTTTTCTCACTCTACATTTTCTTTCTCCTATAGCACTTAACACTTTTTATCATAGTACAAACTTGGTGTTTGCTGTGTTCATTGTTGCTATATTTGTTGTTAATTATGTTCATTGGTGTGTCGCAGGCACTTAGTGTCTGTGAAATAGGAGATTTTCTGCAAGTGTTTTTCCAGTAAATGAACTAATTGAATAAATAAAGTGGCTGGATCTTGCCAGATACTTTGTAGCCATTTGCTAAAATGATTGAATTGATCTTATTTTACACAAGTATAAACAGTGCTCAAATTCTTATTTATGAAATAACTAGGAAATTTTGTACCTATTAGCTGTGTTTATTCTGGCAGGCATGTCCATCCTGAGTTGGGCATTCTAGGTATAGGAAGTCTGTTTCTTGGCTCCTATAATATCTGTCCTTGTTGGAAAGGAAAATAGTGAGACATATGCAAGTCATAATTGTAAAATTCCTGCTTGAAACAGCCATTCTGGGTGTGAATGAGTTAACCATGCCTTAGAGAAGTTCTCTGGGGCCACTCCACATATAACTGGGTCTTTGGAAACTCTTGCTTTAAACCTCTCTGTACAATTTGTAGTTTAATATCAACCTAAAGGAAGGTATTTTGCTCAGTTTGGGGCAAGACATGTCTTGTCTGGACCTTGTCTAGTCAGCCTGGGCAGCAGCACCCATGATCACCTTTGTAGTGTCTTTACACAGCCTCTTGAGAGCACCCGAGACAAGAGTTAAATTGAGGAAGGCTCTGCCGTATATTTTTCTCATCTGGGTTGTAGCAGAGGAGGGAAAAAAAAATCACATCTATCTTCTTTGTGAGGAGCTTAAAGTTTACAGTACCACATAAGCTAGTTGTTGCTAAAGGTACATGATAAGTTTGATTTCAGCTCTGCTGTGGTTTGATTATAACTTATTCTCCCACCCCCAACTCATGCTGAAATTCAATCTCTCATTATGAGGTATCAGGGTAGAAAATCTGACTACAGTACTTAAAGGTGGGACTTTTTAGGATGGTTAGGGTTAGGTAAAGTCATTAAGGTAAAGTCCCCAGAATTGAGTCTTGATTGTTTTATAAGCAGAGGGAAAGAGCCCCCGAAAGGCCCACATATACATGTCCTTTCTGTCCTTGCCATCACTTGATGTACCGTTTCCCTTTGGACTAGAACTGTGAGCTAAAATAAAATTCTTCCTGTATAATTTACCAAGCTTATACTATGGTGTTATTAGCAACAGAAAACAGCAAGTTTGGTTGATTTATCAGATTTATTCCAGTAACGACTCAATGGGCTCCACTTAAATATTTTGATTTCATTCTCCACCAAGAGTGTTGGGGTAAAGGATTTAGGACCCCTTTCACTGAAAAGCTCATTCCTACCTCCAGACAGAACTCCATTTGAGTATTCTAAATTGTTCACTGGGCTCTGTTGGCCTGGATTCTAAAATGGCAACCATATAATAAATATTACTATCAAGTTATTAGTAATAACATTAGCTAGAAATCTGTGATGATCGAATGTGTATGTGAGTTTACCCATTATAGTTTTTGACTTTAAATGTAAATATAGTTATCTTTACAGTTATCTGAAAATTGACCCTGCTTAGATAACTACAAATAAGCAGCATCAAAAGCAGGTATTGTATGAAAAATATTAATAGTCTGTATAGCCCAGAAACTGGAAAATCCACCTAGAGGTTGGCCCATAAGCTGATATCATCCCTGTGCAAAGAGCCTTGCAGTTGAGGTGACCTCCCCTTAACCTAAATGATCTGATGGTTTCCAGAGCCTGCAAAAAGTCTCTTTCTCCAGCTTAAAAAAACTGTAAGGAAGGCAAGTGATTTATTTAGCATTACACATAATCCACTGTAATTCAATAAATTCTGGAGCCCCACAAATCTTTGTATGTGGTTTCATGCAAATAAAATTTAGGGACAAAAAAAAAAGAATACACATTTTGAAAGTTTTTAGTCTTTCTGGGAAATGACATGAAAGTGTATTCCCGAGAATTGGCTAGTTATCTTTTCTTTCCACTGCTTCTTAGGCTACTCACTCTCTATAAAGTATCCCTGGAATTGACCCATGAGTGAGTGGAGCAAGCAGTCTCTTTCTCTGTCACAGGGTGAGATGTTGTTTAGGCCGAGAGAGACCTGATGGACCAGGAGATCCTGCTTTCCTGCCCATCAGCTCAACTGTCCTCACACACTCTGAACAGAAGCACTCAGACCCCTGAGAAACAGAGAATTCTTTTCTCTATCGGACCTCCTCCCTAACAGGAAGCCACTTCAGGAAACTGAAGTTAAGTAAAATTGCACACCTGGGCACACTGACCCTCTAGGTATAAGAGTCGGTTCTAGAAGCCCACTGCTCCTCGGCCCTGTGAAAGTGACAAGTCTGCCTCATTGATGTGTAGCACATGACTCATGCACAGACAGTATTTACTCATTCAGTGCAGTGCATCTGCCTAAAATACACTAAGGCAAATACTTTAGGAACAAAAAGAATCTTAAGGAGGAAAAAGAATGGGAGGCTCTGTCCTCCTCCCCTTCCCTTCCTCTCTTCTCTTCCTTATTTTCTACCAGAATGATTTAGACTGACCATTTCCACTTAAAACACTCATCGCTTGACTGATTGTTTCATTCTTTTGCTCACTCTGTACCGATCTTTGTAATGTACTTTTACGTTCCGTCTCTGTTTTCTTCTCCTGTCACTTTTCTACTTCTCCGTTTTCACTGTATGCATGCAAGTAACTTTCCATTATAGAGTTATTTCCAAAGGTCTCTGACAGGGTGGCAGTAAAATGACACGGCTAAGCGATATAGATTTTAATGACTTAATGCCATCATAATTTCTAATAGAAACGTTAAGTAGAGACAGGGGTGATGTTTTAAAAGACATAAAAATGGAAAATGGATCATAGAAAAGATGTTCATGAAACACTGCTGTGGAAGGGAAGGAAGTCAGGTAGGTAAGGACAAACTTAGGAAAGGCAGGCTCATAAAACAGACATTATTAGTGAAGGGGGAAAAGTCACAGGAGGGAAAAATAACATTTTGAAAGTATGTCAGAAAGAAAAAAAAAAGATGACAAAGAGAAAAGGTAGACCAGTTTCTTAATAGGAAGAAAGTGCAAATAAGAAATTATAGAAAAAGGAAGGAAGGTTTGGCTTGTCTTAGGAGCTGGACTTGGTGACAAAGGGTAATAGCGAAAAGAATACGTAAGGTAATAATAGTCATGAGGAAAGACAGCTCAGAAAAGCGATATGCTTCGGATTATCTAGGGTAGCAAAATCGCTGCAGAGCACAAAAGGAGAGAATGGGGCTAGTGCAGGCTGGTTGGCAATTATTTTTGAAATCTCACTGAAGACTATTAAGTACCTAGGAAATTGAAAAGGAGAAGGCAACACAAAATTTTTATTTTTAAAATGTGATGAAAATGTATTAAAGTAGGTCACAGAGATGTGTGGACTCGATGAGCTTCTTTGGCACCTGGATGAGCTTCAGTGACACAAATACGAAGGGTAAAGTGAACAAGGCATGGCCGGCTCGCTCTTTGACTGAAATATGGGCCTCGGTGGTCGGGTGAGTGCTCACTGGTGCCTCCCTCTCCCGTTATTAACTTTATTCCTCCTAAGGTGGCTAAGTGCACCTGTACCTGTGGTAGACCTTAGCGAGCTTCACTGATGTTTCCCTGCCTTTTTCCTTCTGTGCAGAAGTCAGGATGACAGTGCTTTCCTGTCCCTGCGCCAATGGACAAGGTCTTGTCCAGGGGAAGCATTCATGCTGATGTGTGATTCTCTGTGCTCCTTCTTACCCTGCATCTGAAAGCACAGTACTTAGCCCTGGCTGGAAGGGAAAAGAAAAAAATTGAGAAAAGAAGGAAAATATGGAAATAAAAGTTTTATAAATAAGGAGGGGAAGTGGGGTTGAAAGGAGTAGAGGGGACTGGGGGACAAAAACAAGAAGGATCAAGATATGTCGTGTACAGGTACAAATTCCCTGTGATGAATGTTATCATAATGTATATCTAGAATGCACCAACAAATTAATTAATTAAAAAAGATATCTTAGGGCCAGAGCAGCATAAACGCCTGCCTGGCTACGAGGTCATGAAATTGATCTCCGGTACCAAAAAAACAAACAAAACAAAATCTACCTTAGTAGAAAAATTGAAGCTTACCAAGGTCAACAGATTAGGAAATGATTGTCTTAGAAAAGAGAGTTTACTCCCAGTTCCCAGGAGGAAGGGGACCCCATGCCCCAGGGAGCATCTCAGGAAGCACAGATGTGAGTCATAAGGCAGAAGGACAGAAAAAAATTCTTAAGTGTGAGTTTTTCTGCTATCCGCTGGGAAGGAAAAACAAAGCCAGGTACCTAAGCTGAGGACTGGCTATTCTGAATGGCTTTGGAGGGCTCTAGAGAATAGGGGTTGTCCCTAGCTCTGCCTGGTGCTGGAATCCAGTGGCCAGTGTGAAAGTGAGCAAAGGACGTGACTAGAGTCTGGACTGTGAAATGGTTGGTTTGCTTTGAAACTGTGCTCCCAGTGACAAGAACTCCTCCCAGGCAGAGTAGTGTGTGTGTGGACGTCTTGGTCAAAAGTTCATATTACCCTGAATTTGTAGGTTGATATGAAGCCCCAGGATAATGGTATTTGGAAGTGAGTAGAACCCTCTTGAATGAATTAGTCCCTTATAAAAAAGCTCCTACAGAGACCAAGGGATCAATTTCCCTGGCATGGGGTAATATAGAAGCAGGAGGCCAAGGCAAGGAGACTCAGATACACGGTTGAGTTGTTCAGAGCGAAGTGCTTCTGATTATTTTTATGGTATTTTCAGTTAATAGTTCACTATATTGAATCACTTCAATTGTAAATATCCTGGAAGGGAGCAGGTACCATATCTAATAGTTCACTGTATTGAATCTCTTCAGTTGTAAATGTCTTGGAAGTGAGATGGTACACATCTCACTTCTAGGATATTTACAACTGAAGAGAGTCAATGCAGTGAACTATTAGCTGAAAATATCACAAAAATAAAGAGTCTTTGGCACAAGAAACAGACTTCCATCAACTTCAGTGCTCAACCTGCATTTAAAGATTCCCCACAGTAGCCTTCTTTTTAGCCTTGCAAGAAAGTTGGCACTCATCATGCTGCTGGGAAAGTGTTACAGAGTCATCTTCCCTCCCCAGGGCCAGGTTTCAGTGTTGGTGCTTCAGCCTCACTACAAATCTGCTACAGCCTCCTGACTTCACTGCCTCTGCTTTAAAAGTGGCAGGCTAAATGATCACATGCTCAGTGTTCCTGGAAGCTGGTGATGGACATGAGAAGCAGTGCTGGTCCATGAAACACAAATGAAAGTTTCCTGCAGGACTTCTGGCAAAGATCTGTACTTCCTGTTAAGACAAGTGCAAAAGGAGACATTGCATTTAACACTAAATAGTACTCGCTTTTCTTTACCTTAAACACCAGAAGCTATGGTCGTCATCTTACTACTAGAGACAATGAACATAAGAACAAAAAGGTAAAACTTGTCAGGAACAGAATGAACCATTGGAAAGCAAGCAAGTTCTTCCTGATGGTTTCAGTCAGCAGAAGCAGTAAAAACTGGAACTATCCTTATTCCCTGGCCTATTGCTAGTGTGAAGAACAAACCTCTTTGTTAAAGTCACTTTTAGCCCAATTTTTCTCTTACTTTAAACTGAATGTGTTCCCATATGACATCTATGTATGTATGTATGCATGTACCATGTACGTATGTATATATCTACCTATCAATCGATCATCTATTTGTATCATAAAATACTGTAACAGGGACCTATCCTAATGGACTTCTAATTTCAATTCTGGAAAATTTATATTATACCAACAGCTTAGCTAATTTAAATAATCTCATATTGGAATCCATGTGTGTAAAGCCTCTTCCATATTTACAATTATTTTAACTACTCAGGGTAAATTTTCTTTAGTCATGTAAACTATTAAGACATTTTACCAAAAAGCTTTACAAAAAGTTTGCCCCACCTCTTGGCCTTCTGCCTCTTTTTAGATATTACATGGTGCAGACCCATTCTTGTTTCACAAATGAAGGAAGCAGACAACCTAATCAAATCAAAATGGAATTCTGTCAACCTAAATTTTATGCATTTTCATCTTAGAAAAAAAACTGCCTTGATATGTGTTTCAATTTGTTTGAAAAGCATGAAAGAATAAAACTTCATATAAAATGAGGCATTAATATTACATAATAGCTGTATATAAATGGGATTTTTCTGTATTTACCAAGGCTCATACTCTGGGGGAGGGGTTGTACTTGCATTGAAGTGAATAAAAGACTAACACAGAATTATGGTTTTTTATTAGGACAGATTTTGAGGCTCTATTTGGAATTTGGTACAATGTTAAAGGACTGACAGTTAAGGCTGAGATTATGTACCTGGTGTATAGACTTGCAAGGGTGTGTCCTATATAGTATAATGCTTTAATATTTGCATTCTTGCTGTTTCTATTTTATACATAAAGGAGGTACAGCGTGGCAATGTTAGATGCCTTGAGTAAGGCTGAAGCAACAGTTTGCTGTCAACAGTAACACTACATCAGGAATCATAGCACTTCAGGGTCAGGTTCTGTACCAGTCATAGTATGTCAAGGTCAGTCTGACTCCCATGTCGCTGTATTTCTCATGTGTCCTCACCCATAAAAACAGAGGAAGCAGTGAAGAGCAGTGCTATGACTCCCATGCAGGGAGGGGTCTGGAGTCTAGCATGCTATGCTTTTTATATTCCATTCCTTGACCTCTCCATGGAAACAATGAAGGTATAGTGAATTCAATTTGGCACAGGGAGGCAGGTTGATTCACCAAGTGATATTTGATACTGTCAGATTGAGGCAGTTAGGTCATAAATTTCTTATGCAGTTTGGGGGATAAAGTCAACCAATGAAACGTCTGAATCATCTTTGTAAAGATGAAAGATTTTCTCAGGGAAAGGGTATCTCAGGGAAGCAGTAGGGTGAAGATGAGCCATTAAAAGTGCAGTGCTAAGTCCACACTGTCTGCATTCAAATCCTAGGCCCACTCTGGTAACCCACAGGACCCTGGACAAGGTACTAAAACCTAGCTGTGTTTCAGGTTTTCTGGCTAAAGAATTGGTATAATAATGGTGCCTAATACATAAGGTTTAAAAAGACCAAATGAGACCAAAATGCAGCCCTGGCACTTAGGTAGCAAATGCTTATTAATCAGATAAGTCTTAGATAGTAGCAATATTGCTACTGCCTCCTTTTTCTGCTTAGTGAACTTTGAATCTGTGCTGAATTTGTCTGGTGTATCTCTGCTGCTCACTATCTGGTTCAATACTGTGACTCTGGTTTCTGCTCAGCAAATAGAATGGAACATAATTGTTCTGATTCCCAGTACAGGACTTGGAGGGAATTGTTTTTATCAAAAGTTTTCAAGTAGACAAGGATTGTGGATGTGCAGCTTGCCAGTTGTCTTGCAGTGCTTGAGGCTGTGTGACCATTTCTTGCACATGAACTGTGACTAGAAGTGATATGTATGCTTTTGGGTAGTTAGGAAGGCATAAGGTCCTTTCCCACCTGTCTCTCCTTTGTAAAGGCAATGTCACATATCCCATACAGTATAACTACAAGAGAGGTGTGGCTTATCCAGGTTGTGAGAGACAAAATTTTCACTGTGTTAAAGAACTGAGAATTTAGTGTATATTTTTTGTATTATATAAGAATAAACAAGTGTGGCCCAGGAACTCCCAATAACTTTTTGGAGGGTTTCCTAGGTTTAAATTGTTTTCACCACAATATGATGATGTTATTTCCTTTTAAAACTCGGATTCTATCAGATTATATGGTGGTGTTTTCCAGATGCTATGCTATTCATGATAGTATCATTACCCCTACAATTAATGAAATATGTCCTTAGCAGCAAGCTATTTAATCTGGCAGAAGAACTTTCAAGACAGTCTAATACTGAGGTGTGGCATGGCTATTGTTAGGGGCTTTTGGTGCTGAGGAGATCTTGATTACTGAGAAAAAAACAAGAAAATATAAGGGATAAACTGAGGGCATCAAAGAAGCAGCAAGTCTTCACCCTTTGCAGCCTCAAAACGCAAAAGTGAAGGACTTTGCTTTGAGGGGAAAGCCACAGAGCATTATGTTCCCCAAAGGAGTGGTGTCAGCCTCACAATATTCTAGAATGGTAGCAGTATAGAAACTTCTTTACTCAGAATCAGATTGAGAGTGCTCAGTAACCCTGGAACTGAACTCCTACAGCCAAGAAAGAGGGAAGCCTGGCTACCACTTTAGCTGAAAGCAGACCTTGGCATCATTCATATGGCACTGGTTTTAGATGCATGGAGAGTGCAAGAGTTATGGGTAAAGAAGGCTTTCATCTCAATTTCAGAAGAAGTCCTGGAAGTCCAGGCAGTGTGCCTCTGAGAGGGCAATGTGTGAAGCTGTGAGTATGAAGCCGAAGTTGCAGTAGAGACCCAGAAGTTTGGAAAAGTCAGGAATGTGGATCATCTAAGAAAAGCTACAATATGGGAGCAAATCCAGCTGTGGGACCTATAACCACTGGAAGTGCCATAGGGTGGAATCATGCAAGCTCTTTGTAGGTCAAAAATTGAACAGATTGCAACAGATGCTGGACATGAAACTACAGGACTTAATATTTTCATTGCTGGAATTTGGATTTGCTTTAGGAGGAATACCATCCTTTGTATTCCCCCACTTGAAAATATTGGAATGAAAGTGTTTATCTTGTGCCATTGAGTATTGGAAGTGTTTAACTTTTCATTTGTGCAGAGGCTTTTAGCTAAGAGTTTGCTTTACTTTTCAGAGGAGACTTGGGACTTGGACATTTCAGCAGGTCTGAAACTATTAAGACAGTGACAACTATTAGAGACAGACTAAATGTTTTTTTTTTTTTTTTCAAAAGAGATGTTCATGGGGGGTTAGGAGCAGATGTGATTAGAATGTAATATAATGTTGACAGTCTTAATACTGGTTCTTAAGGATTGGACAAATTGTGTCATAATGTTAAGCTGTGAAACAATAAGAATAAGCATATATTAGTATCTGGAAACCATCTTAAAGAACTTGTCTGGTTGCCAAATTGACAGTGGGTAGATTGTAATGGCTGATACACTGTGTCAGTTTAAGAAGTCTAGAATCTTAACTAGGTAACTCAGCAGTTCTACATTTTAGGGTGTAGAGAACATGCCCTTACTGCTCTAGGGTGTTGTTCACTGTGTCAATTTGAGAAGTTTAGAAGTTTAACTAACTGACTCTACAGGGAGCCAAGGTTCTCACATTGTAAACATCCTGAGCCTGTGCAAGAGGAGGGCAGGGAGATGATGTGAGTGCTATTTTTACCTGACAGCTGATAGCCTGCATATAATACCGGGAGGAAAAGAGGCTTATTCTTGTTTTTTATTTCCTCTCTTGATGCTGCTGCTGTCTTCTGTCACCTTGAGTTGACCCTCTGCCATGCCATCCTGCCTTGAGCCAGCTAATTACGGGCTGAAAGCTCTACCAACTGTGAGCTAAATAAACTTTTCCTTCCTTTGGGTACCAGGTATTTTGTCCTAGTAATGAGAGAAAAGTAACCAAGACACTTGTATTTAAAATTTCACTCTACTTTAATTTATGTAATTGCTTAAGTAAATAACCTGCATTAGCAAAGACTTTTTGAGAGGTTTCAATAACTTTCATGAGTAAAATGGCATCAAAACATTTGAGAATCACTGAAATAGTCTACCTTGCTTTTTACAGAAACTATATAGTAAATCTGAAGCACAATTCAGTGAGTTCAACCGCTATAGTTTTAAAGTTAATTCTTAAAGCTTTATTGATGAGGGAAGGACAGAATAAGAAATATATGTATTTTTAATTCAATAAAAGTTTTTGTGAGGGTGGGGAACTGAAAGAAATGGAGAGTTGATGGAATAGTCAGATGATAGGAACAGAACTTGAAAACCTGGATCATAGAAAAATTAATGATACATAACAAAAGGAATTAGGTAGAAAGCATATTTTATTGCTGAGCATGTTACCAACATTGGTTGGTAATTTCTACCCATAACATTAGCAAGAATTTTAGGGAATAAATTATGCATATATAAGCAGAAAAGTTTAGGAGACAGACTGTGCTCTGCCTTTCCTAATGAATCATTAAGGCAGAGAGGAAGATTTTATAAACACCTGTATTTTTCTGAATTCCTTATATGTAATTGATGGTTATCACTAATCCTTACAATCCAAAATCAATTGTAACTTCTATTTCATATATCCTATTGACTAACATTCACTATAAGAACTTAGGATTTTTTCTTTTCCTTCCCCCTCTACAGTCTGAACTTTTCCCATAAGGACAAAATGAATGTAGTCAGAGATACAGAGATGGGATTATTATGGGGTGGTGGTGCTGATGGGAATTTTTCTGAGATTTTGATTTTTAACAGTTGCTGCAACAATATCCTTTCTGCCTCAGAGACCTGGTGCAAGGTGTGGACAGAGGTTTATTGCTCCTTACTTTTCCTTCAGGTTCAATTCAGGCAGTTTTAGTGGCATCTAATTACTTGTGACTATTTAAGGTCATACTTCCTTCATTCAAATACCATATACTGGTTGAGTTCCTCTTACCTTGGAGATACTGTCTTAGACACTGAGAATACAGCAGTGTGTAAAATCTACAAAGGTCTCTGCCCTTCTAGAGCTTATATCACCATGGAGCAGAGAAAAAACATGGTAACATATAAAGTCTATGAAAAAGTTCTATGGAAAATGTACATTGAAGAAGGAGATGTGAGAGAATGAGAGAATGCAGTTGTTGATGGGATGGACTGTGTAGGTCTCTTGGGAAGAGGGAGTGTAAAGAAAAGCATAATAAAGGAGCTACCCCAGTACCCACAGTTATCAGCTCCAAGGAAATGTGGAGCAATGCAGAGGTTGCCTTTTCCTGAAGGTCAGAAGCAGGAGCTGGTACAACCATTGGGATGTTTTGAGGCTCTTGTGAGTAAAGTGGGTGCTGTTTTAATGTTCCGAGTAGGCAAAAGACATATATTTTGTTGCACTGTAACGAATTACTCTGGCTTCTGTGTAGAGGATGCTGTGTACACGAGGAGAAACAGGAGCACCTATTAGAGATATCCAGGAAATTCACGTAAGAGATGATGTGACCCAGTCCAAAGTGGTCAAGTTGTACAGCTTTGCATTTTTAAGATAAAGTCAATAGGATTTTCTGGTAATTGTCAGAGTGTAATAGAGAAACAGAGACCAGGATGACTGCAGGACTTTTGGCCTGAGTATCAGGAAAAAAAAATCAACTCAGAAGGCTCAGGAGAATATCAGGAACTCAATTTTAGCACTTCTATAGGGTGTCCCCCAAAATTCAGATGTTAAAATCTTCCAATATAATGATATTTGGAGGTGGGACCTTTGATAAGTGATTTGGTCAACAAAGTGGAGCCATCATGAATGGGATTAGTGCTCTCATAAGAGAGAGACCCTTATCCCGTTCACCAGGAGAAAACGAAGTGCAAAAGCACCATCAAAGAGAAGGAATGATACCACCAGACACTAACCTGCTAGTACCTTGACCTTGGACTTTGAGACTTAATAATTATGAGAAATAAATTGTTCTCTATAAGCCACATAGTGTATATATTATTCGGTTATAGCAACCCAAACAGAGTAAGTTACTAAAGATACTACTTTTGATTTTTTGATGATTATTATGTTTCTAAGCACAAGTGGCATGTAGGTAACAATGTACCCATCTGGGGTTCAGGGTATGAACACGAGTTTGGGGGTCTTCAGGGTAAAGATGGTACTTAAAGAAATGAGAGTAAGTTCATAAAGGAGCTGATAATGGTTCAAAGATTGAGGTCTGGATGGCTTTATTTCAAGGTTGGGGTAGTAGGAGAATAATCTGGAAACACGCTGTCCAAGAAGAAGTGACCTAAGGTAAGTGAAGTAATGACCTACAGTAAGGTAAATGTTCAACTTGCCTTTCTTTTAATCTTATCATCTCATCTACTCTCTGCAGGCTGCAGGTATTCTGACTACCTGATTTAGATGAGCCACAGTGTTTTGGTTTCTGTATCCTCACCAATCTAATATTCTGTGTCTTTCATCACTTTGTCTCGGTCCATCATTAAGGAGCATTTTCAATGTCTTTCATATATCCCAAAATCTCTCTCTCTCTTCCTTAATCTATTAGTATATTAAAAAAAACTCTTGTTAGTTATAATATAGTTTTTTGTGTATATATTTGTTATTTATCGAAACTGTAAGCTTTTGGTAGGTAAGAGCCATGGAATTTTGCAGATTATATCACTCACTTATACAGGAAAATTGTGTATCTTGAACAGTCAACAAGCAAATAAGAACAAGAGGAAGAAACAATAAAGTGATGACCATCTTATACTAAGTAATAACTTCATTTAAATCTAATAATTATGTGTCTGTAGAGACAAGGATTTATCATTATATTCTTTTAATAAGCAACAATATAAACAAGTGATTCAACTGCTTTTGGGATAGGATGGATGTTGCACTGTACTGCTTTTGGAATTTAAAATTTTCTTGAAAATAGGAGAATTGAGAAAGAATTAAAAAACCCCAGAAACAATGCTAGAATATAATAATTTTAATAATACAGGAGACAAAGTCTAATTGCAAATACTTTCCTGAACTATTTCTAGGATGAAACTGTAAGCATATAACCTGCTGTCCAAAATCTCTTTGCAGGTTCTCATTTGCTTTCTGGGAAAGATCCTGTGCTCTCCAATTTGGTGACAGGCCCTCTGTTTCTTACTATTCTTCCAAGGCTAATTTACATGTTTACTTTACCTGTCATGGTACCACTGAGTTTCCTGGCTCCATTTATTTATTATTCCCAGCGTACCATAATGTGAAATGCAGCATGAATGAACAATGCCTTTGAGTTGTGAATGCAATAGGCTGCCTATTTAGCTCTAGAAAGTACTGGAGTATGTGACTTATGTTCAAGGGAGTAAATAAGACATTATTAATTTGAATTTTTATCAACTACGGCCATTGCTTGATTAATAATGTAACTTAATTGTTAGTTGGATTAGAAATGAAGGAGAGGAAGAAGATTTTGACTGGAAGTATAAAGACCTAAAACAAAAAAATAAAAAGCAGCAAATATTGTAAAACTAAAAAAAGCCTTGTTCAGGAATAAAAGTTTTTATTTTTGTTCTTCATTATTGACCAGTTTGATTTCCTTGTTTCCACTTTAGGCTCTGCCTTTCCCTGGAGACTCAATGATTTTATGTCTAGTGGTTCATAAGTTACAAGATATCTGGAATTAGGTGGTAAGTATTTTTCTTTTTTTTTTAGTGTGAGCCTGTAAAACCTCAACAGTTTGAATTTTAAGGCAATCAAAACTAAATGGAGTCTTGCATAATTGTTCTTTTCTTCTAATGTTTCCATAAAAGCAAAATACTATAGATAACCTTTGAAAATGTAGAGACATTTTTTTTCTGGATATAAATGGGATGAGAATTAGGATGGAGATATAGATACACAAAGGGTGGTCAAAGTATACAGTAAACATTTAAATTAAATAATTTTAGTAAAAGACACTTTGTCATTAATCAGTCTCAAAATATCCCCCTCCCATCAATGATTACTTATGCCATCATTTTTATAATTTTCTGCTGCATTTCTGGAAGTCCCCTATGTGACAAAAAACGCAGTGAATGCGATGCTGGGTACCATCTACTGGAAGGGCAGGCTCATAAAAATATTACTGGGTGTCCTTATTCTCTTTATTCACTAAATATGATACCCTGTGACTTCTGGCTGTTCTACAAAGTCAAAATGACCATGAAAGGTAAGCATTTCAAATCAAGTTTAAATCAATTCAGGACCTAGAGGTAGAAAGGATAGTGCAACTAAAGACACATTGGAAAGAGGACCTCCAGAACTGCTTCAGCAGTGATGAGAATAATGCAGCGAGCACTCCATTAGACAAGAAGGAGTGCCCTGAGAAATACGAAAAACTGCCTTTTCTGCAATAAATTTTAAAAATATAAGCACTGTATTATTTGATCACACCTCAGATAGATGAATAGCCAGATAGCTGATAGGTAGATAAAATTTTAAACTTAATATGGAAATAAAAAAAACCTACCAGTTTTTGCTTCCCCACAGTCATCAGGCATTTGGAGAATATTCTCCAAAAATGAAGTGCCAACAAAACAATCTTTTGGATTACTTGGGCCTTTAAAGGACCAAACTGATGACAAATAGTTACTATTGTGAAAACCCCCTTAGAAGTATCTCTGAAAATGAAAGGATTGAGACATAAGGCCAGTGAAGCCTCAGAACTTTTTATTAAATCATCCATTTTTCATTTCTATATTTTAAGAATAGTCAGTCCTTTTGCTGCTAGCACAAAATGACCCACACAATGTGTTCAATGGCTTTTCTTATTCTTTTATTATAAGAAATGTGTTTCGTTTCTTTTCACCTTCTGGGGGTCCATGGCCCTAGAACTTCTAGAAACTTGGAAATAAATACCTGAAGGAACAATTGAAGCTGACTTTGCAGATCTGGCCATGGCTTGGGCAATAGACTTTGACACTGAATTAAAGAATAATATTTTGATGGAAGATATTATTTTTAGGGCCAGCCATGGTACTTTAGAAGAAATGGAAACAGACAGCATCTTTTCTCTAAAGTGCTGACGCTTTGATTTGCCCTGGACAACATTGGTGGGAATGAGGCCTGAAGAATGTTGCTAGCAGGAAAATGAGCATAAGGATGGTCCCAGTAGACAGAGATTTTCTGTCCCAGGAGACAGAAAGTGGTTGGAGATGAAGTTAGCATGTAAAATAATCAGGGAAGATTATTTTAAATACAGGGACTTATCCACAAATGCAGAATAATCTAGAGAAATGAGAATTTAACGTAAGTTGCTCTGGGGAAATAAAAAAGACCAAGCGGGAGGTCAGATGTGACCATGAGTGAAAGAACATAAGGGCAAAGGTGAAAGTGAGAAAGATTTAAGACACTGGGAGTTGTAGGAGAAACCTAAATGGCTTGGGAAAATAATGGTACATCCTGATGGAATGATTATTGCTTAATTTATAATGTCTATATTTTCTGGAGTTCTATGCTAGGCAGAAAAGGGATAATATAAATTAGATTAATATATGTATTCTTGGCTAGATGTTAAACAAAATATGAACCTGAAAGTTCTTATCTACATATGGACTGCATGGCCAGAGAAACAGGTCTTCTATGGTATAAATTCTATATTACAACTAGAAAAATACAGTTCACTTACTGGTTAAATATCTGGAATACACACAAGAAAGAAAAAGAATTTATGCACTTGCCAGAGTAAAAATATTATGGAACTGGTGAAGAATAATCTTTTTCTATATGTATTTTGGAGAGACATTTTTACCGTACCTGAGAAAGGAAACTAATAGTGTAACAAGGAAGCAGGAAGGGGTGATTTAAGTGTAATAGTTACATGTATAATTTTACTACTTAGGGGAGAAACTGATAAAATTAAATCATCTTTCTGTAACAGAAATAATCACATAGATAGGACTTGATTGGTTTAATTTAAAGGATCAAATGGGCACAGAATGAGTGTAGAACATTTTCTGAGATGAATAAATTTACAATAATTTCATACACTAACTGGAAAAAATTAAAATTAACTGAAGTGTGACTTACAAAGCCTGAAAATCATATTATTGCATTTGCTTAGTATAATGGGTAGAATTAGTACCTATCTAAATAGGAGGTAGAGCTAGACCATATAAGGCCCATGAATTCAGTAAGTATCTTTTTAAATTGTATAGCATTTATTTAAATACATTAGACCATTTGTATTTGTATGCATTGAAATAACTGTGTATTATAGTTGAAAAATCTTGGTATTGGCTAGCCTTTTCCCTTCGCCTCATTTTGAAAAGTTTCTAGCAAAATGTTAGATGAAAAAGACAATGTAACACTAAAATTTTTAGAGAGAACTTTACACTTAAATGATGCATATTTAATATTTGAATGCTATTCATGTTGAAATAGTGAGACATAGGAGAAAAAAAATCTTGATGCTTCATAAATATAACAGAAAAAAAGTACTGACTGTATTCCAGCAAAACATTTGAACTTTCCTCCATCATTAACTATTAAATAAATAAAAAATTTACAAAAAATTTTCATGTAAAATTTTATTGGTTTCTCTCCTAAGTAAGTATTTTTTCATTGAATTGTTCCATTTTATCTGAAGACACAGGAGGCTGAAAATTTGTTCGTTGGGAATTCTACTGCAGGCTCAATCATTTAATTTCTCCCCAGTATCTGGCAGACAACTCCAGCCATGTCCTGAGCTCACAAACACCATTTTCCTTGGTCCTAGGACACATGTGACTAACCTCTTTATTGCACTCCTGTGACTCCAAACCAGAAGCTGATAACATTTTACAACTGTGATGAAACAACCTCAGATGTTGTAAAGGAGTAGGTCACCTTTAGTTCTTGCAGAGTCTGACACATGAGAGGTAAAGGGAGATGAGAAATAATGGAGAGGCTTCATGGAGCAGTCCCTGTCAAGTTAATCTAGCCATGCCTACCTTGTATAAAGTATTATGAGACTCTGTTGCTTTGCTCAGCATTTCGCTGGATCATCCCACTTACTTCCACTGTATCATTCTGTGGGTCTGTTTGTCCATTCATTATTGCCTCTTCTCCATTCAAAAGGGCAATAATCCCTTATTATATGTAATTTCACTTTCCTCAATTTCCATTACCTGTGGTCAACAAAATATTAAGTGAAAAATTCTTGAAGTAAACAGTAAGTTTCAAACTGAGTGCCACTTGAGTAGAGTAATAACATCTCCTGGGACCTTTTCTGAGCTGCTCGGATCTGGTATCATCCCACTGTTTAGTGTGTCCAAACTGCCTGTGCCACCTGCCTGCATATCACTGATAGCTGTCCTCATCCTGTCCTCGAACAGAAGCACTGAAAACCCACCTAGATCTGAAGGCAGTTTAACAAGGACACTGTGGAGTTACTTGTTTAGGCCTCTTGGTCTTCTCGTTGCCTTTTGTGTCTTCCTACTTCTCACTCAGTATCTTGTCATCACTTCTGTACCTGTAAATCATGCTCTCTCCTCATCTTTCCAGTGATAAGATATAGCTCAAGGTCATTTGGGTCATCAAGCAGCCATTTATCTTTACTCTTTATTTTAGCAATGTCTTTTGTTAATAGGTGGATAGAAAATGAATTTGTCAGACATATTTTGGGGCGCATTTCAGGAACATTGCTTCTTTCAGAACTTTTTTTTAGTAAATGTTTGTAGCACATAATGTTTACATTCTTCGTGGTGTGCTGTTGCATGTACATAGTACATCTTCATTCCTTTCCCTCCCCTCCTCCATTTTCTTTCCATCTCTTGACCTTCCTGTTTAAGAAAGATCTGTATCCCTACTTCCTTTTATTGATTTTTTTTATTTTGAAGAGAATAAAACCAAATGAGAGAAAACAAAATGGGGACAGTCAAAATAAAAAGAGGGACATACTACATGACTTAAAACCAAAATATAAGATGATTAACAATAGTTACCATAATGCCTCTTGTTA
Source organism: Cavia porcellus (assembly GCF_034190915.1). Lineage (NCBI taxonomy): Eukaryota > Metazoa > Chordata > Mammalia > Rodentia > Caviidae > Cavia > Cavia porcellus. The sequence continues at coordinate 117,221,869 of NW_026947484.1, forward strand.
TCATCAAAAGAATTGCCCATAGTATCAGGCTTAATAAAATTAAATAAAATAGTACAGAACAAAATCAATAAAAATGAAACATTGGAGACGTTATAGGACTTCAAAAGAAGGTAATAGTCAAGCCAGAATGGTTATCATAGTGAATCTTATTGTCTTCAAAGTAGTTGCCTATACCTTCAGATTTGATATTATCAAACAAAATAGATTAGAATAAAATCAGTCAAAACAAGACAATGATCAAACAAAATTTCTCTCTAGAATGCCCCTCAGTATTTTTTGTAGGGTTGGTTTGGTGGTCATGGACTCTCCCAGTTCCTCTTTGTCATGGAAGCATCTTGTTTCTCCATTAATTTTGAGAGATAGTTTTGCAGGGTACATCAATCTGAATTGGAGGTTATTTTCTTTCAGGGCTTGGAATACTTCATTCCAAGCTCTTCTTGATTTGATAGTTTTGTGTCAAGAAGTCTTTCATGATTCTGATGGGTTTTCCTTTATAAGAGATCTGTTTCTTTCCTCTGACAGCTTTTAATATTCTGTTCTTGTGTTGAATTTCTGGGATCTTGATTATTATATGTCTGGGTGTAGATACATTTTGTTATACCTGGCTGGAGTTCTGTATGCTTTATTTATCTTAATATCATTTTCTTTTTCTATGCTTTGGAAGTTTTCTTTAATTATTTCTGTAAATAGCTTTTGTATTTCATTTGTGTTTACCCCTGCACTCATATTTTTACTCTTAAGTTATAAATCCTCTTATCATCTTCTAGCCTTTGTATTGTTACTTCCTGGTTTCTTGTTATTTTAAAAAGATCTTTCCTTTCACAATCACAAGTTGCAAACCTGTCTTTAAGGATTGATAGTCTATCTTTAGTTTCTTTCAAGCAGTTTTGCCAGCTTTCAATGGAAGTTTTTAATTTCCTGGTAACCTCTTTGTTTCATGTATTCTAAATTTTTTTTATATTCTTCATTGAAGGTTTCTCTCCTTTTTCTATGCTCCTCTATTCTTTCGTGTGTGTCTTCTTTAGAGGTGCTTAGCATTTCTTTTATTATTTTTCTTATATCTTCTTTTACTTGTAATAGTATTTCTGTTTTAAGTTCTTTTATAGTTTCATGAAGTTGTTTCTTTATGTCAGATGCTGTTACTTCAGAAAATGCAGGTGTGCAACTCTCGATCTCTTCTGTGTTTACCTCTTATGGACCAGTACAGCTTGGGTCAGAGTTCAGAGACTGCCTTTAGTTTCTCCTTCTTGTCATGTTCCTGGTTTCTTCCAGAGAGGTGAGTAGTGGAGTCCCGACACTTCCTATATTGGTTAGAATTACTCTGAAGCATGCTGGCTAGGTACTTTTGCTCTTTGCTGCTTTCCCCAATCTGCTGGCGACTGCTGGAGTATAAGCAGGGGTGGTGCAGGCTGGTCTCTCCCTTCCAACCTGGTTAACCACAGGGAGTCTTAACAAAGTTTGTGTGTGCCCCTTGGTAAGGGTTGGTTAGGGATAGCTTTAGGGAAATCTTGGCCTTGGCTAGTGGGCTAGTCTCACAGGGGTGAGACTCAGTCCAAACGATTTTCATTAATCTTCTCTGTGCTAGGAGTGGCTAAATGAAGTCAGCTGAAGTTCTGGTTCTGAGCTTATCCTGCCCAGATCCAAAACGGCACCTGGCCAATCTCCTACTCCCACAGGGGGACTGAGTCCCCCATACTCACTGTGGACCAGTGCAGTTCTGTGATCCACTGCTCCCCTCTGCCACCATGTCTCCCCACTGAGGCCTTTGGGCTTGCCAGCCACCCTCTTCACTGTGACCATGGGTCTCTGGATTCTAGTGGTGCTTCTCACACAGTGCCACTGGCTCTGGTGAAAGCACAGCCGACTACTGCCTTCTGTTTAAGTTTTTCTTTTCTTTTTTTTTTTAATTCTCTTTGTGGGCTTCACTTCTCACTTTAGTGTCTTCCTGGGTAGAGAGGACCCATTTCTTTCTTTCTGTCTTCTCCAGAATGCTATGTTCCAGCTTCTGGTCTCTTAGAGAGGCTATTTATTCTGCTGCTTACTGTTCTGCCATCTTCTCAGAATCTCTCCTATTATTGTTCTTTTATTTTTCTCTTTATTTATAATTTGTGTTTCTTAAATAACAGAACCATGCAGTATTTAAGCTTGTATGTCTTATTTATTTGCTTAATATTAAAATTTCAAGGTACACCCATTTTTTTTACAAATTACTCAAGTTTATTCATCTTTATGGTAGAATAGTACTCCATTGTGTATAACTACCACATTTTCTTTACCCATTCATCTGTTAATGGAGATATAGGCCTTTTTCAAGCTTTAGCTGTTATGAATGGTGCTGCTATAAACAAAGGTATGTGTGGATCACTGTAATAAGATACCCTGTGAGAGGATTAACATAAGAGTAAATTAAAGATAGTGATACAAGATCGCCAGGACAAAACTCTTATTTCTTTCCATCTTTTTTTTTTTTTAACTTTTATTTCTTTAGGACAGAACCATGTAGCAATCATTGAGTTTGTCAGGGACACACCGTGGGGAAGCACTCAGACTGCTTCAAAGATCAGGGGCATCCAAGGATATGATCCCACTTGTCTAGCATAAGCACAATGGGATACAGTTATGTAACTATGACTTAGCATGAGTAAACATTTATGTGTTGAATATGGCACTGTGTAAGAATATAAATATGAGATAACAACCTGCAGAAGAATTACACAAGAAAGATGCAGGTGTCTCTTGTGCTCTTGAGTTCTGCTCTGGCCCATGCTCCCTGCTGTTGTTGCTGATGTCTTGCCGACATGCATTTTTTAACCTGGGGCCTTCAGCTATGAAAATCTCCCTTGGGCTTCCTGAAAAGGCCAACACACACATAACCTTATTTTTATACTTTTGATACCTGATGTATAAGACAATCTCTCTGTATTACATGGGAGGCAAGTGGGGTTTAAAAGAGCATGACATTTCTTAAAAGTTGTGGCGTTGGTAGGTGAAGAAGCCAAGACAGACTGAGGCCATCATCTAGGCTACCTCACAGTGAGTTTGCTTTCACTAGCAGGAAGAACTGGTTGAGACAAACAAAAGAACTAAGCACATTGTTGAGGAATCAGCACAGCTGGTGTTAGTAGGTACAGAAGTTGGGTTAAAAAAAACTTCATGGAAGGAATACATTTATTTCTATCCAGTATCTTCCATACCACACCTGGAATCATTTACATGGTCTAAAGTATTAAGTGCTTATTATAAGTCAGGCACCATACCTGACTTGCAGATGCAGTAGCGAAGGACATGGAACTGTTGACATACGGCGTAAACCTCTACTTTCCCACCTTCTTGGTAAAATAGAACTCACGCCTTCCTCTGGCTTTACCACCAGTGGTGGTAAACACATGGCATGTGTGCTGCAGCAGGCTTTTTGCCGTCACTGAAAGCTCTAAGTGGCTCACCATCACTGTGTGTAGGTCCTATGTATGTACCACATACTACTCTCCTTTCTTCTTCCTTTTCTTTCATCGTTTGTCTTACTCTTGCTGGCCCCTGTCACTCTCCTAGGCAGGGCTGCATGTTACATTTCTATGGGAATAGTTTGAATAGCACACTGAGTAATAATTGTGTGGGTTCATGGTTGCTTTTGGCTTCATGGATCTATTAAAAAATATAATAGTTATACCATGATTGATTTAGTATAAAGATGACTATATTAATATTATATATTAAAATATTTTTACCTAAGAGGTTTTTTCTTCTGTTTTTAAAACTAAAATATTTTTACAGACCTTGCAAAGTACTATGGGCCCTAGTTTCTGTACTTATTGTGCCTAACAGATATTACTGCAGATCTAGGTACCATCTGGTCCAAAGATGCTGTTGACCAGAAAGCCAGACAAAATTAGGCAAGACATACTCTCTTTGGTTTATTGTGATCTGTCTGTTTGTGACTTTTCTGGGTGTTTAAAACTTTTGCCCTTTTGCTTTGACTGAGTAATCATCACTCACTTGTCACTTGATAATTGCCTAATTATATTATTTGGTGATAAGTGAAGTTTTCTAACGACAAACTCTTCCAAACAGCTGTGATTGGATTGGTTGTTACTTTATTTAATTTACAATTGCATTTGTAAAACTATAATTAGCCCAATTCATTTAATGACCCCCATCACAGGCTGTAGAATATTTTTCAAGGATGTTTTTAATTACACACAAATCAACAACATAATTTTAGAAGGGTTCAAGTGAAGTGGCATTCATGTAATTTCTACCACCAGTCCTAGGCCAAGGATTTAGTAATGTTCCTCCCTTCTCAGTGAAAAAGGTTCTTAATGAAACAAAATGTTTTTCCAAAAGGTTGAATTCATCTAGTAATTTAGAGATATATCTTTCTCTTCAAAAGTTTTAGAATCAGTTCTTGACCTTTTCTATTCTGTGCCCAGGATAAATATATTTCTTTGGATAAAGTTAATGATGTTATAACTGATCCTGAACAAAAGGTTAAGTTCTTATAAGGACCACAATTGAATTTTTAGTTAATCTGTAAAAAGCAGCTGTATCTGTATTTTGTTTTTCCTCATAATTTAAAGGTCTCTTTAATTAGCTGTAGCTTAGAGGGAATCTGTGTTATTTTTCACTCTTTTAGGGAGACCATCATGGTGACATTTGGAAGATTCTAAGGAAGGGTGATGTTTCATTATTTTTTGTACTTGCTAAAGCTCAGAGTACTGAAAAGTCTGGATGGGGCAATAAAAGTTTGTGTGTTGAGCAAAATATTGTCCAACTGGCCAATCCTCTATGTCTTGGGAAATATCTAGAAGCTTGGCAAGAAGTTGTTCTCAAGAGAGCATGAATGCTGCCAATTTTCAATTGGCCAAGACACACTACAAGGGCAATCTTCACTCTGAGCAACCTGGCATTTCCATTCCAATTGGAATCTGCAATGGGAAAATGCACAGGGGAGGAAGATTAAACAAACCTTTTCAGATTTCTGTTTCAGGTGAATCTTTCATTTTATCGAGAACATTCTCATCTTCTTTTGATCACTGACCATTTGAAACATTAGGGGACAGTGTGCACATTACAGGTGAGTTCTCAGAACTGATGAATGGCAAGGGCAGATACAAGATGAGCAAACTGATCTATTTTTATACATATATAAAAAGCACAGAACCAGCCCAAACAGTTCAAATTGCTGCTAATAAAATTTTAGATCTGCTGTGTGAGATAACCTGCCTGACACATTGGCCCTTGCTCAAGTAGCTCCCACCACTGATGCGTGTTCGGGAAATAGTGACAGCTGTGCTGTTTGCCTGGCTGCTTCCATTTGTGAAAACATGGAGGTAGATAGCAGTTACCCCTACAGGCTCCTTTACTGTGAATCTTCTTTTCTAGTTGCAGCCAAGAGTAAAACCCCAACAGAATTGAATAACAGTCATTCAGACAGAGCCTACCTCAAACAGGTTTAATTTACTTTTTTCTAAGAACATCTCAGAAATTAGAAAAGGAGATATTGGCTCAGTTGAAACTTATAAACAGTATTTTTGTTCTTAAAATAATATTCATTATATATTATTTTATCATAGGCACTGGTGATAGTTTAGGTATCAAGATAAAAATATCTAAATACAGCAAGTAAAATTTGCCTCCTTAAATTCATTTCGCAGGTAAGGCTGGGGAGGCATAAGAAAGCTTAGAGCCTACACACGCTTCTTTGCCAAATCTGACCTTATTCTACCTTTTAAGTGTTGCCAACTCTCATCTCTTAAAAACAAAACCTTGCAGTAGATTAGTTGCATTTTTTTTTCCATAGTGGGTTAATTTATCACAGCCTGCAGAGTACTAGTCTCTTTTATCACCATGCGTATCCATCCCTGCATCTCTCGGAGTACTTCTGGGAGTTGGCTCCTGTCCTGTTTTATCAGAGTGTCTCTGCCCTGTCTTATTCACGAGGCACAGATAGGGAAGCTGAGAAGACTCCAGAAGAATCTTAACCATACCCCATGTTCTCATCTTTTCCATGTTCCCATGGTCTGAAAGCTATCCTTTGAACACCTTCTTCTCCCCTAATTTTTTACTTTTTACCACTACTTCATTACTGTAAATCCCTAGGCCACCAGAGAAATTCCAGTCTAAAGGGTTTAAGCAGGTGGAACTTTCTATCAGACGACTTGAGACTGGAGACCATGTATTTTTCTAGTAGGTTCCATTGCTCTATTGTTAGACATCTATTGCTACTGCTTTTGTATATGTGACTTGGGCAGAACTCTTTCACGTGAAATAAATAATGAGTGACTAAGTAAAAAAAATCCCTGGGAACAGGTGCTTACCCACTCTTATGCTTTCAATGAGCACCTGGAGACATTCCCAAGTTGTTCCATAGTATTTTATCACACAGTACTACTGATTTGCATCAACACATATTTTTTGCATCTTTCCTGTGTAGAAAAGGATACCACTCTCTCCTCTCTAATCTCATAGTGAAAAGGGCAAGAGAAATACTCTGGCTGAGAAGCAGCAAATTCAGAGATGCCCCAGTATGACAGAATATGCAGGGGTATTATTTGAGTAGCAGTTGAGACACACTGGTTAGCTAGGCATTATGTTACAGTCAACTTATCACCCAGTGTCTCTGGCATCAGCAGTCAACTTGGAAATATGGTGAGCTCAGCGGAGAGTATGAACAGCGGATAAGAAATGCTTTGCTGGAGACATCACAGGCGTGGTGGGAATGTGAAAAACAACACTTGGCCTTTTTTCAAGGGGTTATAAGAGATGTTGCTTTACACTGAAAGTTTATTTATTAACACGGTGAAGAAAGTAAAGAGGTAATAGAAGAAAGAGATTGGCAATTTGAAGAAATAGACTTAAAGCTTGAGAAAGTAAAGGTAAATTAAGTGGTTTTTCCATTATATCCAAATCAAAAGTTTTCTATCAGATTTTCCCACTGTCAGATAACCTTTAGAGATGAAGATTAATTGTCTTCATCTGCATGTTTTTTTGTGATCCATTCTGGACCCTATGTTTGAAGAGGGAGCATACTTTATACTCTCACAGAGGCTTTTGCTCTGAAGAAAGAAAATTATGAGTGAACATAAAGTTGAGTCATAAAGCCTGAAGGAGATGGCACTCCTTGGCCAGGGGAACTGACAGCTCATGGGGCTTCAAACCTTTGAAGGATTATTGTTTATAAGATGGATTAGTCCAGATTTGACAAGTCCCCAAGCACTGCCACATCCCCTATAAGATGTCAATAATTAATCAAGGTCTTTATTCCCTTTGAGCACCAGGTACAGCTTCTCAACTGACCCCCCTTCTGCATGGTGTTCTCAGCAGGCATTAATATGCAGATTAAAGTTCCATGTCATTCTTAGATTAAACATCTGTGTGCGCTCCCTAGGGTTCTGCTGAGACCAATGGGTTAGAGATGTGGCTTCAGCTTTAAAACTTCAGAGTTGATCACTAAGAGAATAGGTTGTTCCTAAAGTTAGCAAGTTACTTAACATGACAGATTTTTAGAGACATACAGTATTTAATATATGTGATGGCTTCACACTCTCCTCCCAGCCTCATGGTGAAGAGAGCAAGAGACTGTCATTGAGAAGCAGCAATGTGAGAGGTGCCCAGATACAGAGATGACAGGGTGTTCTTCAGGTCACAGTGACAGTACTCTGGTTGATCTCCAAAGCACATAATGCCTCAAGGAAGTCTGGATCCCAAAGGGTTTCTAGTTGTTATGGATTAAGAACTGGTGGTCAACTTAACACCAGCTGGATTACATCAGCATGGCATTGAACAAAGATGCTACACCTGAGGAAAGTTGCCAGTATAAACAGGTGGAGAAGAAGGGAGGTGTGGAGGGTTGAGGTGTTAAGGAGGCATTGTGAGTTCTCCTATGAGTTGCTGTCTGAGCTGTTGGTTCTGGAGAAGCTCTGGTCCTCACATTGAGCATTGCTTCCTGGTTCCGGAGGGGAAGACATGTGCTGCTTGATCTCCAGGATGAACTCGTCACGCAGCTTCCTGGCATGTACCTAACTGTGCTTGTCGTCAGAGGAGCTCGGGGCCTCCGTGTCTCTGAGGAAGGCTGTGGAGCCTTTCAGGACAGCCCTGGTCTTTGTTGTATGACTTCTCGGCTCCATTGTAGAACCCTCAACCTACCAGCACAATTTCTTCATCCTGCTGGCATAGACTTTCTGGCTTCCACCGCTGACCCTTGGATCTTCCGGGCACGGATCCGTAAAAGAGACTGGCGTGAGTCCTTCTTGTGGGCTCTGGACCTCCAGTTGGACTCCTGGAGGCATTGTCCTGAGCTCTGGATTTTATCTGGACTCATGTGGGACATTTCTGTGGGATTTAGATTCTTGACTAAATAATCTATGTCTTTGGTGTTGCGGATAGATTTCCTGCATTTTCCTATGTTAACTCCTGGTGACCATTATAAAAATAATATTATAAACTCCATGTCTTGATCCTAATTGTTCTGTGTACAACCCCTAACTACTAGTTATTAGTAGTTAGTCTTGTCACTGTGTTCCATGTTGGCTACAGAAGGGAAGAGGGCTATTTTTGCAGGAATCTTTGGTGCTTGAAAAAATGGGAATGTTAAGGGCGATCGTGACCAGCTGAAAAGAAGTAGCTTCCACCCTTTAGAACTCTTGAACTCTAAAGGGACCCTGAGAGAGGAAAGAGATTTTAGTGATGGTGACATAGAATTTCCTGACCCACAGACATGACCATTGGAGTCAAATTTCATTTTATGAGATGAAAAGAGAAAACAAAATAGTTTCTTGTATATATGCTTGCACTTGGGAACTGAGGTTTAAGCATGCTATGATGTAACTAATGTTCACTGGCTAGGAATTACTGAGGTTATTCAAATAATAGAGCCAGGCTGGACTAATTAAATTATAAAGTCTTTCCTATTTTTCAGATGTTACGTGTAAGTTCTTGATTGCAGAAATCAGTACTCAAAACTTTACTCTTATTTAGGCAGAACAATTCTAATTCTTTTCACTCTTATCTCCTATCTCCTTTATTAGCATTTGGCCATGCCTGTAAACTTTTACAATAATACTAATTTCTTTTAAATGTGATTCCTCACATCTAATACTGCAGGCTAAGCATGGTCTTAATTTCTGCAGCTGTGAAATGCAGCAATTAGCAGCACCTGTTCAGGGAAGATTCGCTATGAAATTAAGGACGTTTCACCTCTGGACTCCTTTCACATCTCTAGGCCTTTTCTAAAGCCTTCGAAGCAATGTTGATAGGTTTAGAAAAAAAAAAAAAAACTACAAAGACTCCCATTTAAATTGAAATATCAGATTTTGAAAAGAACCTATGTATCGCAATTTTGCATGGGGCACACTTATACAAAAAGCTGTATTCATTGTTCTTTTTAAATTTAAATCTGCCTGGGAATCTCATATTTTATATGGCAATTCCACCTAGGAGATGCGCTATATTCGTGATTTTTTTTTTTTTTTCTTCTCAATGAGAGTTGGATAAGCTCCATGCCCCTTCATACCAGGGTTCTCTCATTTGTGGTTCTGTTTGTTATCTTGATTAATTTAAAGCACTTAGGTTATCATTATTAAAGCCATTGTGCTTGTTGCTGTGATTTTATTAGAAATGTGCTTTGCTGGAGAAGGGCCACAGCATTTCATGACCCTTGCTGACATCTATAGCTTATGACGAACCACAACCAGAAGCTTAGTTTTTCCTCCCTTGTGTTTAATTGCTTTTTCCTGTGTTGAAAATTGCATTTGCATCAGGACCTCTCTATTCATGGCATTTTAATTAATCTGTGGCATGTTCTGGGCTCTATTCTGTAGCCACTGCTTTTGCTATCAGTAGATAAAGAGAATTATGAGTAACTTTGAGTCGGAAACAGGATTCTCTCATTTGTTCAGAATCCTATGACTATTATTGGGCCACTCATAAAAGAGAATTGTAAAAGAGAGGATCTTCCCCCCCCCCCCCGCCATTCCCTTACTTGCTTTTACAGTTCAGCATTTGTTTTCATGATTTTTGAGTAATGAGAAATCTTTCTCTACTCTCCTGTATTTAAACCCACTGATGAAACTTACATCCATCCTGTTCACCTTGGGCAGCACCTCACTGGATGTTGATTTCTATCAGCTAAGATCTCTCTGGATGCTTGCCACAGAGGACTGTTTGTCATAACGATACACTAGGACTCTCTTTTAATTAAACATGTGTACTAGAAACTCTTTTACTCCTACATTACCATTTCCACCAAAACCTAATAAATCCCCTGAATACCTGATAAGTCACAGTCAGTCCATGAAGTGGAGATGGCCCTGTTCTGAAGCATTGGGACATAAAAGGACCTTATAGAAAAGAGTATGCTTAAGAAAATAATGTTTTCTTAAAGTTGCTTTGGCAAGCAATTAGGGAGTAGGCTTATAATATTTCTCGCATACTATGCTTGAAATTATCAATGCAAAATCGAGTATCTCACTATGATTTTATTTTATTTATTTTTTTGGTACCAGGGATTGAACTCCCAACCTTACACTTGCCAGGCAGGCATTTATGCTGCTGAGATAAACCCCTGGCCATAAATTTGGTCAAGGAGTGTGTTATCCAAGCCTCACTACCTTTTCTTTTCTTTTTTTGATACCAGGGATAGAACAATGGTGCGTTTGCAAGGTAGGCACTTATGCCCAGCCCTCACTATCATTTTCAATACTGTGTAAAAAGTACAAGAGTTATGCTAATTATGCTAATGGTTCAGAGAATAAACTTGTCCTCTTAAAAGCTGTGCTGCTTTATCACTGATAATTCTTACCCTGTGCTTAATTTAACCTTGAATGATTTTTGTTTCCCAACCTGCGCCACAGCATATGGTGCCACTAATTACCTTTGTTTCTGTACAACAGGTGTATACTGGTAGAATGCTCTAGAGCTGGTAAAGTCACTTCTTGCCAGCATACTCTCAGCTGTAGCTATCCCTACCATGACCAGTCAGTATTTTATTCATTGAATCCAGCCCAAAGAAAGCTGTAGAGACGTTGTCTGTTTTTCCAAGACACGAGAACTATTATCTGTGAGTTTAACAATAACAGCATATGTAGTGAAGGACAGTATCACAGTTTGAGGACATATCTGGATGTATACCAAAAATTAACATCTTATCTTGTATTGTCCTAAGGGAAATATGACACTAATGTCTGCTGGTGTCTAGGACTTTGACTAAAGATATTTATTATGGTAGCTAACATATTTTGAAGGCTTCTGTGTGCCAAGCTCTGCAATGTAGGATTCCCTGTATCATCTCATTATATCTTTACCACCTGATGAAGTGGTAATACCATTTTATCCATTATACAAATGCAATACCTAGTGGTTAAGGAATTTCCTAAAGTTGTAAAGCCAATTCATTGTAGAAAGTGATGGTTACAAAGGATAGATTTGATAGGTTCTGGATCCCAGCATCATCTACTTTGTTTTACCTTAAATCAACTGCAATTTTATTTGTATTTGAATCTTGGATCTACAACTCACTTAGACTCTTTCTCCTTCTTTATTTAAAAATATTCTATTAGTAATATCTGTAGGAAAAAAAGTGACAATTAAGCAGATAAAATAACATTAACAGTTATGCATGCCTATCATGTGGCATTCACTGACTATATCTGAGCACAGTTTAAACCTGAGCACAGTTCTCTAAAGATGAGAAAGTTCTCTAAAGATCGAGAAAGCACTCAAAAAATAAGACAACTTTACCCAGGGTATGTAGAGTATGTGGTAGAGCTGGGTCACAACCCAGGCATTCTATACTTGGATTTCCATATATTCTGTTGTTCTTAGCAATGCAACCAAAGCTCTCTGTACAGTGCCCTGTCACCTGGTAAGCAATCTATAAGGTTTCATCATTTAAGAATAAAATTCTGTGGCAACTCTATACTAGATCCTCTAGTATATACTATTTTCAAAAGTTTTCATGACTCCCTAATCAGGTAACAATGAATCCAGTTTTACATTGTGAACATTACATTAAAGATTAAATACTTTTCCCAAGTGTATCTGAATAATCCAGTGTCACATTCCAAGTATGTATCTATATTGGAACACAAACTACCTTCATTGTACTCTACAATCTGTAGTTTTGAAATATGTGTTATACTACCTTAGACATTTTTAGGAGCAACAACCCTAAACAGTGGCATATCTTTCCACAACTTATGACTAAATTTTCTGTCTCTCAAATGTTTTCCAAAAAGTCATTTGGAAACTTGCTTAGGATTTTCTTCATGAAAAATCAATTTCATGATTGTATTTTACTATAACTCTTTTTCTCCTCTCTGTTTCACCATATAATGGCTCCAGTCTCACTGGGAATATTGTGATACCACAGAGGCTTGTTTTTGCATTCTAGAGCTCTGCTGCACCTCATGTTGATGTGATATACCAGACAATCAGTCACAGCAAGATGCTAAATGCCAGATGCTACTGTGTTAGCTAGGATCATCCTTTGAACATCTGTCTCTCGTCCTGGAAGGGGAAATGCCCTAATGTGCAAAGCATCTGGGCTGCTAATTAGTCACCAGGAGTGATCCAAAGAAACAGTTACTCCAAAGAATTTCTGTATTCCATAAGCTCAATGATATTTTCAATTGGTGGAGACAGGGTGGAGTATATAGTCTAAAGAAGAGCTTATTTGGTTTACTTCTCTCACCCTTCCTAGTCACAGTGGCTATGTGGATTTTCCTGAACTGTCTTGGTTTTTTAATTTATCAAGTGAAGGTTATTTAGAAAAAGCTTGACCTGAAGAAGTCAGGTCTGTATGATACACCGTAAAGACCATTAGCAGAGCATTGTTGCCTCTAAGGAGCTACAATTACAAGCAATTTGACCTATGTGCCTTTGAATATTTGAAATTATTTTGATTTATTAATTTATTCATTATTTTTATATCAAGTGACTTGTATAATTTTATAACTAAATGCAATCTTAATAACTCTAAAGTAATTTTTAAAAACAGTTCTGCTTTTAATACATTTAATGTGGGGATTCACCAATGAAAGCATCTTGTATTAGTTTCCTATTGGTGGTATAACAAATTATCATACCCTTAATGGGGCGAACAATACAAATTTATTTCCTTGTAGTTTCAGAGGTTAAAAGTCCAAAATGAGTTTCACTGAGTAAAAGTTAAGAGGTGGGCCAGGCCATAGAGCATCTGACATCTTAGTGAGGAATCTATTTTCTTGCCTTTCCAGCTTTCAGAGGCCTACTGCATTGCTTGGCTTGTGGCTTCTTTCTGTATTTAGCAGGTGGCATCTTCAAATCTCTGACAAATTTCTCTTTGTCTCTGGCCTCCTGATTTGAAGAGACCATTATTCATTCTACAACATAATACTAAATCACAGAGGAAAGGATTAAGTACCACAGAACATAAGAGTTGTGCCTGGGTTCCCAGTGGGAATCTGACCTGAGTAAATTCCAGATCTGTGAACTTCTTGGCCCATACCATTCCTACCTGTACAAGTAAGTGCTAACCCTAAAGTCACATTATAGATTACGAGTCCTTGGATGGGGTTGTGAAGAAACTGCATTTGAACTATTGACAAAGACTTAGAAGTTTCAGTGATTATTTTCAGAATATACTATAGTCTGGTTTAATGGCCTTGAGGAAATCACCTTTTAAATTTGATCTTAGTTACCTGAGCACTGAAAGAGGATTATTATGCAAGTCCAAAATGAAATTAGTCAGTGACTAATTAAAGGGTCCAAACAAACCATATGGACACCATGAGCCACAGAAGACATGAGCTGGTATGAAAAGCTGACTGGCAGACGGTAGGTGTAGGTGGGCAGTCAAACATGGACAGCATGGAATTATTGCAGGCTGGCCCCTGAACTCTTGTTCTTCATGTCAAAACACTTAAAAGTTAGCTGCTGTGCAGTGGTAGCATTTAAAATCTTAAGCCCTTACTCCTTCTTTAGCACCAATTATGTAAAAGAAAAAAAATAGAACATTTCATCTGTTTTAGCCATTCCTACATTTCTTGTACTTTTTCATTTGCTCTTAAAGCTCTCAATACTTTTTATCTTTAATTAGTAATGTATTAAATAAGTCAGAAATTTCATACACCCCATTGTTAAACCCATTTTTTATTGTGAAAAGGCTAAAAAAAGTAAGGTATGAAGTCTCAAGTCCCAATTTTGGCAAGTGGTCTTGCATTTTAGGAAAGGGTCAAGAAAACTCTTCAGAATTGTGTATCTCTAAGGAGACTAAGGATTTGTTAATGCTCTAGGTAAATTAGTCATGGTGGAAAACCATGGCTGCCCTTATGTGCCTTAAAACACAGGCAGTAGAAAAGTTTGGAAATGTAAATTTGACACATTTCTATTGCCGTATCATGAGGTATAATAGGAGGCATACACTATTACTGAAGAGCTCATATTTTCTTTAGAAAGCTTTTTGTGTGCCAACAGGGAAGCTCTGTGGTAGAGATTTGTATATTGAAACCTGGATATTCAACCACACAGCCATCCGACAGCCCTCCCCCTTCTTCCATTGCCCATTGGACTTGAGAGAATATATTCATGTCTTCTGACCTAACACTTCTTACCTATAAATAAAAGATTAGATAAGTCTTGAAGGAACTTGTTATATGATGCTTCAAGTACAACCTCTTCATTAAACTTGGTAGCTATGCAAATAGTTTTTTGTGGAAAATTTCACTTCTCTGTGTACTAGTTCACCGTAGCTTTGCTATTACCTCATGGGTCATAATGAGATATATGTGGTATGTAAAATAAAGTAGAGATACTTTAGATCCTTTGACTGGTATCCCAATTAGAAGTTTAGAACAATCTTTTAAATGATTAATAGAAACAGGGAACAAGACAGAGAATCCTCAGAATTTCCTAAAGTGTGTTCCCTAGAAGATGAATTCCAGAAGATGTATTGGTCATGATGTTGATTTTTGGCAAGTAAAGGGAACTCTATTACCTTGCTATTCTGTGTGATTCCTCAATCAGCATCAGCATCTCTTGGGAGCTAGTAGGGGTCATACACAAGAACTACTGCATCAAAATTTGTACCTTAACAAATTCTCAGGTGATTCATATACATTTTAAAGTTAAAGTACTTAACTGATTACTACTCTGCCATAACCAAAGTTATTTATTTATTTAATGCAATAAAAAAGTCCAGGAGTTTGTAGTTTGATGTTAGTATGGTGTTTCAGTTATTCAGTTGGACACTCAGGTTTTTCCCATCATTCTGCCCCATCTTTATGCTTGCAGGGCTTTGCTTTCATCCATTGACCTTAGAATCATAAAGTAGCTGTCATACTAATGACTTCTGACTGGGAGGAAAGGGGAAGGGCACTGCTAATGTGTTAATTAGTGTTTTATTGCTATAACAGAATATCTGAGATAGTAATATAAAAGGAGGAAACATTTGCTTGGCTTATGGTTTCAGGAGGCTCAGTCCATGTTTAGTTGACTCTGTGTTTTGAGACTAGGGGGAAGTAGAACATTGGGGATAGGAGCATCACTTCATGGCTACTGGGGAGGAGAGAAAGAGAGAGAGAGAGAGAGAGAGAGAGAGAGAGAACTGGTGTTATCCCTTTTAAGGACATGTCCCCAGTGATCTGATTTCCTTCTGCTACAGCCTATCTTCTAGAGACTTCTCCACCTTCTAACAGTGCCACAAGTTGACAACCAATTAGAGCTTGCACTTTTGAAAACATTCAAGATCCAAACCCATTAAAGGCAAGCAGAGAAGGATAAAAGGGGACTTCTCTTAGTAAAGTCTTGCTTCTTTGTTTTGAAAAGGAAGCCTTAACAGTAAAGAATTTAATGCTTTCTGTACTGCACAGGTGCAGGAGAAGTGTTTCTCTTGTGTTACTGATCCACTGTATTTGTACCATTTGTTAATACACATTGATGGGGAACACATGCAAATAAGTTTGAGAAATAAATCTATATAGATTTCTTTAATACAAGGCTTCTCAAAGTTTTTAATATGACAAGCTGTGCTATCAAATCTCCCAGAGGAAATGTACTGTGCATTGTTTCTACTTATGTGGTCACAAAGTCCCAATTTTGGGACTGTGGATTTATTTTTCCAAAAAGAATCAGATAACACACAAAAATTTTTCCAGTAAATTGGTAAAGTACTGGTCAGTGACTCAACTCTACTGTTGCCATGAGCAATATATAACTCTACTAAAGCGATGAGCAATATGTAATGAATTTATGTGGCCCTCTCTGGACCAAATCTTGTCCATAGTTCATAATTTCTTTACTTTTGCCTTAGAGTTAGCCACAATGAAAATAAGATTAACAATAATTAAACTACAACACCTTCTACCAGTATTTATATTGTAGCCTAGAATCTTTAAAAAAATTTATAAATACATATGTCTATAATATATCTAATAAAATCGATATGTGATATAACACAAATATGTATGTATGAATACACGAATGTAATCTCTTTTAATTCTAACAGATGTGATATTACCACTATAAAGTAGTTTTCTGGGCTGGGACTTAGCCCATTAGCACAAGTGCCTGCCTGGAAAGCCTAAGGTCATGACTTTGATCCCTAGTACCAAAAACAAAACAAAACAAAACACAGAAAGAAAAAAAAAAAGAAAGGGGGACTGGGGAATTAGCTCAGCAGTATAAGCACTTCCTTGTCAAGTGCAAAGTTGTGTGTTCAATCTCCAGTACCAAAATAAAAAAATAAAAATAAAGTAGTTTCCTTAAAATGCGAGTGCTATGCTAAAAAATTCTCTAAGAAATAGAACCAGACATCAAAGCTCTGGAGAGCCAAGATAATTAGGTAATTGGATAAACACCATAATGCTTTGAATTCATAGTTTTTTTCTTTCTAAGGTGCTTAAAGAATTTCTTAATTTAACCTTCATTTTTGTCATAATGTGCATTTGTATTAAACATCCATTTGCCTTTTTCTAAGAAACAATAGGCCACATAAGGGCCAGGTCCATGTGGTTTGTTTCTGTGTCTTCAATGCCAGACTGAGAGCACAGCAGAAATGTGCATCAAAGGAAGGCTCCGTGTGAGGAGCAGAGTGGGTCACTGAGTAGTTATCAGTGCATCCTCACAGCTGCTCCTAGGGCTGCAGGGTCGGCATCTGCTGGACTCCTCGCCACACTGTCTCCATCACTGCAGCGCTGTCTGTTCTGACTCTGCTAGTATTTCCCGTCATGTCACAGCAGTGAGAACAGATCCCAAGGCAACCACACGATGTACCTGTGGATTGAGTTCAGGCCATTAAATTGCGATCCTGTGACCTATCTAATGTTATTATCTTCCACTTTCCACAAAGCAGAGAATAGAGAAAAAAATTACACAATTACCAATGTGTGTGTTCTCAGATTTTCAAAAAAGCCTGAAGGAAGAAGTCTCTGTAATAAATGGAATAGTATAACACACACGCATGTGCATACACACACACACACACACACACACACACACACAGGATCATATAATCATACAATCACTTACAGTGCCACCCTCTGGGGGGGAGGTTTGTAAATTGCAGGAAAAAGGAATTACTAAATGCTTCATTTCATTTGGAGGTGAGCTTAGGTTACTCTTTCAGGAATCCTCTATGGCCAAGCCTTTTTTCCAGGGGCTTGCCAAAAAAACTTTTCAAATTCAAAAAGGGAGTACGGAAAAACTGAAGTCCTAAATCATACCATATATTTAGCCTATGACTTATTTTCCTTGTGTTTTACTTTGAGATGAAAAAGAGAAAGAATAGCATTGTTGGACCACAAATCAGGCTGGAACGCATATTCAGGGGTCCCTATATAATTTTATGTTGAATGTACTGCATCGTAGATTTGCTAGCTATAAAGACATTGTGCTAGTTTCAACACAGAATCTTTCCTCTGAAAAGATGCTTTAGAGATATTCAACTTGTTTCTTACCTTTATAGTTCTCTCAAGTAACACTTTGCCTGATTCATTGTGTTGCTTTTCTTTCTTTGTGTTTAAACACTGTTTTGTTGTAACTGTAACCAATTTAGACCTCAATACTTCTAAAAGACTTGTGGAAAATACCCAATTCGCTTGACTTCCTATACTTTTAATATCAGTATCTCTTGTCATCTATTCTTACAAACAGGCCTGGGACCTGTAAGCATCCCTTTGCCTTAATATTATTGTAAAAATTCCTCCCATCTCCTCTCTAATTAGCTGCAATCAGAAAGGCTAGTTGGTGGACACATGGTGTTGAAGCCCTATGAAATCTGCCTGATGGCTGTAAACACAGCCATATGTTCTCTGGGAAACATGACTATGATCACCTGTGACAGGGACATCTGATAGAGGATGGAGGATCTTTGTTTTCCTCCTGAGATATTTGAAAAACCCCGAGGTGTCGATTGGCTTACTGTATTTCCTACCATCACAGCTTATGCTAACTTCCCATATATTCTAGCTTCATTCTTCCTCATGTATATTTGAACTTGAAAATGACAGTTATTAAAAAATATGTTTAGTAGTTTCCCCTTGAACACCACAACACTTTAATTAGGACAGTCTCTCTTGAAATCCTGCAGTACATATGCTACACAGGTTTCTAAAACTAAGTGGTTATCAAAAGAAAGGATAAAACCATCAACATTTTCACAGTGAATGAACAAGAATTTCTTAGCAAGTTCAATAGATTCACCCTGAACTGGTGCAGCTTATAAAACCCTTGAGCCTAATTGCTTTCCTGAATTTTGGCAAGAAAAATAGCTGACTCGCAATGGAGTAGAAAGAAGAGGTTTGGAAGAAAGTGTCTTTTAAGAAAAGCTTCCAATGAAAATTTCAATCAATATTTTTAATCCCAGAAGACAAGATAAAATATGATATTATGTTCCTTGCGCTGAGAGATTGTGGAGAGGAGAGCAGTTTCAGAAGCAAAGCTGCCGCGTGTCCCTCCCACACTGTGATGTGAATAGTGAGCAATAACCAGCCGGTCAACAACCTCAGATGGGAGGCTGCCGCCGGCGCCCTCAGATGCTGCACCCCCATTAGGCCACTTTGGATTCCTGGCTTCACGGCTGGGCTCAGGCAAAAATGTCTGGCTGTCCTGTGCAACCGCGAGTAGCTGCTTGTGAGACACAGAACATATTCCACGTCTCTCCATTTAGCATCATTTGACTGTTTATTAAAATAACCTGGCAAAATTGAGTGTCGAGTGGAGACAGTGACTGCTTTTAAGCCTCCTGCTTTCCAGTTCAAAATGTTCTAGATAATTGATTTTGGTATCAAGTTGTCTGATATATACATGTTATATATAATATATGATATAGTGTATTATAGAAAGCTTATTTTATTGCCTCTTTAATGCATTTGGGGCTTTGTTAAAACAAGGCTCTCACCCTCTACCCTTTTTCTGCTTTTTTTTTACCCTCCTATGCACCGCACAGCCTATTAAACTGTGTGCAGGTGATTGATATCTTTAATAAAAGCAAGTTCTTTAGTAAGCAAAGAGTGATAAAGATAAACAAATGTACTGGTTTGTCCGGTGCTTTGGAGATTATGGTAACACGGGGGCATCAAGAAAACCTATTAACAGATAAGTTAGATGAAACACATCAATTCTGATTTCAGTAAGTCGGGAAGCATTCGCTTTAAGTTAATTTTATCCATGTTTTCTCTTCATTTGTAATACTTTGTAGGTTTTAAAAGAAAATATTTAATAGTGTGCTGTGTAGTCCATAGATAAACGATGTGGGCAATTTTTCCACCTAACTGCTTGTCAAGCC
The DNA here is from genome assembly GCF_034190915.1 of Cavia porcellus. Classification (NCBI taxonomy): domain Eukaryota; kingdom Metazoa; phylum Chordata; class Mammalia; order Rodentia; family Caviidae; genus Cavia; species Cavia porcellus. The sequence goes on from NW_026947484.1 coordinate 117,241,625, forward strand.
CTTTAGCAAGGTACACACTGCCCCGCAGTTTATCATCTCGATTTCTAGATTGTTTTGGAAGATCATTGAGAGGACTGAGACTCCCAGAGGACTGTGCTCTAATCCTGTCATATTTCTTAAAATGCTGCAAAGTGTAAGGTTACATGGTAAGATGATTTTACATAGACATTTCTTCAGCCCGTCACAATAGCGCTTTCTTTCCATGGTAACCACCGTTTCCATGGCACAGACTGTACGCTCCTCCAGAGGAGCTGAAGGGCTTTCTGAAGATGCTTTACCACCCACAAGTGTGAGCACACAGTTGCCCTCCTTTCTCTCCTTCCCTCTCTTCCTCCCTCCTTACCCCCTCCCTTCCTTCCTCTCCCTTTTTCTCAGGCACCGATTTCAGCCCACCATTTATGTGAATTTAGGCACATTTTCTAACAAAAATTCACTAAATGGAGCAAAGCTAATTTTAAAATAAACTCGACTTTTCTCTCTATTATGTGATAAGATGAATAACCATGGATGTGGCCTTTCAGAATGATCTGGAAATATAACAAAAGCTGGTGCTGTCTTCAGTGGCACGGATTAACAGGATAAAATCTTGGAAACAAAATTTGACAGGAAAGATAGTCAGCTCTGGACGAGATTTCTAAATTCATTTCCATTCCTCAGACTCTGAGCTCAGTATGTGTGGCTCAGCATCATGTTAGATGCTGTGGAGCATAAAGCAGTGTATGTATATGTGGACATTGTATTTTTTGGAGGATTGGGTAAATGAGCCTTAGCCAAATGCAATAATTAGAAAACAATGTAACACTAAGCAATCAAAATATATTTCTCATATAGGATCAATACAACATTTTTAGATTTGGGACAAATATTGCAGTTAGTGTTTTGGTTCCTCTTATCACTTTTATTCTTAGGATTACAGAAATGTAAACATTTTAGGGAAATGTACTATTTTAGTGAATGTACTGATGAGTAACTTTGTAAGATTCTGATTAGTTTTCAAGGATGAGCAATACTTATGTTGTTCTTTTGTTACTGATTTCATAATTGATATTTTATACCTTCTTATCTTAGACAGTCACTTCTGAATTAATTTCCCAGTGATTTAAATAAGATGTAGAACTTTCACCTGGCCTGAGAAAATCCAGTTGGACTGAATCCACATTTGAATAAATATTTCCACATTATAGCCCTGTTTCTTTGATGAAGCAAGGCACTGTAGGGCAAAACATAGCTTTGAGGAAAAATAAATGCATTTAAATTTTGGATCTTTAATTTTTACTAGCTTTGTGGCCTGCCAGATTAACTGACCTTTGAACTAGAGAAGAAAACTAGCATTGATACTAGAGTACATATATATATGTATGTGTGTGTGTGTGTGTGTGTGTGTGTGTGTGTGTGTGTGTGTGTGTATGTGTGTGTGTGTGTGTGTGTTTCTGTTAGGACAATTCAATGAAATATTGTGTTCAAAATAGTGACTTTTTATTCACTTATTCAAGAGAATGCATTAATTTATCACTATGGTTCAGGCACTGTCTTAATATTGTGGCTATAACGAGATTGAATTCTGGCCCTTGGGCTTTTAGAATGCACATATTGAAATAGCACAATATAATCATACCTGATCCCCTGAACTATAAGCTCCATAAATGTAGAGCATTTTTTGTTTTGTTTTGTTTTTTCTTGTTTGCTCACAACGGTATTAGAAGTCCTTAAAACAATACCTAATTATCCTGGAAAAGTGATAAGAATTTTAAAAATTTTAAAAGTTTAAAAACTTTTAACTTGGTTTTCCATCTTGGATCTTTGCCTTTGGTGGTATCTAATGAGTATATTCTTTTGTTTTTAATGAGTATATGTTGGTAGTAGTTAATGTTTACATTCTTTATGTGGAGTGATACATGAACATAGCATGTCTTAATTCCTTTTTTTTGTCACCTCCATTTCTTGATCCCCTTCTTATCTGAGAGAGATTTACCTCTACTTCCTATTATCTCTTATTTATTTTTGAGGTAATTTATTATTAAATTTTTGTATTTAGTTATTATATTAGTTCATATTTGTCATACATAATGATCACATTCATCATAGGGAACTTGCACCTGTACACAGTATGTCTTAATTCTTTGTTTTCTCCCTGTTGTAGTCAGAGGTTGTGCAGAGAACAATTAGAATCAGGACATGGAGTTTATAATATTATTTATGATGGTCACCCAGAGTTAACGAAAACACAGAAAATCTATTCACAACACTAAAGACATAGAATATTTAGCCAAGGGCCTGAATCCCACAGCAATGTCCTGTATGAATCCAGATGAAGACCCAGAACTCATGACAGTGCCTCCCACAAGTCCAAATGGAGGTCTAGAGCCCACAAGAAGGACTCACACCAGTCTCTTTTATGGATCTGTGCTGGGAAGACCCAAAGGTCAGCAGTGGGAACTAGAAAGTCTAAGCCCTAGGGGTGAAGGAGCTGTGCTGATAGGTTGAGGGTTCTACACTGGAACCGAGAAGTCATGCTCATAATATAGACCTGGGCTGTCCTGAAAAGCACCACAGCCATCCTCAGTGACATGGAGGCCCCGAGGTCCTCCGATGACAAGCACAGCTAGTACATGCCAGGAAGCCAGTGTGACGATTTCATCCTGGAGATCAAGTGGCACACGTCTTCCCCTCCAGAGCCAGGAAGCAATGCTCAATGTGAAGACCAGAGCTCCTCCGGGAGGACCAACAGCTCAAACAGCAACTCATAGGAAGACCCACAGTGCCGCAACACCTCAATGCACCTCAATCCATAGCTTCTCCTTCTCCATGTCTCTATTTATGCTGGCAGCTTCCCTCATGTGGAACATCTATGCTCAGCACCTTGCTGATTTAATTCAGCTGGCATTAAGTTGACCTTCAGTTCTTAATCCATAACACTCCCTTTCCCCTCCCCTCTCTTCAACCCTTTCTTCCCTTCTCTATTTACAAAAGCTTGGTTTTTGTTTTTCTCTTCCATTCTCTCTTGTTTTATAATCCCTTTCCTGCTCTTCCCTTGTCCCTTGTTCCCTTCCTATTTGAACACGTTTTTCCTACTTGCCAATACCAATCCTCAATTTTACTTCTTATCTGCCATTTGGCTTTGTCACAAAGAGAAACAATGTGATATTTAAGCTCACATGTTTGATTTATTTCACATAAAATTATGGTCTCAAGATGCATTTATTAGGCTGGGCATGGTGGTGCATGCCTGTAATCCCAGCACTCAGGAGATAGAGGCATGAGCATTCTTTTGAGTTTGAGACCAGCCTGGGTTACAAAGTGGATTCAAGGCTACCCTGACCTGCATAGTGAGACCCTGCCTCAAAAACAAAACAAACAAAGAAAAAACAAACAACAAACCAAACAAACAACTCAAAGAACTTCGAGGTGTTTACCTAAAAGTGATTCAAGTTTATCCTATATCGTGGCAGAGTAGTATTTCATAGTATATAAATACATTTTCTTTATACATTTCATCTGTTGATGGGCATACGGGCTATTTCCAAGACGTAGCTATTTTAAATTGTGCCGCTGTACACATGGGTATTCGTATATCTCTGTGGTATGATGCTTTTCACCTCTTTGGGAAGACACCTAGAAGGGGCATATGTGGATCAAATAAATGGAACCTCTAGTTTTAGTTTTGTGAGGAATCTCCATGTTGGTTTCCTTACCAATTTGCACTCCCACAAACAATAGAGAAGAGTATCTTTTTCCTCACAACCTTCCCAGCATTCATTATTGGTTGATTTCTTGATGATAGTCATTTTTTCTGGACTGAGATGGAATCTCAGTGTAGTTTTAATTTGCATCTCTCAAATGAACAGTGACGTTCAACATTTTTTCATATATTTATTTTCCATTTGCATTTCCTCACCAGAGAAGTGTCTATTGATTTTAGATTCTCATTTTTGGATTGGATCTTTAAATTTGTGGGAGGTTCAGATTCTTTTTGAGCTCTTTATATACTCTTTTTGAGTTCTTTGTATTTTCTCTGAGGAGTAGCTGGTAAATTTTTCCTCATTCTGCAGGCTGTTTTTTTACTCTGTTGGAAGTTTCTTTTGATGTACAGAAGTTTTTTAATTTGATGTGCTCTTGGTTGTTGTTGATCCTTTGAGATATTTCCTGGGCAACTGGTGTTTTGTTCATAAAGTCTTTGGCTACACCAATGACTTCAAAAGTTTTAGCTGTTTTATCTTCCAGAAGATTGTTTCTGTTTTAATATTTAGATCTTTGATCCATTTTGATTTTAGTTTAGTGCATGGTGAGAGACATGGGTCTAGGTTCAACTTTTGGCATGTGGAAAGTCAGTTTTTCGAGCACCATTTATTTATTAAAGAGGCTATCTTTCTTCCACTGCAGGCATTTGGCCCCTTTGTCTAAGGTAATGTAGCTGAATGTGCTTGGACTTGTTTCTGCATTTTCTATTTTGTTTCATTGAACCTCAGGTCTGATTTTTTTTTTTAACCAGGACCGTGCTGTTTTTATCTCTGTAACTTTGTAGTATAATTCATATAAACCCCTTGATTGCCCTTGTTGCCCAGAAGTGCTCTTGCAATTCTGGGTCTCTTCTGGTTCCATATGAACTTTAGGATTTTTTTCTACTTCTATGAAGTATTCTTTTGATATTTTGACCAGGATTGCATTAAATATCTATAATAGTTTTTGAAGTATGGCTATTTTCATTGTATTGTTTTTGCTCATCCAAGAACAGGAGATGTGTTTTAATTTTCTGATATCCTCATTGATCTCCTTTTTCTGAGTATTGTACTTTTCAGTGTAAAGTTATTTCACTTCTTTCATTAGATTGATTCGTATTTCATTTTCCTTAATGCCATTGTAAAAGGAGTTGTTTCCTTAATTTCTCTGTGAGTTTGTTATTCATATTATTGATTTTCAGTGCTGACTTTGTGTCTTGTTGTGCTACCTGAATTGATTATTAATCTTAGGAGACTTCTGGTGAGTTTTTAGGGGTTGTCTATGTAAAGTATCATGTCATCAGCAAATAATGATAATTTAAATTCTTTCTTTTCTATCCGTATTCCTTTTCTTTTTTTCTCTTGTCCAATTGCTCTGGCTAATGTTTTCAGATCTATATTGAACAGGAGTGGTGATAATGAGCATCCTTATGTTGTTCCTGATCCACTTAGTATGATGTTGGCTGTTGATTTTTCATACATGGCTTTCATCAGATTGAGAAAACAACCTTCTATTCAAATTTTCTTTAGGGTTTTCATCATGAATGAATATTGGAGTTTGTCAAATGTTTTTTCTGAATCTACTGAGATAATAATGTAGTTTGTTCTTAGATTTGTTCATGTGATGTATTTACTGACCCCCTGGGAAGAATCCTATTTGGTCATGATGAATAACATTTTTGAGGATTCATTGCATTCTGTTTGCCAGTATCTTCTTGAAAACTTTTGCATCTGTGCTCATTAAGAAGATTGGCCTGTACTTCTCTTTAATTGGTTGGACCTTTCTCTGATTTGGATATCAAGGTAATGCTTGTTTTCAGGAGTGAATTTGGGAGTATTGTTTCCCTTTTAATTTCATTAAAGACTTTGAGGAGTAGTGGCATTAGACCTTTCTAAAATTCTTGTAGAATTTAGCAGTGAATCAGTTAGGACCTGGGATTTTTTGTTGTTGATATTTTTAAAAATTACTTCTTGAATTTCATTAATTGATCTTGGATTATTTAGAATTTAAATCTTAATTCAGTTTTGGTAATTTGTATTCGTCTAGTAATCTGTCCAATTCTTCTGTCTCCTTCCATCTTATTAGAGTATAGGTTTTCAAAATAGATATTGATGATCTGGGTTTCTTCAGGATCCACTGTGATTTCACTCTTTTCATTCCTAATTGCATGGCTTTGGGTCTTTCTTCCCTTGTTCTAGTAAAGTTGGTTAAGGGTTTGTCAATTATATTTAATCTTTCAAAGAACCAGTTCTTCAGTCCATTCATTCTTTGTGTTGCTTTCAGTGTCTTTTTTTCGTCTCAACTGAATTTATTTCTTCTCTGATATATATATATATATATATATATATATATATATATATATATATAACTTCCTTCCATTATTTTTGGATTTAACTTGTTCTTTTTCTAGAAACTTGAAGTTTAACATTAGGTTATTTGTTTGAGTTCAATATGTTTTTTTTTATGTGGGAATTCAGCACTATAAATTTCCCTTATAGGACTGCTTTCCCGTAAGTTCTGTTATGTTGTACTGACAGTGTCATTTAATTGTAGAGACCACCTTTTGTTCTTTATTCATATGGGTTTATTTATATTTTGAGTTTCAAGCTGATTTTTAAGCTTCTGTGTCTGATTTCCACTTAACATTTTGGTTTCGTGGTGCATACTTATCCTATAAGTGAGCCAAGTTGTATTTATGACAAGTTGATATGCTTATATGTATGGATCATTCCATGGTTTTGTATTCAAAATGAAATTCCCAGCTGAAGCTAATGCTTGACTCTTGAGATCTTCTGAGAGTGTTGTGGCCAGGTTCTTAAATGGTTAGTCAATTAAAGGTTTCAGCATGTAGTCATAAATGTATTGTTTAATTTATTCATTCAGTATATACACAATGATTAGCAACCAGTGCATGCACGCAGTAGTTACACATTATAAGTTAGGAACACATTAATTAGAATTCATAGTTGGGGGGAATTTTGGTTTTAGGGGAAATTGATGCTAAAAGGAGGCATGGTTTCTAAAAATCACTAGGGTCTGTCCATCCAGTAAGCAGCTATTCTGGTATAAGATCTGTAGAAATCAGCAGAAATCATCCAGGTCTCCCATCCTACTCAACTATGGCTCTTGGTAATTTTCTTGGTAAGTAGATACATGCAGCTCATCATTGTTTTTAAACAACATTTGTTTTGATGCCAGATGCATCTAGTACTTTTCATAAATAATTTTTCACTTTTATCAAGAAAAATAAGATAATTGTATAAAATAGATAATGAAGAGCTAAACTCTAGACGTTCCACTGGAAATTCAGAATAACAAAGGCCTAAGTCATGCATTGGTCAGGATCTAGAAAATGTCATGAAAGCACTGTGTTTTAAGTTGTACCTCAAAACAACAGCATCAACAACAATGAAAAATTTGAATAGGCTGAAGGGAGTGGAGAACTTTCATGTGCCAAGAACAAAAGCAGAAATGAAGTTGGTACATTTCTTCTTGTTTCTTTCTTTATCTTTCATTCATAGCATATGTTTGAGATACATAATAATTATATCATCTTAGAGAATTAGTACATATTGTAGCTTAATCATTTTTACTTTCCTTTGCCTGTCCTCCCTTAGATCTCTCCATATCTCCAGACTTTTTCCCATCTATGCAAGGTCTACTACTATATTTTGTATCACTTATATATTATTTTGCTTTAGATTTCTTACATAAAACAAACCCTGCAATACTTAACTTTCTCTGACAGATTTATTTCACTTACCATTATGGTCTCAAAAAGTGTTGATTTTCTTACAAATGACTCAACTTTGTCCTTCTTTATGGCTAAGTAGTATTCCAGTGTGTGTGTATAAAACATTTTCATTATTTGCTCACCTGTTAATGGGTCTGTAGGCTTCCTCCAGTTTTTTTTTTTTTTTTTTTTTTTTTTTTTTTTTGGTCTTTTTCCTTTTTATCGGTACCAGGGATCGAACTCACGACTGCCTGCTTGCAAGGCAGGCGCTTATGCCGCTGAGCTAAATCCCCAGCCCCAGGCTTCCTCCAGTTTAGCTATTATGAGTTGCTGTAGACAAGAATATTTATGTATCACTGTCACAAGATGCCATTAATTCTTTCAGAAGATACTCAGAAGAGGAATAATTGAGTCAAATGGAATTTAGCTTTTTGAGTCCCCATATTGATTTCCATAGTGGTTATATTAGTTTATAATCCCATTAACAATGTATAAGTGCTCCTTTCCCCAAAATCTCACCATTATTTTTGTCTGTGTTGAAAGCCATTCTTTTTGGAGTAAGATGAAATCTCAATGTTGTTTTGAATTGTATTTTTCCTAGTGATCAAACATGATGAATATTTTTCAGATATTTATTGGCCATTTGTACTTCTTCCTTTGAAAAGTTTTATTTTTTCCAATTGCTCATTTTGACTGATTCTTTTATGGGGTGGGAGCAGTCCATTTTTTTTTAATTTTTTACATATTCTAGATCCTGATCTTCTGTTTGAATAGTAACTGACAATTTTTCACCATTCTTTAGATTGTCTCTTAATTCCATTGGTTGTTTTTTCTTTGCTGTGCAGAAGCTTTTAATTTAATATTACATTTGTTGATGGTTGCTCTTATTTCTTGTGCAGCTGGGATTCTGTTCATGAAGTCCTTGCCTATATGTATGTGTCCAAGGGTTTTGCCGATTTTATCTTAAGCAAATTCCATATTTCTATTCTTACACCTAAGTATTTCATCCATTTTAATTGGATTTTAGTAGAAGTTGACAGATAAGTATCTAGATTCCTTTTTTAGCACATGGATAACCAGTTTTCCTGGCCGCATTTGATATAGACACTATCTTGGCCCCTTTGGTGAAGCTCACATTGCTGAAGGTGGTTGTGATTATTTCTGCATCCTCATTTCTGTTCCATTGATCCTCATATCTGTGCTTTGTGCCAGTACCATGATGCTTTTTTATTGTAACTTTATAAAGCTTGAAATCCAGGACTGTGATGATGTCTGATTTGCTTTTATTGTTCAGGATTGCTTTTGCTGTTCATAGTCTCTTCTGATTTCATGTACATTTTAGGAATATTTTTTTCTATTTCTATGAAGAATGCTCCTAGTGTTTTGGTTACAATTGCATTAAACCTATTATCAGTTTTGGTAAGAAAGTCATTTAAATAGTAATGATTCTGCCTGCCCAGGAGCAGGGGATTTTTTTTCCAATTTTCTAATGTCCTCTTAAATGTACTTTTTTTTCAGAGTGTTGCAGTGTTTATTAAAGAAGTATTCCACTTCTTTGGCTAGGCTAATTCCTATTGTTTGTTTGTTTGTTTGTTTTGCTTCCATGACAAGTATTGCTTTTGATTTCTTTCTTAGCATGTTCATTGTTGGTGAAGCTGGTACATTTATATTAAGTGAAAAGAAATGTGCTTAAAACACCATATATTATATGATCACATGAAATGCCTGAGATGGCAAATCTATAGAGGCAGAAAGTTATGTTGCAGATAGGGATAAAGACTAAGAACAAGTGGTCATGAAAGATATTCTTGAGGTGATGAAAATATTCTAAAACTGGATTATTGAGATGGCTGCACAAGCTGGTCAAGTTACTAAAAATCAGTGAATTATAAACTTGAAGTAGGTGAGTTTTATGGTATATAAATTATACTTTTATAATGTTAGACAACAGTAAGGAATGGTAAGAAGACTGATATGGTTGTATCCATGGGGCCAAACCCTTAAAGAAATAAATTGACCAAATTTCTACATGCAGCAAGAAGTAGAATTTTAATTGGAATAAGAGAATTTTTCATTCCTAAATAACACTGGATAAGTGAATGGATACCTGTCAGAGAATAATAATAGATTAATGAGGGTGAGATTTACTTATCTGGAATATTTTGACTCTTTGTGGCAAAGAAGCATGCTGAAAATACCACTTTAAAATGCTTAATTTAGGGGCAGAATGATGGATGAAATGTTTTTCAAAAGGCCAGATCAATGAATGAGTGTAATTATCCAGGTCAGGTGGGTCTTGGTTAGAGTTAAAAGAGAGGAGTGGGGGAGGTAAATTTTGAAGGAGGAATCAGGTCATGGTGACTGTTATCACTAACTATATAAAATTGCTTTGTAATACACATTACTATTGGGTATATTGAAAGTAGTACTCAAATAGGTAGAGAAACTCTGTCTTGGGGATGAAAAGGTGAAGCATGTTTATTGATCAGAAAGTTTAGTTACACGTGACAGAAACCTAACTGAAGATAACAACACAGAGTGGATTATACTGGTTAACAATACTAAGGGGGCCAGGAGTTCTGTGCTTGACCCTGACAATTTATATCAATTAGATTTACTTTCCTCTGTATTTAACTCCATTCTTAAATTCTCCAGATTTTAGTGTTTGTTGCTGCAAACAATCTCAGGAATTACAGTATTTCTTTCCTAGTAACTATCAGTAGAACTATAATGTGACTTCTCATGGCTTGGTTTGAGTCAGCTCCATGAGCCAGACTCTGGTCAAGAGCACTGGTTCTCCTATTCATTGGGCCAAAGCCTTGTGTGTCCCAACTCATGAGTCGTACTGGGGTTTGGATCTGAAATCTTCCTCAAAGGCATGAAAATTCAGTTTAGTCACCAGGCCACATATTTCTGGGAGGAAAAAAAAGTCTTTGGGAGGTGGAATCTAGTGAAAAGAAGTTGGAACCTTAGGGCTGTGCCCTTGAAGGAGATACTGTGATGCTGGTCTCTTCCTCTCTCTGTCTCTTTGCTTCCTGGCTCCCAGAAGGTGACAGCTCCCCTACCATGTACTTCTGCCATAATATACTATGTCATCAACAGAGCCAACCAACCAGGGACTGAAAACTCTAAAACTGTGAGCCAGAATTGGCCTTTCTTTTAGAGCGGATTATTTCATGTGTTTGTCAAAGTGATGGTCAACTAACACAGGAACAATCAGCTTCATTCGAGACAAATAAGAGTGTCTTCATAACTAGAAGATGGAGGAAAGACCAAAGAAATCCTTAAAAAATGTGTTCACTACAAGAATGTAATGTTAGAATCTCATAAACTGTAATAGGTTTTAGTGTTTTCATTTTAGATATATGGAAACAAAACTCTGCAAAAGTTAAGAAATTCACCCAAAGGCAGCCCAAATAAAATCATAAAGGTGAAACTTAAGTTCAGCTCTGTTTATTTCAAAGTCTAATCCTTTTGAAGAGAATAGTCAATGTGGACCAAGTATATGCTGAAATGAAAAGGCAAGAATATGTGAAAATTCCTTGGAATATTAAATACAGGTACATCAACTTGAGTCAGGAGGCAGTGATGGAGAAACTGTAGGTGATGGGAAGAAAGAAATGGCAGGTGAGAACCTAGGAGTTCTAGGATACCTACCTCAGATAACAATCCAGATAACAATCAGATAACAATCCAGAATTGCTTTGAGGGGTAACTATGAGCTTGTCATGTGAATGAAAGCTCAAATTATATTTGGAGAACAAAATCCAGAAGATCCAAAGGTTCAAACTGTAGAGTTATTTTAGGAAGCACAATGCTGGCTGGGACAACACTGAAGAGAGACGGTGGCCATTTTCAGTGGTCCAGCCAGCCAAAAACACCAAGAAAATACCATGGGCTTGGCTCTGGGATGACCTCTAATCCCAGAGGACGAAGGACAAGAGTAGTTTATTTCCTGTGGGCAAGGATTGAGGAATATTTGGACAGCTGGACAAATACGTGTTGGCTGCAGAGAGACTGTGAGGAGATTAGGACTGAAATGAATGGGTAGGAGGTGGCCACAAACAGTAAGAAAGCTTAAATGTTTAAAGGTGTTTGTGCTGTGAACAAGTGACTGTCGTTCAGAGAGCTGCTGTAGTCAGAAAGTGGAAGCAAAGCGAATTTGCTCAGACAAACCTGACTTGAGTGGGTGAAGGCAAAACATGGTAAGAGATGGAGATGATCAGGCATAAGTCAGGCTTTTTTCAAGGTAAGGACAGAGGGAAGATTTTAATAGAAAGAAGCATATCCTGAACCCTTAATTTTATGGTATGTAACAAAGAATAAGGATTTTAGAGACAGCCAGACCTAGTTCTAAATAATGCTTATGCCACTTGCTAGTTGTAGAACCCTGGGTAAGTGTGAACATACTCATCTATAAAACAGAGATAAGCATATTCCTAGAACAATTGTGGAAAACATACCACATATGTGTATAGAGAAGAGAAACAGTGAGACGGCAGCTAGCATGTAGAGACACTACATAAATGGTAACTAGTGACAATGATAGCAAATTTTGGGATAGTTTGCCCTTGAAAATATTTAATATTTATTTATTCTAAGATAGGTAGAAAATAAAATTGTATGTTCTGGTTTGGCCTGAGAGATCAAAAATGATCCAATTCTAAACCAGATTAAGTAGTTCAGGTTATTTTTATCACTTCTTCACCTAACCTGAGTTTTATGTAACATGTCTTTAACATAACAAACCATCGTAGTTCCCTTTTGAAACCCTAAAATAATTGTGCTGGTATCAGCAGACTCTACCTCATAGTTTATCTGGGACTTTCCTGCGTATCTGGCTTTCCATCTTTGAATTCATCTTAGCTATGCTTGTGGAAACAATTACTGCCTCTGTATACTAATTGTACCCACAACTATTCGGTCATTTTTTAAAAATGAGCCATATCTTTCGTTTGAAAACTTTTGGCTACACTATGTGCAGTATATCCATGCTTAATGTGATTTATCAGGGTACAAATAAAACAACATTGATTAAGATTTATTTATTAGTTGTTCACTCACTCAGTGGAATTTATTTGAAACCTCCTATATGCGAAGCACAACCAGATCTTACAAGAAGTACATATAGGAAGAGCAAAGGTTCCCAGGCCTGAAAGAACTTACAGTAACATATTGCTTGTTGGAGGTTAGGCTTTGCACAGCAACTGGACAAATTTTCCTCTCTCTGGACTCTTCACTGTGTATGAAGCAATCCTGATAGTTCTTCTGTCCTTTGTCGACTAAAGAGGAGAAAAAGTTAGCTGGCCCTCCTATCCCTTCTTTGATATTTGAGATATTTTTGGCATGATATTTCATTGCCCTTTGGTGGAATAGCTCACAAAAGCCAAATAATACTTTGTGTAAACTACAGCTAGCTCTGAAAAGGTTTGTTTTAAATTCGTGAGTCAGCTAACTTTCGGTCAAATTAAACACTCATGCTGAAGAAGCAATTTTAGCATTTGCAGAAAACTCAGACAAATTTTATGTTATAGAAAGCTTAAAACAAATTAATTATAATTAAAAAATCATGAGACGTTTATTTTGTCAAATGTCTTCTTCAAATTGTTCTTGCTATTACTGATTTAGAGTAGTAATTGTTCCAGCTTCCTATATAATGCAGAAACAAATTAAGAGAAAGCCTTTCTTTGTAAGTTCCCTCAAATCAGTCTGCAAAGTTACTTACAAGCTTAGACTTCAAGTGCATGATGTTCTGTCTCTTGCTTCTCACTGGAAGAGGCTTAGGCTTCAAAAGACCAGTAACTGGACTGTGGTCACTAGTTCACCTAGTGGCAGTGTCAGACATGAAATATGGTCTCCTGACTCTTTTCTGACATTTTGGATCCCTCGGTTTAACTTGTCAGCAATTTATGTGTGGAACCATATCTTTTCAATGTTATGAACAGAATACTATTTTTCCTTATTTTACTTGTGTACAAAGCACCATTAGTATAAATTAATTTCAGAAATCTATTTCTAAAAGGTAAGTTTTAAGTATCTCCAAATTCCTATCATTTTCTTTTAGCTCCCTATGAGGAGTCAAAATACTGTGATGATTCCAGAGCAGACATTGCAATAGTGTTCCCTACAGTTTCATTTTTTTCCATTCCTGGCACTTTTCAACAAAGATACTAGGCTTGACCATGTAATTTTCTTTGTTCAAGACTTAATCAGAATTTACCAACACACAGCACTAATGTTAAATATGCTGGCTTAATTTGATTTGTTCTCCTCTGCTTTTCCGTCAGATATGAAAAAAAGTATACTTGAGTTGCTACTGATCCCAGAATGACAGAGAGTTTGTGCAGCTCTGAACCCAACCTGCAGCCTGGACCCTGGTCAGCTGATTATAACTCAGCCCACAAAGCCACACTAACCAATTCCTGGACTTACAAGTGAGAAAAAAAATAAATGCGTCTTATTGTATATGATTAAGGTTTGAGGTTGCTTGTTATGCAGCATTATGAAAAAATTTCTCTTGGTCTCAGATTCCTATTACATAATATGGGGCAATGTTTGTACTGTACTTATTTGCATGGTGTTATCAAGAGTCACCGAGCAGTATGTAATATGTTTAGGGGATTGTCTGTCACACTGAAGAAACAGCCTCACCTCTTTTCATATACTATTCTTCAGCCAACAATTTCCTTCCCAATGTAATTATGTCAATAAAACATGTTGGAATTCTTTTATTACCTTGGTGTAAAAGAGCAAAGCCTGCCAACAAAGGAGGAGCACAAGTACATGCTATGAAGTACAAGTTAATTCATTGCCATTGTGTACTCCTTGCTGGGATAGTGGACAGCACAAGCCTTGTGGTGTTTAGGAAGTATCTTCAATCCACAGAATATCTCGGTTTTTCTACCAATACTTGCTACATCCAGAGCAAGTTAGGAACACAGCATTGGGACTAGAGCAGATACTCTCAATGCCCAACTGATACCCCCTAAACCTTCCTCTGAGTTTCAATACATTAATTTCTCAGTTTAGTCACTCATATATCTTTGCTCCTCTGATGCCAGGGAAGCCGCCTTAGTACGTCAGTGAGGAAGTGCTTCTGGGGCAGCTGTGAAGCCTTAGGAGATGGGAATGGGTGGGTTAGTACCTGAACCCTCCTCACACTCCCATTAGATAGGGGAATATTCTTACCGATTTCCAGTAAGCTGAAGTTCAAAGTTCCTACAATCATACCTTTTTCATCAACATTCTTGTATAAGGAAACAAAATGTTTTTCTACTATACTCACACAATTCTTATTCATATAATTCCTTGATACCATCAGGGTATCCTACAATTTAATTCAATTCTGTTACTATCTATATTGAGAGAGCAATATATGACCTCTTTATTTTAGGGTTTTTTTTTTTTGCAGAGATTTAATTACCTAGGTATCATCAATTATATGTTTTACTTCCAGCTTGTTTTCTCTTTTATTGAGAAATGAGCTGAAATTTTTGATTTTTTTTATTTTAAAGAGGATAAAATGGAATAAAACCAATCAAAACAAACCAGTGTAAGAGATACAGGACTTCAAAACATTATAAAATCAACAATAGTTACCATAATGCATTTGATGTTTTCATACAGATAACTTCGAACGTAGTAAAAATCAAATAGAACACAATAGAATAAAAACAAAACAATGAATGCAATAAAGGACTTCAAAACAAACCAATAATAAATCCAAAATTGCTACTATATCTTGCTATCTTTTAAATAGCTGCTCCTGCCATTGGACTTAACATAATCAAACAAAACATAATAAAACTCAACCCAAAAAAACAATGGAAATGATAATGGAAAAGACTTTAAAACAAGACCATAGGGAATCAACAATGGCTAAAATCCTCAGAAAGAGATCATCCCTAGATGCCACAATGTGTACCACTGTCTTCTGATCTTATGACCACTGACCCTAGACCAATGCAATGTTAGTGAAACACAAAAACATCACAGGCATCCAATTGCATTTCAACTTGATAGCTATCATCACAGCCTGTGGTTCTCCTGATAAGCCAGCTCAAGGTGTGTGTGGGTGCTGATGGGGCACTGATACTTCTTGTTTCCAGTCTGCACGCTGGAAGGGGCTAGGTCCTGGCTGATCCAGTCTGGTGGCAGCTCCTGCATAGCACAGGTTCCTAGCCTGGGCTTACTTCTTCAAGTTCCACATTTCTAATTTTGTCTTATGTCTCTGGTGACCAGCTTCTATTCAGGATACCACTAAAGGTCTTCTCATTAGAACAAAAGATGGTCTCATCACACAGGAAATTGCAAAGGATTTAGGAACTCTCTTAGGAATCAAAGTAAAGACAAATAGGGTCAATGAAACGTAATGTCAGAGACACATTGTGAGAAATGCATCATAAGGCAATTTCATCATACAACATCATAAAGCACACTTACTCAAACTTGGGTGTGATACATCAGTCACTGGATTGTAGCTGCTTGATACACTTGATGTATGAAGCTGTCTGCTGCCTCTGTATTCTGTTTTATAGTAAACATTCTAAAATAAGAAGTGCACTCCAAAGTAATGATAAATGTATAGGATAGTGAGTACATATGTCAGCAAAATAGTTGTTTATTGTTAGTATCAGTTATGTGCTGTTCAAAACTATGTGCTGTACTTTTGCATCAGTGGTATGCAGCAGGTTTGTTTACAGTATCACCATCATGACAGGAATAAGTTTCTTGTGGGATCAGTGTTCTCTGTGTGGTCTGTAACTGACCTTCTTGTGTACTTGATGGGGAAAAAAAAAGATTCTCCTAGAAACCCTATTTGGAAGTGTTTCAGAAGCCTTGTATCAGGAACTATAGGTAGAGACCAATGTGTGTGTGTGTGTATGTGTGTGATATACTTTTCTGTATTTGAGCATTTTCTGTTTTTTTTTTGTCTCACTTTCTTGACTTCCTCACTTGTATTTCCTTAGATGCCAACTCAAATAAACTTCTTGAATTCAAATCCATTCTTTAAGACTTGTTTTTAGCAGTGTTAATTTCAGACAGTTGCTTTTTCCCTCTCCTTCCCCCTGTTTTCTGAATTGTTGTGGGACAGAGGCACCAGTAAAGACACCTATAAAAATACAGAAAAGCTAGCTATAAATTTAAAGTATGTTTTCCTCAATTCCATGGGTAATGGAAGCATCATTTTGCTTTCAGCACAAGAGAGGCGTTTCTTACAAACTTGTGTTCTCTTCCCAACAGCATGAACATCAAATAACTGACTAATGGAGGAGTTCAACCTGTACTCTTCAGGGCTCAATTGATTTACAAAAAAAAGGGGGGGGGATTCCTAATGGCAGAGCCCTTGTGTAATTGGGATTGCCTGAGTCTTCTGTTAAAACTGCATCACAACTCAATTTCCCGTTATGGTCATTCCATTTTCTTCCACATTTCTCTTAGTAACTTTTCTTTTCTTGCTGAGACAAAATACCTGACGCCCAGTGTTAAAGGAAGGAAAATTTATTTACCTCTCAGTTTGTAGAAGTTTCAGACCATAATCGTGGTTCCAAGGTAGGATGGCATGGCAAAGGAGCAGTCCTTCATGACTATGAAAGATACCAAAAGCAACAAGAGACAGGAAGAGAGACAACCCTCTTTCAATCCCTCATATTGTATGAAAGATATCTGCTTTCAGGTATGTGTAGTGCTCACATCCTTAATCCCAGCACTGGACCATTAATCAGTCACAAACTCTAGAAGCCCACTCCCATGACAGCATGAGGCTTTTGGGGGACATCTGGGCACAGCCATAACAACTTTCTTGTAACAATCATCCCCAGGAGCATTTCCCAATATACCGCATCGAGTAATTCTCTGTCTCATTGTGTGTGTCTAGGCATTGCCAGGAGTGCTCCTAGGAAATGAACTCCAAAACAGAATTTTGGAATCAGTTTTGGAGTTTGATATTGTACTTTCATCTGACTATGAGGACTTAGAACATAGGTGCTAAGTGGAGTACTCTTTATATCTGGCTTACTATTGTGTTGTAATTGTTGAAATAGAGAGCTTCAAGGGACATGAGTGAAGAGAATACTATGGCTGTGTGACCTTTCAAGAGGTAGAGGGGAGGCAGTCATGGTAGACTGTTGAATCAGGTAACTGTTGCTTCCTAGCATTCCTGATTAGTCAGTGAAACACAATAGACTCCAAATAGATTTATACTTACACAGTCAATTGATTTTCAGTGATGGTGCCAAAGCAAGTCAGCAGGAAAAGTTCTTAAAACAAGCTGCTCTAGAATACCTATCTTATACTATATGTAAAAGTTAGGTTCTTAGACATTTATGTGAAATATTAGAAACTTGTAGAAAGTATTATAGGAGAATAACAAGGTAACCGTTTCAATTAATTTTGTGCCACTATAGTAGTATACCTAGGACTATTTATAAAATATAGAAATTTATTTATTATCATTTTGGAGATTAGAATTCCAAGATCAAGGCAATATCATTTGCTGTCTGGTCAGGGTTTTTTGGCTGCATTGTTGTATGGTGGAATATAGAAAGGCAAAAAATGGGTTTAGTAAGCTTCTTTTTTCAATTTTATTTTTATTTGCACATGTTTGTAGTAAGTTATGATTATTATATCAATTACCTCCCAAGAGCCATCTTTTCAATATTAATTACATTTAGCATTAAATTTCAGTGTAAATTTTGAAGAGCTTGAAAGACTAGTCAAACAAGAGCAGTAGGTAAAATTACATAAACAGGATAAGCAGCAATAATAATTTTTAAAATATGGTATATTTCCTCAAAATTAAAACTACTTTTAAAATATAATAGTAAAATGTATTAGGCAAGTCATAGAATGTGATAAGAATATCATAAATTTATATTGAATGAATGCTTGGAATCCAAAATTTACATGAAATTTTTTTCTACTTGGAAATGAAAAGAATTAGGAAAAGATTTAGATAAGTCATATACTTTGCAAGGAAACACTAGACATTTTAAAAAGCTTTACCGATATTGGTCATGGTGAAAATATAAATCACAATTAGATATCAAATCACACCCACTTGATTGGAGAAAATTTAAAAGATTATCAACATTAAATGTTGATATAAAGGAACAGAAACTCCTATACATTGATGGAGGGATTGTTAAATGGTACAAACATGTAGAATATAGTTTGGCAGTTTATTATGAAGTTATATATGACCTCTATGACTCAGAAATTATACTTCCAGGTGTTTGATCAAGAAAAATTTAAAAATATGTCTAAATAAACTTGAATGGAATTTTCAAAGCAGCTTTATTCACAATAGTCAAAAGCTGAAAACAACTCAAAGTTTCATCAACAGCAGAATAAATAGACCAATTTAGTATATTTATATAACACTAGTAAACAATAAGAGTAATTAAATACCAATGCATGTAGAAACATGAATGAATGTCAAAAACATGTTGAAGAAAGCAAACAGACATAGAAGAACTCATTATACACAAAGATCTATAGCAAGCAAAACAATTTATATGAAAAGTTCACAAAAGTAGTTTCTTCCAGGTGCAGAAGTTGACTGGAATCAAATACTGCAGAACTTTTGTGAGTGACGGAAGTATTCTATAAGTAGACATGGTCTAACTATGTGGATATATTCATTTGTCAACTCATCACAGTATAACATCTAAAAACTGTAGCATTTCAGTGTATATAAGTTATGCTTCAACAAAATAGAAAGATTTTTTAAAAAGTACTCCAAAATGTTTACCAAAATGTGGATACAGTCTTTCTTGAACTTGATTTAAACTTTCACAGTATCTTTCTTTTAATTTTTTTTGAGAAGAGTATATTTACACAAATAAGTTACTTTTGAAAGTTTCTAATCTAGAAATCCATTCTAAGAAAACATTTAAGAAGCATAGAGTACAATGTGTATTCAGTTATTTATTGAAGCTATATTTACATTAAGTGAAACCAAAGTAGTAAAACATTAAGGCACATTTTTATAGTAAATTGTTTTATTGCTAAAATATTAAGTAACTGCTATATAAAGAGAAAATATTGGTCAGGTATAGTGGTGCACACTTGTAATCCCAGCACTTGGAAGGCTGAGGCAGGAGGATTGCAGTGAGTTTGGGACCATCTTAGGCTACAAAGTGACTTCAAGTTTAGTTACACAGCGAAACTCTCTCAAAAAGACAAAAAAGTTCCTGGTTGGTGCCATACATGGGCCACTGTGGGGAGAACCAGATGCTGGCCCTTTCCCATGAGTCGGCACTATTTGTGGACTGTGAAAGGGTGAACAAAAAGCCAATAAGAAGCTAAGCTCTCGCTGCGAGTTGGTTTCTTGTGGGGAGAACCAGACATCAGTTCCTTCCAGCACGCAGGCTGGGAAACAAGAAGTTCCTCCTGTCCCCAGTAAGCAATCAGCTAATCTGGAGAAACACAGACTGCGATGACAGCTACTGAGGTAAAATACAATTTAATGCTTGTCATGTTTAGTATTTCACTGACTTTGCAGGCCTAAAGCTAGTACTCTGATCATCTACTCAGAGGATAACAATATCAACATAGCAGCTATGGGGGATCTCCTTCTGAGAGGGGTGGCCATTATTAATTCTGTATTATCTTGTTTTGAAGTCCTGTATCATTTCATTCTTTTGTTTAATTGTTTTATTTTGTTTTGTCTTGTTTGATTTTATTATATTTGATGGCATGGGCAGCTATTTCAAAGATAACAAGATACATTATGGTACACATTTTAGGTTTACTCTTACCTTGCTTTGAAGTCCTTAATTGCATTCCTTGTTTTTTTTCTTTGCTTCTATCCTGTTCTGTTTGAGTTTTACAATGTTTGAAGTTATGCACAGCTATTTTGAAGACAAAAGGCATTATGATAACCATTGTTGATTTCCTATTATCTTGTTTTGAAGGCTTGTTTCACATTCTTTTGTTTTGATTGGCTTTATTCTATTTTATTTTGCTTAGTTTTATTCTCTTTAAAATACAATATTTTGCTTAGTTTTCTTCTCTTTAAATTACAAACTGAAAAAAGGAAATAATAATAACGTTATTGAATCATATAGATTGCAAAATTTTATAAATGTCCTTATTTTATCCATGCAGATAATATGTAAATGAGAAAGTCTAGATATATGTCAAATTTTATTTTCTGTATTTCCTTTATTATCCGAAACTAAAAGAGTTAAATGCTTTATAATAAATTAAAAGTGAAGCATAATACATTTCTGAGTTTTTTTTTTTTCTTTGATTTTCTATGGCCCTTCTACTTTGGACAAATCATCCGTAGGAGAATTTGGAAAACCCACCAAGTCTTCATAGAAGTCAACTTCTCAGTTGTTGCAGAAAAAGGACACTGAATTAGGTTTTTTTTGTGTCCTGATAAAACCAGTTCTTCTTTCTCTCTCTGTCTGGTTTTCTCCCTCATCTCTTTCTATCCACTTCCAATTCTGCTAGTCTGTGAACCATGAAGAGCAGTGATGTTCTTTAGGAGAGTCTAGCAAACACTGCTATCGCCAACACCCATGCCATTCTTGAAATACATTTAATTTGGCTCCATTTCCTAGTCTGCAAACTTGTTTTAATCAAAATTGGAATCTGTGTGATAAGAGGTCAGGTACATCTCTGCCCCACTGTTTGGTTATTTTGCTAAAATTAAGTGAGCCAGGATCCTGTAAGAGATTACTCTATACTAGAGGGCTTTTTTGTAAGCTGCAGGAATTTAGCACAGTGATTACTGTAGAAAAACAATTTTTAATGAAAATCAATTTTATTAGAGCCAAGATAACAATGAATAATTGCATATAAAGGAGTTCAAAGAGTGTAGAGGAAAATGAAGGAATGGTAAAATCCTTTCCATAGGGTTTTATTTTATTTATCCAAAAGTAAATTCATAGGTTGCTACAGGACAGTGCACATAAAATAGTTTTGCAAAGGGAATCTCCTGCAGAAAAATGCTTCTTGCCTGCTGCTCCAGCAGTTGAGTTCACAGTAGAAAAACATTCAATTCCACATAGTAATAGTGCTTTAATAACAGATGAAAATATGTTTTATGGTGTGTGTTGATAACTAAATGCTTATCCTATATATAGAAATTCAAATAATTGGAATTTCTCATAGCCAGCATCCAGTTGAGACCACTGGAGAATACCTTGATACAGAAGGTTAAAATCAATAGACTGTGTTTTGGTTATTTTTCAGAAGATGTCTGCTGTATGTTTAATATACTATATTTGTATTATAGGCTCTGGTTCCTGTAAATCTGAGGTCTCTCTTTCTTGAATGAATGAGGAGATAAGCAATTGAATTTGAAAGATACTTTATGCAACAGAAAAGCAATTTTGTCCCTGGTTATCAGAGGGCAAGAAGCGAACTAGCAATTGAATGCTAAATATTTTTAACCCTTGGGATTTTGGTTTGCTTTGGGCCTACAAAGGATTGTAGTTTTCAGTTTTCACATATAATGCAGAAAGATTTTGTTGTAGATTCAGCCAATTTAAAATATTTATCTTTTACTCTTGGTGTGAATTTTGTTTTAGAAACTCAAATTTCATTTTAAAAAACATAAAGAAGAAAGATTACTACTTCTATCAATGAATGTACACAGAGTGTGCATTATTGTTTTGGTTATTCAGGGGTATGCCTGGCACTTATTTATCTAATGCTTTGGAGAGTTCAACAGGCCAAAGCCTAATGTTTGCTGTATTATCTTTTTACTTTCCAACAAAAGTTGCTCCTGCCTGGATCAAAATCTGTTTCTCAATTTTAGAAAAAAACAAACAAACAAATAAGAGACAATAAAGTAAACATACATACACATGCAAATATACATGCCATAATAGCCCAACTGACTGTAAATTATAGAGTCTTTAGAATAAGCAGTCCACTCTGTTGTGAATTCCAGTTAAAAGAAGATGGGAAATTTTGTTTCTTACCACATACTGTTTCATAACTTTAAGACTCTGACAAGCAATCTTGAAGGAATAAGGCTTAGAATCCCTATCCACTGTAATTTACTCAATTACATCTAAAGCCATCTGTTTGGAGACTTTATCTGAAGATATGTTTTGTTTAAAGTATTTCTCTGTCTTGTTTACTTTGTCCTGTCTTCATAGTATTTCCTTTTGGAATGATCTATTTATTGTGGTCCTTAATTACTGGTTGACCTCAGCCCTCCTTAGGTTTCTATTCCTTGTTTAATTCATTGAAGTAAATCCTATTAATAATACAGGATCTCTATCTGTAAGCAATTTATGATTAAGTAGAGCAACAGTGTGGTCAAAGAATGCCCAAATGCTCTCCATTTTTATCCCTGCTTCCCATAGACATTCATTGTTTATAAACCATCTCCATTCCCTGTTTCTTTGGCATTAGACCTTCTATTGTGGGGAGAGTTATTGACTTCTCCCTTTTGGGTTCCAGGATCTAACTACAGCTGGCTAATCACAATGCATCAAACTCAGCTTGTTCAAAATTAATCACTTAAATTCTTACACTGGGTTTCATGAGTTTTGATGTTTAGTTGTCTTAGTTAATTTTTCATTACTGACATCCACAAGCTCAAGAAGAAAAAGTTTATTTTAGCTTACAGTTTATAGAGGTTTCAGTTCCGTAGCCATCTGGTTCCAAGGCATGACAGCATGCCACAGAAGATCCAGTGTAAGGCACGGTAGGCAAGAAGCAGCAGCCTTTCTTCTGCTATCCTTTTTCATTTTATCCAGGCTACAAGCCTATTGGTTGGTGCCACTATCTTCCATCATTTATAAATACATTCAGTCACACCCAGAGTTATGCTAAAACAATTAGTGGGCTAATCGAGTGTCACAAATGCATGGTCCAGTCACTCCCCAAAGACCTACCTGTAAGGGTTTGAAGCTTTAGGTGAACTTCTAGATACAAATCGTAGCATTAGCTAAGGAGAAAACTTTAATTAACAGGAGACTTTTAAACTATGATAATAGGACACATCTTATGAAACACAAAACATGATTTTACCAAGTGATGCCCAGAGCACTGACTGTCATAGGGTAAAAATGAAAGAAGGTAAAGTTACTCCAGATGATTTACCAGGGAGGCTTTTCAGAGAAAGCCATATTTTAGTCTTGGTCATAAATGCCAAATGAGATTAGAACAGGCCAGTTGAAGGGAGAATTTAAGTGACATACATAAGGAGATAGCAGTGTGTACAGTGCGGTTAGGGGACCCAGAGCTGGGTGGGAAGGAAGACAGAGAGCTGTGAAGCCAGTTTTAGGGGCAGGTTATGAGCAACAAATAATGCATGCAAAAGAGTTCAAAGCACTCCATAACTCTGAGAAACTTAACCAACACCAGAAACTGTGGTAGTTGCCAATGAAATAATATTTACTTATGGCTTTGTTCTCACTTTTAAGGAAAAGATTTTTGAAAATCATTGCTTTGTAGAGTTCTTCTCCATGTTCTAGTGCCTGAAGCTATCTTTCTCTCCTGTTGACTTCTTCCCACCCATCTTGAGTACAAAGGGTGACACTGAAGAAAAAACTTCAGTGCTTTGCTCTCTACTTCCTTTAAAGGTTCCACATCTCTTTAAGAGTTTAGACTTCTTTTTATAACTGTGTCAGCTCAACTCCCAGAGGTCCTGTCTAGCCTGGAGGTTTGTTTACAGCTCAGCAGGGATTTGTTTACCACCTAGTAAGAAAGGAGTCAAGAAGATAAAAGCCAATCAGGGAAGTAGAAAGACAGCACCAGTCAGAAAATACCAAGAAAATAAGATTAGAAACATCAGACTCAAGTAGGGATGACTTTAGCAATGTGGTGACCCTTGGAAGCTTGCTGAACGCATGTGTTAAATCACTTTGCTCTGTAGTTTGTTAGAGACATATTGCATCTCCTAAAGCCATTTTGTGCCTGTTGAACATGGGAAATCATTCTAAAATTACAATTTGAAAAAAGTCCCAAATCACCTCATTTCCTGTTAAGCCTCCAAATATGCATATTTTTGCACTCAGAACTTAGGTTTTCTGGTCACATTGAATTCGAGCCTATGTCATAATCAGGTTAATAAATAGTTAATAAAATATCATCCATCCAGCCTTATGCACTTGCGTAACCATGCACTAATGTTGCACAAATATAACAAAGCTTTTCTTTGATGCCATTCTTGAGACACTAAGATATCCAAATTAGTATCTGAATAGATCAACTTATTTTAAGTGAAGCGTAAATGTATTTTATTTTTTTAATCACTGGTGTTTTGACTTTTGCGTGAGTATAGTTATTTCTCATTAATTAGAATAGTTAATTGGCCAGAAATTGTAGTTCTCAAAGATTTTGAAAATGCATAATTTTAGTGTAAGAATATATTGTAGATTAGTGTACATTATCTGTAACAGGAAATTTATAAAGATGGTTGAGTTATTCTGCCCATGAAATTATTTAGAAGGTATGTTTTCATAATCAGTTATTTCAGAGTCTCTATATGATATTTATTATCTTGCTAATTGGCTTAAATATGAAGATAAATGACGAGTAAGAAGTGGAATTTATTAGAATTTATAGTCGTGGGTGCAACTGGTTTTTTATAGCTACTGACAACTGATTCTTACTGGTTGGGTATTTTGTGCATGAATTATACTGAGGAGAAATTGAAATGTATAATTCAGAATTTTTTAAACTAAAGTGTGAAACCATCTAAGAGCATTAAAATATACTAACAAATTTTTCACTTAACAGACATTTGTTGACACACACAGATTTAATAATCATATTAGCCAAGGGTATTTTTCAAATGTCAACATCTAAAAATTAAGTAGAGAGCAATAAACTAATTTTGAGCAGCAGGTAGGTAATTATCTTTCCAGAAAAATAACGTAATATTTTCTGCATTGATGGAAGGAAAGACTTTTATTTGCTGGGTGCTCCCAACAAATGTCATTCAGGACGGTAAGTCAAGAGCAGGCTGCTTCAGATCATGGAGGTGCAGAAATAAGGGGGTGCAGAGCAGCTGTTCTGAACCTCATCTTTATGCCACTGCCACACTTTAAAGCCTGACAGCCTCTGGGCAAACTTTGGATATTTCAGAGATTCCAGGTAGAACCAGCAGAAGGGTAATTGTATCCTGTGGAGTTCATTGGGAGGATTATTAAGACTTTATTAACCATCTTAAGATTTTCCTCTACCCCTTTCTTAGGGACTGAATTTTGCCATTTACTCCTCTCTGACCTCTTTAACTTCCAGCCTTTTCTCCCTTCCAATTAATTTTTGGATGTTTGTACAAGAAGCTATATTACCAGGTTTCTACTTTGACTAAAATGACTTCTCTGTACTTGGAATTTTACTCTAGGCATGTGAGCTCTTTTCTAATCAATTTTCATTACTTGGTGATGATTTCTAATCTTATTGAAGGGTATGGTATGCTTTTCCACTACACAGCTACTTGCCCCTTGTACTTGGAAAGTTATGTATCTATTCTGCATGAGTCATGGCAACCAATTTAGATACCACATTGGTTACTGATGGTACAATGAAAATAATTTAGATTCCGTCAGTTCCAAACCACGATCCCATAGCCCAGTGAGGACATAGATGTAGGTGTTACGAATAAAGGGTGGGACTTCAGAGGATGAAGTTAATTATGTCACATAAGGAGTCCCTGAGAGGGTTCTCAGGAAAGAGGATATTGAGAAGCATTTTGGTAGAGGACCATATATTTTCCACATAAAAAGAATGGGGGGAATAAAATTGCATGCGGCTTGATTTGAGAAATAACATGGTAAAATTGGAGAGCTTGAAGTGAGAAATAAAGCATGATGAGGGAAATAATGTTGAAGGACATTTTGAATAGAATTATATTCAGAAATTCTCTTCAAAATGTCAGAATGAGTTTCCAGTCTAAATTACAGAAATGGAGTATTTTAATAGTATATTTCTGAGCTGAGTAAAAAGAAAAATCTTTAGTACAAGAGAGAAAAAGAGTCCCTACAGGAGGGAGTGAGATCAAAGGCCCTATGGTTTATAGAAGTATCTGATCTTAAGTGTTAAAGTTAGGACCTAGTTATATGTATGTCAAAGAAACAAAATTGGGCACAGATGTGAACTTGGGGAAATTCCATGTGCTGGTCATAGGATAAGGCATATATGAGATGTAATAAAAACATATGGTCAATATTTAAATTTTAAAATTTATTATAGTAAAACACATTGTTGAAGACCACTAAGAAGCAGCACTGAGCAGGATTTAAATTTTACTAATTGGCTTTCTATGTTTATCTGTGAGTCTGTCCTGGGCCTCGGCCCTTTGCCTAGAGACGGGAGCTGATTCATAGTGAGTGTATCTCTATGAATCACTGGTCCTGGCTGAGGCCTATAGTGGCCTGTGAGGCCACATATACCTCAAAGGGCACGATCAGGCTACAGCTGCAGACACTTGGCTCAAACATCAATTAAATAGATAGAGACTGCAGCTGCAGAAATTATTCATACAGTCTCACCCCTACCATGTCTTCATGATAAGACAGTGCTACTGAATTGACTTGATTCATTACTTGGAGATGTCCTTGAAATGACTCCCAAAGTCCTGCTCATTTCCTGTGCTTTCCTCAGTTTCCCCGCCCCTTGTTGTTGGATCTATTAAATAAAGTGAGCAGTCCAGAGAAGTCTTTGTCTTAAGCCCTCGGAGTCTTGAGTTCAGATAAAGGGTTTTGACCCTCCTGGAGCCCTAAAACCAGACCATTTGTCACATTTTATTTAAACCTCCGCTGTACACTCATTTGGGAGATCAGGGACCTAAGTCAGGATCCAATAACACATTGCATGAATTCCCTCCAAAATACTAGCTCTTGCTTGAAATATATTTATTCCACCCTTCTTGCCACTTCCTGGAAGTAGTTCTAAAGCTGCTCTGGAGTAGCTTTAGTTGTGAAGTAGTGTCTTTAGCCTTGATGTCCTGATTGATTAAAAACATTTACTCTTCATGATCATTTTGATTTTGGAGAAGAGGCAGAAGGCACACAGTGCCAAACACATTGAATAAAATGGAGTACGACATACCGGAATGTTTTATTTGATAGAAATTGATGAAAATGTTGGAACAATGGGTGTGTGATAAAAAAATATGGTACATATTTAAATCTTAAAAGTAGCAGCACAGTTTATAACAAATCTTGGAAAACAGACAAAAGACCTATCAACTGATGAATGGATAGAAATGCAGTTTTTTAGTGCAATGGGGTACTATTCTGCCAAAAGAAGGAAAAATTTCAGACGTTTCTAGCTAAATTTTAAATGGTTGTTCCTTGAGACTGCTCTTAAGTGAAATAAATTGGACACACACGTTCAAATATTGCATTGTTTCTATGGTATAAGAAACTTAAAGTGTAAATAATGACCAAACTGTATAATAGATATTGGGAAATTAGGAGAAAGTGTTCAAATGAGAAGGCTAACTAGAGAGAGGGAGAGAGAAAAGAGAAAGGGACAAGAAAAAAAGAGAATAGAAGGAAAAGATGGAAACAAAGCTTTTGTAAATAAGAGAGAAGACCGGATGGCAAAAAAGAAGCAAAATACATCATGTACAATTAAAAATTCCTTATGATGAATGCTATGTATATCTAAAATGTACCAATAATATATAAATAAAACATATATTGCCATTGATCACCTCAAAATACTCTCTTCACTTTTATTATATTTATCTTATTATTCTTAGAAATCTGTCTTTTACTATAAATTTTTAAAAATTAAATTCAATATTTTTAAATAATTTTTTAAATGCAGAGTTTTCAAACGTGGAACAGAATCCATAATAATAATAATAGTAATAATAATAATAATATTAATAGCATAATAATTTTTTAAAACACATTAAACATTCACCATATTTTTCAGTCACATCTTCCATGTTCCATAGAGTAGTTACTGCTTTCTAAATTCCTTACATTTTTACTTTATTTCTTCATCAACCTGCAATTTGTTTAGAAAAAAAGATGACCTATAGTTCTCATGGGATCTGATACAATTTTCCTTCTGGGTGCTGGTTGTCATATACTTTGCTCATGGTTTCTGTAACAAAACATTAGTTTCCAGCCACAGAAACATCTTTCAGTCTTTGGTGTCAGAAGTTTCATTTTAGAAAGCCAAATGGGGCCTGCTATCCTGAGAACAGGGATGTGGTCAGGGTGTTTCCATCCTTCGGTTGTATCCCCAGGATTCAATTGTCCTTTGCATAAGTCCTCTTGCTGTTGCTGATAATGCAATGCCACCCATTGGGTAAGTTTCCAAGAAAAGAGGTTTATGTGGCTCACATTTCTGTAGGTTCCACACTTGGTGATGTCTTCTTGCTGAAAGTGTCTCCTGGTTGTACAGAGCATCACATGAGGAGGGTCATGGAGTATACAAGTGGAGCTCTGTGTGTCTGTTTTCTTTCTTGCAGCCTCCAGGATTGAATCACCCAGGTTCTACCCTACTGAGTTAGTCTAATCCTGCATCACCTCAAAGGCTCCACCTTCAACAACTGGAGCTGAAATTAGTTTCTGCTCTTTCAGACCCTGGTGTGAGGCTCATGCTCTAGTTTGAGTTTGGATGGCAAAAGATACTCAAAGCATAGCACCTCTTGTGAGTTCTGTGTGCAACCACTGGAATATCTACACAGTATTCTAGCAGACTCTGTCTTCTTTTCTTCTCTCAGTGTTGCTTCCCTCTTGATTTACATCTTCTTATTTTCTACAAATTCCTCACTATTCAGAATTTCTGGCACCTTTACTCTTTCTATTCCACATACTCCTTGGCTTTCTAGGGTTGTACTGAATATATTTTCCTATTATGCTGTGACTTTGTTGAAATTTTACAGGAGTGTATAGGTGAATGTATGTTTTTAGTGAAGTATAAACTATTTGCTTTTTTCATTGACTTCATATCCCTCAACCCTTTAGAACTCAAGGAAACTGTATTATTTATTAGGTTGCTGCACAGCCACTGATGTAAGGTATATTGCTTTAAGTACTAGAACAGTACAAATGCATTGTTTTATACATTTATTTGATATTTGAAAATAATGCCTGTCTCTCAGGAGCAAACTCTGGTATATTATTCTGTGTCTTGATTGTTAAAGATTCTGCTTGCTAAAAGTACTATATACCCTTCCACACCTGTCACCTTAGTGACAATACTTCAAGAATAGCATTACTGACCATGATTTTCATGTAATTTTGTCAGTTTAGCAAAGGAAGGATTTCCTTGTAACCTGGGAGACAACTTTGATTTGTGAGGTTGTGTCACACAGTGTTCAAATGCTTTTTTTTTTTTTTTTCTGTTTAAGTCCAGAACCAAAAAATTAGGCAAGATTCAGACACTACTTAAAGGGCTTTTTTGAATGGCTCCTGGAATCTGGCATCCCACTACAAATGATTTTTAATCTGAAAGAAAGAAATTTCCACAGACTGGAAGCTAAAGTAGACTGTGGCCATAAAGGAGGAGACTGAATTTGGGTGGAGACCACTGTCTGCTAATAGCAGTAAAAGATCCCAGTGTCCAGTGACCAGGTAAGGAATCTGTAGGGGGAATATCTGCACAGGTCATTTAAAAATAGATCCCTCATCTCATGGGCTGTTTTCAAGAGAAAGCTGTTCCATTAAAAAAAAACTCATCTAGAAATGGAAGAGAGGTCTAGCCCAACAGTTGAACAAAGCCCAACTCAAAAGTACAACAAATATAAAGTAAGGCAAAGTGATTCCTCTGAAAGTTCCTTCTGTTCTAGTAACTGACACCAAGACACTGCTATGGATAAAATACTGAATAAAGAATTCCAAGGAATTATTTTTCAATGAATTCTAAAAAGACACAGAAAAATTATTCAATGAAATAAGGGAGAAAACATACACTATGAATGAAAAGTTGAATAAACAGAAAGAAAATCTGAAAAGAACACAAGCAGAAAAATTGAAAAAATAAACCTTTGTCTAAAAACTTCCTGAAAAGGCTGAAGGTATCTCCCTCAAAAAAAGGCTTCTGTGCTCTGTTTGCATGCAAAAGCTGGAGGTGGGGGAGCTATGAATAATGTGCCAAAGAAGAGACACTGCTTTACTTAATAGTTCAGCAGAGTATTTTGTAGAAGAATGCTTTCAACAAATGTCATTGCCCATGAAAACCAACATCAGATTAAGCCAGGAAGATTAGTGTCAATAAGATTCCACAGATATCCACCCCTAACGCAGGCAAGCCACTGGCTACCCATGATTGGAGTTAGAGGAATAGATGAGCACGGAAACATGGAAGCCAATCACGGCCTCTTTCTCTACTGGAAATAGGAGACATGCAAAGACTAAATGTTTGAAAGAATTTCTGATTCTTGGGCCAGGAATTTAGCACAGCAGCATAGATGCCTGCCTGGCAAATATGAGGTTGTGAGTTTGATCCCTGGTACCACTAAAAAAAAAAAAAGAAAGAAAGAGAATATCTGATTCTTGTTTTTACTTACTTATGGAAGGAAGATTAGGAGATTAAATATTCAGAGAATATCTTAATAGACACTGTAAAAGAATGCCCATGAAAATACGGGGGACTTGCTTAAATTTGCTTAAGACAAAGAGAAAGAAAATATCACATATTGCTACACGAGGACGCCTTCTTATGATTTTCCAAAGAAAGATTATCACAGAGGTAAATCTCAGCCTTCATAGGTTGGTTTTCTATAGTTGTTGGGGATTGCTCCAGAGCTTTCTCCGTCAAGGAGTTTCTTAGACAGATTCAAGAGCAGTGATAATGCAGAGACTGGGAATGTAGCCCCACCATTTCTTGCTGTCATAGTCCCGAAATTTTGTTGTGTTAATTAGTACTTGGCCAGCCTCAATAGTTTTGTCATTTATGTAACATGAAAGCCTAGATGTGAAAGAAGAAAATCAAGACCTCTACTAAAGTCATTTTAAAAGTGAATTCTCTGGACGAGGTACATCTCAGAATGATCTAGAAAGTTGTTGTAAATGCAAAATTTCAGACAGACTGAATAAAAACTCGGGCTAGGAACAAGTAACCCATATTTTAAAAAGTCCACCAAATGATTCTGATACATAATAAAGCAGAGTACCATTGGTGTTCCACAAAACCTTAAGCAGAATTACAATTTCAATATTTAGAAAAATTTTTCACATTTTAATACTGGAGCATATTGCTTGCATGGCATGAGTCATTTGGTAAAACTACTGCATAGGTTTCCTTTCTTATTTTGGATAATGTTATTAAAATACCACTTGCTTTTCTTAAGTACAGATTGTCTGAAACATGTTGCTTAAGCAGAGGTGAATTTTTAACCACTTGAATTTCATTTAAAGTATCTCCTAGTGAATTAATATTCCTGCAATCAGGTAGACCTTGTTTTGTGTCCTGTTTTTACCTAGTAGTACTTATAGGACCTTGGGTAAATTGTTTTAAATTTCTAAACATCAGTTTCATAAATTTTTGATGTTGAGATAGCCATAAAATTCTGACCTTATAGAGAAACATTTCTAACTACTATAATGCATGTGTAATATAAGCAGAATATGTAATTAAATGTTTGGAACATAACCAGCCCTCAGTAGATGGTGACTGTAATTATTGTGACAGAGGTGTTTTCCACATGGGTTATCCTACCTGTAATGTATCCTAGTCTATTTTCAGAAAAAAAAGTTGCCACAGACCTTCCACAAGCCCAGAAGCAAGAAGCCCAGATGTTTAGGGAGTGTATTCTTCAATACAGGTTTTCCTAGAGTTCACGAAGAGATTCAGTTGTAAATTGATCCAGTTTGGGGGCTTGTGGTAGTCTATAGTATTTTGTGACGGAGTAGTGACTACCCTCAGGTGTTGGGCTACCTCCTGGGACCCACCCTCAGTAGTAGATATTAATACGGGATTGTGCCTCACTAGAGTGTGGAAACAGGCCTTGTTTAGATACTTAATTTTTGCTTCAGATCAACAACTTCCCATATAATAACTATTTAATCTATGAAACATTTAGTTTCACAGTTAAAACATCCTACTTTGAGTTAATTGTGACTTTGCAGTTTTCTCTCAGAATAATATGTTTTACATTATGTTTTTACTAAATGCACCAGTTGGATAATTCTGTGATTCTCCTCAAGGAGAAAGCAGCATTTGGCTTTGCCTTTGTGAGCAAACAAAAATTGCATTCGACTTTGAAATGAGTCTATCAATTCCAATAGGGTTGAAGATAGAGCAAAGTTAGTACAGAAGCGTAGTTCAGAAACATGACATGGAGAGATCTATGATAAAATCCTGCTTTGCTTCGAGCCACTTGTTTGATGATGGGGACATTATTTACTGTCTCTAAATTGCCATGGCATCAGTGATGAAATACAGAGCATTGATGAATGCCTCCTTATATGGCTGGGAAGGTCTCACACGAAATTGAAGGCAGAGAATTTAACTAATGTCTAGTACAGGGGAAACTTGGATTCTTAGGGGTAGTATTAGCTTTTTTGAGAAAGAATTGTAAGTGCTCACAGATAATGTGTGAAGGATGAAGAAAGGAAGCAAGGAAAGATAGGCGAAGCTGTAACCTCAATGCTGGCAAAGGAGAGGATGCAGTCAGGCTGGGCAAGGAGACCATCAACCTGTGCACGGTTCTAAAAGGGTTTGGTCAAGCTAACAGAAGCTTGCAAGCCAGAGTTGTCCTTTAGAAGAGTGGTGCATTCCATAGGCATGGACTCAGGATAAACCCTAGCGTGATTAGTCACAATCAGGAACAGGCAAAAGAAACCCGATCCTGACACACAAGTGCTGATGGTTTCAAAGTGGAGGAAACTGGGATTCTTAGTCAACTACATTTCCTGGAGGGTGAGATCTGAGCAAGCTATTTCTGTGGCTCCCAGAATTATTTTGTTGTTATTTAGGATAGGTTAGAGCAGCCTCAAATAATTGTGCAGACTGAGCCCCACACAAGAGAAATGATCAAAGGCCGGAGAATCTTGAAGTCCAGTTCCTGCCCCTGCTGCTAAGCTACATGTGCCTGCCTAATTCACACAAAGGTGTCTCTGAACTGGAGTCTCTGGCTAAGAGTCCTTAGGCGCTATAAAAGTGTGAAACATTGAAGGACAGCAGTCTAGGTGTGCATGCAAACGTGTGCCTGGAAGCATGAGCAGGAGGGGGCACTCCCAGTAGAAGCCACTGGGAAGTGATACTGTAAACCGGGAGGCCAATTAGCATAGTGTTAACTCACTCTCTGGAGGAAGGCATAGGGTATGGAGGCTCCCTGATGACCAACCATGTGAGTTTTGGTAATTAATCATTTGAATATAAGGCTGTCTCTTTTATTGAGAGCAGTCAGACTCATCACCTAGTGAGAAGGGTAAAGTTCTAAAGACTTCATTTATCTCGGATCCTTTGTACTCAGCAGTATCTGTGAAAATTGCCTATCAAGTGAAATGCAATGGGGAAAGGCGCATGGAAGTTTCCCAGGAAAGCTTTGTTTTAACTCTGGGCATGATTTCCTGTTTATTATCAGAGAGAACTATATCAAACATTTTTTGCACTGGAAACAATGATTAAAAGCACCTTTTCATTTGATTATAAAAACAAAAAGAATGGGAGCTATTATGGGGTGTGGGTGGAGGGACTAGTTCCAGGCTGCCCAACCTTCAGGAAATGAATGACACAGCATGTGACAACATGACTCTGAGTGGCAATTGTGGTGTGTGGTGTGTGTGTGTGTGTGTGTGTGTGTGTGTGTGCACGCACATGCACATGCACATGTGCCACAGACAAGTATGGTGAGTTTATATGTGATGTGTTCACACCGTGGTTCTGAATTAGTTAACAGCCTACATAATCTTCATGTGCTGCTACTAAGATTTCAGGTATTTTTAAATCTAAATGAAGGCACTTTGCTTATCTTGTGTAAATGGAACTTACAAACAGAACTGCAATTTCATTTAATAGCTATAAACCATTACTCTAATGGTTTGACAAATACCTATGAGGATAGACTACAATATTTCATCCAAGAAAGGACTGAATATTAAATAAATGTAACCTCCCAACGGGTCCTACTTTAACCCCCTACTAATTTTGGAGGGTGGATTTAAAAGCTGAAAGCATTTTAGAGTAAATGTTAGGGGATGGATGCAGCAGCTTCTTTGGTGCAGATTAGCACTTTATCCTGGTAATCACAAATCCTATTTTCATCTTCCATTATCACTTCAAACTCATCATTGTAAAGTGCAGAACTTAACTCAAAAGTTGGGAAAACCATTGCTTCATATCTGTCATCTTGCAGGGAGATTTAAGCAATTAACTAATTTCTATGTTCTTTGCTCATGCTTATTATTATTTTCTTTTTGGGAAGTCAAGACTAACAATAAACATTTACAGATCCCATCTAGGTTGATATCAATGGAGTAAAAAGTACATACTCCAATAACATAAAAAGATGAATCATCTTTCCATAGTTAGAAAATATTATCAAAGTCACCATCTCTAGATTCAAAGAATAAAGTGTTATCAAGGGACTTTAAAATAAGAGGGCTGCTCATGAGTTGTAAAATTTGAAGGTTGTGTTAAAATCAGAAAAATGATTTCTATAATTATCTTCTGTAATTAAAGAAACTTTTGATGTTGGCTGATTATAGAGTGAGGAAAAAATAGGACAATGCCCGAAGGACAGATGTGTGCAAGGAAATTTTTGATAAGAAAAGGGACAGTTTTCATGTTGCGCATAATACATATTTAGTTTCATTCAATTCATAAACTTTTTCCTAGATATATAGCTTTTATATGCACTACAAATGAACATTCATTTAATTATTGGAGCTACAAAATTGATTATGTTGCTAACAAGCTAAGCAAAATAATAGTAGCTACAAACCCTTTAATTATAACTGGCTTAAAAACTCTAGAACTGCTTATAATGGTTGCTTTCATCCTGTAGTTTTGTTTTGTGTTTGACAAGATAAAAAACGTGTTGAAAGCTTCTGATTACCCCAATACCAATTACCAGAAAACCAATCAAAAGACAATTTGGATTTTTAGAAAAGTGTGACTTATCAATTTATCCAATAGAGTTTTCTGTTTTTTTCTTTTTAGTTAATTGGATGGCAGTTTAAAAATCATTTCACAGCAACACAGATTTTTTAGACTAATAAACAAGCCCAGTACACCAGACCAGAGACAAATCTTTCAGTGTCAGAAAAATTGTCCCTATTGCTACACCTGTTCTTGTCCTGAGACCCTTATTGGTTTGCAGATTAACTTGTGTTTGGTTGCTGCACCTGAAGCATAAACAACAAGTACTGTGCGAAGATCCTCTCTCAACCACCGAGCAGGTAGAGGATGCAACATTGCGTTCTGATGAAAAAATAACCCTCCTATGAATTTTCTAAATTGCTAAGCTTTCTTTAAATAACAAGAAAAGGATAGAGGTACATATAATGCACTGATTTGAGGCAAAAATGAGCCATCTTCATGGCATAGTGTATATTTAAAAGAAAAGAGTGCGTGAAACCTGAGTCTCTGCCTGCTCCCCACTCTGATTCTCACCAAGCCACACATAACAATCATCTACAAATGGAACAGTGGCTGGCACCCTACATACACTGAAGAGGTTTTTATTCTGTAGGGGTCTTGAGACCTGAACACACATGCACACTCACATGTGCGTGTGTGAGCACATACACTTGCAAGTGAAAGAAGTTGTTTCAGACAGCTGGTCAATTTTTGGCATGGACCAGCTGCAAACAACTCCCCTTTTTATCACTGCATTCATTGGTATAATTCCTAATAGGGAGTATTTGAAGAGAAGCTCATTATGATACCTGAAAGTTGAACTAGCTTTACCTTGAGAGCCAAATAAAAAAGGAAGAAAGGAAGAAAAGCAGTCTCTGCTATATTGAAACTTGCTTTTCATTGGAAAGATGCTGAAGGCAGAAATGTACAACTGCTTACCTTTCAATATTCCATTTGCAAGAACATCTTTTCATTGATCTCAGTCTATACATCCTGGAAGTGTGTGGTGTTAATTTGTTTTTGGAGATATAGATCACATAGTGTTGCCAACACTTATGCTTCCCATTAAGATTTCTTGTAATGGCTTATTTCAACTTCTTGTGCAGCAAAGTCACATTTGCTATTGTAGACTGAACTCTATACAAATGTAAACAAAATGAAACATTAAAACTATTTCCAGTGAATTCTGAAGTCCAAGTACTTTGATAGCAGTTTATTTTACAGTGGAAACATGTTTTGTCCTGACATGTGTGGGCCCTGGAATGATCACTGAAAGTTTCATAGGCACCTTCATAAAGAACACATCCTTACACCATTATTGTACTCAAAAGAAAATAAAATTTTTGCATGGATATAAAGCTAAGTTTTGAAATGAAAGGGAAGTTTTATAATTAAGATGATACTTTCTTGTTTATTCAAGTATACAGACAATTTTGATACACGAACTTTCCAAGTTTGCTTAATATTAATAGTTTTGCATGGAGACTTATTAATACTGCTGCATTATCACTTCTCAGCAAAGGACTCACTTCTACATTTCCCCTACTGCACAGATAGTAACTAAGCCTCAGAAAACTTTAATCATTTAACCAGTCAGGGAAGATACATGCTTGCCTGTTGCTTCAGTTTTTATTCAGGTCAGTTCTAAATGTTGAGTCCCAGTGTGTCATGATTTCAAATTTCACTGAGCTGATAAAACAGTATTACTCTGCCGAGGCTTTATACTACCGTTTTCATGGAACTGGGATGTCATGTGCATAAAGTGTGCTTTTCTGACCTTCGTGAGCTTGCTTTATTTTTAAGGTGAGTCCATTGTTAGGCATATAGTTAAATAAGAAAAAGAAATTAAATCTTTAAAGATCATTGGTATAAGGTTAATAAATTATCTTAAGTATACATAGATGAATTAGAGAAACGTTAACTAAACTGCTTTCCAAATCTGAGTCATTCCTCTTCCTGCTCCTCTCAGTCTGAAAAGTTTTTCCATCAGCATCTTATCACTGAACAAAAAGATACTTGGCACATCCTTTTCAGTGGGCCCTGAAATACTGCTGATTTTAGGCCAGGTGTAAAGCAGTGAATTTATTTAAAGATGTCCAAGGAAGGTCTTGGTGTTAAATTGGTTTAGAGATATTGATAGATACACATATATTTTAAAGATGTAGTGTTCTTTTTTCTATTCAAGTGCATTTCAGTGTTTCAAAGCAAAGCATCCAGAGAAAATGTAACTATTTATAGTCTCTACCTCCCATGGTGCCTTTCTTTGCTATTCTAGGCCCTACCATAGTGCCCTATGGACCTACAGACCGTAACATCTCTATAATCCCATTAGTTGTGGACCAAGGCATACAAGTTGGGGAGATCTGGCTCTTATTAAAAGGATTGATTTTCCAAAGAGCAGGTCAGAGTGTTTAAATGGTAATCTGAACCTTTTCAGGGTCCATTTTTGTAGAATATTCTCTCAAAATTACCCAGATAGTTCCGTTCACATTCTCTTTTCCTCCCTTCTCTTCTATTGCTACAGCTCTTTGGCCTAAGGCTGCAGACCTAGCTACAGCAGGTGGTCTGCTTAGGCAGAGAGACATGCGGGTTCTAATCCAAGATGAAAAAAGGAATTTTAAGTTTTTCTGTTATTTTTGAGACAACTACAACCTAAATCTAATTGGACATTTGTTCATTTTTAATTAAACAAGGGAATTTCCATCTCAGAATTTATTTCTTACTTATTTACTGACTTTTGTGGTACTGGAGATTGAATCTGAACTTTTGCACTGAGATACATCCATACACACTCTTTTATAATTTTATTTATTTTTTATTTTGAGACAGAGTCTTACTAAGTTGGCCAGACTAGGCTCAAACTTGTGATCCTCCTGCCTCAGTCTCTCAGAGTGAGGGGATTATAGGCTCGACCTCAATATTTAGTCTTGTCATGGTTTTACATGGAATAATGCAATAGAAAGAATGACAAACAACCAGAAACTTTATCCCTAATATTTTTTACATTTGATATTTTTAAGGGGCTGGGGATTTAGCTCAGCGACATAAGCAACTGCTTTGCAAGCAGGCAGTCGTGAGTTCGATCCCCAGTACCGGAAAAAAAAAAAAAAAGTACATTTGGTATCTTTACTTATGTTGGTGGTAAGATACTGTGTATTTAGCAAATGGAACTGTGGCAGAAAAGTTACGATATTAAAGTGGGAAATAATACTTTTATGTTTTATGTCTTTGCCATTTAGTGAACAATTGTTTTCAGGATCAGAAATGACTTGTTTTTTGCAGCTGTTAAAGGTCTGCATTTACTATGGAAAATCTGTAGTAAATCATAAAGAATAAAATTTTCTATCCATTGTTTCAATATCAATTATTGATATCAATATCAATTGTGAGGATATGGTATACAGGTTGTCTATAAAATAATAGAATTGTCTCTGGAATATAGGATTCCATAATGATGCATGTTCTTGGGCTGAGGATATAACATATTTGTAGAGTGCTTGCCTAGTATGCGCAAAGCTCTGGATTTGATTCCTAGTAACACACATGCACACACACACTTATATGATACATTTTCCTGGTTTTACTTTTTATTTTCTCTCCTCTTTGCTGACTTATACTATTCTGGTCCTTTAAGTATTGAGGTTTGTTAAACTGAGTTCAACAAAAGCTGTTTGTCTCCCTGAAGTAGAGATATGAGTGTGAGTGTGTGTGTATCTGTGTGTGTGTGTGTGTGTGTGTGTGTGTGTGTGTGTGTCTGTTCAGAGGAGCAATCAGCACTTCTGTAATTGATAAACAAAGCTAGTTGAGAAGAAGGTACACTCTTCTTGGATTCTGATTTTTCTAAATGTCCATGAGGTAATTTTTTTTTTTTTTTGTCTGTGATAGGATTTCACTCTGCAGTTCAGGCTGGCTTTGAACTCACTTTGTTGTCCAGGATGACCTCAAATTTGCAGTAATCCTCCTACCTCAGCTTCCTGAGAGCTGGGATTATAGGCGTATGCCACCATGTCTGGCTTTTGGGTTTGGATTTTTGTTTTTTGTGTTTGTTCCTGTTTTCTTTACTGTTTTCCCCTTGAGCAATCTAAGTGCTCAACCATTTATGGCAGATGTGAAGAAGGGACCAACAATTGACAATTGGAAGTCAATCTAATAGAGACTCAGTAAGTATAAAAGAATAAAACGGACCATCCAAGACAGTTTTCTTGATAAGGGTATAAATGGGGTCATAATCAGACTCTACTCTTAGTAGAACTTTATCTATTATAGCAATAAAAACTTTTAGTATGAAATGTTTCAAATGTCTACTTTTGTGTAAATAAGAGATGCCTGGACTCTGCATTTGATGCTGTGGTAGATAAGACCTCAAAACAAAACAAAACAGAAAAAACAAAAATCCATGAACAAAACCTCTCAGAGACACTTAGGCTAGATGGTTCTATATTCATTCACCAATTTATCTAAACTCTATTTTGTACCTGGTTTATTATGCTTGTTACATTACTTATTATATGCATTGTTGTAGGGTACAATTTAAAGGTATGAGGAGCAAGTTGACAGCCACTAGCCATGTACATCTATTTGAATTTATTATTTAAAACTGAATAAAATTTAAAATTATGTAACTTATCTTCACCAGTTACATTCAAGTGTTAAAGAATCACTGTGGACAGTGGTTATCACAGTAAACAGTATAGATTTACATCATTTCTATCACTGCAAACAGAAGGAAACCGTGATTCTTGTCCCAAATTACAGTGGTTAGAGGAAGGCTCCCTCCCCAAACAAAGGCAAGAATACTTTGAATGCCTTTGTATTATATTAGAAAAGAAATATAAAGTGTGGGTGAGAGAATAATATGGTGGAAGGGAATGAGCCTTTTCAGGAAATGCCCACAGATATGAAAGTGGGGGAAGAAGCGGGAGGCAGCTGGTCTCTGAAAGTTCTCCAGAAAGTACAGAGCTAAGGAATGACAGTTTTCAAAATGGATGGCTCTCCCTTATTGCTCAATACAAGGACATGGGAAAGAGACAGAAAATATCACGTTCAGTTTCAGTTCTAGACCATCTGAGTAGGCAAAATCTTGCTATAAAATGACAGTAAGTTTAGAGAGCCTTCTGAAGTGAGGCCTTATTAAAAAGGCAGAATTGAAATGTGAAACTCAAATAACCTGAGTCCTGAAACAACCTTTTTTTTTTTTTTTTTGACTGCTTGGAATGTAAAATTTTACATTGTTTTGTTCAATAAAACAAGTGTACAGAGAGCACTTACTGAAAACACCTACACAAACAGAAGCTCTTCTAGGTACTTTGGGAGAGAGGGAGAAAAAATAGGATATCAACTAGTTTTGTAGAAAAGACTTCTATGAACTAAAATTTTCTGATGTATTTGGAATTCTAATATGAGTACACCAGTGCTGCGAGAGTACTGTAGAGTGAAAATTTAACTTCAGCTAAGGAAACCTTGGATAACAATGGAAAAGGATTTTAAGTGAACACTAATTATTAGTTAATGATCACGGACAAATGTTACACAAGAATGCATGTCAGGAAAGGAATACAGCCAAAGTAATACTAGAAAAATACACCTGTGACAAAAAAATGCGTGAATGTTCAGATTTTAAAATATTTATTAATGAAAATTTAAAAATATATTTAATGACAGAACTTAAAAAAACCTAATTTGAACAACTACTTTTAAGATAACAATATGTAAAATATCAACTACAGATAATTTCTTAATTTTTTGAAATTCTGTGTCATTTCTACCCTTTTTTCTGTTTTGATTTTTTAAATTAAAAAGTAATAAATATAACATTTTT
Organism: Cavia porcellus; assembly: GCF_034190915.1. NCBI lineage: Eukaryota > Metazoa > Chordata > Mammalia > Rodentia > Caviidae > Cavia > Cavia porcellus. The sequence continues at coordinate 117,282,862 of NW_026947484.1, forward strand.
ATTTCCATCAGTTCCTTTTAATATACTACCTCTTTTTTCAAGCACTTATATCATGTCTGCTATTTTCTTTTTCTTCTTTTTTTTCTGAAGAAAATTATGCCTTTATTTCTTTTCTTCTTTCTTTCTTTTTTTTTTTTTTTTTTTGTCAAGCATACAGGCTGAATAGTTTGGTTTTGGGTGAACATTCAGAGAGACCAAATCCCATATCAGCTGGCTCCTCCATTTCTCCCCTAGCTTCAGCCTTGGCTGGGGTGGCTGCAGCCAGCAGGACAGCGGTGGTGGCAGTAGTGACAGGGAGAGCAGCCACCATGCTGATGGATCAGTCAAGAAGGCCTTGACATTTTCAGCAAGTGGGCAGGTGGGATCCATCTCCACAGACAAAGCTAGGACCTGCTGGTACCCACTGATGATAAAATGGAGCACCGATGCAACAGTAGGGTAACCAATCTGCAAACACTGGTAACATTGCAGACTCCTGCCAGAAAGCAAGAATGAGATTTCCTCTGAATGGCAAGCACTTCAGGGTTGCCGATGCTGCCACTGTTGAACACTTGATAACTGATCAGCCTAGAGGAGAATGAGGAGATGTTCAATATATTCAGGAGGGCAGCCTTGCTGGCTCCCATTTTGTCTCTAGTCTTAATCAGCGGTACATCACTCAGTATTTCAATGGTGCCCCTCAAGATTTTAGTGGTGATGCCTAAAACCTGAAAGAAGGAGGTCTTCTCAGGACCCAGGCCAGTTTTTTGGGCTAGCGTAATGACTTCACATGGTACAGTGGCACCAGCATGGGCCACAGCTGGCACCTCGTTGGCCAGCAGCATATCCCTCATCTCAATCAGGTCCTTCTTGGGGAGCATGAAGCCCACATTCCCCTGGATATGAGGCAACAATTTCTCTAGAGCTGGGTTGTTTTCCAGATGCCCTTGGATGGCCATGCACATCATGGTATTCTTGCCCATCAGCACCACAAAGGGACATGCAGATCTGTTGCCTCTTCTTGGAGCCCATGTTGTCTGCTCCCACAATGAAGCATGCTGGGTAATCATCTAAAAGCTGGATGGTCTTAAGGAAGTAGTTGGATTTTCAGGTCACCTTGTCTTCCTTGGGCATCATAGCAATACCTCGGGGTTGCCACAAAGGGTTTAAAGGTGATGTCACTCTGGCAAGAATGCCTGGAAAGAGTAATTGTGACTTTCTTAAGCAGTTCTGAAAGCATCTTTCGTGCCTTTCGCTGCATTGTTGTGTCTGCCTCTATGTCCTGAAAACGTATCTTTATGATCATTTTACTCTAGATAGGAACAAGAAGTATCATGATTCCAGATCTGGTGAGTAAAATGGAGGGGTACACATAAAATGCTTTTATGAGCCTGTCTTTCTCATTGCATGACATGCAGAAGCAGTAGCATTCAACATATTTTTTACTACATCTCATGGAGGCAGTCCTGAAAGACCTGCAGAACTGCTTCAGAAAGTGGCAAGAAGGATGGGCTAAGTGTGCTGGAAGCTAAGGCGAGTATTTCAAAGGGATTAATGACAATGCAACTTTTACTATAGTAAATTTTGAAGAACAAATTTTCACCATATACTTTGATCACCCCTTGCTAAGTTTCAAGGAAACAACAAAACGCCGTGGGAAATAGACCTACAAAGATTACAAAAGGCCCTGCTCACGAAGACATGGTGTCTCAGAACCAGAATAGCCAAGACATACAATCATGCTGTCTTTGTGGAAAAAGTGAAGGAGCCCCCTGAAATCTGAGGGCATGAAACCACGTGATGTAAGGTAGAATAACACTGATGAATGATGAAAGCTCAGTGCTCCTTGAATTTATACAGAGACAATCTTTGAAACTTCCACATTAGTAAGATTACTAAATAGAGACCAAATTTCAAGGGAGATGGCAGGGTCTTTGGTGTGTTCTCATCTGGCTTTTTCATTATTGTTATTACTATTAAAATAGACAAGCATTTCCCAAGGTAATTTATTAGTTCCTCCCAATTTAAACTTTTCTGCATTTTTCTGAGCACTCCTAAAACTGTAAAAGCAAGGGTATATGACATCAGTTCATCTGTTAATTGCATTGTACACTTTCTGAATGATTTACAGTCACTAATACATAGTGATGAGTAAGTAATCTTGTCTAGCCACAACTGCTTTTTAGCCACACATGACAAAATCAGAATACAGAAATATTTTTTGCACTGGACCAAAGGTTCGTGCACACAGAAACTTTTATAGGAGTATAAAATGCCAGAGTTGAAAACCAAATATGATTTCCATAAGAAGCTAGGGAAATGACAGAATGTCTGACTGTCTCTCCCACTAACTAGCTATTTGATAAGGACCATGACTTTTTGTTTGATCTGCAAATCATGAGAATTGGTCTCACTGTTCACCTTTCTGAATGATGGGTTATTAGCTTCATAATGCTACAGAATTTAATTTTTCCTTCACAAATGTTATATCACATGTTTTCACTACCTGTAATATTTTGAATTAAACCTTATTTAACTAGATTGAAAGTTGCTTATAAAATGTGGTAGCACCTCAAATTTCAACACAAAGAAGTATGCAGGGTATATTTGACCACGTGTACTGGACTCATCCTCCTTCTAATAAAGTGAGACTGTTCTGATAATCAAACCTGGGGTTGTGTCTCTAATCTATGTTTACTGGAATTTTGGAGGGCAAGATATACAATCTTCTAGAGCTCAATTTCTTTATGTATAATATTGAAATAATAAGTCTGCATGTGATACATCTATGTACCAGTACCCCACTATGAATATATTTATTATGTATCATTTTAAAAATTAAGTAAAGGAAGAGGAGGGAATTGGGAAAAAAAGAATAAAGATAAATCATGTACATGTACGAATTCCCTATGATGAATATTATAGTTATGTACATCTGAAAAGAAAGATAAATCATGTAAAGGTACAAAACAAACAAAATTATAAAATCTGAGTGAGGGAAGAGAAGTAAAAATTAAAATGTATGTGTAACAACTTCTTATGATGAATGTAGTCATTATGTAATGCAAAAATGTACTAACAAACATTAAAAAACAAATAATGAATTAAAGATAGTCCAGCACTTCAGAAAAACATCTGGGAAAGGAGGAGAAGCACATTAAAAGCGATGTTATCATGCAGGGGAGAAAAGCCCTCTTGTGCAAGCAACACAGATAAGAGCCCGGGAATCGGAACAGGCATTGGCGTGTGCTCAGTTTGGTGTTGATGACCTTGACCTACATCTGGTGCTGGGCTCATAATCGACTTTTTGAAAGCTTTGTCTTGTTTTCTACTTCACTTTCATGAGATGCATGTGAGGAGCTATTTTTTGGCACATGCTTGAGGGTTAGGATGTAAGAGCCACTCTCATTTCTGGTAGCACTGCTCTGCTGCATGCAGAAGAGCGGTAACAACAGTTAAGATCTGAAGAGCTCAGCTTATATACTCTTTAGTGCTAAGCACTCAGCCAATAAAATGGGAGCTATAATAATGCATTGTATAGTTCAAACAACTAGAAGAAAATATGTCAGTGTTTACTCAAAAAGAAATGAGAAATGTTTAAGGTGATGGAAATACTGATTACCCTGACTTGATCATTATACAATGTATCAAAACATCGCATTATATTCCAGTAATACATATGATTATTGTATGTGAAAAATAGTTCTTTGGAATAGTTTTGCACTCTAAAATTCTCCTTTCTTAAAAGTATACTGTTTCTTTCATTCTATAATATAACATATATACCACAGTTTTAATAATTACTTGTACATGTGGCAGAGGAGGGAGGAGGAAACCCAACACTATAAAGTATGTATCCTTTGTTTAAAAAAATCCCAATTTCAAGAAAAGTAAAACGTATAACATAAACACTCATCAAAAGTGAAGTGTAATATGTTACGGAAAAGCCATTAGGGAACACTGTGCTCAGGTATGAAGTGATAAGATTTTCATTCACACATTTGTTCATTCAGCAATTATTCACTGACTGATTGTCACGCAGTCTTCAGGGCCATAAATGAGGGGCTTAAGGCATGGTCCTTGCAAACAGAGACTCTAAAGTTAAGCAGAGATGGATGATGACAATGTGGTGAGCCAAGTACTGATGGAGGCATATTTGAGGGAATGCTATAATCATTCAGGATGCAGTGTCTAATTGCCTGGACTAGAGGAATGGGGAGGATATCAGGAAGATCTGGAGAGGAAATGATTACTAAAGGACCAGCAAAGACTGCTTGTCACAAATTCATCTGTTCACAATGAAACCAAAGATGAGGGCTGGAGCCAGAGCTCTGCTCTGGGAGTCCTGTGTGGAAGCCTCACTTTTACAATCCAGCTGGGCCAGTAGTCATTTCAGTCATTCTGACCAGCAAATATTTACTTTTATGTCTCTGCCTGGTTTCTTCTATTACAACTCTCAATGCTCACCTCAGACTCTCTTCAGACAGTATGTGGGAACCACAGTTTCTTGGTCCAATCTCACCTTTTTCCCTGTGACCCTTCTGGCTTTTAGTTTTTAATTTGATCTGTGTTTTCTTTTGGTAACGCACACTATTGGCATGCAATAAATTTACATGTTTAAGAGTACCATGTGATAATTCACTAAATGAATGCAATGTGTAATGATGAAACTGGGATAATTACTATTTATATTTCCTTGTGTATTTATTGCATTCTTGTGTTTGAAATCTTTGAACTCCTTTTCCTAGTTCTTCATAAAATATATTTGATTGCTATAAACAATATTGTGGAACATTCGCCTATCTAAATATATTTTGGCACCTGTTATCCAAATTCCCTTTGTCCCTGGTCTCTCCATTCTACTCTCTTCTTTAGGAACCACTATTTTAGTTTCAGTGCATACGTGAAGAGATACAATACTTGTCTTTCTGTGCCTGTCTTATTTTAATTTACATGATGTCCTCCAGTTCCATCTATTTTGCAACAAATTACAGGATTTCATTATTTTTTATGAAGAGAAGACATCATTTTTATGGATACAGGATTTTATTCTTTTCTTTGTCTCAGTAATATTTGATTGTGTATATATACTACACTTTCTTTAGGCATTTATCTCATATATATATATATATATAATATATGTATGTATATATAAAGATAGTTATAGCAATTGACAAAGTAGTACTGCATGCTACATAAATACCATATTTGCTTTATCCACTCACCTTTTACTGAACATCTAGACTATTTCCAAGATTTAGCTATTATAATTTGTGCTATGATATACACAGATAGGTATGCAGCACTATTATATAATGCCTTTAACTCTTTTGGAAAGATGCTAATGGCCAATATCTGTGATTAATGGAATTTCTCATTTTAGGTTTTTGAGGAATCCATAGTGGTTGTATTAGTTTACATTCTTATCATTCCTTCTACTCATAATCTCATCAGTATTTGTTGTTTGGTGAAACCTCAGTGTTATTTTAATTTGAATATTTCCAATAGCCAGAGATGTTGAACATTTTTTCATGTATTTATTGGCCAGTGGTACTTCTGAAAAATGTCTATTCATTTCAGTTGTCCATTTTTTACTTTGAGAGCCTAATTTTTTAGTTCTTTATGTATTTTTGATATAGTCATCTCTGAAGAATACTGAAAAATACTTTTTCCAATTCTGTAGGTTATCTCTTCACTCTGTTCATTGTCCCCTTTTCTGTGCAAAAGCTTTTTAATTTAATATGTTCCCATTTGTTGATTGCAGGTATTATTTCTTATAATATTGGAGTTCTGTTCAGAAAGTCCTTGCTTAAGCCTATGTTTGCAAGAGTTTTATCAAGTTTATATTCCACAAGATTTTTTTTGCTTTAACATTTATATTTTGATACATTTTTATTTTAGTGTAGTACATGATGATATATATGAGTCTAGTTCAATATGCTACATATGAACAGTCATTTTTCTCAGTACCATTATTTCATTAAAATATATGTTGGATATTGAGCTTACTAGCCAGTTCTTACTCTGATGTCTAGTTCCTGTTCATGAGAGACTAGAAGTATTAGTTGTATGGATGCAGTCAAGGTGAATTTCTTGCCATGAGACTGGATCGACTGGTAGATTTATTCACAGAATTCCACAGAATACCGGGTGAACTTTTGTTGTAAAATTGGAAACTTAGGTCAGTATCAAGGGACAAGTACTAGGTATTAGGTTTAGTTGCATGCAAAGCAATAAAAATTGGGCAAAAGGCGAGAGACCATTTGAAAAACAGTAATGAGTACTGAGTACTGAGAAGTGAGGCTTAAAATTATGTGACTGATCAGCTGTATGACTAGTTATATAACGTACTTGAGGTTGCTCTATCTAATGGTATTTAACTAAATATTTAGACTGTTTTCTTCAGAATTTTGGAAATTACACATATATTTCTCTTGACTAGAAATGGCCTCAACTTATTTTTATATGGCAAAAATGATTCAATCATACATACGGGAGGGCTCCAGGAAAGGGACCTGTGAATTCTATTGACAGAAGTATTGCAAATGCTTATTCCACCTTGGAGCATACCAAACTGCTGGGTATCTTCCATAATAGGCAACTCACTTTGTCTGAAATAAAATGCTTCATTTTTTTAAAATTCTGAGAGAATATGTTAGCATTTTATTTCTTATTGTATCTAAGTCTGTTATGTTTCCATGTATTATATTTTCTCTGTATAGGCACAAGAGCTTTAACTTTGTCATCATGTGTGGAAACTACATAGCACATAAGTTGTCAAACAGTTTCACTAAGTTTATTTCATCCACATCTCTCAACTAGGTCTTTGGGCATGAAGTAGTGGAAACAAGTGAAAATCCAAAGTTCATTTACCTATTACCCCATTGAAGTATAGCTATAATAAATTAAAGATACTGCTCAATTATAAATTCATCTCATACTTCAGAACAACTTAAAATACATAGAACACAGCCATGGAAACTTCATCTTTTATGGAAACATCTAAATCAAAATAACTATCATGTGTAAGTCACTGAAATTCAGATTATTTCCAAGTTGAGTTTACTGCTTGGACTATATATTCCGTAAGTCCAAATTTGTAATGGCCTTATTCACAAGTAGAATCAGCTCGTTGCAACTGGATTGTAAAACTGACTCCCTATTAACTGTATGTGTTCTCTTTGAATATCTTTATCTTTAAATCTCTGCGACAGGTTAGGTGCCCTTCCTAAATAATTCTCTATGCAGAAGTTATGTATTAAAAATAGCTTGTCAAACTGACTAAGAAGAATCTCAGTTTTGCCCAGTCCATCTCCCTACATAGACACATTTTGACACAGTGTATTTGAGTGCTAATAATGACATTAGAAGATGTTGGGAAGAGATCTAATTCAGCATGCAGAAGTGACTTTGCTGTCATCTCCTATTTTCTGTGCAATTGACAGGAGATACTTCGGGCTGAATTTTTATTTCAGGTCAAATTTCCAAGGCATGAGGCTGTCTGTTAGGAACAGATAAGACCAAAACCAATACGAGAGCACTTGTTGGAAGTGTCAGCGGTGCTGAGAATTTGAAAGGGATGCTTCAGTTTTCTGTTTAGGACATGACATAACAACATATGTTTTAGCAGCAAGAAAAACCAACCAGCAGCTCCCTGTCATTTTTCTATGGTTCCTACTGGGAAGATTTCAAGAAGGAAGTCAGATTTCTTTGGAAGAAGAGATGATATTTTTAAAAACACACATTGCCTCTTTTGCCATTTTATTTCCAGCCCCCAACCAGTATTCCCTAGAATACCTCAAACACACGCAACTGATCAATAATTATATTTAGCCCAAAACCCAATAAGTCAAAGTATTTCACTTTTATAGGCAAAGCACAAGTAGAGATGTATCAGTGTATCTGATGAAAAAAACAAGGAATTGGACATCAGTAAGAAATGAGGATTTAGGAAATCAAGATGTACTAATCCACTGAATTAAATGAATCTCAGATATGTTGTAAAGGTTTCTTTGTAAGTGTTTTGGGTTAGGCTGTAGATAGCTGTGATTCCTGTCTGGAAAGCACCTTCCTCTTTCCTTATGCCTGAACGTATCAGTTTAATATTTACCCATCTAGCTATGCTGTGTGCCACCATTTTATTGCTAGCACTGTGGATGCCTGGGTAATCTTTTGTCACTTTAAGTTTAAACTACTTCCACAAGAGCCTAGGGTTTATTTATCAACACGACAAAAGCTTTACTATGAAAGAATTTTGAACATGTTCACAGTCCTAAAACTGACCAAGTTTTCTCCTTTTTGAACAGAATTCCTGGTACCCAAAAACATGTATTTCTTGTGCACATCAAACTAGAATAGAAAGGTGTGTGCATCTTCTTTTTTGAACCTGCTTTATTTTTTATTAAAATTACTATTCAAACATTTCCTATGGCATTTGAATTAAAATTTGTCATTTAAGTTTTCTCCTCAAGAAAGAATGATTTAAAACCCAACCATGCACATAAAGATATTATTTGATGTATTACCTTCAACCATTTGTCATTATAGAAATCTGTTCATTCTTTGAAACAGAACCCTTGGGGAGCCCTAAATTCCAAACCTGAAACTACCTCACAGCAGACCCGATTTGTAGTTTGTAACAAAAGTGAACCCTCCTGAACTCATTAATCTCAGGAGACTCATGTCTCATATTGTTCTCATTTTCCAGCAGCCTGGCCTCCGGGATGAGCATTGCACTTCTTTTTACATTTCTTCCGCTTAGCTGGTATCTCCACAATGCTCTACATAAACAATAGACTTTACAACATTATCGCCACAAGGTCTTTCAGTGAACAGATCTCTTTCATGAGTCTGGGAAATCGTCATTGCTTTGTCTATATTTATTCAACTTGCATAAGGCAAAACTATAAAGTGATAGGCCTTTTCTCTTTTAAACAGGCAACATTTTGTCTGCAACTGAATGCTGCTTTCCAAAAATAGTCTCTTAGGGAAGTTGTGTACTGATTCCAGGGATGTACTGTTGTTCAAACTTTTCCAGAAACTTCTTCATTTGAATCTCCTTTTGGATTCAGTATGTAATGTTTAAAAAAATGTTTTACTATTTGTTACCCATTCATTATAGTCATCACTAATATTCTTTTCTACCAATTACCCAGTTAAAAGACTGTTCATTTCTAAAGAGCAATACCTCCCATCAAAAAAAAAAAAATGCTCATGGAAGGTTAGAAGAATGAGTCTCTGTTTCTAGATGTAGTTCTTAAAGAACTTATTTAAAGAAAATAGACGTTATTTTAATGTATGGGGTATTCACTAGAAGGTGAGTTACATTTAAGGGCTTTTTTGAATCTAAAAAATATGCAAAGTAAGGAAATAAAAGTATGTAAATTATTGAGATAAACTCTGCATACTTATTTAACAGCATGACCATAATCAATATACAGCATGTTTCCCTTGTTTGATCATTTTTATTTTTTTCCTTCTAGTAAACACCCACAGTCATTAAGGCATTACAGGTTAGCTAGTTTTCTTAGTTCCTTTGGAAATGTTTTCCCTGAACTATTTGTTTCCTAAATAGTTCCATATGAACACACACACAGTCTTTTACACTCATTCTACACATTGACAAACGTTTTTGTGTATTGCAAGCTAATTTCTACATACTCAGGTAAGTACCACATTCTGGCTTCTGTGTACCATTATCTCTTCCCTGTTTTGGGAGGAAACTCCTATAATCCTAAACCACAGAAGGCATAATAGAAATTGTGGTGAATATTTAAATTTTTAATAAATTGTTATAACAAAAGAAATACTGCTGTTATAAATCCCCTCAAAATATTCCCCCTGAAATTGGGCACACATATCCTGCTGTTATTGTCACTTTCTGAATCAGTTATGAAAGTCCTTTTTCATAAGTGTCTTGGTGAGGTACAATAAAAAATACAATGCATAGTGTTGCCAAGAGTCGTACGATGGGAACAAAGCCAGAACACTAAGGTATGCACTCATAGATACTATATTCACTGGGTCTGGCACCATGAACTGTGACTTGTGTCTCTTTCCCAAAGTTAAAATGACAATGAGCTGTAATATTTTGAATGAATTCAGGACATTTGTATGCAGCTACAAGAGGGCAACTAAATATACTCACATAAAAGAACTTCCAGCACTGCTTCCGAAAGTGGCAAGAACAATAGGATGCGTGTATTTTTAGGAGGAGGGAGTATTTTGAGGAGGAACTAATGTCATTGTTTTTAAAAATTTAAACACACATCTTGTGTTTCATAACACTTCATATTTATGAGAAAAGCAAGTTGTCATCAGTCAGAGGATGTTTATCATGGGTGGACTCTTTTGGTTTTAGAATCTTATTGTAAGTATTTGCATAATGAGTCTTTTACAGTGTTCTCTGGGTCCTTTCAATAAGTGATCACTTGAATATGAGACAAGCAACTCTTTTTGGAAGAGAAGAAAAGTGAGATGGAAAGGTCTTTATCATGTGGGCAACGGCTTATAAAGCATTACCAAATAGTTAATATTCTGTTTTAGCTAATGCTTAAAGTGCAATATGATGTCCCTCTACTGTTCCTTCCTGGGTCTGGTGAGAGAGGAGGGGTAGATTAATTATTGATCCTAGTATGACTATGCTCCACTGTTACAAGGGGGCAAACAGCATCTAGATGACCTATAGGCCTTACCAAGCCGTGAGGTCAGGGATTAAGTCAGGAGGCATTTCTGTGTATCTCAGACTCAGTCTTTTGAGACCCAGAAAGGATGAGCCTAGTTAAAGAAGTGTAGTTATGTAGAGAGAGGTCACATATCCGTAGATGAATCCCTACAGGGTTGTGTGCTGTGGGCTGCTACTGTGAGGTTCCTTCCTATTGAATCAAGTGCCTGATACCTTTCCCCCAGTATTAAATCTCTGAAGAAAACAGATTTAGTTCAGGAAACTCTTGCGTCCATAGAGATGCTATGAAAGCATAAACCTTAAACAACTGACACCATTTGTGATTTTTTAACAAGCTAGAATGGTTTCTTCAAAAGTTAATATTTATCTTGCCATAATATTTACCTTCACACAATAAGTGCTGCTATTTTCCCATGACTCCAATGAAGAACGGTGGTAAGATAAACTCACCTCTATAAGATAAATGTCAAATGTTTAATAAAAAATCACCGGATGAACATCCCAGGTTTACTTTGAATTTGCCGAGGGTCTGGTCCTCCAATAAAATTTAACACACAAATTTTTCCAAATGTAAGTCTCTGTGTTCAAAACTGGGGATTACAAGAAATGAATTCTGAAAAGGTATATGTCAGAGAGAAGAGAGTGTGCCCAAGAGGGCAGGGAGGTGAATTTTCCACACTGTTAAGGTGCTGATTGGTCAAAAAAAAAAAAAAAAAAAAAAAAAAAAAAAAAAAAAAACCCTGGCCTCTGTTCCATCTGTAAAATGAGCAGCGATAAACAGATAACTGCCAATACACTGTCCTGGTCTAAGATTCCATCATTCTGTATTAATACATGACCAGGTTGAAGTCTATTATTTATCGTAAATATCATAGTGTAATTTCTTAGATATAAGGCATTGGATACAATTTGAAGGTAAATGGAGTCTGAAATGCCACCAAGAAATCATAACACATTTGAGCTTAATATAGATATATAAGAAATTATGTAGGAACCTGCTCCTACTTAAATTTACCTGTTTTCCCAGAAGAAATTAAGAATATATGGGGTACTTGATGCTGGTCACTTTGATTTATGATCACTAATATTTAGGCTTATTTTCCATAAAGAGTACTGATGAACCTCTCATCACTCTCTTTGACGAGGTGTTATCTAATTGTACTGAAGTGGAGTGAAGAGGATTTCATTTAGCATAAAGGAGAACTATTTCATTTTTTTCCTTTTTTAATGTATTTTGTCTTCCTTGTTGTCTTAGTTCATGCTGGCATAGCAAGATAGCACAGTTGAGGGTATAGCTCAGTAGCATAGTGCCTGCCTGGCAAGCGTGAGGTCATGAGTTTGATTCTCAGTACCAAAAAACAAAACAGAAACCCTAAACTGAGTGGTTTTTGCAATTTATTTCTTGTAGTTTTAGAGGTTGAGAAGTCCAATATCGAAGTAGGAGAGTCGCTATCTAGCGAGGGACTACTTCTGCTTCTACAAGGAGCCATCTTGCTGTGTCTTTGGCAGGGGGTGGTCAAACTCCCTGCAGTCATTTTTATGAGGGCACTAATTAAGCTTCACTAAGCAGCTATAAAAAGATAGAGATTTATAAAATCTGGCAAAGGGTACAGAATCGCTACTTTAAAGAAAGCTAAATGAATTTCAAGAAAATGCAGAGAAAAACATCAGCAAATTAAGGTATATAATGAACAACAAAGTGATAAAATTTATCAGAGAATAAAGTAATTAAATTATTAAAGGAATTTTGGAGCTGAACCGTAACAAAATAAAAAATACATTGAAGAATCTTACTAGAAATTGACCAATCTAAAAAAAAAATCTGTGAATTTAACACAGGTTATTTTAAAATACAAAGTTACAAAGTAAAAACAAAACTGAAAAGTGAATTTAAAAGATTTTAAGAATTTATTAGACAGCAACATATTAGCAAATAATTGAATTACATTAGAAAAAGAAGAGAGAGACAAAGGCCCAGGAAACATACTAGAGAAATAGTAGCAAAAAATAGTTAACATCTGGGGAAAGATACAAATATCCACTTATGGGGTTGGAAATCTCTAATTAGATTTAGAATAGTACTGAAGCAAACAACACTGCAGCAAGATATATTGCAATCCATCAGAAAAAAAATTTTAAAACAGAGATGACCATGAATGCAGGAGAGAGAGAGAGAGAGAGAGAGAGAGAGAGAGAGAGAGAGAGAGAGAGAGAGAAAGAGAGAGAGAGAAAGAGAAGAGAACATATCATGTATAAGGGAATTTTAATCACACTGGTGGTAGACTTCTCAGCAGAAATCCTTTAGGCCAGGAGCAAGTAGCATGATATATTCAAAGTGCTGAAGGAAAAAACAAGCAATAAACAAAAAAGTCCCAACTGTCAATCAAAAATGCTGCACCCGGCAAACCTGTCCTTTAGAAATGTAGGGGGTATGCTTTCCCAGACAAATATAAGTTGAAAAAGTTTATTACTATCAGGCCTGTATTATAAGAAACACTAAAGGGAGTTAGTCTTTCAAGGTAAAAGGAAAAAGACATAAATTAGTAACACAAAAAGAAATCAAAATTTAAAACTCACTGGTAAAAGTAGGTATAAAATCAAATTCTGAATAATCTAATAAAATAAAGGCAGAGTATATATTACAAATGTTCAGTATATGGCAAAACTATTTAAAATAACAATAGTCACAATGATTTGTTAAGAGCTATGCAACATAAAAGTGTAAATTTGTAATGTCAGAAATATAAAACGTGTGTAGAAAGGTGTGTAGTAAAAATATCACACACATACACAAACAATAAAAAATAAGGTTATAACTTCACTGTACTCTTTATTTTGCTTTGCACAAATTCTTTAATTTTGATATCACTCTACAAGAGTGAGATAATGTCATTTTTTTTTCTTTTTATGTTTTTGTGTCCTGTGATTTTGATATTATAGTAGAGAAATCTTTGTGTAGACCAATGCCATGGAAATTTCCCTGTATTTTGTTCTTTTGACTTTGGTTTCTATTAATTTAGTAATAAACATAAATCTTGTAATTTCAGTAATTACACTTCATTCACTAATCTACACTGATTAGTGTACATTGGATTTTTGTACATGGTGTAAGAAAAGGATTCAGTTTCATCTACTATGTGTAGCTACTGTAATGAGTTCACTCTGCACTTTTTACTGAAGCAAATTTTCAGTATATTTGCTGTCTGGTAACCAATTCAATATGTAGAACCAAAAACAAAAATGAAAATGCATTTTATAACTAAGCATTAGCAGCCACTTCTATGTGTGTATGTATGCTGTTGTGCTCAGCACTGTATTGCTAGGAGACAGCTCTAGGAATACAAACTTCAGATATGATTAGCCATCCAAAACACTATAATGCATATGCCCTGTGCATATGAGTTCCCTCATGAACTTAAACTCTTTGGAACCGTATAATAATACGCTCACCAGCACACTGTGGAAATGTGCACACACCAAACTCAGCAACAGCAAAATTGCTGAGACATAGGTGGCAAAATTTCATAATAATTTTATAGAGAAGAAAAAATATCTGCTGCCAAAAGGTCAAGTATCTTGTTCAAAGTGACACAAAATAGCAGAGTGTAGCCCTGGAATTATTAACTTCTGTTTTTTAATCTAGTGAACCTGGGGTTATAGAATCCAACTAGGAAGGTCAAGTTATCAGTTTTATGTCATGAGACAGTTATGCAACACGAGTTGCTCTGTTCTTTTGTTCCCTCACCTAGGAGCCACTTGATGACTTCGGCCTCAGCAGCTCTCTCCATCCTGGGAAAATTGCATCTGAAACCAGACTACATTAGAAGTCGGGACTTGTAACTGACTGTGAATTTCAGATCTCCTGTGCTCTAGACTACTCCATATTTTTATCTAATCAGAATCTCCTTTGGTTCAATGTGTGTTTCTTTTGTTAGGAAATGGCCTGGTGATCTCTTCATAAGGGTAAGGGTCTTTGGGCTGGAAACACCTGGCAAACTAAATAGTGGAAGCAGTCTCCAGGTCACTGACGCAGAGGGAGGGCAGATTGGTTTCTCCACATCTGCACTGAGCCTATGCTTTTAAATACTGTGCTATGTCTAGATGAAAACTGAAGCCATCTCCTAAAAAGAGATTGAAAATAAATAAATGATTGTCAGTTTTATTTTCCAAGAATATTACAAAGTTTTGACACTGTTAGCCAGGGCTTCCTTCAAGTTCCTTTATTATCTGACTCATGGAACTTACATGTGTGGGACACTCTCCACACTGTCACTCTTTTTCTTCATTGCCTTCTGTCTGCCACTCATCAAATGTGGACAGTGTTCATACATTTAAGTATCTGTAAAAATTACAAAGTACTCTTGAGAATAACAAGTCTCTCATCCGGATATCAGAACCTTTACTTAAAGTTAGGAAACTGGATGAGATAACAAAGGAGTGTAGAAAAATAAGAAGAAGAAAATACTAGGGACTGAGTCCTGGAACACTCCAACATTGGGAGGAAAGGAGCCAAGGTAATGCGTGGAATAACTAAAATGAAATGACCAATAGGCTAGAAGAAATACTCCAGAAACTTTGTTTCTACATAAGGTAAGAAAAAAATGTATTGAGAAAAAAAGCGATCTTCTTCTTAAATGCTGCTGAATGGATGAAATAAAAGAAGATCAGATTTAACTACTTGATATGAATGTGGATGTAATGGTGAAACTTACAGAGGTATTTTGGGTGGATGGGTGGGGCATTATCTGACTGGGGTTACTTTAAGAAAGAATGGAAAAATAGAGATAAGTATACATAGTTGTTTTAATGAATTTAATAATGGAGTAATGACTGTTAGGGAAAAATGGAGTAAAGAAATTTTAAAAATTTGTTTCTAACTTGAGAGAAATAGCGGCATATATGTATGATGGAAAACATACTGAAATCCTGTAAAGAAAAAAATAGGATGAGGTTGAAAATCATAAGGAGAACTGCCTTGTTTTTGAGTAGGTGAGAATGGACATTATCTTAATACACCCAATGGAAATAATGAAGTCAGCAAGAAGCATGGGAAACTGTGCCGGGACCCTGCAGATCTCCTCCTATGACTGCCTTGACTCTTCAGTGAAGTAGGATGCTAGGGTTATCAGTTGAGGGTGAAGATAGCAAAAGAGACATTGGAATGTCCAGAAAAAGGAGAAAGTAAGAAATAGTCATACAAGAGCAGATGAATAAACACATCAGAGATGTATAATTCAACTGAGATATGCATTTTTATAATCTATGATGTGATATTATAAAATACAATGTAATATATAAGATATGATTGCCTGTTAACATTAAGTTGCTACTTGAAATTAATAAATTAATAATGAGACTCATCAAAATTATTTTGGAATTTTCTCCAACCACATTTAACTGCATGAATATATAGCTACCACAGGTTGAGAGCTGACTATAGGTAGGATTGTGGTTTTGTTAGGAATTTAAAGCAAATGGAAAGAAAGGTGCAGTTAGGGGTTTATAAGGCAATATATTTAATATAGGACATACAATTTATAGGATTATTTTATAATATTCACCCAAAAAATCAAATGCAGAAGAGTACAAGTGATCTATTCATGTACTAGAGATCCAAAGAACCCAGATGAAAGCCTGAATCCCACAGCAGTGTTTTCCTGAGTCCAGCTGAAGCCCTAGAGCCCATAGCAACCCCCTTCAAAAGTCTAGCTGGAGGCCTAGAGCCCACAACAATGTCTCATGAAAGTCTGTTCCAAGGATCTGCCCTGGGAAGGCCTAAAGATCAGCAGTGGAAGCTAAAAAGTTTACACCAGCGAAACGAAAGATCTGTGCCAGCAGGCTGAGGGATCTCACTGGAGCCAGAAGACAATGCTCAAGTAAGGACCAGAGTATCCTCAAAGGGAACCTGAGTCATTCTCCCTGAAAGAGAGGACTGGAGCTCCTGTGATGGTGTGAACAGTTAAGTTCCTATCAAGAAAAGCAGCGTGACAAACTCCTCCAGCAACAGCGTGCCATCCTTCCCTCCTGTTCCCCTTTTATGCTGTTAGCAGCAGTGCTCAGGTGGGCCTTCCACACCCAGAACCATGCTGATTCAGGTTAGCAGGGTATTACAAGTTGATCATTAGTTCATCCACCACAGAAGAGATCTGGGTGATTTACAGAAGACTGAAGATTAAAGTAGGTAAGGAGAAAAGTAAGTATCTTAAGGTTGTAGGACAATTGGAATTAGAGATCCTCCTGGGATTGAGATGCTTAAAGAAACTGCAAAGCTTGGAGGCGGTTAGCAGAAGGAGGCACATGTAACTAGAAGTTTCATTATGGTGATGATGGAGTTTGAAGGCTGATCATGAGACACTGGTATGTTAGGGTAGGGTACCAGTTGTAATGGAAAAATCTAGAGCACTGGGCAATCAATTAATTAGTTGAAGAAATCATTCACATAAGCACCAAAAAGAAAGACAGGATGAGGACTAGAGTTAGCATGAACATATTTTTTAGAAATGAGGAGAAATGAGCTGAGTAGGAAGGTAGAGAAGGCCACTGAATGACAGGAATAATGAAGAGCAGGGTGACACAGACTACTGAGATTTAAGGTTGGGGATTTTTATTTTCAAGAAGAGGAAGTTCTCGTCTGAAAGTAGCGATGAAAAGCATGATGGTCACTCATCCATGTACTGACTGAGAGGACAAGAGCTATGATAAAAGCAAAGGGACAGCATTTGAGAGCCAGATTCTACTCAGAATAAAGGATAACTAGAGAATATGCAGAGACCAGGTTCTGATCAGTACCTGATCTTCCTCATAACTTTTCTTATAATATTCAAGTAGAAACTCTAGCAATATCAATGCATTTTACAAGGCTATCATCCAAAGAATTGGATATTTCATCTACTATTTTATCTGTATTTGTATTACCCACAAGAGAATATCCTTGGGATATTTTCTTCTTACACACTCTGGCTGAAATGGGCCATGGAAATTCTGTTTATTTAGCTTAAGATTGTGTGCAAATGATCTTTAACTACTTAATTGACTTCAATAGATCAAAAGTAGGAAAACCTGCATGCTGGGCTGAGGTTTTATAGGCTTATATATTTGGGAGATGTAAGTAGGATAGAAAACTAAAGCTTGCAGATTACTTTTCATTACTAAGGTCAGAAGTAGGAATTGCAAAGAATTTAACAGTCTTGCAAACCTAAGAGAGTTTCCTGCTGTTAAAGTAGTTTGAAAATGTACAAAACAAAGGGATAGACTGGCCTTGTAAGCCTTGTAATTTGTGGGTATTTGTTTATTTTTGTTAATTTCCTTTGTGTAATAAAATGGCTCTCATTTTGTTAGCCAGTATTTAAAGTTTTAACTTTCTTTCAATTGATATGCCATGGGCAATAAATTATGCACACTGCTGCTAAAAACAAAGCTAGTTTTTTTTTTTTTTTTAAAGAAAAAAAGCAATAATTATCAAAGACCAGAATTACAGTCAACATTAAAACAGATAATGTTGGCCTACAACTCTTTGCCTGTCTCCATTGCTACCAAAATGGCAATTGGTATTTACTAGCTACAAAATGTTCCCCAAATTATTGGCTCCATTGTGCTAAGAACACTGAGGAAAGAACAATGCTAGAAATAAACCATTCTCCTCACAGTCTCGCCAGCCCCAGTAGTCCAGGGTTCTGATCATCCTAGGGTGATTTTTCTCATCCTGCTTCAACTTACACACCTCAGCCTCTCATCTTCCTGTAATGGTAATTGTTAAAGTTTGTTTTCCCAATTCTGTGCAAAAATTCCCTCATAGTTCTTTCCTCTACTATTCTTTATTTCCTTGTGTAGTACAAAGTATCACAAGATGAGAATTGCATTTGGATACTGGATTCTCCACTGTGCTCCTTTGGAGAGTGTTCCATGGTAGGTGACACCTCCTCTAACCTCTTGTATTTAATTACTACCTCAGTAGTGTTATTTATATTTTTTGCTCATCTTATTCTACCACATATAAATTCATACAAGTAAAACTGATATTCTTCACACCGAAAAACTGAGAGGACTTATGTTCATTTGGAAATTTTACAGTGAACTACGGCAATGACAGTGGCACACAGAAATAATGTTTAGAAGCCCATAAAAAAAATTATTGAACTGTCCATCACCCCACCGTTATTTTCTCTTACACTGATAAGATAAATAAATATTATTTTTCTGCACTTCAGGGAAACTTTCCTTCTCTAAACTGAGCTTGAGATGTTGCAGTGGTTCTCATGTTCTACAGGGGACTGGGAAAGCCAAAATTTTCCAAACTTCTTAGATCTCTATGCCACAAAGAAGTGTGGATGTCTTCAGTACATTTTCCTGATATCACAGGGAGATTACAACAATTAATGTAGTAGTAGGGGGATGTATTACGGCTAATGGAAAATATAAAGGTTGCACATCAAAACTACAGCTTTTCTTTTTTTGTGATACTGGAGATTGAAGCCAGGGTTTTTGCACTGAGCTACATCTCAAATTGTTTATTTTTTATTTTGAGGCACAGTCCACTACATTTCTAACTTGTCCAGGTGTGAGCTTGAACTTGGGATCTTTCTGCCTCAAGCTCCAAGAGTGCTGGAGTTACAGATATGTATTACCCTACTCTACTTTTGAGTTCAGCTATGAGGGCTTACTTCAAAATAAAATTAACACTGAAACTCTAATATAAAATCACGGGCTTCCTAACTTCCTTAGCATCTGAAATTCAGCTTGGGGAACCTTGGGAATATTTTAAATAAATAAAACGTCCTAGGGACAAGAATATTTCAATAGATGCATTACATTTCTCCACCATTTCCAAAAAAAAAAAAAAATGATAGATGTTCTTTTCCTTGCTCTTAGTGTCCATACCAGAAGCATCACTTGATAATTAATTGTGAAAGAGGTCTCCAAAATAGTTTTGAACATCACACTTGACTTGGAATACTATAAATCTATAGTTCTCTGTCCTTTCAAAGAGCATTTATATTTTTATGACTTCCTACTGATAAAAATTAAACAGTTGGATTTCTGCTGAAAGAAAAACTATAATAATTTTTTATTAATGTAACTATGTGTGGCTACTCCTTCAACTCTCTAATGTTAAATTTGTCATAAAGGGCTGCTATATGAGTCTAAAATCATAATTAAGTCATATTATTTTCTACATATATAACTTTAAGCACAGAGCAAAATTTCTTGAGACATAAAGGGAATAAAAATGATGTAAAGGGAAGTGAAAATGATAAAGATTTGATATGTATATGTATTGATTCCTTATGATGAATGTAATTACTATGTGTTGCAAACACAATCTGAAAGGAAAATGGTGGAACCATTAGACTTCATAAAGAATAATTTTTAAATGGTCAAGTAATTTATTCAGTGTTTTATCACCTATGATAGGTACTAGGTTTTTATACAAGAAACAGAAATTGTGGTTTACTAACAAGTAAGTCGAGAAATTTGGGAGGAGGAGCAAAGATGACAGATAGATAACAACTGGCTACAGAGGCTCCCTGAGACAGTCAACTTAGAATTCAACATAATACAGAATGGAGAGCCCCAAACAGAGGGAGATGAATTCTCTCATCCCAAGAAGAAATTAAAGTGACTTGCCAACCATCTGAGGTCCTGCCATGACTTGCCGTGGTCCTGCCACGACCATTGCTTCAACTCCCTGGAGACACAGTTACATTGAGTTTAGGGGTTGGCAATTCAAACAGAGAGCTGAGTTGGAAGGGTGCTTACATCAACTTGTGGTGAGTGATGGGAGTCGAGCCATTCCATAAATAGGGGGGCTCTGGCAGATGATACTCTGGGACCGGGCAGGACTGGCAAGTACAAGGGGCAGCAGATACTTTAGTCAATTGTTCCCTTCCCAAACAGGATTGGGGGAGTGAGCTAGGCCTGGGTCACATGACCTGGCTGAGACCCAATGGGTTATCTGAAATCAAGTCCTACAGCAGTGGCACATACAAACCACACTAACCCAGTGAAGCCTCAGGAGTTTGACTGATCCGGAGGGGAGGCAGCACAAAGTAATACAGTGCAAGCCACAGCAGCTTGACTGATCCAGAGGGGAAAGGCCAGCCAGCATACACTGTCCCTGAATGCAACTCACCAGCACACGGCAATTGGTAAGGTCATCTAGCCAGTGTGCTCCAGAAGAATTGTAAACAACAAAGAAATAAACTGGGGCCTCCTGGAAGAAGCAAAAAAGATGGGAAGAGGAAGCAACAACAAAAAAGCCCCCAGGTCCCAACCCTGAGAATATTGACCCAGGACAGGTAAATACAAAGGAGAATGAGAACAGCAAACATGCAATATCAGTCACAGTGCCAGTGAACATAAAGAGATATTTGGGACCTCATAGATGGGTTCAAAAGTGAAATATTTAGCCAAGTAAAGCAAGATATAAGATTAATAAAAGAGATACTAAGCACCCCTCACACAGACACAGAAGGAAGAAGGGAGGAACTCAAGGGAGAGAATCATTTGATGAAGAATGTAAAAAAATAGAATACATGAAGCAGATTTAAAGAGATCACTAGGAAATTAAAAACTCTATGGAAAGATGGAAAATCAGTTTGTAGGAAACTAAGGATAGATTATCCAAACTGGAGGACAATTTTTCAATGTGGGATTATGAAAGGGAAACCTTTATAAAAATAACAAGGAAACAAGCAGTAACAATACAAAGGCTAGAAGACAACAAGAGGATATATAACTTGAGAATAAAGAATGTGAATAAGAAGCTAGGGTACACACAAAGGAACTACAAAGGTTATTCACATAAATAATTAAGGAAAACTTCCCAAAGATAGAAAAAGGAAATGATATTCTGATATATGAGGCATACAGAATTCCAGCCACCAACAACCAAAACAGAGCTACACCCAGGCATATAATAATCAAGATCCCAGAAATTCAATATAAGAACAGAATATTAAAAGCTGTTAGAAACCAGAAACAGATAACCTATAGAGGAAGGCCCATCAGAATAATGGCAGACTTCTCAACACAAACCACCAAGTCAAGAAGAGCCTGGAGCGAAGTATTCCAAGTCCTAAAAGAAAATAACCTCCAGCCCAGATTGATATACCCTGCTAAACTGTCTTTAGAAATTAATGGAGAAACAAGATGCTTCCAAGACAAAGAGGAACTTGGGAAATTCACAAACACCAATTCAACTCTACAGAGAATACTGCAGGGTATTCTAGTGAGAGAGAAAAGTTCTAACATTTCAGGAACAGTGGCAGAGAAGCCTCAATGAATGAAGCAGAAAACAGAATGAAACAGATAAGCATAAAACTGATGGCAAAAAAAGAGCATAACAGAAATGAGGCAGAGAAAATTTTATTCAAAACTGATATGATTGATAGTATCAAGTCTGAGAGTATAGGCAACTACACTGAAGGTGACAAGACTCTGTGATACACATTCTGGTTTGATAACTTCTGGTTTTTGAAGTTCTATACTATATACAAAGTTGTGTTTTTATTAATACTGTTATGTACTGATATATTCAGTTATACTATGTCTGATGATATAGCCAATTCTATTGGAGATTACAAGAGGCAACACAGGAACCATGGTAAAACTCTTTGTACAATGGTCTTAGATTTTTTTTTCCATTTCATGTCTTTATAGGAATATGTTTTGTTTTGCCTTGCTTTGTTTTGTTTCTCCCTCTAATATACAAAGGATAGAAATACCTGTTAATACTCATGCATGTGTAGAGTCTATGAACATTTTTTGAAAACTGATCTTATGACACATGATGACATGAACAGATACTTTGAAGAAAAAGAGACACTAAAATACCCAGTGCTGATCCTGGAGTGTCATAATGTGAAACCCAGCAATAGTATTATTCTTTGTTCAGAGTGATATTAGCCTGCTTGCATTTATTCAATCTCAACATAATTGAAGATATGAATAACTGCATGTATATTTAAGTGTATAGGATTGACAACCATGTTACTAAGTTTTTGTTGGACAGTTGAACAAATCTGTTTGCAGTCTTGCTATTTGAATTCCCACTTTACATGTTCCATTTTTGTATCTTGAACAACTATTTGTAAAGCAACAATATGTAAACATTAACTAGTGATTTCTTACTGTTTATTTTTTTCTCTGAACATATGTATTATTTCTACTTATTTTCTGTTTTGTTTAGTCTTTCTTTAAATAAAATTTAAAAATATAACAAGTGGGCCTTGTCACTATAGATGCTTAAGGTATCAAAATTAATAAAATATACCAAAATTTAAAATTTTTTAAAAATAAATTACAAGAAGCTCTGATTAAATGCAGATTTGATTCTGGAAGTCAATAATAGGACCTGACATTTTGCATTTCTAAGCAGTTTTTCTAATTGCAAATCTAAGCAAATGATTCTTGGTGTGTAGCCCACACACTGAGTTAGGCTATGAATCAGCATTGTCCAATGGAAGTACAATTTAAAGTAAAAATGAGAGCCATATATGTAATTTCAAATCATCTGATCCTTGTGTTAATAAAGTAAAAAGAAACAGGCAAACTGAATTTTAGTGTTATTTTGATTTAAACTGCTATGTAATATTTTATCACTTCAGCTTATAATTAATGAAATTATTGACCCATAAAACCCAACATACATTTTTTTTCCAGTTATAGCGCAGACTGAGCTTCTTTCAAGGATTTGATACTACAAGTGGCTGGTGGCTATGGACTAGATAAAGCAGATATAAATAGGTATAAGTACCATGAGACTGGACAGAAAACAGAAATCAAAGGTGATTTACAAAGAATCACCAGGAACCTTGACATTGAAGGCTAGCTAAAATTTGTCAAGGAGGAATGAGATTGAGACTAGAACATCCTTAGACGAGAAAGCACCTGGTAGACTTAGCTTATTCAAGAGTTTAGTGACACCCATATTTCAAAGCTTTGAAATGAAGTGAGCAGTATCATTCCTAGCCCACATCTGAATAGATCCTTGCCTTATTTCTGCTTTGAGCTGTGAGCAAGGCAAGATAAAGCAGTTATGTCCAATTTGTTGCCATATGAGAGGTGTATCGCAGTAGCCTTTAATATGGAAAGTTCACTAGATACAGGTTGAACAAATGTAAGTTTGAAATAACAGTGAAGTCTTCTTCGAATTAAATGAAACTATCTAGATGCCCGCAATGTCTGTGAATTCTGTGATCATTCTTTTTTTTTTTTTTGGAGCATATGGTTTTGGAAAGAAATTTGTTACAAAGAGGAGTTAATGGATCCTCTGCTCCATCTATCAGAGAAAGTGATGACATTTAAATTGAAGATACTTGTGACAGTAAGAGGTCATGGATGTCAAGATCAAAGAGTCTGACCTACAGCTTATTGCTTACAGCTTATTTTCATCAGCATTGTTGTTGTTGTGTGGCTGTCCGGTGTCCTGTAAAGCTCACCTCCATTAGTCTGCTGTTGCCTGAGTGGAAGGGGTGTGCTATACATAGAGGTTCCCTCAAGGTCCACAGCCTTACTTGCCCCAGGTAAAGTCCCTGTCTCTCTGTCTCTCTGTCTCTCTCTCTGTCTGTCTCTCTCTCTTATTTACTAAGTTATAAAAATTGGGTGTAGGATTCTCTTAATTTTAAAGCTCTACTTCCATAAAGCTCTACTTCCTCTCCTAGAACCTATTTCTGAGCTAAAAGGTGCCCAAGTGACCCACAGGCACACCTCTCCACAGGATTTACTATACCAGGAGTAATAACCTCAAGACAAATGGGTTGTTAATAGTAGATTTATAGTCACAGAGTTTCTCATTGATTGTTGATTGCTCATAAGCATATGTTTTTCAAGGAAGAACATGGCTAAAGTATGCATAGAATACTTCATGAAACCCTTTTCTTAAGGAAAAGTAATTTCATTACTGCCACATTGACGACAGTGTGAGGCAGCTTAATGAGTTTCTTCCTTTCTTAACACAAAACCTGGAATCAGCTTCTTACAACCACCCCTTTCCCTGAGCGGTAGCCTGCAGTGTCTTGTTTTCAGAGCTACAGCTTCCACCTTCCCTGCTGATGTCCAGAGTAACTTACTGTTAGCATTGTTATGAGTCATTGAAGAGAAATTCAAGTCACCTATTAAATCAGAGAACCATTTGGGGGAAAATAGTTATTTTATACTTCATTGAAGAGCTGAATTACAAAAGCATCATTTTATGTTTACACCATTGAACTGCTTTAGGAAATGTCACAGGGGCACCAGAAATGGGCAATTCATGGCTCTCACACTGGATGAAATTCCTTTCTTTGGCATTGTTTTTATACAGTTTCAGGCAAGCAACCAAATGTCAACTGCTGTCACCAATTCCATGGAATGTTTTAATTAACCCCTTCTATGGTAAATGACCAGCCTTTCACCCACCTTCCTGGGAAATGTTTCTCTAATAGGTGCTGAAATTGGCCATTTTGTTCATTGAGCTGTCAGAGAAACATGCTCTGCACAGAGCATGGCTGATTCCTCCAGATGTGGTGCAGGAGCTCATGGGGAGGTGATGATATGTTACTCTATTTCTCTTGTTAAGAAGCCTGCCCACCTTCCTCTGATTCCCTGATGGCTCACCTTTCCCTCTTGCTTGACTTTCAGATATTACAGACTCCACATTTTAGTGATTGTCCTAAATCACAATAAAGATACATAGTTGACCACTATAAATGGCATTGAGAACATTTTGCATGTTTACAATGTGCTTTTCTATTTACTCATGTTTCCCTCTTAGATTACATATTCAAAATGATCAGAAACAATGTGGCTTGAGAGAAACTTTAAATGAAGAAGACAAGAATATTTTTCCAATTTTTTCCAATAATAAAATTTGTTTATTACTATATCTCCTAGACAACATGTGCTATATAAAAGAACCATTAAGAAATAGCTTTGCTTTTAAGGAATGATAAGATAGGTCAAAGATTATTGAACACTTAATGTCTCCAGAGCACTCTGATGGATAAAAAGGAGTCAAACACTAAAAATATACAGATACTTCAAAATATACATTCATGGCACAAATAATCAGAGTTGTATTTATTCAAAATATGGAGAAAAAAAAAGTTGTAGGATGGAACAGGACCCATTGAGGTAATCCCCAAAAAATATAAAATGAAAACCCGATGATGTCTGCCCACGCTACCTGATGAAAATGCCTTCAGTGATTATTTTTGCAGGCCCTATTTTGGTAATTTTATCACCTAGTCTGTCCCAAGTCTCTAGTCACAGTGAAAATTGTTGTCTCGAAGTTCTACTTTGTATACCAGAAAACTTTTTCTAGCATTGTGCTTTCTGCTTGGAACACTTAAATATTTTCTCTTACCTTGCTAATTCTTACTAATATTCAGAGGGTGTTTTTGGAATGATTTCTTTAGCCCAATACCTGCATGAGGTGCTTCACTGCCTCTGATACCTATCTTACTGTAACTGCTGAGATTACCTAGTGATTCTCCTCCAGGGACCTTGAAGCTATATAAGAAGTGAGAACCTCATTAGCCTCTTCACAGGCTGACCAGCACAGTGCCTGAGGTCTACTGGAGCACCTTGTCAGGTCCTATAGGAGTCTCGCAGCTTGAAGTGGTTAGAGCAAGGCCAGAGGATATCACATTTACATTTTCTCCAGCTGCTGTGATTCCGATATGTCCCTCAGGGTTTATGTGATTGCAGACTTGAGAGCTAGTGGGACCTTTAAGAAGTAGGCTCCATTAGGAGGAGGAAGGTGTGTTACTGGGGGGTGTGAGGTAGTTCTCTCAAAAACATTGTTTCTGAGCACATACACTCCCACCATGACAGATGCCATCTGTCATCCTCAGTGCCAAATCAATGACACTCTCTGATTTTGGAATTTGAAACTTTAGTGCTGTGAGCTATAAAAATTTCTTTTCTTTATAAATATCTTGCCTCAGACATTTTGTTACAGTAACAGAAACCTGGCTATTACATTGTTTCTTGATGGGTTCTGAAAAACATCAGATCTTTATCTCCCCACGTGAACTCAGTGAAATTAATTTTTAAAATAGTACTGGGGATTGAAATTAGGACCTTTGCAGTGAGTTATGTTCTTATATTTTTTATTTAATTTCATTTTATTTTTTAATTTCAAGACAGGGTTTTGATATGTCATTATGTTACCCAGGCTGAACTCAAACTGGCAATCCTTCTGCCTCAGTTTCTCAGAGTGCTAGGATTTTATGCCCAGCTGAGATTAACATTTTAACCCTTATTTTACAAATGAGAAACTGGTTCAGGATCAGAATGTTTACATATTATACTTGAAATCACATATCCAGTCAGTGAGCCAAAATGTAATTTCAAGTCTGTATTATCGTAAGAGGTTTCTTTTTCATATTTTTAAAGGAAATTTGTATTATATGTTTTTAAAAATCAATAGCACAGGTAATATTAAGTTTATATATTGCTCAGTATTTTTCATGGATTAACTGTTTAATGTGCATAGCAAAACCACAGAGGAGGTATCACATTCATATTTATCTCAAAGAGAGAAGAAACAGGCTCAGAAAATTTTGTCTAAAGTTATCCAGCCAGTAAAGAATACCAGAGCCCTGATACAGGGGCTTGTGTTGCAAATATGGGCCAACAGATTGGATTTCCAGGTCAGCTGCCAGGATTCCAGTCCTATATTTATGGTTTGAACACCCTCAAGTAGTTTACTGTATATCTCTGCATTTGTATTTCCATTTTTGGTTTTGAAGATTAATTATATTATAGGACCAAGCTTTGTATAAAATAAATACACAGTAAATGCTGTTATTGTTCTTTTATTAGTTATTTTTACTTTCAAAAGTTCTCATTTCGATAACCATCAGCTCCCCATTCCCTCTTTGATACAATATAATAGTTTTTCTTATTTATTTTTTGATAAATTTTAATTTAAACTTTGATGAGAAATATTCCAAGGAGTCAGAACTTGCAACAATCATTACTGAATTTTGTGGCAAATCACATTTCAAGTGAAATTTCATAGACCATAATTTTGGTCAGAGACCAAGAGGGGAAAATATGCCTTTTTCGATTAGGGAATATATTCTTTTTCAATTAGGTTATCTACTAACAGGTCCACAGGGAGTCTCAGAGATAAATCTAGATAGCAACTGCAGGTGGAGAAAACTGTCTGAGGCTCCATGTTTTGCTGTACCCACAACTGGATTTTGCACCTGTGTTGGTGGAATATTTGAGAAGCTTTAGCATCCTGTCTGTGATCATATGAGCAGTGGCCACACCTTCCCTTAATTCTTGATTTGACTTACTGAAACATGCTTTGAAATTTACTTCTTGGTATTACAGTTGCATGTACAATATCACTGCAAACGAGGTGACGTAGAAATGTTTCTGTCAAAAACTAACCTTTACTGAGTATAAAGATCCATGATACTGTCATAGTTGTAAGGGAATTTTACACTTTTTTTATCATAGGATATTACATTTTTGATCACATTAATTAGTGACATTTCATGAATTCGGTATAATTAAAAGATTACAGGACTGGGCCCTATGAAAATTTCATTTTATTTCTGATACTGCACAGTAATATAAATATCTCCAAAGTTTGAGTCTCAGTTTTCTCATATGTAAAATGAGTAACATGGATTAGATGAATTTGAGAGAACTACAGCCTATAGGTCCAATCCAAGCAACTACCACTGTTACAAATATTGAAATGTACAAGACCAGAGGTTAGTAATTGCAACGCAAAGAGTGAAATACTTATCTGTTTATTTTTATTTTGTTTTAAATTATTTTTTAATATTGAATCTCAGTATGTTGTACAGATTGATCTTGGATTTGTGAGCTCAGTGACCCTCTTGGTTTAGTCCCATAAATACCTAGGACTGTAGTTATGCCCACTATGCCCAGTACAAAACCTGAAATATTTGTTATCGTCCCCTTTATGGGACAAAATTTTTGATTACTGAATTTAATGAATTCTAAGATCGTTTTTGCCTCCAAATCAGATCTACTTCTTACCTGCTGAGTGATTTTAAGCAAATTACTTAACCTTTATAGATCTCATTTTCTTTATCTATAAAGCAAGAAAGGTAATAGAAGAAACTATTTGAAAGACTTTTTGGGTGGATTAATTGAGGCAATCTATGTAAAAGGCATAGAGTCATCAGAGTGCATTCTAGAGGCACACATCTATAAGTGATAGTGCTTTTTAAAATTTTACTAAAAATATTAACATACATAGTTATATACAATTCTCACAGTTGTAGTTTAAATAGTTTTAGACTCTTATCTCATGGGAGCCTTAAGATTATCATTGGGAATTTCTATACCTTGCTGAAATAATGTTACTCCCATTATCAGGGCACTCTCTGATCCTCCCATTGACAATTCTGTAAGGTCCTTTTGTGCATATGACGACTGAAAAGAGGCTCTGAAATCTTTGAAAACAGGGGTCTTGCTGTGTATTGTTAGCACAATTTATGTAGAAAAGTATGTAGAGTTTTAAACCAATTTAGAAACTAGAGAAGACAGAAAAACAACAAATGGCTCTGTGGATTTGAACAAGAATATGGCATATTCACTATGCTCGTGCACCAGTATGAAAAACATAAGCCCCTGAAGATAGAAATGGAGAATATTATTTGAACAGTTCAGTTGTCTCTGGGCTTATTCTAG
Organism: Cavia porcellus; assembly: GCF_034190915.1. Lineage (NCBI taxonomy): Eukaryota > Metazoa > Chordata > Mammalia > Rodentia > Caviidae > Cavia > Cavia porcellus. The sequence goes on from NW_026947484.1 coordinate 117,312,188, forward strand.
TGGGCAATAAATCGCATCATACTTTATAGTTAAGATTCTTTTCCCCCGTGAGTATAGGGAGCAGGAAAACTGTTTCTTTGTATAAACATAGCAAGATCTTTGGGGGCACAATCTCTTCCCTGAGAAAAGAATCCAGGTTCCTCGTGGTTCCAGTATTTTCCTCTGAGAATCAAAGGTTTGTGGGAAAGTGAAGACTGCTTCAGAAAAACCCAAGAAAAAACTTACCAACTTCCACCAGTGAAAGCAAGATTCTCAAGACTATCTTCCATGATAGGGAGCTACGAAATGACAGTCAGTCCTTATCTCTAGAGCTATGTTTCATCTGCCTCAGCAGAGACATTGCTTGTGTCACAATAGGTACAAAAAATTTTTCAAAAGAACAAAGGGGAATGATCTCAGATGAAAAGGAAGTACAAAGCCCAGTCCATGATTTTATGTCAATGTTACTCAGTTAATGAGGCTGGAAAATGATGAATTCCATTGTAGTGAATGTCAATATTTTACACTGAAATCTCAAACACAAACAGCTTTTGAAGTGTTTCAAACCACAGATAATCAAAACGGAATTTACCAGGAGCTTGTTTTTGCAAACAGGAAGTGGGAATTGAGACAAACAGACCAGGCAATTGGGACTCCTGGGGTAACCAGGCTTATGTTCTTGATATTTTCATGGCATGTTCAATTTTAATAAACAAAACAAGTTCTTCAAATGTGAGTCAATAGCATTATTTTCTTATGCTTCTAAATTATTTTTTCCTTTTTCTTGTAGGTCACATGGTTCTGCTATGCTTATTTGCTGTTTTTTTTTTTTTTCCTTTTTTAAACTGACCCCATGAACACTAAGAAAGCCAAGTGAAATATTGAGAGCAGCCATGTGAGGTGAAAAAGGTATTCTAGACTCCAGGTTGCACACGTGGAACCTCAACAATCTATTCGGAGATTGGGTTAGTAACAGACTGTCTGGTAGCTCTCTTCTGACTGGTATCCACAATGAGTGACTCATAACAGGAAAGAGTTGAAAGAAAAGGGAGGTAAACTTGAGGTAGAACTGTGGATCTCTTTCTGACTCGGCAAAACACAAAAGCCATGTGTTTTCCCACCCTCACCAGAGTGGTGGAACACACCAGGAAACTGTTCCTGGTGCTATGAGAAAGTGTCCTGAGTTCCCCCGCATAGAGGAGAGAGAGAGGGAAAGAAAAGTACCTTCTTAGAGAGAAAAACAAAAAATATTTCCAAAATGGCCTCCTTGGCTGACTCTGCCAAATATGTTACCAGCTTCTGGAGTTTTGGGTTCTTCTTTCCAGAAGTGGTTTAGTGGTTTCTAGGTCCTTCCTTCCTTCCTTCCTTCCTTCCTTCCTTCCTTCCTTCCTTCCTTCCTTCCTTCCTTCCTTCCTTCTTTCCTCTCTCTCTCTCTCTCTCTCTCTCTCTCTCTCTCTCTCTCTCTCTCTCTCTCTCTTTCTTTCTTTCTTTCTTTCTTTCTTTCTTTCTTGCACCAGGAATCAAACTTAGAGTCCTGAGCTCGGTGGGCAGGTGCTATGCAACCTGGAGTTCACAATACCTTTTTCATCTCACATTGCTGTTCTCAATATTTCACTTGGCTTTCTCACTGTTTTTGGATTTATAACTCATTTCCTGTTTAAATACTGGCTTACCCCAGCTTACCATTTTTTGCGCTCAAAGTCTCATCTGTACGTTTTTCTTAGATGTTTTTTCTCTCTAGGTAACACGAGTGAGTTGCTTTCTCGGGGCTCTTTTCATTTCGGTCCATCTTTCTGTCATGAATGCCACCCATTTTGGAGAGCTATGTGTTTTAGTCACATGGATTCATCATGTTTACCAGCCATCTTGGTTGGTCACATGGTGCTGCTGTGCTTGTTTGCTATTTTTTTTCTTTTTTAATTAACACCATGAACATTAATAAGTCTCAATCTTACAGACAAGAGCTAGGCCTCAGCTTTTAGGAAACATAGGGCACCTCCCTTTTCTCTTTTGTATTAGGTTTGATCCTCTCCTCATTTCTTCTAACCGAAATTTAGGTAACTTAAACACACGACTGAAGAGAAGAAAGGAACGATTTTTGTTCAACTAAATGTTAACTCAAATGGTTGTGAGTATACAAAACTAGAGCCATCCTTGTACTTAGAACTTTTTAAGATTTGTTTTTGTATCTCTACTACCTTATGCAAAGTATCAAAATTTCCATTATTTGGGGTAAATGCAAGGAATGCCGTATCTCAGGTGACTAAAGGAGCCCACAGTTGGGCTGATTTGACCCTGATTTGAGGGTCCCCCCAGCAGGTTGCACCTTGATCTCACAGGTTTACTGTTTCTAAGGAAGCCCTGATGTAATGGGTCCCTGGGAATGCTCCACCCTAAACTCTTAAGAGTATATTGCTTTTCAGGTGACTAAGGGAGTGTCTGGGTTGGGTCTCCAAAAGAGATAGCATAGGGCTCCATCCACCTTTCTCGATTAAAAAAAAAAAATCATTGGGTCCTTGCACCATGAGAAGCACTCAACTGACTTTAGAAACCTTCCTATTAGGATAAAGTAAAACATGGCAAGAGATGGAAACAAAATGGCAGTCTAAGTCACAGTACTGTTTTACAGCTAGATTTTTTTTTCTGCCAAAGGCAAGCAAAGAGATGCAAAATTCCTTATGCTTAGGCTTTTTGGTTCTTTATTATTAGAAAGGCCCAAGAACGCTGATAGTTAAAGAGGACTCAAAAGAAAAAAAAATGATATTGTTGATGATTCTGCCTTCAGATGGTTTACCTGTCTCTCAGAGGGATATGGGTCTTCTCTGTCATCTTTTCCACCAGTGGTTTGTACTTTAGAGACACCCAGTATTTTCATAAATGACCCATTTGCCATTTATGGCCTTTTCTGTGTTCAATAATTGAGATCTAGATAAGGATAAAAGGAGAAGGGCTGAGAAAAAAAAGAAAAGGACAGACTAGACCATGGCTGTTGCTAAGCACACTCTAGTTGTCCAAAGGAAAGCCAGGGGCAATCCAGTCTTACAAGAAAACTGGACACTGGGCATGTAACTGTACCAAGCGACTTCCTGGGGCCTGCTCCATGTGTCAGGTGGCTGTCACAGCGCTGGGAGCACTGATTCTTCTCTCTTCTGGAGGGGCCAGGCCACCCCAAACCCTCCCACTCTGATTTAAAGGACTGAAGGGACCTGGGACAATCTATAATCTGCCCTCTCCACACTCCACAGACACCTCCATTCTTTGAAAGTCACTCTGGGTGACCCCGAACATCATAGATAACCAATTTCAATACTTTTGGCTTTAGCAAAACCTTCTCTGGAAAACTCTTTCTAGATCTATAACCATAATTGAGGTTGAGGATAGTCCTAACTGAAACCATGATGCTCTAAGTGTCCTACTATCCTGCTGGAAAGAAATTTATTAGCAAACTTGAGAAGTAATTCCCCAATTTGATCAAAGGTTAAGGCAGATTTTACTTTTTGTGATTATGCTTGTCTTCTCTGACCTAATTAGTCAACTAGTAGATTATTGATTTTTGTAACAGGGATCAAACTCAAGATCTCATACTTGCCAGGCAGGCACTTACACCACTGAGCTAAATCCCCAGCCCCAACTGGTAGATCTTATAAATGGCATAATAGAATACCTGAGAGGGTAATAGCAGCCAAAGCTATACTAACTGAAGAAACTATGAAAATAACTTTAGGGCAAATACTAGAAGTCCTGACTCACCATCAGGTCAAGTCTATTCATGAGACAAATGTTACTTGTGGTTTACAGGGGAATGGCTTACCAAGTCTCACGCCATGATTCTTAGATGCTCATAAAGTCACAATAATGATGTGTGCCACTCTGAATCCCGTCTCTTTGAGGCCTACAGACTAAAAGGTTATCCAATCTTGTGAACAGTTGATTTCTCAGACTTATACAAGCAGACCAGGGATGGAGATTTAACTCAGTGGCTCAAGTGCTTTTTTGGTCAGCTCAAGCTCACGAGTTCGATCCCTGATACCAAAAAACAAAACAAAAGAAAACAAAACACCCCAAAAATACAAGCAGACCAGACTGATCCCCTGCTCTACCAAGGCCCTGAGGAAGGCTGGTTTACTGATTGAAGTAGCTTTGTCAAGAACAACATCAAAAATCAGGTTATGCAGTTGTCAGTTTGCAACAGGTCATTTAGGCCAACTTCTCCCAGAGACATCTATAAAAAACCCCAAACAAACAAACAAACAACAAAACACACACACACACACACACACACACACACACACACACACACACACACACAAAAGCAACAAAAATAGAACTCATCACTCTTACTTGGGCATTCATATTTTATAAAGTCAAAAACTAAATATCTGTACAGAGTCAAATATGTCTTTCTGGTTCTACATTCCTATGCAGGAATCTGGAAAGAAAAAGCTTATTAACTAATAAACAATCATCTATAAACACAAATAGGAAATTCTACAACTCCTCAAGGGAATCCATTTTCCCCAGCAGGTCAATGTCTTTTCTTTGCATGACACCCAAAAGAAACATGTTTAAAATCTCCTTGGGAAGTCCAAAGGGTGGTAGAAAGCAGTAAGGACAGCCTTATAAGCCCCTCTAATTCCTAACCTTATTCTCATTTCCCAAGGTACCATTAAACTGGGCCTTCTTTGTGGGACACAGTGACAAGTTATGAAAACCTTATATGGAAAATTGCCCTCAAAATTTTCACAGGACTAGGAAAAAAGCTGCTCCTATAAAGCTCTGGAAGATTTGAGGCCCCCCTCCAAAAAGCAAGGCTCAGGAGATTTCCAGGAGGGTGGTGGGGGAGTAAGCAGCAGAGAAAACAGCCTCTCTGAGAGTCACCATCCAAAGCTTGGTAATACAACTTCATGAGAGAGACAAAAAAGGAAGGAAGAGGGTCGCCTGGACCCAGGAAGAATCTGAAGTGTTGATTGAAGCCCACAGAGAGAGTGAAAAGAAAAACTTCAATGAGAAGGTGGTAGCTGGTGGCCATCTTTACCCTCAGCTGGACTCACTGTATGAGAAGAGCTATTGGAATCTGCAGATTCAGTCATGGTGACAATGGCAGCTGGTGATCCTAGAGGCCTCTGCAGAGAGACAAGGCATTGGAGTGGAGTGGCAGATGTGGAGGACTGCACTGGCTGGTGTGAATGTAGAGGACTCTGTCTCCCATAGGAGAGAGTGCTTGGATCGGAGCCATTTTGGAGTCAGGCTAGATAAACCTGGAACCAGAACTGCCGATGGCTTTCTCTAGCAGCTCCTAGCAGGGCACAGACCAGTGGAAATTGCTTGGACTGTGGCAAGCACAACAAATCTGGTCTCAGGGTAGGCCTGCTAAGGTTATCTATTACTTCACAATAAAGCAACAGCTGGCTTGCTGGGATACAATGACACAGGCTGTCTGCTAGTGAATCCAGACAGAATTCTGGAAGTGGACTCTTTTTTGTGTTTGTTTTTATTTTTCTCTTTTCTTGTTTATTTGTTTTGTTTTGTTTTATTCAGCTTTTTAAAATTTCTCTTTCTCATTCATTGGTATTTTTATGACTGTGAGTCATAAAATAGAACCTTTGTGGGTGTGGTTCTTTTTTATCTTTTATCTCTTCTATCTCTCTTTTCCTTCAGTCTTCTGCACCAATTTCCCCAAGTCGACAGGATCCATTTACTTACTTGTAATCTCTTTCTCTTTTCCACTTCTCTAGTTTCTCCTTAATCCATTTTAAATTTTAACACCAAGCGAAAAATTGACACATTACAGATTTATGTGTTGCATATAATTATCTGATTTTTAAAAATTTTGTTATATAATCACAAACCTAGTTCATATGGTTAAAAGTTTCAAAATAAAGGATAACTCACTTTGTTGTTTTATAGTCTGTGTTTGATGCTATTGGTACCACTATAGCCACAATTGGCATAATTGTTCTAAATAGCTGTTGGCCCTGATAATCCATGACTGAGATTGACTAAGGGATCACAGAAAATACTGTAGCCCAGTGCCAAATAATCAGGCACTAGGCCAAATCACCAACAGCTTCTCATCTCCAACAAACTGGAGAGGTAAGATCTTCCAACAGACTTAAAACCCAAAACCAGCTACACTTGGAAGATACCTCAGAGCATTAATCATCATCTAAGTGTCACAAATACCACCAATAAAGCAACACACCATAGGCAACTTAAAACTTGACACCAGGATTTAAACTTAAAAAAGAAAAGAAATGAGAACACACTTAAACAAGATGCAACCCCGGCCATCCAGTTCACCAGATGGCAACATGGTAGGACAACCCAAAAGCCCCCACCAGGTCTCTCTGAAGTAATAACAACAAAGAAATCGAATGAGTCTCTGAAAAAAATGAAACATAAATAATCTCTCAAATACCTAGAAAGATTACCAAAATATGTGTATCATGCTTAATTACATCAGAGCAAACACAGACAAAAAAATGGATGAGCTTAACCAACTTATGGAAGCACCACATAGGAAAGAAATGAAATCCATAAAGCAGATTCAAGGAGATAATCAAGGGACTAAAAACTCCATTGAAAATATGTGAAGCACATTAGGGTCAATGTGAGGATAGGATCTCAGATATGGAAGACAGGCTTACAATTAGCAACCAGGAAAAGAAAGATATCTCAAAACTAGCAAGGGACTGTGAGAAATCAATCCAGCAGCTACTAGATGAGACAAAGAAAAATAACCTAAGATTAACTGGAGTCAATGAACAAGCAGGAGATACCACAAGTGACATTAAAAACTTATTCACAGACATCATGATAGAGAACTTTCATGGTAGAGAAAAAAAATTTAACACAGAATAAGTGAAGTATATAGAACTTCAATTAGCAATGATAAAAATACTGACAATCAGGCATATTATAGTCAAGGTTCCAGAAATTCAGTACAAGAATAGAATCTTAAAAGCTGTTAGGGAAAAGAAACAAATCACCTACAAAGGAAAGCCCATCAGAATCACAGTTGATTTCTCAGCACCAACTTTCAAGTCAAGGAGAGCTGTTTGTACTCCAAGTTCTAAAGGAAAGGAACTTTCAAACCAGATTGATGTATACCTCAAAACTACCTTTCAAAATTGATGGAGAGATAAGATGTTTCCATGTCAAAGAACAGCTGAGGAAATTTATGATCACAAAACCAGCATTCCAAAATGCTCTGAAGGACATTCTAAAAGGAGATAATAATGACTATATCTCCATAAACCCCAACAGATGGAACCCATCAGGGAAGACAAACAATTAGAGGGAAGGAAAAAAAAAAGAGAGGGGAGGCAAAAACAAGAAAATAACATCACAAGCATAAGTCAATATATATCAGTTTTAACCACCATTGTTAATCTCAATTCACCATCAAAAGACACAGACTGGCAGAATGGATCAAGAAGCAAGATCCAACAATATGCTGCATATAAGAAACACATTTAATTAAAAAACAAATTCATAGACTGAAAGCCAAAAGATGGAAAACAATATTCCATGCAACAGGAATCCAGAAAAAATCAGTGGTAGATATTTTATTTGCAAACAAAGTGAATTTCAAGCAAGACAGATTAAGACAGAAATAAAAGATCATTACATGCTCATAGAGGGAAAAATCCAAGAGGAAGAGATAACAATCATAAATATATATACAACAAATACCAGTGCACCCAGCTGTATAAAACAATTACAAATGGACAAGAAAAATAAAATAATCTCTAACAAAATTTGGAGATCTCAATATCCCACTGTCACAAAAAGATAGATCAACTAGACAAAAAATCAATATGATGAAATATTAGAACTATTAAATATTAGAAATATTAGAACTAAATCAAACTTTTGAGCAAATGGATTTAGTAGATAACTATAGTGTTTTACTCCACATTATCAGAATGCAAATTCTTCTCAGCTATGCACTGGACAGTCTCCAAAATAGACCATATACTGGCTCATAGAACATGCTTAAGTAAATGCAAAGGAATTGAAATTATCCCATGCATGCTATCAGACTACAGTGAAATGAAATTGGAAATCTATGCCAAAGGAAATCACAAGAACTTCATAAACACATGGAAATTAAATAGCACCCCACTGAACAGCTTATGGGCCAAGATTAAATTAAAGAAGAAATTAGAAAGTTTTAATAGTTGAGTGATAATGACAATGCAACATATTGGAACTTACGTGACACAATGAAAGCAGTCAGAAGAGGTAAATTTATAGTGGTAAATATCCATATCAGGAAAACATAGAAAACAATTATTCACACTGTCAACAATTTAGTGTTGAACCTCAAACTTCTAGAAAAAGAAGAGCAGGCTAAACTGAAAGCTCATATAAGGGAGGAAATTATAAAGATCAGAGCAGACATTAACACATTGTAGACTAAAAAGAATACAAAGAATCAGTGAAGAGTTGGTTCTTTGAAAGACTAAAATTGACAAACCTCTAGCCAATCTTATCAAAAAAGGAAAGAAAAAACTCAAATCTACATAATTTGGAATGAAAAAGGTGAAATCACAACAGACCATGCAGAAATCTGGAAAATCATCTATACCTACTTTGAAACTTGTATTCTAACCAGATGGAAAATACAGAAGAAATGGACAGATTGCTAGATATATATGAATTACAAAGTTGAATCAAGAAGGTATAAAAATCCTAAATAACCCAATATCACTAAATGAAATTGAAGATGTAATTAAAAACCAATCAACAGAGGCTGGAGGTTTAGCTCAGTGGCGTAAGCACCTGCCTTGCAAGCAGGTGGTCGTGAGTTCGATCTCCGGTACCGATAAAAATGAAAAAGACCAAAAAAAAAAAAAAAAAAAAAAAAAAAAAAAAAAACAACAAAACAAAAAAACCAATCAACAAAGAAAAGCCCAGACCCTGATCGATTCATTGCTGAATTCTACAAGAAATTTAGTGAAGATCTAACACCACTACTTATCATACTTTTAATGAAATTGAAAGGGAAGCAACACTCTCAAATTCATTCCTGGAAGTAAGGATTACTCTGATTCCAAAACCAGAAAAGATTCCAACTAAGAGAATTACAGGCCAATCTCCCGAGTGAACACTGATGCAGAAATCCTCATTAAGATACAGGCAAACAGAATGCAGCAAATCATCAAAAAGATTGTACACCAAGGTCAAGAGAGATTCACCCCAGGGATGCAGGGTTACTTCAACATACATAAATCCATAAACGTAATGCACCATGTTAACAGAACCAAGGACAGAAATTACAGAATCATCTCAACAGATGCAGAAAAATCTTTTTAAATAAAGTCCAGCAGCCATTCATGATAAAAACCCTACCTAAAGTTGGAATAGATGATCATTATCTCAATCTGATTAAGGCCATCTATGGCAAATTAATAACCAACATCATACTAAATAGACAAAAACTGAAAGCTTTCACTCTAAAATCAGGAACAAGACTAGATGTCCACTGTCTCTACTGTTATTCACCATAATCCTGGAAACTTTAGCTGGAGCAGTTAGACAACAGAAAGAAATAAAACAAATGAAGATAGTGAGGGAAGAAGTTAAACTAATGCTATTTGCAGAGGATATGATACTCTACTTATAAGACCCCAAAAAAATCCATCAAAAGACCTAGATTTGATAAGCAAATTCAGTAACAAGCTGGTTACAAAGTCAACACTCAAAAATCAATAGCTTTCTTGTACACAAATAACAAACTCACTGAGAGAAATCATGGAAACAATACCTTTTACAATAGCATCACCAAAAAATGAAATACTTATGAGTCTAACAAGGGAGTGAAGAGAAATCTACATTGAAAACTACAATACTCTGAAAAAAGAGATTGACGAGGATATTAGAAAATGGAGAGATAGCCCATGCTTTTGGGTAGGAAGAACCAATATAATGAAAATGATCATACTTCCAAAACTGTTAAACAGATTCAATGCAATCTCAATCAAAATTCAAATAGCATATCTCACAGAATTAGAGAAAACAATCCTAAAATTCATCTGGAACCAGAAGACACCTAAAATAGCAAAAACAATGCTGGGCACCAAAGGCAAGACAGGGAGCATCCCAATTCCTGACTTTAAATTATACTATAAAGCTACCATGATAAAAGAAGTGTGGTACTGGCAAAAAAAAGACATGAAGATCAATAGAATAGATTAGATGATGCAGAAACAACTTCAGACAAACTGAGCCACCTTATTTTTGACAAAGGTGCAAACACATTCACTGGAAGAAAGATAGTGTCTTAAATAAATGGTGCTCGACAAACTGGCTCTACACATGCCAAAGATTAAAACTGGACCCATATCTTTTACCATGTACTAAGCTAAAATCAGAATGTATAGAAGATCTTAATTTTAAAACAAACATTAAATATGCAGGAAGATATAGTGGTAAAACCCTTGAGGACATTGGTGTAGGCAAAGACTTTATGAACAAAACGCAGCTTGCACAGGAACTATCATAATCAACAACTGGATTTCACCATACTGAGAAACTTTTGCAAAGCAAGAGAAACTACTAACAGAATGAAGAGACAACCCAAAACGTGGGAGAAAATGTTTGCCAGCTGTTCCTCAGACAAAGATTATCACAGAGAACATAAAAGACCTCAAAAAAGTCAGTTCTAGCTTTCAAGACCCAATCCAAAAATGGGCATTTGAGATGAATACATATTTCTCAGGGGAAGAAATACAAGCAGCAGATAAATACATGAAAAAATATTTAACACCACTTGTCATTTGAGAGATGCAAGTTAAAACAACACTGAGATTCCCACAAAGAATGGCTGTCATCAAGAAATCAACAAATAACACATACTGGCGGGACTTTAGGGAAAAAGGAACCTTCTCCATTGTTGGTGGGCATGCAGACTGGTGCAACCATTGAATCAAGATTCCTCAAAAAACTAGGATTAGAGGTTTCATTCAACCCAGCTATTCCCTTTCTGGGTATCTTCCCAAAAGAATTAAAAACATCATACCACAGTGATATATGTGCACCCAGTAGCAGCATAATTTATAATAGCCAGATCTTGTAAACAGCCTAAATGCCCATCAGATGGGGAATAAATAAAAATGATTTGGAGTACTATTACAATGGAGTACTATTCAGCCGTAAAGAATGATAAACTGGACACTTTTATAGGTTAATGGATGCACCTTGAGAACACACTCATTAGTGAGATAAATAATACACATGTGTAAACATTGTATTGTTTCAATAGTGTGGCAAGCTGAAAGAAAAAACATATGTACATGTGTATGTATATAAAGGTTTTTTAGTTATACTGCTGATTTCTCTGAATTCACTGAAGCGAAAGGTTTATTCAGACAATTCAATGCAGATGTCTTGAGGTTGACACTGTGCAATACATGTACCACTGTTGTCATTCATGGGTGTGCTTTGAAATTTTGTTGTAGGTTTTTCTTCTTCTTCTTTTTTCTTTCATTTTGTCTTTGAATAAAGTAGATTTTTAAAAAGCTCAGGTGCAGATAAGTATTTACCCTAATTCACTGCAGCTTAAGTGGGGGAGGGCCCTTGCACTGAGACATTTGTTTTTAATTAGATTGTTAATATGTATAATCCTACTAAGACTATAGCTTTTGGGCTTTCAATCATTTGCATAGCATGTCTCTTTGCCATACATTCTCCTCTAAAGGAAACATAAATCTGTCCTGCTCTTTCTCATGTATGGGCTCTGCATCTATAACCTAATAGCAAAGTTAGCCAAGTTTTCTCTCATGGAACAGGCAGCTCAATGGTCACTAACTCATTTCTCATAATCTTCAACTCAGTCAGTGAGCCACAACACCCCAAGGTAGTTGAGAGCTTATACCCTTAAATGGTAGTGCCTGTTGACATTTCTGCAGGTAGCAGACACATGAACATGGAGACCTGCACTCTCTCAGGATCTCATGAAGGTTTATGGGAATTTGTGTCCCTCAGGGAGAAAACGCTGCAGGAGTATTGGGAAGCTGGCTGGGAAATTAGATGTGACTTGTCAGTTATGAAATTTAAGAATACTTGTACAGAACAGTTCCCAAAGCCCTGCATGTGGACTCTGATGAAAACTTGAGCAGGTTTGAATACAACAGCCTAGACCTGATGTGAGCCCAGGAAGTGTGAGCTACAAAATGACAGTCGCCACTGAGTTCGGGACTATTGTGCTTTCTTCTTCACAATAGTCCACTCTGATGCCATGAAGTGTGCCTTTTTCCTATGTTTAGTAGGTCCAAATTTGCTCTGCATTGCATATTTACATTTAATCAATGTAAAACCTCATTATTTTTTGTACTTGATTTGTCCAATTTTGTTCTAGGTAAGAAAAACCTATAAACCATCTCTGGAAAAAGATCCCAGCAAACTACAACCTGTTCACGATGTGAATAAAGGAAGTGAGAACCATCGAGCGTGATCTACTCTGTGTTCTTCCAAATGTATTTTGCAATTTTCCCTTCTGCTCTGGCCAATCTACATAATTATAAGTGGTCATACACTAGCTCCTGGACACAACAGCAAGAACAAAACAAATATAGAAAATCCACCCAGGTGATGCCACGTAACATCGGTTGGCTTGAGAATTCTTTTCTTTTTGTTTCTGATGACAATTTTTGACTAAAAATGTATTTTGTCACTTGCTCATTCAATTCAACAAAAATTTTACAATGGCCTAGTTTAGTTTTAACACTAATTTAAGTTATTGGGGATACAGGGAAGATGACAAATCCATATCTCTGTCCTCAGATTTTGCAAGGGAAAAATCAAAGTAGCCATAGAGACAGAAGTTTGATACATGATGAAAGAAGCCTCAAAACTGGAATAAATTGATTTTTCCTGAAATATTTTTCCAATCTTTTTTCTGCATTCACAACTACAAACAAAATAACTCATTTCTTTTCATTCCTTGATCGTACCATAAAAGTTTTATTTTTGTAGCTTTTACCTGAAGAGTTCTACTATTTTAACTTATTGCTTTACATATCCAAATGCTCTATACGTAAGTGTATACAAGAAAGAGAAAGAATGACTACTTGTATTGTTATGTTTTCTTCAATATTGAGTGCATTCTACCTCGGTTCTAAAAATGTTTAAATTAAAAAGTAGAAAATAAAACAATAATATATGCCATTTGGATAAGAACTAGTTAGGAAGTGTATAGAACTCTTCTTCAGAAATTAGTCTTGGGATGGCTACATCTTTTTACAATCTACTTTTTGCTTTTCTGTTGCTAAGATTTTTTACTCCAGCAATTGAGGGCCCATAAGATGATTCCTTCCTGATTTCTAAGTTTCATCCTAGCGTAATATTCCTGTACTAGAAAGATGAGTCTATTGCCCTAACCACATCAACCACCTGAGCCTCCTCTTGTCCAAAGTTCAGAAAACTGTAAACTTTTCTATATAGGTTTTACTGCTTTCAATTCTCCTCCCTTTGAAGCTTTAGAGTCCAGACAAATGAAAAGTGGTATTCTTTTTGCAGTAAGTTATGCTGTCCTTTTATGACAGCCAACTGACTGGGCAAAGTTGGCATAAGACTTGTCCAAGTAGAAGTCCTTTTTTTCTTGCTGCTGAGACAAAATATCTGACACTCAAGGTTAAAGGTGGAAAGGTTTATTTAACTCACAGTTTGTAGAAGTTTCAGTCCATAATCATCTGGTTCCAAAGGGTGGCCTATGAGAGGGGCAACGGTTTATGCCAACAGAAGACAGCAAAATCAACAAAAGAAAAAGGGAGAATCAAGCCTCTTTCCCTCCCTACATTATATGCAGTGCATCCTCCCTAGGGCATAGCACTCACACCCCCAATCCTAGCTCTAGTCAATGAACCAGTCACAAACTCTAGATTCAGTCTTCTTGGAAAAACCCACCTGCCATGACCTTGTGAGGCTTTGGTGGTGGAGGCATTTAGACACAAACCGTAACAGTGAGTTTTATGGGTTGTCATAATTTCTTAGACTGGACCCACGTTCCCTGCTCAGGACACCAGGCCTACACTCATTGGACATATTTACTGACCATTTTCCCTTAATATTCTTACAGAAATTTATAGAAAGCACCAGCAGATGATCATCTCAATTATACCCCAGTTAAATAACTGCAGTGCCAGAGAATTTAAGTTGGACTGCAGTATATGCTGTACTCCACAGTCATGGTTCACAATATTGTTCTGAAAAGTACAGATAGCAGCATCATAGCACTATTTTATTCTGCTTAGCCAAAATCATCCAGAAATCTTATTATTATTATTTTTCTCAAGAAACTTTCAATTAGGATGTGAATGTCTAGCAGTTTGTCCATCATACTACAAGAAGAGAACACAGTTGTCTTTGAGAGTGGTCTCACCCCGTGGTACACATATCATAGTGACAATTTCATCTCTCCATGACCAAGAGAAGCTGTTATTAGAAAGTGACTACTTTTGCCAGTCATTTTTGTGTGGTTATGCCCAAGAAGAGATAAAGTGGGACAATTTTTTGCTTCTGTGGATTGTGACCATTAATACCTGCCGTAACTATTACCTTGTTTCCTGAGTGAATCATGTCTGAACACTGCACTTATAGCTGCCTGTCCTCTGACTTCCATCACAATGTGTAGCTCGAGGGCCTTAGGCTGAGAGGTCATCAAAGGAAAAAAGAAAAATAATCCTGAAACACCCACGGCATCTGATATAGATATCTTTTTAATGTTTGAAAATGCCAGCTGTTAGTAGTTATAATCTTGCTGAATATAGCCCAAAAATGTATTTGACTTGAATGTACGATTGAAGTAAGAAATGTGACTATTTATTTCAGAAGTGAGTGGAAGGAAAATGAGAAATCCCAAAGCTATAATAATAAATAAATTGTGTGTGTGTATGTGTGTGTGTGTGTGTGTGTGTGTGTGTGTGTGCATGCGTATGTGTATTAGGCTTCCATAAGATTTCAAAATTGAAAACAAAAGCATTGATGACTTTATTCCTTGATTATAAAATATATAAATCACGTGATTTTTCTCTAAATAGGAAGTTGCTACCATTAATGACAAAAACAAAATGCCTGCTGCAAAAAAAAAAGCTAATATAGTTTAATTTATCTTTTAGAGTCAAAGAACTTGAATAGTCATGGAAATTTTAACAACCTGTACATTCACAGAACACAAATGAGTACAATTTAGATTCCCCTCTCATGATGATATCTCAGAAAAATTATTTGAGAATTAGTTTGTGAAGGACTTAGAAATATTGCCTTCTGATTTGAGTCTTTCTAGGAGCAATATTTTGTGAGTAATTCTGAGTTGTTGTGGGTATTGCTGCATAATGTCTTATTTATATGGCAGCTTCTAAGATCCCTTTGTAGGAGTACAAAGAAGGCTTTGCTTACACCAGAATTGATTCTTCCCACAAAACTAAGCTTTGTTAAGTTTGTGTATGTTTCCCTCCCTCCCTGGATATTTGATTTCTTTTTCCCTTCTCTTAGTCTCTTGTCATCAAACTTGCTATTAGTTTAATTTTAAAATCTCTTTCAGTTGCTCCAATTTATGACCTTAAGTTTCTTCTTAGGTTCATTTCTTCCGTTTTGCCTTGATTCTCACCCAGGGAAAGTGGTAAGTACTACAGTAGAAATTCAGGTTAAAGCGTTGGCTGGAGTTAAGGGAGTTCCAGCCCTAGTACTCTGACTTGGACGAGGTTGTGCCGTTTGCTTAACGATGAAATGGAAATTGAAAAAAAAATCTTTTGTCAGAGTTTTAGTTTTAAGTGTCATAACAAATGTACATAAAATTTCTGAATCTATCCCTGGAAAAGAATGAGAATTTAAGGAGTGCTGAGAGTAGTTGTTTTTTTACTATTGTTGTTGCTGTTCCTCCTTATCTGAATTTCAAGGCCATTCTTTTCAAATCGTTTCTTTTTCCTTACCCAAGTTGATGAAACATAAACACAGAACCTCTATACTCTGAACCTGACAACAAGACATAGCTCATATCCACCTTAAAGTTCCTCACCAGGTACAAATCTACATTTGGGAGGAAAATATGAACCCAGAGATTCAATTGGGGTGATAAATAAGAAGTTGCTGAATCTTGAAGCAGCAAATTGTTCATCTTTCATGTGAACATGACTAACTAGGGTCGTGGCTGGTTGGGCTAAACATAATTGTCCTACTTGTAAACTAAACAATCCAGAAAATGCTCCCCACTCTCTTCCTATTCATTTTATATAATGTCCACCCTACCCCGATGAAATTGGCATCATGAGCTTATTCTCATGTCTTTGAATGCTGGTCTTTGAATTTTCATGGTCTTGAATTCTGAAGGAAATTCTCATTTTCACATCAGAAAGGACTGGGGATAGATTTAGGCAAAGCCTGTCCTAATGTTTGATGAGATCGTAATAAATAAAAATTGTTAGCACCTATTTATTGATTTCTCTGTGAATCTCTCAGTGTTTTTTCTAATACCTTGTCCTATTATCACTAATAAAGCTATCATACTGCTTTAGTTTTCAAAATGTTGCACTTTTAGAGAAAGTGTACATAGAGAGGACTATTTGCCCTGCACCCCACAAGTTTAAGGTTTTGAAGCCTTAAAGTCAAAGGGAAAGCCTTACCTTCATTCCTTAAAGATTTATAGTAATACACTGACAATAGATAGATTAAATAAGAGAAAAGACATTCAAATTCATTAATGTGCAAAAACCCTAGAGTGATGCACAGTACAACATTCGAAAGTTTAGATAATTGAAGTTTAAAGTCTATCAGGGAGAGGGAAGTGGAGAACAAAGGCAATAGGCAGACAAATGTATTAAATCATTATCTTTAGAATACTGAATAGAACCAAAATAAGAGACAATTTCATGGGACAAAAGTCTGTCTAGTAGTGTTGACAGATTTTAGTCTTTCTTCCTGTGATATAAATTTAGACTTCTTTGGTTAAAGAAATTTTGGCAAGAACACTGAAGGTAATAGTATTCCTCTTTTAATAGATCAAATCAGATAGACAAAGGAACTTTGTCAAAAAGTCTCTTCCAGTGCTGTGAGAGGCAGAAAAAAGGCAAAGTCACAGGGACCTAGATTCTGAGGTAGATATTAGGGCCTCTCAGTGAGCCAGTACCAGTCACTAGGTATTTTCTGAGCCCTAGCAAATCTTTTCTAGGATTTGAAGGGAGCTCTTGGAACAGTATATCAGCAAAACTCTCCCTAAGCCAAGTTCTACAAAATGGACAAAGGCACAGAGATAGCAACTGGTAAGCTATGACTTTTCTTTAATGTCCTGTGCAATTCTCTTCCACAGGAGACCCAGGGCAGCACTTCAGTCATGCTCCTCAATCGTATCTGTACCCTGTCATCTTGATCTTGTGAATGGAAACCTACCACTTACAACATGTATGGTCATGTCCATGAGATTCCGGAATCTTATGGAAGATTTCCTGAGCTTCCCCAGCAGCATTTCCCTCCAAGCTTATTTGAAAAAGTGGGACTGCTTAGCACAAGTTTAAACATCAGAAAGGGATGTATAAAGGAGAATGAGATGTGTGCCTCATGGTGTCTTTCCTGAGCTGAGTGTTGGTGGAGACCTTCCCATTCTTGACTGAGTACCAGCATACTGCAAAGGGGTAGTGACAAGAAAACAAATGGAATGTAGAAATGGAAGCTTGAACATGGACTAGGAGAGACTCAAAGATAAGGATCTGGGGCTGAGGCAGGTAATTAGGGTGTGGTCAGTCAGCTGGACAAATGGGTGTGACCTGTCAGTCATGGAGGTCCAAGACATTAAGTGCTCTCTTCAAATTTTTTCTGGTCCAAAATCAAGTAGATTTTTGATAGGTTGGCCTAGAGATTACATCATCCTGGAGAGCAGATGGCAAAGGGGTGTACAAAAAATATTGGCCATTAACCTCATGGCCACTGTGGTCTGTCTCTCACAGTGGCCCACTTTCACTCTGAAGATCATACCTTTTTTCTTATCTTCAGAAAATGTAAAACTTTGTTAGCTTTTGTGTGTGTGTGTTGTCCAATTCTTTGTTCAGGACAGTTAGAACCTGGAAAGACTCTGTAGATGGAGCACTCAGCACTCTGAAACCCCAGAAATAGGGCTGCTTTGGGACATGGATTAATTTAGAACTGTAAATCTCATGCACTGTGTTTGCATCACTGCATCAAAGTATACTGGGTGAATTCCCACTTTGAATTCCCTGTACGTAACCAGCTGCTGGCTCTTACTTTCATTTACTTACATATCAACATGACTTAATAAGAATTTTTCCTTCTGATACTATTTTTTTTATCACAGTGGCTTGAAATAAAATATTGTATCACTACTTAAGCTGAACATACTGTAGCAATCATGTTGAATTCCTGAAAATACAAACTGACGTGGCTTCTAGATTTAGCTTTCGCTGTTGAATTTGAAACAGTATGACGTTGCCATTACTATTAATATATAACTGTTAATCGGAACGATATTATATTGCTTTAAGGTCTTATCTAAGGAACTAGAAATCCTTTGTAACTTGCTCTTTTGCTTTTTGGCATTCTGACATTCTGCAGATGAACAATTGCTCAATATGTAAAGTCTAAATGGTGCTTTTTATTCAATAACCTATTGCATTATTGAATGAATTACAAAGAGGCTCTATCCTTCGCACATTAACTTAGAATTGGCTGCTGAGAGCAAAACCTTGGTTTTCTTTCAGATGCTAATAACATATATTCCTTACAATCTAAGGTTATCTTCTAAAAGGAAATGGTAAGACGTGGTTTTCTTTCATTATTTTATTTTGCTTAATAATGATTTCCTGAAGTAATAGAGTAACATTTTCCTTATTATTCCTTATGGTAATTTGAATTCAATTGATACCTTTCTGCCTTTGCCAAGTTAAAATATTATCAATTTTAAAGTAATTAAGTCAAAAGTATAATTCTCATCAGATGACTCATATTAATTATTGATGAATGCTCTTTTTTTGTAAAAAAGAATGAAAGGAGTTGCCACATTAAAACTATCAGCATGAATATACATAATATTACCCAGACAGTTTTATATCATGGAGAGATTACTAGACTTGGAGTAGACTGAGTCATTCAGTGCTTCTTACATGAGTTTGGAGCTGCTAGTGCTGCTTCTACAGCAGCTGCTGAAATGCACAGTATTTGAAAGGCAAGGAAATAGAAAAACTCAAGTCCTTCAAATCCTGTTCTGGCTTTCTAGTCTCTTGTCTAGTGCTATTTCTGGAACTGTGTATAAAACCCAATAGTAAAGAAAAGTTGTTCTTAACAGTCCCAAGCTCCAGTATCATGAATCAGAGCTGAAAGGGTAGATCTAGAGTTGATGAATAGCAGCTTACTTAGAGTTTTAGATAGAGATAGCTGCTTATAACCTCAGACCTGTGGGCCTAAATAGTCCGCTGTGAGTGGAATGGGCAGGGGGACTGGTGCCTATCCATCTTCTTCTATTGCAGCTGCAATAGTAGCTTTCCACTCAGTGTGCCCAATAGGTACAACCTTGAAGCTCCAAAAACTTAAAAGACCATTGTAAATGCTTCCCCTGAGTTATTGTTTCTTCTTAGTTTCATGATACCACTGTATTCTTGATGTTTCAGAAAACTGCAAAAAGAAAAATGAAGTACACAGATAACTTTAGAAAGCCATTTTAAGTTGATCTTTCGACTTTTCTATTTCATATCTTGATTCCATGATGATGCTGTCTTCAAAGGATTTCAGAAGTAGAATTGATCTAAACATTCTAGACCACTCCTTTTTAATGATAAAGAAGCTGAGTTTGAAAGAACTTGCGGAAGTGTATATTCAGTAACAAAGTACATATTGTCTTCTGGGTGTTCTAATTACCAGTTTTAACTCATTCTACAATACTCCCAACTAGGTTTAGATAATTATTTCATACATTTTTAATGAATTGTTGTAGTTATTGACTTTAGTCATTACAATGAAATCACAAACAACTGCATTAGTTTTAGAAACTTGGTGCCATCTTGTCATTTCCAAAGAAAATCTAAAACCATGCCTTTGTCATTATGTCTTTACCTTTGGTCTTGATTTTATTGGATTCCATTGGTAATAGAATGATGTTTCACGTCATTAGTCAAGAAAAAATATTCATTGTCACTAAAGTTAAATGTGAAAATGTGATTTTGGCAAATTAAGGTTGTCTAGCCAAACTAACTTCATTGCTATCCTATATATCACAAAGTATATGACTCAAGTTTTCCTACTTTGTTACAAAGAATTGCCCAAAACTTCTCTTTTTTAAAAAATTTTATTTAAAGAAAAAAAAAAAAAACAGAAAAAGGGTAGAAATAATACATAAATTAAAAAAAAAAAGAAATCATTAATTGATAAATTACATATTGTCCTCATAGAAATAGATGTTCAAGTTACAAAAGTAAAGCATACAAAGTTGACATTTAAACAGCAAGACTGAAAACAGTTCTGTTCAATAATCCAACAAAAACTTAGTAATATGGTTATCAATCGTACACATTTAAACATACATGTAGTTATATCCTTTAGAGCACTTTCTTTTATTCTTTTTTACAGTAGCAAGTGCACATTTTGGTTTTATTACTATGACTCTTCTTATTACTTTTTACACTACAGACACAATGTGATATTTATAAATATGATTCTTATTTATTTCACTGATGAGGATAGCCTCATGTTGTCTCCATTTGCCTATGAGGGCCTCAATATCATCCTTTTTATAACTGTATAATATTCCATAGTATAAAAATGCCTCATCTTTTTCATCCATTCTGTGGTTGATGGGCATCTTGATTGTTTCCAATATTTAGCTATTACAAATTGTGGTGCTATGAACATGAGTGCACATGTATCACTGTGATATGACTTTTTCAACTTTTCTGGGAAAATATCCAGGAGGGGAATAGCTGGATTGAATACAACTTCCAACCCTAGTCTTCTGAGAATTCTCCATACTGATTTCCACAGTGGTTGCACCAGTCTACACTCCCACCATTAGTGGAGCAGTGTTGCTTTTTCCTCGTAGACACGCCAACATTTGTTATCAGTTAATTTCTTGATGGCAGCTATTCTTTCTGGAGTGAGATGAAATTTCAGTGCTGTTTTAATTTGCATCTCTTGAATGACCAGTGATGTTGAACATTTCTTCATGTATCTATTTGCCATTTTTATATCTTCATCTGAGAACTGTGTGTTCATCTCAGATGCCTATTTTTGGAGAGGTTCTTTGAATTTGAGGGGCTTGATGTTTTTCAGTTTTTTATATGTTCTGGATATAAATCCTTTGTCTGAGGGATTGTTGGCTAGAATTCTTTCCTATTCTGTAGGTTTTCTCTTCACTCTTCTGGTGATTTCTTTTGAAGTGCAGAAACTTTTCAATAAAAAAAAAGAAGCTTTGCAATAATATGAGACCCCAGTTGTTGATTCTTTGAAGTATTTCCCATGCAGTTTGCATTTTGTTCATGAATTCTCTGGCTACCCTATGTCTCTAAGACTTCTACCTACCTTGTCTTCCAGTAGATTTAATATTTATGTTTTAATATTTAGGTGTTTGATCCATTTATACTTTAGTTTTGTGCATGGTAATAGGCATGGATCTAGTTTCAGTCTTCGGCATGTGGAGAACCAGTTTTTCCAACACCAGTTTTTAAAGAGGCTATCCTTCTTCCAGTAAACATGTTTAACCCTTTTGTTAAATATCAGGTGGCTGAGTGTCTTGTAGTTGTGTTTGCATCTTCTAATCTGTTTCATTGATCCTCAGGTCTATTTCTTTGCCAGGACCATGCTGATTTTATCATTGTGACTTTGTGGTACAGTTTCAAGTCAGGCATTGGGATGCCTAATGCTTGCCTTTGTTGCCTAAAATTGCCCTTTCTAGTCTAGGTTTCTTCTGTTTCCAAATGAATTTTAGGAGTGTTTTCTCTAGATCTGTAAGGTATGTTAATGGTATTTTGATTGAGATTGTGTTAAATCTGTATAACAGTTTTGGAAGTATGGCCATTTTCACAATGTTGGTTCTTCCTAGCCAAGAGCAAGTAATATCCTTCCATTTTCTAATATCTTCTTCAATCTCCCTTTTTTAGCATAGCATACTTTTCAGCATATAGATCTTTTACATTCTTAGGTTGATTCCTAAGTATTTCATTTTTTTATATGCTATTATGAAGGGTGATATTTCCATATTTCTCTCTTGGTGAGTTTTTTGTTAGTGTATAGGAATCCTATTGATTTTTGAGTGTTGACTTTGTGTCCAGCTACACTGCTAAATTTGTTTATTACCTCTAGTAGTCTTTTAATGGAGTTTTTTGGGTCTTCTCTATAGAGTATCATGTCAGCCACAAATATTGATAACTTAACTTCTTCATTTCCTATCTTTATTCCTTTTATTTCTCTCTCTTGTTTGTTTGCCCTGGAATCATAGTGTTTCCAGAACTATATTGAATAGGAGTAGTGATAGTGGACATCTTTGTCTTGTTCCAGATTTTAGTGTGAAAGCTTTCAGTTTTGTCCATTTAGTATAATGTTGGCTGTTAGTTTGTCATAGATGGCCTTTATGAAATTGAGCTTGACACTGTGTATTCTGAGTTTCTGAAGGATTTTTATCATGAACATGTGTTGGACTTTATTGAAAGATTTTTCTGCATCTATTGAGGTGACCATATGGTTCTTGTTTTTGGCTCTGTTGATGTGGTGTGTTACATTTATTGATTTGCATATGTTAAACCATCCCTACATTCGTGGAATGAATCCCACTTGGTTATGATGTATAATCTTCTTGATGATTTGCTGCATTATATTTGCCAGTATTTTATTGAGAATCTTTGCATCAATGTTCATTAATGAGACTGGCCTATAGTTCTTTTTGGTTGTGTCTTTCTCTGGTTTTGGTATGAGAATTCCTTGCCTCCAGGAATGATTTAGGGAGGATTGCTTCCTTTTCAATTTCATTGAAGAATTTAGGGAGTCTTGGCATCAAATCTTCTCTAAATTTCTTATAGAATTCAGCCATGAATCCATCAGGAGCTGGGCTTTTCTTTGTTGGTAGGTTTTTAATTATGTTTTCAATTTCAGTAGCCGATATTGGGTTATTCAAAATTGCTATATCTTATTGGTTGAGATTTGGTAGCTCATAAGTTTCTGTAAATCTTCCCATTTCCTCTGTGTCTTCCACTCTATGTGAGTAGAAATTTTCAAAGTAGGTATTCATGATCTTTTGAATTTTCATGGGATCTGTCATAATTTCTCCCCTTGCAGTCCTTATTGCATGAATTTGGGTTTTTTGTTTCTTTTTGTTTATAAGATTAGCTAGATATTTGCCAATTTTGTTTATTCTCTCCAAAAATCAGCTTTTTGATTCACTAATTCTTTGTATTTCTTTTAGTTTCAATTGCATTGATTTCTGCTAATCTTTAGTTTCCTCTCTTCTATGAGCTTTTGGTTTAACTTGCTCTTCATTTTCTAGAAGCTTGAGATGAAACATTAGGTTATTTGTGCTCATTCTGTTTTTTGATATGACAATTTATTACTATATGTTTTTCTCTTAAGACTGCTTTCATTGCATTTCACAGATCACAGTACATTGTTTCCACATTTTCATTGAATTATAGGTCTTACTTTAGTTCTTTAATTTCACCTATAACCCACTGGTTGTTCAAAAGGTTATTATTTAATTTCCATGTATTTATACAGATTTTGCAATTTCTTTTGTCATTAATTTCCAATTTCAGTACACTATGATCAGATATTATACATGGGATAATTTCAATACCTTTGAAGTTACTTCAAAATATTTTATGGGATAATATGTGGTCTATTTTGGAGAATGTCCCATGCGCAACTGAGAAGTATGTGTATTCTGATGTAGTTGGGTAGAACATTCTATAAATATCTACTAAGTCCAATTGCTTGCAGGTATAATTCAGTTCTATTATTTCTTTGCTGCCTCTGTCTAATTGATCTCTTTGTGACAATGGGCTGTGAAGATCCCCTGTTATAATTGTGTTCTTGTGTATTTGGTTTTTCATGCCCATTAGCATCTGTCTTATATAGTTGGGTGCTCCTGTATTTGGTGCATATATATTTGTAATTATTAGTTCTTCCTCTTGAATTTTTCCACTAACAAGTATGCAGTGACCTTTTTATCTCTTTTAATCATTTTAGGTTTGAAGTTCACATTGTCTGCAAATAGAGAAGTTACCCCTTCTCTGGGTTCCTGTTGCATGGAATACTGTTTTCCATCCTTTGACTTTTAATCTATGAGTTTCCTTTTGGGTCAGATGTGTTTCTTGTATAGCATACTGTGGGATCATGTTTCTTACTCCATTCTGTCAACCTATTTCTTCTGATAGGTGAATAGAGGCCATTTACATTTAGAATATCACTGATGTGTATTGGCTCAACCTTGCCATTTTATGTTCCAGTTGTTTGTTTTCTGCTTTCCCCCCTTGTTTAATTGCTTGTCCTACCTGGTGGTTTCTTTCTGTGGTTGTTTTGAGGATTGTGATTTTTTTTTTAAATCTCTGTCTAGTATGTCTTTCAATACTCTTTCTGATGGATGTGAATTTCTTCAGTTGTTTTTTGTCATGAAAGTATCTTGTTTCTCCATTAAATTTGAAAGACAGTTTTTCTGGGTACCTCATTCTGGGTTAAAAGCTGTTTTCTTTCAGGGCTTGAAATACCTCACTCCAAGCTCATCTTGATTTGAGGTTTTGTGCTGAAAAGTCTGCTGTGATTCTAATGGGCTTTCCTTGATAGATGATTTGCGTCTTTTCTCTAACAGCTTTTAATATTTTGTTTTTATGCTGTATGTCTAAGATCTTAATTATTATATGTCTGGGTGTAGATTTATGTTGGTTGTGATTGGCATTCTTATGCCTCACTTATCTGCATATTAGATTTTTTCCCCATGTTTGGGAAATTTTCTGCTATTACTTCTGTTAACATTTTAGTTATGCCATTTGCATTGACTCCTGCATCTCCACTGATGCCTATTAATCTTGCGTTGTTGCTTTTCACATCATCTTGAAGCTGCTGGATTGCCATTTCATACTGTTTTGTTATTTTGAAAAGTTTTATCCTTTCATGATCACTAATTGTGATCGTGTCCTCAAGGTCCAAAATCCTATCTCAGCTTCATTTAAATGGTTTTGCATGCTTTGAATAGAATTTTTTGTTTCTTGAATGTCTCTTTGAGTTTGTTTCGTGAATTCTGCTTGTTTTCTATATTGTTCATTGAAGGTTTCCATCAGTTTCCCATGCTCCTGTACTTTTTCCTCTATTTCTTCTTTAGCTGCACTCAGCAACTCCTTTACTAAGATTGTTATTTCTATCTTTACATGGGAGCATACTTCTAATTTGATTTCCTCTATTGCCGCATGGAGTTGTTTTTTTTATTTCATTCGTTATCTTTTCAGAGATTTCCATTGTGTTACTTTTGAAGTCCTCTATTTCAATGTCTCCTGTACTTGCTTTTGGTGGACTAGATATTTGAGATTGCATTTTGCTTTTTCATTTTGCTACTTTCCCCTTTCAAGTTAATATTTTATCCTTTAATCCCACTAGTGTCAATTGTTGGTAGTGTGTATCTTGGGGTCCTAATGTAAGGTTGATGTCTGTCCAATTGCTGGGTCCCACAATGAATAGGTGGGCCAGTCACCTGACTTCCCACTGTAGGGCATGTTGGGTGAGTCCTATACTCTTCTTGGGCTGACAAGCCCAGTAGTATTGATTGCAGTCTACATTTCATTGCTGGTGTTACTTTATTTTCAGGTTATTCCAGGTCACCAAATCTCCATGTCTATAATGTTTGTGTCGCTGAGGCCTTACTGTATTCCTATTGTGTGCCTTTGTGTCTCATAAGCCCTTTTGATTTTTTCCAAGTTGGAGGTATCCTTATTGGCACATTCCTCACTCTGCCTGATGTTTTCTATGTGCAGGCAGGAGTCACCCGCATTCCTGTCAGACTCACCAAGGTCTTAAAGTTAATTAGAGGGAGCTTTACTGCTAGCCCTATTTACCTACTGTTCACCTCTATTTTAAGGGCATGCTCACCACTCTGACTGGAGCCTACTGAGATCTTCTGTTTGCATTAGGCAGTTACTGAATCTCCCTTCAAGCTAGCACAATTAATCTGCTATAGTCCAAGGTTCTGGAAGAAAGGATGGGAATTGAAGATCAACAGCAGTATTAGGTCCAGGAGGTAGGGAGTGTCCCTGAGGGGCCAGAGATGTCCTGGGTCTGGGCATCCACTGGGCATGGGCCATGGTTCCAGGGCAGCGTGGCATTCCTCAGTGCTGACTGGAGTCATACAGGAAGCCTGCAGTTGTACAGGCCAAGGTCCAAGGGGAGTGTGACATTCCTCAGTACCAGCTAGAGTCATGCCTTTTTCTAGATTTTGAGCCATGTTTCAAAGCTTCCTCATGCACTGGGAATCACCTGGCCTACTTTTGGCTCCCAGGGCAGACTGCTGGCAACTGCTTGCCACTTGCAGCTCCCTGGGTATGGGCCAGTTGGGCTCATGGGGACTCTGTGTGCCCTCTGGTGATTTCCTGAGAGGGAAGTTCTGAGGCTTCCCCATGCATTGAAATTTAACCTGAGCCCAATCAGGGCTGAGGAGTGGATTCCAGGTCCTGCTGCTGCTTGGAGTTCACTGGGTGTGGCCTGGTTAGGCCCACAGGTACCTCACATGGGTTTTAGATCTATTTCAGATGCAGGGTGTGGTATTACCACCTGGGAGTGAAGTTCCAAGTTTTCCCCGTGTGCTGGGATTCAACCTGTGTGTGCAGTCAGGGCCCAGGACCGGATTCCAAACCCTGCTTGCTGCTTGGAGTTCATTCAAAACTTCTCTTTTAAAAATAATTTCTTGTTCTTCCTTCTAATTAATGCACAGTATGCTGATTATAGGTAAATTTGACTGGGCTAAAAGATGCTCAGATAGCTGCTGAAACATTATTATAATTGATTTGTCTGTAATGTTTCTGGAAGACAATATTTAAAATTTTTGAAAGAGAATAAAACAAACAAAACAGAACAGAACAAAGCAAATCAGAACAGAACAATGCAAGCAGCATAGGACTTCATAACAGGACAACAGGATGTCAATGGTAGCTATCATAATGTCTCTTGTTTTCTTTGAAATAGTTGTCCATACCTTCACATACAATAATATCAAATATAACAAAATAGTATAAAACCAACCAAAAATAATGAAATTATTACAGGACTTCAAAACCAGATAACAGGAAATGAACAATGGCTACTATAATATCTCATTTTCCTCAAAAAAGTTGTCCATACCATCACACATAATAAAATCAAATAAAACACAACAGAATAAAACCAATCAAAACAAAAGAACAAAAGCATGATAGGACGTCAAGATGACAGGAAATCAGCAATGGCTCTCATAATGTCTTGTTTTCTTCAGAATAGCTGTTCATGCCATCATGCATAATAAGATCAGACAAAACAAAACATAAAGAACCAATTAAATGAATGAAAACATAGCACACTTCAAAACAATGTAATAGGAAATAACCATGATTATCCTAGTATATCCCATTGTGTTCAAAATAGATTCCTATACCATTAGACAAAGTAAAATCTAACAAAACAAGACACAAAGCCAAATCTAACAAAATGTAGAAACAATACAAGAGTTCAAGACAAGACAATAAGAAATTAACAGTAGTTATTACCTTCTCCTCCTTGGTGTTTCCTCCTCTATTACTCTTACAATAACTATTTGGCTTTTGCATCCCACTAACTCCTGTTTCTTATGCTAGGGTTCACAAGTATGAGTTCAAACTGTTTTGCCCATGAACATGACCTCCAGTGGCATCCATTTACCTATAAGAGCCTCAAGATTATTCTACTTCATAGCTAGGTAGCTTTCCACTGCCTGGAAATACCATATCTATCTTACTCATTCTGCAGTTGATTGGCAAGTTACTCTTGCTTTTTTACTGGTCTCCTTGCACATGGAACAATTGTTTCTTTCCTTTGGTTTTCAGTCCTATAAACTTTCTTTCCAGTTAAATGTGTTTCTTGTATACAGTATATCAATGGATCTTGTTTCTTGCTTTACGCTCCCTGTTTTTTTTTTTTTTTAATTGCTGAACTGAGACCATCTATAGTTTCAACCAGCATGCATTGTTTGTCACTGTTATGCTATTCTCCTGTTGTTGGCCCTTCACTTTTCTCCTTTTTCCCATTGCCTGTCTTGTTTGGTGATCTTCCTCTGCTGCTGTTTCTGGAACTATGGGCATCTTTATCCCTTCCTAGAATATCCTTTAACACTCTCTATAGGGTTGGTTTGGCAGTCATGAATTTCCTCAGTTGCTCTTTATCATGGAAGTATCTTATTTTTCCATCAACTATGAAAGATAGGTTTGCAGGCTAGATCAACCTGGGTTGGAAGTTGCTCTCTCAGGGTTTGAAACATTTCACTACAAACTCTTCTTGACTTGATGGTTTGTGTTGATAAGTCTGCTGTGATTCTGATCAGTTTTCCTTTATAGTTGATCTGCTTCTGTTTTGTAACAGTTTTTAATATTCTGTCTTGTGCTGAATTTCTGGGATCTTGATTATTTTAAGTCTGGGTGTAGGTTTACTTTGGTTATGGCTAGTTGGAATTCTACATGCCTCATATATTTGTATGCCAGATCCATTTCCCATGTGTAGGAGTTTTTTCTGCTATTACTTCTGTAAATAACCTTATAATTTCATTTTTACTGATTCTATCACTACTAAATTATGCTTCTTTGCATTGTCTTGCAGCCATTGAATTGTTATTTCCTGATTCTTTGTTATTTTTAAAAGATCTTTCCTTTCATGATTGCTAACAGCAATCCTATCTTCAAGGTTTGAAAGTCTGTCTTCAGTCTCTTTCAAGTAGTTTTGTCAGCTTTTGATTGACTTTTTAATTTCCTGGACCTGTCTTTGAATCTTTTTCATGCATTGCAGTTCATCTCTATATTCATTCAAGGTTTCCATCATTTTCCTATGCTCTTCTTTTGTATCTATGTCTTCTTTAGATATGCTAAGCAATTCTTTCATTATGCTTGTGATTTCTTCTTTTACCTGAGACACTATTTTTAATTTATTTGCTTTTACAATCTCATAAGTTGTTTCTTTATTTCAGTTGCTATCCTCTCAGAGATTTCAGGTGTGTGACTTCTATTTTCCTCCATGACTGTATCTCTCAAACTTTTTCTGTGTGTGCTGGGTGTTATGGATTAAAAATTGGTGGTCAACTTAATGCCAGCTGAATTAAGTCAGCATAATGCTGAGCATAGATGTTCAACCTGAGGAAAGTTTCCAGCATAAATAAAGATATGGAGAAGGAGAAGCTAGGCATTGTGGGTTTCTCTAAGTGTTGCTGTTTCAGCCATTGGTTTTCCTGGAGGAGCTCATCATGACCAACTTCCCCAGTGTAAGTTCAACCATTGTCATAAGAGGAGCTTGGGACCTTGTTAGTGTGAGTGGCTATGGTTTACTTTGAGGAAGCTCTGGTCCTTAAATAGAGCATTGCTTCCTGGCTCTAGAGGAGAAGACATGTGCTGCTTAATCTCTGGGAGAAACTCTCATGCTGGCTTCTTGGCATGTACTCGACTGTGCTTGCTGTCAGAGGAGCTCAGGACCTCTGTGTTGCTGAGGATGGCTGTGGTACTCTTCAGAGCATCCTTGGTTCTTGTTTTGAGTGTCACTTCTTGGTTTCAGTGTAGAACCCCCAACTTACCAGCACAGCTCCTTCACCTCACTGGCATAGACTTTCTAGCTTCCACCACTGACCTTTGAACCTTCCCAGCATGAATCCATAAAATAGACTGGCATGAGTCCTTCTTGTGAGCTCTAAACCTCCAGTTGGACTCTTGGAAGGCATTGTCATGAGGTCTAGGTTTTCATCTAGACTCATGCAGAACATTGCTGTGGGATCCAGGCCTTGGCTAAATATTCCAGGTCTTCAGTATTGTGGATAGATTTCCTGCACTTTCTGTGTTGAACTCTTGGTGAGTATCACAAATAATATTATAAATTCTGTGTTCTCATTCTAACTGGTCTCCTCACAACCCCTGACTACAGCAGCTGGAAGTCTGAGATTGCCTTTTGCTCCTTCATCTTGACACTTCTCTTGGGTTCCTCCCAACAAGCTGGTTGTGGAGTCCCAGGTATTTCTCACATTGGCTGCCCCTCTGTGGTGTAATAGAATGGGACAGGCACCTCAATTCCTCTAACCTCAGATTTAAAGGGAGATAGCAGGGCATGGGATAGGCTTCTCCAGACCTGTGCAGCTACACTGGGGCTTCCCTGATGATCAGAGATGTGTGGAGGTGGGGCTGCTTTTCTCAGCGTGTGTGTCTACACTGGGACTTGCAGGATGGTGATAGACACACAGGGGTGTATTTGTCTGACTTTCCTGGTGGGTAACGGCTGCTGAATGTAACCAAGGGCCTCCAGCAGTGACCTACAGTTGCATGGGGTTTACCCGGTTGCATGTTCCTGTTCCTGTTGGCTCCCCATGGGAAGGAACCTTCCTGTGGCAGCACTCAGCAGGTGGAGGCAGATCTATCTGGCTCTCTTTGCCTGAACTGGCTGCCCACATGAAGAGGCCCTCCAGTGGTGGACACCAGCTATTGGAGGAGACTTGCTGGCTCTGTCTGCCCACACTGTCTGCCTACAGGAAGTAGTCCTCTGGTGACAGTGCCTGGCAAGCAGAGCCAGGGAAGACAGCATTTGACATAATAGACTGAATAAAAAAAGTATTATTTAGAATTCACTAAAGGAACAAAATATACTGATATATATATATATATATATATATATATATATATATATATGGAATTTATTAGAGAAGCTTACAAGATCAGAGGCAGGAGCGTGCACAGTGGCTGTAGATACAATGGAAAGCCAGAGAATCCTGTAGCTGTTCACCATAAGCTTTATATACAGAACAAACAGGATGAAGGATGCAGCACCAGTCTGAGACTGAAGGCCTACAAATTTCCTGGAGAACTTCTGGTATGAGTTTCCTTTGTAAAGCTAAAGAAACTGGAATCTCATGTCCATAGGTGATGGCAGCAATATTCAATGCAAGCCAGCTGGAATTTTTCAAATGCACAACTTTCTCCTTTTCTCCCTTTTATTCTGTCCACATTTCTAGCCTATAAATGGCCCCATCTGAAATCAGCATAAGTTTCCCTCCCTCTCTACATACCAACCATCTCTGAAAACACCCTCACACACTCACCCAGAAGTGAATTTCACTAATGTTCTAGGCATTTATTAATCTAGTCAAGATGACATGTAAAGTTTAAGATTCATGAGAAGATAACACACTAATGCGGGTAGGCATCTAGTGATGATAAACCTTTTAAAGTAGATATTGGGAAGTAGGAAGAGAACATTCTTCTGGAAGGGAGTAAGGGAGGTCAGAGAGGGGAAGGAGGAAAGGGAAAGAAAAAAGAGAATACAAAGAAAAATTAATAAAGCTTTTGTTAATAAGGAGAGGAAAAAGTGTTAATGGGAGGGGAGAAAAAATGGGGAAAAAAGAATCAAGTTATATATTATACACAGATACCACTTCCCTATGATGAATATGATCTTAATGTATCAAAAGTACAGCAACAAAATTAATTTAAAAAATAACCTTCAATGCTGACAAACAGCCAGCTGAGGCAGGCACACCACAGAGTTGCCTTTACTCCGAAAGGTGAGTTTTCTCATTTTTTTCATTGTTGTTGAGTTGCAGTGTCTTGTAGGAATCGAGATAATGAGGATTGAGGTCTAACTGACCTTCTCTGTGAGTACAAAGGAGTAAATCAGCAAGCCGTGCTCTTTAGGCAACATGCTGGCATGCTAGCACATCACAAATTCCAGGGAAGAGAACACAACTGAGATCCAGTTGTTTACCTGGACATGTACTATAGATAACAGGAGGCAGATGAATCTTCTATTACCCTAATTACTTGCTCCCAAGTATAAATCAATAACAGCAATGTGAGCCAGATGCTCAGGGTTTTTGTCCACTAGATGCAAGATTTCCCTGACTCCCTCTTTAAAAATTAACTCTGTTGGGGCTGGGGATGTAGCTCAGCGGCATAAGCACCTGCCTTGCAAGCAGGTGGTCATGAGTTCGATCCCCGGTACCAATAAAAAAAAAAAATTAACTCTGTGTCCTGTCTTTAATCTCTATTCATCCCCTCTAGCTAAGCATTCCTAGTAGGTAGGTTTCCTATAGTGCCCATCTTCTGCTTTTGTATATCAGAGCTTCTGATTTTCCAATCTTTGGACTTCAGCATTTATATTAGCATTGCCTACCACTGTTCCCCACCTCTGATCTCAGACCTTCAGTCTCAGACCCAGAGTTGCCATCCGGTCTCCTAGTTCTTCTCATGTTTACAGATTCCATCTGATTATATTATTGATTTCCCACCCGGTTTTCCAAATTACAGATGCCATCTCATGAAATTCTCTGCCCTTTGTAACCTCATTAGCTAGTTTTCATAAGTCTCCTTTTACATATGTAAGTGCATACATATATATAAATTTATGTTATTGGCTCTATTTCTCTGTAAAGCTCTACCTCATATATTTTCATAAATAACCATGGAGAATAGGAATAATCTTTATAACTTAATCAGTTACAGTTGAAATAACAACTGCATTAAAAATTGTTATCTCAACTTCTAGTCCTTCAATTCAATTCAATCAGTGCACTCTTATTAATCAATTACTTTAGTGCTAATAATATTTAATAACTATTACCCAAACATTGGTGAAATAGAAATAAAATCCTCTGCTTACCATATATTATAATTCCATGAAATCATTCAGATTCAATTTCTGTTTGTTATCGAAGAGTTTTTCCTTCTCCCTTGACTGTTTAAAATTAATCATTGTAAACATCGGAATTGTTTAACTGCCTGCATATGGAGGGCATAACAACCAAATTCAAGGAACTTTTCACAGAAGTAGTGGTCTTTGAATTATATGCTAAAACAATGAAGGAAGCATATGTGACAAAAATATGAGTACACACAAAGCTCAGAAAGGTAAAGTAATGTCAACTTGGGGAAGTGCATGGCCAGTAAGGTAAGTATGTGAGTGACAGCTAGGCTAAAGATGAAGATGTGGAGTTAATGATGCCATTGAAATCATGAGAATAAACATAATCTTTGCAGAGGAATGAAAAGAAAAGTGATCAAAACCCATCGTGAGTCCCATAAACATCCTGGATAAAGAGGAGAAGAAGTCGATTTAAGGGTCTATTTAAAAAATATTTGGAGAAAGTACAGTATGTATGTCTCTGGTTAGAACTGGACTGAGGGGTACAGAAATTTCTAAAAAGAGATTGTTACAGTACTGCATGCAGTGTCTAGAATGTTGTATCTTAGGAACAAAAGGAAGAATTTGTAGAAAAACAAACTTATCACGGAGAAAGGAAAATTGGGAGAACTGACCCAGCCATTACAGAGACTTTTGGAAATAAAAAGATGTCTTAAAAATGAGATAGGAAAGAAACATTTTGTTTTTGCCAATTCTGAAGACAGTGTTCAGCATATGAGACTGGTGAAACCAGGAAATAAAGAAAGCAAATATCCCATTATCAGTAAATATTCAGGGAATTAACTATTTTAGTAACAATCATTGAGGATTTCATTCATATATGGTAAAGCCATCACAGATAAATTGGTTATAGAAATAGTCTAACTGGGAAAATTTCTAAAACTATGCAGATGCTTCGAGGCTCAACCAAAAAAGTAGAGTTCCTGAAAGAAACTCAGTTTGGAGAAGATGGTGGGGGCAACGCAAGGCAGCTGATCTACACTGAGAGGTCTGAGTCTGAGCGTGAAATCCATCTTTGCTAACCAGGCTTGTGTGGGATAACAAGAGCTAAGCAACACCGTAAGCATTTACTTAATGTAGACTTCTCTAGAAAGCTTTGAAAAAACTTACTGAAATCCAGTTAATTAGCAAATGGATAACAGTATTTTACTACTTCCAAATTTGCTGAAGTATGACTTTCTTATTCCTCTTTTATTTTGAAACAATCTTTTAACAAGAAACACATGTAAAGGAAATAGCCTGAAAGGTTTAAATAAAATTATTGGATCCATAAAGGTAAAAAGTAATGTACATTACTTTTAAATAAAATTATTGGATTCATGAAGGTAAAACATAATGTACACTAAATTTTTTAGACGTACTTTTCTTAATTACCCTCTGAGATACACATTTACATCTGGAAAAAAGTCATATGCTTTAGTTCCAGTAAAAAAAATAAAATTTTTGTTTTTTTTTTTAAAGAAAATACTGTAAAGCCTATCATATGTATTCAAGGAGAGCAGATACATTAATTAAAGCAAACTATTTGATTGACATTTTTATGATTAAAGTTAGATATATTGTAAGAAAGGAGACATTACCTTGTGAGAAAGTCAAATAAACAAGACTTCCACTCTGCTAAGGAATGGTATGAAGAAGGTCCAAAGAAGACAATATGAAGCCAACCTGTGTATAACAAAACGTTGACCATGTTTCTCTTGGTGAGAAGAGAATTATTGATTTTATTTTGCTTCTTACACCATTAACACATGCAAATATTATCAACCCTTATGTAAACTCAGAAAAGTATATATTTGTGTTTAAATTCCAAAAGTCAATACATCCGTATCTCATTAGTCAATTTCAATAAGGAAAACAAAGTTACATAAGATGTACTAATAATTATAACAATAAAACAATAAAATTGTAGAATACTGACTTTTTTTTTCTTTTTTGTAATGGTTTTTTTTATAGGTTTGAAATACACCTACAAATATAATTCTGAGGTTAAAAAACGTAGCCTGTGAAACAGTGATACTTCCCTTGACTGTTCTCTGTCTGTCTGATCTCTGTCTTATTGTACTCATGTCTACGATGTACTCATGGAAAAATATCCTTGGAGCCACATTTTAAGTTACATGTCAGGTTCAAAGTAAAGGAAAAAAAAATATCAGCTACTGACTAGACAAGGAACAGCTATATTATTTTATTGTATCAAAAGTCACTAGTATCCCTATGGTTCAAGGACTAATGGTGATGCCATTAATACACTATTCTTTTTTGTAAGTTTTCAACTTACGTGATGCTTTACTTTTGTTTGATAGTTAAAAATAAGTCAAACAACTAACATCCTTGAATATTAAAAAATAATTTCTTTGAAGTCATTTGAAATTTTACAATTAAAATGTAAATCTATTTAAAGAATACATTTAGAATACTTTATTAAGAATTGAAAAATATTCTATCTTGTTGACAGTCATTTCATTCATTTATTTATTGAATAATTTATTTATTGAATGTATATAATGAAATCAAAGTTCCCAGGATAAAGTGATGAGCAAAATAGATACATTAACCTTTGAATAATGCAGTTTACATGGAGCTTGGAAGGGGGAAATAATAAATAAAATCTGTAAGTTAAAAGTATGTAAGAAGGTGGAAAGTGCTTTAGAAATAACTAAAGGACAGGATGCTAAGGGATCGTGGATACTAAGAGGAGAGAATACTAAGGGGTTGTGGGGAATCTAGTTTTACAGAGAGCCATTGGGGAAAAAAAGTCTGCACTGAGAAAGTATGTTTAAAGAAGGATGTGAGACAGCAAACCATACAGGCACATGGAGGAAGAACAAGCCCTTGGAAATGAATTTTCCCGATGTGTTTGACAAACAGTGAGCTAGCCAGTGCAACTGGAATGGAGCTTGCAACAAATGAAAATACAGGAAACCAAGTCAGAAAAATAAAGCAGAGTGTGCACATTTTTGTGCTGCATCTGCTAACAATTGATTAGAGGGAAATTGATGAAATTAGAAAAGCTAGTTAAGAGGTTATTGCGACATTGCCAGTGATGGATAATGGTGCTAATGATAGATGTTGAGTTGCTGGATACAGGGTGTATTTCAAAGTAGATCCAATAGAAATTTCTGATATCAGTTATAGTACAAAGTAAGGTATTTGGTACAAACAACTGGAAGAATGGAATTGTCATTAACTAAAATAAAGGGAAACTGGAGCAGTCAGGAAACAGAAAAGGCATAAGGGATTTTATTGGTGAATGAAAGAGTTTACATTTCTATTACACAAATGGAAATGAGGATAATTCGTTAGGACACATACCTCTGGAATTCAAGGGTGGAGTCCAGAATGAACATACAAATTGACAGCTATCAACAGTTTGATGATATTTCAAGTAGTCATATTGGGTGAAGCAACCAAAGATGTGGGTTTAGATAGAGAAGTGGTCCAAGAATGAAACATCCTGTCATTTAGACATCCGGTTAACAAATGCAAGGAAGGAGAAAAAATGGTCAGTGAAGTAAAGGTAAATAAGTGCAACAAGCGAAGGTAAGTTTTTCAGCAAGAAGGAATGATCACCTTGCCGACTGGGAGAACACAGAATTGGCTATGGAAATTAGCAACATACAGCAGAAATTTCAGCTTGACAATAATTGCTCCCGATTTTGAAAACCAGATGCTATGCTCAAATTACTGTACTGGTCCTTTGCAATTTGCCATTGACTTAAACTGTTGTAGTGAGGTCTTGTAGGAATGTAGAGTTACTTTTTTATGGAGGTAGTGGTTTTAATTGCACATAACATGTTTTCTAGGAGGACATGTTGGTACATACCTATTATCCCATTACTTTGGATATTGAGGCAAAACATGAGTTTGAACCAGTTTGGGTTATATAGTGAGAACTTGGCTCAAACAAAACAAAAACAAAATTAAAAAAATGAATGTTTCTTTAATGTTAAATATTTCATGGTAAATTCTATTTTTATTTTATTACCCTTAATGAGGTATAATTAATGTCAGTTGACTGCATTTATAGAGTAACATATCTGTTACTCAAAGTGTTTTCTCATATTCACTTGTAATCTACCCTGCTTCCATGCCCAGTAATTAATGGGTTGATTTTTTTGCCACTATAGATTCATTTTTAGTTAACACAAATATTTACCATTTCTAGGAATTGCTATTCTTTTGCAAAGATCTTAATTTCCATCTGATATCATTTTTAGCCAGATGAATTTTATATAATATTCTTTATAGTAGTTATTTGCTGATGACATATTATCACAGATTTTGTTTCTCTTACATTACTTTTTAAAGGAATTTTTTTTTCAGGTATTGAATTCTAGGTTGGCAGTTTTATCTTTCTTTTAGCACTTTCTAGATTATATCTTGTGTTTTGTGCCGCATTACTTTTTAGAAGTCTGTGGTTATTATTATGCTGATTTTTCTTTCTATAGTGTGTCCTCTTTGGCTGTTGTTCAGGTTTTCTCTTTATCACTGGACTTCAACAGTTTGATTGTGATGTGCTTTGTTGTAGGTCTTTTGATGTTTATCCTGCTTTAGGTTCTTTGAGCTTTGTGGATCTGTGGGTTTATATTCTCTTCAAATTTGAAAAGATTTTTGTTGTTATTTCTCCAAATATTTTGCTAACTTCCTCCTTCTGGGACTAAAAATACATAAGATAGAATGCTTGATATAATTCCATATGTCACTGATACCCTGTTCATTTTGTGAATCTTTCCTTTCTCTGTTCTATTTTTTCTTATTATTGCCAACCATTTAAATCACTTGTATTTTCTATGGTATATGCAATAAATTTCTATTGATCTTATCAATGATTTTTGAGCTTTTTCATCATTACAAATTTTCTTTAATTGTTTTTATAGTTTTTCATTTGTCTACAATGTTAATTTTTTCCCTGTGAACCCTTAACTGTATTTGTAATAAATGTTTAATCTCTGTTAGATTAATCTGATCTGTCACTTCTGAGACTAGGTGTACTAACATATTTTCCCCTGATTATGGAACACTTTTCTGTTTATTTGTACATATCATAAGTTTCTTTGAATGTCATGTACTGTGAATATCAGGTTGTTACGTACCTGTATTTTGCTTTCTTTCAAAAAGCGTGGAAGTGTATTTTAATATTCAGTTAGGTTTCTTATAAACCAGTGTAACATTTTTCCTTAAAAATTAGTATGATTTAAAAAATAATTTACTACAAAAAGGTTTTTTTTCAATTTTTTAGGAAACTTAAAATAATTTTTTTCTTACAAAGTAATGTAACTTATTTGTTGTTAGCTGAATTGGGATGGATCTAGAGCATAATCTTTCCTATAGGGCCAGTTAGGCACATTTCTACATTGTGACCACTGTGAGATCTCTCCTTAGTGATCTTTTGGTGGAATGACCTGTTTACATTGGTCAGAATACAAATGTGACCAAATGTTGTGCAAATGTGAGGAATTATTCAGTGTATATTTGTCAGAACTTTGGGAGTTTCATCCTATGCATCTGTACTAGTCAGTGACACAATGCTCAGCATCTACAAGTTAGGAGAGATTTAATACGCTCAAGGTTCATCCCACAACAATCTGTCTCCAAGGCAGAGAAATCATGGTAGAAGGGCATCCAGGAGCAAAACTGCTTAGTTCATGGTTGTCAGTAAGCAGAGAAGGGGAAGAAGGCCAGAGAAGAAAGGCAAGAAACCAGATGTTGACCCCAAAGTCATGCCTCCGAGACCCACAACTAGATATGTGTTGTACCAGTCCCTGGGGTGAATCCGAAACCCAATGGGACTGGATTTTTCAAATGATTTTCTTCTTTAATCCGTTGATGTGATAAATTTCATTAATTGCTTTAATTAATCTAGTTT
The DNA here is from genome assembly GCF_034190915.1 of Cavia porcellus. NCBI lineage: Eukaryota > Metazoa > Chordata > Mammalia > Rodentia > Caviidae > Cavia > Cavia porcellus. The sequence goes on from NW_026947484.1 coordinate 117,350,892, forward strand.
TGACACATGAAGACTTGATTTCCTTACCTACTGTGGGTGAATTCTTGTGTGTTCTATAATTTGTTATCTGTCAAACTTAAATTTTAAATTACTTTCTATGTAAGCAAATAGAGTTAGCATCATTCTTGTGAGGATAGTAATTTATTAAAAATATGTAGCATTGTATTAGTCAACTTTTTGTCACTAGACACAATACTTGATACTCACAGCCTATATAAGGAGAGGTTTGATTTGGTTCATAGTTTCAAACCATTAGTCCATGCTTTGCTGGCTCAAAAGCAGAAATATGGCGGAAGGACTTGGTAGAGGAATACTGCTCACTTCCCAGTGATGGGGAAGCAGAGCAGAACAGTGCCAGAGAGGGAAGCTCCAGGAGCCAGATAAAGACCTCAAACTCATGGCTCCATGGCTTATCTGTACACACTCAGAAGTGCACTTTCTTAATTTTTAGGTGCCTTCCAAACCACGCAAGTTGACAAAGTAAGCTTAATCATCACAGTCTTGATTTAGTCTTTTGTTATAGAAGTTTTAGTTTTATGTAATTTTTTACTATCATAAATGGTCCTGAAATGACATCCTTACACATTTATATTTTGTCATATCTGGTAGTGTTCTTAGTATTAATTCATAACATGTAATTTTTAGGTCAAAGGATAGAAACAATTTTAAACATTTGAGTCATATCACTAGAAACTGTCTTCCAGAAATAGTGCATAAATTTGAATCCCATTAACCAATACATTTTATAATGAGGCTAATTAACATTATTATTTTTATTGTTAACCAATCTTCTCTTCATATCTCCTAACACTATGGTCACTAACAAAGACTTAACTATATCTGTCATATTATGAATATTGTGGCAAAATGAAATTTGAATTATATGTAATATTTACACTCCAGTGGCTTTGTCTTAGCGAATGCACTCACACATATTCACACACACACACACACACAGTTTATATTAAGATATAGATAGATATAGACCTCAAGATATGGGTATAGAGATATATAGATATGTATCAAGGCATGTCATCCGTGGTCTCAGTTACTCTGACTCTTTTGCAGTCATAGCTATTAAAGTAATCAAAATATGGGCCTTTAAGAAGCCTTACTCAGTATTAAGCTATAGGTAAACTAATGTGGTCATTATGGAAAACACTATGGTGTCTCCTCAAAAAACTGCAGAATACAGACACAGGATGACCTAGCAATCCCATTCCCAGGTATATTTTCAAAGGAAAGGAAATCACTATGTTGTGTGGATATCTGTGCTCCTCTATTTGCGATAGTACTATTCACAATATTTCAAATAGGGAGTTAACCTAAGAGTCCATCAGTGGATGAATACTCAAAAGAGTACAATGTATTTACAATGGAAATCTATTCAGTCTTAAGGGAAGAAGAACTTTTTTTTTTTCACTTTCAAAAATGTGGATGAACTTGGAGAACATCATGCTAACAAAAATCAGTCAGATATTTACAGATGAATACCACATGATCTCACAGACCCTGAGTTGAATTCTCAGTATAAAGCAAAAACAAAGAAACCAAAATAACCCCACATGACCTCACTCGTATACTGAATTTGAAAAAATTGATCTCATAAAAGTGGAAAGTAGCATGCTGCTTATTATAAAGGAAAGTAGTTATGAAAGAAGGGAATGTGGAGTGACACTGGAAAAAGGATGCCTAAATACAGTTACAAGGAAGAATAAGCAGTGATCTATTGTACCTAATGATGATTATAATGACCAATATATTGTATTCTCGAAAACTACTATGAAAGTGCAGAGTGCTCTTATCACAAAAATGGCCAATATGCAAAGTGCTGTATTTGTGAACTATCTAGATAAAACCAGTTCACAGTGTATATATAATTTGGCATCATGTTGTACACAGTGCTGTACACATATTGTACAATCTGTTATATATACACTTTTTTTACCAATGAAGTAACGATTGAAAACAAAGGCCACAGACCACTGAAACAAATGTGTGATTCATTCCCAAAGAAGTAACTGTCTCTAGTGTCACTGTGAGCATTTGACAGGCTTCTGGTGACCATTTATCCCAAATATTCCTCAAGGAGATTACAAGTCATCAAGGACACTTAGGTGCATTCTTATTAAATATGATATGGGGCTGTTATGTGGTGTTGTAGTCAGGGGTCGTACACAGAGAACAATTCAGGTCAGAACATGGAGTTTATAGTATTTTTATAATGGTCACCGGAAGTTAACACAGGAGAATGCAGGAAATCTATCCGCAACACCAACGACATAGATTATTTAAGTCAAGAGCCTAAGCCCCATGGCAATGTCCCACATGAGTCCAGATAAAAACCCAGAGCTCAGGACAACGCCTCCACGAGTCCAACTGGAAGTCCAGGGCCCACAAGGACTCACGCCAGGCTCTTTTACGGATTCGTGCCAGGAAGACTCAAGGGTCAGAGGTGGAAGCCATAAAGTCTATGCCAGCAGGGTGAAGGAGCTGTGCTAGTGGGATGAGGGTTCTACATGTGGCTATAATAACAGAAGAGAAAAAGACATGTCTATTTTAAAAATTAAACTTGTTGACATTTGAATTCCACGAGTTAGTAAAGGGTAATGCACAGGGTGGTTTACAAGGGGTAAGTCATAATCTTCTCAGGCTATATAAGAAACTTAAATTATAAAATATATTTATTGAATTATAAATTAACATAAAGATCTTCAAAATACAAGTAATTTTTTCCTAAGTGACTGCTAGAACAATGTGTTATCAGATTCTAATAATAACTAGTTTACTTGTAAACTGAAAATTGCATTGTAGAAATCTACAACCAAGCAAGTTAAATGTGTTTCATTTATAACTGTTCAGTGAACAAGGAAAGCACCCAGGGGCATTTAGGAGTCAGAAAACCTGCCTTCCTCTGGGATGTTGTGATTGTAACTATAGTACAAAGAATAAATAACAAATAAGACAATGATAGATGAGCGTGATATGAATTATATTTAGAAACTCAAGGATAAACACATCATATTATTTGTATGTCAAGATTTCCATCTCCAACCTAGAGAAGAGGACTCTTCTTATAAAGCAAATTGAAGAAAAATTGACAATACTAACAAATAAATAAAAATGCATGTGGAATTTGAGCATGCAGATGGTAGCTATTTCTTTTGTATGCATTGTAGATGTAAGAAAAGAGTACATGATCACAGCTGGAATGCACACTGGGATCTTAGACAATGTAATAGCAGCCACCTTCAGATTGGGCACACCGCAGCTGCTCAATTTACACAGCCTTCCTCCTCCTGCTCCTCCTCTTCCCCTCCAGTAACCTTTCATGTTAGCTTTCCTCATTTTCTGAACAAGAAAAGGCAGAAATGAAGCCCAAACCTTTTGTGTAAAAAAGAAGGCAAATACTAAGCACATATTTTTATAAAATAATTTTCATTAAAAATTAGAAACTCTTCTCCAAACCAGTGCCACATCAAAAGTTATTCTGTATTTCAAAGAGGGTCATTTGCCTTTGTGTTTGTTGGAGCAGGTGATATAATGCTAATGTTTTGGTGGATGAATAACAGAATAAATTTCTTGCACGGTTTAATCTTTTTTCTCTTGTGTTTGAGTTTTGCATTTTGTTTGAATAAATATCTATCTAATTATGCCACCACGAAAGTGTCTATCTCTGCAAACTTTATAAAAGGGATCTGCTACAGGAAAATTCTTCTACATCTAGCTATAACTGATTTGTCATGAGGAGACAAATTATTTTGTATCATGGTGAAGTAATATGAACAGTGTCTTCCAAAGCACATGTCTATGTCCTAAATTTTGAATTTGTAAATATTATCTTTCTTGGAAGTAATGTGATTATGCTGAACTCTTGAGTGGGAGGACTTATCCTTGATTGTCCAAGCATGTCTTAAATGCCATCACATATGTATAAAAAGGCAGAGAGAGTTGTGAAGAGGAAGAGGAGGCAATGTAATCACAGAATCAGAGATTAGAACAATGCAGCTATACACTAAAGATATCTAGAAGACATACAACTGACAAATGAAAGGAAGAGACCCTGGGTCCTTCAGCAAGAGTCTGATATAGTTGATACATCAATTTTGGGTCTCTGGGTGTTCAACAGCTGTGCAGTAGTGAACAGGTATTAAATGCAAAATTTGTGTGTTTTCTTCAGTAGCACGTATAGTAGACACAAAATTTAAGGTAATTCCTTATAGCAGCCACATGGAACTAGTATTTAATGTAAATAAATATTAGTAGGCAAATTTCAGATTCTCTTGAAAATAGATCTCTAGAATACAGTGCAGATACTGTATGGAGGAGGAACAAGCAAGACACTGAAAAAAATGAGGCACTGAGGAATTGGAATCCATACAACATGAAATTTTTCCATATTGGCTACTACTTATGATCAGCTAGGAAAAGATGAAATGTTGCTTAACTCTATACTTGAATTTCTCTGAAACTTGCAAGGAAAATAATTGTAGTAGTCCATGAAAAGATGAAAGAAAGGAAAATTGATCTACCCAGTTAAATTCCACTCTCTGTTTTCCATGATCAAGTTCCATTGAAACACAGTCCTTAGTTGAGTGATCAGTCTCTCAGTCATGGCTTAAATAACATTATGAGGTAGTGTACATTATACACACAAAATTTTTTTGCAGTACTTCTGATTGAACCCTATCATACACTTCTTGAAGAGCAGATCAGCAGGTATAGGCTTAATAGATGGGGCAGGAAAGTCTTTCACTTATACTCAAGGCTTAAACTTGGAGAGATTGTGGTTAATGTCTAGAAGTGAGAAGCAAGGAAGTAATTGAAAATGTTTGTTTCTGATTCTTTGTCAGAAGCCTTGGATAGACGGATGGAACTCAGGATCACTGTAGAGAACATAAAGACACATAATTGTTATGCACATAGTCTTTAGACTAAAGTTGAGAAATTGTATTTTATGATGGTTTCCAACATGGTAGGGCATTAAATCAGAATGGTTCTTATTTGAAATTATTCAACATATATTGTTTTCCTATTTTTTCCCCAAGTGTCATGTTATATTTCTGTCACTGGATGCTAGTGGTGTGAATTTTTTTCATTATGGTAAAACACATACAATAAAATACCATCCTAACCATTTTAAGTATAAAGTTCAATGCTATTGAATTCACTCATAATACTGTGTAACCATTAGTTCCATCTTGAACTCTCTTCATCCATATAACTAAAATTATTCATCTATTAAATAATACTTCCTCATTTTCCCCTCCTTTCACCCCTGGCAAGTAACTCTATTCACTCTACTCCATTCTTCTCTATCATCTAACTACTCTATGTACCTAACATGTGTGGAGTCCTTTGTGTGGCTGACCAATTTCAGGTAACATAATGTTATTCATCATTCATTCCTGTGTTAGCTTATGTTAGTAGTAGAATTTTTTTGTTGTTGTTATTTATTTATTTTTGGTCTTTTTGAGACAGGATCTTGCTGTGCAGTTCAGGCCGGCCTTGAGCTCACTTTGTAACCCAGGCTGGTTTCAAACTTGCAATGATTTTCCTGCCTCAGTCTCTTGAGTGCTGGGATTACAGGAGTGCACTGCCACACCTGGTTTAGAATTTCATTCTTTATTAAGCCTGAATGATATTCCATTGTCTGTGTTTGCTGTCTATTCAATTAATTAATGAGAATTTGGGTTGCTTCTACATTTTAGATATTATAATATTGTTTCCATAAATATGGGTAAACTGAGGGCATATACCCAGAAGTAAAACTACTGGATCATATGATATTTGTTTTTTAAAATATTTTGAAGTAACACTCATATTATTTTCCATTGTGATTGTCTCATTCTATATTTCCATTAATGTGATATATAATTTTTTTGGTTTATATATATTGAAACATCCTTGTGTCTCAGATATAAATCCTACTTGATCATACTATGTGATCCAAAGGTAGTACATTTTTTTTGGTAGTATTTTGTTAAGGATTTTTGCATTTATGTTCATCAGAGACATTGGCCTATAATTTTCTTTTCATATATTATCCTCCTTGGTTTTTGTTGTGATTTCCCTGCCTCCTCCTCCAGAGTGATGGGATCACATGCATGATCTCTGTTTTTCTTAAGCTAAAGGTATCAATTTTATCTTCAAATAAAATTGCAAATATGCATGCAAATAAAAAAACCAAAACTCCTAATTTCATACATTTTATCTTACATTTACGTATTTTATGTACCTCTGCTCTGATCTTTACTGTTTTATTCCTGATGCTGGTTTGCATGTTAGTGTATTTTTGTTTTGGGTTCTTTTTTAGCTCATTTTATTTTTTTTCTATAGTTTCTTAGGTTATAAAGTTATTAGGTTATAAAGTTAGGTTATTGATTTAAGATGTTCATTGTTTTCTAATGTAAGCATTTGTGGTCATGCATTTCTCCCTTAGCACTGCTTTTGTTTTTCTGATAAATTTTGGTTTGCTGTGTTTTTTGGTTTCCCTGAAATCTAAGTATTTTCTAATTTCTCTTGTGATTTTTTTTCCATTTCATTGGCAGCTTAATAATATGTAGCTTACTTTTCACAATTTTGTGGATTTTCCACTTTTACTTTAGCTGCTGATATGTAAATTCATCTTGTAATGATTATAAATGATATATTTGATATACTTGTTTTAAAATCTATTACTCATAATATATTACAATTAATTACTCATAATTTGTCACTTAACATATGATTTATCCTAGAAAATGCTCCATATGTACTTAAGAAAAATGTATATGTTGTTGGTAACTGTGTTTTATACGTGTTGGTTAAATGTAGTTAAATTTACTGTGTTTTTTGCCTGTTTTCTCTCTGGCTGTGATTTTATTACTGAGAGCAGAGTATTGACATCTCCAACTGTTATTGTGGAATAATTTGACTCTATGTTGATGTTTTTTTACTTTTGTTATACAATTTCAACTTTCTTCTGAAAATTGTAAGAATCCAAAGTCCCCAAATACTTGAATCAGACATTCTTCGTGTGCAGTTTCATGGATGGGAGACAGATTCCTGGTGTTTCCTACTCCTCTATCTTCCCAGATCACTCTCACTGATTAATATTTAACCACAAGTTCTCTCTCCTAGAATTTAGAAATCCATTTAGACAATTGATTCCAATAGCAATTTTTCTAACTCTGGAGGAGTAGTCAAACTGTGGCTGTCAATGATGAATGAAAATGGTTCTGATATGAATGATAGTTTATAGTTTATTTATATTAATGAGTAATCAAAATGAAATAATAAAGACATTCTAGAATTTTTTTTATAAATATAATGAGTGACTTCTTCACAGATGGAGTAATAGCATTCAAATGTTGAGAGTATATATTCTCAGTTTTGGGGCCTTTCATACTACAATGGTTACAGATATGGCATTAACAGAATGCCTCAGTTCACAAACTTAACTCCCTCCCTTGTTATGTGAAAGATGGCCACATTTGTGTTCGTGCAGGGAAGATGGCCACAGTCATGTGTTCATCACCCCATGCAGAGCTCTTTAAGGGAAGCAAACTTTTCCCTGAGACTTCTGTTCACTAAAACAATCATTCACAAACAAATGCTCCTGAACTGAGACTGCTTAACAATGGTTAACATTTTAACCATTTTCTTAAGCCTATATAATCAACAAAACAGTAACTCAAGTGTTACATTGGTAGTATAAATATTCTCATCATAGCTGATTTCACACTGTCAATTTAATGCCACTGATACGGAGTGGTTAGCAGTCTCTCCTACAATATTTGCATTGAAGAGATGCAATAGACATAAATACAAGAGCATGGATAATGTAAAATGCAATGAAGTAATAAAGTAATGTGTTTTGAGTATTTATAACCATTTCAATAGTATTTATTTTATATACTATCTTTACTTTTTTGTATTTGGGAAATAAATATGAAGTCCATAGAATATATTTCTATATTACTATTTTGTATAAATTCACATTTAATAGTGTCTGTGTTTAACAACTATTATGGAAAGTTTCAAAAAATTTTACAATTGTCTCTAGCTAGCGAGTATAAGCTCATTGTTGACTATTGAAGGATATCATTGAATTGGAGGGAAGTTGCTAATGGCTCTTAATGGGTGGTTGTGAGCATCAGCTATGATATTTTAAATGAAAATATTTTGACACACATAATAGTGTTAAATATTTGAGATATATTCTTATTGAGAATAATGACCAAAAGACCCACTTCATGCATTCAAGGAAGTTAATAGTTGACTCATGCTTCAGAAAAAATTGTAGACCAAATTGAGACAGAGTTGAAATTCTACTTATTCTGTGCACATGAGAAAATTTGATGCCTGAAATTTTCCTTATCTACTGAAAACACATTAGACATTTTTAGCTTTCCCAAAAGTAATCACGGGTTTTTATTCAGTAAATTTAGTAAGAGTGCTTGTTTAATATGGAATGGAAAGGAGAGGGTAGGAAAACCAAATTATAACTTTGGTTTTGGCAATTTAAATGTGCATCTCTTAGTTGCATCATGTTTGATTATATTATTTATTATTTTAGTTAATATTGGTAATAATTACTTGCATTTATATAGTTTTGTTATATATGAATTCACAAATTCATTTCCTTAACAAATATTACAGCATGCTATTTTATCTACAAATCACAACTTTGTGGGAGAAGCAGACATTGTTAATCTTCTTTACAGTTAAACTAATGATCAGAATGGTTTAAATGATTTTTCTTCAAAGTCATAGATCTTTGAGGTAGACTAGAGTTTAAGAAGAACTCTAGCCACTTGATCTAATACTTTTTTCTCAGAATCAGGTTTGGTTTTCATGTCACAGTTCATTTAAGAAACTGACTTATTGATAGAAGGCTCAAGTAAAATAGCGCCTGGTGTTACTCAACTAGTATAGTCCTTCATTAAATGCTTTATTAGTTTAGTGACTATTTTCTGAGTCTGTACAATGCACTATGCACTATTCTAGGCACTAGAGGGGAAACTAATCACTCAAAATCATTGTTTGAGATGAACAAAATAAAATGCTACTTTAAAACCCTGATCAATTACTTGAGGTCATTAAAGTTTTTGTATCTTTAAAAATGAATAATGTGTATCAAATTTGCACTGTAATTCCAGTATGACTGGAATTTAGCAACACACTATAAGGTAGTTTGAGTTGAATTATTTACATGTGCAAACATGAAAATTTTCTCATTAACTTTAATTGGGTTGTTTTTCAGATTAGAAAATCATCACATGTCCATAGCTTTATAAATGTAGAAGAGAAACATTAGCAACATAAACATCAGCTTATTTACCCTAATACTTATATTTTATCCCTTAATATTTTAATGTTTTCTCCTTTGCATACAAGAAGCACATATACAAGTTTTATATCTAAGTGTCCCTTCTAGTGTCATCTGCTTATAAATGGGGCTTATGTGCAGTGTTTGAGTCATGGGGTTGTGCTGCTCATCAGTGGATCAGGCATTGATGAGTTTATAATGACATGCAATGTTGGGAGGTAAGGCCAGGTAAGGGAAGGCAAGTTGCTGAGGGTGTGACCTAGAAGTGTCTGTCCCCACACCTGCTTCTTGCTGCCATGCCAGGGACTGTTTCTCCTTACCATGCCCTTCTGCCATGCAGCCCTGCTTTGGAGCCAGTTAACTACAGACTGAAACCTCAGCCAGCTGAGTCAAAATAAATCTTCCTCCTTAGAGTTTCAGATGTTGGCTATTGTGTCTCCGTGATGAGACCATATGATACAAGGTGATGCAATTGTCATTTTATATACATAGGTACAGTCAGCACTGCATATCTGCAGGTTCTGCGTTTATAGATTCAACGACCTTCTGATTATTCCTAAAAATTACACCTATACTGAACACCTATACGGTTTTTTCATGTCATAGTTCTCTAAATTATACATTATAAATACTATTTAAGTAAGCAGAATTTACGTTGTTTAGGTAACATAGCAATCTAGAGATGATTTAGAGTATACTGAAGGATGTGCTGCAGTTATACGAAGGCACCACAGTGTTTTTCTTATAAAGAACTTGAGCATCTATGAATTTTAGCATCTGTAGGAGTCCTTGATTACACCAGGACACAATTGTACGATTCATATTTATATACTACCTTCACATAATAGTATAAGCATACAAGTTCTTTCCAAGAATGTGCTTCAAAGATCACCTTTATAATTGTTCAGTATTTTTATTGTGTAGACTTATAAATTACTTAGTTGGGAAGTGGTATTTTTTCAATATTTTATCATTATAAGTAATACCACAATAAAATTTGGTACTAAAATTTTGTTAAAACTTTTCTCACACATTTGGTAAATAAATCTGAAATCCATAGGGCATATTATTTTAAAAATTTTTTAAAAAGAGCTTAAACAAAGTTGTACTCTTAGAACTGTGCAGGATTATATATTTCTTTGCATTATTGTCAATATTGAATATTCATTAAAGGTGTTTTCTATTTGATAGATAAAAGATATAGCATAGATTTTATTTGCATTTGAAAAGGGACTGATAAACTGGGTTAAGGATTGCAATGCTGTAATCCCAGCACTTGGGATGCTGAGGCAGGAGAATCACAGAGTTCAAGACCAACGTAGGATACATAGTGAGTTCAAGGCCAGTTTGAACTACATAATGAGACCTTGTTTCAGAATTAAAAAAACAAAAAGGAACAAAAAATCCCTAAAAATGTGACTAATAATATTTATTTTTATATAAGTATTTGTTCTTCCTATATCTTTAAAAAGTATTGTTTTATTGCCTATGTGATTTTATTCCTTTTGAGGATCCGCTGTTTTAAATTGTATTCCCCATTCTGAGACTTTTATAAAATGTTTAAGCAAGGAAGTGACATATAATCAGATCTGTTTTCTTTTACCACTCAGCAGTGTAAAACATTTTGAACAAAACATATGGGGATAGATTCAAGAATTATTTACATAGTAATAGTTTCACAAGTACTGTAACTCTCCTTTTTTAAATAAATTAAATAAAAAAAATTAAGCTGCCAAGTGGCACAGACTGGCAATATATACATACTCCTTAAGTTACACAACAGTCAAACAGCTAAAGTTACGATTTATGTAAATGTTCCCAATTAGAAAAGGGGGTAGTGCCAAGATAATCATAAATTTTCCATAAACTAAAGTTCATTACTGTTACATGTGAAGAAATTTTGAGACATTCCTTACATTTTCTGTAATTCTTTTGAGAAAAAAAAATCATGAGAAATAGTTCATGAACAGCTAACATTTAGTGAACGTTGACAAATCACATAACACTTTTATAAACTTATTCAATAATTTAATCTTCATGACTGTGGTAGACAGGGTTTGTGCAGAGAACAATTAGAATCAGGACATGGAGTTTATAATATTATTTTTATGATGGTCACTCTCGGCAATTAACACAAAGAAATCCAGGAAATATATCCACAATACCAAAGACATAGAATATTTAGTCAAGGGTCTAAATCCCAAAGCAATGTCTCACATGAGTCCAATGAAGATGCAGAGCTCATGACAATGCCTCCCATGAGTCCAACTGGAGGTCTAGAGCCCACAAGAAGGACTCACACCAGTGATCTCTTATGGATCTGTGCTGGGAGGGCCCAAATGTCAGTGATGGGAGCTAGAAAGTCTAAGCCAGCAGGGTAAAGGAACTGTGCTGATAGGTTGAGGGTTCAGCTGAGAAGTCATGCTCATAATATAGATCTGCGCTATCCCGAAAAGCACCACAGCCATCCTCAGTGACATGGAGACCCTAGCTCCTCCAATGACAAGCACAGCTAGTACATGCCAGGAAGCCAGCGTGACGAGTTCATCCTGGAGACCAAGCAGCACACGTCTTCCCTTCCAGAGTCAGAGGGCAATGCTTGATGTGAGGACCAGAGCTTATCCAGGAAAGCCTAACAGCTCAAACAGCAACATGTAGGAGAACCCACAATGCCTCAATGCAACAGCTTCTCCTTCTCCAATCTCTCTTTATGCTAGCAACTTTTCTCAGGTGGAACATCTATGCTCAGTGCCATGCTGATGTAATCCAGCTGGTGTTAAATTGACCACTTCTTCTTAATCCATAACAATGATCTAAAAGGTAAATTTTGTTTTTAATCCCATTTTATGGTTAGTGAAACTAAGACACAAATTCAAATGACTTTCCCAAGATAGTTTAATAAATGGTGGTACTGAGATTTTTATCCCAGGCAGCCTGACTGTGGATTTTGTAAACCTTCTCTGTTAGAAGCAGAGAAAATCTTTTAGTTCTATGTAACTGCATTTACTGAACACTTGATGGAAAGACAATTAAATGAGACCTGTGTCCTCTTTCTCAAAGTCCACAAATAAAGGTGGTATCACCCATAAAGACTGGTAAGAGAAAAAGGCAGAAGGTTCTGTGGAAGCAGAAGGAAAATGTCCTAAACTCAGCCTTTTAGATATGATCATGAGCTGGTGCTTAAGGAACGAAGAGAGGTTAGCCAGGATGAGAACAAGGGAGAGTAATCTGAGTGGCTGGAACAGTCTGACCAAGGTCATGGAGGCACAGAGTAGCTCTAGATATTTCCTCAAATATTTTGGAGAACTTTCAGTACTACCGACATCCACAGTGTGGTTTAAAGAGTATTGAAAAGGGTAATATATCAGCCTGTAACTAACAAATGTTGTCAGTTCCTCTCATAACTCAGTTATGTAGTGAAAGCTTCGTATGTCATATGGAGCAAATGGAACATTTTCTGCACTAAAGAGGAATATTTAAAGTTGATGATAAAAGAAGTCAACAAAATGTAGATTGTTAAAGCCACTAGGAAGGAAACAAAGCGTGACATAAGGTGCTAGAGAAAGAATAAACGGAAATTTTTTGTATGGGAGGAGTATAAGAGTGGACTCTCTAACAGCTGGTCATGAGTTCAGTAGGAAAACTTTCTAGTTGGAAGTAAAACCGAATGTAAAAGCCTGGGAGGAAGGAGCTTAACATTTTGTAGAAAGTGAAGGAAAGCCAGAGGCTGAAGCATGCAGAACATGAGAGAAATGGTAATGGTTAAGTCTGAGATATAGACAGATTCATATCTTCTAGAATGCTGTAAAATAATTAAGAAGTTTTAAGTCAGAGTTAAGACATCCTCTTATTTCTCCCTCAGGGGATGTTAGGGAAAATAGCTTAAAATACTGGGCATAAGAGGTCCAGGGCTTTATCTCAGCAGCCCAATTCCTGGCAAATGTGAAGTCCTCAGTTCGATTCCCTGCACAAAAAAGAAGAGGAGGAGGAGGAGGAAGAGGAGGAGAAAAAGGAGAAGAGGAAGAGGAAGAGGAAGAAGAAGAAGAAGAAGAAGAAGAAGAAGAAGAAGAAGAAGAAGAAGAAGAAAAAGAAGAAGAAGAAGAAAAGGAGGAGGAGGAGGAAGAGGAGGAAGAGGAAGAGGAGGAGGAGGAGGAGGAGGAGGAGGATGAGGAGGAGGAGGAAAAAAAGAAGAAGGCCACAGGAAGAAAATGAAGATTTTCAGTGAGAAACTCATTAGTGGTCCTGCTGGGAGATGATGAACACATGCAACAATAGGATGTTGCACTTTCTTTTGCAAGTGATAGAGATTCTGATGTTGTGATTGGGATTTACATGGATCATTTATTAAAGTGGTAGAGAAATGAGAGAAATAAAATCACTTGTGAAGAAAAAATTTCCCAAAATATTGTATGCATATTTAACTGTGAACCCTGTAGGATTATAAATATGTATGCTATTCCCCTAAATATAAACTTCTTTCTGAAGATGCACAAAAGCCTACAAAAGATATTACAAAGCCTACACATTTTGACCTCCTTCTCTTTCAGGAGAGATCACAGCTCCACAAAGTATTTCCAAACAGGTTTTTTATCATAGCTAGGATCAACATGTATATTTCTTCTACAGAAGGGAGCTGATGTGACTTTAGCAGGGAAGAAAGACACTTATAGAAGATCCTGTACATCTCTTCTTTTCCTTGATTAATGGGCAAATTGTTAAGTGACCCTAGCATGGCTCATGATACTCTCTATGGTCTGGACATCATTGTCCTTCATTTGGCAATCTGATTCCTGGAACTGCGCAGTCATCTGGGCAAAGGGGACACTGGCCCAGATCTTTGCTTTACAGACCCATAAATTGAATTTGTGAGATCAGTTGTTTGCAGATAATGTAAATGTGATTCTGCCACAAGGTAATAAATACTGCTTCCCGTTATTTCTCATTAGATTTTTTCCTGCTTCTCTTTGTCTTCTGACAGATTCTTCCAGAAACTTAAGAAGTAGGATTGGCTTCACCGCAGTTGTAAATGACAGTAGAGAAACATTTGCAATGTTAAACTATTCACATCATCCTCAAATTTCTTGTATGTAACATGTATGAAACATGATACTAATTTTGTGTTGGCAAACAGATAGGCATGCAAAAATATTGTAAATAGTTTTTATTTTTGAAAAAGTAGTTTTGTTCTTGAAATTTTAAATCATCTTTGAAACTGAAATGATTAATAATTAAAAGATTCACTTTAAGTAAGTTTTAATTTTAATTTAATTTAAATACTTTAATAAATCAAATGCAGTTTGATTAATATTTGATAAAATATATTTGATAAGTGAAATATTAAATATTTAAAACTAAATACATTGAATATATCAATATTAAATATTTGACTAAATATTTGATGTTCTCTAAGTATAATCTGAATTTTATCTTTTTGGTTTAGTAGATAATGTTTAACATTTTAAAAGCAAATAGAATTTGGAAACATTTGTTAATATATTTTATTTTTATACAGAATTAAAGTTGTGCTTTTCATAAAAATCTTAGTTATTATATTTTGAATAAAATTTCATTTATTTTTAATTCTGTAAATTATCAGTAATGAAAGATAAATGTGTAAAAATATTGTTAAAAGTAACTACCGTGGTGTTTATTGAAAGCATGAAAATGTTACAAAACAAACCCATAACAGCTTAGGAGTTGTCTTTATTGCATTACTCATCAAACATCACTGGTTTATCCTCAGCAATCCTCAATAACAATTAAACTTAGTTGTCTCTTCTATTCTCCTATTTTGCTTACTTTTGGTTATATATGACTGTCTTTAAATCTTACAAACTACTTGTTATAAAGAAATAGCTTCAATGTAACATATAAAATATTATTTACTTCACAATTGTTTAAACTTGATTTGTAATTTTAAAAATATGTAGACATTGGGTACAGGGACTTCCATCTATACTCTTGCCTTGAGCCCTTGAAATGTTAAAGAAAGGCTTGTTCGATCCTCACACATTTTTGTTACCCGGAGGCTTTACCAATGCCTGAGTAAGACTGTCCCTTCCATGTGTTTTTCTGGGTGACTCTTCCTTATTATTTAAGGCATAGTCTCTTTGTCAGTGTTATCTCATCCCTGGGTCTAGCCTTAGATGGTTCCTCAGAGTTCCTATTAAATTGTACATACGATTAGCCGTTTACAAATATTCATACCTTCTCTACTGTGTATTGAGATCTATTCTTTATCCATGTCAGCTTGTCACAAAGTCTGTCCTGTAGCCTGTGCACTCCATAACTGTTTAAGGATGTAAATGCTCATGCCCAGGTTCCATCTGCAGACCAATGTTCACACATTGCAGCTGTTCCTGTGTGATGGCACATACAACACACCTAGATGTCCACACTTTCCCGCATACATAGAGCTCTTGGATTCTGATTCCCAAATCAAATTATGTTTGTGCCCTGCAAACATTGTTAAATTATAACCTTTTGTAAATTGAACACAACGTTTTTCTCTTCATTCTGTCTTTGAGTTACAAATATAAATTGGTATTGTTATGTTCTTCAGCTTGAGAATAGTTGTCTTATTTTTACTAATTAATATTATTATTAAAGACTGAAACATGGTTTCTACTTGCAACCTAGCTTGTTAACATTTTATAATAACAATTTGAAAGGCAAAAATTTATAGTTTGGTTATGTAAAACCTTAAAAAAATGTAATTACCACATATGAATATTCTATACCAATGAACACTGAGACCAAATATAGCTCACTATCTAGTGTTGAACAATTAACAATCAGCAAAGTTTAGCAAGAAAGCTTCCACAAAGTTTACTTTTGTATTCCCATGCTAAACAATACTGATGCCATACAAAAGTGATTTAGCTCCTTGCTCCAGGAAATCCCTGCTCTTGGGAGATAAGACTTGAATGAGCCAGAGATTACTTATCAAAACTAACAGCTTGTGCGTAAAGAACTCTTTCAAGACTCTACCTTACTGTGTCTACTAAACCAACTCTATTATGTTATAGAATCTGCAGAATCCAAATGGTATGCCCACTTGAAATACTGGCCTTCGAATCATCTTTTAAACCTTGTGTGCATTCTCCCATGACACCCCTATTTCCGCTTAGGCACTACAAAGTCTCTGTCAAGGTGTTCTCCTTTACAGTGTTATAGCTTATATATTTAGTTTTTCTTGCTTAATAGTTTTTGTGATGATCTCTCGGGGATTCAACAGCTAAAATTCTTTAGACTCTACCAAGACAAAGTGTAACAAAACCCTGGATTGGGCTATGTGCTCCCCGGGGCTCTCATAAGCCTCCTGTCTAAAATCCTCTGGCTATGCTGGACAATAGATTTGTCAGTGGGTCAAAGCTGTGATTTCCTTATTTTAGTTCCAACATGTTTTCTAGAAATAAGAAATCTTTGCTAAGGAATCCTTTGAATATCTGATCAGCCTTGAAAATGTTTTCCCTTGGAGAAAACTTGTCTTGAATCTTGTTTTTCTCTCTGTCTGCACTCAGAATTTTCTAATGAATTTATATAAGATGATCAAAGAAAACAAAATGATTTTAGGTCTGACAAGTTATATTAATTCAGAGTTTGAGAAAATTTCCTCATGACAAGTTTCTTATAGTACAAACTTTATCATAGGTCACCTGCTAAAGTCTTATGTGACATTTCCTGATTCTTTTCTTATTTTACCATGATAGCCTAAGTTAAGGCAACTTCTCTTGTCCAAATCTCTCATCAGCAATTTGAGAAAGGTAACTACTACAAATTCTAATCTGTGTGCGTGCTTAAGAAGGTATTTCCGGAGAATTGGACATTTGAATTGGTACACACACAAAAACTGCTTCTACCAAGGTGAATGGGTCTTCTCCAATCCACTGAGAGTCTCAAGAGAACAAAACTGCAAGGGAGGTACAAATTCTCTCTCTTCTTGGCTTGGAACTTTCATCTTTTTCTGTCCTCAGACGTTGGTCGTACCAGTTCTTTGGTTTTCAGACTGAAAACTGAGAGTGATGCCATAGACTTCTCTGCTTTGTTGGGGTCTAGGTTTGTACTCTTACTCCATTACCACTTTCTGAAATTTCAGCCTCTATAATTGCATGCACTAATTCTTTATAGTAATTCTTTCACCTTACATATCTATATGTAAGGCATACAAACTATAACATGCATGTTAATAGTTTATGTTTCTCAAAAAGCCCATAATAGAGGCCCCGGACACATTGCACAAACAAGAAATTCAGAATATTATTGTTTTCATGGGTCTGTTTTAGTCCGTGTCTACATCTTAGTGTAATTAAAAGGACAGAGTGACAAACTCAGAGGACCTCGTGGGAGTATGCCATTCTATTTCAAGTACCTTGAGTTCTCAAATCTCAGCAAATTTGAGAATTTTGTCTCTAACATGTATTTTCACTATAATTTTCTTGTTTATTCATTTAAGTGGCATAACTTAGAATAATAGAGACTACTTTGGAAAACTTAATTTGAACAAGACCATTCATGATAGGCACATTAGAAAGCAAACGATTTGCATTTTTCATTGGCATAAAAAGTCTAAAGGGAATTTCGTTTCTAAAATTGATATGTTCAAAAGTTTCTTAGTCAAAGCAAGTAAGGAATGTATAAAACTTAAAACTTTAGATTTTTGAGCTGGGCGTGGTCACTCATGCCTGTAATCACAGCACTTGGGAGGATGAGGCAGGAGGATCCTTGTAAGTTTGAGATCAGCTTGGGCTACAAAGTGAGCTCAAGGCCAGCCTGAACTGCATAGTGAGACCCTGTCCTCAAAAAGACAAAATAAATTAATAAATAAAACTTTAGATTTTTTTAAAACTCTATTTCTTTATATTGTCCTGAACTGCAATCCGAATATATTTTACCCTTCCTCCTCCTTTATCCTTTGCTCCTACATTACCCTCACTCCTACCCTCCATCCTGATCATCTCGTTTCCCTTTTAAACAACAAGAAACTCCTAAAATACTTCCTAAAATTCATATAACTTCAGAATAGATTAAGTCGTGTTACAGTGAATTTAAAAACTCTGATCTCTGAATAAATTGAGAGCCATTGTTAACTGCATTCTAAATCCTCCACGTAAAATAGAGAGAAATTTACAAATGACGTTAGAGTTGTTCTAGGAACAGATAATATGGGCATCCTAGGTTTACATCATTTGGTTATATACTCATGAGTATCAGAGACAGAAGCTTAGAAGAAAAAGTCTGAGTGGGAAGGTTCTGAGTGTGACCCAGGAGACCCTGAATTGTAGAAGAGATTAGAGAGGTTAGAAAAGCTTAGATGTAGAGCAAAGCTGTAAGAGCCCAACCTCAAAGTGTAGTCTGTGAAAATAGATTGTGCTGTAATCTTTTCCTACAAGCAAAAAAAGGATGACTCTATTGGTGACTTGAGAATAAGCTCTTTAACACCTTTAGACGGCATTCAGGAACAGATCCTGAGGAGCGCTGACCCATCCTCTATCTTCACTCTTCCTGAATATCCTTAAGCCAAAACCAGGGATTTATACATGAAAACAAAGCAGATGGGAACCAGCCATGTAGTCCGGTCTCTAGCTATTCACTCAGATCATGAAATAGCTTTAAAATACAATCAGAATGCACTCCAGTATAAACTGCTGATCTTACAGATGAAGCAACTGGGTATTTCCACCTCAATCACAAGAGATGGGTAAGCAATTATTAATCAAGCCACCTGTAGAAAATTTAAGCATGAAAAATGAAAACGTAATTGTTAAAACTGAAATAAAAAATTAAAATGTGTGGAATATAAATTCTCCAGAGGAAAAAAATCAATCTTCATTTTCCCATTTTTACCCTTTAATGCACAAGAAGGAAGTATTAAAGGAAAATCTGCCACTGTTTACTGACATCACAAACCTTTGCAATGTTGCATACCCTTTATCAAAGAGTCAAGAAACTAATAATCTCTAGATATTCCATTTTCTTAATCTATACTCATCACTAGTAAACTTTAAAAATAAGAACATTTCTTCCCTCTGCTGTGATATCATAGTTGTGATCTTAATAGGAAGGAATTTGGTTGGCAAATTGCATTGCTAAATAAAATATTCTTCTGTTGGTCTCTTTCATGAAATCCTTAGGAGTTTTCTATTTATATTCAGAGTATATAATTTGAATATTGGTATACTATTATCTTTATGTTTTTTTTCTTATTAGTACAACCTTGCCATATGTAATGATCACATTCATCAAGAGGAACTTGTAACAATACATGCTATATCTTGATTCTTTTTTCCCCTCCCTTTCTCCTCCCTTCAACTCCTCTTCCTTTCTTATCTACAAAGCCTCTTTCTGTTTTATCCTTCTTTTCTCATTTTTTCCCTTCCTTCCTTTCTCCTTCCTAGTTCCCCTAATCCTTTGAACAATATCTTCCTATTTCACAATTTTGCTTCTTGTTTACACTTTTAGTTCTTTGCATCAGAGAGACAATGCAATATTTACATGTGTCCAATTTATTTCACTTAAGAGTATGGTTACAAGGTCCATCCACTTGCCTATAAATGTCTCAAATCTACCCTTATTTATGGCTGAGTAGTATGCCAGTATATATAAAAACTATATCTTTTTTGTTCATTTATTGGGCATTTGGTTGTTTCCAAGATTTAACTATTAAAAACTGTAAACATGGATGAACATATATCACTGTGGCATGGTGCTTTTAATTCTTTAAGAAGACACCAAGAAGATGAATGGCTGAGTCTAACAGAATCTCTAATTTTTTAAGGAATCTCCATACTGATTTTCACAATGATTACTCCAATGTACACTCCAAACAACAATGGAGAAGGGTTCCTTTTCCCCCACAGCCATGCCAGCATTTGTTATAGGTTGATAATACTCATTCTTTCCCGAATAGTCTTGATAATAGTCATTCTTTCTGGAGTGAGATGAAATTTCAGTATTGGTTTAATTGGCGTCTCTCAAATGATCAGTGATGCTGGGAATTTTTTCATATATTTATTTGGTGTTTGTACTTTCAGATCTGAGAAGCGTGTATTCTTTTCAGATTCCTATTTTTGGACTGGGTCTTTAAATTCGGAGAGTCTGACTTTTTCAGTTCTTTATATGTTCTAAATATTAAACCTTTGTCTGAGTTAAAATTTCTTCCTACCTGGGTTTTCTTTTCATTTTCTTGATGATTTCTTTTCCTGTGACAAAGTTTTTTGTTGTTGCTATTGTTGTTGTTTTGTGACAAAGTTTTTTAATAAGATGAGATCTCAGTTTGTGGTGTGTTGGAAACTTATAGTCAACTTAAACACCAGCTGAACTGAATAAGCATGGTGCTTAGTGTAGATGGCCCACCTGCGAATTTTTGGCAGCACAAAAAGAGGAGAAGAAAAGTAGTGTTGTTATTTGGAGCTGTTGGTTCTTTTGAAGCTTGTGTTCTGGAGGAGTTTGTCATGCTGGCTTCCCAGATATGAATTCGGCTGTTATCAGCAGAGGAGCTTGGGACCTATTGCTGAGAATGGCTGTGGTTCACTTTGGGGGAGCTCTATTCTTACATCCAGAGGGGAAGACCCCTGTTGTTCAGTCTCCAGGAGAAGCTTGTCATGTTGACTTTCTAATATGAACCTGACTATTTTCATCATCAGAGGAGCTTGGGACCTCATTGTCACTGAGGTACTTTTTGGAAGAGCCTGGTCCTTATTTTGAGCATAGCTTCTTAGATCCAATGTAAAACTCTCAACCTACTAGCAAAGATCCTTCACCCTGCTGGCATAGACTTTCTAATTTCCACTGCTGACTTTTGGGCCTTCCTAGGGCAGATCCATGAAACAGACTTACAGGAGCCATTGTCATGGGCTGTAGAGCTCCAGTTGGATTTATGCAGGACGTTACTGTAGGATCCAGGCCCTGGGCTGGGTTCTCTAAGTTTTTAGTATGGGCAGATTTCCTTCACTTTCTTTATATTTGACTCCTAGGGTGACCATTATGAATAATACTATAAATTATGGGTCTTGTATGTAGTCATTTGCCTTGAAGCCTGACTACAACACAGTACAAAAAAGGAAAAGAAACCTCTCTTTTCATGATCACTAACTTAGTCCTGTTTTTTACATCTAAAATTTTGTCCTCACGTTGGTTCATTCTGCTGTATATACTTTCAATGGCATTTTTGTCTCCTGAGTATGTTTGATGTGTTTCATTCATTTCATTTAATTCCTATGCTGGGTGTTAACGGTTTCCATCATTTTCCTTATCTCTTTGACTTTTTTTTTCTGTATCTTCTCTAGAATACCTAAGCATGTCTTTCATTATGATTACCATCTCTGTAGTTGTCTGAGATTTATTTCTGATTTACTTTTTTCATAAAGCCTCATTCATCTGCTTTGTTATTTCCACTGTTACCAATTCAGAGTCCAGGTGGGTGGTTTTGGATATTTCATAGACCCTGAGTTTGTCTTTGGTGATGTCTGGGATTGCATCTCAAGTGCCTTTTCACTTTCTTTTTTAAAAAAAAATTTTTAGCAGTTTAAATCCTGAGTTAAAGTTTGTAAATTGCCTGTGAAATTGCTAGTATTTATAACCCTTAGGAAATGACCACTTCTCAGAGTTTCTTCCAGGGGTAGCTGGCTCTTGGATTTGAGTTTTTTGCAAGATCCTACTTCTTGAATTTATGGGGGGTAAGATATTGCTGCCTCCTTGGACCAGCTCCTGGTTCTTTGGTACTCGGCTATAGTATTTTTTATGACCCTTGGACAATCTCTGTCTTGGTTTACCAGGAAGAAAAAATGATGAGAACAGTTAAGTCATCTTGGTGGTAGTGGTACAGTCATCAATAACAATGGCATGAAAGATAGCCTAAAAAATTACAAACTGAGATAACTACTAATTTGCTATCTTTATTCACACAAACTAGATTTGTGGTTATATAACAAAATCTAAAACAAACCAGAAAATTGAATGCAATGAATAAACTTTTAATTTTTACCCTTTTACCCTTGGGGGAGACAATTTAAAAAGGTTAGGGGGAAAATAGAGAAACAGAAGAAAAGAAAGACATTAAATTCAAACCTTGAGGCTAAAGAAAGACCGTATAAACTTTGGGTACTGATGAAGACAAGGGAAAGAGAGAAGGCAGAAATAAAAATAAGAACAGAACAGAACAACAGCAACAACAAACTAGAATCCTTATTCACGTATAAAAATAAGAGCATTCAAGAAAAAACAAAATAAAAAATCAATAAAAGACAAAGAGAAAAAATAATTCTAAAAGTTCACTTTAAAGTATGTCTTTGCTGTTGCCATTAAACAATGTGGGCAAACACAGTCCAGATCCAAGATCATTCACTTTAGCAAGTCAGCTGTAGCTTTATGATGGTAGAGTGGATAATCCAAATGAGCCTGCAGCTTTCATTCCACTGAAATTCAGGCTGGTATCTGCCTGTGAGGCTGGAACTAGATTTTTCTCAGCCTACCGTAGTCCATGGTACTCCTGCTGGCTTGGATTTGGCTCCCTGACATTCTGCTGATTTGAACGTGGCTCCCTGACCCTATCACTGGGAGCCACTAGATAGAGCTGGCCCACAGCTTTTGTAAGTTCTGAGCTCAGTTGACCCTTCTCAAAAACGCCTCCTAGCCCGTTGCTGTCTCTGAGTGGATGTCTAAATCCAGATGACTCATCAGCCACTGAAGTGGGCTGTGTCCACTGCTCTGTCCAATGGTGCATTTCTCCATGGAGGCCTGTGGGGGTAACTAGGAGGTTCAATCTACTCCTCCCACACAGTGATTCCAGGCTCAGGGAGAATATATTACCTGCCACCTCCTCCTTCTTTATTGGGAATTGATTAGATCATTAAAGCTTTACACTCTTGGATGAAATCAGTGTCCTTTTATAAGAAGTTCTAGAGAGCTTCCCTTACCCTTCTACCATATGAGGGCATAGCAAGAAAGTACCATCTATGAACCATAAAATAGTATTTTGCAGACAATAAATCTAAAGGGAACTTGTTCTTCTCTTCCTATCCTTCAGAACTGTTAGAAATAAATTAATGTTTATAGGCCAGTTCATTTATCCTACTCAGGTATGGTATTCAAGCTGTTATTACTTTGAGCAGACTAAGACGATTTTCTACTGAGAGTGGGAATGCTACTATAACAAATACCTACAAAGAGGTGGCAGTTTTGCCATTAGGTATTGGGTAGAGTTTTGAAACAGTTTTAAGATGCATTCTAGCAAAAGAAAACCCTGAATTTATCAGAACATACATTAAAAGTATTCTGGTAATGGCTTACGAGGAGATGAAGAGGACTGTAGAGAAAATTCTTTAATGCCTTAGAGATTACCTAAGTGACTATGAGGACAGTGCTAGTAGGAATATGGATGGTGAAGATAGTTCTGATAACACTTAGGTTGAAAACGAGGAATATTTTATTGAATTGGAGGAAAGGCAGTCCTTGCTACAAAATGTCAAAGAGCTAGTCTGAATGGTTTATGTCATGGTATTCAGTACAAAGTAGAATCTGTGAGGACTGGGAGTATAGCTCAGCAGCACAGCATCTGCCTGGAAAGAGCAAGGTTCTGAATTCAGTTCTGGTAACCAAAAGAGAACTTGAAAGAGCATGTTTGAGAAAATACCACATCGAGGGTGGTCCCTCCTATTGCCATCTCTGTAGCTGCAACCCAGGTGAACAGCATGAAGGGTATGCCTCTCATCACCATCTCCACCACAGCTGCATCCCAGGTGAGCCATGTGGAAGGCAGGCCCTCCCACTGCCATCTCCACCATCAGGACCCAGGTAAATAGCTCAGAGTGTGGCCCCTCCCATGACATCTCCATGGCTGTGACCTCAGTGAACCATGCCAGAAGGCTCAGAGAACAGCTCCTCCCCTTGCTACTCCCATGACTGAGATGAGCTGCTCAGGAAGGCCCAGAGACCTCAGGGGAAGCAAGTAACACAGTAAGGTCTCACTGGGCATACCGAAGAGACACGAGGGAACAGTGGCATGAAAAGTCCAAAGCGAAAATAACAGTATGAGCCAACAGTCTGTAAGTTAGGTAAACCAGCGTTCTGCTGGAGGACAAAGACACACTGAATAGAAGCGGGTAGGTGGGGTCACCTGTATTTTCTCTCTCTTTTTATTTTAAAATAAAAAAGTAAAAATAATGATACAGAATTTCAAAACATATTAATATTCATATTGTTATCTTCAAAGTAGTTGTTCAGATTACAAGATATAGGCATGAAAAAATGATCAACAAATCAAACAATGAAAGCACGAACTGTTCTTTTGATGAACTAACACAGATTAGTAGTATAGTTTTCCCTTCTTTCTCTTCTCTTTCCCCTATTTCATAGTTTTTCTTTCTTTTTGAGCAGTTTCTTTCACAATGTCTACTGTACATTTTGGATCTGATTTATACCTTCAGATTTTGTACTAGGGAGAAAATATGATAGTTACACATGTGTGATTTATTTCACATATGAGTATGGTTCCTAGTTATATTTATTTTCCTATGAAAGTCTCCAGTTTATCCTTCTTTATAGCTGAGTACTACTCCTTTGTATAAAAATAGCACATCTTTTTATCCCTTCTGAAGTTGATGAGCATTTGTGTTGTTTCCAATATCTGGCTATCACAAATTGTTTTACAATAAACATGGGTGCATATATATCGCTGTGGATATATGTTTTCAATTCTTCTGAAAAAAATACCCAGAAGAGTAATAGCTTGATTGAATGAAACCTCTAATCCTAGTATTTTGAGGAATCTCCACAGAGGTTGTACCAGTCTACCCTGCTAGTTATCATTGGGAAGTGTTCCTATTTCCCCACAGCCCCATCAGCATTTGTTATCATTTGATTTCTTGGTGACAGTCACCCTTTCTTGGGTAAGATGAAATCTCAGTGTTGTTTTAATTTGTATTTTTTCAATGACCAGTAATGTTGAATATTTTTTCATGTATTTATATTTATTTCCATTTGTATTTATTCATCTGAGAAACGTGTTCATCTCAGATGCCCATTTTTGAATTGGGCTTTTGAATCTGGGGAGCTTGATTGTTTTTAATTTTTTTTTTGTTTGTTTTTTTTGAGACAAGGTCTTGCTATGCAGTTTAGACTGAACTTGGACTCATTTTGTAGCCCAGGCTGATCTTGAATTTGCAATGATTTTCCTGCCTCAGCCTCTCCAGTGCTGGGATTATAGGAATGTACCACTATACTCAGCTTTTTTTAAATAACTTTTTTCATGTTCTAGATGGAAGTGCTTTGTCTGAGGACAATTGGCTAAAATATTTTCCCATTCTATGGGTTTCCTTTTCACTCTGTTGTTGATTTCTTTTGATGTGCAAAAACTTTTCAATAAGACGCCATTGCAGCTGTTGATTCATTGAGTACTTTCAACATGGTTTGCATTTTGTTCATGAACACTGTGACTACTTCTATGTCTTCATGATTTTGTCTACCTTGTCCTCCATATATTTAGTGTTTCTGTTTTAATATTTAGATCTTTGAGCCATTTCGACTTTAGTTTAGTGGATGGTGATAGACATGGGTCTAGTTTTAGTCTTTAGTGTATGGAAAGTCAATTTTTCCAGCATCGTTTATTAAAGAGGCTATCTTCCAGTGAACTTGTTTGGCCCCTTGGTCAAAGACAAGACGGCTGAGTGTCTTTGAAGCTGTGTGTGACTTTCTTTCTTTCTTTCTTCCTTTCTTTCTTTCTTTCTTTTCTTTCTTTCTTTCTTTCTTTCTTTCTTTCTTTCTTTCTTTCTTTCTTTCTTTCTTTCTTTCTTTCCTTCTTTCCTTCCTTCTTTCCTTCTTTCTTTCTTTCCTTCTTTCTTTCCTTCTTTCTTTTCTCCCAGGAATCAAACTCACAACCTCATGCTTGCAGGCAGGCACGTTGTCACTGAGCTGTATCTCCGGCTATGTACTTGTGTCTGCATCTTCTAATCTGTTCCACTGATCCCCAGGTCTGTTTTTCTGCCAGTACCTTGTTGATTTTAGCACCGTAACTTTGTGCTGTAATTTCAACTTTGAGATTGTAATGCCTCTTGCCTTGCCTTTATTACCCAAGACTTCTTTGCTATTCTGTTTTTCGTGTTTCCAAATGAATCTTAAGAATGTTTTCTCTAGAACTGTGAGGTATGCTAATGATATTTCGATTGAAATTGCATTAAGTCTACATAGTAGTTTTGGGAGTATGGCCATTTTCACAATGTTGGTTCCTCCTATCCAAGAGCAAGGGATTCCATTCTATTTTCTGATATCTTCTTTAATCTTGTTGTTCAGAGTTCTATAGTTTTCATTTTATATTTACCATCTTTTACATTTTTTGTTCAATTGATTTTTAAGTATCTCATTTTTGGGTATGCTATTGAAATTACTTCCATAATTTCTGTCTCAGTCAGTTTGTTGTTTGTGTATAATACTATTGATTTCTGAGTGCTGATTTAGTGTGTAGCTATTGTGCTGAATTTGCTTATTAAGTCTAGTAGTCTTTTGGTGGAGATTTTGGGGTCGTTCTTATAGAGTATCATGTAATCTGCAAATAATGATAGTTGAATTTCTTCCTTTCCTATCATTATTTCTTTTATTTCTCTTATTTGTCTAATGCTCTGGCTAACATTTCCAGAATTATATTGAATAGTAGTGGTGATAGTGGACATCTTTGTCTTGTTTTTGATTTTAGAGTGAAAGCTTTCAGTTTTGGCCTGCTTAGTATTATGCTGACTGTTGGTTTGTTATAGATGGCTTTTATCAGATTGAGGTAGAGACCATCTATTCCAATTTTCTGTAGGGTTTTTATCATGAATGAGTGCTAGAGTTTATCAAATGCTTTTTCTGCATCTATTGAGATATTTATGTGATTTTTGTCTTTGGTTCTTTGATATGGTGTATTATGTTTATTAATTTGCATATTTCAAACCATGTCTGTATTCCTGGGATTAATCCCACTTGGTCATGGTGTATAATCTTCGAGATGAATAGTTGCATTTTGTTTCCTAGTATCTTTTAATCTGTATTTATTAGGAAGATTAGCCTATTGCTCTCCTTTTTGCTTGGGTCTTTCTCTGGTTTTGGTATCAGAATGATACTTGCATCCAGAAATGTGTTAGGGAGAGTTGTCTCCCTTTCAATTTAATTGAAGAGTTTAAGGAGTATTGGTATTAAATTTTCTCTAAATTTCTTGTAGAATTCAGCCATAAATCCATCAGGAACTGGACTTTTCTTTGCTCATAAGTTTTTAATTATGTTTTAAATTTCAATAACCGATATTGAGTTCAAATTCAGTAACAGTTATTCATAATTTTTGTATCTTCTTGATGCAGCCTTGGTAATTCATATGTTTCTAAGAATGTATCCATTTCTTCTGTTTTCTAGGCTATGCGACTAAAGCTTTTCAAAGTAGATGTTCGTGATCTTTGAATTTCCACAGGGTCTGTAGTGATTTTACCCTTTTCAGTCTTCATTGTATGAATTTGAGGTTTTCCTTCCTTTTCATGATAAGGTTGTGTAGGTGTTTATCAACTTGGTTTATTCTTTCAAAGAACCAACTCATTGATTTATCAGTTCTTGTGTATTGTTTTCTTACTCTCAATTGTGTTAATTTCTGCTCTGATTTTTATAATTTCCTTCCTTCTTTAAACTTAGATCTTGACTTGCTCTTCTTTTTCTATAATCTTGAAATGTAGCATTAGATTGTTTATTTGTACTCATTCTGTTTTCTTGATCAAAGTATATTCAGTGTTATATATTTCCCTATTAGGGCTGATTTCATTGCCTCCCTCAAGTTCCAATATGTTTATCTGCATTTTCATTTAATTGTTGAGACTGCTCAATTTCAATTTCATCTGTGACTCATAGCTTGTTCAGGAGGGTATTATTTAATTTCCATGTGTTTATGGAGTTTTTATATTTCTTTTGCAATTAATTTCAAATTTCAGTGCATTATGGTCAGATAACATGCAGGGTATAATTTCCATTCCTTTGCATTTACTTTACATGTTCTGTGAGCTAGTATATGTTTTATTTTAGAGAATGTCCTATGTGTAGCTGAGAATAACATGTATTCTTATGCTGTTGGGTAGAACACTGTAAACATCTATTAAGTCCATTTGTTCACAGGTTTGGTTCAGTTCTGTTATTTCTTTGCTGATTTTTTGTGTAGTTGATTTATCTCTTTGTGACAATAGAGCATTAAGGTCACCGTTACAATTATGTTATTGTATAGTTGATTTTTCATGTCTATTATTATTTGTCTTACATAGTTGGATGCTTTTTTATTTAATGCATGTACATTTATGATTTCTATCTGTTCCTCTTGAATTTCTCCCTACCAAGTGACCTTCTTTAAGACTTTTGATCATTTTTGGTTTAAAGTTCACATTGTCTGCTAACAGAACATCTACCCCTTGCCCTTTCCTGGGTTCTTGTTGCATGCAGCATTGTTTTCCATCCTGTGACTTTCTGTCTATGTGTTTCTTTTTTAGTTAAATGTGTTTCTTGCATACTGCATATTGTTGACTCTTGTTTCTTGATCCATTCAACCATTATGTTTCTTTTAGTTGGTGATGATGCCCTTTACATTGGTGGATCTAACTGATATATATTGGCCTATCTTTGTCATGCTATTTTCCTGTTGTTGGTTCCCTGCATTTCTGCTTTGTTTACCAGTTTGCCCTGCCTGATAGTTTCTTTCTGTTGTTGTTCTGAGAATTATGATTACTTTTACCCCTATCTAGGCTATCTTTTAGCATTCTTTATAGAGTTTGTTTGGTGGCCATAAATTTCATCAGCTGTTCTCTGTCTTGGAAGTATCTTATTCTCCATTAATTTAGAAAGAGACTTTTTCAGGGTGCATCAATCTGGGAAGAAAGTTGTTTTCTTTCAGGGCTTAAAATACTTCATTCCAAGTTCTTCTTGATTTGAGAGTTTGTGTTGAGAAGTTGACAATGATTCTGATGGGATTTATTTTATGTGTGATCTGTTTCTCTTTTCTAAAAGCTTTTAATATTCTGTTCTTGCACTGAATTCTGGATCTTTATTATATGTCTGGGTATAGATTTATTTTTGTTATGGCTGATGTCTCACTTATCTGTATCTCAGATTCCTTTCCCATGCTTGGGAAATTTTCTATCATTACTTCTGCAAATAGTTTTTTTTTTTAAATGTTATTTGTGTTGACTCCTATGTTTTCATTGACAGTTATCAGTTTTATACTTGTTTCCTTTGCATTGTCTTAGAGCTGCTAAATTGTTATTTTATGGTCTTTTTAAAAAGACTTTTTTTCTTTAGTGATCCCTAGTCAGAATCTTGTCTTCAAGATCTCAAAGTCTATCTTCAGATTCCTTCAAACAGTTACGGCAGCTTTCAATGGAATTTTTAATTTCCTGTGTATCTCTTTGAATCTGTATCATGCATTGTATTTCTTTCCCATATTGTTTATTCAAGATTTCATCATTTTTCTATGCTTCTGTACTTTTTTATCTGTCAATGTCGAACAATCCTTTCATTAAGGTGATCATTTCTTTTTTTTAATCTGACTGATTATTTATTGTTGATCTGATTTTCTCTATAGCCTCCAGGATTTCTTTACTTCACTTGCTATCTTCTCAGAAATTTCAGGTGTGTGGGTTTCAACATCTATGTCATTATCTTCTGAACTTGTTCCAAATTGTCTGGAGACTTGAGGTTGCTTTTTGCTTTTTTGTCTTGTCATTTTCATCTCTTGGTTCATATTTCAGTGTTTTTAAACCCACTAGTTTTGACTATCCACTGAGTATATCTTAGGGTCCTACCATGTGGCTGAAGTTCACCCAGTTTCTGGGTCCTACAGTGTAGGAGAGGGGCCCTTCACCTGAATTCACCCATTGGGGAAAATTGTCCTAGATTCCTAGATTTTTCCTGGGTTGATTATCCTAGAATTATTGATGTGAACCAAGCCTTAGCTTGTATTGTTACCATGGCTTCAGACTGTTCCAAATCACCAGACCGATTTGTCAACATTGTATGCCCCAGCCAGGGCTCTACTGTGTCACTGGATTCTCTGGGTGTGGGCAGACCTCACTGTCACTTTCATTAGCCCACCCAGGGTCCTTTATGTGGAAGAAAGGCTCATTTGTGCTCTTACTGGCCCACTAAGGTTCTCTCCATGTGGGGAGGTCTCACCCTTGTCCACAAACAAATCCATAAGGCTATATAGAAAATCACTTTAGAAGTAATCTCTTAGGCAAAAAAGAAACATTAACATTCATAAAGGAATTGCTCAGCAACACTAGAGTAGACACAGATAAAAAATATCTGATAACAGGAAAAGGATACAAACTGTGAGCAATCAATATAGGAAAGAAACAATACATGAAACAGATTCACACAGATATCCAGGAAATTAGAAACTCTTCTCTAAGCTAGCCAAATTGCTTGAATGAAACTGAAATAGATTTTTAGACCTCGAAGACAGGATCACAGCTATCAATTGAACAAAAATCCCTAAAAAATAACAAAGAATCAAGAAATAATAATTCAATAATTGCAAAACAGTACAAACAAAAACTGTATAAGATTGGTAATGCCAATGAAAACAGCAGGATTCCATACAAATGATCTAAAAAGAATATTTGCAGAAACAATAGCAGTAAATTTCCCAAATATGAGAATAGAATCTGACATACAGATAGGTGAGGCATGTAGAACTCCAATTAGCCATGCCCCAAATAAATCTACACCTAGACATAAAATAATCAAGATCCCAGAGAGTCAACACAAAAGCAGAATATTAAAAGTTTTTAGAAAAAAGAACAGATCACCTATAAAGGAAAGCCCATCAGATTCATGGCCGATGTCTCAACACAAACCCTCAAATCAAGAAAAGCTGCAAGAAAATATTTCAAGTCCTGAACAAAAATAACTTTCAACCCAGATTAATGTAACTTGCAAAAGTTTGTTTTCAAATTAATGGAGAAATAAGATACTTTCATGAAAAGAACTGAAGAAACTCATGATTATCAAACCAACCCTAAAAGGAGAACTGAAACACACTCTAGATAGAGATAAAAATGATCACAATTCCAAGTAGAAATTTCTGAGAAAAATTTTAAACATGTGGCTTGAGTTTTATTTAATGTTTAGGAAAAATTTTAAACATGTAGTTTGAGTTTTCTTTAATAATTTATCAAAAAATAAATTATTCAAAATTGAATTTTTAATCAAAAGGGAAAATATTAAATATTTGGAAAATTTTGAACTTTTCCACATTGCAAACAATGAAAAAGTGTATTTGGAAGAGAACAAGAGTGTTGTCAGTGAGATTAGTATAAATTGCCCAGGTACTATTAATCAAGACAATGAATGACACCTAAGTCATTTTGCAGATCATTAGGACTGTCAGTACCTTTACAGACATAGAGTACAAGGGCTTGGAAGACAAATTAATTTCAAGTCAGGATCCCATGCATGCAAAGGTCTTAGAGTCTACTGCCCAATATTACACCATCATGTTAGCTCCGAGTTCAGTACCAGTGGGTCCAAGCACATTACAGATTGTAGTCATTGCCCTTTTGTGGATCACAGATGACATGCCTTGGTGCAACCCACATTGTACTATCTTTAAGAGCATACAGAGTACACAAAGCCTGAAGTTCAAAAGTTGGAAGCTGTGATGTAAGACTCAAGTGGAGGGGTAAAAGGCCGATTTCCTATGATTGTTTCATTATTTGTTTTGGAAGCATGTATCATGTTTGATTTTAGGGACAGTGTGTTAGTTATTTTTTCTGAGAGAAATACTCAACATCTGGAGTCAAAGAAAAAAGTTTTTTTCAGCTTACAGTCTGTAGTGCTTTTGATATAGGAGAATGAAACTCCTGACCTGCTGTGTTCGGTACTAGCTCTTGTTCGCTAAAATTGAAGAATGAATTTTAGGAACAGTGGAGGTTAAGATCAGGATATAATTACTGAGAGAAAGAAAGCTTCTGTCTGGAGAGAGACAAAAGGGGTTCCAAGCAGTTTGCCAAGGGCTCCGTCTTTTCCAGGCACTTTTATGGAGTAAAACCATGGGTTTAAGGTGGATGAAGACTGGGAACTCATGAGACAGATGGTCATAAGGCGGGACATAACTATAGTTAGCCAATAAGGGCAATAGTTCAGGTAAAATTGATTATATTAGGGACAAATGGGGAAGTGAGTTATGTAGAAAGAGTCTTAAGGAGCAGTGCTCTTCCCTAGGGGAATGGTAACTATTTAGGGTATCAATCCTCAGGATACAGGTGCATTTCTTTGGTCTTTTATCTTGAAGCCTGGCTGACAGCAGGAGGCATCAGTCTCCCCTACAGTTGCCAGGTATGTGCACTGGTTTCATTGAGGACCTAGCCCTGTCTCACTGCCTATAATATTTTTAAGTAACTCAGCTGCCTGCATCAGTTTCAGTCCACAGCTGGCTGAATCCAAGGCAGGGTGGCATGGCGGAGGGGTATCAGAGAGGAGACATTGTTCCCCTGGTGTGATAGGCAGAAGGTGGTAGCAGCAGCAGCAGCAACAGCGGCAGCAAAATCTAGCTTAACTTTCCATTTTATCCCATTCAGACCACTAGCTTTTTGGGTGATATCACCCCAAACTATGCTAATTCAAATCAGTGGACTAATTTAGTACCATACACCCTTAATCCCAGTGTCATACACCCAGATCCAAAAAGCTTTATCTGTGAGCATATAAGGTTTTGAGGAGATATCTATAGAAGTAGTTTCCCTCAGGATAAATTTTACCCAATTGGGCTCACATGTGATTTAGAGTGTATTTAAATAAGACTCTGAACTTTAAAGTTGAGATTGGAACAAGTTAAAGCTTTGAAGACTATAGGGACTGAATGAATTTTGTATCATGCAAGAAGAGCATGAATTTGGGGTGGGAGTTGTTTAGGGAAATGTGGTCTGAATAGTTATGTACCAGTGAGGAACTGAGCTTCTATTTCTTAGTATCTATGAGTGTAAATAAAATGGTATGAGTTGGAGTTTGTCTGGTTAAAAGTCCACTAATCTCCCATGCCACTGGAACCCTCAGAAGCCCAAACTTCAACAAATAACTGGAGGCAATAAAGCCAATTGGGGTTGTTTGAAGCAGGGTTCGTTGCTGACTGGTTCCTTAATCTACTTCAGTATTAGCAGGTCACAGTGGGAAAGCTGAACCTCCAACCCATCCAGTGTCAAGGAGAATAAAAGATGGAGTGCTTATGAGATGAGGCTGTTAGTAATCCTCTGACCCTTGTATATACCAAAGTGTACACCTCTTACATTAGCAGGGCACATTTGAGGTGATAGGTAATGGGAATATTTGGTATAAATGGTTGTATTTTAAGCCTATTGTTATGGTTTATTAAATAGCAATATATACCTGAAATAGAACTTGGGATTTGAAAAGAGAATGCTGCAGTAATAAGTTTTGAAATATGTGACATTAATTTTGTGAATGAATGGCAGGCAGACAATGAGTAGAAACTCAAGGAGGTTGCCAGTGAAAGTGTGAAAGCATGAGGGGGACGGCAGAGTCCCTCACCTCTACTAACATGGAAAGCAGGAAATACACCTAATGAACTCAGCAGAATTTCCATGAAGAGTGTTGGCGACATTGTGTGGTCTCTTTTTGGTTGCTTATAATAAAAGATAAGAAGAGATAAATGAATGAATTATTTAAGGTTCACATAAGAAACACAGAGGCTTCAGATATTTTTTTTCCTGCCAACAAAATGTTACCAAATTAGACATAGCCGATGGTCAAGATGAAACACAGGATTTTATCTAGAAGCAAGGAGGCTAATACTATGGCTAATGAAATGCTTAAGACCTCAGAAACATTGCGTCAGAACCTAAAATGCCCTTTAACTAGACAAAATGTCTTCTGAGGAATGTTAGTGTACCTCACACAATACCTTCATTTAAGAAGAGTTTCTGAGACTCTCTAGGGCAATGTTCTACGGCAGCTTCAAAGCCAACCCAGAGAAAGAAACACTTATTCTGAAGAGATTTATGGATGTGCTTTTGTCTAATTGTACAGATTATAAATTGACATGGATGATTCCCATAAAGTTATTTAAAAGAATTATAACAGCCTGAACAGAAAAGGACAAAGATAATACAAATTTCAAAAGTGGCCTCTGGCTCGTCAAACTTCTATGACTAAGAAATAGGCTGAGAAAATTGCTTAGCTGCGAGAATAAGGTATTTCTGTAAAATGAAAGATGGGCCAGAGGGCAAAAATCAAGAGTCTAGGTGACAGATTCATTCCTACAGAGAATTTCTTGTCCTTAATCAAGGAACCGGGGTACACTTTGCTTTTCTCTAAATATTTGTAGACCAATTGTTGTGTATGTTTGACCTGCCCTATTTTTGCACAAAAGGTTATATTATGGTCATTTCATGTTTGTCTCACCAGTGTACAATTGAATGTGTGGAGATAATACTTTTAAAAATTTTGTTTAATTACTATAATTTTGCAATCTGTAAACCTGTCTTTTTTCTCATAGATTTTCAGATCAAAATAAACTGCACCTGTGGAATTCAACCCTAGGGGCTTCTGCAATACTTGTACCTGATTTAGATGACAAGTTTCTGAATCTCAAGTCAGACAATGGTCTCATAAGTTGATAAGTCTTTTGGTTGGGAGAGAGTCACAGGAGGAATGTAATCAATTTTTGGCCAAAAGAGAACTTGGGTAGTTTGAAAACACAAATCCAAATTATTTGACATTTTTCTCATCAATGAATAGGGCCTACATCCCTCCCTTCTTTTGAATATGAGCTGGCTTGTGACAGAGTTTTGGCATACGGTGACAGAGATGCTATGGAGCATTGCAATGCATTGTAATGAGTGGCATCAGAAATCTTAAAACAATGCTGCAAACAATCAGATCCCCAATTCATAATCCCCATACATAATGACCATCAGCAGAGAGAATTAAGGTAAGTGATTCTGAGGCTAAATAAGTTTATTGTCCATGTTTTAACTAAGACTAGGGCCAAGGAAAACATATAGCATAGCTGCTTGATCCTGCCAATACCTTCTGTTGGAAACAAGAATTTTACTCAGTCAAGAGCTTCCCCTAAAGACTCACAGCATACTTGCAGAGACTTATTAATAGGCTCCCATTTTGTGCCTGTCTACCTAAGCTATTAGGTGGCCCCTCTCCAGACTCAGCTACTGTGCTATGATCTCTACACTTACTTTCCCTTCAAAATTTGCACATTCAAATCAAATCACCAGTGTAATGCTACCAGAAAATGGGACCTTTGTGTGATGATTGGATCATCATGCTTCCACCTCATGAACAGCATCAGTGTCTTTTGCTTTTAAAAAAAAGGACCCAGATCAGAAAATACTTCACATTGTGTATCTTAAGGGGCAGAGCCAACACTTTTTTTCTAACATAATACATGAGCATTAAATGACATGTCTTTAGTGTGTTTTGCTCTGTATTACATATTTGTAGTCTTATGATTGTGACCATTATTTATGTGATAATAATCACTTTTAGGATATCCCTGGAAACAATATATATTTAATAACAATATATAATTAATAATCGTGCACCATTACAAATTACATGTTCAAAAAACAATACTCTTCCATAGACAAAAATAAACTTTCAACTGTAACTGAACATTGAATTCAAAGCTAGATTCCCTATGATAAAAAATTTCACACAATACAAATAATAAGGGAAAGCACACACACACACAACACGTACACATGCTTCTATACACACACATTCTTTATGAAAGTGTATCCAGAGAGACATTTTGTTGCTTGCCATTGAAAGTATATTTTGCTAAACTTTTTTTCCTAAAGATTTTTTGGGGGAGACTTATAAGGGCATGCCCTTTTGGGGGTAAGAATAAGTGAAAAATATGATTGTGCTCATGTAAAAGAGAACTATAATGTTTAAGTGTCCTTAGAATACTATGTTATAGCTATAATTTAATAGGAAATTAGTTCAGCAGCTATTGCTAGAGTTTAGACCTAGCTCTAAAGTATGCAAAGACACTTCAGAACACACAGCTTTTTTGGCCTTGTCTCATATTCTGACATAATCTGAGGTGCTGCAGTTTGGCACAAAAATGTTCTTCTGCTTGTGATTTGTAGATTTGTAGTCTCTTAGATGTTCACATATTATTCCAACTCATGGCATCAGAAGGAGAGCTGGTCACTCTTCATCAGAAGAAACACAGTGGGGTTTAGGTACTGTTATTGCTAAGAAGCAAAGAGTTCTTTGAAGGACAATCTTTACAGTGATGAAAAACAAGCAATCTTGATAGTCTTCACCTCTGAATGATAGTATTATCCCTCTTTTGTCCTGGAGAATTTGCTCTGGGTTTGAGGGGTTCCCCTCACTGCCAGGCGGGACGGGCTGCTGTTAGGCTGCAGCTGTGAGTGGGCTCCCAGGTGCTGGGGGAGACCTCTGGGCCTCCAAGTCCATACACTCACCAGCCCAAGCAGAGTCTGTGAAGGCCAGGAAGTATGCTTGGTATACTTCTCTTAGTCAGTGAGGCTTAGAATACCTAGTTTTGTTATTGTGAAAAAAAAAATTCCACCAACAAAATAAAACATCAAAATTTAATAAACACTTTCTACTTGTGTACAGTGACCGGCTTTCATTTAGCTTGATTTACCCAATTCACTCATATCAATTAATTGGATAATGAGTCACCAGCTGGCTTTAGGTTTGTGAAACTGTTACCCTCATTTCCTAATTTACTGCAAGGGAAATATATATGTAAACATTTTCTCAAATACTAAGACATTTAACCTTTTTTTTTTTTGGTCTTTTTGAGGCAGAGTTTCACTATGCAGTTCAGGCTGGCCTTGAACTCACTAAGTAGCCTGGGATGGCCTTGAACTCACAATGACCCACTTGCCTCAGTCTCAGTCTCCCAGTGCTGGACTTACAGGTGTGCACCACCATGCCCTGCTCATTTATCCATTTTTAATATACACGAATCATGACTTTTTTCATTCCAACTCCCATCTCAAAATATGTAAGAATGTGCTATGAAAACTATGTAGAGTTCCCCTCCCTCAATCTTTCTCTGTGTTTGAAGTGCTTTTATTGAGATGCAAATCTGATTCCTCCAACCCCACTTTCAAGGTAAAAAAATCGCAGTTTTGCTGGCCCCCTCAGAAGAATCTCCCTGATGTCCTCCCTCCATTGCACTCTGCCTTGGCTGCTCACTGCTCTATGTTAAACCCCCAGCTCTTGGCATTTCTCTCACCTGCATTTTCTGCTCTCGCCTCCTGCTAATCCACACATTCTTCTTGTGTGGATTGCTTTTTGCCATGTGCTCTCCTGGAACATGTCTAGTGTCCTGTCTAGTCTTCTCTTAAGCCCCATTTCTTCTAATAGCAGCCCCATACGACCCTTTCCTCTTCTGAGGTCGCTCTCTCAGAACGGCCACCCTGCTGTAATAGAGGCTGTCAAATCCAATGCTTCTGTCTCTCACTTCTCCCCAGAAGGCTGGTGCGGAGAAGACTTCAGTTTATTTATGACTGCTGAGGAGGATCACGGCTCCTTTGCTGAATGAATAGAATAAAAGTATGAATGGCTCTAAAGAAGTGGGTAACCTTTCACCAGTGATGTCCTCTGACAGAGATGAGAGGCATAGGCCTACTGTCCTCTTTATTATCAGAACTTAGACATTTCCAAGTCAGCATCTTTAAGAGGAAACATTCCACTGGATTTCAGAAAGTTGTAAGATATGACAGGGTACAACTATCACAGACAACTGTAAGAGAGATAATTAACTTTTCAAGATCCTGATCATCTTTGATCAATAGCTCCTGGTAAAGTGGTACAAGATTATCCTTTTGGTATTTTTTCAGTAAGTCTTCATTAACTTAACAAATCATTCTTTGAGGAATAACCATATGACTGGCCCTGAGATTCAGTAATGAATCAAATATATGTGCTCTGTCCTCACCAATTTAAA
This sequence comes from Cavia porcellus, assembly GCF_034190915.1. Taxonomy (NCBI): domain Eukaryota; kingdom Metazoa; phylum Chordata; class Mammalia; order Rodentia; family Caviidae; genus Cavia; species Cavia porcellus. Next base: position 117,389,168 of record NW_026947484.1, read on the forward strand.
ATAGATCATAGAAGACAAACATTAAACAAGCTCTTAAATTCTAGTTAGTTGGAATAATGGTTATGAAGGAAATGCTCAGAGTGCCTTGAAAAGTTGCAGCTTTCAGATTTTTAGAAACTTTGGTCACAATTCTTAATTTCAGAAATACATATTAAGCAGTCTAACGATCTATAGAAAGTCACTTCTCCTGCAGGAAAGGCCAAAGAGTTAAAGGTTGATGGGTGAGAAAAACTGAATATAGGAACAACATGTACAGAAGATGCAAGAAACCAGAGCAGAAACAAAGTCATCATCATTGGTGTGTGGCAAAGAAGGGGGAAAGTAGAGCCTTAGCTAGTGGTCTGAAAGACACCTTTTGGTAACCACTCACTTACTGAACAAGTCCTGATCTTTCAAGACTGTGCCATAGAGTCTTGTAGATATAACCAGACAAGGACGGGACATTTTGAAGTCTGTAAGCAGGTGAGTTCTAAGTTTTCACCATGTTAATCTTAGAGTATTACTGTTATTTCTATGTGGAGAATAGCTTGGAGTGGAGCAGCAATAGACCTGATGTGGACAGCTCATCATGGTTGCAAATTTATTTATGGAGAATCCATGAACATTTCTGTCATTATTCTGTAGCTAGAATGTCAAATGTTCTCCAAAGGTCCATGTGTTAAAGGATTAGTCCCCAGGGTGGCAATACTGTGAGAATGCAGAACCTTTATGAGGTGGGGAGTTGTGGGAGGTCCTTAGGTCACTGAGTGTGCCCCTGAAGGGGATCACGGGACTTCAGCATTTTCCTTTCTGTTATGCTTCTGGGATGAGATACGAAGTTTTTGCTTGCACATGTTTCCTATAAATGTCATCTGGTATGCCTATGAGAGGTCCACAGCAATGGATCCACCAAATCTCAGTCCAGAATCTCTAAAACTGTGATGCATAATAATCATTTTTTCTTTATGTATTACTTATCTCAAGTATTTGTAGTGATAGAAAGTTGATTAAGGGGCCGGGGATTTTGCTCAATGGCAACCACATTTGTGTGGTTGAGAGTTCAATCCCTGCTACAAAAAAAAAAAAAAAAAAAAAAGAAATAGAAAGTTGATTAATACAATATAACCTTATATCCTTGCTGCTTCATTGATTTCCTGTGTGGTTCATGCTCTAAAGATGACTTAATAGCTTAATAGCCAAGCACCAGAGTCCTACCAGTGTCCGGTGGGTAAAGTAGATTCATCTTACAACCGAGTTTCATGACACCAAAGGCTGCATATTTTGCCAGTCCTTGGTGCAGTGTGTCAGAGAAAGCATGCTAAGAAGAAAGGCAATGTTACTGAGTCAACTCAGTCACTCGTGAATAGCCACTGAAGATGCATTCAAATGAAAAGATGTTTAAAATATAGTTAAACCTTACACTGGATACTTAGGCTTACCTCACAGACTCTTCCTTATATTTAAGTGGTTTTTTTGCTTTGCTGAAACTTTGGTACCATTGAATGATCTCTGGTTAACAGTAAACTTCTGAAACAAGAACACATGTGTTTTTAGTATCTGAATGCCAGAGTCCTTATTTAGCTCTATGTCTTTAGTACCTAGAAATTGTGGAATTTAATAGATCATCCATAAATAGAAAACTTTTACATAGTTATTAAAGAACCATGAATTTATTGGCAAATGAGAGTTGATCTAGTATTTCTCAGTAGTTTCTTGGAAATTCAATTTCCTTTCCAACCTTCAAAATTTTTATTATCAGTAAGATAATAAGTGAATGCCTAAATTCTAAGTCAGTATCTAGTAAATATGAAGAACTCAATATATGTTAGCTGTTAAAATTGTTCATCTTTTTATTTTTAAAATTTTGAAAATCTTTCCTTTAAATTTTGAAATATATAGTACATATTGTTTAATAACTTTACTATGAATTTTTATCCTATCTAGCTATAATTTAATAGTCATATGTCAGCTTTCACACATCTATTTTTATCCCCTTTGCTCTCCTACCCTTTACTCCCTCAACTTCTATAAGATCAACATAGAAGCTTTTAGTTTCTAATATTTCATATAAGTGAGAAAATAGAGTATTTTTTTTCTTTTTGTACTTGGATTATTGGACTTAACATATGATCTCTTATTCCATCCACGTTGTGGGAAATGGCAGAATTTTATTCTTTTTGGGGCTAAACCGCATTGTGCATGTGTGCTACATTTTCTTTATCCATTCATTAGTTGATGGACACATGTTATTTCTATATCTTAGCTATTGTGATAAAATACACATAGAAGTACAGATGTCTCCTTGAAGTACAGATTTCATTTGCTTTGGATATATACCCAAGAGTGGAATGTCTAGATGATCTTGGATGATCCAGATGATCTTCTTACTTTTTGAACAACCTTCACATTATTTTCCATGATGGCTCTCCTAATTTAAGATCTCCTCAACTGTATACACGGGGGCTGTTTCCTCAATAGCTTTCCTAGCACTTATTATCTTCTGTGTTTTTCATAAGTCTTTGTTATGGAGGTGAAATGAGATCTCACTAGAGTTTTCATTCACATTTCACTGAATGATTAGTGATACTGAGCATTTTCCCATAAGTCTTGGTCATCTGAATCTCTTAAGAAATTTCTATGTAGGCTTAATGCCCAGTTATTAATTGGGTTATTTGTTCTGTTTGTCATTGAGGTTTTTTTTTTCCCTTTTTGAGACAGGATCTCACTATAAAACTCAGGCTGTCCCTCTGTGTAGCAAAAGCTGGCTTCAAACTCATGGCAATTCTGCCTCAGCCTCCCAAAAGATGAAATTGCACTCAGGCTTGTTATTGAGTTGTTTGAGTTTCGTATATATCCTGGATATAAAGCTGTTGTGAGATGTATAGTTCGCAAATATTTTCTCTCAATCTGTCAATTGTCTCTTCCCTCTGTAGATTATTTTCTTTACTATGCATGAGACTTTTTTTGACTTCATGTTTACTGAATGCATGAATGAATGAATTGCGGATGGAAGAGAAAGAAAAGTGTGATTAACTTGTAAGCTCTCATATTTAATAGGTTTTCTATGTCTGCAATTGCTCTGCTTTGGCAATAATGTTTTATGTATTTCAAATATTAGATCACATAATAATGAGTCATGGTTATTATCACAAGTGAAAACACAAGTGTATATCTACGACTTGTCATAATCTGCCTGAGGATTCAAAATTCCGCTGTATTTTTTCAGCTATGGAATACTGTAGCCACAGATTTGGGATAATGGTGTAATACACCTGAGCTTTGACTCTGTGGTCCAGTCTAGTAGGAAATGCATTTGACCAGCGTAAAAAAAACAAGGAAGATGTGAATGCATGTTTGGCTGAAATGACGTTTGGAAGTATTTCAAGGTCAAAAACAAAGAATGTTACAAAATTGATTGATATTTTCTAATATCATATAGATAAATTGGGTGATAAAGTGTACCCAGTTAGTTTGAAGTTTCTAAAGAGAATCTAGCTACTTCAATTTGAGATTATTGTAAAATTCTGAGAACACAGTAATTTCTAAAAATAGATTTTGGTTAGAGCACCAGTGTGCATCTTGCTATTAGTACTTTGTGTCTATTTTTCCATAAATTTCTAAAGCCATACAGTTTTGAATTTTACAAACAAGTTAAATTAAATAAAATCAACTATGGCCCTATCATCTCAACACAACTCTGGATAATACAAATTTTAAAATATTTTTAAGTCTTTTTTTCTTATATATTCTTTTTATTTACTTGTAACTGTGGTACAAATAAAAATTTATATGTTTCCATTCTTTTACTTAACATTTACTGCAAACATTTTTCACATTATCTCATAGTTATTATGAATTTTTTATTTTTATGATTTCTATAGAATTAGAATTTACATCTACTAAAAATGTACATGTTGCAAAACAGTTTAAATTACACTCATATTTTACACAGAAGTTCTAAAACCAGCATGTAAGTGAAAATTTAATTTTAGGTAAATTATTTTGTACATTTCTTTAAAGAACCATAAAATGTGAATATAAAAAACTAAGTCTTCTCCATTAACATTTTTTATCTAACCCTCAATAATTCTTCAATATATTTCTCTAAGGATGTTGACAAAGTTAAACCATATTTTTTCTGATTAAAGAAATATTTGGCTGGGGATTTAGCACAGCGGCTTAAAGCACCTGCCTTGCAAGCCTGTGGTCATGAGTTCAATCCCCAGTGGGAAAAAAAAGAAAGAAATATTTGAACATATTCACAGAAGAAGTCTTAAAAATAAATAGATGTGTTTTCCACAAGTTTCTTGGCAGTACAAAATGGTCACTGGGAGAAAAGGCTGACATAACTGCCAGCGTTATTTAAACCTTTCTCTGCCTCTAAACCACCTCCCTCAGTTGATCTTAGGTGAGTTACGTTGAATTATTGTACAATTCTGCCATGTAAAATACTGCTGTTATGGTTGGTACATTGTGCCAATTTGAGAAATTCAGAAGTTTAACTAAGGGACTCAGCAGGGACCCAGGGTCCTTACTTTGTAAATATCCTCAAGCTGTACAAAAGGAGGGCAAGGAGATTTTTTGAGTGCCCTCAAGGGGAGAGGGGTGGCCTGTGTACAACATAAGGAAAAGAAGCTTGCTCTTCCTCCTGCTCTTGTTGCTTTGCTGTCTTCTGCCACCTTGAAACTGTTGCCCTGGTGCCTGCCACCCTGCCTTGGAGCCAACTGATTGCAGACAGAAATATTGAGTAGTTATCCAAGTATCTAATCCTTTTTCCAGTTTTCCTTACAATCCAAAAGGTTATATTTATAATCCCATTGTTATTGATGTTATTGAAATCCCAGCAAGTTACTTCCAATCTACCACCTCCAATGCAACCCACATTGATAGTAAAGACACCAACACATATTCCAAGTTAAGGGCAAACAAGGGATCCTAAATTCAATCCTTGTGAGGATGGTATGGGCAAGGGCCCTGAGCCTAGGCCTCTCCCAGAATTTATTATTTTGTGAAGAAGGGGGGTGGCTCAGGGATGAGTGACAGTGAGGATGGTGGGAATTACCTGAGTAAGATAAGCTGGCTAGCCAGGTAGGAAGAAAAGCATCTCTGCAAAATGCAGACATAAGGATATGCAGGATGATCAATTCACATAATCCAATTAAGGTAGCAACTGAATTGTTTTAGGGGGCTGTTGCTTTGGTTTCTGATATGTAAACTTTATGCCTTGGGGAGTCATAGCCTCTTTACCTTGAGACTCTTACCCAATTAACATTCCTGGAGCTGTTGGCTCTAACATCCTGCTGTGCTCATATCTTTTACTGAGAGCACTATTCCAGGAAACAGGAGACTGTCTGATGGCTTTAGAGATTACCTATCAGTACCTGGCTAGCCTTATTTGCAATGCTTAGAGCTAACTGAAGAGGGAAGGAAATATCATAGCCAGCTCTCCTCATATCAGTATGAGGAAATCAGTCTCCATATAATCAAAGTTGCAGCAATTGTTTTGCATTTAAGGGGAGTCACTGGAGTTGTCTCCCACAAGAAACCTTCTCAAATTGGGAGCTAAATAAACCTTTCCTTTCCTTCATTATTGGTATTGGGTATTTGTCCCAGTAATAAGAGAAAAGTAATCAAGAAAACTGTTTACCTCTCCACTCTGTCCCCCACCTAAATACATTTTTAGATCATTTATGACCCTAATATTCACTCCATAGATATTTAAGACTCTAAAAGCTATATGAGCAATAAACATACTTTTCTTATAAATTTATTCACTTGCAATGAATGATAGAACTGTGGGGGACCGGCGGTGGCTGAAAAGATAAGAAGTATGAAATATAAATGACCTTTATTTTGAGAATGTGGGGAGAGACACCCCTGATCCCCTGGAGTGCGGCATCTTTCCCTGGGGTCAGCAATCTCTCTGTGGAATACATGGAGTGGGGCATACATGTAGCTTAGGTTGGGAGTGGTGCCTGAGGGTCATCAGGGATGCACAAGTAGCCCATTGGAATTCTTTTGGCGCCAGAGGTAAATTCCTAGGGGTGCGGGAGATGGAGCTCCTTGGTTCCACTTGAGGCTTTACCAGCTACAGTGTCCTGTCTGGGCCAAAACTCTTTCAATGAATAGCTTCCGTAATGAATATCAGTGATGATCATAATGGTACTGGTTTTGCTTCCTGTTCTACATTGCTTTAGCAATTCCTCAAATTATTAACTACCACTTATAGTTAACTAACAGTTCTACTAAATTTTAAAGTATTCTTAAATATTTATTTAAAATACATGTACAGGAAAGGAGACAATAAGCAGACTGAAAAAACAGCTTACAAAATGCGAAGAAGATGTTTTTGCATCTCCTCCTCAGTCAGATGACTAGTATCTAGAATGAATAAAGAACTCAAGAAAAATACATGCCCAGAAAAAGTGAACTGATCAAAAATCAAGTGATTGAAATGCATAGCCATTTCTCAAAAGAAGAAGTAAAATGGCTAATAAATACAGGAGAAAACTCTTAATATCTTTGACCATTAGAGAAGCGCAAATGGTTCTAACTTACTCCAGAAAAAAACATCAAAAATAAAAACAGCAACAAATAAGGAACCACCAAAAAACAAAAACTGGTTGTAGGGGAAAATGAACACTTGTACATTGTCGGTGGGAATGTAAACTAATACCAATACTGTGGACATCATTAAAGAGATTTCTCAAAAGCCTAATGGTAGAAATTCCATTTTATCCAGCTAACTGAGACAAGGCAGACACAGAGCATTAAATATCACATGGTCATTTCTATATCAGAAACCCAATAGATAAATAATTTAAAGAATAAAATAAAAGATAGATGATAGGAAAAAGGAAGTAGGGAGGGGATCTAGGAAAATGGGAGATGAGAGGGAGGGAAGGAAAGGGGGAAGTCAAGTTCAAGATATGGTATGAATATGCACCAATTCCCCTCAATGAATTTATTAGATGTCTATGTAATAATGTATTGCAAATGTTTTTTTCCATTTACAAAGAAGAAATTTGTACTCAGTCAATTCCCTTCACATTTTATTTTAGACTGCTGTCACTTCTGTTCTGTGTAACTGAAATTCAGTCTTTTATACCTTGTCTAGTCATGGCTTCTAAAAACACAAAACTTGCAAGCAGCATTTGTAACATTATGTTTTATAAATAATACTCTTTTACTCAAATAACTTAGTGGATATTTAGAGAAGAAACTCACTGTAGACCAGGAATTTACTTCTTGAAGCATGGAAGTTAAGTGAAAGGTCATTTTCTATGTCAGTTATTTTTTTATGTATTCTATATTCATATGTACTTTCTACTTAGAAAATTACCTTTTGCTTTATCAGAAATTTCTAATTGTCTTTTTTGTTGCTGAAAAACAGAAGCATATACTTTATTACATTACTGCTTAAATTTTATATCACTTTAAACAAATCATCAACTGAATGGGATCTTTGTGTTTCTCCTAAGGACATTACGATCAAAGGTCACAGCTCTCCTGTTCAGGCTATATTTCCTGAAATCTAAGTGAGCCACTCAACTTCCCTGTGGGAATCATTTTTCTGAAGCTGTTATGGATTTGTTCCCACTGTTGATTTCTTACTTTGCATGGTTTTATCTTTCATTTCATTTTGCTGGAGTCCAACTTCAGATAACATTTAAAAATCCATTTAAGATGTCAGACGTGGGCGTGCACACCTGTAATCCCAGCAGCTGGGAGGCCCGGGAATCACTGCAACTTCAAGGCTAGCCTGGACACATAGTGAGTTCAAGGCCATTCTAAACTACAGAGTGAGATCCTGTCTCAAAAAACCAAAATAAATAAGTAAATATATATATAAAAAAAGTGTGCATGAGTATAAGCATTTCCTATTTTTTTACTAGTCTAGAAAGTTCTAAATTCATATATTTTTTCCAGAATTATAATGACTTTACTTCATCATTGCTGATATCTGAGGAAATACTATCATTCTTTTTTACATACTTTTGTTTCTTATGCCTTGTCATCTCTCACTTTACTTTTATTCTAATTTAATGTATTTTCCCTGTTTGATCTCTACATATGTTTTTGTCACATAAGGTTAAACGTTTGAATGCGAATATATAAACACATATGAATTTATGCGTACTCACATGAGATTAGTTGGGTGAACTAGCACAATATGTTCAAGAAAGTTCTCTTTCAGTAAGATCTAGGTCCAGAATACAACACTCTGGTTTCAGATGCTATTGTAACCTCATGCCTTCATCCTTTCTTCTTTCATCTCTGTACCATGGTGGGTTTATTATTTAATCATATTTCAGTTACTATTTAATGATTATTCAGTGCAATTGTCAAGGTGTTCTATTTTTCTTCTCTTTATATCACACTTTTTCAAATCATTTTGAAGGATATTAATATTCGACTTCTCATGACATATGTGATGAGTGATATAAACTAAAAAGAAAGATATGTCTTTCAAACAAAGAGGTACAATTTGTGTGTGTGTGTGTGAGTGTGTGTGTGTGTGTGTGTGTGTGTGTGTGCATGCGTGCGCGTGGTCTTTAATAAATTCTCTGGCACCTTTTCCCAGATTCTCACAACTTTCCTTGAGTAATGACATGGATATAAAGGCTCTCCCCGCTGTAGCAATTTTAAGAGAATTCTTACATTGTGAGATGGAATGGCCTGAAGCAATGCCTTTATTTCCTTGTCAAATCTCATAAACTGAAAAGGTATTAAAGAAATGGTGTTGGGGACTTTGAGAGAAGAGAGTCTTTTTTTTTATTCTTTTTTTTCCCATTCCCCCAGCACTGACCTGGTGTACTTGTGACTGCCATAGGCCTTGGTCTTTGAACAGTGAGACAAATGATTATCCCATCCTAAAGACATGCTTGACGTAGATGCTCTGAGAGTGCCTGCTTTTCACAGCAAAGGGGACAGCTATTCTGTTGTGGTGGATGGAAGAGGAATTGAGCACCTGAACAAATTAAATCCATGATATTTCTCTTAGAAAATGAGATAGGAAATGTGCTCGTAGCATTCATGAAATGAAGGAGAATCCAATGCAATAAACAATGCTGATAATAATTACCAATGATAACAACAATAGTAATAATAATACTGGTATATGCTTAGGGTTTTCCAGGGGAAGAGAATTGATAGAAAATATATATATAATTAGGTAGTGAATTCATTGGATAGGCTTACCGGATCAGAGGTGAGCATCTGTGCACTGAAGAGCCGGAGGATCCTGTAACTCATGACCCAGTAAGATGCCAGTCACAGTACAAGGATTTAGGATGCAGCACCATTCCTTAGACCAAGGCCCAGAAGACCACTGAAGTGTCATTGGAATGGGTTTGCATTGGGAGACTCAAGAAACTGAAGAGCCCATGTACAAAGGTGACAGCAGCAAAGGACGTAGCCATCCAAGGAGACTGGAGCTCTTCAAAGCAGACACACTTCCTTCTTTACCTTTTTATTCAATCCAGTGTACCGTCCTACTGGCTAGTGTCACCCATAACTCCAATCAAGTTCATGTATCACAATTAATGATCACAAATGGTTAACTCTACTAAAGACTTTATTTTTAAACAAAAATGCTTCTGACTTCACATATATAATATATACATATTATATTTATATATAATATATACATTATTGTATATAATTTTTAAGGTAATATGATGTTAATAGCTATTTTGGCTTCTACTTTACGTGCAGAAAATTTGAGAGCTGTGATTCAATCTGAAGTCATTTGGCCATAGAATCTGAGCGTGTACGCAATACTGTTGTCACTTATAAGTCTTAATTATATGTTCAAGTGATTCATAGAAGGATTTTCTTAAAAGAAGATTTTTTTGTAACAAAAATTTAATGTCAAAAATTAGAATTCCAGGCATCATATTTTTATACCATTTGGTTAGAACAAAAAGAAAAATAAACTTTCTTCAAAATTATTTTTATCTAAAATCTAGAAATGACTCTCTTTGCACCTAGAGTGTCTTAATAGGTGAGGATAATTTTAAGCATTTTTTTTTTTAGCGATCTGCTAACCTGGAAACATATGAGGTTATTTTAATATACTTTTATCTTGTGCCCAATATACTTTCTATATAACAAGCTAAAAATTCAGCTGAGAAGTGAGCAATGAACTAAGTAATTTACTTGATACAGTTATAGACACTTAATTAGGCTAATGTTTATTTTGTTCAAGGGTCGTTTTAGTTAAAATTTGTAGTGAAGATTTTTTTTTCAGATTCAAATAGCTCATAACATTAAGTCTACAGAAAAAAAAAAGAGGTGAAACAGGAATTCTGACAATGGGTAGAGTAGGGAGAGTGTAGCTGATGCCCTGATACAGTTCCAAAAACAAGAGATTTAGAAGCAGGTGAGAGAATATCCAATTAAAGCTGGGCCAGTATAGCAGAAGCTCTGAGAAAATCATTTAACCTTTCTGGGCCTAAAGTCCCTTCTAAAAATGAAAAATAAACATTCCCACTATTAGAATGATAGTTAAATTTGCAACTTAAGTTGTGTTTTACTCAAAAATATTTATTGAGTGCTTGTTACACACCTGGCTTCACTCTCATGTCAGGAGGCACAATAGACAATGACCTGAAGCAACCTGCTCGCCTGCACTTTTGCAAACATTCATCAATACCATATATGCACCTAGAGAGCGAACAGCCTGTGAAAAATGAAGTAGGTGAAGTGGGTGGAGCTAGGGACTTGGTTTTATACATGTGGTCATGGGATTCCTTTGGAATTGGTGAAACTCGAGCATTCAGTAAAACCATGTGGGGTCACTGTTTCTAGAGGACAATGAAGGCTATAAAGATTGGAAGTGTTGAGAGGGCAGAAAGCCACCTAACACAGAAATGACACACGTCTCTATCTAGAACTTCATGCTATTTTCCTGACTCCTTTGAGTTGCCTCAGTTCTGTTTAAAAACTAAAATACCACAGAGTCCCATTTGGTGTCCATATTCTTCAGAAGTATGTTAGAAATTTATATCCTTTTCAATAGAGTCTTTTAAAAATGTTTACCTGATGCAAATCTGTGAATTTACAGTAAATGTCAGTCTAAGTTTGCAGTAATTTATCATGCAAAACATGAAGTCATACAATATAAAACTGAAAAACACATGAAATGATAGTTTAGTTTACATCTACCATCCAGTATTGTAGTTGATAAAATGTTGCCAACCCTATTCTATGGATTACATGGATAATAAATGGGAGACAGTGACCCATGAACCTTAACTCATTCCCGCACCCAGTACAGGATGTTCCACTTTGCATCTTGGTCATGTTTCAAAATTTATATTTTGATTTTAGATATAGATTTTCACAAAATCTGAACATCATTACATGTGAGTCACTTGACCATAAAATCACCAGAGTAAGTTTCCTTCAGGAAATTTAAAGAATATTTTTATTAATCGGTGTTGTGTGAGAGCTATAGCCAATGAGCAGAGGTGCGGGGTGAAAAGGCCTGCCGATGGCCAACCATTTAGAGTTTTCAGTGATAACAAACAGCTTGATGTTGTATGCACCCCACAGGTTTGCCACCATTTCTAGGCCCTCAAGGATCAAATCAAGGAAAGTACACCTATGACAAAATTGTGTATGAATAAATATCCACAGTACATTTCTCTTCTCACTCCCTCTGTGGAAAATTCTGGGAGTGAATGCTTGACATTTCCTTAGTTTCCTCTCCCAACAGGAGCTTTGGAGACTGGAAAGAAAGGCAAAAGTTAGATGATTTAGACTAGAAAAAAAAAAAAAAAAAAAAGAGAAGAATGGATATCTAGTTGATTCTGCTCCTAGCTTGACATTAGAATCAATCAGGAAAGTTTGAAAACTCCACGTGCTTGGGCAGTACCCCAGACCAATTGCTTCAGGATTTCTGAGATTGAAGAAAAGACATTCGAATTTTTTTTAACACAACAGGTGTTCCTAATGTGTTGCTATATTTTAGAAGCAAAACACAGATATACACAATATATACAGTTAAGTGTTGCTTAACAATGGGGAGTATTTTTGAAAAGGTGATTTTTGGTCATTTTGTAATTATGGGACCATGATAAAATGTACTTTTACAAACTATGGTGCTTGTGACAATACTAGGTTTCAGAATCTTATGGGTCCACCATCATAAGCATGGTCAATTATTGAACAAAATACATGCTATGTCTTACATGCTATGTGAGACAGCAGGATGAATGTAGTCACACTGGAAGCACATACTAATAAATAGTTTTTATAAACCAAAACAAAAAGAGACAGGTTGCAGCTAATGGATTGAGGAACCTTGAGATTTAAGCAGTTATAAACTGATTAAGCAGTTTTGAGGACTGAAAGAATAAAGTGGTAAAGAATAAGATTTCGGAAAATGGCTGTCATCACAAGAATGTTATTGAGAATGGTAGAGCTGGGTAGAAAGGACTTTTAAGATATTTTGCAATGACACGCTTTCTTCACCAAATGCAAATTCTCCAGCAGTTTTTCAAGAATCTAAGTAAAAATCAAAATTCTTTTCAAAATTCAATTTTCCCTTCTCCTGTAAGATTGCTTTCCTTTTATTCATAGCATGCATAAATGGAGACACATGAGTCTACATTTACTTGAAGTTGCAGAAGATTGATGGGTGAGTACTTATAAATAAAACTAAATTGTGATGTAAAGGTTCATTTGATTTCTGATTATACTGAGAACAAATAATCATAAATAATAATCGTCATCATCAAAGATGGAATTACTGGGCAATGAATATATGTCAATATTCCTCAGTAAGCTACAAATATAGTAACTATATTATTGTCCTAATAATTTGAAGTATCTGCTGTGATTACTACTATTTTCAAATCAGAAACTGAAGCAAGGAGAGGTGACACCTTCCTCAAGGTCAGACAGTTATAAACTGGTAGATTTTAAATTCAAACCCGGACAGTTTTATTCTCAAAGACTTCTTTGAAACTAAACTTTAATACAACGAAGAACCATAACTACGATAACCAAAAGAGAGTGTACCCAGATAGCAAAAGGAGGTCTTCAGAGAAGGAACATTGGGACACCTGGGGGGGGGGGTAGGCTTGGACGAATAAAGGCAATAATGGGCATCACGCTGACTGGCAACAAAATGGAAAGCTCCAGTCATGGCTGGGTCTTAATGCTTTGTAAACAGAAGAAACTCGGAAACCAAACCCAGAATCTGATAGGGCTTTTGCTTTTATCCTGAATCATTAACTTTGTGAATTTCAAGTGATGAAAAAAATGTGACTTTGGGTGCAAGTAACTATAAAACTTAAAACAAGACCACACACATAGAAATACTCAATAAACTGAGAGAAATGTTTGGAGAGCAATGCTCAGCCTTTTAAAATGAATAAATAAAATGAATATCACTGCACTGATACGACAGATAGCACTAGGTATACATTTCCTAATGCCCATGTTACTCTCTTATCTATCATTCACAAGAGATATGCCCTTGGATATACACTAGCTCTTATCCAGAAGTTTATTTTAACATTAAAAAAGAACTAAGGGCCCTGAATTATCAGCGATTCTCTTTGTTTATTAAAAAAAGATAAATGCCTTATGACAATATTGAAATCATTTATAATTAATTAAAAGTATGCACCATGTTGTTTCTTTTTGAATTAAATTATACATCATCTTATTTACATTGGACTAAGTATTTAAATGATTAAAAATATGTTCATATATAAATGAACAAGGAAGAAGTAAATAAATTACAAAGTAAATTCTCTGTACCAGCTTGCAGCCCCAGCTATCTCATTTCGAAAATTAAGTCATTGTTAATTCTCTCCCCAATCTAAAATACTATCAGCTTATGTTTGCTTCATCAGTGTCTTTTACCTTTATTATATTCCATTCAAAATATCACAAGGGCCAGATAAGCAAAGCACCTATCAACAGGCAATCAGATGCATTTGTATTTGAAGCAAATAAATTTTAACATCCAATATCTGTTTCAGGTGCTTAACAGAATTTTTTTTTAAAGTTTTCATTTCATGTTCACTGTTTTATACAGATTAAAAACATGTGCACTTAAAATGTCTGCATATTAGTGACTAGGTAAGTGAAATAATCTATTCTTGGCTAAATGACAGCATGTCCTGATGTCCTTGTGCATCCCTGGAACTACTTTGTGAGGTCCTACCTTACTGGTTGCTTATCCATGTGGATGGGTCTCTGCACCATCCCCAGGAATGTGCAGCGCTGCACCTGCTTATGTGTGCCAAGAACTGTCACCAACACACAGGCACTTTGCCTTCTTCCTTTCCTGATCTGATGGGTGGCCTGGGGTGCAGCATGAGAAGCAGTGATCCTTTCAACAAAAATTCCTGCATTGTGAAGAGTTTCAAAATGACCTCAGTTTTAAGAGTTCTTGGTAGAGTGTGTTATTGACAAGAGGTCTGTGTGTAGAAAAATAAGATTATCTTACTCTACCTTTCTAGGTTCTCTAGTGTGGGACCTGAAAGTCGCATTAACAAAAGACAAATTTACAAAGAGGAGTTTATTAACATGTACATCTTGTGAGAGAAACCAGTGACCTCAAAGTGGTGGTTAGAACTCGAGTGTTTAAAGTTCTTAGTGAAAAATAAAAAATTTGTAGGGAAATGATGAGACAAAGCAAAAGGAATGCATTTCTAGCTGCACTGGACTGCAGGCAGATCACTTTTTAGGCGAACTAGTGGAAGATACAATAAGTTAGTGAACTTTGCTATATAGATTTCTCTAATGCCTTCTCTGCATCAGAGTCTGCAGTGATTACAAATCAGCCTTACCTTATTAGTAGAGTGTGGCATAGGCAAAGAGAAGGTCCCGGCCTACTTTCTCTCAGTTGGCTCAGTTGAAAATATTCCTCATGGTAGAGTATTATATTTTTGCCTGGCATGTTCTGATTCTCTTCAGAATTCTTGAAGAATATATGTTCCTTCTGAGGGCTTTACTTTCAAACTGAGTTCTGTGCCTTTGGGAAGTTTAACGTTTTCCATAACAGGAATAATAGTGATATTTTATTTTTGCAAAGGGAGTCAATGAGCATAGGACAGGGTTTAGCATGTCAGGAGTGTTTGGAAACAGCTGTATTTACTACTCTGTGACTGCAAAACCTCAACAAAGAGGCAGGAAACTAGGTCTTTTCCCCATAATCTAGTAACTGGGTCAGAAGAGCACTCAACTTGCCAATGGTTAAGGAAATTGTGATACCAGGGCTGCTTCCTTACATGGGAGGGAACATCAGGGAGGAGCTCCTCACAGCAGCAGCATTCATCAGGATTTTAGGGGAGTGCAGGGGCTAATTCAGGGCTCTTTGTTTGAAAGAAGATGTGGAAAATTTGGAAAGAGCTCAAAACATTAGTTTAGAAAATGGATCCTTCGCGGAAAAGCTAAAGAGATTTAGGTTATTTAGCAGAAGAAAGGTATTTTGGGAGTGAGGGAAAGGGTCTGGAATTGTGAATACAGTAGATTTTAGTTAAGTTTTGATTTAAATCATGAGGCACCAAAACTCCACTTTATAATGAGGTCTTTATGGAAAGACTCCATGTCATTTGCAAGCAGAGAGATACCATCATTTCCTCTCATTTTAAGGCCCAAATTTATTTCATTACATTACTGTTTCCACTACAAAAGAAAAAGGATTTTAAAAAAATTTTATTAAAGTAAATCAACACTGAGGCTTTTAAATTCTTTAGGAGATTCTCTTAATTCAGAGTGTTTTTCCGGATGTATTAAAGAGAAAACTACTTTAAAATGTCGTGCAAAAGTATTTATTTAAGCAAAAATAACAAGCTTGATATGGTAGGTGCACATTTGTTTTTGTTAGCAAATGGCATCTTTAATTACTTAACAACAAGCACAAATATCTCTTATTTTAATCACATATGGGAACTGCACTCCTTGAAAAACAAAATTAAAAGACATGATTGTTTAGGTCAGAGGAAAAAAGTTAAAATGCTAAGCTGCATGTTGTGGTTAGTTTTATTCTACTTTTCCTTTTTATTCCTGTCATGGGAAAAACAGAACCTCTTTGTTATTTTCAGTTCTTAAACATTTTCTCAATTTAGAACAAATTAGTTCAATAGAAGTAAACATTCTTTCTACACCTGTGCAATAACTTCCGTTGCTTTAAAAAATAGATTATTGTTTTAAAGATCTTGGGTGAACTCAGGTGTTTAAACACCTTTCTCTAGACAATTATATGAGGTTAGTTTCAAAATCTGAACACTAAATCTTGGTCTTGCATGGTTCATTTTTCAGCCTTTAAGTGCACCTTGGTGGCTTTCGAAGAGAAGAGTGTGTTCCTGTCCCTCCTGTAACCTCTCCTGTCCCTCTGCTCACAGTAGGGAGCCAAACCTGTAAGGTATTGGCAGCTAAGGAGCTGGAGGTAGGATGAAAAATCTGACAACCTACTAGGATATTTTTCTTAAATGATATGTGAGGATAGTGTGCAATCCCAAACCTGCAAAAATAATCTAAATTTTAACTCCATTGAAATGGAAACTCATATTGAGATAGGAAGCTAGGACATAGCTTAAACTGGTTGGGAAGGGAGGCATGGCCATACCCCAGGACACATCAGAAAAGTCCCCAAATACTTGTATAAGGAATTCTCATGAGAATCCTTGATGCATGCATGGAATGAATAAAAAGGAGAGAAGATATCATGAAGAACCACCTCACTGTAGCCCACTCTACACCCTAGAGCATGCCCTTATTTAATTTAATTTTTTAATCTTTATACTTATTGTTGTTTCTCTTTGGCTCAAAATTGCTCTGCAGATCCAGGTTCTCCCTTATCCTTCATTTTTTATTTTTCCTACTCCTTTAATTTTTCTCCTCTCATTTTTTAAAATCTCAGTATAAATAGGAAATGACATCGTTTTGTTTGGTTCATTCAATTCTTTGTCTGAAATAAAAAGAACCTAGAAACCACCTCCAGAAGGAGACTCTAACATCCCAAAACATACTTGACTTAGCTAGCTAGTCAGGAAAACAGGTTTAAGGCCTGTTGGACAGACACATTTTTTTCTGTCTTAAATGCTGAGAAGGTATTGTTTGGTTTGGTTTGGTTATTTTGTTTTATTTACTTCTTCTTTCTCTGTCTCTCTCCTCTAGACTGAGAATCTAAGAGATTTGTCTCCTGCTCAATATAGCTTCCCCTGTGTTCCACCCTGTGGAATTGGATGGAGGAAGGAAAATGCCTGAATTCTGTGTTATTACTTACCAGCCCTTTAAAGTTTACTTCCCTGTCCTTTCTTTTTCTTGCTTGTACTCACTCTGTAGGTTTGGTATGCCCTGTTCTCTGCATGTTTCTTTGCTGTATTTTGTTACCAGTTTTGAAAATTAGTCTGGTCCGCACTCAGCCTAGTTTGTTTAGGACTTTTTTTTCTTGGATTACTAGTTTGTGATAGAATTTGGAAGGGAACCATCTGATAGAGTTTTCGGCGCGGCTAAAAAGATAAGAAGTATGAATTAAAAGTGGCCTTTATTTTAAGAATGTGGAGAGAGACTCCATGACCCTCCGGGGTCTGGCATTCTCTCCACCAGACACATCGTGTGGGGGCATACAAGTAGCTTAGGTTTGGGGTGGAGCCTAAGGGGCATTAGTGATGCACAGGTAGCCCATTGGTATTCATTTCACGACACTGGTAAAGTGCCTAGGGGCGGGAAATGTGGCCTCAAGATAGAGCCCCTTGGTTCCACCTCCCAGCCTCCCTGTGGCTGCAGTGTCCCATCTGGGGCAAAATCCTTTCAGTTTGGTCTGGGGCTTTGCTTTGTCACATGTGGAGACACCATTTTGAGCCAACTTCTGCTATTTTGTTTTCTTTGCTTTTGTTTTAACAACTGACTTTATAGACTCTTGTAGATGAGGTCTAAACTTCTGATGTTAGAGAGCCTATGGGCCTCCTCTCTCTCTTCTTTTGAATCATTTTAACAGTTACAGTGTCTTCTTGCATGGGAAAAAAACTGCCTGTTTTAGAATTCCTGCCACTGCTGCCATAGGCAAGGAGCAGCCATGCTGGCTCCAGTTGTTGATTCTCTCTGGGTCCTAAAGTCTGATTGAAACTTTTACTCTCTGGAGTAGTTTGCTGATACCAGTTTGAGGCTGGATCCTTTTCTTGCTTCTTCTAACAAAATGTAAGTGATTTAGAAACCTGTACATGATGACCTGAGAAGAACAAATGAATGGCTAATAAAACTTAACAAAAGTGGCTGTGAGTATGTAAAAACAGAGCCATCCTGATTCGTAAAACTTTGTGAGTGGTTTTCTTTTCTTTTTGCTATTGTCTTTTTTTAAAAGGTTTCCATGTCTACTGCCTGAAACAAAGCACCAAAGTGGATCTCAGCACACAGATTCCACAGACTTTGCCACTAGACCATATTCTTGATCTTTGGGAAAGTTTGATTCTGAACTTTGAAAGAGTAATGGCTATCTACTATTGCAATATAGTTCGGGTTGACTATGAATTAGAAAATGACAATAGATGGTTATGGGATGGCGCTTTAAATTATAGGACCATTCTTTAGTTACAGTGTTTCTGCTTGAAACATAGAAGGTGGAGTGAAATCTCTTATGTCCAGGCTTTTGTGACTGTTAACCACAGGGAATGCCCAGAAGCAATCATATTTGGAGTGAAACTGTTACAAGCAGCTGAGCTAGTCAGAAATATAGACAGACAGGGCAAGGTGCTCAAAGAAGCCAGCATAGAGGATCAGATGTCTAGTGACCTTGGAGGAGACACACACCTCTTGCTGTGGGCCAGATCTCAAAACAGAAGGCAAAATAAATGCAACCACACCCTTAAGTATAATCTTTAGGGATTAAATCCGGATCACCTTGAGAAACCAAAAGTCACCATCCCAATCTCCTATAAGAAGAGTCACTAATGTGACTCACTTCCCATTTGTCCTTGATTTGGTCAGTTTTACCTAAGCAACTAAACTTATGGTTGATCATAGCTCTATTCCACCTCATGCTCGCCTGCCTTGCGAATTCCCAGTTTTCCCCAATTTTAGACCCAACTTTCTTCATAGTTTTACTCTATAAAGATCCCGAGAAAATACAGAATATTTGGCAACCCACTTGGGACCCCTTCTGCCTCTCTCCCAGACAGAAGCTTTCTTTCTCTTAATAAATACTTTTGCTCTTAACCTCCATTGTTCCTAAAATTGATTCTTCGATTTTAGAGAATATGAACTCGTACTGGACATATAGTAGTTTGGGAGTTTCATCCCCTTATATGAAAACCTGTGGAAGAAGATGATATCCTGGATGATTTTTTCCTGGGATCCCCAGATGCGTCTCAGAGGTATATGAGTTTCTCTGGTTTGTTTAATGATGACAGCTACACTGAGAGTTCTTTTCAATCTTTTACTTATATTCTCCAGGCCAGTGTCCATCCCCTCTAAGTAACTCAGGAACTCCATTGGTTCCTCCAAAGGAACACAGCACTCCACAGCTTCCTCATTACATTTTTCAGACAGCCTAAAATCCACTGTTGCACACAGGGAGCTCTAACTATTCCCTTTGGATTGAGTCCAAAGTAGTACAACCTCTTCCTCTAATTTACAATTTATCTTGCCCCTTTGGAAGGTCCCAAGAGTGTAAAGACAATCATCTAAAAAAGCACAAGCAGGAAATTCTCCAACTTCTAAGCAGTTATGCACTGTAAAGGGCACAAAAGAAACATATCTGAGTCCTCCTTGGGCAATCGAAAGGTAGATTGGGAAGCAAAAGGGGCATCCTTATAATCCCTTAAGCCTCTACCCTATTCCCAGTCCCCAAGGAAACATTAAACCCACTCTATATTTCCCAGGAAAATCAATGGGCTTTAGGGTAGTGGGGGAATTAAAAAGGGATTCTGGTGGTATTTAAAAATTAAACTGGTCCTTCCACAGGACACAGTGAAAGGTTGTAAAAACATTTCGTGGTCATTTCCATAGGGGAAGAGATGCTATATTGGAAATGGTCACTTGAGTTTTCACAGGATTAAGACTAGTGATACCCATCTAACAAGTCTTCAAATTTTGCCACTCTGTGCCTACATTGATCTGGGCAAGCCCCAACTACCTCGTTTGTTAGAACTACAGAGGAGAGTGACACACCCTGAGGAGGACCGGCAATTAGACATATGCCATCATGTGGAAGATTTAAACAGATGTTGGTCCTGATTGACACCTTTACAGGATGGATTGAAGTTTTTCCTACCTGTTCAGAAAATGCTGCAGAAGTACTCAAGGTGCTTCTTCAATGAATCATCCCTCAGTTTGGATTTCCCCGCTCCCTCCAGAGTGACACTGGGACTTCTTTTACCTTTCGAATAATTCAAGTAAGTGGCAGTGACTTTAGGGATTCCACCTACCTCTGGCCTCAGTCTTCTGGAAAGGTAGAGAGGCCTGCCAGGCCCTAAACCAAACTCAGCCAAAACTTTGCCTGGAGGCACTGGAGTCCCTGGCTCCTGGAGTAATGCCCATATCTTTCTTAGGAGCAAGCAACCATGATGAGTTTTGACTCATGGGTCCCATTAACTCATTAGGTAGAAGGGATTGTGCCACTTGATGCCCTTCTTTGTCCTTCAAAACTCCCATGGGATTAGGGTGAATCCCCTTAACCACCAGGCTTGATAATTACCCTTCTATTCATTGTCTAAAACTGCTCTTTGGAGAAAAAACATGAACTTTTATCTAATGCTATAAAGAATATACTTCTAAGGAATCTTAACCAACACAGATGGCTCCAGCAACTGAATTTGGCATAAAAAAGGCAATCACAGTCAATAGTTTCAGGTAAACACGCAAACTATAGGAGGTATTTTAAATCCATAGAAATAATAAAGCTTTTTCATGAAGTAAAAACAGTAACTAAAGATGGATTATGGTTTGAGAGCTACAAAATCACCCAGGTGGTATGTTTGTAAAGTAAAATATATTAGTCTTACTTGGGTAAATCACACAAGTAAATAAATGAGAGCTAGATTTTCAGTTAGGTTTGGCTATGTAGAAAGAAAACAGAGTAAGGATAAAGATCTTATGAGTGAGCAATATTTATACTTTGATTTTTTTCAAATGTTTGCTAAAAATGTAGAGAATCTTCAATGCAATAAAATAACCTTGAGCAAGTGTGAGAATTATTGTTACAGTTTGCCATGTTATATGTTATCACAATAAAAACTGAAGTATTTTATATTATGATAATTAATTACTGATGTCTTTTCTTCTCTAATATTGGCCTTATTTGATTACATAAACACGGGACCGTCTTCTTGCCTAGTTTGTTTTCTCACAGATATACAATCATTGAGCTATAATTACTGAATTCTTGTACCTTCTCATATTCAGAAATTTCTTATTTAAGTATTTGACATTAAATCCTATAAAAATATTATCAAAAGTTTACCATTCTTGCTTGTTTTTGAGGAATACATTGCTTGGTGAATCTTAACTGTTAATACATGGTTTGTATTAGGGTAATATAAACCTAAAAAAACAAAAACCATTTAAAACCATTTAAAACCTATCCACAAAAAACAAAAAGATTCTCAGTGGTATCTTCTTCGAATCTTTGTTTCTCATATTACCAAGAAGATTACATTGTAAGACTATGAAGATATGCCATTTTCACTTTTTAAAAGCTTCTATATTTTTCTTTTGAGTCATAATTTTTTACCATTACTCTTTGATGCCTTTGCTTCCATTTTCAAAATGAAAGAATTTTCTTCATCATTGATTCTATTGTTTCAAGCCTGGAGCCATTCAAATTAATTTTTATATACTGTACTCAGTTTTGTAAAATATTTAGTGCTTTTATAATGGTGTAAACCATTAGCTGTAATTACACTAACATGGCACAGAGACTAATGGGTTTGTTGGACTACAACAGTGATGCATGATGGCCTTATTAATATAATAGTCTTGAAACACTAAGAATATTAAAAAAATTAATCATTGTAACAGTCTGTATTTAGTTACAGGTTGTAAAAAAAACCGTATTATTATTTTACCACTGTTCTTGCAGGCTCTTAGAGAAGCTCTGAAAGATTTTAGTAAAGGTTTGGAAAGTTTTAAGAAGGTCTCTGTACTCCTTAGTGATGTAGTTGGGCCTTAGTGAACTCTGAAGCATCAATAATGGTAGAAAGAGGAGTAATGACTAGTAATTAATTAAGGATGAACTATTTATTCAAATACATAACCTCGTAGCTACTCTGTGGCTTTACAACATACAGATGACTTCTCAGTGGAATCTGTATTATATACTTTAAATTATTCACCATCCCCCCACAGTAGTAAACATGATGAGGTCAGAGAATCTTTTGTGAGCTTATTAACCTGTAGCACCTTATAAACAGAAGAGGATTAATGCAACCTAACCTGTGTTATGTGAATGACTGAATGACAGAATGAATGCCTAGAACCCAACACATCAATCACAACCGCTCTGTTCAGCAGCTTCCACAGTCTTACTGCGTCTTCTGCACTGGAAAACAAACCAGTTTACTACCTTCTCTTTCCAGAAACAAGGTGGATAATGAGCATAGTTTGTGATCCATTTTGTAAGGACTCTTACTGGAGCGTCTAGCTATCTTGCTTTTTTTCTTTTTCCTTTTTGTACTGGGAATCAAACTCAGGCCTTCACACTTGCCAGGCAGGTGCTGTGTCACTGAGCTATATTCCCTGCCAAAATATAAGACATGAATTTTGTTTTGTTTTATACCAGGAATTAAAAACAATCTTGAAAATGTTAGAGAAATAGAAGCTTGATTTTTTTTACTTTTTAAATGGTCTGTTATCTCGTAACTATCTGCCTCTGCACACTTTTTCAGCTCCCTAACATTACCGCCTCAGTGCTGATGCTTTGGTTTCCTTTCCAGCACTTCTGACACTTTCCTTTCAAGCCCTTAATTTGCCTTTCTTGTTCTAATTGATTTTCTAGATTTGAATTTGGACAATATTAGCTCACAATATTAGGAAACACCAGTTGTTCCAGAGAAGAGAACCAATGTTTATTTCTATCTTTCTGCACTATTATTAAAGTGGCTACTATTTTCTTCTTATTTTATCTCTTAGCATCCAATAATATTGACTCAGTTTCTAAGACTTGGTTAGAGTTTTAAATGATGAAATTAAACCCTTGAACTTGGAGCTTAAGTAGCTTAAGACCTATCAGGGCTATGTTGAACATTTATCTTACCTTATGAATGTCTCTAAAATCACTTTGTAAAACTCATTCAGTAACTCTTTGTAACTCATAAATGTAAGAATTAAATGATAACAAACACAAACCTCATAATTCCCTAAGAGATACCTGGTGTAAGGGTTTTACTGGCAAGAACAGGTAGACCGGATAATTTTCTGAAAAATTACCTGTCTGTGAGTATAAAAGTATATGTTCAATTATTTAAACAGAGTATCAAATCCCTGCTGTAAATAAGGTGCTAACTTGCTGAAAATTGAAGGATAAATAATGATAAATCTGACAATTGTCTCACCATCAAGGACTTGCAGTCTAGGGGAAGAATGAGGTAGGTTCATTAGTATGCAAAATAAGTACCCTAAGAGAAATAAAGCCATTTACAAGTTGCAGCTGCACTGAGGCAGAATATAGAAACTCAGGATTGAAAAGAATTTCAAATTTATTTCATTCATCCTTATTTCAGTTCTCACTATTCCAGTCTTGAATTAAAAACAATAGGAGACAGGAAATACATTATAACCCCCCTCCACCAAGGCAGCCTGTTCTAATTTTGTATCCTATAGCTCAAATCTATATGCCTATAATTTCCTCTGTGAATCTTAATTTAATTTATAGGGATCCATCTGAGCTCAAATCTAAATTACACTTCTGATGGTTCTTTAAGTGCTTTACAATAGTTCTAATAATATGACTAATATGAACTGAACAACTTAAAGTGAATATATCATTTAAAGCCTTTGTATATGTACATTCATGTAATCTTCACATAAGCACAAGAAGTCAACCTTATTATCGCTCTTGGTTTTAGATGAGGACATGAAGGCAAGAGGAAGTTAAGTCAATGCCTGATCTTGCCCCATTTGGGTTGGGCTGAGGTTTCAAGACAGATGTATGGTTTCATGTAGTTCTATTGGTTTCTAAGAGTAATATCCATTGGTTTCTCTATGTCATGTCACTAAATATTCTATTATCCTATTGCTTCTATCAAAAGTATGTTTGATAGAAGCAATTTCATATTTGAAATGTTCAAATACGAAATATTTGAAATATGTTTCCAGTAGAGAAAAGTATATTCCAGTTGCTCTCTGACCCAACTGAAGTTGAGTGGACTCTCACTATTCCACAGCTGACCCATTCTATTTATTATGTAGTTTTTGTTCTTTTTCAGGCTCATCTCCCAGCATCCCCAAACTACCCTTCCATCCGTTACATAAATTGCTACAATGATCTGCAGTTCTGAAAGTCACTCTCTTCGATCAAATTTTGCTCAGTTTCCTCTGAATCTTTTTCTCCACTAGGCGCCAATCCTCAGATTGGCTTTGCAGCATTCTGTTTCGGCAAAACTCATGATAAATCAGTTCAGCAAGAATCTCCATCCTCCACACCTGATCACCCTTGATATCTGGGCAAATCCCTTGTCTTGGAGTTGAGCTACTCTGGCCTGCCTTTGGTAAGAATCCTATCACGTTGATGTAGCCAGAGTCCTGCCCTGACTCTTGGCGTTTCTTCTTAGTGATCTTCCATTCACTCCTCTGTACCCTTTTGCATTTTGTCTGTAAACACTCATTTGTCCATGGTGTGTTCAGAACAGAATTTTTTTTATATTGAAGTCCGATTGCTCTGTTTCAAAAGTTTGTTTTTCTAAAAAAACTTTTTAGATACAATTCATTTTCACAATATTAGCTTCTGCCTGGCTCCGATTTTTTAATAGCAGCTTCTCTGTGACCTGATTATATGTAGGATGCCAGTGGAATCCAAGAATCAAGAAATAAATCTTTTCTAGGACAGATCATGGAAAAACAGGCTCTGGAAAGATGTATAAAGCAGACAACTGGGTAGGGGAGAGGAGAAGATTTTAAGCATATGGCCAGCCTGGGCAAGGGATAAAGACATGAATCACTGTGGTGGGTTTAACACCGTGAGTGTTATCTGTGTAAGAACCCATGAATGAAGTAATAGTACTAAGGGGGATTTTTGATACTGACAGAGGTTTCTCTGTGACTCCAACCAATGGGTTTAGGTAGGGTAAAGGCTTTCCTTTCCTTTCCTTTCCTTTCCATTCCTTTCCTTTCCTTTCCTTTCCTTTCCTCTCCTTTCCTTTCTTTTTTGAGACAGAGTTTTGATCTGCAGTTTAAGCTGGTTTTGAGCCCATTTTGTAAGCTAGGCTGGCCTCAAAATCACATCAGTTCTCCTGCCTCAGCCTCCCAAGTGCTGAAATTGCAAGAGTGGACTCCTCCCATGTTGAGAACTGATAAAAGACTCTTCTAAAAAAAATGAAAGTAAGTTTTCTAATTAATGTGCATGAGTCAAAGGTAATCTGAAAAACAGATATGTCTATAGATCAGGAAAACTGAAATGAATTTGCAAATGGAGTTTTCCATGGAGGGCTAATTGAATTTTTACCAACTAGGCCAGAATCTGCATCTTTAGAGAAAACTTTTACAATGCTATCAGGTATAAGTGTTACAGACTTGTAACATACCACTTCTGTTTCAGTAGTACATAAAAGAAAAAGATGCTTTATAAATATTGTACATTTTCCATTAATATAAAAATTTTGTCTTACTAGTTTTTGTTCTGGCAGATTTTCTTTGCAGCTTCAAGAGGAGAAAACAGAGAACTGACTGTGTTGTGTTTTATTTTAGAGGACCTGTTACAAGGTCCGGTCCTGTGTTGTGTTGTGTTTGTATGTGGTAGAAGAAATATGAATAACAATGGGAACAGGAAATAATTTTCCAGTTTGTTGTATTCTTGCCACATCCATTTGCTTGGTTACATGGCACGAGGGGAAATGGGAACCAATAAAACAACTACCACAGGGCTGCAAAAGTACTTCATTTTTGGTTTCTGCCCTAATTAACAACAATGATTTGGAGTTTTAGGGAAGGAAAAATTAAACTTTTCCTCTACCTTCCTAGATTCTATGGTTGGAGTTCTAGAAACTAAATTCACAAAAGACAAAATAAACAGGAAAGAGTAAAACAGAGTATTTTATTTTATCTTATTTTGTATTTTAGTATCTACCATACTTACAAGCACAGAGCAAACCTGATGAGTGCCTCAAAGAAGTGGTTAGAACTTCGGGCTTATACAGTGTCATTACAGAGAAAAATAAATTCTTAGAAAAGCAACATAATGAAGGAAAGAAATTAGGAATTTTAGGGTGGCAAAGAGTGGAAAAATAAATATATGAGAGAACTAATGGATATTAAGTTTTGTTGAGTGACATTTTGTTGAGAGGCTTTCGGTAAGCACCCTTTGTGGCCTGGCTCCAGAGTCATCTCTGGAGATTGAGTTCAGAGTTGTGCTCCTCTTTCATGTACGAGAGAAAGCTTTACAGATGACATTTATGCCGTGCTTTTAGCTGGTTAGAAGGAAGGAAGAGAGCTTTTATTCAGCACCTGCTATTTCTTATTTGCCTTCAGTTCAACAGAAAATAATCCTTATGCCAAAGTAGTATATTTTTGTGTAATCTTCTAATCCCCTAGAGATTCTAGGCAGAAAATTTTTGGAATTATTTTATTATTTAGTAATCCTGAAGATATTTTATAATGTAATGAACAAAAAAGACTTATTTAATAATTTTTAACTATGAAAATAAAACAAGGAAAAAATGGGTACTATATGCAGTAATTTTTATTATAAATGCTTTTGAATTTTATTTTGATTTAAAAGAGAAAAGTTTTTGTTTGTATTTTTATACACTCTTAAAATAGTGCCATTTTCATGTTAATGCATATCATGTTCAATATGCTTTATTTTGCAAATGGTACAATGTCAAATATAAGACCTAATTTTTAGTTAACCCAGGAAAGTTCCAAAATACATTTAATTCAAAAGCTTCTCTTTGAAGCTATGATTAACTACAGCTATACCTGTGGTTGAAGCTAGGGTTCTGATCAATATTTAATAATGATTTTGTGGTAAGTGGGTGGGTATGGTCATTAGAAGAGTAAGTGAGAAAAGGATTCATTTTAATGGAGAATTAACAAATGGAGCTGGAGGGTAAGAAATATTTGCTTTAGAGATTTGTTGTAATTTAAAGAAAGGCGTCTTAAATATAGCATTCCATGGGTTTCTTTCAAATGACAAATTGTGTCCTAGATCTAAACATGCTACCATTATTATGATGGATGTGATCTGAGATGGAGTTTGAACAGCTTAAATAAATTAACATTCTGAAAACATGGCTCAAAACAATTTGGAATGACTTCAGTTTTTAATTCATTCAGACACAAGATATATTTGCTATGTTTTTAAATTCAAGAGCATAAGGTACAAGTCTAGAATATTAAGAAAAACTTTTAGTAAATTGTTTTTTATTTCTAGCTTTTTTCTCCACCAGACAGAGTTAGCTTAAGATCTCTGTCTTCTCAGCTACAAATTCAGACTTGAAAAAAACCTCTAGAAACCAAACCTACTGATCAAAAACTAAATAAATTTAATTGTACTGATTGTAAAACTATGGCAAATGCTTAGAATAAGATTTCCTAGTCATTATTGACCAATACCATTGCAAATACTGATGACACAATAGTTGATTAAGAAAGAGAAAATTCACATTCTAAGTTAAATCACACAGGTAGATAGACAGACAGACAGACACACACACACACACACACACACACAGGACAACGGCTCCCTAGGAAAGCTAGCTTAAATTTTACTGCACAATGCACTGTCAATTCACAACAATTGCAATTTCTTTTTTTTTTTTTTTTTTTTTTTTTTTGTCTTTTTCCTTTTTATCGGTACCGGGGATCGAACCCACGACTGGCTGCTTACAAGGCAGGCGCTTATGCCGCTGAGCTAAATCCCCAGCCCCAACAATTGCAATTTCTATCATAGTTTTAATGTGAATTTTGCAGTCCCTATTTCTCTTCTTGTATGTTCTTAATCATAGTAACCATAATTTCTTCACTTCAGTGGAATTAGCATTCCCACATGAATTAGAACTATTAAATTGCTAATAGTCTTCCTACAGTTTTTCTATTTGACTTGTTAACAATCTCATCAGAATCTAAGTATTATAAAATTTTATAATTTATACCACTGGCTATCAAGCACAATGCATCAGTGAAGCAAAATTTTCAGTGAGAATAAAATATTAAAGCAATACTACTTGGAAAATAACCAGATGAATTAGTCTACAATAATAATTTTTTTTTCATTTTTATTTTTAATTTGTGTTTCCTTTAGACTGCACAGAAATGATAGAGATTTCCTAGATGCTTTTTGTAAGTTATCTGATTCTTATACAACATGTATTGCCATAACAACTGCATAGCTATCTCAAATATTAGTTCAGTTAGTACATACTGTACACATGTACTAATAAAATAAAATTTAAAATCATTTTAAAAGTAAAGTTAATATAATACTTTTTAAAAATCATTTACATTTTTAGCTTTCCTTCAATCATTAGTATATTAGTCATTTTCTTGTCCATGAGACAAAATAACCAACACTCATGATTGAAAAGAACAGAGCTTTAATTTGGCTCACTGATTTGGAAATCTATGATTGGCTGATTCCAAGGCAGAAACTTCAGGGTGGAAGAAAGTTCATTTTATTGCACCCAGGAACTAAAGCAAGAGAAGAATTCCAAAAAAAAAAAAGGCATAGGGACCATACATAGTACCCAAGATCACTCCTGCATGACCCATGTAGATACATGCAGGAGAATACTTTATTAATAAACTAGGTGTTCCTTAATCTAGTGAAGTCAACAAATCAGGATTGAGTTTTATAACCATGTGAGTCAGACTCCATGTCTACTTTGACTGTTGGCCATACACAGAAAACACATTTCCCCTAACAAAGTTTTATTTTCTATCTTCACTTACAGACTAGATAGCTGTTTATTAAATTTATATCGCTCATTTTAAATTTTTCTCATTAAATTTTATACAGTTCTCATTATAAAAGTGATAAGAAGCAGTCAATATACTCCAACATTTTGAATTTTTCCTTCCTTTGTCATCTTGCTAGATCCTTGAAAATACGGTCTGCCTTCTGAGGTACTGTAGGCTTAAGTTCAGCATGTTTTTTTTTTTTTAAATAACAAATATGTTAAAATTTTCCATCCTTGATATTTGAAATCTTCTGATCATCATATATTTGAGTGTTTGTTATGATAAAAGATAAACAAATACAAAGAGCTACATTTAGACTAATGAGACTGTGTCATTAAGGATACTTTTAATCAAATTCTGTATAGCACAGGAAGAAGAAAATAAAGTCAGGAATTCCAGTTGTAAATTATATATATACATATATATATATAATATAAAATGAAACTATATATCATATATAACATAAAATTATGTATCAAATATATAACAAAATAAAAACTAATATGTGAGTTTCAGAGTACAATTATTTAGAAAACAACAAAATAGAAACATTTTAAGTGCCCATTAATAGTCAAGAGGGTAATGAGTCCTGTTAACATAATGGAATCCTGAAACAAGTGAAAATGAATAAATTTTAACATAAAAATACATAGTTATAATTTCTTGATAAGGGAAATATCTTAATATATGCAGAATATCATCATATTAATTTAAAAATTTTACAAAGAAAGTATGAATGCTATATAATAGAAAAGCATCTGAATGATAGATACCTAAGTCAGGTAATTGATTACATCTGGTAGAGAGAGAGAAATGAGAATAAAGGAACCTGGGGCTTGAATCTTATAAATAATTTATTCCTTAAACCTAGTGGTACTTGTTTGCTATGAAAAAGAGAGGACCTGGGGATTACTCTTTTAACAACCTCTTTTTGTCACTGCCCCTACAAACTTGCACTGGAGAGTTGTTTCGTCTTTAGGGTGAAATCTAAACCGAGTGTCATGAGTTTTCTGGTCACATTTACTATTACTTTTAGTCACAAGCAATGTCACTTTATTCACTGTTATAGCTACTATAATAAAATTCCAGTTTTATGAAAAATTAATGCATCTTTTTTCCCTTAGCTATTGTTGACTTCAGGTTGGCTTTTTGCAGCAAACAAGTGAAACTTGCTAGATTTCTCTTCTACTGGTCCAGGTGGAGGTTGTGTTCTTCCTCTCCTATGCCAGGTTAGTTGCTTTAGGATCCTTTCGGGTGCTTCTGAGTCTTTTAAAATTCTGCTTGTGAACAGGAGGTAGGGAAGAGAGGAAAATGATGTCTTACTCGATGGGGTTTCTTTTTGCTGTAATCTAGAACTGAAGCTCTCATGGTTGAAGCTGAATTTTCTAGAGCTCTTTTATTATTTTTGTTGGTTGTAAAGACTTCCTCTTGTACAGGGAATCTTCAACCTGTAATTGTCTTGTTTAGAGAAAGTATCATATTCCCTAGCCATTCCTCTCATTCCTGTTGTCCCGGCCTTTTATCAGGCTCTCTCATAACTTCTCATCTGGACTATTATAATTGAAGGAGGAGATAGGGTATGGCAAAGCTAGTTGGGGAAATAAGTGGGACCTGTCAATACAAGATCCTGGGACAGTGCCATGTAATACTCGGGATCCCATATGTAGAACTTCTTGTGGGCTCCCACAAGATGTGGGCAGCATATAAAGACACTGCCACCACAAGGAGCCACTATTATGACTCCATGTGGTAGCTGCTTTTTCTTTTTGCTTTTCTTTTTTTGGTTGCTGCTTTGTGCTGCACAATGTAGTTCACATTTGTTTGTCCAGCAAACGGAAGCATTAACCATCTATGCAGAACCTAATCTTTCCAGTTTTATCTGTTGTCACTTCATATACATATTCAACGGTTGTCACACCAAATTTGAAAGTGCACTTACCTGATTCTCTACACTTATATATGCTGGAATTTCTTTTTCTTTTTTTAATTTTGCACTTAAAGCTGTTCCATGGTTATTATTTGGATGAAAATGTCTCTTCAAAAGTTCATGTGTGAGGCTTTTGGAAAATGATCGGGCTTAGAGATGCTAACTTCATCAGTGGATCAATCTATTGGTTCTTTCATAGCTAAATGTACTTTTTTAAAATGAGGACTGAGTGAAGGAAGCAGATCATTAGAGGCATAGCCTGGAAGGGTGTATTCTTCTCCCTGGACCCTTCTTTTCTCTGACTCTTTGCCAATCTCTCTGCTTCTTAACTGCAATGAGTCGAGCAATTTTATTCTGTCATGTGTTTCCATTAAGATGTTTCTGCCTTCCAGCCAGTTGACTATGGTCTGAACCCTTTGAAACTGTGAGTCAAAAGTAAATATTTCTTCCTTTAATTTGTGTGGTGTCGAGCACAATAATACTTTGGTTCGTGAACACCTTTTTTTTTTTTTTTTCCCCTAATCAAAGCATTAGACAAAATTTGCTTGTATTGCTGAATCAAATTGGGTGCTGAAATGGTGGAAATGACTTTAACCGTCTTCATCACACAAACAAGAATGTGGGCATATTCACCGGAATTGTGGAATGAATTACATTCATGAACCAAGATACCACTGTAATTGATCACAACAATGAAAAGCTAATATACTTATATAGCGTATATTCATTGTAATACTCTTTATATAAGAAATGTGCATTGGTACCTTTCCATTTTTTTAAATGCATTTTTGTTAGGTCAGCCAGTTTATAGCTAACTTATGCTTTTTTGTTTGTTTTTGGACCAGGAATCAAACTCACGACCTCATGCTTGCCAGGCAGGCACTTAACACCACTGAGCTAAATCCCCAGCAGCTTATTATACTTTTAAACATTGAGCACAAAATACTTTCACTAGATGCCTCAGTATGAATGGTGTTGTACTCTTTTGTTTTTAATTTTGTCTTTATTCTACCATTGTGTCTCTCCAATTAATTTATCCTTTGGAGATAGCTTTGACTCTTTATAGCTGACAAGATGGATACGAATCATGCCATGGAAGGTGTTAAAAATGTGCCAAGAAAATATACCATGAGGTTTTATATATGTAATGACATAATTAGTTAATAGCCAATTCAAAATCAAAACCTAGCAAAAAGTTAAATATTAGAAGAAATATTTTCAGCATATAAAGTGCCCCATGTAAATTACTACTTCTTGCATCATTCACTCAATTTGCTTCTGTGTGAACAGCATGTGAAAAAAAGTGTGGCTTGAAACATGTCATGCCTTGAAGAAACTTTTTAAAAAAATTTCTCAGCTGGCTTACTTTATGATGCTTAGGATGAGTTCCAATGGACACTGTGTTACAAATATTTCTCAAATGCTCAACCATTAAGTAGTTCATTCATTTTCAGACACATATCCTTTGCACTAAATAAAAGTATTCTCACATCACTTTGTCAGTTTTTCAAGGTCCCTTTTAATGTGCCACTTCATCTCTGCCACTTCAATTCCTAGTTAAACTAGCTATTTCATATTTTGTTACCAAACCGTCAATGCACACCTCTATTATAACACTTACTGGTATTGAAATGTTTGTCTATTTTTCTAAATATATTTTGAATCTCTTGGGGCAGGGATCATGGCTTGCTCATCTTTGTATCTCTAACACCCAACATAGAGCTTGACACATAACAGATGCTTGATAAATATTTGTTGAAACAAAATAAAATATTGACTGTAATTCTTCATTGAAACTCATACAATTTGCATTTTCTTCTTCCCCAGACATTTAACCATTTATGAGAAGTGAAAACCTGATTCAGAGTAATAAATATAAAATACAGTATTATAATATCTACCGCTGGTTCTGGAATAAAAAGTGTCTTGCCGGCTTCCACTTTTCTCATTGCTTTCAATGACTGCTGTCAAATCACCTGAGCCCTTATTTCTGAAGACAATGCTAACAGTTGTTTAGTCCTGGTCTTGCTTTCTCACTCTGCCATACTGACCCAGTTAACTACTCAGTCTCATGTTCTCTGTCATCATAAATTCTTTCCTCTTGTGAGAAAGAATTCCTCTTGTGAGAAAGAATTCTTTCCATGAGGTTGCTGTTTCATTTTTTGCTCATTCTTTGCTCTTTCTTAGTTCTATAATAACTTTCTCCTTACTGTCCTCCATTCTTTACCTCTCATCTCGTCATTCCATGAAAGTTTTTATTTTGCAATCATTCTTGTTTGAATTTTAATTATTGCTTATGTATCAGTCATTCTGTATTCTTCAACTCTAGCGGAAATCACTATTAAACTCCGACTTATGCAACTGGCCTTCATCTACATATCAAAGTAAACACCAATATAATAACCTCCCCATAGAAGCAAAATTTTTTTCCTTTTTCCTACAGTATTTTATATCACAATTGAGTTCTTCCAGCCAAAAATCTGGGAGTCAAGGATTAATCATTCCTACCTATGATTATTCTTACTTGTAGGAAATATCTGTTCCTCTTAACCTCCATGTTCATCTGCTCTGTGCAGCATCACAGCCTCTATTTCACCTTCTTTCCAACCAGGACTCACAGTCTTAGTAGACTAGTTCCTCTAAAATGTGAAATGATGTTATCTCTCTCCTGGTTGAGATCCATCAACAGGCGAGATCAAAATTCCTTAGAACAACATAAAAGAGTCTTCATGATCCAGAACATTTAGTGTTCAGCTTTTCCTCTTGGTCTGTTTGTGTCTTGCTCTGGGTTCCTTCCAAGACCAAATATTTGAAGTTCTTTAAAGTGTTCTGGCTTCTCATCTTCTGACTCTTCCTATGCTGCATTTGCCCTTGGGACGTTTTTATTTACAAATGTTTTTAGAGACTTTTATTTTTAATTAGTCTCTTAAATGCTATATTAATAGACATATCACAGTTTTTTTCATATCTATTCAAGCATGAAATAAGCACTTTGATAAAAAATTCTTGCCCTTGAAACATCTTTACCCTACATGTTTCCCCTGGCAAAAGTGCTCTTCTTAATCAATTGTTTAGGTTTATTCCATGAATATTTATTATGTCTTTCAGCTAGTGTCTGGGCTCTGGATATAATTGCTGAGCAGAAGACCCTTAGATAGTTCTTTCATGGTTCTTAGATTTTAGCATGGGAAATAATTAATTAAACTGATGGTTATTCTGACAATTATGTAATTACAAGCTTGGGCAACCATAATAAAGTTAGTGAAGATTATGCTAAAAATGACCACAGTCAGATTTCCCCTGCTACAGCAATTGTTACCCTGCATTGAAATTGTTTATCAAACCACTCAGTTAAACTTTATGCTTCTTGAGGGCAGGGGTTTCTACATTATTCCTGCTTACAGTCTCAGAACTCAAAGGAATTTAGACCAGCAAAGTTTCTCAATTGATGAGTGAATATTTCGTGAACTAGTGAAACAATTGATATTTGCCAAATGTGAACGTTGGAAGGAAGCTGGTTTTCCCCAACTGTTTTGTAAAAGACATAGTTGGATAACCTGCTGCTTATGAAGCTGGAGAAGGAGCTCCCATATTTGAGAAGAGATTTAATTGATTTCTAAGGTCTTGTCTAATTCCAAACTTATGATAGGCCACTTATGCAGTTAACCCTATAGAATTAATGAACCTCTAGGAAAAAATCCTGTTTTATGTACCTTGCCAATGCAGTATCTTCAACAGTACTTTGGAGAAGTATTGACTAGATGGGAATGTGACATTGTTAATGTCAGAATAATACAAAAGACTTCAAGGTAGGCCACAAGTACAGTCAGAGATCACATAGTTTTGCAAGATATATAATACATTGGAGACTGATCACTGTTATTATTTTTAATATTTGCGTTAATTAAAACATATTCTTAATCCATGGGACCAAACTGCCTAATGGGATGAGACCTCACATAATTTAAAATATTAGAATGAAAAGAAACAAACTGCATTTTCGGACCAGACACTGAAGTTGAAAACTAGGTAACATTTAACAAGCCAACTCCTTTTCTTCTTCTTTTACTGCTTCCCTCACCATGGAAGCAGAAGCTTTGCTCCTGAAATTGACAAGCATTGAAAACCTTTGTTACAGCATGAGATGCCTGATCCTATTCCAAGATTTTCTGTCTTTGTGCCTGAAACACTTGCCTCTCTTTTCTTTGAAAAGCGCTTAACACAATGCATTTGCGACTTGCTATGTTTGGGCACGGAAACGACTATTGCTCAGTGGAAGAAAAATATTTTTCCATGGTTTTTGTTTTTACTTGTTATGGCTGAATTTTTCCTGCTTTGACATGATGGCTAAAATGTGCGCAGCATTACTGTGCCATCCGCAAACATATTTTCAGCATGCCTGTTTTCATGAAGAAAGTGAAAGAAGCATAAGCTTGGCGCAGCACTATGTATGGGGTGTGTACATGGTGGCCATCTGTTCCGCATACACTATGCTCTGCTGACACAGGAGGGGAGAGAAATCTGTGAAATCAGAATGTGGATTTCTAAAGGTGCTAACTATTGAAAAACTTGGGAAATGGGCTTGGGGCAACACTCTTGATACTTACTGAATGTTCTGGCCACTTTATCTCTATTTCATAGTTCATGGTCAGATCAATATTTGTTTATTTATTTATTTGGTTGTTACTTCATATAATAGAAGTTATGCCATCTATGTCAGCATTCTTAACTTGTGGTAGAAAAGGGAGGGATGCAGAGTGCTCCTTAGCAACACATTTCAGCTAAATGTTCAGTTAGTCATTCTGTTATAGAGAGGTGCCTTTTTTATACTCCTATTGGTTCTGGACAAGCTGACAAACATTATACTGCAGACTAGAATCTGCAGTGCTGAAAAGCCATCTTCACTGTCTTCTGCTGGATACTAGCATTCTGCAGACTGCTGCCAGATCATACCAGAATGACTGTTAACCTCTCACCAAGTTTTTTTATGGAAAGTCTGTGCTCACTCCATGGAGCTATACCATTGGTCTCAATTGCCATCATGAAGATTTGTGTTCAAAAGATGTTTAGCAATACTAAGCACTTTTGTTTACTTGACACATTGACTTAGTATTAGTTGGTCTAACTAAATGTATTTTATTAACTAAAAAACCTTTTTTTCCTAAGGTAATTCTTGATCTGGATGAAACAGAGCTGTTGCACAATGAGAGAGGGAAAGAAGCAAATGATCTTGTATGATGTCAGCGGAGGAATGATGAAAGCATTTTTGTTTGTTTTTCACAGAAGACAAACATTACTGGAGGAAAAAGTCCAACAGTTTCTTAGTACAAAAATAATAATCAAATGGGTACCAAATGATCACAGTTTCTGTCAGGGAATCAGTGTGTTGGAGACAGAGAATAGATTGATCTTAATAAACCCAGATTAAAACAAGCATACTGTCCTCTGGACACTCAAACCCACTGTCCTGGGCATCCTAACTATTTTGACAATTATAGGGTCCAGACACTTTTCTGTTGCTTCACATGGTACATTCCTACACCCATAGGAAATAGACTTTTGGTGCATTCTTGAATCAAGCTCTCAGCTTTTTTCTGACTAAAAGCATTTAATTTCAGAGAGACAAGTAAATCGTAATCTGTTTTAGACAACCTATCATCTAGAAAATTATACTGAACCATTATCAAAATCTATTTCTATAATCTTAATGCAAGTAGAGGACTTATCAAGTTAATGTCAAAGGTGAAAAATGGACTCTCTCATTTGGATTTAATCAATAAACATTTTTTTCTTCCAAGAAAAGGAATTTGTATAAAATATATCATGAAAAAAAAAAAAAAAAAAACCTATGGGGACCAGGAGAAGAAACAAGAAACCAATTTGCCCTTCTATGAGCCAGCCAGCATGTCGGCCTCTAGATAGGAAACTCTCACACCCCATACACCCTCTGTAAGCAACTGGTTTATTCAGAGGATAGATGAGTTGATAGCAACTGAGGTATAAAAATAGCTTAATGCTTGTATTATTTGATTGACTTTGGAAGCCCAAAGCTGGTAATCTGAGCATCTATTTAAAGGATGACAATATGCAGTCTAGAAAGCATGGGGGATTTCATTCTGTCTTGGTTTTGAAATCTAATACTGGTCTCACTGTTTTGTTTTGTTCCACTTCATTGTTTTATTTTATTCAGTGTTCTGTTTTGTTTGATTTTATTATATCTGATGGTATGAGCAGCAGTTTTGAAAATAACAAAATGCCTTATGGTAGCCATTATTGATTGCCCCTTATGCTGCTTTAAAGTTCTATATCACTTTCACTGTCTTGTTTTGATTGGCTCTATTGTGTTTTATTTTGCTTGGTTTTATTCTCTTTAAAATATTTTTTTTTAAAAGAAACAAGTAACTTCTAGTTCACTAAAACCTAAACATCTTGAAGCACGTATAATGTGTTTGCTATGTAGGAAGAAAAAAATGAATATAATAAAGTTCTTGTCCTCAAATTACCTATAGTCTTTTGAAAAATAGTGTAGCAAATCAATTTGTAAAGTGACCCTAGTCAATGGACAATCAAGATACTACAGAAGCAAACAGAAAGAAGTACTGAAGTCTGCCTGTGTTGAAGGGGTTTCTAGGAGGGAAGAGTGCTTGGTCTTGTCAGAGGACCAAACTGTGGTGTGAACAGAAGGGGAAAGGATGGTAGACATTGCTTCAGGACCAGTAAATACCCAAACTGAAAAGATTAACAGGGTATCTGATATAGGCAGAGTTTGACTGCCTCAAATCCAAGGGGGCTAACGATAGGGAGAAAGGTGAAACTGAACAGAAGTGTTTATTGACTCTCTTCTACTGGGGCTTAGAGAAATGTCTCCTTCCAGAACCTCTCCCTTGACTGACTATGCTTTTTGAATCTTCAGGTTTTCTTTTCATTCAAACAGCTTAGATTGTTGAAGAATGAAAAGGACAGCTGTACTTAGATCCCTGCTCCTCCACTTCCCACTGTTCTTCCTTTGAAACTAATCTTAATTGGCGCTTCACTACTCTACTTCTTAACTAGAAAGAACTTCTGTATATAGCTCCTATGACAGGGCGAAGAAAGCTAGAATCTTAACCAAACATCCTTGAGGGTGTGACTCCCCAGAAAGGAATACCATGGAAAGACCATATTTAAGGTCTGGCTAGTAACAACTTAGTAGTAACAAGTTTTCACAATCAGTTTTCAAAAAAGATCTGAGTTATTCTATATTCTTGCAGGAATACCTGTAGCAATTTTAAAAAGATCCAAGTTATTCTATATTCCTGCAGGGATCTTTTTTAAAAATTGATTGTGAAAACTTGTTATTACTAAGTTGTTACTTCCTCACTGCTTTTATCATTTTGGAATTTAGTAAAGGGCACAGATTGCAGTTGAATGATTGTCTTCCATTTTCCCAGTAGTTACCTGTCTGGCATTTAGAATGCAGATCAAGTCAATAGGAGCAGCGCACCTACCTTCCTTTCCACTCCATCATTGTTTGATTCTGTTCTCCTTAAAGGAAAAGAAATGACTTCTCTGACTCAGCACACATCCCATATTTCTCTGACAGGGGACAAGTAAACATTCCATTTTCTAACAGATTAATGAAAAGAAAGCGTCCTGTGCAGCAGGCAGCCCTCAGTGGAGGTGGGTTCCCAAATGTGCTTGTTCACATTTTCACAGCACTGGCTGGGAGGCCTGCTGTCCTACATTCTGTTTGTATCGCTCGTTTCTTCTTGCCTTTAGCACCTTCTTTTGGCTTTATCTGCCTAGCTTTGCAACTACTTTTTCATATATATATGTATAAATATATATCCCTCTCTCTATATATTTATGTGCTATAGATTTCAAATTATATTTTTGATGAAAGGAATATGTAACATAAGAGTTCTGATTTTACTAAACAACAAAATTAAAGCCACTGTTGGTTTTACTGTTTTTTTTTTTTTAACATTGTAGAATCAAGTAATTTAAGAAGCCACTTGTTCAGTAGGATCTAACCACATCACATACTCTGGTTTATCAGAATTCAAGACTCATGAATAAATGCAAAAAATAGTTCAAATATGGCCAAAACTCTTCCACTT
Organism: Cavia porcellus; assembly: GCF_034190915.1. NCBI lineage: Eukaryota > Metazoa > Chordata > Mammalia > Rodentia > Caviidae > Cavia > Cavia porcellus. Next base: position 117,428,249 of record NW_026947484.1, read on the forward strand.
CAAATTTAAATGAAAACCTGTTGTGTCAGTCAAATATATTCAACACATGCAACATAAACTCTTAGCTGCTTCAGTCATTTGGGAAAAAGAAACCAGGAATCAAGTGATTTCATACTGATCTATGGCTAGGTTGAGGTTTATAAGCTCTATAATTGCATTGCTCATATTTCCATTGTGAAATAAAAAGACATAATTTTAATATTTAAACAAATGTATTGGATTTATGATGTGGAATTACTTAGGGTTTCAATAGGCACAGAATATTTCCAGAGTTTCACTTGGTTTCGCATCATTTCTCTTGGTATATCAGGTAGAGTTTATCATGTGTTAATATTCAGTGAAAATTCACTGGTGGAAAGAAATCTTTACCAATTAATGACTAAGCTAACGATTTCTTAATCTCTATTGTGAGTACAAGAAAGTCATGGAAGGTGTGCACTATTGGGTTTACAGGGGAACCTCTAATACTCTGAAGACAAGTTAATTGTGTCTTATACATGCCTAAATTCTACTGACTATTTTGTATTGATGTTTTGAGCTTTGATATATGGATAACCTTTTCAAAATCAGTTCGTCTTTAATCATTTCTCTTTTGCTTGTTCAACAAGAGTGTAGACATTGATCTTAAAGCATCTTTTGTTTCTTTGAATAGAGTGAGAACTTTAGAAATTAATTCATTTAGCTCAAGTATTAACACTTTTGTTTTCAGGAAATAAAAGTGTTGAGGGATTTGAGAATGATAGATGGATGATGACAGTTTTGGTTACTAAGACTAATTGTGCTAATAAGTTTAATATGGGGACTCTGTGCTATGGTGTATTTATCTTTTAGCTTGCTATGAAATGCAACAGAGAGGCTTGCAAATGCTGCCAGAGTAGAGGACTTCAGAGTACCAACTTCACAGTATCACTTTTTATATATAATCAGAAGTCTGAAAACAGAGTGCTGGCAACACTGGACAGAAACTGAGTCATGATAGAACACCATGTATGTCTCTTGGCCTTTTCCTCATGTGTCAGATTATGGTCACAAAAATGGTTCTTGCATCCGTTCCCTCATGATGGTGTGTATCTTCCAAGTAGAAAGTGCAAGAGTGGTGGAAGGCTTGAGATTTCTTAAATAGTCATCCTAGAAGTACCATACATATATTTCTGTATTGACATTTTATTAATCAGAACTGGATCCCAAGGTATTCTTAAAAACAATAACTACTACTGAAGCTGATATGGGAAAAGGAGTGGCGGATGGTGACTAAGTCGAGAATCAATAATAAGCTGCCAAAGACCGCACTAAGTAAAACCGCAGAGGTAGATTTATTTTCCCATTTTAAATAATCTTTTAAATAAGAATTATGTGACAGCTAAAGTAAGCGGGAGACATGTAGCTGCTCTTTCATATGTTTCTCTTTCTTTGGCTATATTTGTCAGCACTTCCTATGATAATCCTTTGGTATGCAGGTCAAATTTAACTAAATATTCAATAATTTAAGTGCAGAAGCTAACGCAAGTTGTAGCACATGGTCCAACGTAACACACTGTGACTATTAACTCTACTATTGCTATGTGTCAAAAACACTACATCAGAAGCTCCTGAACTCAGTAGATTAAAACACTAGTTCCCTATTATTGAAAATCTGTGTATAGCAGATTTGATTGGGCTATGCAAGGAGCTCTGGTATGCTCTGTGCATCTCATTCACCTTCTGGGTCCAATACCAATATCGCGCATATTTTGCATAGGACAAGGCTGTGGTGCAAAAAAACACACTCCCACAACAGTATTTACTAAACATTGCTTATTTCATGTATAATAACATATCACTGGTCAAAGCTTACCCTGTAGTCCAGTAAAGAACAACAGGAAGTTGACCAATAAATCCATTCGCAGAGTGTGAATGGTTTTGAAGACCAACCAAATCTTCTAAAATCATCCTGCCAACTTTAGGCATAATAACTGAAAAATAGTGATTGATCTGGCAGACTCTAACACAGCACTATTTTCATTATGTGTCAGGAAAATGAAAGATTTTCTCATAACGTACACATTTATTTTATGATATATATGGGGTAGAGGAGAGAACAAAGCCTGCTTTCTTGCTTAGGGTCACGGTAAAATAGCAGTGGCATTTTGCCTGGCTTTCATACAATAAATGTGAAGGAAACAGGAGAAAACCATAGCTCCTTAGGTCAGTGTATACATTTCAAAACCTTCATTCAGTGCAGATTAGACTGAGAAAACAAGCTTAATATTATGTACAGTTGCAGATACCATAAAACTTGTCTGTTTTACAAGGTTAGGGCACATGTCAAAGCAGGAGACAACACTGAAGCACTGTGCTTACTCTGCTGATGGGATTTGTGGTATTTTGTGCCTTAGATGATCCTCCCCCACATATGAGGAACTCTATCCTTGTACTTTAAAATTTTTGCTGTCCTATAATAGTCTCTCACAGTTCATACTCCATTATTGCAGATATTAGGACCCTAGGACTTCTGGTCTAGACCTTCAATTGTTTCCTTCCACACAGTGGGTCAGGTATGCTAGTAACACACTGCAGGCTCACAACTGAGTAGTTATACTAAGAATAAGAAAGTTTCTCTAATATTTCAAGCATGTTGCCATGTGGGGTGAATGCTATAATTTATCCCTTGTCGCTGATAAAGAAATAGCTGCTTTGAACGCATAAGCAATTTTTCTAAGATCACATAGTAGATTTATTTACTGAAAAACTGAAGTCTAAGGTTTTTAAGTTCAAGATAAAAAGAAATGATAATTAATGCACCTGATGATGTGTTAAATAAACATACAGGAACACCAAGGATTGTGGATGTGTTCAATTTCACAAATAGATTTACTATGCTTTTTTACACAATATCGTCTACATCAATTAAAAAAGGAAAAATTATCAGGGACTTGTGATGCTCCTTAAGAAATGGAAATGACAGAGAAGAGGTCCTAATGTGATCTTTAGAAAAAAGAATGAACACCATCAAAAAAGGAAATGTAGTTCAAAAACACTTTCAAATCTCTGCAATGCAAATTCACATTGCAGGTTCATGCACTCATTTGAAGAGGAGGTAGTCTCTGAAACATAATGGCATTAACACGTTGAATTACGATAGAGAACTCACAAAACCCAAATACTTTTATACAAGGAGGAGAGACAGAACTCTGTTTTCTGCAGAACTGATGTGCACAGTGAGCAGAGTGAATATCATTCACAAAGTCAAGAGGAGCTGAGCTGGTTGAATGGATAGGGCACATATTAAATTGGTAGTGATTAATTAGTTTTATGTCACTTTGATGCTTTTAGACTTGTTCATGGTGTGGTTTTCAATTATTTTAGTATTATTGAAAGTGCCAAGATTAGACCATAGTTATTAGAATGAGATGAGTTACCTTATTTGCAGAGCAGGATAACCTTTGCTATTTTCCTTTCACGTGATCAGTGCCATTTGCGAACAAAAGAAAACGAGGGAGCGTGCACATATACGAAGGCTTAGCAGAAGGCTAGGCTTCTTAAAGCAGGATCAGATAAATCAGCTGCTCAAGGCTCAAAAAGATATCTGGGTGAATTGTTTAAAATCTTATTGTCATTTGATGTCATTTTAAAGTTGGCCATAGTAAGATGCAAAAGGATATGAAGGAGTAAACTTCTAAACTTGTGAGAAACAACCAGCAACTGAAAACATCCTGAAATCCTTTCACAAAATTGTGAAAACATCACCTTGTGATATCATTCAGTGGGATATGCTTGCACACTTGCAGCTTATAAAACAAAATACAAAAAGACAAGTAGAAGCGAGAGGGGAGAGAGAAGAGATGATGTTTGAGAAGTGATGAGTATCATAAAAAATATTTGCATCATATAAACTTGGCATCATATAAACAAGTTAACTTGCTAACAAGAATTTTACAAAAAAAGAAGAAAAAAGGGGGGCTGGGGATTTCGCTCAGTGGCATAAGCACCTGCCTTGCAAGCAGACAGTCATGAGTCTGATCCCTGGTCCCGATAAAAAGGAAAAAGACCAACAAAAAAAAAAAAAAAAAAAAAAAAAAAAAAGAATTTTACTTCTTCTAAATTTTGTACTCTCACTTCTCTAACTCATTTATATTTTTCTCTATAGTTTAAACTGTTTCCCCTTAGTTCTAAAACAAAGAATTCTCTTTATATTAAAGGGAAAAAAAAAAAAGCCACTGATTTCACATCTCTTACCTCTCTTTCTAGAGTCATTCTTTCTAGAAAGAATATTTTAGGAATTATGTTTTTTATAGTGAATCTATTTGTTAAAAATCGATTTGGATTTTTTCCTATTTGTTCCAAATCCTTGTGATTATAAATTAGTGGTGCTATCATTTGACATTGTTTTTGAGACAAGGTCTTGCTATATAGCTCAAGCTAGCCTCAAATCCACGATGGGTCCCAGGCTTATCTTTGTCTCAGAAATCCTCCTGGCTCATTCTTCCAAATGCATGGATTACAGGGGTGTAACATCATGCCCAATTTTCATTTAACATTCTATATGCTTTACTCCCCCCCACCCCCAAGCTTATTGTCCACTTTCCCCCATTAGAATCTAAGCTCAAGGAAAATATGTTTATTTTTTCAGGCACTGATGTATCCCTAGGTCTTAGAAATCTGCCTAGGACATCGCTGAAGTCAAATGTATTGAATACATGGATATGTAAATGGGAAGAGGAATGTGGCTAAACTACTGAGGTTGCCATTTTTTTTTTTTTTTTGGTCCCACCCAATGCCTGCTGGGTAGATAATATCCAACTGTGGGCTGTTTCTCTTATGGTACGCTTTTGTAGCTTCTTTACTGATCTTACCCCTAAAAACGTTTACATTTTCACCACCCACAGATGTGGATAGCACATTATCCGGTGAAGTTCTGTCATGACAGTGGTAGTCTGGCTTCTTTCCAGGCATGAGAATTCACAAACTCTTGTATCTTCCTCATTCAATTTAAAAGGGGAACAAAAATAAAGACTGCAATGGAGAGAAAATTGATAGCTAGTAAACGCCTTGGATTTAGGGTTCATTTTTCCTCAACATAGTTAACTCTCAAATCTACAAATGAGTCAGGGTAGATAACACTCAGCGCCAACTAAAGTGATCTAATGCACAAGACAGTGATTGAAGGTATTAACATACCTGGGAAAAAGAATAGCCTAAGGGATTATAGGAAGGGAAACATAGCAAGAATCACATGAGAAATTTGACAATATTCATTAAAAATGGGCAATTACATTTCTTTCTTTAGATAACGGACATTTTCTCCTAAAAGTCATTTTACTTTTGAAATAAGGATGATGTTATTTCTTGTTAAAAAATAAAATTGCTTAATAGAGACTTGTATAATAATACTGGAAACCAAAAAAAGGATAGATGGTATTGTAGGTCAAAGAAAATGAATGAAATCTCATGTGCTGTTTCAGACCTAAAAGTCTTATTATTATTGTTGTTATCATCATTATTATTACATTTTGCTCCTCTCCTGCCTCATCTGCCTTCAGATCTATGAAACACTAAAGTAGTTTTGAAACTGCAGTCTGTCCATCAGGCCTTGAAGAAATGTGTATAGAGATAGTTACAGGATGGTCTTGTATTAATGTGTCATTCTCATAAGTCACTGCATGTTTTGGAATTTTTTTATTAAAGTACATGGACTAATCCAGACAAAAAACTTTCATAAGTGAAGAATCAGTTGGAACAAGAACTTTGAGATTTATGACATTAGCTTAGCTTTAGGCAGGAAGGCAAACAGAAAATTAAAAAAACAGCAATCAGAAAGAAAGAAAAAGAAAGAAAGAGGAAAGGAAGGAAGAGAGGAAGGAAGGAAGAAAAGAGTTGAAAATATGGCAATTCATGGTACAGAACAGCAAAACATTTAGCAATGCTATCATGTATAACTCAAAGGATAGACCATGTACCTCTTGATTCTGTGTCTCTAGGCAGTTTTTCAGCCAAGGCATAATTGTTACTTTGCACTGAATGATTCTTGTTGTGACCCTTCCCTGTGCATTATAGGATGTTTAGTAGTATCTTTGGTCTCTTTCACTAGATGCTAATCCTATTGTCCTAGCGATGATAACAAAATGTTTTTTATAATTGCCTGTTGTTGAGAGCTACTAGATGAATTGATTGGAAGTAGTAAGATGATTTATATTGACCCTATTGGCTGCCTTTGGTAAAATGTTAAAATAAAGAGATCAAGGGAAAAAACTGACTGGCTTACATGAAAAAATAAGAGATAACAGAGTAACTACACATTTGGAGGCTCCAAGGTTGGAAAAGGTGACTTATTCTTAGACCTCAGAGAGTAAGAGATAAGTTTGAAAACTACTTTGAGCATCAAAGTTTCAGTAAAACTTCTCAGAGAACAAAGCGATTTATCCCTACAAAAGAGATCATATAGAATGTGATCTTTCCACCTCTTTTTCAGATGGCCTAAAGGTATTCATCATTTTACTAAAATAGAGGGGCAGGAGAGCTAGGAGAAAATAAATCAATCTGGCTTGAGAACTATGACTAAGAATAAACTTTGGGTGTGTTTACTGGCATATGAAATTGACTGAAAGCAAATAGATCAGAAAATCTTCATGTTTTGATTGAATTATGTTAGTAAAAAAAAAAAATGAGCCTAGACTAAAATAAATGTCTGACTCACAAGCTGGTTGCAGCAAAAAGCAGGTCTAAAAAATTGTGCTGTGCCCAGAGAAGGCGTGCTGCCTAACACTCACATCAGATATAACTAAGGAGAATGATAAACAAGGAGCAGTTGGAGCCTGGAAACATGGGGAATAATGGCAAGGATGGACTGAGAGGGTAATCAGGATTTAATTGAGGAGGACTTTCTTCATTTATTTTATGCATGAGAGTTCGTTTCATGTAAAATGTATGGATATTTGCACATATGCATGCATGTACAGACCTGTACTCTCACATGTGCTTCTATATTTTTGTCTTTAAATTCGACAACTTTTAAAGCGGGTACCTGGGATTCAGAAGGATCCCAGCACATTCTCTCTGCCCAGCCATGCACAGAGTATCTAAGAGGCCATGTTGCCAGCTATTAGTCGACAGTATTCTATATTCTTTGAGACAGTTTTGTTGCTGATTTAATTTCAATAAAAAGAAAAAAAAAAAGAAAAACATACCAGAAAAATATATCTGGAAAGCTTTGAGTACTGCTAGAAAATGAGTGAGTCAGAACCACTACTACAGCAGTCATACAATGGTAATCGACATAGTGCCATTTTATTTGTGTGTATTTATAAAATGCAAAACTTAGATATGTGCATAGAAATAAACGGTATTGTTACCAGACAGGATCTGAGAAAGTTCCCAAATGGAGATGAGGGAACCTCAGATAACCCTACCAATGGAGTAACTTATAGATTCGTTGACTTCCATGGCAGAAAAAGAATTTTCAAGACATGTGAGTGAGAGGCAGGTAGAGGTTTATGAAACAGAAGGGTGTTTCACTTTGTTTGATTTTTAGTTGTGTTATTTTTTGGTATTTTGAGGCAGAGTCTTGCAAAGTTGTTCATGCTGGCCTTCAACTCACTGTGCAGCCCACCAGGCAGAGTGTTAAAGCGTACACTCGGACAGGATAGAGTGCAGGCACTCCTAGAGATAGGCTTACTGTGTCCTAGAATTGGGTCTGTAGGTCTTGGAGATCTAGGATGTATATTCCTACCATCTGTCAGGGTATCTACCTCTGTGGTTATGTTGGAATGCAAACCATTTACATGTGTTTGAAGTTCAGATATACTTCCATTTTCTATAAGAAGGAACACAATTTACGGGTATATGAGGAATGGGTCTATACCTACGGTGTTAACAAACTTGGGAGTTTTCTCTTTTGAGTGCATTTCTTGGAAAAGATACATGCCTCTATAACATTTGTGTTGAAGTCTGCAGTTTTTCTTAAAAGTATAATCTTAAAATTATTGTTTTACCCTGTCTTCAGCTTTGTTTATCCTCCTTCTATAAGAATACATAAAAACTAAGCCATTTTTTAGCTTCTTGTAAATTCTGCTTCTTAAGTCAATAATAATAATTATTGTTTTTTTACTCTTCTTTAAGTTTCTACAAACATATTAAGAGAGAGAGAGCATCATGCGTGAGAAGTTTCTGATTTTTATTCTGTTTCATTTTGCGTTCTTATTTTTGGTGTAGCTGGAATGGCATTGGCCTGATTTTTGCACACATGTGACCTGTGCCATTCATACATGTGGTTTTCTGTGCTCAATGCAGGCTCTCAGAAGCTGGCCTCTCATGATAGTCTCAGTTGCCTCCCTAGGGTTTGGCTTGTGAGAGGCGTGGAGGAAGATAAGAAGGGACATTTTATTTCACTTTTTTTGTTTTGTTCCAACCATCCTCCCTTCCTGCACTGCCGCTATTTTGGGATGGTAGGGACACCCTGCTGCTCCTGTCCTTGTGTGCCTGGAATTCTTATGTCAGTGCCCTTGCTCCTGTCCCATTCTTGTTTACAACAGTTTGACTTCATTAATGTTTGCATTTTTAAACTGGGCGTGGTGGCTCACGATTGTAATCCCAGCCCCTGGGAGGCTGAAGCAGGAGGATCTCTGTGAGGTTGAGACCAGCCTGGGCTAAGTGAGCTCAAGGCGCATCTGAACTGCATAGAGACCCTGTCTTAAAAAGACAAAAATAAAAATAAAAATGTTTGCCTTCTAAGCTTTATTTTGATTATACCATTAAATGTTATCATTTTTCTGAACCCTTTGGTCTTGGAAATGTATCTTAAATGGAATATAATGAATTAAAATTAAATTAAATTAATAAAATTAAAATTTTATCTGACTTTCAAAGTTTTCATTGGATTATACATTTTATATCAATTTTATGGAGGTATAATTTGTGATAAATAAATGCACATGACTTAAGTGTATAATTCCCAAACTATAAGTACTCATTTAATTATCACCATAATCATGATATAAAATATTTCAATCATTCAAAGATTCTCACTGTCTCTGACAGGCTCCACTTTCAAACCACATCTAAACTCAGGAACTACTGATCTACTTTGTATCTGACTATATAGATTGACATTGCCTAAAATTTTGTACAACTAAAAATCATACTTGAACTCTTTGGTTTTGGCTTATTTTGTTTTACAAAATGCCTTTGAGATGTATTCATGTTTTAGGATGTATTCATTCATTTCTTTTATACTCAGTACAACTGTTTTTTATGGGTCCAAATTTATTTTCTTTTCACTTTGTGATAGAAAAATTGGGCTGCTTCCAGTTTGGGTTAATATAAACACATCTCTTGTAAACAGTCTTCTTGCACTAGACTGTGTGTGGAGCTATATTTTAATACCCAAGAGAAGTGCTATATTATTATCATATAATAAGTGCTATATTATTATCATATAAAAGTAGCAAACTGTTGTTTCCAGTTTGGACTAATATAAATACATCTCCTGTAAACAGTCTTTTGGCATAAGACTGTGTGTAAGGCTATATTTTAATTTAATACTAAGGAGAAGTTCTATATTATATATTAAAAGTATATTTAACTTTGTATAAAAGTAGTAAACTGTTTTCTAAAGTAGTGCTATTTTACGTTACTATTACCAACATGGTATAAGAATTTCAGTTGTTCCACATTCTTGCTAACAATGATATTCTCACTCTTTTGAATTTTAGTCACTCTTTTTGTGTGTGTTTGTATCTCATTACAGTTGTAGTATCCATTAACCTGATGATTAATGATTTTAATCATGTTTTTGTTAGCCTTTCATACTTAGTTTTTGTACTGTCTGTTCAAACCTCCCTTCATGGGCATGGTAGAACACTCATGTAATCCCAGCACTGAGGAGGCTGAGCCAGTTCAAGGCCAGCCTGGTTTGCACAGTGAGGTCTAGCCCAGCCTGAATTACACAGTGACTCTGTCTCAAAAAATAAAAAAAAAAAAAAAAAAAAAAGGCCCTGTAAAATTGGTACATTCTAATTCAGTTGTAAGAATTATGTATTTATATTTAAGATACTTGTGAAATATTTGAACCTTGGGGCTGGGGATTTAGCTCAGCGGCATAAGCGCCTGCCTTGCAAGCAGGCAGTCATGAGTTCGATCCCTGGTACCGATAAAAGGAAAAAGACAAAAAAAAAAAAAAAAAGAAATATTTGAACCTTATTTTTTTTCTACTATAAATTCTAGAAACAATAAAAACCCCTCAAAGTATGGCTTTGCATGCATGAATCTCTCTGAACATTATGATAAAAAGTATTTTTATTTTAATTCAGTCCAAACATTTTGTCTTTTCTATATCATTTCTTATTTGAGGGCTCAGGGATATAGCTCAGTGGCACAGCACCTGTCTGGCAAACAGAAAGTCCTGAGTTCAATTTCTGATACTAAAAAAAACAAAACAAACAAATAAAAGATGATTTCTTATTTGACTCACTAATTTATTAGAAGAATGTTGTTCAGTTTTTATACACTTTTTTTTCTAATGGTGATTTGTAAATTAACTTGATAATCAGAATGACTTTATTGTTTTAAAATGTATTGTTGCATTAACAAACCCACTCGACAGATAATCCATGTATGCTTATTATCTCTGAATGGATTCCTTTATGTCAATTATGTTGGTTAAAATTGCTTAGGTTAACTATATCCTTAATGTTATTTGTTTACTTGTTCTGATAGTGACAGAAATTTTGATATCTTCAATTATAATTGCTGATTTTTCAATTTCTCCTTTTAGTCTGTATATATACAAATACACATATTTGACTTTTAGACTTCAAATTAAAGAAGTTTTAGGTACGTATCAAAATTGAGGGAAAGTACAGAGGGTTTCCATGTGTAGTCCTAATTCACCAACAATCACCCCAGTATCAACATTTTACAAGAGAGTGGTCATTTTTACAGCTGATGAACCTAAATCTACATGCCCATAGGTTACTCATTCACTGTTGGTATTGCACATTCCATAGGTTTTGACACATATATGTAACATATATGCCATATGTAGTCTGCATATGTCGTCTCTCTCTCTCCATATATAGTTTTTTTCTAAAAAATTATATATACAATTATACATTTATACATTTCAGGAAAAGAAAAACAGTATGAAGTTGTATCAACAGATGGAGTTACCTTCATAATGAGGGGCTTTAAAAGAGGATGTCATGTATCACAAAAACTTGCTATACTCTTGGCTCTTAGAGAAGAAATTAAAAGTGCATGTGCAGCAATCTCAGTGACCAAAGTCATCCAAGTAGCAGTTCACCACACTAATAAATGGTTGGTAGCTAATGGCCACCATTTTGAGCATCTCTTGTAATTGCAGAGGTTAAAGATAGCGTATCAATTACCTGATGTCTTACTAAATTTAGTATTAAAATATTTATACAAGTTTTTCTTTTCCTGAAGTGTGTATGTATATTTGGGGGACAATTGTAACTAACTGTAACTGTAACTGACTATAAACTACAATTCACTAAACCTATACACACACACACACACACACGCACGCACACACACACATACATATGGTTAGTTAATTGAGTCAGCATAGTTCTGAGTGTGGAAAAACTCACTTTAAAGAGGATTGTTGTCAGAATGGTATAAAATAAGAATGAGAAGGAAGGATTTCAGCCGATTTTCTGTGGAAGAGCGTTTTTTATTTTAAAGAGAATAAAACCAATCAAAACAAAACAATCAAAATGATACAGAACTTCAAAACAAGATAATAGGAAATCAGTGGCTACTATAACATATCTAACCATAAAATAGCTACACATTACTTCAGATATAATAATATCAAACAAAACAAAACACAAGAAGAACAAACCAAACAAAACAATGAAAATGATACAGGACTTTAAAACAAGATAATAGGGAATTAGCAATCGCTACCATCTTCAGAAGAAAATCTCTCATCGTTGCTACATTACATATTGTTATCCTCTAAATAGAAACTCAGACTACTGGGTTTAGGCCTGCAAAGTCAATCGAACAATACAGGCATTAAGTTATTATTATTTTTTTTAATTCATGTGGCTATTGTCTCAGCCTGTGTTTCTCCAGGTCAGGCAGTTACTTACGGCAGGGGTGGGGCTCACAGGAAGAGGTTGGCTTCTTCTTGGTTCTCTTCCCAGGAAGCAGTGTTGCTGCTGGCTCACAGGAAAGGGTTGGTTCTCGAAGAGCTTTGTTGCAGCTTATTTTCTTCAGAGGAGCTTTGGCTGTTTTCGTTGGAGGAGCTCTAGTCTTCACCATCACCTTGGGCTTTACCTCCTGCCTGTTGGTGCAGATTCTTCAGCTTCCTGCATTGGCCTCCAGTCTGCTGGTTCAGACTCTTTAGCTTCTAGCACCAACTCTTCGACTTCCCAGCACAGACCCCTTGGTCTTCAGTTGTAGATTTTTCTTCAACCTGCTGTAGACTCATATGGGACATTACCCTGGACACCAGTCCTTGGGCTGGATCCTTCAGATATCTAGCACGTGGAAGATGTTTCACACTCTTCTAGGTTTGACAGTGGGAAGACATTGTAGAACAATCTTGTAGATGTCTGGGTCCTGCATAATTGCAGTTAGAGCATGTGCAGTCTTTTGAGGAGCCTTGCCCCAGCCCTGCAAGCTCTTGTAACCACACACACGCACACACACACACATACACACACACGACACTCAAAACTTCAAAGCTCAGATGTAGCTAAGGAAACCTGAGTATGTGGCCATACTTGTCTAGCCAAGTGCACAGCAGGATACAGTTATGTAACCATGACTTAACACATGTAAATAAGCATATGCTACTTACAGCTCTATACAAGTATATAAATGTGATGACAACCTATATAAAAATTATACAATAAAGACATTGACAGTTCTTGAGTTCTTGTGCTCTTCTCTGTTCCATGCTGCCTGCTGTTGTTGTTGTGTTCTTTCTTTCTCAATAGTACAGTAATATCTTGGTTCATGAATGTTATTCATTCCATGATTCTAGAAAAGATCTCCATGTTTGTGTTCATGCAGGAAAGATGGCTGTGGTTATGTTTGTCACCCAATGCAGAGTTCTCAAACAAAAATGAAGTTTTGTCACATGCTTCTGTTTGCATATCAAATTGTTTGCAAAAAAAACCCCTCATGAACCAAAGTAACACTATTTATGTAACACACACACACACACACACACACACATATATACATTTTTCCGTGACTGGGATTGTCTGAGATTTCTAGATTTGTGGCTTGTCTGAAAATAATTTGGGGGAAATTCTGTTATTATTTCTTGAAATATTTCTACTGGCTCATTCTTTCTTCTTCTGATATTACATTTATATAAAAGTTACGTCTTTAGTAGTTGTCCCAAAGTGCTAGAATATACTGCTAATATTTTCAGTTGTTTTATTTTTAAAGTTTGGCTGTTTTTATTAGTATATGATGAACTTCAGAGATTCTGTTCTTCGTGACATCCCATCTATTAATGATGCTTCGAAGCCAGTTTTCATTTCTGTTACAGTATTTTTTCATTCCTAGCATTTTTATTCTTTATTAGAATTTACATCTTTCAGCTAAATTATTCATCTACTATTATTTTCTGTCAACTTAATTTATATGAACCCCTAAAAAATTAGTCATAGTTTGTTAATTTCATGGGTGAAAAATTCCAACATTCCTGCCATATCCAGGTCTGGTTGTGATGATTATTTTATTTTCTTAATTTTTTTTTCTTTTTTGGTCTTTTAATGTTTTTGTAAGTTTTTGCTGCAAGTTAAACAAGATATACTGAGTAACAAGAACTGTGACAAGCACTCTCTTAGTAATATAGTAATTAGATAGTAGTGTAAGGAGGGGAAGGGAGCTTTCTGTAGTCCTATGAATAGATCTGTGCTTCAGTGTGTCTGTGTCCCTGAGCTGTTCTGCTTTTACTTATTTAGGTAGTATCCAGTAGAAACTGAAATTAGGTATTCCCTTTCCACTATCTTAGCTAAGGTGTGATTAAACGCCCAACATGTTCTCCCACAGGCAAGTCTTAGTAGATGTAATGCAAGTCAATACATATATGAGATGCAAGTCAATACATATATGATATTTTCAAAGAATATCATAGCTCCCATAAAATTCAGTCCTAGAAAACTAGCATTGCTACCTACAACTCACATCCCTCAGGAAGACCAAAAATAAAGACTGCTTGATAAGGGAAAGGAAAACCCAGAAGAGAGCAGCTATTTTCCCTAGCTTTAATAAGCAAATGCAAACACAAATAAGAACACAATGATATTATAATACCCTTCAATACAACATGTCAGTTCTGGGGTCTGACACTTAAACAGAAGGAAATAAATAAAAAATTACTCACTTTGCTGCCACTGGGTGAATTATGAACCAAAGAAATTAACAAAGGCAAATGCAATAAATGAAAGCAACTGACAATTTTAGGCTTGCTTACCTGTGTCCTTAGGGTAGTGTGTAATAAAATGATGTCAATTAAGAAACAGTCCTTTATTCTCATGCAGGACCCCTGCCCATAAAATGATTATAGGTTTCCTAATGCTGTCTTTCCAATGATTACCTGAAGTCATCATGGTGTGACAGTTGCCATTAGAATCATTCGTTTTAAGTTCCGTCTGCCATTTACCTTTTCAAAAAAAAAAAAAAAAAAAAAAAAGGAAGAAAGAGAACAAAGCAGAGAACCTTCACTGGGAGAACCTCACAGAAGTATGGGCCCCAGCTTCAATCCCATGATTATATCTCCCTAGATTTTTGTTTCATTTGTTTATTTTAAATTTTATTTTGAAGGTAGTAAAATACAGCAGAATGAGACAGAACAAATCCAATCGAGACAATGTGTTGATATTGTTACAGAACTTCAGAGCAGGATACTGGGATAACAGTAATAGGTACCATAGTATATCTCATCATCTTCACAATAGTTGTCCATTCAATCAGGTATAGAATCAAACCAAAAATAGAACATTTTAAAAGCAATCAAAAGAGAATATTGAATAGAGTAAGACAATCAAAACAAAGCAAAATAGTAAAAACAACTTTTGCCTAGAAGGATCTCCCTCATATTTGCTATATTGCATATGGCCATCCTCCCAAGAGATGCTCAGACATCTTCCCCCAGTTGCTAATGGGGAGGGGGGAGGATGGGATGTTTAGGCTTATGCGAGATGCTGACTGATTCTTCTCCTGGCTTGCACCAGGAGCACTCTTACCAGGAAGGAGGGGGAATTGTTTTCTTGCTTCTTGCTAAGTTCCACCATGGCTGGATCTCGGGAGATGCTGACTGGTTCTCCTCCTCCCTGGGGTTTTTGTATCTGAGGTTTGTTTATGATAAGAACCCAGCACTTTATCAATGATTGTTTAGGCTGTCTTTTCCTAGGCTGGCTTGCCATGAAAGATTCTTTCTCTTCCAAGTCGTGCTTGCCACTGTTCTGATAAGTTTTAATTCTTTATCTTCTTTTCATATCCTAGTAATATAACTTTTTAAGGTGTCGTTTTTCTATTACTGATGTAGGTATGCTAGGATTTTTATGTTTATTATTTAAATCTTTTCAAATCAATTTGCTGACCTGTTTTTATATTCAAAATAATTTTTGTACATAATGAAGAATTTTATATTTTTCTACAGCCTAACAGTTTTTGCCTTTTAATTATAGCTTTTAGGCAACTAAAATTAATTTGTTAATAATATAAGTTTAATTGTACTATATGCTGGCTACTCATTCTTTTTCTTCCACATTAGCTTGTTTTCTCTATTTCTTTTATGTTAACTGCACGTTATTAGAATTTCATCTTACTTTCAATATTGAATTATTCAGTACAATGTTACCTCAGTTCACAAACTTCCTTGGTTTTGTTATTGAAAAGCTTGCTTCTAAAAAGTGACTCACCAGCTAAACATTCCCGGGTTTAGGGATGCTCACCCATTCTGCTGCAATTCCATATTCTTCTTGTCTCTAG
Source organism: Cavia porcellus (assembly GCF_034190915.1). NCBI lineage: Eukaryota > Metazoa > Chordata > Mammalia > Rodentia > Caviidae > Cavia > Cavia porcellus. Next base: position 117,444,206 of record NW_026947484.1, read on the forward strand.
CATGGAATTTAAGTAAATGAACAAAAAGAAGTTGTGGAAGTTATTTGAGAAAATAAAATTTAAGAGTGGAAAGAAACTGACTACAGAATGAGATTGGGCTGAGTAAATAAAAAAACAGAAATTAAAAGCAAAGATAAAAGTACATGATGTGCCTGAAAAATACAGTATGACTATCATAGATAGCTGCCATGGCCAACTTTTCATGGTGTCCATGTATCCTTTTATGCCATCTAAATCTCCTGGAAACCCACAGAACTTCTACCTAGGGGTCCTGGGAAGTGGTACTGGGACCCCACACCTCAGGATGATGAAAAATCTAGGCCATCTTACTGGAAACTTGCTAAATCCAAGTTCAGGGTTTTGGAATCTTATAGTTAACAGGTGTCACCCGCTTCCCCTGCCAGTTTTTGCGCACCCTAATCTCTTACCTCATTTGCACAGTTCTGAGGAAATTAGCCATATTCATGTTCCTGTAGGGAAATGGGCCATAATCTTGTATTGGTCACCCAAGACAGTGCCACAGACAAAAGCAAAAGTAAGCTAAACACTTGTTTGTGAATTGAGTCATTCATGAACAAAGCATTTTTTTTTTTAACAAAGCATTTGTGAACAGAGATATTATGGTACATTTCCTTGTTTTAAGGGTTGTTTTACCGTTTACAGTATCTACTTTTAGTTTTTCATTACTTATCTTAAAGTAATATTACAGTCACTTTCAAATCATATTTTTGCCTTACTTTCATATAGTTGAAATCATAAAAACAAAATTCTCATACTTCACCTGAAATCAGTAATTTAATCTACCCCTTTGTAGAATATGTTTGCAAATTTGCTAGCTTCCATCATGGATAAAGAATTTTTAGGACAATTCAGTAAAAAATAGAGAAAAAAATTCTTAGGAAGATGTTTTAGCACACATTCAATAGTCAATGAAGTCACTCAGAGAAATGAGGTTCCCTACAGTTGGGAAGTGGGAATCTTTATCTGTTTCTAATGGTGGAAATATGAGAATCTGAAAATTAATAGTTAGCTTTTATCTTGGCTGGGAGAAGATGGCCTACTCATTTCAAGACAATGATCTATTCATATGGGAAATCCTAATTTATAGGTGACAAATTAATCTATTTACAGGTAAAAGAAGACTAAGTAAAAAGGGAAATGGCTGAACCCATTTGTAGGTGAAAGATAATTGTATATGTTTATTATGTTTTGGGAAAAGAGAAAGAAAAAAAATACAAGATATAGTTTTTATTTTTTAAAATATAATTTTCTGACAAGCCTGCCTGTAGTCCCAGTACTTAGAAGGCTGAAGCAGGAGGATTCTTGTGAGTTCAAGACCAGCCTAGGATACAAAGTGAGTTCAAGACCAGTCTGAACAGCACAGTGAGATCCTGTATTTAAAAAAAAAAAAAAAAAAAAAAGATAAAAGTAAAGCATGAGTTTTCCTGTTTCCTTTCTGCCAAGTTATTATTTTTTCTATTTTACTTCATTTTCCTCCCTGAGACTTTGATGCCTTTTCTTTGGGGATATAAAAGGCTGGAAGGTCTGTCTCTTTGTAACTGTTTTAAGTTGAAGAGGGGCATTGATTGTGGCTAGCCTTAGAGAAAGTCTCATTGTAGCTCATATAAAGGAAACAAAGAGAGTGGGTTTTTTCTTGATAAATGAACTTTTGATAGTATGGAAAAGAGGAGGAGGATATTAGTATATAACTGACCTAAGCTTCATGTTATAACTTTAGTTTGGGGATTGAAAGTAAAATATTGGTAGAGTATTTATGAATAGTAGCTCCCAAAATATTTGAAGTCAGTAGCATTTAGCATAAGCCTTCTCTTTACTATTAACCTCTATTTGTGTTGAAGTGTTTCCTCAAATATAACAGATGGAGTTTAAGAGCACCCAGATGTTTCCCTGATTTGTAAAAAAGAAATGTTATGCCCTCCTGTTTTAATTCTAACAAACAAGAAGTTAAATCTTTATCAGAGTGGTAAAATACTTAAAAGTATACTCATATAACATCGTGGAATACACTAGTAGAGACTGAAGGACACATTTTTTGAAGAGTTGATGAGACTGGTAATCAAAACTTTTCATGGTTATAAGATACAGGTGTAGCTGCAAACTGCCAGTAGGGGTTGGTGCAGTATTTAGCTTAGCTTTTAATTTACTATTGATATATTCTCTCTGTCTTTTCCGCTGGTTGTTCAAGACTGTTAAACTGAGACTTGATTTAATCAAAACAAATATATATATGTGTGTGTGTCAGTTTAGAGTCCTTATTTTTAAGTCATTATTTTTAAGGCTATAGGCAGAGTCTCTTAGCCCCTTTAATTGGTTTTCTTTTTCTCTACCACGCAACTTGTTTGCATAGGTCTTGGTCTTTCATTGACCATGTGGTTTCTCTCAGAAGCATGGAGACATTTCCCTTTTTAGTGACCTCATTTTTAGCATAATATACTGTATACTGATTGGCTCTTGTCCTCTGGGATCCAACAATTTTCCTATTCAGTATGTTGGGTGACTCACAGGAGTTGTAGAATCCTTTTGAAGTCCATCATATCTTGTGTCTAACATAGAGGGCTGAACATAGAGGGCAATGGCTAAAATACTGGCTGTCCTCTTAGTCCAGTTAGTTTTGGTCTTGAAGATTCAGTTGTTTGAACAACTAGGGTGTCAGTAGCACCATATTAAAATGGGGGCAGTAAGTCTAACTATCATAATCTTATGTGAATATCGAGCACTTTGAACCATAAAGTATGACCAGAGAATTGCTATTTATTTTACCAATAACCTTTGTGTTAGAAGTCAAAGTCCTACAGACTATTAATGGGTAACAATTACGAAGTTTTAATAGGAAAATTTAAAATCAAGAGCAAACATCTCTTCTTAGCTTAGCAATTATGGTGACATTACACTAGAATGAATTTTTATAGTCATCTCTAAAACATATTAAAATTGTCTACTACTTTTATTCAATTACAAAATGTTAAATAACATAAACTTTTACCTAAAGTTGTGATTTTTTAAAAAATAGAGTGTATTTTTTGGAAGATGAATGTGATAGTTTATTGATGTCCAAACTTTAATCATGATACTACTTTCTCAACAGTATAAAGGTTGGGCACATCTATCATGATACAACTATATAACAATGACATAAACTTAAACTTGAAAATGTCTACCATAAACAACTGTAGTCTGAAGGTCATCAGTATGATGTTGTCCTAAGCTTTACATCCCAGAAGATCTATACTTGCAATATACAAATGCATTTAATATACTACCAGGTTAGCAATAATTAATACCACAGTCATATAGACATATTTTTATATATTTACGTAGTTTTTACTCAAGGCAAAAGTTCAATTTTTAACAGGTTTATATGGCATAACTGTACTGACAAGAATAATAGAACATCTTTAGAGTTATAATAAATTTAGGAAACAGTGATAATGCCCATAAATAGACACACACACACAGATAGATCAAAAGAGCAATTTCAAGTATCACCTTGTAGCTAAATCCTTATAACTAAAATATTTAGAATCTCAAAATGTACATGATTTAAGGAGATTGAGATTGCTTCTCCCTAGTGCCACTCCAAAGTTTCTGCGCCACAGTGTCTCAGGACTGGGTTTCTCATGCTGATTGAACGAGAAACTTTGCTCAAGTCATGGTTGGTTCTCTCCTTACATGTCACTCTGCTGAGCAAATTGGGTTTCATCTCAATAAGGAACAGGTAAAGGAATACCCATTGCTGCTGCTCAATGTCATAGAGGAGAACTGTTGACAGTGCATCCCATCTTTGGTGAGAGGAGCCAGTGTGTTTCATCTTTATTGTTTCATGTGTACCAGCACTCATTTTCTAGGGACTTTGGGGTCACTAGCTGCTGAAAAGGAAAACTCTAGGCTGCAGAAGTTGGTAGACAGGGAGAGAGAAAAAGGAGGAAAAGGAGATAAACTATGCTTTAGAGGGCAAGAAGCAGAGACAAACTACACTTCTGAGGGCAGGAGCTGAGGGAAGTGGGGAAGAAAAAGAAACATGAAAAAGCCTTTGGTTGGATTTACCGAAGTTATCATCCCAGATATTTCTTTTTACCCACTGACTGGCTCACCAAGAGAAAATGTCACCAGCCTGGGTCTGCGAAGGTCCCTCAATCCGAAAGAAGGAAGTTAGCTCACACTTTGTAGAATACGCTTACAGGTTTTCTGGCTTCTTATGTAGAAAAAGAATTAGGATGAGTGGGTAGAAGGGTTTATTAAGCAGAGATTTTAGAATGAACTCAAAAGAAAAGTCCAGGTGTTAAAAGAAATGAGACTCATCACAGTTGGGAACTACGAGTCTTTATGAATTTTCAGTGATGGAAATCTGTGCAATTTGAAAATTAATAGTCATAGTGGGTGGAGGTGAACAGCTCATCTACAGCAAGTGAAGTGAGTTCATAAACAATATAGGAATCCAAGCAGCCAAATTGATAAATTTGAAATTTAATTAGCTGAATTCAGCGACCAGTCAGGTGGACCCATTTCAGAGTCTCAACGAGTGGTCCTGACCTGGAAAATCACAAAGCTTTTAAACAGAAACACAAAAAGACATCCTGTTGGAAACAGTTTAGCTAGAATCTTACATTGATTTTTAGTTAACAACTGTATCCTGCTTCTTTTGTTGAGCAGGTCAATTTTTCTCTTGTGGGTACAGCTCATTTTGTTTTTCTCATGGGACTTGTACCTTGAGTAATTTTTCATTTTCCTGGGTCAAATACAGGGCACTAGTTAAATGTGGGGCTCAAGATGGTGTCAGTTATGCTAAGCTACAACAGCAAGATTAAGGTCCATTCATATGGGAAATCCTAGTTTACAGTTGACAAAGATAATCTATTTACAGGTAAAAGAGGACCAGTGCAAGAAAAAAAAGGAATGACTGAAACTATTTGTAGGTGAAAGAGAATTAGCAATGTTTATCATGGGGCTGGGGGTTTAGCTCAGCGGCATAAGCTCCTGCCTTGCAAGCAGGCAGTCGTGAGTTCGATCCCTGGTACCGATAAAAACGAAAAAAAGCAATGTTTATCATGTTTCAGAAGAGAAAAGAAAAAAAAAATCAAGTTTCCAGTTCCATTTTTAAAAATTATTTTCCTTGATGCCCTTCTGCCTAATTTGTATTTTTTCTAGCCCACCTCAATCTCATTTATTATTTTTATTTCTCATTTTACACTACATAGCTTATCAGTTAAACAATTCAACATGTCAATTATCTCTTTTTAATTAATTTTATCAGCACATTGTAATATACATAACGATCACACTCATCATAGGGAATTTGTAGTTGTACATGATACAGAGAGCTTTTTTTCCCTCTTTACCAAACCCTCCCTTCAACTCCTGTTCCTCTCCTTATTTATCACTCTTAGTTTTCGTTTTTGTCTTCTGTTTGCATTTTCTCCCCTTTACATGGGGATTATTACAGAGAGAAGCATTTTAAACAATATAATAACTGGAAGTTGTTTTTTAAACACAGGCTTCAAACCCTTATATGCACCAAGCGATACTGAAAAATTAACGACAGACTATTTTTCTCCTACTACTCAGAGCTAGAGCTTGATGTCTGCTCTTCAATCCTGAGTCAAGTGTATTTATTTTTCCCCTTTATCGCCCATCTTCTTGTAGAGTCTTCACCTTGGGGAAGGCATAGGCCTTCTCATTTATCTCCTGATTCCACAAATCTATGAAAATTAATTCTTATTTTACTTGGCTTTGAGCTCAATAGTGGTAACTTTATATCCAGATATTGAAAATACTTAATCAAAAAGAATTTTAGCTTCTTTGCTTTAGTTTTTAGTATTTTTAATGGAAGAAATTTTGACTTTAGCAGTTATCTAATCAACATCAATCAATGCTGGAAACAGAAACCAAATATAACATTTCTAATGTGAAAGATAGACATCCAGAAATTATGGTATATTTAAAACATAGGAATACTTTTTCATGATGTTTAATAAATTTTTGGGAAGGAAGTTTGCTGTTTTGAAACTAGAGCAAAACCACTGTTTCATACATTTAACCTGTAAGATTGTCAGAGATAGTAAATATCTTCATAAGGAATCATTAATACACAATAATTTGTTTCAGGTAATAAAAGAACTATTTGACTTTTATCTAACAGTGTAGAGTTTATAATCTAGTAGGTCTGGGTTAAACTTTGAATTCACCATCTTTGAGACTGGGCAAGTTAATTTGTGGTTCTTCAACTACAATATGGAGATGATACTCATGTCTTAAATATTTTACAAGAATAGAATAAAATATAGTTTTATATAAAATATACACATTAAGCTATTACAAATATAAAATAAAATGAAACTTTATATTATATAGCTTATAATATATAAGATATATAACAATATAATTATATATGTAATATAATAATATATATACATCTATATATTTATATAAGGCTCCAAGTAGTGTTCATTGTAAGAAAAAGTAAAGAATAAAATAATTACAGGTTTTTCTAAGTCCTCACTCTAGAATCATGACTCACTGAGGATATTAATTTTTCAGGCAAGATGAATATTTGCACTGAAGTTAGCAATGTGGTACAAATTATGATTGTAGAATTCCAGTTTAATGTTTAAAAAAAAATCTCTCCTAACTTTCTGAGACAATTGAAAGTTAGTACAATACAAAAAGAATTTAGGATGGTAATGTTATAGGCAGCTGAGATAATTAGAAATATTACAGGCAATTACACTGGACTAGGTCCTCAAGGAAGCCTGCACAGAGGACCAAGTGTCTTCTGACCTTGGAGGAGACATACACCTCTTGCTGTGGGCCAGATCTCAAGACAGAAAGTAAAGCAAATGCAACCACACTCTAAGTATAAATCTCAGGGATTAGGTATTGATCTTGAGAAGCCAGGAGTCACCATTCCAACCCCCTACAGCAAGAGTCATAGATCCATAAGAATGACCTTGCTATGTGACATTCCTCCCCTATTTGTCCCTCATTTGGTCAATTCCACCTGAATAATTAATCTGATTGGTCGATTTTACGTGAGTAATTGATCTGATTGGTTGATCATAGTTCTGTCCCATCTCATGCCCATCTGCCTTGTCAGTTCGCAGTTTTCCCCAGTCTAGCCTCACCTCACCTTGTGGTTTTACTCTGTGAAAATTCTTAGAAAAGACAGAATTTTTGGCAACCCACTCAGGTCCTTCTGTTTCTCTCAGGCAGAAGCTTTCTTTCTCAATAAATATTTTTGCTCTTAACTTCTGTTGTTCCCAAAATTCATTCTTTGATTTTAGAGAACATGAACTTATACCAGACATATAGTCGATTGGGAATTTCATTCCCTTATGCCAGTAATATCCCTTTCTCTTTCACAGGCAGAAAATGACAATGATTTTATAATGAAGTTTACTGTGAAAGAAGGGGTTTATTTTCCCTTTTATGTAAGCATGGCTTTTTTTGGGACACCCTTAGTTTCTTTAAAACATAGAAAGTGAGAATGTGAAGAGGCCAAGTTTCATTTCTGGAGTAGAATGTAGTGAATGGGAATTTCAAAAGGTCAATATTAAGTCCAGAAAAGAGGAAGAAAATCAGTGTTGGGTGGAAAGGGTGAGGGGTGCACCCACAGGCTACTTTTTTCCTTTAAAAAAGAGTTAGAGAAACAAATACACAACACTAAAATAAATGATACTTATATACATTACCTGTATTGTATGTTGTTAGCTTGGCATAACTGACATCGTCTTGAACCCTACGTTTAACTAGTGCCCTGTATTTGACTCAGGAAAATGAAAAATTACTCAGGGTATAAATTCCATGAAAATAAGCAGGGTGAGCTGTACCCACAAGAGAAAAATTGACCTGCTCAACAAAAGAGGCACGGGGCTGGGGATTTAGCTCAGCGGCATAAGCGCCTGCCTTGCAAGCAGGCAGTCGTGAGTTCGATCCCTGGTACCGATAAAAATGAAAAAGACAAAAAAAAAAAAAAAAAAAAAAAGAGGCAGGATACAGATATCAACTAAAAATTAGTGTAACGTTCTAGCCAAACTGTTTCCAACAGGATGTCTTTTTGTGGTTCTCTGTAATTTTCTAGTTCAGGGCCACTCATTGAGACCTTGACATGGATCCACCTGACTGGTCACTGAATTCAGCTAATTAAATTCCAAATTTATCAATTTGGCCGCATGGATTCCTATACTGTTTATGAACCCACTTCATTATATATTTTATGCAATATATACAAAGATAATTCATCTTCTTTCAGAGTGGTCCAGGTGACCCAAAAGGTTGGACATGGAAAGTACTGGAGACCACAAATTCACAATGGCTAATTTTTCATATCTCCCTGAGAGATAAATGGAGGTTTGGGATTATTGGCTTCCTTTTGAGATTTCCCTTACCTCTTCAGGAATGAGTCCTCCTCTCCCACCCACTAAGACTGAACTAAAACCACTAAGATTAAAAAATACTCCTGGCAAAATTCTTTTTAGCAAGATCTTGCTTTTTAAAAATCTATCAACTACTGTCTACAATCCAGTGGTTTTAGTGTGTTAAAAACTCCAGTAACCATCACTACAGTGGAAGTTTAGACCATTATGTTATCACTATAAAAAGAAAACCAGTATACATTAACAGCAAGGTACCTTTCCCCCTTTTTCTCTCACTACTACTCAGTTCCAGCAACCAGTAATCTACTTTTTGTATCCATAGATTTACCTCTTCTGGACATTTCCTACAAAAGTAATATTATATCTCCTTAATGGATTTCTTTTATTTGGTATAATGGCTACAAGGTTTCCCCAAATATTAGCACATCATTCTTTTTTATGATTTACTAATACTCCATTGTAGTCATGTACCACATTTATTTATCTTTGCATCAGTTGATAGTTTTGTCTTTAATATTTGACTACTATAAATAATTTTGTTATGAACACACATATGTAAGTTTTCATCTCTTCTAGAAATGGATCTTGTGGTTCATTTCAGACTTAATTTTTAACATTTGAGAAACTATCAAGATTGTTTTTTCAAAAGCGCTCCAGAGGATTCTAGATTCTCCACATCTTCATCAACACTGTTATTACTTCTTCTTTTGATTTTAACTGTCAGTGTGGCTATGAAGTGGCTAAATGATTTTCATATGTGTTCGATTACTTTGTAGATTATATTTCCTTGATATTACCATTTGTAAAAATTAGGGTTCTCTTTTTTAAAGCCATGCTTAATATGATATTTACAAAATGATCACGTCTTATTTTAGTCAGCAAATATTTTAATTATATTTTACTAACATAGCATAAAGCAGACAAGAGCTTCTAATTTCCAGAGTTTTCAATTTGAGGGCAAGACAGAAAACTATTTTTTGTACATTCTCATCTAATAATGAAAGAATTTTAGACTTTAAGTCTGTCTCAGAATGTGGAATTGTCTATATTACACTTACTATTTTAATATGCTTATTTTGAATAAAGTTTTACCAAATAGCAAAAAGGATTAAATTAGGAGAATCTTTATGAAATTGTCAAATGTAAGAGAAAAAGATACACATTTTAAAGATAGAAGAAATGATAATCTTTTATATTTATTTGGAAAATAGACTCAAGAAATTTCTTAAAAAAGAAAATTTGAATAATGTCTGACATAAGATAAGTGAGCAGAAATTGACAACTTCTACATATGCAAATATAAGCAGATAGAAGATGTAATGAAAAGTGTGCCCTTTATAGTAGCTGTGGGAAAACAAAATATCTGTAAAATGTTTATGCATAAGTTTAATGAAACATATGCAAATTTTATGAAGAAACGATAATCTGTAATAAGTAATATAAAAAGAAAAATGTTGTTATGTCTTGTATCTAGATATCCTCTAGAGGTGGCTGGATCTAGAGTGTGTGATGCTGAGATCAAGGCTGTGTGATTATTACATTAGTCCATTGATTGGTTTGGCATGGTTCTGTGTAGGATCAAAGTGCTCCGTCATGGGTGTGACTGTTACCTGCACTAAGGACATGTGGCCTGGATACCACATAAGGGACAGAAAAATGCTTCCTAATCATAGTGTGATGCCTTACTGCCCTTTTCCTGCCATGAACAGTTTCTCCTCTGTGATGTCTCTCTGCCATGCCACCCTGCCTTGGAGAGAGCTAAACATGAATCGAAACCTTTACAGACTGAGTTGCAATAAATGTTTCCTCCTCTAACTTTGTCTGTGGAATACTTATCTCAGCAATCAAAAAAAGTAACGATGACAAATATATTTTCAGAAATAAAAAAATCAATATCATAATTGTGTTTACTTGATTTAAGCTAATTTACAAATTTGGTATGCTCTCAAGAAAAATATCAGCAGAATTTAAAAAATTACACATGCTATGAAAGTTATATATAAAAAAATACAGTCTTCAGAAAAATAAAGACTAGAGATACTGAAATATGCTATATATATATATATATATATATTAATTAAAACAATCTCAGCCATATGTGGTGGTACATACCTGTAATCCCAACACTCAGGAGACTAAAGTAGGAGGATCAGTTCAAGTTCAGGGTCATCCTGGAAGTTCAGTTCCCCTTGGGATGCTTTATTTGAGTGATGATATAATTTCAGATCTTCAGAAGCAAGATGAATCACTCAAAAAATGATATTTGGAGAAACTTGGTAACCATTTGGGAAACAGATGAAGTTCAATCTCACTTAAAATATTTAAATTGATCAAATATTTAAATAGTTAAAAAACATAAAGGTTTTTATGCTAGAATTAGCTATAGGAACTTTCTTAAAATTTTAAAGAGTGGAAAAATCTTTACTCAGCAATGTATCATACATCAAAGCCATATGAATAAATACTGAAAAATTCAACTCCACAATAATTCTGGAATCCAAAAAAACTAAAAGAAATTAAATCAAAAGAAATAGCCAGAAAACTGAAATAATTATCATGCTACAAAAAATACTAGCAAATAAATAGTAATAATATAAATAATGTATAAAATTAAGATGCATAATTTGAACAACTTCTTCAAGGGTTACAAAGGGTTACAAAGGCAAATTCCTAAACTCCCATAACTCAGTTTACACATAACAGGATAAATGTAACCTCGAATAAAAGATACATTATGTCACTTATGCAATATCCAGGGTTTCTTAGCTATAGATTGGGACAATAGGCAAACTGCAAATATAGGAAGATATAAAATTCTTTCAAGATATACCAAATACATATTGGAGGTGCTTATCAAAATTTAAAACCAATACACCCCTAGTCTTTTCTCAGTAAGCTCATAGCTAAGTTTATATACATTTGAAAAAAGTTTATATTTAGATACCTTTCCCTTGCCACTTCAAAAGTATTTTTTCTTTCTTTCTTTCTTTCTTTCTTTTTTTTTTTTTTTTTTTGGATCACTAACTATTGATTTTACACATGGGCCTGTACTTGAATCATTACAAAATTATCCGTATTCGAGGTAATACATTACTGTTATTTTTAATAGCAATGTATGGCTACAAGTCAGCATAATCATAGCAGCATAAATTAATGACATTAATATAAAAACATTCAAAGAAAAAAATATTTCACATGCTAAAATGAGACAGTCTCCAAAATATATTTTTTGTATATAAAACAAAACCAGAAACAGAAAAGCAGAAGGGTAAATATAGCTGGAACCATAATATTTCTGGAAAACCATTCATTAGAGATATGTGCCCAGTTTGCCACAAAATTCTACAGGTATTTTGCCATATTTCATTCAGTGTGGAAAGTTGGCTTTTGTTCCAGCAGTGTTTATACTACTACAGAAACTTTTAAGTCAGTGTTAGGAGTTAGGACATAGCACAGTGTTAAGGAGAAGGCTTAATCCACATTGCTCTAATAGCAGTTTGCTTCAGACAAGTGATTTCCTACCCCACCATCATGTCTAACAGGAGGAAAAATAGTTCACTGAACTCATGAAAATTCAGTGAGTTAATGCTTGAAAGCAGCACCTAATACAGGAAAGTGTTTAAAAGATTTTACTATGTCTTGTGATACGTATTAGAAAACTATCCAAGGAGACTGGACAGAATACTAAACCATGAGTTCAATTTGTTGTGACTTTCCAGAGTAGATAAAAACTTGCTGTGTGAGTGTACTAGAAAGCACATTAGTTCTATTCAAAACAATACTGTAAAAACCAACAGAGTGAATTATATGGTGATGAGAATGTTTCTAGATAGTGAGATAAAATTATCCCTAGTCTTATAATTACAGTTCTCCAGTGTAGTGTGATGTGGCAGCCCATGTAGTTTGTTCTTCAATTTTGCCAACAAATCCTAAAATTTTAAATTGTGCCTTGAATATAAAACAGTGAAGGCTTCTGACATAACACTGTGGCTTTTGGCCCCATTTAAAGCATTTTGCCTCCAATTCTAAAATTCATCACTTCATTATTGTAATGTTAGCATTACTTTTCCGAATCTTTTCATCCCCTCGTCCTCCTTCCTCACTGCGCTTTGCTGCATGTGTTTGTGTTTGCTGATGTGTGCCTCGCTGTGTCTCCCCTGCACAGGTCTGTTTTGTGAGTCAATTTATAGGACAGAGTGAATTCAGATTTTGCCTTAACCAGGTAAACTTTGCTTTTTATAAAATTGTTCACCTCATTATATATATGTACATATTATAAATTATTCATGCTGCCTTTATTAATTTCCTTTAGTGCTTTTTGATAATTAGATGTTTTAATAAAATTTTTCTTTACTGTTTTTTTATAAGATCTTATTCAATATATGCTGCTTGCTTTCACTTTAGTGATGTATCTTAGTATTTTTTATGTTCTCATTTAACATTTTAAAAATATTTTGTTCATTATTCTCTAATCAACATTGTTAGCAATAAAATCATATGTTTTAGTCCTTCTCTGAATCCCACCAGTACCTGCTGCCACTATTGTTCCAACTTTTAAATTTAGTTCACTGAACTCAGGAAAATTCAATGAATTAGTGCTTGAAAACAGCACCTGATACACAAAAGTGTTTATTAATACTTTATTATTGAAACTTTGCTTAACGTTATCTTACCGATTTTTTTTTTTTTTTTTTTTTTTTTTTTTTTTTTTTTGCCATAGCACTGGGAATCAAATTCAGGGGTGGTTTGACACTGAAACACATTTTAAACCCTATTTACTTTTTTTGTTTTGAGACAGGGTCCCCACTAAATTTTCTAGGAAGACCTTGAATTTATAATTCTCCGGCCTCACCCTTCCTCAGTGCTACAATTACAGGTATGTGTCACCAGACCTAGCTGTTGCTAAAGTACCTTTTTAATTTAAATGTTTGCATGTATTTTTCCTTTGTATTTTGACTGTTAATATGTGGAGTACAGAAGATGCACAATTTCTGTAAATGCTTTGGTGTGAAATGGTTTCCTTGTGGAATATATACTTTAGAAAAAAACATTGATCTAATTAATTGCTTCCATTTTACTCAGGACCACACTGGAATCCTCTCCCCTTATATGTTCAGATCAAACTAATTTAAGTGCCATTATGGTTGATTTAGTCAAATAGTCATAAATATTGTTTGGGATGTTTTGAATTGTTCTGTGACCAATTCTTTAAGATGATGATAAAATCTTCAGAAACTGTTTTCTAATTTTTATTCTGTTTGTAAGAAGTTAGAAGTTGGTCACACTGATGATATAATAGGGAAACCAGAATATTCAAATGAAAGTTTACATGTGGATTAACGTATTAATGAATTTTGGAGAATATATGCCTTCATGGTTAGAAGAACCAGCAGCCACTATGAAAACTCTGTTGTTGATGCGAAATATCTGTTTCAGACATGTCTTTGTGTGTAACTATGACCAGAAATGTATATAGAATTTTAAAAAACTAATAATAAAAAGATAAAATTGATACTCTCTTAGTAAAGTTTGCTTATAGTTTTCTTGTTTTCAACCTATAATCATTTCTTTTTCCTACACTGATAATGTATACCTGCCTACAAGTTACAAACCTCAGAGCATTTTTCTTGCTCTTTTTCCTATATTTTTCTTAAGACACCTTAAAATCAGTCCTTATTAAGCTCTCAACTAATCTGATAATTAATACTCAACTTAGAATTTATTGATAAAACAATTTGGAGATTTATTTTACTTTGAAAAATTAAAGGAATGTAGCTTCATATTGTATGTGATATATGATTATATGTATGATTATGCGTTATATACAAGATATTTCTAAATTTAGAGAAATGAAATATTATTACCCTAGGACAAAAATATTTCTATTCAGCCTTCTTTTGCTTTTTATTTATCTGGTTTTTGCTCCCCTTACTCAAATCCTTTTTGCTTTTTTTTTTTTTTTATCCTTTTCTTTCTTACTCTTTCTCTTATCCTTTCTATTCACCAGCCAGTCTCTCCTCCCTCTGGCATTTTTTGCAATTGTTTTCCGAGTTGAAATAGGCCTCTCTCCTGCTGCAGCTGCTACTCCAACCCCTGCTGCACTAAATTGACACTTGGGCAAGCAATGGCTCTCGTCAGTCACTCTGAAGCTGCTGCTTCCAGAAGTGTCGATTTAGTGCAGCAGGGGATGAGGTGCCAGCTGCAGAAGTAGGGCACAGAAAACTCAACAAAGAGCTCTGCCCTCCCTTATTGTACGTGATGCTTGGTAGGAGGAAGAGGAGGAAGGAGGGAGCTGCCAGGGTCAGAGACAAAAATGTGGAATAATAAGAGGGTATTACACAGAACACTAGGATTACAAAACATACACGGTTCAGTAACTGTAACAGACTTGTGGAGGAAAAAGAAAGGAAAGAAAAACCTAAATCAAGGTTAATTTTCTTTTACTTGCTTTCAAAACTCACTGCAAAAGCTAAGAAAAAATTGGGATGTTCCTGCTTGCTTGGGGAATAAGTACTGAATGATCGTGGTGACTTAAATATTTAAAAATGTGTGTATACATCTTAACTGATTCAGGGGAGAAATTGAGTCTGCATAGGGAAATACGAAAGCTCCCAACTTTCCTTGGGAAGTCTTACTTTTCATTTCTTGTTAACATAAACACTTACTTTGCTTAATTAAAAGTCATTTGTGAATATTAACACTATGGGTATCTGGCTCATTGTTAATGCCATAGGTAATTCTTTTACACCTTTAGTAAAATTGTGGTTCTGAGTGTATGTACCCTTAAAACAGAAAAAGATTCATTTTCTGGTAATATCCTCTGTTCTGTTCCCCTCTGTTCAGATTATTTTCTATATTTGTGTGACTATAGGCTTTGCTGTACCATGACCAGAGATAAAATGTGTCAGATGATAACCAAAAATGCTACATGCAATCAATTTTATTGCATTGGTAGTTTCTTTAAAACTAATCCTTTTTAGTAAAGAGTTGTTTCAAAATTGACATTGTAGAAGGAAAAAAAAAGAAAGAAAGAAAGAAAGAAAGAAGAAAAGAAATTGTACGTGTTACATTTTACATTTGCTGGATTTCCATCGTTGTATTCACAATATACTCTTTGAGGTGAACAGTAATAGTAATTTGTTTTTTATATGCCACATAAAATGGAAGTGTCTTTTGTACCAAGAACTCTAATAGCGCTCCTTTACAAGGACCTACTAACTGGGTCAGTTGGCTTTCTTAAACTTGAAATAAATGAGATCTTTGATATTGCAGTATTGGGACTTTAAGGACATAGATTAAAGGAGAAAGAGGCTTTTGCTAAGACAATTGGAAGAAAAACTTAGTATGTTGACTTATTTTTATCTTCTGATATTACAAACTACAGAGACTATGTTTTTATCAAAGGGCTTTTTATCTTCTAAGAATCCTTTGTTTGTTAAATATATTTTAAAATATATATTTAAATAGACACATGTTAAATTTCTATTTAAACACATTTAAATAGACATGTTAAGTGTGTGATGTGCACTGAGATTTGTTTTTCCTAAGTACTAATACAGAACATGAAAGAAAGTGGTACAGGTCTGTCCATCAATTTGGGAATGTGTAAATGCGAGATCACCGAAGGGGTAGGCTTCAGTAAGAAATCTTTCTTGAAACCGGTGTAGTAAGAAGAATATTGGGCTTTTGAGATCACAAAGTTTTGAACTCTGGATTAAAACAAAACCGGCAGTAAAAATCCTTTCCTTCCCTCCTTCCTTCCTTCCTTCCTTCCTTCCTTCCTTCCTTCCTTCCTTCTTTCCTTATTCCCTTCCCTCTTTCCTTCGTCCTTCCTTCCCTCCTTGTTTCTTTCTCCTTCCTCCCTCCTTTCCTACATTCTTTCTTCTATTTCTTCTTCCTTCCTTTCCTCTCTTTCTATCTTCATGCTTTTCTTTTCCATTCTAGTGTGTTTTGAAAAATAAAAAGACAGAACTGAGGTAAAATAGAAGAACTAATGATGGAAAGGAGGCAGGAAAACCTGTAATTTTAAAATTTTACTTTTAAAAAATACTCCAACTTTGGGACACAAAGTTACTCACCATTTTTCTTCCCAGGAAATGCACAAAAAATTATGTCTGACAGTTTAAGACACAAAAGGACTCTAAGCTGGGCTCTGGGCCCATACTTTTCACCTGTGAATCACTCTCCCTCACATAGATCTCCACCCTTAGGGCAACAGATCTCAATTTGAAATACATGTGAATGGTTTGCATTCTAACATAGCCTACCAAATGGATAACCTGAGAGACAAAAAGACTACATATCTAAGATCACATAAACACAACCTGAAGATCAGATAAACATGCCTACTGCAGGACATCGTACATCTCACTCTCTGAACACCTGCCCTCCCATCTGAATACATTTTTCTACTAAATAATTCCTTTTGGTACTTCCTGATGTACTCTGGAAATCTACTTTCTGTGATGGGAGTCAGTAAACTCATTCCTGTGTGAGTTGATTTCTCACATCTCCTTTTTGGGGAACTTACAACCCAATGAAGAAGATAGAAACAACCTGTGCCTTCACCATCCATAATCAGTGACAGCTAGAATTACCATAGAGCAAGCACCTGTAATCCAGCCTCTTGCTGATGATGCAGAAAGAATTGTCAAGTGCACACTCAGTAGCAAGTGGCAAGCAGCTAAGTTTATTGAAAATCATGAGAAGTTGTAGTCAGGGCAAGTTTGTGCCAACAAAAGATATAGAAAAGTAAATGCACACAGGGCATTGCACATGGAAAGGACAGTACCAACCCCGAGAAATCAATCTTTTGGCATTTAAAGATTGTGCTCCTCATCCCAGGTGCCTCTCCCTAAATCTCTAGGTGTGATTAACAGGACTGATTGACAAGCTATTGTGCCATCTCAGGGGTTCCCAACACACATGCCTGTCCCAGAATTCACTCTGATCTTAATTATATTTATGGCATGCAGTATATATTTATGAACCTTTAATTAGATGGGAGTGGGGTGGAGTAATTGAAGGTCAGTCTTGGAGAATTAGCACACAGATGCTCTTAGCTAGAGCATCAGTGATCCAGTGAATTTTTGTTATTTTTTTAACTTCTATTTGGACAGTGGAAGCAGGAATGGCCATAGAGTGTTACGTGGAATTAAATGAAGGAAAAGGAGTGACTCCTTCAGATCCACTAAATCTTATTATACTGGCTAATATTTAAATATATTTGATGTTGCTGTTGCTTCCTTTTTCCTGAGCATAGATAGAACCTGAGATGTCTTTATATTCAACTGACTCCTCTTATTGGTAGAGTCCTTACTACCATGAGTTATTCTTTCATTATTTTAGTTTATTGCTGTGTATTTAAAATCACTTTATTAACATATTCTTTGTTTAACAGAATATGTCAATGTTATCAAATGTATGTTATTTTGGTCATTGATTTATTATAGGATCTCTCTATATATCATTGATATATATTTTTGAGGTTTTATACTCAAAATGATAAGCCATATTGTGAAATGCTTACTTATTTTTCTACTAACAAATTAACATGAGACATAAGATAAATATCAATATGAGACACAGGGTTATGATTATTCCAGTGACAGTAATGGGGAAGATGAAAATTAATATTCATTAATTCATAGGGAAATGAATAAAGAGAGCTTTAAATTAAATCTTAACTTGTACACAAAATGGCAACTGGTATATAGCTTGAGAAATGAACAATTAAGAATAAAATATAAATAATATTAAAGGTATTAAAGTTTAGAGGTCAATATGTATTTATCAGATATGACTAGAGTAAGTCTCCAGTTTACAAATAAGTTCAGTTCTGGGAGAATGTTTTTAAGTCGGATTTATTTCTCAGTCTGACAAATTGAATTTGTACATCTTTGACATAGATATATAATATAAAGCATAAAATAACAAACACACACCTATGAAAACATATTAAATCTCTGACTGTGTTACTATACACTATTCCACTGTACAGTAAGCACATAGCAACACAACTGTGACAATATCTGGCAGACACATGAGTTACTTCTACAATTTGTTCCCATCTTTGAATGTCCATAACATGAGATCCAATCACATCTGTGAAACTTTGAAGTTCAAGTGCTCATAGCTTGGGACTTATGGAACAAACTCCTATGCCAGGTTTTAAGTAAGCATCAGTTTACATATGCAAACATATTTTGTCCAAACTGTATTAGTTGTAATTTGTCTCATTTAAAATGCTTGACTTTCTGACTCAATTGAGTTAAATCAACATCTAAACTGATTGTCAAATATTTATTAAAACAGAATGCAGAAGAGAAAAGAAGAGGGAGGGCTGTTGAAGAAATGCACTGTGGCTGTTCTTTTTAAGGCAGTTATATTGTAGTGTTAATTTGCATTGTTCAAAAAATTTGAAAGCTGCCTTTTTCTGGAGACTGCCTTCAAAACTTACTGATTAAAAATTTTTTTCCATAACAAGACACTTTTATCTTTGAGAGTTGATTTGCTTTTGGCAAAACTCAGATGTTCACTTTAGCCAAATATAAGAAAAGGAAGGCCACTCTTTTCAAGTTTATAGGAGTAAGTGTAACTAGAATAAAAAGAGTGTGACCTTTTTCTGTGGTTCACAAACTGTTTCCTGGAGGCAATTCTAACAAAAAGAGTCACAAATCATCTTCTTATAAAATCAAATGGTATAAAATTGAGTTATGACCAGAGGAGGCATGGGAGGTACAGGTGGTCCTTAACTGGGCCACACCTAGTGAACTCCAAGCAGCTGGGAGGGGCCTGAATTCATTCTTGGGCCCTGAGCATGTGCAGGTTGAAACCTAGCACACAGGAAGTCTTGGAACATCATTCCCAGGTGGCAAGACCACTCCTCACATCTCAAATCACAGAAAGACATATGGGAGTCCCCATGGGTGTAACTAGCCCATACCCAATGAACTCCAAGTGGCTAGAAGTTCCCTGTGTCTGCTACAGGAGTCAAAAGTGAGCCAGGAGATCACAGGAGTTTCGGTAAAAATGGTGGCTAGATAAGCAACAGAATACAGAGGCTCCCTGAGGCAACAACTCAGATGCCAAAATAAAATGCTGTGGAGAGTCCCAGACAAAGGGAGACAGAGCCTCTCGACCCAGGAAAAAACTAAAGTGAAAAGTACCAGGCAACGTGCAGTCCCTGGGCTACTATTGAGGCAGCTAAGATTCCAGGCTGTAGGGTACTCGAATTCCCACTGTATCAACTCACTGGAACCACAGTTGCACTGAATTGCAGTTGCACTGAAGTTGGAGGACAGAGAACAGAGCTGGCAAGAGACCTGCTTTGACCTATGGTGAGTGCTGGGAATAAAAACCTTCCATGAGAAAGGGGCACCAATGGGCTGACATTTTGGAATTGGGCAGGACTGGCAAGAACAAGGAACAGCACTAACTTCAGTCAGTTGTTCCCTTCCCAGACTAGATTGGTGGGGTACGCTTGGCCTGCTTCATGACCCTGGTTGAAACCCAATAAGTTTCCCCCCAAACCAATTCCCTATGCACGGTGCACACTAACGCAGTGAAGGCCCCTTTAGATTGACTGACCCAGAGGAGAAGAGCCAGCATTTGCCACCCCTGTATGCACCTCAATAACACACTGGGGTAGGCAGAAATATCTAGCCAGTGTGCTTCAGCAGAACCATAACCAACAAGAAAAGGGACTGGGACCTCCTCTATACACCTGTATGGAAGAAACCAAAAATATGACAAGAGGAAGCAACAAGAAAAAGTCCCCAGAACTCAACTCTGAGAATATTGATCCAGGAGAGATAAATACAGAAGAGATTGAGGAAAGCAAATATGCAATACCAGACACGGTGTCAGTAAACATAAAGAGATACCTTTGGGATCTCATAGATGAGCTCAAAAGTGAAATATTTAATCAACTAAAGCAAGATATAAGTAGATTAATAAAAGAAATGCTAAGCATCTTTCAAGAAAAAACAGGTAGAAGAATGAAGCAACACAAAAAAAGGAGAGAAACATTTGATAAAGAATATAAAGAAAACATAGAATACATGAATCTTCAAAGAGATTACCAGGAAATAAAAAACTCCATTGAAAGCTAGCAAAACTGCTTAAAAGAAACTAAGGATAGATTATCCAAACTGTAAGACAGGTTTGCAAAGTGTGATCATGAAAGGAAAAATTTCTTTAAAATAACAAGGAAGCAAGCAGTAACAATACAAAGGCTAGACGGTGACAAGAGGATTATAAGAATAAAGAAAGTGAATGAAGAAGCAGGGCTACAAACAAAGGAACTACAAAGGCTATGTGCATAAATAATTAAGGAAAACTTCCTAAGCATAGGAAAAGGAAATGATATTCAGATGTATGAGGTATACAGAACTCCAGCCACCTACAACCAAAACAGAACTACACCCAGGCATATAATAATCAAGATCTCAGATATTCAATATAAGAACAGAATATTAAAACCCATCAGAGAAAAGACACAGATCACCTATAAAGGAAAACTCATCAAAATCACAGCAGACTTTTCAACACAGACCACCAAATCAAGAAGAACTTGGAGTGAAGTATTCCAAGTGCTGAAAGAAAATAACCTCCATCCTAGGTTGCTGTACCTTGAAAGACTGTCTCTAGAAATTATTGGAGAAACAAGATGCTTCCAAGACAAAGAGGAAGTGGGGTAATTTGCAACCACCAACCCAACTCTACAGAGAATACTGAAGGACGTTGGAGAGAGAGAAAAATACCAGAATTCCAGGAAGAGGGGCTGAGAGGCCTCAATGAATGGAGCAGAGAGTGGACTGAAGAAGAAAAGCAGACAACTAATGGCAGAAAAGAGCACAACAGAAATGAGGCAGAGATGGTTGGCTATAATCTCTAATATAGATGGCCTTGATACACTAAAAAACAAGAAAAAGAAAAAAAAAGAGAAACACAGGCAGAGTAGATCAGGAGATAGGGTACATATAGATGCTATAATTAACCTGAGAAAGGGTTTGTGGACCAAAAATAAAATTGAGAAAACAATGCTCTATGTAAAGGGAACCAGAAAGTAATAGGGGCAACTCAACCAGTATTTGTAGATAGGTTGGAAAGACAGGCTTTAATAGGTAAAGGAATACAACTTGAGATCAAATCCAGGAGGGAGAAGGTTTGAAACCACTTAGGTAAATAGCAGGTTGCCCCCTCCAATCTAAAAATTGAGGGTGTTGATGAGACCCCAAAATGCACAGTGCATTGGGGGAGTGAAGGGGGAAGAATAGTCTTTAAAAAGATGGCAGAAGACATTGTTAATAGTGTATCAGGATTTAAAACCCATATTACTCGCACCACTCTGTTTAGGTAGATTTTATTCTGTCCCAGTTTGTCTACTTGCACTAGATCTGAGGGGACAGACAGCTATCCAAAAATTAGCAGATATAGTATAGTAATCATTTTTAATTTCCTATTAACTTAATCTGGAGCCCTGAATGACTTATACTGTTTTATCATGACTCATCTTAAGTTAAATATGGTTTGTTTGATTGCTGTTTGGTGTCAACAAGTTTTACTTAAAACTGTTACGATTGATAGTGTCAAGTCTGAAAGTATAGGCAACTACACTGAAGATGACAAGATTCACTACAATACCCATTCTGGTTTGATTGTTACCTGTTTTTGAAGTTTTTACACTATGTACAAAGTTTTTTTCATTAATATTGCTATGTACTGCTATATTCAATTATACTATGTCTGATGATATAGACAATTCTATTGAAGATAACAAGAGACAACACCGTAACTGTTATAGAACTCCTTGTACAGTGGTCTTATATGTCTTTTTCATTTCATGTGTTTATAGGAATATGCTTTTTTTGGTCTTGCTTTGGTTTGTTTCTCTCTCTAATATAGAAAGGTTAGAAATACATGTTAAGACTCATGCAGGAATAGAACCTATAAACAGTTTACAGAACTGATCTTATAATGCATGATGAAATGAACAACTACTTTGAAGAAAAAGAGAAACTACAGTGCCCAGTTCTGATCCTGTAGTACCATGATGTGAAATGCAGCAATACTATTATTCTTAGTTCAGAGTGATTTTAGCCTGCTTTGGTTTGTTTAATCTTAACATAAATGAAGGTATGGATAACTGCATGTATGTTTAAGTGTATAGGATTGATAACCACATCACTAAGTTTTTGTTGGATAGTTGAACAGAACTGTTTGCAGTCTTGCTGTTTATATGTTTCACTTTTGTAACTTGAACAACTATTTGTAATAGGACAATATGTAATCATCAACTAGTGATTTCTTACTGTTTATTTTTTCCTTGAAAGTATCTATTACTTCTACCTGTTTTCTGTTTTGTTTAGTCTTTCTTTAAATAAAAAAAAAATTTTAAAGAGGGAGCCAGGTGATTCCCAGCATGCAGGGGAAGCTTTGAAACATTGCTTGAAATCTGGAAACACAGGAAAATGACAAAACAAAAGAGCAAAATGCAATCTCAAACTTCCAGCTCAACTCAAGCAAGCCTAGGAGACATGGACACAAAAGAAAATATAAGACATACACTTGAAATTCCTGAAATGGTAACAACTGAAGTAAAGAAACAACTCCAGGAAGCTATAAAAGAACTCAAATCAGAAAGTCTCCCAGGTAAAAGAAGAAAATAAATGTAATGAAAGAAATGCTAAATACATCTAAAGAAGACATAGTTAAAAAATTAGGGAACAATGCAAAAAGATGGAAACTCTGAATGAACAATATAACAAACAAACAGAATGCATAAAACATATTCAAAGAGATATATAAGAATTCAAAAATTCCATCAAAAGTTGGTGAAACCACCTCAATGAAAGTAAAGATAGAATTTCAGACCTCAAAGACAAGATTACAGTAGTGAACAGGAAAGGAAAGATCTATTAAAAATAACAAGGAACCAGGAAATAATTATTCAAAAACTTCAAGATGATGCAAGGTAAAACAATGTAAGATTGATGGATATAAACAAAAATGAAGGTGATAAACAAATGATGTCAAGAGACTATTTACAGAAGTAATAGCTGAAAATTTCCCAAACATGAGAATGGAACTGACATACAGTGAAGCATAGAGTGAAGCATATAGAATTCCAAATAATCATAACCAAAATAAAACTACACCCAGACATATAATAATCAACATCCCAGAATCCAATGTAAAAACAGAATATTAAAAGCTGCTAGAGATAGGAGACCGATCATTTATAAAGGAAAGCCTATCAGAATCACAGCAGACTTCTCAACACAGTGAAGTCAAGAAGAGCATGGATTGAAGTATTTTGCATCCTAAAGGAAAATGACTTTCAATCTAGACTGATGTACCATGAAAAACTTTCCTTCAAAATGGATGGAGAAATAAGATATTTCCATGACAAAGAACAGCTAAAGAACTTCATGACCACATAACCAACATGCAAAGAATACTGAAAGACAATCTAGACAAACAATTAAACAGAGTGGAAAGGTAAAGAATCAACAGCTGAAAGATAATATGTCACAAGTAAACTCATATATGTCTGTTATAACCATTAATGTAAATGGCCTCAATTCACTGATGAAAAGAAACAGACTGGCAGAATGGATAAAAAAACAAACAAACAAACAATATCCAACCATATGCTGTCTACAAGAAACCCATCTAATCCAAAAGGAAGCTCAAGGACTGAAAGTCAAAGGTTGGAAAACAATACTCCATGCAACAGGATCCCCCCAAAATTAGACCTAGTATTCTGTTTGCAGACAATGTGAACTTCAAACCAAGAATGTTCCAAAGAGACAAACAAGGTTACTGCATACTAGTTAGGAAAGCTTCAAGAGGAAGAGACAACAATCTGAAATATATATATGCACCAAATTTGGGAACACCCAGGTATACAAAACAAATATTAACAGAAATGAAAAATCTAATAAGCAATAACACAATTATAAAAGGAGACTTTAACATGCCATTGACACAAAGGGACAGATCATCTAGACAGAAAATCAGCAAAGAAATAACAGAACTGAATCACAACTGTGTACAAATGGACTTAATAGATATATATAGAGTGCTCCACTCAACAATATCAGAATATACATTCTTTTCAGCAGCACATGGAATGTTCTCTAAACTAGACCATCTACTAGCCCGCAGAACATGCTAAAGTAAATGCAAAAAATTGAAATTATCCTATGCATGTTATCAGATCATAGTGCATGAAATAAGAAATTATGACAAAAAAACTATAAAAATCCCACAAACACATGGAAATTGAATAATACACTGCTGAGAAATGAATGGGTCACAGAGGAAGTTAAAAAGAAATTAAAAAATATTTATGGACAAATGAAAATATAAATACATCTTATCAGAAGCTATGGGATACAATTAAAGCAGTCCTCAGAGGAAAATTTATTGTGGTAAACTCCCACATCAGCAAAACAGAATGAACACAAGTAAAATAACCTGATGCTACACCTCTAACATCTAGAAAAATTAGAGCAAGTCAAGCCCAAAGCCCCCCCCCCCAAAAAGGGAGAAAATTATAAAAGTCAGAGCAGAAATCAATGAAATAGAGACTAAGAAAACAATACAAAGTATCAATGAATCAAAAGTTGGTTCTTTGAAAGTATACATAAAATTGACAGACCTCAAGCCAAACTTATTTTAAAAAGGAAAGAAAAACTCAAATTCATGCAATAGGGAATGAAAAGTGTGAAATCACTACAGAGCCTGTGGAAATACAGAAGACCATCAATACCTATTTCAAAAACCTCTACTGTCATAGGCTTGGTAACAGAGAAGAAATGGAAGATTCATAGAAACATAAATTACCAAAGCTAGCTGGGCGTGGTGGCTCACGTCTGTAATCCCAGCACTCAGGAGGCTGAGGTGGGAGGATCTTTGTGAGTTTGAGACCGACCTGGACTACAAAGTGAGCTCAAGCCCAGCCTGAACTGCATAGCGAGACCATCTCAAAAAAGACAAAAAAAAAAAAAAAAAAAAAAATCACTAAACTAGGCGAAGAAGATATAAAACTGCTGAGTAGCTAAATTTCAATTAAAGACATTGAAAATGTAATTAAATCTCTACCAACAAAGAAAAGCCTAGGTCCAGATGAATTCACTGAAGAACTCTACAACAAATTCAAAGAAGATTTAATGCCAGCACTCCTTAAACTCCTCAATGAAATTGAAAGGGAAGCAATTCTCCCTAACTCTTTTCTGAAGCAAACATTCCTCTAATACCAAAACCTGAGATGCAGAAAAAGCTTTTGATAAAGTCTAACACTTATTCATCATAAAACTTTACAGAAAATGGAATTCATGATAAAACTTTACAGAAAATTGGAAGAGATAGTGTTTACCTCAATATGATAAAAGCTATCTATAACAACCCAACAGCCAGCTTCATATTAAACAGGCAAAAACTTAAAGTCTTTACCCTAAAAACAGGAACAAGACAGGAATATCCATTATCACCACTCCTATTTAATATAGTGCTGACAATACTAGCCAGAGCAATTAGACAAAAGAGAAAAATATTCCAAAATTCATAGAAGAGAGGAAATTGTAAAGATTAGAGCAGAAATCAATGCAATTGAAACTAAAAAAATACAGAGAATTAATGAATCAAAAGCTGTTTTTTTCAGAGAGAATAAACAAAATTGACAAACCCATAACTAACCTTATCAAGAAAAAGAAAGACAAGAAAGAAAAAAACCCAAATCCATGCAATAAGGACCAAAAAGAGGGAAATTACTACAGATCCCAAAGTAATGCAAAAGATCATGAATACCTACTTTGAAAATCTCTACTCACATAGAGTGGAAAACACAGAGGAAATGGACATATTTCTAGAAACATATGAACTACCAAAGCTCAAACAAGAAGATGCAACCATTTTGAATAATCCAACATCAGCTATTGAAATTGAAAATGTAATTAAAAACTTACCAACAAAGAAAAGCCCAAGTCCTGATGGTGGCTGAATTCTGCAAAAAAAAAAAAATCTTAGAGTAGATTTGATTCCAATACTCCTTAAACTCTTCAATGAAATTGAAAAGGAAGCATTCCTCCCTAAATCATTCCTGGAGACAAGTATTACTTTCATACCAAAACCATAGAAAGGCCCAACAAAAAGGAGATGGATAGGCCAATCTCACTCATGAACATTGATGCAAAGGTTCTCAATAAAATACTGGCAAATAGAATGCAGCAAATCATCAAGTACACTATACATTATGACCAAGTGGGATTCATCCCAGGAATTCAGGGATGGTTTAACATAAGCAAATCAATAAATGTATAATACACCATATCAACAGGGCCAAAACCAAAAACCACATGGTCATCTCAATAGATGTGGAAAAAGCTTTTGATAAAGTCCAACACATGTTCATGATAAAAACCCTTCAGAAACTCGGAATACAAGTTGACTAAATCAATCTCCTAAATGCCATCTATGATAAAAAACAGCCAACATTATACTAAATGGACAAAAACTGAAAGCTTTCATTTTAAAATCAGGAACAAGATAGGATGTCCACTATCACCACTCCTATTCAATATAGTTCTGGAAATACTAGCCAAGGCAATCAGACAAGAGAGAGAAATAAAAGGAATAAATACGGGAAAGGAAGAAGCTAAATTATCACTATTTGCAGATGACATGATACTCTATATAGAAGACCCAAAAAACTTCATAAAAAGACTACTAGAGGTAATAAACAAATTCAACAGTCTTCATAAAAAGACTACTGCATACAAAGTCAGCACTCAAAGATCAATAGGATTCCCATACACAAACAAAAAACTTACCAAGAGAGAAAATATGGAAATATCACCCTTCACAATAGCATGTAAAAAAATGAAATACTTAGGAATCAACCTAAGAACATAAAAGAACTATAATGCTGAAAATCATACTACCCTAAAAAAGGAGATTAAAGAGGATACTAGAAAATGGAAGGATATTCCTTGCTCTTGGCTAGGACGAACCAACATTGTGAAAATGACCATATTCTCAAAACAGTTATACACATTTAATGCAATCCCAATCAAAATAACATTAACATACCTCATAGAGCTAGAGAAAACACTCCTAAAATTCATTTGGGAAGAGAAGAAACCTAGAATAGTAAAGACAATTTTGGGCAACAAAGGCAAGGCAGGAGGCATCTCAATTCCTGACTTGAAACTATATTACTACAAAGTCACAGTGATAAAATCAGCATGGTTTTGGCAAAGAAATACACCTGAGAATCAATTGAACAGATTAGAAAATGCACATACAACTACAAAGATGCTCAGCCACCTTATATTTGACAAAAGGGCTAACCATGTTCACTGGAAGAAAGACAGCCTCTTTAAAAAATGGTGTTGGAAAAATTGGCTTTCCACATGCTAAAGACTGAAGCTAGATCCATACTTATCACTGTACACAAAACTAAAGTCTAAATGGATCAAAGACCTAAATATTAAAACAGAAACGCTAAATCTACTGGAAGATAAGGTAGGTAGAAGTCTTGGAGGTGTAGGGGTAGGCAAAGAATTCATGAACAAAATTCAAACTGCATGGGAAACACTTTAAAGAATCAACAAATGAGATCTCGTATTATTGAAAAATTCTACACTTCAAAAGATATCACCAGCAAAGTGAGATGAAAACCCACAGAATGGGGGAGAAATTTAGCCAGCAACCTCTCAGACAAAGAACTTGTATCCAGAACATATAAAGAATTGAAAAACATCAAGCCCTCCAAATTCAAAAACTCTCCCCAAAACTGGCCATCGGAGATGAACACACAGTTCTCAGATGAAAATATACAAGTGACAAATAAACACATGAAGAAATGTTCATCATCACTGGTCATTCAAGGGATGCAAATTAAAACAGCATTGATATTTCATCTCACTCCAGAAAGAATAGCTGCCTTCAAGAAATTAACTGATAATAAATGTTGGCATGACTGCGAGGAAAAAGCAACACTGCTCCACTAATGGTAAGAGTGTAGACTGGTGCAACCACTATGGAAATCAGTATGGAGAATTCTCAGAGGACTAGGGTTGGAAGTTCCATTCAATCCAGCTATTTCCCTCCTGGGTATTTTCTCAGAAAAACTGAAAACGTCATATCATAGTGATATATGTCCACCCATGTTCACAGAAGCACAATTTGTAATAGCTAAATCTTGAAAACAATCAAGATGCCCATCAACTGCAGAGTGGATTACTCAGATATAAAAAAGGATGATCTTAAGACCTTAGTAGGTAATTGGAAACAACTTGAAACTATCCTCATAAGTGAAATAAATAAGAATCATATTTATAAATATCACATTGTGTCTCTAATGTAAAAAGTAATAAGAATTGTATGAGTAATAAAACCCAAAATGTGTAATTGGTAATGTAAAAAAGAGAGGAAAAGAAAGTACTCTAAAGGATATAGCTGCATGTATGTTTAAGTGTGCAGGATTGTTTACCACATTACTAAGTTTTGTTCAATCATTGAACAGAAATATTTGAAGTCTCAGTGTTTGAATGTTTACTTTGTATGCTTTAATTTTGTAACTTGAACAATTATTTCTAAGAGGACAATATGTAATTTATCAACTAATGATTTCTTATTGCTTATTTTTTGAAATTTTGTATTATTTCTACCCTTTTTCAGTTTTGTTTTTTTCTCTTTAAACAATTTTTTTAAAAAAGAGAAATAAAAGGAGTAAGTATAGAAAAAGAAGTTAAATTATCTTTATTTGCAGATGACATGATACTCTACATGGAAGACTCCCTAAACTTCATATGAAAGACTACTAGATATAATAAATAAATTCAGTAATATAGCTGGATACAAAGTCAACACTCAAAAATCAATAGCATTCCTATACTCTAACAACAAAACCACTGAGAGAGAAATAAGACAAGCCATATCCTTCACGATACAATTCAAAAAAATGAAATAATTACAAAATAACCTAAAAAAAAGAAGCAAAAGATCTAATCAGGGAAGATTATAATGTCCTGAAAAAGAAATTAAAGAGGATCTCAAAAAATGGAAAGACATTCCTTGTTCATGGATACAAAGAGCAAACATAGTGAAAATGGCCATTCTCTCAAAATTGTTATACAGATTTAATGCAATTCCAATTAAAATGCCACTAGTGATGCCTCACAGATCTAGAGACATCACTCCTAAAATTGATCTGGAACCAGAAGAGACCTAGAATAGCAAAGACAGTGCTAAGCAACTAAGGCAAGGCAGGAGGCATCACAATCTCTGACTTGAAGTTATACTACAAAGCTACTGTAATAAAATCAGCACGTTACTGAAATAAAAACAGACCTGAAGATCAATGGAATAGATTAGAAGATACAACTACAACTACCAACTCAGCCATCTTATCTTTGATAAAGGGGTCAAACATGTCTACTGGAAGAAAAGATAGTCTCTTCAATAAATGGTGCTGGAAAAACTGGCTCTCCACATGCTAAAACCTAGAACTAGATCCATGCTATCATCATGTACTAAGCTAAAGCCTAAACGGGCAAATATCTAAATATTAAAACAGAAACACTAAATTTTTTGGAAGACAAAGTAGGTAAAAATCTTGAAGACATAGGAGCAGAAAGAGAATTCATGAACAAAAAAATCAAACTGCACAGGTAATATTTCGCAGAATCAATAACTGGGATTGCATCCGATTAAGCAGTTTTTTTTTTTTTTGTATGTGGAAAGAAATCTCTAGCATAGTGAAAGGAAAACCCACAAATGGAAAAAATCTTAGTGAACAGCCTCTCAGACAAAGTACTTCTTCCCAGAACATATAAAGAATTTTAAAAAATCAGATTACCAAAATTCAAAGACCCATTCCAAAAATGGGCATCTGAGATGAATACATAGTTCTCAGATGAAGAAATACAAATGACAAATAAATACATGAAAAAATGTTCAGCATCATTGGTCATTAGAGAAATGCAAATTAAAACAACACTGAGATTCCATCTCACTCCATAAAGAATGGCCAGAATAAAGAAAAATACCAGCAACAAATTCTGGAGAGGCTGTGGGCAAAAAGGAACTCTTCTGCACTGTTGGTGGGAGTGTAGACTTGTGCAACTATTGTGGAGGTCAGTCTGGAGATTCCTCAAAACCTGGGATTGGAAGTCCCATTTGACCCAGCTATTCCACTTCTGGACATATTCCCAGAAGAAGTGAAAACTTCTTCTCAATCATACCACAGTGATATATGTACACCCATGTTTATAGCAGCACAATTTGTAATAGCCAGATTTTGGAAACAATCTAAATGTCCATCAACTGAGGAATGGATAAAAATGATGTAGTATTTTTATACAATGGAGTACTATTTTGCTATAAAGAATGATCACATTGATATATTTATAAATAAATGGGCACAACTCGAGACCATACTCCTATGTGAAATAAATCAAACTCACATGTGTAAATACCATGTAGTCTCCCTAGTGTAAGAAATGGTAAGAGTACATAAGATACAAAAAACTGAATAATTACAGTGAAAAAATAAGAAACTGCTTAAAGGGAAATAATAATATCTCAGGAAAAAGAAGAAAAAGAAAAAGGAAGGTATAAGAAAAAATGTCTAAAATTATATAAACACACTTAGGATAGCTAAGATAATTGGGCTACAAACTCTATAAGTTCTTGGAACAAAATAGTTAACATTCATAGGATTGCAACAATTGTGCATATTATTGTACAGTGATCTATCTGAGAAACTCTTGAAGATCACTATGTAAAATAACAACCCTAGTTATGCTCTTATCACCTTGTTTTGAAGGCCTACATCGTCAGTGATCTGGGCTCTTTGCTATTGTTGTTTATATGTCTTTTTTGTTTCACGGTTTTCTAGGAATTTGTTTTGTTTTGTCTTGTTTTGTTTTCTTTTTCCCTCATTGCAGAAAGGATAGGTATACATGTAGAGATTCAGGCATGCATAAAACTTTCTAAAAAGTTTATGAAAATCGATTATATAATGCACAATGAAATTAACAGTTACTGTGAAGAAAAAGAGACACTCAGGTACCCACTGCTGTTTCCATAGCATCGTGATATCAAATCTAGCAATACAATATTCTTTGTTCAGAGTGATTTTAGTCTGTTTTGTTTTGTTTAATTTTAACATACATGAAGGTATGGACAGCTGTTTTGAAGAGAATGAGAGATATTATGGCAGCCATTGTTGACTCCCCTATTGTCTGGTTTTGAAGACCTAAAATGCCTTCATCATTCTGTTCTGATCAGTTTTATCTTATTTTATTTTGTATGAATTCATTGTATGTGAAGATAGGGACAACTATTTGGAAGAAAACAAGAGACAATATGATAGACAGTGAAGATCTCTGGTTGTCTTGCTTTGAAATCTGTATCTCTTACATTGTTATCTTATGATCTATTTTGTTCTGCTTAATTTTACTTTCTTTAAAAATAAAAATTAAAAAATTAGATTATGTACATAATTTCCATGGTCATTGTTTCAGAGATAAATACTTTATAATTATGAATTTTGGCATATCAAATCATTATTTTTCAGCATTTTTAATAAAAAATCTAAGGCATACAAAAATTTTGAAAGAATGTTACTGTGAATATTCTCTACATATATGTATGTATCTATCACCTATATGCTATGATTAACCTTCACATTTATTCAAGATATATCTCTTCATTTCAATATCCATTTATTCAGCTATAGATTAGTTTTAATTTTGATACATTTCATAGGAAACTTCAGATAATATTACTGACATAGTAAATACATGCACATGACTAATTAGAGTTTAATATTTTAGTTTATCTTTTGGAGTAAAATCTATGTACTATAAAATATATAATTGAGTTTTTCTGACAATGTATAGTCACTGAGTATTGACTATATAAATGTCAGTTATACATACAAGTTGTATATGTGAATGTGTATAAGCAAAATCCTTCTGAAGAATACCACCACAACTATAGGAAGTTTCCTAACTTCTTCTCCTAGTTAATATTCATTCACACCCTATTCCCCCAACATAGCAATTACGATTTTTGCAACATAAACTACTTTTACTTATTTTAGAATTCATGTAGAATAAATCATATGCTTTGTGTTTTATATAAGGTTTCTTTTCCTTGTAACATTTTTGAATCAATGTTATGAGACATATTCAATAGGTTTTTCTTTTAAATTGTCATTCTTTAAACACATTAGTATTTTTTATCCTTTCTCTTTTTGATGGATATGTGTGCTATTTCCAACTCTGGGCTATCATTAATAGAAAATTTTCCTGTGTCTCAGGCAAACATTCATGAGTGGAATTTCTGGTTATAATATACAATGAGGGGGCTGGGGATTCAGCTCAGTGGCATAAGCGCCTGCCTTGCAAGCAGGCAGTTATGAGTTCGATCCCCGGTACTGATAAAAAAAGAAAAAGACCAATAATAATAATAATAATAATAATAATAATAATAATAATAATATACAATGAGTTTTATGACAAATGTCAGATCTTCTTGAATCTTCCTGCTAACAATGAAGAATTAAACTTAACTTACACCCTTAACATTATTTTTTATTGTCAATCTTTTTAATGTTAACCATTTGGGTTAGTTCTATAGAGTTTTCTCATTCTAGTTTTAATTTGGATTTTCTTGATGTTGTTAAATCTACTTTCATGTGCTGATTATTCACTCATATGCAGTTTATTTTCACTCATCCTAGTGGTACTATTTATAAAATCATGGCAAACATTGAATTTATAGATACTGGACCATTTCTCCTCAGGGAAAGATGTATTTAATTTTCTTTAAGCCTCTGGTAATGGTTTCACAAGCCAATCAATACACAACTTTCTTTCATGTGTATCTGTGCTTAAAGGTCCCTTATTTAATATATATTGTTGATTTATTAATATTGAAATCACTGCCAACAATTGTAACTCATGCCTCAATGAAATTTATGAAATACACACTTCTTCTAGGCACTGTAGTCAACATTACAAGGGTAGAGATTCATTTTCTGTTAGTTGATTCTAAATACTCTGTAATACTGTCATTCTCTTCAATGGTTTTACATTGTCTTGATATGTTTGATGCTACAGTATACGAAGTTATACCCAAAGATTTTAAGGAAAGAGACACTATGGTAACTACTTTTATGTTGAGATTATCTTGTGGTGAAACACTATTTTGCTTAAATGGCTATGTTTTGACCTGTGCTGTTTTGTTGTTATGCCCTCTTTTTCTATCTCAATCTCCTTTTTATTATCAACTTTTCATTTTTATCATTTTAATTAAGGGAAACAATAAATAAAAAATAGCAGGATATATTATAGTACCCCACATTGATTTCCTATCAACTTGATTTGAAACCCTGTATTGCTCTCACCATCTTGTTTTGACTGATTTTCCTCTATTCCGTTATGCTTGATAGTGCCAAGTTCGAAAGTATAGGCAACAACAATGAAGACAATAGGATTCATTATGACGCCCATTCTGGTTGACTATTATCTTTTTTTTTTTTTGAGGTCCTCTAATGTCTCCAATGTTTTGGTTTTATTGATCTTGTTCTTTACTGTTTTGTTCGATTTTATTATGACTGATGATATAGGCAATTCTTTTTAAGATAGCGGGAGGCATTATGGTAACCATTGTTGATCACCTTGTATTTTGTTTTTGCATTTGTATTATGTCCATTCTTTTGATTTGACTGACTCTGTCCTATTATGTCATGTTTGGTTTTACTTTCTTCAGGGAAAGGTGATAGGAACAGTGGGAGTAGTAGGGCCCAAGATGTGTAATTGTCGTTGTAGAGAGGAGAGGAGGGAAGGTGCTCTAAAGGACATAACTGCATGTATATTTAAGTGTATAAGATAGGTAACCATATTGCCGAGTTTTGTTGGATCATTGAACAGAACTGTTTGCGGTCTCGCTGTTTGAATGTCCACTCTATATGCTTTAATTTTGTGACTTGAACAACTGTTTCTGGGATGACAGTGTGTAATCTATTGACTGGTGATCTCTTACTGTTCAGTTTTTCTGGAATTCTGTGTAACTTTTACCCTTTTTCTGTTTTTTTTTTTCTTTTTTCTCCTTAAATAAAATTGAAAAAAAAAAAAAGAAAAAGAAAATAATTTGAATTTTTCAGTCAAGTGCTCTAGTGTTCTATAACTATCAATAATGTATGGGTAGTCATTTATGGATTGAACTGGCAGTATCTTATTCCTGGTATCCCAGACAGAGTATAAAAGGTTAGAAAGAAACTACTGAGGCTGCTTGCTTTGCTTTACTACCTTTTGTCTGCCGTGAAATCTCTCTCCTGTGCCATGTCTGTCTGCCCTGCTGCCCTGTGTGTAGCCAGGTGATTCTGGACTGAAGCCTCTACCAACTATGAACTAAATAAATCTCTCTTTTGTTAGCTTTGAGTTTCAAGTATTTCCTCTAAGCAACAAGAAAAGTAACTAAGACATAGTCTTAAGATTTCACAGTCTAGTTAGAGTGAATATTGTACCACATACTGGAAAATACAAATTAATCTTGCATCCTAAATAGTAATTTGTGCTCATTCTTTATGTCATATTTATATTAAGATAAATTATAATCCCTCAGCATAATTCAGTGCAATACTTGTTTTAAACTATCATGCATATTTTATAAAGTTGGGGAACTTACTTATTTACACTTACTTTTATCCTTTCTAATGATCTTTTTTCCTCCTTCATGAAGACTTGTGTTTTTATCTGATTTTTTTTTTTTACTGTAGAGAAATTTCTTTAGTATTTCTTTTAGTACAGGCATGATAGAAACACATTCTTCTAGTTTTTACTTAAAATTTATTTATACACATACATTATTAAAGAATATGTCAGTGGGTGTAGAATTCTGAGTTGATAACTTTTGAGTACTTAAAAAACTATGCATCATTGTCTTTCATCTTCCATAATTTCTACAAAGAAATCTATGGAATTTAAATCCTTGTTCATGTATTGGTCTTGAATAGCACTTGAATTCAACTTAAACATGTGTAATGTACCATTTTACTTTGCCTTCAAAAATTTTCTTTTCATTTAGTTTTCAGCAATTTAAATATGTTGTGACTATTTGCAAATTTATACTTATTTTTCCTTTTTGATGTTTCTGAATTTTTCACATCTGTAAATTTTTATCTTTCAGCAATCTGTTTTTATCCAATCCTTCTTACCTCTTTTTCGGCCCTTCAATTACACATACGTTAGAAATTTCAAAATCATTTCTAGAATCTTTGATGTTCTGCTCAGTTTCTTCTTCAACTTTAATAATTGTCGGGCTGGGGATTTAGCTTAGTGGTATAAGCACCTACCTATCAAGCATGAGGTCATGAGTTTGATCCCTGGTACAAAAACAAACAAACAAACAAAATAAAAACATGTTATTGATCTAACTTCACATTTTTCTGTTAAGCCTACCCATTGATTTTTTTTTAAATTTCATATATTTTCATTTGCAGTTCTAAAAGTTCTATTTGATTCTTGTATTAAGGCATCCATTTTTTTTGTCTGAGAGTAACTAGATTTTAAATTGTTAATGTTGCATCTTTGTTTATTTAAGTGACAATACTGATCATAGCTCCTCTATAATACTTATTTATGAATTCCAGCACTTTGCTAATCCTGGGCTTAGTTTTTGGTGGCTGCCCTTTTCTTACTGCAGAATGGGCTATACTTTTCATTTTTAGACAGCATGCTGGACATTGTGGTTTTTTTTTTTTCTTTGAAGACCTTATTTTTCACTATTCAGTGCTATGATTTCATCTAAGCAGCAAAATAGCACTTGAATTCAACTTAAACATTTGCTTTATAAGATGTGGTTCAAACTCATTTTCTAGTTTTATCTTTAGCTAAGATGCTGTGATTATACTCCATGCATGCTCCTCTACCCCAGAGGTCTACAGTAAATCAGGCCTCTGTGTATGTACATGGGTACATGTGTGCATGTGTATGTATAATTTAGGCAGTTTTTACTTTCCAATATTTCTTACTTATTTGTTTTTAAAATTATTTTTTATTTGTATTAAGGAGAAAAAATAAAAATAATAAAACAGAGTTTCAAAACAGGTTACTAGGAGAGTTATAATAAATACACTGCATACTGTTGCATTTGTAGTAGAGTACAAGATATAGGTATGATATTTTGTCCAAACAATATTAGCACAAATCTTCTTTTCAATGAACTTAGATAAACTAACTGTATAACTATTTTAACTGCCTTGTGTATAAATACATATTTTTCTTTTTCCCTTTCTTTCTTTCCTCTTTCCCCCATCACAGTTTGCCTTGTACTCTAACTACTACAAATGCAATAGTATACAATGTATTTATTATAACTCTATTTTCTCTTCCAACAAATTTATTGTTTATATTTTAATATTTAGATCTTTGACCCATTTTGACTTTAGTTTAGTGTGTGGTGATAGGCATAAGTCTAGTTTTAGTCTTCAGCAGTCTTTCAGCATGGAAAGTCAGGTTTTCTGGCACCATTTATTGAAAAGATTATCTTTCTTCCAGTGAACATGGCTGGAGCCTTTGTCAAAGATAAAGTGGTGAGGGTGTTTGGGGTTGCATGGGCCTCTTCTATCCTGTTCCACTGAGCCTCAGGGCCTGTTGTTTTTGCCAGTGCCATGTAGATTTTTTCACAGTGGCTTTGTAGTATAATTTTAGGTCTGGAATTGTGATTCCTCCAGACTTACCTTTTTTGTCTAGAATTGCTTTTATTATTCTAGGTCTCTTCTGGTTCCCATTTTAGGAATGTTTTCTCTAGATCTATGATGTACACTAATGGTATTTTGATTGAGTTTGCCTTAAATCTGTATAGAAATTTTGGGAGTATGACCATTTTCACTATGTTGGTTTTTCCTATTCAAGAACATGGAATATTTTCCAATTTCTGATATCCTTTTTGATATCCTTTCTTAAAGTACTGCAATTTTCACTGCACAGATCTTTTACATCTTTTGTTAGACTGATTTCTTTCTAATAGTTTGATTGCTTCTAATTTTTAATTTTCTAGGTCTGAAAAATTTTCTATTGAGGTACCCATCTACTGCTATCTTCAGCATTTTGTCAATTAAAATTAAAAAATGTATTACTCATACTGTGCTTCATCCTGGTTTGACTCCCCTCTAGGCTTTGATCGTATTAGTCCAATCTCTGGTGTTTTCATATCATTATTTTATTTTGTATTTTGCGAGAATGTATAGTCTTATCTTTAGAATGGCTAGATCTGACAACACAATCGACTGTAATGGAAGTACAGCTTCATAATTTTTCTAATGTAAATCATTCCTAAGTGTATTATACTCTACTATAAAAAATTATGCACTAAAATTGACTTTACATTGTTTTTATATATGTTATTTTATAATTAAGATATTTTGGTTAAATTTTATCATAAACAGATGTTTATAATTTGTTTTATCAATATATTAAAATGTATTAATTATATGCTTAATAATATAATGACCTATACTATTCATGCATATACAGTCTAGCTATTGTTTTTAATAGTAATTACAAAATTCACTTTAGTAGCACATCTCTAACATGTACAATATGTTTTAGAGTTTCTTTAAGATCCGTCTCAGGTGTTACTGAATCTAAGGGTTTTTTCAAGAGCCCATCATTCTCTCAGCCTCTGTTCCTGAGTATTATTATTTGCACTCCTTCATTTTCTGTAACCGACCACAATTGTAAATTATGTGTCATTTCTTCCACTACTCTTAGTGCTTAAGGAAGGAAGCTGTGCCCATACTGCTGCAGTGATGGCTGACATGACGGATGCATAGTGGATTGCAGTTAACACTAAATGCACTGTTGTCTTCTCCAAGGAAACTGAACACACAGGAGAAGTGTTCTCAGCTTTAATTACAGATGTGGAAAATGAGACTTAGCCATTTACAGATTTGCTCAGGGTCACACAGAAAGAAAGTGACAGTCAAATATTTGTTTTGTGTTCAGACCTAAGTAGCTGGTTTTGCACTGGTACAAAGGATTTCTTTTCACTTTCTGAGCAACTTTACTAACAAAAGATAAATATAAGTAATTAGCATATCTAAAAGTAAAGCACGTTTCAAGTAGCAACATGGCTATGTGTGTATATATATATAGTGACCAAAATCTAGAGTGAATGTTTAAATTAAAGCTTTTATTATAGTAAAGGACACACTGGCATGAATAGCCCTCAAAATACTCTCGCATGCTTCAAAAACACCCTATGATTCTTGCTACTTTCTGAAGCTGTCTGGAAGTCCAGTTTCATTTGTTTAGTTGCACTGCTGTGGCTGCATGGCTTTCTTTACTTGATTTAAACATTTATCTTCTTTCACTGTCATTTGGACTGTGAGGAAGATCCAGAAGTTGCACAGGTGCCAATTCTGGGCTGAAAACACACTGTAAGTTCTTACAGAGCCACCTTTTCCGCTGGGTGGTCCTTGGCAGCACTATTCCCTATGATTTTGAGTTATACTTTATTAAAAAAAATTCATCAGAAACTGCTTCAGAAAGTAGCCATAACAATGAGAAATTCTGTTTGAAGCAAGAGAAAATATTCTAAAGAGGATTGATAGCAATGTCTTTTACCATAATAAATTTTTAAATTTTAAATATTCATTATATATTTCAATCATACTACATACACATCCCAAATATTTGATTAGTCTTGGTAAATTTTATTGGATGAAACATTGGCTTTAGG
Source organism: Cavia porcellus (assembly GCF_034190915.1). Classification (NCBI taxonomy): domain Eukaryota; kingdom Metazoa; phylum Chordata; class Mammalia; order Rodentia; family Caviidae; genus Cavia; species Cavia porcellus. Next base: position 117,483,364 of record NW_026947484.1, read on the forward strand.
AGTAAATGCATCTGTAAAGGAATGCTATATATTGCATGTACAAGGTCTAATATTCCTTGAGCTTTCTTTTTTACCTTGCCTTAAATATTCAAAGTCCAGTTTTTCACTGCTACTGATACTAGAGAGCATGGTCCACCTAGGAACACTACCCATCTGTTCCTCACATACATTATTAAATGAGAGGCAACTAGATGTAGGTGAATCCTTGCCAGCTGTAAACTAAATTCTCAGAAGCTTTGATATATTCTATAAATTTCCTAAGGTTCGTTGCCAGTTTTTAACCATAGGGAATTTTAGGCTTGGGATGTTTATGTTGAAAAGTTGCATCAAAATTCACTACCCTTTCATTATCCTCTGTTTTTAATCTTTGGATACAGATTCCTAAGTCCCTAGAGTCTTTTAACCACATGGATTTTTGTTTGATTCAGTTTTTTGACTCTACCTGTTTTTCAAGAAACAATTAAGCCACTTCACCTGTGAATAGGACAATGGGGTCCTCATGAGCACCCTTTGCACGCATTTCGGGAGCCCATAGGAATTAGTTTGACTATTTACAGATTATAACAGTTGGTAGTTGAATGTTTTATTTTCATTCCCAGTTGGTGCAATATGTTCACAGCTGATGCTAATGGCTGGCCCATTTGATTTCACATATGGTCCACTATTTGGGGCCCTCTAAGGCTTTCTTTTGTGCTTAGTCTTCTCTTAACACTACCATGTATTTAGTTTTACTTTTGTCTGCTGGTCAAATGGAGGAAAAAAAATATCTCTGAACCTTGGCAGTTGTAGAGAAAATCAGCAACTCAGTTGATAAAGATTTGAAAAACTGGGTCAAAATGTCCCAGGAAGATTTTTGTTAAACACTGCAAACAAACAAAATGCCTCTCTACATTGCATGAGACTGAGAGCTCACACAAAGTGTTCTCTTCTGTTTTTCTTTCACTTTGAAGCTTTGCCTAAGCTGCTCATAAGTGTTTTCAGCACGGCTAAGTGTCAGAGAGTCCTTGCTGTCCTGGGCATCCATTTACACTGAAAAGCATCATGCCCCAAGTACTTCAGAAATGTTCCCTTTCGGGCAGTTTTTATAAGTTAATTTATTTGCAGCTAAAATTCATGAAGGACAATAGCGTTAAAAGTGAACTGGAGTCTTTTTGCTGTGACTTATCCCACAGAGCATTTTAGACAAAAAGAGTAGAGATACAAAATTAATAATATTGAAAACTGAAATGCAAGTACCCTCCAGCAGTCATTATAATTCGATACATAGTCAGTGTTTATTCTGACTCTATAACTGATAAAGTCACAATCCCATAAAGAGATTATTTTCAAGACTATTGCATTACGCTCTGTGAGCTAAAATACTCATTTATTCATAGTTGCAGATTGTAATAGCTCTAATTCCCTAAGAAGTGGGCATTGTATGATAATTGAGTGGGCTAGGATGTTAATTGTCCTCCACTTCACCTCTAGATGTTTAACTGCTTATCTCTTCAACCAGCAAACATTAATGTTGGCTTATTTGTACCTTACTGTTCAGATAATTTTGTGAGCTGAGCAATTTATTTGTAATAAGAAGGAAAAAGTATTTGTGCAGAAGAAGCATTTAAACTGAATCACATTTACATATTAAACCAAATTGAAGATGATGTTGTGTACTGATGGAGCTTTCTAAGGAGCTGCTTTTGCCATATCTGTACAGTAATTGGAATTGTGGGAATATAATCGACAAATAGAGGGCTATAAACAGGTATCACTAAATTAACACTGCTTCTTTAGTTTTCGATGCTGTTTTCTATTAGGAGCAACTTGTCAAACTACTCTTATTGTGAAACTATAAAGTTGATCTTCTGCATATGTGTGCTTCTTTTCAGGCATTTGTAAGTGGAAGAATACACAGTCTACTTTGTAGGTTACCCAGACTTCTTTCCACTGATGCTATTGCCCCCAAAAGTTCCTTCTGCAGTGCTATCAGTACAATGGAGTTATATATAGAGAGATGGGAAAACAGTACCAATCAGACATTTTGCTATCATTTGTTGCATATCTGTTATACAGAATGTCTTAGCTGTTTCAATTTATGTGCTATTTTGAGGATATTCTCATAACTTCATCTCATAGATGAATATAAGAAAATCATGCAAAAAATTATACAATGCTTGAAAGTAAGGCAAAGAATAGCTATGTACATTTTCAAAACTATGTTATAGCATTGTCTAATAAGGTAAAGCATTATTTAATTTGCTAGAGAATGCAGTATTTCTTTGATGGATTGACAATAAATGTACTATTGACTGAGAAACATGTGCTGTGAAAATACAGGTACATTTTCAATTTACTGGCCAGTAGAAATGAAAATGCTTTTTGCCCACCAGAGAAAATAAGAATAAGCCCTGTGGATAATGTTTTACTTTATGGATAGTGTTAAATAAATTTTTCCTATTTAGGGGATTTATTTCAGTATGATTGACTTATAAGATGTATAACTTTCTCTTCCTTGTGTTTTCCTTCGAAATAGTTTTATCACTTGAAGTTTAGTTTAGGTTAGGGTTAGGTTAGGGTTGGAATGCCTTATCAACAATACATATTATAAAAATATGTTTTGTTTGATTTGCAGGTAAGTCATAAATATAACTTCCAAAACTATATTTGGATAAGGCTACACTGAATCACATAATTGATTTTCCCCAGTTAGCAGGCTATTGATAAGTCCTGTGGGAATCTAGATCTCTTTGAGCCCAGTCATCTTGATGTCTTGCAAATTCATCATCCTGTCCCTCCCAACTCAGATGAAGTAAAGTTTCAAGTACAATTGAAATATTGTCATTATATTCCTAGATCTTGGGTTGCTTAGAGTTTAGACTTTCATTAAAGTGTGTCTGAATTGATTGTCTCTTTTGTGTCAGCAAGGAATACATCGTGTGGTCCAGAGTGTGAATATAATAATTTACTAAATAAAAGACTAAACACAATGCAAAAGGAAAATAATTAACCATATGCTAATTAATCAATAGATTACTTTAAAGCAAGTTTATCTTCTTTAAGCTTGCTAAAAAAATTAAAAATATATTAAAAATCCGTTTAGGGTAGGATCATTGAAGTATAACAAAGAACCACTTTGCAAGATATGTTTGTCTCTGGAAGTATCTGTCTCTAGATCAAATTAGATATTTAATTACAAAAATAGACCATGTTTGAAATTAGAAAATAAGTCTCACTTCTTCTAATTAGTGGCTTTGAGATGGAGAATCTCTCTGGAGTGCACCTGATCTACAAAATGATTTACTGAACAGTTAAAATCTTCATATTTATGGTTTTATGGCACTCCTTAGAAGACCAAATGGATCCCCAACCTCTTCCCTTAATTCTGTTGTTTATAAGCACAATACACTACTCAAAAAGAATAAGAAAGTCAGTCAAGGTTTTGATTAGTGCTTTCTGGCTTACTGGGTCTCTGATGAATAAGATATTTCTGCATTTTTTCTTCAGTCATTTGTACTTGCTTTTCTTCCACTTGTGGAATGCCAGAAAGATAGTCACCTAACCTGACCTTTTACTCTTTTCAAATACGCTGTTAGGGTGGTCTTATCTAAGCCCCTCTATTATCCATAGAAGCCTTGCCACTTTCTGTCCTGTTATCCAAATTTACACAGTATTGGTTTATTGGTTTATTTGTCTTTTTGCATGGAAATATATATCTCCTTCAGTATATAGTAAGACTTACAAAAGAATGATATTATACCTTATTTGATATAATATTCATAATATTTGGGACAGTGGTTACATCATAGTAAGTGAATACAATGGATTTTTTCTTTTCAGTAGTTTTAGTCCATAGTTTGCCACATATACTTAATTAGTGAATGTTGAATCATTCTGACAGGAAGTACAGAATTAACTTCCTGAAAGCTACTGGCCACATTTTTATCAATCATCTAATGTATAACAGTAAGTTAGAGACAGAGACAGTAGCTTCTACCCATTTAGTTTTAAGCAGCACTATATGATCATTTTGCCTTCCCTTGTCTTAAGAGAGTTAGGAAATTGCATAACAAAACTTGGGAGATATCTGATGCTGTAGCCTAGAGCACAATCCTTACCTTGACCTTCAGTCACCTTCCCCCTATTGCCCTCATTAAGGCTTCATAAGCATGTACTATAAGCCATAGATTAATTAAGATAAAACTGAATTCTGGGGCTAGCATGCATGTTGAGGTTCCCTGCGATGGCACAGTACCCGTCAATCATTTATGTCAACTAAAATCTAAAGATTCAGTGGGGAGCCTGTTCTGACATGTGCATCCGTTAAGTTATGAAAACCTGATTTACTGGGGCCACTGATGCTTCTTCTATGTGCTATGGCCAGTGTGCAGTGCTTGAGGCTTTCTGTCACCCCAGCACCATTTCTCTGTCTGTGTCATATCTTTTGTTGTTATAGACTTGCCCTGAGTAGAACTTCCCACCATCTTCAATAAATGTAGCTGCTTACCACTTGTTACTAGGTACACACTTGACCATTGTTTCCCTGGCATACAAAAGAGCCAGGACTGCACCTGTAACCGTCTTGCATACTATGTGTTTCTCTGTAAAGATACCTAACTTATCATACACATTTTATAAGTTATAAACAATTTCTTTTGTAAAAAAATTATTTTAAAGGGAATAAAACAACAGAACAAAGTAATGAGAATGATACTCGTATCCTCTCTGACTGGAAACTGAGTTCAGGCAGTAGTATGAGCGATGGGAAGGGGCTATAAATCCAATGGGGCTTCCCTTGCTCAGTCTCCGTTAGCCTTCTATTGTGCTTCCTGGTTCCCAACAAGCCACAGACTACTGTCATGGGACCTCTCTTCTGCAGTGTGGTTAAGGTTTTTATCTTTAGCTCTTACCTTTGCCTGTCCTCTGGGACTTCAGCCTCATGCCTGGTATTGTTAGTTGATTATCTCCACTTATACAAATGATGACTATCTTAAAGTCTTCCACATCCAAATATATACCCATTCTTCCCAATTATAATCATCCTCCTTTTTAGGAATTTTCCTCCTATACAAGCACCAAGCTCCATCCTCTCTTGAGTCCTTCTTGTCACTGCTGTTCCTTCTCTGTAGTGAAAACTGCATCTGCCTGAGAAGCACTCATTGTCACCTACAGGAAGGATCTTCTGCGACCACTGAGTGAAGGAATTCTGCTTAGTTCACTAGTTATTTAGTCGTAGTATTTAAAATCTTTATGTTTATTCCTTTAGGTGCTTATGTGACCATTTTCTCAGAAAGAACGCAAACTCCATGAAGGCTAAGAAGTTTGTGATATATTTATCATGCATGCAGTTCCTAGTCTATGAATTGACAAGCAATAGTTTCTCATTAAATATTTTGGAGGAATGAATAAACTTATTTTCTAGTTTATTTCCAGATAAATCACATTGTCATTCATCCAATTATCCATTTGAGAAATTTAAGACCAACCTCCAGTTCTTATCTCCCTCATTGCTGCATCCTATCCAATTGTCAGAGCAAGACCTCTATGATAGTGCTTAACTATCTCCATCCTCGTTCTGTTCATCTCTACTACTACTATACCACTACCACTATCTTCATAGTTAGACCATGTCTTCCTTAATCTGTAGCCACTATCTCTTGAGTGATCTTGTATCTTTTTTATATCTCTGCATTTATCTAATGTGATATGCAATAATACTGAGTAAAAAATGACCCCAAAGTCTCAGTAACTGAAACAACAAGCTTTTATCTCATGTTCATTGTAATAGGTTTCTGTCATTGTGATGAAATACCTGAGAAAATTAACTTAAAGGATAAATGGCTTACTTTTGGTTCAGAGTTTCAGAGGTTTCAGTCCATGATCCTGGGTCTCTGGTCAAGCAAAATGTCATGGCAGAAAGTTAGGGTTAGAAAAAAGCTGTTCACCTTATTACAACCAAGAAACAGGGAGAGGAGAGAGAGAGAGAGAGAGAGAGAGAGAGAGAGAGAGAGAGAGAGAGAGAGAGACAGAGAGAGAGAGAGACAGACAGAGCGAGAGAGAGACAGAGAGAGAGAGACAGAGAGAGAGACAGAGAGAGGGAGAGAGAGAGACAGCAGAGAGACAGAGAAGAATAATTCTCAAGGTGAGACTTTTACTCAACTATGGCTCACCTCCTCTTTCATCACCTCCCAATAATGTCGGCAAATTATGTTCTCACAGGTGGATTAATACACTTGAAGCTAGAGCCCTTTACTGCTTCTACCCAAATTTCTTCCACCCGAACTATCAACCATCAAAGAAGCTTTTAACACATGTTTTGGGAAACTTTTTATATTTAATCTATAGAATGAATTAATCTATAGGTCTGCTACAGTTTGATTGAGTTCATCTTTGATTAGATTGATTTTGGACTTTGGTTCAAGTTTGTCCATCTGAAACTTAGAATAAATGAAGAATGGTTAGCTAGTACCTGTTATTCCTGTGGCAAAGAAGGAAATTCAAAGAGAACTGGAGAAAACTTTTAGCACTTCATAACCTTTCAAGTTAAAAAAGGCCCGTCCTTCATAGGAAAATCCCAAACCCAAATTAAATGGAATGGAAAAATTACCCTGTTGGCTTTAGTAGGAAGCTGTAATTAATGCAGCATACAGTTTGAATGTGTGATTTTAGTATAGAACTGAAAAGTTGAAACTGATACTGTATTTCAAATAATTATACTAAAAAACTTTTTTCTTTATATATGATTTTACTAAGATCTCCAAAGAAATCATAGTAAAAAAAAAAGCAATTTTCGTTTCACTCCCTTTACTAAAACCCTCAATTACTTCTAATATTGTGGATAAAAGCTCTACCATTCCTACCATTGTTCAGATCTCCTTTCCTCTCTACATTTTATGGTCTAGCAACAGCAGACTGCTCGTAGCTCCTAGTTGCTGACACCAAGGTGTTCCATGTCCCTCTGCTTTTGCTGAATGACATTTCTGCAGCGAAGTGCTTTTCTCACCCTCCATTTCCAACTGGCTAACTCACACTCATTCTTCAAGACTCAATTCATGTGTGATCCAATGGATGGGCCTTTCTTCACCTTCTCCTTTCCTTATTCGATGTGTCCATAATGCTTGCTGCATATTCTTATCATGACGTTTATCGGGTTAAATGTAACCATCTGCATGTGAATATTTGTACAAGTCATCCTATACTGTAATTTTTATGAGTGAGAACATTTTTACAGAAAATATGGGTGTCATAGGGTTTAGAACAATATACAGGCAGATAAACACACTGGAGATATTGAACCTCAAAGCATGGCAATGTTTTCACTAGATCAAAGTTTTCTACCTTAAACTTTAATGAATTCCACTTCATGTTGAACAAGTTTGCATATATTTTGTAGTTTTAGTATACGAAATCATATTTCCCCCTCTCCCTAAAGAATTTCACCAGTGTATGACTTGATAGGGTCAATTTGTCTTGAGTTCTATAATATCATTTATCTCAGTGAGTTATGACACGTATCTTTCTATAGTATTTAATCTTCTTTTGGAGGAACTTCAATCAAAAATGTTGAGCAAATGTTGCAAGTGAATAATGCTATGATACTTGTCATGAAATGGAAAAAATCCCACTACTAGTCTCTGTTTTCACTGAAATCTTAGTAATCTTGTTTACTACAAGAATTTTGATGACCTTTATTTTGTGGAGAAGTAAGGGTGGAGCCCACCAAAATATGTTAAAAAGGTCTGAGAGGAGAGTGAAGTGAGGAAAGATGAAAAAGAAAATCCCTCCACTAGCTAACAAGGACCTGATTATAGTGCAACCTTTGAGCAGAAAAAAGACTGAATTGTTTTCTATCTTTCTTCTTCTTCTTTTTTTTTTAAAGAAGGTAAGTAGCAGACAGAACTTAAAATAAATGCTTCTAATGGCAACTATCACGCTGTGATGACTTCAGGTAATTGCTGGAAAGATAGCATTAGGAACCTATAATTATTTTATGGATAGGGTCCTGCATGAGAATAAAGGACTGTTCCTTAATTGACATCATTTTATTACACACTACCCTAAGGACACAGGTAAGCAAGCCTAAAATTGTCAGTTGCTTTCATTTATTTCATTTGCCTTTGCTAATTTCTTTAGTTCATAATTCACCCAGTGGCGGTAAAGAGTGTAATTTTTTATTTATGTTTCCTTCTGTTTAAGTGGCAGACCTGAGAAGTGACATTTCATAATGAAGACTATTTTAATGCCATTGTGTTCTTATTTGTGTTCGCATTTTCTTATTATGGCTAGGGAAAATAGCTACTCGCTGTATTTCCCTTTCCCTTATGAAACAGTCTTTATTTTTGGTTTTCTTAAGGGATGTTAGCGGTAGCTGGCAGTGCTAGTTTTCTAGGATTGTAAATTTTATGAGCTACGCTAGTGTTTGAAAATATTGCATATTTATTGCCTTATTGTTTTTCTATGTTATATACTATTTTCAATACCTTCATTTTTTAGAATCCACCTTTGCCACATTTCTCCCTGGTTTGAGAGTAGTTATTAATTTAATATTACCCTGTATCCAGGTCACTTTGATTTATTTCATTATAATTTTTCTTTCTTTTCATATACTAAGCTTTTTGGATTTGTTGAACTTGGCCTATTTTGCCCAACAATTCTCATCTCAGATATTTTCTCAAGATTCTTCCATCTTGCATAGTGAAATTCAAACTTTATTCTGCAAAGCCACCAAATACCTTCAGTTTCTGTGGCTGTCACCTCTCATTCTCATTTCTTCTGGTCCCTAACATTCTATTGGAGTCTTAATCACCTCTTGCCCTCTTTTTTGTGTCTTACTTCTTGCCATTTCTTAGGAGTGGGATACTTACTCAACATATTATCCTTCTTGATCTCTTTCAAATGTCTCCTGAATCCTGCTTCCTCCAAACACCATGGCTTTATTCGTTTCAGAAACACTGCCTCTTTGATTTATGCTTTTTAATTCTTTCTATCTTGTAGAGTCCAATTAAGTTTTACTATAAAAACACAAAAGACATTAAAGAATAAAAATAGTAATGACTCATTATTAATCTCATTATGTGTAAGATACAATTTTCAGTGAATTATCTCATTTAATCCCCCCAAAAAGTCTTGTGCAGTGGTTATTATAGTTTGCCTATTGGTCTGATGGCAAAATTGAGTCAAAAAGAAGAGAAGAATTAAGACACATCATGTATAGGTACAACTTTCCTATGATGAGTGTGTTCATTATATGTAACTAAAATGTACTAATAAACTTAATGAATAAAAAAAGAACTTAAGTACTCAATAGTGTATGGTAAGGACAGAGCTAAAGAACTACTTTAATTCAAAAATAATGGTAGCTATAATTACTGAAAATAGAATACACAAGATGATTATTCAGCAAAATCAAATTTGTAAAATGTTCCTTGAATTAAACTTTTTATATGAGGGAGATGAAGTGCAATGCAAGTCTTTCAGTTTGGAGATGGATGAGAAAACCCACTGGCTTTCAGGGTAAATTTGAACTAACTGGGTAAGCATTTTTGAAGGTTTTTTTTGTTTTGTTTTGTTTTGTTTTTTTGTCCTAGGAATTGAACTCAGGGCCTTATGTTTGCCAGGCAGTCACTGTGCCACTAAGCTATATCTCCTCCCCATAGCCAGCACTTTTAAACAGAACTCCAAAGACGTGGAATTAGTTCATGAAGGCCAAATTCTGCTGAAGTATTTCTTTATTTAGGGCCAGACTGATATCCTTATGAAACCTAAGCACTTAGGTTTTTGTTCTTATCTCTTTGGTTAATATTTTCCTATCATGACTATATTTTAAGACATATGAAAAATTGACATAGAAAACATCAGTAGTGTTGTCATAAGCCAATAGCAAATTATCTGAAATAGAAATCAAAAAAGCAATACCACTTGCAATAGCTACAGAAAAGAAAATATCTAAAAAGAAACTTCAGAATCACTCATGAAAGAAATTGAAGAATACACACACACAAAATTAAACATCCTATTTTCATTAATTGTCAGAATCTGTATGGTTAAAATGTCCACAAAGATTCATTGTAACTTTTATCAAAATATCAACGACACTTTTCATAAAATGTACACTGAGCCATGGAAAGTCCTGAAGACCTAAAACAATCTTAATCAAAAAAGCAGGAAGTATTATAGTACCTGACTTTAAAATATACTACAAAAACTATAGGATTAAGCTTCTGGCACTAATGTCTTATTAGCCATAAGTAAATATTCCTTGAATTACTTACAGAGTATTGTCATACCTGACATAAATGCTGATATATAGACCAATGGAACAACACAGACACCTGAGAAATAAAGAAGAAAACTTGTACATTGACAGCCAACTGATTTTTTTATGAAGATGGTAAGATCACTCAATGAAGAAAGGACTGTGTTTTCAACTGATAGTGATGGGAAAGTTGGACATTCACATATGAAGTAATAAATAGACTTCTGTCTCTCATTAATTACAAAATTAAATAAAAATGAATTAAAAACTTAAATGCCAAAACTGAAACTATGAAACTACTAGAAAAAAAGGAGAAATATTTCAGGATACTAAAAATGGCTACAGTTATTTGGAGAAGACTCCAAAGCCTCGAAGAACAAGGGTAAAGATAGACAAGTAAGATTACACGATGCTAAAAATTTTTCACATAGCAAAGGAAATAATGAAATGAAAAAATAACTCATAGAATGGGAGAAACTATTTAAAAACTATATAGCTGACAAGAGAATGATACCGATATAGGATAATATAAGGTTAAATGTTGACCAAAAAATTTATGAAATAATATGTAGATTATGGAAGGAATTGGAACACACTCAATAACAAAAAAATTAGAATAAGGATGAGATTTAAATAGACATTTATGAAAAGAAGACAGAAATGGTCAAGGGAAAGATGCTCAACCATGCTAATTATCAGGGAAATGCAAATCCAAATCACAAGATTTCAAGCCAATTCCATAAAAAATAGCTATAGTAATAAAAAAGACAAAAGATATGTGCTTATGGCATGAAGAAAAGAAAAACATTACACATTGTTGGCAGGAATGTAAGTTGGACAGCCATTATGGAAAACAGTATGAAAGTTCTCCAAAAAATTATAAATACCAGATAATCCAGCAATCCAGTAGTCGATATATATCTAAAAGTAATGAAATTTGTATGTCAAAGAGACATCTACACTTTCATGTGTATTGTAGCACTATCCATAAAAGGCAAGAAATGAAAACAACCTAACTTTGCACCAGCTGATCAACAGATAAAGAAAATGTAGTGCACATACACAGCAGAGTAAGTTAGCTGATTAGTTGAGACCAAATGGGAGGACCTAGAGATTTATGTTAAGTGAAATAAACCAGGTGCAGAAAAACAAGTACTTCGCGCAATTTTAAAATCTGAATGTTATGTATACAGTTCTTATCCTTTTGCTAATGTCTCAATAGCTGTTCAAGGTATTAGATGACAGATTAATGACAGAGTCTGAAATTCCTTGGGCCTTATCTCTATCGTCTTTATGGAAAGTTGTTACTGGCTTCTCCTAGTGGAAGTTTTTGTTGACCATATTCATAATTATCCTGTTGACCTTAATATTTGGCATATGCATACTTAATTGTCTCTTTGACTCCTACAGATTTAAAGCTATAGATTTACCCAAGACAAGAATGCTTGGCATCTATCTAAGGCCTTTAGGTAGAACCTCTGAAGGGGGTCCCTGAAGGTTGAATCACACCTATGATCCTCTTCAACGTGAAGAAGTCAGATTAGTCATCACCTACTGCTCCCTCATGGCAGTTAGGGGGAAATGCTATAGACAGCTTAGTTAGCTAGACATATTATAGAAAATCAGCCAGGGATAGCCCTCAAAGGAAACAGTGCAGAAGACGGGATACACTGCAACTGTGGGAGAGACATAGACACATCTACTGAGTGCCAGACTTCAACACAAAAGATGAACGATTGCACCCACATACTTCCCCTAAGGACAAAAATAGAAACTGATGACCTAAATAGGTAGCAAACACCCTGGTAAAGCCTGGATCCACCCTCTCCGGCAAAAAACCCTGTTATTTTTCATACCGATTTGCTATGTGACTCATTTTCCTATTTGATCCTGATTTAATCAAAATAACCTGAGCAGCGGTACTTGTAGTCTTATTGTTGACCATAGTTCTGTTTTCCCTCATGCCCACTTTATGATTTCCCATTTTTCTCCATCTTGGGCCCACCTCACCTTGTGGTTTTGCTCTATAAAAATTCCTAGGAAAGGCAGAGTCCTCAGCAACCCACTTGGGACCCTTCTTGTCTCTCTCTCAGACAGAAGCTTTTTTTTCCCCAATAAATATATTGTGCTCTTTTTTTTTTTTAAAAAAGTACTATATCCTGTTACTGATATATGGAAGCTCATAATAGTGAAGATAATAGTTAATCTCATAGTAACGTAGATAATTGGTAGTTAACAGAGCTTGGGTAGAGGAGAGAGGGATGAGGAGAGGTTAGTAAATGGGCACTAATTTGCAGTTAGATTGGAGAAAGAAGTTCTGATGTGATACTGCACAGTATATAAAGAGACTATAGATAACAATAATGTGCCATAAATTTAAAAAAGATAAAAGATGTGATTTTTAAAGGTTGTACCATATATATGAAAAATGTTTGAGAAGATATAGGTATTTAATCTGATCTAAAAATTTCACTATATATATGTGCGTGATTGAAACTCATATTAACACATTACAATGTACAAAAAAGTTTCTAAACACTTTTTTATTTTAAAACAAAACAAAAAAGGATAGAAATAATACAGAATTTTAAAAAATGTAGGAAATTAACACTAGCTAATATATTTCATATTGTTATCTAAGAAATAGTTGTTCAGTTTATAAGATTTAGGAATAAAAAAATGATCAAAAAATGAAAGTACAAACAGTAAGGATGAAAATGATACAGAATTAGTGTTAATTTCCTATTATTTTTTATGATGCAAAATTTTGTGTGTTAAAAGAAATTAAGTAAAAAGAAAAATACATTTTAAAGTAAATGTCTTTTACTTCTAAAAATAAAATTTCTGCTATTTTGTGCCCATGTATCAGGTAATGTCCTATGAAAGGTACAAAACTACTCTACAAATAATGCAAGGAAAAACTGCTTATGATTAATATATCATTAGTCTCACATTAGTGTGATTTCTTAAAAGCCCTAAATATGAGCTATAAACCTTCCGCAGTCCTAGTTGGACACATTTGATGTGATTCTAGAGAATGGTGAGGTTTCCATCTCTTGAATCTCATTTCTACTTTTCCTATAACAAGGAATTCCTCAAAAATGGATAGGTCCTGGACTCCTTTACAGGACCTGTCCTTAATTGTTTTAGAGATGATACCAAAGACAGTGGTATCATAGGAGACAACCAAAGAGCAGACTCAAAAGATAGTCTCTAATCTAGATTCACAATTAAAGCATCTACCTTGCCACATAAAATTTAGGTGTGGGAAAGGAGTCAATCCTTTGTTCAGCATATCCTGGCCTTGGCCTTATATCCATTAAAGTAGTGTCTCATCTTCAGAAGTGAAGTAAGCTGAGTAAGATAAACTTAAATTTCCTTTGAATTCCTATTTCTATGCTGTGTATAAATGTTCATATAACATTCTTGAAAGGAAATGTCTTGAATGTAACAAGTATTATAAGCTATTGGATCTGTTTTTTCCGAAATTCACCCTGAAATATATAATTAGCTGCACTGGGTGAGAGAAAAACTGCTCCTTCTTATTTTAATTTAGCTAGTGAGATAGATCATTCTGAAATTCTGTCTCTTATCTTATTCAGAATCTGTCCTAGAGTCTCAAAGAAGAAACAAGCATCAGGACTTCTTCATGATACATTTTGCCAACTAAATTTTAATAAGAAGAAACTGCATTTCTGTACCCTAGTACACCTAATTGTGTTTTCAGGGTGAATGGTTGTGAATCTCAGGAAATTATATCCTTGAATTGCTGGCCTCCGCTTTTTTCACTGCTTCAAGAATCAGATGAAGTAGTCTCATTAAGCAGAATTAAATTTAGGGTAACACACTAGTTTTTAGAAAAATCTAAATCTGTGTTTAATTTTATTAACAATGAATTTGGGAAACCTTGATGTGAGACTCTTTACATATTATAAAGCAATTTCAATTTAAACTAAATATGCTTATGATAAAGACCCAAGCTTCAACAATTTCTTCAAATCTTAGGTGCAATCAATTATTATTAATAATGTTCATAAGCCTGGAACTCATTTAATGCTTTCCCGAGCCTTTTCCTCATAGACTATAAGGTAGAAAATCTTCCACATGAAATGAAATATCATTCATTTATTTATTTCATTTACTTAGTATGAATTACACTCAATTCAGCTGCCATTATTGGTTCACCTAATTGGTGCTGAGTCAAAGTATATCGGTATAAGAATTTGAAGATTCATTTAAAAAATGCATTTTGTCATAAAGGAATTTATTATTTAGAAGTAGTCTTGATTAAGCATAGAAATTCTTTTAAATATAAAATGAATCGATATTTTTAGTATAGACAAGCATTCTAAGATTCAGAGAACAGTAAGATCACATTTGGAAAAAGTAGCACAGGAAACTTCATGGAAAATTTGGAAATTTGAGTCAAATACACTGGTGGGGACCATTACAGAATAGAATTATTTTACTGTGCCTTAAAAAGTCTCTTTTGCATTTCTTTTTGACTATACAAGAGCTCAAGTAGAATATACAATTTTGGTGTTACACATTTTCTTCTGTACAATTCTTGTTTTTTTAATTCTTTTTTTTATTTTAAGTAGATTAAAACATACAAAACAAAACTGAATAAAGCTAATCAAAACAGAACAATGAAAGTGATACAGGACTTCAAAACAAGATAATAGGAAATCACAATGGCTACCATAACATGTCTTGCTTTCTTCAAAATAGCTGTTCATACCATCAGACATAATAAAATCAAACAAAACAAAATAGAATAAAATCACTTAAAACAGAAGAATGAATATTTATTTTAAAGAGAATAAAATCAAGTAAAAGAAAACAGAATAAAGCCAATCAAAACAAAACTGTGAAAGTGATACATCATTTCAAAACAGTATAATAGGAAATCGACAATGGCTATCATAATGCCCCTTATCTTCAAAATTGCTGCCCATACCATCAGACATAATAAAATCAAGCAGTGCCAACCAAAACAGGACACTGATTAAAACAAAACAACAAAACAGAACAAAACAAAAACAGTGAGAACAATATCAGGTTTTAAAAACAAGACAGAAGGAAATCCCCCACAGTTGCTGTACTGCATATTGTTATCTTCATAATAGATGCTCAGACCACGAACTTTAGGCCTGCAAAGTCAATCAAACAATATAAGCATTAAGTTGGTTTTGTACTTTTGCTGTCACTTCAGCCTATCTCTTGAATCAGCCAATTATGGGGCTGGCTGGAGTGAGGGTTGTTCTTGTCCCTCAGCCTGTGTGTCAACTGGCTAGGAAGGGTGAACTGACTTCTTGTTACTCCTCCCGGGCCCTGCATGGCTTCTGCTGACTCACAAAAGGGTGACTTGGATTGTTTCTCCTCTTGGGCCCTGCATGGTTTGTACTGCTCATAGGAAGGGTGAATTGACTTCTTATTACTCCTCCTAGGCCCAGCATGGACTCCTTCTGTACAGTTTTTAAAAACAATATATTGCATTTAATTTAGTTCACAACCAACACATAGAGATTCAGTTTACAAAAATATGTATAATGTGCCATTCATATTTTTATTAATTATTCTATCAATATTTTCAAGGTTGTTTCATCATTTTATTAAAATAATTTTCAAGGTTGTTTCATCATTTTATTAAAATTGATTTCCATAATTTATTTAACCAGTACATAATGAGTGAAAAATTATTTCTATTGCATTTTCTAGGTAAATATTTGGTTGATTCTACATTTGGACAATTTCGATTCTGTCACCCACTCTAAGTAAAAAAAAACCATTAGCACAGACATTCCTAAACATGTGTACAAGTCTTGCTACATGGGAAAACTGATAGGCCATAGGGCTCTGTACATTTTAAAATTGATAGATGCAGTCAAATTTCACTTTACACTATCAGCTTCTGTTCCCAGAAAAAATGCAGAGTATCCCTGATTTTCCTAGTGTGTACTATACAGAATGTAAATACTCTTGGACTGATGATGAGGTTATATCTTGATAAAACCCTCATAGGTAGAAAATATTATCTTGCTCACTCATTTTTTAAATTGTATTTAAAGAAATACTAAAAAAAAACCAGAAGATAGGTAAAAACAATACATATGTTCAGAGAAAAAAATAAACAGTAAGAAATCACTAGTTGATGTTTACATATTGTCGTTTTACAAATAGTTGTTCAAGATACAAAAATGGAATATGTAAAGTGGGAATTCAAACAGTGAGACTGCAAACAGTTCTGTCAACTGTCCAACAAAAACTTAATAACATGGTTGTCAATCCAATACACTTAAACATACATGCAGTTTTCCATATCTTCATTTATGTTTAGATTAAACAAACTAAAGCAGATTAAAATCATTCTGAACAAAGAATAATAGCATTGCTGGATTTCACATCATGACACTCCATGATCAGCACTGGGTACTGTAGGCTCACTCATTTCTTAGAGAAATTTTCCACACTATGGTGTATGAATAATGAAGGAGCAAGCACAGGTATCTTGCAAAAGGGAAAAGATCAGAATTTGGAGACATAAATGATTGGAAAAAGTCTATCTCCAAGGTTTGTGCTTCTTTTTTACAATGGAGGAAAAGGATTAGATTTGCATTGTCCTTTAAAACTATTAAAAGATTAGACAAAATATATGAAGTCACTTTTTCCATTACTGCACAATTGGTTGTACAGGACTGCAACTCCCAAGAGAAGGAAATTTCACAGAGAAAGACCCCTTAAATTCTACTGAGACATCACATTCTGAGTATATGTTTCTGAGTATATGCTTGGAGAAACAAGCATTGCAAGCAATTGTTATAGTTCATACAATACTGAAAAAGTTCATGTTCCCTTTAGTCCCTGTGAAATTATATGAAACAACCTCCCCCCATCATGAGTTAGGTAGATTCCTTTAGCAAGGAGGTTAAATGAGCTCTGTTGTTCCTTTGGACAGCTGTAAACTAACATGGAAAACAGCAATGCAAAAACTAATCTGATTCCCAGTAAACTGACTACATTCAGAACAATGTCCCACATTTATACTAAGAAATACAACAGTTAACAATATAAAATAAACCATACGTGGCCTTCAAAAATAGTCCTATATACAAGTCATACAAAGAAACAAGAAATTATCATTCAAAAGTAAAAGAAACACCAACTAACTGAAACAGACACGGGAATGAAAAACAGAATGAAAGTGTCGGGCAACTTAGATTTCACATGCTCAAAAGTGAGATGAAATTAGAACATAATCATATAAATAGAATCTATAAAAAACCTAATGAATTTCATTTAAAAAACATAGTCTTGAGTTGTATTATGAGAACATGACATCAAATTTGTAGCATACAGTTAAAACAAGGGTTGGAGAAAATGTGTAACTTTAAATACTATATTACCTAATAAAAAAGTTAAGAAATCATTTATCTAAGTCTCCACTTTAGACTCTTAGAACACTCAATAATGATGTAGCAATTTTCCCTGTAGATATTTATCCAAAATATATAAAATATATTTATACCAAAACTTAAGCACAAACTTCATAGATACTTTATTCATAATAGTCCAAATCTGGAAATATCTCAAATAATGTTTAACAGGTAAATTAAAATTTTTCTACATTTGTGAAATGGAATACAAATCATCAATAGGAATCAATAGTATCAATGAAATTAAAAATTTTTTCATTCAGAAGAAGGATCTCATAAAAGTGAACACACTGTATGATTTAATGTATATAGAATTCTAGAACAGACAGATCTAGTGAGCAATGACAAAAGGCAGATTATTTGTATCCTTAGTTTACAGGAAGGAGTACTGAATACAGGAATGCAGTTTTATTTGAGGATAAAAATGAGTCAAAATCCTATAATGAAGATTCAGGCAAATTTTATAATTAGGGAAAAAGAAATAGAAGTTCGATAATTGGAATGGAAGAGATAACTGCCATTGTTTAAAGTTAATATGTTCATCAATAATTAAAAACCCTACAGATAATCAATGACTTAATTATTTTAATTAAGGAATTCAGCAAATTTGCTATATAAAATAGGTTAAGCAAATTAATGCTATTTCTTTGTAGCAGAGGTTGACAAACTAAAGCCCAGTGGCCAAATCTGGTTGTCAACTATCTTTGTAAATAAATTCTTATTGGACTATAACCATGTCTATTTGTAATGTATTGCCTACAGCATCTTTCTTGATATCACGGAAGATTTGCATGGTTATATTAGTGATTGCTTGACTGAAAGCCTAAATTACTCACTATCTGATTCTTCATACAAAACTTTTGTTGTACCTTGTTTTATAACAATAATCAAATAGAAAATATAACAAACATCAAGATGTAGTTTATAAAAGTAACAAATCTTATGTTTTCTCTTATGAATCTATAAAATAATCTAACAAATGAGCACCACTTCTATGGTAATGATTTCTTTGTTTAAGGACTTAAAAACATGATTAAATGGAAAGATATTCCAGACTGACAGGTGAATCATTATACCTACAAATTTATAAATGCAAAGCATATCAAATTAACATTATATATAGGAATTTTAAGGACTTGAGAAAGTCTGAAGCTTATAAAAGAGATTAAAGAGAAAAAGTGAAGGAGGCTGGGGAGTTAGCTCAGCGGCATAGGCACCTGCCTTGCAAGCAGGTGGTCATGAATTTGATCCCCGGTACTGGAAAAAGGCAAAAAAAAAAAAAAAAAAAAAAAAAAAAGAAAAAGTAAAGAGATAGTTACTATTTGAGAAGAAATAATCTTGGATCACTGTTTACATTGACTATTATAAAACTGGGTTTCTGATGTTTCAGATATCTACATGTAAAATATCATAACACTGGTGAAAAAGACTAATGAAAACTATATTGTCACTTGGGACATAATTCATAAAGTCTTAAAATTCTCCAAAGCAAAAATCATGATATTAAAATATGAATAAATTTGTTCACATGACTAGTATACACATGGAACTCCTAAAATTACAACAAAAAAGGACTAAAGTAATTTGAAATGTGAATAAGATTTATATTTATATTTTACAGAAAAGTAGCTTAACACATTGTGAACATCTTAAGAGACACTCAAACTCACCAATAATTGGATAAAAATATGAACAAGACAATAATTTACATTTATGATATAAGCCAAAAGTTGATAATAAAAGCAACTTTGCAGAGAATGTTGGGAGATAGGAACACTTAAGCATTTGTAGTAAGATAGTAGATATTCTACAAAATCATCTGCAGTACGTATGTAATTAAGTACATTTACAAACAATTATGAATGCATCTGTTTTGACTGTATGTATGCACTTACATGCATATTAACATCTTTATGGAGTACATATTCCAGTACGTCTTTAATGAACTTGTCTTTACCCTCAGTAAAATGTATTCATCCTTCCTGTGTGTCTATGACCTATATAGCCTTGCAGTGAAGCATCTATGCTTATGAGTATTTACTCACTCTACCAGTCACATCTTCTTGCTTAATGTGTGTGCATGACTTCTGAGTATGACTCAGGAAGCTGACTCCGTAATGCACCTTAGAGAATTTTTTCATAGGGTCATAGGAGGACATGTATGACAGTATTCTTTAGATATTATAGTAGCATGCTGGAGGCAGTCTACTTGAGGAATACATAAATAAATGTGATTGATACATGCTTCAGAAACCAAAAACAAATATTATCATAGAAAAATGGTATCACTTATAAAAATTCTACCAAGGAGAGAAAGCAACAAATTATAAAAGAGTTTGTAAAAATCTAATACAAGTACAAAATCTCTACATATTTTAAGAGGCTACATATATGTTTAAAGCTATACATTATAGTAGATACTTAGCTGAATAAACATTTGAATGAAAATCAAGATTTGGGGTGATAGGAAATGAAAACAAAACAAAAAAGGCCTTACATTAACTTAATGTATACAAGTGCCCTGCATAAACAGTAAGGTGACTTTTGGCCCTGATTAAAAGAAATGGGTTTTACTCAACTTTTTGTTACTTGCTCAAAACAGGAACAAAAAGCAAATATGAATGAAAGAGAAAAAAGTCAAATTTCTTTTGTGAAACCTTAGACATTCATAGCTAACATGCTCTGAGAAAAGTTGAATATATATTCCAATGTTTTCTGAAGTTATTTTAGCATGCTTACTAAAAGCTATATAAAAGATAATTCAATCACTGCTGACTAAATTCTTTATTTTGTTTGTATTTGAATCATAATTTCTAATATGATTTAAGTCTGTTTTCCTCAAATTGTAATAAATATAGTTTCCTAAGTCACTCCTCTTAGATACAATTAAATTACTTACTTTAGTAATGGAGAGTCACCGCAAGGATGTAAATGAGTTGTTAACATGGCACTTCATTGCCACAGTAATTTAGAGCCACCAGCTAGCTTGATGTGTCTGCAATAAATGTTTTATTATTTAGGAAAAATTCACTATACAACTTGCAATGTGCCATGCTCATTCATGCTGTAAATCAACAAAGATCAGCAGACTGAATAGAAAAATGAAAAGCTTATTTAGAAACTGACATAAGCTTTCAGATGAGCAGGGATGGTTGAAGTTAACTGCATTCATTTTTCTTTGCTTGTCATAGTTGCCACTTGAATTTCAGTGCTAAAGATAGAAGATAGTTTTGCTTTATGAAATTATATCCACAGAAACAGTGTTTGCATTTATATAGATACAGTCATAATAAATTAGAAAATAAAGAAGCCATAGTAAAGTGATAGTAGCCCCAAATTTATGAAGTGTGGCATGGAGTTTCCTATCTGATGTCTCTGGACACAATGCAATTGCTCCATGGAGATCAAAGCTCATGCTAGAAGTCACCATATGCCCTAGAACTATGCAGTAATCACCAGACAACACTATAAAATATAATACAGTTTAGCATTTGTAGGACACTTAGGAATTTTCCCTTTATTTTCTTTGCTTCCATGTTGAAAAGCACTAGGTTTGAAAAAATCGCCATTATGTTCCCAAATCATGGTAGTGACAAGAAAGAGATTAATATAGACCTATTAAGTGTGATCCTCACCAGAGCTGCCCCATACTCACTATGGTCACTGAGATAACCCCAAAATTGGCTCCAGGTGAGGTCCTTGGTCTTGAGATAGTGAAAAGCAAACTCATACATGCCTCACCTGGTGCCCAGGAAGACAGCGCCCTGTGCTACCAAACGCTAAATACTTCTGCGTAAATAGGCACAGATAACTGACACCCACACCCGCATGTCTTACCTTATAATCTAACAACATAGTCTTATCTTTATAACATTACAATCAGTGCAATGTGAGAAGACTTTTCTATTTAAAGTTCATCAGGAATTTGTGAAATGCTAATCACAATGCTGAGTTTAAGTCTTGCTGGAGGTAGACTTGTCACAGATATCAGCTCCTGAAGCCCAAATTGAAAAATAAAAGAAGTACTGTTATGATTTCTTAATGATGGTGAAAAAGATTGAGGTACTAGAAAGGGATCAGTTAAGGTAAAGGAAAATGTAGCAATATGCAGGTACATGAGGAAGAGGAGCACGACAATAAGCACCTGAGTGATGAGTTCCCGTGAGGCTCAGCTTGTGTAAAGCCAGAACAAGATTACAGGACAAGGGGGAGGTCATAAAGTCTCTGGAGGACACTCCAATGATAAGAGGATGCAACACTGCAGCCAATGCTTTATTTCTGGGAGAAAGAGGCTGGGTGTAATTTGCACTCACTGAAATTCACAAAGTTTAAAAGTATAACTTAATAAATGTTGACAAAAATATCCCTCAAACCCTCACTGCTAACAAAGTCAAGAACTTTTCTGTCACTCTAGGAAGGGTTATGGACTTCTAAAAAAAACAAAAATAAAAGCAAAAACACCTCTCCCTCCATTTCGGGCAATCAATGCTTTACTTTTCATGAACACACAGATATACATTAGTTTTGTATGTTTTGAACTTCAGGTCAAGAAAAACATTATACAATTTCATGTCCAATTTCTTTCACTCAAGTTCTTGTGATTCACTGCTGTTACAAATATCAAAAATTCATCCCTATATATTATGAAACACATTATATTGTGTATTTTACTCTTTCTTCAACTGATGAATTACTGAGTTGTTTCCATTTTTGTTATTATGAAAAAAACAACTATGGACATTCTTATACAAATCTTCATGTAGACATTAAATTTTTTCTCTTGGGTGTATATCTAAGAGTAGAACTGTTGGACAAGCATATATTTAACTTTATAAGAAATTTCCAGGCTATTTCCCAAAGTGAAAATACCACATTATACTCCAACAGCAACATAAGAGTTTTTATTGCTTTAGATTCTCACCAACACTTGGCTTTATCAGTTAAAAAAAAAAGATTTAACTTAAAAATACTTTGAGAAAGAAATAATTCAAAGTTAGAAATTATGCACAAATATTTACATTGTGCTGGTAGCGAAAGCATTATTACAAGCTGTAGTCAGAAGGATGCTCTAAAAATTTATGGATCATTGTATAGGCAAATTAAATCACTGGCACTCATCCCTGCCTTTCTTTTGTAAGTCAGTGTATATTTTCCTATTACTTCAGTGGGAAGTAATATGAATAGTTGTCAGAATGCTAAAATAAAAACTTAAATGTTTTAGTGTGCTAACTATAAATGCAATAGACATTAGTATGGATCTTATCTGCAAATTATTTTGCAATATTTTTTCATATTCAAAATTTCTTAGAGCACGTAAGAAGACTAGAGATTGAAAAACCTAAGAGTTAAAAGCCTCTTCCAGTCAAAAGCTAGAAAGAATATTACCACACAGTCAAGGAATTCCATAAGAGAATATATCTAGAGAAAATTAAAACATCATACCACAAACATACTTTCACTCTCATATTTATTACAGAACTTATTCAGTAGCTAAAATATGAAATCAACCCAGAGGCTCTTCTGTGAAGGAATGGATAACAAAAATATGGTATATATTAAATGAAATATTATTCAGCTGTGAAAGAAATCAAGTTCTAACATTTGTAACATGGATTGAACTGAAGATTATGTTAAGTGAAATCAATCTGACACAGAAAATAAATACTACATCTACCCAGACACTGGTGAAAGCTAATACATCAATCTTGAAGAAGCATGCAGTGAATAGTGGACTAGAGATGTAAGGACTAGGGGACTGGGATGGAAAGAATATCAGTAAGAGACACCAAGATACAGGGGAAAGTAAGTATTTCTAGTTTTTCTCTTACATAGTGGGTGACTAAGGGATACAGTATATATTTAAAAATGAGCAGAAGTACAAAATTATAGGTACAAAAATCATTTATGTTTTAATAAATGGAAATGCTTGTGTCTCCTACTTGATTATTGCACATTGCATACATCATTGCATACATCACATTGAATCATCATAATGAACCCACAGATATTGTTGTGGTTTAGATCTGAACTCTCGTTTGCTCCGAGGTGGACCATGAGACGCTAGAGCTGAATGTGTTGTTAGGAGGTAGGGTCCTGTCAGAAGAGGTAGGTCACCTGGGGCAACACTTGGAAGGGAATGTCTTCATCCTGTGCCCTTCTCTTTGCTGTCTACTCCTGATCATAGAAATGAGCAGTGTTGCTCTGCAGGAGGCCCTTCCAGTATGCTGTTTTTCTCTAGGAACCAACTGACTATGGACTGCAACCATGAACTAAAATAAGACTCTCCTCTTTTAAGTTTTTGTTAGGAATTGTTTGCCAGTAAGAAGGAAAATGACTAAGATAGATGTACAAATATTCTGTCTCAATAAAAAATAAATATTAAAAAAAAGCTCACAGTGGGCGAAGAGGGATGTGGCTTGGAGGAAGTCATATATTCTTATAAACAATTGAAACATACTACATGAAAAACATTTCCAATTGTGGAAGAATTTATCTTTGCTGCACTCTAGTTTTCTTTTCTGTAACTGGAAATGAGATTGGACAGGAATAAGGAGAGTAGACACAGAGGAAACAGAAAGAAAGATCAGTCTGGGGTCTGTAGAACGCTGAGGAGTTAGTGTAGGGAAGAATATGGGATTATTCTGAAATTTGGGATGTAAACCCCATCCGAATTTGTGGGGGGCAGGATGTGTGCCCAGAAAAGTTTGTAGAACTCTGACAAGCCTGCTGCTGTCTCAAGGCATTTTTAATAGATCTACTTAGAAAGGTTCTGTAATTAACTCCTTTGCCTCAGTGAGCCCAGCTGGTACAGGTCTCTGCTCCTGGAACAGCTCTTGAGTGTGTGTATACCAAGCAGACATTACTTTATGACTTCATAGGATTGTGGTTAGAAAAGGTAAAAATATCATTCCTTATAAACAGAGCCCAACTCTGACAGCCCAAAGTACATGAAACTCTTGCTGTTTATTAGGAAGAAGAAACAGCATTGCTTTCTGTCTCCACACTGATGATAAAAGACAATCTTCCTGACACAACTGTTTTGTGAAAATAAAGTTGAATGCCTAAACACACAATGGAGAACACGCACAGGTAAGGTTTATGAACCATGACTAACCTTGTCTCTGTGTATTTTAGCACATCCTCCCAAGATGACCCACTGTTCATGCTGTCCCAGTTTAATCTGAAATTAACCTTCATGATGCCATTTCCTGTGTGGCACCTGACTTTGAGTGGTGTCATTGTCACACAGTGATCTGGTTCACTAGTTCACGGTGTTCATTTGGACAAGTTACCACTAATGTGTCTATGCTTCAGTATCCTCGACTGTGAAGGAGAAATGACCCTGTTAACAGCATGCCTCCCTGAGGTGCTGTGATGGACAGCCAATACAATTTATTGTGGAACATTTTACCTGATGCAAAAAAAAAAAAAAAAGGAGTTTTTATGGGAAAGTTATATGACTTTCTCTCTAGCATCACATAATGGTTCAGAGAGCTTGTGTATTGCTTTATAAAAACATTTATTTAGAAAGTGCCTGGACAACCTTAAACAACCAGTGTTTTCCAGTATAAAATATTAAGGCTACTTTTATTACTTTTGCTATCATCAATTATTGTTATTATTTTTACTGTTGGAAAAATGAGGATAGAGGATTTTCAAAAGTATAATGAACCAGTTGAGCCATAATCCATTATTCTGGCCCTCCCATTAGCTCATCCATCCTGAAATCTCAACAGGTGCTTATGATAGATGTGAGACTAATATCCAAGAATCTCCCTATCCACAAAAGAATAAAATAATTAAACTCAAGCTCTGAATTTGATTTCAACTTAAGACATCTTTGGCGGCTTGGTTAGACTCTAACAGCCCCACTAAAAGAGGAATTTCATTCTACTTAACTAGTCAGCCCGAGCGAAGAACAGGGAGAACTTGGAAGAAAGCTAAGCCCCTGCCTGCAAACCTGGTGGTGCCTGGGCTAAGGAGAGAAGGAAAGCACCCTCCACCACCCCCACGCCCACCCCTGTGAGCAACCACCTGATGGAGAAGAACTGTATTGCTTGACTGACTTTACAAGCCTAAAGCCAAGCAACTATTTAGAGGACAGCAATATGCAGTATAGTAACGACTGTAGGTTTCCAACTGTTTTATCACTGTTTGATTCATGTTATTGTCCTGTTTTCTTCCCTTTAAAAGTAAATAAAAAATAACTATGATGGGAACTTCAGTTAAGTAAAATCATCCAGCTCCTCTTAGAGCAGAATAAATACATAATTGTATTTTTGAAAGTAAAAACAAGAACTTAGACAAAAACTAATGAATAAGGAACTAAATCCCAGTTCTAGAAATATTAGAAAGTTTCATGATAGTGATGACGATGGCAATCAACTGATGCTTAGAGTTTCTGGGAAATCTCTCCATGTGGTGTGATGTTGGATTTTTTACAGGCAATATCCCCAATTCTTAGGAAAAATTTTTATAGTGTAATGCTTAATCTTTAGATGGGAATATTCTGATTTTGCCAAGTCATGATCCAGATCCACCTCTGAACAAATATCTTGTGCTTTTTCTACAAGAGCAGAGCATGCCCCATTGGACTATACTACTTAGCAAGTAGATATAAATCATAATAAAAATAATTACTCAGATGAATTAAACTGAATTATTGAGGGTTTTTTTTTTTTGTCTTTTTCGTTTTTATCGGTACCAAGGATCAAACTCACGACTTCCTGCTTGCAAGGCAGGCGCTTATGCCGCTTAGCTAAATCCCCAGCCCCAGGTTTTTTTTTTTTTTTTTTTTTTTTTTTAATGTGACTCATGACCTGGTGCTTGGCAGGCAGGGGCTGTGCCACTGAGCTGTATCCTCAGACCAATATGGAATACATCACGAATTTGTATGTCATCCTTGAGCCGGGGCCATGCTAATCTCTGTATCATTCCAATTTTAGAATATGTGCTGCCAAAATGAGCACAATTAATCAATTTTGTATGGTTATTCTTCTTGGTAGTTCATTTCAGAATGTTTAATAATTGTATTATAATATTGTAGAGGTAACTATAATAGATAACATTATACAAACATAATTTATTATGGAACACTTATTTGGAGAAAAGGTAGGACCTGCGTGTTATAGATTGCAGGATCAATAATATTCCAGGGAAATAGTTTACTATATCTATTTGTACCTGATCTTGCAGACTAAATATACTCAAA
This sequence comes from Cavia porcellus, assembly GCF_034190915.1. Taxonomy (NCBI): domain Eukaryota; kingdom Metazoa; phylum Chordata; class Mammalia; order Rodentia; family Caviidae; genus Cavia; species Cavia porcellus. Next base: position 117,510,245 of record NW_026947484.1, read on the forward strand.
GCAGTGGGTCTAAGAACTCCAAGAACAAGGGTTAATAACAATATGATTAAAATATATTCTTTATATTATGCTTATTTAGGAAGAGAAAAATCTCTTGGTTTTATTAATTTATTAAATTTTAAACAAAAGACTTGTCTTTAAAAGAAAACACAGAAAAATAGGAGGCAATATATGCTTTGACTATGCTAACTTAGCTTCTATGTAGCAAACTTGATACTTCCATTATGTTTTTCTGACATATTTAAAATTTATTCTGAGGCAGAGTCAGACCCATTGATGCTGTATCAGTGAGTGTCTTAATAGAGAAACAGATATCGCATAAGATATAGAGAGGTATAAGAAATTACCAGACCGGCTTACAATGGTCACCCACAGAGCTGGAAGTGAAAACAGGGTGTCTGCAAAGTGGAGGCTTAAGAATTCAGTCCAAGGTCTGGAGTCCATTGCAGGGTCCATGCAAGTCTGTATCAGGAGGCTGATGGATCTGTGATGAAAAGCAGAAGAGTCTATGCTAGAAGGCTGAAACATCCATAGCAGAAGCTGAAACATCTGCACTGGAAGCCAGGGGATGATAGCCCAGCTGGAGGTGAAGATTGGAATTCCTCCAAAGGACAGATCTGTTGTTACTCATTTCTCCTTTATTCTACCCTAGTGAGGAGTCACCATGCGGTGGGTGTTCTTCACCCAAGCGTGCCGAGTTGATTCAAACTTCTAAACTTCTCAAATTGATACAATCAGTCATTACAATAGCTTAAGTCAATATGGATGCCAATTTTTCTGATTTTGTCCTTTTCCACCAGACAGTGACAAGTATTTCACTTTTTCTCTTTCAGTTTCCTAAAGTGTTGACACTAGTGGTGATCACAGGACACATATCCACTGTAAGGCATAAATGAAAGATTTTTGTGGTAGAATTAATAACCCCAAAATATTCTTTTAGAGTTATGATTCGTTTTTAAGAGATGTGAATAATGTATAAGAAATCACTAATGCACAATTTGATGAGTTTTCAAAAATGTACAATCGATTGACTTCTATCACATACAATTAAAGGACCCCTCACCCCAAGTCCTTTATATCTCTGTGGATAAACACTTTCTCATCCCTTGACACTGTGAAATGGTTATCTACTTTCTTTTATAGTAGTTGTTTTCTGGATATAAAAAAGGAATCATGCAGTAGGTTATCTGTGATCCAGTTACTTATTCAGTGCTATGTTTTTGAATTTCACTTATCTTTTTGTATGTAACTGTAGTTCATTTCTGTTTTATTTACTAAATAGCATTTCCTCATATGAACACACTGTGATTATTGGATCAATTCACTAACTTGATGTCCATTCTAGAATTTGGCTATTATGAATAAAGTAGCTGTGAAGATTCAAGTACACGTATTTTACGACATATTTTCACTTCTGTAAAGTATCTAGTAGTTAAGGTTTTGAGATCATTTTGATACTATCAAGCACTGCTTTTAAAGCAGTACCCAGCTAAAGACACCATATTTGTGTCATGCTCTTTTTCCTCCCTGGAGGACTGCAAAGTACCACAGTTTGTGTGAATTCTAGCTCTGTCTTGCAATACTCCTTTTCAGTCTCTCTCCTCTCAGCCTTGTGGGCTTTTTCACTTCTTTGCACAGACCTCTGTTTAGTTGCAGGATGGAGGAACCTCCCGACTGTTCTCCAGTGCATTATTGGGGTGTGGTGTCTCCTCTTGCAGATCGAAATGGCTCTCTTCACGAACTCTCATCTCTAAGTGCTAAACTCACTGAGACTGCCATGTTCCTCTCCTGCCCCTTGCTCTGCTGTGTGGCCTGAAAGCTGTTTCTTAGTAGTAAACTGGTGCAAATGTGGTAGTCATTTTGTTTAGTGTTTGAAAAAATCAGCCCACAGGCTTACATTTCCTTTTGTACAATTCCTTGTTTAGAGTGAGAACAGAATCGTCCTCCCAGCTATTCTTCATGGCAGAAGTGTACATCCATGTGTCAGTTTGTAATTAACTGTGATAATGGAATGGAGAAATCAGTTGGAAAGTAAAAATATTATGTGTCTAACGTAAACATATAGTAAGGTATATGCAAAACTTTGAATTTTCTTCTTGATTATCATGTTGAATGCTGAATGATTTGAGGAAAGAAGTCGTCCAAAAACATTCTAGGTAAGAAAGAAATGTATCATAATTAATTAATTTAAAAGTTTCTAATTAATGTTAATGATAGTTTGCAATTTATACATGATAATAACACCATAAGTTGTACATTATCTAGGTTGTGCCTCCTAACAACTTTAGCTTCATTGAAATCTTGCTTTTCATTTGTAGATATGAAAAGTGAAATTCAAAGATGAGTGACTGAACCAAAGTCATGAGATAGCTGAAAGTTGAAACAATCAATTCATCAATTAATTCAAAGCATAAACATTTGCTAAGCATTTAGTCTGTGCCTGATTGACTTGAGTTGAATCTATAAAGAATGGAACATAATTCTCACACTCATGAAGTTAACATCTTTCTGGGAAACATTTAAAACAATATAGAATTTGCTAATGAAGACAGGTATCCAACCCAGGTTTGAGAAAAGAGATTAGAGAAGAATTCCTGGAGGAAGTAACATCTGACTGAATATTGGGGATGAATAGAACTCAGATAAAAGTGCAAAGTATTGCGAAATAAAGGGGTTCCACTCTGTGACACTTTCTCAGTTCTCTCTAATGCAACTTCAAATCTGTTTTTCTACTTCTACTTTTGAGAACAAGATATATCTTTAGCCCTAATAACTCTTCAAATATTTGGTTTGGTATCTACCTTTTTACGTCTCTTCCACTGTTTTAAATAATAGATGTCACATCACATAGATTTTGATACTTAAATGATATGGCTGCAACATTAGTTCCTGGTATTTTCCCCCCAAGAAATAATGTTATACTTTTTTCCCCAAGTCCCTGAAAAGGTTTCACATTTTTATGATCCAATTTTATAAACATTCTTGAGTTCTCTTTTGACATTAGACATTTACTAAGTGCTGCGGGGGATAGAAATATGATTAAAATGTATTTCTTTTCCATAAAGTACTGATAATATAGCAGGATGATTCAGGTATAGCACCAGCTACATTATAAGTAAAGATGAAACTGTCAAGGAAAACAATATTCTAAAGGGAGGTCAATACAAGGGGAAAGTAAAATTCATTGAAAAAGAATTAAAAGGCTTTCTGGTAGAAGAAAATTTTATGGATGTTAAAGAATGTTTAATATTGATAGGCAGAGAAATATGAAGAACACTCCAAATATGGTAAAATGTGCAACTGGAGTATGAGTAACAATTGGAAAAATGGAGATAATAAGACCAGAAAAATACTGCATTTCAGAGCCTTAAAAACTATGCTCAAAATTCAATATGTAAGGCCAGGATATAGCTCAGTAGCATGGTACCTGTCTGGCAAGTGTAAAGTTCTGAGTTCAATTCCATGTACAAAAAAAAATCAGTATATATTTTAGTTGATAATAGACCACAAATTTTGCAGGAAATCTAAGAAGAGTTGATTTTGAAAGATTATTTTGGCAATAGGATGTATGATATATTGGAATTGGTAGAGAATATTAAGCATATCCTGGAAGCTAGTAGGATTTTAAATGAAAAATTGAGGAGGTATTATACTAGAATTGTCATGTGACAATGAATGGAGGGGTCAAACTAGCCATGGTAGACATTCCCAACTGGGGATATTTCTCAGTAGCGTATATACTTAACATTGTTTTTGACCTGTGTTCAGTCCCCAGAACAGGAATGAATAAATAAATGAATGACATTTTCAAAGTGAGTTTACCAACCAAATGAATACAAATTATCATGCATAGGAGAAGAAAGAGAGGAACAGGGCTATGAAACATGATGAAGGGATGATAACCCCACATATGGGAACAAGGAAGTCTATATAATCAGGGCATTTGGGCATCTGAAAGATTTGGTCGGTCTTAAGATGGTGAGATACAATAAGTTCCTGGAAGGGTTATATTGGAATTTTGGAGAAACACTAGGCTTTGTGGGAAAAAAAAAATGAGACTCCAAAACGCACAAATAGAGAAGAAAAAAAGATCTAAGAACGCATTCAAGTGCTAGGTGTGGTGGCACATGCCTATAATCCCAGAACTCAGGAAGCTGAGGCAGGAGGATCTATGTGAGTTCAAGGCCAGCCTGGGCTACATAGTGAATTCAGGGCCAAACTGAACATGCATAGTGAGACCTTGTCTCTAAATAATTTAATTAATTAATAGAAAAAAGGAAAAAGAAATTTTTAAAAGAACTCAGTAAATGTTTCATATATTGCTAAACAATTTTTAGCATTCTTGATTTCTTCTAATTTCAGTTTCCTGTATCATAGAGCAACTTTTTTCCATGGTTAATAAAAACTTTAAATATAAGCTATCAGTCACTTATTTTAACTGTTTTTAGATGTTCTACATTACAATTTTTTAAAAATGTAACCTACTGGGAAATGTTAAAAAGTTTTTGTTCAGTCCTTTTGAAGTTGTAAAGTTACTGAGCTTGTGAGTCTGGATTTTCCTTTTTGCATTATGGAGTAATTATCCCAGAATTTTCAAAATTGTTGAATGAGATAATAATTTTGGGCCAAGGATTTAGTTCAATGGCCTAGACACCTGACTGGCAAATGCAAGGTCATAGGTTTGATCCCTGGTACAAAAGAAAAAGAAAGAAAGAAATAAAGAAAGAAAGAAAGAAAGAAAAGAATTTTTTAAAAAATTAAGCATATTGCCTGTTGCACAGCAAAAATTTGAAAATCAGTGTCATTATTTCAAATTATAAAATAGTAAACAAATGTCTTTGATTCCCTGGGAGATAGAAAATAGAAGAAATACCTTCAACTTAGTAGAATGTTCTCAAAACAAGTAGAGAAAGCTTATCAAAATAAAATGAAATAGCTTAAAATCAAACAACCTTAGATGGAAATAACACATCATTATCAAAAAATACTGCACAATTTCTTTTAAAAGTCTTTTTCAAAGAAGAGATTTAATGACCAACTGCTCTGATTTTATGTTACCTCTGGGATTTACATCATTCTATACTTTCTAAAAAATTTAGTTTTATGTGTATTATAAAATCCTGTTGACTTATATAAATGAAATAAAATCACCTTGGGGTGATTATGTTGCAAAAAATAGTGAAGATTGCACTACCAGATACCATGCAAGGTGATTGGAAGAAGTGGTTCTAGAAATACTGTGGCTTTTTCATAATTGTTTTCCCTTTAATTTCAATATTTATAAGCAATGAATGTGGCCTTTTTCTGGAAGAAAAATATCCTGTCCTACATGGTACTCTTGAATGCTGCTGTTGTCTTAGAAAATTACTGAACAAATATTAGTACAGACTGCTCTTGGATGAGTAAACATTAAATGTTCTCCCAAGTATTTTCCCATTATCAATTAATATATTTAAAACAAAGACATCATCCTTTAAAATACCCATGTGTACACACAAAGATTTTTTTCAGAGATGAAGAAAAAAGACAGGTTGCCTTCAAAAGTGATTCATGACACTGGAGAATGTATAATTGATGTATGTGATTGTCTGGATGGCAAAATAACAACGCCATCCATTAGAGACGAGAGCTCTAACAACTCAGGCAGAGAGACAGTATGTTTTTTTATAGGTCATCAGGGTTCCATTTGGATCCACAGGTTGCTATTCCTTCTTTATAGTTGAAAGCATTTAATGGATTATTATAAAAGGAAAAAGGTGGTATGCAATAATGGTTTAAATTGAAGCTCTGTGTGTATATCACCACTGTCTGACCCTTACATGAGGGATTCATTTTTAAAATTCTCATACAGCATGCTTGAAAGTTTGCCAGTCTACTAAGAAATCAAAACAGTGAATTCAACACCAGGAGAGAAGCACATGGGGCACTGGGAGAAGTGGTATTCCTTCCTTTTTTCCCCTTTCTTTCTCTCTTTTTGTGTCTCTAAGTATAAATAATGAAAGTTTATCAGAAACAAAGTTGCACATACTTCTGAACTTCAAGTGAGCAACAATTCAGAAAGATTTTAGAAAACATACTTATTCACAAAATGGATCATAAGAACAAAATTTGAAAATACTGGAAAGCAAGCTGGGAGAGAGGCAAGATTCTGATAGCAATTTTGGGTGAAAATCAAATAAACAGTGACTCATCTGGAAAATCCCTCCTCCTTTCTCAAATTGAGATACACATCAGGGTAGAGACTCTTCTGCACTGTTAGCCATAAGTATAAAAGTTTATTTCTGTTGTTAATGAGCAGCATTTTACAAATGTAATGGGAGATAATTTTATTGGATTTCCCCAAAGAAATCTTTAGCTCAATTATGTAAGTCTCAGAAATTTTAGTGTAATGCATAATATATACGGATAAGTATGGGCATATCTAGTTAATACAAAATGCAATGTAATTTGAGTAATTAAATGCCAGTGGAAGTAAAAAAAGCAGATCAGTGGAAGTATTAAGGTATTTTTGGCTTCTGGTACTGTGTATTTTAGAGATAAATCTATTTTTCATGGTAGTGGAGGCAGGAAGTGCCAGCAAATTCTTGTTTGGTGAGGGTTGAATCTCTTTTAAGTATAGCACCTTCTTGCTCTGAACTCTCCTTTTTTGTAATCTCAGTTATAAGCCTGGACCTGTCATGACCTAATCATTTCCTAAGGGGTTACCATTTGCACTACCACTTGAGAGATTAGGTTTTCACATATAAACTGGAGAGCACACAAGCACACAATCCATATCAGAAGCCCCAAGAAGGCCTTGTCGAATCCTTCCATGGTTTTGACCCTGAAACCTACCCTTTTGGTGAGGTTGTTCATTTATAATATTTGTTATTCTGATTACATCCTGCATCACTCCTTTTTCTTAAAGCCATCAAAGGATTTCTATGGCATCTCTATCAAGCATAAGGAACACGAATTATGTATCACTCAGAGAGTAGAAGTTTCCCTTCCCTTCCACGTGGCCAACAGCTAAGCATAGAAACAATAGAAATTTGTCACAGTCTAAGAGGCTGTGAAGAGTGGATGAATCAGTGGATTTTTCATAATTATTTTTTCTTTAATTATATGTTATTTATAACATAATCGTTGAGGGAAGTATTACATTTTATAGAAAGCTGTTAATTTTCTTTACGTGGAAACTGTTTAAAGCAGGAACAAGTTCATTGCCCCTTATTTGAAATGCATGAAAGCAGGAGAGTCTAGAAATTAAACTATTTCTGTTAGGTTATATCCCATTGCTAATATAACATGCTATGTAATAGCCCCAGCAGGATGTGAGACAGCACTGATCAACAAATGTATTAACATCTCTATGGAGAAGCATATGAAATATCCACAGCAAATAGGATAAACAAGCCTATGAATGACATCCTCGGTTAAGGTCAGCTTTTAGTATTATATGAATCCAAATGAAATTTATTTAACATCTTGCTTTTAGAGTTTTGAAAGATTCAGGGGTTAGTAGAATAAGAACTATAGACCTCTATTTTATTTTCCTATCTAGCTGAGCTAAATAATTTTCCATCTGTGGATCAGAAAATTTGGATCAGCCCAATCTCTGAAAACTCCCATTAGCTAGAAATCTTCCCAAGGATAAAGAACTTTGTTTAGATATGTTCATTAACCAAGAGCAAAAATTTAAGGGTGAAAATCTACTGTAACCCATGTATACATTCTACAGCCTATCTGGATATTCTTTGCATACTCATATTTTCATACATGGATTTGTGGAATATTCTGAATCAGAGGGACAATTAAGACTAATTCATCAAAGCTCCTGGGTAAATCTATCATAAAAGTTAAGGCAAGACCAATGGTTATATGAGAAACAATCCAGTATGATGAAAAGAGGAATGACTTTGGAGAGGTTTAAATAGTAGGAACAAATAATTAAAAATAGAAACACCGGTATGATACAACTTGATGAGTAAAATAGGAATAAATGACCTCATAAGCCATTTGAACACATTTGGGAATCTGAACCCATTTGTGGTGTGTGTGTGTGTGTGTGTGTGTGTGTGTGTGTGTGTGTGTGTATGTGTGTGTGTGTTTATAACTTTTGCAACTAGTACACACCAGAATTTTCAGTTTTTAAATTATCTCAAGGCTCTCAAACTTCAGATTCCAAAGGGAACAGTAAATTGCATTTAGGTAGAACACAATCCTCCTAGAAATACAACACACTCTTCTAGCTTTGCTGCTGCTTTGCTGCGATTCTACTTCTTTCAGCTTTGGTGTGAATGAATGGATGTACTGAGGACAAGACCCTCCACTTATTAGATTATTCCATAAGATAACATCCAATTGTTTCATTTTTATTATTCCAACCTTAAAGAAAAGATTTCTACAGAAGATTCTACTCCATTATGACACCAATGGAATGCATTTTAACATAAACCTTTAAGACTTGGCATTCTCTCCACTACTATGATGCATTTGAAAGTATACACAGGGAAGACTGAAATAAGGTCTCCCTTCAGAATCCTCATGTGATTATATCACTGCCCTCTCACCGTGAGTGGCTGCACTCACCAGGCACGGGTCAGAAGGAAAGTGAGTGCTAATACTCTTATCTACAGATATTCCCAGAGATAGGCACAACTGCAGAAAAGCTTTCATGGTTCTTTTTCTCTCCAATACTGAATGGAGAGCAAACAGAATGGAAATTTCTTTTTCAGCTTTGGTTCAGACTGCTTGACGGATTCAAAGCTCGTGGTTACATTTGTTCATCTGATTCTCCACGTCAGCTTTAGTGTGGACTCGTAATTGAGGCGGGTGAAAGGGTGAAAGAGGCATGAGACCTCTGGCTGGAGCGCTCTTTTCTCTGATCAGTGGATCAAAATAGTAGCCTTATCCTACGTCTGCTTTCCCAGTGGTACAGGTGGCATAAAGGATCAAGAGAACAAAATCCACTGCTTTCAGGAGTCTGGTTTTCAATTTCTGCTTTCCTGAAATGTAGATGGAAATGGATGGAATGATGAGAATAACTAAGAGATGGAGCAAAAATTAAGTAGCACACAATGCAATTATTGTACACTTTTCAGCCAGCTTTGCTCGTTCCCTGGTTGCTGGCCTGCTTTCCCAATTGTACCCACCCCTGTCATTTACCACAGTTGTTCCCCCTCCCCCAAATTATTAACTTTCTCCTTCTGAACTCACAAAAATGTCAGATTTAAGGCAGTTTTTCATGAAGCACGTCCTGAACTCCCATAATTATACTATTTTGTTAATATATGTAATATGCTGTCAAATTGTTACCACACAGTTTCTTTTTGGTATAGAATTTTTCAGATATACTAACGTCAGTGTCTAAATCCTATACCTGATCTTAGGTAAAAGGCCAAGAAGTGATTAATGTCAAAATGCTATTTTTGAAAATATGTGGCGATAATGCAGTTAATTTGCTCACTAATTAATAAATTTATCATTACTTATTATCACCAAAAATGGAAAGTTAAGAAAACTTGCAAGTAATCACTGATTGTTTCGTGCTATTATAATTTTCTTTCTGCCAACTCCAAAGTTATGCTAAGTTAAAGTTTTTCCTCAATTTCTGTGTTCCCAGTGCTAAAATCAAATGTGGATGTGACTACACCAAAAGAAAATATTGTGATTTGTACCTATAGGATAGTAATTACAATTTTTTTTCTGAGCAGGCTTTGCATGCAAACAGTACTTAATAAACACAAGAGATAGCAATGTATTCAGTCATAGAACCCAGATTTGACTCTAGGCAGTTATTTTATTTGACTTTCTTGCCCAGATATTCTCAGAGCATCTTGTAAGTGACTTTATAACAGATCTCTTTCATATCTTCTGTGAATTTCATGGAAAATGGAATGGTTGGATTATACACAAGCTCAACAGTTATAATCTATACATTAAAGCAACAGGAGTTCTTTTTGGAGATATGTTCATTCTTTTTTTTTTTCCACTGTGGCCATTCAAATTCAATCTCAGAATAATGTTTGCAACCAGGAAGACTTAATACAGTGCTCGATAAATGTGCACTGATTTGCACACATCAACTATAGCTACAGTTAGGTCCCAGGCACATGGAGAGCAGTGGTTCATGAACTTTAATATACACAAGAATAACTTGGCTTGCTTGCTAAAAATATCTCTCAGCCCTACCTAGGTACGAACTATGATCTGTGGCAGAAATTCTTATGCACTAGGTCTGCAGCCACCTAAACATTGCCTTTGAGTAGATACCTTTGGGTAATTCTAAGGTAGTTTGTGTCTGGATAATCAGCTCTGAAACACTGCTTTAGAGATCACATACTACAAATAAACGTTTGAGGCCTTGTCCTTTTGAAAGCATTCTTCACATTTAAATCTGAATGTGTGTGTTATGTGTATATATAATATATATATTATATATACACAACAAATATAACTATCCCCCAATACAATGGAAATGAGAAAGAACTCTAAACCAAAATAAATAAATCATTTTTACCCAAATGATCCTGTGGCAAAGTGTGAAATAATAAGATGCTTTAAATTTTTTAAAAAATGAAACACTACTCACTCTACACTGGAGATTTCTAAAGTACTGAGACCATTTTTGGAAAGTAGAAAACTGAAGTTAGTACTCACCAAGAAAGAGTTACTGTATTGGTTTTGCTTTCCTTGGGGGACAAGCACTGTACTTTTCTACTTCTTGCTTGGGTATGGGCAATAATCTTGTTTGTGATTTAATAAAAACTGCCCTCAATTCAAAGCTTTAGAGGATGTAATCATGCATTTCACTTGATTCACTCATTAGTTTTTCACCTGAGAGCCTCAGGTTCTGTAATTCTCAAGATTAAAGAGCTGTGTTTCCTTCTTTCTGCATCTTCCCTATACTCCCCCAGAAAACTTTGGAGTTTTATTAGCCCCGTCTGTCTCAAAAGGCATCTTTCCTACGAGTAGCACTTCAAGCTTACCCCGCTGGCTCTGATACATCCTTTAACCCTTTTTCCCTCTTCCCAGTACCTTCTCTCATGATTGCTTTTATTTCCACTATTATCCCTACAGAAGGCATATTTAAAGAAATACAGAAATAAAGATAAAAAACAAAAGCTCCCAGAAATTCAACAATAGGTTATTCTCTTTCTCACAGGCAGTGGCTTCTATCAAATGGAGCCTAGTATTTTTGTGTACATTTCATTCTTTTTCTCATGAGTACAGATTTGCACATGCCTGGCTTTGAGATGAGAAATACCAGTGAACTTTTGGAGGCTTTACTAGATAGATGATGTAACCTCCTCTCCTAAAAAGCTTTCTTCAAACTAAAAGAAAGCTATTTTTTTTTTTAAAATTAAATCCAAAGGTAATTCAAAATGATAGGGAGGAGTAGACCTATTTGGGCTTTGGTTCGTGGTAGGGCAATTGCCTAATATGGATGAGGCCCAAATTTTGATACTCAGCAAAAAAAAAAAAAAAAAAAAAAAAAATTGCAAGGAGCGGGTTACTAATTAATGGCCCTTCACATTTTATCTAGTTTTTCAAGCAATGATGCTAAAATTCAAAGATTTTTCAGCCGTAGATATTTCACTATATGACTTTTACTTTCAGAAATAGCAGTGGACTGAGAAATGAGAGAAACAACTTCTAAACAGTAACAATAGATTTTTTAACACAAGATGAACACAGAAAATTTTTAAAGCCCAACCTTTCTTTCTGTGCACACAGGTTTGACAATGCTCAGAGAGAGCAAGTTTTCCACAGTGGTCATGCTGCAGCAAAAACTAAGGGGCTCAACTTCTTTTCTGTTGTATTTTACTTTTCATGGATGCCCAGTTCTGATGGCTGGTCTTCATTGTGTCTTTGATCGCTACAAAAAAGTGCCAAATTCAAGTGTTTTCTGGGAAACAAAGATAGGAAACCTTTCTAGGAATAAGATAATCATTTTGTGATTAGATCAAATTAGTTTCCATGGAGCTTAAAAAGTCTAGCATCATATTGCAGTTTGCTAAAACTCATATGTCTTTAGTAAACTAGTTATTTTTCCATGTAGACTTAACCATTCTCAAAGCACTTTCTTGTAATTCTCATGTAATACTCAAAACAATTTAGTGAGGCAGTTATTAACATCCTATTATAGACTTGAAAACAGCCAAGGTTTAGAGAAGTTAAGGGATTTTCTGAGATTAAAAAGTAAATTTATGGCATTCATAAATTGAAATCGTAAATAAGTCTACTGGCATCTATTCTATAATCCTTTCTATATCATAAACAGCAATCAGGAAAAGGCCAAAGGAGAGAGAGAAGACTATTAAGTGCAGAAATTGCACTAGCATAGGAATAGACAAGAAAATATTACCATGAGAAATAAAAATTGCAGGTCCACCTCCCAAATTTATGAATGTATTTCATGTAAGTATTGATGACCCAAAATTGCGAAATATACATTTAAGTTACAAGGCAGTTTTTTTTTTCTTTGAGATCTGTATTGTGCAAGATGTACAAATTTAGTTACGAACTGTTTCTTTGCTTATAAATCACTAGAAAGCTAAAAATTTTCACGGTTTTCTGGGAACCCATGATCCTAGCTTTCCCATAGTAGTCTCACTGGACTTGGAAAATCCAGAAAGTGTGTGTTGGAATTAGGTAGAGTCAACACCAATTTTTAAATATCTCTTTCAAGAACTTTTGCAGAGCATGTAGATAAATATACTTAATATTCTTTGAAAGTGCACCATAATCTTTCTTATACATACTTAAATCTGACTTTGGCTCTCTCTCCTGATGCCTGCAAACAAACTAAACAATGAAAACCTCAGGGAGTTTGAGCCAGCAGAGTGGCTTTTGTTGGTGCTCAGGCTGGCTTGAGTAGGCAAGTTTATGGAGCTTTGCTATCCACTGGCGTGTGAAATGTGATTCATGACCAGAGACATGCAACGTGATCAGCTACGCTGCACACATTCTCCCCTATAGCTACTTTAAGTACGTAAGCAAGGAAGTGATATCATACTATAGACCAACATTATTATTGATCAGTTCTTTAACACAGGATACAATGTAACTAAGGAGAGGTGTTGTAGAGACTCTTCCTCAATGGTGTTTTCCAGCCCAGTCTTCCCTTGTCTATTTACTATTGCTTCTGTATGGAAGGGTCTCCCAGATATCCCCTTGACTATTTGCATCAACTCGATCAACCATTTTTCTAGCCCTTCCTTTGTCACTGAAGCCCACTTAACCGTCCTGTTTACATTTATAATTCTTGTTTAGCTAACTCCTCCCTCAATTCTCTTTACCTTCATCCATTGTTTCTTTTTTCTGCTAATAGTACTAATCGCCTATGTGTACTCTGATATAGTATGAATACTCGTTTTTTTTCCAGTTTTTCTTAATATCTACATCTGCCTAAGAAAAAACCTGAGAACAAGGATTATCCTCTTTGTTGTTGCATTAAGTGTCATAAGTGATCAGTGAATATTTTGTTGAATAAATTAATTAACAAGTGGATATGCAATTTCACAATTGTAAAAAATCAAATATTTGAAAGACTAGAGCTGCCTGTTTAAAATTCAGAACAATAATCAATAAAGGTAGGAATAATAATCCCAAAGGAAGTGAATGCTCAATAGAGTTTTAAACTATTTTTTGTTATATGGTTAAATTTTTATATTGATACTTTAATATATCTAAAATAATTTTTACATATTGGAACATACGTTTTGACAATGATAGTGGTTTATAAAACATTGAAAGTGAAGTGTAAGAAGAATATGAATAGAAATTTAAGATTAGACTCAATTCAAATTTGTGCTGTATCCCTTTATATTTACCTGAATTTGCATATACTCTTTTTAAATTCTTTCATCTTTTATGCTTTCTATACCCCTCCTTTTTCTTTCTAACTTGTCTCATTTCTAAAAAAAAAAATAATTGCTAACAGAACTACATAGAATTAAATAAAATTGTAGCTCATTAAGACAATAGGTAAATCAGTGCAAAAAACAAAGGTAGAATAGGAGAAAGCAAGAGGGAAAATCACTGAACAGAAAGGTTGGTCTTACTGCCCTAATTTCACTAAGACAAGGCATCCTAAAATTAGGTTTAAATTACCTAGAGTGAGAAGAATAATTACATTATACATTGGCTAAAAGCATTAGGCCTCCTACTTTGACAAAAGTAATATCAAAATGATGAAACTGAAAAATTTTGCATGCTACATCAGTACATATATATATGTATGAAGATTTAAGGATGATAGGAATTATTTGATATTACAAAATATTTCTGAGCTACCGGGTGTAATAGTTGTGAATACTCTGCTAATTCATACATTTCTCTAGAACAATGAATTGGAACACAAAGAGAAGAAAAGGAAAATATATTAGAGAACAATTTCTACTTTATGACTTTTGTAATTTTTATTTTTAAGTTTATACTTATTATACACATTTATGGTACACAGCATTATTTTCTGATTTTCACAGTGAAAAAATGACTACAGCCAAACAATTTAACACATTCACTACCTTCCATCCATCATCTGGGAGGAGGTAAGCACATAAAATCTAGTCTTTTAACAAAATTTTGATATACACTACATTCTTATTAATTATGGCCTTCTTTTCTCTTGTTGTTACTCATTAGGTCCCAGAATTACTCACCTTAGTTATCAGGAAATTGGTATTCCATCTCCTTAAGGTCTAGGTTAGCTATTTGAATACCCTAGGAGATTTAGATTGAGTAGGTCTGCGGTGGAACTCAGGAGTCTGTTGCTTGCAACATGCTCAAAGATGACTCTGATATATTGTTGATGCAATGGTAGAAGAGTCTCTGCTGTATTCTGTAAATTCAATAATTATTTTAATATGGTCAGTAATTATTTTAATAAGGGATACAAGATTGCATTCATTGCAGGAAATCGTGCATGTACATAACACATGTCAATCTATTCCCCACCTTTTTTTTCCTGGCAGAAGTAGTGATATCTCTCATGCTATAAGGGTTTCAAAAATGTGTTCACCAAAAAAGAGTGTGCAACAAACAGCAGGCATTGCATACAGCATGCAGCAGGCATTGCATACACTGTTAGCTAAATTGGTGTATCTGACGTATGTGAAGCTGATTAGATTTTAGGATGTAGATTATTTATGTTTCACCTTTTCTTCAGATGATTGATGAAAACTGGTGCTAGATACTTGTTTACATCTTCTGCTTAATGGAAAAGTTTCTGTAGAAAACTTGGAAGGCAGCATAAAGATTCTGTCTGAGCAACTTTCACATGTAGTTTTTTGTTTAACCTATGCTGCTTACTGTATAATCTTTTGTATACCTACAGCTTCATAATTTTTTGATTTTGTTATGCAAATAATTTTCTTAAAATCTCATTGATTCATTCTAGATTCTTTTCTATCAAATATTCATTTGATAGAAGCTTTATTTTAAAAGATAAAAGCTTTATTTTATCTTTATTTTTAAAATATTTTATTAGTATCTGTATGCAAAACATAGTATTTACATTTCTTTCCAAGGACAAGTGCATTAATGATTCCTACAGGGATCACTATACGTAAAGTTTTAAACTGATTTCTACTTAGCCACATATCCAACTATCTTTTTATGTATATACACGTATACAATATTTATGATTATTTTTAGTAGTTACACGAAAATCAATGATATAGATGCTAACTGAATGCTAATTGTTGGACATTACAATTTTTTATAAACAATGCTAGTTGAATATTTCTATATTTGTATAGACAGAGTTTGTTCAATTGTTTTCCTATATACCACAGTGGCAGAAATTGATGTCACGCCTGTTCAGTTATTGCAAAAGTAAGCCAACTTAAATTTGAAATATATGACCAACATTGTGAATCTCCCGTTTTAGTTTGACAAGCAAAACCTCATATATCATTGCTTGGATTTACTTTGATTACTACTGAAGTAACGGTTTTCTTAGCTTATCAGTCATTCTTGTAATTTTCCTTTTGTGCATTGACTCATCTCTTTGCCCATTAAATATTTGTTGCTCACTGTTTTCGTCTTGAATTTTAAGATCTAGGACCGCCTGACTTGTCACCTGTCTTGGCTGGTGGACACGCACTGTTTTTGCCCCCTCTGTAGGCAAATCTGACAGGACTAACTTCTCAGGGGTAGGCAATCTGATGCACATTCTAATATTAAATTTTGGATAATAAATTTTAAATTGGCTTTAAAATATACCATATTTTTAATCCTTCAAATATTAACAGAATGTATTGCTAAAAATTTCCCTAGTTATTATTGCTCCAGTGTTTACCATTTATGCTAATTCAGGTACATTAAATAATCTTGATGTCTCTTCATTTTCTTATTTATACCATGTAGATATTAATAACTGATAAGGTATTTTACAACATTGGGTTATATATTTAAAATACATAATGAAAAATCACTGTTCTAGAATTGAATACAAAATGTAAACACTGACATATTCAGAACTTTCTCTGATGTCCTAAGCATCAAGAGGAAATTGAGATATATGCCAAATTTTCTTAAATATTTCTTCTATCACCTTCTTGTACACAAGTTTTTTTATGGCTTTATTACAGAAAACATAGTAGTTTTTCAAATGTCCTGTGTTTAGACCAGACACATAGATACAGAGAAAAAATTCTCCATTTATTCTCCGGAAGTGCTTTGTCACTTTTAATTTGTCCCAAATAAAGTGAAGTTCACGATATTCTGTTTCACCAACTGGAATAGATGCAGAGCTTTCAAAAGGTTCTTCCCACTGAATGTTTTGCATTTTTTCTGAATGTTCTGCTCAAAAATGTGTAAGAATTAACATGAAGTTATTATAAGGCTAATACACAGAGCACATTTAAATATTTTTTAGAGATATAAACTTAAACTGGAGGTGCTTAACTTACATTTGAGGTTGGATAAATGTCTTGAAATTGTATAAAGATTACTTGAAATCAATGACTCTAAATATAATATTCATCTCATTGAAACTTATGGCCGCCTAGAAATCAGGAAGCTCATTTCAAAGTTATTTATTGTGTTGTTATTTAGTGTAGCCGAATGTTTCACTTCCCCTTCCTTTTCCATGTGACATCTCCATAGCTTATTCCTTTTATGGTGTTTCTGCTGATTCAGTACCACCTTCAACAATCCTTGCTGTCAGTCATTGACACTTCTGTAGAAAAGCTGACGTGGTGAAAGATAAAAGTGCTTCTTTGGTCTTTAGAAGCAGAACAGTGTGGCCACGGGATAGAAATCAATTAGAATATGTGCACAAAACAAGATGGAAATACAGTAGGCAAATATAAGATTGAGATTAGAAAAGTACGCTCAAAGCTAGGATTATTTAAGAATGTGGAATGACCTTTTTTTTCTAAATGGGGGAAAATAAAAGAGCCAAATACCAAGATAATGAAAGAAGAAATTTTACAGGCAATTTTGTAAAGTGGAATTGGGTATCTTTGGAGATTTTGAGGGTTGAAACTATGTTTACAGAACCTTTTTTTTTTTCCTGTGTAGAAATAAAGCTATTGAGATACTTTGTTAAAGCAAAAGGTTAGAAACTCTCAGATCAATAGAAAACTAGTTTTCCATAAAACTGGCTTTTTATTGATTGGTGACATCATTCTCATTAATGAATAAACAGGATGTACTCAGTGTGCATCAGCAGGCACTCACAGACTTTTTGCTTCACACTGGACACCCTTGGCCCTTGGGGAAAAGTAGAGCTTTGCAATATCTCATTCTCATCTACCTCTCCACGTCCCAGAGGAGGACAGTTGTCTAGAAAAGTCTCAGCTTCTTGTTAACACTGAGTGTACATTAGTAAATATAGTATAGATAAATCTTGTTTCCAATTTGCTCAAAGATGATTCACATTTAGATGTAATAATAATATTTACCTGTGGTCTCCAGGTTTCAGTTCAGAAGGTATGAATAATTTTGCAATAATATACAGGATAGCATGTATGCACTCAGTAAAAAAAAAAAAATAGTCCTTTACTTAGTCTGTGCTTGTGTTTGGAGATGCCTCTTGGTAACTAACACTACATAGTAGCCAGGAAAAGAATAACAACTGATGATATGGATATTTGTGAAATAACAATTTGTAGTGCTTTTCTGTAAAAGAAAAAACAAACCCATGCAAGACATTTGTCATTTACTTGAACATAAACACAGAGATTTCTTTGCAATAGCACTCGTTTAGAATAAACGTGGAGCAAAAAGGAAAGCGCGAAAGTATGTATATATAACTTTTTGTGTATTCAAATGCTGATGCTTTGCTTTTAAATGGCAAATCATAATATGCAGTACATTTCTTTCTAAACTGAAGTTTCCTGCTATGGGGTTATTTAGATGTAGTGAATAAGTTGCCAAAGTCTCCTGCAATGGGGCTTGGCCTCATGCTATTGAACATATTGCATGGAGCCAGTACATAGAGTTGGCAGCAAATATTTATTTGCAAATTTCATGATATATTTTATTTAACAAACACATTCACTATTTGTAAACAGTGGAGGAGATATGAGTCCTAAGGAGTTTTTTTTAACATGACTTTAAACCCAGCTATATTGTAGAATATTGCAGTATCTTTGTAAAATTTTGCATTGACATTTTTATACCTGTTTCTCATACCATTGGAGATTTTTTTTCCTTTTTAATTCTCTGGTAATGCTAGTAAAATAGTTCCTAAAAAAGATACCCCACATATTTTTGTTTATAACTTTTAAAAATTATTTTAAGTATTTTGGTGTATTAAGCATTTTTCACAATGAAGTTCATGAAATATGTTTCTTTGTGAATTTAAGCAGAGTGACCAAGTTAGAATAGGTGGGCACCATCCCAGAGAGTGCAGGATCCAAACTGTAGAAAAGAGAGTACACATGTACTCACTGTTTAGTAAAGTGTAAACCGTGGGTCCTTCCACATACATGAATTACCTCCAATGATTGGTAGGTAGTTCTAGCAATGTATTATATGATCATAAATTATAAAATTTGCAGTAATCTTTTGCTATTTTTGTAAAGATATTTCCCTAAATTCTCTAAATTCAAAAACTTGTAAGAACTGTATCTACTTAGAGGCACAAGATACATTTTCTTCCTTCTATATCGGGGAAGATAGCTTATACTTTTATGGGTTCCTAAGAGAAATTAAAAAACAGTAACAGCTTAAGAATCTTTTTAAAATGAGTAGATTGTTGCAATCATCATGTAAATGATTTTTTGTGTCTTCTACTTCTTAACCTTCAGTTCCATTTATAATTTACTGTTTTTAAATGATTAATATTTGATATAGAGCATAAATAGTTGCATTGCTTAATTCTTCCTAGCAGCCACATGCTTGAGTAGAATCAACTTAGAAATTTCATTAATGAGAAACTTTTCCTAAAAGTATCTGTTTCTTTAGGTGTCTGTGACTGGCATTAATGTCTGTATATAATTTAGAAAATTATGTATCTATATTGAGGACTAGTAATCAAAAATTTGTACTCCTAGCAGTATCTAATCAAAGTAGTTCAAATTTGCTGAATTACTGAATAAAGTTTGAGGTTTTCTTTCATGACAGGCTGGTTCCAAAACGCTTTGGCCTTTCTCTGTTCATTAGTCATCCTAAACTACCTATAGGTTCCTGAAAGTGCACAGCATTATTATACTTTTCTTTACCATCATGCTTTTCTTTGCGTTAAATCTCCTTTGCTTTTGCTGTCTACTCAGTTATCTTCTATTCACCATTATAGGTGTAACTTTCCAAAATTTTTGATTTCTTTTAGCCCTCAGGGCAGAGAACTCTGTCTGGTTCCTCTGTCTTTCATACATACTTCTCAACACTGTCATCACTGAAATTATTCATGGATTTATTTTTAGATTGAAAATTCTTTGGGGACAGGACTAGTATATTGTTCATAATCTTTACCTGGAACACATCCAAGTATTCAACGTATGTTTAACAAATGAAATCACTTGGATAAAGGTGTTCACAAGGAAGATCACTTCTCTATTTCTCTACTTCAAAAACTAGTATTCAAAGCCTGTAATACTTAGGAGTAGAGTGAAATAACTGCCTTTTCAAGATTATCTGTCCAGTTTTGGTTCAGATAACTAGTTATCTGCTTTAATCTTGACCAGAATTAGAAGTGCTACTAGTAAGAAATGAAGGCATTTGTAATCAAAGGTTCTGGCTTCACTTATCTGATATTTGATTCATTTCTGATATTCTGATTCATTTAGCACAGCAAACTTGCTTCTTTTTGGCCACAGTTTTGAGCAAACTGATAGGAAAGCCCAGCTCCTCCCTCCTTTGCCACTGGCAAGAAGTTCAAATCTTTTACAGAAACCCTCGGCCTGGCCTGCCCCTTGATATCAAAACAACTCTAAGTCAGTCTCTTTTTCTTGCTCTGCCAAGCCATTTTTCAAACTGCTGTGAACCATGCTGCTCTCCATAGATAGTATGTTAGAAATAAACATTTTCATATTTTTTATTATATGGGCGGTAGGGGAGGCTAGTAGTCTCAAGATCTAAACCAGGTTTTGGAATTTTCGTCCTAATTCTGTAGGATTGTATGTACCATAGCATCTGTCTAGATGTTGATGATTTTCAGAAGCAAAGATCCTGGGGAATGATATCCACCAATTTCACATGTTACTTTCCAACATCCATTTATTTCTTTCTTTGATACTGTTGATCAGGTTAATAAGGTTGTGTGTTTCAGTGTGATTCAAAATAGCAGCACGGATTATAACAACTTCCTGTTTGTCCAGCAGGGTCACATAGTTGACCATATGCTCTTGGACAGAGTTGTGTGGTCATGTTGCCACACATTATGACCTCCAGTTACATCTGTTAACTCTCTTTAATAATCATCTTTCTCTTCATAGAGGGAAAATATATTATCATTGAATAGCCCTCTACTAAACATTTTCCTGCTTGAATTTACTTGATCCATAAAGTAATTTGGCTTTTGCTAAAATCCCTACATTCAAGTATGTATATTAGAACAATAAAGAAAATAAATGGCTCTGTTATTATGCTTTCAAAGAAGAGTAAAATATCCTTTGAATACTTCATCAACCATTTGAAATATAATTTTCCTAAGGTTAATTTTTTCCAAATTAAAACTCTTTATCTGATATTCAATTGCTTGGATTTGATTCAAATCTCATTTATATTAATTGAGTGCATATGTTACACTGGGCTCTATCACACATGTATTATTTTATTAATTTTCTTATTTGAAATTGAGTGCAATGTGATGTGGATATTAAAAGGTGATATTAATTAGTCTTCACATCCATCTCCAAAATGGCTTCTTTCCACCTCATTTTCCAAGAGATATTGATCTACAATGGAACTCTTAGTATTATACAATTCTCTTAAGATAGCAAGCTTTTAAATGTAAATGATTCTAGAGGTTAGTATTAGATTTTCATAAGGTCAAAGAATTCAGATAATCTGAACAACAACAATAAAAATAGCCAGAGTTTTAGTTTTGATTGTCCCAATATCTATGAACTATCAATCTGCTTTGTTGCAAATTAAAAGACAGCCATATCAGGTCTGAGCTCCAGCCAGGACTTTATACACAGGAATTGCCGAGTTTTCCAAGTAGAAAATTATTAACCAGCAGCAGAGAGCAGTATGGAGCCATTTTTAAAACCAGGAAGGCGCCTTCAAGATCCCAGGAAGGGATTGGGGGGAGGGGGAAGAAAAGGTCTAATCGCTGTCCAAGGTCTTGATTATATTTTCTCTTTTATATATGCTTACATTTTTCTTTTCAATATAGACAGCAGGTCCATGCCTTGGATAGAAATTCATATATTTTTATCTTCCTATTCTTCTTGTTTGATTTTTCTTCAACAGTGTTTTTATTTTGTTTTGAGAGTGTGTGTGTCTGTCTGTCCTCAGCCTTGTTTAGAAACAGTGAATGTGGAAATAAGTTGTGTCTACCGCAGTTCAAATCCACTCGGGCTGTATTAATTTACATTCCATATGCAGCCAGGATAGCCACAGCTTTCAAATTCTTTGATAAGCTTATAGATATAGTGTATCAACACCCTGATTTTCTCTAATATTTCTGCTTCAGTTCCCCTTGGTGACTTTCAGTTAGAGGATGTTATTATATTGTTGATCTCAGCTTGGTTGAATTTCTATTCAATTTAAATCAAATGCAGAGTCTAGGCAGAGTATGTGAACACAGAAAGCAGTCTCTCTGGCCCTGTCATGTTGTCTGCAGATGAATGTACCTTCATTTAATTAAATGTTCTTTTCTTATATGTAAACAGAAACATTTATATATGCCAGTGCCCTGCGTACAAATGACACAATGTGCCCCTCTTGTTTCCCCATGATGAAAGGCCAACCTTTGAGCTACGATAGCCTTGGGCATCCAATATCGGTGATCTTTTTAAAAAGCCAGGGCTTTTCTTTGCTGTTTTCAAAGGGTATCTGGGTGGTGTGTCTCTGTGTGTGTTCAGACAGGAAGGGTTAGTGTCAAAAGAAACAGGGGCTCTGAGAAACCAGATTAAGCATTTTTTCATACTAGAGCTCTCGTGTCTGGTTTATTGCTCTCTTGATTGCTGGGCATTGTTTGGTAAGGGATGGGTCAGGAGAGTTTCTAGGCTTGTCTTTTCTACTGTGGAATTTTAAATAACAGCCCAAATTTCTCAGTGATGGGAGTGAATTAAAAGGTTATGTCACTCCTTTAGGCCATCTTCTGACCATGTAGGCACTGGACAGATTTCCCTACCAGTGAAATTTTAGAACAGAAACAGATCATCTCCTAAGGCACTTCTACCTTGATTTTAAACAAAGATGCCGTGGTATTTTCTGTTAAGAAGGTTAAACTCACAGGAGTATATGGAAACGTTCGTTTTAGCCCTGCTAACCTGTAAAGATTTCACTCTGCTTCATTTATCTTCTCTCTTACCCTATGCTAAACCATCTCTGGCTTCGATGAAAGAATCATGTCTCCATTCATTTCCTATCTTGCTGAATTGCCTTCACATTTCCTATCATCTGCACATAATCCTATTCTCTCCATTATTGTCTTAATACCAAGAACAGCACAAGATAATGGATAGGCACTGTAATAACAACGTGGCCTGTAGGAGCCCCTCCAGGGAAATATCTTTGATGCTGGTAGAATATTAATGCATCCCAGGTCCCTGATCTTCCTCTTTCACTTCATCTTCTGTTTTCTAAACTACATAATGACTTTCATATACATGACAAAAGCATTAGAACAGAAAAAGCCTCATTGATGAGCAGCAGGGCTGTGTGATATTAAGAACTCCTATTCTTACTTCTTAGTACAATTTTTGACCACCATCTGAGACTGTATGTGCAGGTAATTTCCCATATGAATGGATACTAGTGTAAAGAAGTATAATCGTATTGTGTTAATGCAAATGCCCATCAAAAGCACTGCATGAAAATAAATTAACATATAATTCTTCAATAATGCATTTGTCCATAGGATGATTTTGGACAGATTAAAAACAAACACCTTGATATCACTTAGACAAGGGAGTAGATTGTTTCCAAGGAAGCTAATCATCGGCAGATTATGAATGGGATAGTAAATCAAAGCTGCCTACATTAAGCTTGTAGATTGGACTACAATTACAATTTATTGTACATGATTTTGCGAAGAAAAAGGAAACAATTGATCTTTTTTCTAAACATAAATAAATAACCTCAGAAAATTCAGTAGCAAGTAATAAAAAATGTGGGGAACATGACTTGGTAGCACAATGGCTATCGACTTGGATTGTTTTGCTGAATTGTACGTCCTTGGAAAGCCACAAGAAAGAGAAGTTTTGATTCCATCTCATTTTATTTTTCCTGTTTTGTGTACACTTTCTCTTTTGTCATTGTATATCTGCAAAAATGTATATTAGCAAGCTGAGCTACTGATAAAAAAGATGTGCATACAAGTTATTATGAAAACAGGTAAGTGGAAAATGCCGCAGACATTTCCTTGAGCCTTCAAAAGAGATCACGAAGTTCATGTTTTCACCTTAAGACACTAAAAAAGTTGTATGTGGAGGCTTGTTCCTGTATATTATTTTCCTTGTACTTAAATGACATAAGAAAGTCTGATATTTAAATCTCTGTCACTTCAATGTACTATTTTTAGTAATTACATAAAAAAATTGCAAAATTTTTTAAAAATTTGTTTCATTTTGTTCATAGTCATCAGGGAATTATTAAACATTGTTCTGTTTGTGGAATATTTATACAGCTGGTTGAAAAGATACCACTGTGGTATGTTTTATTTCTACCTTCAGGAAATTAACAGTCTATTGTCTAATGGAACAAAGCTATGCTCATTTGTTCATTATCTAGAAAATGTATATGTTAGAAACTGTGTAGAATGTCCAGATAGACAAAATGTGCTTCCTGCTCCAAAGACATTTTCATTTGGTGGAAGAGGCAGCCAGAGACCCTTGCAGGTAACTGTGAGGTTGAGGATCACATGTTATAAAAGAGGAGCAAGTCAAATTCTGGAAGGTGCACAGGAAAGGAAAATCACTTTAGTATTGAGGGTATTTCAGAAATGTATCTCAATGAATAAGGAAGTAAAAGATAGTGGGGATTTGACTTTCTAATATCAGATAGTACAAAATAAAGTATTGGTTGTTTATCAGTCAATAAAGTGGAATTACTGAAGGTTTCTGACCTCTGCTGTGGGCTGGGCCTCAAGGTAAAAGCATGTGATGATAGATGATTAATCTAGCAGTGCTTCATAATTTACAGAAAATGATGGAAAGCCCTAATCTGGAAGAACTAGTTAAAAAGTGTTCCAAACAACACAGGTGAGCATTTTAGAAAGCTTGAAGACAGTGATCTAGTGGAAATCTTAGTCACATGCAATGAAGCTAAAAATGGCAGTAAATGAGGTTTCATTATTTTATAATGAAAAGTCATGATTTAAAAAAGGCCAACCAAGACTTTAGGAAAATGATATTAAAAATCTAGCTCTAGAATTTCTTTGCATGAACTCTTGTCCTTTTTTTAAACAGCAGAATATATTTATTGAGAGAAAGAAAGCTTCTTTCTGAGAAAGAGACAGAAGGATTTCTGGGTGGTTACCAAGACTCTTGTCTTTTTTAGAAACTTCTATAGAGAAAAACCACAAGGTGAGGCAGGTCGAAAATGGGAATTGCAAGGTGGGCATGAGGTGGGACAGAACTATAGTCAACCAATAAGATTGATTGCTTAGGTAAAACTGATTAAAGCAGGGGCAAATGGGGAAGCCAGTCACCTAGTAAACAGACATGCTTAAAGAACAGTGCTTCTTCTAGTAGGGGACTGAGATGGTGACTCCTGTCTTCCTCAGCATGATATTCCTAGGAAATATATGGGTGCATATAACTTACCTTTTATCTTGAGGTGACTGTCTCCCTCACAGTTGCAAGACATCTCATCTTCTGCACTGGCTTCTTCAAGGGCCCAGCCCTGTCTGACTGCCTATAATATTTCTGTCTAACCCAGCAGCCTAAAACAATCCCGTCTGAAGAAGTAACCTGAAATGCTGTGAGGGAGTAATGAGGGATGATTGATCTGGCTCTTCAGGCTGAAGAGGGTAGTGGTTGTTGATCAGCAGTCAGGCTTCCTCTGCAGACGGTCTATCTAAAGGCATTCAATAGATACCACGTATTTTTATCTTGGGTAGGTGTACAATTTTAAGTCTGGAGGAGACAAAGGCAAAGAAAGTGTAAACTCTTCTTGAAACTATGAAAATCAGCATTCAAACGTTCAGTGTTTAAGGCCTCAGAGAATGCTCTGCTGTTATTTCTCATCAATAGGGTCTAAGCCTGAAGGCAAAAACAGAGATAGTCCTTGCTTCTTTTCCCAGGAATGATAATTCTTGGAGAAGTCGTGCCTTAATTCACTTTAAGGGCTTCCTCAAACCTTGTCATGTTAGCCATAAAAAGGGCCCTAAATCCAGAGATTTTGCCAGAGTTAACCTAAAATTCTTAGTTCTATATAGAAAACTAGTGCCTCTATTAATTTATCACATAGATCCCTGGCCATTGTAACTTTATGCAAATTCAGTATAGTGATGGCCCTTTTCTTTGTACACATTTATCCCATAATCTCATTCTGAAACAGTTCTGCAGTTTCTCTTTCATGAGAGTCTTCAGTTGTCTGGCTACCTAGATGTGCTGAATCAATTCAATGTGTTTAACTTTTATGATGACTTTGACTTTGGGGGAGAGCCAGAAGTGAAACAGTGCCACGTCCAGTGATAAGTCTGGAGAGCACACGCTGTGAAATCTTTATGAGCCTGCCTCTCTCTGGATGACACTCAGCAGCTACATTCTTTATTTTGATCACTTGAGAAGCAGGACTTCACAAAGTGCAAGAACAATGAGATAAAGGTGTTTAAAGGTATTGAAAAAATATGAACATAGAAGAAAATAATTCCAGAATTAGGAGGTGCTTGGATTTATGTGATGCCTTGCAAAAAATGTAGAACCGGTTATCTTCCGAAAAGATAAAGTTGATGACAAGAAAAACATACATCTTACATTTTCCAACTGAAAAAAAATGTTTATCTTACTTTGCCCAAATGAAAATGAACTACCCCTTGAAAAAAGTTAATATAAATTTACAACTTTAGAATATATGAAACTACTCATTTCTATATCATGCCTATTCTTTCATCACTTTAAAAGAACTTTCCAATTACAGAGAAAACTACTCTATTTACAATCTGTGCTTCTGATATGTATAATCATATTAAAATTTTGAGAATAAGTGAATTGCTACTTACTATTGTGTGCTATCACTTGCTACATTTTAGACAGAAACGTAACTTTATTTACTGAACTTAAAAATAATGTCTTAGTTATTTTTCTTGTTGCTGAGACAAAATACTCAACCCCAAAATTAGAAGGGGAAAAGGTTTATTTAGCTCACAGTTTGTGGAGGCTTCAATCTGTAATTCCCTGGTGTCAAGGCAAGATGGCAAATGGCAGAGGCCTAAGTTTTCATGGCAGTGGGAGACAGCAAAGCAACAAGAAATATTAACAGCATCTCTGTCCCTTTTATCCCCTTCAGACTATGGGTTAGGGTGATACCACACCAATCAGTGAACTGATTTAGTTTCACACACTTTTAATTTCAGCTTCATACACACTAGATTCAGCTACCTCTGTAAAAACCTCTGACCACATGAGGCTTTGAGGAAACATATAGGCACAAGTCACAGCATATAATCTCTGCCATTTTCTTCAATACAACCATATCTGATTTGGTTGAGATAAAAGGAATTAGAGAGAAATAATGCATCAGAAAAAACTTCTTACCCATATTTTGTCTTTTTTTTCCTTTGCTTTTTGAATCTACAGAACTGCTGCATTCATGTAAACATTTAAAAATATTAGATTTTTCTGATTACCCTACTTTAGTACTTTCAACATATTTTTTATTTAGCTATTTCTGCAATACTTGAAGTTCATTGCTAGTGTATCTAGCTAATATTTCCTGAGTTCGTACCACGACCAACAGACCATACCTCATCCTTTACAGACAAACTTAAAATATTTAGATGATTGAATTATTTCATCAGACCTGAGAACTAATTGTAGAGTATAATTCTTTCTTTTGATATTTACATAGATTGCTGGAACTGGCAAGAAGGCGCGATGTTGTATGTATGCCAACTACACAGGAATATGATTTTGAAAGTTTGCCACCTTTCCCAGGCTGTCTTCAAATGACTTTCTGCTATTTCTGTAGGTAGGTCACACATTGACTCATTTTACTTTCAGATGCATAAAAAATTATGCATGAACAAGTCCTCTACATTACAGATAATGTAACAGTACAATTGGACGATAGTGTATTTTAAACTGATAATGAAAAGTCTTTCCTTTCAAACAAGCTCTTTAACCATCCTATTTCATGTTGTTGATAGGGGACAATTCTAGACTAGAGAATATTCAAGTGAGAGAATAAGAATTCCTGGGCACCAGTGTTTTTCTTACTGAACATTCAGTCCATTAAGAACTGTTTTTAAATTATCTAGTTTATCACTGTACTACATAATGAGAAATATATCTAGGGCACTTAAAATGTAGCTGAGAAGACTACTGAATAATTCAAAATGGTGTATAACCAAGCAGTTGATAAGTGACACAAAAATCATAGGTTTTCTAGAACTTCGCGATCTTGAATTCCCCTCCCCACATTGAGGAGGAAGAAGGAACTAAATTTCCAAGAGCTGAGGTGACCTCAGAGTCATAACTAATTAATGGTAGTTGTAAAATTAGAATCCATTATTTTAATATATTGCAAATATTTATCCCCAAAATTCAAGTAAATATGTGTTGCTTGAGTTAAGTGGAAATATATCTTTATCTATCTGTATCTATCTATATACCCCTTTGTGACTATCTCAGTATTGAAATCAATTCGAAATAGTTGACTCTCATAGCCATTTTGATTTTTGGGGAAAATCAGAAGTCACAAGACGAATAGGGTAGAAGAGGCTCGCCATAATATTTTAATAAGCGTACTTTTCCATCGGATGGCACTCAACAGCAGCGTTTATCACTCTGCAATCACACCTTGTAAAAGAATCTCATGAAGAAAGACTTCCAGAACAGTCTAAGAAAGTGACAAGAATGCCGGGAGAAGCACTGGGAGTTATTTTGAGGGAAATGAATGGTAGTGTCAGGGGTGGTTTGTAATAAATTTTCTTCAAACAGTAATTGTATTTTATCACCATTGTGTGTATATGTGGGATAGATATGTATGAGTTGACAACTGAAATTGAGTACTTGCATTGAATACTTGAAACTAAAAATGTTATTTTATTCATGAGTACTTCTCATGTTTCTATGATTACATGAATCAAGGTGTTGACAATTAATGCATTTTCCTATATATTGTGTTCTTAACTAATGCCTTGATGCACTTTCAGATTTTCACCTGAATCTAGTAAAAAACCCAGTCATTCTAAAGTGTTTTCATTTGTCATGTTATAATTTTATCTCTATGTTTTTGCTTATCTTAACTTTTTGAAAAATAATCTTTCAAACCAGTTATCTATAGGGTAATGAAATTTGTTCTGGTTTTGTCATTTTATTTTTGTGTGGTATAGTGATCTGATAGTACATCATATTATATCTGATGCTCAATTGTACATTTTCATAGAGTATTAGCCCAAAATTATTTTAATATAAAAGGTTTGCTAATGGCATGTTTAATAACTATGTATTGATGTGTATGTTTAATGCTATTATATTTTTAAGTTAAGAATTATCTTTAAATACAAAATATTTTATTTTATTCTATTCTATTTTATTTTTTGAGACAGGATTTCACTATGTAGTTCAGTTCAGAATCTTCCTATGTAGCCAAGGCTGGCCTTGAACTCATGATGATTCTCCTGTTCACCTCCAGTGCTGAGACCATAGGCATGTACCACCATAACTGGTACAGAATACTTTTTAATACATGTTCTTTATCTTTTATCAGCCAGAGATCTAGATAAAGTTCTGATAAATTTAGATTAAATTATATCTGCAATAAATAGCATAATACATGTATTTGAATTTATTAATTTGTCTCATCAAGATGCATTTAGCAATCTTTCCTTTAAAATCTTTCATTTCTAACTTTGCACATTACTATAAATAATATACATATATACATCTATAGAAAATATAGGTATGTTAATAGATACATATTTAAACATGTAGCTGTATACATAACCATAATATTTGCTGGTATCCACTTTATTGTTTGCAGGAATTTCTTTTTTACTTTTTATTTTTGCTACAAGGGATCAAACTTACAACCATGTGCTTGCAAGACAGGTGCTTATGTCACTGGGCTAAATCCCCAGCATTTGCAAAAATTTCTATGAAAATTTTTTGACATAATACTTTATAGAATAATGACCTCATATAAATGGCTCAAAAAGTAGTTCCTCATGAATGATCTAATATTCTAATATCCATATGACTTAATTACTTCAGCTTTTCTTCACATATACATGTTTAAAGATAAACAGCAGCACACCAAGCTGGAGAATTTCTATTGGGAGAGGTTGTCTAATCTTTCCTGGCTGTTGAGAGCCATCGTGTCTCCTTTGTATCATCCAGATTATTTAGACCTTCAGTGCTAGTGCACTGAGCTTGGCCTTGCTCCTGAGGACTTTTCTGAAATCATTGTGTGACACTTCATTGTTCCTCTAGCTTCAAAACTTAAGATTTAATTTATCCTGTGAGTCATTGTTGTGCTTCTCTGAACTTTTGATTTCTTTCCCTGTATCTCAAATTCTCCTTTGAAAATTCTAGTTAATAGTCTATAAATTTCACCCAGGGATGTAACTGTGGTATACCTTTAGTGCTGCCAACTGAAATATTGGAATTGTTTTTTTACCTTCCCCTATTTTTGTTTCACATGAAGAAAAAATTCAGCCACACCAAATGTCGTTACACATAATACATATATTATATTTTGGGAGGAATTTGGCATATTCAGTCAGTTGTTTACACATGTAGATCTTGCCTGAGTTACCTGAAAATCATGAATTATGACATTATCTACTTTTTTATGCTATAGTTTGGATCTCAAATGTCTCCCAAAGGCCAGTATGTTAAAGGATTGATCATGAGCCAGTGATGCTATTGAGAAGTGAGATCCTAGTAGGAGGAAGTGAGGTCACTGGGGGCATACCATTAAAGGGGACATTGCAACAATTTTCCTTTCCTGTCCTATCTCTTCCTACCTATCATTGGGTGAGGAATTCCTCTGTCACATCCCCTCTATCTTAACATACTGTTTCACTACAGGCACAAAGGCTGTTGAAATAATCAGACATGGACTAAAATTTCTAATATTGTGAGCTAAAATGAACCTTTCCTCTTTTAAAATGGATTATCTCAGGTATTTTTATCACAGTAATGGAAAACTGATAAACACATTTTATCATCTCCACCAAAGTTGTTAACGGATAAACATGATAGTTCCTTGGTAACTACTATTGACATAACAAAATAAAATAATTTTTCAAACAGTTGCTGCTAATGCCTAATAATAGCAGTTAGTTAAAGACAGGATCCTAAATAATGAGGATCCTAAATTACTTTATTGCCTCAGTTACTTTTCTTTCATTGCTGAGATAAAATACCGGACACCCAAATTTATGGAAGAAAAGATTTATTTAGCTTATAGTTTGTGGAAGTTTCAGTCCATAATCTGCTGGCTCCATGGTAAGACAGTGTGTCTGAGAGGCAATCATTTATGGCAGCTGTGTAAGATACCAAAGTGACAAAAGCAAAATGGCAATGAAGGAATGAGCCTCTTTCCCTCCTCTATATGGTATGCAAGCTCCCACCCGAAGGCTAGTGCAGCACTCACACAGCCAAGCCCAGCACTAAACAATGAGTCAATCACAAACTCTAGACTCAGCCATCATTGAAGGGCCCACCCCACCATGATCACATAAGACTTTGGTGGAACATTCAGACACACACTATAACAGTTAAAAAACAATTCAACTAAAGAATGTATTAATTTCATTTGTACCTGATTTTTCTCCCAAAATACTGAATATCTGGATAATTACTTCCAGATCTTAAATGAGAGCATGTATATAGTTTCTAAACTACATGATTGAATAACTCTTTAAATAATTATAGCCAATTATTAAAAATGATCCAGTGATTCATATTGATGATCTCAAATTTATTTTTTTTTTTAAATTTTCAATGACTCAGATTCTTTCAAACTACATGGGAATAAGCCAGTGTTTATAAAACTAACTAAATGTTAATAAAACTAACTAAATTGATAAATTCTTGAAATATATGCCTTGCTTAAGTGATTTCCTTTATTCTTCAGGAAAAAAAAAATGGAAAAGTGAAGCCAAAATATTTATTATGAAAACAACTAAAACTCAGCGCTTTGTTAACTATCATTTGGAAAGAAATTTGGAATTCTAAAAATTTTCAGGCAGATAAAAGTAAAGAAGTTGCTCTTTAAACAGTTAAACACTATACTGTAACTTCTAGGAATCTAAGTTCTCATCTCTGTTTGGGGTCCTGTGCTTGAGGTCTGAAATCCTCTTGTAAGCATGCATTTCTGTGTTTTTCCCTCAAACCCTGCAAATCTATCAAATCTAGTTTTGTTTTGTTTTGTTTTGTTTTTTGCACAAGTACTGCTGTCTAATTTTTTTCTCATTTTCTCTGTAATATCTGCTTTGCCTGTACCAACACTCCTCAGGTAAGTACAAGAGAAGGATTCATGTTATCTACTGTATTCCACCAAAAACTTTTCATATCACTATAAATTTCTTTTTCTTTTTAAAATAAATACAGCAGTAGAGCACTAATCAATGACATGGGTAAATGGTACTTTACATTATCATTATTTTTTAAAAGAAAAGAGAGTGGCATGAATTGATTTGGTACATTAGTGTGAAGTAACTGGAAGTTACTGAATTCACACACCATTTGTTTCAAATAATGTGCTTACAATTTATCTCGTTTGAGTACTAGTTAAGCCTTCCATTGAAATTTTTTCTCATTAATTTTTAGCATTTATTGACTAAAAATAACAATAATTTCTAAGCACCAGATTGAATAATTTTCCTGTATTACCCAATTATTAAAATAGATTGACAAAGGGATATTATACTTTAAGATAGAAAACAAACCTATAGAACTATAAAGTGAATTGTAAGATAAGTTTTCTGCATTCCCAAAAGAAAATGATGCTGGGGAATTTTTATAAAATCAAAATTACCCTTAAATAATTCACATTACCTACTTTTAGGGGCCTGCAGCACAAGTATAAACTATTAATTTTTGATGTTTCAGGTTGTATTTCTGTGTTGCACTGTGACATAGAATGTAAGTTTTTAGAATATAAAATGGATTCGTTTTGTTTTTAAATGTTAACTTAAATTAAAAACATCCTTTAGGGGGGCTAGGAATTTAGCTCAGTGGCATAAGCACCTGCCTGGCAAGCATGAGGTCGTGAGTTCGATCCCCAGTACCACACACACACTAAAAATCTTTAATGATTTCTCATTTTATAGTAATAAAATAGAATGTTAGTGTCAACAAAAGACATTTGTCCTGGTAAGCTGTAGCTTAGTTATCAAATTCATGACTTCTAAAGTATCTATTAAACCCTTCTTCTAGTCAGATAGTGATCTTCCTCACTTTCTTTTAAAGATTGTTCAAAGAGTCAGAATTGAAATATTTTTTTAAATCACTGAATGCATATCAAAAAATCTGACTTCTTTTTTGGATTTTTTCACTTATTAGACAAACGATGGCAAACTATTTCACATGTCTCTTTTCCTATTTTGTCTTGTGAGATGAGAGAATTGGAACAGATAATCTTAAATATTTGAATTTTAAAATAATGTGGTTCAAAAAGTATATTCCATCTCACTGTACCCAAACCTACTGCCAAATCATCAGCTTCTGCACCACTGTGTCAGTCAGTCCTTACCTATATCTATGTAAACTCAATATCCTGTAATACTTGCCTGACTATTGTATCTCAAACATTGCCTTCAGATTTCTTTTGCCAGATTTTCTATCCTTGCCAAATGCTCTTTAATTCTTTCCAAAGACAGAGGGTTGGACTTTGACCAAATATTAACTCCTCTCTAGGGAATATGATTAATTTCAATTTTGTGATTGATCCAAATATGTATCTTATGCAAATTCAGCTGAACAAGAATTTCCCAGGTTCTTATTTTTAAATGTTAAATGTATTTTATGCCTTATATCAGCTTTATTTTTAGAGCAGCATCATATACATTTTATTATATTCAGATATCTAACTTTTGGCATAATGAATTCTTGCAAATCCAATTGATTCCAATTTGAGAATGGTGACACATATTCTATAAATCTAAAAATTTCAAGTTGCAAAATACAGTACTGTAGTTTCCTAGTAGTTTTAAAATGATGGAGACAGTACTAGACAGTTTGCTTTCTTTCTGGTGATCTAGAGGAGTTTGTCAGTAGCATTAAACAGAAAATTCACAAATTATATGATCATTCTTCTCCATTCTTCAGACAGAGAAATTGCTTCTATTAACTACCAGTCTACTTAGGCCATGATATACTACTGTTTCCTTTCAATCAGCTTTATTCAGGGATAATTTTAGAACAATAAATTGCACTTACGTTTAATTGTACAAGTTGTTAAGTTTTGACAAATACAGACTACCATACATCTATAATCACAATCAAGATGAGTATTTTCATACTCCCAAAAATTCTTATGACTTTAGCCTGACAGTCCTTTCTCCTTGTTCCATGACCCAGGCTACCAGTAACCTAAGCAATGATATAGTGTACTTCCTTGAGGATTATTTTGATTTACGTTTTTATTAATGATGACATAAATGATTTACTTCTATTTAGAAGCTAACACTTGTTTTTCCACAATTAAAATATAGTGTAATATAAAAGACTTAAAAGTCAAACTACTGAGTATGAGTGTTTAAAATAGAGAATATGAAGATAAAATAAACTATTAAAAATTCATAATGATACTACTATTTTTATTTGCCACAAAATGGAAGATAATGTATATACTCTTATACAATGTTTTAGAAAAGAACTCATTAATGAATCAGTAAATTACTTTCTTCTTAAAATATGTCTTTCAGATAAAAGATTCTTTTCATTTAATACTTGAGATACAAGACATCATTTAAATAAGATTCTACTCTTAATACTTAGCTAATGTAAGTGCAAATATCTTCCTTAAATTACAAGAAGTAGTACAAATTAAGTTCTACTTAGGTTCTTTTGTGGAAATAACTAGTATCTATTGGGGAAAATGTTACTGCATTATTATTAAAATAATATGCAAGCATTTAAGATTTCACCTCTATGTGAGTCACTTATTGTTCACTACAGAAAGTGACATTGTCATTCTGTCTGGGGAATAGATGTATCACCGAAAGGATCTTGGATATTTTTCAGTTTTTTACTGCTCTGTGAACACTCAACATTAATCTGTCAAATGAATGGATAAATCCAAAGATCAGTATTCCAACATAAGAGTCTTTAGACACATATATTTGATCTCTAACTATATATACATGAGATTATAGTCTAGTAATGAGAATATAAATATTCTAGTGTGGGACAGCAAAGCGAGAATTGACAAAGGTTGTAAAGGAGAATTTGAAAAATTAACAAAAAGAAAAACCAAGGGTGGGTGGGAAAGAGGATTAAAATCTTTGGGTCAGGGAAGTTCTCTTTTTTAGTAAGTGTGACCCCTGGGCAGAGGGATTTAGAGGAAGAGACAGAAGATCCCACAAAGTTTCCTCAGAAAGAAGCCTACCCTGCAGAGAGGATGGCCCAGACAGAGACTGATGCAGATTTTATTCTGCTTTTGTGTGACCTTCATTTTGGTTATAAAAAATTTAAGGACCCACTTCAAAGAAATATCATTTAAGCATCTTATTTTTAAAAATGTCACAAACTTATGACATGTACCCTTTTTCGATTCCTGGAAGCAACTTGTCCCAGAAGATAAACTTAGGCGCTCAAGCTTCATTAGTTTCACAATGAATCTGTCACTGAGCTCATTTGTTTTTACAGGTTCACTCTCTTGGTGATTTAAAGATAATTTATGTTCAGGTAAATGGTAGAAGCAAGCAAACTAGCTAGTGTACTGCTGCAATAACCTAGGTAAGAAATGATAATGGTGACTTCAGACAGATAATAGCAGCAAGAGTAGATGGTAAGAACTGGCTGGATGCTGGATACATATGAAAAATAGAGTGGACAGGGTTTGCTCAATGATTCAGTATAGACTATGGGAGAAAATGGTAAGACAAGGATGAGATTTTTGCCTGAGTAATTACAAAGTGGAGTTGCTGTTTACTAAGCAAGCATTATACATTTGTAAGCAAGCAAAAAACAAAAAGTTAACTGAAATAGTAGGGCTGCTAGGTAGCACTAAAAGCTCACCTGAAGTTGAAGGTCATGAATATTAACAGAGAAAAATCAAAATGCTTAGATGCTTTTTTAGCATCCAACATCTCCTTGTGTATGTTCAAAATTGGCTGATAGCTTCATTTAATCTGGTGTGGAATATTTTTGGTGAGCAAAAAGGAAGGAAAGATGAGCAGGGAAGCTGAGGCTTACACAAAGGAATAGTTTGCAGAGAAGCTTGTAGTGCAGGGGGAAGGGACATGCGGGGTGTTGGTGAGAGATGTGGAAGAGGTGGTGAGGTGAGGGATTGGCAAGCACAGCGAAAGCAAAGAATGTCATTATACATTTGTAAGAGAGGTAAAGCTAGAAGAAAGAGTCAGAATTTTTAGAACTTAAATCATGAGAAAGCACATATACTGGTGATGTAAGATCTGTGGTTGAACTCTAGGTTTTGCATCACTGCTGCATAAAACTATGCCTTGGTTGGCATGGTAACAAGACAGTTTTGTACCTTTAGATTTTCTAGGTACAGTTTTGTCTGCAGAGATAGAAGTCTTGTAGCTTAAATTAACTATTCCCCAAAAGTTTCATGTGTTCAGAGCAGGGCTATTATACTCATCAGTGGGTTAATCCATTGATAAATTCATGGCACACTATTAGGAGATGAGGTCCAGCTGGGACGTAGTCACTTCAGTTGACTTTGAAGGTTACATCTCTTTCTCTGGCTCTTCCTGCTTTCTGTTTTTCCATGAGTTTAGCAGCTTTCCTCTGCCATGTACTTCCTTCATGCTGTTTCTGCCTTGAGGCCACCAACCAAGAAAGGACTGATCCCTCCAAAACTATGTAAAATCACATCAAAAAGAAAACGATTGCCAGCTGCCTTAACAAGATTTTTTTAAAAAGGGAAAATTTGGGATTTGATGGTAACATTTTAATGACAGAGGAAATGTCTGGTTTCATGTATTTCTTCATGATTTGCCTTTGTTAGTATTTTCACACATTATATTCTCCAAAGCTGGTGCAGCCTAAATGTTTTGATATGTAAAAATTGTACCCAAATGATGATTAAGTAGAGGACATGGGAATCAAAGACTGACATCCATTAGTTCACTCTTTTGGCACATAGTTCAACACCTACTATGTGCCCGAACTTTCATTTTCTCTGTGTATGGGTAGATGCTGGACTTGAGAAATTCCCAAGCAACAGAAGGGACAGATCCAACACATAATCCCAAGTCAAAGGAATGGCTATAATATACATTTCTGAGAAATTTTTAAAAAAATGTACCTAAGAATTTGTCATAGATCAAAAAGTTGCTCCTAAGAGAAGAGAATATTGGAAGTATATCTTAAAGAAATAGGGGGAGTTTTAAGGCATAAAACTTGGTCAACAAGTATTTTTTTTTTTTTTGAGCACCAACAGCATGTTCAAAGGAGCATTAAAAGGCATGGCAACAGAGGACACAGAGTTGCTAGTTGTTGAGAGAATTAATAGGACCGGAATGAAAAGGTCAGGTATGAAGTGGGGGACAGATCTGCAAGACTCATAATGGATCTTATAATAAGCAGGACAGTATATGCTTTTGTAAGAAGTCATTGTTTGTGGCTTTCAGATGAAACAAAAAGACTCAATTAAAAACAGATTCCTGCCTCCCCCTCCCATTCATTAGAATTTTCTCATCCCTTTCATGTAAGATGGAATCCTTGTTTAAAAGTTAACATGCTAACAGTGCCTCTTCTCTGCTCAAGACAATGACTCATTTTCTTTCCTTACTCCATGACTTTTCTCCCACAGTGTTCAACATTTGTTGATGCAAAGGAACTTCAAACTGACACAGCAAAAGGTAGCTCTTAACCATTTAGAAGTCCCTGGTTGGGACAATCATGCAACTCTCTCAAGAACAATTATTAGGCTGAAGCCAGAGCCTTCTCTTTCCTTAGAGAGGAAGTCATTTCCATGACGTCTTTTGTTTCAAGGAAGGAACTGGCTTCTCAGGCCTTATGAAGTGTTCATTACACTCTCTAGTAGGTCCCAAGCTGCAGGAACTTGGTATATTATTCTTTAATAACGACTTGCCATCTTGCAAGAGGAGAATGCAGAAAGGCTTGCTGATATCAGTGCCCAGGTAACTGAACCATCAGGAGCTCTGTTTTACATGATGCTTTGGATCTGAGAATATTTGATAGTTAGCACATTTGCTTTTGCTAGAAAACACTAAAGTGATTCATAAAATTAAATTCAGATGGGTTATGCACAGAGGATGATACAGTTTTGATCCTGTTTTCCTGCTCTACTTTGGTTGACAATGAACAAATACATAAATGAAAAGGAAATTTAATATGAAATTGTCTCAGGTGCAAAATCACAATGGCTGAATAATATCCCTTGAAGCCATAGATCTTTTTAATACAGTCTTCTTTATTGAGAAGAATAAAATATTTTACTTTAAAAATATATGCGAGGCATGAATACTTCATTTTGTGGTGCATTTAGGTCACACTAGAAATTACTGTTTTATTCTGAAAATGAAAATCAAACAAATCTCAGCTGGCCATTTGTGCAAGAAGAAAACAAAGCATCATTAAAAATCCTTTTATGGAGAGTTCCCTATGAACAGTAACTCTCCAGAGAAAGTAGTTTATAACTTGTATGCTTTGGGGACCAGATAGTGCAAGTGAGATCTGACAACTCAACTTTATGTGAACTGGTCTGCCTTAGCGAGACGGAGGGAAATAGAGTTTTAGAGGATTTTTCCATAGGCTGCCACCGACTGGCGTCAGACAGTGGCACATTCTGACCTGTAATTATTTATGAAATTTATTGCTACTTAAGCTTGTCTGGACAATTGTTAGCTGTTAAAGGGGTAAATAATTTATTTGAAGATTAGAGAAAGTTCATCTTAAATACTTCATCGGAAGAAAAGCAGATGAAATTGCATCATTCTCCCTGGTCAACTAACACACCCATAGGTGAGACAGAGGGACTGCAGGACTGAACTGGATTAGCATAAGTGATGCAATTCGAGTTGAGTGTGCCAGGTTATGCCATTAACCGGATGATATCAGTGTCTCAGCTAGGGCACAGCATTTCACTGATGGGCGGCGTTAGCTCGAAATTGTCAGAGAGAAATTAGTCTTCACTTGAATCCAAACTCAGCTTTCTTGGTGATCCTGCTTAGGGTAAACTTACAAGGCATATGATAAAGCAGAAAGCCCAGAAAGGAGCCAAGGAAAACCCCAGAAAGTGGGTGAGATTTCCTTCTGCAGGCAGAAAACACAGTGAGGACTGTAATAAAGGAAGGCTTCTGTCCACCGAGAGCTAAGTGGAAACTGTTTGGGAGATTCTGAAATGTGATGCGGCGTGAGTATGTTCGTAAGAAATGTGGAAGGCAGCATTTAAGGGAGCAGCTGCAGTCTTTAGGGTCCCCCAAACCCTGAAAGCAATTACAAGCTGTGTGCAGCAGATACTGGTGATGGGAGGCTTTATTTCGTTTGAAGGTAACCATATCTTCTGACGTATCTTAAATCATGAGAGGAGTTTATGCCCCAGTGCTTCTCAGTATCTCAGCAGTTCCCTAAAATCCATCTAGATTCAAGAATACTCGGGGCTCATAAGCAAACTTGACTTTTGATCAAAATGTATCTATTCTTCTCCTGGTTTATAGATAAAATTTATTATTTTCTGTTAGAACATTTTCTTTTTGACCTATATTAAATTTATCTGCTAATTATTTTTAGCACAGGAATTGTAACTTTTTACACTTCCTTTAACATGACATTTCTTGAGTCATAGAAATTACAAACTTTATATTATTTGAATCTAATTTCACTACTGTATACACTGACAGTATATCAAATTTTAGCTTAAATTTAAACTAAAACAAGTAAAGTTGTATCTCTGTGTTCTTGACATAATTTCTTAGAGATCAAAACAAATATTTTTACATTTGACCAGGAAATACCGGCACAAACAATCAGTTAACCCTGTTTGAAACTGTATTCTGTCACTCAACATGTACATTTAAAGTCATAATCATTTTAATTCATTCTTCAAGCAGCATTTTATAAATCCCTACTGTGTGGTTGGTTCTCTTATTATGTCCTGAAACAAAAACTTTCCATAATTCCTTCCAGAAACAGAGCTTATTAGAGGATTTTCAGATATAAACTGACTTTGAGACAAAGTACAAAATAATTTATTTAATGCAAATAGGTAAACTGGGTTGGGACTTTCGATGGGAAAATTTTCAACAAGAGAAACCAACAGAGGAGATATACTTGTGAACTGAACTTTTGAGGACAGAAAAAACCACAGGCATTAAGTGTAAAAGGACAAGTGTGAGCCTTTGCTCAGAGAGGGGAATTTAAAGGAACAGTGAGAAATTAGACTGATTCTGATACTTGATTCTTGTTCTTTGAAAGCATACTGTTCATTTCATAGCTCTCATAAAATTAGGATAGGAATAACCCACATCTCCTCAATTTGGTCTAAGTGAGTAGACTGGCCAAATCAGAGACAATCCAAGTTAGAAAAATCTTTTTCTTTTTTAAATGTATTTTTGAGATAGGATCTCACTATTTTGTAGCCCAGCCTGACCTCAAACTTGGGGTAATTCTCCTGCCTCAGCCTCCCAAATGTTAAGATTACAGGCATGCATCATGATTTCTAAGGCAGATTTCTAAGGATTTTATTCTATGTGCATTTAGCAAGGAAAAATTTCTTTAACATTTGCATCTTATATAACAAGAAAGTTAAAATCAGTTTGTGCAATAGATTAAAATAAATGATTCAAATGATTTGTATTTGAAATGTAAA
Source organism: Cavia porcellus (assembly GCF_034190915.1). Classification (NCBI taxonomy): domain Eukaryota; kingdom Metazoa; phylum Chordata; class Mammalia; order Rodentia; family Caviidae; genus Cavia; species Cavia porcellus. The sequence goes on from NW_026947484.1 coordinate 117,550,994, forward strand.
ATGTAATGATCAGAAATGTAAAATGATCTCTGATAAAAATTCTTAAAGACAAGTTATCCAATTAAAATATATTTTAAAGTTAAGGAAAATTTGATTGTTTAAAAGGAGGAAGTAGAATTAATCATAAATTAGACAAGTCTTACAAAAATGTCTCAAAGATATTTGTACACTACCAAAAATATGACTGACTTCATTGTCTTTGCATATCAAAACACATCCAGCATTCAGAGATCAAAGAATAAGTAAATCTATCTATGTGACCCTAGAAATTTCGATTTGGAGTCCTTCTCCTATTTCTATGAGTCATTTTTCACTCATTCATTGGTGCTTCTCTGTTCTACCTACCTCATTGAAATATTCACTCACTTTCCTAGGTGTTCATTCTCACCGAGGAAATCAGGTGAAGAAATATTTCATTTAATGTGTTTTAAGTAGGGGTAGTTACATTTATGTGAGCCATGAGGACTATGTAAACACAAAGATGCGCTTGAGGATTTTATAGCTTCAGTCATTAGTGAGGTAGGTGCTTACCTGTATTTCCTGTCACTTTTAGACCCTCCTCAGAGAGAACATTCTGCCCATTTGATGGATGAGGCCATTACTCTAGTATACTAGAATAATTTTGACAATGACTGTAGAGGACAGGTGAAATATAAGTCAAGTAAAGTTTTTCTTCAATATCATTTGCAAGGAAAGTTCTGGATTTCCCATAAGGATGCACTATTCATCCTATACCTCATTCCCAGAAAGCTTTTAAGAAGAACAGCTTTCTCTGGGGAAATAAATTAGAGTGCTTTCAACTCCAAAAATGCAATACTGCATTGGGTTTATGTGCTCAAAGTACAAAAATCCATTACCTGGGGAAGTTTCTGAGCTACATAATCAGCTTACAAAGCTAGAGTTGCCTCAGCACATGGTGCCAACACCATTGTTACTGAGGTTAAACAGTAGTAGCCTATGACCGGTATGGTAAGAAGCATCATCCTGCTTTAAGTCAAGGACCTTTTGTTAAAGTATTTGTGTCGTTACCTATGGAAATTTAGGTTTCAAATTAGAGTTTTGACATTAGATTTAGATAGAAAGTATGCAACACTTATTTTATAGATATTTAAAGACAAACAATGTAGGGAGAAGATGAAGCCAACTGTCAAGGCGACTTTGTTAACAGTATAAAAGTAGGTCCTTTGAAGGTTATGAATAGTGACTAGACTATTAGACTTGAGTTCTAATTACTATTCATTGTGTACAGTAAGATTAAATAATATACATTAGAAAGGCACATTGTAGACAATAATTGGAGCACTATAGAAAATGATTTTTAAAATTGGTTTTTATGCAATATTTTTTTAAAAATATATTCTACAAGAAAATCTTCTCTGAGAATCTAATGATATGTTTGGAGTTTTCCCCCTAAAACTAGCTCTCCATTGTAAATCTGACACTTTTCATTTTTAATAATACTTTCTTAAAGGTATCAAATAAGGAGGTTAAGTTTAGTTAAGTCAGGCTACAGTGCCCAGTTGTTTGGTCAGCAATCTAGAAGTCTGTGTGATTTAACATTTCAATTAGAAGATTATAGATAAAGTATTTTTCCCTTCATAATATAGGTGAACCTCATTCAATTACTTATAGGCCTTAAGGGAAAAGACTAAAATCTTTAGAGAGGAAAAAATTCTCCCTACAGACTGCATTAAGACTCAAGACTCACACTCATCCCTGCCATAATGCCCAGTTTGCCACATGGCCCTGCAAATTTTTGTCATGCCAGATTTCACAAATGCATGACCTAATTCTTTAAAAATGTGTGTGTTTGTGTGTGTGTGTTATGTAGAGAAGTCATACACACCATATACATATATATGTATATATTTGTGTGTGTGTGTGTGTGTGTGTGTGTGTGTGTAGGTTGAGATATATGTTTGCGTATATATGTACATGCGTCTGTATGGAGTGTGAGAGAGACAAAGATGGGGAGAGACAGAGAGTCAGAGAGAGAAAGGGACAGAGAAAACTACAATCCCCAGATGACCTTTACATCCTTGAGATCATGGGGGTAAGCAACTGATACTCTACAGGGTGCAGTTCACTAGTGTCTTTTAGATATAGATATTCAAAAAAATGCAGGAGATATTCAATATTTTATTATAAACTAGTCTGTGTTACATGATTTTACCAACTGTGAACTAATATAAATGTTCTGAGTGCTTTAAGGTAGATTAGGCTAAATTATGGTTACTAGGACAGATATTTTAGATGCAATTTGACTTACAACTTTTTAAATTTGCAATAGGGTTATTGTGATGTACCTTCATCGAAAGTTGAAAAGCATCTCCGTATGTATCAGGTTAAACTAAGAAGAAGAACCAATGGCATAGACAGATTAGATAGATATTGATCCTGTTGGCACTATTGATATATTGATAATTTGATGGATAGATGATAGATACAGATTACTAGAGATGGGTAGTAGGTTTCTGCATTTATTTATCTATTTCTGTATATATTATTCTATTTATTTCACTCTACATTATTTCACTATGCATTCTATCTATCTATCTATCTAATCTATAATATATCATTTATTGGTCAATCTATCCATCCGTCTATTCTTTCATCTATTCTATTGGTTCTATTTCTCTAGAAAGACTTATTAAAACATTTAGTAATAAAATCTTAAGAATTTCATAGACTCCTTGACCCACTTGGAATCCTCTGGAGAAGATGCTTCAAAAATTACAAGGTTCAATTGCCTGAACATTAAACATTATATCTTTCACTCATCTATTGATAGCTGACCAGGAGTTAGAAAAGCAGCTTATTCAGCATTAAAGTTCAAAATTCTTCCTATAAAGATTAAAATAAGTGATTACCATTTTATACCAAATTCAATTCTGGAGTTGGTTAGAAAATCCAGTAATGTGGCAAAGATTAAACTGACTTGCTGGTTTGGACAAGACTGCTTTCGTAATGCCACCTGAAGTGCACATCCTGGTGGAAAATTAGTGTGCTGCCTGTAACTGCCTCAGATGGGTACATGGAAAGGTCTTGTCAGAGTCCTAGATAGATACCTAAGTGAAAAACAACAACAACAACAACAACAAACTATCTCTTTTCATGCATGAAAATTTTTAAAGTTGTGCTTGAAATTTTCATTGTTCTAAATATGTGTCATTTGACAGATATAAGTAAGAAATGCTTACAAACTTTTAGAAGTATCTATGCATAAGAATCCCTATGATCAATAATAAAAGGGAGAAAAGAATAAAGTTTGCGAATTTAGTACAGATAAAATTACTGAGCACCAGCACCTGCAGACTAGCTTAACACTTCCCTCGTTCTGTGTGCCAAGAAACAGCAATACGATTACCAGCACTAAGGCTGGTAAACAAATTGCTCAGAAACAATTGTCACCACCCTAGATGAATAATAAATGGATGATTAAGTCATTGGTAAGTTTGCTTCACAGTTATTTCACTATTGCTTTTACAGTTCCATGGCAGAAATATTTTACTGAAACTCATTATTAAAAAAATTAGTTACACAGGCAGCATGTTGGTTAAATGGAAAGAATCTGCATCCGTACACTGTTCCTTGTATTTTATTTCCTCTCAGTTGCTTCATGACCAGGTTGCAAGTTTTGTATCTGAGATGTAGAAATAACATCTGCTGCTTCTCCTAGAAACAGGAGAGTATCACCGAAATACTATGAAGATAAATGAAATAAATCACTCAAAGTGCTTTGGAATCCATTGATGATAAGTGCTACATTACTTCAAAGTATTAGTTACTTTGCAAGTGAATTATCACTATTCTTAATCTGTGTAAGGCACTTTGAATTCCTTAAATAAAGACTTGATATTCAGTGAAATTTTAATGTAAGTAGATTATATGCACCGTACAGAATCTATCATGTTAGAGCCCCTCTAATATTATGAGCAGGAAATAATGCATGCTGTAACATGTTAAGTAAGAAAAAATGTCAGGGTATACTTGGCATTTTGAATTTACTTATACCACTCAAGAAGCTTATATTAGAAACAGATTGTATGACTGTGACTACTTGGTAAGCTTCTCATTGTTTCTTAATGCTTTCTATTACTTTTTAATTTAAAAATTATTTGATATTTTGAACATTTAGTGAGAATTTACTATTTGCTACTGGATTGAATACTGGTTATGCAAAAATGGTCAAAGTGAAAAATCCTAAGTGAAAAATACAATCAGATATAAAAAATAAGAAATGCTAATTTAATCAGTTAAATTAGAAATATGGTATAAAATCATAACCTAAAAAAATTTGATGCTGTTAAAGTTTCCCAACGGCACAATAGCAATAGTTCCAGAACTTTACCCAATGGCATCTTTTAAAGTTAACTGCAGAATAAAAATTCTGTCTGTTACACTGTTTTGTACTTTAAGAATCCAGAACTGCTTGGAAGGCAACTGATTTTATGCTTCTCATCAGGAGAAAATTCAAAGAGGTCTAAACATTTTGTTCTAGTTATTCATTTATCAGGAATGCAAAATCAAATCAATGTTATAAAGGACAAAAGAAGAAAATTTAAAGAAGCTCTAGATAGCCAAATCAAACCAGTAATAATTAGATTAGTAATAATAATTGTAGCTATATCACAGTTAATTGGAATACATTAATTTGTGGAAAGAACAAGAAGTCTTATTGTTGATATTCAAAATGAATATACATTGAATTTAATTCAGTTCTTCATTCAACCTGTTTTTGTCATACACTTACTATGAGACATCACAAGAGCCTGCATTTTAGAGAAGAAACAATAAAAAATAAGTAAATAAGCAAAATTTTGTGTGTCCATTGTGCTGAGTATGATAGAGAAACAAATCAAGGAAGTGGGACAAATGCCAGAGAAAAGACACCGTATAGAAGAGGAAAAGGACCAGAAGCTGGGTCTCATTTTAGCAAAAAAATGGTATAAAAAAAGAAAGTTACAAAGTCAATAATCTAAGCACACACTTTGGAAAACTAGGGAAAGAAAAACAAATTGAACTCAAAGTAATAGAAGAAACAAATATTAGAAAATTAGAACAGAAAACAATGAAACTGATACTGTAAAATCAATAGAGAAAATCAACAAAGCCAAGGACTTCATCTATGAAAAGATCAATACAATTCATCTTTTTTTCAAGGTAACTAAGAAAAACGAGAGTATACAAACCCTCAAAATAGATAAAGAGACATCATTACAGATTTCAAAGATAAACTGATATTGAGGCTAATGCTAGACCCAAACTTTGATAGCTCAGATGTAATGAAATGAAGTTATTTTTTGAACAACAATCTGCCAAATTGTCATGCAAATAAAAGATACCATCTAAACAGGCCTTTATATTTTTAAAAAATTAAATCCATTATTAATAACTTCCAAAATTAAAGCCACAGTTAATAAAACAGAAAGTACCTGGCTTTGGAAGGGATTCACTGGTGAATTCTTCCAAACATTAATTAAGAAGAAATTTTACAAATTCTCTAAAATCTTTTCCAGAACATAAAAGCAGAAGGAATACTTCTTTAAAAGTTCTGAGACTTGCAACACTTTAATACAGAAACCAGGCAAATTTATTGCAAGTAAACAATAGGTCAGTATCTCTCATGAATATAGGTGCATTAATCTCCAACAAAAGAATTAGTAAATTGACTCCAGTAAGACATAATAGGAATTTATATATCACAAGCAAGTGAGATTTATATTTCAGGTATACAAAGTTGGTTCAACATTTAAAGATCAATCTAGTCCATTATATCAACAAACTAAAGATAAACATCACATGAGTAGATACAGAAGAACACATTTGACAAAATTCAGCAAATTTTCATGATAGAATTTACAAAATTGCAAGTAGCTTGGAATACAGAAGAATTTCCTTAACTTGATAAAATGAATCTACAAAACACCTACAATAGATCATTACTGGTGATAGGACCACCTGACTTGAGAAGGAATAACCTAGAAGATTAGTAAATTCTGGATGTGTCTGTGGATGTCTGATGCGTTACTCAGTAAGTTGAGGGGGAAAGACTAACCCTAGGGTGTGGCTGGCACCACGGATAGTCTTATTATACACTGGAAGGAATAAAAAGGGAAAGAAGGAAATGTTTCTCTTTTTTGGAGGAGTTTGATCTTTCACTATCTTTAGAAGTTGGTCTTCAGCCTTCCTGTACAGACTCTTCAGCCTTTGAGACACACCAGTGACTATAGTGAACTTCATCTGTCGGTTGCTTCTGGATTCATTGACTCACCAGTGTAGTTATCCATTGTGGATTATTTTATCTCTAATCCTGCAGGCAGACTTGAGCCTTTTCCATATATATATTCCTTTAGAGAGAATCTTGACTAGAGAGAATCTTAACTAATCTTAACTAATACATGAATAAATCCATATATGTGGTTATATATATATGGATAAATATATGTGGATATGGGTGTGTTGTTGTTCCTTTAACACTCTTAACTAATACACTACTTCTAACATCATATTAAGTGCTGAGAAAATAAAACTTTACCACAAATTTCAGGAGGAAAACAAGGATATTCCTTCCCATTAGTCCTATTCAATATTCTACTGGAAGTCCTAAATAATGCAATAGAACAAGAAAAGGAAATGAAAAGTTTTCATATTAGGAAGTAAGACATAAAACTGTCTCTATGTATAATGATATAATTTTTACATACAATATCTGAGAGAAGAGGTAAACGGTGACAATAGGAAGGTGGCAGAATACAGTTAATGGCCAAAAGTCAATCTCCTACACATCATAAGAAACAATTAAAATTTGGAATGAAAAATGCATTTATATTAACATCTCATAAAATGAGAAATTCGGTTATAAAGCCAAAAGAATGTAGAATATCTACATGAGGAACAACATGCAACGATTTGAAAGAGACCAAGGCAGAATTATGGAGCTACATCACATGATTTCTAGTAGGAAAAATCATTATCACTGAGATGTCAATTCTTTTCAACTTGATCTATAGATACGTTGCAATCTAAATAACAATCAGCACAAGTTATTTTTTGGTTATTGACAAATTGATTTAACGTTTATATATAGAGAGGTGAAAGATATTATTAGAGGAAGAACAACATTAGAAGACTGATACTACTAAATGCAGGCATATTGAAAAACTTCAGTAACCAAATAGTATGATATTGGTGAAACAACAGACAAAGAGACAAATACCCACATAAATACAAAAGAAGAAAGGTAATACAATGGAGGAAAGATCACTTTTCAACAAGTGATCTTGGAATAACTGATTGTCTGCATTTTTACAAATATAAACTCAAAACGTAACTCAAAATGGAACATAGACCTAAATGTAAAACATAAAGTTTTACAACTCTCATAAGTAACACACGAGAAAATCTAGAGACCTTGGCTGTGGCCATGCCTATTTAAAAGTCTCTCCTAATGCATGACTATGAAAGGAGTAACTTATAAACTGCATTTCTCTAAAGTTAAAAACTTTTACTCTATGAAAGATACTGTCAGGAGATATGAAGACAAGCCACTGGCTGGGTGAAAATATTTATAAAATACATTGTCTGATGAAGGATTCTTATCCAAAATATATGAAGAATTCCTAAAACTCAACAATAATGAAACAAGTTTCTTCATTAAAAACTAGTAAAAGAACTTGAGAAATGCTATATTAAAGATAAAACAGGTCACAAATAAGTATACTAAAAAAGATATCCAGCATAATTCCTTGTTAGGGAATTGCAAATAAAAACAGTAGTGAACTTAATAGCTATATACCTACTGGAATAGTTAAAACCATAACACAGACATCAAATACTGGTAAAATATGAAATAATAGGAATTCTCACTCATTACGAGTAAAAATGTGCTTTGACCATTTTGGAATAGAACTCATAAGTTTCTTACAAACCTGGATATGTGCTTACCACAAAGAGAATTGCATTCTTTGAAATTTACCCAAATGTGTTGAAAACCAGTATCTGCAGAAAAATTCGTACATAATAGATTTATAAATAGCTTTATTCATAATCCTCAAAAATTGAATGCAAAGACAATGTCTCCCATAAGTAAGTGGGTAAATAGACTATGACACATTCAGACAATGGAATGTTAACCAGCAATAAAAATAATCAAGCTATCTAATCACAGACATTGATAAACCTTAAATTCATGCTCTGAAGTAGAAAAAGAAACAACTGAAAAATCTAAATTATATATCATTGCAATTGTATGACCTTTTCAAAAAGGCAAAAGCTATGGAGAGAACGAAAAAGGATTGCTGGTTAGGAGGTTTGTGGAAGGACAAAGGGAAAAGGGAATGGATAAATCAACCATGTGCTTTTAGAAGCATAGAAGTATTCTGTACAGTTCTTTAATGGTGGGTGCATCATTATACATTTGTCTGAGTCAGCAGGATATGCAACACTGAGAGTAAATTGTAATGTATAATATGGACCTGGGTAATAACATGTTGATATAGGTTTATTGGTTGTAACAAATATACCGCTTGAGTATAAGACATTGATGGTGAATGAAACTGCTGCGGAGGGAAAGGGAGAATATGGGAATTCTGTGCTTTCTGATCCATTTGGTTGTGAATTCAAAACCAAAATTAAAAAAAAAAAACAAAGTTTGTGTGTAGAGTAAATTGTACAAAATGAGTGAAATGGATGGGCTTATATAAAATCTGACTTCCTGAGTTTTAACTCAGAGTCTGGAAGGAAGAAAATAACTGGTTAAAGGAGAACTTCATGAGTTAAAATCCCTTTTGCAGACAGGAAGATTAGCATTCATTATGAACCTCATTCTTAGGTCAAAGAGGTTATTACAATTTTCTGAATTAATGGCTAGTTATTTTTGTAACCCAGAACAACATGTTATATTATCCTGTTATTATAGATTTGCTGAAGACAGTGACGAAATTCAGAGGTTATCTGTGCTAAACTTGCAAAAGGGAGAACAGCTTTGACTAACCTCATACTTGAACCTTGATGTGTGACTTTTCCAACCAGTCTTTAGCTTAGCTTTTCTAGTAAGGCTGAAGGAGAGGTCCATTAGTGTTTGGTGAATGTCCTCCTGCTCCGTTAGTTGATTCCTGCACTGCCTGTCCCCGGAATGTGGTAAAAAGGCAAACTTTCCCACTTGCCTTTTCTTTAGTAGTTTGCTAAGGGTGTCAGTGCTGAGAGCTGCTTATTTTTGGAATAAGTGTTAATGATTTTAGACTTTTTTCTGTATACACTGTTCCAGCAGTGAACAGACTCTTAACAAATCTCCAAAATAAACTCATTTACCAAGGCTTTTTCATATTTGTCATTTTGAAAGACTGAATAAACATCAGTAAAAGAAGCAATCCAATTTCTTATGCCAAATATGTCTATGTCCAAGATCAGGATTTCTTCATGTTTAAATGCAGATACAGAGCTTGAAATGCTAGTTATTTTAAATTTTCTTTTAAGCTTATTTTTGTTCTTCCTCTTTCAGATGCTCCAGTTTCAATGGTCCTACAGGTAGGACTGCTTGTGCCTTAAAGGAATATCTACAGTAGCAGAAACAAGGCTGGGCTGTGTTCTATTTTATTTGGTAGAAGACTTGACTTCATACCAGAGACTTACTAATTGTGGCTCAGACAATCCTTTCCAGATGGCTGTAGGTTGGTCCAATGCACAAAAGAACCCAATTGGTCTAAAGCCTAGATGAGAGTCCCAGAGAAAATTGCAGAAAAGTTGGACAGGATTATTTCTGTTGTTGGAACTGTGTCTATAGTATCTATAGAAATAGGCTAAATTAAGCAAGAGAGAACAGGGTGAATCTTTAGTTAGTTCTTCCTTTTTCTCATATTAAGGAAAAGAAATATGAACATTTGAACTTTCATTTTTCATTATAACATTTTATTAGAGAAAATAAATGGTTGGTTGTCTATTTCAGGACTGTTTCTCTATCATCTTCTTCTTGCCAGTGAGCTTTCCCATATCTCTTTCTTCCCTTCCTATATCTTAGACTCACTGATTTCTCTTTTTCATTTCATTTCTCTGTTCTTCAGCCTTTTTTTCCTTTTAAGGAACTCAAACATGTTTGTAGGCCAGAAAAAAATATAACTGTCAGTTAATAGCTATGGTGTTAATATAACTGAAGTCATATTAACAGAGAGAAGGGAGAGCAAAGTGAGGACACAGTAAGACCCTCCAGTCATTGTTTCCCCACAGAAATACCAATTCGAACTACATTTATGCAGCAAATTGCCATTTCAAGTGCTAGCAGCCTTGTGGACACCATACTACCTAGTTGATTATGATAAGAAAAGAAAGAAGAAAGGAGTTAGGTGCATCACCCTTTTCTCAACTCCAAAAATATACAGAGTAGAAATCTACACCGTATTGGGGGTAAGAAGGCATTTTATCCAGGTCTTAGAACATGGTACTAGGCCCACTGTGTGGAACCCCTACTGGAAAGAGTCTTACAGGCTCTGGCTAGACAGTGGCTATGGATCAACACACAGACCTGTGTGAACCTGCCACCTTCAGCAGCTCTACAATGACTGCAGGCAGCACAGTACAGAGAAGGAAATCATCCACTGGGGAATAGAACCCTAAGGAGAGGACTTTGCCTTGGGACTCAGCACCATGCTAGTGAATCTTCAAAATGGGCAGATCTCTGTAGCCTCTCTCTTCAGGCCAGAGGCTATATACAGAGGCTCTGAACTCACACTGATATTAGGGAGAGACCCACAGCTCCTGTCAGGCAGGATTTACCCCAGCCAGCAGTACTTGTGGTTGGCTACAGCAGTCTTAGATCTTGAATACAACAAAATAAAAAATAAAACAAAACAAACCAAAACCAACAAAAACAAGAAGGCCATTGCAGCATGTGTACTGCACAGCAAAGGAAACAACAGATAAAAAGACAACCTGCAAAGTGGAAGAGTGGGAGAAAACGTTTGTGGACTATGTACCCATTAGGGACTAAGGTTCAGAATATGTAAGGAATGCAAGTAACTCAACAGCAAAAGACAAACAAAACAAAAACCACCATAAACAATCCAATGTAAAAAATGACAGTAGATCCAGCTAGACATTTCTCAAAAGAAAACATACAAATGACTAATGAGAAAATATTCAACATCACTAATCATCAGAGAAACACAAATCAAATTGATAATGAGCTGTTACCTTACTCTTGTTAGAATAGCTATTATAGAAAAGAGAACAAATAAAAAAGTGGCTGGTGAGGGTATAGAGAAAATGATACCTTTGCACATTCTGTGTAGGAATGTTAATTTGTACAGCCATTATGGAAAGTGCCTTGGAAGTTCAAAAAAAAAAAAACAAAAACAAAAACTACCATGGCATTCAGTAATCCCATTACTGCCTATGTATCTAAAGCTAATTAAATCAGTATGTTTAAGAAACTCCCATGTAAACTCCCATGTTTGTTTCAGCACCATTCAGAATAGCAAACAAATGTATATAACCTAAGTAATTGGTGAAAGGAAAGGAGGTACATGTATACAATGGAATAGTATTTGGTCATAAAAGACTTAAGTAACGTCTTTTGCAATAGCATGGTTAAAACTGGAGGTAATTATGCCAAATGACCTAAGTCAGGCCCCAAACTACTAATAGCCACATAATCTCACTTCCTTGTGGATTCTAGAAAGAAATTTAGACTAAAATGGTTATCTGAGGCTAGGAAGATTAGTAGGGAGATGAAAAAACATTGGGCAATAGGTACTTAGATACAGTTAGATAGAGGAAGCAAAATATGCTGCTCAATTGCATAGCAGGATGACTATAGATAAAAATAATGCATTGTGTATTTTTCAAAACTTAGCAGAAATTATTTTCAATGATTTAACCACAAATAAGTGATGTGTTTGTAAAGATAGGTTTGCTTGCTCTGATTTGAACACTTCATAATGTATACATGTAGCAAAATATTGCATGACATCTCATAAATATGTACCCTAGTTTTGCCTCAATTAAAAAATAAATATTTTGAAAAGTATCAGGGCAATAAATTACAAAGATACAACAGACTGAAAGATATGATTCAGCTAAATGTATTTAAATTCTGAAGTGTCTCCAACTCTAATTCAGTATCAAGGTTTATTCTAACCCTATCCTCTTGCTTATGTGAATTTTTTCTCTGGAAGTTAGAGATCTTACCCTTACTACTTACGTTCTTTTCACTTATTTGTAAAACTGCACTATATGTGTAAAGCCCTTTCTGAAGGGCTAAATTATGCATCCCAGGGAAAAGAAAAGCAATCAAATAGAGTACCTTGTATATGTGCAGTATGTTTTGGTCTTTAGCTCCATGCTATCTTTATTTTTTAATTGAAATTTGAAAGTGGGCTTTATAGTCAAAACATTGCTTTACAAAGCATTTGATAGGTTAGCTCACTTTAAGTGCTGGTATGCCATACATTTAGTAAAAATTTAATTCACTTCCCCTTCAGCATCCTAGTTGACGCTTTCTTTTTCTTAGTTTGCATGTGTTAAAATTCAATCTTTTTGATGTACAATTCTATGAGTTTTCACAAATGCCCAGAGTCATATATTCATTACGCAGTTCTACTCATTTTTGAACTCAGTAAGCTAAGTTTCAGTCCTTATCTTTGGGCTCCACCCAAAAGCTCTGTCATCAGGAGCTATGTGCTCATTATCTCTCATGCACACATTAGATGCCTTTGATGTGATCTGTTCATGTTCTCCAAAGACCTAAAATGAAAGTGGTCCTTCTTTTGTCTCCAAACTTCAACTGAAAAGCTATTGAGTGGTATGCTACCAACGCCTGAAATTTTGGAGAAACACATAATTCAGAGTATTATGTGCGTCTTAAGTATCTTTTCATAGATACATTATAAAAGCAAAAAAGAAAGGACATATCTACACAAAAGAGTGTGTGCAAGTATTTCATCCTCATTTCTCTATTATAATTCTGATATATTTATCAGATTATGAAAATAACAGATTCCAAGATGTTTCTACAATTGTAATGTAGGGTCTATGATTTGTTGGTATTTTAGCTATTAAAATCTGCAAATACAAATGAGTTTTACCGTACAAAAATAAAACCATTAACAGAGCATGCTGTTATTATAGGCATCAATGTCTTAAACATTTTAGTAGTATTGTCTTGACCAATCCTTCCTTTGTTGTTAATTTAGCACAGTTTTCGGCTAATAATATTTTCTAATTGTTTAATTTTGTCTTGGCTTGTATGACATGTTTTGAATCTGAATAATTATCACCCTTCATTTAATTTGTTCCCTTGGAGTAGTAGAACACATGGTTGTAACACCTTATAAATCTTTTTTTAAACTGATAAAAGTTTATCCCTTTCTGACTTTTTTAAGGGATTAACAGAAGATGCTTGAAAGCACTTTTGAAAGCCAACCTGGAACACACAGCCCTCAGATCTCAACACTTAAGCATTTTGCTTTGCATTCAAGGTTGTTAACATGATGTGTGGGCTTCTGCTTTTGCAATTATTTTTAAATGCAGTTATTAAGGCCCATTGGGAGATTGTTCTCCATTTCACTCATTTTCTCATGTACCGTTTCTTTTATTTAGCTAAGATTCTAAAAGTATATTTCTTTTGAGAAAAACATCAGCTTTTCATTAAGTAAATAAAAGAGAGGGTGCAGGGAGGCTGACAGAAGATAGAAAACAGTGCTCACAGAAGAGAAAAACCATTACCGCATAAAACCTTTTGACTTTAGATGAAGGTTAAGGTCAAAACAATGGGATTAACATTGTATCCCCAAAGCAAATACAATTTTAACTTGGAAGAAATTAGCTATTTATTTCTAATTTAAGAATAAAGTTAAAGTAAACTTTGAGAACTATGAAGAAGATAGACAACAGAGCTTAATAATTTTACTCAGCTATCTTCTGAATGGGATAAAATGTGTGTATTTTTGTTCTTAATTATCAAACGAGCCTGTCAAAAACGTGGTTTAATTGTCTCATCACCATGAAAGCCAAGGATAGCAACTACCTAGTACAAATCCACCAATCACAGTGCCCCCCCACCCGGTCTCAGTGGAAATTTCCAAATCTTCCTCATCTCAGTTCTGTTGGGCATTTAGTGTCAAGCATACAAAGGTAAGCAAAATTACAACTTATTGGTCAAGTAACTGCAAATTGATTGATTATTGCAAATTGATTGATTATTACTTATTGATTAAGTAACTGCAAATTCACCTCTCTGTGGTATCCAATGCACGAAAATCACTCTTATGTTCATGCAGTTATTTCTTGACCAACCTCAATAAAATTCTTCCTAAATTCATATAATTTCCTAGTGTTTATCACAGATGCTCTTTCATACATACGATATCATAAAGAACATTAAAACCCCTAGAAAGATCTGCTAGAGATACATTCTTTTTCAGTATAGGATGTGGCAGTCAAGTGATAAAGACACTTAACAAAATAGTCAAATGCATACTATCTATTTTAATGAAACTCAGAGAATATGAGGATTATGAGTGGAATTAATAAGTGAAATAATGAGCAGGTTTTACATTTACTGAGAGATACATAAAAAACAACAAATCATTCTACACTAAGTTCATTTAGCTTCAGTTTTACACCTCCTAGGACAAGAATTGTGTAGCCTACAAAACAATTTATATTTTATCTGTACCATCTAATTAATTAAATGTCCCCAGAGTACCAGACTCACAAATCTCGTTAATAGCTGAATACTGAAATAAAGGCTGTTCACCCCTACTAGAATAATATTTGCATATCCCCACCTGTGATGGGTAATAAGTACCTGCCACAAATCAGAATTATGAATTTTGTACACCTAACAAAACCGCAGGGGAAATTATACCTCAGACATTCCATAATAATTGCAGCTAAGCTGTTTAGTGCCATCCACTTATTCTGCCTGAAGTGTTTAAAGCAGCAACAGTTGTAAATGAATTCAGGCACATATTCAAGGGAATTTTTTTCAAAAAGTTTTTCTGTCTTGCCATATGTAATTATCTTTATGGAAGTATTCAGCTGCAAGTTATAGCACATTCACATTTAAAGAAGCAAATTAGGAAAAAAAAAAACCCAGTTCCTTCTATCATCCTACTAGGTATGTATTGGAATTCTGTCATTGCAACTTTGGAACACATTAGGATGTGTTTTCAGATATTGACAGTTTACACTAGGTTGACTCACCTCAGTGTATCATGTGTTGACTGTAGCTGTAAAATGATATTCAGCATAGATACTCTAGGACATAGTGGCCTTATGACAGAGCAAATCCTGGGCTAATGACTAACAGGTTTCATAGTTAAATAATGTGGCTCGTTCCTAAAATAGCTGCTCTGAGCTCCAGCACTAGGTTATGGAGTTCATAGGCTTCTGGAAAGTATTTCTCTCACGATCAGCACAATTTTGCACTATTAACTGGGAAAAGTGCTGGTTTCAAAAGATGTATTTGTTCTTAGTGGCAAGCTGCCACACAGGAAAGGCCATGGCAGAGTCCAACGTGGAATGCCATAGAAGAGCAAATGAAAAATACCATAGTATTAGCTATTAATAGCAATGACCAAGTTCTGGTTAACTATTGTACCCGATTCAAAGGGAAATTACTTCAATAGGGAAACATATAACTTGTTTAGGAAATACAGAAGTTATTTAACAGTTTAAGTGGTAGTGAGGTTTACTGATGACATACTACAAGATTCAGTGTCAACTCTTTCCAAGGATTGCCCTTGTCATCTTGAGCAAGTCAATGCCTCTGATCTTTCTTATTCACAAAACGGTATTTTTTTTTTTTAAAAAAAAGTTTCATCTTTCTACTAATGGACAGAAAAAAATTACTTACTGCTTGGAATGGTTGTGTGTTCCAGAAGCTAGAGGTACAGACCTTAGCATCCCACTACAAGTGACTGCTACTATTTTATTTTCCCCATGAGAGCTTTG
Source organism: Cavia porcellus (assembly GCF_034190915.1). NCBI lineage: Eukaryota > Metazoa > Chordata > Mammalia > Rodentia > Caviidae > Cavia > Cavia porcellus. The sequence goes on from NW_026947484.1 coordinate 117,566,945, forward strand.
GCTGATTGATGCTTGGCTGCTTGCCTGAAACAAGCTTCTCTATTAAAGAGACTATTGCAGGCAGGAATGAGGAGCACCGGGAGAAACTGTGAAAGGAATGAAATTCCCAGAGACAAGGAATTTCTTTCTACATGTGTGTGTATGTGTATGTGTACGTGTGTGTGTATGTGTGCTCTAGCATGCGTATATACCAAAACAATCTAATTTTCTAGAAAAAATGCTTTAAAAATAATCAGGATTTATATATTTGAGACAAGGAATTTCTTTCTACATGTGTGTGTATGTGTATGTGTACGTGTGTGTGTATGTGTGCTCTAGCATGCGTATATACCAAAACAATCTAATTTTCTAGAAAAAATGCTTTAAAAATAATCAGGATTTATATATTTGAGACAAGGAATTTCTTTCTACATGTGTGTGTATGTGTATGTGTACGTGTGTGTGTATGTGTGCTCTAGCATGCGTATATACCAAAACAATCTAATTTTCTAGAAAAAATGCTTTAAAAATAATCAGGATTTATATATTTGAGACAAGGAATTTCTTTCTACATGTGTGTGTATGTGTATGTGTACGTGTGTGTGTATGTGTGCTCTAGCATGCGTATATACCAAAACAATCTAATTTTCTAGAAAAAATGCTTTAAAAATAATCAGGATTTATATATTTTCAAGAGTGGTAGTGTAGTGAGTCACCAAAGGTGATTAAGTCAGGTTGTTTGAAGCTCCCTCAGGTGACAAGATGGCCTGTAGGCTTTAGAAAGAAAGCTTGTGTAGCCTATTACCATGATGAAGTGAAATTTAAAATTTCATTTTATATTTGTAAAGGACTAACAGGCAAGGTCCCTATGGATTGTCAAATACTACTTAAAATGCTATAAAAATCAGCCCATAATCTCGCACTAACTTACACATTAGCCTCAGGCTGTAAAGATGGTTTTTATTAGAACCAGATTTTGTGAGGGGGAAAAAGTTATGCACAGTTTATCCTGGCTTTCAGGCACTTTGCTTCTTTCCTTGAGTTAACATGACGTATTCCTAGTGATTAAATAAACTTGTCTAGCAGCTCTCCTCACACACTTGAAAGGAGGCAAAGTAAAGAAGGATTTACTCTGAAAAGAGGTCTTAATTCTATCATTGAAATGTGTCCCTATTTCATTCCAGTCATCACTATAGAATCTGGAAATGCAAGAAAAATTAAAATTTCGAAGGAAGCCTCTTGCAAAGATTCCCTGGTACTTCATGAACTATTTCACTTACAACCTTGTAGCTTTGGAAATTGAAAGTAATAAACGTGAGAAGAATCCAAAAGACAGAGGAGGATCACTGTTAGCACTATGAATGAATAAGGCCCAGGAAAATATCATTTGTTCTCATAGTGGTGTGTATTAGAGCTGGGCAAACACTTTGATGAACTGGTTACTTTTGTTTATCTTTAAGATTAACTAACTTTGAATGACTTACAGCCAGATTTATAGCATGTGCCAGATTCTGGATTCATTAGTCAAGCAGTTTGTAGTAGCTTGAAAACCAAATGTGAGACAAAGTGCTAGCTATTTATATTTGGTTGATTCACCTTTTAATTGAATATCTGTAAGTCTAAATAATCCTCAAAATTAACTTGAACGGAAATTCAACGTTCTAATATTTCCCAATGTTTAGGCTATTCCAGGTGAAGACCTATCTTCCATGGATTACCCAGTTATAATGTATAATGTGGTGCCCAGTGTGAGTCCTGAGAATTCCAAGCAAGTAGTCCATGTCTAAGAACATGGCTTAGGAATTGCTGAAAATCTGGTGTGACAGAAAGCACATTGAGCTTTGCCATCATGCTGACCTCTTTCCTAGTACTATACCCATTACTCACTTGAATTTAGGTAACTAAATTATCTCACTTAAACTTCAGTTTCCTGTTTTTTCTTTTTATTTTTCACCTACAAAATGACATTTGCCTTAGCATATTGTTGAGGAAATTAGATAAGCTTTTGTACAGCTTGCATTCCTTTGATAAATATGCCACAAAAAAAAAAAAAAAAGGAGTTCCCGGAGTCTAGACTGCCTTGGTCAAAAGGAAAATGCTTTGAAAGAAAGAGAAGAGATTAAGCATTCATTGCAAGAGATACAGTGGATTTGGACTAATAAAACAAGGAAAAAGAAAAATTTCCTTCTAAGACTTTATACTGTTTCAACTATGGTTTCCGTTATCACCTGCAGTAGCATCTCCCATCATTTTATTATCCTGTCATCATCAGGATCACTAATGAATTCTTTGCTGCTAAACCTGGAGATCATTTTCTCCTTATTTATTAGACCTAAAACTAATATGCTTGGAGAGTTGCAAGTAGAAAGAGATTACAGTTTGGAAGGTTTGGAGAATTAACACCTTAGTAAATGATTGAATTTGGAAAACTCTTTGACTGTCCTGAGTTTATTTCCTTTCTCATTTATCAGAAATAAACAGCCAAATGAACTTACATACAATGTTCTAGTGAGGATGAATGTCTGAAAAAGCACAGAAGTACCTAGCATCACCTTAGGAATGTGAGACCTAATAAAAGATTTTTTTGATCACTATATAGTAGTCACATTATCACCCTTTTATTAAGCAAACTGCACCAGGTTGAATAATGTATTTCATTGCCTACATATCCACGGTCCCTAGCACAGTGTTTGAAGTATAATTCATGTTTAGAAAGTTCATACTGGCTGAATGACACAGCAAACACCTACAATGACAAGATTTGGTTTTGATATCAGTTTCATTTGGGTAGATGACCCTTCCAGAGGGACTGTTAAAGGATATTTTTGGATATATCAAAAGTGATACCAGATCAAGTGCAGTGAAATAAACCTTGCAATAATATTAGCATATTTTAAATGTTTATTGTGTACAATATATATTTGATTATATTATTTAATCATCATGTAACATTTAAATACTTCTGTGTGAATTTTATAGAAGAATTTATTGCTTACACATTTAGATGATTGACAAGGTTTCCTTCTACTGTCTGAAAGGGGAGCTGGATTTTAAGCCAAAATGGACTTGTTTTCTGTGATCACAGACATGATCTTATTTGTCTGGCTTTACTCTGGTTGCAGTTTTTGAAAGCTCTCCATTGCCAAGTGGCTGCCAACATTTACAAGTTTTTCACATCCTGCCCTCTCCCCGAGTATTTTATATCTTCTTTATACTTTGAACAATCTGTGATGTTTTTCACTGTCAAAACTTTCCGCAAAGTTTCTTCACCTCCATCTATTACATCTCTTCTGAGGACGATGACTTGTTTCTTCTAATAGCCAAAGAACTGTGCCTGGGTATTATCTTTCTGATGAGAGACAATGGGTTTACACCTGGCTGGCTGCAGTATGCATGATATTAAGCAATTTTCCCTTTTAAGTACTTACAAGATGTTTTTAATACTAAATGACTAATGTATGTAGAGCATTTAATAAGTGATATTGATTACTACCATGATGAGTACTTTTATCCTAATGTAAGTTTTTTTAAACTTCCTAATATTAATTTTAGCTACCTGACATAGAAGTTTATTAATAAATGCCCTTAGATATTGCATCTCCCAAAGGGAAGCAAGACATGGAAATCATTAATTGAACATACTACATGAATGGAGAAAATGTTTAAGTGTTGACTTGATTGCTCTGGCACAGAAACTATTTTCTGTAACTTTTCCAATTCTAACATAGGTATAATTCAAATTTGACAGTATATTTCTCTCATTACTATTTAAACTAGTGTTGAATTGCACATACATCAGACATATGTACCATACTTACTTTAGTGTTTTTTATGTTATTGGTTATAGTGGTGCTAGCAATCAATTCCAGGGCTTAATTCTAGGCAACTTTTTATCACTAAGGTATATGCCTAATCTGTGACTAATTTCCTAAATCTTGGAGGATTTTTGTTGTCTTGGTTGATTTGTTTACTCAAAATTTTCATATGTATGTGACTAAAACAGGAATTACTAGAGCCAGAAAAAAACAAAAAAAGCAAAAAAATTGCTACCTTTTGTAACTCATTGGTTTATGGATCATTTATTTTGATATCTTTGATTTCTTTAATAGTCTTCCTCTCTGTGCATATTTTCACAGCTACATCAGGAATTGGAAGAGCAAAACTGAAGTATATGAAAGATGGGTTTCATGTCTATGTGTAACTAATAGATTTTTGGGAATGTTAAGCCTCCAATAACACCCTCTTCTTTACATCTCTACAAAATATTTCTGCTTTCCTAAGATTCATTCTCAGTGATACCTTTTCCATCTAAAAAATATTCATTTCTTTAACATTTACTAAATTAGCACAACATTCTTGTGCTGAAATTTAAGAATACCCTGCAACATATATAGAATACACTGGATATTCAGGAGACATAAAATGCTATGTTATTGGTTGTAATTAAGCTCTCATTTCCGAGACTCTTTTTTTTCAATTGTGGAATGAAAAAATGAAACTATAGATTTTCAAAAATTTGCTATAAATCCTAAAGTCTATGTGACTCTAATTTAACCCTTCCCGATATATTTCCCATCCAGGGGTCCCTAAACCTTGGGACTGACCACACACAGGAGAGAGGTAAAGAATGAACAGGTGAGCAAAATTTCATCAATGTTTAATGCAATTTCCCTGCATTCATATTATTGCCTGAGCTCCACCTCCTATCAGGTCAAGTGGAAGCATTAGATTCCTATATGAACTCAAACTTTATTGTGAAAGGAGCATAGGAAAGGTCTAGATTGATTGTTTCTAACGATACTTAAAGTCTAACTATCTGAGGTGACTCCGAGGTGGTGATTTACCTTTGGGGAGAGGCTTCAAATGTAGATTAACATCAGCAGTTAGGTTTGACTGAATAGAGACCCTAGTAAATCAGTGTGTGCAGACTCATATCAAAGCCTTATCACTTAGTGGCAAGAGACAATTAAGCCACATCTGGTGGCAGGGTTTATAGTGGTAAGTGAATCCATGAACTTTAGTTGTACAGCTGCATTTTGTGGCAGGAATTAAATCAGACCTTGATATTTCTTTGAGTCCCTGCATGGTTTATCCATTATTTTATTAACCACTCTATCTGCATTTCTTGTCTTCATTTCACACTTGTTTGAATGACAGTTTCAGTAAACTTTCCCTTATTAACATCAGTTTAAAAGAAAAAACAAAAGAGAATTTCTTAGAAAAAAAGAAAATGCCCAATAAGGAGATAGCAGAAGACTCTAAAAGGACCAACCAAAAGAAGATTGCATTTAGGAGAAAGCCAACTCCTATTTAAATCATGGATTATTTGCAACAAGTGATTTACATTCTCCAAACATGCTTTATACAATATATGGTGACTGGCTAGCCAACGAAGCCATGAAACCTTAAAAACTGCTTTGTACATAGAGACAACGTACCTTGTATTAAAAAACTAGCCTACAGAGTTTTCCAAAAGAAATTGTACCCACAAAGAGCAAAAGCAAATATTGAAGGACAGCACTTCATCAAGTGCACAGAGCATCATTCCTGGTGGCTAAACACACTGCTAAAGCTCAGAATTTCTTTACTGTTGGTAAAGAGTTGATCCGGTCTGTTGTTAAGGACATTCATTTTGGACTTGTAGGAGACACTACAGTTCAAAAGGTAGCATATGTCCCTCTAATGGCATAGCCATATGAATTGATAAAATAGCAGAGGAACACAACACGCCCTTCCCATGATGATATGGTCTATAAAATCTGGCTTGAAATTCTTTTATGTATGCCAGATTTTTATTATACAGACTTTTATGATATTGTTTCTTATTTATCAACTAGACTTAGAAGAAATACATTTTCTTATTAAATTTGATATTTTCTCAAGTGCTTAAGAGTATATTGCACCTAGTAGGCATGCAAAAAAAATCTGTGGAATGGAATATGTGGTTTATAATTTTGACACATTATAAATGTCAAAATGATCTTTTAAAGAAAAAGATCTTAACCTTTTATTTGGATTCCATTTTATGGGTTATTTTTGATTCTTCAAAGATGAAGTGTAATGCTTTTTTTATTATACTGTATGAGTATTAGCTCTCCCCTGACAATAAGACAGGCAGAAAGATGACTGTGGTTGGCTCTTTCTTTTCTCCAAGCCATTATGCAGAGAATAAGCTCTGAGCAATGAGGTCATACCCCTGTGTCTAACAAAGAAGCAGGCTGCTTCTTAGAATTAAACATCTCAGACCATTCCCTATAATTAGTTCACAATTTCTGCTTGATTAAAATGTGCACAATTTTCCATTTGCTTAATTTTTAATTAAAATTTTTGGATTAAAACTATCTAAGAAATGTTTTATGTCTCTCCTTTCCCTCAAAAACATTTTTCTATCATAGATAAACCTGTAATTGGAATTTTAATGGTCATTTTCCAGTGATAAATACTCTCTACATGGATGTTAAAGCAAAGGCAACTCACATTTTCTACTATTCTTTCACCCCCTGTTATTTGATGGAGCCTCCATAGATTGGACGGAATTTGGCAGGTAAAGGAAGCAAGTTGAATCATCTCAAAAGCCTGGAGTTTTAGGGCCTCTGGCTATTATGGCTGAGTAGTTGTGAGTATGCAGAAATTGGTGCTTTGTTTGCCTTAATTCCCCGAGCCATCTGCACCACACAGAAAGTGAGGCAAACTCATTCAAAATGAATATTTTAAAGTTCACTGTTGACAAGGTTTTTTTTGAATTTAAAGTTAATTATTTTGGATTCTATTTGTACTTACAGAAGCCTCTTGATTTAAGCTGACATCATTCACTATTCAGATTTATAAAACCAGAGATTGTAGTTTATGAGATAGGTAGTAATAAACAACAGTGATGAACTATCAGGCAGTTCCAAGCTCCTTTAAGATTTTCTTGTCTGTTCTATTAAAAGTTTTACAGCTAGTGTAGCTGCATAGGAGGAGATAGTGCTGTCTTCTTGATTTCATTAGTCTTATGTGTTTTAAACCATTATATTTTTTCAGGTAATTGCAGACATGTGTAAGAGTTAAAATTGATAACTTTTCATAGATTGTTTAATAAACATGTATGTTGAACCATAATAATTTAAAACAATTCTCAAAATAGTAGTTTGCATTAACTTTCTGCATAGGTTCTTCAGAGATATTTATGACAATGTAATGAGTACAGGAGAGTATGCAATATTTATAGTCAGTGTTTACTAAGATCAATGGCTACCGAGGTTCTTAAGGGCAAGAAATTCTAGAGCACTAGCTTCTGTTTGTAGTGAAATTAAGAATAGTCTTGCAAATAGATTTGCAAATTAAAACCCAGAGTTTAGAGCCCTTAGTTCCCAGATCTAGTAAAGGATCAGTAGGAGGTATGTGGGGTGTGTGTGTGTGTGTGTGTGTGTGTGTGTGTGTAAGAGACAGAGACAGATAGAGAGACAAAGACAGAGATAGAAAAACAGAGAGACAGAAAGGGAGATAGAGACACAGAGACAGGGAGAGAGAGACAGGCAGACAGACAGACAAACAGACAGATGGACAGAGATAGAGACAGAGACAGAGACAGAGATCTAACTACACTGTTGAGCAATACAAGATTCTTCACAATCTGGTTCTGCTTAATAATAAGAGTATGGTCCTGTGTCTGCAACGTGATGACAATTTACTTTGACCTAAGGTTTCCTAACTGTACTCTGACTGATATTTTGAGATTGATGTTTTTTGCTTTGTGACTGGTATCACATGCATTATAGAATGTTTAGCAACATCCTTGACTTCTACTCAATTGATGCAAGATGATAGTATCAACACTTTCTCAATTTATACCAAAAAATTCCCAAATATTCCTTGGGGAAAATGTTACTTTCCCTAGGGTTTTTAAAATTTTTATTTATGTATTTATTTTTAACTCTTGTGTTAGAGTCATGCTTAACCTTGTATGTTTCTCTATATTATATCATGTATATAGATCAGGATTCAGCAGGAAAAAAAGCCTTACTAGTTTTGAGAATTTCATATTTACAACATGATAGGAAAAATTAGAATAGAAAAATTCATGGGAGCCCCACCAGCCTAGAGATTTAAGGGCATGATACTTCAAACTTCAAACCAGATAAAGAAGTTACTACCACTGGTGCCATAACCATGGCTGCCTCTCACACATATACAGCTTTTGACCAGACTGGGGAATTGAGAACACACATTCATTCCTAGAACCAACAGAAGCAGCAGTGGCCTCAATCACATCTATGCCTTTCTTGCATATCATACATTAGCTGGAGCTCTTTTGCAGATTTATAGACTCAAAGAAATTTAGAAAATTATGTTTATCACTTTCTAGACCCTTAAATACATGTGGACAATAAAGGTAAAGATTTGGGAAGAGTTTCTTAGACCACAATAACATATCTAGACCGTGATTTTGTGGCATATTTGTTTGTTTGGGGCATATTAAACTATTTCCAAAAATGTGCTCCAACTGTTTATTCATTAATTTAATCACCAGCCAGTCAATCTTACCAGTAGTGCACTTACCGAATGACTATGGTGTTAGGACACTTTTAAGTGCCAGCAATTCAAATTAGTTTTTAAAAATACATTAGTAAAGAAAATAGAAATTAAATAAGTAGATATTAGAGATGGTAAAACTAGACTCAAATATCTTTGAGATTTTCTCTCCACCCCTCTTTTTCTCTATCCACTTTTTCACTTCATCTCAACATATTTTTCATAGAATAAGCTTTACATCGAATGTGGAACTTCATTAGTTACTATATTAATTACAGATAATAGCATGTGAAAAATCTGAAAATAAAGTGCTCTTTTCCTCCAACCAAAGATTATAAAAGGCAAATGAGTTACAGACAAGAACCCTAATTTTTCTGCTTGCCATGCACTTCTTGGATAAAGTACTGTGACTTAGAAATCAGACATTATGCCTGGTCCTATAGAAAGTTGATTTGTAACTATGCAGCTCATTCATCTATGGAAGTAGATACTAGGATATTATAGTTTGGGTCTACATGTTCCTCAAAACCTCATATTCCTAGGTGGGGCTTTTTCAGATGTGGCTGAATCTAGAGTGTCTTTTGAAGGTGTTATAGATAGCTAATTTAGATAGAAATATTACTGACAATCAGATAAGGCTGGACCTTCGAAGGAGCCAGTGTAGAAGACCAGATACCTTGGTAACTGGGGTCGGGGACAGATACCTCTGAAGTGGGCCAGACTTCAAGACAAAAGATAAAACAAATGCACCTATGTACTTCCTAAGGATATTCTAAATAGGTCACTATCACCCTGAGGAAGCCAGAAGAACCACTCACCAGAGCCCCTACAGAAAGAGCATCTGCTTTATATGCATGCCTGCTTGCTACTTGACTCACTTTCCCATTTGTCCCTGACTAATCAATTTTACCTGAGCAACTATACTCATAATCTTATTGGTTGACAATAATTCTGTCCCACCTCAGCCCACCTTGTGAGTTCACGTTTTGGACCTGCCTCATCTTGTGGTTTTGCTCTATAAAAGTTTCTAGAAAAGACAGAGTATTTGGTAATCCATACAGGACCCCTCTATCTCTCTCTCAGGCAAAACCCTCTTTCTTTCAATAAGTATATTCTGCTTTAACCTCCATTGTTCCTAAAATTCACTCTTTGATTTTATATAATGTGAACTCATACTAAATATCTAGTGGTTTGGGAGTTTCTTTTCCGTAAATTACTGGGAGAAGTTGTGTGATTTTTAAATCAGTATATTGATTAGATTACCCTGATTCCAGTAGCGTGGCTACAATATAAGAGATCGAAAGAGACTTGTCTTTCCTCTTGCTTGCTTTCCTCCTTTTGCTGATTCTACTTGCTATGAATTTGTTCTCCTCTGCAATTTACCTCTGCCATGCCACCCTACTTGGAGCCAGCTGATTATCAACCAAAACCTCTACCAACAAAGCTAAATACACCTTCACTCCTTTGACTTGTGGATGTTAGTGTATTTTGTCACAGCAATGAGAAAATTAACTAAGACATGCGTGTGAGGTACCAGAACCTCATGACGCAGCTATTGTAGAACTCTGAGACAGAAAGTTGCCATATTGTGTTAATAACTACTTACTATGTGATAGGTACTATGCTAGGTGCTGAAAATGATGCAGAGATAGGACTGTCCTAGACAGCCTTTTCCTGTGTAACTTGGTCCAATAGACTGAACTACTCCTGATTTGAGGGTACTAGTAACTTGTGTAAATGTTACTACTTATGCCTTTCTTGCTCTGTACACACCCAAAACCATGAAATGAATGAATCCGATATCTTCCTTTAGCATCGGACCTGCCATATACATGTGATCTCATGAATGTTTGTTGGCCAAATGTTAAGAGTGAAAGAACAAAATAATTGATTACATGTATGAGATAAACATCTTTCTTACAAATTGTAGTGTAGAGACTACATTTCTCTTTTCCTGAAGCAACTAAATGGAAAAGGAAATCTGGCTTGTGCAAAGGGTGATGGAGGGGCAGCTGATCTACTCTGACATGTTTCAATTTACACTAATCCTTCCCTTGCTCTTTTGCTATAAGTCTATCTTCCTAGCTGTGGTATTTTTTATTGAATTTCTAATATGTCAATGAATCACCATATAAAATGTAAGCTCTCACTTGAATAAAATTGCACAAACAAAATACTCCAGGAAAAATGAAGTAAATAAGTCTCTCCAGTGGTAGCTATTTATAAGAATGCCCTCTACCTTTAAAATGCTCTGATTTCAATAGCCTTAAGAGTTTTTTGTTGGAATTTCAGCCAGAAAGACACATGATCTATGAGAAGAGGCACTTTATCATGGTTGGTTATGAAAACATTAAAAAACTTACAATGACTAAAAATATTTTAAATCAACATATAAAATACTTCAGATTTCTCTTATTCTTTTATGAAGCAGGATGCACAGGGGAGAGATGAGTGAGTATAGGTATGATTAAAATCAATGAAGACCATTACTGGATTAAGCACACGATAACAATATTGTATACCACAATGGCACATAAAATGATATCACGCATAAATCCTATATCCTTTTTGATGCTTCTATTAAAACACGAAATAATTTTGACTGATTAACAAGGCTATGCTTCATAGGCACTACTGACCCTGAGATTATTGGTATTATCAAAAGTATCTAAAGCTATAAATCAGTTTGCATTATTAGGATCAGGAAGGTAGTTTGTATGAAGAAAAAAAATACAACACTTTTTTAAGGTTATCGATGATGGGATTGTACAGTTTCTCAGTTTGGATGATACAAGAAAATGTAACCTATTCAATTCTTACAATGGAATTACTGAAAATTAAAGGAGGCAGTTCAGATTAAGGAAAGCAAACAACTTGCTACATTTTAGGCTTTACCTTTTAAAAAATCTTTTTATAGTTACTTAGCAGCTAGAAGAGGTGGAACTCAATCAGGCTATGGACTTTCTATATTTTATATTGTCATCTAATAGTTGCCTGAAACATTTCTATTCTTGAGTTGAAATAATCAATTTAGTATGGGTTTTGTGGTTATGGTGGAATACTAAGAAAAAATGGAGAAAAATCAGTAAAAATTCTATTTACCACATCTTTTTTGCTTGGAATCACATTGTAACCAACAGAGTTGTGTCATATTAATTGAAAGATATAAAGGGCTATTTCTCCCAACAATCATTTAGGGACTTCTCTATAATATTTCTCATTGTTCTGTCAAAACCCTGCATGGAAGAAGAGCAAATACAAACTACAGAGTTACACAAGGAAAATTCTAGGCTTGTGGTTACTAACATTACAATCTATGGTATGCTTGGCATCAGTGAATTGCTGCACTGGCATTTTAAACAATATTTGATTTTGATACTCATATTGATAAACTTTAGATGCAAATTTACAAAAAGTGTTTCCTAGATGTGTTGATACTTTACTTCTAGAAATCTTTTGATTGAAAACTACAGAACTAACACACTAAGTTAAGTAAAATGTTACATTTGGGGCTCTAAATACGATCCGGGAGATGTGTAACCCTCTTCTACTTGTATCTATATGTTTCAGTTTCAGTCAGCTTCCCAAGATAGCTGGTTCAGTGTGACAGTTTTATACTAGAACCTCCCCGGAATATTAGACATGTCATTATTTATACTTTATCTATTTATTTATATCTCAAACAAAAGTAATACCATCTGTGCTTCTTAGGCTTCCTAAATGAACCAGCCAGTAACATGAAAGCATGTTGCATACTATAGGACACTTAAAAAATGAAAAAGACTTATGACTGCAACTTTCAACTTTGTAATCCTAATAACTCCATTCTGAATGCCCAAAATGAATTTTTTAATGATACCATATAAACTCAGGGAATCAAAGGAAAAAAAGGAGAACTACCTCAGGAAGGTGAGGGGAAGGGGTCAGAGGGCGATGGGGACCTAAACTAAAGGAATGTTTACAACTTTATAGGAATTAAAAATGAATACCTTTGCATTACCTCGGCTCTGAAAAATTTGGAATACTGACCTATTTGCATATGACTTAAAACACACACACACATACACACATATATATGTATTAATAGAAAAGTATACAGAAGCTAAAATGTTTTCATTTCTTCTTATCATCTTGGCTGTTTTGAAATATAAAAATGTCAGACATTTAATGTTCAGACTGGTTTTGATGGTGCAACGCCCTAACCCTAATTTTTCCTATTCTTCAGTGCCTCTACTGGTACTCAAAGTAGGTGTTTAGTCTGTCACGAGGCACTTCTGGTGCTATGATTCACTCCCAAGGACTTCTAGTTTCTTCATTGTATGCCTTAACACTACAGTCAAGCTTCTGTCATGATACGAGTTGCTCATTTTAGGTCAATCAGTTAGTCTTGAACTTCAAAGAGAACAGCATCAAGAAGCAGTGGCCTGGCTCCTGAGGCCCTGCCCGGAGTCTGTGTCACTTCTGTAGAGTGTATCACTAAAGGCTGTGCATTTGCCTCTTCCTCTGATGTGGTTCTACTTTTTGTTTCTTCTGCATGCCATTCTTAGCTTCATCCCTCCTTCTCGGTACACCTCATCATCCAGTTAATGTGGATTTCTCTCTATTACACTTTCCTATTTAAAATTGAAATCACAGAATATTTAATAATGTAACAAATAGTAGCAACTGGTTTAGATAAACATTAGTTCTGTTATGAGGTCAATGGGAGAGCTTACAGAAGAAAAGTCACAGGAGAAAGAAGAAAAATTTTCATTCAGGAAGTGTAAGGTATCAGCAGATTTCCTCATCTCTATGATGTGTGTGATTTCTACTTCATGGCTAGTTCCAGACCTCTTCCTCCACGAAAGGAATCTCCAAAAGGTGCTCCATGTGTATTTGAGAGTGATCCATGCCTGCAGGTGTGTGTGTGTGTGTGTGTGTGTGTGTGTGTGTGTGACATCTGCTATTTTCTCACCATCTTCTAGAACAGCTATTAAGATATCTATCATTAGTGCCTGTAAAATGGTAGCTGTCTTCACTTCCTCCTCCCATATGCTTCCATGCATCAGCTTTATTTACCACGTACTATCTCCTGCTTGTTTGTGATGACTTTTTTTTCACCCCAAGGAAGCTGCCTTTGCCTATGAGTTTGCACTCATAGGTACTCATAGATGAAAGGTGGCAGAGTCTTCTAGGGACTCTTGATGCCTAGGTGACCATTTTGTCCCCAGAAAAAAGCAAAGCACATTTTTCTTTCTCTTTATGGGTAGAATCTGTGTGAGAATAAAATATCATTTGTTTCATTAGCTTCTTATTCTATTCTACTTTATTTATTTATTTGTCTTTTTGAGACAGGGTCTCGCTATGCAGTACAGGCTGGCCTTGAGTTCATTTTGTAGCCCAGGTTGATCTCGAACTCGCAATGATCCTCCTGCCTCAGCCTCCCAAGTGCTGGGATTACAGGTGTGAGCCACCACACCTGTATTTATTTATTTATTTTAGTGCAGCTGATCAGACCCAGGGCCATGAGAGTGTTCAGCTAAGGCTCAGTCATTGAGCTACACCCCCAGCTCCTGCCTTTTACTCTTTCTCTGCCACCTCCACTGCTCTTATCCATAATCTGTGAAAACATAGATCAGGATATTAAATATATTACACAACAAATATCTCATGCTCCACTAGCCATTATCCTATATGCACATAATGGCAGAAACTTTAGGAGACATCTTGACCATGTTGGGAAAAGTAAGCTCAGATGCTGAGGATGACAAATGAGGAAGATGAGAGGGATCAGTCTCGTGCATGTTACCTTAGAATTCATCAACTTTCTACTAGGGGACTTCTCGGTTTTTGAGATAATATATAACCTTTGTTTTTTGAGGCTACTGAGGCATGATATTTTGTTACATAAACTGAAAAGACGGTAATTGATTGACACAGAAAAAATCCACAATTAAATATGGAAATGATAAGAATCTATTATTTAATGTGGTTTTCCTCTTCCAAACTTTTATCTCATCAGAATGTTTGTTATCAGATAATTTACCCTCTTCTATCTAATGGTCTCTATCTATTCAATGCAGATTTAATTTTAGATGAAGAAATATATATTTATTTGAGTAATGGTAATAGCACTAAGAGTTTCTTTGAAATTTTTGTAGGTACATTTAAGATTCCTTATGTATAAACATGTGCATTAAGTGTACATTAAAATATTTAAGAGGAAATTAGAGAGAGAAACATCAGGCAAATTTCATTTTGTTTCGTAAAGTCATAAAATGCAGATAAAACTATTTTTTGTATTATGAATTTTTCTTCAGTTAGTAATGCTAAGTCACTTTTTCTCTTCACTTTTCTGTGGAAAGTGTATTATTGACCATAGTCAAGATGTAACTAGATGAAAATTTTTTATTTAAAAAGGGAAATTTTTTACAGTAAAAAAAATTTCTCTTTCAAGATGACAATGTGGGAGCCAGGGATTTAGTTCAGTGGCTTAAGTGCCTGCCTGGCTAGCGTGAGATTATGAGTTTGATCACCAGTACCACAAAAAAGTCAAGATGACAGTGTAGATGTGTTTCCTTTTCTTTACTGATATAAATTCAAATAAAACAAGATGGATAAATAAAGACATAGATCAAACAATAAAGGAGGATTATAGAAAAATAGTATAGCAACCTATTTGTTTTTACAGTAGAACTATTCTAGAAGGATCAAAGCAAACAAACAAAAACTATTGGTGGATCAGCAATAAATCAGGCATGGGAAGGATAAAATCAAAGACACTTCTGAAGAATTCTGAATGAAAACTCTAGATCAAAAACGCAAAGATGAAACATATTCTTGTCATAATCTCAGTAGAGCTTGGAAATTAGAAATACAGTATCTGAGAAGTAGGAATAAGATATAATTAAAACTCTGTAGAAGAAAAGGTTGACCTCTATACTCTTCTATTCTACAAACTAGATTGGCATAGTGAGATTTGCCCTACATAGACAAAAGCAAAACGACAAAAATTTTAAGTGAAGTTTTTCAATAAACCAAACCAATTTTGGAGAGCAAAACTAGGATAGCTAGTGTAGGAGATAGCATCCCAGCGTTAGGTGGGTCCCTATTACCATTAAGGGATTTTAAAACCCAATTGCCAGCTTGCTGCCTGCTCATTTTAATCAAAGTCTGCTCAGTCCCACGGTTTTTACAGTCAGGAAATCTCTCCAGTTAAATGGGAATCTCTGAAAATGAGGGTAATTCCTCAATGTTAACAAAAAAAAAAAAAATCAAACCCTTACCTTTAAAAAAAGGGAAAAAGTATGCTCGTGTATGAAAGATATCTTTGATATCTTTGAGAATAGAATGCAAAAAATATTTTAATTAACATCTTTAGAGAGATTTAGAGAGAAGACACTGCCTTAATAAAAATGCAAACAAGTTTAGTTACCTAGGAAGAAGCAGTAAACAAAGTAAAAAATTTAAATGTGTTTTGAAAATGTGAACAGATATGTATAGTTATAGTCTATGTGTATACATATATATGATAAAGTGAAGGAAATCTATAAAATACTTTAACAGATGAAACGTAAGGTAGAAGACATAGATAATTATGAGGATTCAGTGTCAGACTAATAGGTGTTAGAGAGGGGCATTGAAAATTTCAGAAGTATGGTTAGATTAGAAACCTGATGTGGTTTTCTTCATTGTAGTTGTGCCTACTAGCACACATAACAAAATCAAATATTGTGCATCCTTTAGGTGTAGTTCTAGGCATATGCAAGCCTATGTATGTAAATCTATCCTTTCTGTATTAGAGGGAAAAACAAAACAACAAGTAAATAACTATAACTAAGAGCCCAAAACAATAACAGTGTAGGCTTTCAAAGCAAGGTAGTAGGGACATAACAAATTTTGTTATTTTGCATATTTACCTTCAAAAGTCTTGCTCAAATTACCAGAAACAGTCATGCAAAACTGATCTAATCCTACAGATTAATTTTTTATTGTTTTGTTCCAAGAACTAACGGATTTAGAGAAATAATCATCTTAATAATCTTAAAGGTATATATATATGAATTTATAGCCTATTTCTTTTCTCTTTTTCCCTGTCTGGTTATTTTTTCCTCATTGAGCAGTTTCTTACTCTTTCACAATATTTATTGAACATTTTGTATCTTGTTTACTCTTTCAGTTTCTTACACTAAGAAAACAATACATTATTTATACATGTGAGTTTGATTTATTTCACTGAGTAGGGTCTCAGGTTGTTTCCATTTATCTATAAAAGCCTCAATGTGGTCTTTTTTATAGCTCAGTAGTATTCCATTGTATAAAAATACCACATCTTTTTTTATCGATTCCTCAGTTGATGGGCATTTAGGTTGTTTCCAAGATTTAGCTGTTACAAATTGTGCTGCTTTAAACATGAGTGTGCATATATCACTGTGGTATGATATTTGCATTTCTTCTGGGATTATGCCTAGAAGTGGAATAGCTGGGTCAAATGGGACCTCTAATCCCAGCTTTTTGAGGACCCTCTGCATTGATTTCCACAGTGGCTGCACCAGTCTACACTCCCACCAACAGTGCAGAACTGTTCTTTTTTCCCCACAGCCTCTCCAGAGTTTATTATTTGTGGTTTTCTTGATCCTGGCCATTCTTTCTGGAGTGAGATGGAGTCTCCATGTTGTTTTAATGTGCATTTCTCTAATGACTAGTGATGCTGAACATTTTTTAATGTATTTATTTGCCATTTATATTTCTCCATCTGAGTAGTGTGTATTCATCTCAGGTGCCCATTTTTGGACTGGGTCTGTATTTTGGGGCTTGAGTGTTTAAAAATCCTTTGTATGTTCTAGATAGACAGAGGGACAATTGACTAATATTTTTTCTCAGTTCACAGGTTTCTTTTCACTCTGTTGGAGTCTTCTTTTGATATGCAAAAACTTTTTAATAAGATATGAACCAGTTGTTGATTCTGGGAAGTATTTCCCATACAGTTTGATTTTTGTTCATGAATTCTCTGCCCACTTTTTTGTCTTCAAGATTTCTACTTACTTTGTCTTCTAGTAGATTTAGGGTTTCTGTTTAAATATTTAGATCTTTGATCCATTCTGAGGTTAGTTTAGTGCATGATGCTAGGCATAGGTGTAGTTTTAGTTCTTGGCTTATCAAAAGCCATTTTTCCAGCACCACTTATTAAAGAGGCTATGCTTCTTCCAGTGAACATATTTGGCCCCTTTGTCAAAGATAAGGTGGAACAATGTGTTTGTAGTTGTGGTTGCATCTTCTAATCTATTTCATTTATCTTTAGATTTGTTTTTATTCCAGTACCAGGCTGATTTTATCAATAGATAAAATCATATCAATAGATATGATGTGCTATGCTTATTGATTTCCATCCCTGCATTCCTGGGATGAATCCCAGTTGGTCATGGTATATAATCTTCTCAATGACTTGTTGCATTCTGTTTGCCAGTATTTTATTGAGTATTTTTGCATCTATTCATTAGGGATATTGACTTGTAGTTTTCCTTTTTGGTTGAGTCTTTCTCTGGTTTTGGTATTAGGGTCGTACTTGCTTCCTGGAATGAGTTAGGGAGAAATGGTTCCCTTTCAATTTTATTGAAGAGTTTGAGGAGTGTTGGCATTAAGTATTCCTTGAATTTCTTGTAAAATTAAGCAGTGAATCCATCAGGACATGGGATTTTCTTTGTTGGTAAGGTTCTAATTACAATTTCAATTTCATTACTGAAATTGGGTTATTCAGCAGTTTTACAATGTCTTGATTCAGCTTTGGTAATTCATACATTTCTAGGAATCTGCCCATTTTTTCTGTGTTATTAAACCTATGATAGTAAAGGTTTTTAAAGTAGATATTGATGAGCTTTGTATTTCCATGGGGTCTGTAGTGATTTCATCCTTTTCATTTCTTATTGCCTGAATTTAAGCGTTTTTTTTTCTTTTTAAAATAACTTTGGCTAGAGGCTTATCAATTTTATTTATTCTTTGAAAGAGCCAACGCTTTGATTCGTTAATTCTTTGTACTATTTTCTTAGTCTATATTGTGTTGATTTCTGCTCTGATCTTTATAATTTCTTTGCTTGTTTTGACTTTGGGCTTGATTTACTCTTCTTTTTCTAGATGTTTGAGGTGTAGCATCAATCTGTTTATTTACATTCATTCTGTTTTCCTGATTTGGGAGTTCACAGCAATAAATTTTCCTCTGACTGTTTTCATTGCATTCCACAAATTCTGGTAAGTTGTATGTATGTTTGTTTCTGTTTATTTGCAGATATTGTTTAGTTTCTTCTTTAATTTCTTCTGTGACCCACTGATTGTTCAGGAGTGTATTATTTAATTTCCCTGTGTTTATGGGGCTTTTGAAGTTTCTTTTGTCATTAGTTTTCAGCTTTATAGCATTATGATCAGCTAATATGCATGGGATAATTTCAATTCTTTTGCATTTACTTAAGCATGTTCTATGCACTAGTATATGGTCTATTTTAGAGAATGTCTCATGTGCAGCTGAGAAGAATGTGCATTCTGATGTTGTTGGGTGGAACACTGTATACATCTACTAAGTCCATGTGTTCACAAGTTTGATTCAATTCTGTTATTTCTTTGCCAACTTTCTGCCTGATCTGTCTCTTTGTGTCAAGGGGATATGAAGGTCTCCTGTTACAAATTGTGTTATTGCTTATTTGACTTTTCATTTTTTATAATATTTGTTTTACATAGGTGGGTGCTCCTATTTTTGGTACATATATATTTAGGATTTTTATCTCTTCCTCTTGAAGTTTTCCTCTCACTAGTATGTAGTGACCTTCTTTATCTCTTCTGATCATTCTTGATTTGAAGTTCATATTGTCTGAAAACAGTACAGCTACCCCTGCTTTTTTGGGGTTCCTGTTGCATAAATTATTGTTTTTCCATCCATTTACTTTCAGCCTATGAATTTCCTTTTGGGCTAGATGGGTTTGTTTTACACAGCATTTGGTTGGATGTTGTTTCTTGACTGATTCTGCCATTCTGTTTCTTTTAATTGTTGAATTGAGGCCATTTACATTAATGGTTGTAACTGATATATATTGGCTTGTTTTTGTCATGTTATCTTTCTGCTGTTGACTCTTTACCTTTCCCCTCTCTTTGTCTGCCCTGCTTAGTGGCTTTTTTCTGTTGGTGTACTTGGAGTCGTAGTTATTTTTATGTCCATCTAGAATATCTTTCAGCATTCTTTGTAGGGTTTGTTTGGTGGTCATGAAGTTCTTCTGCTGTTCTTTGCAGTGCAAATATCTTTTTCCTCCATCAATTTTGAAGGACAGTTTTGCAGGGTACATCAGTCTGGGTTGAAAGTCATTTTCCTTTAGCATTTGAAATAGTTCACT
The DNA here is from genome assembly GCF_034190915.1 of Cavia porcellus. Taxonomy (NCBI): domain Eukaryota; kingdom Metazoa; phylum Chordata; class Mammalia; order Rodentia; family Caviidae; genus Cavia; species Cavia porcellus. The sequence continues at coordinate 117,586,792 of NW_026947484.1, forward strand.
CATGTTCTTCTTGACTTCACTGTTCGTGTTGAGAAGTCTTCTGTGATTCTCATGGGCTTTCTTTTATAGGTAATCTGTCTCTTTTCTCTAACAGCTTTTAATATTCTGTTCTGATGTTGAATTTCTGGGATGCTGATTATTATATGTCTGGATGTAGATTTATTTTGCTTATGGCTGAATGGAGTTCTATGTGCTTCACTTATCTGTGTATAAATTTCCTTTCCCATGTTTGGGAAATTTTCTGTTATTATTTCTGTAAATAGTCTTGATATCATTTGTGTTGTTTCCTTTTTCACTTATACCTATCAACCTTACATTATTTGTCTTTGCATCATTTTACAATTGTTGAATTGTTATTTCCTGATTCCTTGTTATTTTTGACAGATCTTTTCTCTCTTGTTCATTAGCTGTAATCTTGTCTTCAAGTTCTGAAAGTCTTTCTTCACATTTATTCATATGGTTTTGCCAGCTTTCAGTGGAATTTTTGATTTTCTGAATATCTCCTTGAATCTGTTTCATGCATTGTATTGCTTTCTTATATTGTTCTTGCAAGGTTTCTATCTTTTTGCAATGCTCTTCAATTATTTTAAACTATGTCTTCTTTATATGTGTTCAGTCTTTCTTTTATTATGTTTATCATTTCTTCTTTTACATGGCAGATTATTTCTAATCTAAGCTCCTTGGCTTCATGGAGTGGCATCTTTACTTCAATTGCTATTATTTCAGAAGTTTCAGGTGTATAGCTTGCATTTTCTTCTATGATCATGTCTCCTAGGCTTGCTTGAGATAGGTTGGATTTTTGAGATTGCTTTGTACTCTTTTATTCTGTCATTTTTCTGTATTCCCCAGGTCTCTAGTGGAACACAAAGACTCCCCAGATGGGTAAGAATGTGCACTTGGTGAACCTTCAGGACTCCCTGTATGGTTAACCAAAGCTTCCCAGCTGCTTGAGATCACTGGGCAGGACCCTACAGGTTCTGAGTGTTATACTAAGGCTGAATGACGTATGGAGTACACTGGAAAGGCCTTCAGCTCATGCCACATGGCACACCAAAGCTCCTTGGCTTCCTGACATCCCTGGGTAGTACCTTACCAGGTTCTGAACTAAGACTCATGGCTGCACAACTAGGTAAAGTTCATTGTGGGGGTTTCAGTTCACATGCAGTTGCTCCCAGCTACCTGCAAGTCACTGGGTGTGGCCCAGCCAGGACCTCAGGTTGACTCAAAGATCCTGGACTTTTGGGGAAACTAGACAGGCCCCTACCAGGGTCTAAGCAAAGTCCTGCTGCTGCAAAGCTAAGTAGTGATTGCTGTGGTGGGCTTCAGCTGACATGTGGTAGCTTCCAGCTCTATTCATTTTTAACTTTTAGAAGCTATCTAGAAGCTGATCATGTAAAACCACAAAGCTTTCAAATCACAGTATTAAGATAGAAACTGTTTGGATAGAGAAATGTGCAGCACACTTGTTACCTTTACTGCAATACAAGAAACAGAAAATTAAAATGACCTATTATTTAGTACTATTAGATTATTTAGTACTACTAGTAGTATTATTTAGTACTATTAGATAACTTTGAGCACAGCAAAATCTAAAGAAATTATATTCCCCTCCTTCAAAAAAAAAAAAAAAAGACATTTCTAAGTAAACAGGGATGATTTGCCACTTTCTTGTCTGCATAGTCTGCCAAGGTCAGATATAGACAGAATAAAACTCAGGCCCACCAAAGGCAGATAAGGAGAAACAAAAGAGTTAATGGCACTGGGGATTGGCTGGCTGTCATATTAGAACTATGGGATCCCTGAGCACAAAGCTAATTCTCTGTGCTTGCTGATTCCTTCCCATAGGACATATGATGAGTGTTTGGCTGTAGCAGCATGGATGAAAAAGTCTGGACTGGAAAGCAAAATGAGATTTCTGTTTTCTCACAGTTCTTAACCTTGACAAGAGAAGAGATTTCAAGACCTGTAAGAAAGATTGCTCCTAAAATGTTTGCAACAAGAAGTAAATTAAAACTAGCTGAAGCTGCAACGTAATCTCAACCCAGTTTAACTCTGGTTTGGACTGAAGAGGTTATTTTCCTATATTAGTTGTTAAATGCTTAGTTCCCATGTGGGAAGCAATGTTTATTCCTTCTTATAAAGTTCTTTTAAATATGATACTTATAAAAGAGATATTTCAAGAAATTAGAAAAAGTAAATGCTAAATAGTAGAAAAAGCTGTCATAGAAATATTCATATGTTGACAAAGATTAATTTAGTTATCAAGTATGTTAGAGGAATAAATAAAATGGACAAAATGGTGAATTTGAAATATTAAAAAAGAAAAAAATGGGCTTTTTAAAGTAGAAAATATAAAATTTGAAATTAAATTGTACGATGGCATTTCTGAGAGAATAGAGTAGATGTACATTTCCATATTTTTAAAATAAATATTGTCAAAATCTTTACCATTATGTAAGAAATAATTGTCAGATAGCTTGAAAAGGCGGAGAAAAGAGGCTAGACTGGCTCAGCACCTGCAAAAACTGAAACATGAGAGTGGTAAGTTTCTTATTTTACTTTTTTGCCTCCTGCATCCCAAGTTTAGAGCTGCAGAAAACAGTAGCTAGAAAACACAGGTGCAAACAAACAAAAAAAGCCCTAGTAAGTTTTGCTCTTTCTAGGCAAAAAACTAGGAACTGGTAGTCTAGCAAGGCAGTGATCACTCTATTGCTGCCAAACGCTACAGAGAAAACTGTGTGGACCTTGCAATGAGGGAGGCCATTTCTCATTCAGGACTATCAGTGAATTCCCACCTCATCCCTAAGACTGTCAAACAAGGATGGCTCTACAATTTGGACTTTTAAAACTGGTAGAAGTGTGGTGTTGCCTAATCCCTGCTGCCCAAACTATTGCCTTACTGGAGGGTCATCAAAAAGAGCCAGCTAAAACAGATTTAAGTAGTAAATAGAATCTCATAATGTAACACACAATGTGCAGGTTTTAATTTAAAACCTCTCATAGTATCAATTTCAGTAAGGTGAATAAATATTCTATTCAATAAGTATCAACAGTTAAATAAGATGTTAGTATTATTTGACAAATATTTTAAAATGGAGATCTTGAGTAGATAAAAAATATAGTCTCAACAAGAAATTATAACACATTTGAAACAACATCCCTCCCCCCAAAAAAAGCAAAGCCAAGGAGTGGGTGTTAGTACAAAACAAAACAGATGATAAAAATACAACAAATGTATATTCTTGACAGCAGAATAAAAAGGGCAGAGGAAAGACCTCAGGTACTAAACATAGAATAATAGTACTCAATTGGGCACCAAGGAGAACATAGACGGATGAAAAACAGAACTTCACATATCCACAGGACTAAAACAAATTCTGTATATTTTGTGTTTGGAGTACAGGAAAAAGAGGGTGGAGCAGCTGAAGAATTACTTACAGAAATAACTGCAGAAGGCTTTATACATTTCTGGAGATGTGCATTCACACATCCAGGAACCTGAATGAACTTCAAAAGGTGAACTCTTGCAGGGGGGTTAGCTCAGCGGTGTAAGTGCTTGCTTGGCAAAGACGGTTCCATCTCTGGTACCAAAAAAAAAAAAAAATGAACTGAATGATATCTGTGTGAAGACGCATTATTGTTAAAGTTTTGAAAACTAAGGGCAAGACAATGTCTTGCAAGCAACCTAACAAAAATGAATTTTTGTAGGAAAAAAGAAGTTTCTGTAGGAAAAAAGAAGAAAAAGTTTGAGTAACAAGGAAATCCACTCCAAAATCATGGAAATCAGAAACAAGTTGTAGCACAATGTTTGTTAAGTTTTGTAAGAAGGCTCTCAACCCAGAATTATACTCCCATCAAACATAGTTTTAGAAATAAAGGAAGACTTAGGACATTGTTAGAAGAAAACTAAGAGATTATGTTGCCTGCTGTAAAGGTTCAGCAAAGAGAAAAAAATAATAAAAGTAGTGTAATATTAGAAAGTAAGAACTTTACAGACAAAATATGTATATATTCTTAGATTTTGTTTTCCTTATTTAAATTTTAAATTTTGCTTCATGATTGAAGCAAAAATTATAATACTGTCTAATATAGCTCTACCTTAATGTGGAGCAAATATTTCAGACAATTATGTAATAAACAGGGGAGTACAAGGAATACAAAGGGTGGTATATTTTCTATACCAGACTCATCCTGGCACAACGACAGCATCTATAGATTGCCATGTTATGGAATAATGGAAACAACACTAATGAAACTATGGAAGTTACTCTCAAAAACTACTATTGAAGAAATAAAATCTTTAAAATGTTTACAAGTAATTTTTTTCAGGAACATAGAAACTGAATTCTAACCTGCTTCCTGGTAAATTCTACAACGCACTTTAAAAAGAAGTATTCTCACACTTGAAAATTTCTTTCTGACAATAGATGCCACATAAACCCATCAAACAGCAACATATACATTATAGAAAAAAATGACAAAATAAAATTCATGATCAAAGTCACATTTCTAAATGTTATGGTAAAGCAATTAAAAAGACACTTTCAAGCCACATAAAATTTTTAAATCAGTCTAACCAAATGTTTCTTTTTAAAATGAATTTAAAGTAATTTAAGCATTAAAAAACCCACAAAAACTCAGTAAATACACCAGCTGTGATCTCACATGTAATCCTAGCCCTTGGGAGGCTGGGGCAGGAGGTCATTTATGAATTTAAGGTTAGTGCAAAGTATGTAGTGAGTTCAACCAAGGGTGGACTGTGTAGTGACACTCTGTCTCCAAAACAAAAAACAAAACAAAACAAAAACCTCAACAAATATAAATCATTAAAAATAAAATTAAAATACATAATTGTCTTGTTTAGTGAACAAAACGCATTTACCACACATTCAAAAAAGCAAAATTTATGAATTTTAAGTACCTACTAAAATCTTATATCCAATAGCATAATCATTAAGTAATGAGAATGTTCTCCTGGAAAGAGCATTAACATAATCAATATCTTCACTTTCACTACTGCTATTCATAGTTATACCATTTCTAGTCAGTGTTTGAAGGCAAGGACACAAAGTATATCATACCAGTATTGGAAAGGAAGTAAGTGCCTTCATTCACACTTCAGCTTTATACAAAAATATGAAAAAAATCCACAAATAAATAGACACTAGCAGGCTTCAGAGGCAAGACCAATGTATCAATTGAATCTCTTTATGCTAGCACAAAACAATTAGAAATGAACTAAAGAACTATAATAGCATAAATACATTGACTGTCTAAAAAACATTTTGTCAAAAGGTATACATCTGAGTCCTGCACAATAGTCTTGAGAAAATTGATCTGTGGAGCAAAAGCAACTTTAATTTGCTTCATCTGTAAAAAATGAAGGCTGATTTTAATATTTATCTGAGAATGCACAGGAACTAGAAAAAATCCACTAAGCAAGTAAACAAAATCCAAGAATGTTAGTATTACTGATTTTGACATCAAAATTGTAAAAATTATTATTGCCAGAGATAATACATGGATGTAATAACAAGGGAGGAGGGAAAACTAGTCTTTAAATCACACGTTGTAGTTGGCATGTTGTTACTATGATAAAATATCTGATCTAACCAATAAAAAATGAAGAAAAGTTTATTTTGTCTCAGAGCATTATATTTAGCCCATGGTCAGTGGACCCTATCGTTTCTGGGCTTGCAGTGAGCAAATTGTAAGGTGGAGCATGTGAGGAAGCAAGTTTACCATCTCATGGAAGGCGGGAAGCCAACAAGATAGAGGAAAATAGTGCCCTTTCAAAATCCTACAAAATGTCTTCCTAATGTTGCCAAATCTAGGCTCAAACTCTTAATAGTTCTACTACCTCCCAGGAAAGCCAAATCTAGGGCCAACCCTTTAATGTGTGGGATTTAGGGATATTTCAGATGGAAACTATAGCATATACCAATGTGTGAGCAATGAGCAACATTTAAGGACAAATAAATTTTTAATTATGCTGTCTGAGGGTAAAATTATGAGCAGGAGGAAATCATAAGTATAAAATAACACAGGTAATTTGTAATTAATGACTTGGTAATTAATTACACCCACTTTTATCTGGTTCCCTGTCACAGGAGCATTGTTTTCTCATCTTTGATTTTCAATGTATAAACCATTTTTCAGGCTAATTATATTTCTTATACAGAGCATAATGATAGATGCTATCTCTTGATCCACTCTGCCTGTATTTCTTTTTATTGGTGAATCAAGTTCCACTGTCTGCCCTGTTCAGTGAGCCCCCTCTGCCACCGTTCCTGTTCTCTGTCTCTGTAGAATGTCCTTCAGTATTTTTTATAGGCTTGGTTTGGTGATCATGAACTCTCCCAGTTCCTCCTTTTTTTTTTTTTTTTTTTTTTTTTTTTTTTTTTTTTTGTCTTTTTCCTTTTTATCGGTACTGGGAATTGAACTCACGACTGTCTGCTTTCAAGACAGGCGCTTATGCTGCTGAGCTAAATCCCCAGCCCCTCCAGTTCCTCTTTGTAATGGAAGCGTCTTGTTTCTCCATTAATTTTGAGAGATAATTTTTCAGGATACATCAATCTGGGCTGGAGGTTATTTTCTTTCAGGACTTGGAATACTTCGCTCCAAGCTCTTCTTGATTTGATAGTTTGTCGAGAAGTCTGCCATGATTCTGATAGGTTTTCCTTTATAGGTGGTCTGTTTCTTTTCTCTGACAGCTTTTAATATTCTGTTCCTGTGTTGAATTTCTGGAATCTTGATTATTATATATCTGGGTATAGATCTGTTTTGGTTGTAGCTGGCTGGAGTTCTGTATGCCTCATATAACTGAATATCACTTCCTTTTCCTATGCTTGAAGAGTTCTCTTTAATTATTTCTGTAAATAGCCTTTGCTTTTCATTTTTGTTTATCCCTGATTCTTCACATTTTTTATTCCTAAATTAGAGATCCACTCCTTATCTTCCAGCCTTTGTATTGTTAATTCCTGGGTCCTTGTTATTTTTAAAAGATCTTTCCTTTTGCGATTGCAAGTTGCAAACCTCTTCAAGGTTTGATAGTCTATCTTTAGTTTCGTCCAAGCAGTTTTGCCAGCTTTTAATGGAGTTTTTAATTTCCTGGTAATCTCTTTGAATCTGTTTCATGTGTTCTAATTTTTTATATTCTTCATTGAAGATTTCCCTCCTTTTTATATGCTCCTCTATTCTTTCATCTGTATCTTCTTTAGAGTTGCTTATCAATTCTTTTATTATGTTTTTCATATCTTCTTTTACCTGTAATAGTACCTCTGTTCTAAGTTCTTTTATAGCTTTGTGGAGTTGTTTCTTTATTCCAGTTGCTGTTGTTTTAAAAACTGCAGGTGTATAACTCCCGATCTCTTCTGTGTTTACACCTCCTGGACTAGTACTGCTGGAGTTGGAGGCAGAGACTGCCTTTTGCTTCCTTCTCTTGTCATGTTCCTGGTTTCTTCCAGACAAGTGGGTAGCAGGGTCATTGGCACTTCCTGTATTGGTTATAATTACTCTGAAGTGTGTTGGCTAGGGATTTCTGTTGTTTGCTGCTTTTCCCAGCCTGCTGGTGTCTACTGGAGGGTAAGCATGGGGGGGGGGGACAGGCTGGCCCCTCCCTTCCAAGCTGGTTGACAGCAGGGAGTCTTCACAAGGTTAATGTGTACTAGGTGGGTTAGATTTGTTAGGGATAGCTTTAGGGAAACCTCCATAGTGGCTATTGGACTGCTCAGTCAAAACAGTTTCTACCAGTCTGTTCCAAGCTAGGAGTGGCTGAATGAAGCCATCTGCACTTCTGTCTCCAGGCTTATCCTGCCCAACTCCAAAATCATGCCCAGCAAATATCCCACTCTGTGGGACAACTGAGTCCCACACACTCACCTGAGCAGTTATCTCGACTCTTGAGTTTTGAGTAGTTTTCATAATTGGTGGCCATCCTCTGTACAGAGAATATAAAGATTTGGATTTTTGTTTTTTTTATATGAAATACAGAAGTGTATTTGAAATACTTTTGGTTTCCATGTTATTTTTTTTTGAGTCTAATAATTTTTGGGTTTCACTTTCCCTTAGATACTTACAGAAATTGTTCTATCGTTTTATGACATTGAATAGAGTATGGAAAAAGTCTGGGGCCAGCTGAATATTTCCTTCTTGAATTTATTGTGTCATTCCATAGCAAAATAACTGAAAACTTCTTCATTGTTGGATTTCATTGACAATCAAAATTTCACTGAGTGTTGTGAGTTTCAGATAAATATTTGTTTCTGCAAAGGTGAATTTTTTTATTCATTTGTAAACTCAGTCGCTTTTCTTTCTTCACCCATTTGTTCATTTTGTCCTTTACATCTAAATTAAACTTAAAATATACAAAATGTGTGAAATGCTGTCCTTTATTATACTAATCACAAGGAAAAAAGGGAACAACAACTACTTGTTGAAATAAATACTAGCAGAAAACTACACACACAAAAAAAAACTTAATAGAGTATTCTAGGGAGCACCACAAACTTAGAAATAAACATATAAGTTAGTCACTACTTTTACCCATTACAGACTCTTAAAAGTAAAACCTTTGCAGCATTTTATCTAGAATGCTCATGTAGCTTGTCTAATTTGAAGATATATTGTTGCATCTGACTATTATCTAGCAATCAAGAGAATTTCAATGGAGCGTTAAAGCTAATCCACTCAGATTTCTTAAGAAAAGGTACAAATTTCGCACTATACACCGGATGGTTTATTTAGCCATTTACTTAAACCATTGAAATTAATGGGGCTGGTCTTTTGTTTAAGAAAAATTCTTTAATGTTTGTGATTTAACATCCTGTCTTACATTGACCAGTCACTTGCTGACACAAATTTAGTGCAAAATTGCCATTTATTTTAGTTTATGAATTTCTAGTAAGTCAATATTGCAAGGCCAATTTCAACATAATTTTTCTACATGGTAAGACTACTGTATCAACAAAGGCTTAAAAGTAAGTTCCAAAAGCTATGTTGCATCCTCACTGTTACAATAGGACACTTAAAAAAAGTAATATGAAGTTATGAAATATATATTTATCCTTAATTTCTCATTTTAACAGCTATTTTTTATCTTAAAATTTGGGGAATATAATTTACTTTTTTTTCTTTGAAATATTTATCATAGATTAAGAGCAACAACAAAAATATATTGCACCTCTACTCCATCCTAGGCACTAGATACTGCTTGAATGTCAAGGACAAACCTGAAACCTTGGAAGTCATTTGGAAGGAAGTTGAATTCATAAAATCATGGCAAATATCTAGACAGAAAGGTGAATCTAGCTGAATCCCTTTATTTTAAATAGTAGAAATATTTTTTCTACTACAGAAAGCCTAATACAATTTGTAAAACTAGAACAAAGTAATGACTTAGTGATTTCCTTTCTTCAATAAATAGAAAATAAACACAATTTGAGATTGCAACAGAAAAGTATCTTGTTTTCCTTCATTACTTTATAGTTATGTTTCCACATTTATAGCTTGTAACAGTGTTTATCAGAAGCCTGATGAATGATTGTTTCAGCAAGGAACTTCAATATTCTGTGTAGAACCAGCTAGTGACGGTGAGTACTGAATCTAGGCAATATTTTATATCAGAAAATCTCTTATCAATCTTTATGGATTCCAGAAAAGGCTAGATTTGAGCTTGCCTTCTTCATTTACTGGGGTTTTCTTAGCTATGTCTGCTCTATAAGAGTCAAGGAAATGAGTTGCCATGCTCTGTTGTTTTAGGTTTGTTGTTATTTTACAGAGAAAAAGCATATTTCCTAAGATTTTGAAAGGATTAAAACGTGATGGTTTCCTCCAGGGCCTCAGTCTGTTCATTGTAATTTGAGTAAAAAGAAGGGACAGGCTTCTTCATTGGAAAAACATTTATTGCATTTCTGCAATGAAGCTTACTTGTTGAGAGATAAGCATAAGTAGAATTGTGTCATTTGAACTGCAAGCTTTAAAAGGACTGGGAAGAGTTTTCTCATTTTGCAAAACAATAAAGTGATGGGCAGTGATAATAAGCATTTGGTAAAACACCAAAATTGACAAGCTCTTAGAACTATATTTTCTACAGTTTCTCTCAGATATTTCAAGGATAAAGAAATCATTTTGTTTAGAAATATCATTAATCATAAGCTCTCTTGGCCTTGTTTCTAAGACAGTGCAAATTCGTCTATGCTTTTCTTCAAAAGGAGTGTGAGCTACTGTTTACCAGAATCCCTTTCTCTTTACCTTTCAAAGCTGCATTTCAAAGATGTTATTCTGACTGAAAATATTAACTAGGTGTTTAAACAGGTAGCAATGTACATTCGCTCCATAATTCTTTGCTCTTTTAATAAATATTTACTGAACATCCATTACCCAGTAGGCACATGCAGTATCAATGGGTTAAAATATTTACCCTACACTCAAATATCTCCTTGGCTAGTCTCTAGCAGGGTATACAAAATTAACTCCAAGTGATCGGCATGCTTATGAACAGTACTTTATAAAAGCACTGTTTATTTTAGAGCAGCTAAAATAGCACAGCCCACAATGCTGTAGCTTCCTTCTGTATGATTTTTATAGTATGAACCTTAAAATAGTGACATGTTTGAACCAAGAAGTTGGAAGAAGTGGTTCATATTTTCAAGTCCTATAAGGTACTGGAAAGTTTACAGTGTTGGCATATTTAGAATAAAGAAACACAGAAGTACATTAAGTCTCTAATAATATCTAAGTGGCTCAAATGTGAATGGACTGTCCTCTGGGAGGCATCTCTGAGAATGAGGTCCCTCCAGAAAGGCTTTATGTAAATTCTTCCATTCCAAACTCATTTTAAAGTCAAGAAAAAAGTTACTTTTGTCATTACTGTCAGGTACATACTCCTTCACCAAGCCCTGGCAGAGACTCAGAAAACTTAATTAAGGCCTCACAGGAGAGCATGTCCAAATTAGGCAATGTCTGCACAATGAAATTTCCTGCCCTGTTGGGTTCTAATTCACATCAATGTGTTAGACTACTTCAGTGGCAGAGGATGAAAATTTCACACCTTTGGCCCCTAATTAAGTGTTTTAGGCAGACAGAAAAGTAAGATAGTTATTTTAAAAAAAAAATCATTTCAGAACCACAAGAGAGAAATTGTCACTTCTCAAAATTCTAAAAGGAAGTCTGCTAGCTCACAGTTTTTGCAAGAGAAAGAAACAGAATCAGTGAGGAAGGACTGTGAAATTAGTGTTCAGTGAAATGTACTGATTAACACAAAAAAACGTAATATACTATCAAGTAACATTTCAGGCTGAAGAGTGATTTCACTAGAGAGATTTCTAAAGCAAAAAGTGAAACAGTCACTTATATTTTTTAATCTCTAAATATGATAAGAAATTGATCTGGATGTTTATATGATCTCACTAGAATTCACAACACAGCAGAGGCAGTCTTGGGCCTCATTTGCTGAGGTGTCATTACAACATCAGTGAATTTCATCATCTTTCCAAACTCCACAAGCATCCTCTAACATCAATTATTCAGATGAGCCCATCTTGGCATGCTTAATTTAGCAATTCCAGGGCTGGTCTTTGTTTTGTTTTGCTGTCAAGCATTCTACTATGATGTCTTCTTCACTGAAGTATTTCCACGTTGCTGTGCCCAGGACAAAGCTTTTTTGTATGCATAGGAACTGCCTTGAGGACGTTAAACTGTTTCCTATTCTACAGTGCTTAATTTTTCATTTATGTGACACATTACTGAAGAGTAGTCTATCTGGGTAACAATACAATGGGCAACAATAAATATTTTACTGGACAGATAAACCCCACAGTTTAAAACTTTTATTTTTGGTGTGGATCTGAATAAGAGTAGAATTGTGAGTATGCTGTGGATGCACATTCTTAATAATATACTCTATAATCACTATCAGATAAATGACCTGCACTTTAATAGGCGTTCCAGACATTAGTTCCATTTCTGCTAAACTCTGTAAATTCTAATAAAGGTATTTTATGTGCAGAAGTTTTATTTTTTTAAGAAGATATATTACACAGATTTCATCAGCACATAAAAATGTTATCTTGGGAACTCTGCAAGATTCATATATTTCTAAATTACAGCACATTCCTGTCACTTTCATATGAGATCATTCTAATTTTCTAAAAAAATATAATAGTCTGGAGTGGGTCATGTTTCACACTTTATTCTATTTCAATTAATGATGTTATTTACTTGGAACTTGATTGTATGCTTGCCTCACATTCTATGAGGTAGTTCATAAGAGGCAGCAACATAATAAAGAAGGAAAATGTTATTTACTTGCTTTCCCAATTCTCAGGAGCTTGGTGTAAATTCTATCCAATAAAGTGTGTTTAGTTTGTTTCTGTATTCCTTTAAGGCTCAATATACAGGAGCAGGCAGCAGGAGTGCTCAGAGTTGCAGCCTTTGTAGGATTTTACTCCTGAGCACTTGCAGTGCATGCCCTTGATCTGGGAAACAAACGTATTCTCGGTGCTGGAACTCCTTGATCCCAGAAACAAAACTGTCTCCTACTATGGAACTTCAGCTTTAGGAGTTCAGCTCTGTCTCTCTAGCCCCAGGAGAGACTGATAATATTATATAGCAAGGACTGAAGAGAGTTGTGCACAATAAATATTTTCTCAGAGCAACTCTATGCGTGAAATGAGAAGTAAGCACCAAATGAAGACTCTCGTTTCTAGAAATACTAAATCTGGCTTATAGCAAGCAAATCTAAACTGTTAATGAGGCTAATGTCAAGACTACAGCTGATCACATTTTTTGGTGGAAATGACCACGTAACTCAAGGGGTCGAGAAGGAAGAGAAAAATTGGCACCCAGGTAGCAGAGAATAGAAGAGAGCTGGCCTTTTCTTGGTATACATTTGAATCTTCAGTCATCAGTGGAAACACTGCAGAGTCTGGCATCATCTGAGAAAAGAGAAAGACAGTTGTACTTAAGATGTCTAAAAACAGGTTCCTCAATTATTATTTTTTTTTTTCTGGGTGACTGGTTAGTGTTTTGTGTGAGGAAATCATGTATGTGGCTGACGTTGGAGATATGAGAGCAGGGACTGGGTCAGGTTAGTGGACAGTGAGTATGGAGGAAGATAGAATAAAACCAGACAGTGCATAAACAGACAGCTGGGAGAATTCAAGAGGACAGAACTGCAATCCCATGACAGACTCCAAACCAGAGATATTAACAGTCATGTGTAAGTGGTCAGCAGGAATGACTGGTCTTTAGTGGGAATCTGAAATCTTATCTTCTGTAAGAGGAATTTGTTAAGAATCTTGACCTGATTGGGGTAGACAAAAATGATTTGAAATTGCTTACACATCAGCTTTTACATTCCATTTATTTTTATAGTCTCTTCAAGTCATGTAGCTTTATTTTGTCAAAGAAATAAACACTAAACAATCATTATTATTTATTATGGTTTGAATGTGTCCTGTGTGTTGAAATGTAATTCTTGAATCATTTGCTGGTGGGGGTTAGGGTGGGGCATTGAGGGAAATTGTGGCTGAAGGAAATCATGAGGATGGCTCCCAAAGAGATTAATTAATGGTGTTAAAAAAAAGAGAAGAGAAACCTGAGTTTGCCTAATCCTGCTCTCACCATGCAAGGCTTTTCACCATATTATGACCTAGAAAGAAAGCTCTTCTTAGTTGTAAATTTTCCATCTTGGATGTCCCAGGCTCCAGAAATGTGAACCAAATAAATCTCTGCTCTTTATTAATTATCTAGTCTCTAGTATTTTCTTGTAGAAGTAATAAACAGACTAAGACATTATTATTATCTAGAGGCTATTCTTATCCCTCAATCAAATTATATTCTCTAATGAACATTTTGCAGAATATTTTACTGAACTGCATTTAATTGATTTTGACTACTTCCTTACTTCTCTTCATATTTGGCTTTGCTAAAATGTTGATGTCTTTAGGAAGTCATTCTTAAATTAGTGAGAGAATTGGTGAAAGATTACTTACAAAGGCATGGGCAGGATACAAGATCAAACAAGCAATGCAGAGGTACCAAGATATTAGAAGCAGCAGAAAGCTGTCACTGTCCGTAATTAAGAAGTACAGGTGGCTAGGAAGAATGCAACTAATGACCAATGGACTGAAAACAGAGGATGCACTATGGGGCCAGCTGGAGCTGCGGAGGGTGCTGGAATCTACCTGAGATGCTGTAGAGGAAAATGAGAAAATACACAGGTTCCTTTCTTCTACTTTTAATTTCCTTCTCATGCCTCCCACAGGTTCCACAAAGTGGAAGTTTCAGGCAAAAGAGTTCATGGTAAGCTCAGAAGGGATTGCCCACCCAGGTCTCCACAGAGAGGCATAAAGGGGCAGAGAATATATGGGGAGACACACAAATGGCATCTAACCGTTCCGGTAAGATGCCCTATATGCTTTCCTAATTCAGATTATCTTTTTTATATAAATGTAATGAAAAATGAGAAGAATTTTCATGTAAAAATTCCATACCTCCTTTCCCAATGTTATTTGAGTGTTCACTTCATTCCTTTTTCATGAAGCCAACTTTTGTGTATATTGGTTTATATAAATTTGTTTTATTTATTTACTGTTTTAAAGATTAAAAGACAATAAATACAATAGTACAGAATTTCACAACAAGATTGGGCTAGGTATGTGCCTCAGTGACACAGGGCCTGGTAAGTGCAAGATCCTGAGTTTGATTCCCAATTACCAAAAACAAACAAACAAACAAACAACAAAAAATCCAAACCAAACAACAACAGATCCAAGATAACAGGAAATTAATAATGGTTAATATATTGCTTATTGTTACCTTCAGAGTAGATGCTTAGATTACAAGACATAGACATGCAAAATTGATAGAACAACATAAACACAAGCCATTCTTTTCAACTAATTAAAAGAAATTAGTAGTATAATTATATTTTTTATCTTATATTTTCTTTCCCTTCCTTTTTTTCTCTTTTACCCTAGCCCAATTTGTTCTTTCCTTTTCACAGTGTGTTCCCAGTTCACAGTATCTATTGTACATTTTGAATATTATTAACTCTTTTAGTTTTGTACACTAGGAAGATGATACAGTGTTTATTCATGCATGTCTGATTTGTTTCACTAATGACTATGATCTTTAGTTGCATCTGTTTACTTATAAAGGCCTCAAGTTTATCCTTCATTATAACTGAGTAATTCTTCATTGTATAAAAATACCACATCTTTTTTATCCATTCTTTGGTTACTGGGCATTTGGGTAATTTCCAAAATTTAGATATTACAAACCATGATGCTATAAAATATGGGTGCGCATGTTTTGCAATGGTCCGATGTTTTTAATTGTTCTGGGAAAATACCCAGAAGGGGAATAGTTGGGTTGAATGGAAGCTCCACTCCTAGATTTTTGAGGAATCTCCACACTAATTTCCTTAATGGTTATACCAGTCTACACGCCCATCAACAGCGGAGAAGGGTTCCTTTTTCCTGAAAGTCCTGGCAGCATTTATTATTGATTGATTTCTTTTCTTTCTGGATGAGATGAAATCTCACGGTTTTTAAAATTTCCATTTCTCAAATGACCAACGATGTTGAACATTTTTTTTTTCAAATATTTATTTGCCATTTGTATTTCCTCATCTGAGAAGTGTATGTTCCTCTCAGATGCCCATTTTTGGGTTGGATCTTGATTTGGAGGTAAGGGCTGGGTTTTTTTCAGTTGTTTATATGTTCAAGACAGAAGTCTTTGGCACAGAAACAGTTGAGTTTTTATTATTTTGGCTAGTCAAAATACTGAAGGTAAATAATAATTACAGAAAAATAGTATTTCTTTATTAAAAATCAAGATAAGAATTAATTTGGTAGACCAATGCATCTATTACTCTTTTTTTTTTTTTTTTTTTTAATGGTACCAGGGATGTAACTCACAACCTGGTGTTGCTGGGCAGGTGCTTAGACACTAAGCTAAATCCCAGCCACATCTATCAATCTTGTAATTTTGCTACATAATTAAAAAATCTGGCATCAATACATTATTAAAAGTTATTATTTCAGATTTCATTAAATTGTTAGTAATTTGATTTTTTAAAAAAGATACATTTTAAGAATGATCTTTGCTTACTTCCATGAAATTAAGCATTAGTTATTTAGCTTTCTATCTGTCCTTTCATATTTCTTATTTCTGTATTTTTCTATAAATGTGTTTTATTGTCACCTCCAATAGGAATTAACCAAAATTTCTATATTAAAATATGTTAATGTCTTCTAGCATAACATTTAAAAAATACCTTATATTAAGTATTTTCGAATAAAATTGAGTTCTTTAAAGGTATACTTGAAATATGAATTACATATCTCACTACATTTTCAACACATATCTACCTAGTGAGCATCTATGCTGTGCAAGATATTTACCATAATTGGTAAATGGTTAAATATTAGCATTTAACATGTGCCAGACGTTGTGTTGACAGCAATAAAGGCATTCCTTCACCTGACATACACCATAACTCAGTAAAGCAGTGTTCATTATATTGAATTTTTCTAGAGGAAATTGAAGCACAGAGAAAGTACATGACATGACGTGGTCCCAAAAGTAGGGAACGATGACTGATAAGTTAGCCCAATATCCTCCACTCATTAAAAGTTTCACTACCTCCCTTACTGCCACCTCGGAGAGCCCCTTATTATATAGACCGCGGGAGGCATTTATACCAATCATTGCACGACAGAACAACCCTGCTGAGATAAACTCCCAAGATTATGCTCTTGTCCAGATCGCTAGTTATTCTTCTAGATTCTCTGCTTCTGTGTTGCAGCCTGTTCCCCTCTTGATGACTGGGACTGAAAATATTTCCTCTAATCATAAAAATTTGTGACATTCCAATTGCTTTTGAATAACAGAGAAGTCTTTTTAAAACTCAGAATATTTCCTATAGAGTGCATTTTTCTGAAAAAAATTTTAAACATTTATCAACATACAACACAAAGTAAAGTAACAGAGGGCAACCTCAGCCATGCTTATTGAGTAATAGAAAGGTTCAAAAGGAGTCAAACACCAAAAGTAATAAACTAAGAGAGAAGCCACTAAGACCAGGGAAGAGATGACATTATAATTTCCATGACACTTAGCTGTAGTACTTGGTCAATGTGAATACTTACACACTTTTGACATAATCCTAATTTCTCAAAAGGATATATTGTTTCAATGTAAACCAGAGCAATATTAAATACAAAAGGAAATGCTTTGCTGAGTAGGGAGAAGAGTAAACAGGAGCTTGAAGTTACAGAAGAATGGTAAATTGTCAATAAGAAGGCACCTTTGATCAGTTCCAATCAAACCTAACATCTTTGAAAACAAATATAGGATCATCATAAAAGGTATTTTCAATTAATGCCAAAACATAGAAAAGTGTTATACAAATTTCGATTCTTGCTATAACACAAATATCAGGGAAATTTGATCACTTGTGTATGCTGCTCAACTTTTGTATACTTATTCCATACATGAAGCAAGCTGTAGGTTCTAGTTTTGTCCTTAGGCATTGGTTATGGACAGGTCAATGAGTGATGATATTCTTTTTACTGTTATTTGAATTTTTAAAAAAGAGAGTTCCAAGGAAGGGGGTCTAAGAATATAATAGCCAATTCTAGAACTGGAAGTGATGGATACAAACTTTTTCCTTGGATTCCTAGCATAATCTCTGATAAACAATGGGTAGTGAAATGGGTTGGTTTCTCTTGGTTATCATTATGCTCCATCTCTTCTCTCTACCACTGTTAACACTGAGAGAGCTAGTAAAAGAGAGAAAACAGAGGCCTTGATCATCTCAAAATTTGGTGCATAATTTTGTATTTCCATTTATAATTGCTGGGAACTTTTATAAAATTATATTTAAGTTTGATTCCCTATACTCTAAGTCAGCCAGAATTGAATCATGTATCTTTGGATACTCATGGCTGTCTGTCATATTTAATTCTTTGTATCTTACCAGACAGTAGACTTGTAACTAATACTTTACTGCCCATTGCAAGGTTGGATTTCTCCACCTAGCTGGTCTCTAGAATAGGCCATGGGACTGAGCTTCTACCAGTGGAAAGTGAGTGCGATCCATTTAAAGCATTTTTACCTCACTTCTTTCCCTGACTATAGACTTCAACTCTTTGTGCCTTTAAGCGAACTAAAATGGTAACAAAGAAAGCAAACATAACAACTATGGATCAGTACGCTAAAGATAGTTAACCCGAGGTCACCAATGAGTTCATGGAACAGAGACATGTTCATTTCATCTAGTCAGTGGAGAAAGTGTGAGGAAGTTACTTCCTAAGCTACTTTTCTGTTAGGTGTGATGTGGCAGCAGCTTATCTTTTTAACTTAACTCATGCTATGCTCACTTACAGTTAAAGCATGTATAGTAAAATTATCTTACAAAATATAACAAGATCATTTTTTCTCTTAACTGAATATGCAATCAACAAGTAGTTGATTAGTTGACTGCTCCAAAACAGCAAAACCTAAGAGACTGTGTAGATCCCTGCTGAAATTTAGTCCACAGTATTTCCTAGTCTTTTCACACCTAAGTCCTATATTTAGTTTAATAATGATTTATTCTGTTGAAACTTCCATTTTTGCCAAGTTTAACGTGTACTCACACTCTCACGGCCATCTGTTTAGGTCTTTTGTGTTAACATTCCTATGAATAACTAGTTTACTGTGGCCTCAATTCCTACCTAACTTACCAGTAGTACCAGAAATCCCCAATCACTGAACCCAGAAATCTCCAACTATTCTTCATCTTATCTAACTTCATTTCATCTAGTCTCTTTACTATTAAATTCTTAACAAACAGTAGAAACAGATTACTTTTTAAGAAAGTTTAAAATACAACACCATTCTGAAAAAGTGCTTTGATGTCATAGTTCGAGTGAAATACAGAATGGATAAAAAATTGCAGTTCTTAGCACAATGTTTGTATATGAAACCATCACAGAAACCATTCCCTTTATTCAGCTGTCATGACACCTGCAATCCCAGCACTTTGGCAGGCTGAAGCATGGAGATTTGCAAGTTTGAGCTGAGCCTGAGCAACTTAGTTAAGATCCTGTCCCAAAATTTAAAAAAAATTTTAAAAGAAGTCCTATGGCTATAGCTCAGAACAAAAGATCTGGGTTCAATTCCCAGTGGTACAATACTTATTGACTGTATAAATTACTACCTGAAGTCAGAGAACCTGATCTGTCTTGTTCACCATTTTACTACAGAGATGAGGCATTATAGATATTAACCAAATGTTTGTTAAACTAGTGAATAAGTGATGATTTTTCCTCAATAACAAAGGTTAGTGGGTAATTGTACATATTGCTCGGCTCTAGCAATATGCAATCATCATATGACCATGGGTATGCTATAAACATAGAGTGGGCTCTGGACATGAATTTTCATGATCAATTACAGTTTCCAAAGGCTGCTACCTGACACTACAAAAATTATACCTGAGAATCCCATTTATACCTCCTGAACTTTTCTTTTTTTAGATACCAGATGATAGGGTCTTAATATTTGTGCCATGCTCAACAAAACAAAACGAAACAAAACTCTTTATACTGAGTGCTAATACCAATGTAATGTTTTTAAGAGGGAGGAGTTCGGAAAGACTGTGCCCTTAAAGATGATTGGAGTCCTTATGAAAAGGAAGTGGCTTATTCCTTTTATTGTATGAGGATCCAAAAGAAAGGTACTATTAACCAAGAAACGAATCTTCATCAGACACTGAATATTCTAGTGCCTTGATCTTGCTCTTAGCTTCCAGAACTTTTGAGTAATAGATTTCTCATGTTTAAAAGCTATTCAGTCTATGGCATTTTGCTAGAGAATAAAAGAATAGTTATGGTACTTCTGGAGTGTCTATTACCTGGCTTACTGTTGTCAAATTAGCCTGCAGGCTTAGGATAGTTAGCATCCCTAAAGAAAACTTGTAAATTTGTAGATAGGCTCAGTGCTCCTCCAAAATTATCAATCTGCTTTTCTCCTTGCTCACTTGTCCAAAGTATGCCCAAGAAACAACTGTATTGTTTCCATGGGGAAAGGGACTAGCAATAAAGCCAGTCAGTACCCTCTATAATAACTAGTATTAGAATAGCTGTGCTTGCTATGAATTTTGCTCCCCTTTACCAATTTTTAAATCTTCTTCAAACTATGTTTGTATAGTTATGATCTTTACTTTGCTTATTGTGTCATGGACCTAGCTGTTCTCTCAAAGCCTCATGTAGACATGGGTAGGGTTTTTCTGAAGGTGGCTGGATCTAGGGTGTGTGTGACGCTAGGGTTAAGGGTATGATGCTGTCATTAAGTGTGCTCCTCCCTGGATGTGAGTGCTACCCACCCTGACAGCAGATACCCAGATGGAATAAAAGGGACAGAAAGAGGGCTGCTGCCCTCACTTGCTGCTTCTGTCATGGCTACTTGTCTTCTGCTGCCTCCTCCTCACTTTGTGATGTCCCTCTGCCTTGCCACTCTGCTTTAGAACTTGCCAATTATGGACTAAAACCACTGCAAACTGTGAGCTTCAATAAACTTTTCTTAAATTTGAGTGTTGGGCATTTTGTCTCAGCAAGGAGATAAGTAGGATATATTGCTTAATATTTCTACATTTCCATTGATTTTCATGGAGACAGAGAAAAACAAAGAAAGAGAGAACGTGAGTTAAATTAAAGTTTGATAAAGTGAAAATTTTAGAAGACTAGATACAAAAGACTCCCTAGAAAGTAGTGTACTAACTGACAGACAAGAATGTATCGCTAATGGCCAGTCCTGGTTTGGGCTGGTGGATTTGGGTTTTTCCTTTGTCCTGTAGCTACACTGCTGCCTGCTACAATCAGAGACACAGTCACCTTTGTAGTACTGTAAATGATTCATCTCTGCTCACTGACACCCTCAGCAAACACTATGCACAAAGCAAAGAACTGTGAATTGTTACAACCACACCAAATCCAAAAAAAAAAAAAAAAAATGATTAAAAAAAGAAAAACTAACATGGATACAAATAGAACTAGTTGGAAATAAAAATTTATGGATCCCACAACCTGTACTGTTCACAGAGATCAGCTATTTGATTCTCCTCTAGATCATTTATAGATGGTAAGAATTAGAGCAGCTCATCAGTCTTGTGGTTCAAAAGTCCTTTATCCTTCCACTTCCCAAATTTATATTATCATCAAATTTGCACCAATCCTGGAAATATAGTTGCATTTATAAATGAGATAATCTACCAAAACCTAAAACTAATGCAAGTCATATAGAAAATCATCAAGAAATGTTAGCTAGTACCATTCGTATTGCTATTAGTGTTAGCCAAGTTTTTATCCTTGTTACCTGAGACAAATTTGGGCTAAGGTCCAAATACTATGACATTATCCAGCAGGAAATATCCATGCCAGGCCACTTACAAGACAACCTTTAAAAGGAATCAAGTCTCCTGAGTTTTATTTTAAAGTTTGTTTGTTACCTCATTCCCAGTTTAATTTCTCTGTAGCCAACATGGGAGAACATTATAATTGGAAATGAAAGAATTGTACATTGTCATTAAGTAATAAAAGAATGTTTTCAAATAGCTTGGTAGTGCTCAGATATATTTAAGGATTTTATCATTCCTCAACATTTTCTTAGGATCCATCTTCTTAAAATCATATGATTCAGAAACTATACACGAGTGGGGAAAAGAGGAAGGAAAATAATTTGAAGTGTGTACAAATACAGGCTCAACTCATTAGTGAGAAAAGATAGTTGCCATATGAGCTGCTGTTACTGAAAACCTTTTGCTCCCGTCAAGGGGAGGGGCTGCCAAGAAGCTCAGGGATGGTTGTTAGAAGGAAACCTTACATTTTCCGATTCTTATCACAGCAAGATTTTTCCTCTGGCTGACAGAGGCCCTTGCCTTTAAGGCTTTATTTTCTTTGTGAGTCTTTTTGAATGTTAATGTCTTTGCGACTCATTAACCTGGGGTAGTTGTTTTGCACCCTGAGCACCAAGACATCCCATCAGGATGAACCCAGGCAAGGCAGCCTCCAGAAACACACCTGGGTCTCTGGGCAGTCGTCTGCAGGCGATTGGCTCCAGGTGTTTACCAGTGGGAACCCATTGAAAGTCAATGCAATTTAGAGCAATTTCTCTGGCAGTGGAAATTAACCTGCAGGAATCTGCCCGCAACAGGTGTATTTTAGGGCAGTCATACCAGCGTCCTGCACTGTGGAGACAGGACCTTGGCTACCAGGTGTAGTGCAGGAGGCTGGATAATTGGAGGAGGCAGGAAATCAGTGCAGAGGAGATGGCCAAATTGCAGGTCAGCGTGGGTTGCTATAATTATTGGTTAACCCTCTCCTGTCGGTTAACTAGAAACTATTTGTATGCTTGTGGAACCAGGGAATCTTCCCTAAAGTGAAGGAAATTATCACTCACTGCTCAAATAGACTAATTTTTTGATAGCTGAAGTTTTCTGCAAATTGTTTTGGGTTTAGTGTTTGATATTTAGAATAGAGGATTGTCAGGAACCCACAGTTCTTTAGGAAGGAAAAAGAAGTGAATTTTAAGAGCTTGAAAACCTCTTGCTTCAGAAAGAAAAAATGATTTTACCTGGTATGTTTAGTCCTTTTTGCTTCTTTTGAAAAGATACACACAGAGGAATGCACAGAGGGTGTGCATTGCTCTGTGTACAAAGGGTGTGCACAATGGGTGTCTGTGCTCTGGCTTTCTCTTCTGCTGGATTTGTCCCTCTCTCCTTGTTCTTCCTCCTGATGTCTCCATTTGTGTCACCCAGAAATAATTCTTTGTCTGTTTACTAATATTTATTGTTCCTTTTATATCACTTACTTAATTTAAATAACTGAAACTAAGCAAATGCAATGTCCTATAATAAACAAATTTATAGCCTCAGCAAAAATTTTAACTAAAATCTTAATTAATATCCATGACATATGCCACTGAGACTGTGCAATATGTACTTTTAGTTTTCTGATCTAGAGTTTATGATATTAGAAATAAAATTGAAATGTATATTTATTTTTGACAGAATAAAGTGCTGTCCTAATTAAAGATGATTTTGAAAGTGTAAAGTTATCTTCTGACATTTTCAAGGATCAAACAGAAACAGATTGAGTTTTTAATGAGAATTAATAAAATGTTAGGTAAATAAATTTATGAACAATATATTCTTTTTGAACCAACTTATAAAATTTAACTGATAAAAAGCAAAACATTTAAGATTAGAATAGGTCATAATTTTAGTCTTTTTAAAATTCTTTCACAGGGAATACTTGACAGTAAACAAAACTGCACCTACAGTTTTTATTTACTGTTTAATTACCTAATTCTATTTATGGCATGAAAGCTATAAAAGAAATTTTCCATTTGGAATTTTTCATGATTTCTAAGGGTAAATTGAAAGCAAATATTAACTTTGCCAATCTAAAATTTTCATGAAGGAGAGTCATTTCCACAGTATCCAAAATGAATATTTGATCCCAATATAAGAATTAGAATGCTATAAAGGATATTAGAAAACAGTCCACACATTTTGCTCTCACTAATCAAACTTCAAATCAGCAGACATTTTGAGACAACTTTAAGAAAACAGACAGGCCCAGTGGCTTATCTCTATAAGTCTAAGACTCTGGGAATTTGAAGTAGGAGGATCATAAGTTCCAGCCTAGGATAGCATCTTAGTAAGACTATATCCCAAAATAAAAAAAATAGAAGGGGATGCAAGTGGAACCCAGTAGATAGATCCCCGGTTTTGATCCTGTGTAACAACAACAACACAAATAATTACTTGTAACTTTTAGTGTAAATTAAGCTTACAGGGCTTGAATTTTGTCAAGGTAAATGTGCTTGCATGCAGGTAAGAACACCTTACATGGGTATTGTTGGTGCACTCCAGTGATGCAGTGGGTGTACTGAAGTATGACAATCACTGCTAACTGTTTTCAATCATTGACAAGGAAGAATTCCTGAAAGATGTCCTAGCTATAAATCCCAGGCATAAACTTTCTTCTAGGAAAAAAAAAAGACAAAGAACACTGGAAATCGTATTTCTGATTTCCTATTTGATGAAAGGGTTATCAATTTTAGCAAATGTGGCTGTTGAAAGTATATTTCAGTATTACAAATGTACAGTGTACTGGTATTGGGGACAATGTGGTACCTGAAAATCTTAAAAATAAATATTCTTGTATGATGATGTAGGACTTTTAAACTCTGACTGTCAAAATTTTCATAATAGGGGCTGGGGATTTAGCTCAGCAGCATAAGCGTCTGCCTTGCAAGCGCATGGTCATGAGTTTGATACCTGGTACTGTTAAAAAAATTTCATAATAAAACTATAATCAAACTTAATTTGTTAATAATTACATATTCTTTTGTTTCCTAAGATTTTTCCATATGGTAACACCCACTTTCTTGACAGTTGTTTTTAACAACCAGCTAGTCACCCTTAGACCAAAGTTTTGTTTGGTGTACTTGAAGTGTGAAATTATAGCTTCCTTAAAAAAATTGAATGCACCAAGATATCTCCTTGTTCTACTCATATACGTGCACCCCTTTATGGTTCTCTATCTTGCCTGTACTTATTGTCTACATAGCATGTTTTATAATTTAAAATTGTTTTATTCATTTGATAAATGGGTTTTTTGTCTCTTTTACTTGACTGTTAACTTCAAAAGCAACAGATACATTTTCTGTTTTATCCTTAAAGTCTAGAACAGAGCTTGGTTTAAGGTAGGAGCTCAATATTCATTGAAAGAATGAATGCATATACTGATACATTTAATATATTTGTTTGGAATTCAGTGAGTGGCTGGGGTATGGATCAAATGCCACATTACACAGTAAGTGTTCCAGAAATGCTCCTATTAATAGTTTCTAGTTTCTCAACATATAAAAAATATAAAAGGTTAAACTCGCTCTAAAATATTAAGCGATTCCCGCAGGCAGTTCTCTAGACATGCAACTGTGTATTATGTAAATATTAATAACAGTATTTAATATATGATTGTTCTAATTCTTATTCCAACTACTGTACCTTTCATTGTGTTGAAGCTGTGCATGCCTTCACGCTCTCAGAGAAGTTTTTATTCATGTCCTTTGTGAACAAATACATAACATATCCTGATAATATATCTAAGTAGTGCATGTTGATCAACCATCTCTTTCCCCATTAAATTATAAGCTCCCTGAGGGCAAAGAAATTCCAGTCTTAACTTGTTTTTGCATCCTCTGGTGTTTAGAATATTGGCAGGTGTTTAGAATATTGCAGAGAAAGGGAGAATTCAAGTTGGTAGCTGCAAGAAGCTTTGTTTTCTTTTCTTCTTTTAATCCCATTGTTGATGTCTGTGATGAACAAAGTGAATCCTACAGCAAAGACTTCTGAGCCTGCCAGGAACTGGTATTCTGACAACCGAGGGAGGTGTGGAGAAGGAGACTTCAGAATCCCCAGCCGTGAGAGGAGCCAATGAATGCCAAGTAGAAGAAGTCAGTAAGTCTCTTTGGGATCAGAGTAAAGTCTTGCTTAATTCTGCCAGCCTCGTGTTTCACAAATATCTATCTATACCAACATTAGTGTAAAACTGAAAGTTTACTAAGCACAAGGAAAAGAGAACAAAGAGAGGTGCATTATCAGAACGTCCCTTGGTATGTTTTCCTTCACAATTTGCTGCAGGGCCATGAGGGAAAAAGGTTTCTTATCTATACTGCGAAATGCTTTAGTGGTAAAATATTTATTTGATGTGATTTAGAGATGAAATAATGGTCCTTGTATTTCCAGTGTCATCATTTAGCTTCTTTAGATATCAATTTTTTTGAAAAGGATTTACTTTGTTAACTTTCTTTTATTCATTAACAAGCTTTTTTTTTTTTTTTAACGCCCTATGAAAAACATCATAGTCTAGTTCAATAGGGATTAAGAGCACGAGCTGTCGGGTCAGATGGATGAGTTAAACTCAATGTTAACCCCACCCTTCTTCATATGTGAACTTAAGCGGTTTACTTTGTGTGCTTCAGGGTTCCTGTCCTGACCTGTAAATTGGGCTCCATACAAGTCCTGATGGGTAACAAATAAGAATTAAAAATTTAGATCATGAAGAGTAAATGAAATAGTGTTTGGAATGCAGTAAAAGATCAGTAAATGTCAGCTACCATTACAAATCTGGGAGCAACTCCCAGAGTGTGTATCCTATGGCTTAAAAACAGGAGGTAAGCGCACCACTATCCCTGTTCTGAAGATACTAACTCACAGTGTAAAAGCAGAGAGCTTGGATGCAAAAAAATAAACGATCACACCTTAGAGTCATAGTGCTACACACAGAGTCTCCAAAGAGCAGCATTTATGGGCACCACACTCCATTTATAAAGGTCAATCCTTTCTTTTTTCCTAAGAGGAGCAGCCGCTTGGCTCCTGAAGGATGCAGAGACATAATCCTACCAAGAGAGAAGGAAGGTAAATTCTGATGAAGGGCTGGCTTCAGAGAAGGAGACCTGGAGGTTTTGAAAATCATTCTGTCATTAGAGAATAGCATGAATATTCTTTTAGTAAGATTCTCTGTGCTGTAAGTACCTCTCCATCCACACAAAGGGCCTCATGATTCTTTGCCACCATTGCCAAGAATTCTTAATACACCAGTAAGAAAAATATTTATAAGCGTTATTAGAAGAATGCATCTTTTAGAAAAAGAGCAATTTAGGAATTAGGGAAATCTGAGTTTGAAACTGGGTTTCATGTCTATGAAGTTTGAGGGAATTGTTTAACCTCCCAGGGCCACATTATCCACTGATAAGAACAGAAATTTCACACCGGCCTCATGGATGTAAGCAAGTGAGAAAGTGCCCCACACTGTCAGCTCTGCTATCAATGGCCTTCTTATTTTCTTCTGAAAGCTTTCAAAATGAAGATTATTTTAAATGCAAAAGAGTTGTGAAGATTATTTATCAACATAATCCTGTCTCTCATTTTGGTGATACCAACTTGAAAATATGGCTTCCAAACATATCGTTTCCAGATACCTTTTGTATTTTAAATATAGAGACTAGAATTTAACAGTAAATAAGTTAAAATAGGACATAAGATGGGGAGGGAAGGAGAAGTAGAGGAGGAGAAATAAGAGAAGGAAGAGGAGAATGCATCAGGGAATGGAAAAAGAGGCAAGAGGAGAAGACAGAGTATTTTGAATCAACTCTTTTGACTGCTGCTGAAGTACTAACTTATGATGATAATATCATAAATAATCTTCAGGTTTTGGGGACTCCTCCAAATGTACACTGACCTCAGTCAAAGTAGATATTTTCTTTATTTCAATCACCATTTCCTCAAGAAACCTTAAAGCCAAGTTCCTGTCAGAAACAAACCCAGAGCTCTGATAGATACAAATTTCTCATAAAAGGAAAAGACAACATAAATAAAGAGAAGCAGAAAAACATATTGTGTTTAGTCTGGCCTCCCTGCCCTATTGTCTGGCACTCCGGAGCACAGTCTACCCAGCCTAGCCATATTTTTCTGGGACACTGAAGCAGGGTATAACTCCCTGTATTTTTTCAAGTACAGTATTACTCACATAATAAAGAAGTTAATTGCTGAAATAGAACTGATAGACAGCCCAGCTGTAATCTCCTATCTTACTGAAGGAAGCCAGTTTCAGGAATATTTCTCAGCAATTGAGATACTATATTCCATTTTCCTCTAGTCCAGCCCGTAGTCAGTCTTTCTCCCATGATCTGCCAGGAGATGCTGTATCACAAGATTGCAAAGAAACTTGCTTCAGTTCCGTTAGTCTTATCACTTTTTTTCCTGGAAGAGTGTGTGCATTTTCTGTGTTGTGTTTAGTTAAAAATAATTGTGGGATGAGCTGCAGTGAAGAAAGTAGAAGGTGTGATTTGCAGGCACAGAATTCTTCCTGGAAGCATTGAAACTTGGGATGAAGAATGCAATTTCTGTATCAAGTGTTTCTCTTTGTATTGGTTCAATGAATTGGAAAGTGGAGTAAAAAACTTATTACTTTTAAAAGCAGAAATAATAATAAGAATTGTATAATTTTCAAAAATGAGAAAATCTCTGCTTCAACCTCTTTTATTGGAATTTTCCTTGTTTGGTTCCATTGGCCAGTGTTCTACCTATTATTGGTGGCAGACAATTAGCACAAAGTACTTTGTAGTTGGGTAAAGTTTGACTGTAGTGGAAAACACAAGAAAAAGTAAGAAGTGTTAGACATTGTTGAGCCAGATGAGTGAATTGTTACAGCAATAGCAGCTCAGCAACTCATTCTTGTTAAAGGTCCCTGGGTGCAATACAGTAATCAAACAAAGGATATTCTTTCTTTTTCTTAATTAACAACTTGAAAATAAATAATTTTCCTTTACCTCTAAACAGGTTCAAGAAAAACCTCCTGTGTCCTTTGACTTCCCAAAATTGCAGCATGAAGCAGCACAGCCAGACATTTTTTAAACCTCCTTTTGATTTATTAACTTAAGATAAATGGCTTTGCTATCATAACCTGTCAGTGCCATGAAATGAAAAGGAAATCAGTGGTGGCAACAGAGAGCGAAGCAGCTCAGTGTAGCCAGCCTTAGACTCTTCACTTAAATCTTCAATAACTCCGCTGCCTCCCCCACCAGAAAGCACCCCGCCAGCACGTTTCTCATTCATTAACTTCCTAAAGACATCTGTCTTTGCAGAATCTCCAGTGCCGCCGAATGTGATGTATGAAATCCTGTCTGCCTCACGCACAGGAGCGAGCAAAAAAGTGGAGTTTGGTGAAGAAACAGCAATCAAGTGCAGGGAAGCTTCTGCAGACTCAATTGGCAAAACCGATCCTTCCTGAAGACTCAGGGGCAAGGAGTTTCTATCTCTCTTTTTGAACTTTCCAATTTATTTATTTCTCTTGCATATGACTTATTTTCTGAGGCAGACAATGAGCACAACTTATTAGCAATAAAAAAGAATTCTCCTTCAGTAGGTGAAATAATTTATCTTTAATAACAAAAACTTTATGCCAAACCTCATCCTCTTCTGTCTATAAACTTGGAACACATTTATATACAGTGACTCAATCCATGTGCTGATCTCCTTTTGAATTCAGCAAGTAAAAAAATTTAATGCCAACAGGGCACATTGACAAAAATAGAAATTTTGGATTTCAGATCCAAATTCAGATATGCAGCTGATCCTATAATTTATATCCTCATGGACATAAATTGCAACATTTATAATGGCATTTCTAGAAAACCAATCTCAATAGTACATGGGTGGGGATATTTTCACTTACTGTAGAATTTTCTTCTCTTTTTGTTTGCCTTGTTCAGGACTAGACTCCATGAAAAGTTATTTATGAAAGTGGAGTGTCAGACTGAACAAGAATTTATTTTCCTATCATTTGCAGTCTCTGAGGTCCTCAGAGAAGGAATTTTGCGAGTGGCTTCCACTTAACCAAGGCAAAGGAGCCATGCATTCCCTCTAAGGAAGCTATCCTCTTTTCAGAGAAATAGCTGTCATTTACAGCCAGGACCTTCATAGCAAGTAGCAATGTGCTTCATTATCTGTCCTTACTTCTTGTAATTTCCAACCTCTGCCACCAAATGGATCCATATAGTGAACTCACTGAATTCAGAGAGAAACCAAATCTAACTTGTCTGATGTCTCTGAAAGTCTATCAAGAGGATGGACCTCTCCTCAGTCTTACAGATGCTCCTTATTACATATAAAATTATTGTCTTGTGTAGCATGTTTTAATGAAGCAAAATCAATAGGAAACACTAATTTTATCTACAGCATAAGCCCTCAGAGATGCTTGACTTTTCTCTCCATTCTCCCTTTCTTCCTTTTCTTCTTTTCTTCCTTCTTTCCTTCTTTCCTTCCTTCCTTCCTTTCTTCCTTCCTTCCTTCCTTCCTTCCTTCCTTCCTTCCTTCCTTCCTCTCTTCTTTCCTCTCTTCCTTCTACTTTTTCTGGTAGTACAGATTGAACCTAGAGCTTTTTGACTGAGCTCCATCTTCAACCCTTTTTATTTTTGAAGACAGTGTCTCACTGAGTAACTAAATTGGCCGTGCTGGATTTGACTTTGTCATCTTCCTTAACCTCCCAGAGAGCTGGAATTATAGGCAAGCACTCTCATACCTTAACTTTTAGTAATGTTGGTCACAATAGACATTTCCCAAAGCCTAGAATATCCCTACCTTGGTTCTCTTGCGGGATAATCTACACATGTAAATAAAAACCTCAACAAAGTAGCCAATGGCCTGACTACACCAAGATGCCTCCATCTGATGCCTCCATGACTGACCAGGCTAGCAAAGTAGCAGTTAGAAGCCCTGGCAGCAATAACTTGTTTTCTTTTTGAGTTTGCTATTAGTAGTAGTGCATGGAATGATGAATTGACTCCTCTGAGATCCAGAGTCCTCTTTAACATGGAAAGAGTTTGTGTAAACCAAATACGGACATATCCGCAAAGGTATTTCGAAAGCTATACAATGCTTTATAATTGGCAGGATGTTTATTTCAGAAAAGATTAATTAATAGATTCCTCAAAATTAGATTAACTGCAGTACTAATTAGTATGCTAGAAACAGTATAATGAGTAGCTCAGGTTAAAAGCATGGTGTCTGCAGTTGAACAGCCTGGATTCAAATCTTAGCTCTTCTATGTCAACTGGGTGACCTTGAGCAATTTTCTTAACCTCTGTGTGTAGTCTTCTCAGTTCTAAAGTTGTGCTTATTAAAGTGCCTGTCTCAAAGGGCAGCTTAGAGCACTTACTTGTTGGTATATCTTAATTCCTCAGTCTATTTCCTGGTATGGAAGAAAAGCTTACTAAATATTTGTTGTTACAATCATTGTCCCTTTTTGAGATGGCAGGTAAAGTAGGAATGCAGGTGATGAAGTTATTTGTAGTACAGCACTGATTGCACCTTCGGGTTTATTCTCAGGCAGAGTAACTGCATGAAACATTACATTTCTAGCATATGTATTACCTATTAATAAGTATCCTCACGTAAGACACCTGATGCTTAGACATGGATGTTGCCAGTTAGAACACTATTCCAGAATACCTCATTTTAATACTGTGAATCTCTTCCTTTTAAAACCAAACTAGTTCAAATAGGATCCTTTTACTATATGTGCTGCTGAAGTGAGCATAATTATAAACTTTGTTACCTCTATTTCCTGAACTAATCTTTTAAGAATTTAGGCATTTGGAATCTCTCCCCTTGACTTTATGCTTTATAATTAAACAACTTTATTTTCTTTGGCATTAAAATCTTGCATATGTTCAGTAAATTTTATCCCTGGATAATAACAATGGCATTTCTTTGAATTGCTATAATTACTTATTTAGAAATATGTTAGAAATTCTCTTAGCCCAAGTTGAACTGGAACTGACCAATCTATGAATGTATTTTCTTTATTTTATTATTATTCAGTCTAAACACAGAATGGGGAATATAACTGATATATGTTTATACTTTTGGTATATAAATTAGACAGAAAACTAAACTGATTTTAAATCTCATGTGTTTGAACATTACCTATCACTCTAAGACATGCCCATGATTTGTTACTTTAAAAATTAAGTAAAATAATATTTTTATTGCTAAAACATTTTAATAGACAAAGTCTTTATGTATTAAAATGGTAGTAGTAATCAATAAGTCCTAAATTATAGGTCATTTTTATTCAGTGATTCTAACATTTCCTGTAAGTGATATGAATTACCATTCTTATCTGATGACAGCAACTAAATGTTTTTTCAGATTTGCCTTCTCCAAACAAGTATAGAGAAAATATACAATGCCTACATTCTTGCATTTCTAACCCTACTGGCTTATTACTTTGGAAAATGAAGAAAATTGGCATAATCACTCTCTAATCTTTCTCTGACATTAATAACAGTTTGGATGAAAGAGATTTTTCTGGTTAACCCAACAACATTCTGGTTAACCCTACAATATTCTCTGTGGACATGTGTTGTAAAACAAACACACTAACTAACTAACAAACAAAAACTCCAGAAAAAATGGGTCAAGTAATGATCAAGATTTTCCAGGAGAAAATGCTATTTAGAGTTTGCTGGTAGTTTTCTGGTACTAGTGAATGAAGAATAGAAAACATTGCAGAGGAAATGTATTGTTATAGAAGGGAATGAAGTTAGACACATGTAAAAATAACCAGAGATAGACTGAACTCAACTAGTGTCACACTTTCCTCTTTTTTCATTTCCTAATCATTGATAATCATGCCAAACATTGCCAAGATCAAAGACTCTTGACTTTCCAGTCTAACGGTCGCTGTTCTCAAGGCTTTATGGGATCCACTCTGTCAGGTCTACTCTCCATTTTCTTTTGGATACACAAAGAGTCACCGTCCATCATAGGCTGTTAAATAGCAGGAAAGTTTTTGTCTTTTAAGCTCTTTACTAAGTTCTGCCAGATGCCCTGAGTGTTGGATTGTTGCAGGTAATAGAAAGTTTGAGTTACAATAGGGAGATTGTACATCTGGAAGTGAAGGTGTGATAACAGTGATTTGAGATGTGAAAGAAAGGAAAGAAAACCAATGTCATTCCAGTGGTCCCTTCATTCATCTAACTGACAGAGCTGTACTCTGTAATAATATGATGGGTGAAAAACAAAAAGAATCTACAATGGATGAGGGTGGTTTTTCTTTTGGTATGGCAGAGTTATACCACTTCTCACATGGATAACTGTAAACTTTGAACAAAAATGCAAAAATAAAGTGTGATACATCTCTGGAAAGTAAACAAAGGCAATGACTTTGGAAGGGGAGACAAAAGGGAGAGGATGGGATGGGTTTCCTTTCATTGCTGCTTTAGCCTGAGGGGGCCTGCAAATGTGGTGCAGTGTAGAGAGGGTGCCTAGGTTCCAACAGAATTAGCCTCTTTCTGACTTGAAAAAGACAGAGCCTGGGGCAGCTGCAGCTGCTGGTGAATGAAGAAACTTCCTGAAAAGGCCAGTGTTTGGAGTAAAGAGACTCCCAGGTCTGTGTGTAAAACTTGCTGAAGTCCCTGGCAGGACTCTGAGCACTGCAAGGCAGTGCAGAACAGAAGACATGAAACCCAGGAAAAGAAACATAGAAACGAGCCAAAATTTGAGCTGCCTGCACCTTAGGCAAAAGACAGCAGAAAATCGAGGTTCAGATTTCTTTTTCCATCTCTGTGAGAGCAAGGAAGGATAACTCCCTTTCCTCAAAAGGTAACATGAGGTCTGAAACACACAATGCCAGGGATTACCATGTAGCAGGCTCCCTTATGGAGGAGTGGTGCTTCATTTCCTAGCTGGATGTCTGCTTGTGTAGCGGGTGTTTTCATCTACTTTCTGCATATATTTGGAGAAGGAAAATAAAAAAAATGAAAACAAAAACAAAAACAAAAAACCTCCAAGGGACAAAGAAACTAAAAGTGTGAGAGGGTTTGTATTCCACCAAAAGTGATAAGCCCTCTGGGCTCCCCTGAGCTATACTAAATCATTTTTTACTACAAAGCAGAAAATGACTAGAAAGCTATATGATCCATCCAAAATGTTAAAATATAGCAATTGAAGACTCAACATAGCACAAGAAGTAGTCAGAAACAAAATGTAAGCAGTACATGTCCTACACTGATTTTACATATACATTGTCATGGTTTATGTCTTGGTGTCCCCCAAGCCTCCTTCAGTTATGAAAGTGACTGAGTGTAGCACTTGTGATTGTTTGTTGCCTCGCATTGGAATTGGTGGTATGAGTGCTGCATCCTCTCAGGGGCGGATAACCAGAATACAATATGAGAGAGGAAGGAGGTATGCTTTCCCCCTGTTTACCTTTTTCACTCTTATTGCTTGTGGCTACCATAAACAACTGCTCCTTAGCCACACTACCCTGCCTTAGAGGCAACTGAGTATAGACTTAAACCTCCAAAAACTGTAAGAAAAATAAACCTTCCCTTTCTTTATTTTGGATGTCAGGTATTTTGTCTCAGCAATGAGAGAAAAGTAACCATGACATACATTCTCACTTAAGGCAGCATCAAGCTTAGGAGGTAAGTACTTGCCTTAGTAACTTTCTTCATCAACAAGACAAAATCTCTGATTCCCACAAGTTAAAGAAGGAGAGTTTTATTTAGGCTCAAAGTTTTAGTCTGTAGTTACTTGATGCCAAGGCAAGAAGGCGTGGTGGAAGAACCTGATAGAGGAAACCTGTTCTCCTCAGCAGGAGGCAGAGCATGAAGGGAGGACCTGGTAGAAAGACGCAGCCTGAGATTACTCCCTCAGTGACCAGCCTCTTCCAATCACTCACACTTAACTCTAACACGCCGGTGATCTCTTCCTCTTCCAAAAGCCCCACCTATGAAGATATGAAGTTATGGTATTACATCCATTATAAACCATAGCATTACTATTATTAGATATTTATTGAATATAAGGCTACTTAACATTAAGGGGGTTGGTGTGTATTTCTTTTTTTTAATGCCAAACATGTAGTAAAGTTCTTCTCTATGTGTGCAGAATGTCTTGCCTTAGTAGTGAGTCTTGTTAAGTAGCAATGACCAGTTTCCAGTGTAGAAGTTGAAAATGTCAAATACTCATTATTGCCATATTACCTGGTAACTATCGTAATTGCTTTGAAAGATTCTTCACCAAGAGTTGTACCTATGTCAGAGTTTCACCAGACTAAAAACTCAAAAAGACAGGGCTTGTATGAGAAGCCATCCTACTGAAAACAAAAGCAGGTGGCCCACACTTCACCCAGTGTGTGAAGGCAAGAATTACAGTGGTTCCATCAGCAATGGCAGTGCTCAGTGATGCTGGGTTGGGAATGGACACAAAGGCTGGACCATAGGAAACGGGAGACATGATTCACATACTCAGCTCTGTGTGTTCATTTCTCATATTTACATGGGTAACCTGCATGCTAGTTCTCTGATCCGTTCACAACTTCTGATGGTGGAGTGTGGTGGTGCATTCTTGTAATCCCAGCACTGAGGAGATTGAAGCAGGAGTATCATCGTAGATTTGATGCCAGCCTGAACAATGTAAAGAGAACCTGTCTCAAAAACAAAAACAAAAACAAATAAAATTTCTGTTGATCACAATACCTTTCAATACATATCTTTTATTGATTCCATTAGTTTAGCTGGTTAATTTTTGTTGCTAAGAACCAAAAAGCCTGAGAGATCCAGACTGATGAATAATTGCTCTCTAATCTTACATAGT
Organism: Cavia porcellus; assembly: GCF_034190915.1. Lineage (NCBI taxonomy): Eukaryota > Metazoa > Chordata > Mammalia > Rodentia > Caviidae > Cavia > Cavia porcellus. Next base: position 117,622,019 of record NW_026947484.1, read on the forward strand.
TAATAGCAGAGCTGGGATTCCAGTCTTCTCCAGGCCACACTGAATGATTGGGGAATGTTATGGGCTGAATTCACAGGTTAAATTCTTAGTCTCCAACGACTTTGAAAAAGAATCTATAAACAGGTAATTATGCTGAAATGAGGTATTGAGAGAGGCACCTTGGTCCATATAACTGATATCCTTGTATGAATAGTACATTTAGACACTGAGAGAAATAGAACAAGGATAAAGGTTTGTGAAGATAGTCATCTACAAGCTAAGGAAAGAAGCCTCAGGAGAAGTCAAGCCTGTTTACAACTTATAGTTGGACTTCTAGCCTGCAGAACTATGAAACAGTAAATATCTGTTGTTTAGAACACCCTATTATACTTTGTTATGGTAGCCTTAACTAATACAGAGAATGAGAAATAGGAATGTATTCAAGGTGATCTTAAAGTTGATCCATTAGTGGCCTGAGAAATGGTGAGGGATATAGGAGGAACAGTCATTGAAGCGGGAAGCAAGGTAGTGAATTTAATTTAGAATACTTTAAGTTTGACATCTCTGAGGGAGAAAAGAAGAGAATATTACAAAGACCCAAGTTCCTTCCTAGATTCCTGGGAGATGCTTAAAGATAAGGAATAGAGAAAACAGATGCCTCTGGATTACCTCTATTTTCCCTATTGGATTCAGATCTGAATTGTCTAATTCCTGGGCTTTAGAATGAATATTTTACAGAGAATGATTTGGTACCTGAGTCCCACTGCAGTCAGTCCCCTATTTTGGCAACTAGGTAAGGTTTTGATTCAGCATTGACTCTGTGGCTCAGCAATTCAGGGATGAGGCAAGGGGATGACAAACAACTTGAACACCCTCAGGGGTAATTCCAGATTGAAATGTTTATGAAGACCTCCACTCACTAATTTAAAAACCATGTTAGCTACCCATTCTATACCCAGACTATGCTAGATACTATGAATAATTGGTAGGCAAACCTGCTCATGCTCCTGTCTTATTGTTTAGAGGAGAGAGGAAGAGAATGAAGTCAAATAGGAGGCTCAAATAGGAGGGTCATGGGCTGATTCACAGGTTACGGGCTGCTTGAATGGGGCTTACATGCCCGTTGACTGTGAAATTGCCATGGATGTTTTCAGGTTTCAAGGAGAAGTACAAGTCATAGCAGTTTAAACCTTGAAAATACCACAGGCAAGGAGCCAAAAATATCATAAGTATGAATTTATGGAAAAAATAACAGATAGTACTAGAATAATCTTCATCATTATATGTGAGTCGATAGTAACAGGAATTCAAGAGCAGGTCAGGGAAAAGACAGTTACTGTAAATGTCAGAGACCTTTACAGAAGTAAAGTTGGGCAGTATCATCACCAGTGGAGGGGACAAGCAAAAGGGGGATCTGGACTGGTGTCCAGCTGGACTGAGTTCACACAGTTCTGCTCCCTGGGAACCATTCCAACCTGTCTGAGGTCCCACGTGAGTAAACTGTGCAGAAGGATCCCTTTTCCCTCCACAGCCCCAGTATTACCTTTTTACATGGCTACAATGATCCCAACAGAAGAATTTTCTTAACCAGATTAGCGGCATCTTAAATGATGCAATTTTATCTTGTCTAAGAAATAGCTACAATTAAAACAAATTATCTCTCTCCATTCATAGCTTAATTTAAGTAGCACATCTGATAGATTCATGTAAAATGTGCACTTTTATTGGTCTTAATTCAAAATTAATTCATGTTTATGGTATAATATTTAGAAAATTCCCATACAGGACTAGGTCATCCTTATGTAGTTTTTCAGGGCATCTCCAGGGCCCACACAGTGCCAACATGGAGAATACTGAGAGGTGAATGTGGGAAACAAAATGGACAGAATTCCACGCATCTCAATACTTGGATTTTTTGATACCTAATTTTACAGTCACGTGCATAAGCTATACACACAGACAACTGTGTGCACAACAGCTGTATGTTTATAGAATTTTTTGTAAAGCACAAAGTCAAATAGCTTTTTTAAGACATTCATGGGAGATAATATATGACGATGATGAAACAGGGAGACCACTATACTTATGCGTCTTAATATTTGACCTTTCCACAGCTGCCCAGAAATAGAACAGATGACTATTGCAAAGCACTTCCTTAAATTTTCCCTTCTTTTTCGAAATAACCTGCTGTCTTATTCTTATTTATGTATATAAATTGAGGAGAAACATTCCTTTATGACATAAGTACGACTAAGGGCAGTTGGAATAACATTTTACTGTGTGCCCTGATTTTTTTTTTTTTTTTTGGCTAGGAAATGCACAGAAAGATAAAAATGCCAGCTTCTCTAAATAAATGGTCTTTACATTTTCCTTTAGATTGCATACAAAATCTTTCTATGCCGTTGTTCTATCTTTCAGTAAGAAAACAACACTCTGGGAAGATTAAGGGTTCAGATAATTGAAGATTTCCATTTTTAATGATGCCAGTTCATCAGTCTAAGTGTCCAGTTAATAATGATCATATTGTGGCATGTTTGTATGATGGGATGCATCCGTTAAAAAGGAATACATTCAAGCTACAAGTAGCAACATGGATATTCCTCAAAGACAGAAATTTAATGATAAAAAGCACTGTGGAAATACAGTCTAAAAATATTATATATATATATATATATATATGCCTTATGGGTACATCTGTTTAATAAAATGTGCATGAAAATGATGATGGTAAATTTCAAGAGATTAGTTAACTTAGGGAGGAAAGGCAATGACATCACAAAGGTTGCAATGCTTCTGTAATATTTTGTCTTTTAAGCTGAATAGAGGGCATATAGGTTTTCATATATGCAAAACATAAAACGATCCCAGATGTAAGCCTAGTAACATTAACAACAGCAACAAAACAATATATCTGAATCTTCAGATGTTCGAAGATTTGGCATGCTGGTGATGGAGAGTATACCATAATCAGCAGACAAAGCCTTTAAGAAACAAATTTAAAGTCAATCTTTGGGAAATCCTAAGAGGGCTGTAAAAAAATAAACTCTGACCCCTACATGATTAAGAAATAAAACAGAGGTAAAGTTGTCAAGAGTATCAAAATACAGTAGAAACAGAGTTCACTTTTCTTTCTCTTAAAAGCAAGTTATTTTTTCTTCTGCCAAATTCCCAGGATATATTCAGATAAATCTCATATTTCAAAAGTATCATTTCGATTACTTTTTCTTAGGATTCCCTAAGCTCTCCTGACTTTACCTCCATACTCTAGCATGCCCTGCCGCTTACATCTTTGACACTGTTACCCAACAGTGTTTAGGTTGGATAAAACTTCTGTCTATATTGGGTTCCATTGTCACATATATTACTGCCACCAGTTAGGCTGGAAGGACTTACTGGAACTAAAGTAAGATTAGGGTTTCCTCATATCTGGAGATAATAAGAGGTAGATCATCAGAGATGCTATAGATGGGATGCTATAGTTACATTTTGTATGTGAGTAATGTCTTGTATATTAGAGCAGATGTTCTTGGGAATCTGCTCCACTTCTACACTCATTCAGTTAGGAAATATCTAATGACTATGCAAGACATCTTGTTCAGTTTCTGTAGATCTAGGATTTATCTTTACAAGCATGTCTCTATTTTCATAGAAACGGAGACACAAAAGGGAACAAATGTATTTTAAGTAAAAAATAACACAAGAGGGCTGTGGTTTGCACACCCACAACTTTTAGTCTTCTTGCCAAGTACATTACAAGAGTGAAAGGAACATTTTAGAGATAATAGTTAAATTCACAGACAGAAATGTCTCACCATGGAAGAGACTCTAGAGGTCATCTAATTCAAATGCTTCATTTTACAGATGAGGGGACAAAATCCTAGAGAGGTCTGGGGACTTACTGGTTGCAGAATCTATTCTCAGATACAGTATTTCATTTCCAATCTGCAAAGCTATGTTCCAGAAAATGTCCATAGTATGAACAAATTATGGGCATAAAGTATTTATGACCTTAAGAGAAGAATAGTGTTTGGAAAGTAAGACAGTGAATGAATCTGAGAAAACTATCATCAGTGTTTTACATTTACTAGCAAAAAAATAGACTATGTATCACTGACACTATTTCATGCTGATCAAATTTTTAAGGATGAGTTCTGCACAAATGTTTTTTATTCATAGAATAACTTATTACCAATTTTCTAGACCACTCCTCCTCACAATATTTAAAAACTTCTTCTCATTGCCCCCTGCCATGATAAATATCTGTTATACTAGATTTGTTTTATTCTTTTTGTCTCTACCTTTTATCTTTCAGAACATGATCATTCCATTAAAATTCATCTTACCTTGACCTTGAGACAACTCAGATATCTTTATCTTCTCCCGTCTTTCTAGCTGTGCTTTCTCTCTGCTGTACTTCATTATAGTCATTCACTAGGATTATGGCACACACTTTCACCACCTCCCAATCTTGCTCTCCTATGTAATTAACACTGACAACTAACTCCTGTCAATAATGATATTTTTCTAATCTGTCCTTTCTCATTCTTGAAGGACAGGATATCAAGACGTCACTACGTCTCCCTCGGACCACTATGATAATTCCTTTGATTTGTTACTAGTTTAACATTCCACAAGAGTCCGCATTCCATAGATGTGGAATGCTATATGAATTCAAATGTATGAATTCATAGTATTTAAGTCTATAGTAAAGATATACAGATATTTTTCTCATTGTTATTCACTAAAAAGTACAATATAACAACTGTTTATATAGCATTTATATTGCATTAGGAACCATACATAATTTTGTGATGATTTAAAATAGAGCCAGAGAAGTAGCTCAGTGGAAGAATATTTGTCTAGCATACTCAAGCCTTTTGGTCCCATCTCCAGCACACACACAAAAATGTGTGTGTGTGTGTGTGTGTGTGTGTGTGTGTGTGTGTGTGTATAGAGAGAGAGACTTGAGCATCTGTTGATTTTGATATCCACAGAAATCCTAAAATTAGTCCCCCAACAGATACTGAAGATTGTGTTATTTGAATTATGATCTCTTCTGGTTTGAATAAATGTCCCCCCAAAGGTCCCTATGCTAAATGCTTTGAACTAAGAATGAGACTATGGAGAGGCAGTAGAAATTTTAAGAAGTAGGATGTAATGAGAAGTCTTTAGGTCTCTGGAGGCATGCATTTAAAGGCGATTTCTGGACTCTTCTCTCTTATTTCATTTTGCTCTTTGGCCCTAATGGTGAGTGATTTTGCTCATCATATACTCCATTTATAATGCGCTGCCTCAACACAGGACTAAAGGACATGTATTCGAACAGTCACGGGCTGGAACCTCTGAAATCATGAGCCAATATAAAGCTTTTCTCTTTATAAGTTGATAAAGTTAGGTATTTGTTATAATAATTATATGGTACATAAATGGTTGGAGAAATGCTTTTCTGAGTCATATTCTTATTATGACTGTTATCAGTGGCACTATAGTTCCCATTATAATAATCTGTTGAACTAATATACTTTTGCTTAATGTAGTAATTTAATGCCATATTATGTGGCATTTTTGTGCTTTTGTCAACTAACATTGATTCATTAGGAATGTCCTTCACTTTGCCCCTTTCACCGTATCTCTTTCCTCTTTCATGGGCCATCATCTGCCTGGTGAACATCTCTACTTGGAAAACTCTGCTCAGATCACTTCTCTCTTGAAGATAACACCACTAATTCTGTTATGGTTTGGGTTTGGAGGTCCCTCCAAAGTCTCATGCAGTCATGGAGGAGGTGGGCTTTTCTAAGGCAACTGAATCTAGTGTTTATGATTGGCTCATTATCTAGCACCAGCATTGGCAATGTGAGTGATGTAGCCACCCAGGGACAGGTAGATGGCATACAATATAAGGGAGGGACGAGGGTGTGCTTCGCTCTTTTTGCCCTAAACTAAATAAACCTTTTCTTCCTTCATTTTGGTCATCAGGTATTTTGTCTTAGCAATGAAAGAAAATTAACCAACACGGAATTTGATACCAGTAGAATGAGGTCCCTGCTGTAACTATAGCTGCCTATGTGGTTCAAAAGTCTTTGGAAATGGCTTGTAGGAAGAGTTTTGAAAAGTTCAAAGGTGATGACTGAAAGTATACAACTGAAGCAACTTAAGCTCTTCTGTATAAGATATTCTGATCAGAACTCAGAAGATCAGAAAACCAGTAAAGTTTAGGCTTGGGAGGTTTCTGCTGGGAAGAAGGACTACACTGGTTGTTGGACTATAGACACTGTGTGTTATGGTTTGGCAGAAAGTTTGTCTGAATTGTCTCCTATCCACAGACTTTGCCTGAGACTGAAATTAAGGGCAACTGATTAATTAACCTGGCAAAAGAAATTGTAAGGAAGTCAAATGTTGGGACAGTGTCATGGCTATTGTTGGGACTTTCAGGCAGATTTATGTTGCAAATCAAAAGAAAAAGCCAAGCAGTATGATTTAAAACATTGTGAGTTTGGTCAAAAAGGAAGCTCCAGTAAAGCTGTGGTCTGTAATGATAGAGCTCAGATCTTGACTGCTGAGAAGGAACAGAAGAATAGAAAAAGTAGCCTGGGGACATCCTGGGAAGTGGCAGGTTTCCACTCTTTGCAGCCTCAAAACTAAACAAGTGAAAGACTTTTCTCTGAGGAGAAAGGTGCAGGGAATCACATTCTAGAATGGTGGAGGCCACACGATGTTCCAGAATGGAGGTGGTGGCTACTGCAGGTTCCAAAATGGCAGTGATATAGATAATTTGCTCCTCACAATCAGGTTCAGAGTGCCCAGAAATCTGGGTACTTAACCCCTAGACAAGAGAAAAGAAAGCCTGGTTACTACTCCAACTGGCAGCAGACTCAGCATGATTTGTGTGGCACTGGTTTTAGGCCCATAAGAATGAAAGAGTTCTGAGGTTAAAGCAGCTTCCAACTGATTTCAGAAGGCATGGGAGCTCAGATAATGTGTCCCTGAGAGGGCTGTATGTAAAGCCAAAGGTAGAGTGGAGAATCCAGAAGTTTGGAAAAGCCAGGAGTGTAGATATTCAAAGAAACTTGCAAGGAGGAAGCAAAGCCAGCCCAAAAGAGAAGCCATCAGAGCTATAACCACCATAAGCGCTGCAGAGTTGGAGCCATGTAAGCCTTGTGGAGTTCACAATTTGCCACAGATTGCTTTGGATGTTTCACATGAAACTGCAGGACTTAATGTTTGCCCTGTTAGATTTTGGACTTACTTTGGTTCTCATACTTTGTATCCTGTTTGTACCTTTTTAAATAGTAATGTTTATCTTGTATCATTGTATGTTGAAAGTTTTGAACTTTGTTTTCATTTGTACAGGACCTGATAGCTGAAAGTTTGCCTTAAATCTCATAGGAGATTTAAGACTAGCTTTTTCAGCAATGCTGAAACTGTGAGGACTTTGCCAACTCTTGGAGGTGGACTAAATATCTTTTGCATAAAGAATATGAATAAGTCTTTGGGGGATCAGGGCAGAATGTTATGATTTGAGCCTGAATATCCTCTCAAAGCTTCATGCAGTCATGGAGGTAGGCTTTTAGAATTTGTGAGTGATTCATGGTCAAATGCTGGGATTGTGAGTGTGAGTGCTGTAACCAAATGGATGTAACTCACATATAATAAAAGGGACAGAATCTTCTCTCCATGCTCCTTCCCTTTTACTCTTGTCGGTTGTGCTGTTTTTTGCCACCATGAACTCGTGCCCTCTGCCATGTGTCACTCTGTCTTGGAGCCAGCTGATTATGTACTGCAACCTCCACACACTGTGAGCTAAATAAGCCTTTTTTTCCTTAACTTAGATGTTGAATTTTTTCTGTCAGCAGTGAGAGAAAAGTAACCAATACATCTCCCAAATTCTATTTTTTTCTCAATTCACTGGTGACAATAAGAACTTTCCACCAAAATTTAGAAAGTCTCATTCAATGTCCTATTCTTCTTCCCTCTATAAAATTGAGGGCACCCTCTCCTACGAGCATCCGTAAGAACAAGGGCTTGTCACAGAAAGCTTCCCAAGAGACCTTATCTTAGCTAATTGCCCACTCATTCTTTATTTCTGTATTCTATTTACTACCATAATTTATAATCAGTATGTATTTTTTTGCTTGATTTGTTGCTGTTTGCTGTTTTTTCCCCGTACTGGACTGTTTAATAGCTCTGAATCATTTATAAAAATATATACAGTGTTTCTCAGAGTGCTTATCACTTAGTAGCACTAAATAATTATTTATTTGAAAACAATGATTTTTGTAGTCACCTAAGTTTTTTGTTTTTTGTTTTTTTTTTTTTTTGATTGAGCATTGATTTCTTGGGGTGATATGAAAGATCAAATAATGAGGAAATCACCATTTGAGGATACATTTTATACTTCGAAAGTAGCAACTTCTCAAAAAACAGTTGAGCATTCCTGGTACTTTTATGCCATTATCTGTTCTCATCTATTTTGGCACCTTAGCATCTCTCCTTGTTGACCTTTTGCATAAGAATAAAATAGAATGTGACTTGGAAACTCGGATACCTGAAGTTTGACATTTAACAATTTATCCTCAGAAGAAATAATATTCTGCTTATCTTTGTGCTAAAATATTCCTTTTTAACATTGTGTTTTATTTTGAACGTGCAGCACATGGGTACACAAATTGTAATAAATTCAGGAAGTTTAAGATGAATGACTATAAGAAGTAAAATGTGTATACTTAGATATCTTGAAATTACAGCTGCATCTGTCCTTCCATGCCTTATACTAAACCACATGGGAGGAATTTTATATATTTCTCTAGTTTATATTTACATAGATATAAGCAAATGCAAGTATATGTTTTTACTTCTTTTCTTATTCTAAATGTGACACATCATATGCAATGCATTGCATCTTACATGTTTAATTTAATATATTTTAGATAATATTCTCTATTAGTCTAGAGGCTCCTATATGCTACTAGAGAACTATACTATGCAATTATTCTTATTTTTTCCACTGTCTATCTAATATTCTGATATGTGATCACACCAAAGTTAGCTTGGCCAATTTGTCATAGATACTTGAGGAGGGGGCTATTAGAGTTATTTGCAATGAATGATCAAATTTTAAAAAGAGAGTATAGCTTTCAAGAAGATAAGTTGATAAGCTAAAGAATAATATATTTTTAAATTTTTTATGACTATGCTAGCTACGTATGAGAGACATTTTTACTCCTATAACACAGTCTGCAAAAAATATATCACAATTTTGTTTGTTTCAACAGATAAAATGTGGTATTTTGAGATCATTTTTAATGAGATCATTTTTAATGGAGTTCCTATTGAGTATGGTTAATGTCAATATATATATATATATATATATTTTGAAGTAATAATTCATATTTGTGTCAATGTGTAATTTGATTATTCTGTTAACATTCATGCATATAGAGTTCCAATTCAGCTTTTTGAGTTTAACCAAAAACATTAGTAATTTTAATAAAATTTCATTAAATACAAAAATTGGCTCAGGAAGAATAGACTTTTCAAAATACTGTTGAGTTTCCCTGTGGTAACACTTGTTCATTTATATTTGCTCATATACAAAGTATGTTCTCCAGGGCTAGGGACTTAGCTTGGTGATGTAAGCACCTGCCAGCGTGAGGTTGTGAGTTCAATCCCCAGTATGTTCACCAAATGAGCTTTACATTTTTTCCTCATGTCAGTTGGCTATGTTTCTAGTAGAGCTTTCCATAAACATTGTTTGCTTTTTGCAACTGTAGGTGGGGAGTTCATTGTTAAAATATTTTTTCTGTTTTTTGTGCATTTATGAAAGTCATTAAATCAGAAATATGTTAATTTATAGTAAACCACATTACTTCATGCTCTTAGGGATTTCATTTAGCAATCTTGAAGCAGTAGCTAAATACTCATATACAAATAATGATAGATCTATCTCTTCATTTAGATTTTTATTTGTAATATATTTAATCATAGTGATATTAAGGCAGTGAGTTGAGGGACTCCTCGTGCTTTTGACTTTGGTTGAAAGTATTCTAGATTTCACCCCTAATCATAATCCTGATTTATAATAATTTTGGACAATGTATTTCAGCAAGAATGATTATGTTGTGATAAAAATCAGTCCAAAAGTCCCAGATTTGTGAACAAATTTTCTCCTATGTTGTTGATTTTGTTAGTTCTTTCTTTACTAATTTTTTCTCACTTCTCTTATCTTGGACCAAAGTTATCCCTTTGTTTCTGTTCTCTGCTCCCTGTGCAAATAGAATGTGGTTTTTTTTTTGTAATTTTTGTACATTACATTGTTTTTGCATTTTTTAAACAGTTATGGAAATACTCAGAACTATTGCATAGTTTAAACTTAAAATATAAATAAAGAACAAAATAAAATATAGACAACACAAAATAGGGAACTAAATCTTTTTCAGGTAGAATGAGATCAAAACATGGAGGGAAGGGAAAGGGGATGAAAAAATAATTGAATATATTATGTACAGGTACCAATTCCCACAAGAAATGTAATCATTATGTACTGTAAACGCATACTAATGAAAAATAAAGACTAAAATTAAAATAAAAACTCCCCTAGAAAAGTTCTTTTTGTCATCAGACCTGTCCCTAACATTTGCAGTACCAGGAACATACGTATTTATGTAAGCCAACTGCTGTATGTCACAATGTTTAAGGATTTAAAACAAGTTAACTATTAAACATTTTTAGTCTCCTTTCTTAATCTATAAGTTTAGTTTTAGATGTACAATCTTCAAACTCTTTGAAGTTTTCTCTTTTCTTTAACATGCTGTTTACTTCATTTCTCTCACCATCTAAAATTGTCCCCAACCATAAAGGTCTTAATGAGCATGTACAAAACATCTCTGTCAGGTTACCCAAAGTCCCTCCGTGTCATCTGTAATCAGCTCTCTCTTGACTAGTTGCAAATTGAAAGTATGCCCAAGTGCAATGCAATGCATTCTGGGAATGCTCAGGGACGATGGGCAGGACACTGAGAGTAAACTCTAGGTCCTGACTTTCCAGAGCATGTTTCACAAGTGAGCAGCAGGGATTTGCCCTTGGCCATGGGAACTCTTTACCAAGGGGAGCGCAGTATTGGCTAAAGGAAAGCCAGAGAGAGATATAAGAATTGTGAACCTGGTATATTTTTTCAATGCGGTTGAATTTTTACCATTAATATTTATTATTTTATCATCAAAAGTTTATTTTTCAAGGGAATTTTAAATGAATCTGCTTCTTGTTCATTTGAAGAATAACTTTGTTTTCTATGCAAAACTTAAAAGCTATATGGCTGGAAAGTAGAACTTCCTTCTTTGTCTTTTCCTGTAGGATATATATTTTTCTACTTCAACAAGTGAACTATTTTTACTTATAAAAGAAACACTAAAGGTGTAAAAACAGTAGCATTTGAAATAAACCTGTAAAGATGGAGACTAATACTGTTTACAGACAAAACAAAAATTCTTTTTAGTGATCCAAAACACTCTTGGTGGATATTTGCCTTTCAATCTAAGACCTACTTCCTATGTCTCCCACATCATAAGAAATGTTTGTCAGAAGCTTTCTTTTCCAAGACTGGTGATCTGGTGTTGGAACTGTGTCTTTAGTTGCTCTCCATCACAGCTGCCTCAGTATCCTGAACTGATTCAAAACACACACCTTTCATGATCGTTTTGACTTTGGGGAAGAGCCAGAAGTTGGAAGACGCCAGATCCAGTGAGTAAGGTGAATGAAGAGACACCATGATGCTTTTTAAAGTTAGTATATGTTTTTAGTACTTAATGTTTCATTCTTCATGAGGAATTGGAACATGTACATAACACATCTTTGCTACTTTATTTCAACACCTTCCCCTTCTCTCCCAGCCTCTTCCCTCCATCTCTTACTCCCCTTCCCATTTGAGAGAGATCTATCTCCCTACTACCTATTTTCTGTGTTTCATTTTGCACTTTATAATTTGGGTTTCTCCTATAAGAGAAACCATGCTATATTTAAGCTCGTGTATCCAATTTATTTCATTTAATATTATAGTGCCAAAATGCATTCATTTTTTCTACAGATGATTCAAGGTTATCCTTTTTATGGGAAAGCAGTAATTCATCATGTATAAATATCGTATTTTCTTAATCTGTTCATCTGTTGGTGGACATATGTTTCCAAGATCTGCCTATTATGAGTTGTTCTAATATAAACATGCATGTGTCACTTCAATATGATGTCTTTAACTCTTTTGGGAAGATACTAAGAAGGGAAACAGCTGGATCAAATAGATTTTCTAGTTTTGAAGAATCTCCATATTGATTTCTACCAAAGTTGTTCTCATTTACGTTCGTACAAACAATGTAAAAGGCTTCATTTTTTTCCTGCGGCCATGTCAGCAGTATTTGCTATTATCTGATTTCTTGATGAAGGCTATTCCATGTGGTTTTAAAAAAATTTTATTTAAGAAGAAAGAGAGAAAAAACAAAACAAAACAAAGTGGTGTAAGGGTACAAGTGATACAGAATTACAAAAACAAACAAACAAACAAAAAAAAAAAACACAGTAAGAAATCACCAGTTAATAGATTACACATTATCATCTTAGAGATAGTTGCTCAAGTCACAGTATCAAAGCATACAAAGTGGACATTAAAACAGCAAGACTGCAAACAGTTGTGTTCAATGATCCAACCAAGAACATTAATATGGTCATCTATTTAACACCCCTACACACACTTGCAGTTGTATCCTTTAGAGCACTTTTTTTCCCTCTTTTTTACAACAAATTTATACATTTTGGGTTTTATTACTCCTTAGTTGTTATTACATTTTTTTTGGAAGAGAATAAAGTCAAATATGGCAAAACAAAGCTGTCAGTCAAAACCAAGGATAGACATAGCACATGATGTAAAAACAGAGTACAAGGTTATCAACAATGGTTACCATAATGCCTCTTGCTTCCTTAAAGAGAATTGTCTATCTCATTAGGTATTATAAAGTTGAACAAAACAGTAGAGAACAAGACCAATAAAACCTAAACCTTGTAAACATTACAGGACTTCCAAAGAAGATAATAGTCAAACCAGAATGGGCATCTTAGTGAATCTTATTGCCTTCAAAGTAGTTGCCCATACCCTCAAACTTGATACTGTCATACAGAATAGAACAGAGTATTCCGTATGTTTTTACAAGCTGTTTTCCTTCAGATGGCAACTGGCAGCAGCGTTCACCATACTTTTTATCATAACTCTTAAAGACATTCATGAAAGAGAATGTCCAAAACTACTCAGAAAATGGGTCATATAATGGGATAAGTGTGTTCTCTATGAAGGGAGAATTCTGAAAAGAGGTAATAACAATATGTATTTTATGTATTAATTTTTCTTACTTAAACATTCATTGCTGATTTCTATCAATCCTTGTACATATGCAGAACAAACTCTGAGGCTAGTGCCTCAGATGTTTTATCCTCTCTGAAGCTCAGCTCCATGGTCAGCTTAATGGGCCTAGACACAGAGCAGTCGCCTCTTCCTCAGACAGCTTCTTTCCTCTCCATGGTTATCTACCCCTCCATCTCTGCCGCAGTGGATGTACCAACTTCCTGCTCTGCACTCCAAGAAACAGAAAAGAGCAAGGCACTGCCAAAGTTCAAGGAACATTCGGTCTAAAGTTTCCAAGAGTCATTTCTAAAGCAAAAGTTTCTAATACTTGATTTATGGGCCTTGCTTCTAAGGCTCCTTTTTTGCAAAGTTTTCCTCAGAACATTTTCCCTATACATTCTTAGGACTTTTAATTATGTAAAACTGTCATTATTATAATTTTTATTTTGTTAAAGTACAACACTTACACAATATATACAAGACTTGATTTCTTCTGTCTGTAATATTAAATTTGCGAGTAGAGCAATATATTATGTTTTTTGTTGGTTTAAATCTACCAGTAAGACATTGTTTCAATTCAATAAGTCTTTCTTAAATTTCTCTCATTCATCACTTATTTTTCATCTGTAGAATTCCTTTTCATAACTTAGCCACATTTTGGACTCATGTGGCAGAAGGCCCAAATAAGAATAATTAAGCTTGTAAATAAGTTTATAGGCCCTGAGCAAATGGAATTCCAGTGAAGAGGTCATTTCTTCCTTCTGAGAACACCAATTCCATTTTTAATACAATGCTTTCAACAATCAATAGCTGTGTTTTGCCAACCATAAGACAACAAAGTCTCCTTCATGACCATACAGTTTCTATTAAGCCACACATGTATCTTCTACCCTCGTAAGTTTTCTGCAAAGGAGTTTGAAAAGAATTTTAGAATTTTAGCATCTTTTGTGTATACATTCTCTTGAATTTGCTTTCTTTTCCTAAGAATAGCTCTTTCAGAAAAGGGGTTTACAACTTTTCTTCTTTTACTTTTAGTTTTCTTCTTTTACTTTTTGATACATTTTAAAATGTATTAAATGTACCTAGAAAGATTGAGCAAAATGAAGTAAATGCATAGACACTGACAGATGAAGAAAAGAAAAATTCATTAATAATGCTGCCGAGATAACTGTTGTTACCAGCCTTATTTTTACTCACGACAAAAAAAGGGAGGGCATTTTTCTTTCTCCTTTCCAAACACACTGCTCCACATAATGGAAGCCTCTCCAAGGATAACCCTCATGAGCAATTACTCTAAAGTGTTTCACTTCCAAATATAGAATCTGGAATCTGAAAATTTGCTAAATGCAAGGATGACATCATGTAAACAAACATCCCACATCCTTATGCCACATTTGTACAAATGCTCATTTTTATGTTTAAAGGTGTATGGGACTTACCTTTTTATACTATGTTTTGTCTGAATTTTGTTTCTCCTTTCCTCATCATCCAGCCAGCCATACTGGCTGTGTAAATACAACTCAGGCTTTTTCCCTTTTGATACTCAGAAATCCATCTTCAACATTTTTGATCAGTGTGCAGTGCATTAAATACTACAGCAGATGGTGCTTTTTGATGATGTGTTTCTACATGAAGCAACATTTTGTCTTGTATGCTGCATTATCAAAAAATCAAACATGTAATTATGCAAATATGTATGCCTTTATAATAATCAAGTTTTATTGTAAATGGTTGATGCACATCAATTTGATCCTGTAGTGCTGTTTTAAGTGCGGTTTAAGTGGCTTTTCAGTGTACCCAGAGGCAACACAAATGCATCTCTGGAATATTAATAAAATCCTGAATCTTTGAGACCCCAACTGGAATCTCATTGCTTGTACTGATTGAAACGAAATGCTAATCCCTTCCTTTAAAAAAATCCCCTTTGTTATTTAAAACACTGATATTAGTATGATATGAAGGACCATTTTATTTTAAATTGTATTTTAAGGTAGTTGTTAAAATAATGCCTAATCATACTATATTCAGTCTTCACAATGTAAATTTGATGAGACATGAATCCAATCATTTTGCAACAATGAATGCAGTCATGTATTTTAACCAGTCCGGTTTTTCTAATTCCATAAATTTCTACTGCCAGTGGCTGTTTACCAGTTTCACTTTTGGATGCATTAGCTGTCCTTTGTGGGAACATGTATTGTGAATATTCATTCCAGAAACAATTGACTTCTTAAAAAAAAACAGAAAAAGGGCGGTTCTTTAAGTTGACTCCCTAAGAACAATTTTAAGCAGGATTATAACACAGAGAAATTTTTTACTGAACAGAATCTGGGTTTTATATATCGAATTGTTTCATTGGTACGTAATAGTGCCTGCCCATCTCTCCCATATACAAACACTCACACATTCTGTTGTGGTTAAACTAAACAGATGGACTGTGGGTACGGATAATCTATGATTGTAAATTATTTTTGCTTGTTTGTTCCTCCTGAAGAGAAATAAAAGGATGAGAAAAGCAGAATACAAAAGGATGCACACTGTAGCATGAAAGGGAAGAAAATAACCACATAATTTTCTTTTTCTATTTCCATTTTTTCTCTTTA